>NC_052958.1:11818025-14406775 GCF_013358895.1 Oreochromis aureus | reverse complement strand
CATATGAATAATAATTAAAGTTGTGAAATACAGATATGATTAAAGTAGAGACCATCTTGCAATCTGGTCAACAACTGCAACTGCAATTTTTAAGTATTATATGTTTCTAGGTTTCAAAGGAAGTGGGGTGGATCTAAAGTGGTCCCTTGGTCCCTGTGGTTTTGCAGGGGGATGGCACCCACAGATTAAAATTTGGCCTTTCACCAGTTACCCACCATTTTCTTTCGCTCTACAACTATCTGTATTTTAAGTAGCTTAAATAGATTTGACTAATTAGGTGATTATCTGTGTTGTAAGAATGGGTGTGTAACTTTCAGTCTCCCTCTGTCATCCCTTCCCTGGCTTCAGGCTCCATCATGGGCTTTCATCCTGTCTGCTCTGGGGCTCTTCATCTACCAGTCTCTGGATGCTATTGATGGGAAACAGGCCAGGAGGACAAACAGCAGCTCAGCCCTTGGTGAGCTCTTCGACCATGGCTGTGATGCAGTCTCTACAGGTAATCTCCTAAACCCCGAAGTCTGCTGTGTTTGATTATAATAAACTGACTGTAGCATGTTAGTAAACAAAGCTTTGGCTTTAATTTCATTAACATGACTTTAATGTGCTTACCTCGGTGATTCTCTTCCAGTCTTTGTTGCTGTGGGAACTTGCATTTCATGTGGAATAGGACAATATCCAAACTGGATTTTCTTCTGTGGTTTTATTGGGATGTTTATGTTTTTCTGCGCCCACTGGCAGACCTATGTGTCCGGGACGCTCCGCTTTGGCCTGTAAGTCAAATATTCATTTTAAATGTATTTTTCTCTTAATATAAGAAAATGGGCATCGTTATTAGTTTGCAACACTGAATGATAAAATAACTTGAAGACAGTAAGCTAATTTGCCTGGCAAGCCACTTGCACTGGCAGATCAACCCCAACGAAGACCTTTCAAGCCCCGTCCACATGTAAAGTGTTTAACTTGTCATGCATTGCTTTGCATGTGATAGTTGGTTGCTAGTGAACAGTCCAGGTTCCAGTTGCCTAAATAATCCTTCAGTGCATTTACCACCAACTCATATAGTCACGTGGGGGAAAAAAGAAAGTTTCTAGGGCTCTAAGCAGTCCTTTGAAAAATTGAGTATACTCCATGATTCAGTAGCTTGTATAACCACTTTTAGCTTATTTTGCCACCTGCTTTTATTCTGTGTGACTTCAGCAGTCTCTCACATTATTATGGCCCACTCTTCTTTACAATGTTGCTGTAGTTCATTGAGATTTGTGGGCACTGGTTTATCTCTCTTCAGGTCCCACCACAGCATTTCAATTAGATTGAGGTCTGGACTTTGACTTGGCCATTTGAACATTTTATACTCTTATTTATCAATCATTCTGTTGTAGATTTGCTGCTGTGCCTGGGATATTTGTCCTGTTGCATGACCCAGTTTGGCCTAAGCTTTAGCTGTCAGACAGATGGTCTTGTATTTAATGCTTTTGGCATACAGAGGAGTTCATGGCTCACTCAGTGATCACAGGTCCTGTGGCTACAAACCAGCCCAAACCAACACCCTCACACCACCATGCCTGACAGTTGGTATGAGGTGTTTGTGTTCCCCTGGAAGATGAGAAAAGAACCACAGCCCCGTATTGAACGCCTTGTTTTATGAGAACATCTCATTGTAGGATCCGGTCACACATTGGCATTTGGAAAATGCTGCAGTACCGATGCTGTTGTTAAACCTTCACACTGTCACTTATGTCACACTTCCCTCATGTTCTGCACAGGGTTGATGTCACAGAGGTGCAAGTCGCCATCGTAATCATGTATGTGATGTCAGCTTTCGGAGGCGTGAGCCTTTGGCAGTACACGGTAACTGAGAATCCATTTCTTCACACTCGCCTGCACAAATAGTGTACACACAAGGACACTTCCATTTCACCTCAAGTGTATAGTCAAACCTTTTTCTCCTTAGTTTTTACACCAGACAAACTAACTGAATCACTTCTTAGGCTTTAGTTGTCCTGCTAGTCTTTAAATAGAATTTGTGTTTTACTTTTACTCTGTGCTGCCTTTGGAGGCTTGACTTAACATCACATGAGAGAAGTGAGAAGGTAAATATGGGTAGCTAACGCCATGGCAACAGGTCATCTACTGGACATGATCTGGCTCAAAAAGCTGATGATGTCGCCCGCATTTGTTTGTGTTTTATTTGGATATATTTATTTATTTATTTGCTTTGCCCTCCCATCATGCTCAGCATGCTGCAGCTTTCATATAAGCACTTTTCTATTTTATAAGGAGAATGCTTCTTGTTTCTCTTTATTTTGACCTCAATGTGTTCCCATAGTTGCCCATCATTGGAGTGAAGCTGTATGCCTTCCCCGTCATGGGCATCATCGGGGGAGCCCTGTACTCCTGTTACAACTATTTCTATGTCATTTTGAATGGAGGGGTTGGCAAAAATGGCTCCACTGTGGCTGTAAGTTCTAAATACAGCATTATTTTAATACTAACAAAAATGTGTAAAGCACAAAAACTAATCAACGTTTTTGCTCTTCAGGACACCAGTGTGCTGAGTCCCGGTTTGCACATTGGCCTCATCCTTACACTGGCCTTCATCATTTTCAAGAAGTCATCCAGCCACCTGTTTGAGCACCACCCCTGTTTGTACCTGCTCACCTTTGGCATGGTTATCGCCAAGATTTCCAACAAGCTGGTGGTACGTTGGTTTTCTCTTAATCGCCTGAATGAACTGTCACATATCTTCTTTTGTCTGTTTTAACCCATCGTTTAACCCAGTGTTTAACCTGTGTTTTCTTTCTTTCTTGAATCTTCTCTGTAGATGGCACACATGACCAAGAGTGAGTTATACCTCCCAGACCCAGCCTTTATTGGGCCTGGCCTCCTTTTCCTCAACCAGTACTTTAACAGCTTCATTGACGAACACATAGTCCTCTGGATCGCCATGGTTAGTACTGCACTCTTTGTTTAAAATGCAGCCCCACCCTTTTTGTCACCTCTAAGTAGCCACATTCTTTGCTCTTTTACCTTTTTGTGTATACAGTTAATGCCTTAAATTATTTTCCTTGCATACTTTATTCAGTTGAGCGCTTTTCATTATAATGATGACAATAGAGAAATAAGATTGGAGTGCCTTAAAATACTTGCAGGACACGTCAGCGTTGATGACTAATACGCACACAGTTAAATCAACTTCTCATAAGCACAGCGACTTTCATTTCTGTCTGTGGGACTCTTATCTCTGCTAGTTACCATTTAATCATTATAGTTGTGGTTCAAAGAGCACACAGTTTCTACAATGCAATTGAGATGACTTGTGATAAACCTTCCTTTGACATCCATGACTCGTGTTGTATCTCACACGCTGTTTCAAACCCCCGCAGGGTTTCCAGCTGATCAGCTTTGAAAGGATAAATAAGGTTTAAAAACGTTAAAAGAACTTTAAAGCCATGTTTTCTACTATAAATTGTAATCTCTCGTCAGTGTGACGGCCGAGATGGTGCGCTGATATTCACTAACAGATCAAGTCAACAAATATATTAATAGCTGATGGGAAACCACCATTTGAATTTGGAGCCAGCGTTGGTGTGCAAACACGTTTTCCTCATTTGACACTGACATGTCACAGTAGGGAGGGCAACAGTGTTACTAATATCAGCAATCACATCCCGGTATTACAGGTTCTGGCTTACTGGTTTTCCTTATATAGCAATACTTATTGTCCATCTAAACATGTGTGTTAGATCATTTCATAAATAATAGCAATCCATGACAACAAGAAAATGTGTGATTGCATAAACAGGAAGCAGGAAGTTGGTTACTTAGTTTTGACAAATTAGAGAGACACTGTGGGAAAGTGTGTGTCAGTCCTTCAGCCCTCACCAACCAGAAGCTCGTGCGTGTCTAGGGGTCCTTGGCAGTGAACTGCTTTACTTTTTAAATGGAGGAAAGGAAATTGCTACAAAACTAAAGATTTCCATGTAAATTACTTCCTTGCTGTATCCAGTGGCTGTTCTTGTATCATCCTTTGTGGTGATACAAAAACAGATGGGGGCCTGTATTGCATCTCAAATTAGTATATCACTTAGTATATCAACATAATAAGTCTTTATATTTTTGCTCCAGGTCCTCTCCACTGTGGATTTGATACGCTACTGCACGGGGGTGTGCATCCAGATCGCCTCGCACCTGCGCATCCACGTCTTTAGCATCACAACGCCGAGCCAGTCGCACCGCGACTGACGGTTTGCCCGGCGGGAGGAGGCGGGAGGAGACGCAGATCTCTTCCCGCTCCTGAAAGCAGACAGCGACCGCGATGACGAGGAGAAACCCTCGACCTCGAGCCACTGCAGCCTCGACAAAGTAACCACTTCAGATTAAAACTCACACCTACTAAAAGGAAAGATAAAACCACCTTGATACAAAAAAAGAAAAAAAAAAACAACCAAGCATGGATCTGTTGAATGAAAAATTAACCCAAGTTTCCCTTGAAAACCCAGTTGCCTGATGAAGTCTTTCAGATTTTAATTTCAAGGTAAATGCATGTTGTTAGATTTAATTTTTTGAACATCATTTGGCACTTCCAGCTTATTCAACACAAAATACCAAAAAAAAATTCTTTTAATAGGTATTTTTTAGTTTGGGCAAATATCAAAGCATTTAAGTGAGCTTTAAATATGGATAAATGTTCCTCATGGATTGTTGTACAATTGACTAAACACATAAATATGACAATCACGAGTGACAATTTAAGTTAAATTTCTTTGATATCTGCTGAATCTGAATCAAAATACCTGTTAAGAGTTTTCTTAATGACTTGTTTTAATTTGTTAAATGAAATAAGACTGAATCTGATACAAATTAGGGCTTTAAAAAACTTTTTTTTAAATAAACTTTTAGACCTTAAAATAATTTCCAATGAGGTTTCCAATTTGGACCGGCAGGTTGTCAGCGAGCTGCATCGAAGGGTAACGATCGTGTGTTAATGCTGAAAATGATGACGTGTCTAAAGTTAGGCCGATCTCACAAACCCCACTGCAGTTTTTTTTGTTTTGTTTTGACTCATCTCATCCTGCAGTCGTGGAAAACAATCCTTAAAACCATCTTTTCCGGCCTCTGGAGCACCGTCGACTGATGAAGCGTCAACACTCGGCTTGTTCTGCTTTCTCTGTTCTTCTCCCTGAAGGGCTAATGATTTTGTGTGATTGTACAGAATTGAACTGAAGATGCCTTAAATATTTTTGTTGTAATTACTGTTTAACTTGTGAATATTTAAAGCAGCTTTGTACATTTTTTTTTATTTTATTTTCACTCAGTATCACACCAGATACAATAATAATAGAACGCTATACTGGAAGTTTTTCGGGGTTTTTTTTAACTGTTCACTCATGTTCATTTATGCATAATTGTTATGTATATGTGACCGGATTCTTTTGTTAATGAAGTTTTGTTGGATTATTAGTAATTGTGTAATGAATCTCAATGAAGGGTTGTAATCAGAATGAAACATCATTCAGGAGCATTTGGGTAAAAAGGGACATTTCTGTAGCGCCGGTAAAAGATTTGAGGGCGGGTATTTTTTATTTTATTTTGAAAATTGTCATCGTCGTCCCCTTAGATTCTGACACTATACTCCTGTATCGAGAAGCTTATTTATGGATGGACTTTGGAGCTATGCATTTCAAAGGTACAACCATGGTTCAAAATCACTTTGTTGCACTGTTCAGTAATGCAGTGAAACTCCTTTCTACTAACAGACATGAGTGGAAAAGATTGTAATAAAGAAAATATTTTTCATCCATTTTGATTGTTCCTGTCATTTGTGGAAAAAAAAGTACTGCAATACTACCATGTAAAAATACTGCAACATGACTCGATCTGTTATTGCGTGACATACATATATACATATACATATATATATAATTTTTTTTTTTTTTAAACCCACTCATCTGTCAGTTTGTCAGGTGCACCTTGATTTAAGAGACTTTGAACACAGCATAGTTTTTGGTTTCCCAGATGAGCTGGTCAGATCTAAAGAGGATTTTCTCACAAAGCCATCTTGAGTTTCCAGAGAACGGTCTGCAAAAAATAAAACGTATGCCTTGTTGATGTCAGAGAAGAACAGCCAGTCTGCTTTGACCTGATGTGAGGGCAACAGAAACATAATTAACCACTTGTTACAACCAAGATACAAAGAAGACCCGGTAACACGGATGCCAGCCTGTCAGCTAAGAACAGGAAATTCAGGATAAAATTTGCACAAGTTCACCCAGATGACACAATACAAAAATGGGTCAGAATTTAGCATGGATCCATCCTGCTGTGTAAAGGTAGGGATGTTTTCTTGGCACACTATGGGTCCCTGAGCATTGTTTAAATACCACAGCCTACCTGTGTATTGTTGCTGACCATGTCCACCCTTCATGACCACACTGTAGCCATCTTCTGATGACAGCTTCCAGCAGGAATACACACCATGTCACAAATTTTAGATTATTTCAACAGTTTCTTGAACATGACAATGAGAAACACAGTACTCAAACGGCCTCCACTGTCATATCTCAATCAAGTAACACACTAAGGGGTTTGGCAGAATGGGAGATTGACATCACAGATATACAGCCAACAACCATGCCATGTTGAAAGTCCCTTAAACATGCCTGTAAAAGTAAATTTATTGACTAACGTCTGAAATGTGACAAGCCCTGATCATTAGTCTGAGGTGAGGATTTGAGAAATAAAATTGTAGTAAGTGTGGAAAGAGTAATGTGAACAGTACTGACAAAAACACCACCAAGCTGACCGAACCAAATCACATTTATTTCTGTTAAACCAATGAAACTGGTGCAATTAGAGTAAATTCATCTTCCAAATATGGCTCTCAGCGTCTCATCTGCTGACACACATCCTATGAACCAAGAGCACAGTGGCAAAATGCTGACAGCTGCTAGTGCTCATTTCCATTTTTGTCACTATAATAAGAAACACTATAAAACTGGCATTCAAAGGAAAACACTTGCGTATCGTTTACATTCTAGAACTCAAATTGGCTGTGTCAGTCACGGGGCTCACTGTCACAACAATACAATCAAAATAAGTTAGAGAACATGCTGAGGAGGTCTGAATTTCAGACAGCAGCGAGCCTGCAGAGTCCCACAGGGACACACGTACAGGCAGCTTTGAAAGCTGTAGTATTACTTCTAATATAGCTCCACCAATCACTTAGATTTGTACCACGCAGAGAATGATATTCATATTATCCTGCATCCCATTCATTCTTACTGTAAACCACAAGATTAGAGTGCGATATCATTAACATTTACAAGAAGACCTTTTAAAATCCCAAAGGGAGATTAACAAAACATTTAGACAAGCAGGAATGAACAACGAAGGCACTAAAAGTTTTCGTTTCAAATACGGCAGCCGAAGATATGGCGTCCAACACTTTAATCACCTATTTCTATTTGTCTTATATGTATAAATTTGATTCTCAATCTTTTTAAAATTAACTATAACATAAACAAAAAGAACTACAAGTAATGACTGTGTTGATTATCATTTGATCTGCTGACTCTATGTGTCTGTCAGTATCCCAGCAGCAAAGGCAGCGTCCTCAAATACAAAGAAAAAAACTCCAAAAACTTACAGTAATATAAAACAGATAAAAAACAGTAAAGAGACTTTTACCACCAGATTTAACTGACTAACCAACTGAACAAAAAAAACCCTTTAAATCTGTCTTGACAGACACTGACATGCTGATATCAAGTGTTTCCCACTTTAATAGAATACTAATCAGTGGCATGCTGAGGGCAGGACATGAGGAGGGTGGTGCAGGGTGGAAGGAGTGTTGCTTGTTTGTGGTGTGTAAAAAGTCTCGGATGCCCCCAGTGGAAGAGAAGAAGATTTATGAGCTCCTCCTGTCTGGCTGCTATTCTCCTCACCGGCCAGCCCTGTCTATCATCTTCTGAAAAATGTTTCATCGACATTTCACACGAGTCTCTCCTCAAATCCACGGTGATGCAATTCTGCGCCGAGGATCTTGGACTGCTTTTTCCAGCTGGCTTGCATCCTTCTCCTGTGCTCACTGTGGAGGTGGAGAGGAGGCGCGGAGGCTGAAGTTCAATAAAATGAAGAGAGGGAAGTCTTCCGCTTTCACACCCTTTCCGGGTTGCTTTCTCGGTTCATCCTGCGTCTAGGGAACAGCTTTCGCTTCAGCAGGATGAGCTGCAGGAACAGGGAAAGAGGGAATGTCACTACTAAAACAGCAGAACGATTGATATAATATGAAAGGGGTGGCAATAAAGGTCATTAACTTCCTTCTGAACAGACATGGAGGAGAGAGAGATCTATCTATCCAATCTATAATGCACCTAATTAAATGATCATCGGCAAATGCGAGCAGCTCTATAAAAGCAAAGAAAAGGTCAAGGCAGTTCGCAGGTCTGGCAAATTCAGGTGTGAATCAATCTTCCCAGGAGTGGTTGTCCCAGCAAATTCACTCCAAGATCAGACCATGTGACTCACGGAGAGACTGCAAAACCCCCGAAATCTACATCTTAGACTCTACAGGCATCAGTTAGCATGTTAAATGTTAAAGTTCATCACAGCACAATTAGAAAAAGACTGAATAAGTATGGCTTGTTATTCAGTCTTAAAGAACATGACAGCACAGCTTAGGTTTGCAAAGTTGAACAAACCACAAAGTATAGATATTTGGCTATAACGCACAGCACCGTGTCAGTAGAAAACCAAACACAGCACAAACACCTAATGCCAATTGTCAGTATGGTGGCGGAGGGGTAGTCATTTGTGCTTGTTTTGTGACCACAGAACCTGGGCACCTTGGAGGCATTGAGCCAACCATGAACTCCTCTGTATACCAAAGTAATCTAGAGTCAAGTGTGAGGCCTAAAGTTAAAGCCTGGCCCAAACTGGGTCAGGAACAGCAGTAAATCTACAGCAGAAAGGCTGAAAAAGGGAAGAATGAACCTCAACCTGGTTTAAATGCTGTGCAGAGACCTTAAGAGAGCTGTGCATGAATTAATGCTGATTCCTCAGCAATATGTGTGAGACTGAGAAAGTCATACAGAAAATATCTAGCTCAAGTTATTGCTGCCAAATGCAGCTCTTTTGTATCTAAAATAATATTTTTCTTTATTAAAAATAGGAAAACACGACTTTTAAATCATGGTACAGGAAATTGCAGTCATTTCATTTTCCACAACTGTCAAAAGGATACACTGTGTGTGTGGTAAAGCAAAGGTTTATAAATCAGAAGGTCGGCAGTTTGACTCCACGTCTCGACCTCCTCACTGGCACCATTTTTCATTTGGTTTTTAGCAACAGCAAATGGTTATAAGTGGCATCAATGTTCTCATGTAACTGTGCCCAGACTGCAAGTATATTTCCCAAAATGTCAAACTATTAATTTCACCAATCAAGGCTTTGACACCAGAGTCCCCTCAGATGTCTGTAACCCAAGAAAGCAAAGATAATCTTAGACATAGAGCAGCCGAGTAAAATCACCTCCCTCTGAGGAGTGAAGACACATTTGATCTCTCTAATCTAAACTCTGACATAAACAGAAGGGCAGCCAGATTCGGATAGTGCCAGAAAGACATCAAAAGTCAGTCTGTGTATAGTGACAACGACACAGGACAAGTGTGACACACTGGTCCCGTGGGTTTCTGTGAAGGAAATTCTCCTAAGGTCACTGCAACTATTAACCTTTCTTTTAGTTCGCTGAGGAGAAACCGGAAACCTCTGGATTAGGAAGCTGCCTCAGAACAGTCGACTAGTATTTGTTAAACAACTCGTGGCATTTGTTTTAAACCGTTTCCAACACCAAAGAGGAAGAATTTGAAATGTGTCCAATAATATTTTCCTGCTTTTAAAATGATTTTAAGTCCTTTCTGTATATTATTCCAGCTTGAAATTCAACTTTTCTGAAAGTTCAGTATATAGGAGGAATTGTCTGATCCAAGTTAACAAAGACAGTCAAGTCTTGCCTTCCATAAAAGGCTGCTGGGGTCTTCCATCTCGATAAAGGCAGGTCACGACATAGCTGGTCATACTAGCTCGACACATGAGATGGACGCTCCTCGGAGAGGAATTTCAGTAGCGAAGGCTGTTATCATAACTCAAGCGTGAATCATGGAAATGGAGAGGTGTGCAAGCAAATTCTGTGTATCTTTCTTTGAATGTCTAAATGAGCCGAGCGTGGTTCATGGTGAACACTGACCTGTTCGGCGAAGAAGGATATGACAGTGAAGATGACGAGTGTCACGAGGACACAGTGGGTCCAGAACTTCAGCTTGTCCCGATACACCCGCCTGAGAAACAACACATTTCAATCAGTTAACAGAAAACTTCAACTCCAACAGGTACAGACGCAGGCGTCAAATGATTGTTCTGCATTAGATAAACATTCGCAGTGGCAGGTCAGGGGATGATAAGGTGTGATGTAACAAGGGGGAAGCATGCAGTACGCGGAGGACAGCCAGGCAATGGAATGACAAGGTGACATCACCCAACACCATCTGCCTGTCAAGCTTATAAACAGACATGGAAAATAGATGTGGAAAGGAAGGGGTGGAGTTGAGAGTCTCAGCCATTTAATGATCTTACAAGCATCTTAAAACTAGTGATTCATCTGAAGCAGCTCGGTCTAATTATAAAGCCTCTATGTGAGGCTTGCATTGGTGAAGCGCCCTGAATGCAGGAGCAGGATCCCTGACAAAGAGCCCTGTAACTCTCCAGAGGGATTCCCACTGGTCCAACCTGGCAACACTCTGTCCTACGTGGTGACAGACACAAATTCATACCTTAGTATGAATGGGGAAAAAAGCTCGACTGTGTGGGAAGGACTCAGAGCTTAAAGTTATACTTGTGTGCATGCCTTAGTTTAAAGCATCTCAGTTCTTGTTGCCAAAAGGTGTTGCCATATTTGACAAAAAACTACACATTTTCCTGTTATTTATGGATATTTAATAGACAAAGCTTTCAAATATACCATTAAAAACCATTAAAAATATTCACTACTGTTCTGGTGACCTACTCCTCACTGCAGTTGACAAAGCTTACATTTTAAATGTACCCTAAAGGCAGTTCATCCATAAATTTCAATGTTACAGGGGAGATCAGCTTCCACAAATCTGTGTTCACTGAATCAGAGAGATGAAAAATTTGAATTCTTCGATATTTTCAGGAGTCTAATCTAAATGTTTTTTAGCCCAGCAGCGACCTCTGGGGCTGAAAACTGCAGTTCCTTGAATGACCACTTGATGCGCACTCCAAAAGTGAGTCCACCGCCATACTTTTGCACGTTAAAATGCCAAACTAGCAAAAATAAGCTTGTTTACAGCCTCATACATAAAATTATTGTGGTCCTCTTCAGACCAACTTTACAGACGCAAATTTTTAAATAACTCACCCTTTTAATTAAGGCTTAAAAGTAATCCATGACAAAGGTAGAGGTATGGTAAAGGCTGTATATGTGCTGTAACAGGTGGCTAGAAGTTGCTAACTGTTTGTGAAGCATCATTTCTGCTACTTCAAACCACTGAACTGAATCTCTTGGTTCTGTTTCTGCTTGATTGGTGGATATTTTAGCATTTTTATTAACAACTTTATACCAACTTTCTTCCTGTGTAACTCTATCGACAGATCTCTATCAACTTAAACTCTGATATTATTTTATTTAGAAGTTAGCACTTATTAGAAGGCAGTTAATGGATATAACTTGCTAAATATCAAGCTAAAGACTTGGCTATTCACCTCTTATATCCAAAAATGGTCCAAATCTGAATACAGTAATCTTCAAAACAGTGGGTGACCTTTCCTCTTTTCTATACAGTCTACAGTTAAGACAGTAAGAAATAATTCAGTGGATATTTTTAGCCTTTATTTTTAACTTTTACACTTCAAAACATACCATTCCTGGAGTTCTTCCATATGCAGGAACCTGTTGCGGTACTCTCTGGGCAGTTCAAACTGGGACGGCAGCGGGAACATTGATTCATAGAAATCTCTCAGCACAGCTTTCACTGTGGCAGCGTCCTTATGACTGTGGTCGATGTTATCGTTCAGACAGATGAACTTCCTTTTGGTGAAATCAAAGAAAATAACTCAGGTCAACAACAAGGATGGCAGAGATGTAAACTTTGATTGCACCACATTAAGGTAAAACAATGAAAAAGCATCTGCTTCTAAGGAATATCAAGTTCTCCTCACCTGGGATTTTTCCTAATGTCATCTAACTGGCCGACCACGTGGGACACATTGGTCCGCACCATCTTGAAAGCTATCTCCTCCTCCCCCATGATCTCAAACCTGTCCATCAAAAACACTCTGTCAGCTTAGTATACAAAACTACTCATACACATCGAAATAAACAAATCTCACTTGTATTTATTCTGGTCTCTGAAGGCTTTGTGAATACGTTCGGTGATTGGCTTGCAGTGGAGGATGAGGCCTTTTGTGACAGGAGGCTGCAGATTAGGAAAACAGAAAATCAGCCAAATAATTCAACACTGAACGAATATTACCCAGTCAAGCCAGCTGTACATCTCACCATGCTAGGATCATAGTAGGCTTCTTGAGTGGGGTTGACCAGGTGAAGCTGGGTCAGGTTAGTTGGGAGCGTCTTGGAGCAGTTTATCAGCATCTGCTCCAAACCCGTCAGGTCCTAAAAACGGCACATAGAATAAAAACAAAATTCAAAACTGGAACTGCTGGAAATTACTTACCGACATGTACACTGGGAAAGACTTTTTGACTAACTTGAAGGCTTAGGGGAAGCTCGTGGATCCTTGTAGCGAGAGTTCGAATCTCACGATCAGACAGAATACCCGAGTGATCGGTGTCGATGTCATCAAACACTTCGGACACGTTGAGCTGATCCTGAGCGCTCATCAGGAAGTAAAAGTATGAAAAGGCAAACTGCATGTCCTCAGAGTGACGAACGCGGTGACCCGATGTTTTGTCAAACTCTTGCGGGAATCTGAAGAAGACCAAGCAGAGTGGTTTATATAAATAATGACTGTTTAGAAACAGATGAGCTGTTTCTAAACATGTGAGCTCTTTATAAATCTGATTTGATAAGACAGAATATCACTTACGTGTCCTGCAGCTCCTGCATGATGAGACGATCGATCATGTGCGGCATGTGTGCGGGGACTTTGCGAGACGTGAAGCCAAACTGGCCGTTGAGCAGCTTGTTGACGTAGCGCAACGAGTCAGCAAAAGTGTCCTGAAGCTTTCGCCTGGTAGCGGTGCCATCGGTCTCATACGCCATCTCACTCTCAAGACGCTCTTCTTCCTGTGGAGTAAACACAAAGAAGTTTTTTTTTAATCAAGTTTTTTGAGTGGAGCTTTAAATTGAAGACTGAGGGGTGTACAAACCTCAAGTAAAGCTTGGAAATACTTTCTCCTCTCCCACGGCAGGAAGCCTCGGTCTGAGGAGATGAAGTGCTGGAGCCTTCTCCCCACTGGAGCAGCCTTATCTGGCTCAGCCTGACTCTCCGCGCTTTTTTGGGGGGAAAGTCGGTTTAAAAGCTTTGAAGTCATGGGCCTCTCAATCGCAGTTTTCAGAGGGAAAGGTCTTTCAGTTATTAAATCTTTTAGAAGTTTATCATCAATGTGGACTGGTACAAGAGGAGTAACAGGTTTGTCTTTCACAGCGGCATCTTTCTTAGAGATTTCTTCTTTATTTCCAGTTTCATCTTTTCCTTTCAAATCCTCTCCCTCCAAGGCATCATCTTTGCCTAGCTGTGAATCAGGGATCAAATGCTTTTCAGCCAGGTTCTTGTAAGGCTTTAAAAGTTCGGCTTTTGTGAGATTGTAACCCTTCATAGTAATGTCACCGATCAGAAGCTTTTCCTCCAGCTTTTGAAGCTCTTTGCGCAGAGCAGCTGGTAAAAGTGACACATTTAAAGAAGGAACCTCTATGATAGTCTGAGGATCTCCAGGCTGCCCGTTCTTGATCTTAGGCCCTCGTTTGTCTTCAGGAATATCAGAGAAAGGGAACACTGGCTCCGGGGTCGGGGTCACGTTTGGCTCTTTTCCTGCATCTTTGCTTGAAGTCGGGGACGCGTTAGTTTGAGAAACCTCACGGGTGTCGACAGCCACACTGAAGCTCATGGCAAACTCTGTGTCGTCATCTCTCTGAAAAGTGAGGTTATAGTGGATCTGGGTCGCGTTGTAACCAGGGTGGAGCAGCAGGTGAATGGTCTTCCACTTATTTGCGACAGAGGTGTGACGCACCACGGGGTTCTCGCTGATGTGGGCTTCGGAGACTCTGCGAGCAAGTTTCTCAAAGCTGAAATACGGCCTGACTTCACCCACAGGGAGCGTGTAGTGGCTCTGGTTCCTCAGTAGGGTCACATGATGCAGCTCGTCAAAGTGTTCTAAAAAAGAAAAGAGTTCTTTCAAAACGTTCTCACTTCCCCAAAGGACACACTTCGAATGCCTTTTTTTCCCCCAATGACAAAAGAATATGTTTAGGGTGCTCGTAGCAACAAAAATGTTCACTTTAAATAAGAATATAAACGTGTTTATTGTTAATACGCAAATTACGCTGCACATTTAGACTGTGTATCCAAGGACTATGGTGTCGGAACATAAAAACAAGTCAATTCTTCTAAGTTCTTATAGGATACTTAGTAATATTATTAATACATGTTTGGCTACAGTATCGTCTGTGCTGCTGGCTGTGCTACAAAGCTTTTATAAAGTGTCGTGGGTGCATAAATGCAAAAGGGTGCTTGCTAGGCAACATAATGACGTTATAATATATAATGTATAGCTTAGCTTTCATAAGATGTTATAGTTGCAAAAGGTCAAAAAGCAAGTCATTTCAGCCTGTTGTTAGGTGGGTGGAGGGCAATATGATAACATTGTGGTGTCTGATAGAGATCAGAGCATTCAGCGGCCTACGATGCACCTTTGTGCCAAGTTTGGTTGTTCAGCTCCTAAAGGTCTAGGAGGAGATGGTGGACAAAGAAACAAACACACAGACAGATTTGGTATATGTATTTTTTTTTTTTTTAGATTTTCTCTTATTAAGATAATTTCCTTTATTTTGATTTGTCATTTCAATATAATATGTTTTTATTTTTTTTATATGTCGCGGTTTTTGTTATCATTATTTGGCTGCTGTAACAGAGGATTTTCCCAGTTTGGGGGGGGGGGATAAAACATATCTTAGCATTATAAACATATTCAATAATAAACTAATAAACAATAATAAACAAAAAAAATCTAATTACTGTTTGTTACACTCAAACTTCCAAGACCACAGTGTGGTCTAACTGTGGGACTTCTCAAGCACACAGACACATTCATCTGAGCAGTAAGAAGAAGTGAGTGAAAAGTGGCATAATCCTAGATATGAAGGAGCATTTCTGTCACCTGATTATCGAACTGCCGGCTGTTGGAATGCGTCCATATTACTCACTGAGGAAATTCGTCAATACTGTTCCTGACTGACTCACCACACTGCTTGGCTTCCTCTGTCAGGATCCTGACCAGTCTCTGCACCATTTGCTGGACATGCAGTTAAACACACTGTATAACATGTCTTACAGCTTTGCTGTATAAGGAAAGATTCGCACAGTCTTTGCTAGTTCATACCACAGCACGTACGTTCATTCTAGATTTCTGCTCCTGATTGCTTCCCATTTAAAATTTAATTAACTGAAAAACTTCTTCACTTTTATAAAAAAATATTTTCTACATTTTCTATTTAGCTGTGCTCACTGTAATAGTTTCTAAGCTACTGTATATTCATGTCATTTTTGGGGCTTTAATTGCAGTAATTTTTGAATTTTGGGGATAGTTTTTATTATGTATTTTTTTTTGTTATCTTCATTTATCCATGTTGCATATGACAATTTTGACAATATGGCTGTTCCAAGTATAACAAAGTCTTTTGTTTTTAGTGCAGACTATACTGCTTTTACTTTTATTCTTTGTGCTGCATCTGCAACAGAGTAATTTAAAGTCTATATCAATAAAATAAACAAGTAAGTATATGAGTAAGTAAATAAATAATAAAATGAGAAAGTAACTAAGTGAGTAGGTTAATAAAATAAATCTTTTATTCTTTAAAACATAATTTACCACAGTCTGCTATTTTACCTATTATCATTTTTAAAAAAATTACGTTTTTAAAGGATTTTTGTCACCATATTTTATTACATATTATTAGCAGTTATATTTGTACCTATAACCAATTTATTAATCCTTTTGCAGGTATTGAACCTAAAAGAATACAACAGAAAGACCTGATTACCTTTGAGGGTTATATTATAAAAATAGTAAAAACCAAAAGAAACACCACAAAACAAACAAAAACCACTATTACATGTATTGCTTAAAACATACCTTGGCCACAGTCTCCCACATCAAAGCCACAGGACAGTACATTACAGGCCTGGTCACAGAACTTGTCAGCCAGCCAGGAGTTGGCACAGCCTTGATTGCAGTAGGATGTCCCCGCTATGCCTCCTAGACCACCTGCAAACTGCCACACCTGTCCCCCGGCCCCTCCGGCCCCACCGGGACCGACCCCACCAGGGAATCGACTGTTCCCTGCTGCACCTGTTAGAGAAGGATTAAAAAATTTAATATACACAGCACAAACACGCCTATTTATAAAAAAGACGCAACGGTGTTGATATCTTTACCCAGGCAGTCTCCTCCATCCCAGTCACAAGCTGAGTTGTTGCAGGCCTTGTCACAGTACCCGTCTTTGATCCAGGATCCTGGGCAGCCTTCTGCACAGTTAGGAACCGGCCAGGTGAGGTATACCTGCAGGGAATAGAGGAAAATAAAGCTAGTTTTCAGTATTTAAAACATGAAACAGTGGCTCATATTTCAGGGCGAACTTCACTGTGAGCACTTTTCATGTTGTGTTCGCACCTTCTGTCCTTTCGAGTGGCTGTAGAAGTCATCGGGCCACACATCTTTGCCAAACATCACATCATCATTGAGGTAAATAAACTTCTGGGAGAGCCCAGGAATACGATGGATGTGGGTCTCTATAGCAGGAGAGCTGAAAGTGGGAAGGTGGCTGTTGTTCAAGAAGATATCCTGGAAATCCAAAAGGAGCAGTTAGCTAATTTACACAATAAAGTATGAATGAAAGCATAGCTTCTCTCTTCCAGGCGGACCTTTATTATTGTAGAAGTTGAGGCTCAAGTTTTACCTGATGTGTAATAACTGAAACTCTGGGATTATCCAAGTTGAGCCAGGAGGGAATTTGCCCATTGGTGACGATGAAGATGTGTCGCACCCAGGGGGCGTGTCTCTCGATGGAGCGCAGCGAATAGCGAAGCTCCTCGTTGTCCTCGAATCGACTGGCTGATACATCTTCATCCTGCTTAGACTGGAGGGCAAACACACAACACTTCTTTCTTTACATCTTATATATCTTATATATAGTGCCTACTGCACACATTTTGCAATACTGTGTAGAAAAAAATAAAATAAACCAAATGCCAATTATTAAAGGATAAAAAAAGAAGACTCTACCTGTGAAATAGCAGTGAGGTCCCAGAACAAGTATGCAGGACTGATGGTTAACTCTTTCCCATCCAGTGTAAGGTTCTTCTTGGCCTGCTGAGTCAAGTCAGTGAAATCCTGTTGCGTGTTGAGGTGGAGCAGGGCGATGCTGGCTTCTGAGTACAACTCAAACTGAGGGACAAATAAACACATTTCAATTACAGTGTTAATAGGATAACACTGTAAGAGGATAAAGGATAAAGATATCCTAATGTTTAGGCTCTACTTTTGATCCTGCAATTCACACAACACCTTTTAATTTTGTTCTTTCTTACGGCCACCAGAAGGCTACATTTTTTGGTGTTTAAATACAAATCTGCTGTCACATTTGGTACACATCGTCTATCGACTTTGCCATTTTTAACTATTCAAATGTCAGTTATCAAGTTGAAATTACACTTTTGGACTAAATACCTGTTCATCATCTTCAGCTGTAGCTTCTGTTTAGTGCTGATAAGCATGCTAAACCTACAGATTTAAAGCACTAAAGACAGAGCTGATAATGATGGTAAACTTTCATAAAATATTACTCAGTGGACTGAAGCTGTAATTCACAGAGCTGTTGACATTTTTATAGGCTTATTATTATTTTATTAATCCACAAAAAGTAAAAACAAGCCTATCTTTTACATAAGTCTTAATTCTCCTTCTAAAATCTAAAAGCACTAAACTTTAGTTGGACAGAGTTACCAACTTAAAAGGTTCCCTTTAAAGCTGAAAAGCAAAACTCTCCATATGCAACAGTGAGAAAAATTTAAATTTAAAGCAGCTTATAGCAGAGACTAGGAGAGGGAAAATTCTGAAAGATGGCAATAAATGAAGCTGAAAAAACTGACTGGAAAAACCAGCTGACTAAGTCTTTCCATGGAGACAAAAGCAGTTCCTCAAAAGGTTAGGCAAGCAGTAGTTACAGTTAAAGTTAGCTGATAGAGAGATAAGCTAGTCACGGTCCTCTGAAGTCATAGATACACAAGTGTGTGTATGTGCATGTGTGTGTGTGTGTGTGTGTGTGTGCGCGCGCGCTTAAAGAGGTGAGGGTTCAGAAAGTTCTGTGATGTCATCTTCTCCAGCAGGGGTCACATGGAGATGGCTGTCTGATCTCAGAGGAGTTATGTATGTATGTGTGTGTGTGTGTGTGTGTGTGTGTGTGTGTGTGTGTGTGTGTGTGTGTGTGTGTGTGTGTGTGTGTGTGTGAGACACACCCCCAGCCTTGGATATTAAAAACCTTTTGTCTACTCTCTTAAACATTAAAGACCGCCTCCATAACATGAACAGCAAAAAACTTTCTGCTGCTTCATTTCTTTTTAAGTGAAATATTGCACTTTTTTCACTCTGCGTCATTTTCTGACCACTTTAGCCATTAAAGAACAATATTCTTAATCCTTTAACGCTTTTTAGTGATTTTTTACCACTGTATATGTTTGCTTAAGATAAACAAACTGTGAGCAATAAATTCTCAATAATCCTGGATTTAACAAAAATGATACAAATTAAAACTTTCTTATGCAAATAAAGAGTTTCTTTCTTTTTTTTTAATTTGTCTGTTTTTTTTTTTTACATACTTTGAGTTTTTAAGTTTTCTGTTAATTATTTCATGGCACAGGCATTACAGGGTTAGGATCTTTATATACAAACAAACTGCATATGAAAATACTGTAAAAACCTCGAGATATACATATGCAATGCTTAATAAATTTATTAGACCAAGATACAGTGGAAGGTTTATGCGACAGCTCCCTAAGATTAACAGTGCTGGTATTTACCAAAATGTTTCTTTTATGGTTCTGCAATGGTAAATCCACCAGTGCCCACAAGTACTTTACTCAAAAACTGTTTGCATTCCTGAACAAAAACCATTTGTTTTAGGGTTTAAATGTTTTGTTTGGTTAATTTCTGACTTTTTAGAGAAGTCCAATGTGCCAGGTCAAACTTATTAAGTTTTCTTATTTATCTAATAAATTACAACACTTTTTTTGTCTTACACAAGTAAGTGACAAATATCCAAAATATTTGTATTTTCTTGTGTTTCTGAGAGGTGGTCTAATAAATTCGTTAAGCACTGTATAATAGTCAAAATGAGCTGCAATAGTAAAATATTGCTAACAACTACTAACAGCAATTAATTGAGTATTTCCTCCTTTTTACATACTTGCACACTTCTAGTTGTCTAAAAATATTAATGCAGAACACTTTTTGTATTGAAGGATGGAGTTAGTACTTTTACTTTACAGGAAAAACTTCTTGAGTCGCTTCACATGAGCTCGTGTTCTCCTTCCACTCGTCTGCTTTTTTCCTCTGCTCCTGTTTTTAGGTGAGGCGGATTAGCTGGGACTTATAAACCCAGCGGGACGCAGCCCGGAGACAACAAGGCACGGATCAGGTTGCACTCTTTATAGTCCCAAAAATGAACTGGCACATACACACAAAGCAGAGGTGTGTGGCGGCTTTACACAGACGCACGCTTTCCGAAGAAACCTTTTTATCTAATGCATCATAATCAACATAACAAATAACCAAACTTAGGTAATTTGACCTATAGATACTTGTCATAAGAACATTTTGTACATTCCTTTTTAATTTAAGTAAATTATGACTAACAATATTTGGTTATGAGGACATTTGGTTTAAGGACTGTTGGAAATTTTCATATTTTTTCATTTCACTGTATCTGTCAATAAAGCTGAAAAAACAAAGACTAATGTAAGCAAACACAAAACATATTACATCATAATCCTTCTTTAATATCAGTTCAGTGACTTAATGACTTCTTGTGCTACTGTTACTGGGTTTCAGGATTAAGCGCCATCCCATACAATAACTGCTTAGTCTTGCTTTAACATTTATCATCATAAACAGTCGAGCTATGTTCAGCAGCGTCCGCTTACTGCAGCGTGCTTGACACATGAAACCAAACTGGTTCCACAGCTACCAACGGCTGACCCAGAGGTGGACAAATCCTCAATTTTCCTGTCATTGCATGTGACCACTTCCTATCTTAGTTTTGGGAAAACACAGACTGTCAACAAAACAAAAAAAGCAGCACTGAATATATGGATAGGTTTTCTTGTTTTGAAGTAGAGGGGGAATGGTTGTCGTGAAATTTAATTTTGAATCACCAAACAATCCGGATTTCATCAGCTCATCTGCCCCGGGCTCCAGGCGGCTGCGCGAGTTATTCCACACCACAGTATTAACATGTCCCGTGTGTATTTTACTTTCAACACATAATAAACCCTCATCACTGTGGCCCGTGTGTCACTGCAGTGACTGGGGACAACGTAATTAGTCTAGAAAAATAAGTTGACAATGTGGATAAAGTAATTAACCCAGCGCCGAGTGATCTTTTCAAGCAGATGGACTGGGATGTTGCAGCAGCATGCAGCTCGATCTGAACTCCAGCTGCGTCGTCCTTCTCTTTGTGGGTCACTGAAGCACACAAGTATGAGCCTGCTTCTGCCGGAGGCTTCTTCCTGTTAAAAGGGAGTTTTTCCTTCCCACTCTCGCCAAGTGCTTCCTTAAAGGAGGTCGTTTGATTGTTGGGATTTTTTCTGTATTATTATAGGGTCTCTATCTTACAAGATAAAGCACCATGAGGTGACTGTTTTTGTGATTTGCTATAGAAATACCAGTTAGCATCTATCTGCCAGTCTCTGTGTCAAGAATCTATAAGGGTTGCTAGCATTCAACCCTTTGTTCCAAGTACATATCATAGTCAGTCTTAGCTCTAAAAGATGACCGCTACATTGGCATCGCAAATCCAGTCCACAAACTATGGCTACTGGTGCTTAATCTCACTCTTTATTGGTTTTCCAGACACGTGAATGCTAACCACGAACTTGTCCACCATTTCAGCCATATGACAACTGTGGTTCAAACTGACAGGCCTAGACCCAAGACAGACAGGCCTAGAGACTGGTCTGCAACCATCTGGCAACCATGGTCAAAATTTGTATTTTGCAAGTGGCTATGAGTGATTGTTGGAGACTGACGACAGTTGCTGGGAAAAAGATTGGTTACACCAGGTCTTTAGACTGGGCACCTGGCAACCAGCTGTCGCCAAGGAAACCTACACTGTCATTGTATCGGTCACTAGCATATTTCTGTTGTCGTAGTTTGAATTGAAGTGATGGACTTAGTCTACAAACACTGTCCAAGCTTCAGGAAACCTGTGAAAAATCTGACATCCCTTTGCTTTCAAAGTAAAAGGTCACCTTTTACAACATGTTGGCTACAGTGCTGAGGCACAACTTTTACTTTGAAATTTTCTATAGTTCAAGTTCTGGGTTCTGAATTCTTTCTGTCAATGAAACAAGGAAGTTGTTAAAACTGATTTAGCGTGAGTGACTGAAGGCATTTTCCTGTGTTTATAGTTGTTTAAATCCTAGTCAGACTGCTTGGTAATAAAAGCAAACGCCGCTCAAACTTTCTATCCCATTCAGATGACAGTTGGGTGATATATTGTACATCTGTATATTAATTTCATAAGTATTTAACCAGGAAAAAAAATATCCATCAAGATCAGAAAATCTCTTTTACAAGGATGTCCTGGCCAAGCATGTACAAACGGTTTGCTTTGCCTTAGAAATTCAACATTTTTGTGACTGTCTTATTTGCTCTGTATTTCTGTGAACATACTGTATACAACCTCACTTCATGGAGCAGACAGTACATCACGTGGACAATCACACGCTTCTTAAACATATCAAAACGCACGCTAATACAATCACATCAGCAGACTTGTACACAAACACAGTGGGCAGGACCTGACAGGCAACAGCACAGGCAGATGATCGGGGCTGTGGTCCAGCTTTCATCACTATAGTCGTCGGTCTAACACCAGCTATAAATACCAGCCACCTCTCAGCGCTCAGCCACTCCCTCCACACTATGCACATCATCCCTCTTTCACAGAACTGGCCAAGAAGCACCCGGAAACATGCTGAAATCCAAACTGAGCATTGTGTGGTGGCCTGTGTACCTAGAATCCCTCCACCGCTAAACACCAATCACACACACTCTTTCCATCATCTTTCCTGTGTGGCTTCACAAATGCCAGCTCCGATCTTCTTTTCACATCCTGCACCCCTCCTTCAGTTTGTTCCACTGATAAATCCTGAAAACTGGAGCCCAAACAGGTAACGGTTGGTTTAAAGGTCTGAGATGCAACGATGTGTTTAAGAGTGCAGATAAGGTCAGAAAAATCCTGGTGACATTTTGGCGTTCTGGCTGGCAATGCGCCACTGAAAACAGTTGCTCCCCTGTTAACCCCTGCATGGACAGCTAAGGTTACAGCCTAAATACCACTAGTTATTATCACATGACCTGCCAGGCAAGACAGAGGCAGACTTGGAGACAAATGGAAGAATGACAGGACAGCTGGGTTGGATAATGATGAGTTAGATTAAATGCAGTTAACCTACATGTTATAGATCATTATTAGTGTAGTCCTTATCAGGTACCTGTCTAATACCAGACGGACCCACTTGTCCCGTTCTACCACATCTCAAAGGTGTGACTAAGGTGCCTATTTGAGTACAGTGAGCATACCGTCACATTCAAGAAACCAGTTTGGGATGATTTGAGCTTTGTGATCATCAGAAGATGGGTACCCTGTGGTCATAAAGGGACGGACCCATGAATATGCCTAAATACATCGAGATGCTGCCATTTGATTGGTTGATTACATATTTGATGTTCAGCTGGACTATAAAGAAGTATATGGAGATAGCAACAGGTCGATTGGGGTTAAAAAAGAAATTCCCAAAACTAATTAATAATGCAATTTTGGAAAATAAAATTCTTTTTGATATATATATACACTATTCAAAATAGAATAGATTATTATTGTCATTGTAAATGTAAAATAAAACAAAAGAAGAAGAGGAAAGATTCTCAGAGCACGGCAGCCCTACATCTCCAATAAATGCTTTTTCAACATTACATTTTAAATTTTGTTATTGTGAACTATATTGAAAAAAAAAATATTCATTTGATTTATTTAACTAATTCAATTAAAAATACACATTTCTATACTAAGGATTTTTGGAAGTTATCGGTTTGCTTTAATGCCCTCTAAGACTTTCTGATAACACATTTGTTTTGAATCCCTATGAAAAACAAAGGCAGTTATGAAAGACCTTATCTAATGCATCACCCATTAGCTCTCATCAGCCACATGAGGGCATTATCAGAAGACTCAGGCCTGTCCTGCGGCCTGTCGGCTGGAGCTACAGGGTCACTCAGCCCTGGCCTGGTTTGTTTTCCTTGGTTATTTCTGAGTAATCCCAACCTGTTAGTGGCATTCCTCTGTCTCAAAATATAAAGCAGAGTTCTGATTAGAGAAAATTATTAGATACACAAGCCACCGGCCGTTGAGCTAAACAGAGGCCCTTTATCCACAACACAACGTCACCGATTAAAATAGCCAAACTTAGGTTTAGCAGGAAGGTGCAAACTCCTCTTCAAGGAGGATCTGACTTCTGTGATTAGACTATTCTTAGAATTTGGTGCTATGCTTTATAAAAAGATGAGACAGTATCTTATAGTTCTGTACTCTGGTGTAATTGAGATAGTGATATACAAACATCCTTCAGCATCACTCTGATGTTACTATTTAAAATAAGGGATAATATGAAGAAGAATTAATGCAAGGAACTGGGAGGAAATAATATAGTGTTTGAAAGTAAGAAATACAATTACATAAAGTGACAGCGTCTGCTGCACGTTCACCAAAGTGCAACTCTGCCATCTGCTGTTTTAAAACCAACTTTAAACCATCCTTATTTTCATGCTCATAGTACAAGTTTTAATGGATTTGAACTTGGAAGGTGGTGTAGAAGATTTCTTATTTAATGAGTAGAAGGAATGACTTTTACTACCTGTTTGATCTTGCTGGTTATGATAGATGGAAGTTTGGCTCGCAACCTCTCCGTCTCCTTGAAGGACGCAGGGAAGCCACTCAGATATGCCAGAGTCTGCATGCGGGTCAGACCCGGGGCCTCTTTATCCGTTGTCTGCGTGACACACAACAACAAAGGTTAAAAATAAAAGCCTTTTGATGTTTTATTGCCTTCTCTTATAAATGGAAAAGATAACAGAGTTAATTACATGCACAGAGAAAGTGCTAAAACAGATGTAAACTTACCAGGTAACATCTGGACACAGAGAATTTCTGATCTTCTTTAGACACATCTGTATACGCTTTAATGGCTGCAGGGAGCAATGAACAAATGGTGAGCAGCAGACACACACCTTCATGTGTCCATATTTCGATCTTTGACACAAACTCCAATCGTCAAATCAAAATAACGAAAAAAGATGGAAACAAAGATAAAAACAGGAGCAAGTGAGCAATATCAGACTTATGCCTTTCACGTATGAATTCTGAGCACTGTCAGAGGATTCAGATCATCCTCTCACTGCTGGAAACACTCAGATTGTTTAAGGTTACTGTGCAGAATGATCAAATATCAAGGAGACAGGAGACATGGAGTCCACTCACTGGCTATGAGCTACCTGTTAAGTAGCTGGCACAGTAAAGACCTTTTTAACGTCCAATGAGTTGGACACTTGCGTTCTCACATCCATGCTCCCCTGTAAACTCCAGTGTCAAGAAGGATTTGGCATTTCCCATTCGTTCCCCTCCTGCAGAGCACTGCTGGGTTTAAGTGGACCACAAACCAAGAAACTTCTTAAATGCTGTGCCTGAATATTTTCCTGTCAGCAAATGAAACCCTGAATTATTTTACAAAAACTGATGAACGTCATCATTTTAGAGATGAATTATGTCACAGTTGTTTCCTCAAAAGCTGAATGCAAAATTCTGGTCTTAGTGTTAGAAACTGCACTGAATACAAGTGTTATGCCAGTGCACAATGATCTTGATTATTTAATCTTGCTTCTGCACTATTGTTACCACTATCATTAAATTTAATCTCCTGCTATAGTTTCATGTCTTCAAAGGCACAAACGTTCACAATTATAGCTCCGCCCCCTTTGAAATGAATGTGTGTGTGTGTGTGTAAGTGCCTACAGTGATCCAGAAGGGTGCGATGAACTATGTAAGGTAAAAACAGCCTGAATGAGTCGGGAGAGCTAGTAAAACATAAAAAAGACAAACTAAAATAGAATCAGGAAAATCTCTTAATCCGTCCACCTCCACTTACACTGGTTTAAACGAACAGTGTATTTATGGGAGAGCCTAATTTGTGAACTAGGCTCTCCCACTGGAGTTGTCTCTCTTCATGCTGTACGGTGTGTCACACTATTAGCACTGTCCACAGAGGGTGGACGTCAACGCTCTTGCATGAATATGAATAATTCAATCCTGGCCACTGTTATCTTTGCAGATCAAACTGCTGCTGGCACCTGCAGCGGCTGTATTGATCACTGACGCCGTTAGTTAAAAATAACATGTTTTGTAGTGACGAACTGCCCGCTGGGCTCAGTTACTACACTTCCACACGCAGTCGGCTGAATGAAATCATTCGAAGAGCATCCTTTTCTGATCCTCTTTGTTTCTTTACCTTCAGCTTGCGAGTTAAAGACGACCACGGAGAAGCTGGTAGGCTGGTGGAAGGGTTTGTTCATGAGCAGCAGCTCTTTGGCAGCGGAGAAGGAGGGAGAGAGGGACGGGAGCTCTTTGAGCGTAATGTTGGCCGGCAGAGCGGGATCCAGGGCCAGCATGGGCGCTATGATGCAATGGGACAGCAGGCATTCAGGCTTAACACTGCGAACAAATGGCCAGAAAAAGGGATAAAAATAAACAAATAATGATTTAATAAGCACATCTACACCTGTGCACTCACTCAGAGAGCTACTTCCTTTGCACTGTGGTTTAAAACATATGCATAAAATCGATGAAGTTCACACATTTAGCAAACATGAAAATGTTGCACTGAGCACCTCGTGTATCTGCGGTTAAAGGGCAACAATAAGGAGGAAGGAGAAAATAAAGAGAGGGGCTGTTTTTTTTTCAGACCAACATTTTAGCGGTGAGCACACAGGAAATATCTAAAGAGATTCTCAGTGCACTGATATAATTTAAGCAAAAGGAAAACATAAAATAATAAAATACTGTTTCTTCAAAAACTCCATGTACACTTATATATTATTATCATTATGCATTTACTTTTTTATCAAAAAAAAGATTTAAAAAAAATTTGTACCACCCCTTTTCTTAAATAAATACCAAACAAAGCCAATTATCACGGCGCTAACTAAAACAATGATAAACTTTAAATGGTGAACAATGGTAAACATTCTGGTTAATAAAATAATAACTGCTTTTCTCTGATATCCCATCAGTTGACACCCTCCGTATGGTGCAACCCACCCCAGCTTCCTGTTTCAACATCAGCCTCGGTGTTCACACAATGCCGCTGCATTGCGACTTTAACAGTCATTTAGCAGGTTTTTCACAACACCTACAAGTCTGAGAATAAACTCAACACACCATGTACCCACACTGACGCAACCTGTCTTGAACCTCTCTGCAAGTTAACAAACGAGCAGAATGATGCAGAACTGTGGTACTTAGCTGCATTAGATTGCACAGATAAACACAAAAGCACTGTGCCAAAAGTAAAGTTTGGTAGAGGGGGATTATGGTGTGGGGTTTTTTTTTTCAGGAGTTGGGCTCCACCCCTTAGTTCCAGTGAAGGAGAAAATTAATGTTTCGGCACACCAAGACATTTTGGACAATTTCATGCTCCGACCTTTGTGAGAACAGTTTGGGGATGGCCCCTTCATGCTCCAACATGACTGCAGACCAGTGCACAAAGCCATAGACATAGATCTGTCCTGACTTCAACCTGACAGAACACTTTTGGGATGAATTGGAGTGCAGACAGCCTCCCGTCCAACATCAGTGTCTGACTCACAGATGCACCTCTAGAGAAATGGTCCAAAATTCCCATAAACACACTCCTAAACCTTGTGGAAAGCCTTCCCTAAAGAGCTGAAGCTGTTATAGCTGCAAAGAGTGGGCTGAGATCATATTAAACCCTATGGATTAAGAATGGGCTGTCACTCAATCTGTGTAAACAGGAGACAAGAGAACACTTTTGGTAATATAGTGTAGAACCAGCATAACAGCAGGTCTCTTAAGTTGTGTAGTCCGTGTAAAGAGGATGAGCAAGAAAACATGGCAAAACTGTCAGTTGCTGTCTGACGACTTCGGTTTTTTATTTATTTTTCTTTGTAATCACAGAGCGGCACACAGAAGAGGAAGTCTAGGCTTCAATATTCATTAGCTGCACCAGAAGTTCACAAAACAAACTAAAAACTTAGATTTTCCTCCGAGGTGGGGGACACAGGGCAAAGTCCACAAAAACAGCCACCAGCTTCCCAGATTTTCTTCTCCATATCTCTCATTGCATTAGACTCTTGTGGACGGTGTTGCAACAAACACTGAGCACAAGCACTTTATGTAAATCCCGAACTTACATGTTATTTTTACACAGACACCCAATCACACTCACATTCAGCAGTCAATTTAGAATAAATAGTTAACCTAACATGCACAACTGGAGGTGCTGTGAGGAAACAGTCCCAACCCCCGCACTACTGTGTCGCCACATGATTGTTACACACACACAGATAGACACACACACACGCCCTAAATATATACTCAAAATAACGAACTGCTAAACAAATAAGACTTCATCTTATTTAACTTCATGAAGCACAAAGATCACACACCCACTGTGTACACCATCATCACACTCACCTGTCTTTTGGCACTTCAGTTGTCTCGCTTGTGTTTCTCCCCAGGCGTTCCCTGTGTGAACAGTGTATTTATATTTTATTGGGCTGTTGCAGTCTATTTTAACACTAGATGACATTTCAGAGGTGGATAAAAATCACACGATTCCCTTTTTTCATTCATTAGCAAGCCAATCAATGTCAGCTGATGACGCTCTGACCTTGATGCTGAGTTTTACTGTATTTGGATTTTAGGAGAGGAAGCTACCTCTGAGCTTTTTGTTCTTCCTCCAGTTGCTCTTTGACTGCCTTCAATTCCCTCAGCAGCGCTGTGTCTGTGCCGTTCACCCATGTGTACACCACATCAATAGGCATGGGCAGACAAAGCCTGCAAAAAACAAAAAAGCTCAACCCCAAAATAAATAATAAATCAAACACACACTCATATAATTCAACAGACAGCGCTTAAACTGCAAATCCACAACCCCGTTTTCCTCCCCAGCACACACTTCTCTGTAAATTAACTTTTATCCATGCATGGCTACACCCTGTCTGGTTCTTTCACATTTCTTGTCTTCTATCAGGATTAGAAAATGTGCAATGTGCTTTGAGATTTTTATGATTTTTTAGTTTCTAATGCCCTACAAGATAGATTTGCTCTAAGACACAAAGTTTATCTATGAAATGAGCTCAAGGCTGTTTTCTTTTACCTGCTTTGGAATGATTTCCCACCCACGTTGTCTCTGTAGGAGTCAAACAGCACATGATACTGG
The DNA here is from genome assembly GCF_013358895.1 of Oreochromis aureus. Taxonomy (NCBI): domain Eukaryota; kingdom Metazoa; phylum Chordata; class Actinopteri; order Cichliformes; family Cichlidae; genus Oreochromis; species Oreochromis aureus. Next base: position 14,377,733 of record NC_052958.1, on the reverse strand, counting down.
TCCCTACTCCACTCCACCACCACCTGCATGGACAGAAGAATACGCCGTGTATTTCACGATTTTAAATCACACGCACACTACAGTGCTGAATCATTCTGGAAGATTTAGTATCTGATATTCAATGTAAATCAAGTAGCAGTTGGTGTAACTAAATTGAACTACATCTGAAAAAAGGGGGCAGGCGGTTTATTTAATTAGAGCTACAGTAGTGGTTTTAATGCAGAATACACACACAACAGAGGCAGTCTGGAGAGACGTGCCGTTTAAAGACCTGCAATACATTTCTGTTTACTTTCAGGAAGATCTGCTTAAACAAGCGATTTTTTTGTGGACTCTGGTGGGAAGGTGCTGTGCTGAAAACAGCTGTTAGGAGAAAGTAAACGCTAGCTAAACCGACAGCAGAAGCGGCTGTGTCTATGAGACAGGAGCTGAAACAAGAGAAGAAACCTCACCTCCCCAAACTGAAAGGCGGAAACAATCATGAGCACGATCCCCCCGAAGCAGAGGTACAGCCCGTATCGGTGGGACAGACAGGTGTACGTCTGCCTCTGCACCAGCTTCAGCACCGAGTTCACGACTGCCATTGTCCTCCTGGGAGAAGCATAGCGCTGCATTCATTCAGAAAAACGCAGATAAACGCGCTGAAAACAGAAAGTAAACATCACACAGGAGCCGGATTTGTCAGCTGACCGCCTGCCACACAGCAAGACACATGACAACCGGGCTTGTCACTCTTCCTCAGCGCTGATGAAGCAGCACACGCACGGCTGCCACCACCATCGCTTGAGCTCATTGTTGCCCTCTGGCGGCGAGGAGCAGAATGCATGGTGCCTTCACGGCCTTCTCTCACTGAGTAACTCGCGGTATCTCAAATCTCAAATTTCAAGATTGTCATATCCCTAAAACATTTTATACAATCAAATGTATTATATTATATTATATTATATTATATTATATTATATTATATTATATTATATTATATTATATTATATTATATTATATTATATTATATTATATTATATTATTGTCACGATTCTGGGTCATTGTGACCCAGCTTTTTCTATTTCTGTTTTGTTTTTCTAAATTATGATTTGTTTGGGGTTTTGAGTTGTGCTGGTTTGATTTTGTATCAAGGGTTATTCTTGGTTTTGTTCTCTTTACTTTATTTGGTGTTCTGGCCTTTAGTTTAAGTCACTGTCTTCTCTGTTTTGTGTCATATTCTTCCTGTCTCTCTCAGTGTCAAGTTTGCGTTTTTGTGAATTATTTCTTATTTCCTGTTTTACTTTGAAAGTTCATGTCTCATGTCAGTGTGTTCAGTTTTACCTCTCCCCTGTCTCGTTAGCCTAATTTCTTCCAGCTGTGTCTCCCTCCTGTTGCCCATTCCCTGATTATGCCCCTGTGTATATAAGCCCTGTGTTTTCCTGTGCTCTCTGTCGCGTCGTGCCCTCAACTTGCTGTGTGTTTGTTATGTCCGGTCCTCCAGCACTTCTGTTCAGCGTCTTGTTTTTGCCTTGCTTTTGTGAGTTTTATTTTATAAGGAGTTTGTCCAGCAATAAAGCTGCGTTTTCAGTTTAAATCCCGTCTCCAAGAGTCCTGCATTTTGGGTCCACCACTTGTGCCTGCCTGCCACACAGCCCAACCATGACTATTATATTATATTATATTATATTATATTATATTATATTATATTACATTGTGGATAATATACATCCCTACAGCCAACTGTTTTTTATGAATTACTGACTATAAAAAGCATGAATGTTGAGTTTCACTTAAATAAAAGTGCCTTTCATCAGTGGAACAGCATCAGAACTGTTGTTTCTTTATTTTCACTCCAAAAAGTTCATTTTACATTTACTTCACTTCATTTTACATTTTCACCTGTTGTCTTCACCACTGAGTCTGTGTACACACAAATAATAATAATATATGTATTTATAAGTAGGCATCTTCCTTGGACTATAACTTGTATTCTTCCTAAAATGGACCGGAAGCAGTTTCCTGGAGTACAGAAATGTATCATATGGTGGTCTAATTATTAAAATAAGTGTATAGAAAGCACAGGAATTCAAAATCAATGAACTAATGCTGAAAGTGCACCTTTTATCCTATAATGAAAAGTGCATGGTAGTTTTTATCTAAAATATGCCATGAGCAGTTCATGTTCAAATTTCAACTTACCAAGGACTGCTTTCCAGTTTAAGCTTTTTATTATTTATTTTTTATTCATGCTGTATTCTAAAAATAGTAGGTTTTTTTACTTTTAGTGTACAACAGGGGTATATTATACTATTATATAAATTATATTGTAGTATTCCAATATTTCTTCCTTGAAACATTCACAAGAGTTCATTTACATTGGTTGGATTTCTGGCACAAACCTGGCTTTTAAGCATAGTCCTCAAATTTTCAGTAGGCTTGAGTCTGGGGCTTTGGAAATGTCATTTCAGGAGCTTAGTGGGACATTTCTGAACAACTGCAGTCCAAGATCATCTGTTCAAATAATTGTGTGTAAATACAAGTTATCCAATATCTCACCACTTCGTCAATGTATAAAAAATGGATAAAAATGGGTCTGAGGGTTCTCCTCCAAGAAATTTGGAAGATCAAATTCCCAGATTCTTGCCTTAAGGTCATTTTTTAAAATGTGGTAATTTGTATATTTCTACTGTGGGAATGTCTCTGTGTTCATTTAACATACTGTAATGCAGCAAAGCTCTCCAGCATTCTGTAAATTCAATCTAAATAAAAGTCCTGTGTTCCTATGATTTTATTTGTAAGAATAAAAGTAGTAAATAAATACTGTGAACACCCTCCATCTGCCGAAACACACGATCCCAAAACAGATCACTGGCTGTGGTGACTGGCAAAATTGTGCTCACCAAACACATGATACAAACCTTTAAACTGAATAGTTTGTGTGCTTCTTTTTAAAGTTAGATGTCATCATTACCATGTCCCACACTGTGCCACGTAATCAAACTTTACCCTGCATGTAACTGTTGACATAGTGTTAAACGACAGTAGTCTGGTAAAAAAAATTTAAATGTCCTTCAAACAGGTAAATTTCCATATAATCTATATTAATTACACATAAAGTGAAATGTTATAAGCATTTTGTTCTTTTAATTTTGGTGATTATGGCTTATAGCTTATGAAAACCAGAAATACAGTAGTTCACTTATTCAGTTATTATTAATTAATTAACATTAATTAATAATCACATTATTTCCTTTATCAATTAATTTTCAGTGTGAGTGGATTGGGGTTCAAAAAGCATAAATACAGCATGTCCTTTGTTCAGTACACTCATCCACAATCACAATCGTCCAGACAACGATAATCAACACCCTCCACAAGGGGGGCCAAGTGAGCCACAGCAGGTAGTTGATGGAAAGGCCGGCTGTTCACGGAGTGCTCTAACAACGCATATTAGTGGAAAGCTGACTGGAAGGCAAAAGCAGCAGCGATATCCACTGGCTAGAGAGGCTCAAATCAACTTTCCTGAGACAACAGTCAATTTGAGAATTACTCAAGGCTTCACGGGGAGTGGACTAAGGCTGGTGTCAGAGCATTAGTAACTACCAACTGTTGCGTCCTAGTACAAGCACTCCTGAACCAGATACAGTGTCAGAAGAGTCTTACCTGGACTGAAGAGAGAAATACAAACTTTAAAAATAAAGGTCAATTTTGCATTTCATTTGGAACTCAAGGTCCTGGAGGCTGATGGAGGAGTGGAGGGACACAGACTTCAAGGTGTGAGAAGTTTCTGGGTGCATGGCATCTGCTGGTGTTTGTGGTGGTTAGTCCAAAGTCAACTTAGCTTCTACCAAGAGATTTTGGAGCTGATTTCTTTAACACCTGCCCACAGTGCCAAAGCTACAACCAAATGATTTCCTGGCCACGTTATTGTTGTGCTTGACCAGCCAACTCACCTGATCTGAACACCACAGAGAATCTCAGAATATGAGGAATCATCACGAGGAAGATTAGAAACACTCGACCCAAAAGAGCTGAAGGCGGTTACCAGTTTGGCTCAGTGACCAAGCCAACGAAGATATGCAGCTGCTAGACTTGAAGTCAAGACTGCCTAAACCAAGACCAAGACAAGACCAAGACCATGTCAGGGTTCCGGGGTCGTTGACCCAGTGCTTTCAGTTTTGTTCATGTTCAGTTTATTTTGCCACTTCCATGTTCTCACTTCCTGCTTTTCCTGTGTCAGCTCGTCTCGTGTCATTAGCCAGATTATGTTCAGCTGTGTACTCACCGGTCTCTCATTATCATCCTCATCAGTCTGTGTATTTAAGTCCTCTGTTTCCACTCATTCACTGTCGTGTCACTGATGTTGATGTTATGTTGTCAGTTCCGCCTGCATTCAGTCAGCCAGCCATTCAGTCCGTCAGTCAGTCCTTCATTCGTTCATTCAGTCAGTCGTCCAGCCAGCCAGCCGTTTCCTGCTTCTGTTCTGTTTGTTCACTCCATCGACAATAAACACCCACCTTCACCTACCTACCTGTGAGTCCAGCGTTTGGGTCCTCCTTCCCTCATCCACGCCTCCACGACACAAACCCCTGACAGACCTAGTCAAGACCAAGACAAAGTCGAGATGAGACCAAGACCAAGACTGAGACCGAGACAAAAAAGTCTTTAAACTGCAGCCAGATGCTGCTTCGTTTACGGGTGTCAGGCATATTTATGTGTTTTTGCGACGCCCTCCTCACCGCTGTCTACTGTCTCACTCACTTACTGAGAGGACAGACGACTCCACTTGACTGTTGCGTCTCTCACCCTCTCTGTTTTTCACATAATGATATTATCCTATATCCTCGCATGTGATTGGCCACAATATGGAGGGATTGGAGCATAGCTGAGCCACTGTGTGAGAGCTGAGCAGCGAAAGGACATTAAGTGAGGAGCCGGCTCTCGTTCAATGGGAGTCGACTCTTCTGATTCACTACAAAGCACTCTCTAAGCACGGCTCTTAGAGCTGATGCTTTTGCGCATGACACATTATTGAACGTTACGTTGTGTGTCATGGATACTGTTGACTCCAAATCTCCCGACCACTATGTCGATCTGAGACAGCAAGACCGAGACAGCGAGACCAAGACAAGACCGAGGGATCCGAGACCAAGACAAGACCAAGACCAAAGCCCATCGAGACCAAGACAAGACCAAGACCATGTAAAAGTGGTCTCGAGACCAAGACCGGTCTTGAGACATCCAACTCTAGCAGCTGCCCAGGTTGGACTCTGACCTGAGGGTCTTCGCTGTGCGTTTTCTTGTCTCTTCTTCACTGATCTGTCTAACAAAGACTAGAAAGCCCAAAAGAGACAATTAGAAAAAAACCCAATCTGGTTATCAGTAATACATTAGCAGTACTACAACCTGATCACCTCCAGCTTAGGGTGCTCTAATTCATGGTAAAGGAGCCCAAACCAAGTACGGTGTGAAATGAACATACAGTACTTACAGAAGTTGGACATTTCTGTAGTTCTTTTTTGACCTCATAAAATACCCTAATAATCTAATAGAAATATTGGATGTATTTTTTATGCCGTAATTATTCAAATTAAAGCTTAAAAATCCTCAAATGATTTAACTTAACATCCACCAAATACAGAATACCTGAAAGCTTATCTTTTTTTTTACCAAAATGCACTAGAATTAAGTTTTTCGTGATTTTCAGTTGTTCAAATAAAATCAGTTTGTCCTTGATCATCATCACTGAACAACTGAATAATGTCATTTTATTATTGTTTATTATGTCATACTGTCATATGATTGAAAAGCCTCATGACTGTATTGCTGTTCATGCTACCACTTACAGTAAAAATGAAAATAAAAGTTTCTTCATAACACTGTATTGTGCAACTCCTGAAACCAGAATGTCAGCTTCCTTGGTGAAATCTCTGCTGCGTTTCAGTCATTTCTCCCTTTCCTATATTCATCCTGACAAAAGTTAAACCACATCATCATCATCATCATTATTATTGCCATAATACAAGATTCCACTGTAATGTAAAACAATGTAACAAAGGCAGAGGCTGGAGTTTGAGAACAACACTACAAACGTGAGACAGGAAGTAGGGATTTTTTGCAAAGTTTACTGACAGTTACGGGTTAGAAGGAAATGAATTGTGGAAACCGCATGTGGTCAAGAGAATTCTCCAGAGTCCCGTGACGAGTAAGGACGATGCAAAGCGAGGCAGTTTTCATCATGGTCAAATGATGGTCTTCATGGCAGGGACACAGCACATCACAGGTTGTTGCAGGAGTAGCTACTGAGAAATGTAAAAAGTTACAGTGGTTCCCACATGTGTCCCTTTAAATTTGGTGTCAGCCTCATATTATTATTAAAATTGCACTAAAGGAATGTATCAGATCTAAATGTAATATTAGTACACTTGAAATTATCTGACTACTAGCATGGAGGTTACGCAGGTGCCCTTTTTTCACCTCACCTGTAGGTGTCATGCTAGATCCAGGTGCTGCAAATGTTCCAGTAAACCATGTTTCCCTGGGAACATATGAATGCATACATTTAGCCTCCCAGCCTAACTGAGTAACAGAGGACAAAAGACCTTGGACAAGCAGGTAACCAAGAAGTTGGTGGTTACTGTGAGTGAAACCCAGAGTCTAGAAAAAATCAGGTCCAGACCTGAGTCCAACAGAGCATCTTTGGAGAGACCTGTGCACCAAGGCTGAACGCTCCAAGAAGAAAACAAACAAAAGAAATATGCGCCATGCACGTAGGATAATTCCCACAAAGAATTAAAAATAGAATTACTGCAAAGAAACCTTAAAATATGTTAATTACTTATATAACTACTGTGTTATATAACACAGTAGTTAAATTTGTATCTAGATGTGTTTGGCTGCTCAATGTAGGGAGTAAAAAATATAAAATATAAAGAAAATATGAGGAAGCACGAAATACCAGACCTACCAGACCTAACTTGCTTTACACTGCTGTCATTTATGCTGTAAATGTTGTCATGAAGACAACGTGGTTTCCCATAGAAACACCGAGTATACCTGGGAAAGAACTAGAAACTAAATCCAGTTCTTCGGCACACATAGAAGGAGGCATTTTAAGTGCTTTTCATTCCTTTGTGTCACGGATTGTGAAAAGATTCAAATGTAGATTTAAACATTTAACTGAAGGTTTTTTGCACTATTTGCAGTTGTTCAGAAATTTACTGGAACCGTGCGATTCACAACTGTTCTGTTCTCATGGGTTGTTGATTCAGTTAAGCAGTAATTGCTTTTACAGGAAAGGTTGGAGGTGAGTCTTCTCGGTTTTCACAGGCATAGCTGCATTGGGTACTCTTTTTTTTTGAAGGCCAGGGAGCTGGTAAGTATTTCTTTGTGTGTAGAGTGGACAGCGATGTTTCCCCAGAATGGAGAGGCAGGCGGGCACACAAAGATAAGATCAGCAGTCTAATGATCCAGCAAGGAAAGGGGAGGAGAACTGTTGGAACTGTAGATTAATATCAGTTGTGTGTGGAATCTGGAATCTGGCAGTTACAATTACTACTTGTATAAGGTAAGTACAGTTACATCTTGAACAAGCCCACACATGCATGTACACAACAGAGAGATAGAAAGAACGCAACCTGACAGGACGTAAGGATCATGACAAGTACTTCCACAAAACTACATAAGTGTCAAGAAGTCCCCAGCCACCACTCTTTTCTTTATATTTTGTTATGAAAATGGGAAATATGTGCAGGGATTTATTGAAACATCCAAACATACACGAAAATACGGTATACAAAAAAATTAGCTTGAAAGTCAATGTTTGATATGACCATCTGTATTCTTCAACACAAGCTTTGGTGTAATTTCTTGAAGTAATCTTCAGGAATAGTTCTCCAGGCCTCTTGAAGGACCTACAAAGCTCTTCTTTGGGTGTTTCTGCCTTTTCTTCTGTTCTCTGTCGAGATGATCCCACACTGCTTCAATAATGTAGAGCATTGAAGTTCAGGCTCTGAGGAGGCCAATCTGTGTGTTTGGGCTCACCGCCATGCTGACAGTGCTTTCAAAATGTTATTGAGTGGTGGATCAGAAAATGACAGTACTCGATGAGGCTTCAGCAGTAGGGCCGGAACTGAAGGGCCGGATGCATCTCTCAGGTCCACATTTTTATCTTTGGCATTTTTGATAGATTTGGCTAAAGAAATGGGAACAAATCATGTGTTTTATAACAAAGTACCTTAAGATACAATTTAAATTTGGTTCTTTGCTAAGTTGTCTGTTATGAGCAGATGAAACACTGGCCCATCTTTTGAATTAGGTATCTTTTTTATGCTTGAATCGTTCATACGTCAGTGTTCAGTGACCTAACAAAAAAACAAAACAAACAAAGTAAGAAATATCCCCCCTGAAAATGTTCAGGTAGGTAGACTGGACTGAAAATGAGTGTAGGAAAAAAACTTAGAGACATGTCCAGAAGGAAAAATACAAAGAAATGAGGGGCGGTTCAAGATTTTTGCACAGCTGTAAAATAAAAAACGCATAACAAGTCATAATGTATAATTCAAATACAGTTATTTTTACTTCATAAACGCAGGCAGCTATGCAGATTTTTCACTCTGTAAAGTCAAATCTGTTCATATAAATGTAGAACTGCTGCTCACTCTGCTGTGGAAACTCTGAGTATCACCTCCGGTTGAAGTCAAGTTAAAAGGCACTTCATTAGTTTGGTATTTTGTTGTGCGTGTGTGCGTGCGTGCGTGTGTGTGTGTGTTTTGACAAAGATAAAAAGGAAGAAGGAAGCTCTTGATCGCTTACTCGTCGGCCCCACGGGGGAGTAGCTCTGGGCTAGAGGTTACTGTACACTGTATATGCTGCTTACTGGCAAAGGCCAAGTTCATTGTTGCTCACACACCGCTGCGTGTGACTGTCGTTCGCAGACCACAGACGGCAGCTGACACCCCTGCTCCTACACCAGCGTTTCTTATCGCATGGCTCTGTTTACTCTGCGCATATATACGTGAGAGAAAATCTGAAGCTGAGCGCAAAAACTGGAGATGTATTGGTTCAAACAAGGTCTGTGCGCCCTGCCAGCATTCCTGGTCGTCTGGTCCTCCGCCACTTTCATTATTTGTTATATCATCGCGATTTACAGGCACGACGTCGACGTAATCTTCCCATACATAAGGTAAGTTTATTTGAAGAGCTCACACAAAGCAGCCTTTCTTTCGCACTCAACCTGATTCGGAGCCGTGGAAAAAGTTTCATGAGAAAACGTCTTAGTTTCGGTTTCTTCCGCGATCACAAACTCCAGCTGTGTGTAGCCTGCACATCTGTTTATTTTAGGAGACTAGCGCAAATCAGTTCTTTCACTTCGCTTTCAATAGAAGACTTTTATTTTAAGAAGAGGCAACTAAATGTTTGATATTGTACAAAACACAGACACACAACCCACGTTGTCTCGTATAACCCGAAGTCTGGACTGAAAATCTGCACGAGTCTTTATTCTTTTTCTTTTCTTTCCAGCGACACGGGTGTCAGCCCCCCAGAAAGCTGCATTTTTGGTCTGATGACTTTTATTTCTGCATGTGCAGGTATTTGAAATTCCAGTGTGAACATCTGCAGTGTCATCTCTGTGAACTGACTCTTTTTAGGCAACTCTGGGCTTTCCCTAAGGAGGAAGCATGCTTTCCAAAGATGCTTCTCACATTTCCCCTTTATTAAGAAAATGAAAGTATAATTCATGGACTAGGGTAAATGTGTAGGTTTGCACACTCTGGTGACTCTCTGTGTTTTTTGCCTAGGTGTGGGCACAATTTATGCCAGATACAAGCACGTGGAATTGCTGAGGGAGGACGCCACTAATGTGAGCGCAAGCCTCAACAAAGCAACGCTTTGGCTTGGTGTGATCTCATGTTTTGGCATGTGCATTGTTGCTACTTTCCAAGTATGTACTCACATTAAAATCACATTTAACACATCACAACTAATTCAGTGTAATTACAAGTGGTGCCTTTTCCTTTCTTTTTTCTTGATTGCAGGAAACAGTACTGCAAATAGTCCATGATATTGGAGCAATACTGTTTTTTGTCGGTGGCATTGTGTACATTATCCTCCAGTGTGTTATATCATTTCGAGCCTATCCATATGGGTCCTCCAAGAATGTGTTTTGTGCGCGGGTCGCCATCGCCTCCCTTGCTGCTGTGGCATTTATACCCAGTATCCTTTATGAGTGTTCAAATGTCTGTGTGATTTAACTTTGTGATGATGATAACGATGATGAAGATTTTATATATCAGGACATAGAAAAATAAGCCATCTGGTCCTTTTTAGGTTTGAAAATTATTTAAGTACAAGTTTAGATGAACAATAATATGTGACATATTATACTGTCATTATTTATTTCAACAAAAACTAAGCTGAAATGCAGAAGCAGTGTAGTACTGAAACTTTTTTACTAGTCCCTCACATCGTTGTGGAGGAATTTTGGCTCGCTCTTCTTTACCACATTGCTTCAATGCATTTGAAAATGTGAGCATTCATTAATGGACAGCTCTCTTAACTCTTTATCCCTTAAAAGCCTACTTGGAGTAACCCTTGAAGCGCTTTTCTGAACTGGTTTCTGTCATGTTTCAGGCCTGCGTACAGAACAAAATGACTGAGTTTGCCCAAGTGCCCAGGTCTGCGTCTACAAAACTAGCCAAATCATCACCTCTCCACCACTGTGCTTGACAGTTGGTACGAGGTGTTTGTACTGACATGCTTTGCTGATATTCAATGTGACAATCTGTATCATTGTTACAGATTGTCACATTGTGTTAACACACCTGAATGCTCAAGACTAGAAAAACGCCAACACGTCTGCTTTTGTAGAGGCACTCACACCTGCCGATGACCAGTTATTCATTAACGTTTGATATTAGCACCTGGCTGCTACTTACCATTATGTACAACCTTAGTTGTACATAATATGCATTATAAATAACAGCCAAGGGTTTAAAAATGATTGAGAGACTGGGCAGCTGTTATGTGAAACAGCAAGTTGTTATAACGATTAAGAGCCACCACTGAACAGAGTCTATCCCCTGTGCTTTTAAGCCTGGATTAGGACTTATTTAAGAGCAGCTGGTTCATAGGCCTCAGTGCTCTGGTAGGATTGTAGGGTTTTAAAAGTGTGGCACCAAACCCTTGAGACTTAAAACCAAGTAAGAGAATTTTAAACATTATACTGAAATGGAGTGGAAACCAGTCTAAGTAGGGCAAGTGTGGGTGTAATGTGTTCACGTCGTTTCTTTCCCGTCAAAAGGCGAGCAGCTGCATTTCGAAAAGCTTGCAGGCGATAAAGTAAAGACTGATCAGAGCCAACATATAAAGAGTGTCAGTAATCTAAATAAGAAGTAATAAAAGCAAAGTCAAGCTGTATTTACATAATTTTAACCCCTGCTGAGGACCTTTTATTACAAACTGATATATAAACCCTTTTTTTAACTTTATTTTTCTCTTGGCTATATGTCAATATGTACATGTACGACCTGCAGAATATTATGATTTGTGTCATTGCCTGTATCGACTATTTTCCTTAATGGATAACTCAGCTGTCATCTGTGCATTTTACGTGAAACAAACGGAGCTGCACAGACAAAAGCATGACGAGGTAGGCCACAGTGTGTCAGCACATTGCATCAGATCACAGGACAGATCAGGAACAAAAGTTATAGCATAAAGTGTCAATATGTGGGGAATGTTTTTTTTGGGGGGTTAATAGATAGATCCAACAAACATTCCCCAACATGTCAGTGATGATTTTTGTTAAATTTACTATCGGAATTAAATGGAAGTGTGTGCATAACACAAACCTCTCACTGCCATGAGTCAGCTAAAAGAAGCAGAAACCTTTTGTGGAAGTTAAGTGAGTCTGAAAAGAAGCAGCAGAGAAAAACAAATGGTGATGCAAATAATGTTCAAACACCGATATCAGATAACACGTGAGAACTGTTTACTGTTGCCATTGTCCATTGTTCATCTGTGCTGTCTAAATGTGAGAAGTTGTGCAAAAAAAGAAATCTAACAGTAAACTAGTGGAAGTATATTTGACATCACTGGTCAGGAACATTCCAACATTTATAGACCAAAAATTATAATAATTATTATTAGATGCATAGAATTTGCTGATTTAAGCGTCTCTTTCCATCGTGCAGGACTATCCCTTCCATGTAGCCAGTGCAGTATGCGAGTGGATTGTTGCCTTTACCTTTGTCTTCTTCTTCTTCACATACATTCATGATTTCAAGGTCAGTATCTCACTATCAAACACAGTATATAGTTTTTTTTAATATATATTTATTCTTTTTTTATTCATGATTTTTCTAAAATCCTTCTCTCTTTTTATTCTCCTACAGTTCTTTACCTTACGGGTGAAAGCAGAACTTGAGGATTAGTCTTCGAACATTTTGGGCCAGAAACATTAAGATAAATATAAGTACTTACATTTTATGTATGTATCTCTATTCCCGTCCAATTTCCCCTGGCTGAAATTTTGGTAGTATACAGTAGATACTTAAAAATATATGTATTTATGCATTTTGGTACAACCGGCTGTCTGTCAGTTGTGACAGATGGAAAAACTATGCAAATACTTATCATTATGTTGTTTTTACACAAACTATTTTCAAGTGTACTTAATGTTGCCTGTTTACTTTGCACTTTGGTGTTGCCACACCAGCATGACGCATTCTGTGAGAGCTCCGACTTTACATAGGAGAAGTTCATCACACAGTAAGCACATGATCGGTGCACTCGGGGCTAAATGACAATACCACTCAGACCACTCAGTATGTCTGTGGCTACTTGGCAGTCTGACCTGTCTTTGACTGACAGTAAATGTGTACTAGTTGTTGGTTTTGTGCAGAGGTTTATGAATTCCCAGTTTTACTGGATGACCACATTATTGCAACATCAAATTAAGGAGGAAAAACTCCTGCTGTGGATGCTCAGATTCAGTTTTGGTTTCGGTATTTGAATCTGTCCACTCCACATTGTTGACTCATGAAAAGTCCAACATGGTGTTTCTGACTGACATGAGTTACTGTATACTGTTCACATTCTCAGTCGTACTAGCTGACACTCCGATATCATCTGCGGTGCAGCTACAAATGTAGATTTTCATACAGGCAATGGAAATTATGCTACTTTTTAGTAGTAATTATACAATATGAACCGAAAGTAAAGCTGGAATTCTGGAGGTTCATTCAATAGGGCTTCTGGCTGGTTTTTCACTTGTAACCTTACATCGTATGGTTTTAATCTAGGCAGAAGTTTCTGGTACCAAGTATGGATCTTGTACCTAGTAAGAAAAAGATATTTTGTCAAGTGTGTAAAGTAAGAGTCATGGATCATTATAGGTGAGCAGGCTGACTTTAAAGTAAGGATGTCAAACTTTAGACAACTTTGATCTTAAATGAGCTGGACCAGTGAAATTATAAAAGATAAATATGTAAAATCATAGAAAAGCTTTTGGTAATTTATTACCCAGACAGTCTTTGTCCAGTCCGCTGTCAAAAGCTTAAATTTATATAGACGACAGTGAAAAAACAGGAACTTGCTGTCATCTATTAATTACTTTGGCGTAGTAGGTCTGACAAGCTCAAAAACATATCAGAATACAGTTAAAAGTACAAAGTCTATGCACTCCATCACATTTTCCAGACCTGCAGAGTGGCAAATTGGAGTCTTTGCCAGGCCGATTCTGGCCCCAGGCCTTATGTTTGACACCCCACACATAAAGGGTGTTGGACTACACCCATCTTCAAAAAACTGATTTTAGCAGATGGGTGGGGTGAGACGTTTGTGGCATTGAGGCTAGTGTAATCTGGCGTAATTTATTTATTCACTTTTAGATGTTTAGAGAAGATGGACCCCAAAATTGAGAACCACCGTTTTAGCCAAAAATCAGCAAAGTAAAATGACTGGGAGACTAGAAAAGGGCTGTAAAACTCTGAGAAAAATGTGGGATTTAGAGATTGCTACATAAAAGGAACAAGGGAAGATATTAACAAACTGGAAGGCTACTTGAAAGTTTCATTACCTTTAATCTCTCAGACAGAGAGATACATGCAAGACATGCGAGCTGAGAAAAGTGGTCAAGTTTAAGCAGAGCAGCAGGCACATACTTCTGCTGAACTGCTCTCGACAGCTTCAATAAACGTACTGTACATTGAAGAAAAGGATCCTGCGCAGTGATGTATGCAGGTTGTAACCATTTCACTACAGGCACTGTTTTTATAAAAGGGAAACTTTTTATTTTTGTGTTTTTTTTTCTGAACTACTTTTGTACTTTTGCTTATAAAATGATGTACAGCACAGATTGCAATGCACAGCTGAGCTGAAAAATAAAAGCACATATTTGAAAAAAGAAAAGAAAACAAAGTGTACGAGTGTTTATTAAAGACAGAATCACAGATCCAGCAGGGTGCTTTTTCAGTTAAGTACAACTCCACACTTATCTCACTACAATTTAGCGTCCGTTGAAGGACATCTTATCCCTGACCGCGATGACATGATAGCCCCTCTTTCTCAGGGTACAAGCATTCTCAGGCTTGTACCCACAAGTTTTGAGTCACATAATGACGAAGAGTCTCACTTCCCACCAACAACAATCACCACAAACAAGAGTAAAGTTCACACATCACCTGCAGAGTTAGAGCATGACTCTACAAAACCAGATGAAGATCAAGAGGCATGTCATTGGACTGACTGGCTATAGAATTTATTAGTATTCAGTGTCTTAATAGTTATTCATTTCTCTGTATCAAACATAAAAACTTAAGCAGCTTTGGGAAATGAACATTTTTCAAAGAATTTGCAACAAATAACAAAAAAGAAATTATTAGATTGAACTAAATGGTTAAAAGTGCACTAGGCAGTGCTGCAGATACGGATTTAAAGTCTTGATAAAGAATATTTTAGTCTGAACAGCATCCTGTTTTTCCATCAAGGTTACACAATCATCACGAGGATCTTTCAGTATCAAGTGACACCAGGTCCCATATGATCAAAAAGATTACTGCCCAAGTCTTACCACTAATGGTGAATAAATCATTTCTGAATAATATGGCAAATATTAGCTACTTTTGCTCATAATTAGCAAGTGTTTATATTGTGACGTCTCCGAAAGAAGGCGCTATACTACATTTAATTTATGTAATGGATAATCATCTTTTTACCTCCATCTATTTAAAAAAAAATACAAAATAAAAATCATACCTATACCTTATACAGAATTAGGAAATTATTTGTAATACGTGAGCCTGATTAGCAGCTGCAGAGCAACTTTTCCTTTGTGTGTTGATGCAGATATGACAGGCTCCATGAATGCAGATCAGTCATAGGTTTCTCACTGAGCCTCTGTCCTCCTCCAAGTACGACATGTTGCTGGCTCTGCCTGTAATGGCTGTGTAAACACAGACCTGAGGGCAGCTCGAAAGGCAAGCACACAAGAGCTGACAGCTGGCTGATGAACGCATCACCTGGTACAATCAGGAAGTCATATTCAGGAGTGTAATACAAACCTTAGGTCAGAGGGTTAAGCACTTTAGAGTGAAAACAAAAAGCATTTATAGTATAACACGTTTAAGAAGAGTTAATTTTCCCCATTTAAACCACAGATCAGATCAGTTCATACTTCTGCTTTTATTTAGAGTGGATAAATAACAAAACCAGGAGAAGTTTTTTCTTTTTGTTTTGCCACAGGTCTGATCTCTTTGATAATGAAAAAAAAAAAAATACACCATGTCACTACTGTGATGTATATCCAAGTTCAGTTGCTACACTGGACTCTCCTTTATTATTACATTTCACCAGGCATGGTGAAGACTATGCTGTATATAGTATAGGATGTAAATGTTATATAGTCTTTGTTTTAGAACTGTTACGCATTTACTTCTGTCTAATTTAAAAATAATTAAACAACAGTACAATTTTTTTAAAATAGAGAGAAAAGCATTTCAAGATCCAAGATTTAATTTACCCCTGAATGCAAATGAACATATCCAACATTCAAAATACCAACATACGTTTTCTTTCTATTTTACCTGAAATCTGCAAGAAAAATGCAAAACTATGATGGTGTACTGGTTTATTGTGCATCCACACCAAATGCAAATGACATAAGTTCATGCGGAGGTGAATTCTATGGAAGCTCGTTTTTGCCACTCAAAAAAAAACCTTTTTTAAATTTCACAAGTCCGAGTTATCAATGGAAAAAAAAAAAAAAAAATCAGTGGCAGTAACAAGCTTCCATAGAATTGATGTGAGCTGAGGGGAGTAGTTAAAATATTTCAACTTTACCAAAAAGTTCACTTCATGCTACATGACCTCAGATTCTCCTCAGTGCCAATAAGAAATAAAAGACAAACTTGAGGTAATCTCGAGCCGTATAGTTGAACTTTGCTTTGAAACAGAGACAGGAAAAAGGAGAAGGTTTAGATAAACATGAGTACATTTTTTGGACATTATGTTAAGTTCTAAATTAATGGACTGTAACTTGAGCTGTATTCTTTGCAGTTGGTGTGAACACAACATTTCAGAGATTAGACATTAGTGATTAGTCAGTGGTGCAACAACCACAGAAGACCTCTATGTGATATGGTTTGGTTTTGTTAAAACACTTGCTACTGTCATCTTCTGACTGCTGCTTATATGATTAAGAGAAAAAAATGATTTCCTCCACTTGAAAAGTAATTTATGAGGAAAAAAAAAATCATTATTTTTCAAAAATAAAGGTCACTGACTGACCAAACAGGAGAACCAGTTCAGCTCTTTTAAACTGAATCTACAGTCACTCAATTTGGATTTCCTGTTTCAGGCACCTGCATTCACACCACCTCCTTCGTAGCCCTTAAGAGGTACCTCATACTTCCTCGCTACGGGCCTAAAGCAGCGCAGACGGCGATGGATGAGGAAACTTTGCAGTGTTGAGCACAAATGAGCAATCTCAGTCACTAAAAGATGATTCGCTATCAGAGCTGCTGCCGGCAGCGTCTTGGTCCTCCGAGGTCTTCGTTCCTCCGTCGGGCACGGGGGCATCAGGTGTGCTGTGGTCAACAGAGAACAAGTCACATATTGTTTGTCAGTTTATTAGAAAACTGGTAATAACCAGAACAGTATTTTAAAAAACACTCACTCAAGCAGGTTGGGATCCAAACCCTCCATGACCATTTTAGTCCGTATGGCCATCACCGGAACCCCCTGTGGCACATTAAACATCACACTGAGGCACAGAACTAAACCGGGACGCAGGTAACCACAGCAGCAGTAATAACAACTCACCACTTGAACCATTTTCAGGTATCGGGCATAGCGTGGGTCTTTGGCCACCGTCATGACGTTCTCTGCAGCCACTTCTGCTTTTTGCGTCGCTGAAGCTTCTGGTGTGGTCTGAGCAGGCTGCAACATGAGACATGCACAGAAACGAAGGCAGAGTGCAGTGGTTTAGATGACAGCAGATATCCTGACAGGTTTTACATTTTCATAGTTTAAGATATGTTTTTAAATCAGGTGATACAATTTTGGAAGTACCTGGAAACATACAAATTTCATCACTTTGTTTAGGGGCGTAGTGCTATGTGTTTATTTCTTACAGGGACCACGTACTAAGTATATTAATCACATTAAAGGAAAAGATGCTTTGTATTAGATTAAGCTACTAGTGTCCATCTGCAGGCCCTGGGTAATTAAAAACCAGTGAAATATCCAAATGACACATCCGCACACGATGAAATACCCAATAAATATGTGCATAGACACACACATAATACAAAATAAACACAGTATAAAAATATTCCACATAAAAAAAATTAAATTCTGCAAAAACAAAAAGAAAATTATAATGAAATTAACGCTCAAAATCCTTTTTTTATCCAAATCATGAGAGGAGATTCTGTGCAAATCTGCAAATCCTTTGGAAGCAAATTCCAAGCTTTATTTGCTCTGTAAGAGAAGGTAGACTGTAAAAAAGCGGTGCCTTGCTCAAGCATGCTACAGTGCCCCCTTGTGGTGGACCCGATCGCTCTGCAAATTTGCTCAGAGCACTTGATAACTTTTTGAATGGTGAATGCTAACTTAACAGCAACTTGCTCAAAGACATTACAATGTACATACAACATTCCCAGCAACACCATCATACACAAATGGAAAAATCATTGATGAATACACTAAACAGCAACAGTCCTAATATGGAGCCCTGTGGCACCTCATAGTACAGGATTTCAGTGATGATATTTAGTTTAAATAAATCTTCCCCTGTCAGACCATCTCCTTTGGCATTCAGTCATTCATCACACCTTTCTCTACTTAAACAGGTCCTTTTTCCCCTTTTCCAGAGATTTGTTGCCCTCTCTGTCTCATCTATTCTCTTTTGTGTAGAATAACACATGAAGTGTTAACTGTAAAAAGATGAATGTTTTGTCTTTAAATAAAAAAAGTTTGACTTTTCCAAAACATGTTTCTGCAAATGCTTCACAATAAGAGAAATGAAAGCCTGTAAAAGTTTTCTGTTTGAGGTCCTCTTTGCAAGGGATCTTTCAAATAACATTTATTCTCTTTTCATCATCTCATTTACCCTAAACTATTTTCATGTGGCTCTTTTTTAAAGGTGCTTCACTGGTAGATATAAATCATACAAGTGGGAGATTCCTGCTTTGAAGTTCTTTCATTTTCACTTCAGTAACAGAGGTGGAGATCATCAAAACCACTAACATTTGACAAATTAGATTCCCAAAAAGAAAGAACAACAAAGTTTCACTTGTCTTCAACAATTCCAACTACTTCAGTTTTTTCTCTTTACTGGCTCTCTTGCATTAAAAGAACTACTCTGGAAACAGCTGAACTTCAGCCAGATAAAGCTCCATGGAAATATTCCCTTTCTTCATCTAGAGGAAGAAAAATAAAAACACATGTGGTGGGACATCATCACACTGTAGTCAAAACAGTGGAAAACTTTACTTGAACGTCTGTACAACAAATACAAAAGACTGAGTTACCCTGAGAGTCAAGAGAAAAGCTGCTCTGGCTCCCATCATGTCAAAAATACATTAGAGAAGCCTCTTTCAATGTGGGGTTGTCAAGTTGAAAATGGACTAAACAGGTCAGATATTAAGTTCTAATTAGGTGGTCTTGGGGGTGCTTTGAAACGTTTGTCTGCTCACAGGTTTATTTTTAAAACTGTCAAAAAAAAAATCCTCGACTTTGCAGTTCAGCGAAGCTTGATGGAGCTATGTTTCCATGTGTACGAGTTTGTGTATGTACCTCTCCTTGAGGCGCTGCTACTGGACCATCGATTTGGCTCTGATTGGGTATGATGGGTCCATTGGCCTGTGCAGTCTGCTGCTGACCGAGTCCTTCGATGGTGACGTCCTCCAGTCCAGGAATGGAAGACAACTACACAGAGCACAATATTGCTCCATAAATATCAAGCAAATTGGCATGAAATTAAGATAATGTTGCACTGCAGCCTTCAGAGGCTTCAGAACTCACCTTGGCCTCCAAAATGCACAGGCTGGTTTCTATCTGCTGTATGCGAAGAGATATGTTTGCAAGTTTCTGTGGGAAGACGTTATACAACAGTTCAGGATTTAAGTGTTACAGAGATTTTTTTGTTTCATGACGAGAGCAGAAGAAACAAAGATAAACAAACCTCTTCACACACTGTGGAAAAGCGGTTAAGGAAGCGGACTGTGTGTGCAACAAACTGATTGAGATAGGCAACAATTTTTCTCTGTTGGATCGCAGGAACCTGAAGGAAACACAGGAAAAGGAATTTAAGGTAGAAGGATCATAAGTGTAATATAACAAGGAAATGAAACAACTCCCAGTCCAATCTCCCCTTAAAGCAACTTCTCCTCCCTAGGCTGCATACGTTTCCCCTACTCCTTTTAGGTGTCGGCACAGCAGATCATTCACCTCCACTTCACCCTGCCCTGAAAATCACCCTCCTTCACTTCATCCATGAACCTCCTCTGTGGTCTTTCCCCTTTTCCTCCTGCCTGGCAGCTCCATGTTTAACACCCTTTGTCCAATATATCCCTCCTCTGCACATCCAAACCATGTCCGCCTTGTCTCCAGGTCCACCCTGATCACTCCCAATGAAAATCTGAACATCTTCATCTTTTTAACAACTTTAGTAGTGCTGTCTCCAAACGATATATATGCCATTTCATATTTTATTGTTATGTTTTGCTTTCTTTTTATGTTCTCATTTTCTGTCTTTTATGACCTTTTAACCAGTTTTTTGGTAAAGCATCTTGCTTTTAAATGTGATGCAAAAATATTTTTTTATTATTCTTGTGAAAAAAATATAATTAGAACAAGTTTAACATGCTGACAGTCATTCACAGGCAACTTCAAATGCTGAATGCAAAATATACCACTTACATTTCACAAGAGGAAAATAGCATTTTAGATTAGCTAATATTACCCAGAACGGTTAATAAAATAAAAAGCATCCCTTCCCGAAAAACAGTTACTTATACAGATGACAGACATTTTCACTTCGTAGATTTATTTTAAACAAAACTGTTTTAAAAAGATTAGCGTAAGTATATCTCTTTGCAAAGGTTAAATCTGTTACCCTGGAAGATCAAGTGTAGAAACAACATCTATTCACTTCAAAACAAAATCACACATTTATCAGGGAAATTGAACTACAAGAGCTTGTGACAGTCATATCTGTTAATGACTTACAAGCTATAGGCTTCTATCACCGATAAACAGCCTTTGTGTTATCTTACTTTTTAAACAAAACATATGTCAAGCAGCTCTGCTTGTGCCTGCTTTCATTTCCTCACCAGCTACTCAAATAGCTATGTTAGCTAACTAGTCAACGCCAACCTTGGTAAGGTCGACTCCAGAGCCCACGATGGGCAGCCCGTCCTCGTCCATGTTGGATCGCTGAAGATTAAAGTGCACTTTCAAATTCAGCAGCAAGAAATTTCACCGCAAAAACGACCGAAAACGGGTTATTAAAACATTTGCATATGTGAAACGGTTCACGTGACTCTGGGCTGCGTGATCACGTCCTGACGTCACCAACTGCGTAGCACAAGGCTGCCTTTTATTTCGAAGTCGTGCTTCAAAAACCCTCGAGCCTGTATTTTTTTTAACCCTGTATTTTTTCTTGTACCCCGCTTTATCTGAATTATATGCACTATTATATGACTTCAACCGCCATGTTTGTATTTTTCTGTAAATTGTTTGTGTTTAAATAAAGTTAAGAGGGGGTGGTGGGTTGGGTGTTACTTCAAAGTAAAAGTTGAACTCTTGCTCCATTCGGTGCTACTTGTAATTTAGCCATAAAAATACTATTGTTGTATATCATTTGCATTTATTTATTTATTTATTTATTTATTTATAGGTTTTTGAAAACAAAAATAATGAACAGATGATAGGAGGCAAGCAAAACAATGAACTCAAACAATGAGGTCTTCATTATCAAATAATGTTCATGCTTTTTAAATTTAAAAAAAACTCAGTTAAAAGAATACTTGGAGTTATATTGTTGCTAATTTTAATTCTTTAAATCTTGCTTTGTTGGATAGGAGATATATTTACTTTATTACAATCTACTGTTGTTTTTTACATGGACATGAATATCGTGGTACTGATTGCCAAGAACAAGGGTGATGTGTGTAATTACTGAGGGATAAGGCTGATGTGCCAAACCGTGACGCTATGAGAAGGAATTCTTCAAGCTAGGTTAAGAAGAGAGGTGATGATCAGTAAGCAGCAGTATAGCTCCCCTATGAGCTCCATGCTGGGAAAAATATGCAGATGCAATGTTTACTTTGAGAGGGACTTAATTTTAATTGATGTAACAATGGAAACACAAAATTTTTAGGATTTTTAGGATTAGGAAAGTCTGTCCTATCTTGTCTTCCAACTAAAAACAAAACTGTAAGAAATTAATGTCAGCGAGACAAGTCGCCTGTCAACTTTGTTACTTTTATTTTGAAAAGCGGAAGCGGAGTGTAAGCGTTGAGGAAACGGTGCTTGCGTAAGAACAGCGCATGTTAGCTGCTAACTAAAACAATACATCTCAACACCTAATTTTCGACGCCACGAGAGGCGCAGTGCACCCATGGAGGTTCTCGACTCTGCAGAGAAAACAAGCGGTGGGTACAGTGGCAATCTGAACCAGCTGCGATATAAAGTAAGCTTTGTCTATGCCAGTTACACAGTTAGCGGGTGCCGTCTATTTAAAGGAATCGTGATATGCACACGCTGTCAAACTTAAGCTTTAGCATAAAAAAATCAATCAATTATTTTCTGATTTTTTTATTATTCTGTCAAGTATTATGCTTAATGTATTATCTAAACCATAGCTGATGATATATTTGAAGAATCGAAATTTAAAACTCCTTTTATTAAGGGTTGTCCAGCAGTTATTCGGGTTCCCAAGCTTGTGGCTGTTTAAATACAGGGCAAAAAATACATATGTGTCATTGCTTTACCTGAGAAAATTATTGTCTTAGTAATATATGAGCAGCACTGAATTAAATGAATAACATATATGTATTGTTATAATGTGAGTTCTGGAGTTTAAAGCTGATTGCTGCCCTCTAAAGACCATTTGTTACATTACACCTTTATGTTTTAGATCCAAGCCTGTCTCTCTCATCCCTCCAACTCCTGGTGCCACCTCTGCAGCTTCTGTCTGCCTCCATGTGGCAGCTGGTGAAGCAGAAAGATGTGATGAGCTACCAGAAGCTGCAGGAGTTCGTGTTCACAGTGACAGAGGCGATTCCCGGTCTGATCAGCCACAGGCAGAGAGCCCAGCTCATCCTCGGACTCAGAGCGAGGGTGAGGAGGTAGTCTGGCTGGCATGCCATCCATGTATGTTTATTTTGCTGCATTGCTTCTGTAAAAACTCAGTTTATTGATATTTCAGTTGATACTGGAGCTTTGCAAAGGCTCGACACGTGGTTCTGTTGATTCTCAAGCAATCCAGAGCCATTTGGACAGACTACCAGTAACCTCTGAAAACACAGATGTAAGTACGTTAAAGAGAAGCGGATAAAATAAAGTGTGCCCAGTACCTTTTTCAACATATCACTTTAATTTGTTGCAGTATAGAGATGCAGAGGTGAAAACAACAGAGTCTACTTTTGTCGCTCTGGTTCAAAGTCTGCTGAAAGATCCAATTGAGAGGGCATATTTTTTTCAGGTAGGACATATTTTAGTATTTCATATCTTTGCTTGAAAATGCTCAGAATAAAAATAACATCTAATTATCTTACAGGAAGTGTTTCCAGTGGAATACGGTCCACAGTATGACTCAGCACTAAATATGTTATTATGGGATCTGCTCTCCAAGCTGGAAAAGTTGCTTCCAGTACCAGACCTAAAGCAGGTATTCAGTCAGATAACATAAGTGTTTCAGGTGATTTTCAGCAGGTTATATTAACACCGTGCTGTGATTACAGACTGTAGCCTGGCTGGACTCAGCTCCTTCTGTTTTGGAGGAATGCATTCAGCTGTCAACTGAAGATCTGAGCTTTATCTACCAGCACTACAAAAGTTCAGGACTACTGAAAATGGCATGTAAGTAGAGCTGCAGCAGTTTTCACAATCAACAAAACTATGAAGCAAGATGTTGCATCATTATAGTTGGGTTAAAAAGTCAGATTTAAAGTTGCATAATTAGTTCTCACTTCTTAATATTTCAAGATCAGTGGAAAAATTCATAGCAACAGGTTTGTAGTGTCATAGTAATACACTTTATCAGAACTTTCTGAGATATAATGCTTATCTTAATCAGGCCCTGTGATATATTAAAGACCTAATAGTATCATATTAACCTAATGAGGTTTTTTCCCTCTCTCTGCGGGCTTACTTATGGTTCCTAGAGTTTTTAGAGGTAGAACAGGAGGTAGAACCTTCGGCTATTAAGCCCCTCTTCTGTGGAACCAGCTCCCGGTTTGGATTCTGGAGACAGACACCCCCTCTTCTTTTAAGATTAGGCCTAAAACTTTACTTTTTGATAAAACTTATAGTTAGAGCTGGATCAGGTGACTCTGAATCCTCCCTTAGGCCTTGATTTTACTCTGTTATGGACAGGAACAGCTAAAGCACCAACAGCCGAGCAGTCATTCCTGTTTTACTTATTAAAAGCCCACTTGAAGTCCACCTGGTATGCATGCACAGTTGGTGCATTTCAATGTAATTTCCCGCAGAAAAGTCAGCACACTCCCAAAAACTAGGCAGGCATGCAGACATCTCCATGTGACCCTCAGGATCACTATTTGATGACCAGATTATGTCAAATAGACCCTAGTGGACTGATTGTGATGCAATAGGCTTAGACTGGTTTGCTTTCTGTCCTGCTTTCCTCCATTCACCCCCAACTGTGACAGCAGTGACAGCACCTCCCTCAGCCTGGTTCTGCGGGATTTTCATCTTGTTAAACACATTTTTTTTTCTTCCAAAGTCCTCATAGGTGGTTTCGTGATTGTCAGTTTTCTTTCTAATATTGGAGGGTTTTTCAATCACAATATAAAGCACCTTGAGGCGACTGAATTGGCGTTATATGAATAAAATTGAATTGAATTATCTAACCTCTAAACACCCACCAAATCTCCAGCAAACCATTTGGGGTTAGGTGATGTTTCACTCACATGCTAAACAAGCAAATTTCCAGAAACTGGAATTTGTTATTTTTCAAATGAAGTCTCCTTCGTACATTTTGGCCTTGCAGTTATTCATTGATGGGATTTTCCATTTGGTTTTTCCAAACAGGGAAAATTCCACGAAGAGAGGTGAATATTAACTCAACCTTAACTCAAAGTGGGATACGGGTGACCTGATGGCTGTTAAGTGACAAAGCTATTTTAGTGACATTTCCTAATATAATAAATTATATTTTTAATCTTATTTAATTTTATTTTAATATTTTTTTATGCCAAAAGAAAGGAAAAAAAAAACGCAATTTGTATAAACAAAACTACATTTATTTAATCCTCTTTTTGTTTGCCATGTTTAAGTGAATTGTGTATTACAGTATGTTAACATAATTTTGACACCAAAATATAGAGGTGCTTGTGACTTCCTAATGCTTTTATTAGCAAACTTTAAATTACAGTTCCTGAGATTATACCTAGGTGACCTCTCAGGTTCAATGTTTTGAAGAGAAGGTTTGAGAGAAAAGGTTGAATTGGCTTGGAAATGCAATCAAAAATATTACTTCACATATAAATGAACTCAGTCATTCCATATTCTATTGTATATATTTATGTTTTAGACTGATACCACAAAATGATAGTGTAACCAGGCTTTAACCTACTGTGATTCCCACATATTTGTAACAGGTCAACTAAATGTTTAATAACAGATATAATAGATGTTGATGTGTTCATCACACCTAAATAAATTTTTTTGTATTATAGACATGTGTATGTGTGTGTACTATTATTAGTATACACTTTATACTCTTACTTCCTGGTACCTGAGCCTGTTTCTGATGGAGGTTTCTTCTTTTTAAAAGGGAGTTTTTCCTTCCCACTTCCCACTGTTGCCACATGTTTGCTTGTTTGCTCATAGGGTGTTGCCTAATTGCTGGAACCTTGGCTATATTATTGTAGTGTCTTTACTTTACAGTATAAAGCACCTTGAAGCATCTATTGTAGTTATTTGGTGCTATATAAATAAAAAATGAATTGAGAGAGATTTTGTTCACATATGTCATGAAGTACTTCTGTCTCTCTCTTTTTTACAGACGGTCCTTCTTCCACTGCTGGTAACTCCATCATGTCTGCATTATCAATCCCTCCCTCACAAAAGACAAACGTATCAGTTGGACTGGACTCCATCCATAACTACGCTAATGTATTGAACCCCGTCACTTTAGTGGGAACCGACCAGTACAGCGTGGTCACCGTTTACACTGAAGTGGAAGTCGGAGCAGCTGAGGTGGATGAGCAAATGATGGAGTCGGCTGCAGTTCAAGTTCAGACGGATTTCTATGAAGAGGAGATAGTGGCTGTAAGTGCTGATAGCGCTGGCGACGAAGAGGCTCCTGCTGTGAGGGCTGAAGAAACGAGTGAGACTGTGGATGTAGCGAAAGCTTTGGAGACTTTGACGAGAACCTTTGCATTAAGGGGGCAAGACGTACTTACAGAAAAGAACAACCAGTCATCCATAAATGACGATCTTGAATCAGGAAAGGGAACAGATGAAGGAAAAAGCCATGAAGGGCATGAAATAAGTGACCAAGTGACTAAAGGGAAAAGGGAAGTCATTGCAGAAGAAGTGACAGATGAGTTCCAGCTTGGAGGCATAGAGAGAAATATATGCGCAGACCCGAAAGATAATTCATTTTCTGCTCAAGAAATGGCAGAAATCCAGACTGAAATGTCGGAAGCGCAGGAGTCTGACACGTCAGTAAGCATGCGCAGATCCACACGTCTGCAACTAAAGACTTCGCCGAGTTGGAACGAGACGTGTAAAATAAAAAGGACAGCAAGAGAAAATCCTGAAGAACCAAACATGTACAAAAGCATTATTTTTATTCCAAATATATTTACTAGAAATGTACACCTTATTAGAATAACAAAAAATTTCAGATTAATTTGGTTATGTTGATCTTGGGTATAACTATTATAATCTAAAGATGCACTTTTTAATTGATGCAGGAATAGGAATAAGGAATATGATTAAAATAATAGAAGAAAACAGGTCATTACTGTCATGTCTGGTTGGTAAATGTGAAGCTACAGCCAGCATCCTTGAGCACTTGCTCTGAATCAGTGCAAATGTAAAAAAAATAAAAATACAAAAATCTGCCCGTCAACACTGCTAAAGCTCACTAATGAACATGTTATAGGCTGAACGATTGCTTGGTTTTAACGTCTTTGTGCTGACTGGAGCATATTTACTATACAGATAAAAAGCAAGAATTTGGTGTACTTGTGCACCCAATTCTTTAAAAGCTCAAAATTACCATGATATTAATCCCTATTATGAGTGCATATAAACTGACCACAGCTGTATTCCAGGACAAGATGACAGACTAATACTTTGTAGGGATTTTTGTGTACTATGTACTTTATGTATTTAAGCATTTTGATTAAACATTTATGGTTTCCTGCTACACTTTCTTCTACTTGTTCATATCACAAAAATGTGAAAAGTCAGAGAGAGTTCCCTTTAAATATTGTGACACAGTGTTTTGATTTCTCCAGAAGCACTGCTGAGGGATCAGCTGCCCCATCTGTGATAGCCATCAAAGGATCTGACAAAGGTGATGTGATGTCAAGAAGAAAACAATGTTGAACTTCTTAAATAAATCCACTCATGTATCTGTTCCTTTATTTTAATGCAGGAGATGCAGACGAGATGACATCTATCATCTTCACCTGCTCGCAGTGTCCTTTCCATAACTCGGATGAAAACAGTCCTCCACACTTCCACATGCAGAGCGTTCGCAAAGAAGCATACAGGACTCTGTCGGGAGTTAAATTTACACCATCCCCCTCCAGCACAGATGAAATATTTACATCTATTAAACTTTTTCCCAGAGGAAGCTCTGGGGAGAGAAAAGCAGAGCAGCGAGAGCAAAGCAGAGAGAGTGTTTCTCAGTTGCACGGCCGTCAGAGATCGCTCACATGCGAAACGTGCGGTAAGACGTTCACCCGGACGTCGGATGTCAGGAGACACCAGCTCACTCACACGGGAGAGAGACCGTTTCACTGCTCGCAGTGTGACCGAACCTTCCAGCACTCGTGGGATCTGGCGAAGCACGAGAGCAAACATCATGGCGTAGCCATCTCCTTCACCTGCCAGGTATGCAGGAGCTCCTTCGCCAACTTGAGGGCGTTGACTGTCCACCATAAAAAGTCTCACTCGCAGGAGAGCCAGCTGCCTCAAATGTGCTCCATCTGCAGTCAGAGTTTCCCTACTTCATCTGAGCTGCTGGAGCACAGGAAGTCCCACGTCACTGCTAAACGCTACATCTGCCAGCAGTGCGGCGAAGGCTTCGACACCCTGCTCGCACGCTCTCAGCA
The DNA here is from genome assembly GCF_013358895.1 of Oreochromis aureus. Taxonomy (NCBI): domain Eukaryota; kingdom Metazoa; phylum Chordata; class Actinopteri; order Cichliformes; family Cichlidae; genus Oreochromis; species Oreochromis aureus. The sequence continues at coordinate 14,349,705 of NC_052958.1, read as the reverse complement.
CAGGCAGATGCATCAGGTGAAGCGTCAGTTTAAATGTCCACATTGTGAGAAGACGTACACTCGGAGGTCTGACGTTAAGAGGCATCTGGCCACCCACACTGGGGAGCGACCCTACCAGTGCAACCAGTGCAGCAAACGGTTCTCGCTGCGCTTCATGCTCATCAAACACCTCCGTGTTCACACGGGTGAGCGCCCTTTCCAGTGCTCCCACTGCCCAAAGAGGTTCACCCTGGTGTCTGTGCTGGCCAGACATGAGAGGATGCACACCGGGGAGAAACCCTTCCTCTGTTCTCAGTGCGGGAAAGGCTTTTTGTCACAGGGCGAGCTCTCAAAACATCACAGGTCACACGTGGACGACAGGCCGTACTCCTGCCCTCAGTGCGGGAAGCGCTTTAAGAGCAAGAAAACACAGCAAGAGCACATCGTCTCGCACACCGGGGCCCGCCCCTACCCCTGCACTTACTGCGGGAAGGGCTTCACCAAACCCTACGCCCTCACCAGACACAACCTGATCCACACAGGAGAGAGGCCATTCCCCTGTGGACACTGTGAGAAGTCCTTCCTCACCCTCAGCGAGGCTCAGTTGCATCAGAGAATCCACACGGGGGAACGCCCGTATCCCTGCGACACATGCGAGCTGAAGTTCAAGAGCTCGTCCGAGCTGGCACGACACAAACGCAGCCATTCTGGCTTAAAGCGGGTGAAGCCGCGCTGCGAGCGGTGCATGATGACATTCGCTTCTAAGGCCAAACTGAAAAAACACATGGAGACACATAGGGACGAAGGAGACACAGTGCAGTCTGTAGAGACCAAGGAATGAAACTTGTAACAGAAACTCTCAGAGGTTAAATAAGTAGGGTGGGGAAAAAGAAGGAATATTTTGTTTAGATGTTTAGATTTATATAATTGGAGAAAATATATGTTATGCAGATCAGGAGCGAAACAGGCCCTCAGCTTGTCAGTAAATTTGATTTTTTTTTTTAAATAGTTTCCGCTTTTTATATTGGCAGTTTTACTCTTTTCACTTCACAACAAGGAAATCATATTCAAAATACTCTCAAATGGAAGATGAACAAAAACTGCTCCTGTAGTGGACTTTTTCACTGCGTGTACTGTCTTTTTCCTTCTCTGTGCATTGCAATAGTGCATTGCACTATTGCCCACCTATAAATGAAAACAAAGATACTACCAGCAGGTAGTAAACAAAGGAAAAACATGATTTTCTAGATCCAATTTCTAGACTTCTTGGAGAACTCTGTCATCATACTTTAAAATGAGCATCATGCAATAAATGCTCCTTTTATGATGTGTGTAATGTTTCTTTTTTTGCTGAGAAAGTGTTGTATGTTGGATTGCATTCAACTTTAAGGCCAAACCAGGCGACTTCAAAGGGTTACAGAGTTCAGTCTTGTGATGAGTAACAATGACAGGAAATCAGAGGTTGATATCTCTGCAGCTACTGAATGCATTATTGTGAAATGTGGTCAGACATGCACATCCTCCCCTCAGGACTATTTATAATAACTGTACAGAAACAGGTTTTCTGTCACCGCCATTGCCTTCATCTGTAGTGATAATTCTGCTCTTTAGTAAGTCTTAGCACTTTGTTGTGGTAAGTTTCTTCCATTTAGGCCTTAATAATTTAAGACGATAAAACACCTGAACATACACAACCTGCAAAATGCATAGACGGATTATGAAAGTTTAGGGTCTCTGGGCACCTGTATGTAAACGTCCACTCATCCCACAGAGAAGCTGAAAACCATGCAGTTTTGGTAGTTTTGTCTCACCAAATAGATATTTTACTGATGTTCTACAACATTTTGTCTCATTACAGTCATGTTTTATCCTATGTTGGATCTTTGCGTATCATTTTGATTGTTTTTTTAATCTCTTTACCTTTTTGTGTCTCAGTTTTTGTTTCATATTTCATTTTGCACCACTGATCATAAATGCACCCTCTCCAACTTTTTTTTCTTTCGAAAACTTGCTTGACATTTGGAGCTGCTGAGGTGACCTTGAAAAATTATTCTGCATGTCAGGTGATGTGTCTTCTTTATTTCTGTCAGCAGTTCACATAAAAACCAAATGACTCACTGATCTGATGGTTATGGTGTTACAAAGGTGATAAACATAACCTAATTTCCTTCACACAGCTCCAGCTGTCTGTGGTAAAAAACAGTCTGTCCCCTTCATTTTCTGGTAGAGTTCCTCATACACTAACTGAGAACTAATGGTGTTCTGTGTCTATTTTAAAACATTGGAAAATTCTCCATAATTTCATGTGAATTTTCTGCTATGGTACCAGGCTGTTGTGAAGTTTGTGAGGATGTTCTCTGCATCAATGCAGTCCAGAAGAACTCTTAAGAACACGATAATCTCAGACTGTGAACCGCCTCCATGCATGTAGCCTCTTTGTTGCTGTGGGTGTAATGGGTGGGTTGCTCCATATACAGCTGCAGAGGTTGCCACAAATTAAGTAGCGTGGCAAAAACCTGATCCCTCCCATAAATCTGATTGGTCCTCCGGTGCACCAAGAAAAAACTATGCTGTCATATCAATGCAATAAGTGGATAATGACATTGTCATGGTCCCTGTTTTTGAGCTTCTGGGATATTTGGGGTTTCCTGGTTTAGTATTTTTGCCTCTATATTGTGTATTATTAAGTCTTCTGGTTATAGTGTTATATTTATTTTCCTGGGCTTATGATGAATCCTGTTTTCTGTGCTGATAGTTGATAGGAATACCTTTTGGTATTCCTCTTCTATTTTTTTAGTCTTGTCTCTGTCTGTCTTAACTTCTGTCTTTGTGTCAAGTTTGCATATGTTAGTGCTGGTCTCAATATTAGTGTCTTCCTGTTTTATTTTGATAGGCCTATGTGCACCGTGTTCCATTTTGCTTCCCCTGTCTCTTTAGTCTGTAATTAGTGTAAGCTTTATTCCTTCCCGTTCCCTCGTTACCCTCGGTGTATATATTGTCTGAGACTTCCCTCGCTCTTTGTTGTGTTCTCCCTCTAGCTGTGTGCTGTTTGTTCTGTGTTTCTTCCCAGCTGCCCAGTTGTTTCCTAGTTTCTGCCTGATCTAAGTTTTGGGTTTTGTTCCCTAAATTATAGAAATTAAGATGCTGTTAAGTTCATGTTTAGTCTCTAGTTTAGTCTCTTCAGTACTTTCTTTTGGGTCCATTGCCTACCGACTAGACAGCCAGCCCATGACAGATTACTCAATATGGTTTCAAGGTCAAATCTGGTGCTCACAATGAAGGTTAAAGTCAAACGCTTAGTCTACCTAGGTACTCATGTCCCCCGAGGCCTAGTATATTATTGTGACACAGAAGATGGTCCATACAAAAAATTTGGGTAATATAAAGTTTTTATTGATTTTGACCTTGACCTTTGACCAATTTTCCCAAAATTAAATCAGTGTCGTATCTACCGTCACACAAAATTTGACAATGATATCTTGAAAACTGTTGATGTTCGACTGTGAACAGACAGACAGACAAACAAACTGAACTGACTACATACTCCCTCCCTTCGTGGGGAGAAAAAGCATGTTCAAAAGGAGAACTGTACTTTATTACATGATATGATATTACTATATTAGTACCATTTATCTTTCTTTTGATTTTTTTTATTTGACTCTTTTTTGGTTTTGATTCTTTTCTTCTTCTTTTTTCCTTTCTCTCTTTTCCCACGTCTTGATGCATGCTCAACCATCCAGGTAAGTAAATCCCAAAAGGATCATTCTATTCATCTGGATGTAGCGTTTTCAGTGGGAGAAACTTCTTCAGTCTCAGCTGACTGCAGGTTTCCCCAATCTTAGAAACAGGACGCTTACACAATAACTCAACCTAGCCCACTCAGTGAACAATGGTCTGTGAGGTCAGTTCCTTTATCATTAAAATGCAAATTGTCATGTCCATTGATCAAGCAGAGTCACATTATAAGGTTATAAAAGTGATCATAATTAACTTTGTATAAGTGATTCTAAATAAACTAAATTTAGAAATTGTTTACGTAACACTCTAAGAGAGGTTATTTAATACTGAAGTTGGGGTGAGGCTACTCCAATCAGCACTGGCTAGGCTTCACCTGTATGATTATAGTGACTGACCTGGAACTTTCTTCCTTGTATGTGGTGTTGTCGTCCTTTAGCAATGGCATATATAATGCTTACTTTGTGGTCCAGACCATCCAAAAAGCTTCACTAGTGGTGATGAGTGAAATTCTAGCACTACTTAGCAGTATGTGTGTCTGTGCCTCGCACCGCTGAAGATTGCTAGCATTAGCTGATATTATAGCACTCCATTTTTGTTCATTCTGAGAATATGGTTTAAAGTCTTTTGAGAAAAAAGTCCAAACGTGGAGATTAAACCTGATGTTCTAAGTCAAACAACTGCCATGGGTGCTATACGCTCTACAAAATGCCTCATGTAGATGAATTTGTGAAACAACTTGATTAGCCAACTTAGTTAATGTTAGCAATGTACATTTTGCAGTCTTTAGGTTTCTGTTGCCATACCTCCCCTGTGTTCCGCGCTTCACATTTAGACACTCATGTCTTCATGTTTTATCTCGTTTGGTCCTACTTTTCTCCTGTTTTGTTCTTATATCTGTTTCTCTCCCTGCCCCAGTGTGAAGCATGTGTGTCTTAGTCTTCTTCTCAGTGTGTTTTCTGTTTTATCGTGTTAGTCCCTTGCCCTGTGTTTATTCCCCTGTGTTTCCACTTCCCTAATCACCCTCATGTGAATATATAGTGTCAGTTTTCCTTTGTCCTTTAGTGCTTTGTCTGTCTGGCTCCTTCTATGTTCCAGGTTTTAGGTTTTTCTATGTTCCTTATGTACCACACCCTTAGTGTTTAATTTCACCCAGTTGAAGTTAGTTGCTCTAGTCTCAGCTTACCTTTTGTTAAGATTCAGTTTCAAGCCTCTGTTTGTCTGCATTTGGGAGTCAAATTTTCGGTCCTCATCCTCACTCCACACAATTTGCGCACCCATACCATGACAAGACTTTTTTGTCACATTGCTGCGCTCACCACAGATCCCAGGAGATCTGAGATTGGCTGTGTTATGTTGCTCTCTGCGTGCAGATGGCCACTTGGCATGATGGTCGAAAACATGAAAAGATTTATATTTTATAAGAAGTAAGTGGTGTGTAGATTTTTAGTCATTTTTTACATCCTATAAATTACAAAATGTTTGAAGTCACCAGTCAGTCTCACTTTATCTCAGTCCCACTAAAATTTGGTGAAAGTGGAACAACATACAAACCTTTCATTCTAGATGTCCACAATACAGCTTTTTTTTTTGACGTAATCCACTGCTTTTGTAATTTTTTACACTTTGGTAAAAGTATTTCAAACACCAAAACAATTTCTCTAAGATTTAAAGAATTAAAAAAAAATAAGCCTGTATTATGTAAAAGTGCCATCAACAGGAAAGTTTAAGATGATGTGTTTAAAAAAAAAAAAAAAAAAGCAAAACTGGCTTAGATCCCAAACTGCCACAAAATGAGATCAGTCTTCTCCTGCCACTTTTTCTGGGTATTCCCTCTCTGTCATCATGTCAGTATTATGGTTATCCTTATAAAAAGAGGCAGTTGAATGTGGTTAATTAACCGAGATGTTTTCATTAGCTCTGACTAGGCAGGTAGGTGATTGGTGGAGAGGGCATGCCAAGCAGGAGTCACCAGAATAAAAATGTCCCTGTCATATTAATGGGAGACTAACTGAAGCAGAATAAGGTGAGGTAGTGGGTTTCTATTTTTAACCTGCCTTTTACTCACTTTATATTTTTATGGGTTTTTTATTCTATTGAACACCATTAAAATACATAAATATCAGTGTTTGGGGTTCCATAATAACACTAATGCAGTCCTGATGAAGCAGAATAGACTTGTTTGTATTTTTTTGTGTTTAGCTCCTAATATGTAGTACCTAAGGGTGTTTTAAGATTTTAAAAATAACCTTTTACTGCACTTATCCTAGAATCATTTATTCTACAAATGGAAAACTGTAAAAGTCAAAGGGATGGCTCCTCCACACCGAGAGAGGGTGTGCATTGGTTGATTCTCAGTCATTTCCCCCTGCAATCACCTCTTCTCTTGATCAGGGCAGCAGCGAGCAGGCAGATGTCGGGATGTGACTGTCAGCGGAGGACTTTGGAGGACTGGTGACCAAGCAGGTGGAAAGAACCTTCAGAACAAACAGATAAATAAGGTGGAAACAAGGCAGCTGCGGATGCAGATAACGACTCAACGCGCACCCATCAGTGTGATTTACAGTCCAGTTGGCAATGGTTTTGCTGGTGGCGGATTAATAAACAGTCATAAAGCTTTGGGAGAACGGCTGTGTGTGTTGCAGGACGACGAGGGTGAAGGCACTGATAGAAGAAAAAGGAGGAGAGAGGGAGAGTGTAACGGAGAGAGAAGTGAGTAGATAAAGCCAGGATCATGAGTGCACTGCCTTACGACTCGCTGTCGGCTCGGCCGAGTCCCAGCAGACAAGCTTTGGACTGGGAGCGTGAGCAGCTAGCTGTGCGACGACTGTCTTCACGGAGTCTTGACCTGCTGACTCCGCCTCCTCTTCCTCGTCGACCCTCTGCTATCCCTGGCTACCTGCTGCCTCCATACCAAGGTCAGGAGGAGCAGCTCAGCCTGCAGCAGCAGCAACAGCAGCGTCTCTCCTTGTCCGTGTGCTCAGAAGCCTCCCTGGCGCCCCCTGCTCCTCCACCTGTGGGTGCTGGCCCACCCTGCTGCCATTCCGTGGGAGTCATGCACCTCTTGCGTCTGGGTCTCCTAGCCTTCAGCTGCCTCTTCTGGGCAGCTGGACTGGCTATCTTCACACTGGGTGTGTGGGCTCAAATTTCCCTGGCAGACTACATGATGCTCTCCGCCAACCGCTACCCCAATGCCCCGCTCATCCTTCTGTCCACAGGTGCGGCCATCACAGCATGGGGCTTCCTGGGTTGCCTGGGGGTGGCTGCAAACCTGCCTTGCGTGCTAAGGGCTTACGGCTTCTTTCAGCTTGCTGCACTTGTAGCCGGTTTGGCAGCAGGACTCTCGGGCCTCTTTTACCGTGAAGAAATTGCCGGTGGATTTCGCAGCGGTTTACAGCGAGCAGTGGCGGGCTACACAGAGGATGAAGGCCGTGCCGACGCTCTAGACAGCCTGCAGAGGGCTCTGAAGTGTTGTGGAGCTGATGGTTGGCGCGACTGGCTTGTGTCTGACTGGGCTATCCAGCATATGAACTTCCTGCCCATTGAGAACGGCACCTCGGTGTCCTTGCCCGACAGCTGCTGCGTGAGGCGAAAGGGTTGCAAGAATCGGCCTCTTCTGGCAGATGATGGTGACGGCGTGACTGCCGCGGGGATCCATCCGCATGGCTGCTTCCGCAAAGTTTTCAGCTTGGTCAATGACAATGTCTTCCATATTGCTGCTACTGTGCTGGGGTTAGCCTTCACACAGATTGGAGGCATTGCCCTGGCTTGTCTGTTAGCCAATAAACTGGCACCGAGACAGCATGGACGTGTAGTAGCACATTAATACTCTATCTAATTAATAAGGCTAGCTGGTGGATTGGCCATTTGAGTTTAATAGAGTTGGGAAGTTTGAAAACCCCCAGGAATTTGTAGGACTTACATAGCACTAAAAGTAACTCAAACATATGACACATGATTCTTTGACAAAACAGTCGAAGGTCCAAACTTGTGCTCAGAAATCCAGCACATCTCTTAAATTCCTTCACTGTCCTTCTTTACAGCTAGATGAGGGAAGCTACAGATAGCATTTTCCTGAAAAATTTAATACCTTGGGGCTGAAGATTCTATAGATTACCAAACTGATCATTGTGTAGTTAACATTTACTTTAAAATGAAGTATTACAGGAAAAAAATGCATATTGCAACTATAATGTTCTTCTTATATTATCCTTCAGTGGTTTCAGTCAAATTACTACTTTTGTGCGTCACTTTTCCCTTTGCAGCTGTATTACCCTCACTGGCCTCAGCATGAATAATGGAGGTTGTCTTCTCATGATATGTTTTTTGTGCTACATGCAACAGCATAGGAACAACTTTGCGTAACAGACTTCAGATCTCACCTGGTGGCAGTACAGTGGGACATTTTCTCCTTTTGCTGTATGAATTAATTAAGAAATATTTAAATGATGGCATGAAATAATATACCTCTCTGTGTACAGTATTACATATTTGATCCTTGGACCTTTTCACTTCTGGCACACCTCAGTCCTAAATGCACAGGAATGTTCACCAGCTGTTTTCCACTTTGATCGTTTAGTCTGGCTGCGCTCACAGATGTTTGTATCTACTTCATTTAGTTTTCCCATCTCAGAGATCACCCTGCACTGGTTTTGGTGCTGGTTTTAATATTACTGTCTGGTATTTTGTGTTGTTTTTACACCCAGTAGTGCGTACTAATTTCCACTGTGTCAAGTGCGTTGGTTAGAGAGTTTGTTAAATTATGACTGCTTTCGAACAGTTTCTTCCAGATGTCACTGTGTTGTTCCAAAGCACATCATTGAAAGGTATGAGCAGAAACATACACTACTGGCATGAAACAACAAGCAACAGCAAAAAGTTGGGTTATATAAGCATTTTTCTTGCTCTTCTTCTTAGCTTTTTAGCTTAGCATTATACTTGTGAGACATATGCAAAGTTATAAAGAAAGTATTTCAATAAGATGAATGTGAATGTGTTTTATTGTACATGTTTTAGTATTACTATGCACTGAAGTTATATAAAAACCTTTCAGCCTTGTCATTATGGTGCATCTCCTCATTCCTTCCTTTTTATTGTTCTTATTAATGTAATATATGATAAATGTTCCCTGTTTAATAATGTATAACTGGTATATGATTACCAGCTGTGCAAGCAAGCATGACCTACACTGTAAACTATTTATGTAAACAATAAACAAAGAAAACATTTGCCTCAATATGAGATATAAGTCGATTGCCATGGTCTTCTACCCTCAATAATGTTAAATGTGTAAATTCTGGTAATGAAGAATTCATGCATAATAAACATGTTGTGAAGCTCTTTGGGGTTCTAATGTGTTTTTCTTTCGCTTTAATGTAGATTAATCGCCTTCATCCTTAATGTGGGAACCTCGTGCATGCATTTTAAAGAGCTATAGAAGCAGCTCTATGTCTTTATTTCGTTGGGAAGGTCATGCTGGAGGTGTGCCAAAGCAGTAAATTCTCATTGCATTGAGAAGTAGATCATCACTGGGACCTCTGGCCACGCAAATCTGAATTATGGCTAACTGAGTGACATCTCATTTCTGCTGTGCACCTGAGACGATGGTGATTAGATCTGCCCTTGAAGGGAGATAACAGAGTGCAGCATATGCAGCATATGCACAGCTGAGGGCGATGAAACAGAGCAGCCTGAGCCAGCATTGATTGGTCCGTGGAACACAAAATAATAAATTATGGAAATGGAAATTGTGATCAGGTCTTTCATACTTGACCCCCACATTTACCTTAAAACCAACATCTATGACTGTTAGATGTAGAGAGACTTTAGGCTATGACCTCTGAACAATGACAACCATTTTCATGACCTAATTATGCTATTGATTAGCCTACATTGTGCTCTAATAAGGTTTCTGTCTGATTAGGCCGTGCTTGTTTTATCCTATTTTGCCTGAGGTTAGGCCATGCCTCCACCTCCAGTTTCATCAAACCAAAGAGGAGCTCTGAAAGAGATTTGGACACCTGAATTCAGACAAACGGCAAACTTTTTATGCTCTATTTCTAATCCATTTGAATTGAATCAAAGGTCTGAACCCACCATACATGATTTTTTTTAACGCCATTGCATGAAATCAAAGGCTCACCAAGTACAAAAATATCTGCAAGTTATGCACATAAACACACATGAAAAGTGGGAAAATAATCCGTAGTCATTGAGTTAAATAATAAAACATTTACTGCTCCTACTAATATTAAGCTCAAGTGCTTAAGTCTTGCCACAGGCTACATATTTGTGGCACCCCTAAACCTTTAAGATTTTTAACCTACTCAAATAAATGTGGCCTTCGGCTCTATACCAAGATGGGTGTGTCCTTTCGCAAGTCTCCTGAATCTGATAACAACAGGATCCCACCTCTTCGGTTTTGGCTTTTGGCTGGCAGTGCTTTGAGGAATTCAGGAGCCCACCCTCTCAGGAGAAATACCTTAGATACAGTTCTATAAATACATGTTGTTGTGTGAGATTATCACGTAAATGTATTCACACTGTTGAGATCCTACCTTGTCTGTTTTTTTCCCCACTACTTTAAATCGTTTTGTTGAATTATGAGAAGGGAGGAGGACCGTGTGGTGCTCCAGGTTTTGTTTCGGCTCTCCGCCTCTTTAAGTCTGCACCACATCTGAAAGTTTGGTCCTTTGTCGTTTGCACCGCAGTGAGTGCTCTGCTCCACATTTTGCTTGGCTTGGCTGTTCTCACCACACGGGCGCTCACCCGTGGCTGCGTAAAAAGCCGCTGCGCACCGCTTCGGAAATGTAGTTTTGCGCGTTCCCGGCGGTCTCCAAAAAATGGACCTAAAATCCGAACTCCTGAAGTCCATCTGGTACGCTTTCACGTCGTTGGACGTGGAGAAGTGCGGGAAAGTTTCCAAGTCGCAGTTAAAGGTAAGGAGAATTTTAGTGCGAGACGTTTTTAAGATCAGGAAACTGAGACCGAGGGGCGTCCGCTGGAGAGAGCACAGAGACATAAACGCTTTATATTCTCGCAGTTTTACTTTGGTCATCACTTCGACTCTGTCTAAAGTCAGAACTCAAACGTAGTGGTGTGTTCGTGTGGTGGCATACTGTGCGTGAATTCGTGTTGTAATCAGAGGAACATGAGCCACGCAGACACATTAAAAAGCTCGCACTCAAATCCAGATCTTTTCAGACATTAACAGGCGTTTAGCCTGTTCAAAGTGGAGGTGAAAGTCCAACCTTATCTTGTGGCCTTGATACCACACAAAATTGTCAGGGTTTTTAAATAAAAGACGAACATTACGTTTTGCCTTCTTTTCCCCTCATTAGGTTTTATTTTGCCTGTTAACTTGCTTTCCCTCCACTCCCTGCATGCCTGACTGACCCCCCCTTTGGTTAGAAGAATCCAGGGAAATAGCAGAAAGCTGCCCTGACATGCTTACTCACTGGTGACTAGCTGCCTGTGCTTGTGAGCGTTTGTTTGCTGATATGTGAAGAAACAAGGGAGTGTGCGGGAGATGTGCTGAGTTTTATCCATCCACTTATGCTGTATGTCTGTTTTAATTCCCCAGGTGCTGTCCCACAACTTGTATACAGTGTTAAACATCCCACATGATCCCGTTGCTCTGGAGCAGCATTTCCAGGACGATGATGATGGACCAGTGTCTAATCATGGCTACATGCCCTACCTCAGCAAGTACATACTGGATAAGGTAATGTAAAAAATACGATCTAAGCAAAGGGTTTTCCTTCAGCTGCAGTTATACTCGTATTTATGTTGTTCAAAACTCTTACGAACACATCACTGAGCAGTACCTTCACCCTCGATCTCATGCTCCTTCATTACCATGATCATTAACTTAAGAGTATGTTTACACTGCTTGCCAGCTGATCGTGCAGCACTGTGTGCCAGTCTGCAGTTGAAAGACATTCCCATTTCATGCAGTATTTACTCAGTTTTGAGTAACACTTGCAAAAACCTACAGTACCCGGCTAACTTAAAAAGAAATTCAGAAGTGACTAGTTGTTGGTTTTGGACTTGTTAAGAGATTTACTGAGAGGAGGAAAATATAGCCCTTATATCTATTTTACATTTTCCCTTTAATTTAACCTAGCTGTACCTGAATACTTCCAGTTAGTACTTTATTAACAGTTCAGTCAAACCTCCTGGGTTTTGTTTTGTCAGGTTTTTCTTTGTTTGTAACTATTGTTACATTTCTTAGAACCAGAAATGAAGATTACAAAGCGAGATTAGTTAGCAGGCTATCGTGATCTTAAAGTCAGAGATTCCAGCGACACAAAGGTCGACTCTCTTTTGACATTATGCTGAGACCGTGACGTGGTCGGGCAGTTTATGTTCAGAGTTTCAGTTTTGAACTGACTGAAAGCCCAACATTCTCTGCTGAAGGAATACGTGTTAGGTAGCCTAATAGTCACACTGTGCTTCAGAGCTGCCTTAAACCTTCGGCACAGATTCAACAAGATGCTGGAAACATTCCTCAGAGATTATGGTGACATGATAGCATCACACAGTTGCTCCACATCTCCCATTCCACCAGATCACAAAGGTGCTCGATTGGATGGAGATCTGGTGGCTGTGGAGGCCACTTAAGTACAGCGAACTCTTTACCATGTTACAGAAACCAATTTGAGATTATTTGAGCTTCGTGACATGGAGCGTGGAAGCAGCCATCAGAGGATGTGTACACTGTGGTCATAAAGGGGTGGATATGGTCAGGGAAAAAAACAAACAAACAAAAAAGTCTGGAATTTTTTAATTGCACGTGGAATTAGACTATTTACACTTTATGAAAACCTCTATCAAAAAACAGAAAATGTACTGGCAGAAAATCACCAGGACTTTTTCAATTTCTATAGCGCAGCTGGGTTCTTTTTACAGTGACTCTCAGGTAGGCCGCAATATTTCAGTTATTCTTAGTTGGTACTAAGGGGCAAAAGTGTGCCGAGAAAGTATTCCCACCACTATTGCATCAACAAAAAATACATGTCACAGCAGAAATCAAAACTCCTCAGACCAGAAAACATTTTCCCAATTATGTTTTGTCCTGTTTTGGTGAGCCTGTGTGATCTGATAGAAGTGTGGCCTTCTGCTGCCATAGCCCATCTATTTCAAGGTTTGACTGTTTCGTACATCCAGAGATGCTCTTCTCCATACCTTAGTTGTAATGAGTAGTTATTTTAATCACTGTTGACTTCCTATCAGGTTGAAGCAGTCAAGGGATTTTTTACCACTCGATGTTTTCTCTTTTTCTGACCATTCTCTGTAAACCCCAGAGAATGCTGTGCGGGGAAATCCCCGCAGATCAGCAGTTTTTTGACATACTCAGACTATCTGGCACCAACAATTCAAAGTCACTAAAATCAACTTTCTTCCCCATTCTGATGCTCAATTTGCACTTCAGTAGGTCGTCTTGACTTAATCGTATCTATACACCTAAATGCATTGATCTGCTGCCATGTTATTTGTTATCTTATGTGCAGCACTTTGTGACTCTGTCTAGAAAGGTGCTATATAAATTTTATTTATTTATCTATTTATGTGACTGGCTGATTAAATATTTGTGTTAATGAGAAGCCAAACAGGTGTATCTAACTAAATGAGTGTACCTCACTAGCAACATAGCAGTGGAAATGTGTGTCACATTGTCACAGGATTTTCCATGCACTCAGCTGGTGATATTTTTATGTTGATGCCAATGCTGCTGAAGTCTTTTTGACACTGTTAAGAGTTGTAGCTACCAGAACAACTGAGTTATTGTAACTTAATGATCTTCTGAAGCAATCAGTCTTATTTGCAGCAGCAGTGTTGTGTTTAACTCTTATATTTATATAAACTTTAGAGATCTTTGTAACCTGTTTCTTCCGACTGCAGTACGGAGTGTTCAGTCGAGTCCCATTTTATATAAGCGTGCACAGAGATTGAAGCAGAAAGCGTGAGTTAATCGAGAAAGATGATAACCAGTGTCATGATAAGAAAGCCAGGCAGTGTTGAACTTCCTTCGTAACACACCCCTCAGGAAACTAATAATCTTATGTAAAACTGTTTTAAAAAGTGCACTTTTAGTTTCAGTTCAGAGCATTTCCAGTTTTGCATTTCCAGGTCAAAGAGGGGATGTTTGATAAGGAGAAATTTGACGACCTGTGCTGGACAATGACCATGAAGAAGAACTTCAGAAGGGTGCCACAGGGGACACTGCTATCGGAAAGGGACTGCTTTAAGCTCTTCTGTTTATTCAACCTTCTGTCAGAGGACCGATACCCACTGGTGATGATACCAGAGGAGGTAACAGTTATAAAGAGTAAGGAGAGTGAAATGTGTTCATTAGAGTTTTCTTGAAAATGCTCAAATCCACAGTAATTATATTTTATGTCATTAATATGCTATAAATGCAAAAATGGACACGCATTGTACAACAAGTTAAACAATTCACTTTTGATTTAAAAGAAACCCGGCCAATAAAAAAACAATTTAAGAGAGTTAGAGGAACAAACACCAGCAACGCTTGTAGTTTTTAGACACTGCTATACCCAAATACCCAAAAAGAAATATAATTCGTGTGTAATGACAGAGTTAGGACAGTTTAAAGATTTTCTTAGTAGGAAAATACAAGTGCAAGTAAGTTAGTTAATGAGGCTCTTCCTTCCTGCACTTCCTCCATAATGCTTTTGGTTTCCTGTCGACAGAGATAAAAATAAACGGCTTCTGTAGAAGTCACTCAGTGAGCTCCTCATGAAAAGTGATATCACAAAACCACAGAATACAATCTGTGTTGAGTCTGTATTTGCATTGTCGTTGCCATTAATATCTTCTTTTCGTGATGTGCAAAAACTTTCGTATACAAATATTTGAATGCTTCTAGGTGGAGTATCTCCTCAAGAAAATCTCCACTGCGATGAGCGAGGAGTGGGATGGGAAGCCCATGGAGGACTTACTATCCCAGGATGCAACAGTGTGGGAAGAGGGAATGTCCGTGTGGACCTTCCTGGAGGATATGAGTGCAGGCCGGTTGCTGAGGGTCACCAGCGCTGAGGCCTTCAGCCTGGCTTTAGATGAGGTGTTCCTGGAGATCTATCACAGCGTTCTCAAGAGAGTGAGTTATGCTGTGTCACTGGAGCCAATTTGACTGCTCCCTTGACATTTTTGTCTTTCTTTCTTCTTCAATTGATCCCTTGTTTTGCAGGGTTACATGTGGAAAAAGGGGCATGTGCGTAGGAATTGGACTGAGCGCTGGTTTGTGCTGAAGCCCTCCTCCATGGCCTACTATGTCAGCGAGGACTTAAAAGACAAGAGAGGGGATATCCAGCTGGATCAGAACTGTGTCATAGAGGTTGGTGAGGAAAACTCAGCATGTTTAACTCTTTATCAACCAACGCTGTGACTTACACACATTTTTCTGTTTCAGTCTATTCCAGACAGGGAGGGGAAGCGCTGTCTGTTCTGTGTGAAAACCCACAGTAAAACCTACGAGATGAGCGCACCTGACCAGAAACAGAAAGTGGAGTGGACTCAAGGTGTGTAACTTATGTGTGTGCTCATTGGTTTAGTGTGGTTGAAATGTACTGAAGCTTATCATAGTGTATATAAATAATTCCAGGATCTTTCAGGAATATTGAGGCCACTTGTCAAACAATCTGTTTTATTGGTTGCTAATTATTTGTGTTTGTTTTGCCAATGATTCAGAAAACTTTCAGAAGTCAGCTGGAGCTTATAAAATGTTGACTAAGTCACAGTTACAGCCAGACTCAATAATGCTAAAATAGTTTTCCCTCAGTAGAACCTGTATGTTTTGGGTCATTATCCATTTGCACTGTGAAGTGCTGTCTAATCAGTTCTGCAACATTGGGGTGAGTCTGAGCAGAGTCCTGTAAACGCCACAATTCATCTTGCCTCTTCTATCAGCAGTCACACCTTCAATAAACACTAGTGACTCAGTTCTTTGTCTCCACCATGTTTTACGGAGGATGTTGTATCATTCAGCTCTTGGGTGTTTTTCTACATCTCCAAATTAAACTCAATTTCATCTTTACAATATTTTTCAGAACGGTGCAGGCTCTTTTAGATTCTTGGTAATGTTTAACCTGACCTTCCAGTTCTTGAGCGTAACCAGTGCTTTGGACCTTGTTGTAAGCTCTCTGTATTTCCATTCATGAAGGCACCTCTTGATTATAGACTTTAACAGTGATATCTCTACCTATACTCTGTTAGGTGTATTTTAGGTTTTCAGCCTAATGATGGCCTCCTTCATTTGCACTGATATCTCTTTGGGTCTCGTCTTTAAAATTACAGATATTATGTCTGCTTCATTTGTCATAAAATAACAAGGGGACTCACTGAAACTGCTTTTTAGCCAATTGTTGTTTTTGAGCATTTGAAAATGGAGGACTGTGTATAAAAATGGCTGTAATTCCTAAAGAGTTAATGCATTATTTTTTCAAAAACCTTTGAATTAATGGTGAAAGTCTGTACTTCAGTCACGTCTTGATTGTTTAATTTAAAATCTACTGTGGTGTTGGACAAAGATAAAGCACAAAAATGGTCTCTGTCCAACAAATTTTGGACCTAACTCTAAAAGTCTGGTAACTATATAAAAACTGCTTTCAGCCATGACTCAGTGCCATTAACTTCCACAAGGGCTTAAAAGAAGCATTATAGAATGCAGCTGTCTACAAATGGAGAAAATCCAGGAGTTTTTCTTTTTATCAGAAGGAGTTTTAAGAGTTGAAAAAAAAGAAGCAATGACCAAAAACACTGCACAACACTGTTAAGCGTGATGCAGGGAGCATCATGATTTTGGGTTATGTTTACAGTTTTCTGCAAGTCTGATAAGCAGCTGCAAGAAAAGGTGTGATGGAGGTTGTTGATTGTAAATGATATTTAACTGGTTAGTGAAATCGAGAGCTCATTTACTGCTTCCTGTAATAACAAATTGTTTGCCTATGATTGTGACTGAGATAAGGAGCCACATTTCATGAATAATAGGTTCAAACATCTTGGTAATTCGAAAAGAGGTCACAAACAGAGAGGCACAAAACACCTCTTCTACAAAAAAAGACAGAAGTACAAAGTTTGGGTTAAAGTGGCCATAACTATTTTTTTTACAGCTCTGTCTTGTAACACTGAGACGCGTCAGTCTTTTTTTTTTTTTCATGAAAAAATGTTGCCATGGCTTTCTCATGTAAAAACAAAGTGTACATATAGTTGGTATCTTTGCTTTGTTTGTAGGCTGTTCATTCTATTTATAGCAGCAAATGTCTGTAAAGATTAATGATAGTGTGGCAGCTGATCCAGGTGACAATGAAGGTGATGATGAGGGTTTGCTAAGATGCAACTCAAAGAAAGAAGTCTTTTCTGAGGGAAGCTATAAAGGAATTTATTGTTTTTTAATTATTTTCTATAGCAAGCCAACGAACCTACATTACTATTTTTATGTATTTTTTCACCATCCAGCCATTCAAACAGCCCTCCGTCTTCAGAGTGAGGGAAAGTCTTCCCTTCACCATGAACTCAAACTGAAGAGACGGATCCAGCGGGAAAACAGTCAGCGGGAACGCAGCCGGAGCGCCCGCAGCAGCTGCAGCAGCAGGGGCAGCCAATCTGATGACTTGACTATCCATGAGACGGAGAAGACAGAAAAAGAAAAAGACAAACAGGACTTAGAGATTGAAAACATTATCAAGGTAAGTGAGGGCTAAAAGAATCTTTTTTTTTTTTCTTTTTTCTTTTTAAATATTTATTTAATTACGTCATGCACCAAACTATCTGTGGTAGTGATTATTTAACTAATTCATAGTGGCACTGGGCAGCTGCCAGTTCAGTTCATTTTGTCCATTTAAAAAGTACCATTCACAATCACTGGCCACATTTTTGTTAGATACACCTGTTGAGCTGCTCATTAGGTCAAATACCTAATCAGCCTATCACATGGCAGCAGCTCAATGCATTTAGGCATGTATACATTGCTAAGACGACCTGCTGAAGGTCAAAGGTCAAAGGGGATTTAAATGACTTTGAACATGCATTGTTGTTTGTGTCGGACAGGCTTGTCTGAGTATTTCAGAAACTGTACAACCATCTAACGGGTTTATAGTAAATGGTCTGAAATGGAGGAAATCTCCAGTGAGCAGCACTTCTGTGGGAAAAAATCTCTTGTTGGTGCCAAAGATCAAAAGCGGAATGAGCAGATTACTTACAGCTGTAAGGAAAGCAACATGAAGTTATCCAGAAGAGCACCGCTGAAAGCACAATACGTCGAACCTCGAAGCTGATGGCCTACAACAGTGAAGACAAAACCAGGTGTCACGACTGTCAGCTAAGAACAGGAAACACAGTTTACACAGGCTGACCACAATTGGATAACAGAAGACTGGAGAAGCATCGCCTGTTTTGATGACTCTAAAGTTCTAGACCATGAACATGATTACAAGCTCACTGTACTCAAATGGCCTCCACAGTTACCACTTCTCAATCCAGAAGAGCATTTTTGGGATGGTGGAATCACATCATGGATGTGTAGCTAATGTGTGATGCTATCCTGTCAATATGGGCAACTCAAACTTGTTAAATCTATGTCATGAAGAATTAAGGTAGCGCTGAGGGCAAAAGGGGGTCAAACCAAAGTTAGCTTAGCAAAGTTAACCTAATGAAGTGACTGGTGGTGAGTGTAGCAATTCATCTTACTAGTAACTACAATCAAAAAACAATCAATTCTCAAAAGTTCACCTGCATCCACGTAGGCCCTGTTATTAGCTCCAGTTGTAGGCGCTGTACTTTCCACACCTACATACATATGAAGACTTCAAAGGCCACCTTAGTTACAAGAGAAAACACAGTTTGTTGGCAGAAACCTCAAAATGTAATGCCATTTCGCTGTTAGCAAAAGCTGCTATGTCCACAGCATCACCAATCAAATAAGGTCATGTGACTTTCAAAGAGTTCGGGGCACATTTATCAGTTAATTCAAGCTATCGTCATTATGTTTGCCATCTCCACGCACTACTTTTTGTTTTAACTTACTAGGCATTAATAAGGTCACCAATAGGTATTTATTTTTTGGTTATTTCTTTTAATACATCATCCTGTTGAATATTAATTTCATATTTATGGTGAGCACAGTGTATGTTGTAGTTATATTCTATGCCTTCTGTTTATAGTTTATTCTGTTACTCTTTATCAATAAGTTGTACAACCACATACAGTCTTATTCTGTGTCAGTGCATGTGGTTGTACTGTGTGGTTACTGTTTACCAGTTTGTTTGTTGTTTCATTTTCCTGCTTTCATCATTTGTAATGTTTCTAGCTGCACCTTTTGTGATTCTGCAATTGTTTCCTACATCTTGTCCAAAGTGATGGACTTTGATGTTTCTGGGGAAAAAAAGAACACAAGGAATTAATATAGAAGCGTAACTAAAAACACGCAAAAGGATTTAGAGGCGTTTGCATGTTAAGTCTTCATGCGCTCATGTTTAAGGTAAATACAGAGAAGTGTTTTCACCTGCTGGATGAAAACACCACCAAATAATGGCTTTTTCATCTGTGTTTCACAGCATGCACGGGAACTGGAAACTCGCCGAAGGGAGGCAGAGGAGAGAGAGAGGAGGAAACAGAGGGAGGTGCAGATGGAACTGGAAAGACAGCTGAAAGAGGCTGAGATGGTAAAAAAAAAGTTTTCCACTTGACACCATTTATGTACAGAGTCTTTTCTCCTTGACTTCGATCTTTGAGAACTGCAGCAAAATGTTGACTATCATTATAAAATTCACACCTAGTCTTTAATGATTTGGAAAAATGGTTATGACATTCCAGGAAAAGGTGATTCAGGAATAGGTCAGTTTATACCGCTCTGTTGGTGCATCTGTTTATGTAGCTGTGTGTGTGTGCATAGATAAAAGACAGCATGCAGGCTGAGATGCAGGAGAAGGAAAAGGAGGCTGAGCAACACAAGAAGAGGATCAGGGAGCTGGAGCTGACACAGCTGCAACTAGAAGCTGCCCTTAATATGGAGATCCAGGCTCGGCTGGAAGAGGAGAGGGCCAGACTGGAGCTTGAGCAGTAACAATGGATTTCTAACTCCTATTATGGCCTTTTATTATTTTATTTGTGATGGACATCTGAGATATCCATGAGAAGTATTAACATTTTCAGTTGCTTCTTCCCTTTCTCCCCTCATTCAGGTTGCTGCAGGCTGAAGATGAAAAGAGGAAACATTTCCAGCTCCTCCAGGAGCAGCAACGTACAATGCAAAACCTCAGCCCCATACAGGAGCTGTCAGATGGCAGTCCCGATGAGGACACCCCCTCAGCGCTAAACTCTGCCTCTCAGGAGCTCCAGGATCTGCAGGCATCTCGCCAAAGAAGCCACCAGCGTCTGGAGGTGAACAAGTTTGTTTTGACTGGCTTTGTGAGCAGCATCTTATTTAATGCTCTTCTAAAACAACACTGATGAGGATGCTGCATGATTTTTGTTTCCAGGAGGTTCAGGAGAGGCTGAGGAATGCCAGTCAACATGTACGGCACTGGAACATCCAGCTGAACCGACTGATGACCCCCATTACTCCTGCAGGTGCGGTATTCGCTTTGCCTCTTTGCAGCACAGACTTCTGGAACAGAGTGTTAGTACAGTTAATAACAGCGTAGATCATATAATCTGTCAGATAATTGCATTAAAATGCTACAAAAGGAACCTACCCCAAACATGTCAAGAGATCCAGTTCAGTGACTCGAATGAAAGAATCTGACTCACCTCAAGTTAATTAAAATTAAAACTAAATCTTAATATGATTTAAACATGTAAATCTTAAAATAAAAAATAACCGCATGCACAGTTGTTACAGGCTGCAAACATGTTTTATACTGCTCTGAAGTCTGGGACAGCATCATAAGAGGCATAAGGGACCTCACCGTAGTCCCATGAAGACTCAAGATGAGTGTTTTCACGGCTGCCATCTTGGTGTTTTGAAATCAGATATGATGAATGAAGGGAAGAACTGTAGTTAAACTGTCTGTTAAGGTTCTCAGTCATCCAGGTCATCGTAGTCTAAGGAGCTTGGAAAGAAAAGCGTCTGGACTTCTTTAAGTTTCTTGAAGAGCGTTTCACCTCTCATTCGAGAAGCTTCTTCAGTTCTCTGAAGAAGTTCTGAGCTGAAGAGGCTTCTCAGATGAGAGGTGAAACATCTTCAAGAAACGTAAAGAAGTCCAGGTGCTTTTCTTTCCAAGCTCCTTAGACTGTAGTTAAACTTCACACACTGGACTTGTCAGTCACACATCCTTCGCCAGTAAGCATTCCCAGAATGATCTTTCCCCTTCTGACGCTTAGAGTGACCAAATATGTGCAAAATGGACAATTCAACCACTGTGTCAGTCTTTTATTAAATATGACATGAAACAAATGAGCCATTAAATTTGTCACGAAGGTGTTCACCTAATTCCAGGCAAATGGGTGTTTCCATAGACTTCTATGGGAAGTCTTTTTGCACTTTGACATTTGTTTTACTTTTCAGATCTGTAACTTTTATACTGTATGTGTCTTGGATAGGAGTCTATGGGGACTTACTTGCTTTTAGCACGTTTAGCAGCTGATGTTGGCTTCTTTTTTCAGCACTGGAGCTTCCTGCTCATTGAAGACTTATCTAAAAGGAAATGCTTAATCCAAAATGGCATTTTAAGGGCTTGGATTAATGTCAATTTCAGCAAATATTCTTTCTTATGATAAGAGAACATGGATCTCTGTCAGTGATAACTTCTGACTTTATAACTCAAATTTTAAGAAAGAGCTTCACTGCTAAGCTCTCATCTGTGTGGGGTTCAAATCCCTTATTCAGATCAAGATTTTATGTGACATTATATTGGCAAAAATGAAATTTACTTGAATAATGTGAGTACTGGAGTAAGTACTTGAGTAATTTTTGAATAACTCTTTAATTTTGTAGTGTGCATATTTTATGAATAATGATGTTTCAATACTTTAATCTACTGAATAAGTAAGAATTAGACTTGAATAATCTTTTTACTTTAAAAAGGGAAATTGTGTACAATCTTTTATTCTCCAAAATGCACATAATAAAAATGTTTTTGGGTGTACTTTATAAAAACCAATTGCTTCTTACCTGATGCATGCTATAACTTTCAGCAAAACTGAACTAAAATTTGTTAACAAGCTTACCAAATAAGAAATGTTTTGCGAATTTTCTTTGCAGAGCGCCTGGAAAGCCGCCTATTATCAAAGCGCACATGCCCTAAAAAGGAGGGAGCGCTGGCTAGTAATGAGTTCATCACTAAGTTTAAGATAAGAGTTGATCAGAACAGAGGCGATAATGAAAGTCTGGAGCATCAGTTGGAGGCTGCCAACCTGTCTGATGAATCGTTCGAGGCCCAGACAGAAGTCAACGGACAAATATGATCACAGACAATTTAAAAACGCGAGTTGAGAGTTAAGGGGGAAAAATTTTGTAATAAGTATATATTTGAATTGCACACTAAGATATAAAGTGATGGCAGCGAGCACAGTGTTGCAGGATTTAATTAAAAACACATCTGACTAAGACCAACTGAAATTTAGAGTTTTGTATAATAAAGTTTATTCATGATTAATAAAACAAATTTGTAATATTTTTCCTTTTCCTTTGTCCATCTGAATCTCGCTACAGCTTAAATAAAAGACCAGAATGTATTTTGAATAAATTAAACTCTATTCTTGATCTTTTTCTTTCTTTCTTTTTTTCTTGGTGGGTTTCCTTTGCAATCAAACCCAACATTATACAATTATATAGTATAGTAAGAAATATCCTTTAACTTAATTTAGCATTTTTTTTTATTTTTGTTTTTATTGTTTTCACTTCAATTTTGTGCTTATAACATGTTTTAATCTAACATATTATGCAGTAAATTATTTTTGCAATAACCTAACAGGCCATTGTGGGAGCCAACATTCACTTATCAAAGACATATTTGTATATTCTGTGGGTTGCTTTATGGGTGCGTCATTTAGAAACATAAGTCACAACAGACTTCCACCGGAGAGTACTTAAAAATGTATTTTTATGTAAAAATATTTTAATTAACTACTACATTAAGAGAGAACCTATTGTTACATGGATTAATTGTACAAACTATAGAGAAATAAGTTAAAGCCTGCAACTTTTTATTCATTTTAACTGTATTAATGTTTTTATACTGTTATCTGTTTCCTCAGTGTTTTTTAAACCATGTACTCCATCTATGAGTAAGAACATGAATAAATTCCTTTCCAAATTTGTAGGGGGTTTTTTTCCAACTGTTTTTAGTATATATGTAACATTTCTTTACACACAAATGTAGGTATTCTGTGACTGATTTATTTTTTTTATTTTGACCATCCATCCATCCATTTTCTTTCGCTTACCCTGGGTGAAGTCATCTAAGCAGAGCAGCCCAGGCCTCCCTCTCACTAGCCACCTTTTATAGCTTATATATGGGAACTTCAAGGCGTTTCCAGGCCAGATGAGAGTTAAAATCTCTCCAGCGTCTCCCGAGTCACCTCCAGGATGAAGCCCCCTTTTTTGCAGAACCTTATTTTGTATATCTTTATATTTTGTTTTGTGTGTGTGTATGTGTGTACTTGTTCACATCCGCTAACGAGGACTTTTGAAGGAAGTGTAAAAGCTGCTGTTTTTCTTTCTTTCTTTCTTGTTATTTTGGGGTTTGAAGGTCTTTGATAGGGCTGAAATTACAATTTACAAATTTACAAATACAATTTGATCCAAGTGTAGGTAAATAGTAATGTGTTTTCAGACAGAGGTAGCAAAGGTACAGATATTCTGTACTTAAGTATAAGTACAGATACTAGTTTTAAAAACTACTCTAGTAAAAGTTGAAGTTTACTCAAGTAAAAGTGAAAAAAATACAGGCTCTTAAAGTAAATGGCCTGTATTTGTATAGCACCTTACTAGTCCCTAAGGACCCCAAAGCGCTTTACACAACCAGTCATCCACCCATTCACACACTGGTGATGGCAAGCTACATTGTAGCCACAGCTGCCCTGGGGCGCACTGACAGAGGTGAGGCTGCCGGACACTGGCGCCACCGGGCCCTCTGACCACCACCAGTAGGCAACAGGTGACGTGTCTTGCCCAAAGATACAACGATCGAGACTGTCCGAGCCGGGACTCGAACCGGCAACCTTCCGATTACAAGACGAACTGCCAACTCTTGAGCCACGATCGCCCTGAAGAAAGTGAACTCTTTGGAGAACATTTCTACGGGCTGTTTTTGTGCAAAGCTCACTGAACCTTGTGATAATTAAATAATATTTTAGATAAATAATAATAATAGATAATAAAATTAATATTCTTAAGTTTTAATTATAATAAATTACCCTGCTGGAATCTCTTAAGTAGAAAATGAGCAGACATTGTAGAGGGTGACTTTGCCTCTGAACAGGAAAATGAGTAGCGAAGGGGTTAAAGTGGGATTCAGCAGGTGGGCGACCCTAAAATCAGTTGTAGTGGCTCCGTGTGGGGAAAAGGATCAACTCACAATAATTTCTAATGAGAGCTTCACTGGATTTTCTCAGTGTATAGGCTATAATCAGCTGACCTGCTGCTCTTTCTGAATTTACACAACTGAATTTGACAAGATATCAGCAGATATTTCATGAGCTGTCCTGGCTGATTTCCATTCTCTTCACTGACAGTACATTGTTTGTGCGATCTTTATATTGGACACTATACAGTTGGTATGAAGGTGAAATTCTGTGAATGAATCTCAGCATCATCAGCTCAACTTCAAATTTATCTGTGTTACACCTGACCTAACCTCACTCTGACGACAGCCATGTGTGTATATGCACGTAGTTTTTAAGTGCTGTATATGCAGCCAGTTG
The DNA here is from genome assembly GCF_013358895.1 of Oreochromis aureus. Taxonomy (NCBI): domain Eukaryota; kingdom Metazoa; phylum Chordata; class Actinopteri; order Cichliformes; family Cichlidae; genus Oreochromis; species Oreochromis aureus. The sequence continues at coordinate 14,325,105 of NC_052958.1, read as the reverse complement.
CATTCATGACAATATTTCTCTGTTGGAGTTGCAAGATCACAGGGTTATAATAGGAATTCTTTGGAATCAATTTCTTTGTTGTTGATGAATTAGTATCAGCGAAGATTGATTGAAATAGCAGCAAATCACACCATCAGTCTCCTTTAGGTACTTTATATTTTAAGGTGATTTTAAGGTAATGACCCTACAGTATGAGCGACAAAATCCTAACAATCAAACTATCCCCTAGCAGCAAGCACTTGGCGACAGCGGGAAGGAAAAACTCCCTTGTAACAGGAAGAAACCTTGGGCAGAACCAGGGTCAGAGAGGGGCAGCCATCTGCCATGACCAGTTGGGAGTGAGGGGAAGAATTAAGCATCTTTAGAATTTGATATTTTAGTTGCCTTTAGTTTAATTTCCATGTCTTCCATTATTTAGATTGAGCTCAGCTGTGTCTTCTTACCCTTATTCAAATCAATTTCAATTCAGTTTTATTCATATAGTGGCAAAACCACAACAATGGTTGCCTCAAGGCACTTCATATTGTACGGTAAAGACCCAACAATAAATCAAAAGAAAGAAAGAAAACCCCAACAATCATTATGACCTCTATATGAGCAAGCACTTACTCATGACCAAGTGACAGTGGGAAGGAAAAACTCCCCTTTAACAGGAAGAAACCACCAGCAGAATATGAATAGTTACATTCATTTCCTGGGTTGAATGGTTTATACACTACCAGTCAAAAGTTTGGACACACCTTCTTGTAGATACTACCTGAGCAAATCAATGTATGAAGAAAGATATAGATACAGCCACTTAAAAGGGCTGCCTCGTTCCTGACGGATACCTGGTGGATTCCCGACTGATTGATGCCCCAAAGCAGAATTTATGAAAACCAGTGGTGCCTTGTGCATCCACCAGTGGGCATAGCGCTAATGGAAGTTCATTAACTTTCTACACATAAATCAATGCATGTTTTTGCACTAATCAGGGTTACATAAATATAACAACAGAGGTTGTGCACACTAAACAAGCAAGATACAGAAGAAAATAAAAAGTGATGCTTGCATTCTATGGTTTCCCGGAAAAATTAGTTAATTAGGAGGCTCTGGGACTGTGCTATTGGTAATTTTCACCATTTACATTTTCCAAATAAATTAACAGTCACAGTGGTACCTTTGCGATGTATTTTAATACTCTTGTTAAAATAATTTGCGCTGTGAAAGGGACACTTTACTTAGTTATCGGTGGAAAATCTCCATGTGCTTACAGGTAGGTTAATAGTGTTCAACCTGGTCTTAATGAGCACCTGTGCAAACTGCACTCCCTGCCTCCACAGAATACAATATCTTTCAACTATGTAAATCAGGAGATTATTAGCTGACACCAAATTTACACATTTTCTATATTGTTTCTTGGGATTATGCAATCTGAGCTTCATCATTATCCTACCACCTCTCAATCTGAATAGCCTCTGTTTAATTGCTGACATTCCCAAAGACTCAGCCCAAAGTTACACACACACACACACGCACATCTATCAAGTTGTCACTGGTGGAATACACTATAATTTAGCTTGAGACAACGTTCGAGGACAGGACTGAAAATAATTTGAAAAGCAGTCAATGTCTAAAGAACAGCGTTTAAACCTTTATAATGGTTTAAAAGCTGGTTTAATGGTTTAAAAGCTTTATAATATATGAAAATACAGAGAAATTATGGGTCGCCGCACACTTTTGCACAAAGAGTTTAAAGGAATGTTAAGAAAAAGTAAAAATATTACGTTGCAACCTATATATATATATATATATATATATATATATATATATATATATATATATATATATATATATATATATATATATATATATATTCCTACCCTTCTTTAATCATCTAGTTTCCTGTGCCAGATCTTCTATTGATCCACTGAGGCAGACATGTCAGAAACATGAACTAAAGCACATTTCTGTGTATAAGCAGGACTTTAAATTTTCATCAACAGCTACTTCAGAGGAAATTCTTCAATAAACTGCAATCAAAGGCCCAACTCAGAGGACAAAACCCAACCTGTTATAAACAGTGTGGCAGCAAACTTTCTCTTGTGTAAAGTTCCAAATAGAGTAATTATCCACAGGACCTTTTATACATAATGAAGTTATATTCGGTCCTGTAGAAATTGTACATTTAAGCTATTTAGTTCCCTTTGTGATAAGTCTGCTATGAATGCCTCTTATTAACTTTTTTACTTTTACAATCAGACAGCTCACTATGAGCAAACACTCAGCAACAGTGGGAAGGAAAAACTCCCTTCTTGAAGGAAAAACCTCTGGCACAACCAGGAAATCTGTCCAAACTGGTTGGGGTTAGAGCAACAGATACAAGTCTTCAGAGCATTTGCAGTGTGACTGTCTTCGTGCACACTTTAACCTGATTCAGTTTTCTTATTTGTCAAAATGCACCATGGGTAAAAAACAAACAAACACAATCTTTGAAATAGTAATGAAAGAGAATCCTCAGCAAAGATAAATTAAACAAGTTTTATTTTGATCAAATTTTACTTTAAGTAAAACATCTTTATTTGATGTCATCAAATAAAGACAGTTTTGAGGGAGCACCTGACCCAGCCCAAGCTCTCTATGAAGACGAGGAAAAACTCCCCAGGGGGCCAGATTGATGGGAAGAAACCTCGGGAAAGCCCATTCAAAGAGAGATCCCCTTTCCTGGGATGGCTGGAGGGGTTACAGGAACTCCAAGAAAGAAAAATTTTGATTTTGTTTTTAATTGTCCCATTCTATCTATTCCTGTCCAACAGAAAACAGAAAGCAAGTTACTACAATGTATCACACTTGCATGATAAGATGTGAATTGTGTGATTTGTGTGTTTGTGTGTGTGTTATCTTAGCCAGGGGTGATGCTGGAGCTCCTCCAGTGTTGGGCGCTTCTCCGGGACTTTAGTTAAGCATGCTTCCAAGAAATTCCGGCATTCTGGACAGAAAGAAAAGATAAAAAAGATGAAGATGATAGTTCTAGTGATCCAAGGCATCCGTGAATCTGGAAGTGTGAAGTTTTCTTACTTGTGGACAGACGCTTTTTGATGCTCAGTTTCTTGCTGAGGAACCTCTCGGTATCAAAGTCCCGTGCATGAACCGCTTCATACAGCACCACTCCCATTTGCCACACCGTGGTGGGTCCACACCTGTAGCAGCTCCTCCTGTACCACTCGGGAGGGGTGTGAAGAGGAGTACCTAACAAATAGACACAATTGCAATTTCTGCTAAAACAAAAGACACAACTTGTTACATCTGTGAAAAGCAGGAGCAGAATATGTTACCATAGAAGACGCGATACAGAGATCGCTGCTTAACAAAGCAGCTCAGTCCAAAGTCAATGATGCGAACACGAGGCACATCTGAGCCGGTCTCAATCAGAATGTTTTCTCCCTTGATGTCCCGATGAAAGATGTTTTTATCCTCAAGTTCCTTTGCAGCATCAACTAGTTGCTTCAGAATGACCTGGAAAAGATGAAAAAGACAATAATGAGTTAATGCTTTTCTAATACTCTGCGCCTTGATTGAATGCTGTACAGTCTGAGGTTCTTCCAGTCAACCTACCTTGGCCTTGTCCTCTGGTAAAGTTCTTCCATTTTCTGCTTTGTATTTTTGCAGGTCCACAGCGGGACAGGTCTCTCCAGCACCAGGATCAGTTCTTTGCCAAGGTCGAACCACTCCAGCAAGGACACAGGTGCTGATGTTCCCACTGACCCTTCTGCTTCACCTGCAAGTTTCAGCATAATGGCCACTTCCACAGAGAGCTTCTTCCCGTTTTCATCCTGAAATATTACAACAAAGTGAATGATGAGGAACGCCGCATTCAATCCAGTAATGTAAAATTGATTCAAGTGTTGGACACTTACCGCCACTTTGCAGTAGATTTTATTTTTGGAATGTGTTTGATGGCAACCTAAAAGACACAGAGCATTGGTGAGCATTTCCTCAGTACGACATAATGAAAGGTGGAAACACAGCACACGTCTCAGCTTACGATATTATACATTATCTGCGTTACTGCCTGTCTTGCTCCCATCATCTGAACACTTACTGAAAACGATCTTCTATCCGGTAGCCAGCAAACACTGCTCCGCAGCCTCCTTCTCCGAGCTGGTGCTCCTCCACGTATCTGGCTTCGAATTCACCTAAACAGACAAACATAAATCTTGTTTTACTACAGCTGTGACACAAATTACTCTCCTCTGTAGCCTAAATGTTCCTTTTGCTCTTCCCTGAATATAAAACCCAGGCTGCTTGCTACTTACGTTTTGGTCAGCCACTGATTTTTTGTCCTGGTCCACATTCCTTTTCTTTTCTTGGGTGACTCTCTGTTGTCTCCCCGCGGCCTTTCTTTTGCCATTTTTCGCACACACTGTTTTGTTGTTCAAGTCTGCAGATGTGGAAAACACCAAAAGCACATCAGCTCACTGGATGATGGACACAAATATCTCACAAACACTAAACACCAATATCTTAAACCTAGCAACCACCCTTAGTCTGACCCCTCATTCAACTAATTAGCCTACCTTTACCAGTGTCCAACGAGGAAGATGCTTGTTCCTTGTCACCGCTCATATGGTCAAGCAGTTTAGCCTTCTTTGGTTGGTTTGTTGTGCCCTCTCCATCTTGCACAACCTTGCGCTTCACTCCTTTGACCACATCTGAGCTGGTGGAAGGACCAGCCTGCTCAGCGACCCTCCTCTCCTTTTATTGGGGTCTTCTTTTCAGGACTGGCCTTTCTTTTAGCAGTCCTGGTCTTACAATCTATAAACGACACCAACACAGTGGTGAAAAAGAGTCCCCGACATCAGGCCTGGAAGCATTTTGATGGCAAAGAATTTGAAATTGCTATTGCTTAAATTATCACAAGTTTGTTCTTGAGATAAAAACTGACCAGTGCGAATTGATACTAGGTTTACTAAGTCTTAGATCTTGATGACACTTGTTGGTCTGTTTTACTGTTGAGTCCAAGAATAAACTTATTATATTATTTTACCAAACGACCAATAACCTTTCTTTGATTAGACATCTTGTAATAAAGCTATTTTCAATCAAACATATGATTCAAATGCTCTAAAAATGATTCACACAGTGTCGACATTTTTAGGATTGTACATTCTGTTATTTGGATTTTACCAGGATTTTATTTTATAATTTTACTTACCTTGATCTCCTGAATCTTTATCTGCTGGAGTGGTAATTTTTCTTGTTTCCTTTGTCATTGTAATTTTGGAGAACTTTAAAATCGAAAATGTCACCGTAATGAGTTGATATTGAGTTAATATTCCTTCAAATGAGCGTCCTTCAAATGCTTGACGTTTCTAACTGAGTTCTGTAAGTGAGCTTTATAAGTAAACTCTGGAAACTACGGCAACACAACATAGAATCTTGCCTTTAGGTGACATCACTGACTGCCAGTAGTTCAAAGTAGTTTACAGAAAAACAATCTGGCAGACAAAGCCATAATATTTCATATAATTCAATCATTTCATATCAATTAAACAGTTTCTTTCATTGTCTTTTCATCATTTGTATAAAGATCTCATGTATGGATGACACTATGAAGATTTCTGGTTGACCACACACTAATAAGCACAGTGTCAGCTACATTGTCATCTGATTTAAAGTCTTTATTATTGTACATTTAACTGTCATGGTATTGAGTCTGTGATCCAGTGTTTTTTTGTTTGTTTAATTTATATGCATTGATTATTCTTTTGGTTCTCTTTGTTTTCTTCTTGTGTTATATTCTTAGGCTTTAGGTTTCTGTTACTTTGCTTTGCCCCTGTGTCCCACATGTCATGTCTAGTCACTCTTGTTTCCATGTTCCCATTTCTTCCCAGTCAGTCAAGTATCAATGTCAACTCTGTGTCTTTGTAAATGTCGTCTCTTGTTTGCTGTTTTACTTTGATAGTCTCTTGTGCTATGTTAGTGTTTTCAGTTTTCCTCCCACTGGTCTCGTTGTTTGTGATTTCTCCCAGCTGTGCTCTCCTCCTGTGTCTTATTCCTCATTTATCCCTCTGTGTATTTAAGCCCATTGTCTTCCTCTGTTTGCTGCTGGGTTGTCTGTGTATCATCCATGACATGTCTCTTGTTCCAGGTTATCATTTGTTGTGTTCCACGTCTCAGATCTTTAGTTTCTTTATATTTGTTTCTAGTTCCCTCCCCGTTTAGTTTTTCTTACTTTAGTCTTTATATTCCTGCATTTTTGTTTGTAGTTTTGTGCTGCCTCAATAAAAGGCACATTTTTAGTTTAAGTTCTCGTCAGCCTCTGCATTTGGCTCCTATCTCTCTTCACTCCACACATCTGCCAGAGCAGCCATGATATTAACTTTCTTGTTATATCAAACGACAGACCAGTGAAAGATAAAGGGATAAAAACAGTGTGTGTACTGACTATCTGAGATCAAATATAACAGATTTTTATAAAGGAGTTGTTAACTGTATTTATTCCAATTAAATTAAATAGCAAATGCAGCTACAATTTCAGTGAGATTCATTCCTGACTTTCTACTGCTGTGGCTGAAAGTATACACCAAGCATTATCACTGTAACTGATGTAAATATTGGACTTGGAGGATTCATCTGATAGACTGATGCAAACAGAACTGTGAATCTCTCAATTTTCATTTTTCTGAAAGAAAAAGTTGGTTACTGTATCACATTTAATGGCAAGATGTGAATTCAGCGTGTGTGTGTGTGTGTGTGTGTGTGTGTGTGTGTGTGTGTGTGTGTGTGTGTGTGTGTGTGTCAGAGATGAGTTTATCTGAGTCAGGGGTAAAGCAGGAGGTCCTCCAGCATTGGGCACGTCTCCAGGACTTTGTTAAAACTTGTTTTCAAGACATCTGGAATGAACGAAGGACAAGAGAGATGAAGGTGATAATTCCAGTGATCCAAGCGATCACCATGATTTACTGCAAAATTTTCTTTTTCCCGTAGCCCACACTTTTCCTGATAATTTAAGGGACACATTGGACCTTTGCCAAGTTATGGCAGGTTTTCAGCTAATAGCCCTTTGGGAATCACCTTGCTGGTGTGAAAATACTATTTTTTTGCTCTTGAACTTTTTAATCTTTAGTATTTTCATCAATTCAAGAAAAGAAATGGCAACAAATGATGTTTTGTCACAAGCTCCCAGTAAAATTTTCTGTTAAGTATAAAAACAGTTGTTCATCTCTTGTGTTAGGTGCTGTTTTTATGCTCGAATGATTCACAGGTCAGTGTTAAGTGGCTTAACTGATGTGAAAGATCAGGAACCCACAGAGTGTTCGTGTGACTATCTGGTTTCTTTTATTTAGAGCACAGAAATGTTCCTTTGTGGTCTAGAACTGTGGTCTTTTCCTGGCAGCCAGCTTTCCAGATTACTCCACACTCTCTTGTCTCAGGTCCAGGGTCACTAAAAGGAAGGAGACCTTGTAAACACAATCATCTCATAGCCATCATCATAGCCTTCCTGGCACAGCCCCTTGAGCCCACTGCAACAGCCCTGCCACACATCCCCACCGCCCAACTGAGGCTGGGGTCGCATTCGGCCAAACCTACCCCCCCTTGCGGTCTGAGCAGATGTACACAATCGGGCGGTCGACCACTCTTACCTGCTGGGACAAAAGAGCAGCCCTCTTTTGAGGCGTCCGTCTGCAGAGCTGGTCAGGTCTGCGAACCCAGACAGGAACTGGCGATAGTACCCAGGCAGCCCCAGGAATTACCTCATCTCCTTTTTTGTCTTGGGAAGTGGGTAGGATGCGATGGCGGCCGTCTTCTCCGCCCTTGGACGCACCTGCCCGTCTCCCAAGTGGTACCCCAAATACTGTACCTCCCTCCATCCAACTGCACACTTCTTCAGGTTGGCCGTGAGCCCCACTTGCCTCTGGGTCTCCAGGACCGCGGCCACCTGCTGTAGATGCTCCACCCAGGTGTCACTGTGGATGATCACATCATCCAGATAGGCGGCAGCAAATGCAGCTTAAGGACACCTGGTGCATGAGGCACGAAAAAGTGGCGGGGGCTCCGAAGAAGCTGAACAGAAGTGTGACAAATTGGCTGACAAGGGAAGCCCCTGGTTAAATACAGCGCTGTGAAAAATTGAGCAGTGCCTAAACGGTCCATGAGGTCACTGAGCTCGTCAAACCATACACTATAATTTAGCTTGAAACAACATTCGAGGGCATAACTGAAAATGATTTAAAAAGCAGTCAGTGTCAAAAGAACAGCTTTGAAACACCTTCATAAAGCCGGCAGAGTACTTAAAAAGAAAAGGTCTGGCAAAATAGAGAGAAATTATGGGTCCCTCGAGACTTTTGCAACATATAAGTTTAAAGAAATGTAAAGAAAAAATTAAAATATTAAGTCGTAACCTAACGTTCTCACAATTCAAACAGAGGTCTGAAGAAGTAACAACCCAGCAAAAATAAGTTAAATGAAAATTAATTTCTACCAGTCTCAGAAATAATCTCCACATCTGGTCTGGGATCTATGAGGAAGCTCATGTGCAAGAACATTATTTTTTTGTATTTATTTTTCTTTTAAACTATATCTATTTGTTAGATTGGATTCAATGTGCTTTATATTATAAGGCCAAAAGCATTAAGTAATACTGAGAAATTCATCTATCGCTAATGAGCCAAGTCAAAGATTTTTTTGAAGAAAACGCAATCTCTCTGCAACACTGCAATCTGGTTGTTAAGGGATGACATAAGAAATTCTCCTGACTGAAGTTTGGTCTGTTTACAGCATCTTTTTCCTGCCATGCAATTCCATTTGTCCTTAACCATCAGGAACCCTCATTTTAACTTTTATTGAGATTTAAAAGTTAGCCACACAGAGTTCGAGTAGCAGACACATCTCTACATCAACTGTTCAGAGGAGACTCTGCGACTCGGGCATTTATGGTCAAATAGCTGCAAAGAAACCACCACTAAGGAAAAGCAACAAACAGAAGAGATTTGTTTGGGCCACGAAACACAAGGAATGAACATTAGACCAGTGGAAATCTGTGCTTTGGTCTGATGAGTCCAAACTTGAGATCTTTGGGTCCGCCTGCCGTGTATTTGTGCGACACAGAAAGGGTGAATGGATGGTGTCGAGTGCTTTGCTGGGGACACTGTTGGGGATTTATGCAAAATTGAATCACACTGAACTAGCATGACTACCACAACCTTTGACTGGTAGTGTATATACACTCCTACACGTCTTTAATCATCTAGTTTCCTGTGCCAGATCTTCTATTGATCCACTGAGGCAGACATGTCAGAAACATGAACTAAAGCACATTTCTGTGAATAAGCAGGACTTTAAATTTTCATCAACAGCTACTTCAGAGGAAATTCTTCAATAAACTGCAATCAAAGGCCCAACTCAGAGGACAAAACCCAACCTGTTATAAACAGTGTGGCAGCAAACTTTCTCTTGTGTAAAGTTCCAAATAGAGTAATTATCCACAGGACCTTTTATACATAATGAAGTTATATTCGGTCCTGTAGAAATTGTACATTTAAGCTATTTAGTTCCCTTTGTGATAACTCTGCTATGAATGCCTCTTATTAACTTTTTTTACTTTTACAATCAGACAGCTCACTATGAGCAAACACTCAGCAACAGTGGGAAGGAAAAACTCCCTTCTTGAAGGAAAAAACCTCTGGCACAACCAGGAAATCTGTCCAAACTGGTTGGGGGTTAGAGCAACAGATACAAGTCTTCAGAGCATTTGCAGTGTGACTGTCTTCGTGCACACTTTAACCTGATTCAGTTTTCTTATTTGTCAAAATGCACCATGGGTAAAAAAAAAAAAACACAATCTTTGAAATAGTAATGAAAGAGAATCCTCAGCAAAGATGAATTAAACAAGTTTTATTGTTATCAAATTTTACTTTAAGTAAAACATCTTTATTTGATGTCATCAAATAAAGACAGTTTTGAGGGAGCACCTGACCCAGCCCAAGCGCTCTATGAAGACGAGGAAAAACTCCCCAGGGGGCCAGATTGATGGGAAGAAACCTCGGGAAAGCCCATTCAAAGAGAGATCCCTTTCCTGGGATGGCTGGGGGTTACAGGAACTCCAAGAAAGCAAAATTTTGATTTTGTTTTTAATTGTCCCATTCTATCTATTCCTGTCCAACAGAAAACAGAAAGCAAGTTACTACAATGTATCACACTTGCATGATAAGATGTGAATTGTGTGATTTGTGTGTTTGTGTGTGTTATCTTAGCCAGGGGTGATGCTGGAGCTCCTCCAGTGTTGGCGCTTCTCCGGGACTTTAGTTAAGCATGCTTCCAAGAAATTCCGGCATTCTGGACAGAAAGAAAAGATAAAAAGATGAAGATGATAGTTCTAGTGATCCAAGGCATCCGTGAATCTGGAAGTGTGAAGTTTTCTTACTTGTGGACAGACGCTTTTTGATGCTCAGTTTCTTGCTGAGGAACCTCTCGGTATCAAAGTCCCGTGCATGAACCGCTTCATACAGCACCACTCCCATTTGCCACACCGTGGTGGGTCCACACCTGTAGCAGCTCCTCCTGTACCACTCGGGGGGGGTGTGAAGAGGAGTACCTAACAAATAGACACAATTGCAATTTCTGCTAAAACAAAAGACACAAATTGTTACATCTGTGAAAAGCAGGAGCAGAATATGTTACCATAGAAGACGCGATACAGAGATCGCTGCTTAACAAAGCAGCTCAGTCCAAAGTCAATGATGCGAACACGAGGCACATCTGAGCCGGTCTCAATCAGAATGTTTTCTCCCTTGATGTCCCGATGAAAGATGTGTTTATCCTCAAGTTCCTTTGCAGCATCAACTAGTTGCTTCAGAATGACCTGGAAAAGATGAAAAAGACAATAATGAGTTAATGCTTTTCTAATACTCTGCGCCTTGATTGAATGCTGTACAGTCTGAGGTTCTTCCAGTCAACCTACCTTGGCCTTGTCCTCTGGTAAAGTTCTTCCATTTTCTGCTTTGTATTTTTGCAGGTCCACAGCGGGGACAGGTCTCTCCAGCACCAGGATCAGTTCTTTGCCAAGGTCGAACCACTCCAGCAAGGACACAGGTGCTGATGTTCCCACTGACCCTTCTGCTTCACCTGCAAGTTTCAGCATAATGGCCACTTCCACAGAGAGCCTCTTCCCGTTTTCATCCTGAAATATTACAACAAAGTGGATGATGAGGAACGCCGCATTCAATCCAGTAATGTAAAATTGATTCAAGTGTTGGACACTTACCGCCACTTTGCAGTAGACTTTATTTTTTGGAATGTGTTTGATGGCAACCTAAAAGACACAGAGCATTGGTGAGCATTTCCTCAGTACGACATAATGAAAGGTGGAAACACAGCACACGTCTCAGCTTACGATATTATACATTATCTGCGTTACTGCCTGTCTTGCTCCCATCATCTGAACACTTACTGAAAAGCGATCTTCTATCCGGTAGCCAGCAAACACTGCTCCGCAGCCTCCTTCTCCGAGCTGGTGCTCCTCCACGTATCTGGCTTCGAATTCACCTAAACAGACAAACATAAATCTTGTTTTACTACAGCTGTGACACAAATTACTCTCCTCTGTAGCCCAAATGTTCTTTTGCCCTTCCCTGAATATAAAACCCAGGCTGCTTGCTACTTACGTTTTTGGTCAGCCACTGATTTTTTTGTCCTGGTCCACATTCCTTTTCTTTTCTTGGGTGACTCTCTGTTGTCTCCCATGGCCTTTCTTTTGCCATTTTTCGCACACACTGTTTTGTTGTTCAAGTCTGCAGATGTGGAAAACACCAAAAGCACATCAGCTCACTGGATGATGGACACAAATATCTCACAAACACTAAACACCAATATCTTAAACATAGCAACCACCCTTAGTCTGACCCCTCATTCAACTAATTAGCCTACCTTTACCAGTGTCCAACGAGGAAGATGCTTGTTCCTTGTCACCGCTCATATGGTCAAGCAGTTTAGCCTTCTTTGGTTGGGTTGTTGTGCCCTCTCCATCTTGCTCAACCTTGCGCTTTACTCCTTTGACCACATCTGAGCTGGTGGAAGGACCAGCCTGCTCAGCGACCCTCCTCCTTTTTATTGGGGTCTTCTTTTCAGGACTGGCCTTTCTTTTAGCAGTCCTGCTCTTACAATCTATAAACGACACCAACACAGTGGTGAAAAAGAGTCCCCGACATCAGGCCTGGAAGCATTTTGATGGCAAAGAATTTGAAATTGCTATTGCTTAAATTATCACAAGTTTGTTCTTGAGATAAAAAAAACTGACCAGTGCGAATTGATACTAGGTTCACTAAGTCTTAGATCTTGATGACACTTGTTGGTCTGTTTTTACTGTTGAGTCCAAGAATAAACTTATTACATTATTTTACCAAACGACCGATAACCTTTCTTTGATTAGACATCTTGTAATAAAGCTATTTTCAATCAAACATATGATTCAAATGCTCTAAAAAATGATTCACACAGTGTCGACATTTTAGGATTGTACATTCTGTTATTTGGATTTTACCAGGATTTTATTTTATAATTTTACTTACCTTGATCTCCTGAATCTTTATCTGCTGGAGTGGTAATTTTTCTTGTTTCCTTTGTCATTGTAATTTTGGAGAACTTTAAAATCGAAAATGTCACCGTAATGAGTTGATATTGAGTTAATATTCCTTCAAATGTGCGTCCTTCAAATGCTTGACGTTTCTAACTGAGTTCTGTAAGTGAGCTTTATAAGTAAACTCTGGAAACTACGGCAACACAACATAGAATCTTGCCTTTAGGTGACATCACTGACTGCCAGTAGTTCAAAGTAGTTTACAGAAAACAATCTGGCAGACAAAGCCATAATATTTCATATAATTCAATCATTTCATATCAATTAAACAGTTTCTTTCATTGTCTTTTCATCATTTGTATAAAGATCTCATGTATGGATGACACTATGAAGATTTCTGGTTGACCACACACTAATAAGCACAGTGTCAGCTACATTGTCATCTGATTTAAAGTCTTTATTATTGTACATTCAACTGTCATGGTACTGAGTCTGTGATCCAGTGTTTTTTTTGTTTGTTTAATTTATATGCATTGATTATTCTTTTGGTTCTCTTTGTTTTCTTCTTGTGTTATATTCTTAGGCTTTAGGTTTCTGTTACTTTGCTTTGCCCCTGTGTCCCACATGTCATGTCTAGTCACTCTTGTTTCCATGTTCCCCATTTCTTCCCAGTCAGTCAAGTATCAATGTCAACTCTGTGTCTTTGTAAATGTCGTCTCTTGTTTGCTGTTTTACTTTGATAGTCTCTTGTGCTATGTTAGTGTTTTCAGTTTTCCTCCCACTGGTCTCGTTGTTTGTGATTTCTCCCAGCTGTGCTCTCCTCCTGTGTCTTATTCCCTCATTTATCCCTCTTTAAGCCCATTGTCTTCCTCTGTTTGCTGCTGGGTTGTCTGTGTATCATCCATGACATGTCTCTTGTTCCAGGTTATCATTTGTTGTGTTCCACGTCTCAGATCTTTAGTTTCTTTATATTTGTTTCTACTTCCCATCATAGCTATGCAGATGACACACAGATATATATCACAATGTCACCAGGAGACCGAGGCCCTGTACAGGCTCTTGGTAAATGCATTGAGGAAATTAATGACTGGTTGTGCCACAATTTTCTCCAGCTAAAGAAAAATAAAACTGAGGTAATAGTCTTTGGTGCAAAAGAAAAACGATTACAGGTCACCAGAGAACTTCAATCTATACACCTAAAACCACAAACCAGGCGAGAAATTTGGGTGTAGTGATGGATGCAGACCTAAACTTAGAAAAACACATTAAGACAATAACAAAATCAGCTTACTATCACCTCAAGAATATTTCAAGGATAAAAGATCTGATGTCTCAACAGGACCTGGAAAAACTAGTCCATGCATTCATCTTTAGTAGGCTTGATTACTGTAACAGCATCTTTACAGGTCTACCTAAAAAATCAGTCAGACAACTACAGCTCATTCAGAACTCTGCTGCTAGAGTCCTCACTAAGACCAAAAAAGTGGACCACATCAGTCCAGCTCTGAGGTCTTTACACTGGCTGCCTGTCCGTCAGAGGATAGACTTTAAAGTTCTGATGCTGGTCTATAAAGCTCTAAATGGTTTAGGACCGAAATACATCAGTGACCTCGTGACCCAGTATGAACCTTCCAGATCCCTCAGGTCATCTGGATCCGGTCTGTTATCAGTCCCCAGAGTCAGAACCAGACACGGAGAAGCTGCATTCAGCTTTTATGCTCCTTATATCTGGAACAAACTCCCAGAAAGCCTCAGATCAGCTGAAACACTCAGTTTATTTAAATCCAGGTTGAAGACTCACCTGTTCTCAGCTGCATTTGAACAAAGCACCAAATCCAAACTTAAGTTTAAATTTCAAAACCTACTTTTTAACTACTGATTTTATCTACTGTTCTGATTTTATCTACTGTTTTGATATTTGATTTTATATACTGTTTTGTTTGTTTGTTTGTTTGTTTGCTTGTCTTAATCAAATTTAAATCATGCTTTTTATTTGTTTTTGTTTTTAATGTCTCTGTAAAGCACTTTGAATCACCTTGTTGTTGAATTGTGCTATATAAATAAACTTGCCTTGCCTTGCCTTCCCTCCCCGTTTAGTTTTTCTTACTTTAGTCTTTATATTCCTGCATTTTTGTTTGTAGTTTTGTGCTGCCTCAATAAAAGGCACATTTTTAGTTTAAGTCCTCGTCAGCCTCTGCATTTGGCTCCTATCTCTCTTCACTCCACACATCTGCCAGAGCAGCCATGATATTAACTTTCTTGTTATATCAAACGACAGACCAGTGAAAGATAAAGGGATAAAAACAGAGTGTGTGTACTGGCTATGTGAGATCAAATATAACAGATTTTTTAAAGGATCTGTAAACTGTATTTATTCCAATTAAATTAAATAGCAAATGCAGCTACAATTTCAGTGAGATTCATTCCTGACTTTCTACTGCTGTGGCTGAAAGTATACACCAAGCATTATCACTGTAACTGATGTAAATATTGGACTTGGAGGGGATTCATCTGATAGACTGATGCAAACAGAACTGTGAATCTCTCAATTTTCATTTTTCTGAAAGAAAAAGTTGGTTACTGTATCACATTTAATGGCAAGATGTGAATTCAGCGTGTGTGTGTGTGTGTGTGTGTGTGTGTGTGTGTGTGTGTGTGTGTGTGTGTGTGTGTGTGTGTGTGTGTGTGTGTGTGTGTGTGTGTGTGTGTGTCAGAGATGAGTTTATCTGAGTCAGGGGTAAAGCAGGAGGTCCTCCAGCATTGGGCACGTCTCCAGGACTTTGTTAAAACTTGTTTTCAAGACATCTGGAATGAACGAAGGACAAGAGAGATGAAGGTGATAATTCCAGTGATCCAAGCGATCACCATGATTTACTGCAAAATTTTATTTTTCCTGTAGCCCACAATTTTCCTGATAATTTAAGGGACACATTGGACCTTTGCCAAGTTATGGCAGGTTTTCAGCTAATAGCCCTTTGGGAATCACCTTGCTGGTGTAAAAGTACTATTTTTTTGCTCTTGAACTTTTTAATCTTTAGTATTTTCATCAATTCAAGAAAAGAAATGGCAACAAATGATGTTTTGTCACAAGCTCCCAGTAAAATTTTCTGTTAAGTATAAAAACAGTTGTTCATCTCTTGTGTTAGGTGCTGTTTTTATGCTCGAATGATTCACAGGTCAGTGTTAAGTGGCTTAACTGATGTGAAAGATCAGGAACCCACAGAGTGTTCGTGTGACTATCTGGTTTCTTTTATTTAGAGCACAGAAATGTTCCTTTGTGGTCTAGAACTGTGGTCTTTCCTGGCAGCCAGCTTTCCAGATTACTCCACACTCTCTTGTCTCAGGTCCAGGGTCACTAAAAGGAAGGAGACCTTGTAAACACAATCATCTCATAGCCATCATCATAGCCTTCCTGGCACAGCCCCTTGAGCCCACTGCAACAGCCCTGCCACACATCCCCACCGCCCAACTGAGGCTGGGGTCGCATTCGCCAAACCTACCCCCCTTGCGGTCTGAGCAGATGTACACAATCGGGCGGTCGACCACTCTTACCTGCTGGGACAAAAGAGCAGCCCTCTTTTGAGGCGTCCTTCTGCAGAGCTGGTCAGGTCTGCGAACCCAGACAGGAACTGGCGATAGTACCCAGGCAGCCCCAGGAATTACCTCATCTCCTTTTTGTCTTGGGAAGTGGGTAGGATGCGATGGCGGCCGTCTTCTCCTCCCCCTTGGACGCACCTGCCCGTCTCCCAAGTGGTACCCCAAATACTGTACCTCCCTCCATCCAACTGCACACTTCTTCAGGTTGGCCGTGAGCCCCACTTGCCTCTGGGTCTCCAGGACCGCGGCCACCTGCTGTAGATGCTCCACCCAGGTGTCACTGTGGATGATCACATCATCCAGATAGGCGGCAGCAAATGCAGCTTAAGGACACCTGGTGCATGAGGCACAAAAAGTGGCGGGGCTCCGAAGAAGCTGAACAGAAGTGTGACAAATTGGCTGACAAGGAAGCCCTGGTTAAATACAGCGCTGTGAAAAATTGAGCAGTGCCTAAACGGTCCATGAGGTCACTGAGCTCGTCAAACCATACACTATAATTTAGCTTGAAACAACATTCGAGGGCATAACTGAAAATGATTTAAAAAGCAGTCAGTGTCAAAAGAACAGCTTTGAAACACCTTCATAAAGCCGGCAGAGTACTTAAAAAGAAAAGGTCTGGCAAAATAGAGAGAAATTATGGGTCCCTCGAGACTTTTGCAACATATAAGTTTAAAGAAATGTAAAGAAAAATTAAAATATTAAGTCGTAACCTAACGTTCTCACAATTCAAACAGAGGTCTGAAGAAGTAACAACCCAGCAAAAAATAAGTTAAATGAAAATTAATTTCTACCAGTCTCAGAAATAATCTCCACATCTGGTCTGGGATCTATGAGGAAGCTCATGTGCAAGAATATTATTTTTTGTATTTATTTTTCTTTTAAACTATATCTATTTGTTAGATTGGATTCAATGTGCTTTATATTATAAGGCCAAAATCATTAAGTAATACTGAGAAATTCATCTATCGCTAATGAGCCAAGTCAAAGATTTTTTTGAAGAAAAACGCAATCTCTCTGCAACACTGCAATCTGGTTGTTAAGGGATGACATAAGAAATTCTCCTGACTGAAGTTTGGTCTGTTTACAGCATCTTTTTCCTGCCATGCAATTCCATTTGTCCTTAACCATCAGGAACCCTCATTTTAACTTTTATTGAGATTTAAAAAGTTAGCCACACAGAGTTCGAGTAGCAGACACATCTCTCGTCAACTGTTCAGAGGAGACTCTGCGACTCGGGCATTTATGGTCAAATAGCTGCAAAGAAACCACCACTAAGGAAAAGCAACAAACAGAAGAGATTTGTTTGGGCCACGAAACACAAGGAATGAACATTAGACCAGTGGAAATCTGTGCTTTGGTCTGATGAGTCCAAACTTGAGATCTTTGGGTCCGCTTGCCGTGTATTTCTGCGACACAGAAAGGGTGAATGGATGGTGTCGAGTGCTTTGCTGGGGACACTGTTGGGGATTTATGCAAAATTGAATCACACTGAACTAGCATGACTACCACAACCTTTGACTGGTAGTGTATATACACTCCTACACGTCTTTAATCATCTAGTTTCCTGTGCCAGATCTTCTATTGATCCACTGAGGCAGACATGTCAGAAACATGAACTAAAGCACATTTCTGTGAATAAGCAGGACTTTAAATTTTCATCAACAGCTACTTCAGAGGAAATTCTTCAATAAACTGCAATCAAAGGCCCAACTCAGAGGACAAAACCCAACCTGTTATAAACAGTGTGGCAGCAAACTTTCTCTTGTGTAAAGTTACAAATAGGAGTAATTATCCACAGGACCTTTTATACATAATGAAGTTATATTCGGTCCTGTAGAAATTGTACATTTAAGCTATTTAGTTCCCTTTGTGATAAGTCTGCTATGAATGCCTCTTATTAACTTTTTTACTTTTACAATCAGACAGCTCACTATGAGCAAACACTCAGCAACAGTGGGAAGGAAAAACTCCCTTCTTGAAGGAAAAAACCTCTGGCACAACCAGGAAATCTGTCCAAACTGGTTGGGGGTTAGAGCAACAGATACAAGTCTTCAGAGCATTTGCAGTGTGACTGTCTTCGTGCACACTTTAACCTGATTCAGTTTTCTTATTTGTCAAAATGCACCACGGGTAAAAAACAAACAAACACAATCTTTGAAATAGTAATGAAAGAGAATCCTCAGCAAAGATGAATTAAACAAGTTTTATTTTGATCAAATTTTACTTTAAGTAAAACATCTTTATTTGATGTCATCAAATAAAGAAAGTTTTGAGGGAGCACCTGACCCAGCCCAAGCTCTCTATGAAGACGAGGAAAAACTCCCCAGGGGGCCAGATTGATGGGAAGAAACCTCGGGAAAGCCCATTCAAAGAGAGATCCCCTTTCCTGGGATGGCTGGGGGGGTTACAGGAACTCCAAGAAAGCAAAATTTTGATTTTGTTTTTAATTGTCCCATTCTATCTATTCCTGTCCAACAGAAAACAGAAAGCAAGTTACTACAATGTATCACACTTGCATGATAAGATGTGAATTGTGTGATTTGTGTGTTTGTGTGTGTTATCTTAGCCAGGGGTGATGCTGGAGCTCCTCCAGTGTTGGGCGCTTCTCCGGGACTTTAGTTAAGCATGCTTCCAAGAAATTCCGGCATTCTGGACAGAAAGAAAAGATAAAAAAGATGAAGATGATAGTTCTAGTGATCCAAGGCATCCGTGAATCTGGAAGTGTGAAGTTTTCTTACTTGTGGACAGACGCTTTTTGATGCTCAGTTTCTTGCTGAGGAACCTCTCGGTATCAAAGTCCCGTGCATGAACCGCTTCATACAGCACCACTCCCATTTGCCACACCGTGGTGGGTCCACACCTGTAGCAGCTCCTCCTGTACCACTCGGGAGGGGTGTGAAGAGGAGTACCTAACAAATAGACACAATTGCAATTTCTGCTAAAACAAAAGACACAAATTGTTACATCTGTGAAAAGCAGGAGCAGAATATGTTACCATAGAAGACGCGATACAGAGATCGCTGCTTAACAAAGCAGCTCAGTCCAAAGTCAATGATGCGAACACGAGGCACATCTGAGCCGGTCTCAATCAGAATGTTTTCTCCCTTGATGTCCCGATGAAAGATGTTTTTATCCTCAAGTTCCTTTGCAGCATCAACTAGTTGCTTCAGAATGACCTGGAAAAGATGAAAAAGACAATAATGAGTTAATGCTTTTCTAATACTCTGCGCCTTGATTGAATGCTGTACAGTCTGAGGTTCTTCCAGTCAACCTACCTTGGCCTTGTCCTCTGGTAAAGTTCTTCCATTTTCTGCTTTGTATTTTTGCAGGTCCACAGCGGGACAGGTCTCTCCAGCACCAGGATCAGTTCTTTGCCAAGGTCGAACCACTCCAGCAAGGACACAGGTGCTGATGTTCCCACTGACCCTTCTGCTTCACCTGCAAGTTTCAGCATAATGGCCACTTCCACAGAGAGCCTCTTCCCGTTTTCATCCTGAAATATTACAACAAAGTGAATGATGAGGAACGCCGCATTCAATCCAGTAATGTAAAATTGATTCAAGTGTTGGACACTTACCGCCACTTTGCAGTAGATTTTATTTTTTGGAATGTGTTTGATGGCAACCTAAAAGACA
Source organism: Oreochromis aureus (assembly GCF_013358895.1). Taxonomy (NCBI): domain Eukaryota; kingdom Metazoa; phylum Chordata; class Actinopteri; order Cichliformes; family Cichlidae; genus Oreochromis; species Oreochromis aureus. The sequence continues at coordinate 14,305,317 of NC_052958.1, read as the reverse complement.
CAGAGCATTGGTGAGCATTTCCTCAGTACGACATAATGAAAGGTGGAAACACAGCACACGTCTCAGTTTACGATATTATACATTATCTGCGTTACTGCCTGTCTTGCTCCCATCATCTGAACACTTACTGGAAAACGATCTTCTATCCGGTAGCCAGCAAACACTGCTCCGCAGCCTCCTTCTCCGAGCTGGTGCTCCTCCACGTATCTGGCTTCGAAGTCACCTAAACAGACAAACATAAATCTTGTTTTACTACAGCTGTGACACAAATTACTCTCCTCTGTAGCCTAAATGTTCCTTTTGCTCTTCCCTGAATATAAAACCCAGGCTGCTTGCTACTTACGTTTTTGGTCAGCCACTGATTTTTGTCCTGGTCCACATTCCTTTTCTTTTTCTTGGGTGACTCTCTGTTGTCTCCGCGGCCTTTCTTTTGCCATTTTTCGCACACACTGTTTTGTTGTTCAAGTCTGCAGATGTGGAAAACACCAAAAGCACATCAGCTCACTGGATGATGGACACAAATATCTCACAAACACTAAACACCAATATCTTAAACATAGCAACCACCCTTAGTCTGCCCCCTCACTCAACTAATTAGCCTACCTTTACCAGTGTCCAGTGAGGAAGATGCTTGTTCCTTGTCACCGCTCATATGGTCAAGCAGTTTAGCCTTCTTTGGTTGGTTTGTTGTGCCCTCTCCATCTTGCACAACCTTGCGCTTTACTCCTTTGACCACATCTGAGCTGGTGGAAGGACCAGCCTGCTCAGCGACCCTCCTCCTTTTTATTGGGGTCTTCTTTTCAGGACTGGCCTTTCTTTTAGCAGTCCTGGTCTTACAATCTATAAACGACACCAACACAGTGGTGAAAAAGAGTCCCCGACATCAGGCCTGGAAGCATTTTGATGGCAAAGAATTTGAAATTGCTATTGCTTAAATTATTACAAGTTTGTTCTTGAGATAAAAAAAACTGACCAGTGCGAATTGATACTAGGTTTACTAAGTCTTAGATCTTGATGACACTTGTTGGTCTGTTTTTACTGTTGAGTCCAAGAATAAACTTATTACATTATTTTACCAAACGACCGATAACCTTTCTTTGATTAGACATCTTGTAATAAAGCTATTTTCAATCAAACATATGATTCAAATGCTCTAAAAATGATTCACACAGTGTCGACATTTTTAGGATTGTACATTCTGTTATTTGGATTTTACCAGGATTTTATTTTATAATTTTACTTACCTTGATCTCCTGAATCTTTATCTGCTGGAGTGGTAATTTTCTTGTTTCCTTTGTCATTGTAATTTTGGAGAACTTTAAAATCGAAAATGTCACCGTAATGAGTTGATATTGAGTTAATATTCCTTCAAATGAGCGTCCTTCAAATGCTTGACGTTTCTAACTGAGTTCTGTAAGTGAGCTTTATAAGTAAACTCTGGAAACTACGGCAACACAACATAGAATCTTGCCTTTAGGTGACATCACTGACTGCCAGTAGTTCAAAGTAGTTTACAGAAAACAATCTGGCAGACAAAGCCATAATATTTCATATAATTCAATCATTTCATATCAATTAAACAGTTTCTTTCATTGTCTTTTCATCATTTGTATAAAGATCTCATGTATGGATGACACTATGAAGATTTCTGGTTGACCACACACTAATAAGCACAGTGTCAGCTACATTGTCATCTGATTTAAAGTCTTTATTATTGTACATTCAACTGTCATGGTACTGAGTCTGTGATCCAGTGTTTTTTGTTTGTTTAATTTATATGCATTGATTATTCTTTTGGTTCTCTTTGTTTTCTTCTTGTGTTATATTCTTAGGCTTTAGGTTTCTGTTACTTTGCTTTGCCCCTGTGTCCCACATGTCATGTCTAGTCACTCTTGTTTCCATGTTCCCCATTTCTTCCCAGTCAGTCAAGTATCAATGTCAACTCTGTGTCTTTGTAAATGTCGTCTCTTGTTTGCTGTTTTACTTTGATAGTCTCTTGTGCTATGTTAGTGTTTTCAGTTTTCCTCCCACTGGTCTCGTTGTTTGCGATTTCTCCCAGCTGTGCTCTCCTCCTGTGTCTTATTCCCTCATTTATCCCTCTTTAAGCCCATTGTCTTCCTCTGTTTGCTGCTGGGTTGTCTGTGTATCATCCATGACATGTCTCTTGTTCCAGGTTATCATTTGTTGTGTTCCACGTCTCAGATCTTTAGTTTCTTTATATTTGTTTCTACTTCCCATCATAGCTATGCAGATGACACACAGATATATATCACAATGTCACCAGGAGACCGAGGCCCTGTACAGGCTCTTGGTAAATGCATTGAGGAAATTAATGACTGGTTGTGCCACAATTTTCTCCAGCTAAAGAAAAATAAAACTGAGGTAATAGTCTTTGGTGCAAAAGAAAAACGATTACAGGTCACCAGAGAACTTCAATCTATACACCTAAAACCACAAACCAGGCGAGAAATTTGGGTGTAGTGATGGATGCAGACCTAAACTTAGAAAAACACATTAAGACAATAACAAAATCAGCTTACTATCACCTCAAGAATATTTCAAGGATAAAAGATCTGATGTCTCAACAGGACCTGGAAAAACTAGTCCATGCATTCATCTTTAGTAGGCTTGATTACTGTAACAGCATCTTTACAGGTCTACCTAAAAATCATTCAGACAACTACAGCTCATTCAGAACTCTGCTGCTAGAGTCCTCACTAAGACCAAAAAAGTGGACCACATCAGTCCAGCTCTGAGGTCTTTACACTGGCTGCCTGTCCGTCAGAGGATAGACTTTAAAGTTCTGATGCTGGTCTATAAAGCTCTAAATGGTTTAGGACCGAAATACATCAGTGACCTCGTGACCCAGTATGAACCTTCCAGATCCCTCAGGTCATCTGGATCCGGTCTGTTATCAGTCCCCAGAGTCAGAACCAGACACGGAGAAGCTGCATTCAGCTTTTATGCTCCTTATATCTGGAACAAACTCCCAGAAAGCCTCAGATCAGCTGAAACACTCAGTTTATTTAAATCCAGGTTGAAGACTCACCTGTTCTCAGCTGCATTTGAACAAAGCACCAAATCCAAACTTAAGTTTAAATTTCAAAACCTACTTTTTAACTACTGATTTTATCTACTGTTCTGATTTTATCTACTGTTTTGATATTTGATTTTATATACTGTTTTGTTTGTTTGTTTGTTTGTTTGCTTGTCTTAATCAAATTTAAATCATGCTTTTATTTGTTTTGTTGTTTTTAATGTCTCTGTAAAGCACTTTGAATCACCTTGTTGTTGAATTGTGCTATATAAATAAACTTGCCTTGCCTTGCCTTCCCTCCCCGTTTAGTTTTTGTTACTTTAGTCTTTATATTCCTGCATTTTTGTTTGTAGTTTTGTGCTGCCTCAATAAAAGGCACATTTTTAGTTTAAGTCCTCGTCAGCCTCTGCATTTGGCTCCTATCTCTCTTCACTCCACACATCTGCCAGAGCAGCCATGATATTAACTTTCTTGTTATATCAAACGACAGACCAGTGAAAGATAAAGGGATAAAAACAGTGTGTGTGTACTGGCTATCTGAGATCAAATATAACAGATTTTTTAAAGGATCTGTAAACTGTATTTATTCCAATTAAATTAAATAGCAAATGCAGCTACAATTTCAGTGAGATTCATTCCTGACTTTCTACTGCTGTGGCTGAAAGTATACACCAAGCATTATCACTGTAACTGATGTAAATATTGGACTTGGAGGGGATTCATCTGATAGACTGATGCAAACAGAACTGTGAATCTCTCAATTTTCATTTTTTCTGAAAGAAAGAAAGTTGGTTACTGTATCACATTTAATGGCAAGATGTGAATTCAGCGTGTGTGTGTGTGTGTGTGTGTGTGTGTGTGTGTGTGTGTGTGTGTCAGAGATGAGTTTATCTGAGCCAGGGGTAAAGCAGGGGGTCCTCCAGCATTGGGCACGTCTCCAGGACTTTGTTAAAACTTGTTTTCAAGACGTCTGGAATGAACGAAGGACAAGAGAGATGAAGGTGATAATTCCAGTGATCCAAGCGATCACCATGATTTACTGCAAAATTTTCTTTTTCCCGTAGCCCACACTTTTCCTGATAATTTAAGGGACACATTGGACCTTTGCCAAGTTATGGCAGGTTTTCAGCTAATAGCCCTTTGGGAATCACCTTGCTGGTGTAAAAATACTATTTTTTTGCTCTTGAACTTTTTAATCTTTAGTATTTTTCATCAATTCAAGAAAAGAAATGGCAACAAATGATGTTTTGTCACAAGCTCCCAGTAAAATTTTCTGTTAAGTATAAAAAACAGTTGTTCATCTCTTGTGTTAGGTGCTGTTTTTATGCTCGAATGATTCACAGGTCAGTGTTAAGTGGCTTAACTGATGTGAAAGATCAGGAACCCACAGAGTGTTCGTGTGACTATCTGGTTTCTTTTATTTAGAGCACAGAAATGTTCCTTTGTGGTCTAGAACCGTGGTCTTTTCCTGGCAGCCAGCTTTCCAGATTACTCCACACTCCACACTCTCTTGTCTCAGGTCCAGGGTCACGAAAAGGAAGGAGACCTTGTAAACACAATCATCTCATAGCCATCATCATAGCCTTCCTGGCACAGCCCCTTGAGCCCACTGCAACACCCCTGCCACACATCCCCACCGCCCGACTGAGGCTGGGGTCGCATTCGGCCAAACCTACCCCCCCTTGCGGTCTGAGCAGATGTACACAATCGGGCGGTCGACCACTCTTACCTGCTGGGACAAAAGAGCAGCCCTCTTCTTGAGGCGTCCGTCTGCAGAGCTGGTCAGGTCTGCGAACCCAGACAGGAACTGGCGATAGTACCCAGGCAGCCCCAGGAATTACCTCATCTCCTTTTTTGTCTTGGGAAGTGGGTAGGATGCGATGGCGGCCGTCTTCTCCGCCCTTGGACGCACCTGCCCGTCTCCCAAGTGGTACCCCAAATACTGTACCTCCCTCCATCCAACTGCACACTTCTTCAGGTTGGCCGTGAGCCCCACTGCCCTCTCGGTCTCCAGGACCGCGGCCACCTGCTGTAGATGCTCCACCCAGGTGTCACTGTGGATGATCACATCATCCAGATAGGCGGCAGCAAATGCAGCTTAAGGACACCTGGTGCATGAGGCACAAAAAAGTGGCGGGGGCTCCGAAGAAGCTGAACAGAAGTGTGACAAATTGGCTGACAAAGGAAGCCCCTGGTTAAATACAGCGCTGTGAAAAATTGAGCAGTGCCTAAACGGTCCATGAGGTCACTGAGCTCGTCAAACCATACACTATAATTTAGCTTGAAACAACATTCGAGGGCATAACTGAAAATGATTTAAAAAGCAGTCAGTGTCAAAAGAACAGCTTTGAAACACCTTCATAAAGCCGGCAGAGTACTTAAAAAAGAAAAGGTCTGGCAAAATAGAGAGAAATTATGGGTCCCTCGAGACTTTTGCAACATATAAGTTTAAAGAAATGTAAAGAAAAAATTAAAATATTAAGTCGTAACCTAACGTTCTCACAATTCAAACAGAGGTCTGAAGAAGTAACAACCCAGCAAAAATAAGTTAAATGAAAATTAATTTCTACCAGTCTCAGAAATAATCTCCACATCTGGTCTGGGATCTATGAGGAAGCTCATGTGCAAGAATATTATTTTTTTGTATTTATTTTCTTTTAAACTATATCTATTTGTTAGATTGGATTCAATGTGCTTTATATTATAAGGCCAAAATCATTAAGTAATACTGAGAAATTCATCTATCGCTAATGAGCCAAGTCAAAGATTTTTTTGAAGAAAACGCAATCTCTCTGCAACACTGCAATCTGGTTGTTAAGGGATGACATAAGAAATTCTCCTGACTGAAGTTTGGTCTGTTTACAGCATCTTTTTCCTGCCATGCAATTCCATTTGTCCTTAACCATCAGGAACCCTCATTTTAACTTTTATTGAGATTTAAAAAGTTAGCCACACAGAGTTCGAGTAGCAGACACATCTCTACATCAACTGTTCAGAGGAGACTCTGCGACTCGGGCATTTATGGTCAAATAGCTGCAAAGAAACCACCACTAAGGAAAAGCAACAAACAGAAGAGATTTGTTTGGGCCACGAAACACAAGGAATGAACATTAGACCAGTGGAAATCTGTGCTTTGGTCTGATGAGTCCAAACTTGAGATCTTTGGGTCCGCCTGCCGTGTATTTCTGCGACACAGAAAGGGTGAATGGATGGTGTCGAGTGCTTTGCTGGGGACACTGTTGGGGATTTATGCAAAATTGAATCACACTGAACTAGCATGACTACCACAACCTTTGACTGGTAGTGTATATACACTCCTACACGTCTTTAATCATCTAGTTTCCTGTGCCAGATCTTCTATTGATCCACTGAGGCAGACATGTCAGAAACATGAACTAAAGCACATTTCTGTGAATAAGCAGGACTTTAAATTTTCATCAACAGCTACTTCAGAGGAAATTCTTCAATAAACTGCAATCAAAGGCCCAACTCAGAGGGCAAAACCCAACCTGTTATAAACAGTGTGACATCAAACTTTCTCTTGTGTAAAGTTACAAATAGGAGTAATTATCCACAGGACCTTTTATACATAATGAAGTTATATTCGGTCCTGTAGAAATTGTACATTTAAGCTATTTAGTTCCCTTTGTGATAAGTCTGCTATGAATGCCTCTTATTAACTTTTTTACTTTTACAATCAGACAGCTCACTATGAGCAAACACTCAGCAACAGTGGGAAGGAAAAACTCCCTTCTTGAAGGAAAAAACCTCTGGCAGAACCAGGAAATCTGTCCAAACTGGTTGGGGGTTAGAGCAACAGATACAAGTCTTCAGAGCATTTGCAGTGTGACTGTCTTCGTGCACACTTTAACCTGATTCAGTTTTCTTATTTGTCAAAATGCACCATGGGTAAAAAAAAAAAACAAACACAATCTTTGAAATAGTAATGAAAGAGAATCCTCAGCAAAGATAAATTAAACAAGTTTTATTTTGATCAAATTTTACTTTTAGTAAAACATCTTTATTTGATGTCATCAAATAAAGACAGTTTTGAGGAGCACCTGACCCAGCCCAAGCTCTCTATGAAGACGAGGAAAAACTCCCCAGGGGCCAGATTGATGGGAAGAAACCTCGGGAAAGCCCATTCAAAGAGAGATCCCTTTCCTGGGATGGCTGGGGGTTACAGGAACTCCAAGAAAGCAAAATTTTGATTTTATTTTTAATTGTCCCATTCTATCTATTCCTGTCCAACAGAAAACAGAAAGCAAGTTACTACAATGTATCACACTTGCATGATAAGATGTGAATTGTGTGATTTGTGTGTTTGTGTGTGTTATCTTAGCCAGGGGTGATGCTGGAGCTCCTCCAGTGTTGGGCGCTTCTCCGGGACTTTAGTTAAGCATGCTTCCAAGAAATTCGGCATTCTGGACAGAAAGAAAAGATAAAAAGATGAAGATGATAGTCCCAGTTATTCAAGGCATCCGTGAATCTGGAAGTGTGAAGTTTTCTTACTTGTGGACAGACGCTTTTTGATGCTCAGTTTCTTGCTGAGGAACCTCTCGGTATCAAAGTCCCGTGCATGAACCGCTTCATACAGCACCACTCCCATTTGCCACACCGTGGTGGGTCCACACCTGTAGCAGCTCCTCCTGTACCACTCGGGAGGGGTGTGAAGAGGAGTACCTAACAAATAGACACAATTGCAATTTCTGCTAAAACAAAAGACACAACTTGTTACATCTGTGAAAAGCAGGAGCAGAATATGTTACCATAGAAGACGCTGATACAGAGATCGCTGCTTAACAAAGCAGCTCAGTCCAAAGTCAATGATGCGAACACGAGGCACATCTGAGCCGGTCTCAATCAGAATGTTTTCTCCCTTGATGTCCCGATGAAAGATGTTTTTATCCTCAAGTTCCTTTGCAGCATCAACTAGTTGCTTCAGAATGACCTGGAAAAGATGAAAAAGACAATAATGAGTTAATGCTTTTCTAATACTCTGCGCCTTGATTGAATGCTGTACAGTCTGAGGTTCTTCCAGTCAACCTACCTTGGCCTTGTCCTCTGGTAAAGTTCTTCCATTTTCTGCTTTGTATTTTTGCAGGTCCACAGCGGGACAGGTCTCTCCAGCACCAGGATCAGTTCTTTGCCAAGGTCGAACCACTCCAGCAAGGACACAGGTGCTGATGTTCCCCACTGACCCTTCTGCTTCACCTGCAAGTTTCAGCATAATGGCCACTTCCACAGAGAGCTTCTTCCGTTTTCATCCTGAAATATTACAACAAAGTGAATGATGAGGAACGCCGCATTCAATCCAGTAATGTAAAATTGATTCAAGTGTTGGACACTTACCGCCACTTTGCAGTAGACTTTATTTTTTGGAATGTGTTTGATGGCAACCTAAAAGACACAGAGCATTGGTGAGCATTTCCTCAGTACGACATAATGAAAGGTGGAAACACAGCACACCTCTCAGCTTACGATATTATCCATTATCTGCGTTACTGCCTGTCTTGCTCCCATCATCTGAACACTTACTGGAAAACGATCTTCTATCCGGTAGCCAGCAAACACTGCTCCGCAGCCTCCTTCTCCGAGCTGGTGCTCCTCCACGTATCTGGCTTCGAATTCACCTAAACAGACAAACATAAATCTTGTTTTACTACAGCTGTGACACAAATTACTCTCCTCTGTAGCCTAAATGTTCCTTTTGCTCTTCCCTGAATATAAAACCCAGGCTGCTTGCTACTTACGTTTTTGGTCAGCCACTGATTTTTGTCCTGGTCCACATTCCTTTTCTTTTCTTGGGTGACTCTCTGTTGTCTCCCGCAGCCTTTCTTTTGCCATTTTTCGCACACACTGTTTTGTTGTTCAAGTCTGCAGATGTGGAAAACACCAAAAGCACATCAGCTCACTGGATGATGGACACAAATATCTCACAAACACTAAACACCAATATCTTAAACATAGCAACCACCCTTAGTCTGACCCCTCATTCAACTAATTAGCCTACCTTTACCAGTGTCCAACGAGGAAGATGCTTGTTCCTTGTCACCGCTCATATGGTCAAGCAGTTTAGCCTTCTTTGGTTGGTTTGTTGTGCCCTCTCCATCTTGCTCAACCTTGCGCTTTACTCCTTTGACCACATCTGAGCTGGTGGAAGGACCAGCCTGCTCAGCGACCCTCCTCCTTTTTATTGGGGTCTTCTTTTCAGGACTGGCCTTTCTTTTAGCAGTCCTGCTCTTACAATCTATAAACGACACCAACACAGTGGTGAAAAAGAGTCCCCGACATCAGGACTGGAAGCATTTTGATGGCAAAGAATTTGAAATTGCTATTGCTTAAATTATCACAAGTTTGTTCTTGAGATAAAAAACTGACCAGTGCGAATTGATACTAGGTCTACTAAGTCTTAGATCTTGATGACACTTGTTGGTCTGTTTTTACTGTTGAGTCCAAGAATAAACTTATTACATTATTTTACCAAACGACCGATAACCTTTCTTTGATTACACATCTTGTAATAAAGCTATTTTCAATCAAACATATGATTCAAATGCTCTAAAAATGATTCACACAGTGTCGACATTTTTAGGATTGTACATTCTGTTATTTGGATTTTACCAGGATTTTATTTTATAATTTTACTTACCTTGATCTCCTGAATCTTTATCTGCTGGAGTGGTAATTTTTCTTGTTTCCTTTGTCATTGTAATTTTGGAGAACTTTAAAATCGAAAATGTCACCGTAATGAGTTGATATTGAGTTAATATTCCTTCAAATGAGCGTCCTTCAAATGCTTGACGTTTCTAACTGAGTTCTGTAAGTGAGCTTTATAAGTAAACTCTGGAAACTACGGCAACACAACATAGAATCTTGCCTTTAGGTGACATCACTGACTGCCAGTAGTTCAAAGTAGTTTACAGAAAAACAATCTGGCAGACAAAGCCATAATATTTCATATAATTCAATCATTTCATATCAATTAAACAGTTTCTTTCATTGTCTTTTCATCATTTGTATAAAGATCTCATGTATGGATGACACTATGAAGATTACTGGTTGACCACACACTAATAAGCACAGTGTCAGCTACATTGTCATCTGATTTAAAGTCTTTATTATTGTACATTTAACTGTCATGGTACTGAGTCTGTGATCCAGTGTTTTGTGTTTGTTTAATTTATATGCATTGATTATTCTTTTGGTTCTCTTTGTTTTCTTCTTGTGTTATATTCTTAGGCTTTAGGTTTCTGTTACTTTGCTTTGCCCCTGTGTCCCACATGTCATGTCTAGTCACTCTTGTTTCCATGTTCCCCATTTCTTCCCAGTCAGTCAAGTATCAATGTCAACTCTGTGTCTTTGTAAATGTCGTCTCTTGTTTGCTGTTTTACTTTGATAGTCTCTTGTGCTATGTTAGTGTTTTCAGTTTTCCTCCCACTGGTCTCGTTGTTTGTGATTTCTCCCAGCTGTGCTCTCCTCCTGTGTCTTATTCCCTCATTTATCCCTCTGTGTATTTAAGCCCATTGTCTTCCTCTGTTTGCTGCTGGGTTGTCTGTGTATCATCCATGACATGTCTCTTGTTCCAGGTTATCATTTGTTGTGTTCCACGTCTCAGATCTTTAGTTTCTTTATATTTGTTTCTAGTTCCCTCCCCGTTTAGTTTTTCTTACTTTAGTCTTTATATTCCTGCATTTTTGTTTGTAGTTTTGTGCTGCCTCAATAAAAGGCACATTTTTAGTTTAAGTCCTCGTCAGCCTCTGCATTTGGCTCCTATCTCTCTTCACTCCACACATCTGCCAGAGCAGCCATGATATTAACTTTCTTGTTATATCAAACGACAGACCAGTGAAAGATAAAGGGATAAAAACAGAGTGTGTGTACTGGCTATGTGAGATCAAATATAACAGATTTTTATAAAGGAGTTGTTAACTGTATTTATTCCAATTAAATTAAATAGCAAATGCAGCTACAATTTCAGTGAGATTCATTCCTGACTTTCTACTGCTGTGGCTGAAAGTATACACCAAGCATTATCACTGTAACTGATGTAAATATTGGACTTGGAGGGGATTCATCTGATAGACTGATGCAAACAGAACTGTGAATCTCTCAATTTTCATTTTTCTGAAAGAAAAGTTGGTTACTGTATCACATTTAATGGCAAGATGTGAATTCAGCGTGTGTGTGTGTGTGTGTGTGTGTGTGTGTGTGTGTGTGTGTGTGTGTGTGTGTGTGTGTGTGTGTCAGAGATGAGTTTATCTGAGTCAGGGGTAAAGCAGGAGGTCCTCCAGCATTGGGCACGTCTCCAGGACTTTGTTAAAACTTGTTTTCAAGACATCTGGAATGAACGAAGGACAAGAGAGATGAAGGTGATAATTCCAGTGATCCAAGCGATCACCATGATTTACTGCAAAATTTTCTTTTTCCCGTAGCCCACACTTTTCCTGATAATTTAAGGGACACATTGGACCTTTGCCAAGTTATGGCAGGTTTTCAGCTAATAGCCCTTTGGGAATCACCTTGCTGGTGTAAAAGTACTATTTTTTTTGCTCTTGAACTTTTTAATCTTTAGTATTTTTCATCAATTCAAGAAAAGAAATGGCAACAAATGATGTTTTGTCACAAGCTCCCAGTAAAATTTTCTGTTAAGTATAAAAAACAGTTGTTCATCTCTTGTGTTAGGTGCTGTTTTTATGCTCGAATGATTCACAGGTCAGTGTTAAGTGGCTTAACTGATGTGAAAGATCAGGAACCCACAGAGTGTTCGTGTGACTATCTGGTTTCTTTTATTTAGAGCACAGAAATGTTCCTTTGTGGTCTAGAACTGTGGTCTTTTCCTGGCAGCCAGCTTTCCAGATTACTCCACACTCCACACTCTCTTGTCTCAGGTCCAGGGTCACTAAAAGGAAGGAGACCTTGTAAACACAATCATCTCATAGCCATCATCATAGCCTTCCTGGCACAGCCCCTTGAGCCCACTGCAACACCCCTGCCACACATCCCCACCGCCCGACTGAGGCTGGGGTCGCATTCGGCCAAACCTACCCCCCCTTGCGGTCTGAGCAGATGTACACAATCGGGCGGTCGACCACTCTTACCTGCTGGGACAAAAGAGCAGCCCTCTTTTTGAGGCGTCCGTCTGCAGAGCTGGTCAGGTCTGCGAACCCAGACAGGAACTGGCGATAGTACCCAGGCAGCCCCAGGAATTACCTCATCTCCTTTTTTGTCTTGGGAAGTGGGTAGGATGCGATGGCGGCCGTCTTCTCCGCCCCTTGGACGCACCTGCCCGCCTCCCAAGTGGTACCCCAAATACTGTACCTCCCTCCATCCAACTGCACACTTCTTCAGGTTGGCCGTGAGCCCCACTTGCCTCTGGGTCTCCAGGACCGCGGCCACCTGCTGTAGATGCTCCACCCAGGTGTCACTGTGGATGATCACATCATCCAGATAGGCGGCAGCAAATGCAGCTTAAGGACACCTGGTGCATGAGGCACGAAAAAGTGGCGGGGGCTCCGAAGAAGCTGAACAGAAGTGTGACAAATTGGCTGACAAGGGAAGCCCCTGGTTAAATACAGCGCTGTGAAAAATTGAGCAGTGCCTAAACGGTCCATGAGGTCATTGAGCTGGTCAAACCATACACTATAATTTAGCTTGAAACAACATTCGAGGGCATAACTGAAAATGATTTAAAAAGCAGTCAGGGTCAAAAGAACAGCTTTGAAACACCTTCATAAAGCCGGCAGAGTACTTAAAAAAGAAAAGGTCTGGCAAAATAGAGAGAAATTATGGGTCCCTCGAGACTTTTGCAACATATAAGTTTAAAGAAATGTAAAGAAAAAATTAAAATATTAAGTCGTAACCTAACGTTCTCACAATTCAAACAGAGGTCTGAAGAAGTAACAACCCAGCAAAAAATAAGTTAAATGAAAAATTAATTTCTACCAGTCTCAGAAATAATCTCCACATCTGGTCTGGGATCTATGAGGAAGCTCATGTGCAAGAATATTATTTTTTTGTATTTATTTTTCTTTTAAACTATATCTATTTGTTAGATTGGATTCAATGTGCTTTATATTATAAGGCCAAAATCATTAAGTAATACTGAGAAATTCATCTATCGCTAATGAGCCAAGTCAAAGATTTTTTTGAAGAAAACATAATCTCTCTGCAACACTGCAATCTGGTTGTTAAGGGATGACATAAGAAATTCTCCTGACTGAAGTTTGGTCTGTTTACAGCATCTTTTTCCTGCCATGCAATTCCATTTGTCCTTAACCATCAGGAACCCTCATTTTAACTTTTATTGAGATTTAAAAGTTAGCCACACAGAGTTCGAGTAGCAGACACATCTCTACATCAACTGTTCAGAGGAGACTCTGCGACTGGCATTTATGGTCAAATAGCTGCAAAGAAACCACCACTAAGGAAAAGCAACAAACAGAAGAGATTTGTTTGGGCCACGAAACACAAGGAATGAACATTAGACCAGTGGAAATCTGTGCTTTGGTCTGATGAGTCCAAACTTGAGATCTTTGGGTCCGCCTGCCGTGTATTTGTGCGACACAGAAAGGGTGAATGGATGGTGTCGAGTGCTTTGCTGGGGACACTGTTGGGGATTTATGCAAAATTGAATCACACTGAACTAGCATGACTACCACAACCTTTGACTGGTAGTGTATATACACTCCTACACGTCTTTAATCATCTAGTTTCCTGTGCCAGATCTTCTATTGATCCACTGAGGCAGACATGTCAGAAACATGAACTAAAGCACATTTCTGTGAATAAGCAGGACTTTAAATTTTCATCAACAGCTACTTCAGAGGAAATTCTTCAATAAACTGCAATCAAAGGCCCAACTCAGAGGACAAAACCCAACCCTTTATAAACAGTGTGGCAGCAAACTTTCTCTTGTGTAAAGTTACAAATAGGAGTAATTATCCACAGGACCTTTTATACATAATGAAGTTATATTCGGTCCTGTAGAAATTGTACATTTAAGCTATTTAGTTCCCTTTGTGATAACTCTGCTATGAATGCCTCTTATTAACTTTTTTACTTTTACAATCAGACAGCTCACTATGAGCAAACACTCAGCAACAGTGGGAAGGAAAACTCCTTCTTGAAGGAAAAAACCTCTGGCACAACCAGGAAATCTGTCCAAACTGGTTGGGGTTAGAGCAACAGATACAAGTCTTCAGAGCATTTGCAGTGTGACTGTCTTCGTGCACACTTTAACCTGATTCAGTTTTCTTATTTGTCAAAATGCACCATGGGTAAAAACAAACAAACACAATCTTTGAAATAGTAATGAAAGAGAATCCTCAGCAAAGATGAATTAAACAAGTTTTATTTTGATCAAATTTTACTTTAGTAAAACATCTTTATTTGATGTCATCAAATAAAGAAAGTTTTGAGGAGCTCCTGACCCAGCCCAAGCTCTCTATGAAGACGAGGAAAAACTCCCCAGGGGCCAGATTGATGGGAAGAAACCTCGGGAAAGCCCATTCAAAGAGAGATCCTTTCCTGGGATGGCTGGAGGGTTACAGGAACTCCAAGAAAGAAAATTTTGATTTTGTTTTAATTGTCCCATTCTATCTATTCCTGTCCAACAGAAAACAGAAAGCAAGTTACTACAATGTATCACACTTGCATGATAAGATGTGAATTGTGTGATTTGTGTGTTTGTGTGTGTTATCTTAGCCAGGGTGATGCTGGAGCTCCTCCAGTGTTGGGCGCTTCTCCGGGACTTTAGTTAAGCATGCTTCCAAGAAATTCGGCATTCTGGACAGAAAGAAAAGATAAAAAAGATGAAGATGATAGTTCTAGTGATCCAAGGCATCCGTGAATCTGGAAGTGTGAAGTTTTCTTACTTGTGGACAGACGCTTTTTGATGCTCAGTTTCTTGCTGAGGAACCTCTCGGTATCAAAGTCCGTGCATGAACCGCTTCATACAGCACCACTCCCATTTGCCACACCGTGGTGGGTCCACACCTGTAGCAGCTCCTCCTGTACCACTCGGGAGGGTGTGAAGAGGAGTACCTAACAAATAGACACAATTGCAATTTCTGCTAAAACAAAAGACACAAATTGTTACATCTGTGAAAAGCAGGAGCAGAATATGTTACCATAGAAGACGCGATACAGAGATCGCTGCTTAACAAAGCAGCTCAGTCCAAAGTCAATGATGCGAACACGAGGCACATCTGAGCCGGTCTCAATCAGAATGTTTTCTCCCTTGATGTCCCGATGAAAGATGTTTTTATCCTCAAGTTCCTTTGCAGCATCAACTAGTTGCTTCAGAATGACCTGGAAAAGATGAAAAAAGACAATAATGAGTTAATGCTTTTCTAATACTCTGCGCCTTGATTGAATGCTGTACAGTCTGATGTTCTTCCAGTCAACCTACCTTGGCCTTGTCCTCTGGTAAAGTTCTTCCATTTTCTGCTTTGTATTTTTGCAGGTCCACAGCGGGACAGGTCTCTCCAGCACCAGGATCAGTTCTTTGCCAAGGTCGAACCACTCCAGCAAGGACACAGGTGCTGATGTTCCCCTGACCCTTCTGCTTCACCTGCAAGTTTCAGCATAATGGCCACTTCCACAGAGAGCCTCTTCCCGTTTTCATCCTGAAATATTACAACAAAGTGAATGATGAGGAACGCCGCATTCAATCCAGTAATGTAAAATTGATTCAAGTGTTGGACACTTACCGCCACTTTGCAGTAGATTTTATTTTTGGAATGTGTTTGATGGCAACCTAAAAGACACAGAGCATTGGTGAGCATTTCCTCAGTACGACATAATGAAAGGTGGAAACACAGCACACGTCTCAGTTTACGATATTATACATTATTCTGCGTTACTGCCTGTCTTGCTCCCATCATCTGAACACTTACTGGAAAACGATCTTCTATCCGGTAGCCAGCAAACACTGCTCCACAGCCTCCTTCTCCGAGCTGGTGCTCCTCCACGTATCTGGCTTCGAAGTCACCTAAACAGACAAACATAAATCTTGTTTTACTACAGCTGTGACACAAATTACTCTCCTCTGTAGCCTAAATGTTCCTTTTGCTCTTCCCTGAATATAAAACCCAGGCTGCTTGCTACTTACGTTTTTGGTCAGCCACTGATTTTTTTGTCCTGGTCCACATTCCTTTTCTTTTTCTTGGGTGACTCTCTGTTGTCTCCCCGCAGCCTTTCTTTTGCCATTTTTCGCACACACTGTTTTGTTGTTCAAGTCTGCAGATGTGGAAAACACCAAAAGCACATCAGCTCACTGGATGATGGACACAAATATCTCACAAACACTAAACACCAATATCTTAAACATAGCAACCACCCTTAGTCTGCCCCTCACTCAACTAATTAGCCTAACCTTACCAGTGTCCAGTGAGGAAGATGCTTGTTCCTTGTCACCGCTCATATGGTCAAGCAGTTTAGCCTTCTTTGGTTGGTTTGTTGTGCCCTCTCCATCTTGCACAACCTTGCGCTTCACTCCTTTGACCACATCTGAGCTGGTGGAAGGACCAGCCTGCTCAGCGACCCTCCTCCTTTTATTGGGGTCTTCTTTTCAGGACTGGCCTTTCTTTTAGCAGTCCTGGTCTTACAATCTATAAACGACACCAACACAGTGGTGAAAAAGAGTCCCCGACATCAGGCCTGGAAGCATTTTGATGGCAAAGAATTTGAAATTGCTATTGCTTAAATTATCACAAGTTTGTTCTTGAGATAAAAACTGACCAGTGCGAATTGATACTAGGTTTACTAAGTCTTAGATCTTGATGACACTTGTTGGTCTGTTTTACTGTTGAGTCCAAGAATAAACTTATTATATTATTTTACCAAACGACCAATAACCTTTCTTTGATTAGACATCTTGTAATAAAGCTATTTTCAATCAAACATATGATTCAAATGCTCTAAAATGATTCACACAGTGTCGACATTTTTAGGATTGTACATTCTGTTATTTGGATTTTACCAGGATTTTATTTTATAATTTTACTTACCTTGATCTCCTGAATCTTTATCTGCTGGAGTGGTAATTTTTCTGTTTCCTTTGTCATTGTAATTTTGGAGAACTTTAAAATCGAAAATGTCACCGTAATGAGTTGATATTGAGTTAATATTCCTTCAAATGTGCGTCCTTCAAATGCTTGACGTTTCTAACTGAGTTCTGTAAGTGAGCTTTATAAGTAAACTCTGGAAACTACGGCAACACAACATAGAATCTTGCCTTTAGGTGACATCACTGACTGCCAGTAGTTCAAAGTAGTTTACAGAAAACAATCTGGCAGACAAAGCCATAATATTTCATATAATTCAATCATTTCATATCAATTAAACAGTTTCTTTCATTGTCTTTTCCTCATTTGTATAAAGACCTCATGTATGGATGACACTATGAAGATTTCTGGTTGACCACACACTAATAAGCACAGTGTCAGCTACATTGTCATCTGATTTAAAGTCTTTATTATTGTACATTTAACTGTCATGGTATTGAGTCTGTGATCCAGTGTTTTTTTGTTTGTTTAATTTATATGCATTGATTATTCTTTTGGTTCTCTTTGTTTTCTTCTTGTGTTATATTCTTAGGCTTTAGGTTTCTGTTACTTTGCTTTGCCCCTGTGTCCCACATGTCATGTCTAGTCACTCTTGTTTCCATGTTCCCCATTTCTCCCCAGTCAGTCAAGTATCAATGTCAACTCTGTGTCTTTGTAAATGTCGTCTCTTGTTTGCTGTTTTACTTTGATAGTCTCTTGTGCTATGTTAGTGTTTTCAGTTTTCCTCCCACTGGTCTCGTTGTTTGTGATTTCTCCCAGCTGTGCTCTCCTCCTGTGTCTTATTCCCTCATTTATCTCTCTGTGTATTTAAGCCCATTGTCTTCCTCTGTTTGCTGCTGGGTTGTCTGTGTATCATCCATGACATGTCTCTTGTTCCAGGTTATCATTTGTTGTGTTCCACGTCTCAGATCTTTAGTTTCTTTATATTTGTTTCTAGTTCCCTCCCCGTTTAGTTTTTCTTACTTTAGTCTTCATATTCCTGCATTTTTGTTTGTAGTTTTGTGCTGCCTCAATAAAAGGCACATTTTTAGTTTAAGTCCTCGTCAGCCTCTGCATTTGGCTCCTATCTCTCTTCACTCCACACATCTGCCAGAGCAGCCATGATATTAACTTTCTTGTTATATCAAACGACAGACCAGTGAAAGATAAAGGGATAAAAACAGAGTGTGTGTACTGACTATCTGAGATCAAATATAACAGATTTTTTAAAGGAGTTGTTAACTGTATTTATTCCAATTAAATTAAATAGCAAATGCAGCTACAATTTCAGTGAGATTCATTCCTGACTTTCTACTGCTGTGGCTGAAAGTATACACCAAGCATTATCACTGTAACTGATGTAAATATTGGACTTGAGGATTCATCTGATAGACTGATGCAAACAGAACTGTGAATCTCTCAATTTTCTTTTTTTCTGAAAGAAAAGTTGGTTACTGTATCACATTTAATGGCAAGATGTGAATTCAGCGTGTGTGTGTGTGTGTGTGTGTGTGTGTGTGTGTGTGTGTGTGTGTGTGTGTGTGTGTGTGTGTGTGTGTGTGTGTGTGTGTGTGTGTGTGTGTGTGTGTGTGTGTGTCAGAGATGAGTTTATCTGAGTCAGGGGTAAAGCAGGAGGTCCTCCAGCATTGGGCACGTCTCCAGGACTTTGTTAAAACTTGTTTTCAAGACATCTGGAATGAACGAAGGACAAGAGAGATGAAGGTGATAATTCCAGTGATCCAAGCGATCACCATGATTTACTGCAAAATTTTCTTTTTCCCGTAGCCCACACTTTTCCTGATAATTTAAGGGACACATTGGACCTTTGCCAAGTTATGGCAGGTTTTCAGCTAATAGCCCTTTGGGAATCACCTTGCTGGTGTAAAAGTACTATTTTTTTTTGCTCTTGAACTTTTTAATCTTTAGTATTTTCATCAATTCAAGAAAAGAAATGGCAACAAATGATGTTTTGTCACAAGCTCCCAGTAAAATTTTCTGTTAAGTATAAAAACAGTTGTTCATCTCTTGTGTTAGGTGCTGTTTTTATGCTCGAATGATTCACAGGTCAGTGTTAAGTGGCTTAACTGATGTGAAAGATCAGGAACCCACAGAGTGTTCGTGTGACTATCTGGTTTCTTTTATTTAGAGCACAGAAATGTTCCTTTGTGGTCTAGAACTGTGGTCTTTCCTGGCAGCCAGCTTTCCAGATTACTCCACACTCTCTTGTCTCAGGTCCAGGGTCACTAAAAGGAAGGAGACCTTGTAAACACAATCATCTCATAGCCATCATCATAGCCTTCCTGGCACAGCCCTTGAGCCCACTGCAACAGCCCTGCCACACATCCCCACCGCCCAACTGAGGCTGGGGTCGCATTCGCCAAACCTACCCCTCTTGCGGTCTGAGCAGATGTACACAATCGGGCGGTCGACCACTCTTACCTGCTGGGACAAAAGAGCAGCCCTCTTTTGAGGCGTCCGTCTGCAGAGCTGGTCAGGTCTGCGAACCCAGACAGGAACTGGCGATAGTACCCAGGCAGCCCCAGGAATTACCTCATCTCCTTTTTTGTCTTGGGAAGTGGGTAGGATGCGATGGCGGCCGTCTTCTCCGCCCTTGGACGCACCTGCCCGTCTCCCAAGTGGTACCCCAAATACTGTACCTCCCTCCATCCAACTGCACACTTCTTCAGGTTGGCCGTGAGCCCCACTTGCCTCTGGGTCTCCAGGACCGCGGCCACCTGCTGTAGATGCTCCACCCAGGTGTCACTGTGGATGATCACATCATCCAGATAGGCGGCAGCAAATGCAGCTTAAGGACACCTGGTGCATGAGGCACGAAAAAGTGGCGGGGCTCCGAAGAAGCTGAACAGAAGTGTGACAAATTGGCTGACAAGGAAGCCCCTGGTTAAATACAGCGCTGTGAAAAACTGAGCAGTGCCTAAACGGTCCATGAGGTCATTGAGCTCGTCAAACCATACACTATAATTTAGCTTGAAACAACATTCGAGGGCATAACTGAAAATGATTTAAAAAGCAGTCAGTGTCAAAAGAACAGCTTTGAAACACCTTCATAAAGCCGGCAGAGTACTTAAAAAGAAAAGGTCTGGCAAAATAGAGAGAAATTATGGGTCCCTCGAGACTTTTGCAACATATAAGTTTAAAGAAATGTAAAGAAAAAATTAAAATATTAAGTCGTAACCTAACGTTCTCACAATTCAAACAGAGGTCTGAAGAAGTAACAACCCAGCAAAAAATAAGTTAAATGAAAAATTAATTTCTACCAGTCTCAGAAATAATCTCCACATCTGGTTTGGGATCTATGAGGAAGCTCATGTGCAAGAATATTATTTTTTTGTATTTATTTTTCTTTTAAACTATATCTATTTGTTAGATTGGATTCAATGTGCTTTATATTATAAGGCCAAAATCATTAAGTAATACTGAGAAATTCATCTATCGCTAATGAGCCAAGTCAAAGATTTTTTTGAAGAAAACGCAATCTCTCTGCAACACTGCAATCTGGTTGTTAAGGGATGAC
Organism: Oreochromis aureus; assembly: GCF_013358895.1. NCBI lineage: Eukaryota > Metazoa > Chordata > Actinopteri > Cichliformes > Cichlidae > Oreochromis > Oreochromis aureus. The sequence goes on along the minus strand of NC_052958.1, from coordinate 14,284,697 downwards.
ATAAGAAATTCTCCTGACTGAAGTTTGGTCTGTTTACAGCATCTTTTTCCTGCCATGCAATTCCATTTGTCCTTAACCATCAGGAACCCTCATTTTAACTTTTATTGAGATTTAAAAAGTTAGCCACACAGAGTTCGAGTAGCAGACACATCTCTACATCAACTGTTCAGAGGAGACTCTGCGACTCGGGCATTTATGGTCAAATAGCTGCAAAGAAACCACCACTAAGGAAAAGCAACAAACAGAAGAGATTTGTTTGGGCCACGAAACACAAGGAATGAACATTAGACCAGTGGAAATCTGTGCTTTGGTCTGATGAGTCCAAACTTGAGATCTTTGGGTCCGCCTGCCGTGTATTTGTGCGACACAGAAAGGGTGAATGGATGGTGTCGAGTGCTTTGCTGGGGACACTGTTGGGGATTTATGCAAAATTGAATCACACTGAACTAGCATGACTACCACAACCTTTGACTGGTAGTGTATATACACTCCTACACGTCTTTAATCATCTAGTTTCCTGTGCCAGATCTTCTATTGATCCACTGAGGCAGACATGTCAGAAACATGAACTAAAGCACATTTCTGTGAATAAGCAGGACTTTAAATTTTCATCAACAGCTACTTCAGAGGAAATTCTTCAATAAACTGCAATCAAAGGCCCAACTCAGAGGGCAAAACCCAACCCTTTATAAACAGTGTGACATCAAACTTTCTCTTGTGTAAAGTTACAAATAGGAGTAATTATCCACAGGACCTTTTATACATAATGAAGTTATATTCGGTCCTGTAGAAATTGTACATTTAAGCTATTTAGTTCCCTTTGTGATAACTCTGCTATGAATGCCTCTTATTAACTTTTTTACTTTTACAATCAGACAGCTCACTATGAGCAAACACTCAGCAACAGTGGGAAGGAAAACTCCTTCTTGAAGGAAAAACCTCTGGCAGAACCAGGAAATCTGTCCAAACTGGTTGGGGTTAGAGCAACAGATACAAGTCTTCAGAGCATTTGCAGTGTGACTGTCTTCGTGCACACTTTAACCTGATTCAGTTTTCTTATTTGTCAAAATGCACCATGGGTAAAAAACAAACAAACACAATCTTTGAAATAGTAATGAAAGAGAATCCTCAGCAAAGATGAATTAAACAAGTTTTATTTTGATCAAATTTTACTTTAGTAAAACATCTTTATTTGATGTCATCAAATAAAGAAAGTTTTGAGGAGCTCCTGACCCAGCCCAAGCTCTCTATGAAGACGAGGAAAACTCCCCAGGGGCCAGATTGATGGGAAGAAACCTCGGGAAAGCCCATTCAAAGAGAGATCCCCTTTCCTGGGATGGCTGGGGTGGTTACAGGAACTCCAAGAAAGAAAAATTTTGATTTTGTTTTTAATTGTCCCATTCTATCTATTCCTGTCCAACAGAAAACAGAAAGCAAGTTACTACAATGTATCACACTTGTGTGATTTGTGTGTTTGTGTGTGTTATCTTAGCCAGGGGTGATGCTGGAGCTCCTCCAGTGTTGGGCGCTTCTCCGGGACTTTAGTTAAGCATGCTTCCAAGAAATTCCGGCATTCTGGACAGAAAGAAAAGATAAAAAAGATGAAGATGATAGTCCCAGTTATTCAAGGCATCCGTGAATCTGGAAGTGTGAAGTTTTCTTACTTGTGGACAGACGCTTTTTGATGCTCAGTTTCTTGCTGAGGAACCTCTCGGTATCAAAGTCCCGTGCATGAACCGCTTCATACAGCACCACTCCCATTTGCCACACCGTGGTGGGTCCACACCTGTAGCAGCTCCTCCTGTACCACTCGGGAGGGGTGTGAAGAGGAGTACCTAACAAATAGACACAATTGCAATTTCTGCTAAAACAAAAGACACAAATTGTTACATCTGTGAAAAGCAGGAGCAGAATATGTTACCATAGAAGACGCGATACAAAGATCGCTGCTTAACAAAGCAGCTCAGTCCAAAGTCAATGATGCGAACACGAGGCACATCTGAGCCGGTCTCAATCAGAATGTTTTCTCCCTTGATGTCCCGATGAAAGATGTTTTTATCCTCAAGTTCCTTTGCAGCATCAACTAGTTGCTTCAGAATGACCTGGAAAAGATGAAAAAGACAATAATGAGTTAATGCTTCTCTATTACTCTGCGCCTTGATTGAATGCTGTACAGTCTGAGGTTCTTCCAGTCAACCTACCTTGGCCTTGTCCTCTGGTAAAGTTCTTCCATTTTCTGCTTTGTATTTTTTTGCAGGTCCACAGCGGGACAGGTCTCTCCAGCACCAGGATCAGTTCTTTGCCAAGGTCGAACCACTCCAGCAAGGACACAGGTGCTGATGTTCCCCACTGACCCTTCTGCTTCACCTGCAAGTTTCAGCATAATGGCCACTTCCACAGAGAGCTTCTTCCCATTTTCATCCTGAAATATTACAACAAAGTGAATGATGAGGAACGCCGCATTCAATCCAGTAATGTAAAACTGATTCAAGTGTTGGACACTTACCGCCACTTTGCAGTAGATTTTATTTTTTGGAATGTGTTTGATGGCAACCTAAAAGACACAGAGCATTGGTGAGCATTTCCTCAGTACGACATAATGAAAGGTGGAAACACAGCACACGTCTCAGTTTACGATATTATCCATTATCTGCGTTACTGCCTGTCTTGCTCCCATCATCTGAACACTTACTGAAAACGATCTTCTATCCGTAGCCAGCAAACACTGCTCCGCAGCCTCCTTCTCCGAGCTGGTGCTCCTCCACGTATCTGGCTTCGAATTCACCTAAACAGACAAACATAAATCTTGTTTTACTACAGCTGTGACACAAATTACTCTCCTCTGTAGCCTAAATGTTCCTTTTGCTCTTCCCCTGAATATAAAACCCAGGCTGCTTGCTACTTACGTTTTTGGTCAGCCACTGATTTTTTGTCCTGGTCCACATTCCTTTTCTTTTTCTTGGGTGACTCTCTGTTGTCTCCCGCAGCCTTTCTTTTGCCATTTTTCGCACACACTGTTTTGTTGTTCAAGTCTGCAGATGTGGAAAACACCAAAAGCACACCAGCTCACTGGATGATGGACACAAATATCTCACAAACACTAAACACCAATATCTTAAACCTAGCAACCACCCTTAGTCTGCCCCCTCACTCAACTAATTAGCCTACCTTTACCAGTGTCCAACGAGGAAGATGCTTGTTCCTTGTCACCGCTCATATGGTCAAGCAGTTTAGCCTTCTTTGGTTGGGTTGTTGTGCCCTCTCCATCTTGCTCAACCTTGCGCTTCACTCCTTTGACCACATCTGAGCTGGTGGAAGGACCAGCCTGCTCAGCGACCCTCCTCCTTTTTATTGGGGTCTTCTTTTCAGGACTGGCCTTTCTTTTAGCAGTCCTGGTCTTACAATCTATAAACGACACCAACACAGTGGTGAAAAAGAGTCCCCGACATCAGGACTGGAAGCATTTTGATGGCAAAGAATTTGAAATTGCTATTGCTTAAATTATCACAAGTTTGTTCTTGAGATAAAAAACTGACCAGTGCGAATTGATACTAGGTTCACTAAGTCTTAGATCTTGATGACACTTGTTGGTCTGTTTTTACTGTTGAGTCCAAGAATAAACTTATTACATTATTTTACCAAACGACCGATAACCTTTCTTTGATTAGACATCTTGTAATAAAGCTATTTTCAATCAAACATATGATTCAAATGCTCTAAAAATGATTCACACAGTGTCGACATTTTTAGGATTGTACATTCTGTTATTTGGATTTTACCAGGATTTTATTTTATAATTTTACTTACCTTGATCTCCTGAATCTTTATCTGCTGGAGTGGTAATTTTTCTTGTTTCCTTTGTCATTGTAATTTTGGAGAACTTTAAAATCGAAAATGTCACCGTAATGAGTTGATATTGAGTTAATATTCCTTCAAATGTGCGTCCTTCAAATGCTTGACGTTTCTGAGTTCTGTAAGTGAGCTTTATAAGTAAACTCTGGAAACTACGGCAACACAACATAGAATCTTGCCTTTAGGTGACATCACTGACTGCCAGTAGTTCAAAGTAGTTTACAGAAAACAATCTGGCAGACAAAGCCATAATATTTCATATAATTCAATCATTTCATATCAATTAAACAGTTTCTTTCATTGTCTTTTCATCATTTGTATAAAGACCTCATGTATGGATGACACTATGAAGATTTCTGGTTGACCACACACTAATAAGCACAGTGTCAGCTACATTGTCATCTGATTTAAAGTCTTTATTATTGTACATTCAACTGTCATGGTATTGAGTCTGTGATCCAGTGTTTTTTTGTTTGTTTAATTTATATGCATTGATTATTCTTTTGGTTCTCTTTGTTTTCTTCTTGTGTTATATTCTTAGGCTTTAGGTTTCTGTTACTTTGCTTTGCCCCTGTGTCCCACATGTCATGTCTAGTCACTCTTGTTTCCATGTTCCCCATTTCTTCCCAGTCAGTCAAGTATCAATGTCAACTCTGTGTCTTTGTAAATGTTGTCTCTTGTTTGCCGTTTTACTTTGATAGTCTCTTGTGCTATGTTAGTGTTTTCAGTTTTCCTCCCACTGGTCTCGTTGTTTGTGATTTCTCCCAGCTGTGCTCTCCTCCTGTGTCTTATTCCCTCATTTATCCCTCTGTGTATTTAAGCCCATTGTCTTCCTCTGTTTGCTGCTGGGTTGTCTGTGTATCATCCATGACGTGTCTCTTGTTCCAGGTTATCATTTGTTGTGTTCCACGTCTCAGCTCTTTAGTTTCTTTATATTTGTTTCTAGTTCCCTCCCCGTTTAGTTTTTGTTACTTTAGTCTTTATATTCCTGCATTTTTGTTTGTAGTTTTGTGCTGCCTCGATAAAAGGCACATTTTTAGTTTAAGTCCTCGTCAGCCTCTGCATTTGGCTCCTATCTCTCTTCACTCCACACATCTGCCAGAGCAGCCATGATATTAACTTTCTTGTTATATCAAACGACAGACCAGTGAAAGATAAAGGGATAAAAACAGAGTGTGTGTACTGGCTATGTGAGATCAAATATAACAGATTTTTATAAAGGAGTTGTTAACTGTATTTATTCCAATTAAATTAAATAGCAAATGCAGCTACAATTTCAATGAGATTCATTCCTGACTTTCTACTGCTGTGGCTGAAAGTATACACCAAGCATTATCACTGTAACTGATGTAAATATTGGACTTGGAGGGGATTCATCTGATAGACTGATGCAAACAGAACTGTGAATCTCTCAATTTTCATTTTTTCTGAAAGAAAAAGTTGGTTACTGTATCACATTTAATGGCAAGATGTGAATTCAGCGTGTGTGTGTGTGTGTGTGTGTGTGTGTGTGTGTGTGTGTGTGTGTGTGTGTGTGTGTGTGTGTGTGTGTGTGTGTGTGTGTGTGTGTGTGTGTGTGTGTGTGTGTGTGTCAGAGATGAGTTTATCTGAGTCAGGGGTAAAGCAGGAGGTCCTCCAGCATTGGGCACGTCTCCAGGACTTTGTTAAAACTTGTTTTCAAGACATCTGGAATGAACGAAGGACAAGAGAGATGAAGGTGATAATTCCAGTGATCCAAGCGATCACCATGATTTACTGCAAAATTTTCTTTTTCCTGTAGCCCACACTTTTCCTGATAATTTAAGGGACACATTGGACCTTTGCCAAGTTATGGCAGGTTTTCAGCTAATAGCCCTTTGGGAATCACCTTGCTGGTGTAAAAATACTATTTTTTTTGCTCTTGAACTTTTTAATCTTTAGTATTTTTCATCAATTCAAGAAAAGAAATGGCAACAAATGATGTTTTGTCACAAGCTCCCAGTAAAATTTTCTGTTAAGTTTAAAAAACAGTTGTTCATCTCTTGTGTTAGGTGCTGTTTTTATGCTCGAATGATTCACAGGTCAGTGTTAAGTGGCTTAACTGATGTGAAAGATCAGGAACCCACAGAGTGTTCGTGTGACTATCTGGTTTCTTTTATTTAGAGCACAGAAATGTTCCTTTGTGGTCTAGAACTGTGGTCTTTTCCTGGCAGCCAGCTTTCCAGATTACTCCACACTCTCTTGTCTCAGGTCCAGGGTCACTAAAAGGAAGGAGACCTTGTAAACACAATCATCTCATAGCCATCATCATAGCCTTCCTGGCACAGCCCCTTGAGCCCACTGCAACACCCCTGCCACACATCCCCACCGCCCGACTGAGGCTGGGGTCGCATTCGACCAAACCTACCCCCCCTTGCGGTCTGAGCAGATGTACACAATCGGGCGGTCGACCACTCTTACCTGCTGGGACAAAAGAGCAGCCCTCTTTTTGAGGCGTCCGTCTGCAGAGCTGGTCAGGTCTGCGAACCCAGACAGGAACTGGCGATAGTACCCAGGCAGCCCCAGGAATTACCTCATCTCTTTTTTTTGTCTTGGGAAGTGGGTAGGATGCGATGGCGGCCGCCTTCTCCGCCCCTTGGACGCACCTGCCCGCCTCCCAAGTGGTACCCCAAATACTGTACCTCCCTCCATCCAACTGCACACTTCTTCAGGTTGGCCGTGAGCCCCACTTGCCTCTGGGTCTCCAGGACCGCGGCCACCTGCTGTAGATGCTCCACCCAGGTGTCACTGTGGATGATCACATCATCCAGATAGGCGGCAGCAAATGCAGCTTAAGGACACCTGGTGCATGAGGCACAAAAAGTGGCGGGGGCTCGAAGAAGCTGAACAGAAGTGTGACAAATTGGCTGACAAGGGAAGCCCTGGTTAAATACAGCGCTGTGAAAAATTGAGCAGTGCCTAAACGGTCCATGAGGTCACTGAGCTCGTCAAACCATACACTATAATTTAGCTTGAAACAACATTCGAGGGCATAACTGAAAATGATTTAAAAAGCAGTCAGTGTCAAAAGAACAGCTTTGAAACACCTTCATAAAGCCGGCAGAGTACTTAAAAAAGAAAAGGTCTGGCAAAATAGAGAGAAATTATGGGTCCCTCGAGACTTTTGCAACATATAAGTTTAAAGAAATGTAAAGAAAAAATTAAAATATTAAGTCGTAACCTAACGTTCTCACAATTCAAACAGAGGTCTGAAGAAGTAACAACCCAGCAAAAATAAGTTAAATGAAAATTAATTTCTACCAGTCTCAGAAATAATCTCCACATCTGGTCTGGGATCTATGAGGAAGCTCATGTGCAAGAATATTATTTTTTGTATTTATTTTTCTTTAAACTATATCTATTTGTTAGATTGGATTCAATGTGCTTTATATTATAAGGCCAAAATCATTAAGTAATACTGAGAAATTCATCTATCGCTAATGAGCCAAGTCAAAGATTTTTTGAAGAAAACGCAATCTCTCTGCAACACTGCAATCTGGTTGTTAAGGGATGACATAAGAAATTCTCCTGACTGAAGTTTGGTCTGTTTACAGCATCTTTTTCCTGCCATGCAATTCCATTTGTCCTTAACCATCAGGAACCCTCATTTTAACTTTTATTGAGATTTAAAAGTTAGCCACACAGAGTTCGAGTAGCAGACACATCTCTACATCAACTGTTCAGAGGAGACTCTGCGACTCGGGCATTTATGGTCAAATAGCTGCAAAGAAACCACCACTAAGGAAAAGCAACAAACAGAAGAGATTTGTTTGGGCCACGAAACGCAAGGAATGAACATTAGACCAGTGGAAATCTGTGCTTTGGTCTGATGAGTCCAAACTTGAGATCTTTGGGTCCGCCTGCCGTGTATTTGTGCGACACAGAAAGGGTGAATGGATGGTGTCGAGTGCTTTGCTGGGGACACTGTTGGGGATTTATGCAAAATTGAATCACACTGAACTAGCATGACTACCACAACCTTTGACTGGTAGTGTATATACACTCCTACACGTCTTTAATCATCTAGTTTCCTGTGCCAGATCTTCTATTGATCCACTGAGGCAGACATGTCAGAAACATGAACTAAAGCACATTTCTGTGAATAAGCAGGACTTTAAATTTTCATCAACAGCTACTTCAGAGGAAATTCTTCAATAAACTGCAATCAAAGGCCCAACTCAGAGGACAAAACCCAACCTGTTATAAACAGTGTGGCAGCAAACTTTCTCTTGTGTAAAGTTACAAATAGAGTAATTATCCACAGGACCTTTTATACATAATGAAGTTATATTCGGTCCTGTAGAAATTGTACATTTAAGCTATTTAGTTCCCTTTGTGATAACTCTGCTATGAATGCCTCTTATTAACTTTTTTACTTTTACAATCAGACAGCTCACTATGAGCAAACACTCAGCAACAGTGGGAAGGAAAACTCCCTTCTTGAAGGAAAAACCTCTGGCACAACCAGGAAATCTGTCCAAACTGGTTGGGGTTAGAGCAACAGATACAAGTCTTCAGAGCATTTGCAGTGTGACTGTCTTCGTGCACACTTTAACCTGATTCAGTTTTCTTATTTGTCAAAATGCACCATGGGTAAAAACAAACAAACACAATCTTTGAAATAGTAATGAAAGAGAATCCTCAGCAAAGATGAATTAAACAAGTTTTATTTTGATCAAATTTTACTTTAAGTAAAACATCTTTATTTGATGTCATCAAACAAAGAAAGTTTTGAGGGAGCTCCTGACCCAGCCCAAGCTCTCTATGAAGACGAGGAAAACTCCCCAGGGGCCAGATTGATGGGAAGAAACCTCGGGAAAGCCCATTCAAAGAGATCCCTTTCCTGGGATGGCTGGGGGTTACAGGAACTCCAAGAAAGCAAAATTTTGATTTTGTTTTTAATTGTCCCATTCTATCTATTCCTGTCCAACAGAAAACAGAAAGCAAGTTACTACAATGTATCACACTTGCATGATAAGATGTGAATTGTGTGATTTGTGTGTTTGTGTGTGTTATCTTAGCTAGGGGTGATGCTGGAGCTCCTCCAGTGTTGGGCGCTTCTCCGGGACTTTAGTTAAGCATGCTTCCAAGAAATTCCGGCATTCTGGACAGAAAGAAAAGATAAAAAAGATGAAGATGATAGTCCCAGTTATTCAAGGCATCCGTGAATCTGGAAGTGTGAAGTTTTCTTACTTGTGGACAGACGCTTTTTGATGCTCAGTTTCTTGCTGAGGAACCTCTCGGTATCAAAGTCCCGTGCATGAACCGCTTCATACAGCACCACTCCCATTTGCCACACCGTGGTGGGTCCACACCTGTAGCAGCTCCTCCTGTACCACTCGGGAGGGTGTGAAGAGGAGTACCTAACAAATAGACACAATTGCAATTTCTGCTAAAACAAAAGACACAAATTGTTACATCTGTGAAAAGCAGGAGCAGAATATGTTACCATAGAAGACGCGATACAGAGATCGCTGCTTAACAAAGCAGCTCAGTCCAAAGTCAATGATGCGAACACGAGGCACATCTGAGCCGGTCTCAATCAGAATGTTTTCTCCCTTGATGTCCCGATGAAAGATGTTTTTATCCTCAAGTTCCTTTGCAGCATCAACTAGTTGCTTCAGAATGACCTGGAAAAGATGAAAAAGACAATAATGAGTTAATGCTTTTCTAATACTCTGCGCCTTGATTGAATGCTGTACAGTCTGAGGTTCTTCCAGTCAACCTACCTTGGCCTTGTCCTCTGGTAAAGTTCTTCCATTTTCTGCTTTGTATTTTTGCAGGTCCACAGCGGGGACAGGTCTCTCCAGCACCAGGATCAGTTCTTTGCCAAGGTCGAACCACTCCAGCAAGGACACAGGTGCTGATGTTCCCACTGACCCTTCTGCTTCACCTGCAAGTTTCAGCATAATGGCCACTTCCACAGAGAGCCTCTTCCCGTTTTCATCCTGAAATATTACAACAAAGTGAATGATGAGGAACGCCGCATTCAATCCAGTAATGTAAAATTGATTCAAGTGTTGGACACTTACCGCCACTTTGCAGTAGATTTTATTTTTGGAATGTGTTTGATGGCAACCTAAAAGACACAGAGCATTGGTGAGCATTTCCTCAGTACGACATAATGAAAGGTGGAAACACAGCACACGTCTCAGTTTACGATATTATACATTATCTGCGTTACTGCCTGTCTTGCTCCCATCATCTGAACACTTACTGGAAAACGATCTTCTATCCGGTAGCCAGCAAACACTGCTCCACAGCCTCCTTCTCCGAGCTGGTGCTCCTCCACGTATCTGGCTTCGAAGTCACCTAAACAGACAAACATAAATCTTGTTTTACTACAGCTGTGACACAAATTACTCTCCTCTGTAGCCTAAATGTTCCTTTTGCTCTTCCCCTGAATATAAAACCCAGGCTGCTTGCTACTTACGTTTTTGGTCAGCCACTGATTTTTTGTCCTGGTCCACATTCCTTTTCTTTTTCTTGGGTGACTCTCTGTTGTCTCCCGCAGCCTTTCTTTTGCCATTTTTCGCACACACTGTTTTGTTGTTCAAGTCTGCAGATGTGGAAAACACCAAAAGCACATCAGCTCACTGGATGATGGACACAAATATCTCACAAACACTAAACACCAATATCTTAAACATAGCAACCACCCTTAGTCTGCCCCCTCACTCAACTAATTAGCCTAACCTTACCAGTGTCCAGTGAGGAAGATGCTTGTTCCTTGTCACCGCTCATATGGTCAAGCAGTTTAGCCTTCTTTGGTTGGTTTGTTGTGCCCTCTCCATCTTGCACAACCTTGCGCTTCACTCCTTTGACCACATCTGAGCTGGTGGAAGGACCAGCCTGCTCAGCGACCCTCCTCCTTTTTATTGGGGTCTTCTTTTCAGGACTGGCCTTTCTTTTAGCAGTCCTGGTCTTACAATCTATAAACGACACCAACACAGTGGTGAAAAAGAGTCCCCGACATCAGGCCTGGAAGCATTTTGATGGCAAAGAATTTGAAATTGCTATTGCTTAAATTATCACAAGTTTGTTCTTGAGATAAAAAACTGACCAGTGCGAATTGATACTAGGTTTACTAAGTCTTAGATCTTGATGACACTTGTTGGTCTGTTTTTACTGTTGAGTCCAAGAATAAACTTATTACATTATTTTACCAAACGACCGATAACCTTTCTTTGATTAGACATCTTGTAATAAAGCTATTTTCAATCAAACATATGATTCAAATGCTCTAAAAATGATTCACACAGTGTCGACATTTTTAGGATTGTACATTCTGTTATTTGGATTTTACCAGGATTTTATTTTATAATTTTACTTACCTTGATCTCCTGAATCTTTATCTGCTGGAGTGGTAATTTTTCTTGTTTCCTTTGTCATTGTAATTTTGGAGAACTTTAAAATCGAAAATGTCACCGTAATGAGTTGATATTGAGTTAATATTCCTTCAAATGAGCGTCCTTCAAATGCTTGACGTTTCTAACTGAGTTCTGTAAGTGAGCTTTATAAGTAAACTCTGGAAACTACGGCAACACAACATAGAATCTTGCCTTTAGGTGACATCACTGACTGTCAGTAGTTCAAAGTAGTTTACAGAAAAACAATCTGGCAGACAAAGCCATAATATTTCATATAATTCAATCATTTCATATCAATTAAACAGTTTCTTTCATTGTCTTTTCATCATTTGTATAAAGACCTCATGTATGGATGACACTATGAAGATTTCTGGTTGACCACACACTAATAAGCACAGTGTCAGCTACATTGTCATCTGATTTAAAGTCTTTATTATTGTACATTTAACTGTCATGGTACTGAGTCTGTGATCCAGTGTTTTGTGTTTGTTAATTTATATTCATTGATTATTCTTACGCATGTTTTTAGTTCTCTTTATTGTTTTCTTCTTGTGTTATATTCTTAGGCTGTCAGACTCCTGAACTCTGCCTCCTGACATCTGACCCACGTTAAACTCATGGACTGAACATACACACACCCACACACAATGGACAACTGTACCCTCAAACACACAATAATAACATGGACTGAACCACCACTCACAACCACTAGCACTTTATATAGCCTCTGTAGAAATTATCCACATATCTCACTTATCTTAACTGCACTACTGTATAGTTCTGTGTAAATAATCATTCTGTACTTACAATAATTTTTAATCCTACAACTGTTTATAACTTGCATAGTTCACATTTCTGTATAACTGTATATCTCATATTTCTGTATAGTTTTTTATTTCATATTCTGTATAGTTTTTTTCATATTTATATCCTGTTCATAGCCTGTACATAGCTTGTACTCACTACAGCCTGTACATACTTATAGTTATAGCATATTCATAACATACTTCGTACCGTGTACATTATACCATAATAGACCCATTTCTGTAATATACTTACATATCTATATTATTGCTAATATATATATTGTAATATATCTATATCATGGCTAAAGCACTTCTGGATGGATGCAAACTGCATTTCGTTGCCCTGTACCTGTGACATGTGCAATGACAATAAAGTTGAATTCTATTCTATTCTATTCTATTTAGGTTTCTGTTACTTTGCCTTGCCCGTGTCCCACGTGTCATGTCTAGTCACTCTTGTTTCCATGTTCCCCATTTCTCCCCAGTCAGTCATGTCTCAGTTTCAACTCTGTGTCTTTGTAAATGTCTCTTGTTTGCTGTTTTACTTTGATAGTTTCGTATGCTATGTTAGTGTTTTCAGTTTTCCTCCCACTGGTCTCGTTGTTTGTGATTTCTCCCAGCTGTGCTCTCCTCCTGTGTCTTATTCCCTCATTTATCCCTCTGTGTATTTAAGCCCATTGTCTTCCTCTGTTTGCTGCTGGGTTGTCTGTGTATCATCCATGACATGTCCCATGTTCCAGGTTATCATTTGTTGTGTTCCACGTCTCAGATCTTTAGTTTCTTTATATTTGTTTCTAGTTCCCTCCCCGTTTAGTTTTTCTTACTTTAGTCTTTATATTCCTGCATTTTTGTTTGTAGTTTTGTGCTGCCTCGATAAAAGGCACATTTTTAGTTTAAGTCCTCGTCAGCCTCTGCATTTGGCTCCTATCTCTCTTCACTCCACACATCTGCCAGAGCAGCCATGATATTAACTTTCTTGTTATATCAAACGACAGACCAGTGAAAGATAAAGGGATAAAAACAGAGTGTGTGTACTGGCTATGTGAGATCAAATATAACAGATTTTTATAAAGGAGTTGTTAACTGTATTTATTCCAATTAAATTAAATAGCAAATGCAGCTACAATTTCAGTGAGATTCATTCCTGACTTTCTACTGCTGTGGCTGAAAGTATACACCAAGCATTATCACTGTAACTGATGTAAATATTGGACTTGGAGGGGATTCATCTGATAGACTGATGCAAACAGAACTGTGAATCTCTCAATTTTCTTTTTTTCTGAAAGAAAGAAAGTTGGTTACTCTATCACATTTAATGGCAAGATGTGAATTCAGCGTGTGTGTGTGTGTGTGTGTGTGTGTGTCAGAGATGAGTTTATCTGAGCCAGGGGTAAAGCAGGAGGTCCTCCAGCATTGGGCACGTCTCCAGGACTTTGTTAAAACTTGTTTTCAAGACATCTGGAACGAAAGAAGGACAAGAGAGCTGAAGGTGATAATTCCAGTGATCCAAGCGATCACCATGATTTACTGCAAAATTTTCTTTTTCCTGTAGCCCACACTTTTCCTGATAATTTAAGGGACACATTGGACCTTTGCCAAGATATGGCAGGTTTTCAGCTAATAGCTCTTTGGGAATCACCTTGCTGGTGTAAAAATACTAAATTTTTTTTGCTCTTGAACTGTTTAATCTTTAGCATTTTTCATCAATTCAAGAAAAGAAATGGCAACAAATGATGTTTTGTCACAAGCTCCCAGTAAAGTGTTCTGTTATGTGTAGAAAACAGTTGTTCATCTCTGAACAACAACTTTACAAATACACGGATGGCATGAGGGTAGAAGCTCCTCGTGAGCCTATCTGTTCTTGCGCAACCTGCCTGATTCCAGAAATTGAAACAGTTTATTGCTGGAGTGGAATGGGTCCTTCAATATCTGAGCTGCTCTGGGCCAGCATCTCCTGGTGTGAATGTCCTGTAGGGAGGGGAGAGCAGTCCTGCAGCAGCGTTTTGCTGTACGGATCACTCTCTGAAGAACTTTTTGGTCCTTAACACAGCTGTTAACAAACCAGGATGAGATGTTCTGTGTGAGGATGCTCTCCACAGCGCCTGCATAGAAAGTCCTGAGGATCACTGGCGAGACCCTGAACTTCCTCAGTTGTCGTAGGTGGTACAGGCGCTGCCTAGCCTTTTTGGACTGTATCTGAATGTGGGCAGACCATGTCAGGTCTGAGAAGATGTGGACACCGAGATACTTGAAGCAGGTCCCCCGCGTCACCAGGAAGGAGACCTCATTAACACAGTCTTCTCCACCTGCCCCATCAGCCTTCCTGGCACAACTCTTGAGCCCACTGCAACACCCCTCCACTGCAGCAGAGCCAGAGACCACAACCCTGCCACACATCCCCAACGCCCGACTGAGGTCGAGGCCAGAGCCGCATCCAGCCGAACCTACCGCCCTTACCTGCTGGGACAAAATGGCAGCCATCTCTTTGAGGCGTCTGCCTGCAGGATGAAAGGGAGGAAAAAGATAGGTGTTTGTAGTAGCGGTGTAATAGCGGCTCCTCACAGAGAGTTTTTTTACCTGCACAAACGCTGCCTGGCCACCCCTCCATCCACTGGACCAGATCTGGGACATGGTTCTGGGTGAAATCAGTCAAGGGGGTGGTCAGGTCTGCGGACCCAGGCACGAACCGGTGATAGCACCCAGCCAGACCCAGGAACCACCTCACCTGCTTTTTGGTCTAGGGGAGGCGTGCAGGGTGCAATGGTGGCCGTCTTCTCCACCTGTGGACACACCTGTCTGTATCCCAAGAGGCACTCACAATACTGTACCTCCCTCCGTCCAACTGCACACTTCTTCAGGTTGGCAGGCAGAGCTCACGGCCAGAACTATGGGGCTACACCGAGTGCTGTGTGTCTTCTATCGGTCCCATTATCAGCATTTCACCAATTCTTTCTGAACACTTTGTCACTTATGTTCATGCAACCTGTAGGGCAGCGATTGCACCGTCACACCAGGCTGCATTTCAAAATGAAAAGAACACATCTGCAAAATACTCTTGCAATGCAGCAACATCCGCTCTCTGGACCTGTGGCCTGGGCTTTATCACAATGGCAGGATGAATGAGGATGTTGGAATTTGGCATCTCAGGCACCAGCTCATCTCTTTCTTTAACCGGGCTCACCAGAGATTGGTTTCAGCCTCTCTATGCTTTAAGGTTGAGGTTGAGGTGATAAATCTGACTGGCCCCTCCCCTGTCTGACCATATCACTTCATAGTCAACATCCCCCAATGTTCTCACCGTGTGACCATGAATGGTCCTTACCACTTGGCGAGTAATTTCGAGCTAGAAGGGAGTAAGACAAGCACTTTATGTCCCGGTTAAAATACAATTACATTTTATCAAATATCACTAAGCAGTCCTTACCTTTAAATACAGCCTGGCTTCTTTCTCTTTTTTCTACATCTCTGAGTGAAGTTAGCTCTCGTTCTTTTCTCTCCCTGTGAAATACAGCAAGTGGAGCTTTAGCTAGCAACACACTGTGACATAGTGTTTGCTGATGTTTGTTCGGTGATAGAAATGCTGCATTTGAAATTACCTGACACAACATGTTACTTCCTTTTATGTTCACTCCTTTTTTTGTAAGGCTAGCTAGATTCTGAAGTACCGGTACTTCGCGTACTTCTGCGGCCGCAAATTATGGGCACCTGGGGTTGTTCTGGTGTTGTGCTAAAAAAAAAAAAAAATCAAAACTATGGTACATGGTTTGCTCTTTTATTTCTTTTTATGCGACATCTTCTACTGATTAAAACGCGACTGTCTTTCATGCGTCACTGTTTTGATTGTTTGAAGGCCTGCAGTGACGTGATATTAACTTCCCCCAAATACGTTAAACCCAAAGTAACGAGCTTGTTTTGAAAAATATACGGAGTGGAAAGTACAGATATTTGTTTAAAAATGTAGGGAGTAAAAAAAATTTTAAGTACAGCAAGGAAGTTTTTTGTTTGTTTTTTTTTACTTTTTTAATTCCTACCTCTGGAGCTAGTTAAGCTAAATTTAAGAAGCACATGTCTGTGTATACTTAATAGCTCTTATAGTTATTTGCACTTTGTAGATGCAAAATCTCGTTGGTTTAAGATGTCGAAACAACATTTTAAAACCAAAAAATTAAAGCACAGAAAAGAAAAACACGATACCTTAGAGCATGACATAGTTTGACCTGAGGTGGCGCTGCAGTGTGAAAGAGCCTGAACGTCAACCGGAAGAAGACAAGAATAAACTCCGTATAAACAACATGGCGTCTCCCTGTGAGGTGTCATGCCGAGCAGATATCAGAGTTGAGTTCAACCAAAGTTGACTCTTTCGTTCATTACAGTTTGTCCGGGCGGGCTGTGCGTCTTATTTCATCCGCAGACACGTCGTTGGATGAGGAACAGCTCATGTTGGCATCGGTGGCAGTCAGGATGGCAGCATCTTCCAGAGGGAAGGTCAGGTCGCTGGTCTCTCTGAGTAGGACGCTGTCCACCAACAAACCCGGCTCCACGGCTGGAGGTTACCCTCCTCCGCCTGAAGCCCCCGCTTCTCCCCCGAACAGCGAGCCAGCCGCGGCGCCTCAGCGGAGACCCAAAAAAGACCCCAGCGGCTGCTCCGTGCTCCTCTTCCCCGGTCAGGGCAGCCAGTTTGTGGGCATGGGCAGAGGACTTTTGAAATACCCCAACGTTAAAGAAATGTTCACCGTAGCCCAGAAGATCCTGGGTTACGACCTGCTGTCTCTGTGTCTGGAGGGCCCCGAGGAGGAGCTGCAGAAAACGGTTCACTGTCAGCCGGCGGTGTTTGTCACCTCCCTGGCTGCTGTGGAGAGACTCAACCAAGAGAACCCCAAAGTAAGTGCAAGATAAATATCTGGAAAAAGGACAATAACTGCTGGTCCTGCCTTTTTAAATGTGGCCATTTTATCTTTAAAAAAATACTACTGCAGTAATATTAATATATATTTAAAATGTGCGGACATTATGTATGAAGGTGTGGATGAATGATGCTTGTTGTAAGACTGCATTTTGAGTGCTCAGTAGAAGAGCATCCTTCAAATGAAAAGTTTCTCATTTTAACTTTAATTACTTCACCTGATTAAGGTGATAGAGTAAACTTCCAACAATGATTATTTCTTATTATCACATCTTCTTTTTATTGTTTTTATGAGTAGATTGTTGTTTCAATCCCACCAAAAACATCACCGTAAATAATCTTGTGATTCAGAATGACCTTTTAAAAAATAAACAAATTGTTCTGGGTTAATTTTAGTTAAGGACGTATCAGTGATGTAAATGATATATCGGTCATGAATGGGAGACTGTTAATTATTTTTTCTTTTACTTGTTTGCTTCTGTACACAGGCCATTGAGATGTGTGTCGCTGCTGCAGGTTTCAGTGTCGGAGAATTTGCTGCTCTTGTCTTTTCTGGGGCGATGAACTTTGCAGAAGGTAGAAAGATTTCTTTTTTTTTTTCTTTTTTTGTGCCTCTGTAAAAAGTGTTTTAATCACAACTTTGGTTAATATTCTGTATTTACTCTTTATGCATCTTCTAGCTTTGTATGCAGTGAAGGTGCGAGCGGAGACTATGCAGAAGGCCTCAGAGCTGGTTCCCAGTGGGATGCTGTCAGTCATTGGTAGACCTCAGGCTCAGTATAATTATGTTTGTCTGCAGGCAAAAGAGCACTGCAAGAGTCTGGGGATGGAGAATCCTGTGTGCTCTGTGGCCAACTACCTGTTTCCAGATGGCAGGGTTATTGCAGGGCACCAGCAGGTAATACCTTAATATATTCTTGCTCCTTTAATATACCGTGAATCTATTGTGTCCTCTTTTCTGTCTTCTCTCAGCCATCAAAAAAGTTGTTAGAGCTGCTCTTGTCATTTCTGCTGTCTTCTTTTGTCTTCCCAGGCTCTGGATTTCCTACAGGAAAACTCTCGGCGCCTAAAGTTCATGCGGACCAAACCTCTCCCAGTCAGTGGGGCGTTCCACACTGAGCTGATGGCATCGGCTACAGAACCCCTCAGAGAGGTGCTCCGGCAGGTGGAGGTCAGTCAGCCACTTTATCCAAAAGAGATTAACATATTTTCTGAAACATACATTCAATTACTTTGTAAAGCTACACCAGCCCTCATTTTTTTAAGATAACCCATCCTATTCAGCCTGACTCGAAAAGTTAAATGGAAAGTACACCCAATGTTTTACATCTGGTTCTTAGCAGGTCTTAAAATTAAGTAAATACAAGCACATATGAGCTGCAAAACAGCATATAACACAATGTCATTTATTCAATCAAAAAATAAGCCAAAGTAACCAACACTGTAAAGAAGATTTGGCCTTGTGAGGGACTGATAAAGTCAAAAACTTATTTGATGTAGTATGACATGTGTTTAAATCATTTTTGAGCCTCCTAACCACAAGTTCCATTTCCTTTTTGTCCCCTTCCCATCCAGGTACGACGTCCTGAGATCAGTGTCTACTCCAACGTAGATGGAAAACGTTACATGAACGAGAGCCACGTGCGCAGGCAGCTGGTTAAGCAGCTGGTGTCACCCGTGAAATGGGAGCAGACCCTGCACGAGATCTACGAGAGGACGCAAGGACAGCATTTCCCACACACCTACGAGGTCGGACCCGGAAGGCAGCTGGGCGCCACGCTTCAGAAGTGCAACAGGAAGGCATACCAAACGTACGCCCACGTGGAAGTCACCACATATGAAGACTGATAAAGCTCCTGTGGTTGCTTCTTGTCTTTATACAAGTGTGTAATTAAAGATTTTTGTAAAAAAAAAATTGAAATTGACAATGTTGTCACATTTTTGTCATTAAGAGTTTATTTTAAGTTTATTTGGCGTCACATGAAAAAGCAGTTTCAAATCTTGAACAGAAAGTCCAGCTCCCTTCATTGTACACTAAGCAATGCTACATACCATTTGAAAAAATTTGGCCTCTTAAACCAGTAAGAAACAAATCTGGATACAAAAGACTGCAAGCCAGCAACAGTCCAGTCAACATGTTTTCTGACATGAATCAACATGCCACTGCTACAATAAACTGGCCAACTCCTTAGGCAACGCTAGATTTCCTTTAAACAATTTACTCCCAACTAATTTTACATTATACTCTTTTTTTTTTTTTTCCTTCTCTTTTCTTCTGCGTTGCCAAAAAGGTTGTCGTCTTCACTTTCAACTTCAATACCGCTCAATAAAAACAGTTATTAAAAAAAGGAAAAGTCAAAGTAAACAGCAAGAGAAAACAGTTAGCAGTAATTCTCACTCGATAGCAAACATATTTTGACAAACATGGCTGAGAAGACCTGCTCGTGGCCCCCTTAGGCTTTCTGCTCCGTCCATAGTGCACTGAAAATGGTCACCATGGCCACCAGTGTCACAATAACAAGTGCTCCTCTGTTCCAGCCAGTGCAGGTTACTGGGTTTAAGTTGGATGCCTGTAAAATGAGACATGGTGAGAAAAAGTGGGCTGTTTTGGATAGATGTACCAAATTATATTTAATATAAGACTACCACACAACAGTCAAGAATGCAACAAAGCAAGACGGCTCAAATCCACCGGAACGCTATGTTCTCTCTGTAATGTTAGTTTGCATGACCATATGCAAACTAACATGTGCAAGTCCAAACACATGCATGTTAAGTTAATTGGTGATTGTAAATGTAAACTGGCTGGGAGTGTGAATAGTTCTCTGTTAGCCCTATGATAAACTGGAGACTTGTCCAAGCTGTACTGCACCTCTCACTCTATGGCAGCCCGTAGACCCTCAATTTGATAACCACTTGAGAAAATGGATGGTTGGATTATTTTGATGGTTCTGTAATCTGACCAGATTTTATGTAACTCGGGTTATTTGAAAGTAGTTTGAGAAAACAACAAAAAAATGACAGGAGTTAGAACCATAGTCTGGCATTTCATTGGCTGAGTGCTGATCATGTGATTTTACGTGCCACCATACCAGCAAGTGCACACACACAATAGCTTAAGTGTCGTTTTATGCCTGTACCTACATTTTACCTATGATTTTTGCACTAGTGTTTATTATATGATGTTAAAATAGCTGAATTAATTTAAATTATAAGTTGAAAAGTAGCTCCTAATTAATTAATCATTTTTCAGTAAAATAAGTTTTATGAGTTGAACTGTTCAAATGACTATTTTGGCTCTATTATTTTTATTTTGTTATGTTTAAATTGAGTTTATCCTTGTTTTATGTATAGGTTCTTATCTAAAAATTGTATTTATATTAGTGTTCAAATTGGGAAAGTAGTTCCCAAATGGGATTCACTTTAAAATCTTTGGTTCTTTATTAAACTGTCTGCCAATTAGTCTAAGTTTTTGCAGGTTATGCATCTGTTGACACATTTTAAAACAGGAAATCAATACATGACTGTCTGTATTTTAATCTGGATAAACCACGTGTGGAAAACAGGGCAGGTTATCAGTTAATATCAGGTATAAGTGGGATAATGATGTTAGGGATAAATCTGCTGCAAGCTACTTGCTTCACATATTTGATTTGGCAGATTTTTTTAACACTGGACGACTTTGCTGACACAACCTCCAAAGGAATTAAACCAGGAAGCTTTGCTTGTTTGGCACATGTGTAAACCTCTACACTTTGGAGTCATTGGATAAACCTGCTGCTGTAAACCGAAAGATATCCCTTTTCCTTGGAATACAAAGCCTTAATGCAAACACCAAGAGCAATGGACCTTTGTGCATGTATAATGCAGAGATGGGTTAAAGAGAAGAGTTACCCAAGCTGTCAAGGCCTCAACTCTGAGGATCCCCTGCCCAGGTGCAGTGCTCACTAACCAGGTCTTCACTGCAGCAGACAAACCCCGAAAAGTTGCTAACTGACTGTGAATATCCCTGTGAGGAAGCAGTGAGAAGTAAGAACCAATCACACAAAGGTAATTGTTTGATAAGTGAAATAAAATAAGGGAAAAAAAAAAAATTTTTTACCTATAGATGGTCCGGGTCAGTGCCTGGGCAGGTCTCAGGAAGTTTAAGGGAGTCGGAAGCTGGTTTGGCATTCTGCTGGCATACTCTCGGTCTAGCTGGTCACCGATTAAAGCCAACTGGCGGCCACAGGTCCGTACAACCCTATCACTGATCCTGAGGGAGGAAAAGGCAGGTGTGTTTAGAATCCATCATAAATATAGGAGACTCAATAAAAATCTCTTTTTTATAAAGTTGTTTTTGCCTGAGCCACAAGCTGCTCGAGCTGTGTGTTTGTTTTTGGTATTAATAGTCAAACTGGGGCAGGGGCGGGACTATACAGTACCTCAGGGTGCCAGGGTCCACCTCACTAGGTCCAGCCTGGAGGGCAATGACATGACTTGGGCGTCTTGTTTGTTCCACCATTTTGTTTTCTGAGAACATATATGCAAACTGTTCATATCGTGCAGCAGACTACTAAGAACATCAACAGGACAGACAATGGCTCCACAGCCTGAAAGTGTCTGTGTGTTATCTTTGCTCAGGCTCCCAACGGTCAATAACAGGCTGTGTAAATACTGGCTCATGTGACCAGGATAGGTGTGGACTGGGTTACTAGGCTGAAAGAAAAAAACAGCTCCAGAGATAACATCATCTCTTGGCTCAAGTCCAACCTTTGTGCTGTACTTTCTTTTTAAACTGCAGCAAAAATGCATTGCAATGCTTTCATGTTTACGACCAACTTGTGACATCAGATGACTCAAGACTTCACACTTTCCTTTCAATTTGCCTTTCTCGCTGAATTTTCTGTTTTTGTCTTACAGTCCAGCTTATAATCTCTTTCGTACACCTGTCTTGAGATCAGTTCCTGCTGCACCTGCAATCCTGCCATTTAATGCAAATGCTGTATTTCCATAACTCAAATTAACCAAACTGCCATTTTAGTCTCACAGAGAAGGATAGAAAAACACCACCGGGTCAGAAGAATCAGATCATAGGCTTTAAATATTATAAATCTTGATAAATCCAGGGGAAACCAGTTCTTGGTTTGTCAAGATTTATGGCAAAACACCAGCAAACTGAAGCCTTAAACGTGGAAACATAAACACCACCATTAAAACGACAGGCAGCCATCAGGTAGAAGCCATATTGTCACAACAAAGTGCGGAGTCATTGCTCTCAGCAAACAAAGGTCGTTTTGAAGATCACATATATTGAATTAGATAAACAATAAACAGGTATTAAACCATTTAAGGACTTAAATTAGTATATTGTATCATGTTTGAGCAGTATAATATTAGATATTAGTCGAGTATGAATATCCCAACCCTGACAAGTAAACAGGTGCACTCTCTCTCTCTCTCTCTCTCTCTCACACACACACACACACACACACACACAAAAGGAAATTAAAAACTACCTTTTTATGTAGATTAAGTGGACGCCGCCCTGTGATAAAAGCAAACAAATTAAAAATAAACATTGTAATGTTAAAAATTGATGGAAAATACTGAATAAAAGCATCATTTCGAAGTGTTTTCTTCCTCTACTTACAGCAGCGTCCTTTAATCTCGACGCTCTCAGGTAACTGCTGCCGCTAATGACAGGACACACCTTTATCTGTCACCGCCGGGGCTTCCGCCGACAGTGAACACCAGGGGGCCACCTGTAAGATGCTTTCTGGTAATGTTTGCAGGGTTATTATTAATAACCACAATTTAAAATTACTCTGCGAGGTGCGCGGTTGGGCTGGGTAGCCTCCATGCTGGGTTATTTACAGGTCCAAGAGGGTTTCTGAAGTCCGGAATGGAAACCAAGCTCACAGAGGAGCAACTTCTAGGAAAGAGGACAAGGTGACGTTAGCGAGGTAGGACAGGTGAAGTTCAAGCAGACAAACACGAAGCTTAAACTGGATGACTGCACTGAGCCTGTCCTACAGGCATCTACCTGGAAATCCACATTCCAGCCATAACCCCTTTTCTTTCGTTTTAAAACAAATTAAATTATTTTAATTTATTTATTTTAAATTAATTTAATGCTATTGTTACACTAATTCAAGCTACAAGTGTGATGTTATTAGTCATACAGTTTCATTTATTTTCTTATTTTTTTCTTTCGTGTCTTGTGTAGCAGGTTGCATAATACTAAACCTACACTTTCTCATACGTTACAGTAATAGCATGCTTGTGTTGCTTGTCTGGTGAGCCACAGTTAAACAGGCAAAAGCTGTGAATTGTTGACATAAAGTTAGGTCTGTTATATGCAACTTTATCATCTCTGAAATGGGGTGGGAAATTTTGTGGCGATCGCGATTTGTAGAAAACGATTTATAATCTATGAACGGAGCCACTGATTCAACTTTTTGCTGAAAACAAGTAAGCAGCTGATTGCTGAATGAATATCAGTAGTTTTGAAGTACTGAATTTTTAAATCGGACATGTAATTGAGTCAAACACAACAAAATGGTTGAGCTGTTATAGTTCATATAAGCCAATTAATGTTAGTGACATTACAACCTGCTACACAAAACTCATTTCACAATCCTGTAACAACCAACTGCCTAGTATATAAGTCAAATATCAATATTACTATAACTTTTTGCGGTATTACTATAAATAATGTTATTACAATATTATTATGATTATTAGCATAACTTTTTGTCATCTTTTTGTACATAAAACCTGAAACGCATTGAACACGTAGCATCTAAAAACTGGTATTGCTAAATGAATATGTGTTAAAGTATATCATCATTTGGAGAGTATTCATATGTGAAATAAACAATTATTTGTATTTGATTAATACAAATGAAACCTGTGTGAACTTCATGACGCAGATCAACTTCATATGGAATTTGAATTTGGTGTAATCAATCAATATGCTTTGTATCAATGCTTCAGGCTGCTGTGGTGTAATGTTGTTGGGGATGTTTTCTTGGCACTCTTTGGGGCCCTAACTGATTATCATTTAAAACCACAACCTACCTGTTTACTGTTGCTGACCATGTCCATCCCTTTATGACCGAAGTGTACCCATCTTCTGATGGTTGCTTCCAGCAGGATAACGCACCATGTTACCAAAACTCAGATAATCTCAAACTGGCCTCCACAGTCACAAGATTTCAAGCCGGTAGTACACCTTTGGGTTGTGCAACCGACACATCTTCAGGCAATGATGCTACTATATCAAGAAAGTTTCCAACACCTTATTGAATTTATGTCATAAAGAAGCTCTGAAAGTGATAAGTGGCCAACTCTGTACTAGCAAAGTATACCTAATGAAGTGGCTTTAGGGAGATTGTTTTACAATGACCACGATGCGGTGCTTGTCTGTTAGCTCGGACTTTATTATCTTGAATGAAGAAACAAACTAATGCTTACTATTCACGAATACATACAAGGTAGTAAATAACTGATGTTTCATTTTTTTTGGAAGGACTCGATGCATTGTTGCCACCCACAGTCCAACACTGACCTCTGCTGGTGCTGTCTTGTAGCACGCCACACAATGACATCACTGCGTCCTCGGTTGCTAGGTAATTCTTCCGGAAGGACCAAGCCCGTAACGACGTCCTCTTGTCCTTTAGTGGTTTTGAGACCTTTCCTTCTTTAAACGTGTCGCTAAAATTTTTTAACGTAGTTTAACTAATCTGTGTACATGTAATTACATTTACATAACAAAGACTTTTATTGTGAAGAGGAGTTTGACTGTGCTGGGCGTTTTCGTCTCTGTCCAGCTTCACGTCGCCGGGATCATTAAAAAGCAGCTTGTTGGCGATAAAAACAGCTAGCATGGAGGTAGCTTTCAGTCGCTAGGTGCTTCTGCTGATGGTGTGTTTCGCTGTGAGTTTAGCTCAGGGACAGTTTGTGGAGATTGCATCACTGACCGGATGATGTCCGCCCAGCCTCTGCGGCAGCATCAGCAGCCCGGGGAGGATTCAGCAGCTTGCTAACAGAGCCAGCCCGGCTAGCTGATGCTGATGACTGGCTGTTTCCTGGCATTGACTTTCAGGTAGTTCACTGATGCTAAATGTTTTAGTGTCTTGTAAAAGAATGCAGTTTTTCAAATATATGTCTATGCATTGGTCCTGTCTGTCTGCGGTGCTTTTCTATGTGTTTACCTGTTGTTGTTTTTTGTACTCCACCCTAGTGGGAGGCACCATGGCCGGTAAGGTTAAGTGGGTGACAGATATTGAGAAATCAGTGCTTATCAACAACTTTGAGAAAAGGGAATGGATTCAAGTTACAGAAAACGACGACTGGAATTTCTACTGGTAGGTTTTATATCTACAGCACACCTGCACCTGTCCTGCTTGGATAAATACATGCAATTGGCACATACACAGGCACATAAGTTCTTCCTGCTTATATGATGCAATTACAAGTAAAAGTCCTGCATTAAAAGGGTAGGGTAGGGTTATGTAGGGTTAATAAAAAGTATAGTAATCTTAAAAATATAAAGAATAAAGTATAAAATAATATACTATAACTGAGAAATATATGAAATAGCAGAGGATCAGTAAGAAAAAAATCAGGAGAGGCTCTTTGATAACTGTATGTTCCCAGAAGACATTTAAGAGGCCAGTGGCCGGTTTTCTTCAGGGAGATCGTTCCAAAGGTTGGGAGGGTCAGTCGACGTGTAGGCTCATGGGCTACTAAGAAGTCAGACGTATAACCAGACAAGAGGTCATAGTGTCACCCTGGACCTCCTCACCTGCATCAACTATTACTATATAATAAAGTTAATGGTGAGATTTTAAAATCTGCCCTCATATCTCCAGAGAGCCAGTGTAATGAGACTGGTGCATGTGTCTCTGAAGTTAAAAGAAGAATCTGAAGGACTGTGAGATGATTAAGAGGATGTGTAACTGTTTTTATAAAGCTGTCACAAAGAACTGGTATAAACCTGATCTTCTGAGTCTTAAAGGGAGGGAAATCTTTATGATGGAAAGGATGACTTTCTTGCTAAGGTCTGAAGGTCTAAAAGTGAAAGAAATGGATCATCTTTATGGCTGCTGAAGAAGATGTTGCCTTCTTATAACTTAGCTGGTTACGGACACTTAGGACAGTATATGATTTGTTTAATTAAATAACATGGATCCTCAACTAGACAGTTTTGTTTGTAAGACTGAAAAACTGAAATTTAGGATCTAGGTTGGCAAATTAGATGCATATTCAGTGTGAAAATATCAATTCGTATATTTATTAGTGTGATACTCAATTTACCAAGTGTATTTTGAGCAGGTTATTTGTACCCACATGCAGGATGAGCATCCAGACCATCAGGAATGTGTTCAGCGTGGACACCGGTTACCGCCTGTCAGATGACCAGATGGTTAACCACTTTCCCAACCATTATGAGCTGACAAGGAAGGACCTGATGATCAAGAACATCAAACGCTACCGCAAGGAGCTGGAGAAGGAAAGCAGTCCGCTAGCGGAGAAAGACGAGAATGGAAAATACATTTATCTGGGTACATGACTTGCTCTTATTTCGCCTCACAAAACTCAAAGAGGCACGCTGTTTTCTTCAATGAAACTGCTTTTTCTCTTTGTGCAGATTTCGTCCCGGTGACGTTCATGCTTCCTGCTGATTATAACCTCTTTGTGGAGGAGTTTCGTAAGAATCCGTCCAGCACCTGGATAATGAAGCCCTGCGGGAAGGCCCAGGGGAAAGGCATCTTCCTCATTAACAAGCTGTCCCAGATTAAAAAGTGGTCGAGAGACAGCCGCACCTCAACGTAGGTTATCGTGTGACCTATACAGACAGACACAGCAAGAAATATTGTGAGAAATTAGCTTGGTCCCATATCTCTAAATTTCACATTACAAAACAGCTCTTTGTAACTGTTCCCCTCTTGTTTTGTCAGATAGTCTCATCTAAGAAAGCTACAAAAGTTCTTTCTGGATTTGAACACATGCAAAATCTGTTTTATAGACATTTTATTTCCTGGTAAATCTAAAATTGTTTGGTCACAGGCTGTCGTGTGCTGATGCCTGGCTGTTTCTGTGCCCCAGGTTTGTAGCAGCATCTAGTGGCAAGGAAGCTTATGTCATCTCTCTGTACATTGACAACCCTCTGCTGATAGGGGGGAAGAAGTTTGACCTGCGTCTTTATGTCCTGGTGACCACATATCGACCCCTGAAATGCTACATGTAAGCCTGTGATACTGTTGATGTGTTTTTTGATCATGTCGAAAACATCAGTATATAGGAGATGTTAAGAGGTTAGTCACTGGATTCCTCCTGTTTTGTTAGAGGTTATTCTCAAACGTGCACACAAAAAACTGTTGTTTAATGATCTTTCTCTCTGTCGTTCGACTTTCAGGTACAAGCTGGGCTTCTGCCGGTTCTGCACAGTGAAGTACACACCCAGCACCAGCGAACTGGACAACATGTTTGTGCACCTCACTAACGTGGCCATCCAGAAACATGGGGTAGGTCTGATGGGGTTCACAGGAAGTAGTATAAAGCTTTTGTGTTAGCAACAGTGGACTTTCTGTTTCTCCATCTCTTGCTAGATCCTCATTGACTTGTAAATGTTCACATTTTATCCAAATCCACAGTCACGGTTTGTAACACAGGGTTTCTGTTTAAAAATGCAAAGTTTCAACACTTTCAGGAAATGTCACTACTTGGAAAATTGGTAGCTTGCCCATTGTTGAGAATAGTCTGAATTCTGCACATATAGCACATCTATGCACCTGCCTCACCATATTACAGGCAGTCCCTAACATGGCACAGACTCAGGCCACTTTTAGCTTTCTGGGAGCTGGAGCTCAAACAGTTACTGCTGTATCACATTCTGTTGGAGGGATTCAGCACAGGCCTCTTTAAACTCAGGAAACTCTTTAAGAAAAAGATGTGCAATGTCAGCAGGACATCTCAGTTTTTCTACAAGATAAGAAATATTGCTGTAGTAAATGTCAGCACAATTCTTAGAGCCTAAATTGTAAGAAATACATGTCAAAGTTTCAGAAAAAGTTCTGGTAGCTCACTGCCCATACTATCCTGTAGATATGAAACAAAAAACTTTTGTTAATTCACAGAATTTTTTTTTCTTACTGTGGATCCATCATAAAAAACAGGACTTTCTATAGTGAAAGAGGAACTCTGTCATTTAATTGTTTATCTCAATTACTTTAGTGTAGAATAAATGACCATAAAAGACCATAAAACTAGGAAAAGCAGTAAAACTCATGAAAATAAAACAACATTTATGCCTTCCTTCATATTTTCCAAAGCTGTCCAGTGGGCCGAATTGGAGTTCGTGTAAGCTAGTTCAGGCCCCCGGGCCTTATGTTTGACACCTCCGCTTTAAATAAACTTCCTGTTTGCACAGAATAGTTGAAAGTGTACTCTTGCCAAAACTGAGTGAGAAAACTCAGTGATGAGATCTGATCGAGAATGATTTAACATAACTTTATGAAATAGTCCCTGGTTACAGATATTTGTGATTCTTGTAATGTGGTAATTTGTAACTCAAGTTACCACAATCATCACGATCAACCTTCACTTTCTGTATTTCTATGTCCAACCTTTATGTCATAAACAGAGTTAATAGTTGAGTGACCGTCAGCACTTGCAGCATAAACAGTGTCAGTTGTACACTTGTCCTAAATACTTTGCTTTTACCGATTCCCCGATTGACCAAGTACCCTCAGCTAGTCTGGGTTTGTGACAGCAGCTTCCTGTTGCAGAGCAAGTTCCTGATACTCAAGATAAGAAACATTTTGCATAACTTAACACAAAAACATAACACCTCTGACATTTGTGCAGCTCCAGACTTTGCCTGCCCCTAGCCCTCAGTGGCACAGTGGTTGTATTCTGACCTCTAATCCTGCCTCAGAAGGGTGGCTGGATTCTGACTCATAAGAAAAAGGGAAGAGGGAATGAGGCACCTATTAATAGTCTCTGATCTGTTAACGCCTTTTACTGTGCTGAATAACTATATATTTATATGTATAACTTCTTATTTATAGGAACACTCACTGAACATTTTCAAGTCTAAAAAGTGATATGTGCATATTTTGTAATATAAATTGATACAATCATGATTAATTTCTACTTAGACTATTTACCTTTGATGCAGGATGACTACAACCATGTCCATGGAGGGAAGTGGACGGTCAGTAACCTCCGTTTGTACTTAGAGAGCACCAGAGGAAAGGAGGTGACAAACAGATTGTTTGACCAGATCCACTGGATCGTGGTGCAGTCACTGAAGGCTGTAGCTGTAAGTTGATGTGATGTTAGTTGTTCTTTTTAAATAATATATTAAGAAAGTGTCTTCCTAATCCATATGATGTTTCACTCATAGGTGACTCTATTAGGTAAACCTTGATAAGGTCAGGTTGGGCCCCCTTTTGCCTTAAGAACTTCCTTAATTCTTTGTGGCATAGATTTGTCAAGCTGTTGGAAACAGATCTTGAGATTTTGCTACATATTGACATTCTAGCAACACACTGTTCCTGCAGATCAAACCAACAACCATGCCATGTTCAAAGGCACTTAAGTCACCTTTCTTCCTCATGTTAATGCTCAGTTTGAACTTCAGCAGATCATCTTGACCCTGCGTTTATGCCTAAATGCATTGAGTTGCTGATTTGAGTTAACACAAAAATCCGAACAGCTGCACCTAATAAAATGGCCTGTGAATGTATTGTTACCTACCACCATATATTCTGCAGCCCCTTTTTCAGTTTTCAGGCAACACCAGGAAGTTTAATGGGGTTTTTTTTCTTATTACAGTTTTCACATAAAGTAACAGTTAATTGTGGAGAGTGCTGCTAAAGTAAACATATTGTCTGTACATTTTCACCAGTGTATGTTATAAGAATATGATGCATATGAATTTAGTTCTTTAATTTCGCTCTGCAGTAACTTTTTGGCAACTTGGAGGGTGACAGTTCTCACGTAGTTTATCATAACCCTTAGATGTTGTTAGCTAACGGTTCCTAATTTAAACATCTGACAGAAGCTGTTTTCAAGCCACAGCGTTCACTCTGTGTAAAGTTAATGTCTGATTTGTAACTGCTTAAGTTCAAACATTTTGAAACACACTGCTGCAAGCCACCTGGATGTGGTGATGGCTTTTTTGTTTTTAGAACAACAGCACAATCAACCTAATGCACACTTCCTCTTTCTGCTAAGTAACTGGACTTGCTTCCTGTCTAAAGCCTCCATACCCGGGCCACTTTGTGTGCCTATAGTTATGACTGATTATTTGCTAACATCCTTCATTGATGAATCGCTCTGTGTTGCATCAATCAAGTTTCTACATAAAAGAATCACTCTTGAGAAGATCCCAAATGCTAAATCACTCTTTGCTTTTCTGTCTCACAGCCTGTGATGAACAATGACAAGCACTGTTTTGAGTGTTACGGGTATGACATCATTATTGATGACAAGTTGAAGCCATGGCTTATTGAGGTAAGATGTTTAAAAAAGGCATTAACAATTTAAAAAAGTGTTTTTCTTTACTTATTTTTCTTTCTTTCTTTCTTTCTTTTTTGGGCATATTTGAGTCCTTGATTACTTATCGTGGTTGCACAGTAACACCATGTTCCTTTCCTTAGATTGTGGAGTAAATTTGAATGCCCTTGAGGTATGTTTAGATGTGTATTCAAATGTGTGCTGAAGGTCTGCTTTTAACCCATGCAGTGCTGCTGACAAGCACTGCTCAAAGGAGAGGAAACTGAGAATTGCCATGCAATACATTCTTTTGTTGTCATGGTATAAGACTGTCATATTTTGACAGCTGTACAATGTGTTGCTAGGTTTTGAGGCTAGGTCTGAGCTATTTCTGTTCACAGACACCATTCTGCTCTATTTTGGGCAAAAGAAAGTTGGTTGAAGGGCGTAAAGGCTCCTCAGTGAGCAACTTGTGCCACAAACCTACTCAAGACCACACTCTGTTGTTCATTAATCTTGCAGTTTCCTGTTACGCTACGAGGAGCTAAAGTAGGTCTTTGTGTTGCTGCCTTTCACATTGATGATAGAGTAACTGCTTCATCTCACTCTCCGCACTCATGTAAATTTTCCACCATGTATCTAATGTTCTAATGTAGCAGCTGCATTTCCTTCCTGATAAGAGCTTCTCTGTAAAGACAGGAAGAAATGAAAACAATCTGCTCATACCTGTTTGGATCCCTGGGGTATTATTAAGCACTGCCCATTTGGAGCAAAAGCAGATCCATTTGCGTATGGTGCAAACCCCCCTTTTAAATGTAAATGTGGTTTTCTTGGTGTGATCCTCAGGTCAACGCCTCTCCCTCGTTGACATCCAGCACAGCCAACGACCGCATCCTTAAGTACAACCTCATCAATGACACCCTCAACATTGTTACACCCAATGGGGACATTCCAGACTGCCGCTGGAATCGGAGCCCGCCTCGAGAGGCCCTGGGCAACTATCAAGTCCTGTGAGTGAACCTGTCAGTCATATTCAGGCCTTAAAGACCAAAATTGTATGAAAACTAATTTTATTTTTAAGCTCTGCATTCTCAGAGTGTATTAAAATGTGTCAAAGAAAGACAGCAGGGATGTAGACTAATGGCCACCAGTTATGGTTTGTCTGTACAGAATATCTGGCCTTCAAACTATTTTTCTTTGTATCTGAGACCTTCGATAGCTCAGTTGGTAGAGTGGAGGACTGTAGTGGAGAGCGCAGAAGTCCTTAGGTCGCTTGTTCAAATCCGGCTCCAAGGAGAAGCTTTTAGTACGTGGTCTGACAGTTAAACAATAAACACACCTGCTGTTATTGTTTTACTGTAACAAAGTTGTAACCTCCCATTTCCCATTTGTATTTTTATGTGCTCTTTCAACTCAGATTATATAGAGGTAAAACAGAGATATCCTTAGGTTGCTGGTTCAAAATCTACTCACTGGTTTCTGTTTGACATGTCTGCAGCAGAGATTATATACTGTGCTCATCAATCACATGTTTAAACACTCATCCTCATCATCAAGTTCTAGCTGTCTGACTACATTTAATTAACTAAACTGTATTTTTAAATGCATTATTATTGTCAGAAATAAAAATTAGCATTTAATTGAAAAACAGTTTGAATTTGAACTTATCAGCATAGTGCAGGCCTCTAGACTAACTTTTTGCAACGGTTGCACTGGTGTGCCTAACTTTTTTTCTTAGGTGCACCAGCACAAAAGTTAGATGCACCCAAATTTTTCAACCTCATCGCTTAACACCGCAGCTTTACATCCTCACTTTTTTTTTAATTGCCGTCCATACAGATAATATTGATTTGTAAATGATTAACTAACAATCTTGTCAACACAAAGTTCTTTATTTGGAGCACATTTCTACAAGAAAGATAAGTTACCGTATTTTTTGGACCATAAGGCGCACCGGATTTTAAGGCACATTAAGCAAAACAAAACAGTCATATAAGTCAAACTTTACTCAACTCATTCTGCTTGCTTCCTCCACTTCTGTACCATTGATTCATTGATGTTGAATCACAGCTTCTCTATTCCCATGTTCTACTGCGTGACTGATAGAGTTTGAAATCCGCTTCGTAAGCATGACTTTTAACAGGGGCCATTTTGGGGTCGATATACACACGCAATATGGTAATATTTTGCTGAAGCACAGTACGTATTACTGCGAGGCTCCTGACTACAGTAGCCGTAATGCTCCAACAATCCATCAAGCGGTGTGGCTTCGTAGCTTACCAAAGTTGTACTAAAATAGTTGGCGCTGTGTACCACATAAAATCAGTTTGTGGTCAGTAAGCACAACCAGAATTCATACATAAGGCACGCTTTTGAGGAAATGAAAGGATTATAGGTGCGCCATATAGTCCGAAAAATACGGTACTGAAAACGTTCATGTGCTTAAAGTGCTTCACTGAGCTGAAATTTCAACTTAAAATATCTCAAGATATATAGAATAAAAAGAAAGTCAAAATTAAGGCTCCTCACCTTAAGGTGACACTGCAGGTTCCTTAAGCGGAAATTCTGTAAGAGAATTCCCTTTGTGATTTAATTAAGTTATTATGTTGGCATCCTAACATGCAAACCGTAGTGGAAAATGCCTCAATTCTTAGGTCGCTGCCGCTTATTCAGCTGTAATTATAAGCTTTTGATATGAGAAGGAATAGTGTGTGACATTACATGTTGAACAGTAAATACATTGCACTGTAACAGTGTACTCTAGTCACAATTTCCTAGTTCTCAGTCAGAATTTTCATTTGGGACAGCTCTGTTAACTACAATCATCAACCTGAAACGTCAGAGCAGACCCCCCCAACCCAGGTTAACAGTCGAAGATGGCCCAGTAAACCTAACTACAAAGCATAGTTCAACATGCTGTACACAGAGGATGTGATCAGTCATTCCGGGGTGAGTTGCCTTCCTTTGATAGCTCAGTTGGTAGAGCAAAGGACGGTAGTGGTAAACACTGGAATCTTTAGGTCTCTGGTTCACATCCAGCCTACAGTAGAGCCTTTATATTTCCACACTTTTCCGCACGTCACTTGTTTGATGTGCATGTGGTATGGCTGCTGTCTTTGTCTTTTAATGAGAAGCAGTAACATTATGCCTTCATTGACCGCTGCTCTGCTATTGCCAGTATGCCAATATGTTAATTGTTACTAATTTAGTATGCTAAACTAATGCTAATATTTTTGTAAACACAGGGGTTGTTGTTGTTTGAGTATATTTTATTTTACTTCACAGAAAATCTGAAAGTCAGCAGATATATCAGTCCAACTTGCAATTCTTTTTATTCAGGCTATACAGAGATCGATATCATCAGTTATGAAAGGGCTGTTCCTGTCTTCCTTCAATAGCTCAGTTGGTAGAGCAGAGGACCATAACGTGGATACCACGTCATAACCTTAGGTAGTGGATTAGGTTGACGACGTATCCGTGGCTATCCTTAGTCGCTGGTTCAACTCCAGCTTGAAGGAAGATGTTAGTGAAATCCTCTCTTTCCATAGAGGACTGTCCGTCTACATTGGATCCTACTTTCACTTTCTAAGTAACTGTCTTACTTGAGTTTTTAGCTCATATCTGACTCAAACAAGAGGCTTTTAATAGTGTGTGGTGCTCAGTATATTAATTAAAGGCTGACCACTTCTAAATATAGGAAAATACCAGTTGCTGTAACTAATTGTTGTGTGTAGTTGCAACAAATATATATATAACTATAGTGTAAATAAATACATAACTGAAGTATAATCTTCTGAACTTGTAATAAAAAGACTGATTTTTTTTCAAGCAACTTGTTTGATGACCAGTGTTTTGTGGATAAAATAGGTCGTCCTAATGAGCTCTGTCTGTGTGCCTTCCTTCAATAGCTCAGCTCGTAGAGCAGAGGACTGTAGAGTGGATGCCACGTCATACAGATATGGATATCATCAGTCATTAAAGGCCTGTTCCTGTCTTCCTTCAATAGCTCAGTTGGTAGAGCAGAGGACCATAACATGGATACTGCGTCATAACCTTAGCTAGTGGATTGGGTTGGCGTTGTATCCGTGGCTATCCTTAGTCGCTGGTTCAACTCCAGCTTGAAGGGAGGCTTTAGTGAAATCCTCTTTGTCGGAGGACTGAGCAGTTCATTTTCTGCTTAATAGAGCTCTTTTAACTACTGCCCTTTTTAGAGAATTGTGCTGATCATATAATCATGTAAAGATGTTGCTCTAGTGGAACTGCTCCAGGCTGTCTTCCTTCGATAGCTCACTTCGTAAAGCGCCGGACTGTAAAGGGTAACATGGGAAACCTTGGGTCACTGGTTTAAATCTGGCTGTTTATTTAACTGATGGAGATCTACATAGATGTTTATATGTATGCTAACTCCATATTTCACTCTGTGATGTTAAATATTTATTTAACAGAATGTATTTGCACCCCTTGAATCCCATTACATAAGCAAAACTCCACTGGAATAACTGTTTGGTGCTGCTTAACTAGTCAACATACTGTATGCTGCATTGAGCCCATAGTTTATACTCATTAACTACTTGTTATGTGTAGTTAAAACATATAATTAACACATATGTTGTCTTCTGACTTTGTAGTCAATTATGAATGTTGGTCATAACTTTTGATGGTTCAGCCGGTAGAATGGATCCATGAGCATTTCTCCTGTGATTGTTATGGCATACCTTGTTGTTGTAGTTGAACTGGTCCAGTTGGTCTGTTAGGTGTGGGTTCTTTCAGTAGCTCAGTTGGTAACGTGGAAACGGATACTGGCATCCTTAGGTTGCTGGTCCAAATCTGGCTCTAAGAATAAGATAATTTCCTAAAGTGGTTCTGATATATATCCATCTACATTGGATTTTACTTTCTAAGTAACTTTCTTACTTGAGTTTTAAGCTTATATCTGACTCAAACCAGAGACTTTTAATAGTGTGTGGTGCTCAGTATATTAATTAGAGGCTGAAATATAGGAAAAAAACCAGTAATACTACTTTTAATCTATGTTGTAACTAACTGTCGTGTGTTGTTGCAACAAATATATATATGTAACTGTAATAAATAGTGTAAATAAATAACTAAAGTATAATCTTCTGAACTTGTAATAAAAAGACTAAATTATCTTTAAGCGACTTGTTTGATGACCAGTGTTTTGTGGATAAAATAGGTCGTCCTAATGAGCTCCGTGTGTGTGCCTTCCTTCAATAGCTCAGCTGGTAGAGCAGAGGACTGTAGAGTGGATGCCACGTCATACAGATATGGATATCATCAGTCATTAAAGGACTGTTCCTGTCTTCCTTCGATAGCTCAGTTGGTAGAGCAGAGGACCATAACATGGATACTGCGTCATAACCTTAGGTAGTGGATTAGGTTGACGACGTATCCGTGGCTATCCTTAGTCGCTGGTTCAACTCCAGCTTGAAGGAAGATGTTAGTGAAATCCTCTCTTTCCATAGAGGACTGTCTGTCTACATTGGATTCTACTTTATTACTCAAGTTTTTAGCTCACATCTGACTCAAACCAAAGGCTTCTAATAGTGTGTGGTGCTCAATTTATTAATTAAAGGCTGACCACTTCTAAATATAGGAAAATACCAGTAATACTATGCTGTAACTAATTGTCGTGTGTAGGGATTGGTATCGTTTAGGTTTTATCCGATACCGGTGCCAAACCGGTACTTTTGAAACGGTGCCGGTGCTTAAACGGTGCTCAAACCGGTGCTTAAAGAATGAAGAACACACACTTTGTCCAAAAACCTCTCATGTTCAGCTGTTTTTTTTTTGTAAAAAGATAACAATGTTAGCCTTTTCTGCAGCTATAGGGCATATATGGTCTCACTCTTGTCTGGAAGAAGTGCTTAAACAATGGAAAAAACACAAACTTTGTCCAAAAACCTCTCATGTTTAACGGTTTTCCAATTTTCCTTTGGTCATTTTAGCCTTTTTGGCCAGGGTGAAGGGAGTATCTGCCATCAAACAAGAAGACAGCCGCATGTAACTACAACGGTGTTTGCTAGTTCACCTTACATGCATTAATGTAATAATGTGGTTAGCCTAATTACACACGAACAACATGAAGCTACTCACGCAGAGAAGAACGGCTGCTGCTGCCATCATCATCCGTCATCATTTCTGCTACGCTGACAGGGCTAGGGGCCAGGATTCTACTCTTCGGGTTCTTGGGGGATGTTGCTAACTCTGGGTCCGATAACAGGCACCACGCCCGCAGTAGATGTGCACGGTGTGAGGTCTCGCAGCAAGCTATCAAACACGGCGCATTTCTCGGCTTAAAAACCCCCCGCTATGCGTCGCCAGGTGTTTCATCGGATTTGAGGTGTTACCTCCTTTGACAGTATCACAGTATCAGCTTAAAGCACTTGTTGCATGCTGCTGGGTTTGGATCTTTTGCTGTGAAGTACAGCCAGACTTTTGATCGCTTCGCCTTGGGCGTTTTTAATCTGTAGCTCTGCTCTAAAACAACGTACGTACCTGTCCCCGCCTACTATCCTCGGAAACGTAAAATGATTGGCTAGAATTGGCTCAGGAAAAAAAAGCACCGAAATAAAGCACCGAAATGTGCGCTGCTTTTCGGTCTGGTTACTACCGTTTATGTCAGAACGCACCGGACACCGGTACCCATCTCTAGTCGTCTGTAGTTGCAATATATATCTACAGTATATATATATACATATATAGATATATGTATATATATATAACTATAGTGTAAATAAATACATAACTGAAGTATAATCTTCTGAACTTGTAATAAAAAGACTAAATTATCTTTAAGCGACTTGTTTGATGACCAGTGTTTGTGGATAAAATAGGCCGTCCTAATGAGCTGTGTGTGCGGCTTCCTTCAATAGCTCAGCTCGTAGAGCAGAGGACTGTAGAGTGGATGCCACTTCATACAGATATGGATATCATCAGTCATTAAAGGGCTGTTCCCGTCTTCCTTCGATAGCTCAGTTGGTAGAGCAGAGGACCATAACATGGATACTGCGTCATAACCTTAGCTAGTGGATTAGGTTGACGACGTATCCGTGGCTATCCTTAGTCGCTGGTTCAACTCCAGCTTGAAGGAAGATGTTAGTGAAATCCTCTCTTTCCATAGAGGACTGTCCGTGTACATTGGATTCTACTTTCTTACTCAAGTTTTTAGCTCACATCTGACTCAAACCAAAGCCTTCTAATAGTGTGTGGTGCTCAATTTATTAATTAAAGGCTGACCACTTCTAAATATAGGAAAATACCAGTAATACTATGCTGTAACTAATTGTCGTGTGTAGTTGCAATATATATCTATATCTATATATATATAGATATATAGATATATATGTATATATATCTATATATATATATATAACTGTAGTGTAAATAAATACATAACTGAAGTATAATCTTCTGAACTTGTAATAAAAAGACTGAATTTTTTTTAAGCGACCAGTTTGATAACCAGTGTTTTGTGGATAAAATAGGTCGTCCTAATGAGCTCTGTGTGTGTGCCTTCCTTCAATAGCTCAGCTGGTAGAGCAGAGGACCATAACATGGATACCACGTCATGATGACCTTAGATAGAGGATTGGGTTGGCGTCGTATCCGTGGCTATCCTTAGTCGCTGGTTCAACTCCAGCTTGAAGGGAGGTGTTAGTGAAATCCTCTTTCTTGGAGGACTATCAGTTCATTTTCTGCTTAATAGAGCTCTTTTAACTACTGCCCTTTTACAGAATTGTGCTGATCATATAATCATTTAAAGATGTTGCTCTAGTGGAACTGCTCCAGGCTGTCTTCCTTCGATAGCTCACTTGGTAAAGCGCCCGGACTGTAAAGGGTAACATGGGAAACCTTGGGTCACTGGTTTAAATCTGGCTGTTTATTTAACTGATGGAGATCTACATAGATGTTTATATGTATGCTAACTCCATATTTCACTCTGTGATGTTAAATATTTATTTAACAGAATGTATTTGCACCCCTTGAATCCCATTACATAAGCAAAACTCCACTGGAATAACTGTTTGGTGCTGCTTAACTAGTCAACATACTGTATGCTGCATTGAGCCCATAGTTTATACTCATTAACTACTTGTTATGTGTAGTTAAAACATATAATTAACACATATGTTGTCTTCTGACTTTGTAGTCAATTATGAATGTTGGTCATAACTTTTGATGGTTCAGCCGGTAGAATGGATCCATGAGCATTTCTCCTGTGATTGTTATGGCATACCTTGTTGTTGTAGTTGAACTGGTCCAGTTGGTCTGTTAGGTGCGGGTTCTTTCAGTAGCTCAGTTGGTAACGTGGAAAGCGGATACTGGCATCCTTAGGTTGCTGGTCCAAATCTGGCTCTAAGAATAAGATAATTTCCTAAAGTGGTTCTGATATATATCCATCTACATTGGATTTTACTTTCTAAGTAACTTTCTTACTTGAGTTTTAAGCTTATATCTGACTCAAACCAGAGACTTTTAATAGTGTGTGGTGCTCAGTATATTAATTAGAGGCTGAAATATAGGAAAAACCAGTAATACTACTTTTAATCTATGTTGTAACTAACTGTCGTGTGTTGTTGCAACAAATATATATATGTAACTGTAATAAATAGTGTAAATAAATAAATAACTAAAGTATAATCTTCTGAACTTGTAATAAAAAGACTAAATTATCTTTAAGCGACTTGTTTGATGACCAGTGTTTTGTGGATAAAATAGGCCGTCCTAATGAGCTGTGTGTGTGTGGCTTCCTTCAATAGCTCAGCTGGTAGAGCAGAGGACTGTAGAGTGGATGCCACTTCATACAGATATGGATATCATCAGTCATTAAAGGACTGTTCCTGTCTTCCTTCGATAGCTCAGTTGGTAGAGCAGAGGACCATAACATGGGTACTGCGTCATAACCT
Source organism: Oreochromis aureus (assembly GCF_013358895.1). NCBI lineage: Eukaryota > Metazoa > Chordata > Actinopteri > Cichliformes > Cichlidae > Oreochromis > Oreochromis aureus. The sequence continues at coordinate 14,245,330 of NC_052958.1, read as the reverse complement.
TAGGTAGTGGATTAGGTTGACGACGTATCCGTGGCTATCCTTAGTCGCTGGTTCAACTCCAGCTTGAAGGAAGATGTTAGTGAAATCCTCTCTTTCCATAGAGGACTGTCCGCTCACATTGGATTCTACTTTCTTGCTCAAGTTTTTAGCTCACATCTGACTCAAACCAAAGGCTTCTAATAGTGTGTGGTGCTCAATTTATTAATTAAAGGCTGACCACTTCTAAATATAGGAAAATACCAGTAATACTATGCTGTAACTAATTGTCGTGTGTAGTTGCAATATATATCTATATCTATATATATATAGATATAGATATATATGTATATATATAACTGTAGTGTAAATAAATACATAACTGAAGTATAATCTTCTGAACTTGTAATAAAAAGACTGAATTTTTTTTAAGCGACCAGTTTGATAACCAGTGTTTTGTGGATAAAATAGGTCGTCCTAATGAGCTCTGTGTGTGAGCCTTCCTTCAATAGCTCAGCTGGTAGAGCAGAGGACCATAACATGGATACCACGTCATGATGACCTTAGATAGAGGATTGGGTTGGCGTCGTATCCGTGGCTATCCTTAGTCGCTGGTTCAACTCCAGCTTGAAGGGAGGTGTTAGTGAAATCCTCTTTCTTGGAGGACTATCAGTTCATTTTCTGCTTAATAGAGCTCTTTTAACTACTGCCCTTTTTACAGAATTGTGCTGATCATATAATCATTTAAAGATGTTGCTCTAGTGGAACTGCTCCAGGCTGTCTTCCTTCGATAGCTCACTTGGTAAAGCGCCGGACTGTAAAGGGTAACATGGGAAACCTTGGGTCACTGGTTTAAATCTGGCTGTTTATTTAACTGATGGAGATCTACATAGATGTTTATATGTATGCTAACTCCATATTTCACTCTGTGATGTTAAATATTTATTTAACAGAATGTATTTGCACCCCTTGAATCCCATTACATAAGCAAAACTCCACTGGAATAACTGTTTGGTGCTGCTTAACTAGTCAACATACTGTATGCTGCATTGAGCCCATAGTTTATACTCATTAACTACTTGTTATGTGTAGTTAAAACATATAATTAACACATATGTTGTCTTCTGACTTTGTAGTCAATTATGAATTGACTACATCTGCATCTGCATCTACAGATGCAGATGTTGTTATAATTTCTGAAACTTGGTTAACTAAATCTATTACCAATGAAGACATTAACATATATGGATACAATGTATATCGTACTGATAGGCCAAAAAAAGGAGGCGGTGTAGCTATTTATGTCAAATCAAGATTTAATGCCTCGATTGTTCTGTCCCAATCGATATGCAAACAAATGGAGTTTTTGGCTTTGAATGTAGATATTGCTAATACTCTTTCGATAACCATTGTTGGGTGTTACAGGCCCCCATCTGCTTCAAAAGAGGCATTATCTTCACTAAAGCATCTTTTGGCTAAATTAAATTACACTGAACTACTAATGGCTGGAGATTTGAACTGGGACTGGCTAAATGCAACTTCTGGTGAATTTAAAGAATTTTGCGATTCAATTAATCTTACCCAGCTAGTCTATCTTCCTACCAGGCCAAATCTTAAATGCCCTGAAAAGTCCACATTAATTGATTTGGTTTTAACAAATGTACCTCATAAATTCTCTTCGCTTGGTGTCTTCTGTAATGACCTAAGTGATCACTGTGTTGTTGCTGTTTGTAGAAATGCTAAAATTCCAAAATGTAAGTCGCGATAGTGTGTAAAGGAATCTTAAACAATTCAATGAACAGGCTTTTCATCATGATTTGTCAGTAGTTAACTGGGAAAAAATCGGACTATTACCAGATGTAGAGTTAGCCTGGACATATTTTAAGGAAAGTTTTATGGAAATTGTTAATAAACATGCCCCCCACGGAAAGTTAGAATTAAAGGCCGAGAAAATCCCTGGTTCTCGCAGACACTCGCAGATAACATACACAAGCGTAATAGAGCATGGGACAAGGCGAGGCAAACAGATACTACCACTGATTGGTCTGTTTTCAAACAGCTTAGAAATAAATGCACTTCTCTTATTAAAAAGGCCAAATCCGAATACTTTTGTCTGTCACCACTGAGAATCTCAACGATCCACAGAAATTTTGGAAAGTAATCAAGTCTTTTCTGCCAACAAAATGACTCAAACCTTTCCTAAATTTGTTGTAAAAGATTCAGTCTCAATTAATGATAAAACTGAAATTTTGAATTGCTTTAATGAGCACTTTTTATCAGTGGGTTCCTTGTTTGATTCTGCAGAAACTTTTTAACAAATTCTTGCCCAGAATTCTCTATGTTTTCTGGAGACCGTTTTAACTTTGTACCTTTTAGTGTTTATGAAGTGCATAAAGCTTTAAAGGCTTTGGATCACAGAAAACCTCCTGGTCCAGACTTGATGGAACCTTATTTTCTGAAGTTGGCAGCGGATTATATTGCAGAACCACTTTCAATTCTATTTAATTTTCAATTAAAACCAAAGAAATTCCATCGGTTTGGAAATCAGCTTTTGTCTTGCCTTTGTTGAAAGGAGGTGATCCATCAGTGTTGACTAATTATAGGCCAATATCAAATTTGTGTGTTTTATCCAAAATCATGGAATCTCTAGTTTGTGACCAGTTGAAGGAGTTTTGTACTCTAATGATATTGTTTCTAAATTTCAGTCAGGCTTCAGGAAAAACACAGTACTAACACTGCCACTATGAAAGTGATAAATGATATTATTATGGCACTTGATAAGAAATTGTACTGTGCGTCACTCTTTATTGACCTCTCAAAAGCTTTTGACACTGTTGATCATGCTGTCCTAAAAACAGACTGCTCAGCCTTGGATTGTCAGAACATGCAATAGCGTGGTTCTCAAATTATCTGAATAATAGAACCCAGTGCATTAAACTTGAAGGTCTTTGTTCTGAATTTGTTGCTGTCCACAAGGGGTGCCACAGGGCTCAGTTTTGGGTCCCCTTCTGTTTCTTTTTATATATCAATGACTTGGGTCAAAATGTCTCAGACACAAATTTGCATTTTATGCTGACGATACAGTTATTTACTGTTATGGTTCATCTCTTACTCAGGCCATTGAAACCTTACAGAAAGCCTTTGTTGCTTTCCAGCATTCACTTATCCAGCTAAAATTAGTTCTCAATGCTGATAAGACTAAGCTAATGTTGTTTTCTAAGGCAAAGAAGGTCCCAGAGCCTATTCCAGTGGTGTCCACCCTTGAAGGAAATGTCATAGAGATAGTTCATGAATATAAATACCTTGGTGTCTGGATAGATGACTCCTTTACCTTTAAACCACATATAGAGACTTGTAAAGAAACTGAGGCTGAAACTTCGTTTCTTTTTCCGTAATAAACAGTGTTTTTCTTTTGCAGTAAAAACGTCTTGTCACTGCAACCTTTTTATCTGTGTTAGATTATGGTGACATTCTGTATATGAACGCTTCTTCTTCATGCCTTCTAATGTTGGACACGGTGTATCATGCTTCCTTGAGGTTTATCACCAATTGTAGATATTTGACCCATCATTGTGACTTGTACTTAAGAGTAAATTGGCCTTCTTTGGCCATTAGAAGACAGGGGCATTGGTACACTTTTATTTACAAAGCTATGCTTGGATTGCTGCCTCCTTATATTTGTACTTTGGTCACAAGGAAAAATAGTGGTTCTTACTCCTTGCGTTCAAATGATCAGCTGCTGCTGTCTGTTCCCCTTGTCCGCACAGAGTTGGGTAAGAAAGCCTTTGTCCACTCTGCGCCTTTTTCGTGGAACCTGTTACAGAAAGACTGAAACTGACTGAACTGTTGTCTTTAAATGTTTTAAAACTAAACTCAAAGCCCTACAGACTGCCTCAATAATGTGTAATTGTTTTGTGTAATTTTTAATCTTGTTTGTTTGTATGTATTTGTTTGGAAATTTGCTGCCTCTTGGCCAGGACTCCCTTGAAAAAGAGGTTTTTAATCTCAATGGGACATTCCTGGTTAAATAAAGGTTAAATAAAATAAAATAAATGTTGGTCATAACTTTTGATGGTTCAGCCGGTAGAATGGATCCATGAGCATTTCTCCTGTGATTGTTATGGCATACCTTGTTGTTGTAGTTGAACTGGTCCAGTTGGTCTGTTAGGTGCGGGTTCTTTCAGTAGCTCAGTTGGTAACGTGGAAACGGATACTGGCATCCTTAGGTTGCTGGTCCAAATCTGGCTCTAAGAATAAGATAATTTCCTAAAGTGGTTCTGATATATATCCATCTACATTGGATTTTACTTTCTAAGTAACTTTCTTACTTGAGTTTTAAGCTTATATCTGACTCAAACCAGAGACTTTTAATAGTGTGTGGTGCTCAGTATATTAATTAGAGGCTGAAATATAGGAAAAAACCAGTAATACTACTTTTAATCTATGTTGTAACTAACTGTCGTGTGTTGTTGCAACAAATATATATATGTAACTGTAATAAATAGTGTAAATAAATAAATAACTAAAGTATAATCTTCTGAACTTGTAATAAAAAGACTAAATTATCTTTAAGCGACTTGTTTGATGACCAGTGTTTTGTGGATAAAATAGGCCGTCCTAATGAGCTGTGTGTGTGCGCCTTCCTTCAATAGCTCAGCTGGTAGAGCAGAGGACTGTAGAGTGGATGCCACTTCATACAGATATGGATATCATCAGTCATTAAAGGACTGTTCCTGTCTTCCTTCGATAGCTCAGTTGGTAGAGCAGAGGACCATAACATGGGTACTGCGTCATAACCTTAGGTAGTGGATTAGGTTGACGACGTATCCGTGGCTATCCTTAGTCGCTGGTTCAACTCCAGCTTGAAGGAAGATGTTAGTGAAATCCTCTCTTTCCATAGAGGACTGTCCGTCTACATTGGATTCTACTTTCTTGCTCAAGTTTTTAGCTCACATCTGACTCAAACCAAAGGCTTCTAATAGTGTGTGGTGCTCAATTTATTAATTAAAGGCTGACCACTTCTAAATATAGGAAAATACCAGTAATACTATGCTGTAACTAATTGTCGTGTGTAGTTGCAATATATATCTATATCTATATATATATACATATAGATATATATGTATATATATAACTGTAGTGTAAATAAATACATAACTGAAGTATAATCTTCTGAACTTGTAATAAAAAGACTGAATTTTTTTTAAGCGACCAGTTTGATAACCAGTGTTTTGTGGATAAAATAGGTCGTCCTAATGAGCTCCGTGTGTGTGCTTTCCTTCAATAGCTCAGCTGGTAGAGCAGAGGACCATAACATGGATACCACGTCATGATAACCTTAGATAGAGGATTGGGTTGGCGTCGTATCCGTGGCTATCCTTAGTCGCTGGTTCAACTCCAGCTTGAAGGGAGGCGTTAGTGAAATCCTCTTTGTCGGAGGACTGATCAGTTCATTTTCTGCTTAATAGAGCTCTTTTAACTACTGCCCTTTTTAGAGAATTGTGCTGATCATATAATCATGTAAAGATGTTGCTCTAGTGGAACTGCTCCAGGCTGTCTTCCTTCGATAGCTCACTTGGTAAAGCGCCGGACTATAAAGGGTAACATGGGAAACCTTGGGTCACTGGTTTAAATCTGGCTGTTTATTTAACTGATGGAGATCTACATAGATGTTTATATGTATGCTTACTCCATATTTCACTCTGTGATGTTAAATATTTATTTAACAGAATGTATTTGCACCCCTTGAATCCCATTACATAAGCAAAACTCCACTGGAATAACTGTTTGGTGCTGCTTAACTAGTCAACATACTGTATGCTGCATTGAGCCCATAGTTTATACTCATTAACTACTTGTTATGTGTAGTTAAAACATATAATTAACACATATGTTGTCTTCTGACTTTGTAGTCAATTATGAATGTTGGTCATAACTTTTGATGGTTCAGCCGGTAGAATGGATCCATGAGCATTTCTCCTGTGATTGTTATGGCATACCTTGTTGTTGTAGTTGAACTGGTCCAGTTGGTCTGTTAGGTGTGGGTTCTTTCAGTAGCTCAGTTGGTAGCGTGGAAACGGATACTGGCATCCTTAGGTTGCTGGTCCAAATCTGGCTCTAAGAATAAGATAATTTCCTAAAGTGGTTCTGATATATATCCATCTACATTGGATTTTACTTTCTAAGTAACTTTCTTGAGTTTTAAGCTTATATCTGACTCAAACCAGAGACTTTTAATAGTGTGTGGTGCTCAGTATATTAATTAGAGGCTGAAATATAGGAAAAAACCAGTAATACTACTTTTAATCTATGTTGTAACTAACTGTCGTGTGTTGTTGCAACAAATATATATATGTAACTGTAATAAATAGTGTAAATAAATAAATAACTAAAGTGTAATCTTCTGAACTTGTAATAAAAAGACTAAATTATCTTTAAGCGACTTGTTTGATGACCAGTGTTTGTGGATAAAATAGGCCGTCCTAATGAGCTGTGTGTGTGCGGCTTCCTTCAATAGCTCAGCTGGTAGAGCAGAGGACTGTAGAGTGGATGCCACGTCATACAGATATGGATATCATCAGTCATTAAAGGACTGTTCCTGTCTTCCTTCGATAGCTCAGTTGGTAGAGCAGAGGACCATAACATGGGTACTGCGTCATAACCTTAGGTAGTGGATTAGGTTGACGACGTATCCGTGGCTATCCTTAGTCGCTGGTTCAACTCCAGCTTGAAGGAAGATGTTAGTGAAATCCTCTCTTTCCATAGAGGACTGTCTGTCTACATTGGATTCTACTTTCTTACTCAAGTTTTTAGCTCACATCTGACTCAAACCAAAGGCTTCTAATAGTGTGTGGTGCTCAATTTATTAATTAAAGGCTGACCACTTCTAAATATAGGAAAATACCAGTAATACTATGCTGTAACTAATTGTCGTGTGTAGTTGCAATATATCTATATCTCTATATATATAGATATAGATATATATGTATATATATAACTGTAGTGTAAATAAATACATAACTGAAGTATAATCTTCTGAACTTGTAATAAAAAGACTGAATTTTTTTAGCGACCAGTTTGATAACCAGTGTTTTGTGGATAAAATAGGTCGTCCTAATGAGCTCCGTGTGTGTGCCTTCCTTCAATAGCTCAGCTGGTAGAGCAGAGGACCATAACATGGATACCACGTCATGATGACCTTAGATAGAGGATTGGGTTGGCGTCGTATCCGTGGCTATCCTTAGTCGCTGGTTCAACTCCAGCTTGAAGGGAGGTGTTAGTGAAATCCTCTTTCTTGGAGGACTATCAGTTCATTTTCTGCTTAATAGAGCTCTTTTAACTACTGCCCTTTTACAGAATTGTGCTGATCATATAATCATTTAAAGATGTTGCTCTAGTGGAACTGCTCCAGGCTGTCTTCCTTCGATAGCTCACTTGGTAAAGCGCCCGGACTGTAAAGGGTAACATGGGAAACCTTGGGTCACTGGTTTAAATCTGGCTGTTTATTTAACTGATGGAGATCTACATAGATGTTTATATGTATGCTAACTCCATATTTCACTCTGTGATGTTAAATATTTATTTAACAGAATGTATTTGCACCCTTGAATCCCATTACATAAGCAAAACTCCACTGGAATAACTGTTTGGTGCTGCTTAACTAGTCAACATACTGTATGCTGCATTGAGCCCATAGTTTATACTCATTAACTACTTGTTATGTGTAGTTAAAACATATAATTAACACATATGTTGTCTTCTGACTTTGTAGTCAATTATGAATGTTGGTCATAACTTTTGATGGTTCAGCCGGTAGAATGGATCCATGAGCATTTCTCCTGTGATTGTTATGGCATACCTTGTTGTTGTAGTTGAACTGGTCCAGTTGGTCTGTTAGGTGCGGGTTCTTTCAGTAGCTCAGTTGGTAGCGTGGAAACGGATACTGGCATCCTTAGGTTGCTGGTCCAAATCTGGCTCTAAGAATAAGATAATTTCCTAAAGTGGTTCTGATATATATCCATCTACATTGGATTTTACTTTCTAAGTAACTTTCTTACTTGAGTTTTAAGCTTATATCTGACTCAAACCAGAGACTTTTAATAGTGTGTGGTGCTCAGTATATTAATTAGAGGCTGAAATATAGGAAAAACCAGTAATACTACTTTTAATCTATGTTGTAACTAACTGTCGTGTGTTGTTGCAACAAATATATATATGTAACTGTAATAAATAGTGTAAATAAATAAATAACTAAAGTATAATCTTCTGAACTTGTAATAAAAAGACTAAATTATCTTTAAGCGACTTGTTTGATGACCAGTGTTTTGTGGATAAAATAGGCCGTCCTAATGAGCTGTGTGTGTGGCTTCCTTCAATAGCTCAGCTGGTAGAGCAGAGGACTGTAGAGTGGATGCCACTTCATACAGATATGGATATCATCAGTCATTAAAGGACTGTTCCTGTCTTCCTTCGATAGCTCAGTTGGTAGAGCAGAGGACCATAACATGGGTACTGCGTCATAACCTTAGGTAGTGGATTAGGTTGACGACGTATCCGTGGCTATCCTTAGTCGCTGGTTCAACTCCAGCTTGAAGGAAGATGTTAGTGAAATCCTCTCTTTCCATAGAGGACTGTCCGTCTACATTGGATTCTACTTTCTTACTCAAGTTTTTAGCTCATATCTGACTCAAACCAAAGGCTTCTAATAGTGTGTGGTGCTCAATTTATTAATTAAAGGCTGACCACTTCTAAATATAGGAAAATACCAGTAATACTATGCTGTAACTAATTGTCGTGTGTGGTTGCAATATATATCTATATCTATATATATATAGATATAGATATATATATATATATATATAACTGTAGTGTAAATAAATACATAACTGAAGTATAATCTTCTGAACTTGTAATAAAAGACTGAATTTTTTTAAGCGACCAGTTTGATAACCAGTGTTTTGTGGATAAAATAGGTCGTCCTAATGAGCTCCGTGTGTGTGCTTTCCTTCAATAGCTCAGCTGGTAGAGCAGAGGACCATAACATGGATACCACGTCATGATGACCTTAGATAGAGGATTGGGTTGGCGTTGTATCCGTGGCTATCCTTAGTCGCTGGTTCAACTCCAGCTTGAAGGGAGGCGTTAGTGAACTCCTCTTTGTCGGAGGACTGATCAGTTCATTTTCTGCTTAATAGAGCTCTTTTAACTACTGCCCTTTTTAGAGAATTGTGCTGATCATATAATCATGTAAACATGTTGCTCTAGTGGAACTGCTCCAGGCTGTCTTCCTTCGATAGCTCACTTGGTAAAGCGCCGGACTGTAAAGGGTAACATGGGAAACCTTGGGTCACTGGTTTAAATCTGGCTGTTTATTTAACTGATGGAGATCTACATAGATGTTTATATGTATGCTAACTCCATATTTCACTCTGTGATGTTAAATATTTATTTAACAGAATGTATTTGCACCCTTGAATCCCATTACATAAGCAAAACTCCACTGGAATAACTGTTTGGTGCTGCTTAACTAGTCAACATACTGTATGCTGCATTGAGCCCATAGTTTATACTCATTAACTACTTGTTATGTGTAGTTAAAACATATAATTAACACATATGTTGTCTTCTGACTTTGTAGTCAATTATGAATGTTGGTCATAACTTTTGATGGTTCAGCCGGTAGAATGGATCCATGAGCATTTCTCCTGTGATTGTTATGGCATACCTTGTTGTTGTAGTTGAACTGGTCCAGTTGGTCTGTTAGGTGTGGGTTCTTTCAGTAGCTCAGTTGGTAGCGTGGAAAGCGGATACTGGCATCCTTAGGTTGCTGGTCCAAATCTGGCTCTAAGAATAAGATAATTTCCTAAAGTGGTTCTGATATATATCCATCTACATTGGATTTTACTTTCTAAGTAACTTTCTTACTTGAGTTTTAAGCTTATATCTGACTCAAACCAGAGACTTTTAATAGTGTGTGGTGCTCAGTATATTAATTAGAGGCTGAAATATAGGAAAATACCAGTAATACTACTTTTAATCTATGTTGTAACTAACTGTCGTGTGTTGTTGCAACAAATATATATATGTAACTGTAATAAATAGTGTAAATAAATAAATAACTAAAGTGTAATCTTCTGAACTTGTAATAAAAAGACTAAATTATCTTTAAGCGACTTGTTTGATGACCAGTGTTTGTGGATAAAATAGGCCGTCCTAATGAGCTGTGTGTGCGCGGCTTCCTTCAATAGCTCAGCTCGTAGAGCAGAGGACTGTAGAGTGGATGCCACGTCATACAGATATGGATATCATCAGTCATTAAAGGACTGTTCCTGTCTTCCTTCGATAGCTCACTTGGTAGAGCAGAGGACCATAACATGGATACCACGTCATAACCTTAGGTAGTGGATTAGGTTGACTGCGTATCCTTGGCTATCCTTAGTCGCTGGTTCAAATCCAGCTCCAAGGAAGATGTTAGCAAAGGTCTGAAATCTTCTTTTCAGTTCCACTGCTGTGTTTTTAACTACTTATGTACTTAACTTTTTGCGGAATCGTGCTTATCATATAATCATGCTAAGATGTTGCTGTAGTGCGACTCCTTCAGTGGGGCATTGCAAAAGCGCCGGCTTTGCCTTCGTTAGCTCAGTTGGTATCATGCACAGGGCTCGCAAAATTTCAAAATCCCTGGTAGCCCTTCGGGCAGGCACTCTTCAGTTTGTGGTAGCCCAAAATAAATTTAAGTAGCCCGAATAAAAAAAGAGAGCAATTTTTTGATTGATGTTTTTTTTTCCTCTTTTGTTTCCATTACAATATTATACATTAAAGTATAATATTGTAACGGAAACAAAACATTAATCAAAAAATTGTTGAAGCACAAATTACAACATTACAATCATCAACTCAAATACTTGGTTCTAATTGAACAGAAATTTCTATGACCTTGTAAGAACTGTGTAGAACATGAATCAGTCTGTGTCAGATCCTGAATTTGAAATTTCCACTGAAGTCACGGGTAAGAGATAAGTGGAACCAAGATCTAGGACATTTTTTTAAGTTTGCAAAGACTGCTAAATTTTGCCAATGGTAGTTCACTCTTTGCAACATAGTAAGCTGTTCTAAACAGATTTTTCAGGTTTATTTTTAGTATGTTATTTGCAATTGGTGTTTGTTCTGGGAAAGCTATTGCAGACTGAGCAATAATGCATTTCTTGCATTTCTCATGGGTTCTAATGCGGGTCTTTCTTAAAATTACTGGTCCCAGTAACAAAGGCGCTTGTCGACTCAGAAATCGAGGGAAACCAAGAACACACCCGGCAGAACATTATGTTATTTACAGGGGTGCACATAAGTGGTCCGCTGGTGCGCATTGCTGTCAAAATAAAAGACGCGCACCAGATAAGAAGTTGCTACGTGCGTTTGCGTACATATAAAAGGCACTGTTTTTTGTCCGCTAGAGTGGGATTTTCACGGCATATTCTGCACCACATCTCTGTGCGTTCATCATTTGTCTGAAGCCAGCTCACCTGCTGCAACCACTTTTCCGATAATACGCGCTTCTTTTGCGGTTCGGACTCCTTCTGACATTTCTTTGGAGGTGGAGGAACACCAAAGTAATTGCTTAAAGGAGCTTGCTTCTTCATCTTTAAGAGTTCTAAACAAATGTCTGTAGATAAGATTTTCAAATCTTATGTACGCAAACGCGCGTTGCAACTTCTTATCTGGTGCGCGTTTTTTATTTTGACAGCGAATGCGCACCTGCGGACCACTTATGTGCACCTCTGGTTATTTAGCTTGTCATATTCCAGCCACAGAAATTCTTTTGTCCATGAAACCATAAAGCTTCACTTTCTTTTTCCCTCATAGTCTGATTTGTCATAACTTTTGTGTTTTGTGGTAAGCTTTTCTTTGGTTGTCACTTCTTCACCCTGACTTGTCTTATTTGGCTCAGCAGAACTAAAATATATATCCTGCTGCTTTTACACACGCACTCACATAACGCTCAGCGATTCTCTGCGCGATCAACCTCTCACGTTTAAGCTTGCTGCGGGAGAGTTCACTTGTCAGGTTTGAATAGTAAGCTAATGAGTGATAAGACGATGTCAGAGGAATTGGTGCGCAATTAATCGTCACTCACCAATCAGTACTGCCGCTCTCTATACACAGTTCGCGTGATCGAAAAGTGAAAGCAAAAAACAAGCGCAAATTCAAACTCGATTTCAATATGTCACATATTGACAGTGGTTCCCGATGCCAATGACACAATTACTCAGTAACATTTCCGAAAGAATGCAAAAGCAATGACATATATTTTTCCTTCCTATGATAGCCCGACGGGCAGGGCTGAGATAGATTTTGGTAGCCCGACTGGAAAATTCGCTAGCCCCGGGACGTCGGGCTAGCGATTTTGCGAGCCCTGATGCAGGACTTTAGTGGGCTACTTGAAAATTCTTCCGTAACTGGTTCAAGTCTTGCTTGAAGGAAGCCTTTTTTTTATTATTAACTAGTCAAGACACTGTTTACTGCAATAAGCCTATAGTTTATACTTTTGTAGTGGAATATTTAAGGATTACTACTCCTGACACACCACGACATCAAGCAGGGGCGGATCTAGAAGGGTGGCATGGGGTGGCAACTGCCACCCTAAAATGATCCCTTGCCACCCCAAGTGCCACCCCAGTTTTGCATATGACAGTGTTGTTTATTAAAATAAGATAGCATTAACAGTTTGAGCGTAGTTACAGTCAACAGTGAATATAAATGCTAAAACTGAATATATTGCATAGTGTTCCCCCCCTCCACCATTAACAAATGGTTCAGCCCATAGCAGGACCGGCTTTTTTCTTGTTTTCAGTAGCAAGCGATGCTTATGATTGTGCCAGAGCACATTTTGAACAACACCATGGGAATTTCGGATTTTACACATTTGGTTGGATGTTACATTCTGGAAATGGAAGGAAGGTGAGTGTTATTAACCCTGTGGGGTCCACGGACACGCTACACCTCCAAATCACATGACTGATTTAAGCTGACATAGCAACAAGCTGCAGCCACGCTGAGTCTCTGTTTCAGCCCATATTGAAAGTTCGGAGTTCAAAGTTTTTAAATTTTAATTACAGGCCAGTAAATCCAGAGTTATGATAATATATATAAGCCATGCTTTTTACTAAATACTGTCGCCACGTTTTTTTGTGTGTGTGGGTTTTAAGCGTTTTCTAAGGACAGCGAAAACAGTAAACAAAAAAAAAAAAAAAGCCACCTCTTTGCTATCGGTGGAAAAATGCACCATGTCGACCAATTAAAAAAAAAAAAAAGTCAACACGTGGGATTTGGTTGTTTAGGAGAGGGAGAGTTTTGGGAGTGACGGTAACAGCAGCAAGACAGAGCGAGCGAGTGAGAAAGAGAGAGAGAGAGAGAGAGTTTTTAGATGTGGGAGATTTGTGACGTTTAGTGTGGAGTGTATACTTAGTGTGTTGTGTTGTCTTGTGTAGTTGTTCTGTTGTGTAGTAGTTTTGTTTTGTGTGTCAGTGAGGCCACTAATGAACGTCACAAAGGCACATTTGCAATGTAAACACTGTCACTAAGTAGAAAACCAGCGGAGTGATACACCTGCTGCTGTCAGGCCTGCAGGTTTATCCCTGTGCTGTTCTCCTCTGTCTTTTGGTGGACAAACTTTTTTTTTAATGGCACACATCATTTGTGGGGCATCTTATTGCGACACCTGAGTGTTCTCTCATTTTAGTTTTAGTAATATTTTTAAATGGTTGTACAAAATGAAAAAAAACGGCAGGTGTATTGGCTGCATTTTTAGATAAATAGTTGTATATGTTTACAAAAAGTACAATTTATATTTGCATTTCAAGTTATAAAAATTTACTCAACATGTCTGTGGTTTTTTTACAGTAAAAAATACTACTAGGATTTTAAGTTCTTTGTGTGATTTCAGATCAGTAATACTAATGCAGTATGTCAGTGAAAAAAACAGCTAAATTCAGTTGAGCTGAAAAGAATGATACCAAACAAGGCAAGGGGAAAAAAATCAAATGAAACAATTTGAGGGTGAAATACAAACGTAAACTCAAAAGGAGTCAAAAATGGCGGTTGTATTTCAGACCTCAGTGGGTTAATCCAACAAATCATGAAAAATTAGGTTTAAATTTTGTTCATGACAGTGCAGATTACTGACATTTTGTGTAATTTAAGCTGTAACAATGTGATTGTTTTCTAACAAAAAACAGTGTGAAACTTAAGTTAGACTTGTGTTTGTTAATGAACCGCCCCATGTTGTGTAGCTTTCTGGATTTCATACTTATTGGGCTACATATTTATTTATTATACAGGCTATACAGTACATAACATCAAAACTCACATGTTTTATGCAACTAAAAAGTGTGTAATTATGTGGGCTACAGACAATAATTAAGTTATAGACTATATTTATATGAAAACGTGTATACTTACTGCATTTGAATCATTTTAACCATATGTAACCACCTGCATATGTGTTTGGGGGGAAAAAAAGGCTTTGAATTTGCCACCCCATTTGATTTCTTTGCCACCCTCATGCCACCCTAAGAAAATTTCTCTAGATCCGCCCCTGCATCAAGCCCACTCAAAAAATAATTTCTTCCCATTAATTCCTGTTAACCGGTGGAAAACACCAGCTATATGTCTGAATTTCTTCCACTTTTCCGTTTTTCATTACAAATTTCACAAGAACATTTTAGAAGTGGGGGTTTACTCTGTACAGGGTCTTTTATTTTGAAAACTGAGCAGCTTCTTTATTCTGTTGCTGTGTCTGACTTTCTGCCCTCTTCTCTGCTCTGCAGTTATCTGTAAAAAACAACAACAAAAAAACAAAAACAATACCAATGTCTGGGATTGTCAAACATAATAATACCTAATAAACCAAAGTCAAGAAGGTAATCACACCAGTTTTGAACACATGGATTTTAACTAAACACTCACTACAGTTATCTGCTCTTCCAGCTGAGCTGCCAGAGGGATGCTGCATGGAGTTTCAAATACAGCTGTTGAGCACAATAGGGGGTGTTGTTTCAGGAAATCCCTTTGCTTACACATTCAGTGAACATCCACTGTTTTTGTGTCATCAGGTATGACGAAGAGCAGGCGCAGAGCGAGAATGCTGAGCGTGACCTGCGGAGCCGTTCGGGTCAGTCGCTGGGGTCAAAGGGCACCAAGGGGAGTGCAGGCGTTCGCCCCACTGCCGCCACCTGGAAGTGAAGCGATAATTTTTCCCTCAAATTGACTTCCTGTACAACACTCCAGGGACCTTCTGTGGGGAACCACTTGGACTTCTTTTTTTTAGCACATTGGACAGATGCTCCCTCCGTCCACATTTCACTGACTGCGGCACAGGGAGCAACGGCACTGCTGCTCAATGGAGAAAAATCAGCTATGTGCTCATATTCAGAAGGTTGAAAAGCTTGTGTTTGTCACTGTTTATATGAATGTAAAACAAAATAAGTGGAACTGACAGTGCTCTGACAGGTTTGAGGTCAAATCAAGTAGGTCAAATATCACATACAGCAGCGGTTTCCACACTTAAGACAAGTGCTGATGAAATCTTCGGAGATGAACATGAAGGATTACTATGCATGACACCGGATTGCTGACACTTTAACTTGACCTTCCACACCGGTGCTAATGAGAACATACACTGTATGGTAATGAAGTGGTATAAAGTTATCAAATAGAAGTGATTTAAAGATTTAATTTATTAAAAGGCAGTTGATAGGCAGAATTAGCAGTACTAAATGTTAACAGAGTTTAATGATTTTTGTACGTTGATTATCAGTATGTTTTGCGGGGTTTTGATGATTGTATTCCTCTTGCACTTTATTTCTTTACATGTGCTTTAAAAAGTATGTCTCATCGTTCATTTCAAGTCTCATCTGCTGAAAATTTAAATGCTAATTATATGTGTTGAGGTGTTTTCTTATTGCCTGCTCATTTCCTTCAACTACTAAAAAACAGAAACACTGATGAAGAGTTATCGTCCATCTTTCTGATAACTGGATTTTTGGCTAAATGATATTGGCAACACGCTGAGAAATAAATCTTGGTCTTTTAAAATAAAGTTACAAAACTCCCTCTTACCTTACTGATTCTGTTTTGGGCTGCTGCTAACATTTTTTTATGTAATTTTTTACTTTTTCCATGAATTCACTAATGACTTTGCCTGTGAAATGACATAAGATGTATTAAAATGAATTACAGAAGTTGTTACTTGAAAAGGTTTTCAAAAGTTCTGCTTAAGTCATTTATGACTACTTCCACTTCTAAGTCAACGATCAGGAGTATTATCCATGGTCATTTTCTCCAAAAAGCAATGAAAAGACAGGAGAGGGTTTAGAGAAACATGTTTGCAATCAAATTACGATTAAACAAGGTTGAAACAGTATGATTCAGCTCTGCCCTGACACAGTGTCCAATGTGCTGTTTTCTGTGTAATTAAATGCTGCTTTATTTTAGTTGCATTATGTGTGCCGAGTCATGATTTGAAATAACAAGCTGTGTAACAAAGTGCTGCTTTCTTTACTTTACTAAATTCATTCTGTTTAAATAAAAAGCTGTCGGGTTACTGTTAGGGCGGGAGGGTTGTAGTCTTTGTTGAAAATAAATGTGTAGTCTGGAGAATAATCAGAGGTCAAGCCTTCAAAAAGCCTATGACCTATATGTTCTTACTGTTGCCACAGCAGCAAAGCAGGTCTCTGCATGGTACTGTTTCTTGGTTATCAGCAGGTTGTCAAGTGGTGTAAGCTGTACATGCTGTGGTCTGTGATTTCTGACTGAAGTCCCCAAAGTAAACGCTCTGTTTTTACAAACCAAATTTAAATTTAGAAACCAAATTTACTGGAAGGTTAGGTTCCCATGGCTGCTTGTCTTCAACCCCTTTATAAACTTTTGTGAACAATACATGAACAGAAACTCTCTATGGTTTCCTTTATATGTTTTTTGTTTTTTGCTTTTATATTTCAATAAAATATCCGTACTGTTGATGCGCTGATAAACAGTTATGGTTGCAGTTTGTCAATTTGTGTGTATTGACCCTTCAACAATAAGAGCAGTCAGTTTATTTGCATATCATATGTCATCAGCTGGTGTGAAAGAAATTACTGTTCATTGGAAAGTAACCATTGCGCAACTCTGTTAATCATATCTTAGCTTAAGTTACAGAATTAGTCAATGGGCTTTACGTGAGTTATTTTGGTGGAAGCACAAGGCGGTTATAACTTGCTATTTCTGAAAAGCCATCTGTGGTTGTTTATTTTTTAAAATTATCTTTCATTGACAATATTTTCTCACGCATTCATTATCTGAATAAATATTTGTAAGAGGGGGAAATAAACATGCCTCCACCGATTCCACAGAGTACGTTCAGATTTTTAGAGGCGAATTTGTGCCATTCTGTAGCTGATTCATTTTCATTTAAAAAAGAAAACACGGATATCGTCAGCAGCGATACATAGGAACAGAGGCCAGCAGCACCCAGTTTCTCGTATCTGGTAAGATTTAATTAGAGTCCCCCCAAATATTACCCCAAACAGCAGTAGATTTGCTATATTATTGGCTCTTTGTACCTCAGTATCTATTGTTTTCAGATATGACATGGTCTGGAGCGCCACAGACCTCACAGTGGGAACTACTAATTTTTCATAAATAGTAATCCAAAAAAGTTTTCTGGGGAATGTGACGTCAGAATGCACGTCTCGCTCGTTTGCATAAGAAAATCTGTCTTACCTTGTCCAACATCGGAAGTCATGTGATTTCAAAATAAAGTGTGTGACACCGAGACTATCGAGAAACAAATGCACCACTTATGTTGCCTAAACAGAGTTCATCTGTGCTAAACATTTTTTTTCCAGATTAGTTTCTTCAGATTACAAGTGCAATACTATAATGAGGCCACAAGTAATTTTTTTCCGGCTTAAAATAAGCCTTTGAGGGTTGACTCGTCCTATTGGTTCACAACATACAGTTAAGGTAAGGTGTCTTTTCTTTTTCTTTTTTTCTTTTTGCCATTTCATTCATTAAAATGTATTTTAAACCTGTATAAAAATATTTTTGGAGTAAATCATTAAAAAAATATATACATAAATGAAAAATCCTGCATATACATATATAATGAGAAAGAGAGAGAGAGAAATAGAATACATTACCACCATGACCATGATTTACTTACAGTGACTCTCTTTAATCTGAAGACATACTTTATATGAAGATTTTGAAAGTGGCTGATCACTGGAACTGTGGTTGGATGACAGTCTCTTGCATTATTTTATGTAAATACCATGATATAGTGTGCTGTTTAAATCTAATATTTATTATTATGTATTTGCATTTTGTGGGCGATCGTGGCTCTAGAGTTGGGAGTTCGCCTTATAATCGGAAAGTTGCCGGTTCGATCCCGGCTTGGACAGTCTCGGTCGTTGTGTCCTTGGGTAAGACACTTCACCCGTTGCCTACTGGTGGTGGTCAAAGGGCCCGGTGGCGCCAGTGTCTGGCAGCCTCACCTCTGTCAGTGCGCCCCAGGGCAGTTGTGGCTACAACGTAGCTTGCCATCACCTGTGTGTGAATAACTGGATGCCTAAAGCGCTTTGGGGTTCTTAGGGACTAGTAAAGCGCTATATAAATACAGGCCATTTACCATTTGGTGTTATTTTATGGTATAGCAACTTTGTTTTGAATATGCTACAACCATAAAATTTGTTTACATACCTATTTTATTTGCCATGGTAAAAAAAAAAAACCCCGACTTTATACCTTGTTTTTGTTAAAAGTTGCAAACATATGAGCACAAATATTTTCAAGCAAAAGCTGTAAATTCAAACATTATTTATGGAAAACAAAAAAAGGACTTTTTTGTTATGTATTTCATTATTTAATTGTTTTAAAGATCTCACATGAGCTGTTTGCTTAATAAAGTCTGTAATTTAATTCAAGCATAAAGTAGAAACACACTGGATTAAGTCTCCCTCAGCTCCATGATCTCTGTCAGACTCTTTGCTTGGCGTTATATATACGTCATCGCCTGTCCTCCCAGTCTTATTGTGAAAATCTTGACCGGATGTGCAGGGTCGTCTGCTTATAACTGACACGGCTGTTTCAATCAGTCGATCCATGGTGCCGCTGCTGAGCAGAAAAACGGCGAAAAGATTTGTAAATTGGCACCACTGGGACCAGTAACTCTTCATTAGAACATAAATCCTCAAGAGGAGTAAACCAGTTTAAGGTAAGTTTACATAGATACTTTTACGTTGTGCTCTTTTACTAACTTTTTAAGTGAAGGGGCTGTGGCTAATTCGCTAATGTTGGAGCTAACTGAAGGCTAACTTTATTATTTCGCACTGGAAGGAAGTTGGCTTTACAAACCCGAGAACCGGTATTTAGTCGTGGGAAAGGTCAGATAATGGTAGCGCTGAAGTGGTTTCAGGTGTGCCATGGCGTGTAAAAGTGAAGTTGAACTAGTTCACCACTGACTATTGTCACGGTTGCACTAACTTGGATATTCCGGGGACCTGTAGTAAGACTTAAGCCAGCACGGTTAAGTGGTAATGTACTAAATGTCACCGTGATTAATGTGGGATTTGATGTTATTGTTATAAAGCAGAGTCGGGCAGCTGCTTTAAGATGTTTCACCTCAACTGTTCTCACGTTTTTGTAATGCGAGTCTGGAGCTGAAGTGGTAAAGGGCGGGGCAGGTTTCGCAAGTAAAGATAACCTCCTAGCTTGTCGTATCGTTCTGCATACTGCGCTCGCAGCATTACATAATTTTAACATTTTCCGTGGAAACTAATGGATTGGTATGTTTGTCTGAGCTCTGACACATGCCCTCTTGCTCTGCTCTACTCAGTTTGCTGCAGTGTCATCTGGCTGCCAAGTTCAGCTCTCCTTCACTCCTGTGCTGCACATATCCCGAGAATCTGTGTCTATATTGCTCAGAGCTTTGGGGACGGACTATAACAAAACACTTAGTGGTCATGACATTTGCCTTGAATGAGTGGAAGTTATCAGTCATCATGTAGCAGGAGAATTTAGAGATAGATACCAAGGCGGAGATTTGAGGTCCTTGTGTTTTGTATGTGTAGTTTTGTTGTCAGGGTAAAGCAGTAGTGAAAATGCACCTGGTTCCTTTTTTTATGGGGGGGAGGGGGGACATCCAAAATGATTGGACCCTCACATAACCAAGCTAAACTTAGAATGGGTGTTCCAATTCAGGCTGAGGACACTGCACTGCATTTTGAGGGACTGTTGTTGGTGTATTCCCACGAAGAAGTTAAATGACTATGGGCCTACAACACTTGATGAGACTATCTTTACTAGAACTAGAATAAAAAAAATAAACTGTTCTTTATATGCTACTGAGTTCATCTCATAACCAAACTCCCCCTTGTTTTCACAGTTGCAAGAGAGTGAAGTTATGAAGCAACAAGGCCAGAGTTCACAGGCTGCAATAAATATATTCTTATTTTTATAACTCTTATTATATTTGGCTTTTAGGATAGTTGCCCTAACTTACAGATTAAATTACTCTTGTGTTCCTTGAAATCATGATGGGTGTTTTGTGCAGCTGTTTTCCATCTAAATAAGATGTTTTGGTGGCCACCAAAGATATTTGGGCTTTCCAGGGTTGGTTAAAGAAAAGTAACTTCTTTTTTTTTTTTCTAAGTAGCATTTGCATTTACTTGGGCCTAACATCTGTGTTACCTTGCTTAGTAGTCTATGAATTACTGTCGCATAAGCCAGTTACACTTAAGTCTGTAGCCAACCTGGAAAGATAAATATTGAGCCAGAAACAAACCTTGCTAAATGATTGTAGTCATTGTAAATTTCAGGAACTTTTAAAGCTTCTAAAGATTCAAGTTAAAGTAGGCCTTTTTAAATTTTAATTTTCAGCTCCATTCCATTTATTCTTGGACTCCCATTGTTCATAGTAAGGTTTCTCTTTTGCCTAATACTGTAATCAAAGTAAATTAACAGTTAACCAGCTTCAACATACTGAACTTAAAACATGTCTTTTTACCAGAGATTCTGTTTCTATTTTGAATGTAATTCAAATGATAAACAAGTCAATCAAGCAAGTTCAGTGACAAAACCTGGACTTTTACATTGGTGTTTTTTGACTGAAGGCTTTGTTTTTGTCCTCTTGAGTCAAGCAGTGAATTTGGATGTTGTGTTCGTAACTGGTAGATAATTGAGTTTGAAATTGGAATAATCGCCCACACCTAATTCACAGTTCAACATAATCCTTATTTATTTTAGATTGGGCCTTCTTATTACAGTTTAAAAAAAAAAAAAAAAAAGTTCTTTCTCTCTCCCTTTATACCACCCTTCTTCTCTTTGGCTGCCCCTTGCAAACAGAAGATTTGGGGCTTCTATGAACACCTGGGTGGTGCCTGAGTCTACTGTATTAGTGATATCCACTCTCTGACATGATGTATAGCCAGAAGCAAGAAAAACAACCCACTGCATGAGCATTTGCCATTATAACAGTATGTAAATTACAGAAAATAAGTATTGCTTCTTTTATGCCAATGCACTTAAAAACAAAAAATAAGGATAAGAAATGGATTTGTAACAGTTGGTAGATTACTTGTTTGCGGGTCCTTGCTGAAGACTTTGCATACTGCTCATAATGCAAGACTGGGGCTTCCACAGGAAAACATGCCTGGTGATGATGTAACAATCTCCTCTTTCCCTTTCATGTAATACTGGATTTCCCTCCATTATGTTTCTCTGCATGCTGCTGGCATACCCTGTGGAAAGTGCCTGAAATTGTGGAACAAATGCCATTGTTTTTCCCTGTCCACGGAGCAACAGGGGCACTGATCAGTGATGTCGAGGCTACAGTTAACAGGGTGTTGACGGACCAGCGGTTTCATTGTCTAGAGATCTGGGGCTTCTTAACTATAGTTTAAAGTTCTACCAGTGATCTCTATAAGGGCTGCGGATGCGGTTCTGGAAAGGCCATATTCCTTTAAGAGCAGCTGTTGAGCTCATGTGAGGAAAGGAGGGCAGAGTTGACTGAGAGTGATAGATATTAAAGGTCATGGCCTGTGATAAATTTTTTTTTTTTTTTTTTTTTTGTGGATACTACTGCTCCTGTGTGCACGAGTGCGCAAGTTTTGTTTTTTTTCTTTTTTTTCCTCCTCCTTTAGCACAGTTGGTATTAAACAATGCCCTGCAGTGAAAGTGCAATATTGAGGGGATAGATCAGCTTAGCTGCACTCTCCACCACAGAGATTGCAGCTGCTTTGTACTACAATAAAGTGAAGTGGAAACATGCACATGCAAAAAAAAAAAAAAAAAAAAAAATCACCCCTGCTCTGATAAGTAACTTCCATGTGATTAGCTTTCAGCATATATTTCATTATTTGCATTGTTTTGTGTATGTCATGTATGAAAATGGTTAAAGTTACTCAAACATTTAGTCTAAAGATAAAAATAAGTATCAGAGCTTCACAGCTAATCAGTTTCCTGGTTCTTTTACCTCTTATGGTTTGCAGGCAGTTAAATATTAATCCTGAAGTCATTACTGACCCATTCAAAAATTCTTGCAAATCTTATAATCTGAGGAAAAAATATAGCAAATGTGGATGTGCCTTTTTATTTAGGCAACCCGTATAAGTTGTGGGTTCTTGCTTACACTGGCAGATATCCAAACTAACATGTATTTATCAGGCAACAAAAACTGACACAGAAGCCCTCAGGATACCTCCAGTTACTGAATGCATTTAGATGGAGGCAGAATGAGATTGTGTCACATGAATATGTGTTTCACTATTAAATGTTGTTTTACAGAAGGAAAATGGCCATCGTATCACAAATCCTCATCAAACCACTTGCTTTGCATCATCTGGTGTTCTGATTAAATTTCTCAACCACTGATATAAAGACTGCTTTAGGCATGTGTGTGCCTGTCAGCTGTATATATGCGCTCATTGCTGTGGTGCGTATGTCCTGTTGTTTCCTGCTTTTCTGCTTCACTCATTAGTATCTGTGACAGTCTGCAGGGCACTGAGGAACATAAACATGCAATGAGAAGTCAGTCTGCTGGTAGCTTATGGAAAGGAATATGCACTTGGTAAAGGGTGTGTTTTGCTTAGGAATCTTTCCCACCATTTGCAGAAGTCACTGGGAACTCATGTCTTTTTACAGACGTGACTCAGGCTTTCTCACTTCTTGCCAGCATACTACAGTCAGTGTTCATGTGCTTTTAATAAAATGGTCATCTTTTGCCATTCATCAGCACTGGTCGATGTCCTGTTTTTATGAGGGAGTGCACAGCATTTATCAGTTATCCCTGTGTCTTACATAATGACAAAATGTCACATTTTTACATTTTGTTATGCCCAATGAGGAGAAATTATAAATCAGCACAGCTGGAAACTAATGACATTATCATGGAAAGCACCATGCTGGAAAACAAATCCAGCTACAATAAAGACTGGAAAAATGCTGAACACAGTGGTAGACAAGTCTCGTCTTCTGCCTCGTCTTCATGTGGTGGTCTGTGAATGCATCCAGTAATTTTGAATAACATCTGTCCTTCATATGCTCAACCTGTGCTGTTTTACTGTTTGTTTCAGCACTTAAGCAGAAGTAAACTATGCGTCATTGGGCTGTGCTCACCCTATTTGTAGTCCGCTTTTCAAACCATTCACAAAAGAAACCACTAATACTACTTTCCAAACAGACAGGCTGACAAGTGTATTGCAAAGCAAGATTAATGGGTTAGCAAGCGATGTCAAGTTTTTCAGTGTAATGAAGGTGGTTATGTTTTAACCTGGGAAGAGCGCCATAGCAACTTATGCTGACCACATAACCTTTTCCAGTGTAAAGTCTGCTGTAATTTCCACTTTATCTGACTCAGACTTCAGTAACATGCAGCTTATTATAGAATTATGATTATTAATATAAGATCTCCAACCTGCAAAACTGTAGCATCAAAGGAAACTGTAAAGTTGTCATAGTGCAAACTGTACAGCACATTGGCCTGGTTTTTCTTGCATACAGAACTGTTGGTACCAAACCCTCCCAATGCATCCTCAAGCAAGGTTTTGGTCTTTCCTGAAAGCAAAATTAAATCAATAGGATTATATTTTCATTATGATGGGACTTCCTTTGCTTAAGCATAAAATACATTTTCTTTAACAAATAGCCCAAAAAAGAGAATGCATAGACTTCAATCAAAGTTAAAGACTTATTGCCCTAGTTATGTACTTGTGTACATAAACACGCACCAGAGGGTTCTTTGTGAACCTGGAAAAACGATCCTGGAATTTTTTTTATTATTATTTTTTTTTAATTCAAAGATTCTTGATTTTATGTAGCATTGATCTTTTGTGTTGGTATATTTGCCCCTTTCTTTGGAAGTATGCAGCACTCATGCGGTGTAGGACTTGAGTCTTTGATGTGGCAAAAAAGTGAAATGATGTGTCAAACTCACCCTTTCATGTGGGTACCCGGAGAGCCATGGCTGGCAAAGAAAGTTGATAACTGCTATCAAGATACTGTTATGTCTGTCTGGGGTTTTGGGTTTTGTCTGTCCAGCTAACTCGAAAAAAGCCTGGCTGTGTTGAACTCAATTTGTAGAACAGCCCTCTGGTGTGTTTTTGCGAAATGGGATCGAGTAGTGACAGTGTGGGAATTTACTTAACATGCCATGGCTCAGTCAGGCACTGAGGAATGTATTTGTTCACTTCTATCTTAAGGCTATTGTCAGCAATTAAATTCCACTGCGGTTAGTACATACACTTATCAGACTTCAGTGATTATGCAATTTCTAAGCCTGTAATCTAAGGCAGTCTATAGTCTTGATTAAATCATACATTTAGAAAGACACTGATGTCATTTTTATTCAATTCAAACTTAAACGATAAACACTGGACTTTAGTTTCCACATATTTAAGTGTTTTTTGCTTGTGCATAGCAGCACAGTGTTGAAATTTCCAGCGTTCTGCTACAGTGACAGACTGAGTGGACTTCAGACCCCAGCTTAGTCAACACCATTGTTTACAGTTCTGGCTCAAGCTGTGTTCAATTGTTTAACACAGTCCACACAATGTCCTTCAGATCCAAGGGTGTGCAGAGGTTTTCCTATAAAGGAATTCATAGGAATTCAGTCTTTGTGGCGATTTAAGTTTCTTTTAACTGTGTAACAGATTGTTCTATTAATCGTTGTTCATTTTGAATGTAGCTACTAGAACAATCACCTGCTGAGTTTTGAAAACTGAGTTTTCATATCCCCAAGCACATGAGCATATCTCAAAGTGTTGATGTTTATGTATCTTGTAAAGACAAAGTCATATTCTCAGTTTCATCCCCCCCCCGAGTAGCAAAACAGAAACGTGTATGTGTATTACTACGGTTGTTATTGGTTTACTCATATTAGGTCATTACGATGTTATTGGAGGTTTCTATTGAATTTTCTTGCTGGTTTCAAATATCCTTGCCCCTGTGACATCACCTTTGTTTTTGTTTGGGCGTTTTGTTTTTGTGTTTTTTCTCTTCCCGTCAC
The DNA here is from genome assembly GCF_013358895.1 of Oreochromis aureus. Taxonomy (NCBI): domain Eukaryota; kingdom Metazoa; phylum Chordata; class Actinopteri; order Cichliformes; family Cichlidae; genus Oreochromis; species Oreochromis aureus. The sequence goes on along the minus strand of NC_052958.1, from coordinate 14,219,817 downwards.
CCACACAAGCACACGTCTTTTCACTACTAGAAAGAAAGCAGGTAAGTGTGGTTTTTCATAGCACTTGTGTATTGACTTCACTTTGCAGAACCAGGCACTGTGTCCGTGTGTGCGCGCGCGTGTGTGCCACGGGGGGGCTGCTTTGCGGGAGCTTGTGTTGTGTAGTCCACTGTTTGGAACAGCTGGTAGGAGGGACAGGACGAGAGGATTGCATATGCCCGTTAATGCTTGGAAATTGGCTCTAATTAATTTTGTTATGAAGAGGTGTCTGTTTGAGGTTTAATGATCACATGCTCATCATTTACGACTCTTCTGGCTTGTCTCTTTTGAGATTTTGATCATCTATACCTCTTACATGATTGCTTGTGAAGGATGGTCTACAAAAAACTTGTGAATTTTGTACTATGTGTTGCTCACATCTAATCAGTCAAGTCTGTTATGTTAGAGCTCAAGGTTACTTTCCCCTTCTCCACCCATCACTGGTTCAAAAGTGTATGATGACTGAACAGGGTGTGTGGTGTTTGTTTGTTAACTTAAAAGGGATCTATTTCACCCATTTTTAACTCAATATTTTTGTTTTCTCAGATTCTCTAGCTAGTGTGTGTGTGTGTGTGTGTGTGTGTGTGTGTAGCTTACATGCACATATACTGATGCGATTATTTTGAACTTATGGCTAACATTAACAATCAGTCTTTTTAACTGTGTAAATGACAGTAGGGAGAAATTGAAATGGTGCTCTGATTTAGAGAAGTAACCCCTTTAACAATAATAAACTGATGTATGGAGTTAGGAGTGGTGTTATAACTGGACTATAACATTTTGATGCAGACAAAATGCTCTACAACTACAGCTTATTAAAGCTGTCATTTATGAGAAAATTAAAGGTCTGCTTTTTTTTTTTTTTTTTTTTTTTTTAAAAGGGGGAAAAAAATAAATCTATAAATGGTTTCTTCTGAGTGTGTGTATTGGCTGTTAGACCGACATAACTTCACAGTTTAAGAGAAAATTGTTCATTTGCCTCCCTGGCCTGTGGACACCACAATACTACCCTCTGTCCAAGTCCTGCCCTGAAGGCCATGGGCCACTGACCATTGATGAACAGACCCACAGAGCAGTGGGCCTCATCTTCTCACTGTCTCGCTCAGCTGAAAGGGGCCCAGTGTGTTCATACTTGGCACTAAACTGAACCTTGTGTGATCCAGTCGGAAGTGGACAGCTCTCAGTTGGGGGTGAGAATTGTTAGATTTATAAGTTTTAAAAAAGTAAAAGTGACTACTGGAGGAGTTTTGCAAGACTTTGATAAATCCCCTAAACTCAATGTGGGTGTGAATGCATCTAAAAGTGTTTTTGTTTTGTTTTTTTAAAACACACAGATCTTAAAAAACGAAAGCTTTAATTTGCTATGTTTTTATTGCAGACACACATTGGAAGCCACATTTGACTTTACGGGGTAATCTAGAGAATATAAACTACCGCAGCGTCTGAGCATTATTAAAAACTTCAAATTACTTCTGCTCTTACACAGTGCAACTGAACACAGACTGTGTTGGGTGAAAGTTCAAATACACTTTGAAGTGCCCTTTTGAGAAGCATTTGCATCCTGTTGATACTTGCAAACTGTCAGCTGACATCTGTTAGATTAAACTCTGATCTGAAAATGTATATGAGATACTAGAATGAAAAGGGCCTCCAAGCTGATGAGGATGAGAGGAAGGAGAGGAGTGAGAAATTTAGCAGAGAGGAGTGAAGGGAAGAATAAACTGCCTGTTTTTTGAGGCTTTTGAGTTTGAAATGCTGGATGCGAGGACTGAAGGAGTAACAGAGCACAGACTGTCGTACTAGTCTGGAGGAAACGGAAGCTGCCCGCTGTGTGCCTCTTGATGGTTTCTCTTTCTGCGATAATAGAGACTCAGTGTTCTGTGAGTAGCCGCTGTGGTTTCAACTTGTCATATGTGCTGGTGGGGGACCCACCTGCTGGCCAAGATTATCAAACCAGATCACACACTCTGCATCTGTCTGAACTGCTCTTCTGAACCTTTTATGTTTCACCGTCTTATCTGCGTCTGAACACAGCTGTAGTCTCTGGAATTTTGTGACAGAACAGTGATGTTGACTTCATGCTGTTTTCTTTCAGCTGGTGGTTTGTGATGCAAGGAGGGAAGACAAATTTGAGATCGAGTTTAAAATGTTTCCCTTCCTCCTTTGTTTATGAACATCAGCTTGTCTCCCCCAACACATTTGTGAAAGAGAAGGTTACTGTAATAACATGTGAACTAGACTGATTGTAAAAAGCCTTGAACCTTTTTTTAAATGGAGTGTGGTTTGTGCTCATAACATGGATATTCTGACTTTTAATTTTGGCATGTGTTTTCCCTAGGACCTACACAATAAGTGTAGCTTTGGGCAGCAGCCATGTCAGGCACCTATGATGACTCCATGATTGATGTCTCCAGTGACAGCTTCTGGGAGGTGAGATGCATTAAATCTTTCCTCTGTTATACAGTTTGTAACTTGGTTATTTACACTTTTTTTATTTTTTTTATTTTTTTTAAATGGCTCAAGTCAAGCAAACGATTGAGGATCAGTTATAATAAAATGATGCTCTAAATCATTCTTGGGAGGGGTGTAACTGCTCTCCAAAAGAATGCCCTTTAATAGAAAACAAGCACTGTAGTTTTTTTTTTTTTTTTTTTTTTTTTTTTCTGTATATCCATCAAGTTTTATTTTCTGGTTTGCAGGTTGGAAACTACAAGCGCACCGTGAAACGGGTAGACGATGGTAGTCGGCTCTGCACAGATCTCATGAACTGCATTCATGAGCGGGCACGTATTGAAAAGGCCTATGCACAGCAGCTCACAGAATGGGGGAAGCGCTGGCGGCAACTTGTAGAGAAAGGTAAGATTAAATTGTACATAGTTAATTTTTTTTTATATATACATAAAGATTTTGCTTTGTCTTAGGTAAATTGAGGGTAGTTTATACAGTGCCGGTTCAGTTGCCTTAAGGCTCTTTGGGTGAAAAGCCTACAATAAATTACATTTATTGTAGCGTCTTAATCTTTCTAATGTATTTATCACCCAGAACAATGTGCTGATTCATCATCAACAATGGGAAATTTGAGCTCAAGTTGAATCTAAGCGTGAATTTTCTCAAGACTAACTAATAACTCTGCCGTCAGGACCTCAATATGGTACATTGGAGCGAGCGTGGGCTGCTCTGTGTACTGAGGCAGAGAAGGTGAGCGAGCTTCACATGGAGGTGAAAGCAGCATTGATGGGAGAAGACTATGAGAAGCTGAAGAACTGGCAGAGAGAGTCCTTCCACAAACAGATGATCGGTGGCTTCAAAGAGACTAAAGAGGCTGAAGATGGCTTCCGCAAGGCTCAAAAACCCTGGGCCAAGAAACTCAAAGAGGTGTGAATTTCAAACTTCTCATGAGCTCAGGACATTTGATGTGAGTTAGGAAAAGTGTAATTTAGCTTTAATAAATCATGAGCAGCGTCAGCTGAACTCTTGAACTAAACATTTAGGTCAGGCCTCACACTTGAGGACTGCAAATCAAAATTGGGCCCTCTACAAATTTTAGTCTGGCACACACATTACTTTGTTCTCATTAAAATGTCATCCTCTAGTTGTGTGGTTTGTAGCCTGAAAAGACAGGCTAACAAGCTACCAAACAAGGAATGTCACAAAAAGGAAATTTTAAGGGTGACTATCTCAAGAGGTGGAAGTACTTAATTACTCAATTTTAAAAACGGCTATATTTATCTCAAGATGATCTCAGCAGTCATAGAACGTCATTTCTCTTGTGAAGTTCATTTGTAACTTTTTGGTTTTTATATGCAACCATGGTTGCATGTCAGATGATCAAAACAGGGTGTCAACACACCTTTGTTGCTGAGGAAGGACAGTCTTTCTTATGACTCATATGGCATTCAGCAGTATCCCTCATTGGTAGTTTCTTCAACTGTGCTTCTTTGAAGTGGGATAGGGCAGAGTTAAATTTCTCAACTGAAAGTGATGGCTATTATTTTGCTCATTTCCACTTTAATTTGATAATGTCATTCACTTTCTATGGTCTGTGGGTCACACAATGAAATGCACTAGGTGGATTTCGTTGTCTTAAAATTCAGTTGATTAAATCGAGTGAGTCCCCCCCCCCCCCGTGACTTTTGTCTGCTTCAGGACTTTGGTTGCACAATTCTGATACAGTTAGCACATGTTAATAAACTGTTTGGTGCTTGGCAAGCTTTCCAGTTTGCCATCTTATCTAAAGCACAAGGAAGCCATTTATCATCTTGCTGATCACAGCTATGAATTTTACCCCTCAGTTCTCATGAATACATTTTACTGACTCATTGTTTGCTCTTTCTTTCCTTGACTACCAATGTCTTAAACAACACCAGAGCACAAGCACACTTGTATCTGGTTAGTGTTGATTTTGAAGGTTACTGCCAGGCATAGGAAAGGAAATGGCGAGGGCACAGAGGGAGACTCCTTTGGCTGAAAATGAGGTCAATGTATTTCCTACTGCTGCTTTTATTTTAGCAGTCTGTTTACTTGTCGGAACCTGCCTTCCCCCCTCCCCTTCCTTTCTTCCTGGGCATATTTATGACAGGGCATGTTGCAACCTTCAGGCTCCCACCCACTACTTCCTGTGAGTATGATGTCACAGGAGATGGTGACATCCTGGCCTGTCATTGAGCAAAACTGTTTTGTGATGGAGATTTATTGATTGACCAGATGGGCAAGGACAAGCGATGAATGGCAGAGAGAAAATGAGGGTAATTAACTGGCTAGCTGACATGGGTGAAGTGGGTAGTGTGTCAGTATCGGACCTGCCTTCTAAACTGACTATGAAGTATTTTATTCATAGGCCCGAGCCTCCTTGTTTTGTTTTTGTGGACATTAAATATTTTGTTTTCTATTCAGAAAAGGCAAAACACACAAATGTCTGTTATAGCAACTTAAAAATCAGGGTTGGCTCCTGTTGTTTTGAGCCATCTAGCGTAATGATTACAAATGACATTAAAAAGTTCTGCTTTTTCGGTGAACAAGTACGGTCATCAGTTTCACATAAATGTGAAGGCAGCCACTTGAACATTTTGGAAAGCATAACAAATGTTGTTTGCTTAGATACTTCACTGAAAGTTTACCCAGCCTTAATTTGTGTGAAAAGAGGTGGTTATATCTTCAGATACCAGTCTTAACAACTCTTTCCACACTTCCTCACACTGTTTGAAGTTACCTGGTTACACATGACTTGTGTCATTTCCTTAATTTTACTTTAACCATCAAACCTGCAGGTAGAGACTTTGAAGAAGGCCTACCACACTGCCTGTAAAGAAGAGAAGCTTGCAGCCAGCAGGGAGACTAACAGCAAACTCGAGAGCAACAATAACCCTGAAGCCCAAAAGAAACTCCAGGAAAAGGTGGAAAAGTGTCAGCAAGAGGTCCAGAAGGTACAGTTTCCTGTGGCAAGACACTAAGAGGGAGGCTTGTAACTGGGAAGACATTTTGTTTTGTCCCCCCCCCCCCCTTTTCCTTTCTTAGCTGAATGTGGGAATCCATGTCAGTTTTTGTTTGTTTGGGGTTTTTTTTTTTTGTTTGTTTGTTTGTTAAATGTGATTTATCATTCTTTCCCGTCTTACCTTTCAGACTAAAGAACGTTATGACAAATCCATTGATGAGCTTGACAAATTGACCCCTCAGTACATGGAAAACATGGAGCAAGTGTTCGAGCAGTGCCAGCAGTTTGAAGAGAAGCGCATTGAATTTTTCAAAGAGGTGCTGCTGGAGGTTAAGCAGCACCTGGACCTCTCAACCAATCACAGGTCAGAAATGACACAACATCCCTTTCAGAAAGACACAGATGTGGGAGAAGTTGGAGCTTTGAATAGTTGCGCTTAAAGTGTATTCCTTGCCCTTTGTCATTGTAGATATCAGGGAGTTTACCACACACTGGAAGACACAATCTCTGGCACCGATCCTGAAGAGGACCTAAAATGGTTCCGGTCCAATCATGGTCCTGGAATGCCAATGAACTGGCCCCAGTTTGAGGTAATGTACTAAAGACCACACTTACTTAATGCATGAGTGTAAATCGGCTAGGGGAAGGGTTGAGCTCTGAGAGCAATGGCTAGAGGTTTCCAAATAGTTTTTACATCCGAACCGGGCGCTCTGTTTGACTCCTGTCACTCTGAAGAGTGGGTTGTTGTTGCAGACTTGATGAGATGGTGATATACACTAATAGCTGTTATATATTATTCAGTAGGGTAATTTAAGAATGGATTAAAGTACTTTAGGAAGCGTATCTTAAGAGCTGCGGGTACTCTTGAGGTGCAGCTGTAAGCACCACAGGTCAGAAATGGAAAACGTCTGAATGAAAAAGTTTCAAGGGCAGTAAAGCGTTTGGCCCAAGCAGGAGTTATAGCCTTCTGTCACTCTTGCCATTGAGACGCCAGAGGTGGAAGTAAATCGGTCCTCATCAGGGATGTAATTCATGTTCTTTTGCCAATAGGAGGTGACATAAGAAATGGGCGCGTAAAGCGCTGCATGCGCTTCCACTGATACAATTTATAGTGTTTTTGCATACTCTTGAAGGGATAGTTGTTCCAGTGAAGGCAACTTCTTCCACTTTTTATGTCTGAACAGTCCCTATTTTTGGAAGTGGGGTTTTTTTGTAAAGAGGAACATATCTCCCCTCTGATTAAATCCCACACAACTGAGAACTGCTATCCATGGCACATTTAAGTAAACTGAATACAACATCACCGTCTTCATTTCTCTGCAAGATGGAATTTTTTATTTTTTTTTTGCTTATGCAGCCATTTCAGCAACATGATTCAGGGTTGCATAGTGTTATCTGCATTAAACCTGTTGTACCCCTGCTTTCCTTTCCGCATATTTGACAGAATTTGGAATGGTCTCGTCCTCGTCCCCGTCCCTCTAAGAGATGGTCCATTGTAGTGAGTTCTGCATGAGAGGGCTACTCTCTCACAGCAGCCATGGGGAGACTATTTATTCCCACTAACCCTCTCTCATTCTGTGTGTGCCTTTGACTCAAGTTGCCTTAGTAAAACTTTAATTGAGACAAAACTTCATGTGGTATATGCAGACAATATATGAATACTATCAGTGCCAGTCAAAGGTTCAAGCTTCCTGACATTTACTTTTCCTCGATATCAGAATTGCTGTAATTTATCTTTCATCTTTCTAACTTTTGGACTCTGACCCCACATTTCAGCCTCTGAGGCATTACTGCAGTTCATGTGAACTCTGAACTCTGCAGTGTCACATGATGCTGTGTCTTGAAAGACTTAAGTTTTAAGTTATAAATCAGAGGGGTCAGAGAAACAATTGGAGGTCTGAGGTTATGCTTGCTCTGTTATCTATGCATCCATCTAAGGGACAATAAAATTATGTAATGTGACTAACCTTCCTCTCTTTGGTTGAGGGGAAAATTTGTTGGTGCTGTTTCTCTTTCAACGGGATATGGATGCTGTACATATCTGTGTATTCTTTACACACTCCAATATAAACGGACATGTATGCACAGTTTTAAAATTGAGAATGAGTGGGTCAGCTTGAGAAACGCTGAACTGATCAGGGACTCTGGGGCTGTGTGTTTTAAGATGCTGTGCTTATGTTCTCTCTGTACCAGCTGATGGGCTTGTTGATTCACTCTTTTCACTTGGCTAAGTTTGGCACAGTTGTATGGTTAATTTTTAATAGGTAATTTTTAAATGTGTAACAGGAATGGTCCGTAGACCTCAACCGAACCTTGAGCAGACGAGAAAAGAAGAAGCCATCAGAGGGCATCACATTGACGGGCATCAGTCCAGCTGGGTCAGACCAGCCTGTTCAGCCTGCCAAAACCAGCAACAGGTAGATGTCTGACAACTCATTGATTCACTGTCTTTGTCAAACATGCAGAGAATAGAACATCTGTTTTAATACACACATGTATCCAAACTCACCACATCAAAGATGCTGCTGCACCCTGTGCATGGCATCCTACTCTTAAGGAATGCCTGTAAACTTTGCATGAGGGAAGCTCCAGGAATGATGTTCAGTTGTGCAGCCGTCCCCATGGCAACCGTAAACATTTTGATACAGATTGTTGGGATAAAGTTATCCTCAAGAGACTGAAGTCTGCTGGTGCATACCTGAAAGCATGCCAAAAGTACTGTGGAAATATTACACACGCACATGCTTTATAGGCATTCATATTGGTAGTGACAAGTTGGAAAAAAAGGCCCGATTAGTCAGACATTTGTACTTAAAGCAAGTGGGCTAAGCTGTTATGTCAACTAATACTGTAATTAACAGACTGGTTTTAAGATTTAAGCAAAATATCAACCCAAACCCTCTTATCTTTCAGTTTGTGGTAAGTGAGTTAATCCTCCATTGATCTAATAAAATGCATAATGGATTTAAGGCTTCTATCAAAGTTAAATGTCTGATTGGCGGTTTTTAATAACATGAGGTAATCTTTTGAAGGCGATAAGATGGGAATGTAATTGTCCTTAGAGATTTGTTAAGGGTGTCGTGGCAACAGTACTGTGGACTTGACAAGTCATGGAAATGATGACAAAAGGCTAATTTAGATACGCTCTATAAAAACTTGGTTAAATGATTTGTGTGTGTGTGTGTGTGTGTGATTGATTTTTATGGGCCTGTGTGTTTTGGGAGGCCTCAACTCTTCACATTCCTTTGTAGCTTTGTAATGATCTCTCAATTTAATGTGCAAACACCTGCTGTTGTTTGCTCTTAACAAGCAGGAAGATGTGTGCATTTAAAACTTGTGGAGGAGTGTGTAGAGGAGCTGATTGAGGGAATGCCAAGCATGGAAAGTATTTGACCTCTGACCACTACCATTGCACTTGCTGCCACTCCCCCGAACTGTATATGCTGCTTATTGTTGGTTCTTTTTGAACATTAGTGAGCATGGGTACGTGTTTCAAGTCTGATCTCTATCTGTAGTCACAAATTGGATAATTGGATAATGGTGAAACTTGTTTTTGAGTCAGTGTCAGATTTGTCTATTCTTTCCCTGTGTTGTTGTTTTTTCTTTTTGTCCTTGATTTGAAGTGTCAAACATGAATCAAACTGATTTTAAAACTCAGAGCTTGCTTAGAGCAATGTCAAAAGTCTTTTATTCATGATTATGAGGTCAACTTTGGATGGTTTCAGTCAGCTAAGTTACACTGTACCAGACTCCCACTGCAGAAGTGTTTGCTGTAATAATGCCACAGGCTTAACTCGGAGAGCATAGCATGACTATGCAAACAAAGGCGTTCACATTTCTGTACTTGGGGCCAACTGATAACTGCTTCTGTAAATGTTTCTACAAACAGGGAGTAGGAGTCCTGTTTCCTGACACAGGTGAAGGCCTTATTCAGATTTTTTGCTCCTTGAAACACAATCACAATCATAGGAAGTAAACAACCCTCATGTGACTTCTTCACAGGGTTTTTACACCTAAACAACCCACAGCTGGCAATTAAGGGCTCAGGGAGGGGCTCATTGATGTTTTTGGTAGCTTTGTGATAATTATGACATGCAGCACTTATTAGTGAAAACAAGTCGCACTAGAATGCTCTTTTTCTGTCTGTTTAGTTTCATGCTTTGTTGATGTCACTCTTTTAAATAAATATAAAAATGACTGGGTCTTCCAGCTGTTTTTAAACCTTCAGTTATAGCCCCACCTCTCTTGCTGTTGCTAAATGTGAAACGGAGGCAGAAATCTCTAACCTTCAGCTGACTAATTCTATGACATGATTAAATTCTAAAATAACCTTTCGAGCTTGCCTGTGTGTCATGTAGACTTCTACACTCTATTTTCAGGCTTTAGAAAATGTAGCCCATGACCGGGAAACCTGTGCCGATCAGACAGCCCTGCTGAAAAAGCAGGTGCACAGGCGTGTCCTTTTTTTAGGTGGCGGAAAACGCGATTCAGTGATGGGAAGTCTTGCAGAAAAAGTTTCTTGAGTGCTGTCAGTATTTTCCCACACTGCAAAGCATCTTTTCTTTTTTTAAAATAGAGTAAAAGCCCACATTGTTGCAGGGACTTGGAGCAAAGAGTTGTACAGAAGACTGTGCAAAGACTTTTGTTTAACATAATTTTGAATATTTACTTCACTAGAAGGTCTGTGACTATGTCTGGCCTTGTTTGGGGTTGGATACTTAAGCTCATGTCTAAACTCATTTCATTCTAGAGAATGGCGTAAAAGATTATGGAGTCTGACTGTAAGAGCTCATTATAGTTACATGCACACTACTGGAACCTGCTGGGAAATCCATGATGTTGTGCAAGAGCAGCTTTGTTTTGTTTGGATCTCACTGTTGGGTTGAGGGGTTTAGTGAAAGGCTGATAGGACAATTTTAACTTGTGTGATGTACTGATGAATTTGAAGTTGTTACCTCACTGGACACATGTTCATTCGCCCAACCATTTTCTTAGCTGCCTATTATCTTAAATCCCATCCCAGCTGTCACTGAGCAAGAAGCTCGGTACACCATGGATAGGCTGTCAGTCCATCACAGGAATAACCCTTTAGTTTCCTTTTGGACCAAAATGTCGAATGGGTCGATGATCCAATCTTCTGCTTCCTTTTATGCAAAACTTTTTTTTAAATCCCAGGTGTGATTCTGTGTGCATGCTTGTCAACAACAATCTCTCACTGTGTCCCATGTTGTCAGCCTGACTGTACCAAAAGCTGCACCTGCGGGCACGAACCCGTTTGAAGAAGATGACGATGAAGTGGAGGAGACTGCCGTGGAGCAGGAGATCACAGTCAACAACACCGTTGTGAATAAAGAGGAAATAAAAACGTTGGTGAACCGGAAACACTCACCTGCGGCATTTTCTGTTTCTATCTTTGCTACGTGGAGCGTCGTTGGTGTCGCGTCTCATGCCTTTTCTTTTTCTTGGTTACTTTGTTTTTCCCACTACTTCTTCTCTTCTTCCTCAGGTGTCATGTTGTTGTGGCTCTGCATGGTCATTGAATGGCATTGCACACAAAGCCTGTGTCTGTTCTTCATCCCTAACAGTTTCATGTCTTGCAGAACATTAAGTGTATGCGCATGGAGGCGCATGCTTCTGCTGTGGAAATGCATTGTTTCTCTCTTACAGTCAGATCTGGATATTAGGTTGAAATTGGTCTTTTTTTTTTTTTTTTTTTTCTTTTTTTGTGCCAGCTGACAATTAAAAGGCTCTTTAAAACAAAATGAGTAAGAGTTTTGTGTATCAACTTTTATTCATTTGTGAATAACAGTTGTACCTAATGGGTGGAGGGATCCAAAAATAGCTTTGAAACCATAAACTGGTCTGACTGTAAATTATTTTTGTTGACTTGGTTTTGTTTTTTCAGCTTTGCCTGCCAAGTTCCTTCTGATGTTTAGGTGGCTCCCTCTCCTGGTCAGAGTTAAAACTCCAATCATGCGTTGAGAACTGTGATTTGTCTTGCTTCATCTTGTTGTGCTTCGGTTTTTGTTTTTTTTCTTACATGTCATGTTGATGGTTTCTTTTTCGTTTGCCTTGCCCTCAATTGTGTGCACTTTTTTTTTTTTTTTTTTTTTTTTTTTTCTTCTCTTTTCTCCATAGACTTCAAGTTCTTGTTCTAGTGACATCTAAGCAAATTTTAAATCCTTTATCCTGCCTCAACCAAATGCTTGCTTTTTAGTCTTGCAGCTGTTTAGACTGACCCAAAAGGATAGTCTTTTCTGGATTTGGAGTTGTATTTTTGTGCTTTTGGGTTTCCACTGTACTGTATTTGTTTTATTTTCCTCTTTTTTTCTTTTCTTTTTTTTTTTTCTTCCCTAACCAAACTCTTTCCACCTGCCTTGATGATTTTTCTTTGACGTGTGAGGCAAAATGCCAGGTTTTTACTATGTGGTTGGTCTGTCTGTCCAGTGCAAGCAGTACGGAGAAGACTCCAGACTGGTCGGATGAGGACACAGCTGGTAACCCTTTCTCCACCAATGGTGAGGGTAATCCATTCGAGGAAGAGCCGGCCTCTCCTGTTGTATCGGTGCCTGTCAAAGCTCTCTACGACTATGAGGGACAGGAGCAGGATGAACTGAGCTTCAAAGCAGGTACATGACTAAAAAGGGCCATGTACATCTCAGTTTGGCCTCAAGCAATCATTTATCAAGGAGATTATGATTTCAGTAATGTACACCTATGACCACTTCATTAGGGTACATTTTACTAGTACTGAGTTTGACCTCCCTTTGTCTTCAGGGCTGACTTAATTCTTCATGGCATTGATTCAACAAGGTGCTGGAAACGGCCCTCAAAGATTTGGTTCCATATTTATATAGTTGCTGGAGATGCATACTTCCATGATGCAACTTTTTTTTTTTTTTTTTTTTTTTTTTTTTTTTTTTTTTTTTTTTTAACCACATCCTAAAGGTGCTTCCCCTTTATTAGATTGCATTCTGGTGACTTTGGATCTGCTCAAACACTTTAGAGCTGCATATTTGACGCTGCTGCTGTAAACGGACTGTTCATTTTTTTTTCTTCTTCTTCTTTTTTTTTTTTTTTTTTTTAAACTTTCAAATTAGAGAGAGAGATGTCGGTCTATCTCTCTATTGTATGAATGAAGAGTAAGATTTCTCTCTCCCCATTTCCAGGTGATGAATTTACCAAAATAGGTGAAGAAGATGATCAGGGCTGGTGCAAAGGCAGGCTCAAGGATGGAAAAATAGGCCTCTATCCTGCTAACTATGTGGAAGACATCCAGTAATGAATCGCCACTGATGAAACAAATGTGAAGAATGAAGAATGTGTTTTATGAAACTTGACAGGCTCTTTTTTCCATCCCTCTATTCCTTGTTTGTGATGACTGGATTGGAGTTGGTGGAGGACAGAAGAGAAGGGTTTGTAGAGCTTAGAGGACCACTTTAGTCACTTCTTACGCGTGGACACTGTTGGAAACTAACTAAAAGTCTCCAGAAGATTTCAGGAAGATCCGAGAAGACTTGCTGTTGGTGTAAGATGTTACTTAGAATCCCATTTATGCTGTTACAGAAATAGCTATTCAAGTACATATTAGATAAGACTGAAAATGTGTGAATTTAGATCATTAAAAAAAAAATAACTGGGATTACGATCTGACAAATAGTCTTGCATGCGAAACACAGCCTTGATATGCAAGCCAGTTTTTAATTCATCAAGGGAATTGAACCTTTTTTATAACCAGTACTTGTATTTCTGCTGAAAGAATCCAGTCCATAGGTGTTTTTTATTATTTGGCCTGAATTGTGAAATTTATGAACTTCATTTTAAATTAGCGTTTATATTCTCTCATTTCTTTCAGGGTTTTGATTTTTCCCGTTGTTGTGGTTGTTATTATATTTAGTTTTTCAAAGGAATGATAAAGATCCTCAGTTCACCTTTATTCATGGGTAGACTTCCTTTAGTCACTGCAGCTGAATGTATTCGTTTTCACTCATGGATTGTTCACTTTTACTGCATCCACTGACCCCGCTCCCTTTGTCACACACCTTTCTGATGATTGTAGATATTTTTCATGCAACACTGAAAGTTTCTCACTTGAATATTCTAAGTTCAGTTCTCACTTCTTGTCACATGCCAGCTTATGGGAGAATTTTATTACTGTTTAAGCGAGATTTCATGTTCTAGCAATAAAACCACAAATGAGTATCGTATTGCATACATGCATATACATTAATAATATTAGAACAAATCAAACATTCTGATTGGATGATGTGCAGGAAATTATTAATTTATGATGCTACAAGTGCTTTTGTTGTTCTGATGCCGAAATGTTGTGATGGAGAATCGGTTTGTACATTAACTGAATGTTTATGGCAAACATCCATCGACCGTTACTGCTATATCTGTAAATATGATTTATATTTTTCCTTCAGAGGGCCATATGAGTTGCTTTAATCACAAAATGCTTTGTGAAAAATTAATTTTCTTTGGGACCTATGACATTGCTATTACAGCCTTAATGCACAGTTTGCAAATATGAGCTGCACATTTTTCATAAAGAACATTCATAAGTGCACCAATTAAATAACTATTACTTTTGATGCCTTCAGGCTACAGCAGAAGAGGAAGAAATTTTTTTTGTACATCAGTGAGGAAAGATGTTCGAGTGTTGCTAGCAAAATGCAGCAACAGCTATACTTGCACAGAAAGGTTTGTAATTGTTGTCCAACATCACAATAAATGAATTTGCTGGGAAAATATACAGATTTTTCTTCTTATATTTTCACTGAAGGTCACTGAACTTTATTGGATTTAAAGACACTCAGAACTGAGTCTGTTTCAATAGGTAACACAAACAGTTACAGATTTGACCATATTGTACTTTATTTATTTAAAATAAAGTTAAAGTTTGAGCTGCATCTAACTTTATTCTGTTGCTGTAATTTATTTTTTATGTAGTTTTTTTCTTTGAGGGGCTATATCCTTACTAGGCACCGTATGACTGTTAAATAAGTTTTATGTTGTAGCCTTATGCTATTCTACAAGACAGAATTTAAACAATACAACAAAGTTGAACAAATCCCAACAAACTGGAATATGCAGTCGGATACTGTGATAAATCTGTTTTGTTTTTAAGGTTTGACATCAAATCCATCCAAGACAAACTAGACTGGATGCAGTTTTCCCACACACTGCAGGTTTCTATTTATAGTCTGTTTTTTTTTTTTTTTTTTTTTTTTCTCTCCATTAAATAGTCTTGATACTGGTGTATTCCCTGGTGTTTCAGCTGGTATGATAATCATTTTGGGTCTCCAATAAACATGCATCCACAGATCACATCTCTTTTCAGAGATGTTTTTTTGACACACACATGTTGATATGTTATAAACTTTCAAAGTATTGGACATTGTTTTAATGGGAAATGGGTGTTTGTTTTTTGTTTGTTTTTAAAAAGCCACATAGCCCCGAGTCACTGCATTGCTTAGTTTGGTTTTAAAGAAAACTTAATGTCTGTACAATAAATCAGATAAAGTAAAAGGTAACTTGAGCTGCTCCCTTATTTCCCAAGTTGTCATCACAGCAGATAGATCTACATATCTCATTTGGCACAGGACTTAGCTGGCTACCCTCCCATTTTTCTAGGTTTAGGACTATTGGGTCCTAAACCTAGGTACTAATACACTAGCTTGGGACCCCCTGAGTCTGGGTGTCTCTTCTCACACTTGGGGAAACTCAAGTAATCTGGGTTACATGTGACCTTTCACATATAACCTTTTAAGCAATGCACCACAGAGCAACTCGATAACAATCTAAAAAATGTTATTGCATTCCCTCATAAGAATCAATATAAAACATCTAACACACATAGAGATATGGATAAAATATCCATCTATCTGTATATATAGATATATATAGAGAGAGATATAGATAGAGATATATCTCTATCTATATATATATATATATATATATATATCTCTATCTATATATATATATATATATATATATATATATATATATATATATATATATATATATATATATATATATACACAGATAGATAGATATACACATACATATATACACCTTGATGTTCCCTGTAGGGGTTGCCAGAGCTGATAATCTGTCTCCATTTCACTTTACTCCTAGCATTCTCTCCTTATCATTAGT
The DNA here is from genome assembly GCF_013358895.1 of Oreochromis aureus. Taxonomy (NCBI): domain Eukaryota; kingdom Metazoa; phylum Chordata; class Actinopteri; order Cichliformes; family Cichlidae; genus Oreochromis; species Oreochromis aureus. The sequence continues at coordinate 14,204,183 of NC_052958.1, read as the reverse complement.
GATAATGATAATAATAAAAACGGATGCCACAAAAGACAGGAAATAACCTACTACATTCCAAAATAACAATAATTAGATTAGATTTTATCTATTGAGCTTTATTTCTTTTTCGGTTCAAATGATCCATCTTTCATGCATTTTTTTTTTTTTTACCTTATTGAACTATTTTATCATATTTTATTTTAATTAGTATTTTTTATTTAGTTTTATTGTATTTTATTTCAAGACACGTTATTAAAGCTATATTGTTCAAGGTTGTGTTTAATGTTTTGGCTGCGGTCACACAGAAATGTGCGGAGATACGTAAGCTATCGCTTATATGATCTAAAACTACATTGCCCAGAAGCCTTTGCGACAATAACACGACCACGGATCATTTCCAACCAATCAGCGTCCGCCCATGGTGTTCTCTTACTGACGTGTCGGGTTCAGTTATTATTGGGGAAAAACACGGGTCTGCTTTTGATGCTGTTCCTTTAACCGCCAGACACCAACAGGTAGAAAAATGGCAGAACCTAGCAAGCAGGACATTTCTGCTATTTTCAAGCGACTTCGTTCCATCCCTACGAATAAGGTGAGACTTAAATAAATACCAGAAAGACGGGTGTACAAGGAAGTCCGCTGAACTAAATATCTGACACGTCGCACTTTATGGAAACGCCACAGCTGGCTTCAGTTTGCGACCAATTTAACAGCTGTCCGACGTGTGTCATATTTAGAAGAAGTCGGGTTTAAAAAAAAAAAACGTGTTTTAAAACGTGCAGAAGCATAATATCAGAAAACTTAGAAACTGTAACCTGATGTGACGTGACGTTAGCAAGAGGGGTGACAGCTAGCTAGCAAGCTACATTTTGACAGTTCACATCAGCCGTGTTTGTTTAAAGCTCAGTTTCTAAGGCCTTTTTTCGACTCGGGATCGTGTAAGAAGACAGAACAGACATCTTCAGGGACAAAGAACTGTTTGCGACTCGCTGCTGTAGCTATTATCTGCTGATCTCATTGCGAAATTAACGCCACTTCACCAACAGCTGTTTGAGTCAGTAGCACAGTCTCCTGTTTATCCTCACAGCTGTTGCTTCGTGTAGTCGGACACTCATCATGCTCTTGGCCTCCACCTGAGGACCATCCTACAACTGCGTTAATTTGAAAAGAATCCATGCATAAAATACTACAATACCAAATATTGTCCTGAGACAAAATGTGAATCCAGTAGTTGAAAATGTGGTTATGAAATATTTTGTAAAACACGTCCTGATAATTTCCTTATAAGCAAATCGCATGTTAAATATAAATAAATTTCCAGCTTAGAAATCCACTTCTTCCAGATCCACATGTGTTTTAAACATTTAGTTAACATCAGCATATTTTAAAGAACATTATGCTCTGTAAATTGTGTCCAACAACACATGTACGACCTAATTCGCCTTGAAAAGGAAGAGATAAAACAGTAAGATGACATGTCATGTTTTACATGTGCCAACACCATGGGTAGACCAAAGGTCAGTCCTCTGACATATTTTGTATTTTTTCCAAATTTTTTTCTGACTAGTGCATTGAGTGCATCACTCTAACCAATACAACACTGTTACTCATATTAAATACCAAAGGTTCAAAGTATCCTTTATTTATATGACTACATTTATCCCTAGATAGCATATTTTTCTGGGAAAACACTAATAATAGCTATGATTTGCAACCTGTTTAACATGCATATAAAACAAACATGTCAAAATCATGAAATATTATTAAACAACACTGCTGTGGTCCTGAGTATTTGTCACATTTGTGTCATAACTGCAAATAAAAGTACTATATTTCAGCCATGTTAACTTGTAAAATCCTGTTACGCTTATTTTAACCAGGTTACCATATAATTTTTACTAAAATGATCATAAATGCTTTGTTGTTGTTTTTTCATTCATAAGGGTTTAATCTGTTGCTTTTGTAAAAAGTTTGTAGTACAGGGTAAAGTTGTTTAAAGTGATTAAACTAACTCTCATCTGAAACTGAGTATTCAATATGAGTTCATTCACTTAGTCAAGAATTTATTAAACACTATTTTGAAAATATCATTTTTTTCTGTTTTTCTGCCATATTGGTTACAAGGTTGCATCAAACTTAGTATGCAACAAATAAAAAGTGCGCCTTTGATGCTTGAACTGAACATATCAATATTTGTGATGGTTTATTATTTGTTTTTATTACTTACAGCAAATAAAAATATCTTTAAATTATCTATATTTTAAAAAATAGTCTTCTCCAGTTGTAGAATGATCCGTCTCTTTTGTTGATTGTGGATTTATGGTCTTAAAATAGAAATGAGATGAACATCTCGTGTGTTTGTATAATGAGACAATCCTCTATTCTTGCTCTCTGTCCCTCAGGTTTGCTTTGACTGCGCAGCTAAGAACCCCAGCTGGGCTAGCATCACCTATGGGGTTTTTGTCTGTATAGATTGCTCTGGGACTCACAGGTCTCTGGGAGTGCACCTTTCATTTATTAGGTAAGTCAGGAATTATATATTTTCCTTGGAGTTGGAGGTAAATGGACTGGTGCTTATGCAAATGCCTGAATGAGGCTTGTTGTAAGAAAGCTCTCAAATACAGTAGAAAATATAGAAGTGCTTTTAATCTAACATCAGGCACATCACACACTCCAATAGAAGCATCGGGATCTTGGGGTTCAAGTTTACTTTAACATGCAGACTAGAGGAGCCAGTTTGCGGACAACCTCCTCTTCCTTATGAACCACAAGCACCCCTTACAAAATAATAAAGCAAGAGTAAACAACAGTTCAGAAGTGTGTTCAATGGGAGGGTTGTGTTTGTTAGTAACAAAAAGACAGGGGGCAGAGCTTCCAGATTTTCATTGGGAGTTATCAGGATATGCAAGACTAGAAAAGAGTACATCAGAGGGATGGTTCAGGCTGAGCGGTTTGGAGACAAAATTAGAGAGGCGAGGCTGAGATAGTTTGAAGATATGCAGCGGATGCTGAAGATGAAGCTGCCCAACGGGAGGAAAAGAGAAAGAAAACAGAGAAGGTGTTGGTGTGACATAAGAGGATCCCTGGGATAGGGTGAGATGGAGGCAGATGATTCGCTGTAGCCACCTCTTTGAAGTGAAAGTGGGTGTGAATGATTATTTTTCGGTTTTTGCAAACAAAAGTCCTTGACTCAGCTGTTGCTGTGATTTTTTTTTTTTTTTTAATTAAATTGAGTTTAATAAAAAGTTTTTGTTTTTTGCAGTAAAAGAAATTAGGATGTGAAAATATTAGCTCGTTAGGATAGTATTAAACCCTTTTTTTAAAATACAAGACAACAGCAGTCATAGAAATGAAAAGAAGATAAGATATGCACAGTGTTTTGAAGATCAAATTCACTCTACCTTTTATAACCCAAACTGCAAAGATGTAGTCCAATATGACCTCAACAGCTCAGAAGTATATCCTCAGCCAAAAACAGGCCTTTGTAGGGTAACTAAGCATGACTGGTGTTCTTATTGTTAAGGCATAGGATCTGTGTTACCTGTGTAATAAAAGTAAAATTTAAAAAAGATAAGCAATAAAAAAACTATAAAAAAAATTAAACTGTCATTTCAAATTACTACACTAAAAGTGTGTAATGTAATAGTAAAGGTACTGTAGGCTGCTCCCTTATTTGCAAGCATTCACCACAGCAGGTAGCTTCGCATATTTGACTTGGCAGATTTTTATGCCGGATGCCCTTCCTGACCCCACCCCAAAGGGATTTATTTCTCCTCCTGGACTCGAACCAGGGATCTTTCACTTGTTGGGCAAATGTGTAAACTATGAGCAGTAATCCTGGATACAGTACATTAATTCGACATAACAAGCTCTCTCAAGAGATTTATTGTAATGTTGGATAAAAATAAAAGACTTAAGCATGCAAAACAAATAAAAAAGAATAAAGACACACTTCAGATACAGTGAAGTATAAGTGGAACAAAGGCAGCTCAAGTAAGGAGAATGCATGGGAGTGGATATGATTTTGTAACCTCAGGTGTACGTTTTCTTTGTTCAAACACACATTCTTCAAACCATGATCCTGTTTTGCCACACAGGTCCACCGAGCTGGATTTTAATTGGTCGTGGTTCCAGCTAAGATGTATGCAAGTCGGAGGCAACGCCAGCGCAGTAAGTAAAATACCAGCACACTATCATCAGGTTAAAACTCCAGCAGTGTGTGACACACACGTGATTTTACCTGTTTGCTTTCCTGTTTCTAATTTGACCTCTCGGTGTCAGATTGCATTTTTCAATCAACATGGCTGCAGAGCCAATGCCGCCAATGCCAAGTACAACAGCCGGGCTGCACAGCTGTACAGAGAGAAGATAAAGACTTTGGCCACACAAGCAACCAGACGCCATGGCACTGAGGTAACACTGACAGGCTGGGTTATAGTCTGAAAACACCTCAAGGTTTCTCCTCAAGGGGGGCGGGGAGAAACCAACCTGGGGCTGAGAGATTAAATTAATTAAACACTGGCTTCCTGGGTACCATCCATATGCTTATCACACTTATAATAAACACTCATATAATTGAATCATTTTACTGCTCTTGTTCTCCACAGCTGTGGCTGGACAGTCAGGCTCCTCTGTCTCCAACATCCCCAGGCGACAAGCAGGTGGATTTCTTCAGTCTGCATACAGAGGTATGAGTGTGTGCTTTCTTCAAGTGGGATTTTGTCCACAACTATTCACAGATATGCTGCACAGCTTGACACAGCGATTATTAATTTCACTACGTGTGTCTGTGTCTTGGCCAGGCTGTTCCTGAAAATCTGAACATGGCCAAAATGAGTCTGAGCTCCTCCGCATCAGAGAAGCTTTCAGAGCCAGAAAAAGATGAAGACCGTAATGGTATCTTTGTGTCATTGCTTAATAATCTGATTTATACTGACTCACTCCAGTTTTATATTAAAATAGTTTTGTGGCTCATCACATGTTTAAACTTCAGGTAACTCAGAGGAGGGTCCCAGTGTGGAAATGCTCAGTGTTTCCCCTAAAGCAAACCCAGGTTTGAGTCAATACTGTGCATGATTAGTTAACTCTACCTAAATGCCCATAAAGGTCTGTCTAAATATTGTTGTGTCTGTCTGTTGTTTTCTCAGAGCCCTCTTCTCTTCTTAAGAAGAAGCCAGCAGGTGCCAAGAAAACAGTATGTATAAAGTTTTATATTGGTGTCATAATGGGTACAATAAAACAATTACTTAGCTTAAGGGAGGAGGGTAGTATTCAGAGAAAAAACTCAAGTAGTGTCTGAGATCAATTTTAAGACAAATAGAAAAGCAGTCACGTTGTTATACTTTACAAGCTTGGGTCAGCCTGATCGTACTACACACCTCAGCCACATAGGGAGGGCCACATTTACACCCGAGTGAGGCAGTGCAGCAGTAACTGCCTCACTGCTGCACTACGCAAAACCCAACACTGTCACTGCATACACACACATCACATGATTGACCTGAGGGGACACAAGAACAGGTAAATAAGGTTAATCACAACAACAGTAGGCACCATTTACTGCCAATAAAATAAATGATCTTTACACGTTTGTTTTAAATAATGAATTAGGGTCCCGTCCCACATGTCCCTGCAGTTTGCACTGCCCTGCTGCCACACAGACCCATTTATAAGAGGTTATAGTATAGTGTTATGAGAGGTTGTTTTTTGTTTTCTAAATTTTCTTCTTTTAAAATATGTTTTTAATCCTGGAGATTCTGAATGTTATCTCAGAATATAAGCTTCTACCACAGCTCCGTTATCTGTTTTATTTGGTACGTTGTGACTGTGCATTCATTGTAATGTGTATGTTTGTGTGCAGCTGGCCTCAAAGAAGGGCGGTCTGGGCGCTCAGAAGGTTAGCAGCCAGAGCTTCTCAGAGCTCGAGAAGAAGGCGCAGGCTGCTGACAAAATCAGAGAGAAAGAGGAGAGCTTTGCTGGTGCCAAGAAGAACGTTACAACTGAGGAGTCCATGTAAGAATACCAATAGCTTTTTATTTCTTTTTCATTCCATCTTTCTTGTTGTAATCAATTAATCAGAAAGAGACTGTAACTTTGTGTCCTCTATGGCAAGATGAAATCCATGGCTCTTTCTTCTCTTTACCTCAGGAGAAAGGGGCTAAATCATGATTATTACTTAAAATATGGACCACATTTGGCTCATCTGTTTCTAAACTTACCTACTTTTCTCCTCAGTGCTCCATCCATGCGGCTGGCCTACAAAGATTTTGAGCAGCAGAGGAAAATCGAAGAGCAGAAGCTGAAAGGACTAGAGGGGAAAAAGAAGGAACAAGCTGAGAGACTGGGCATGGGTCTGGGCATGAGGAGGTAAGACAAATTGGGAGTGAGGGGGGACAAACCTCTAGTAGATTTAAGAATATTTTTTTACCATTTTAATGTGTCTTATTCTCATTTTTACTCTTTCTTGGCTCTTCTCTGTAGTGGAGTTTCTCACTCTGTGATGTCAGACATGCACACCATCCAGCAGGACAATCCAATTGGAACAAAGACCACCAAAGGACGGCGATTTATTGATGAAGATGACGATGAAGGGTCCTTCAGCTCTAGGTCAGATAAAGTTGATATTGATGATATATAAACAAAATGAAATCTTGATACTGTGTTAATAATATTACAGGGGTTTTTTCCTTGTGAGTAAGACAGAGACGGGTATAACAAGAAGAAGAGAGTGCAGGCAGGGTGGAGTGGATGGAGATAAGTCTCAGTAATGATTTGTGACACCAAGTGTGAAATGGAAGGTTTACCAAATGATAGTGAGACCTGCTTTGATGTATGGTTTGGAGATGTTGGCACTGACAAAAGACAGGAAGCCAAGCTGAAGATGTCAAGGTCTTCATTGGGAGTGAGCAGGTTGGACACGATTAGAAATGAGTACATCACAGGGACAGTTCAGTTAGAGAGGCAATGCTCAGATGATTTGAACATGTGGATATATTGGACAAAGGGTGTTGACTATGGAGTTGCCAGGCAGGAAGAAAAAGAGGAAGACCAAAAAAGAGGTTTATAGATGTAGTGAAGGAGGACATGCAGAGGGTCGATGTGATAGGTCAGATAGATGTTTGTTTTTTTTCTTCAAAAAATTACAAAATTATTGCTGCAGTTTGATTAAAACATATAGTAACATAAATAAAACTGAGTATGGTACAAAAATATATATGGTATGTGAAAAATGTAGTAGCTCTTAATGGTTAAGAGTTGGGGAAACCTGAAGTGAGCATTTGTTGTGAACATCCGTAGCCTTTTTAAATAGGAGTAATTAATTATTATTATGAATAATTATTATGAACAAATTGGCAGAGTTCATTTTTTCGATTCAGACTGTGTTGATATTGAACTATGTATTGCAGAGCTCTTTGTTCTTTCTGTTTCTAATATTTCTTTATGTTCAGAGTCATTTTCAAGTTACTTCCCTGACACTGTAGCATGATGAATGGGAGTCTATAAATCTAACATTTGCATGCTTAACAATGTGCTGACTGTGTGAATTTGGGTATCTTAGTATCAGCATACTAGTAAAGTCCATTATCTCTCTTTTTTTCCACCTTATATCGTTCTCGTTGGCTTCTTTCTTCAGGGTTCTGACTCGCTTTGAGGACCAAAGTGAAACCTCAGACAGTTTCTCTTCACGGTGGGGCGATGGAGATGATGGAAGAGGCTGGATGAAAGAGAGCAAGAAACCAGAGCCAGACTTTTTCTTGTCCTCCACTATAACTTCATTTGATGACAGGTTAGTTGCTTAAACACAAAACTGAAGCTTTCTACATGTTTTTATGGTTCTGTTTAACGATTCAAAGCAAATTTTAATTAAAAAAAACAAATAAATTAACAACAAGTTAAGATAAGGGCTTTCTAGAATAAATCTGATTATTTTATCAAATAAAATTACTAATTTACAGAAAGAAATGAGTAAGTAATATAGTTACAATCCATTAGCAGCTGTTGTGATGTGTTTATTTTGTAAACAGTCTAGACCCTGAAAAAATTTAATTTAAGGTCATGTATGTTGAAGAAAAACAACATACAGTCCTGGAACCAGAAGGTTTTTCTAAATGTTTGCTTAAAATGATTAAAATATAAACAACAAAAGTAAAAACAACAACAAGTTATGAAATATTATAATTGCAGTTTAGTAATGGCACAATTTTTTTTTACACCTCAGCCGCAAAAAGCTGATGGGGTGGGGTGACACCCAAGTTTGTGAATGCGATAACTCGAGAACAAGACAAAGTAGGATTTTCAAAATAATAGCATAAGTGCGTCTGCTAGCTGGCTGATGTGTAGTGCTGGTGGTCACCAGTGTCTTTTAATTGTAGCTTAAGATACTTTTTACACAAAGTTAAGACTCTTCAGTCTTAAATATGTTTGGTGTAATTTAATTCAGCGTGTTCTTTTAAAATACACGATTTGTGCTTAAAGTACTTCTTCCTGTTGTCATATTATTATTTTTTCTGTTGGTACTTGTTATCAGGCCCACAACCAGAAGGAAACCAGAAGCAGCAGCACTCTCGGACACGGGAGAAGCTCGGAAAAAGTTTGGAGATGATGTAAAAGCCATCTCGTCTGATATGTACTTTGGAAAACAAGACAACTCTGAGGTATACAAGCACAATGTGGACACACATTCTAAACTGTGCTTTTTCTTTGATTTCATTTGGTAAATACTGGACTGGGAAATCACATTTAAAAACTGTTTGTATTTGTTCCATGAAACTTGAGATAAGCCTGAACATTAGTTCCTGAAGGTCTTTTAATTTAAATGGACATAAAACTTGGTTGAAATTTTCAAAATTTTCTGTTGTTCAGTATGAAGCCAAAACCCGACTGGAGAGATTTTCTGGGAGTGCATCCATAAGTTCAGCCGACCTGTTTGATGATCCAAAGAAGCAGACTGGTAAGACATGACTGTCTCTTCTTTTCTTAGCACTTATATGTTGAGCCGCATGGAGGAACATCTTAGTATGATTGTTTTGGGTTTTTTTAATAAGATGCTCACTTGTGTGATTCTTTAAAGTTGGATTTAACAATCTGTTAACTGTGCACTCTTCTGATACATCTTCCAAAATTCGGGTCATTTTTTCAGCAATCAGTAGACAAACGCGCCACAAATTAAGCTGTTATTAATTTTATTGGGGACTTCGGGTCACTGATTAATGGCGGCTGGTAAAACTGTATCATAAGAGAGAAACTGCACATGTTGGATGCTTGTTCGAGGCTTAGTTAGGTGGTGATCACATTGAAAAGAGAATTTTGGCCTATCCTACTTGGTGTTAGACTGTTGGGTAGAATGAAGGTTTCCACCTAAAAGCAGCCTGTCCGATGACCCTTGAACATCTGCTAGAATAATTACATAATAAGTATTGAACTGTGATACAGGTTGTAATATAAAATATTATGCCCCTGAAATTATAAAAACAAGTCTGACTTTTGAATTTATTGTGAAGCTGTGCTGAAATTGTGAGTATTTATCTCAGATACACTGAAGTTTTGCACTAGCTCCAGAGTGATTAACCAGTCCAACTGTGCATACTGGTCGAACTGGTCTCAGCCCTTGTTGTTTCTACCCAAGAGGAAATATCCTAAATACTGTAAATTCTTTCATATGATCATGTGAAAAAGCAGGTTTCACAAGACTCAAAACATTAAATACACACTTACCTTTTTATTGCCTGTGGAAGCAGTAAGTAGCCGCCAGGTGCTGCTAATCAAATGCATTTGATTAAATTATTTTAAGCAAGTGTGAACACCTCTGTGAAAGCAGATGCTTTGTTTTCCTGCTCTGGAGCATTTAGGGTGAAAGACATCAGCAATTGTTGCTGCCCATCAATCTACGAAGGGTTATAAGGCCATTTTCAAACAATCTGAAGTCCATCATTCTACAGTGAGGACAATTATTCACAAGTGGAAAACATTCAAGATGGTTACTGATCTTATCAGGAGTGGAAGTCACTAGAAGGTCAGACCATTCAGGACTTGTAGCATTTTTTTTTTTTTAGTTTCTGTATCTCTGACTCTACGGGCCTCAGCATGTTGGCATGTTAAATGTTAATGGTCATGACTGAACAAGTATAGTTTGTTTGGAAGGATTGCCAGCTTAGGATTGCAAAGTTGCATCTGAACAAACCACAAGACTTTTGGAACAATGTCCTTCAGACAGATAAAACCCAAAGTAGGGATGTTTGGGCAGTCACTGAGACCCCCATGAACTCCTCTGTATACCAAAGTATTGTAGAGTCGAATGTGAGGCTATCACATCACAGCATTGCTTTAACGAGCAGGCCACAATTGCTCCACAACTTGTAAGATCATACAGGAAATTATTGCTTCGAGTTATTGGTGCTAAATGTGCTCAGCAGGCTACTGTACTTTGTTTTACACAGGGCTGCAGAGAGTCCTGTGAAAACTGTCTTTTTCACATGACTGTAGATACGAGTGGCTTCTCCATGAGTCCTTGAGCTTTTTGTCTCTCTGTCTGCTTGACTTTTTATCTCGTGTCCACAGCGAGTTCGTACCGTCTGAGCAACGTACTCCCCAGCGCTCCCGACATGTCACAGCTCAAACACGGAGTGCGCTCAGTTGCAGGAAAACTTTCAGTCATGGCCAGCGGCGTAGTTAGCTCGATTCAGGTCAGTCAGATATATTCCAGCGTATGATACAAGTTCATCAATAATGACGACTTCTCATGGTGCTTTTTTTATTTCTTTTTTTCAGGATCACTACAGTTCCTAAGTGAACATGTCGGATTCACCGTCCATAGGTATCTTCTGTTTGACAGTTAGATGACATTTCTAGTGGGTGCTCATCGTGGGAGAGTTGGGAGGAAAATATAAATCAATGCTATGAGCAAGTCTGCAGAATTTACTTGTATATTGTATATCTATATCTAGTTTTTTTATTAGATGATGTATATACATAGTCATAGTCATTGGGATCAAATCAAGATGAGCAGAGCACAATATTTTTCAGTGGAATTATTTTCCCCCTGCAAACACCTTGAAGGAAGATATTTGTGTATATACAGCTATGAAGAATATTCAGTCTGCGTTATGTTAGGTTTGCTTTGAGCTTTGGGGTTTAACATATATAGAAATGCTGTATGTAGCAGTCTGAGAAGCTAGGAGGGCTTTCCGTTCGATTCCTTTACCTCTCGAAGTACTTAATTTAGTAACTCACTCTCACTCATCATGTGCACTTTGTAGTGTTGTTTTTGTGCTTTTTGGTTTTTTGTGCCCCTTCATGCAGGGTTGAAAGTGTCCTTTCTGTCCCCAAAGTGCACTTACATTTGCTCTTCCAAAGGCAGGACCAAAAGCTGATTTAAAACAGAGGCCTTGGGGCAACAGATATACTTTTAGTAAGTGTACTGTAAGTTATGTAAACTGATGCATCACTAGCACATAAGTGTCATTATCCTGTGAGTCGCAATTTTTTGTTGTTGTTGTTGTTGTTTTGGAAGTCATGCAGAAATACTTATAAAAAAGCAATGTGATATGCCAAAGTTTTAGGGAGTTAAAAAAACAATTATTATGAGATATAAATATTTCTTTAAAACAACAAATGAGCTTTATAAAAGCGCCAGTTGCGTAGAATTAGATGCTATGAAGAATTCAGTCATCATTTTAAGAAGTCATTTTTGTTAGATTATTGTTTGGGTTTTTTTATGTTCTTGAAATAAATGCCTAATCATCTTGGTAAATCTCTAAATTGTACACTTAGAGAGGCGATCCAAGGGCCGTACTAAGACTTGAAGGATTTCTTGATGTGCTGAGACCTTTTATGTAGCTTTCAGGTCTTGTTTCCACTTTAAAAGAACAGTGTGAATGATCCCTTTAAAACCGTCTTGTTTTTTTTTTTCTGTTACTTTAACTGCCATCATAAAAGGTGTTAACTTTATATATGCTATTGTTTCTAAACACAGTAGGACTACAGGTAGTGCTTGAGTGAGATGTTAGATTTGATATCTGTTCAGACTAAAGCTTGTGCTTTAACCTTTTTTCTGTCCTTTATCATTGTGCAAAGTCAAAGGGACTAATTAAAGCCCGGACGCCGTCATAATATTACAGAGTAATTTCTGAGAAGCTGGAACATCCCAGGAGTTTGATTTGACATGTTCAAATATGAAACATTAAAAGAAGTCAAAGCTGTGCATTCTTAAATGGTCAAATATATTTTTCTTGTTTTGGGTTTTGGGTTTTGTTTTTTTAATTCCCATCAGTAAATGCCTTAGTCAGGAGATCTTTGATTTGCACACCTTCTTGTTGGATCAGTCTAGGTATCTTTTGCACATGTGTTGGAAATTTGTGTGTGGCAGCTTTTGCTTGGTTGCACTCTAGTTTTTGCCCCTAAGTCGGCATATATGTCCTGTAAGATTGTGTCTCTGCTGTTCTATATTGTTACATGTAGAAGCTTGTATAAGCTGCATGGCCCTTGTAGCCCTCAAAATAAATATGTCAACACATCTTGAATATGAGATGGATTAAGAAACTTGTTTATTAAAACTCTATAGTCTGCTGTGAACTGCTACATACAATCTTGTATAGGGCTTTTTCATTAATAAAAAACTACAGATAGATTTTGACCATTTTTGACACTCAAAATGTAAGTAAGATTTTTGGGAATATGCCAAATAAATGGTTTGTGCTTAAACTTTTACTGTCTTCATTATTTGTGCAAATGTGTCCGTGGTCCGTGTGCCTGCAAACTTCTTTTTTTTTTTTTTAGATTTAAGTGGGATTTTTTTTTTTCTTTTTAAGACATCTTATTCACAGTACTGTGCAAAACTCTTAAACATCCAAAAACCCAGCCTCTTGTTCTGAATCTATGAAAATGCCAATAATAGCACAGTTTGACAGAATAAAATATTTTTGCATTAACAAGATGATTCCCAAAGAGCTATTGGCAAAAACTTTTCTCATCACAGTGTGCAGTGTGCCCTAAAAAAATTTGAGGACCTGAGAGATGCATCTGGCCCTTCTATTGACCCATCCACTGTTCACTGAAGCCATCAGAATTATATAAACTCAATTTTCCCTTACCTACTGTACTTTCGTATCTTTTGTAAATTTCAGTGTTTCATAGAATAGAATAGAATAATCCTTTAATTGTCCCACAAGGGGAAATTTGGTTGTAACAGCAGCCAGAAAGACACATATACAAACAAACAAACAGGACACAGAACAGAAACATACACGATTTTTCTTACATATTTATATTAAGGACAATTCATGCAATTAATGCATCCATTTCCCATTTTTCTCTATAAAAATATAAAAGAATAAAGGGTGGCTCAAGACCTTTGCGTGTTTTATTGGGCAAATATCACTTCATTAAAAGTCAATAGTATAAACCAGATAAAAGCAGCAGTTCTCGCTTTAAAAAGCAGAAACGCGATCTCGTCTGTTTGATAAATATCTTAAATAATCAGTGAAAATGTAAAATTATATCAGAGTTATCTTCCAAATCGAGCAAATCCTGGCAACCGCTTACGTGGCCGGTTGTTGCGTTGATAGTCGTGCGGTCATTGTCGGAAATTTGATGCACAATCAAACAACACTGCTAAACCTGGCGAAAGGTTGCTTAATTTAAAGGTTTCGTCACGAACAAATAATCAAGTACTGGAGTAAAATGTTTTCTCTTTAATTATGTTTATAGCGTTTAAACAACTAAAAGCTCTGGTGCTCTTAACTAGCTAAACATTACAGTGTTAATATTTACGAGCTTACGAGGCAGCCCTTGAAGGGCGCATTTTTCCAAGGAACAGGGGTAAAGAAAAAGTCCTTTTAAAGCGGTAACACACGCACACTCAGTCCGTTATTTTTGCGTTTTTGAAGTTGATTTCTACATTATGAACTTCTCTCTAAAACAGGAGTCCTGTTTTTCTGTGCAAGGTAACAAGCTCTGGTAATCCCGTTTAACTCTCTAAATAGGCTATAAAAAGATAACCAGCGGTTTATTAGTGCGCTAAAATGCCTACTGAACTAAAGCAGAGGAGGAAGACGCAGGCACAGAAGCAAAGCGATGAACCATCAGAAGGCTCAAACGGGAAAGAAGAAACGCAGAAAGTGAAGACTGAAGCAGGAGACAAGACAGGAGCGAGCAAAACGTCCTCGGGCCTGGACATTAGAAGTGTAATGTGCTTGTTGTCGCTCGCAGCTTGTGGGGCTCTGAGCTGGTAAGTCCACATATTAGTATTAACGCTTTCTTCAGAACCTCAGTGGACTTCTCTCTGAAGTTTTTCTGGCTTTCAGGTTGGTGCTGCAGCAGAATGAGAAGTTTTCCCAGATTGAGGAAAAATACAGATCTCTACACGGAAAAACCTCCAGTCTGTTCGACATGGAGGAGGAGATTGTCAGAGTTTCCAAAAAGGTACGTTTGATTGACTGTGGAGCAGATCCTCAGCGTGTTTGGACCATGAATCTGCAAAAGCTTATTTTGTTGGGTGTGAATGTCAAATACTTCGCGATCTTTAAATATTTACGGTTTTTACAATAAAGCCGACGACAAAGAGTGTAATTCCCCTAGAATGAAATTGAGTTTAAGTGTATTTTATCTAAAATTACAATGTAATTATGTATCTATAAATATTTACTGCTAGATACAGTGGAATAAGGATGTAAAAATTAATATTTTTTAGGCAAGAAGAAATAATTATACTGTAAGTATCAGCGTAACTACTTTTAAGTAGTGCTAACTCCAGGTATTTGACAGGAAAGAAGAAATAATTCAGTTTTAAGTCATTTTAAGTTGCGTCAAAGTAATTTTAAATAGCCCATAAGTAATTTTAATTCGTTTATAGCTTGTATGTTAACATGTATTTTACAGAAGATGTAATTAGAAGAAGTTATTATACTGTAAGTACTATGTGTAGGTAAGTTTAAGTAGGACAGCACTTCATGTATTTTACAGGAAATAATAACTCAGTTTTAAGTAATTTTAAGGTTTAAGGAAGTTATGCATTACTGAAAATTAGTTACAGTGTAATTATTTCTTGGCTCCTGTAAAAACTTGAACTGTTGCCCCTTATTCTACTGTATCTAGTAGGTATTTGTAGGTAAATATTAATACATCATAATTTGGGATAAAATAGATTTTATTTGAGGGGAACTGCATTTTAACCGCACGCTGTATTATAAAACATTACCTTGTTTTTAACTGGACTCTATGGGTACCAGATGTTCTGTATTTCAACATAGAATTTAGTTCTTTGGGCAAAACAAATAAACTTAACAATGATTGTATTGTATTAGGCTGCTCACCTAAATTCCACTTGAGATTATTGCATTTCAGCCCATTTGAATTTAAGTTTAGCAAGGAAAAAGTGTCTTCTTATTATATTTTATTGTATGTATGTATGTATGTACATATGTATATATATATATGTATATATTTTTTGTTTAACCTCAAGGGAGGGGAAAAACTACTGTTACATTTTTTGTAGAGTGAAACTTGCTTAGTGTTTGCATTTCTTGAGAAATTCTGAATTTTTTCTCACCTCAAACATATGCAACGCACTTTAAGCATCAAGTCAGAAAGGATCCTGCTATACCTTTTGTAAATTCCTATGTTTTAAAAACACCTTAAAACCTTCCCAAAGTCAATGACAGATAGAACAGAAACAACTGCTTTGATTTTTCTTTGTTTAAAAGATGTCACCTGAATTTGAGTCAGGACCTGTATTCTCATGTGATACTGATTTGAACCACAAGATGGTGCAGCAAGCCTTTATTTACCAAAGCAAGGCATTAGGAGTGACTTGTTATTTACAATTATGGGCACTTCTGAAAATATAGAACTACACCCACTGTCAAATACTGCCCCCTGGTGTTGAAAGATTTAGATAACTACAGGAATAATTACAAAAAAGTACCTTTAAATTACAGAAAGAGAGAAAAAAAACTTCATGAATTTCGTTCTTTTAAAGTTGAGTTATCACTGCAGCACTTTGTGTATTATGTGAATACTGAGGATCATAGAGCTCCCACAGAAACAGCACTCCTGTTTTGTGTTGCGGCTGCAGCTTGCCGCCTCTGAGGATGGCCTACAGGATGCGCTCTCCACCATCTCCCTGGTGACAAAACTCCAGCAGGACATCTCCACCCTCCATGCTGCTGTCACTACAATACAGGCTGATGAAAGCTCTGCCTCCCGTGATCTGGAGAAGGTCAACGCCCACTTCCTCAACGTGACCGAGACGTGGCAAGAGAGTCTGGCAGCCATCAACTCCGATCTCACCTCCCTCAAGGCCGAGTCCAGGGACGCTCATGCTGGAGCCACAGAGCGGGTGAATGAAGCCGACCGGAGAATCCGTTCGCTGGCGGAGAGGCTGGAGGAGCTCAAGGACAGCACAAAGAGGAATGCCCGAGCTCTGGAGCGCACGGAGGAGGATGACGTCAAGCGAGCGCAGGATCAGCTGGACTGGAACACCAAGCAGATCCACAAGCTGGAGGAGCAGATCGGCATCCTGAACAAGAGAGAGGCCGAGCTGAGCTCTCAGCTCCAGGAGCACATTCCCCGTGCGAGGGCCTGCGAAGAGCATCTGCCAGAGGTAGAGGAGGCGGTGCGCTCCATCCTCAAACTGGGTGGAGATCTGAGCGGAATGGAGAAGAGGCTGGAGGAGGTGACTTTGCAGGTGTTCGGCACTGAGGACAGCATGCTGAAAGCAACAAATGAAATCCTCGAGATCAGACAGGAGCTGGATACCCTGCAGGCTCAAAACAGCATCATGAAGATGAAAAATGAGTTGTCCGTGGTTAAAGAGGCAGTCCGTGAACTCACCATGGTGTTGAGGGAAAGTGGGGTTGACAGCCAAATGAACTCTGACGCTCTGGAGGAAGTGGGATGGAACGAGGAGGAGGAGGAGTGGGAGAAAGATGAAGAGGATAAATTGACCGAGCCTTTTCTTGATGACCTCGCTGAATGATGTCATTGTTTTTTTTGTCCACTAGGAAAAATTAGTAGGAATGTCCTGTTTAACTGTACGCTGTAAACCCCTTAAGTTGAGTTTAGTATTATCTCTGTAAACTTTGTACCTCACTTTAATGTCAGAAAACTAGCCTGATGTCAACATGAGCTCATGAAAACACTGCACTGTATTACAGAAGTTGGATACATTTACCTTTGTGCACCATTTCATTAAATATGCCCGACTACTCTCAAGGTATCCATATGCACTGATACAGTTTTACAGCATTAAATGTGCCAGTCTTTGTTCAGTCTTCTCAGTTTTTCTCTATTTTATTCAAATGTAAACTGGATTTTTTTTTAGGTTTTAAAGATTTGATTGAGAACAAAGCAGTTTCATAGCACCACCTTTGATGCAAGGACGTCATTGTTGGCCATTTTCTTTGCGTGTTTTTGTTGTTTAAACGGCAAAAGATTCCCTGATCAGTTGGAAACAAGCAATAATGAACAGCGTCAATAACATTTCTAAGTGTTAGATTAGATTTTAAACAGAAGAAGCTTTGCAAATATCAAGATAATCCACATATTTGAATGTCACATTTCCATCTTGTTCTGGTGTCACCTGTTGTATCACTAAGCTTATTTAATAAAACAATCTTTTTTTTTTTTACAGAACAATGTCTGATTTGTTTGTTTTTTCCTCTCGGTGAATCGTCTTCTGTCCTGAGGTGTTTTTTTCATTGGGGAAAAAACATGTCCTGTACCTCCTGTTTCAGTGTGAGAGCGTGCAGCTGATGCTAGAGAGTCTCGGGGGTCAGCGTGGGGCTCTGAAGTCTCAGCTGGAGGGTTTGGAGCAGGATGTAGCTCGGCTTAAGGAGTGGGCTACTGGCTTGACTGAGAAGAGGGCTCAGCTTCAGAGCAGCCTGACTTCACTGAGAGAAGCTGTGGGTCAGATCGAAGGACGGACATCGACCATCACAAAGGACTTCACCAGCAAGGTTATTGATGATGTTATTGATGTCGCACCTTTTCTTTTTCTAGAATGCAAGCTAATTCTCAGGACAAGCGTATGTAGGGTAGATATTAATCATATTGATAGCAACTCTGGTATTGGTATCGGATTAATACTAGAGCAATCAATATTGTAGTTCAGTATGTAGCCCACTGAATTCAGTTAAATACTTTTTTGGGGGGTGAGGGGTGAAAAACTATACCTCAACTACACCACATTTACATTCAAGGTCTCTAAGTTTAAAAATAGATGAAAAGTTGATAGGTTTGCTTTACTGTACTATTTATTTATTGTTGAAAGTAAAAATGTGATTTAGTGATCATTAAAATGTCTTCAGAATTTGCAGGTTGATGATAATTTATCTCATAAACGATAACACACTCTCCGATATATGTTGCGTCCCTTTATAGGTTAAAAGTAGCAGTATTGGTATCCGCAGTACTGGACGTGTATTTATTTTGGTTCAGTTGATACCCAAATTTGCATTATCGCACAGCACTGTGTAAGTATTTAGTCTTTAGTTTTTATGTTACCTTTCAAAAAGCAAAAAGAACCTTTTGCATTGGTGAACATGCTTTTTTGTTGCCAAGCCCTTACAGAAAAAGCTTTCTTAGTGCTGTTTCAAACATTTCTTTTTCCCATCTAGGTGTCGTCAGTGAGGACAGATGTGCGCAGGATGGATGGCCTGCACTCTGAGGTGGAGTCTCTGCTGACTCAGGTGGGCGAGCTTGAAGACCAGGCTGCTCAGGTGGAGCACAGCATGGTGAAACGCATCGGGGATGTGCTGGCCAGCAGCATCGATCGAGTTTCCAACCTCCGATCCGCATCTGAACGCAATTCTCAGGCCATAGAGCAGCTCCGCAGACGCATCCCTGAACTCGCCAACACCGACAAGGAGATCTCGGAGCGCTTGGTGGAGCTAGAGAGCGGCCGGGCTCGCCTGATAAGAACGGTGACCTTCGCCAGCGACCTTAAACCAAAGGTGGCTAATATTAGGAGAGACTTTGGCGCGTTTGAGCCCCAGGTGTCAGACCTGATTCTTCGGATAGGACGATTAGCAAAAGATCTCATGGAAAGAGAGAGAGAGATCGCTGAGCTTCGACAGACATTAAGTAACCTCACTGCAGTCGAGGGAGATTTGAGCGTTACAAGCAAACAGGTCAATGAGATAGCTGATATAACAGATATTGGAGAGATACACAAGCCAACATGAAAAACAAACCGAGACCGGCTTCTGTTCATCGGTTTCGCCCGATTACCTGTCATACTGCTGTTTTAGAACAAGAACAAATACCGAAATAAATCTGTTTTTTATTACGAATAAAATAAATGTGAGCATCTGAACATCCTTGAAGCACATTGCCCTACTATGATCCGAGTCCGTCAGCTTTTCTAAATGGGGTAATATGATCTGGACCTCGAGGATGAAGATTTGATTGCATTATTGTTTTTCTTTGCCTGGCTCCATCTAAATATGTCAGTTTCATTACTTACCAGGTCAAGAATCCCCAGTAAAACAAATACAACTGCGTTAAAAGTTTGCTGGCTTTGCCCCACCAGAAGTTTCCCTTTCACAGCTCTCTTTTTTACCTGCACAGTTCTCTCACACATTTCCATCGGGTTTCATGCCATGTGCGACGCCTCCTCCTCCTCCTTATATAATCTCCCTGATATTATTCAGTATGGGCCACACAATGCTAGCTTTAGGGGATACAGTAGCTTGACATTTTGAGGAATGTGCCTATTCGCGTTCCAGCAGAGCTCTGCAGAATCTCTCTCATGTCTGCAGGGTAAATGTGAATTACTGAGTTATAGCTCCAGTTATGGTTCTGACCAGCCCTGGCACAATCACCGATTGCAAGTAGCCACGACAATAAAACCACCTGCCACATATTGTTTAGATCCCCCTCTTCAAACCAGAAAAGCTCTGACTTGTCAAAGCTAGACAAAGGACCTCTGTGGGACCTCTGGCTCCAGTGACCTGCAGGATGCTCGTTCGGTTTATCTCACAGATGCTCGATCAGTTAAAGTTCTGTGGAAATCGGAGGCCTTAGAAGCTGTGTCATTCTTCTCTATGCATTTATTTGCGCTTTCTCTTTATAGTTTTAACTGTCAATCAACTAATAATTGCTACAGTTTTTAACCCTCTCCAGTCCAGCCTCCCATTAATATAACACTTAAATTACAAGTCTAAACACCATTACTACATCACGCACACCATACATTTTCTGTAGAAACTAAATGTAAAGAAAAGCAGCAATTGATTGTTTTCCCTTTTTCTTTCTACCTTTTTCATGGTGCCATTATGTTTCTCCACTTGCGTTCATGTTTAAGCATGCTCTTTCATTGTTTTCCAGTGTTAAAGCTACCTTTTAAGAGTCAAAGCGCACCAGTTATGCTCATTTCCAATGCCATATTGTGATTTTGGACTTGCTTCGCACGCCCTCGGTTCATCCTTTGAAACATTTTAGATCCCTTTCTTTTTCCCTTTAACCTACCAACATCAGGTTTAAAGGAATAGCTACTCTAATTGACATGATGCAAAGCCAGTAAATAAGGAGAGGATTGAACTGTTAATCAACCACTTTCATGGCTTATTCTGTAGTAGTATAAGTGATCTAGATAGCCCAATGTACAAGAATTTTGTGTGAGTACTGCACTACTAGTGTGTCTCATGAATGCCAGAAAAAAGTTTCCCAAATTAAAAAGATTTTATAAAGCGATGATCAGTACTTCAGTGCCAATGGTTTTAATGTTGTGTCTGATTAGTTTGGCAGTCGATGAAACAAAAATATGATCCTTTTTTAATGCTTGGAGCATTGAAAACGGCCGTGCTGCCTGTTTTCATGTTCCCCGTGTTTACGTGGGTTCCCTCCGCGTGCTCCGGCTTCCTCCCACCATCCAAAGACATGCAGTTTGTGGGGATAGGTTAATTGATTAATCTAAAATTGCCCATAGGTGTGAATGTGAGCGAACAGACTGACGACCTGTCCAGGGTGTACCCTGCCTCTCACCCTATGACAGCTGGGATAGGCTCCAGTGCCCCCTGTGACCCTGAAAGGGAAAAGGGAATGGATGGATGGATGTCCATAGATGTCTTTGAAGTATTCCAATGAAGTGGTCACCCAACCACAGCTTTAGCTGTTGCCGAAGGAAGCACCTTTCTATGGAACACTTGGTAAAGAGGCAAAACTATTTTTCACTTGTATAAAGAGCATCTGGTATTTACTCATTAAGAGGTGAAAAATCGTTGCCTGGACTCCACAGCCTTGTCACATATTATTAATAACACGATGCTGAAGTTATAAATAATGTAGCGAAGACGGATTATGATTTTTCCCCTCTCCCCATCAGCCACTGGGTAAATCACCTCTCTTATTTTTTCATTCCCGCCCTTCCTGTCAATACATCACCCATGATGTAATGAACCAAAGTAAGAAATCATTTTATCATGAAGTTCACACCCAGAAATAATTCTTCACAGTTTTGAGTTAACAAGGTTTTTTTTTTTAATTCTTAAAAAAACAAAAAACAAAGTGAATAAAAACGGGGAGCTCAAAACGGGCTTATTGATCCACTAGAAAGATTAAAAACAGCCAACTGGCACAAAAACGGTGAGTTTGAAAAAAAAATAATAATAGAAAAGTACAGTGCAGAATGAGTGTGGATTCACAGATCAGCAGTCCATCTCTGCCCCTCTCACTCCTGCCCTAACTGTCCACGTGTTTGTTCTTTTCTAGTGCGCAACCTCACGGCATCAACCATCAACTCTGAAAAACCTTTCTTTTTAAAACTAGGAAAAGCTTGTCACCCGTTTGGATTCATTATTGACCCTGTTGTTGGATGTTCTGACATCCCGATGGGACATTGCTAACTACTCCTCCGTGATGTCGGGCTGTTCAGACAGGCCTGCCAGTGACTCTGTGGTCTTCTGCAGGGCTTCCTGCAGGGCAGCGATAGCCTGATCGTGGCCTTCTAGCTTGGCTGCTTTGCTTTCCAATCCAGCTACCATGTCTCTTAAGTTCTCCAGCTGCTCGGGCTTCATCCTGCTGCTGTTGTCCTCCAACGCAGTGAGCCTCTTCTCCAGGTCCTCCACCTGCTCACCCAGGCTGGAGTCTGCTGAAGGTAACTCTGTCTTGTCTCCTTCTAGAGCAGCTATACTAGACTGGAGATCCTCCAAACTGCTCTTCACTGCCTCCAGTTCTTGCTCCAAATTACTTTTAATGTCCTCCACAGCTTTCCCCTGTGCAGCCAAACTGCTCTCATGTGCATCATGTTTGTCAAACAGCGATTGTACTTTGGAGTTGATGTCTGACACTGACGCAGACATTGAGACTACGTTCTCCTCCGATGCTTTGACTCTGGCTGCAAGGTCATCAGTTCTCAGCAGGGCCTGCGTAGCTGCTTCATTCACTTGCTCCTCCACATTACGAACAGAACCGACAAACTGCTCCATGCCACTCTCTAGCATCACAGCCTTGTCCTTCAGAGCCTGAAGCGAAGCCTCGGTTGAAGACAGAGTCTCCCTCAGATTCCCAGTGGTGTCTTGCATTACTTTTCTCACTGTCTCAATTTCCTGAGACACTGAGGCCACCTCTCGGTTGCGAGTCTGGAGCTCTTCCCTCACTGCACTGATCTGCTGTCTGAGGGAATCACCTGACAAGTCAGCTGCATCTTTGGCTGTTTTAATTTCAGCTACAGCATCAACAATGGCCGACAGCTCTTGTTTGATGAGAGCGGGGTCTTCGATGTCACCCAGGCGGGCTTTAAGATCAGCCAGCTGGCTCTGCGCCTCACTCTGAGCTTCAGTGAACTCTGCCACGCTGGCTTTAATGGACTGACTGGCCTCAGCCAGGCGCTCCTCAATAGTCTTCTCCAGAGAGGAGAAGTCTTTCTCTCGAGCCTCTTTCACTTCCTTGATACCCTCCGAAAGGTCCCTGAGTATATCATTCTGGAGCCTCTGAAGGGCCTCCTCCACTCTCCTCGTCTCCACCTCGCCTCTCTTCATTCGACTGATGGCCCCCTCCAGCTCCACCCGTGTGATCCCCAGAGATGACTCCAGCCCATCCACAACACCCCTGAGAGACTCCACCTTTACAAAGAACATTGGAAACACAAAGACAAATTGTACTCAAACTCTTTTCTTGCATATAGATGTTATTAGATTTCACAGTCTACAACAGTGCAAATGAAGCTCAAATTCAAAGTATAAAAACGAAATCTCTACAAGGTTGAATTTTTCAGTTTGTCAGTATTGTTATTCCCGAACTGTATCAGAGCGTCACAGTGTAAAATAATCTTATACTGGGGCTCAGTGCAGTCCCTCGTTTCTAAAGGCCTCACATCCTTTTTACATAGTTTGCTTCTGATTTATCAATCCTAGCAAACAGAAGGTTTGCAGTGGACTGCTTTTAAGTGCCTGAGATGAAGCCTGTCTCCTCTCTCTTTTTGGTATCATTAAGATCAAGCACAAGAAGAAATGATATATGAAACAAGACTTTAAAGGGGTCTCAGTCTCCACTTTTAACAGCCTACGTATGAATTTGAATTTTTAGCAGGGCTGAGTTCTGGAAAAGATATTGTATGTCGCTGCTTATAGTGCCACCTCATGTTCTTTGTGAAGCAAGAGAAAGCTGAATCTCTGCATTGATGACTGACCTTGTAAATCCATCCTAATCTGCCCTGTCTAACTTTGCAATCAGAAACGACTTGTTCTCATTCAAAGAAACCCGCGATAAAGAAATTCATAATTATTCATAATTATTATTGAGTGGGTCTGAAATTTTATCACTCGCTCACATTTTAGAGCTCACAAACACAGACTCCTAGAGTACATGAAGTACAACCACGTTATCCACGTCTATATAAGTGCATACGGGTTTATTATAAGGTGATGCTTCCTTTTACAGTCCTGGAAAATACCTGGAACAATGAAAAGTGGCGTTTACTGCTTCTTTCCATTGATTCGTATTCTTTCCTACCTACCTGTTGAACGACACTTTCCACTTTGCCGCTCAGTTCTGCGCTTTGCCGTGCGCTCTCCTCGTGTTTTGCGTTCGTCTGGCGGACTTCATCCAGCACTTGTTGTACGTGAAAAGCAGCGAATCCTGCAGCACCTATTAACGCCATATAAAACACCGTGGTCACAAGAAGACTCAGGCAGCTGCCTGACCGTGGCGACCCCTGAGGTCCGGGGGCACTCGCTCCGTTGTGGCTGCTCTTTTGGCTTTTCTTCGGCGCATCTTCTTGGCTGGATGCGGCGCTCTTGTCGCTATTCTTTGGCTTTTTCGCAGTCATGGTTAGCGGGAGCTTTGAGACGTGTGTGTGTGTGAGAGAGAGAGGGCTGCTGGTTTTGCAGTCGTGGATGGAGAGGCTTTTCAGTCCAGTCCCACTGACTGGACCAGCAGCGTATCAGTGAGCGCTTCGTGTCTTTCCCCGGGGGGCTTTTGCGCTGAGGTATGCGGATGGGGGTTGTCCCATGCCCAACTCCAGGCTCTGAATGGGTCTTGTCCGGTGACATAAAACACTAGGAAGCATTGCTAACTACTGTGGGCTGCTGCACTTACAGTAGATGTTTATATCTGGCATGTTTTTATCTTTGCATCAGGTGTGACAGAGATTTATATAGGTGTGTCATACTCTCATCATTTGCAGAAAAACTGTGACTTTTTAATCACGTGAAGGGGAGAGAAGAAGAAAAGATTTTTCAAAGTGTCAGTCTGTGTGTCATCCACACACTTTTGTCTCTGTTATTATTCTTACAAATTTCCCCTAATGCTGTTTTTCTTTCTTTCTTTCTGCTGATGCAAACTTTCTGCACACAGCTCAGTGAAGCAGAGCAGCGCAGGGAGGGGCACTTTCTTCCCTTCCAGTTTGCTCCTCCTTTCATACGTGGCAGCTGAAGTTTTGGCACGGCAGCAAATCACGTACTGTACACGTTCACGCAGAGGAGAGACATCAGAAAAGTCACAGAGTCCGTGTGCAACTGTCACAGTCAGTAAACGCATTATAAAGGTGAATGAATCACAGTTGTGGCACCAAAATCCCCTCACTATTGTGTGCTAAGTCTGGAGATTACGTTTGAAGTTTAATTTCAGTGCCAACAGTTCAGTGGTCTTAGTGATCTTTGTGGCATCGTTAAGTATTCATTCATTATATATTTTTAATAATGTTGTCATTTTATTCTTTAGGGCTTTCTAATCTGCATCTTTACTGATAGACTTTTATTTTATTTCTGTATTTTGTTCTTTAAACCACACAAAGAAAACGTTCTGAGACAGAATATTAGTCCTTTTCTGCCCCTTTTCTTTAAAAAAGACGTAAAAAACGACGAAATGGTCACATCCTCGGTTTGAACACTAGATGTCGCTAAGAGAGCGTTTAAAGTCAAAACCACCTTCTTCATTACTTGCAGCAGATACACAGGAGAACAAGCATTGTTCTATACATGAGAGCACTGCACGTACAGAAGACTGATGAAATTATTGATCACAAGAAGACTCAGGCAGCTGCCTGACCGTGGCGACCGCTGAGGTCCGGGGGCACTCGCTCCGTTGTGGCTGCTCTTTTGGCTTTTCTTCGGCGCATCTTCTTGGCTGGATGCGGCGCTCTTGTCAAAACCACCTTCTTCATTACTTGCAGCAGATACACAGGAAAACAAGCATTGTTCTATACATGAGAGCACTGCACGTACAGAAGATTGATGAAATTATTGACGTTCGTATTAAATTAAATTAAATTTCATTAAATGCAACTGTCTATGTTTCCCTAAATGTTTTATTCAGCAGAGATGTGCAACATAACAATTTTGCATATAGAAAAGTACAACAAAATTACCAATAAAAGGAAGGAAAAGGGAAATACTAAGGCAGAAGATGATAAAAATGTTAACATGTATATGTGGAAAAAAAACTATAAACTTAAAAAGTGGAATGAGTTACTCCCCTGTTTTATTCCAGAGGGAGAGCTTAGAAGTGATCCAGTTCACACCTTGATTTGTTCCTTTAAACTGTACTGAATAATAATTGTGTATTAAACTCAAATGTGCAACAAGTTTAGACTATTAAGACTGTTAAAACAAGTCACAGTGTCACTTTTTACATTTGCATTGTCTTCTTTTTGCATTTTTTTTTTTTTTGTTGCATGATGCTTAAATGTTTTCAGCTATTTAAAGCTGTGGACTGCAGGCAGGCCAGTTCGGCACTTTCAGTCCTCTACTTCTACTAAAAAGCAATGCTGTTTAATGGTCTGACGTTTTTAATTATAAAGTTAAAAAAAAGAGAAAGTTAATAAAAGTGAAAATGATATTTCGTCATCTAGAGGACCCAATAGTGCCTTTATAGCTGGTTGATAAGTTTTGTAGCTGTCTCTTAAATATGAATATAAATAGCTAAATTCAAACAGTGGACAGATGTAACGTGGTATAAATTATGCAAAATGAGGAAAAGGTTAATTTATCACGAAAATCTTTATTTCATTTAAAAAGTTTTGCATGCTCTTGTTACCAAACCCAAAGGTTAATACAGGTGTCCATGTAAAAGTTAAAAAGCTCCTGGATTATACATTCAATTTCTAAAATGACTATTAGTGGTTATTGTTATGGTTATTAGGCCTACTTTTAGTTAATCTATATTAGAAATTTTTACACCTTAACAGGATTATAATGGTCTTAAACGGAGTATGGATAACTGGAAATGAGGTTGGAGGACTTCTTTTCATCTAATGAATGGAAAAGCTCTCACTAGTGTGATGTCACCCCTGTTACGTCTTGTCCGCCGTTTCTCTGCTCTCCACCCTTTAACCTGTTTTTTCTGTGTTCTGTTTTTAGTTTAGTTTTGTAATCAAAATAAAGTAATTTGATAAATGTCTTCATTTATATCTTCGACGTTAATTGAAAAAATGAAATTGAATAAATAAATGGATAAACCACTTTCATTAAAATGAATTTTTAATTTTAAAGACATGAATTGAAATTACATCTTCCTTACAAATAGATCATGCCTTTAAAAATTCTGAAAGAAAAAAACAGAATAAAACAGAATAACAACAAAATAAATAGATAATACTTGTTTGTTTTATAAAAACTATCGTAAAATAGATTTTCAGAATAAAGTTACATTTTAGAAAATGTAGATATGACAGTGAAAGTACGTCCAAAACGTTTATTGTTCGAGATTGAAGTGTTGGCTTGATCAGCATATACTTTTAATATAGTTTAACAAGCCCTATTTCAGATTATTCAAATTATAAAATCATAAAGAAGACATTTTTATATACTGTAAAACGTTAACACTTGTAACACTGGGACTTACCCGCTGTGCGTAATTTCCTAGCAGACTGTGAACCCCGCATTAGTCCCCGCCCAGACGCCGTGACAACAGACGCCGCTCCGTCCAGGTGTACGGTGTGAGATATTGCAGTGATCCGGACCGTTTCAGATCTCTGTCGGTATACTTGCGTGAAATGGCCTAACGCGATATGCTTTGTCTCCGAGCTCGTCTGTCACTCGGACGTCCGAAATGCCGTCTCTCCGCCCATCTCGTCCCTCATCTCCCAGAGAATAAAGCGGGAACGCCGCTAACATGAACACGGACGAAGGGATCAGGCTGTGAGCTGTGAGTTTAAACCTCGAGTGGGAAAAGCTAGCGGTTAGGCTAGCCAGCTAGCTGTGACACCCGGCGGCGGAGGCTCGGATATCGGATTTGCGCAACCATGGCGGGGCTCATCAAGAAGCAGATCCTGAAGCATCTCTCCAGGTCAGTGATGAGCCGAGGTTAACGCTAGCAGACAGGGAGTGGAAATAAAGCGACGACGGATGGATCAAGCTGTCACAGGCGTTAGCTAGCAACCACAAAAACCTCACTTTAATTAGTTTACGCTTGCCGCACATAGATGAAGGATGTCCTGTAATTTAACACGTTCCTCCGTTGACTGTCACTGTGCGTTTTTGAGTTGGTAACCCTCACAGGACCTGAGACGTGGCTACCCAGCTAAGTGTGCTAGCACCACGCGAGCTGCTAATCCTCCAGACACTTGCTAAGTCAGGTTGAACCAGTCGTGTGGTTGAGTTAGATTGTTAAAATCAACAATCTCAGCGTTCACCTCAAGGTAGCTTAACCTTCAGCGACTGCCTAGCAGGTAGCTAGTGGGCATACAGTCAGTATAGTAATGGGAAGACAGGTGCAGGGTACAGGTTTGTTTACATGGGTTTAAACCCCTTTTATCTGGCACTTTTCGCCTTTGTGCTCCCCATCAGGCATCATACTTCGTGTACATGGAGCCTCAACGTCCTATTACACAAGATAAGGTCATTTAGAAAGTGAAATATATTATCCTGCCTCCTAATTCAATATATTTAACAGCATTTTGCGTCACTGTTAAACACCCCACCATATTATATCTATGTTGCCCTTTAATGCCTCTCCAAACGTCATGGAATAGTAATGATGTAGTAGCGTTCAGCTGTCACATTTCTAATCCAGATCACTGATGAGTAAGTCATGAAAACCCTATAAGCATGCAGGTGGACTGGTTCTTGGAAAGAAAGAAAAAGCAGTGAGGTGATTTTCCTTACTGATAGAAACCTTTGTTGAAACTCTGATGAATTTGTGACAGTGTGGATTATATCAGCATTTGTTATTGCTGTGCCCTTGATGTTCTTGCACAGTGCTGCAGTTAAAAATTAAAATGATCTGCTGCACACTACTTATTAGTGGCACGTCCTTCAGCATCCTCATACGTGGTGTTGTTGAGATAAGAGCATGTACACATGACTGTGCATGCTGTCAGCAAAAAATTAGCATCTACTTTGACAGGAAATGACTGGAGGAGGCGTGATGTCATATGTCTTTTGGCTTGCCATCCTTTTTTTTTTTTTTTTTTTTTTTTTTGTCCTGGCCTGATTGGTCTGTTGCTGAGCGGAAGAAGACAGTCGACCAGTCCTGCATCTTTTAATTTGGTGATGTCACGATCGAGGTGCCGGTGTCAGAATACCAGAGCAGGATGGCCCTAAATGCTCTACTGCACGAGTTTGGCTACAGCAGGCTGTGATTTTGCATAGGCTCTCTCTCTGCTTTATCACCATCATTATCTGTGTGCTTAAAGCTGCAGTTTATGTTGTGGTTGTCAACAGCTTAACTGTTGCAGAGGACATTCCTCTCTCAAATACTGTCTGTGACTAGGACTGTCACGGTGAGCCAGCATCATATCTTCACAGTTCACTGATCAAGACGTCTGCAGTGACCGTTCCTCCTCTGGGCAGGACAAGTGCACTGAGGCATGCATGACATATTAAACTAGTTGAAAGAGCCCAGTTTTCACGATGCGATCTGTTAGAAGAAGCTTTGTGTTTAACTTTTCATGCCCAAGAATGAGTTCGTGAATGCTGAGAGAGCACTGGCTGAGCTGCCGGCGTCACTGTTTTGCCCTAATGTGAAAGTGTTTAGTCGATAAAGTGTTTCACAGAAGGTCGAACTCAGGTAGCCCCCGGGGGTGATTTGACAACAAGGTGTTTGCTCGTCTGCGTTACGGAGCGCTTTGGATATCGACACGACACTGGCTCAGAGCCAGACGCGGCAAGATCCAGTTACACACACAAATACAGATGTAGGGACGCCATGTTTCTCCTGAAAGAGGCTGTCTCAGTGAGGTGAAAGGTCACATTCTCATATAAAGGAATATTATGGAGCTGGGAAAGGAGCTTAATTACAGGTGTTCCAGTTAATGAATGAGCGTTCATTTCCTTATTTCTTGTCTTCCTCCTTTTGGTGCTTCTTCATTTCTTAGCACATTTGATTCTTTTAACCCTTTTGTGACCCTTTTAAAAATGTCCTCACTTTCTTTATCCATTTTCTACCTTTAGTCTCTTAATCTGATTCTGACTTTGACATTATTAGTTTATTGTCCTAACTAAGTATACAAATAAATATCCAAGAATAGCAAAAAAACAGGCAAAAGAATATACCAGAACTCAAGGTTTTGTTTTTGAATGGCTTGTTTTTGTCTGTCCAGCTATCAAAAAATGTCTGTGATTTCTTTGTTTCCATGTCTTGAATTCAGTCCTCCTCAAAGAAGCATATGATTTGACACATTTAACAACTTTTTATATATTTTTTGCTGTGTTTTGACCTCTTCCTGTCATAACATCATTATCACTGAGTTAAATGGATGCTTATGAATGTCATAGGGCTGTCATATAGCATTACCACTTATTGTAAGCAGCAAAATTTACATCCGGAGAATCTAGAATCATGACTTGGATTCCCCAAGAATCTGATCTAATACATTTTCAATCAGGAAAGAGAAGATGGTTTATTTAGGTAGCTGAAATTGAACTCAGTGGATTATAACTTCTGTTTACAAATGTGTGCGCTAGTATACATTGGAGTTTTAGTGCCTATTGCAGTGGGAGAAATGGATTCATTTCTTCTGCTGTGTTTATCACCACGAGTATCTTCCCATCCTCTGCTGTAGCTGTGTAATAATGCACCATAGTGATGCACTCCACTATTCCCTCTGCTGGTGGGAAGGCTATTAGGGCCTGAGTCATGACTAAGTACCTCGCTTTGGGTGTCTCATCAGTGTGTAGCTGTGAAGTGCTTAGTGTGTAGGTTGTGTTTGTGCAGCGAGTGCAATAGAGCGACATTTGGCCAGGGTCCCTCCGGGCCTTGGCATCCTCTGCTGCCGTGTAACTGGGCTGGTGGATTGTTTTCTCCTTCACGCTAACCTTTTCGCTGCCTCCACGGGGCCGTAAATATTCCACAAAGCCGTGCTGTGCCAACACAAACTCGCCTAACTTTTTCAGGTTGCCTTCATTGTGTTGTGTTTGCGTGGAGGCGTTTAGTAGGAGTTTGTGTATGTGGGATTAAAGGGTCTACCTCCTGATGTCAAATTCAAAAAGGAAGAGCAGGCAAAAATTCCAGGCGTGCAATAAAAGTCCAACTGGTAGCATGCTCGAAGCCTTACTGGGAACATACACTCATCACCCACTTTTTTAGGCACACTTGCTAGTAATAGGTAGGACCCAAGGTGTTGTCTTCAGAACTGCCTTGATTCTTTGTGGCATAGAGTCAACAAGGTGCTGGAAACATTCCTCAGAGATTTTGGTCCATGTTGTCATGATCGCATCACACAAATGTTGCTGATTTTTTTTTTTTTTGACTGTACATCCATGATCTGTTCCAAAGGTGCTCTTTTGGTTTGAGATCTGGGGACTGTGGAGCTCATTTGAGTACAGTGAACTCATTGTCATTTTCATGAAACCAGTTTGAGATGACCTGTGCTTTGTGATGTAGTCATAAAGGGAACAATACTCAGGTTGACTTTGCAGTTTGATTTGCACCAAGACCAGCCTGTCTGACGCAAACAAACACACCACGTTCAAAGTCACTGACATCACCTTTATTCCCCATTCTGAAGCTCTTGTTTGAATTTTAGTAGGCCATCATGATCTTTTGCATGCCAAAGTGCAGTGAGTTGCTACCATGCGATTAGTTGATGTTAATGAGTTGAATTCTAAAGTTTTTGATAAGTGTAAATATTAATCAGATATTGCAAATGATTTCAAAATCTCTGAAGATTTATATAATAGGAGTGAAAACAAATGAAAATGCTTATTTTGTTTTAGCCTTTTTTCTTGCCAAGACATTTACGTTCACTAAGCCATTTTCGTTCACTGAGGTCAAGTTGCGGTTTCGATTGGGAATCGAGAAACATGCTGAACACTTCCTTCTCTAAGTACTTGCATGTCTTTTTGACAGTTGGTCATTGCAAAACACTGACGTCAAACTCAAAGCAGTGCAGCTTTACGCTCTGCGTCATGTTTGCACACTGCAATAATGAGACATGCTGTGATCCTTAAAACCTTGTAGTCTAGCTGCCTTTGAAAACAGAATTGGTAAAGAATTGATAAAGATTTTCCCCTTTAGATAATAATATCATTATCCCTCTGTAGTTGCAGTGTAGCTGATTGAGCAGGGTATTTCACACAAACATCACCCCAGAGATGATTTCCAGTTCCTGTTGGGGAATCCCGAGACACTCTTGGAAAGCCAGTCTTTCCAGTAAGCTTTGAGTCTCCTCCCTCCCTGCTGGAAAACCTACAAAGGAATGCACCAAAGAATCATTGTGATTAGATGCTTAAACCGCCTCATCTGCCTCCTTTTCACGCTCCAATCAGATCCATCATGATGTAGAAGCTCCTCATCCAATCCCTAATACTTAGTTAGGCCACCCCAAAACAAATACAACCAAATGCAGGACTGTAACGAAAGCTTTTGATTATCAGGTCATTAATTATTTGTATTCTAGTAAATCAAATTTGGGCCATTTGTTTTTAAAAAATATTGATACGGTAAATTGCAGGTTATCATATCATATAGGTTGTCATCCAGCTAGCTAAGGCCAAGTGACTGATGCCTAATGCTTAATCATTTCTGTTAACCTTTGCTATCAGAATTTTGTGACCCAGAACAGATAAAAGAAGACGATGAGATGCGACAGACCGTGGCTTGTAGCCTTCAGATACCGTTAATGACTCCAAGCTTTAATCAAGCTCGAATTATTAAAGCCAGGCAGTAAGAGGCAATATCCTCAGGAAGGCTCTATATAATGTGAATATTGGGTAAAGATTGGAGACCACAGCGACTGATTAAGAAGAGGATCCTGTGTGTGCTGCACAAACCCACACTGCACTCCTCTGACCTGAAAGCGTATCTTTGGCATGGCTTTAAAAATATATTTTCATACTTGATGCAATATTAGGGAAGCTTTTACATTAAATTAAGTCAGATTACTGCCCTCCTTTTAATAGTGCCAGCCGATGGCTTTGAGAAACACTTTAGTGTGATTTAATGTGTGACTTGTCAAATTATCCCAGCAAGTCACATTCACCAGAAGCATCTTATTGTCCTAATTGGGCTCTAATTACATCCAGCGCCTGGTTATCTGTTGAGGAATACTGACCCTAATGAAAGGCGTTATCAGTCCAGCAGGCTCAACCCGCTCTTCTGTTTACACTGAATGGGCCAGTGAAGGATTTAGAGGGCTATTTAAAGCTCACGTTCACCATTTTTCTTGTTGAGCCAAGCAAAAAATGTAGGAACTTCCCTTTCTCTTCCCGTAAACTGCAATTCTAGGTTGCACAGGAATGCCCTGAAGATGCCGCCTCTGTTTCCTGTTTTATCCTCTTTCTGTTTGTCTCTTTGTTTCTCATTTTATGTCACCACAGTCTTTGTTGCTAAAAAAACCAAAAGCAAAAATAGAGTTGGTAGTCCTCTGAGTCATTCTGGCCATCTTCCCTCAAGCTCCTCTCTTTCTGGCACTGATGTCATCAGGGTGCGCCTCAAATGCATCGTCAGAGAGTAGGAAAAACCTGTATCCATCGACCAGATCCGCAGACATAAGCATACAGAGTGGCGGGCCAAATGCCTGCTCTTGGTTTGTGGTTGTGGGGGAAGTTGCAAGATCCGCGTACTGTTGGAGACATCATTAGCTGAGTTTGAGCAAAATGACTCAAATAGCGAAGTTATTAGCAACAGGTGTTTACTGAACAACAACAAAGTCATGCAGATGGAAAAAGAAGGATGAAAAATTTAGTGATGCATGTTGCTTAAATGTGAACCTTGAAGCAGAAGGTGAGATTAGCTTTGGGTAAGATTCTGAATGGCAGGAGAGAGGGAGACAAACATGACTGCACGAGAGCAGAAACTACAAATGGAAAGCCGAGGGGTAGATGGTACAAGAGTCACTGTAGTGCAGCCACTTTCATTTGATCACATTTTAATATTAAAAAAAATATTAATTTTAAATGCTTTAAGGCTTTTAAAAGTGGCGTCAGTCTTTATGTATCTTTTGGCATGACAGCTACTAATCGTTTCAAATGGGTCATGTGAAACTGGTTAAGTTTTGCAGGAATTAGCGCTGTGCTGAGTGGTTAATTGTGTCCTTTCGAGAGGCAGATACCCCCGCCTGCAGCCATTAGCCTGCTCTAATCTCTTTATGGGCCTGGATCTGGTCTGGTGAGCTGGAACCTGCTGACTGCAATAATGGCTGAACTCTAGTGTGGAGAGATGAAAGGGAAAGATGACAGTGTGTGTGAACATAATACCCTCTACCTCTTGCTGTTGACTGGGATCTACCTGCTTAATTTAGCTTTAGTAGCCTTGATATTAGACAGCTGATTAACAGCATTTTATTTGCTCACAGTAATGATTTATTTATGGAGTTGAAAGAAGGCAAGAGGAAGCCCCGACTGAGGATGATATACCAGATAAGGTGCAAAAGAGTGAGGGGAAACTAGCTGGCTCGCTGGCTGATACTTGATCAGCAGCAGAAATGAATATTTCACTGGTCACAAGGCTAAGACGCTCGATCTCTCAAACACAAACTGTTTCTATGTGTATGCCCATGTGTGCATTGTATTGTTTGTGTTTTGCTTGTAAGAGTTTTAATTCATTTATTTTTTGGACTCATTCTGCTGTGCCGAGGCTCAGTTTGTGCTTCCACAGCTGAATAATTCACACGGATGGCGAATACGAGAAGAATCCAGTGCTGCCAGGAGAAGGTGTTGGGTGTAAAGGAACTGGATTTTGACTGACTGAATCATCACAAACATGAGCTGCCGAATCACAAAGCAGTGATCACTGGACAGAGTGTCCTGATAGTTTGGGTCCAGACAGACCATCTGAACAAAAACAAAAACCTTTTGTCTTCTTATGACTATCCAGTTTCTTAATGGTTGCATAATCATACAGCATCACTTTGGGAAAGCCGAGAGTGCAAGTTTTTGAGCTCTTCGTGACTCTCATGAGCTCTCCATGACTTTCTTTACCATTGTGACTTTAAGAAGTTGCTTTCAGGTTTTTAATTGACTCTTATACTTCTTGCTAGGCTAACCTGATTTTTGGTCTCTTGTTATATTTTTCAGCATTTACTATTGTTTTGAAAAACTGATTCAACAATCAGTTACCTGCGGATGCCGAACTCACACTATGGAAAACAGTAGTTGAAGACTGCACATGACCAAAATTATTGCAGCTATGTGCAATCGAGCGACCTTTGAAATTGATGCTACAAGGACGGCAACAAGGTCTGCGAACAAACTCAGCCAGTTGCCATCTTTGAATGTACCTTGGTGTGTGACGACGGCAAAAAAGCTGCAATAACATGGAGCAACTCTACCATCAGTCTTTTAACAGTTTGAAATTGAATGAGGTTGAGTTGGCAGTTACATGCAATCTATTTGCAATAATACGAAGATAAACTGTAATAAAATCGTGGAAATGGCAAATCTGTTGGCATCTACATGCACAGAAATTTTCACGTTAACTACTTGCATTCAGAGCAAGAACCTCATAGATTTGAAACGGGCATTTGTTTGCCAATCTGACTCGCTCAGATTGATTCCAGCATCGTGCAAATCTGTATTTATATTTTAGATGGCAATGGTTTCCAAACCAATCTGCCTGAGAGTGATTGCAGTTAGTCCAGGTTGGACCGTGGTCGTTTGGAGACAGGATCGCCTCTCACCAGGCGACCTGTGCAGTGGCCTCATGATTGAAAGCTGTTGCCCAGAGGTTAAGGGTGTTTTACGTGTATTCACATATCAATCTACAACTCACAAGTGAATCCACCCCTTTCTGCTGTAGTCAACCTTTCCTCAAGTGTTGCTGTGCTTCTTCGTAGAGTCACATATGATGTCACATATCTATGTCTTGAGCATAGACGTATGGATTGTGTTATTTTATTAGCTTGCTTTGAATTAGGAGGTGGCTCTATCAAAACAAGTGTTTCCAGTGTTGGTTGGGTTTAGTGTTGACCTGATTTAATGGTAGCTTTGCCGTCCACACCGAATGTTATTTCAGGACGGGCACCTCTGCTGACCTCACTAGAAAAATACCACTAAGTAAGCACTATGGTGGGCTGAAAAAGCAATAGATGTATTATTCTAGTGCTAAACAGTTTCAGTAATAATCTTTTTTAACCTGATCCCAACCAGGAATATTATTTATATAAAATAACTATTAACAGGAGTCTGAGTGACAGTGATTCAAAACAAAATGTGTTAATATTTGTTTGTGAAATTGACAATAAATACAAAGAACAATCACACCAATTACAATTTAGATCATACCACAATAACATAAGTAAGTCTGCACGTATCTTCACTGAACAGTGTTGATATACAAATGTTAGGATAATATCGTGCTATTCAGTGGATCATGGCATTCTGGTAGAATCTATGCTCAGTTGGTTTACCCTCAGTTAAACGTTTTTTGGTTTTTAGTTATCTATTTATTTATTTATTTATTTATTTATTTATTTTCTGTTGTAACTCAGAAAGAAAATCTATTTCTGGTGTTTCTGTTTAATAATTTCTGTTTAATAATAATGCTATTAGTAAAGGTGTTCCACAGGGATCCAGTTTTGGACCTCATAGTATTAGCTATGACGCCCCAAACTGTGGCGGACACTTTTATGGATATGATACTGTTTTAGAAGCCACTAAAGGTTCCCTTGGTTTAGTCTTTGCAAATCTAGAGTATGCTTTTTAGAAGGGCAAATAAAAAAGTATCATTCATTGCATTTGTTAAGCTCTACTGTTGCCTTTGTTTCGGTCTTGCATAGAAAATGTGTTTTTTGTCATGAGTGCAGTTACACACTTTCGTCACAGTCTACATGCTGGTTAGCAGGATAGTAAATCACTAAATCTCCATTTTCCTGATGTTGCAGCCTTGATAATGGCATGTTATTGCAGGGCGACCAGTGTGTATTGGCTGTGAAAATCTGAGCTCTGACCCACTGGAGTAGAAGAGATTAGAGAAGTAACTAGATTAAACCTTCATGTCCTGTTTATGTGTTTAAAAACAATGAGTCAGGTTTCATTTATTTATTCTTTTTTACCATTTCAAATGAATTTCAGACCAGGATCTAATGCTTTTGTGGGGCTTTATCATGGTTTCACTGCATTCTTCAAACGTGATGCAGACCAAAATTGGGAATGTACAGGGAAGGCCATGAAGCTCTTGACGCCAAAATAAAGAATGTGAAATCAATAAAATCACAGTAGCTTTTAAAGGAGGTTGTACTGAATTGGTCTATGGAGATACCTGCGTCAATGATCCACTCAGTGTTTGGCTACTCTGCTAACTATTAACCAATACTCAAACTGTGAATGGAAGCAGAAAACACTTAGGTCATGGACATCAAGTTTGTGTGATTAAGTGTCTTTACTTTGTGTAAAAGCAAACAGGGACTCACTGATTCAATACAGCATACAGCATGGCAAAGAGGTTATAAAAATCACTGCCAAATACTTATAAATGTGCACCTTATTGTATGAGACTGTGAGGCCTGGGTACACTTTGTCCAGTGTTAATTACACATATTACTGTGTTAGACTGACCCCTGTTCTTTTTCAGCATCTGTTTATGAGCTTATCATCAGTAGATTGAGCAGTGTATAAGCAATACAAATACAGCTTCAGTTAAGTAGAAAACACCTTTTCCAGACACTAGCTTTGGTTTTATGATATATATCTTTCCATTCCTGTTCCTGGGATGTTAAACTCAACCTTAAATTATGGGCTTTTTTAGTGTTTCTAAGTATAATTTATTCTGTATTTAAAACTGTTTTTAAAACCACAAGCTTGTGTGTCTGTGTCTGTGTCTATGTGTTGTAATCGACATTCAATACACCGTAAGCACTACTCTTGGGATTTGCTTGGCTGGCCTGTCGGTTTGTTTACAGCCTGTTTCTATAAATATATCTGGACTCAAAGCTGGACTCTTCTCTTCTGCGTCCCGTAGGTTTGCTAAGAACCTGTCGCCAGACAAAATCAACCTGAGCACACTGAAAGGGGAGGGCCAGCTCACCAACCTGGAGCTCGATGAGGAGGTGCTCCAGAGCCTGCTGGACCTGCCCACCTGGCTGGCCATCAATCGTGTGGAATGCAACAAGGCTGCCATCAGGGTGAGACTCAGGGTTGTTCAATTTGTCACCTATTTACTGGAAACGATGACTTTTAGGGAAGAGCTTTGGCTTCAGATTGAAACAACCCTTACGCTTTTATAGAGAACATTAGGACTGGGAACACTGGGTTTGGGGAAATTAGATTTGATTTGTAAAATGAGACATGGGTTATGATGCTGGTTCCAGTGGTGCTTTTTTAATAAGTCATATTTAAATAGATGTGCAAAGCAGATTTTGCACTCAAGTCAAGGATACCTAGAATACTCCATAAACACACTCTGTGTATATACAAACAGTGTGCCTTAAAAACATGTCATACCAGTGTTGAAGGCACACTGGTAACCTCTAGTGACTCTTTGCACTACATAAGCACTCTCTGCTGGAGCTGTCTGACACTCTGGTCATGGTGATCAGCCAAGTATCATGACTGAGAGCAGCCTCTGACACACCCTGGAAACGGTGAATGGAGCTGTATAATTTTCTTCATGACTGGACTTTTATTCAGGCCAAGGTCCATTTTCCACCTCTGCCTTTCCTCCCCCACCCGACTACCTTCTCCTCTTATCCTCACAAAGCCGAACCCTCAGCTCATAGCATAATTTTTCAAGCCTTTTTTTCTTGTTTCGATTCGCTTTAAGGTTGCCACTTTGATGTCTGATCAGCTGTAAATGCAATGTACCGATGTTCCCTTGTCTTTACACTAAAAGCCACGTCAGTTACGGTCAGTGTAAGGGGAATATGATTTCTGAGTGAACAATGGAGCTGGTGAATTGAAACCTTCACTACAGCCTTAACGTAGCTCACTGGGTATTTTTGCGTTTGCTATTAAACTGGCTTTTTAAATAAAACAGAAAGCAGATTCATATCTCACTTCCTCACTTGTTAGATCCCCATCTGTTCTTTGCATCTTCCTGTTACGGAGACAGTAAGCCTCACACATTCACCTCTTCCCTTTAAAAGGCCGCAATACACAAATTAGAGTAAATATAGGTTGCTTCATTGAATGGTCCTGTTGAGTAAAGTTACACAATCGATATCTAGATGGGCAAAGACTCATTTGTAACTTCATATACTGTAGTAGATGTTTCTGCCTCAGTGGCTTAAAAGATGAGCTATAACCACCTGATGTCTTTGTGAAAACCAGAGGGAAGGTAAATGAAATGGATTTAATTGAATTGGAGGCACAAATCCCGAGCATTTCCCATTACTTGATTTATGACGTCTCCCAAAAAGGAGTCGCTCTGTGACAAAAAAAACAAAACCCTGAAACCGAACATAAGCATTTAATCTCTTTTGCTATATTTTGCTCCTTTTTCTCTTTTTACTGAATTTGACTTGAATC
Organism: Oreochromis aureus; assembly: GCF_013358895.1. Taxonomy (NCBI): domain Eukaryota; kingdom Metazoa; phylum Chordata; class Actinopteri; order Cichliformes; family Cichlidae; genus Oreochromis; species Oreochromis aureus. Next base: position 14,164,926 of record NC_052958.1, on the reverse strand, counting down.
AGGAGGCTGCATGTCGAGGATTAATGGCGCTCTGGAGATGGATGAATGAGCTGCCAGTCAGTCTATGCTACTCATTGATTACGTTTTTGTCCTTTCTACTCTGCTCGCTGTTTTAACTTCAGTTTAGTTGTATTTAATTGGATTTGTACATCCTGTTGATTGAAATTGCATTTTTCATTTCAGTGAACCAAAAATCTGAATGAGTGACGTAAAGATTAGAGTTCTGTGTAGCATGCAATGCTGCAAAGCTGACACGCTGCTCTGCTTTCACCCACAGATACCATGGACCAAGTTGAAGACTCACCCGATCTCTTTGGTAAGTTGATGTGCCACTTTTGTTTTTTTTACACAATCTTGTTGTGATTAAAATCAATAAGTGAATGTCCAGGATATATGATACACTTTATTAGAAGGTTAAGAGCAGGAAATGGCAAACAAAATGTGTTAGTAAGCTTCCTAAAGCACTGCTGAAGCTTTCCTTTGACGCACTTGCACATATGACGTACGAGAGCCTCTAGTTCCCGTCTTGAGCCTGTTTTATCTTCAGTATGCGGTTAATTGGCCTTCATGTTGGTGCTGAACTTTTCCGAAAGCTCGTTTATGTCTGTTCCACTGGCTGCCAGTGTTTCTCTGACCTCCGCCTCAATGAGCAGGCCACAGGTGTCGGGTTTATAGACTCCCAGTCTCCAGGTAGCTTCAATTCCCAGAACACGGGCCGCTGAAAACCAGCAACAAGAACACACAGTACACCTGCCTACACAAAACCTTTAGACGCCTTCAGCTCTGGGCGTTGTGACCTTTTCGGTCTCTAGGAAACATTTTTGTGTTTTCTATTGTGCATTTCCTCTTCGTGGTTCATTAGTTTTAGTGTTAATTTGAGCTTTTTCATATCATACTATGTTTGTTTTTTGTCAAGGGCGAGATTTAACACATTCAGGTCTGGCATCAAAGTACGAAAACAGCACTTCATTCACATCTCTGTTCTGATAAAATACACACCACTGCTTCCTGATGTTTGTTTGGTTGGCAAATTTTAATACGTTGACAAAGACTATATAAAAGTAAGGCTGTTTGCTTATTTTGCATATTTTAGCTCATGCAGCCAGAGGATTGTTGGGCTCATGGTTAAGCTTACCAAACCTTTATCACAGAATCACTCAGCCTATAGTGCTGCTCAAAATTTAACTAAACTGAAATAAACGACCACCTAATGGTCTTCACTCAAAACATGCTCAATTTTGTCTTATGTCTTTCTCAATGGATTTTCATTCTCATTAGATTGTGCAGTACAACCAATTAGTGATAAGACGTGACAAGACAACCAATATACTTCTGAACTGTGGTTGATAATGAGCCAGATGAGCTACTATGTCTATGATATTCTCATCTTTGACTTGCCTGTTCTTTCAGACCTTGGATAAAGTGGTGATGGAGATGAGTACCTGCGATGAGCCTCGTCCACCCAATGGCCCGTCTCCCATTGCAACAGCATCAGGACAGAGGTGGGCTCTTTGGTTCTTTCTATTATGCTCATTGGGATGAGTTGGCTGAGCAGTGTAGGCAGCAATGAAGTGCTTTCAAACTGTTCAACAGTCCAGTTTTTGTTTTATTTTTGCCTTTTCAATGTAAATGAAGGTACCATACACATAGTGCTGACCAGTAATGCCAAAAAAGTATCAAAACTAATTAAAAATAGATATTTTTAAAATGATTTTTTTAACTCAAAACAGTTCTGTTGTGTCACTATACACCACCATAAATGACTCTGAGGGGCAGCTGAACCCTCCCTCTCTAGCAAATATTAATTACTCAACCTCTAGTATAAAAAAGGGTCATTTTTATAAGTTAACAATGGGATGGGAGTTTATTTCTGATCATAAAAGTCACAAATCAAAGTTCAGAGATAAGACTAATATTTACTTTGCCTGTTGTACAGCTATGAGCGATCAATAAAGCTTATCTTTAAAAATTAATGAATAGAAAACATGGGGGTTATTTAGATAATGTGTTTGTTTGTACAAAGATGCAGATGACTGACAGGCTAGTAATGATCTATTGCTCCCCCCTCCCTCTTTCTGTCCATCTTACAGTGAATATGGTTTTGCTGAGAAGGTGGTAGAGGGCATATCCTTATCAATCAACTCCATTATCATCCGGATCAGTGCCAAGGCCTTTAACGCCTCTTTTGAGCTCTCCCAGCTGCAGGTTTACAGCGTCAACACCAGCTGGAGTATCAGTGACTTGCGATTTACTCGCATTCAGGACCCCCAGAGAGGAGAGGTCGGTATTTGTTAGTTTTAAACAAAATAAGGGTAGTTTGACACACAACGTTCTCATTTACCTCCCTTTTTTGTTTCGCTCAGATTCTGACATTTAAAGAGATCAGCTGGCAGATGATCCGAATCGAGGCCGACGCCATCCAGAGCGCCGAGCACGAGATGTTGAGCGCCCCCATCCGCCTCATCACCAACCAGTCCAAGATCCGAGTCACTCTCAAGAGACGGGTTAGAAACCGCGCATGTGCCCTTTCAGATATTCATGCTATGACATTTGATGGCGCAGGCTTGAAACCCAGACTCTAAGCAACATCGGCCTGTCCACTGCGAACAATGACCCCTCTGTGTGGCCTCACAGGCTGCAGGGCCAATAGCAGTGCTTCATTAAACAGCTGGTGTTTATTTCAGCCAAAATGGCAACCAGTATGCAGTTTCTTCAGCACAAAGGGCATTTTAGTGTGCTGAGCAAAAGTAATTGGCCTGCTGAATTCCTATTGGACAAAAACAAAGATACAGATGCTCCTTAAACTGCAAAACCTGTATTCTGTTTGGTTTTTAAAAAATCTGATAAATGTTCTTGTCAATTCGGTGTGTTTGCTTTTGTGTCATGTTACATTCCTGGAAACTCTTGGCGAACCTCCACCTGCATATTGCTTGTTTATAGCAACTCTTCTGTGTGATTCAGATCAAAGACTGTAACGTGGTGGCTTCCAAGCTGATTCTGATCTTGGATGACCTGCTGTGGGTGCTGACAGACTCTCAGCTCAAAGCTATGGTGCAGTATGCCAAGTCCCTCAGTGAGGCTATGGAGAAGTCTGCACAGCAGAGGAAAAGCATGGCCACAGAAGACCAGGTACCAGTCGGTGACTTTTTCCACACATAGAGGACGGTTGTCATATTTTCTTACGTTCTTTTCCGTGCTTTATAAACCATTATAATTATCTCTCCCTCCCCATTTTTCCATTTTTACCATTTCCTCCTCCTCTTCCTGTTCATGCTCTAATTGCGCCCTGTGTGAATGAGCCATGGTGTAATATTTAGTCCTTGTGCTTGTCAAAATCACATCTGATGCCCTATTTGTGCCAACAGTATGTCTTTCACTGTTGCTTTTTAGCATCTTTCAGTCAGTGTCCTACTTTCCTGCTTTCTACACACACACACACAAAGACACAAAATGTACAGACAGCCATCACCCACTCAAATTCACACCTTCCTATATCTCAGCAGCTTTACTGTACAGTAATGAATCGGTTTCCTGTAAATCGGTCTTATATGCCACCTGGTGGAAATACTGAGTACTTCACCGCTTTTTTATTGGACTCATCAATCTTCATGACTCACTCTTGTAGGAAATGAACTGAAAACCTCATCAGTGACAAGAATAGGATGATCTATCAGAGCATTTATAACATGGGCAAAGCGTCAACACTTAAAACGTTCTGTGTTCTCCAGGTGTCATCGCCGCCCCCTTCAGCCCAACAGGTGCGCACACAACAGGCGTCCTCGGCCGCCGACCAGAGTGCAACCATGGCCAAGCTGTTCAGCGCCTATGATGTGTGTGAGACATCGCACCATCTCCAGATCACACACCTAGACCTGCACATCTGCGACGATATCCATGCTAAGGACAAAGGTAACGCATGTGCAGCCTTACGCATTTACTTTATTAAGCACACAAATGACAAGCATGATTGTATTCAACTTAAGGTCTCTTTTGTTTTTTCCTTCTGGTGTATAGTTGTCAATAAAAGGATAACAGGTGGAGCCATGCAGCTTTCCTTCAGCTCCATTACTTTGGATTACTACCCTTTCCACAGAGCAGGTATGAATTCAGCTGTTGAGATCAGTAATATGTCAAACAAACCAAACATGGTTTACTTAAAACAAACGGAGAATTTATCTATTGTGTTTTGATCTTCATAGGTGACAGCTGCGCTCACTGGATGCACTACAGCGACGCCACTAAAACGAGAGAGAGCTGGGCACGGAGCCTCCTGGATGAATTCAGGACCAACGTGGAGATGTTAAAGAGCACAGTTCGAGACCAGCAAGGCCCGAGCCACATGCACAGTTCCCCAAAGCATGGTAAAAGCACACACGCTCACACACAGGTGTAAGGTGCATTTTTGTTGTACCCACAGCACATCACCCCTGTGGGTTTTCTGTCCTCCAGTGTCCCTTAGGGACGATGTGTATGGCTCTCTAGGAAGTCAGGAAGGAGCGGGAGGAGGAGCAGTAGGGCTTAGTGAGGCACACTCCTCACTACTAGATTGGAGCCCACACGCACGGCCTCCAGCGCAGTGCTGCTGGTGCCTGGAGCCAGGTACCGCGGTGTGTTTGCGCACAGCTTGGTGCGGTGATACACACCTTTGTCTAGGCACAGAAGTTTCTCATTGGAGAACTGAGTGGTGACACTGTTCGCCCTCTCTGCTGTTGTGTTTTTAGTCATTTCCTCTCGTTTTACCTTCACATACCTTCTTCTTTTCCCTCCAGGTAAGATAAACACGTCTTCCAGCGCTTCCTTCAGTCCTCCTGCACCTCAGACTCCCAAGACTCAGCTCATGTCCAGCTCAATTGTTCTCAGGATGGCTGACTTCAGCATCTATCAGGTTCAGTACTGTAGCAGACTTTTTCTGCAGGAAGTCACTAAGGCTGTATACATTTTCTCAACTACCTTTAATTTTCATTTTTCAGGTCTCAACAGCAGACCAGAGCCGCTCCAGCCCCAAGACCATGATCTCCTGTAATAAGAAGTCCTTGTACCTTCCATCAGAGATGCCAGCCATCCATGTAGAGTTCACAGAATACTATTTTCCTGATGGAAAAGACTACCCTAGTAAGACTTTTGTGCCTTAATACTCAAGATACATTTATTTTCTGACCTCACAAAAAATGAGTTGATCATACGCTGTGTAAATAACAATTTTTCTAAACCCGGGGCTCTGCTTCATGGGAGGTTTTCTATCTCCCATCACACTTTCGAGTCCATTTAGTCCAATCAGTGAGCTGTGGGGTTAGTCACTGACTGCTGTGTGGCTGAGAGAACATTGATTTTTCTGAATTACACTCAGTGCTCTGGATGAGGGATCACCCAATTAATTCATTTATGGATTTCTCACAAGCTCTATTAGGACACATTATGAAAGCCACTAAAGGTTTTTTACTTTTCTGACTTTGAGTGTGCAGCCAAGAAAATAACATTCAGCAAATTAAGTACCATTCCTTCCTTCTTCTTCTTTTAATACGTATAATGTCTTATTACTTTCTGCTACGTGTTTCTAAATATTATGTAACCTTTCCACCTTTTCCATCATGTTTCTGCTCCTCCAGTTCCGTGTCCAAACCTTTACGCTCAGCTCAATGCCCTGCAGCTGGTCCTGGATCCTCGCAGCCTGGTGTGGCTCAACCTCTTTGCCCTCGACCTCATGCAGAGTCTGGAGCAGTTCATGGAGATCTACAAGCTCACTGACTCTCAAAAACCAGACGAGCATGTTGACATCAGGGTTGACGGCCTCATGCTGAAGGTAAGAAGGACTGCAGAGACATATGCCGTTTCCTGGTTTGAAGCTTGGACTGTATTTTCTTGGATTCATGCCTTTTAAAAAAAAAAAAATTATTATTATTTCTCCACTAGCTCGTGATTCCCACTGATCAGGACTCTTCTTCGCCTGCTGACCTGCCTCGCTCCATCTCAATTCAGACTTCAGAAATGGCAGCCACTAATACCCGACACCCAGCCAACTGCACGCGATCCCACCTTGAGGCCCTTCTGCAGGCCTTTGAAGAGGAACCCTTCTTCTCTTCATCTTTTTCCTCTTTCCCTCGCTCCTCATCCTCTTTACCCATCCTCCATCCCGTCTTCCAGCGCCACGCTCACGAACAGGACACCAAGTTGCACGACATTTATCGGGGCCTGGTGGTGCCCACGATGGGCACGGACGCCCTCAAGATGCCTGCTGCCACTGACTTTTGGGCGCTGCACTTTGCCCAGTTTTGGGTGGACTATGAAGGAACCCGCGGAGGTAAAGGGCGGCCGCAGCCCTTTGTGGACTCCTTCCCTCTAACTGTGTGGGCGTGTCAGCCAGCAAAGCTCGTCCAGCATCAGGAGAAGCTGAGGAGTGCTGCTGGACCAGGACTGTCCAGAAGCTCGTCAGCGGAGGCTGTTGCACGTTTACAGAGGAAGCGATTATTAAAGGAGTATTACAGCACTGATGCAACGACATCATCATCTCACAATAGCAATTCAGCACTGCCAGCCAGTAATGGCCTTCATAAACCCCTCTCACTAGACAGTCTGCCCTCCTCATCCTCCTCTTTGCCATCAGATAAGGATGCAGATGTGCATGTGTTGGTGCATGTGCAGAAGCATCTGAGCGCTCAGGTATTTTTTCATAAAGGCTTTCGTATCTAATTTGCTTTTTTTATTCAATATCTTTGATTGGTTTGAAACCTAAAAAGGAAGGAAAATCTGTACTTAATTGGTAATGGTAACAGTTCTGATCTGACCTGACTGTTCATGCTCAGGGATAAAAAGAATAAACATCACAGACTGAAAAGAGACAGGAAAGTTAAGAAGTTAAACAATAAACCTTTGATAGTTAACAACCTCCCGAAAAAAGCTTCACAGCATTAACACATTTATACATCTTTAGTAACGCCTTTATTCTGTGCATGTGTTTAGGTGAGCCATCGGCAGTATGTGTTTCTGATGCAGCTTCAGCGCACCATCAAATCCCTGCAGCAGACACTACAGCAGGATCTGGAGAAGATGAGCTCCAAGAGAGACCGCAAGGATCCTTCCCACCATCCGGCAGATCGCCAGCCGTTCACCGTCTGCTTGGGCCTCCTGCTCAAAAGCGCAGAGGTGTCCCTGCTCCTGAAGCCCATTCCGCAGCCCGAGGGTTCAGGATCTCCTCCAGGCTCGGAGCTGTCGCCCTCAGAGAGCCGAGGAACTCTGGAGCCTGCGAGTGATGCGAGAGACGGGGGAGAGAAAGGCAATGAAGGATCTGGCTCAGAAGGTGGAGGAGCCAAGCAATCTTGCACTGTAGACCAGCTGCTTTGTGGCGATGGCTTAGAGGGAGGACCCATGCAGGTTCCTGCACCTCTCGTTCCCGCTTCCACTTCAACTACACATCCCGACTTGAACCACAAAACCTCAGCGGAGGAGAGGACTCCAGCTAAAAGGACTGGGAGGGGGAGTTCAGATGAAGGTGGCGAGGTGCTGATGGATGGGCTGTCTGGAGGTGATGATATGGGATCTAGGTTAGACTCCAAAAGCCAACCATGTGACCATCTGCCTGATCCACTCAGCAGCAAAGACTGGAGCGACAAAGACAAGGCTGCAAAGATGCCTCAGTCAATATCCAGGTATTCAGTTTGTCTCACGAATGCTGTTAGTTTCTACAACAGAGTCATTACTGATACGTTAAGGCAGAAGTGTGCTGATTCACCATTTAGACTCCGCTGAGATAAGCCAGTAATTAGTTTTGTTTATACACTTCAGTATCACAAATTTGCAGAAGAGGAATCGCTCTCCCAGGAATCAGATGCTCGCAGTACAGGCTGTGTAAGCATATTAAGTCAGTGCTGAACACCAAGAGATAAACAAAAAAAAAATTATTAAGGATTCAACAAAGCATAATTTTAATAATGTTAGTCTGCTGATGATTTTTTTGATTAACCAGTTAATCTTTGTAGAATCCTTTCCTGTCGGGAAAGCCTGTTAAAGTGGCCATTACAATGTCAGCATCCTAACTAATGTTGTACAGATGCTTGTTTTATGCAACCAAGGTCTAAAGCCCAAATTTAATACCATACAAGCGCTTGAATCACACCCATAAAAAAACCAAAAACAAAACAACATATCCCCTGAAAGGTTGTCTCCTTGTGCTATTACTTTCATCACTCCTGCTGCGTTTGGATCACTCCCTGGTAGACCTGACTACTCGTTCATGTGCATTTGAGATTTGCCCTGGTTCTCATTTATTAAAAGTGACCCTGCAACCTAAATGTAACTTTGCAGGGAGCCAAATGTTACGAACAGGGCTGGACAGTTTAAGACATTCTCTCTCAGGCGTCAAGATGTTACAGCAGGACTCTTTATTAAGAAAAGGATGCTCCCGGTTGTGTTACTGTCTCGAAGTGCTTCCTTCAGTTTGGATACTTGGTTCTCTTTTGTGCTGAAGAGTGCGCTTGTAGCTGGAAACGGAGCTCTCGTCACCAGGGAGGAAACGGTGAAATTGCAAATATGCATTTGTAGATCAGATCATGACTTCCATGGAGTAATCCAAATATAACGGAGAGACTAGAAGCAGTGCAGCATCTCGCAAAAAGAGGCCCTTGAAAGTGACAACAGGCAACTTTAAATTGGGATATGTTTGTTTTTTATGGGTGGAGTTCTAAAAAGTTTTGATTCAGTTTTATTCATACAACGCCCAAATAACAGCAGCAGTTGCCTCAAGGCCCCCATGAGTAAGCACTTTGGTGACAGTAGGAGGGAAAAACTCCCTTTTAACAGGAAGAAACCTTCAGCAGAACCAGGCTCAGGGATGGGCAGCTATCTGCACTGATCAGTTTGGGTGAGACGAGGAAGAGTAATCAAATGTGTAATTGGGGGAGAAAAACAAACTCAAACAATCTTAATGTTTGAAGCTGAAATCTTAATTTCCATATGATCTTTAAAGCTTGAAATGTAACACTTAAACCACTTCCAGACTAGTTCAGCCTTCAATAAGTAGTCCAGAAATGTTCAGCTGATGACTTGATTTAGGTGACAGAAAATTAATTGACAGCAGGGTTATTAATTAATGAACTGATCAAGTCATTTATGTAGGAAAAAGGCTACACAATCCCTTTTTTGCTCAACTTTATTTTAGATGTATGTAAAAGTTTAAAATGGTTACTTAGGTGACCGTCATATGAAACTAGTTATGCCTTTTATAAGAGAGAAAGAAAAGAGCAATGGATTAAAATATGGGGAGCAGGAGTGTTTAGGCACAGTACACGACAACTATACTAAGTGCTGAGTGCACCCTTAGCTGCAAACATCATGTCAAAAAACCAAATATCTATTAGATTTTATAAGTAAACCAGCAAACATATTTTCTAGTAGATGATTTGCACCCTGTTTAAAAAGCGTTGCGGTGCTGTCACATGTCACAGTTGTCAGACTTTTGTTAAATGACCCAGACAGCTTTTTCAGAAAGCCCTCTGTGCCTCGCTATCATTGACCTACATGAGTCTTTCTCACTAATTTCACGTCTATTCCTGAACACAAGAGCTGTGTGTCGAATTCCCACATGAGTGCTCGTCAGTCTGAATGTTCAGTCTTCTCACATCACCTGTCTCACTCTCTGAATGTTGGCCGGCCACGAGCTGCTGTGTCTTTTCTTACATGTGTTTTCTCATCTGCCGTCTGTCGACATTTGGATGTTCTGTGTCTTAACTCATTCACTCCCTTTTCTGCCTCTTGACCTTTGCTTTGACCCATGCGAGGTGTGCGTATGTGTGTGTGTTTTCTCTCTATCAAGGAAAGGAAGTTTGTCTGTGGTTTCTGATCTCCTCAGCTGCTCAAACTCCAGCAGATCCACCTCCCTTTATTCCATGTCCAACATGTAAGCCACTGGATCTGTGACTAGCTGTGCTAATGAGGGTGTACATGTACCCTGTGTGTGTCCTTGTGCTTGTAGTCTGTGGATGAGTTCAAATGCAAATGTGTATATGTGCATCCCTGTGGGCATGCATTTGCATGAGAGCATGTCTGTATGTCTTAATTTTTTTTTCGCCCCTCTGTTTGCTGTCTATTTGTTAACCCTTCATGGTAGAGATGAAATGGGAAGCTCTTCCTTTGTGACAGTCTCCCCCCCCCCAGCCTTGTGTTCTCAGTCTGTCGGGAGCAGCTTTATTTTTTTGTCTGATCTGAATTTTCCTTGAGATTATTTCTGGCGCTCTGGCGAGGATAGCACACTTGGTTCTTACATGACCTTAAACAACACTACACAAAGGAATGAAGCGATATTTAATTCATGACTTGTCGAGTAGGCTCTGTCAGCTCAGAGAGAGCACTGTGGTGTCGGCTAGTGTCGGCATAAAACAAACTCCTATCAGATGTGATGAAATAGTTTCACTGGACTCCTTTTTTATGTCATTGTTACTCAGTCTGTCATAACTTAGAATTAATTGCATGCATTAAAATTATACCTCAAGCAGAAACAGAGTGATCGGAGTGATTATGGTCACTACTGTCACACTTCCTCATGCGCCCGTGTATGTGTGTGTTGTAGTGGTCGTTTGATGCGGGATCGCTCCCAGTCCAGTTTCTCTGTGTCCTATAAAAATATGAAGAAGAGCCCCTCTCTGCAGTCCCTGGACAACATCTCCATAGATAGCTCCCTGATGGAGGATGGAGACACTTACAGCCTGCTGGATAGAGGTAAAAATATCGTTTAGTTGCACTAAGCTCAACCATTTTATCCTGACCTTTGGACTTCTTATGTGCTTCATGGAGTAGAGAATATCTCCGCAGGGATCAAGATTTAATGATTTGTGTAGATGTAGTTGCAGCTTGCTGTTTGGCCATAAGGTGGCAGCATTGTGCTGGTTGTGCATTGGGTGAACTGGATTACATGAGAAAGAAAAAAGTTACACTAATGAATACAAAACATGATATACTATACTGCATCAACAAAATTTAGGCCAACAATGCAGAAGCTGCGTGTGGAAAAAATAACTACAGCCTTACTGCTTCCATAGGAATTAAGAGGGTAAATAGTAGGCAGGTGCTGCTAATCAGATGCACTTGATTAACTGCTCATCAGTAAGTGTGACCACCCTTGTAAAAGCAGAGGTTTTGGCAAACTGGGAAGGGTTATGGGCATTTTTTCACACAGTCTGAAGTCCATCGTCTTACACTGAGTGACTATTTACAAGTGGGAAACATTCAACACAGTTGCCAATCTTCCCAGGAGTGGATGATGTAACAAATTCACCAGAAGTTCAGACCCTGCAATGCTCAGATAACTGTAAAAACCCAAGAGCTACATCTCAGACACTACAGGCCTCAGTTCATGTCTTAAAATTTAAAGTTCATGACAGCACAGCTAGAAAAAAGACTGAACAAGTACGGCTTGTTTGGAAAGGTTGTCAGGACAAAGCCTCTTCTCTCTAAAAAGAACATGGCAGCACAGCTTAGGTTTGTAAAAGTTGCATCTGAACAAAGCACAAGACTTCTGCAACAATGTCCTTTGGACAGATGAGACCAGAGTGGAGGTGTTTGGACATGATTCACCGCCCTATATTTGGAGAAAGCCTGACACAGCATATCAGCACAACTGCTGGGTGACGATTTGGGCTTGTTTTGCAACCACAGGACATGGGCACCTTTTGCAGTCATTGAGTCCAGCTAAAGCTTGGGTCATGCTACAAGATGATGATTCCAGGCAAAGTAGCTAATTTACAACAGAATTGCTGAAAAAGAAAAGAATAAAGGTGCTGCAGTGGCCTCAACCTGACTGAGCTGTGCATTAACAAATGCCTGCAAACTTCAAGGAACTAAAGTAGCAGTGTTGTTAAAAATGAGTTGCCAAAATTCCTTCTTAAGGACTTTGAGACGCTGATTAAGTTGGACAGAAAAAGTGAGTTCAAGTTATTGCTCTTGTAGGTGGTTCTGCAAGCTATTGAATCATGACATACACTTAGTTTATAACAGATCCTTTTTATTATGTGTTATGTAAAACCTTAGAGTTGAACACAGGGTGTATGTTTCTCTTTATCATGATCATAAATGTGTTTACTTGTCTGTGTGAGTCACATTTGTATTCCTTTATGTACTTTGCAGACGACGTGTCCATCTCAGGCTTCAAAGACGTCATCAGTGAACAAAGCACCGCAGAGAGCGCCATCGAGGCGCGGACTGGTCAGGAGCACGAGGGAGGAGAGTCCCCCGACTCTGCCAGCGCAGCATCACAGAGCATTGACGAGCCCACCAAAGACACAGTAAGAAACAGAGAGTGGTTTTGGGATGAACAATTAAAAGCCAGCTTGCACAGCTTATTCGATTTTTTTAAATATGTATTCCTCACCTCCAGGTGTCAGTGCTGGTGTTGAAGGTGCAGTCGGTGTGTGTGGGCATGGAGGCCATGGGCGAGAGCACAGCCGTGGCTCTGGAGGTGGGCCAGGTCACACCCAGCCAGCTGGGAAATGTCAGCCTCAGACAGTACCTCAGCAACCGCAGCCTGGGTAAGAAATGCAAGTCGGCTACGCGCATGTTTTAAAGTTTTATCTGAGAATGAGCATGAGACAAACAGCTTTTCATGTGAGCTCTAATTATTTTTGAGTGTTTTTTATTTAAATGTTACAAATGCCAAACTATCACATGAATATTGCCACATTAAGAGTTGATAATTAGCAAAACCAGTGCTAATACATAAAATTGTGTGCACCTGTGTTTGTTAGTGGATTTAGACTCAATCCAGCTACAGCTTTTTTTTTTTTGTGGCTTTTTATCCATTTTTTCATTTTTTTTGAGGAGGTGGAGTGTTTGACATTAGAGAGTAAGAGAAATCATTAGGACAGAGAGAGGAAGGAACACGTGATAAAGGTCCTGGAACAGACCGTCAGGATACTGAGGCAACACCTCCTGAGATTAAAAAAAAAAATAACGTTGTTCACATTTGAAATGATGGGGTGAATCAGGACATCATGTTTCTCTCTCAGCAGATGCCAGTGAAAGCAGGAAGGTGATATATAGAGAGTGTGGGGGGGGAAAAAGACGTTTGTTCTCAGTTACAGCAGTGATTTATTGATCATTTAAGGCTTTGAGTGCTTCTCAGATTTGAGAATGAATTGCCATCCTTGGTGGAGTTTCTGGGACAAAGCCAGACATTTCATGGCATATCCCGATGTGCCCCCCCCTCGCCCTTTTTGACCCAATATAGCGATTAATGAGAACACAGAAAAATGATCGGTGATGAATGCAGCCTGAGTCTGAATCCACTAATCTTCTCAAGTGCACACACACACTTGCACACTAACAGCCCACCACTACCACCACCCCCTTCACCTTTTTCATTTACCCTCCATAACTCCCCACAGGTATGGTGTGTTCAGTACCAATACCTGCACAAAGCAGCCAAGGTAACTGCTGTGTGTTAATGCACCATCTGTAGCCTAGCGTGCATGCTTGCATTGGTGCCTCTTTTTCCATCTGTGTGTGTGTTTGTGTGTGTGTTTGTGTGTGTGTGTGTTATGGTTTGCAGGACTTGCTCAGTGGCATGCGCTGCAGATGCAGACGGCGTGTGTTGCAACGCATGAGGAGTGTGTGTTTGCTCCTTTTTTTAGCAGCAGCAGGGGGTGCTGATGTGGTATTGTGTATGTGTGTGTGGGTGTGTGGCACTTAACAGAGGCTAAATGTGACCGTAATGGAGTGAGTGGTCCCATTATTTGCAACATTAGGCCTGCAACCTTCAAATCTACACACATTCGTGCCATATTTAGGGTAACAGCTACTTTTTGTGCCGACAGCTTTAACCCCAAATCCTCCCATCCTTCCTCTTCCACCTAATTTGCCCTCTCTCTCTCCATCTTCCCCTGTTTTTTTTTTTTTCTTTTTCCCTCCTACTACCTCATCTCTCCACTGCAGCAGACTTTGCAGTTTCAGTCCAGTGATTCAGACAATGAGAGAAATGCCAGCTTTACCCCTCGCCTCCTCTCCTTCTCCTATCTCACAAAAGCTATCCTACCTCCTCCTCCTCCCCTCTTCCTTCTTTGTTTCCCTCCACCTTCCTTTTTACTCTTCCCTCCAGGTCCTACTCCATCTTCCTACTAATCCTCTGTCATTCACCCCTCCCTTTCCTTCACCTTTCCTTTCCTTCATCTCTCTCCCTCTGTAGGCCACCCCCCCTCCTCCCTGTCTTATCACAGTCATTCAGTTCTTGGCTGCTGGCTCCCTCACTCTCTCTCCTCACCCACTCCCATCTTCCCTCGCTTTGCCTCAACCCTGGCTGCTCAGGATTGAGAGAATATGCAATTTTATCTGAGGAAAAGCTGACAGAATTCGGCGTATGTGTGTGTCTTTGAGTGTTTTTGCTAGGCGTGCAGTTGCCCTACAGTATTAACCTTCTCCTGACTGTCCTTCAGAGAGCGTTTGAAAGGGAAGTGACGCACTTCTCGCTGTCATAATAAAAAGAGTGATTTCTTTAAGTGGCCATTTTCATGCCTTGCTAAGTGTTCCTATTGCGACTCTCTCACCTGTTCAAAAACTTGTCTGTATTCGTGCGCTTGCCCAGTGAACGTCCCCCTTTTGTTTGCTGACGTTAACGTAAAACAACTCCTTGAGACTTTTCTCACTTCACGTGTGTCTTCTTTCTCTCTCTTCTCATTTGTTTTTGTCTTCTTTACTTCTGTTTCTCAAAAAAAACAGCAAAAAAAAAAAGAAAAATAGGATTCTTACAGTCACATTTTATAGTTCCTGTAGTCATATTCAAGTCATTCAGGGGTGAAACTCTTTTTTTTCATTAGTACACCAGCAAACCTTTTTCTTTTCAGCTCCTTGGAGCTTAGATTTGCTGGGTGTCTTATTCATATAAAGAATAAAAAATTACTAAATGAAAACTTTTACTTGGATTTTCCACCAAACCCTCGAGTCCCCAGTCTTTGGAAATAATTAAACATTACAGCTGCAAAGAGCCGATGGGACTGTAAAAGGTCTCCTTCAGCCCACCTTCTTCTTAAATCCTTCCGGCTTCTTTTCTTTCTTTCTTTTTAACTTTTTGTTCAACTCTGTCTCCCACTCCTCTTTCTGATATTATTCTTCCTCTGTCTTTTCATTCATCCCACCTCTTACTTTGAGCTTGTGTAAACCTGATATTAAAATTCACCCTTTATTTAGAAGAAGTAACTGTGATGACCTCGAGATGTTTTTGACACATTTTAAGAAGTAAGGAACGTCCTTAAACTTCACTGTGACAACAATGTAAGCATATTAAACTTTATTAATGTGTTAAACGCACTGCTCAGCTACAGCATTAAAACAATCTGCCTAATATTGTATAGTCCCACCTGGTGGGTGTTAGCAGTGGATCCTTTTCATGATGTAGTTTGTGGGATGACGCCTCCATGGAAAGCACTGATGCTCAGATTTGACTGAGGGAGATTTGAGGGTCAGTGCTCAAAGCTCTTTGTCTCATTCTTTTTCTGCATTGTGACATGGTGTGCTTGGTCAGCTGTAGTGTTTTGGTGGGTGGTAAGTGACATCCACATGAATGGTAGCACCCAAAGAGTCTGATGATTCTTGATTTCTGCTCCAGCATTTGGATGGCAGGGTCAGAATTGGCATAAACAGCAAGAAAGCATGGATCCATCCTGCCTTGTATCAACGGTTCAAGCAGCTGCTGGTAGAGTAATTGTTTGGGGAATAGTTTCTTGGTGCATTTTGGACCCCTTAGTATTAACCGAGCATCATTTAAACACTAAAGCCTTCCTGAGTGTTGTTGCCGACTATGTCTGCCCATAGTGTACCGACTGTTTGATGACTGCTTGCAGCAGGACAACATGCAATGTCACAAAACTCATTTTAAACTGGTTTCTTGAGCATGAAAATGAGTGTCCTTTACTCAAATAGCTCCTACTTCCATCCACTTGATAAATCCGCAGCAGCTGTTTGATGCTGTCATGTCAGTATGAACCAAAATCTCAGAGGAATGTTTCCTGCACCTCGTTGAATCTGTGCCATGAAGAGTTAAGTTGTTTCTGAAGCCAAAAGTGGGTCTAACCAAGTACTAGAAAGGTGTACCTAATAAAGTGACTACACTGATGTTGAGAAAAGGGAATAAAAAAGGAAAAAACAGAGATTTTGGCACCATCTGACTTTTTTTCTCTGACATAAATTTGAGACCAGTGTTCATAGTTGGTTCAAAAACATCTCGAGATAAAAGTTTGCAGTCAGCTAATATCAGCTGATGGTTTGACCTGATTACACAGAGAGATTAAAACGGTCCAAATCTTGAATTAGACAAGAAGTGGGATTTGCTTCCTGTCAGATTCCTGCGCACTTTCAAAAGCCACGCCAGCCTTATTTCATGTTGGGTGGATTTTAATGTCGGGTGTATTTAAGCTGACTTATCGCTTGTCCACGCTTCACAAATGTGACATTGATGTTAACAGCTTATGTCTCTTCCTTCCCAGCTGGCGGCGAGACCAGCTCTGCATCCATCCAGGGCCTTCACAGTCCGGCGGTCCGGGCTCGGCTGGAAAGCGGGCCCTGGGCCGCCGCCCACTCCCCGTTGGCTGAACGTAACGGCTTCCTCCAGCTGCAGCTTCACGATTACACGGCAAGCTTCATGATGTCCTCGCTCCGCAACCTTGCCCTTTTCCTGGAGGATGACTCGGCCTCACAAGTGCTGCCCATGGAGATCAGCGTCAGGGACACACACATTGATTTAAAGGTGAAAAGACTTATTTCAGTTTCGTACTTTGCAAAGTTTGTGTTTTACCCCGAGGTTACTGTTGCAGAACACTAACAGAACTGTTTCAGAGAGAAATTTGTCTCATTGCTTCAAATCCAGTTCTACTAATGGAGCCTATAACTCACTGCCGCAGACTGAAGCAACTTCTTGTTACCAAGTTAAATATTTTGAACTGTGGCCTAATTGGCATTTGGATTTGAACTAAAGGTTTAATGACACAGAAAGAAAAGGCCTTTCTACTCTCTGTTTGGTTCTTTCATGGTCAAAGAGCCTTGCTGTGGAACTGATTTGAGAAAATGGATGTGGACTAAACGTCTCCCTCGTTCTTTCTCTGGTACACTCCATCCCAACAACATGTGCTGTGTCTCCTACAGGATGATGACCCTCGTGATAATCCCGACTCAGAGCCCTCGCCCATCACGCTGCACATCGACAGCCTCATCATACACAGAAGAGACGATGGGTCTTTCTCTATAGGAGGTGCCAAACGTGCACGCGTTTTCATCTGCCAGATATTTCCACCTCCACTCTAGTGCTGATTCACTGCAGTTATATAAGATGACCTATTAAATGCCTTTTTAAAGTCCACGCTCGCTGCATCCACACATCCAAACTCCCTCCTTTTCCCTCTCTCTTCCTCCTCACAGTGGACAGAGCAGGAGAGGCCAAACCCAAGAAAGCGGCCTCAGCGACTGACAGCTCTCTGAGTCCAGTCCCTGAGACTGTGGGCGGCATCTGTGGTGTTTCAAAGGCGACGCAGACTCAAGCTCCGCCTACCAGCCCCCCTCCATCTGACAAGGAGATGGTGAGAAAGACAGCAAAACACAGTGGAAAGAGAGCGTAGAAGCAAAAAAAACCAAACAAACACCACATGTGCAAACAGTGTTGATGTTCATGTTTTTGTTCTTCTTCTTCTGCATCATCATTTTCTCCTACAAACAGCTCCAAATGAGAATGTTGTTTCTTTCTGACCATTCTGGAGGCTGAAGCATGTTGTGCCAGGTTTTGCTTTGGTAAAGCTATTCCAGTTCTGTTTGGCTTCAGTTTCTTTCACAGTGGGAGTGATATTTAGAAACTTAGGAAAAGCTTTGCATTTTCAGCCAGATCTAAAATCTACTCAATACTTATTGTCATTGCCACCAAAATAGCTAAATTACCTTTTAAACTTGAGCCCACGGTGAGGGTCTGTTTGGAATTACAATACTCTTTAAAAGTCTTGAGCCTCTCTGCATTTATTTTGCTGGAAAAATGTAAATTAGGTGCAGCAATTTATTGACCACCTTTATTCTTCAGCACAGCCTGAACTCTCTTAAGCAAACTTTCTTGTAATTTCTTTAAGTAGTCTTCACAAATAGTTCTCCAGGATTCTTGAAGGACATTCAAAGCTCTTCCTTGGATATTGGCTGCCTTTTGTTTCGTTCTTTGTCAAGATGATCCCATACTGCTTAAGTAATGGTGAGGTCCAGGCTCTGGGGAGGCCAGTCTCTGAATGATAGTGTTTTTCTGTCCTGGTATGCTTTTATTGTGTGTTTGGGATCATTGTCATAATGAACCCACTGTCAATCAGGTGCTTTCCAGATACAGATATTGGATGGTGAGACCATTTCTGATGAAGCTTCAGTGAACAGTAGATGGATCAGCTGAAGGGTCAGATGCATCTCTCAGGTCCTGTTTCAGGTCTTGACTGGATATTTTCCTATTTCTTAAGGAGATGATGACTTTCATATATAGATAGATAGCTTTTTTTTTTTTCTTCCCTTTTGTCCTCCACGTTTTCAGGTTCCTCAAATTTTTTTAAAGACACACTGCACACTATGCTCAGATACACTGAGCTTTTAGCTAATAGCTCTCTGGGGATCACCTTGTAGGTGCAAAACTACTGTTTATGAACAAATTGTGTTTTTGAAACTAGATGCTAGTAACAAAGAGTCTAAATGTACAATTTTAAATGGTCTCTGTGCATTGCTTCTATTGCTCAAGACCGCTTTGAAATATTACCACAAAATCTGTCTCTTTGCAAGCAAAATGTAAAGAAATGAGGAATGACTCAAGACTTTTGCATCATACTGTAGGCAGCTAAGACCTATTGTCTCATCTGGTTTTTTGGTCACGGCTAAAAGACAGAAGTCATTATGTGCAAAAGCCACACTATAGTTCAGTGGAATCAGACATGAAAAGCCCCTGAAACTGTTCACTGTAGCTGTTGCTTGTTCTTCTTCCTCTTTGTGGTAAAACTTGCTGCAGTCGTTATGTTTTCTGTTCAGCCCAACTTTCCAAACAAGTAGTATTTCTCTTAAGTCTTCATATAAGCAGCATTCCCTGGGGGGGTATAATATTAAGCCTACCGATGAGACACGCGAGACACCTGAATGACTTCATACCTGTAGGGAAACTGAGACTGGAACGGTTGGAGCTGGCTGATTAACAGCAACTGAACTGCTGAGAATGTCGGTGGTCAATGAAGGATGAAATGTTCCATATTCTGTATGTGGGGCAGATTGTGATGTTTGTTTATTTCTTCTTTCAGATGCTGATCGAAGAGAATGAGTGTTTAAAGGTGGAGCTTTCCCGGGCGAAGATGGCGCTGGCTGAGGCTCAGATGGAGAAGGACTCGCTGCTTCACCGACTGAAGAACCTCAAAGTCAGCACCAGCTAGACCGCCACTCTCTAAGACCCTACAAGTCTCGCAAAATAAGAAGGAAAAGATGTTTTTTTTTTTTTTGTTTTGTTTTGTTTTTTTAAAACTACAGCGGCTCCCTTTTCACGAGCCACCGCGTGACTTCAGACTTATACAAATGAAACAATCCTGAGTCTTTGAAGACCCTGAGAAAACACATTTTTACACACTTGTCGTCTGTTTTATGTTTTCCACTCTGGATTGTGGACAGTTCACACGTTTGCAGCGCTAAGAAGGATAAAAAGCGCACCTGTGTGTGTTTGTGTCTGTGTGTGTGTTTCTGTGAGACAGCAAGAGGACGAGATTTCTAACTTTGGTCGTGCCTACAGAAAACCATTCCCAGAAACCTGCTTCTGTTGTTCAAGTTTCAATTAAAAACAAGCATCCCAGCTTTTCTTCAGTGAGCTTCACTCAGACCTGTAGGCACGAGGAACCGCTGAATGTCGTATCTTCAGAGGAATGTCTTACTTTGCACTGCGCTGAAATTCGATTTGTAATCCAGCGCTTTCATATTCAGAGGGGAGCGACGAATCATGTTCCTGCTCGTCCTCACAGCGTGTACAGTGTATATTGTACAAGAATGTGAACACATAACTATTTTCTACAGAACTTTGAATGATTTTGCAGTGATTCAGTTGAATGAGTGTGTCTCTCAGTGAGAACAAGCATTTCTTTACAAGTAAAGTGTGAATTTCCATGGCTTTGACACCAGTCTGTTCCTCCCCGCCCGCACCCATTCCCATTTATTTTATTTTTTTTTTAATTATGTGTAAATAGCTCCTTAACATGTGCTGCACTTTTAAAACTGGGGCAATGTAAATACAACAATCAGAACTGTGAGAGAAAAGTTGAGCCGACGAGTAGAGACAGTGGAAATAAACGTCCACTCTGAGAAAAGAGGAAAATTAGGGCACCTTAAAGCTGCCTGATTACTTAGGTATGCGTGTGTGTGTCTTTATGTGAATTTTCTAATCTGCCATCTAATGTAATTTTATTTTATTTTTTTTCCGTGGACGCACAAAGACTATATCTGTTCATGTGCCCATGCCTCATGCTTGTGCGGCTACTTTAGGGGGAGTGACTTTTCTAACAGCACATGCTTCGGCACAGCACAAAAGGATAGTTCTTGGCGTCTGTGGAGTCGGAACATTAAATCGGTCTAAAGGTGCATTTATCGTAGCCTGTGCTCTAGCCTGGCCCACTTCATTTCAGAATGTTTTTTGTTCTTTTTAATTTAAAACAATGTTTTGGTTTGTTTGGTTTCCTGAAACAAAGCTAGTTGCTTCCACGAATGAGCGATTCAGACTTGAAATTAGATTTTTAACAGAGATGTCTTCATAAAGAGGAATGTTTTACTTTACATCTGCTTTATTTTGGCCCATTTTTCCTAGCCTTTTTTTTTTTTTTTTGGAAAACTATCTTAAAAAAGGAAAACAAAAAATAAATAACAAAACAAAAAATAATAAGTTGTATTTTGTCTGTCAAAGCTGCTGAAATACTCACAATAATAAAAGGTATCCGACTGAAAAGGTTTCAATCTTTCTAAGTGTCAGGTGTGAGTTTCTTTGCACACATCTTTCTTCTCGCCTCATTATCAGACTTCCTGTGCCTACGTCTAAAGCTCATTACTGTCAGTAGCTTAAAAATGCGAAACGCAAACTGCCATGAACAAACAAAACACACTGACGTTGTTCTTTGGTCTGTGAGCATTTGTCAAAAGTTATGGAAGAAGACACAAACGCTGAGCTATGTTTTAAACTGTTTTTATAATGTTGAATATGTTGATCTAAAATATTAAGATCAACATATTCACCATTACCTCATTGCTTATTAGTTGCATATTCATTCTTTATTAAACTCACTATCAATCCCATATTAATTGCTTACTCTATTTGGCCATTAAATAAGAGTTTTCCTTCATAGAATACAGTGTTACCATGCTTTGCTCCGTCTGGGCCTTATAAGGTGGAGGAACCTTGAGAGTAGATATTTCCTTTAATAGCGCTTAAAAAACAACAACCCACAGCCTATTTTTATGCAACTAAACTACAAGCATTAAGAACTCTAATTTCAGTCTCTGACTGTTTCTGGCTCAATGGTGAAGTTTCTATTTATTCCCTGGCCCAGAGGGTGTGCATGCAACATGATTATGCTTAGTAGGGCATTATAATTGTATGACAACTATGTAATAAACAAATAGAAAATGAGCACCATAGTACAAAGTTTTACCAAACGTTAACTCCGACTCTTTAACACTGCATTAACCTAACACTGTTAGAGTAGGATAGTTTGAACGCAGCAGGGGCAGAACGATGTTTATATGTACGCCTCTTTGTCTTATCCCTTGTCAAACAGTTGTCGTCTGTAGCTTCAGACTGTTATGAGGCTCTCTCTTTAGCTACCAAACTTTAAAAGCTGGGCTTTAATCACTGCTGGCTAATAAGAGAAAAACCACATTGGCTGATTTAACGCTGGAGCTTTATAGTTTGTTTGCTTTCCTGTGAAAACCTAAGAAACTGTCTAAAATGTGCAGTTTCTCGTGGTCTTTTAGTGCTTCAGCGATTTCTGCTATTTCTACACTTTATCTCAGCCTATACAGGAGCACTAAATATTCCATTTTTGTATGTGATAATGTGCTGTTTTTGCAACACAGCCATATATCTCAAACATCTACAATTTACACAGCAGCAGTGTTGGCCTCCTAAAACCCACCACGACACCGGTGACCCTTCAAGGGTCAAAGTTAGGTTAACAACTGCCCCTTTTTGATTGATTCTCACACAAACTGAAAAGGCTTTTAACAAAATGTATGTGACTTAATTTGAAAGGTAAATTTTTGTAGGTCCTAAAAAAAATTTGGTTGGATGAATACAACAGGCACACTGGTGTCAAACGTATCCAGCATGTTTATATGCAGTTTAAGTGAAAAATAACAAATTAAAAACACATAAAATTTAATTCTGACAGCACGACCACAACATAACTTACCTTTGAAACTTCTATTTGAAAGCTAGATTAATGAACACTTTTAAAACTGCTATATAATATATATATATATAAAATACATATATATATATATATAATTTATATATATATATATGTGTGTGTGTGTGCGTGTGTAAGAAATACTGCTAAATATTGAAGCGTGGAGGGTGAAGCTCTTTAAATAAGAGTGCAGCCACTTTGTCGGCTCAAACGTGCTGCACTGAAGTGCTGCAGCAGAGCGTTTGGTCTTTGTGAACATAAATGGTCATGACATTTTATGGCTGGAGAAGTGCAGTGAGTCATAGAAGGACATTAAGTGTTCAAGTGTCTGTGTGTGTGTGTGTGTGTGTGTGTGTGTGTGTGTGTGTGTGTGTGTGTGTCTAAGAGACAGAAAAGTTCTGCTCTTCTCTGCTGTTTACATACTGCAGCTTAATGTGTCTGTGATGACAGCTACGTCACAGTGCAGACGCGTTTATGTAAGCAAAGCATACACGTTCACTTATATACTGCAAGTGTGTGTGTGTGGAGCAGAGTACAGGGACTGCCAGCTCCATGTGCGGCAGAATTGTGGGAAATAGGATGAACGAGAGAGGCATCAGGTTGAGTCTCGGCTGAGTGCAAAGTGCAAAATCTGTGTCCAACACCCAGTGTGGCTGCAGCTGCCTCTTCACTGTTTCATCCTCTGGTTTTAGTTCAGCGTTGGAGCGATCCTGTGATATTTTACAGTGGCTTGCAAAAGTATTCGGCCCCCTTGAACTTTTCCACATTTTGTCACATTACAGCCACAAACATGAATCAATTTCATTGGAATTCCACGTGAAAGACCAACACAAAGTGGTGTACACGTGAGAAGTGGAACGAAAATCATACATGATTCCAAACATTTTTTACAAATAAATAACTGCAAAGTGGGCTGTGCGTAATTATTCAGCCCCCTGAGTCAATACTTTGTAGAACCACCTTTTGCTGCAATTCCAGCTGCCAGTCTTTTAGGGTATGTCTCTACCAGCTTTGCACATCTAGAGACTGAAATCCTTGACCATTCTTCTTTGCAAAACAGCTCCAGCTCAGTCAGATTAGATGGACAGCGTTTGTGAACAGCAGTTTCCAGATCTTGCTACAGATTCTCGATTGGATTTAGACACCAGACAGGTCAGGGATAAAGTTATTGAGAAATTTAAAGCAGGCTTAGGCTACAAAAAGATTTCCCAAGCCTTGAACATCCCACGGAGCACTGTTCAAGCGATCATTCAGAAATGGAAGGAGTATGGCACAACTGTAAACCTACCAAGACAAGGCCGTCCACCTAAACTCCCAGGCCGAACAAGGAGAGCGCTGATCAGAAATGCAGCCAAGAGGCCCATGGTGACTCTGGACGAGCTGCAGAGATCTACAGCTCAGGTGGGGGAATCTGTCCATAGGACAACTATTAGTCGTGCACTGCACAAAGTTGGCCTTTAAGGAAGAGTGGCAAGAAGAAAGCCATTGTTAACAGAAAACCATAAGAAGTCCGTTTGCAGTTTGCCACAAGCCATGTGGGGACACAGCAAACATGTGGAAGAAGGTGCTCTGGTCAGATGAGACCAAAATGGAACTTTTGGCCAAAATGCAAAACGCTATGTGTGGCAGAAAACTAACACTGCACATCACTCTGAACACACCATCCCCACTGTCAAATATGGTGGTGGCAGCATCATGCTCTGGGGTGCTTCTCTTCAGCAGGGACAGGAAGCTGGTCAGAGTTGATGGGAAGATGGATGGAGCCAAATACAGGGCAATCTTGGAAGAAAACCTCTTGGAGTCTGCAAAAGACTTGAGATTGGGGCGGAGGTTCACCTTCCAGCAGGACAACGACCCTAAACATAAAGCCAGGGCAACAATGGAATGGTTTAAAACAAAACATATCCATGTGTTAGAATGGCCCAGTCAAAGTCCAGATCTAAATCCAATCGAGAATCTGTGGCAAGATCTGAAAACTGCTGTTCACAAACGCTGTCCATCTAACCTGACTGAGCTGGAGCTGTTTTGCAAAGAAGAATGGGCAAGGATTTCAGTCTGTAGATGTGCAAAGCTGGTAGAGACATACCCTAAAAGACTTGCAGCTGTAATTGCAGCAAAAGGTGGTTCTACAAAGTATTGACTCAGGGGGCTGAATAATTACACACACCCCACTTTGCAGTTATTTATTTGTAAAAAATGTTTGGAATCATGTATGATTTTCGTTCCACTTCTCACGTGTACACCACTTTGTATTGGTCTTTCACGTGGAATTCCAATAAAATTGATTCATGTTTGTGGCTGCAATGTGACAAAATGTGGAAAAGTTCAAGGGGGCCGAATACTTTTGCAAGCCACTGTATACAATGATAGTGTGCAGGTTTAATAAAAAAAAACTGAATTATTATAGAAGCATTGTAGTATTATAGAAGAAAATGGGTTTTGTTTGGTCTTTTTCAAGAGGAGCATTTCGATTTCAGCTTGTGCCGTATTCAATGCCACGCAGTCTATTGTTTTCAGTCATACTAATGGCACCTCTTATGAGGAAGGAAATGACAGTCTGCTGGTAGGTTCACTACTTTGAACAAGATTAATATAGACTCTTCGGCCACTTAGTTAGGTACATCAGCTAATTACAGAAAACTGAGGCTGTATTTCACACAGGCTCACTAAAATCAGACAATAAGAGATTGAAAAAAATGTCTAAGATCAGAGCATGAAAGTATTGCCATCGTGACTTGAATCAACGGTTCAGACTGGTGGTGATTTAATGGTGTGAGGGATACTTTCTCAGCACACTGTGGGCTCCTTAGTACCAACTGTGCATTGTTTAAACACCAAACATACCTGAGTATCTTTTTATGATCAGTGTACCCATCTTCTGAAGGCTGCTTCCAACAGGATGGCACCATGCGTGTCACAAAGCTCAGATCATCTCAAACTGGTTTCTTAAACATGACAATGAGTTCGCTGTGCTCAAATGGCCTCGACAATCACCAGCTCTCAGTCCAACAGAGCATCTTTGGGACATCTTTGGAAATTCACATCATACATGTGCAGCAGACAAATCTGCATCAACTATGGGATCCTATCGTGTTAGTACGGACCAAAATCTCTGAGGAGTGTCTCCAGCAACTTGTTGGGTGGGTGTACCACAAACAATTAAGGCAGCTACAAAGATGAAAGGGACACAACCTGATAAGGTGTACCTAATGAAGTGACCAGTGAGAATATCTCATAAAGTAGCACCTGTATTTTCATGACTTTTTCCACAAATGACTTTCACTTTTATTGTTGCAACACCAGGGTGTCAAATGTGTCCAAATCTTAAACAACTGCAAAACCAAATTCCAAAACATAATAAAAACAGAAAACATAAATAGGATGTTTTTTTCTTCTATAAAGAGAAATGTTTGGGGATTTTTTGTTTTGTTTTTTGTGAAAAGCAATTTATGTATGTATTTGGCACCTCAGGGCCACCATACATTTCCACCAGCCTAAGCTTCTACATGTTCACAAAGTAAACAGCATGTGATCATGACGACATGTGTTTTTAAATGATTATTTCGCATCTGCAGACCTAAATATTACTGGGATATGTATGTCACATCAATACTGTATAATCAATAATAGTAGTAACCTAGAGGCCATCTGTGCAAGCAGAGGCTTGATCCAGCTCTCTCACTGAGCAGCATCATGTCATCACTAACATGTGGGTGCGAGGATGACAGTAATATCATAAGTCTGTGCGAACAAAGAGCTTTTTTCCCCCCACCGCTGCAGAAATCTGTTATTGCTGACCTGATTTCAGATCAACAGGTGACATGCAGGACCTTAATCTGAATGCTGCCACAGCTGGAAACGTGTGGAGGGTGTTAGGATGCCTGGGTCGTTGACCCAGGGTTTTTGGGTTTATTATATTATTTATAATTTCTAGTCTTTGGTTTCTTTGAGTTCTGTCTTATGGTTTATGTCTCTGTCTTCTCTAGTTGCTCTGTCTCCCCTGTCAGCTGTATCCCCTTGTTAAGTTCGCGTCTCTGTGTTATGTTTCCTGTTTTACTTTGAAAGTCCGTGTTTCATATTTGTGTATCTGGTTTTGCTTTCCTTGTCTCGTTAGTTCTGATTTGCCCCAGCTGTGTTTCCCTCCTGTTGTCCATTCCCTGATTGCTCCCTCTATGTATTTAAGCCCTGTGTTTTCATCAGTCCTTGTCGCGTTCTACCCTTAACTTGCTGTGTGTTTTGTCTACGTAAGTGTATTTTGTATTCTTAGTTTTGTTACACTTTTGGGTTCAGCATTAAAGCTGTTTTGAGTTACTTTCTGTCTCTGGAGTCTGCACTTT
The DNA here is from genome assembly GCF_013358895.1 of Oreochromis aureus. NCBI lineage: Eukaryota > Metazoa > Chordata > Actinopteri > Cichliformes > Cichlidae > Oreochromis > Oreochromis aureus. The sequence goes on along the minus strand of NC_052958.1, from coordinate 14,138,189 downwards.
GGGTCCTTCTCCTGCCAACACACAGCCATCACATAACAGAAGAACGCGACCAGAACATGGACCCAGCAGACTCCATATGGTATCGGCGACCTGCAGTTTCTGCCTTCCTCAGGGAGAGCGTGAGGCAGGAGGCTAAGCATGCCCAGGAGCTCCAGTCACCCTTCTATGGGTCTCGTTTGGCTTTCGGAGGGCCCCGCAGCCTCCAAACCGCCATGGCTACGGCCGAGCCGGCACCTATGCCTCGGAAGATCAGATTGAGCACGTGCTCATTCTCTCTGGTCACTACACCTCCGCCTCCACCCCCGGATTTCCAGTCCGACAAGAGGGTTAAACGGCAAAGGAAGAAGGATTATGTGACGCCGGACGTTAGACTCACTCCGCTGCAGTCCTTCGCTCTGTTTTTGGGTCTGCCCCGTTCTGAGCTTCACAAACTCCCTGCGTCCTCATCGCAGCCCGTTCTTTTGGAGGATACGCAGCCCAGTTTGCCAGCTCCCACTTCCCGGAGAAAGCGACGCTCACGCTTTCGCCACTCTGTCTCTGCTGAGCCACTCCCCGTGGTGAGTTGTAATGACTGTTTTCATTCTGCTCCCTCTGAGCTGGAAAAAGACAACCATGGGAACACTGTAAATTCTGAGACTGTGAAAACTGTTAAGACTGTTAGACGTGGTGGTGGTAGGAAGCTAAGAAACTTTGTAAAGGAGTCTGTGTTTGCTGAACCTACTCCTTCGCCCCGTTGTGTTCCTGCTCCCAGGGCAGCTCGGGCCCAGCATTCCCCTGCACCTGTTTCAGTGCTTCAGGTGAGGGAGGCTGAGGTCCAGCTGGTCCCTGCTCCAGTGTCCAGGCCAGCTGAGGCTCTGCCTGTCGCTGCACCCGTACCAGCTCCTCGGGTGGGGACAGCAGCTGCCCAGCCATTGACGGTGCCTGTCCCGGCTCCCAGGGTGAGGATGACCGGGAACCAGTTAGCTCCTGCACCCGTACCTTCTCCTCGGGTGGGAGTGGCTGGTGTCCGGCAGGTACCTGCACCTGTTTCTGACCTTGCTGGAGGCTCAGGTGAGCCCGTCCAGCGGTTTTCTTCAGGTTCTGGAGGCTCAGGGGAACTAGCTCAGTTTATTGCTAATCCACCACCTAACCCACCATTACTACCATCGTTACAACAGTCAATAGAACTTAAACTTCTATCAATAGCTCGAACATTAGCTCACCTCTCAGCTCAGTCGCCTGTTCAGTTACCACCCGCCCGCCTGGAGGGTCCGAGGGGCCCGCCCAGCCTTCTGTTATTGCTGGGGTTCTGGAGAACCGCACCAGCCTTCTGCCTCCGCTGGAGGGTCCGAGGGGCCCGTCCAGCCTTCTGCCTCCGCTGGAGGGTCCGAGGAGCCCGTCCAGCCGTCTGTTCCCGCTGGAGGGTCCGAGGAGCCCGTCCAGCCGTCTGTTCCCCGCTGGTGGGCCCGAGAGCCCGTCCAGCCTCCTGCCTCGTCAGCTGGAGGCCCGAGAGCCCGTCCAGCCTCCTGCCTCGTCAGCTGGGGGGGTCTTGGAGGACTCAGCCAACACATCCTCATCTCTACTGACGGTTCCGGGAGACCGTTCAGCCACCACCTACGCCGCTGCCTGCAGTGCCACCGCCTGCGGCTCCCACGCCGTCACCTGCAGTGCCACCGCCTGCGGCTCCCACGCCGTCGCCTGCAGCTTCATCCTTGCCTAGTCCAGTTTCAGCTTCAGCTACGGCTTCGTCCTTGCCTGGTCCAGCTTCAGCTTCAGCTACGGCTTCGTCCTCGCCTGGTCTGGCTTCTGCTTCGCCGTCGCCTGGCCCAGCTCTGGCTTCTGCTTCGCCGTCGCCTGGTCCAGCTCTGGCTTCGCCTGTTCGTCCTGTTCGTCTTGTTCGTCCTGTTCGTCCTGTTCGTCCTGCACGTCCTGCACGTCCTGCACGTCCTGCACGTCCTGTCCGGCCGCTTTCCGGGCCGATGATTGGGCGTCCTCACCATCGTGGACGGCCTCCTGACCTGCTCCGTCGCCGCCGGTGCCTCCCGCCCGGCCGGCCTCCTGACCTGCTCCGTCGCCGCCGGTGCCTCCCGCCCGCCGGCCTCCTGACCTGCTCCGCCGCCGCGGTGCCTCCCGCCCGGCCGGCCTCCTGACCTGCTCCGTCGCCGCCGGTGCCTCCCGCCCGGCCGGCCTCCTGACCTGCTCCGTCGCCGCCGGTGCCTCCCGCCCGGCCCGGCCTCCTGACCTGCTCCGTCGCCGCCGGTGCCTCCCGCCCGGCCGGCCTCCTGACCTGCTCCGCCGCCGCCGGTGCCTCCCGCCCGGCCGGCCTCCTGACCTGCTCCGCCGCCGCCGGTGCCTCCCGCCCGGCCGGCCTCCTGACCTGTTCCGTCGCCGCGGTGCCTCCCGCCCGGCCGGCCTCCTGACCTGTTCCGTCGCCGCCGGTGCCTCCCGCCCGGCCGGCCTCCTGACCTGTTCCGTCGCCGCCGGTGCCTCCCGCCCGGCCGGCCTCCTGACCTGTTCCGTCGCCGCCGGTGCCTCCCGCCCGGTCGGCCTCCTGACCTGTTCCGTCGCCGCCGGTGCCTCCCGCCCGGCCGGCCTCCTTGTGTGAATTGTTTTTCCTGGTCGCCTGTGCCTGTCGTGAACCTGTATTTTGTTGTGTTGCTTTCCGGGCTCCGGTGTTTGCGCTTTTTGTTTCTTGCTCCTTGTTTGGTTTGTTTGAGCCCTCCATCCTGTTTCCCCACCGCCCACCCTGGTTGGGTTGTTTTTTTTGTTATGGTTTGGGCTGTCTGGGAGCCAGCCCTTTAGGGGGGGTACTGTTAGGATGCCTGGGTCGTTGACCCAGGGTTTTGGGTTTATTATATTATTTATAATTTCTAGTCTTTGGTTTCTTTGAGTTCTGTCTTATGGTTTATGTCTCTGTCTTCTCTAGTTGCTCTGTCTCCCCTGTCAGCTGTATCCCCTTGTTAAGTTCGCGTCTCTGTGTTATGTTTCCTGTTTTACTTTGAAAGTCCGTGTTTCATATTTGTGTATCTGGTTTTGCTTTCCTTGTCTCGTTAGTTCTGATTTGCCCCAGCTGTGTTTCCCTCCTGTTGTCCATTCCCTGATTGCTCCCTCTATGTATTTAAGCCCTGTGTTTTCATCAGTCCTTGTCGCGTTCTACCCTTAACTTGCTGTGTGTTTTGTCTACGTAAGTGTATTTTGTATTCTTAGTTTTGTTACACTTTTGGGTTCAGCATTAAAGCTGTTTTGAGTTCACGTCTGTCTCCGTAGTCTGCACTTTGGGTCCTCTTCCTGTCTGCACACAGCCTACACTTAACAGAGGGAGCACACACAGCCTTTGAAGCCTCAGCAGCTGCTGAGGCTGTATGTTTCTGTGAAATATAATCAGGTTATTAAAAAATGTAAAAATAAAACAAAAACATTTGGATAATTTGGGGGTTGTTAGATATTAAATTCTTACCTAATATACTGAAATTCATAAAAGCTGACTTGTAGTTTACTGTCATCTTCACATAGATGTGAAAAAGTAAACTTTTATTTGCTCCAAGGTTGACTAATAAAGAAAATAATAAATGCATATTTAAATTATTCTTTAATTTCAAGACTTTAATCATTTGAATTGCCTACAAGCGCTTAAAGAATTCCGAAAAAAAAAATAGTACAGCTGCAGGTGGAGCGCTTAAAGGCAACATTTGCTTCTAAATTCCAATTTAGCAGCAGAGTTGGCGTGAGGCAGGTCCAAGCTTGCATCGACCTGCAGAGTGGGGGCGCAGTGGAGAGGGTGGAGGGAGTCTCAGTTTCCCAGGCTGTCACATCAGCAAACATAGACAAATCCCTCCTGTGCATTCACACAAACTCTGCTCTAGCATGACTGCGGGATATTTTAGGAGCTCACCTGCTTCTAAATCTATTCAGCAGTGACGAGACTACACTGTCCGCACAGAGGAGGAGTGCGCATGTGCAAGTGTGCCAGAATAAGTTAGAGGTGTGAGAGCGGCAGCGGCTGCTACAGCCGGTGGCTGCTGCGAGTGTGACTTTTTAAAGATCCTAACAAAGGCATAGCCTCCCGTTGGTGCTGTAGCATCGTCATCCACGCCCAGACTGTACAGTAAGTCTGCCAGTCAGGTAACCCGTGGTAATAGAGGAAGCACAGCAGGAGTACTTTCAAAATAAAAGCTTAGCTTCGCATAAGGGATAAGGGACAAAATCTAATTAGATTCTTTTCAGTACAGGAATAGCATAATGATTTTAGCTTATTTTATCTCCAGAGTGTTTATTAGTAAATGGCACCAGAAGCAAAAATGATTTGAAAGATGGCTTCTAATTAACACCCGATTACCCCAGGGGGATCCAGTACTCCAGGGGGGGCATGAAAAAAACATTACTAATTTAGCAGTAAATGTGTTTGGGAATAAGTGCAGCAGAAGTAAACATGGCTCAGAAAGAGCCAAAAAGATTTACAGTGAAATAATAGTGATTGAATGAATTCTGCTGCTTTGTTTAGGGTGTGTAGTCATATTGAAAGCTAAACAGCAATTTGCTTTCCTAAATACTGTTATAAAGTATCTACTAGGCCTCAAAATTACGGTGGCTGGGAAGTGCGGTTTTTTAATTTGTTGCAATTTGTTGCCGTTTTTTAATTTGTTGTGGATTCTTAATTTGTTGCAGTTTTTTAATTTGTTGCGGATTTTTAATTTGTTGTGGATTTTTAATTTGTTGCGGTTTTTTAAATTTGTTGCGGATTTTTAATTTGTTGCGGTTTTTTAATTTGTGGCGGATTTTTAATTTGTTGCGCTTTGCACTTCCCAGCCACCGTACAAAATAGATGTAAACACGTGGGTATGTATTCATACCTACCTAACCTGAAATTATATCCCTATAATGTCACTATTTTAGCCCATAACAGCATTTAATCTTCTCGATTTGGAGAAGGTTTTTGCTGGCTTCCAGCATTATCTGGATGCAGAATCACTCAAGTGTGAGATGTAGAGGGATTTAGGGTGAGAATAAAAAGAGGCACCTAAAAAAAAAGTTGTTTTATTTTGTAAGCAGGAAAAGGAAGCCCAGTGTTTGACGACAGGTGAGTTGACGTCGAGGTTCAGGCGACACAGAAAAGCACCGGGCAGTGCGCTTGGATCGCAGGAGAGGAGTGCTGAGCGCAGCGGGGTGAAGGAGAGCTTGTCGTGGCGGCGGATGGAGTTTCACCTCCCGGCTGTTACCGGCAGGAGCGTCAGAGACGAGAAGCAGAGGGGAGTGAGAGTTGGGAGTCAGAAGGAGTTTGTTTTTCCTTTTTGTTTCCCCCTCTTTCTCTTTTAAACCCTGGTTACTCTTCACTTCACACTTCAGGGATTCGCTCCGGTTCTCCCCGCTGCTCCTGATTGCCCTGCACCGGGGAGAAGTGCAGGGAAGCGGACCCGTGCATGCCCGTGAACTGAGGAGAGCAGTGCACGCCAGAGCTGATCTGCAGCATCAGTGACACCTATTTCCACCGTGCAGCAGCAGCATGCAGTGAGAGGAATCCTTTCAGATGCTTTCCCACACCAGACAGTGAAGAAAGGTGTCGGGGGTGGGGGGAAAGGAGGCGTATATGGGAGATTTGTTGGATTTCTATTTTCTTGTCGTTGCAAACTTGTGTCCGGGATGGGGAAGGAGCAGGAGCTGCTGGAAGCCGCCCGGACTGGGAATGTCGCCTTGGTGGAGAAATTGTTAAGCGGGAAGAAGGGAATACTGGGGTCAGGCTCCGGCTCCATCCCTCTGCCCAACCTACTAAGGTAAGCAGCCTGCTTGAATTTGCTTCCCATGACCGCTACAATGTCCGGAGGGGCGGGGAACCCCGGAGGGGGGAGGGCTGGAGGGGATTCCACAGGGTGGAGGGGTCCACTCTGTAAAAATTAGGCACATTTTAGCTTCATCTCAGGTCAGTGCACGAGAAATGAGCCAAGAAACCGCAGCTCCAGTCAGCCAGCCCTCCTCTGAGCTGTAGAAAAAGACCTCCGCACTGAACACTGTGTCAGCTGCTCGGTACCACCACAGGGCTTCTCGGAGACAATAGGGGTGTTTAGGGGGCTCTTCGTGTTCGGTTGCAAAACCCTGCGTGACACAGGAGGGAAAGAGGAATGTTATGCAAAGTCCAGAGACCAGCATGTGAAGCAAAGTGCACTTTTAAAACCACACAAACGGGCAGCAGGCCAAATCATAACTAGACACAGCACCCTGTTATCCCAGGCAGAATTGGTCAATATGTGACAGTTTAATGGGGAGTCAGCTCCTGTCCTCTGCTGATCCCACGACTGGGTCGAGTGTTTAGAGGGAGAGAGAGAGTTCCACACACTGAGAGAATGGAAGTGTTTGTAATTTTCAGTTCAGTCTGTTTTATATATGTTTTTGTGCAGCTATGAGATATTTCCTGGAAAATATTTATTATTGCTAAACTGATGCCGGTGTGGTGTTTATATAGCACCATGGCTTTTTTTTACATGATGCTGGGAAGGCCTGACAGCCACAGCGTCCAAGTTGGCTTTGAAGCTGCTCTGCAGCATTCATGTGCTTCTTTGTGAGAAGACAAATGGTAAACAAACACTGGATCCTCTAACAAAAGGGGATGTGGATTTCACTCGAATTGGCTGCTTCTTCAAACACGAAGAGGTACGTGAGCGGTGTCAGGAAATGCTGTTTGTTGTCAGGTTAACAGGTGGCACTGTGTTCCGAGGCTCCAGATTTCACCTTGCAACCTTGAATGATGCATAACAGGTAAATTCATTAGTTTCGGTATCCTGGGGCGTGATCACATTGTAGCGTGAAACTACAACCTTTAAATGACCCCCCCCCCTCCCAAAAAAAGGTTTAAATCTCCCTTCCAGAGCAACTGCTGTGGTTATTATTGTCCTCCTCCTGCCCCTGCAGCCGCTCCCTGCTCGCTTTTCGGGCCCTGGCTGAGCCAGGTGATTAGGAGATCAAAGAAGGGGGGCGTTTGGGAAAAGTACAACCTCAGGCTTCCCGAGCAGAGCGTCTCATGACTGGGATAAGGTCGCACGCTTTCAGGGGGAAGGCGAACCAGTCCACTACAGGTGTCAGCACGTCTGTCAGGGTCTCAAAGCACAAAAAGTGACCTTATTCAAATAGAGACATCTTGATTCAAGTTCTGTTTAATTAATCAGACGTTAGCTACATCCGAAGACAGCCAGATCTGAAGATTAGTGTCTTCACAACCCAAAGAAACGGGAGAGACAGCCGTGCTTTGAGACATTCGGCCCACGTGTAAAAGCACAGAGAGGAATCACAGCACATGGTGTCTGTTATGTGCAGTTGGTGATAATTTCTGCAGCCCTTGTTGTGTGAATAATACATGTAACAGGAAAAAAAAGAGAGACAAGCTCCCCGCTGGCTGCAACAAGTTGTGAAGAAGACAGGACAGATTTTTGCTTCACTCCTCATTATGATACCTGTGGTCATGTTCTGAATTAGTTGATCCCATGCATTTGTGTTCTTCTGTTTTTGGATGCTAATTTCCTCTCTGAGATAATGAAGTAACTGAATTTTGTTTAGGTAGAGGAAGGAGTTGGTGAACCTGTTTGCTCGCTCTTGTTCTTCTTTTTGGTTCATTGGTGGCAAAAGACTTCTGTAGCAGAGAAACGGCAAGTGAAACACGTGTCTGTGAGGACAGGAGCCGGGTGACTGAACGTTCACAATTGGAGAGGATGTTGTCTCGTTACTGTATCTATGGCAAATCTCTTAGAGTAATCCTTCCATACAACCATACATTTATCATCTTCTGCTTATGCAAAGTTGGTTGTAGTAGCTACATGCTATTCCAGTTCATCCTGGGGGATCCCAAAGTGCTCCCATGAAGTGTTAGATGAATTATATAATCTCTTCAGTGAGTTTTGGGGGTGTATTTCTAGTTAGGTGAGGAAAATCTCCAAAGGAAGGCATCAGGGAGGCAACCAGATCAGATGCCCAAACCCTCTCACTGTGATTCTATTCTGAGCTCCCTGCGGATGTCTGCGCTCATCATCTCGTCTCTAATGCTGAGCCAAGCAACCAACACAGGAAACTCGTTTCAGCTGATCGTATCTGCAAAAGAGATGTCACAATACCAGGAATGTAGTCATTATCGATGCCAGTAGAATTACATGATTCAGGATAGCCAATCGGATACTTAAACAAAATGATTACTCATTGTACTTAAACATAAACTCCATCCATCCTCCTCCTATCACTTATCCAAGTCTTCTAAACCAGCCGTGAGATATAATCTCACCAGCATGTCCTGGGTCTGCCCCAAAGCCTCCTCTAGGTGAGACATGCCCAGAACACCTCACCTGTGAGGCACCTAGAAGGCATTCTGGTCAGGTGCCCGAATTACCTCAACTGGCTCCTTTCGATGTGGGGGAACGGCAGCTGTACTCTGAGCTCCTTCCGAATGGCCAAGCTCCTCACCTTATCCCTAAGGTTGAGCTCGGCCATCCTTCAGAAGAAGCTCATTGATCACGCTGAATTCAAACTCACCTTGAATTCTCTGAAGAGGTCTGGATATTGGGCTTTAAGTTGCTTTGCCAAATTAGGAGTTTTTCCTGCCTTTCACTACCCAGAACTTGTGACCACAGGTGAGAGTTGGGATGTTGTACACTGATAAATTTAAGAAGTTTAACTTGGGATATACCCAATTCACATTACTAATATTTATTTTGGTTGTCGCCACTACACGTCACTGAATTTCATTGACTGATTGATTTGATTTCCATGCTTTCTGGTTAGTGCATCTCTGCTACTCTCTTTCTGTGTGGACGTTCCCTTAGGCCCTGTAGGCGGGTCAACTTACACCTCGTAGGATGCCAGAAACCCTGTTTGTGTTGCTGTATTATGGATTGAAATGGTTATGGATTCTTCATTTTGTCATATTTAAAAGTGAATTAACATTAGTTTGGGCGATTGCGTTTCTTTATCCTTTCTGCAAAAATTTGTGTTGATATAAGGGATTTAACTAAACAACGACACCCAGTTTGTTACTGTCTGTATCTCATCTCTGATGTCCTAGAACTGTACACATTGTTCCGTATCGTGTTTACTTTATGAATTAGGTTTGGGAGTTTAATTTATCGAAGGGTGAAAAGTCAGATTTTCCACTGAGGGGTGGGGGGTGGTAAGAGGTGGAGTGTTTAGGTCATTACAGCATGAGAAACAAAGCGCAGTAGCTAGAATGAAACCTGATTAATTTGAAGGGTGAAGTCGAGGTCAGTCAGATGCATTATGGGTGGAAATACTGTGTGTCTACAGGTCATTTTCAGTGAGTTATGTCTGCTGTTACACATACTTGACTTTTATTCGGTCAAGACACTGGCCCCTGAGGAGATGCCTGAAAACACCCACAGGCTACACACACACACACACACATACACACACGCACAGATGTGGCAGTCTTGTTAGAGTCATGTGTGTGTGACCAGATGTGTGACACACCTCCTAATAGAGAGCTTTTTGTGCTTTAGCAGATGAAGTCAACAGAGAGGTCACAGTGACTGGAGGAGTGAGTGCAGGCTAATATTGTGGGAATGATCTCCAAAATCGATGCATACTTTCCCATCTTAAGGCCTCTGAGCCATTCACAACATTCCTAAGTCATGAGGTTCCTCTGAAAGAATCGCACTAAACCGCCAAGTGGGACACGAACATTAGGCACACACGTACTGTTTAAACACGCTAGAGGAGGATGTAGAGAAGGCGATCCTTTGCTGCAGTTTTGTGGTGTGGAGTGCTCCACATGAACACACGTGCACGGTGGAAAATCAATAGTGGATGATCTCATCACTCTTTAATGGGCCACATTCTCATCTAGATGACCCGTACTGTACATGGTGGCTGTGTATCTGTGCTGGGAGGGAACAATAAATAATAAAAACCATCCGCGAAACACTTACAGCTGCATGTCCTTGTAATATTTACGTTACATAATGTTGCATAATTTACAGAGAGCCTGTATTAGTGGCACATCAGAGTTTTGTGAATATGAAAAACAGACCTCGGGGATTGGTCATGTCTGGTTGAAAGCTGATCTGCTTAATCAAATCAGTCCTGGCACTGACACCAATCCAGTGACTCAGAGTGGCCAATATCTAATTTTAACAAATGTGCCTCCTCTTTGTGGCAGTTGTTCAGAGAAGACAAAACCTTTTATCATATTCTTTTTTTTATATGAGATGCCATGTCCTGGTTTCTGGCTTTTAAACCTATTCTTTGGTGTTTCTTACCTTACTCTTTGTGCATGTAAAGGATCTTTAAAATTTCAAGGTGTGTGAAGTCCACTTCAAATGCTACGCTCTCCAACAGACGGCACTGCTCTCGAGCTGCCTTGTTTGAAGAATCTACCTCACTGTGTAACATATTTGCATAACGCCTGCCTACTTTCATACGTCCTCAAGTAAGGCTAACTGGAGTAGTTTGGTTAACCGTCGGAGCACTGTTTCATGTAAAAATTCCTTTTAGTATCGCCTGTTTGCAGCTGATTTCAATGACAGTGATTGTTTTTTTGTTGGCCTTGTGACATGCCAGCTTCACTTGTCAGAGTTTGCGCTGGTCCTCATTTCATATATTTCACTGAAGCTGTGCATTTTTGTCCTGTTGGAGCATTAGCATCTAATCTGATCACGCCACGTATGTAGTTAACGTGTTCATCAATAGTGGTTGACAAACAGCTTCTGTGCGCATCAAATGCCCAAAAACAGAACTCTCTCTAAATAATGGCAATGCTAAGTTCTGAAGGTGGTTTCTTCTTTTTTGTGGATAGTCCCTTTTTATTCAATTCAATTCAATTCAGTAAAACTTTATTGATCCCGAAGGTTGGCCCCGAAGGAAATTGGAACTTAAAAAGGAAGAGAAAGCAAAAAATAACTGGTTTAAATATATTTAGCCAATATTTCTCAACAGCAAAACCCCAACTTTTTCCATGCAGCTGATTTTTGGGGGTGAGCAACATAAATTATAGAGCCGTTTGGAGTATTTTTAGATACAAAAACAAGGCTTCATTATATTATATTATATTATATTGGACTGTCTTCTTTAAAGTAGTAAGATGCTGCATTGTAAATGTTTTATTTAAACAGGTTGACAGGTCTTTATTTTTTAATGAACAAAAAAAAGGAATCTAAATGATGAGTCCCTGATATTGTTGTGAGGGGATAAAGTATCAGAATGTGTACTTTTACTTCAAGCAGTGTTGCACATGGGCTGATATTAGCACTGAAGATGAATTTGTGATGACATGCTGTTATTGTACACATCATTTTCTTTGTGCGGTGCCTCATAAAGAGAAATGAGGATAAATGCATGCGAGACAGAGTATTGACTCTGATGGGGTGATGGTGATTGAAAGCTGATACGCACAAAGAGAGTGACTCATGATTCGGCAGATGGCGGATGATCCCTCTTCACTCTCGCTCACTCTAACTCAATAACATTAGGGGAAAGCCCTTCTTGTTTGTGTGTGTGTGTGTGTGTGTGTGTGTGTGTGTGTGTGTGTGTGTGTGTGTGTGTGTGTGTGTGTGTGTGTGTGTGTGTGTGTGTGTGTGTGTGTGTGTGTGTGTGTGTGTGTGTGTGTGTGTGTGTGTGTGTGTGTGTGTGTGTGTGTGTGTGTGTGTGTGGGGTGGGGGGATAGGTGTGTTTACTTCCCTTCTCCTTAGCAAACAGACACCCCATAAGAGGAGAGAAGTGACTCCCAGAGGACACACACACATGCACACACTCCTCCTGTATGGGCTGTCTGTTTTAATTGGCATCCTCACAGGCGGTCTCCCTGGCTTTTATTTTCTGATTCTTTCCCGTGCTTGTGTTGGAGTCTTTAGGCGGATCACTCTTCATGGCACACAGCATGGGGCTCTGTGTGTGTGTGTGTGTCTGTAGCTGTATGACATGTTGTCCAATGAGGATGAACAGTGAGAAAGTAACCCACAAATCTGTTTATTTTTCTCAAGTTGCTTCACAGCTGCAGCACTTCGGCTCTCTGTTTCAGAAACGGCAAATCAGACAACCAAACCCAAGTCTGGCTTTTGTGCTTGGATGTGGCTTTTTGTGAGACTTCTTAAGTGTGTGACATAACCATTATCCTTGCATAATCACTGCTAGCATTCACAGATGTGTGTGTGTGTGTGTGTGTGTGTGTGTGTGTGTGCAGAGCAGTAAGAGTGAGAGCTGATGGAGGAATTGATGAGCTGCATGTGGTGCAGGAGACCTGGACTGGTCAAAGGTTAATTCTGGAGAATGCAAGTCATTTAAGGACATAGACGCACACACACAAACCTACAGACTCACAACTTTAGAGTATTTGTGTGTTGTTAGTTGTTGTGCATATGGTTTAAGCAGTTGGTTAATACGTTGTAAATATTCATCCAGCCACAGTGAGGCCAACGATTACCAATATATTCACGGGGAGAAACTCCCATCACATGAATGTGTGTGTTGTCATGGAGACCTCAACACCAGGGCTTTGTTCTACATAACATTGACCATGCAACTGCAGGTCTTCAGGGACGTGGTAAATTAAAAAATGATTTAACAAGTTGAATTTTCAAAGAGGCAAGCAGCTAAATTAGAAAAATAAAATGAGGAGACTCACTGGCCTCTGCCAGTTGCAGATGGTTGATATATTTGTCCAGATGCTGTATGGAACTTGGCTTAAGCAGTCCTTGTGCTGATTGGTCTGCTCAGTTTGTTAAATTATTCATAGGTCATATATTGAAAAGCATGCTGGAAGTCTCTGGACTGTGGAAAGAAGGAGGAATATCCGGAGAGAAATCATTGGTGGATTTGAACCCAAGACCTTCTTGCTGTGAGGCAATAGTGGTGATGGCATCAATAATATAAAAAAGTTAAATTACTAACTTTAAAGTTAAACATTATCTTTCATTTACAGAGCTATTTTTGATCCTGCACTTGTTTTAAACGGCATCAATGCAGGAAAACAGTAAAGCTGTTAATGGAGACGCAGCAGGCAATGAATCAATGAAAACACAAAGAAGGAAATACTCTTGTAATGATCGCAGTTGGTATTATAGGGTTGCATTAGCAACAAAGTTTAGAAGATTTGGGTAAAATTTTAAATCCCACAATAGGTATATAACCATATAAAGCTAGAACATATAGTTATGCTATTAAGAACAGTTGATCTTATTGACCTTTTATTGGATTTGTGTCTTTTTGCAAGCAATAGCTGTGCTTATGTGAGTAAATGTGATGGTAAACTGAATATATTTGCACTTGTGACTGCTGGATGATAAACAAAAAACAATGTGAATATTTTATATGTGGGTTGATTTGTAATTGTGTTGAAAACATATGAAATTAGATTTCAAATTTAAGCAACATATCAATAATTCAGTTTTAGCTGGCCAGAATTGTTATTATTTTATTATTTAGATTTCTATTCATGAAAATTTGTCAATGTCTTGAATGATGGCACGAGTAGGAATTTAACTGCTGAAATCAAAAATTAACATTCTGACCAAAGACATCTGAAAGCAGCATTTCTCGCTGTTAGAAATGAATTGTTCATTTTGTGCAAACTGAATTATACTTTTTTTTTTTTTTGTAATTAAAAATTTTACCAGTCAAAATTATGGTTTGAATATGTTTGCTTCAAATGCTAATTAGTCCAAGAACAATTTCTGATGTGTGCAATTGCTGCTACTGATCAAATATTAAAGGGATTTCCATGCAAATGTCAGGAATCCTGTTGGTGGTATGAAGGCTATTCTTCCAAAAGATACCAGGTATTATATTAGTGTAACTACCATAATACATTACAGGATGTTAGGATGGTGTCTGAGTAACCTACTAACATTTCAGCCTGTATCCTGTCAACAAAGTACAATGTTAAGATTTAACTTGGTCTTTAGTCAACACATCACTGATTTAAATCTACTTTTTAAGTACATGGGCTAATTATTTTGTTTTTGTATCAAATTGTGTAATACTAGTAGCAACTATTACATGTCTGGTATTATGACATCACTAATATGAACATTGTTCATATATTGCTGTAGCCCAATTATAATATAGTAGCTTTTCTGAAAATACCATGTTTCTTTAAAATGGACCAATGACTGGTGGTGCTTTTAGAAAGCACTTTTATTTATTTTTAATGTATTAATTTTTAAAAATTTAATTATGTAAAGATATATGAAAGCATTTGCCCTCATATTTCTATAATTACTGTTATGCTTTACTGTGGCAAAGCAAGAGAAACAAATGAACACAGCTATGATGTGGCCCTAAAGAAATGAACATGGTAAGAGAGTAATTAGCACCAGACTGTTTGTGGTTCACAGATTCAACCTGCTTCACCTCTGACCACACCCAGCACCACTAATGGGTGAGACTGGCTGCGGTCAAATGGGTCTCTGGTCGCTCTTGTAATTGCATCCAACAGTGATGTCATACTTTGCTAGTGGGAGAAAAAACATAAATTAGGGGGTTCTCGTTAATAAACACTGTTTCTTGATATTATGGCAACCAAATCAGATTTTTATACTTTTACTGGGATTTTATTTTCCCACATATTCCCACATGCTCCCACATCATCCTACAACCAAAAACTTCCAGTATTTATTCTGAAGCTTATATGTGCTACCATAAATATTTATTTATTACTTTAATTAGTCAGTATTTACTTTTGAAAAAAAAAAATTCAGTTGCCACATGACCTTGAAAACCTGCTACTTTTGTATTACATATATAGTGAAGTTTTGCTTAAGTTTGGTTTAACTGTGGTGTCAGTGTATTGAGGTTGTCCGGAGCCAGACTGATTGAGATTGTGTGTGTGTGTGTGTGTGTGTGTGTGTGTGTGTGTGTGTGTGTGTGTGTGTGTGTGTGTGTGTGTGTGTGTGTGTGTGTGTGTGTGTGTGATCAAACTCAGAGACTTCTTACATCTCCATTAGGGTCTGGGCCAAGTTCTGCTGCAGCGTTCTGCCAAGAAACTGAGACCTCCATATTCACTAAGTCAGACAGACACACACTGGATTTTTCTCTGCTGCACTCTAAGCCTCTGTCTGCCTTTGTTCCTCTCTCTCTCTAAATCTTTGGTTTTTGTCTCGAATCTCTTTTCTTTCAGTCTCTGAGCTCTTTTTTTCCCTTTGTCTCGCTCACTCCATCTGGTGCCCCGGATTCTCTGTCAATATCTTCCTGGCTTCCTCTCCATCACTCACTCCACTCCACAATCTCTCTCCTCCCTCTATCCCTCTCCAGAGACAGACGATCAAGCCTCCCTACTGTTGTCCTTTATCGTTTTCCCCTCCCTCTGCTCCCTACCTTCTCCTATCTTATCAAAAACCACCTCCCCCTCTCTACGTCTCTTTCGCTTTTTCTCTGACTCGCGTCTCATGCCGCTCTACATCTGTTATCGGTATGTAGGAGCATCTTTTACCCATCATTCGTCTCGGTGCAACATCGTGTTGGTTGACGGTGGCAAATGGGGAATTTGGGGAATCCGCAGCGCAGCCTGCCACTACAAGTACAAACTGGGATTTATTAGTGTTGTCCTGGTTGCGTCTTCTGTTTGAAGAGGAAATGCAGCATTGTGACGTCCCCGGTGAAACAGTGATAAAGTGGTGTAGGGAAATGTGTCAGAGCTGTCTTCTCCAGATGATGATTGCTAAGTGCTAAACTACAAATAGAGACAAAAATGAAGTAGCTGAGCATTAAGAATTAGCAGCTTTGCACCAGCACTATGAATAAGTAAATTAGCACTGCAGTGTGCCGTTGATTTAGATCTGTTAAGATGTGTTCAGACTACAGCTGTTCCCACTTGAACTTAAGCACTCATCCTGACACTTACTGACTCCAATTTAATGGTGAAGTGTGTAACAACATAATGAAAATGAGATTAGAGAAATGGGGAAATATAAAAGAAAGAATTGAAGTTTCAGGTCAGTTTTGAGATCTCATGCGCACGTTCCAAACTGGCCTAATGACAATTTGCTGCACTGGATTTTTGTTTGGACAGTAACTACATGATGGCAAAAAAGTTCAGAAAGTGAAATTGACAGAAATAAAGTTAATATTGTGCAGAAACAAATCAAGATTATATGCACAGTAATTAAGCTATGATAGGCTCATCTTGTCTCACCTCAACAGAGAGATGACAAGTACTGAATTGGACCTAAAATGGTGCAGTGTTTTTGGCAGTAGATGGCAAATATACAGTGGCATCACTGCCAGATTTAATTTGAGTTTGGCTGTGCAGGATAGGACTAATACTGGCTGAGATTTAGCTTTGGTTAGCGGGACTTGGGCCAACTTTGGACTTGAGTAAACTCTTGGGGATTTAGTGAGTTATTAATTACAAGTTTGGCAACAAGATGTGCTAGATTTAGATTTAGTCTGGGACACTTTGGCTCTTTCCATATTAAATACATAAACATAAACATAATGTAGTCTGAGATGAAAGAAAAATAAATCCATCGACTGGAGTCTATCCCACTGCCTACTTTTGACAGTTTGCCTATCACATGGCTAATGCATAGATACAGTTCATGCCTACTCTCAATTTACAATCAAATGTTAACCTAACATGCTTCCTTTCACTGCCCGTCACCGCCAGCGAACCCACACTTGCACAGGGAGAATATGCAAACGCAACACAGAAAGGCCCGGCCAGTGTATTCGAACCCACGACCTTCTCGCCGTGAAGCGACACTGCTACCATCGCCAGCTGGAAGATTAGTTATTTGTTCAAATAAACTTTCTATAAAAATATGTCATGAAAAAAATGTAACGCATGCTAAATCCATTACCAGGAGTTAATTTAATTGTTTCACGACTTCCTCTTTACATAAGTAGATTTTGCACACTTCCCCCTCTGGTCATGTTGAGTCTCGTCTTGAAGGGCAAAACGTGGTGATGCTGAGTGAAGAAGACACACGGGCAGCATGCAGCCAGAGGAGAGGCGAGTGGGGGGAGAGGTGTGACGTCCAGGCTGTCACACTAATCTACAAGTGTGAGTGACCCCACATAACACTGCATGTGTTGTGGAGACACACACGCATTCCACTCGGCTCCCCGCTCTCTGATAGATGGCAGTATTTAATGAAGCGCTGCTTTTGAAGTAGATAAGATGTGGAGAGAAGAGGGCTAGAAATGCTAATGTTATTATGTGGTTAGGGCAAGGGCTACGCTGGAGGGCACTGCAGGGAAATTATGCATATAAGCGTGTGTCTTGTTGGTTTGAACTACTTTGGACATAGTTTTTTTTTTTTTTAATGAAGCTTTTAAATTAAATGTTTGTGCATATATTCAGTATCTTTGGTGGTGTTCGTGTTAAAAGCATGAACATTACATTTTTTCAAACTAGGCGTCAGACAGTGAGACATATGATCGAAACCACTGCTCTGGAAGTAAATCCTCAGGTCTTTTGTAAACATCCATTAGATTTGGCAGTGCTGCTTTTAGGTATTTTTGGCCTGCTGTACTTACTGTATATGTCTCTTGTCTCCTCCTGTCCAAATAGACCTGCAAACTTTAGACCTTTGGCAGTAGCACTCAGGAACCGAAAGCCTCTTTACACATTCCAGTTGCAATTTTCATTGCAACTGTGAAAATTAGGTAAACTAGGCACCAGCTTTGCTTGAGAGGCAGATTTACGTGCGGTTAGATAACAACACAGAATGAGGCTGTTTGAAGCTTTGGTTCAAACGTCGTCACCACAATTGTTTTTTTTTTTTTTTTTTTTTAAAGTCTTTACTCGTGAGTTTTGAATGACAATAATTTTTACAGACCTGAAGTTGTAAAACTAACTCTTCTTCATTTTGTGTCCTAGCCTAGTATTGCACTTCCTAATTTAACACCACAGTTTAGGGAAGGACTTTTTCTTTTTCATCCTGAGAGTGCTATCATAGTATACTCTAGATACTCAACTGATACTTTTTTTTAAGTACCATAGGCAGTGTGCGTATACAAAATGAAACATTTAGTATTTACATTAAAGTGTATTTACTAATGTGTCCATATTTTTGTTTCATAATCATATATCCCTCAGAACTGGTGCAGATTGATACCGTGTCTCAGCTGCAGTGACAAATGAGAACAGACGTTAAAGAAACATGAATGTTCACCACCAATGTACACATTATCTGTGTGCACACGCATGCACTAAAGCGCACATGTGAAAAATACATATGAAATGACACGGAGAAGGCGAGAGGCAGAGTGTGATTTCAAGCATATTGCAGCGCTCTTTAACACGTTCATTGATGAAAAAACTCCAGAAACTCTTTCATCTCCAGTCTATGCAAATATGGAGTTTTCCCAATTATGCTGCGCTCCCTCGGTTTCTCTTTCTCACCCCCGCACACACACGTACGCACAGCTAATCACCTCAGATTAGTGTGTGACTGAACACCTCCCCAGCCTGTCACAAAGAGACCCCGTATGAATATTAAATATGAATTCAGATTGTGTGCTCTCCTGGCATATTGCTTCTCACAGGTGTCTTATGTAATTTGTCACCATATGTGTGGATAACAGTGGCCTTTACCTGTGTGTGTGTGTGTGTGTGTGTGTGTGTGTGTGTGTCAGAAATACCTATCTTGGCTGTGATGGTGTGTGTAATTGCTTCCCCACTCATCTTCCTCTCCTCGGTGCTAACTGTGAGGGAACGCAACCAGGAAGTGAACTACCTTGAGCTGATAGCCTCCCACGGGATGCACACATTTCCCAGAAGGATGCCAACAGTTGCCTTTTTATTGTCTTTTTCTCTCATGGTCTCTGTGTCACATAGGAACACAAAAGTGGTGCACTCAGTGTGTGATGTGCTACCGGCTGGTAGATCCATCATCATTGTACATACAGATATAATGCATTCAGGCACTTGTATACTCTCCATATCCACCCACACATAACCGACACACACGTTGGATTTTTGGGTGCCAGAAGCTACTCGGGTGTCCTTGTGCACATTTGTCTTTCATATGTTGTAGTTGTGATAATTTAGAACCCGTAATCAGATGGCTGTATTAATAGTTAAACTTTAGACAGGCAGAATAATGGACCTTTACCTAGTTAAACGTATTACATTTTTTTGTGTCAGAGGGTTATTTTAGTACACTGTTGGTGCTTTTGCTTTCACACTTGAAATAGAAGTAAAGAATGATAGGGTGTGCCTTGCATTGTACCCATAAAGACCCTGAGCAGATGCAAGAAATGATATACAGCGCAATGCAAATTCTTGGTAATTTGCTCAAACTAGCTGTCAGTGAAGTGCATGACCCCAAATGATATTTTAAGACCATGTTGATGTTTGCTTATTTAAAAATGTTCAGTTATTAGTTATTATTAATCTCTGGCTTCCTTCCGCAATGCGTTTTTCATCCTGTCTTCCTCCCCTCACCCCTAACCGGTCGTAGCAGACAGCTGCCACACCCTGAGCCTGGTTCTGCCTCCGGGTTCTTCCTGTGATAAGGGAGTTTTTCCTTCCCGCTCTCTCCAAGTGCTTGCTAGGGGGTCAGTTTGGGAGAGTTTCTCAGTATTATTGTAGGGTCTTTACTTTGCATTATGAAGCTCCTTTATGTAAATAAAATGAATTTAATTAAAAATCTGATATTCTGAAATATTGGCAGATTTATATTATGTTTTTCTGTCAGACGCAATGTCATAACCCAGCTCATAAGCTGCAACAAAAGAGGGAGAGAGAATGAGGTAGTTGCTAGTAAAGGATAATTTATTTTATGTAGAATAATTAAAGAGAAATGTTTGTCAGTAAGTCAGCAGTGTAAAGCATGCATGGGTGTGTGGCCTGTAGAAAGCAAAACAACTCAAGAACACACGCTGTAGCTAAGTTGATCTAATTAAGGAAGCTGGTATTCAAATCGGGGCAGTGAGCTAAAGGGAGGTAGAAAGTAGAAAGGCGGGCGCTTTTAAAGGTCCAGGTGTAGCTTATGTAGCCAATTACTTCTCCAATCAGCTCCTACAGAGCAAAACGCAGCACAAACTACAAAACAAAAACCTAAACCTAATACCAGTTTCCCTGACGTTTGTTAGTTAAAGTTATATTTTTGTACTTGTTTATACTTAATCCGACTCTGCTTGGCTGGTTAATGTGTTTGTGACGCTCCAGAGCTCCAGAGCTAAGGTTGCAGAGTGCCCTCTGGTGGGCACAAGCTATGCAGCATCAACACGCATAACATGGTTGAAGGGTGTCTCTCTGTCTCTATAAATGCTGATACCAATAGATTGGCAAATAACTAATACTGGCAGATAATATCGGCTTGCTGATAAATCCACCAATAAACTGGTTGGGCTCTCTTCTTCACCCTCCGCATAAAGAATAGAGCTCCTACTTTTTCCCCCCAATGGGTAAAGAAAAAGCTTTTATGCTTTTAAGCTTTTATCACTTTTTGGGTAACAAGGAGGCCTTTCACATGCTACCAAATCAGTCATCTTCTGGAGACTAGAAATATATGTGCTAAATCTAATGACAACATCAGCAGTGACCACTCTACAGTTTCATGTAGGTGCCACCCAGGGTCAAGCCTGGATGACATAAGACAATAACTTAGTCCTGTAACGCAGCTTTACCTCCATCCATAAGAGGCGACTGGACTTTCAAAGTTTTGAAAAGTTTATCGAAGAGGTTGACCTGCAAATTCAAAAAGTTATATTCGTTTTTCGATGACGACAACTTCTCCTACTTAACCCCACTCTGAATGCAGATGGAGCCTCATCCGGTGCCTGCATTTCAACTCTCTTCTCCCATACATTTCTAACTCCATCACCAGCGTTCTCCATCTTCTTGATAATGAGCCCCGATATCTGGACTCCTTCCATAAGTCTCTCTCGCCACAGAATCGTCCCTGATATTCCAACAGTCCCCTGGCCAACGTGAACTACGTGATGAATGAGTCTTTTAAAAAAAAATTATAAAATATTCAGCTGCCCTTAAACCCCTGAAAGAAAATGGAGAATATATCATTCACCTAGTGCTCATTTTGCTTTCCACTACCACTAAATTCTGAATTCACTTATCTCCTACAAGCACCGAGGCTCAGAAAGCAGCCGGGTGTGAATTATCCTGCAGATTGTTTTATGCATGATGGTTAAGTGCAAGATTCTTTTGACTGATGGAAAGGCAAATCAGTATCCCAAAAAGCTTTCTTTGCCATGATTAGGTTTGCCTGTGGTGCATTATTTTGGGGGAAAGGCAGAGACCGGGGGGATGGGAAAGGGAAGGATTTTATGTTTTGCTTTTTCCTTGAGTCCTTAGAGAAGGTAGTCAGCCCCCTCCCTGGAAAAAAAGAAGAATGGGAAGGAAACTGAGAAATATGTTTGGAAAAAAATATCTGGAGGGGTAAAATGCTTTTGTGTGTGGGAGGAAGGAGAAGGAATGATAGAAAGGTCTGGAGCTGGGTATGAAGGTGATATGTCTATGGGTTCAGGCAGTGCATGTTACGCATTCACACACCTGGCAACCCTGAGGGACAGGTCTGCAAATTAGAACTGTAACCTGCACACATCCTTTGACTGATTCCCTTCTTTTTCCCCAACTTTTCCTTTCCATCCACTTCTCTGCTTTTTACTTTTTTGTTAATTGTTTTTTTTCTCATAAGTGTATATATATATTTTTTATCTGTGAGAAGATCCCCCTTGCATCATGACACCCTCCCTGTCTTGTCTTTGTTTTTCCTTTAAATGTTTTTTCCTGGCATGCACAATTTCATTGTATATGTAGCATGAGAATAAAGGCCTTTCTATGCTATTCTAAAATGTGGCTAATATGTTTATAGCTATGTTAATGATAAAACACTTCAAAGTTTATGGTCTCAGATCAGATTCTAACTATATAAGAGAGCAAAAAGTGCCCAAGGGAGTTGCATAATGTCTGTGAAGTTTGTAAAAGAAAAATAACTGGGCTTTGGACACTCCTTTAGCTTTCTCTTATCATTAGCTTGAAGCTAGCAGTTTGAGGCTATATTAGTCACAGCTAGCATCATGGCTAATGCAGGTGTGCGGTTTTAAAAGAAGAATGTATGGAATTACAGAAGGAATATATCTGTCGGTTTACAGCACTGAATTTGAGCCTCTTTTGAACTGTCCAACATTTTCACAGTACTGCTTTGGTAAACTGCGGGAGTACTCTTGAATTTTTTGAGCTTTTCAACCCACTGCCTTTATTTCTTTTAGCAGTCTAAACTACAGATGTAGCTAGCAGTCAGTTTAGACTGTTGTAGCTGTATATTCAGATCTGCGGTTAGTATGCTGTTGCAATCTTCTTTTTAAGTGATGACTTCAGTGAGGTCTAATGTTACAGTCACGGAGACTGCGGCAAAACCAACCTTTTTGGAACGATTATCGCACTGATTGCCTTTGAAATGGCTGCTTCAAAGATTGAAACCAGGTTTAACATCAGTCTGCCATCAGTTTATAATGGAATGGGGTAAAGTCGGCCATTGTGTCCAATCTGTTTGTGGTGATAAGACAATTAACCGTGATAAATCAGTGAAAATCACAAATCTGTTGCTGTTTTTTCCAACCTTTTTTATCTGCAGAAATAAATCACTTTAGCTACTTGCATCCAGAGCTCTAACAGAACCTCACAGATTTCTAACAGAAATTCATAAATTCCTCTACAAATAGTGACAAAGTTGCTGTAAGATGGCATTTTAAATGCAAAATGACATAGGCTCAACCAGGTCTCTGTGCAGTAGAAGACTCAACTCATCTGGTTGTATTCTAGTTGCACTGCTGTTTAAAAGCACCTTTGTCATTTTGCAGTTAAATTGCCATCCAACGATTTTTGCTCATTGGTGCAGATCTGTTTGGGAGTGATCGCAGTCAGTCTGAGCCGGACTGTGATTGTTAGAAGACTCATTGCCTCTTGTGCACTCGTCTTGCAACTGAAAGTTTTCATTGAGCGGTTGAGGGTGTTGCCTTCAAAGACTCGAGCCTGTCTGTTGTCTGTATTTGAACATTTTGTTCAAAATTAAAAAGTTGGAATGATGAGATTTTGATGCACACTTCCATCTAAAAACATGCCTGGTTTTTTACCAGATCAGCAGCGATGGGTATAAAAACCATGCCCTACTAAACAGGTAGTGCATTTGTAACCACTGGCTTTAAAAGAGTCACGTGGATATCTGAATTAACACTGAGTTTCCTCACAAATTGTGTTTCTGTTTTATGATGATGCAAAACTGCTGGTTTTATGTGTAACTATTCCTTACTCTGCTTTGATGGTGTTGGTTATTTTTGCGTGAATTCCTGCTTTTACCTCATTTGTAACAGAAAAAGGAAGCAGAGCCACCAGAGAGACATCTGCGCTGACTTTTGTGAAGGTAGAGTGGATTGTATTGAACTGTGCTTCCACATCGAGCAGATGGTTGTTCAGATTTCTTACACTTTCTGCTTGGGTGCTTTTTCTGGTTAATAAAGACGAAAAAAAAAAAAAAGTTGGACTTGATGCTCCAGTGACTCACTCTTTCCTCTTCAGCTACTAAATCGTATTATGTTTTGAACTAAAATACTTACTTTTAGCCCCTTTAAAGGTGTAAAAGTTGTTTTTTCTTTTTTTTTTTAAAAGTATTCCCAGCATGTACGCCTATTCACACTCATGTCTCTTGGCATTCTCCCCAGAAGTTCAAAAGCAGCATTAGTACAAATCCGACCCTCTTAAGGACTTCCCTTTTCCTTTTCACCCCTCGTCCCTGCTCGTCTCTGACTCATTCTCAATAAAACAGGGAGACACTGCAAATCTGCTGAGTAAGCACTCCTGAATCTTCAACTTGTGAATACAGCGGAGCCACCCCCCACCACCCCCCGTAGAGTTCAACCTACGCGCCAACCCTTTGTGTGTATGATTATGTGTGTGGCTGTCTAAAAGCCTGCCTGTCTTTGCTTGTGTCCTCTGGTGTCTTTCCTTCTTACTTTCTCCTCTTTTCCCTCCATCACCAGCGTGCTGCCTTGTACTCCTTTATTGTCGGTCGATGCATTCTTCTTCTTTGCCTCTTTGTCTGTGTCTGGCAGCCTGCATGTGTGTCTGTCTGCTCCCTGTCTGTCTTTCTGGCTCTTCCACAAAATGATTTTTATAGCTTCTCCCCTGTGTCTCCACCCTCACACCCCCTCATTTTTCTGTCTCTATCTCTGTCTCGCACCGTAGTGTAACCGACTAATCAGGCCATTCACTGATTACACGCTTAACGCTAATCATGTATGCGTGTGTCTGACTGTGTGTGTGCATGTGCGGTGCCTTTTTGATGCTCAACATGTTTGCGAGCGTGTCATTGTGTGTTTTAGAACAGCGAGGGGCATTTTGTTGACACTAAGCCTTCTCCACGGTGTCGTCGGCTCATTGTTTGACATTCAAGTGCAAAAACGCAAAAATGCAACACAGCGGATGTGGGAAATTATGCGTTTACGGCGAGCTCCTGCCACGCTCTTTGTTACCTGCCTGACTGTATCTGAGTGTGTGTGTGTGTGTGTGTGTGTGTGTGTGTGTGTGTGTGTGTGCAGGTACAGCGATGGGGTAGCAGGCAAGGTAGGAGGGATGAGGAGGAGGAGGAGGAAGCATGTGAGAGGAGTGGGTGGAGGGGGGGGCGATGCAGAGGGGGAAAACCAATTATTGTCCAGATAACAGGCAGGCTATGGATTTTCTACCAGGCCTCTTCTGCAGCTCTTTCATTTAGTCTCTTTCTGTCTGTCTATTTCTGTCTCTCTGCCCTTGTACCAAATTTAAATTCCACTTCAACCGAGCTTTATTGAGATGATTAAAAACAAAGCAAAAAATGAACATTGTATGGATTCTGTAATATAGGGCCTTGTTATTAGAGTGTGTGTGGTCTGATTAACAACAGAAAACGGGCTGTTGAAATGTGTCAGACAACAGAGACTGACATTTTGTCAATATGCCCTCTGCCCCTGTGTGTGTCTGCGTATGTGCGTCACTGTAACCGGCAGGCAGGCAGATTATCTAATATGCATGTTGCCCTTCTGCATTAGAGGCTTTGTGTCCTTGACAGTTGACAACATCACACACTTGACAGAGTTTGAGGTTTTAGAATAATATCCAGCATTTTAGCTTATGTCAGTCATAATTAACAGTACTGATTTATAAGAATAGTACACAATGTCAAAATATCGCCGAAAATGCATGAATTTACATAGCGGGCCACTCAGGTATATTTTAACACTTCATTTATTTATTTTCAAAGTTGCAACTAACCAGCTGGCCCTTACCCCTTCGTATGTCTGGTGACCCTTTAGGCAGGGGGGAGCACTGGCCTGGGGCTCCAAGCAGATGTGTGCCTTGCCTAGTGGCAAGAGGTGCCTCTGTTATGTTTGTATGTTAATCCTAAAAAGCTATTTGGTGGTTAGCAAGGTAACAACTTGTTAAGGGTAGGTGCTTTGAGATTTTATATCACCAACAGTCTTCACATGACATGTGATCTGCTGGTGAATCTTATAGATTTTAAATATTATTACATAAATAACAGTATTAACCAAATTAGTTAATAGCTGGTTGCGTTTTTGGAGTGAACATCAGTGAAGCATGGTAGACAAAGAAGAGTCGTTGCCAAAAAAGTGTGCAGGGGAACTCCCGGGATGACTCAAAGAAATACCACAATTATGTTCAACCGAGAAACACAACCGCAAACAACCTCAAAGTTTATCCCACAGCTCGTCAGTCAGCAGATATAAAGAGGTGTTAATAGAGAAGGAGAGAAGCCAAGTAGCTACGAGGAAATGAGCTGGAAATAAGATGTCTTAATAGTTTGTAATGCAGTGGTGCTTGTATTTTGAAATGCATTCATAGTTTGGCTTTAACATTTTAAAAGAAAAAAATCAGTTCATATGCAGATTTGAAAACATGGCCAGCAGATGGATTGTTTGGCAAAAACAACCACCCCTACAGCTCATAATGGAAGATGCCAAATTTGCGTTCAAGATAAGATTTGCATTTATTAATTTACAGCGTGGATGAATCAATAGCATAAATCTTCTGCTGTTTGTGAACATAGTAGCATGTAGTGTGAGTCATTTTGCTTTGTTAGCTGGGTATAACTCTTCATGGGTTACGATGCCAATTAAACAAAGCCACAGCCTTTGACTACAGTAAAAGAGCTCAGCTGTTAATTGGGACTTTTATGAAAAAATTAGGAGTAATTATCATTTTGGCTGAGCACGAATGTGTGTGATGAATGACATCTCATCATCGTTACTGTCGCTGATGTTGACATTTTCATTCAAATTAAGCAAAGTGACATGCTTTGCTAATTTTATTTGAAAGCATCACAACAGTCGCACAACATCTGGATCAAGCGGGAGTCATTTACACACGGAATGAGCAAAAGGAAGCAGCAAAGGGAAACCAGGCGTGCAAAGACGTGAATAAAATGAATACTGGTTTAGAAGTAAACATGAAGAGATGTTCACAGTTGGACCAGATTTTTTTTAAAACCTTCATCTCAAAGATTTCTTGCAGAAAGTTCCAAATAAGCCGTTTTGCTGGAATGACGTTCTACAGAGCCAGCCCTTCTGAAAGCTGCTTTGTAATCATCTTTTACTCTTGAGTCTGTTATGCTGAAAAATAAAACTAGCTTTTTGAATATATACATGTATATTATCATTTTTGTTGCTTGGAACACCAAAAATTCATTTTTATTTAACTCTCGGTGTCATTGAAATCCAGTCTTCCCCCATTCCTCACCTCTCAGCACAGCACCACATGCTTCAGCCTCATTTTAAGCGTTGCGGCTGTTTGTGTCAAAAATCTGTCCATAATGACAAGTGTCTTCAGTGTTTACAAAGATTGCATGTTTCACAGCTGTGATGTGAGCTCCTTTATATTTTAGGCCGGGAGGTGTGCTAATTTACCGTTTGGATGGATTCTTGTGTTTGACAACAATCCTGCAGTGACGAGTCCCTCTCCTATTGAAGTGGAAGTGAAGTAGCGAATGGGTTTCCATAAAGATGCGCAGTGACTCATCATCCTCAGTGCTGCCCTTTTCATTAGCATTAATCTTTACTCTTCCATTATTCCCTTCTTTCTCCTTCCTTTCTCTGTCCTGCTCTTTGGCTCGTCTCCCGTGATTCCTCTATCGGCCCATTTGCACAGCTGAGTCACTGTCCTCTCTCTTTTTCTTGCTGGACGGCTGACGCTCCATCTGTCCTCTTGGGTTCGCTGCATTTAAACTCTTAAAAAGGCTCTTGCTCAAATGCACACTTGACCTCACTGCCATCTTTATGATGTATCACTGTTTTGGGTTTCATTTCACTCTTCAGTGTTTACACACACTTCATCTGAAGCAGCTAATAATGCTGACATTTCAGTCTGTTCAGCTCACAAAGAGGCTTAGAGACACAGAGGCAGACAGATGTGTCAGCCCTCTGGTCTGTTTAGAAAATATTATCACAATGCCCTTCATACCTTCAGCTAGCTTTGTGTCTGTCAGCTTGCACTTCAGTAATAGCATTTTTAGTACTGCTAAATCTCAAAGTTATGCAAGCAGAGTTTAGGTTGTCAGTCTACTGGAATGAAGCATTGTTTTTATGAGTGACGGATAAAAGGAAGACGATGGGAGTGACTTCATGCAGTTTAGTCCATAATTTGTTAGATACAGACAATTTGTGTAGTTTGCCTCTGTACATCACTACTGTAGATTTTTGCATTTACTGAATTACAACCACAGTCTCAAAGTTAATTGGACCACTAGCTGAAAAGGAGTTTCATTGCCAGGTGAGGTCCATTACTTTGTTTTTTTTATGACAGATGAAGTAGAGATGCTATCTTGAGCCGATTCAAATCTTTTCACTGTACTTTTTGATATAAGGCCCAAAGAGATGTCTGTACAAGTGAAGAAGGCCATCGGTGCATGGAAAAAACAAGTGGATATGAATGTAAATTGCAGAGAAAAGCAGCTTCTTCTGCATTCATGAATGTAAATATAGAGGGTTTGCAACGAGCTGCAAACTGGTTACACTCCACATAAAGAAGGCAAGGTTTGACTTTCCCGGAAAACATCTATAAGTTCTGAAAAATCTGCACAGCTCTGAAGAAGGCTCTTTGGATACATAAAATCAAGTTTAACCTGCACCTTAATATTGGGAAGAGTAAAGTATGGAGAAAAATTGTGCCAATGGACGTTGGTGTCAGGAATTCACAATGGTGAAAGTTTATGGTGATAGCTGAGTCAAGGTGATCTAATTTTCCCATTGATGCACTGTTGTTGTTATTGTTATTATTATTATTGAAGCAGTTATCCCAGCCACCAGATCTGAAGCATATTGCATCATCTGTCAAACATGGTGGAGGCAATGGGCATGTGTGGCTGCCAGTGAAACTGTGTCAGTTTATCCAAGTCCTGATAGAGGTATCAGGGTGAATTGTGACAGTTACAGAGCTATATTCCTTGCTTTGATTTAGCAAACTGCTGCAAAACTGATAGGGCAGCACTTAACAGCGCAAATGGATAATGATCCAATGCATAATGCAAAAGCAACCCATGAGCATATCAGGGCAAAGAAATGGGATACTCCTCAATGGCCAAGCAAGCAGCAAACACACTGAATGGATCACAGAACATCTTAAGGAAGGAAATGCAAAATTTTGGTGACGTCCATGGGTTCAAAACTGCAGTTGTTGACTGCAAAGGATTTTCATCCAGGCATTAACAGCAGTTCATGTCTTTAAACTTGTACTAATTAGTTTTGTCAAATTAATTTTAATAGTTAACATATACATTTTTTAACCTCTCTAATTAAAGTCACAAGCCTGCACTTCATTCACATATTGATTGATTGATTGATTGATTGATTTAAACTCCACTGTGGTGGTGTACAGAGGCAAAATACAAAACTCCTAACAAACGATGGACCTGACTGTATGACCTGTGTGCGACTGTGGCAGCATAGACTAATGTGGGTGGAATCTGTTGTGGCATGTTACTTGAAAATCCATAGTCTTTGAAATGTCATTGATATTATAATCTAAAATATTTTATATGATATATATATATATTTTGTTTCTAAAAATATTTTTCATGTAGTCGCCTTTGTTAAAGGGGGAAAAAAAGAACCCTTAAGGAATAAATTTATATTTTAAATGTTTAATAATATAACTGTATCCTGTCCAATTAATGGAAAAACTAAAGGGCACCGTCACTTTATTAAACTCGAAGATGGACACTTTATTCAACCTGTTCTCCATTCACTGGGGGAAAGTGCACTGCTAGAAAGCTAATTAGCTGCTCAGCTGCAGCACATTAAACAGCATATAAATGTACCTGCAAATGTCAGTCTGCTCCGGTAGGTGCTGACGACATCCTTCCTCTTCAGCAACACTAACACACTGTCTGTTCATGGCATTTAGCTACAGCACAAGTTTGTTTACTCTTCCTGTCGTTCTCCACTGCTGTCAAACACAGGCATGACATGCTGTTTGACATCTTGCTGACACAAAAAGAAACTTTGCCAATATTGTCCTTTATTTTCATAAAACAAGGATATTTAGACTAGAATTTGATTTGGTATTAAATGGACTTTTTTTTCGTTACAGTAGGCTAAACAGTGCTCGAAGTTGGTTAGATTAGCTTAGGATTAAATGAATTTAAAAATGTGGTGTACTTATAAATCACATGAGATGTATATTGCATGCTACTTCTTGACTGGATGCAGGCACATATTTAGTTTTTTTTGGAAAAAGCAGGATTTTTTTTTTAATAGAAGCTTGTCTCTATTACAGTTTTTTTTTTAAAATTAATTAATTTACTGCCACCAGTAAGTCAGAATTTCAATTTAATGAAACAAAATTTCAATTTTCTCAAAATGTAGATTTGCTAAATTTTAAATTAACTCAAAATTTTGAGACCACTAACTTCAGATTTTGAGATACTGTCAGTAACAGTATCATAAAAAGCTAACGTGCTAAGTGCTAACTAAGCTAATCAAACTGACTGATACTTGTTACTTTATAGTACAGAAGTAAGATATTTATATTTTTATCTAATCCATCCCAAGAAAGAGAATATAATTGCAAGCTATTTGGCTGCAAGAAGAGATGACTAAAAGTGATTGCGGCTGAATTTTACTCATTAGTTACAATAACCCGCTGCTAGCTGTTGGTTAGCTTAACTTTGGAAAAAGACTTAAAATAGTTTTATTAAAGTTAGAAAGCATTTATAACCAACATTAAAATCTGTTAATTAACATCTTATATTTGTATAAAAAGAGCACATTTTAATTGATCTGATAGACTTTAGGCTATATTTTGGCAGGAAGTGATCACATTTTGTTTTCTTTGGAAAAAGTAAATATACTGTAATAATGATATAAATATATTTATTTAACGTCAGTCAAGTTGAACCTTTTCCTTAATAAACTGATACAGACGAGTACCATTAGACTAGTTTTGAGACCAAATAACTTCGTTTCATTTTTCAGAGCGATTTGTTGACTGAGCATCCAAAAGCCGCCATATTATTATTAACATCTGTTTCACTCTTTAACCAGAGCTATGGCGGCGCTAGAGAGCACAATATATAAATCAGATAGTGATCAGATAAATCTCACTCTCAAATCTCACTTTCATGGATTACAGTAATCCTTACAGTTTACATTTGTGGTAACTGCATTAGAATTGGATTATGAGGTAATTTAGAACATAGTAAAAAAGCAGCTCTATGGCACTGCTGTTTGCAGAAATAAAACAAAATGACTCAGCCTTGTTGCAGTTTTTCTATTAGTCTAAGTTTTACTTTCTAGAGATGCGGGTTTAACTTACTTTTAATAAGTTACAAATTCTTTCTTCAGTTTCTAATTCTGCAGTGTGAAACCTAAATTACATGTTAGAGCTGAATGATGATACAAACTAACGACCTGTTGATAGTTGAAATGCCACCAGTTCCTCAAACCTGCCATGGGAAAAAAGGTTTTAAGGGTTTAATTTTAGCGAGCCACATTTCTCTGGGAGAAAATACCTTGTTGCTTTAAAGTAGAGTTATTTACTTCTATGTAGTTTACTTTGATTCTCTGAGACACAAAATCTTCAGCCAATTTGATACACTGTGTGTAGTTCTACTTAATAAGTGAAAGAGAGATAGTATTTTCATATGAATGAGTGTGTTTGTATCCTCTGACTGCCTGAGGAGGAGATGGTTCTGAGACTGTGTGTGTGTGTGTGTGTGTGTGTTTCTTTTCTTTTTTTTTTTAATCCTGTGTGCGAACTCCAGACAGTCCCCAGTGTCTGACTGGGCTGTAAATAGCCATGGGAAAGCCACACACACACACACACACACACACACACACACACACACACACACACACACACACACACACACACACACACACACACACACACACACACACACACACACACACACAAGACCGAACAAGGACACACAAATAAATGCTTTTTTGGATATTTTCTTCTCAGCATCCAGAGATTTTGGCTTGTGAGTAAAGCTCTCCTTCTCCTCATCCCTTTATCCTCTCGCATAGCACATCTCCCCCTCCCCTCTCCCCCTTTTCTCTTTGTGGTAATTAAGTGGCTCCACTTTCACTGTGTCTGATGGGGTTTTGATGCGAATCCAAAAATCACACCGTGGTTTGGGTTCTAACCGTTTTGTGATTTCTTATGTGATGTTTTCTCTAAGAATGGATTGGTGTGTGTGTGTGTGTGTGTGTGTGTGTGTGTGTGTGTGTGTGTGTGTGTGTGTGTGTGTGTGTGTGTGTGTTAGACCATTATGTAGGATTGATATAATTGTTTGACTTTCACATTTTATGTGTTCACGTCTTGGTACTGACCGTGATATTCCTTTGTTATTAAACCTTTTTATTGATTGTGGGTGCAATTATTTGTGTCCTTGGTCAGCTTTTCTCAGTTCTCACAGACCACGGAGGCAGAATTGTGCAGGAAATGTTGTGGAGTGGATTTTACATGTAACTTTTTGGATGGTATTTATTATTATGATTTTATGGGTTTTATGATGCGCCCTACTGTGATAACAGCTTAGTAAATTTCATTGTATGTGTTCTAATATATAATAATATAATGGTATTATTAGTATTAAATCAGGTATTCTCTGTGCTAGCCCATTTAGACTTATGTACGCTCACCTTCCACTTTATTAGGTAACTGCTCATTAATGCAAATGTCTAATTAGCCCAGTTACATGGTTGTAACACATGGCATTTAAAAATGAATGTGGCATGGTTGCTGGTGTTAGATAGCTGGACCTGGGTGTTTCAGAAAGTGCTGATTTTTTGCCAAGGTTTACAGAGAAAGGCCCAAAAAACTAAAAACATCCTTAGTGAAGCCACAATGCCTCAGCAATAGTAACTCAAGGGAGGCATGCAGAAGAGCATCTCTGAACGCACAACACATCAACTATTAAAGCAGACGGGCTACTGCAGCAGAAGAGCACACCGGGTGCCATTCCTGTAACAGCAAACCAAAGCTACAATTCTCACCAAAATTGGACAATAGAAGGAAAAACACTGGCCTAAAATGGTTTAGATATAATAAAATAACAATCCTATTTTGGCTAAGAGGTCTTGACAGAAATATAGTTTCATAAAAGACATGAGATGTTACCTGATTGCTTCACTTAAGTCCTTGAACTGTTTTTATTCCTCGTTTAACAGCAAAATAATCCCAAATCAGTTTGTGGAAAATGTAGAATATGAAGTCACATGTGTATCAATATTTGAGTTTGAAATTATACAGCTATGGCACATATATTCAGTCATTTTCCTTTCTTTTTTTTTTAAATTGCCAAAGCTAAGTATTGTAGCACAGAAAAATGGTTTAAAAATCACAGGGGAGCACCTTGTGTTTAGAGATACAAAGTGGACCTGTCAGCTACATCTAATGATGCAGGAGTGTTGACAGTGGAGAGGAGGAGAATTAAAAGCTCCCTAATGAGATCAGACAAGCTCACTTTCTTCTTCATGTACACACCTGCCAATTACAGCATTGTTTAACCCAGTGGAAAGCCAAACCGCTTGTCTGCTTTATCTCTAAATACTCTGTCATACACTTAATTTCAGGAAGCAAGAAAGAAAAATGGAAGTTGGAGAAGCCGCGCTGTTAAGACACTTTTAGGAGAAAGTTGTTTGACATTTTGCCTGGAGGTAAATGACAAGTTTTCCATTAGTTGCTACCTGAAGAAAATTAACTTGGCTGCAGATACATAACAGTCAGATGCAGATCGTACCTGATTCAACATCATTATATTAGCCCTGAGATCAGAAAGAAACATCAAGTTATACCTGATGAATCAACTGTTTCTATCAAAGAAAGAGTCAAACATCAACCATAAAACTGCAAGTCCCTTAAAAAGATGAGTTATCGAAATGTAACATGCCCAAAACATCAGTGACGTAGCAGCTCATCCAAAAATCCATCACATTTTACAGTTACCTGTAAAAATGGCACATGTAACCTTTAGCTCGAGAACATTTAGGGTGAAGACACATTAGGTGATCATTGTATGGTATGTTGATTAAATTATGCACCAAGTCTTTTAGAATTAGTAGTATCAAAGAAGTACTGAATTATCATGATCAGCCAGACCCTGTTGTTTGAAAATTGATTTAAAATTCAGCAAGTGCAACTTTGCTTATTGCTCAGATTTTTAGGGAACATAGTCGGTGTAATTAAAATTCACTGAATAAGCTCCATATCACCAAATCATAAATGTAAAAGCAAGTTCTTTAAATAGGTTGATATTAAATAGAAAAAACCTGAACTCATCAGCTCCACCGGAGGCTAAAAATGCAACGTGGCTTGAAAATACTTCTTAGGATGAATATGTTAGACACTACAGAAACAGCTGATATTCATAGACGGGTTTAGGCTGACAGTGTGGAGAGATTGCAGCTGATAGAGGAGAAGCGAGAGAGAATCATTTAGAGTAATGCTCTCACAGTTGCTCTCTTTTCTTTCTCTCATTCCTAAACTAAAATGTGAACCACAGATTGCTGTTTCCCTGGCAGCTGAGACAGCCATCGCAGGCATGCTGATAGTGACTGGCATCCCAGCCATTTTTACCAATGAATGGAGCTTTCACAAATGATCTATCACTCCTTCTCTCTATCTCCCCTAGAGCTCTTCTTTGCACGATAGCGTGTCTCTGCACCAGGCTCGGACACACATATTTAGTAACACACACCGCCAACTACGCGCATCCCACATGTCATGTGCCACCTCCTCTCGGCAGGAGCAGTCAGCCTGGATCTCCGTGCTCTGCTTCCCGAGGTGTGTTGTCTGGATCAGGGGGTGTCTGACCGTCTGTTGCTGTCACGGAAGCCACTGGCAGGGGCAGAACTGGGTGCCAGCAAATCCCAGCAGGCGTCACGCTGCCTGCTTTTTACCATAGTATCTCTACAGGGTGGCTCACGTGTCAAGTATGCTTCAGACGTTGTTACTGTTGGTCACGGGCATCTCTGCCCGGTCTAAACACAAAATCTTTACATTCAGTTAATAAAGGACTCGAGAGGATTTAGTTTTTATTACAGGCAGAAAGGAGGACATCAGTTAAAAGTAAAACAAAAGATGTGTGTGAGGTGTTTGGCTTTTTTTTTTTTACTTTTACCACTCAATCAATAAAACATTTTGTGCTTGTAACCAGAATGCATTTTGTTAGATCATGTGCGTCAGTGGAGCTACCATACTGTTATGGAGCATGTTTATGGAGGCAGGATGTCTGTCCACACTTAAAAGAATGAGGACTTGCTGAATTTTAAATCATGTTTTAAGCACTTTTGTGGGGTATTTGGTATTTGAGTTGAGAAACTGGTGGCGATTGTGGTCATAGCTGACTAGCAAATGTAGTGCCATAGAGACCTGAGTGGTCACAGTGGGTGCTATCCCAGAGCCCACGTTAGGTATGGTATTTGCTTGCTCTAAGCAGACAGGGTGTGCCCATTAATAATTTAACATCACATTATCCCCACCTGTTTGTTTATTCAGGCTTCAGGCAGGGATGCACAGTTTTGACTTCTTCCATTTCCGATTCAATACTGATATCAGGAATTTAGGTGAAAATGTTAAGGTTGTGATCAGGAATGACCGGGAGAGAAGGGGGAGTGGATATGTGGGACAAAGGCTGTTGAATATGGAGCTGGCAGGCAGGAGGAAAAGACGACGACCACATTCATGGTTCTAGTGAAGGAGGACATGCAGAGGGTGGGTGTGCTGGAATAGGATGAGATGGAGGCAGATGATTCTCTGTGATGGCCCCTAAAGGAAGCAGCCAAAATAAGAGGAAGACCTTGATTTTAGGCATCTGCTGATAGTTGTGCCAGCTTGACCGTAGTTTGCAAGTTTTTGTAAAAAAACTTTTGGAAACACATTAAAAAAAAGCTGCTGGTGTAACAGGCGTGAAATGTCTCCAAACTGCTGCTGCAGTCATGCCACATTAGCTCTACCCCTAGCTGTTTATTGTGGCATACCAAAGTAAACACAGAAAAGAACTGAGCTGAATAGTTCACCCATAGTTCGGCACATTTCCACGATAGCCAGTCCAAATAGTGGACTGGTGATCCGTGGCTGCAGTTGTATCGTTCATAGCTTCATTTACAGCTCCTTAGTTTGCTGGCTTTGTTCACTTTAATCCCAAATGATGAGTTTGCAGAAATAAAATCTCAAGTCACATGTTTCAATGTTTCATATGAAACTAAATACATAGTCATAAAGAATTCAGACATTTTTTCCTTCCACTGTGTATAGATGAGCTGTGCCGGTAAACCTGATGTATTCTGCATTGATTTTAGTAGCCTCAGAATGAAGACATTTCAGAAAACCTTAAAAGAAGTATCACATGAACTGTTGCTCCAGAAAAAAACAAAACCAGTGTCTCCTAAAAACCTCAGTTCTACTTTGGTACTCCTACTTATTTTAAAGGTTACCTGAAGCAGACAGAGCTGTTAATGTAATGTCAGATTTTAAATGTCTTCCTGCAGTTCAATTTTATTGACTCTTATTTAGCAATGTCTGAACCGACTGCAACCCGTTTTTAAGAATGTGCATTTATTAAATTTTGACTGTAAGCACAATGTAAATGTATGAACAATCACTTGTGCTTAGTTATATAAACTTATACCGTATCTGTCCTGTGAATGCAGTCAGCCTGCATCTGTCTGTCTCTCTTGGGGCTCATTCTGCAGCGCTATGGCCTGCCTAGATCGATGCTTGTCTCCTCAAATGCCCTCCCAGCTTAGCAGAGCATAATAGCTCCTGAAAGGTCGTGACCTCTCTAATGAGCAGTTCATATGTTGACCAACCTCCTCAGACTGTGAATTCATGACAGCAGACATCCAGTTGTTTCCCCCGAGGAAGTGAGTTCGCTTATTTCGCTGTATGACTGAGTGTTTTTGCCCTGCAGCTGTTTTTGTCAGCAGTTAGCTGTTAGCTCAGCAGCTTATGACAGTGTAGTGGTTAACAGTGATCCTCCTATAGGGAGTGTATTATACAGAACACAGATGCTGTGTACACCATGCTAAAGGTTAAAAATATCTAAACATAGTTTACCTTTGTAACTGTTTAATGCTTGTAGCTGTTGTGTATGTAAAATTAGCAGGGACATTAAAAATGATGCAGTTATTGTTTTGCAGAATCATTAATTTACATACCCTTGGATGAATTAATGTCAATGAGAGTTTACTTTAGACTAGTTAGTTGAATTAAACGTAAGACAGAGTAGCATTCATAGTTGAGACCCCCCATGAGGTCTGACATAGGTCATGTTATGATTTAGATGCACAAGAAGCAATTAATGTAATGGAACTGGAAGGACCATCTACACTAACTGGCTCTAACAAGGATGTAAAAATATCTAATGTAAATGTAAAAGCTGAGTTGTTGAACACTCCTCTTTTCAAATCCTTGTTTTTGGAGATTTGGTTTGCAGATTTACTTTGATTTTGATAAAGAAATGTCAGGTGGATTTTTATTTTTAAGGTCACAATATTCTGACTGCTGCAAGATGCTTAAACTGAAGATCAGACAGCGTGACATTCTTAAAATTTTGATTATATAGAAATGCGAAACTCCACTACTGTCGTGACGTCTAGTGTCAGTTCATGTCCTCCCCTTATATCGAAATGCTTTAATAAGTCAGAGATTTACATTATTTCTGGTGTGTTTGTTTTTTGGCACTTGGCGCCAGCCTGTTGGCGTGAGGAGTTGGTTCTTCCAGTTATAATTTAAGATCGCATTAAAAATCCCCCCCCAAAAAACTGTCCGCTTCAGGTAAGATGATACAGCAGAAACAGAATGCCTACAGTCCTGTGAAGTTCTCCCACAATCCAAAGGGCTCTCCCTCCTCCCCTCCTACTGTGGTGATGGCCATGTGGGAGTTAAATCACTGCTCAGCTCATGATTTTATCGATCTGTTATGGAGGAGTCCTCCCTGGCAGCGTTCCTTGCTGCCTATGAATCATGTGGATAACTGTGTGGTGCATCGGCTTGCCAGCGCACTGTAAAACCGAAAAACTGGATCTGAAAGAAGGTGTGTTGATGGTACATGGAGTTTTCCTCCACATAACCTCCCACCCTCTTCTTTTTTGAACTCCTGTTGGTATGCTGAACGTGAATAATTGCTCTGCTCTGCTGGCTGGCATGATAGCAACTTTACTCGCTCATTAATGTGAGTGACAAAAGAATTGATTACAGCTATAATTTCCCTGTTCACACTAGCAATATTTAACTTTGAGGGAGAGTTGAGCAGGCAATTGAGGCACTGGAGATAAAATGAATAGGGCCGTGAATGAATTAGTATTTGACTAATTGCACAAAAGAGGATGTTGCATGGGAGAGCAATGACTGCAAAAGATGCACCAGCCAGACAGAAAGCATCGTCATGATGAATTTTTTGTCTACACTGGTGCAAAAAGTAAAACAAAAAATAAAAAAAATAAAAAAAACCCCTCTTATTCTTTAGCTTGTCACGCTTTTCCTCTGTCAGTGATTGCTCTTGGTTGCTGATACTCAGTTCTAACCATCAAATCATCTGCAGCAGTGCTCATCAAAGTCTGATTTTATGGTGCGAAGCACAAAACGGGAACTACCGGCATCATCTGAAAGCAAACCTGCAGCTTGGTGTGTTGCATGCTGTCTATGAATGAGAAATGTGTACATGTGAGTGAATGAAAAGAGTCTGTTTAGCTGTGTTTTTATTTACATATTGGTTGATAAAGTGTGTTTTACAGTATTCTTTAGCTTCTTTCAGCCCTTACACAGTGATTCTTAACATTTTCATAACCTTTGAGATTGAGAGTGATCTCTGCAGTCCTGCACTAATTAAATGCCGCTTCCCTGTATTTGTATTTCACTTAAGACACAATTAGCTGGTCTAAAGGGACAAGTTATTGCGTCTGCATGTTCCAGTGCTTCATTTTCATGCCACTAAGCAAAGAATATAGATTATTTTCACTAATGACTAATCAAGGGATTATTTTGGCGTTAGTCCATTAAATCTGATAACGTGACCATCACAGCCTCCTTAGAGACTAAAGGGATGCCTCAGGACCATGCAACGAGTAATGAAACTTGATCTAGTGAATATTCTTTGCTTGATACATGGATCAATTAATTTTTTTAATAAATTCAAGTTGATTCATTTTTAAAAATTTGCTTGGCTGCGAAGCGGCTCCTTGTGACGAGGACAACTTTAAATTCTAAATCCAAGTAAATAATAAATTATTGTGACATATATTACCCCTTGTGAATAACAGTCATTGATCCAGCTCAAAGAAATTAAAATCTGTTGCTCTCTCTTTCAGCTTGACACTATACTCGGTGTCCTGCCTCTTCTGCCCCCCTCTCTCTCATCTGTGGCCCTCATACATCTGCCTGCTTGTGATAATAGCTACCCCAGTCAACAAGAAGCACGGAGGGCAGCAGAATGCTGTAGGGGTGGGGGATTGCTTCCACCGCTCACACAGGCTCAAATGCGCTACACCAGCTACACAGTCTCAATTAAATCACAAAACATGTAGCTCGGCTTGACGATTGCAGGATTGGTAAATGCTTCCCTTCTCAGTGAATGCTTGGTTGCAGCCCAGAGCCAGTTAGTTTGTTAGTATTCAAGACATCCATGCAAGGCTGAGCAGGCAAGTGGGAGAAAGAAGGGAAGATGGGGATGAGATGAAAAACGAGAAAGAAAATGCAAAAAGAGTTACCAGTTTGAATTTGTAGCATCCTGGTCAACAACCGCCCACCGCTTGTGTACATTCTTCTTCTTTTTTCTAGACAGAATCAAAGGTGTCAGAGCTAGAAATCTATTTTCTGCATCTATTGTTGAGCATCCCACATAGGTCATACCCACACGAAAGCAGGTGAAAATGCTAATTTTCCATTAAATTGGTCTCTAGCCTGCCAGCTCCCTGTTCTGTGTGGTTTTCGATTGTGCTCGAGTGAGAACGTTGCATCTAAGTGCCTACCGCATTTGGAGCAAGCTCATGGGCGTCATGTCTGATAGTCCCACACACTCTCCCTTACATTAGAGTCACACCAGGGAAATCAGGGGTTGGAGGCGGAGGCACGATCAAAACTATTGCGAACACGTGAAATGAACTTGTGATCTTGTGCATCACAAGTTCATTTCACGTGGACTTTGGTGCATCCAGAGCGCAATAAAACTGCAGTGAGATGGAGTGTGTTTGCCGTCACATTGCGACTGAGTCAGGTCAAGTTGGCATGCAGTCTGCTTGTGAAAAAGCTTAGTGACGAGGACTGTATTTGCTATGTTGTGTTGTAGTTGGTTCATGAAAGGCTTTGGCAGTTTAGACAGATGGAATGAGTTTTAGTGGTCAATACCTTTCTAATCTACACATGCCATGTAATAGGTGCATAAAGTTTCCTTTAAGAAAACTTAGGAATAGGGGTAAGACTTTTACTTCAGACGTTTTTTGCAGTGTGTAGAGTTGTTAAGTGATACCATCCGTCTTCGCTGTTTTGCGCCCCTGTGGGTCTTGCTGAGTCACATATTCCAGGACATCCAAGCATGTGTGTGTGTGAGAGAAGAAGAGAGTGCATTTGAATGAGTGTGTATTCATACCTTTGTGATGTTACTTTGTGTGTGTGTCATTCTTTTTGCTAAAGAGGTCTTTGGCGTCAGCTGCGACATCCTGTCTCGTTCTAAGCCCCACAAACTAGACAGGCTGTACAGTCTGATCTGTCTCCCAGACAACCACTGGGGGTGAAACTGAGGGGTCAGGGGGATAGGGCAAGGGAGAGTGAGAGGGGTGTATGTGTTTGTGTGTTGCTGTCCCAAGGATGTTTTGGTGCTGATTCAGAGGCCCAATATAGAACAGTATACCCATGCTTTTTCTAATCATTTGTGGTGTGCATGTGCTCATATTTCACATGCTGGTTAGTTTGTTGGTAAAATGCTTAAAATAGAGAGTGACATCTTAACTGTTAATATATGTGGTACCAGATTTGGTGAGAAGTTCACACCCTTTAATGGCTCCCTTTTGTCGCTAGCTGGTGCTGGAAGAAGTCACTTGGCTTTATTGTTTGTCTCATGATACCTCTTAAAAGTCTTAGATGAACTGGCAGGTGATATTTTGGTCAATAACAAGAAATTCCATATGAACGCCAAAAATGTGCTAGACTATCATTCTACTTTCTGACTTTAATGGCTTCTCTGAAGTAAGGTTGGGCGATATTTTCCAGCTGGCCACCATTAAACTAATCATGCATTCCTGATATAGTATGAATATATTGGTTTTTCTTTAGAAATGAAACCATCTATGTCATTCCAACACTGGCTGGGCACTGATGTTTGTAGCAAATGGTAGTTTTGTTAGAACTAATAGGCATCTAGTGTTCTAGTAAGTTGCTTTGCTATTTGGGAGGTACTTTATATATGGCCTTGTTGTGTCCTGCAGTGATTAAGTTCATTAATGTTTTTACTCCTTAGCTGTAAAAACCTGATGGGGTATTGTTTGAACAATGATGGCGCCCACTTGAATACTCGGGTCATACATCTCAGGCTTTGATTACACAGGCGATACATGTTAGTAGCTTCACACTACGGGTTGTGGCTGCTTACTGAGATTTACAAAAAATTATGACAAGTAAATTACATTATCAGATTGCTATGATATGTGGCTGATGGATTGTAAAAATCCAAAGTAATAGGACTTTAACTGTGTTATTATGGTATAAAAGCCCAGCTGGAGCTAATAAACCACAGTGAGAAAACCTTATAGTCTGTCAAGCCCAGCTTGACTTGCTTAGTATGACCTCCAGAATGGGTCACAGAAAGGAGTAGGGGTTTCACGAAGGCATCTGTTTTCCTGAATGTAGAATTGATACTGAACGCATCAAGATACAGGATAATAATAGCAACATGCAGCAAAGCTTTAGGCACGGGCCACTGCCTGAAAACCCCAGTCTCCACGTTTTATGAACCTAGTATGTGTGGCCAACAGCAACCTCTGACCTGAAGAACTAAGTGTTTAGGAAGAAGCATGACCTTTCAACAGGTCAGCGATATACTGGAAGCCAAAACACTTCTGTTAGTGCCAGTTAAAAGTCTTGCCTTAGCATTCTGTACAGTCTGAAGGTGATCCAAAGCTGATTTGTTGAAACAAGTAAAAAGACAGTTACAGTAATCCAAATAACTGGCAGTTGGCCACACCTCCCTGAGCCTGGTTCTGCTGGAGGTTTCTTCCTGTTAAAAGGGAGTTTTTCCTTCCCACTGTTGCCAAAACACTTGCCCATATGGAGTCATGATTGTTTGGGTTTTCTCTGTATTATTGTAGGATACCTTACAATATAAAGTGCCTTGAGGCTTGTTATGATTTGGCACTATAGAAATAAAATTGAATTGAATTAAACTGAATAAGCACAATAAATCATCTCAAGTTCGACTTTTGACACTAGTCTGAATATAGAAATATTTCTTAGATCATAACAATTCTGAACCAGCTGTTTGGAGTGATTCTCAAGTGACATTGAACTGTCAAATATCATTCCCAAATTTTGGAGTGTCGATTAAACAGAAGAGCCTAAGAAGTTGATATGCCGCTTATTTTCTGAGACCATATGGTCAGCAGCAACGTTTCTGTTTTACCTGTATTTAACTGGAGGAAGTTGTCATTTAACCATTGCTTGATTTCTGTCAGACAATTACTTAAACAAGACATATGACTATATATGACTATATATAGTCATATAGGTGACTATATGTAGTCATATATACGGTATATATGACTATATATAGTCTATATAGTCACATTTATGCTTATGATATTCAGTATGACTGAATATCATCAGCATAAAGGTGCTAAGAAATATTATTGTAATGTCTGACAGTTTGGCATAGAGAGAGTAAAGCAAAAGCTTGTAACTTTAGCCAAGTGTTGCTCATAACATTAGTGCACTACCATCATTACTTTAAGTCTGTATGTTTTATGTGCTCTTACACCGTAGGTTCAGCAATTTTTTCATTTTTTTTTAAAAATCTGGTAAAAAATCTAATCATCAAAGCCACTGAGTTGTATTTTGTTTTGTTTTTTAAAATTTTGGTGTAATATTTAGTCTTAAGTATTGTGAAAAGTCATATCTATGAATTGTTGTTGACATCCCTAATAAGGATAAGATATTTGTTTAAATGGTCCAGTGGCATAA
Organism: Oreochromis aureus; assembly: GCF_013358895.1. Classification (NCBI taxonomy): domain Eukaryota; kingdom Metazoa; phylum Chordata; class Actinopteri; order Cichliformes; family Cichlidae; genus Oreochromis; species Oreochromis aureus. The sequence continues at coordinate 14,095,600 of NC_052958.1, read as the reverse complement.
TAGAAAGGGTAAAAGTCAAGCAATAGCTATGTTGCAGCTTCATTTTTGTTTTTGCTCATCCCAAATTTTGTATTCCTCTAGTCCAAATAGCCTTATAGAAAAGAAAAGGACAAAACATGTACAGTAGTGTGCAAAAGTCTTGGCCTGGGCCTGTCTGGCCCTTGGCTCATTGAGCCAGACTTTATTATAATTAAAATTTTAAAGTGGTCTTGAACACTCAAGGCTTTCTGGGCAGTCTTTCATAGGTTTTCATAGGATATTGGCTGCTTTTTCACTCATTTTCAGTGTAGGCCTTGTAACAAAAAAACAAGGGATGTGGTTTTGTTTGTTAAAAGAATCTTAACACTGACCTATGATTTGTTCAAACATTTAAAAAATGTACCTAAAGCAGAATTTATGGTTCAGTGGGGATAGCGCTGTCCATCTGGGCATGGCCCGTCTGCCTGCAGTCGGCTTTGTTGTCAGCTAGAGGCAATATACAAACTATGGTGTACAACTAGTCAGTAAACTACTCTTGCTTGTGCTATTGTTGGTCTGTCAGCCAGAAAGTTCAGGCTGTATTGAAGAATAAAAGTGGTCAGACCAAATATTATCTTATACTAAAATGATACAAACTCAGTTTTGTTCCTTATATATTGTATTTCTTTTTATGCTTTCACACATTTCAGCAAACAGCTGCACCTGTTTTCTGTTAGAAATAAAAAGAAGTGAGTGGCTGGCTACTTTTGTTCTGTACTGTATATACTAGCAATTTTGATGAATCCTTTGCATTGGGATGTACGGTTGAGTTCATGTATATGCAATTTTTATTGACGCCAGGTGTTGAATTACATAAGGCTGTTTGCATGGGAGGGTGACATAGCAGTATTTTGTGTATCACTGTGTATTTTTTTTTCACAGGTCACATTTTGTAGCCTGAATGTTGAAAGCTTAACATTTCTGCACCTACTCATGTTCTAACTCACTTTCAGGGCAGCACATTCCACATTTCCACCCCCTTTCTACTGTAAATCTACAGGAACCTAAGACATGCTGCAGAGTTATGCCAGCAAGGCCATGTGTGGCAAATGGAAGTATATCAAATGATATTGAGGATGCTTTCAGTACCACGCAGACCTCCCTTCAGCATGGCATGCTGGTGTGGTTTTCGTCTGGGTCAGTGCTGGACTATACCAAGCTGTTAATGCACTCAGAGCAGTATGTCTGAAAGTTTTGACTCAGCATGCGTCTCAAATCCCAGCACGGTCATGTTCATGTCATCAAAAGTGAATGTAAAAGCTTTGTGCTCCACAGTCTCTCCAATCTCAAAACAATTACATGCTGAATAAACATCTGATCTATTGGCCCGCCAGTCTAAATGCTTAAAAACTTTGGCTTACCGCCTGTACTGTTTACCATAAATGAGATTTAAGAGGCTATAAAATCAGATTATTTTTGCCTGTTTGCTGACTCTCAAACACAAACAGCCAGAAGGCAAACTGTTGGAAATTGGATCTGAAAAATCAATAGAAATCCAGGTGCAAATTAGATTACGAAAGTACCACTTGCTGCACAAATATACTGCGGTATCAGTGTGTGTCTTTTTGAACTAACAGTCAATCACCGTATTATTTTGTTTCCCATTTTATTAGTGAAACCTAAACGTTAAATCTAAAGTAAAACATCCTCAGAACAACACAGTAAAGAACACATTTCGATACTTGAGATGATCCCATTCCCAAACAAGAGAGTTGATATTATATAATTTTTTTTCCACTGGCATTTGTGGCAGATGTTTTCTGCTGGAAAAGGGTCATGTGACAAATGACAACAGTGGGAAGGCCAAGCATGTAATCATCCAGTGAACCTGGGTGTTTTTCCAAAAACCACAGTTTTTCCCAACTTTTCAAAAGTCTTCTGGAGTAGTCAAGCCAAATAGAATAAACACAGCAAAAGTTAACATGGCCACAGTATTAATGCAAATCTGAGGCTTCAGTCGAACAGGCCTAGAGACCGGTGCCCTGGCAACCTGTCTGGAAAAACCTGACAACTGCTCACAAAGCAGTATGTAGTTAAACCAGAAATGGAAACCAAAGTTGTGCTTTGCCGCTTCAAAAGGCCCACCTTTTACTTTGACGGTGAATGGTCGTAATATTACCACCACTCCGAGAATGGTTGGTAAGTGTCTGCAGACAAGTCTGGGTCTTCCATTCAAACTATGGGCAGCTGTGGCAATCTGCTAATGACCAAAGCAACCACAAGGAGGTTATCGGTGCACCACCTAGCACTTCTTTATGACCAGTGTCACCTAGTTACAACCTTCTGTCAAACAGCTGTGGGATACACATTTTCTCAAGTGGCCTGTGGTTGACACGGTGTCACTGACTGGTCTCTAGACCTGTGTGATTGGGGCCAAAGTCGACTACCTCCTGTATCTTCATATTTAATGAACAGACATGAGAATGGTAAAAGTCTTTTGCATTTTATATTTGTGATTGTTAAATTTCAGCTTTCAAACTGCTGGACTAGAAGCAAGCATGTGGTTTGGTCCCTTTCAGTCAAGCCGTTATCAGTTTTACACTACTGCCACCACAAGTCTGACCCATGCTGTTAACCTGATCGTGACCCGAGTTGGTCACTGAGACAGAAAACCTTAGTTATCTACTTTGCACTCTCAGCAGACTTCGCAGACTGTCAGTGTTATAGTGAGGAGTGAGACTGCAGCTTGCAGAGGATCTGTAGCCAAGGCTGTGATTGATTACGTTTGCTTCTTAAGTGTATTTAGCATAGCTGTCCCACATCAATCACAAGTACGGATTTGTGGACTTCAACTCTGCAATCAGTTGCTCTGAAACCACAGAGAACTCTCACATCCTCTACATGACTGTGCTTTTTACTAACATTGACGGTTCAAGAGTTCCCCTTTAGAATAAAGCTACGACCACCACAAACGTATAGCATTTCTCCTTCCTGGTATTCTTCAGTGCTGCATATAAAGTAGGTCATACAGTATGTGCTTTGGAAGTACAGTACAGACCTATCTATCCATATGTGTATGCATTTTTCATGAGTCTCAGTGTGTATCTGTTGAGAGGTTTGTGAGCTTTTGTGTGTGTGTGCTGCCTCTGTCTTTAAGCAGGGATGTCTCCTCTGGAAGTTTCTCTCTGTGCTTCTGCTCCTCTGTTGTTAATTAGAAAGGACTGAATGGAGGAGCCTTGGAGAGCCTGCAGCGTGGCACAGAAAACCCAGAGATGGGATGGTGGTGGGAGTTAAATGAGAGGGGATGAGAGAAGAAGGCAGTGAGAAGCTGGAGGTAGAAAGAGAGAACTGCTGCGTGTGTGTGTCTGTGTTTTAGCAGAGGGATTTCCTTCCATCAGCCTCTCACTTGCAGCTGAAGTTAGACATCTTGATGACGAGAATCTCAATGCAGTTTAATTCTTTGAGCAATAACATTGTTTTTTGCACTTTAACCTCCAGCTGAGCTCATACCTCTGCTGCTGACCTGCAGCTTATCTTCTTGACGTATGAAGGATGCTGAAGAAATCTAAATGTTGACCAATTCCATTGACTCATGTAGACACTTGCGTAAAAGGCTTTAAAGCCTTTTGCAAATTAGTACATGGAATAACACTTGAATGATCCCTGTGGCGAAATTGGGGCATTGCGCAAGGGATCATTTAGTATGAGTGAGTATTAAGGATCTTATTTGCACAATTCGAGTGAAAATACAAAATTTGCTACTTCTTTATAGTAAAGTCAGGAGTGCTACAAGATTATTATTTTCATCTGGTCCAAATTGTACATGGTGGTGTGACTCTGTTATGGGATCTTGCTTGCATAAATAGAAACCCTGAGGAGGACAGAGCAGCACAGAATAGCACAGACATGAATGGGTTGCAAAGCAGCTTGCATATGCACAGTAACTTTAGGCAGACTAATTAGCCTAAATAATGCATCCTGTATGATAATTTGCTGTTGTGCACTGGCATTGACATCAGCTGTTCCCTGTTATAATTGTGGGCTGAGTTTTCCTCTTTGACCTCCCTGAATTAAGACTACACAAAGACTTTCTGTATGAAAAGTATTTTTTTTGGCACTCGTACCCATAAAACTTGCAGTGCATTCAGTGGGAAGCAGAGGGAGAGTGAGGATAAAGGGATGGAAAAGGGGGTAAATCAAATGGACCTTTGTCTGTTGACATATTTAACCTAAAATTAGTCTGTTTATGTGATTTGCAGCAATCCTGCGGGCATAAACACAACCACATGACGGGGCGAAAAATCTCAGCGCTGTGAGGCAAAACTTATTAGGGCCAACTGCAAACAATTTTCTGCAGATTAATGGTTCATTATGGTTCATTCAATATCTGGCTTTCTTAAGGGCTTTGCCAACTAGTGTTGTAAAACCGATCAAAATGACTCATAATGTGCTTGTAGTTTTATTTGACATGTTTCATTTTGATCTCCAAAGCCATTGTAGTGTGAATTGTTTCTCATCGGGACTTGGGGATTTGAGTGTGGATTAATATGCAACACAGATGTTCCTGTATGCTATTGCAACCGTTAAGTTATGCGTCTCAGAGCATGCATGTAGACCTTGCTACTGTGTGCTGGAGATTCTCAGAGAAACTTTGTATATTCTGCATCTTAGGTCCTGTAATCTATGGTAGACTCTTAACTTTATAGATCTGGTGCTTTGGGTCTGGTCTTTGCTGTCAGTCAAATCGGTTGTTTTTAGGAACTGATAGGATTTTTTTGATGTCAGCCACTTCCTCTATCTGCCAACGGTGCATCCCATGGAGGGCTTGGTATTTTACAGTATTTCCTTTTCTGTCATTGCCTGGCTTCTACTGCCTGATGCACTCTTGTGGCAAGTTAGATACTTCCTGGTGCATTCATGGATGCTCATTGTTTCATTCTGGGTTATGGCTCTGACACTCACTAATCCTCCTTTCCTCTTGTCAGTGCCCGTAGAGTTTCAGGATGCTGGACTACATGTCCAGCTTACTATTGCAACTGAGTATCTGATGACTGGTAGGGCTTAGATGTTGTTCCTAGAGCACCTGTTTTACCCTCTGAAGGTGTTTGGCTGTAGCTGACCATCTTGCATTTTCATCATGGTTTCTTTTAGCCTGTGTGATACCCAGATAGTTAGACCTGTCCACCACCTCTTCACCACCACATGACTGAGTCTCTATGTCCTTTCTCAAAATCCTAAACAAGGGTTAAGTGGATCAGCGATTCAATTCCTTATTCACTCCTGGTGTAGAGCTTGGAGTGTATGGTTGCTTAATTTCTGTATTTGTGTCCATTCCCACTCTTTTAATAAGTTGGATGTAAAGGTTCAGCGAGAACAGTGCTTGCTGAAGGTTATTAAAGCACATGTCTGTCAACTTATAACAGATGCTGCCTTTCTGACCTTATTTCCATTGCTCTTCTATTTGTCCCTTCTTGGCTTGTTTGAGAAGATCTTTGATGTTTTGGAGATGTTTTTAATGTCGATCCAGTTAGTAGGAGGATTCCCTTGTGGCTGCAAGCATCTCTTTCAATCCAACTTGTCAGTAAGCCAATGCAGGCTATGAATTTAGTCTGGCTACAGTCTATAGTGGATGCATCTATCTTTCCATCCAGCCATCATCCATATTCTGCCACAACTGTTTAGGTCTATCATGTATGGAATCAACTTACTGTTATGGTACAGAAAACATGTTTTACACATATAAAAAATGCCTGAAAGAGTACAACACAAAGAAATTTACAAACTGTATAAAAAAAAAAACCCCAAGCAAACTGTTCACCTTCAGTTGCTCAGCTGACATCCATCTGCTTAAATTCCCTAATTACAGCAGACTGAATCATTCCCTCTTCCTGTCTCTCCTCACCCCAACAGACATGTGTCTGCAGTCTGAAGCAGCAAGAGCTGAACCTAAGCCTGCACTAACCAGATGTTCCAACTTTGAAACACAGTATGTGGTGTCGTTGTAGGATAGTGCTCACTTACCCCTCCAGAGCTGCTTTGTCTAATAGCTGGTTAAACCTTCTTGTCTAATAAACGGTTACTAAGTTCCACAATCAGATGTCTAATTTTTATGTGGCAGTGTGTGGTTGTCTGTCTCTGTGTAAGCCCTTTGATGGATGTATGACCTTTCCACATCCACGTTTTCCCTAAAACTGCTGAAATAGTTTCTGATATTCTGCAATCCAGAGTTGGATTAATGGTTGATGGATGAATATATTATATAGGAAATTTCAAAATATTTGTTGACGGCACTTGATGAGCTGTTGATATCTTAAATTTGAGTATCTATTTCAATTTTGTCAGCACATCTTCTGTTCAGCAGTGTTGCCACATTTTACATTAAAAAAATAAAAACGCAAAGAAATGCTCACATTTCAAACAGGTGGAAGGAAGTCTGTATAGTGATAAAGAAATAAGCAGCAGGACGTTCGATAAGGGGAGTCAGACAAGAAGTAGAAAATCGCAACCATCAGAAGAGGAAATGGCATGCGGTGAAGTCAGACTAGGTGGTGACTCCAGTTATCCAGTTCCTGTATGTTGAGAATTATGTAGCATAACCAGTGTTATAGTACGGCTTGTTAGTGAGAGCACATCATTTCAGATGAGTGTATGCGTGGGAATTTCCCACACTACTTTTTACCCTCTTGACTTGCACAAAGAGGGCATTTCCCACGATGTGGCTGAGTCAGTTCATGCATTTGCAAAAAAGAAAAAGATGAGATGGAGAGTGTTCCATGCAGATATTTTTCAAAAAGAAATTCCTCAAACTGAGATTTCTTGACGTGTTTTCTCAACACGCACCCTTTGAGTGTGTTTGTGGCTTCTTTGCAATCTCCTTTAGTGAGTTTAAAAGTCTCTAAAGCAAAGGAGCACATTAAACACGGTTACAGTCAGCTCTCTTTGATTCTGAGTGCTTCATAAATACCTTTTAGGCCTTGTGCACCTCTCCTCTTACCAAGATTTATTGAAGCATGGGGACTGATAATGACTTAATTCATGGAGAAACATGACCCTCCTTGCTTTCTCTCTTTGTCTCCACTTCTTTATTACATAACTGTCTACTGAATGTACAGAGACAAGCAGTCTTAAAGCAGAGTTTTTGTGGGAGGCTTGAAGTTAAGCAGTGCTTTGCTTATTATGCTGTACGGGCACAGTCCTGAGGCCTTAGTAATCTTAATAACTGGACCCCTCTACGTTGTGGAATTTGTTGTTTATGAGCTTTAGAGGATGTGTTTTTTAGAGGATGCATTTTCCTGCACAAGCATTGGCCTTTATAGTCTTGCTCTGTCATGTATTTATAGCATTTGTAAAAGCTGTTGGGCTGTTTGCATATATAATAACACAGTGTACTCACACTGCATACGCTTTGCATGGCTGTCTCCAATCTACCTCAATATGGCTGCTGGCCATAGATTTATATGCTGGTCTGTAATTGCCCGTTGTTTGTCTGCACCTTTTTTCGGAGGCATCTTTCACACTGTAAGTGGAGGGATTTGTAATGATGGAGGAGGCAGGCCGTGTGTCGCATGTGTGCACACGCTCATTGCCTTGTGCGTGGTTGTGTGAATCTGAGAAGTGATCATTATGACTGGGCTGTGTCCTTGTTTTTCTCTTTAAACAACCCTGTACGCTCTAAATTGCACTGCACGCTGTTCCACCATTGTGCCTGAGAGAGCGACTGCGGGATTACAAGTGACTCGGCGTGAACTGGGGCAGAGGTTGTTGTCTCTGTACTCGCCCCGTCAGGCTTGTGCATTTGCAGGTGTGTTCAGTAAAGTAGAAAACTGTGAAATAAGAGTTATTCTGACAGAAAATAATTCAGTCCGTCTCATCTGTTTTCTGCATCTTGTGAGCTTGGTGCTGAAAAGCATCCGTTGCTCTCGCTGCTTACAAGTAGCTCTGCAGGCATCACATGGGTTTAAGGCAGCTGTGGTTCAGGAAATAGACAAGTTGTCCACTTATCCTAAGGTCAGTGATTTGACCTCCAGAGCCTTCAGTCTGCATTACATAGTTGCTGAAAGGGTGTGAATATAAAAGTGCTGCACAAGCATGCTTTCTGTCACTTACAGACAAAGAAAGTACCATCGGTGTTATCCATTTATCATTTATAACTGATAAATATGCTAATGTCCTAGATGTTCTAATATGAATGTAACATGACCACAATGTTACTGGTTTGAGTGCAGTTTGGTTTCATGTGATTTCCCTCTCTCTCTCTATTTCCTTATAATAATGCTGGGTTATATTTAACAGAGACGCATTTGCACCAGCACGTTCTAACCAAACAAATTAAGTGGTTATGGTTAGGATGCCATAAGTTACAAATAGATGACATTAATTGATATGCAAACTGAAAAACGTTTTGCGTTGATAGCATCTGAAACAACTGAAGGAAACTGGCTAGTTCCCATGTAGTTTAATGATATCAGGCTGAATGTGAAAGTAGATATGAAAGCGTTAAAGACCTTAATGTGAGCATGTCTTTTTCTTAAAATGTGCTATGTTATTTAGTCAGTTGTTTTGGCTTTCTTATGCATGTTTTCATTGTTCTTTTTTTACTTTTACAAACTATGATCACGATTACGTCATTACATCTGTTAAAGTCATCTACAGTGGTTGCTATCCCATCGATTGTTGGATTGGTGCACAACACTAGTCTAAAAACTGATTGAGTGGCCGAGTACCTCTTCATTTTGTGTGTTGAGTGTCCTTCATCTTTTGGCTTGTAGTTTAAAACACTTTTAAACTACTTAACATACTACTTCACAACGAGCTCTTCCATGATCTATTAGCTTCCCTGAGTGACCGACCCGTAAAACATCTACATACATTATCAGCATTTGCCAGTCGTTGGGATGACAGTGGGCAGATGGACGTTTTTTAAATATTGCCCTTCAAAGGTTACACAAAAGCAAGTCTCTGGAAAAGAGTTTTCAGTGACTCAAAAGAACATGTTTTCTCACATTGAAAAAAATTGGTGTGTGTACGTGTGCGTGTAGAGGACAGACGTACATGCATCTAAAGTAACAAAGAAGTCAAGCTGGGAACAGACTCGAGCATCGGTGCAGTAGATGGTTTCTTTCAGCTGTCCTCGCTGTTCCATTCCAACTGAACTGCAGGCTTTTTCACAATTGGCATGCGGGTACAGCAGATTACAATAATCTGTGCAGGATGTGGCAAATGCATAAATAAACAGTTACCAGGCTGTAGGAACTAAAATGTTGAAATGTTTTGAAATGAGCCTTAAAAGAAGCGTGCTGGTCGACAATAGCGGGAGCTGGTTTGTGTTGAGCTGTTACCTGTGGTGCAGACGACATTTTCTTTCTCTGTGTTTTCAAGGACAAAGTGGAAAGAGCAGAACTTTTATTCAGATAGCTGGAAGAAATCACACAGACCAACTCACACCTCCATCATGCACATGTACAGTATGCTGCAGCAGCGAAGATGCGCTTTTCAGGCTGATGTGTTTTGGAGAGTGCGCTCTAGCCTCGGAGCAGCAGAGGATGAAAGCACAGGGCGAGTATTCACTGTGGACATAATTGGGTGTAAATTAATTGCCTCTCATGCAATAACCTTCTAGATTGAATGAGTGTCTCCCTTTGTAATTCTGTTTTGGGAGTTCTGACTTTGAAGCACCTATGTCAGTGATTGAATCCTCCTTAATGGGATTTGAAATAATTGCTTATTTCTTCACATTTGAAAGTCTTAAAGCAGTTTCACAGCAATTGTATATGTATATGTTTGGCCTCTTGTGTTTGCAGGCAGGAAGATTAGAAAGTGGTCTTAAATGATATCAAATATGTGCAGGTTAAACATTCACATTATAGATTTGAAAATGAAGCAAAAATCTTGGGAGAGCCAAGACAGACAGTTTGATTTTTAGTAAAGTATCCTTTCTGGCTAAACTGAGACAGCTTTTCACCCTCTGGTGTATTATAAGTAAGATGCCACTTGCCGTACGCCATGTATGTACACACACTCATACACACACACACTTGGCAGATTTATAGACATTCATGGAAGAGCTATTTTGATAGATCTGATAAATAACACAGGCCAGAGAACCTCATGGTTTAAATACCTTCTTGTGGCGGGTAATTGCATGCAGCTGTGTGTGAACGCAATTTGGCAGCGCACGTCTGCATGTATGCGTATGTGTCAGCCCTCTTTGGCTTTTTGTGTGTGTTTGTGTGCGCGCGCGTGATTGGCAAGTGAGGAAAGAATAGCTGCTAAGATGGGAAAACTTGTGAAAGTATAATTTTGTTTACGAAAAGAAAGAAAAGGAGAAAACGAGTGCGATAGAAGCAGACAGTGAACGTTGCACTTACACTCAGCGTCTGCAGGGCACAAATAAGGTTCGGCTGATGAGCTGCTGCAGTCAGTGGTGTGATGGATGTGTTGGCTTTGACCTTACGGGACACTTTGCCTAAAAAAAATCAAACCCGTGCTGTGAAAAAGTATTTGCCTCCCTTCCTGATTTCTTATATCTTTGTGTATTTGACAAACTTACATGTTTCAAATCATCAAATTGTAATATTAAAGTAAATGCAAACTGCAGCTTTTAAATGATCATTTTATTTATTAAGGGGAAATAAGCCACTAGTACACCCAGGCCTGATTATTACCAGACCTGTTGAATCAAGAAATCAGGTAAATATAACCACAATGTAAAGAAACAGCTGAGAAACAAAGTAATTGAAATCAGTCTGAAAAGGGTTACAGAGTCATTTCCTAGGCTTTAGGACTCCAGTGAACCCTGGTGAGAGCCATTATCCACAAATGGAGAGAACTTGGAATAGCGGAGAACCTTCCCAGGAGTGGCCAGACTTCCAAAATTAGTCCAAAAGCACATCAACAAGTCAAATAGGACGTCATCAAAAAACCCACAACAACATCTAATTGCAGGCCTCACTTGCCTCAGTCAAGGTCAGAGTTCATGATTCAATAATAAAGAAGGGACGGGCAAAAATGGCATCTATGGGAGAGTTCCAAGGAGAAAACCACCGCTGTCAAAAAACAACACAAAGGCTCGGCTCATATTTACCAAAAAACATCTTGATGAGCCTCGAGACTTAGGGGGAAAATATTGTCTGTGGACTGGTGAGACAAAAGATAAACTTTTTCAAAGGTTTGAGTCCCGTTACATTTGGCAACTAACACAGGATTTCATAAAAAATCATGATATCAACAGTCAAACATGGTGGTGGTAGTGTAATGGTCTGGGGCTGCTTTGCTGCTTCAGGTCCTGGAGGTCCTGGAGCTACTTTTTCACACAGGGCCAGGTAGGTTTGATAACTTTTCTCCTCAATACTCAGGTTATTTTTGACTAATATAACAAATTGTTTGTTGATCTGAAACACGTAAGTGTGACAGGAAGGGGGAAAATGCTTTTCACAGCACTGTATCTAATACCTCTGTGAGATTTCATTAAAGCCTTTTCTAGGAAAAAATGCATAATTTATTTAAACACAGAGAGTGAATCCCTGCTTTGTGTCTAAACCCAAAAATGTCCATTTGTTTCTTTTCTGTATTTATTTTTCTGGTTTAAAGGATTATTGTGTTTTTTCAATCAAAGCATTGTTTGAGTTTAAGCCACTTCTTCTTCTCTAAATTTCCCAATGTGAGTTAAATTGAAATATACTTAACAGATTTTTTCCCCATTTAAATGAGAAAATATTACACTGCTCTTATACTGCTTGTTCAGTATTCGGCTGGAGTCAGGAGATGATTAGTCTGGCTTAAGAACAGTAGCAGACAGCTGCCCCTGCTCTGTCAAAGGATCACTTATTTATACATATGCTGTTTGACAGAATTAAAACTGTATGAAAGCTGACAGCAGTTAGTGAGATTTAGGGGCCCAGGTGTGCCGACCTCTAAATATGCTTTCAGTCTTTTTATTGAGCTAAAGTAACTGCCTCCTGCCTCCAGCTTCATGTTTACCCTACAGACATGAGATGAGCATCAATCTTTCCAACTAACTCCTGGGCATTTGCAAAAAAACCATTACTTTCAAACGTCACACGCTACTTCTGAACTCTTTATTTTTTTTTATATTGATTTCAATCTTGTCAATAACATGAACTCTAGATGTACTGTAAGGTGCTGGGAAATTCCTATCAGCTGCTGACGTTCCAGTTAGCCCGGAGGTTTCATCCAGGTTTCACATCAGGGATAGAATATCTGAAAATTACATGTTTTTGAAACACTTGAACATTCAAGCAAAGGTGTAGGGTGTATACTTTCTTACAGTACAAAGAAAACACACAAGCTACTGTTCTGTGTTTGCCGTGTAGGCATTAATCGTCACTCTTGGATTTATTTTGTACTAGAATGACCTTTTGGGATACTTGTTAACTTTTCATATCTGTTAAAAAGGAGCTTGTCCCTTGATGCAGATTATCATCTGTTGTTTGGAAATATCTGGAATTTAGGGCAAGTGATGTGATGTTAACCAAAAACAAATCATATGCAAAATCTCATTAAACTGCCTGAAAACACACCACAGGCTGTATACAAACACGAGGGCCAAGAAAACCAATGCAGCTGCTGCTGACGTGAATCAACTTGGACTTAAAAAAAAAAAAGAGCCTGTACAGGATGTTGCTGTATCTGTCAGCTCATAAAGACGCATGCAAATCAGTAGCACCGTGTGCACCGAAGGCTTGAGGAGAGTGGTCGGCACACTGGAAAAAAGATGTTATATCTCCTCGCGTAGGTTTTTTTTCCAAAGTGGCGAATGTTGCAAAGTATGCACAATGTCACAGTCGAGTACTTTTGCTTCGAGTTTTAACCATGTAGGTAGAATGAATGGACTGAAAGACCTTATATTTTGCTTGTTTTAGACCCACTTATGTGAGTAAATAAGCACTTTATTTGTCTGAAAAGATGTTTTAATTAACAGGAATATGACACAATATAAAAGCGAAAGCAGTGTTGACTTAATTTAATGTTAATTTTTGGTACAACATGGATGTAAAGGCAGTAAACCCAGCTTTCTCACTAAAGCCAGTTAATATCCATGATAAGTAGTCACAATCTGAATGTGCACCTGTAGACATAACATCACAATATGAGATACAAGGTGCTGATCTGTAGATACCGATCCAGAAGTGCCATTGCAGCTGACCAGTCAAAATGTTGTGGTATCCTAACTTTGTCACAATGGCTACATAAAGATGAGCTTATGGTAGATGAAAGGATAAAACAAGACTTCCACTCCAAGGTAAATATCCCACTTTCACTGCATTGTGAAACAGTCTTTCTGACTCCTTACTCTGGCAGAAAGCCCTGAAGGCAAACCTCTCCCATGTGTGGTCTTTGCCTCACGTTGCAAAGCTACAGCATCACAAAAACCTGACTGGTCAGTTTCACTGATGGTCCCAGAGCAACAGCAATGTATCTGTATTAGATGGTGCTCCTTTGGCTTTGTGCCTCCCTAACAGACTGCTGGCCTTCGTGGTTATTGGAAGGAACAGGAAGGCTATATTTTTTTGCTATAACATATCTTTTTTTTTTTTACCTGACATTTTTGTTGTGTGCCTTGATGCTTGCTTACTCAGCCTTTTATACAGTTAAAAATGTGCACAATATAATTTTGATGCTGTGAGATGAGTAAACGCTAGCCTAGTAGTTGCATTATCAGCTGTAGATAGGAAATGATGAGTAACAAACAAACAAATCCATCCTGGAAAAAGAGCCCAACAGTTTTTGTTTTTTTTTGTTTCACTTTTCTTTTATTTTTTTTTTTATTTAACCCAGAGTAATCTGATCAGCTGCTGAGGTAGAGACTGGTTCTATCAGGAAACTGTATAAAGGGACTAAAGCAGCCCAGATTAACAGTTCAAAATTACAAAATCAGATAGCAAGTGCCTTTTCTTTTGTATTTTTTTAAAGGCCCTCATTTCTTTTCTTTCACTGTATTTCTGATTAATTCATTTGATTCTCCCAGTCTTGTATAAATGCTTTTGCCGTATTGCCAACCTCTTGTGTTTTTCCTCAGCTCACCAAGTCATATTTAAACCTGCAATTTATGTGGATAATTCCAAATTTGGAGCATGCTTTTCACAACAATAAGTGTCGGTGCACAACTATCTAAAATTTCCCGAAAATAACCCCCTAATACTTTAATACCACAAGCTGCGGAGGACAAATGCGCTCTGACCCCAGCGCAGTTGGTATTCGTTTCAGTGTCGATTTGAGCCTTGTTTACCTGTGCTTGCTGCAGCAGCAGATGTGTGAGCCTGTGGTCTGAGCAGTTTAAATGGGATGCGGCAGTCCTGCTGACAGGCCTATTACACACTCAGAGGAGAAAAAAGGGGGGAAGCCATAAGGAGACACAGCTGTCCAGCATAAGAGCACGCAGCATTCGTCATTAAAAAAAAGAAGCTCGTTATGGCAAAAATATGAAAAAAATTATGTAAAGTGAACAATATATAAACTGGTCAGCTGTTTACATACCAAGCATGCACGAATATAGAATAGAATAGAATAGCTTTTTTTTTTAACAGTAGCAGTTGCTCTTATTTCATCCCTGGGCAGTTGTTTAGTGTGTTGGCTACCATGGTAAAACACATAGTGGACAGATTGTTAGAGCAGAAGGATGTTTACTCTTTGTATTTGCCTGGATTTCAGTGTATAAATAAACATAATATATAAATATTATATCTATATATATCTATAATAAGAGTCAAATCTCTGTGTATCTGTTTATGTATTTTTTGTGTGCAAACATCAGAATTTGAGCAGCCACATTTTGGCATGCAGGTACATCATGTAACTCTGAGGGTTGTTATCTATATAAAATAATGTGATGTCATCATATTGCCTAGCTACCACCCAGCAACAGGCTAAAATGACCCAGTTTTGGCATTTATGAAGTTAGAAGTTAGACTCAACTAAAAAAGGACAAGAAACATTTTTTTAATTCAGTGTTTATAAGTTTAGAAATGTTTAGAAGTCCTTATATAGCCATGGCTCCCTGCTACTGCCCTGATGTTGCCCCCCCCCCACTTTCACAGGATATATTGCATGCTTTGTCACACAGCAGAGCTGTAATCAGTACAGGCACGGTCTGAAAATGTTTGTAAGTGTAACACAGACACAGAGCAGGAGTGTAAATGTTTAGTTTGGGACTAAACAGAAGTGTTACTTTGTTTCTTCAGTGAGCCCGTGAGAGTGCACCCTGCTTTTCTTCATAATGACTCCCACTGATACCGTTTTATCACCATTTTCATTGAGCCTGCATGGCTAATTTCCTCGTGGCAGAGTAGATAATGAAGATGGACTTGGCGTGGCTGTAACTAACCTGATAAGTTGCCAGATGATATTTAGCCTGAACTGACTTGCAGAATCACTCAGGTTTCATGTTCTATATACCAGGAAATGGCAACGGATTCAAATGCATTTGTAAAGTTGAACTCCCTTTAAAGGTAATGGTTTAGTTTGTGGAGGCAGGCGTCTGGGGTCACACATTTCATAAACTTTTTTTGTGTGTCTTGTATTTTCAGTGCAAGATTTTGGCAGGGAAATGAAAACAAAGCAGGCGGCTTATGGCAAAGGTCCCTTGTTTTGAGTATTCAGACTGCCCAGGGAAATATAGCAATAGCAAAAAATGTGTTTGGTGTGGGTTTTTTTTGTTTTGTTTTTTTTGTTTAAATGTTATGGCAGTCATCCGATATGAAATGGCTTCCCTTTGCATTAAAAACACTCAAAGGCTTCAGTCACACAGTCCATGAGACCAGTTGTTAACCTGCTGGCGTTTGCTGGGAAAAATGTGCACACTCTGATCAGTTGGTGAGAGGTTTCTGGATGTTGCTGGCTGTCACTCGGCAAAGAAAAACAAAGCAAAGAAGTTCTGCACCAAAAACCTCTTTGTGACTGCTTTTGGTTGCTGACAGATTTTCATGGTCACTGTAATTTGCATGGACGCCAGGAACTTAAGTGCAAACATTCGCTGAGCTGTAATAAAATTTGAAAAAGTGTGTTGCAAACTCGAAACGGAGACTGTTCGCCTTCAAGTAAAAGTTAAAAAGTTAAAGTTTTGCCTTTTTTTTTTTTTTGCCTTAACGCTGAAATCAAATGTGCAGTTTTTATTTTAAAGCAGTTTAATTTTCTGGTTTGCATCACACTCCTCAAAGTTTCATTGTGGCTCAGCGAGTGTTTCGCAGAGAAGTGCAAACTACGAGCGACCGCATCAACCAGAAGACATTTCTGGTGCAACCCTGTATGCCTCTTTGCAACTAATTTCACTTTGCAACTGCCAAACAACCACTTGCCAACCAGTCAGAGAATAGTCTGTTTTCCCTAGTGACTGGTGGTTGCCAGGCCAACCGGTCTGTAGGCCTGCCTCACTAGTGCCTTAGTCATCACCTGATAAGTATTTTAATTACTGATTAATCCATCCGTCCATTCTCTTCAGCTTATCCAAATCAGGGCCACGGATGGGTTGGAGCCTATTCCTGCTGTCGTGGCGAGAAGCAGTGTACGCCCTGGATAGGTTGCCAGTCTGTGCTTCCCATTTCAGAAATAATTGAAGAATAAATGCAAAATATAATTTGTGATCGCAGGATGAGGGGAAATCCCAAGGAGCATTTTTTTACTTTCATTTAACATGTGACAGTTTTTCAAGGCAGACACTTGATCACTGAGTAAATGATCCCTAGCTCATTTGATGGGCTAACTGACAGCTCCTTACTGTTTCATTAAGTAAATGATCAGACAGATGTGCTGGAGACACCCATTTGTTTTTTGTGTTGCGTCATAATTAGGAGTGTAACAATTCTGAAACTATTCCAAACATGGTCTCGTTTCATTTTTCCATGGGGGATAGTTCTCCTCCATCTGCCCGCCCCATTTCCACCAATGTTGAGCTGTCATTAAGTTGCTTATAGATGTGTTAATAGAACATAGAGACATTGTAGCACAATAGTTAAGGGCAGCAACCTGGACCCTGACTGTAAACGCATAAGAACTTCTGGAGGGTTATGTGCTTAAAGAGATTTATTTATTTTTTATTAAGATTTTTATGTCTAAATGGAAGCTTAATAAGGGCGGTTTGGAAATGACTTCAGTAATGTGTATTATGGTAATAATTTCCATGCATGACAAATCAGTGATGCTGTGCCAAAAAGCATGTGCTAACTGTGTTTGTGCTAGTTGGGCATGGGAAGCTGTTAATGTCAGGTTAAAGCGCGCTACTCTGGTAGACGCTGCATTTCAAAATAAAAAAGCAAGACCTGAAAATACAGAATAATGGAGTCTTTTTTTTAGTTCATGATCAAGTAATGATTAAGCAACCATGGCTGTGGTAAAAAAGACTTCCTGTTTTTCTTATTCACACCCTCCTTTAAAAAAAAAGACGCCAGATGAAATGATTCCCGTCACAGTCGCTCTGAGGAGCTTCAGTGTGAGTTCTCTACGGGATCAATACATTGACTGACTCAATCCACTGCCTAGATTGGTTATGTCATTTAGACGGACTTCTGGACCTGATGTTTCCCGTCCCTAATGCTACCGATCTGCTATATTGATAGTCGGCTAGATGGAATTGTGGCTGGCTGTGGTCAAGTAGAAATCTAAAGCTTTCTGTCACTTACTGTGAGGAGAAGTGCCCGAGGAAGACACACATACGGTCCAATACACACGCTTACAGATTGTTTGCAGCGCTCCAGATTGTGATTGATTGGAAAGGCGGCTGTGTAATCAATAGCAGCAGCGGCGAAGCAGATTGTGGTCATTTCTTTTACCTCCGCTTAGGTTGAAGAGAAAAGAGAATGTCATCAGCTGCTTGTTGCCTTTCTTTGTGTCAGAGGATTTTTGTTGTTGTTGACATTTATGTTTATTATTTTTTCTTCTTGTTGAAGGAATCTCATCACTTGTTTCATTCACATTTAGAATAATATTACATGTATTTCACGTATAGCACAAGTGATATTGAGGGTGATAATATTTGGGAATTAAAAGCCTTCAACAACAGCAGTGATAGATTTGTGTGTTTGGCAGCGTGGCCTTTCTTGTGATTAGCAGTGACGGCAGCATAGGTATTTGGATTGATAGGGACTGCAGGGACTGCGCGGCTGACTTGTGACACAGTGTGAATTAACACTGTGCTTTATTAAGTGGTTTCTGTGCTGGCCTGCAGTTTTTATCACAGTGGAAATGAGGAATTTCAGCTTTGTTTTCAGTTATTCTCAGGAGGCTGTAACAGGAATGCTTGCCAATTTTTAATCAGTCAGCTTTGGTAAAAGGTTGGAAATTACAAGACTAAAAAAAAATCTGAATCTACAGAGGCTACTTTTTACTTGAAACCATTATGCTGCTTGTTTCAAAGAGCTGCCAATTTGATGTGGATTCTGTATTCAGATAGATTGTACAGTTTTGGAAGTCAGCTGAGGACAGAAGAGGGATGTTGCCATCATATTTAAGGAGATGGGTGAGAGATAAACAGCCAGATTGTTTAAGACTGAGTAGTACATGTATCTTTCTGATGAAGCTGTGTGTGTTTAAATGGAAAATGTATACAGCTTTTACGGTTTCCTTTCCTTCTTTTATGTCCTGTGTCATAAGAATTGTATTACAATAGGTGCATGTTTCCTCATTTCCCCTTTTTGCTTGAACCGCATACATCAAATTGCATAACTCGGGTGAAAGGTGAGGGACATTTGGGTTAGTATACATTCACTGCCCACTTTATTAGGTATCAACCTTGGGCTAACCCTGTACTAGTGTTGGGTTGGAGCCTCTTTTGCATTCTGAACTGTTGTAATCCTCAGCAATTTCTACTCACACTGACATGATTTGTTGCCCACCACATCACAAAGGTGCTCTACTGGATTGAGATGCGGTGACTGTGGAGGCCATTTGAGTGCATCCATCCATACTTTCATGGTGTTTACACCAAATCCAACCCCACCATTTGAATGTTGCAGTAATAAAAAGATTCTTCAGACGAAGCAATATTTTTCCAATCTTCTGTTGTTTAGTTTTGATGAGTCTGTGAGAACTGTGGCCTCAGTTTCCTGTTCTTAGGTCACAGGACTGGCATCTATGTGTTTTTTTTTATTCTGCTGCTGTAGCCCATCTGCTTCGAGGTTTGATGTCTCATATGTTCAGTGATATAAAGAGTAGTTATTTGAGTTACTGTTGGCTCTTATCCTGCTCTAATCTCTGACATCAACAAGGTGTTTTCAACCAGACAACTGGAGATCCTAGTGTGGGAAAATCCTAAGAATTAGCAGTTTTCTGAAATACTCAGTTGTATTTTTACAACAATGTAGACTGTTTTTTTTTCCAGTATTGATGGCACTTTTCCTTTGTGAATTTTATGTGACTTCCTCCCTCCAGACTCTCTGAGTAACTCCCCACAGGACCAGCAAATTATCAACGATCAAACTTCATCAATAGACTTCCTAAATCCCCGTGGGGAAGTTGTGCGACTATCGATTTCTCGTGTCTTGTTTTAATTACTGGTGAGAAATGAGGGGGTCGGATGCAATTTCAGTCATGCGTGCGTGTGCGTGTTTGACCCACTGCCTCCGATAGCAAACCTCCAAGTTCTTTTGTGCACCAGAGGTCAGTTTGACCCAAAGATAAATTACTTCCTGCGTTGGGAAGTGGTGACCGCTTGACCTATTGAACATGTAATTTAATTTTTGTGCTTTTTAGGGCATCTGTCAGTAACTCACTGCATATTCATTCACGAATCATCTGCAAAATTATCTGTATGTATTTATTCAGTAAGATAACACTCTGCATATTTATGCTTATATTTGCATGCCAGTGGGGCGTTGGATGATTCATGGCATTCTTCTGTCCAGCAACCAGTTAGCGTAGCTTAGTATAAAGACTGGGAACAGGAGGAAACAGGAAGCCTGGCTCTGCTTAAAGCTTTGTGTGTTTGTGTCCAACTGACAGTTTGCTGTTTTCTGACTACTTCTTGACTCTAAACAGTGGCAACGCCAGTAATGACAAAATTCCAAAAAGCACCCGACACAAAGCAAAAACTAAACTGGAATAAATCTACATGTTTATCGACACCATTGTTTAAGTAAAGACCGAGTATTTGTTTCCCCATTTAGTGCTAAGCTAAGCAAACTGGCTGCTGGTATCATTTAGTCATTGCTGGAAAAATATGGCTTTTTCCAACCACCTCTTGCAGCTCTTCCAGGGAGACTGTGAGGCATTCCCAAGGCAGCCGAGAAATGTAATCTCTCCGGTGTCTCTTGGGTCTGCTATGGGGCCTCCTCCCAGTTGAACATGCCTGAAAGTAGGTAATCTAGTGAGATGCCTGACCCAAGACTGACTGGCTCCTTTCAATTTGAAGGAGTAATGGTTCTTTCGAGTCCCTTCAGAATGATCTAGTCTGATCCCAGACACCCTGCAGATGAAACTCATTGTCACTGCTTGCATCTGGAGTCTCATTCTTTTGGTCACCAAACACAGCTTGTGAACACAGGTGAGGGTATGAATGTAGATCAACCAGTAAATTTTCCCACTCAGCTCTCTCTTCACCACAGCAGATTGGTACAGCGTTCATTCTGCTGCAGATGCTACACCAGTGTTAATCTGTCTAATCTGTTAATCTCCAGCTCCACTCTCCCCTCACTTCACCAACCCAAAACTGGACACTCTGCCTATTTCCGGCTGTTTCACACTTGCAAAACACCCCAGTGCGAGCAGAAAGTCTTGGCTGGATGAAGCCAAAAGAACCGCATCATCTGCAAAAAGCAGAAATGAGATGCTTAGACGACGAAGACCAAGTGCTCTCATTCTGTTTTCATCCACTCCAACTTCTAACCTCAGAATTGTACAACTATTGTTGACTAAAGCATTGATTTTTTTAATATGTATTATATATTGTTTCTACATACTCATATTGGTTTCAGTACACATTTTCTGCTATATCGACCAGCTTACCAGCTATGCTTACCCTTTCTCTCCTCGCTGTCATGTAAAATTAATAAATATCTGTTCAGTTCAATTCAGGTTTATTTATATAGCAGGAAATCAGAGCAACAGTCTCGTCAAGGAGATTTATTGTTGTATTCAAGAAAGAAACAGCAACAATCAAACAACCTTGGTCCAGCACTTGGTAACAGTAGGAAGAAAAAACTCCCTTTTAACAGGAAAAAAATCCTCCAGCACGGCCAGGGAGGGGAAGCCACAACCGGTTGGAAGGTGAGGGGAAAGAAAAAACGACAAAAATGTCTTAATGTCCTTAAAGCTGTAGCACATTTTCCCCATGATCTTGAAAATGGTATTGATTATTGATCATTTCAAGGCATATTGGAGCTACAAGTTACAGCAAATATCTAGTTATTAAAGTCAAATTTAAAAAGACAATTTAGTCACAAGCCTTTGTTGTGTTCAGTCTTCTCCTTTTTGAATTCAATGCTTTAGAGATAACAAGAGTCTATAATTAAGAACTGAATTTATTTTTTAGAGTTGTTAAAAGTGGGATGAACATTTACCTCAAGGAGACAAATATAGTCCGGTGCTGGGGGTGATGCTGTTCAAATTAGCAAAATTACTAACAAGGAGTTTTGTAGGAAGCTGCTGTTTTGCTAAATACGCCAAAAACTGAAGGCTGTTTTACAAGAACTTATTCAGCAAATTAGGCCAGAAGCTGGTGAGGAAAATAACTTCATGTACAGAATAGATGACACTTATGCCAATAAATAGTTTCAATCTGTGCTGCAAAACTGAAAAATGATGTCCTTTGCAAATATTCAGGTATTGCTGAACAGCTGCTGTATCCACATGCTGAGTGAGTGGCTGAAGTTTGATATACAAGGACTTCTGATATTTTTTATTTTTTTGACCCTGTGTCACCCACGGTGTGGATTTATTGGTGCAGAAATGGAGCAGTAGACAGTGACAGATTGGTGATGAAGAGAGAAGAGAGACAGGGGGAACACCTCTCCTTGAAAAAGCAGAGCAGGACTGCCTTTTAGAGTTGTGTAGGTGTGAATGGGATTTTCTTCCTGACACTGTGGGAATATGAGGTGAAACTGAAATTCCTGTTATAAAAAGACGCCGCACTGTATATGTCGCTAATGTGTTATTACCTGTTGCATTAGCTAATTGCCTTTTCTGTTCAGGGAGAAACATCGAGATTTTCAGTGTTACTGTACGTGGAGAGAAAAAAGGAATTTCTAGATTAAAGAGAGAAGTAGTCTTTAAAAGGGATCTCTACTGATTTAAAAAAAAATAAAAATAAAATATACATATATATATATTTGGCAACAGTAAGGTGAACTTAATCATGATCATCACTGCTCTGAGTGAGAGAATTACTGCAGGTGCCCAAGCTGGACGGTACATATTTCTATGTTTAAAAAAAACAATTATCTGTAAATATGTGACCATTATTGAATATTCAGTTTCCACTTTAAATATGGATGTTGTTGCTGTGAAATGAAACTCACTAAGCTTGAATTCCTGAACGGATCTGGAAGCCGGTCTTTTAGTTTCTTCGCTAAACTGGAAGTATTTTCTCCCTTGGTCTGAAAGACATGATAACAAGGTTTTTTTGGTTTTTTTTATGAATCAATTATCAGTTATTAATCAGTCATTTGTTGATCACCCCCACTTGAACATAAAGTACTTTCATAGCGGACTCTGACGCCTTTCAATGAGTAAGACCAGAACTATCACATCAGCTGCCATCTTCCACGTGTATGTTTCGCTGTACCATGGTACAGTATTGTGTTATTGACTTCTTCTTCAGCATCTAACTATAGAACACTTGTAGCTGTATGCTCCCCACTTCAGTTCCAGAGGAATTGCCTCCTTGGCACACACTTGGTACACTGTAGTCCCTACTGTGCTGAAGAAAAACAAGTACCATTGTGTTTTTAGAATTTTGGTACTTGATGGTACCATAAGTATTGATTCTGATGACATCTGTAACCAGGTTTGTGAACATTTGCAGTCAGTTGCAATGTACTCTGAGTCTGAGTTTATTAATTAGACAGTTAGCCATTATTTGCTAACCTTTGCCTGTCAGTCTGAGAGTGATTGCAGTCAGTGGAGGCCAAATTGCAATTGGCTGGTTGCCTTAGATTGCCTTAGATGCCCAAGGCAACCAGCTTGTTTCTGTAACTACTTGAAATTGCTACTTAAATAAAATAAATAAATAAATTCAATTACTTGGTAGCCACCGATTTATCTGATGTGATTTATCTGATTTAAAGAATGGTAGAATCCTTCTCCGCCATCACTGCCTGCTTCTTTTATGAGCGTGGAGTAATGTGAAGGAAACAGGGTTCACTGTGTGTCCAAACAGCCTTCCTTCAAAACATTTAAGTGATCTTTACTTACTTTTTCCTATAGTATGCACAATTGCAGTCACTGACTGGTCATACATGAGCGTAAAAACGAATTTGTTTCTGCTTTTTTCTTTAAAGTAGCACCTCTCCCTCCACCCTCTCTCTGTATTTGCAGGGCACACATGTACTATACAGCTGCAAATGCATGCATTTTGTGCAGCTTACATAAACCCACTAAAGACGTAAACTGGGGCCTCAGAAATTAAGCTGTATTAAAGATCGTGGGGCAAGATTTATTCTCTGTTCTCTCTCCAGAAATTCAATTTGCCTTTTGAGAATTTTCACACACTTTGCACTTTGATTCTCTCTCTGTGGTTAAGCTAATTTCATCTATGACACCACGCAAACTCAGTTATGTAAACCGGCGCATCTGCTACATTAGACATGCGTGAAAAGTAGCATATTCATACCCTAAAGCATCATGGGGGCTGGACTCTCTCTGTGCGAATCAGTTTCAAACATCAAAGGCCAGTTCCAAAGAGAAGTTAATGCTCACATGTAAGAGTCTGTCTACGTGTGTGTATTTTTTATCATCCTACAGGTCATATCAGTTAGTGAGCTTCTGCAGCACTGCTATTAATCAGCAGGTATCTCTTCTGCTTCTTCTTCAAAACAGGATATGAAGCAAGCCCACTTCCTGTCTGACTTTATCTGCTGTGATGGCAAGTGCACCTCAGCGCATATTGGTTCCTTTTTTTATTTCCCCTGAAGTTATTGCTGTTGTTGAGTCCTCTCTTTCTGTTGAAACGCCCTTTGATTTTTCACTATATCAGGTGGCGTGAATTTCAACAGGCAGTTGGATTCAGTTGACTTAAATTCCCTCCTGCAAAGAAGAGGTTCCTTTTAAAAAGAATCCAGGACTACAAAGGTTTTCCCAGTTCCTTCGTTCCTTTTCCTTTGATGACAGTTTGCCGCTTTGATGTAGCCTGAACTTTGCTGCAGCGTGATGCCAGCTTCAGTATCAATATTGAGTGAGAACCAGCAAATGAAGGCTTTCGCTTCCGAGTTTGCATCCAGAATGGGAAATGTCTTCCCACTTGAAAGACATTACATATTCTGTTTTTGAAATAACTGATAAGAAATGACATTTATAAAGAAGTGGAGACTAAATTTAGCTCTCACTTGTTGAGCAGCAGCTTTTTTTTAATTGCTCGAGGTATGTGTTGCTTTTCACCACATCCCCAATTAGCATCCAGTACATCAAGGTGAGCTTAAAAGAAAAGAAAATCATTTTGTAATGCCTAAACAGGCTTGGTGAAATGGGACTGCTTACTGTACTGTACTCTCAAATTTTTGGCTATATCATGTCTGGGTAGTTCTCTGCAAAAGTGATGAACAGGGAGGGAGAAACTGTCAGGGTGTAACTAAAGAAGGGTTCAAACAGAGGGCAGCATTGCTCTGCCTGCGGGGAGGCCCGTCATGACGTTTGACCTCTTTACCTTTACTGCTTTGATCAAAAAGAAGGTTTGGACCTTAAGGAGAACTTGATACAAAGGAGAAAAGAGATCTGTCAGAAACAGGAAAACACACTATTAAATTTTAATGTAAATGTGCAGCACAGGAGCAGTAGTTGCATGCAAACATGAATGCAGAGACACAGCATTTCAACCCAGAGCTCCCCTTCACATCGCTGAGGTTAATTAGGTAGGACGTCATCTGCATATTTGACTAATCCGCCAAGAGTCTGCATTCCTGCAGCAGCACCTCTCCTCCATTATCTAATCGCAAGTCGTCTTCTAAATCTATTTAAGCTCTGCTGGCTCGGTTTATGCTTCTGGTGAAAGAACAGAAAACAATGGAGGAGTGACAGGGCATCAGACTGAGTTCGGGAATTTGGGTTGAACATGGAAGAGCAGAGCAGAACAGCTGTGATAAGAGACCTGGCCTCATTAGAAAGTGATTTACAAAGTTCAAGTTGTTATCCAGTGTGTGTGGCATTCATTTTCAAAAGGCACATCGCCTGCGTCTTGTACTTTTTGGCAGGGTTTACACATTAAATACAAAGTTCACAGGTTCTCTCACTGGGCAGCAGTGAATATAAATACATCTCTATCAATGGGGTTGAGACTCCTTCTCAGAGTTGAGGCCCTCGTGGAGCTTATGAAACAGATCAAATATGCATGAGTTTTAAAATAAGTAATAGGACAAGAAAGAATAATATTGTAATATGTCAGGCCTCTAACAGTTAGTCAGCTGTGGTCGTAGAGGTTGAGGGAATTCCCTTCATGGTCAAACTGCACATAATAACACTTTTTTCTAAGAGAATGCCAGACAAGAATATTATTACCTGCTCATCTACACATACACTGAAACAATATCATGTGTATTTAAACAGTGGCTTAAAGAAATGTCCATTTGCATGAAATGTGCAAAAAATATTGATTTCTAAGTATGACTAATTATGTAACGGGTATGAAAAATTAAGAGCATTGTACACGTGGCATGGTTTTGATTATAGGTTTTCTCCAAGACACCACCCCGGGTGTTTAACAGAGGCCAAGGTCAGCTGATCCAAGCAACCTCAAGCATAGCGTAAGCGAATAAATAACTACACATAACAAATATCATGGAAATCAGTTCAGAACTGCTCTTATAAATCAGGTACCAGTTGGACACTAATTACATCACAATGTGCTGGCTGCCATTTAAGCCAACTTTTTTAACATGCAGGCTAGTCCAGTAGAGTCAATGGAGGTCCTGCATTGTTTGAATATACGAAATGAGACAGTAAACAGCTGGTGTCATCACCAATATTAATGTAGATAATAACTGTGAGTAAAATGCTCCAGACAGGACTCGAGCTTGTGTTGATTGTGCCGTCAACCAACACCCTGTGTATTTGTTCTTCTCCACACTATCAAATGAGACTAAAGGGATATGTAAGTATATCAGAAGAGGAGCCCAAGGCGATACTTGTATCTTTAAAATATGATGAGAAGGGGGTCCTGACCAAGTGTTGGTATGTATCCAGTTGAGAGCAAGAATGTTAGGCTAAATTTCTTATGCAAGTTCTCGTTGACGTCCTTAGAAGAGCAATAGAAAGCATTCTTACAGGAAACATTACCAACTATTAAAAGATGTGCACAGACCAAGACCACAAGGCTTTGCAGCAGCTGATTAAATCTGCCCAGAACACCCCTGGCACCCTGCTATGTGTCTGCTCAGAGCCTAAAGCATACTAAAGTATACTTCGATGCACACAGACCACAGCCTGTTCACCCTGCTGCCACCCAGCAACCCGCTGAACCACCAGACTTCAGAAGTTTCTTTCCTCGGGCTGTGAGATTATTGAATTCATCTGCCACGCCGCATCAAAATATAGCTTCAAAAATATATTTTTCTAATTTTATATTGCTTTTGTTTTTTTTTTTGTCAGTGATATAAATGAGACGTCATTTGCAAGCTTCCTCAACATTGTGTGGCATAATAATAAATACAAATACTGATTCTAAAACTTTGAAATGTAAAATTGATGAAATGTAAGCGACTGCAGGGAATCTGCAAAGGGGAAAAAAAAGCTCTAGAAGAGGCCAGAAAAACTATGCAGAGCAAAGAAGGGCTCTCTGTTGGCTTAAGACCAACCCCCAAATGCAAAAGGAACCCAGTAGTGTTACACATCGGCCATTGCTCTACAACCTGGAAGTGTGCCGTAAACAGAACACCTTGTTCGGCTCTGGCCTTTACAATGAGACTCACGCATGCTGCAAACAAGATTTCCTCATTCCCTCACAAAGTGGCTACACAAATTAGTTTGTGCAGGTTTTTATGATGGTGATATGCCGCGGTGTATGACTGCTGTGTTTTAGCGTTAATACGGCGAGTTTGGGAGTTTGTCATGTGGAAAATATCCACCACTTCCAGAGATTCCTTCTACTGCAGGGCTTAATGACTCAGTGTACATGTTTGTTTTGGGGTAACACCAGTGGTAAATATCTGCATGGGTGTTTCTGTGCTTTCAAGGTCTGTTCAAACCCAGTGAGCCCACATTGGCAGCTTAGTCCTTGTTTTACTGGGATTAGTGTTAAATAAAGGAAATATGTGATAAAATATTATAAAAATGCTTCTTTTAATGAACAATGTACCTTTAACCAAAAAAATGACATGTAACTACTAATTACACTCATTAGCCACATTAGCACACCCTGCTTTAGAGATTTAGAGATTTTGGGCCATACTGACATGATAGCGTCACACAGTTGCTGCATATTTGTTAACTGCACATCCATGATATAAATCTCCAGTTTCACCACATCCTAAAAGAGCTCTATATGTGTAGACTGAGATCTGGTGACCGTGGAGTCCAATTGAGTACGGTGAACTGATTACCAAGTTCAAGAAGTTTGAGATGAATTGAGTCTTTTGACATGGTGTGTTATTCTTCTGGAAGCAGCCATAAGAAGATGGGCACCCTGTACACATAAATGAATGTCAGCAGCAATACTAAGAGGCTCAAACTATGCCAATAATCCATGCTTTCATGCTCTTTATGCCAAATTCTGACCCTGTTATTGGCATGTCGCAGCAGAAATCAGATCAGGAAACACTTTTCCAATTGTCTATTGTCCAGTTTTGGTGGTCCTGTGGAAACTGTGGTCTCAAACCAGTCTTTCCAGGACCAACAACTAGTCACATTCAGAGACATTTAAATCACCTTTCTTCCTCATTCTGATGCTCAGTTGAACTTCAGCAGGTTGTCTTGCCCATGTCTGTGTGTCTACATGCTACTGCAACGTGATTGGCTGGTTAGATATTTGTGCTAACAAGCAGTTGAACACGTGTACTTATGTGAATGTAGAAACTGTAGGTATAGAAGCAGCTACACAACAAAACCACTACCTTGACAAAGCTGCTTGGCCTTTTGTTAAGCTGCAGTCTGTCACCTTAAATTTTCCCAGCTGTTGTCATGCTTAAAAAAATCACCCAAATGGTGTGACGACTACTCCAGAGAATTAAATGATGAAAGCTTGAATCTAATTTTTTTTCTTGTCTCTCCCTCTTAGAAATATATCAAGTGTATTTATTAGGTTTTCAACGCAGTACAAATTTATCTGATTTATCTGATACTTTTTTGCACATTTTTTGTGAGTCAAATCTGTCTACATTTATTTCAGAACAGAGTAGAAACTGGACTTAAACTCACTCTGTGTCTTTATCTCTACAGGCATTGAATTTAGGTTTTCCTCCTCTCTCCTCATTCGCTGTCAGTCGGCTCTTTTTAACAACCCACCGTGCTGGCTGGATAGGTCAGTGCTGGAAGGGGTCAGCAGAGCAGCATGATCGATATGGCCTCAAACACTCGCAGTGTGCACTGATCAGCTGAACCATTAGGAACAAGCCTTGCTGTATCTCTTTTTTCTCTCTGATCTTCTGCCTCACGATCTCTTTGTTATATACTACTTGTCTGTGTGTGTGTGTACCACATTAAGAGCAAATAGATTATCATTCATTTCAGCACTGAATTCAGAGAAAATAAGACTGCCTAGTCGTGCACTTTGTTCTGTTAGTGTGCGTATGTGTGCATGTGCAGCCAGCCCTTAATAGCACTTTTAATTCACGTTTAGTTGTGTCTCTGTGTGCGCAGCCGTTGCATAATGCCCCTGACCTTGATCATTGTGTTTATGTCTGTCAAAACCCAGTGAATGTTCTGCTGTTGCTGCTTTACTCCAGTGTCTCCAAGGAGAAAATTCCTCATGAGATACACAATCTGTCTGTGAGAGTGAAAGTAGAAGTGAAATTTGAATGCTTTCTTTAAAAAAATAGAAAGAAAGAAAGAAATAATATTTATTTTCAATTAGATTTCGCTACAGGAAGGATTCCTTTGGTTCCCTACAGATATGATCAATGAAATAAAAGGAATTAAGAGTTAAAGTGCAGCTTTTATATTGTACAGCGAATCTTCTAAGGAAGCATTGATTTTTTTTATTTTTTTATCCTTCATTTCAGGATGCACATATGCCAAAATCAATAAGAGGGAGACACAGGGTTATAGAGGTTATAGGGTGGTGTGACTAGATACATGTTTTTGGCAATTAGATACATAAAACCAGTAAGATTTAGAGCTGTGTGTGTGTGTGTGTGTGTGTGTGTGTGTGTGTGTGTGTGTGTGTGTGTGTGTGTGTGTGTGTGTGTGTGTGTGTGTGTGTGTGTGTGTGTGTGTGTGTGTGTGTGTGTGTGTGTGTGTGTGTGTGTGTGTGTGTGTGTGTGTGTAATAAAAAAGGCTCAGCAGTCACTTTTAGAAGTTTCTCAATTCAGCTTTTCAGCTAAGATTTGCTCAGGCTAGAATTGAGCTAATTAGTACTTCTCTCACTTGTACGAGTTCATTTGAAAAAGAGAGGTCATATAATTATAGCCCCGGGAAAACCCTGAGCTGTAAGTAGATTTTAGTGTTTGTGTGTCATCTGTATACGGGAGTGTTTCAGTGCGTGTTCAGCCTCTGTGGAGCTGGTTATCCTCGTAACTTTCTGTCTTTGTGTAATTTTATTTACATGCTCAGCTGTTTCTCGAATACAAGAATTGACCTCCTTCGCTCCCATTATTTGCAAGTGTGATGAAGCAGAACTTAAGATCTCCTGACTGTTGCCTCCAAATGAGAAATTACACTCCTCACCCTGGGACCCTTACATAATAAAGCTAGATTATTTTGTGTGAAGAAAAGCGCAGTATGAAAACAAACTAATAAACACACTATTACACAAAGAAACCGCTCTGTAAAACAACGCCTGTAAGACTTCATATGTAATTTACTTGGGGAAAAAGTGTCACTAAACATTTTAAAATGAGCAATCTGTGTTCTGAAGGGCATTTTTCTCAAGAAAACACCACAAGCCACTTTCCACCTGTCCTTGCTTTCCATGCTTGACACATTTGAGGAATGTGAATCCTAATTGGTCGGGACTGGCTTGTCATTTCCTGCTTCTAAACTAAAAGAGACTATCGCAGCTGGTAGCACACTTACACCAGCTGATGAAATAAAGGTGGTAAATCTGTACAACTAAAAGCAGTCATAAACGTGTGTGTGTGTGTGTGTGCGTTGATTAATTGTGGCATTTTTCTGTTCCACAGCATGTGGAAGGGCCTGAACGTGAACTGCACAGACAGCTCAGGATACACACCCTTACACCATGCATCACTCAACGGACACAGGTAAGCCTGCTAATGAGTGTTTCTGTCACTCTATTTCTGCTGGATATAAATTAGTTATAAATGCAAGTGCTACTCAGTGCACTGGAAACAAATTGTTCTGTTCTTTCTACACTGTAGAGCTGAAGCTAAGTATTATTTTCCATTGTCAGCAAATCTGTAATTATCAGGATTTTTATGTTTGCATGCAAATAAATGCGGGACACAGAGATTTCTTTGGATTGGTTTCTTTAAAAAAAAGTGTGACAGTTTGTTCTACAGATTGCACTCTTTGATTTTTCTATTCTTAAAAAAAAAAAGTGTCATTCTGTGCAAATAAATAAATATATAAATAAATTACCACAACCAAAGGAAGAGAATCTAAAAGAAGTCCGAATGTCATAAATTTTATTCAGTTGTTTTCACATTTCTACTGTGACATGATGAGAGGCCATGGTACTGTGCTTATATCATGAGTCAGTGTAAACTGATTTTGAACGGGCCTTTTTCTAAGTTGCTGGATAAACCTGCAGGGAGGAGTCTTAACTGTGAACACATCCTATTAACTTGATATGGTAGTTACACTTCCAGGGGCCTGTTGCAGTAAACAACTAAACTAGTTGTGTACTATTTTTAATTCCAGAAATTGTGTTTTAAACTTGAAGACAGTAACTCAAGTGAGAAATTATGTGGTCCTGACATGCTTGCTGGAGGTTTTCTTTAAAAAAACTCAGTTTCCTCCTTTCCTGCTGCTCCTGAACCTGATGTCTGACACAAAGTTTCATTTCTTCATTTATACAGTCAATATCAAAGCGCATAATGAAAAATGTTGATCTGCTGAGTTAAAAGTTGGTACAAACACGGTACAATACACTGTATGGACAAAGATACTGGACCACCTGCACATTGCACCTGCAGGAGCAGCTCGGCCATGTAAACCCATGCCTTGAAGCTCCCAGCACACAATTCATGTGCTGATATTAATGCCACTTCATGACTGAGCTGCTGTGGTTCCAGTTTGCGATAAAAGCACTTACAGTTACACCTATGAGGGAAATTTATTGCAACAACGCCATCCCATTGCAGTACCACACTAGAATTCATTGTGCTCTTTAGAATGACACTGCTGCAGTCCGACAAGCATATAATTGTGTACAAAGATCGAACATAAAGAAGGGATACGGGAGCCTCTGCAAACACTAACAAAATTGGAAGAAGACCATGAACAAACCACACAATGAGCCGTCAGATTGAGGCTTCCCTCCCTAAAGTCATATGAGCAAATCTAATGTAATCTAATGTGGTGATGTAGGCGAAGGTACCACTGCTTCCTCCTCCTGCCCTGGCTTTACATGCATGCGGTGAGCCTTCAGCAACCAATCATCACCAGGTGTAATTCAGAGAAAAGAGCAGGGTGAAAACTTGTAACACTATTGGTGGTCCAATAGTTTTGTCCATATGTTTGATATTAGCCCACTATATTTATCATGACATTAAAATAACTCTCGGGACATTAGGACAGCTGTCAGGTTGCCAGTCATTTCCTCTGCACTGAAACATTTGCTATATATATTTGCTATTGTTTAAATAAAGCTGATTCACACATTGGCGCTGTTCTGTGATCCTGTGAACCTGATTGAACATTCCTGTTGTAGTTTGCATCATGACTTAAGGACTGCTTGGACTAGACTAAATGTATTTTGAAAGGATGTTTGCCTGCTACAGATTGCTTTAATGTGTTCAGAAATACTTATACGTCTTGAAATATAAGCACTGAATGCTGTCACGCAACATTTCTGGCTGTAAAACTGAAGATATTGTGGACTGCTTTGTTCATGGGATTTCACATAGAGATTTGATGCTTAATACATTTGATTATAGAGGCTTTAAATCAAAGTTAGAAGTTAGTGCATAACTAATTGCTGTTTTTTTAAGCATCTTTAGATTAAGTGAAATGAAAACACACACTGAAAACAATATTTTGTGCAGTAAAATTAGTTGCCTACAGTCGGAAATTCAAAATTCCTACATAATTTCCGTCCGAACTGCACAATATGTGAATGATTTGAGTGTCTACAGCTGCGCAGAACTACAGTGCAGCTCCCTTTCTTCACCTGGTCCTGCTGAGAAATCCGTTACACACTTTGGATTAGCTGTGAGCCTGACTGCTATCCCGGTTTGGCGGAACAGAAGGATTAGCACCGTGTTTTGGGGGCAATTATGTGGATTTCCTCCTTCAGATCAACGGGGAAAGGAGGAGGGAAGTGAGGGAAAGAAAAATGCAGCCTCACAGTGAAAATTAGGCCGCCAACAAAAAGCTTCAGAGGAGTGATTTAGCATTGAGGTGGGAAAGTGAAAAGAGAGAAGGAAGAGGACTTGGCAACAGGCAGAGCTGTTTTCAGAGAGTTGTTCTTCAGGCTGGGTTTGAATTGAATTTTTAAAGATCACAACTTTAACTCACTGCATTTTTTTCTTGATGACATCAAAGGTGCTTTGGTGATAAATACATATTTTTCATCCTTACGCCATCCTTGTTTGAACTGTTCCTTAAACTGAAATGAAATTATAAGAAGATATAATAGACTACAGAAATAAGTAAGTAAGTAGTTCATTAAGCAGCACAGAGCTGCTTCATTGTGCTCTCCTGAGAGAGGTTTTGCCCTTCTGTCTCCTCTGTTGCTCCCTCCTGACATTTTCAATGCAAATCAAGCACTTCTCCTTGCCTCTTCAGCTGGAGTCTCCCTAATATAAAACACTATCACTGACATTACTACTCAGCAGCAGCTAAATGGTTTTTTTTTTTTTTTTTTTTAGCCCAATCCAACTCTGTGATTTGCTGCTTTATGAATTTGTGTACTGCTTCATTTATCAGGAGCAGCAAAGCAGCAATGCTGTTCTCTGTAGCTGTACTTTTTCCAGTGCCTCCTGCAGCGAGCTTCCCATCAGAACCAAGGCTTTGTTTAACTAGGGTTTAGTAGGAAGTACAAGTTTATTATCACATAAGGCGGATAAAAACCTGCATAAAAGATGATCTACTGCAGGAAGAAACACAATAAATACCACCATGGCGGAACAGCGAAATTAAGATTGTGTAGCTACAGTATGAGAAAAGTTCATTACGATACAGCCATGTTTATTGAGCCTGTTTTAATTGTAAAAGTGCCAAAGTGACCCACGATTTGTAGGCATAGCTTTATTTCATTTCTTGCACATTCAGTTTTGAAGTGCAGAATTTGCTTTTTTTTTTTAAAAAGAAGCACCTCATATATACTGCTGTCCTTGAGTTTGTTCCCCCGAAAACAAACAGCCTTACTGCTGAGTCAACTTAGATAAAATATTACTTAAAGAAGAGAAAGCATGACTTTGACAAAAAAGAGAAAAAATTATTCTTAAATGAAAAAAAGGCATTTATCTGTGGAGCTCGAACGTTTTAGTATAGCTGAACATTTGAAGGTGAACATGCAGCATTTATGTTTCCATCTACACAGCCTGAAGATTATTATAATAAAATCATTTATTTAGCCAGTTGTTACCAAGGTCTTAGTGAGTTATACAAGTACTTTTTGTTTTTATATATAGTCAGTAAAAACTTCACTCTCTGAAAGTAGCATGTTTTGCTAGGTGGTATCTGTGCACTGCTAAAGGATTCGAGTACTTCTTCCACCACTAAAAATGATTAATTGGCCAATATGATGAAGAGATTCATTGCAAATGATGTTCCAAAATGAAAAGTGCTAAAAAAGAATCGTTGCTGTCAGATAAAGTTGACTGCTTACCATCATGTGGATTTTGTAGCACCTGGCTGCCTTAACTTCCTAACTGTCTGTTCTTCCACTTGTTCCTCTGTTAATGTATTGATATCCGTGTACCTGCTTCTCTCTCAGGGAGGTGGTGCTGAAACTGCTCCAGTTTGAGGCATCCACAAATGTGTCTGACAGCAAAGGTTGCTTCCCGCTGCACCTGGCTGCCTGGAGGGGAGATGTAGACATCGTCCGTATCCTCATCCACCACGGCCCATCCCACTGCCGTGTCAACCAACAGGTAAACACGCAATAATCCCTTCATCATCCTCTTAAGAAACTTCACCTTCAGTGTCACCTTAAAGTCTAGCTTTTGTTTGAGCTCCGTTATGTCTCTCCTCGGGCCAACAAAAGGCTACAGGCTCAATCAACTGCAGGCCTAGAGGTCATGCTAATAAAAAAGTGATTTCTCAGGTGTCCTTTAATCAGACGGCAGGCTTTAGCTTGTGGTTCTTTGTCTTCAAAATAAAAGTACATGTGGTTCTGCGATGCTGTTTCATGTTCTTGTAATGAATGTTAATTGACTGGACTCAACACAGCAAACATAAAATCTATTGATTGTGCTACTACAGGTCAGAATAGCTACTTTGCCATTTTTTGTATTGCTTTGTATTGCAGAATCTTTTAGCGGTCCATTCCTTACTTTTTAAAATGGGGTTTTATTTGTAAAGAGAGGCAGGATGAGATGGTTTGGGCATGTGCAGAGGATGGATACTGGATATTCTGGGAAATGGATGTTGAATTTGAAGCTGCCTAGAGGAGGATAGAAGGAAGCCCACAAAGAAGCCTTATGGATGTCGTGAAGGAGGAGATGCAGAGGGTTGGTGTGACAGAGGAGGGATAAGGTGAAATGGAGGCAGATAATCTGCTGTGGTGACCCATAGAGAATTCAGAATTCAGAACAAGAGAATTTGGCCGGCATATCCACCAGCTACACTGGAAGCCTTGGATTATTTGGCTTTTTCATCAGAGGCTAAGTCAGTCCAGACTAAGTTGGACTAGTTCCCCATACTGACAATCTGTACTCAGATATGGAGAAGGGACTCGTGTCAAGGCCAATAAACCTCTGTTGCACTTTTAAAGAAAGTGATCTATATTTGCACTAAGATCTAATGGATTTTTTTCTTTGCTCATGCACCACCTCTCCCTGTTTCCTGAAGCAAAATGCACGCAAGTGTTTTTGAAATCGCTGCAGAACTATTACGTTGCTCTTCCTGAACAAGGACGTCCTCTTCCACTAAAATAAAGTCCTTTAGCCGGATTTCCCGGGGCATGTAAACCAGTGCTGCCGCTGGTCGTCTCATTACGACTTGTCCAACAGAGCCGATCCTTTACATTTTGCAGAGATCTCTCTCTGACAGCCTGGTGAGCGTTTCAGCTCCGGGAGCATTCAGCCTGCCTCTGCTGTCATTCCTTATCAGCAAAAATGACCACCTTCTCCTGCCTCACTCTTATTCTGTCCATCTTCGCCGGCAGCATATTGGTGATGTCACGGCTCGCTGATGCGCTGCATCTGAAGATAAGGAAACAAAACACAGGAAGCTGTTTAATCAGAAGTGTTGGCAAAAATGTAAATACCCGAGATATTTCTTTAAAAAAAATCTAATCAAATCCCGCACTTGCCGATGGCGTAGTAATGGACCTCGCTGGCTATCAGAGCGTTATTTACTCTGCCTAATAAGCACAATTTCCTCTGTCACCATTAGCCAGATTGTTTCCCCGTGAGAGTTATTAGAACCTAATTGTTTGCTGTGATAAATGATGTCCTTTCCCCGTGAAATGAAGAGGTTCGTCAGCAAGTGGACACGGCTAATTTTCTCTTTTACCTTGTCAATGATTTGTTGAGCTGAGCGAGCTGCTGTGTGGCCAGCGTGGACACACACTGAGTGGAAGCTGCTGATGGTGAGAGTACTGTGGACGGGTGCTGACTTCTTGGCATTGTTTGACTGCGCTCTTGTACCTCTTATTAAGTACATACACAGTGAAAAACAATCCACTTATCTATGTGTTCATGTTTTCAAGCACATTTATTTAATGGTTTCTTAAATTTCCTGGAATTTCGTCAGCAAACCCCCAAAGCAGCAGCGGCTTCTCTTTCTTTGCTTTTTGTATGTGGGAGGCCAGAGTGGGTTTCTATGAGAAGTAATCCAGTCCAGCAGACAAAGTTAACAGAAGAGAGATTATGTTTATTGTGTCCGTATTTGGTGCATAGTGCAAATAAAAACCCAAAGATTATGAATTTTATATGCTGCAAGCACAGCTCTGGCTCCACTGCAGCTGAAGAACCAGTTGACGACAAAATATTATTGAACTCTCATGCAAAATAGTTCTGAGCACGCAGTGATGTGTAGACTATTGAGTTTAATTGAAAATGACTTTAATATAAATGAGTAATGTAATTTGTGGCATGTTTGGAAGAGATGCTCTTGATACTGAGCCGATAACCTGTGCAAATAATTTCCCCCTTTTTTCTGGCCCTAAAACCCAAACATAAGAAATTAGTTGACACTGTATCTACAGATGTGTTCTCCAGAGGAGGGATTCCCAAATGATATGCTGTGAGGCATGCGATTTTTGGGACGACCATGCATTATGTTTTCTAACACAGCTGCACAGAAAATGAAAAATGAATTCTGTATAAGTGTTTTTTGTACTCATTTGCCCTAAAAGAAAATCCTTCATAAACCAATGTTGCTTTTGTAAAATTGTTTTAAGGATTAAGTTATTACTTGGAGCCAAATAGTGTTTCAATAGTGAGACTTTTTTGCAATACTAACACGGTGCCAAAACAGCTAAGGATGCACTCTGTAAGCAAACATCCCTCCTGATAAAAAGCTCATGTCCTTCAAAGGAGCGCTGGATCTGAACTGGAGGTGGAAAATCTGTCTGCTGTGTTGTGAAACTGTCTGGTGGTTGAACTATAAGCGAGTGAGTGGGGATACTCTTGCAAAAAGAAAAAGAAAGAAAAGTTGTGGCTACCATGTCAGGTCCAGTTTCCACAAATGTGCCTTTCTCTGACAATGCAATTAGAAGAAGCATGTCAGATAATGTGGGCGATATTTTGCACAGGTGTGAGTAAAGGTGTGTCTTGACATTTTTGCTTGTCCTTAACTAAACTGAGACTTGCTTGTGTCTATAAATAAAGTCGCTCATTACCGTTATCTCCTGCTACCTTTTCCACACTCCTGTCATCTTTTGTGACTTTATGTAAGAAAATGAGCACAGAAGTTGAGTTTGTAGATCAGTAAAATCTGCTGCGCTGTAAATGTGCTGTGTCGGTGTGATTGCATTTTTTTTTCCTAATGAAATTCTGATGTTTGTCAAACAATTTAAAATCACACGAGTAGTCATGAATATTCTACTATTGAATATTGGGAAATATACATTTTTGAAGTAAGACTGTAACAAACATTCGTTCAGTATACTAGGCAGCAAGAAGGTTCTGGGTTTGAATCCAGCGGTCTCTCTCTGTGTGGAGTTCACATGTTCATGCTGTGCCTGTGGAGGTTCTCTTCGAGAATCCAGGTTCTCCACAGGCCAAAAGCATGAATGTTGGGTTAACTGGGTTAACTGGCAATTAAAAATCAGCCATAGTTGTGGATGTGTGTGTGAATGGATGTGTGTCCCTCTGTGATAGACTGGCGACCACTGACCAGTAGGCCTTTCAACCCATGATAGGGATCCTGTGACCCTGAATTTGATAACAGAAAGAAAATGGACAAATGTTTCTTGGTGTATATGTATAAATATTTAGGGACAGAAAATGTGAATGTGTTTTATAATCGTACAGAATATTTCCAGTTTATCTTTTAAAAAAACCTGTAACATTTTACCTGAGAGGTAGCAAGCTGTCATACACTCCTAATTTAAGAGCGCTCTCATTTAATCATCTAATTACACTGATCACCTTTCTCTGTAACACTCTTCATATGCTATATCTCACTTTGATGCTTGTCATCAGCTTCCATCCTCCTCTGTGTGTAATAAGCTGTTACATTAAAAAAGATAAACACACTACGCTCACACTTTTATGAACACTGTTATTTTAGTGCTCTTTAGTGTCCTTAAAGGTGTTAGTTTTCTCCTAAGCGCTCAGGTTTGCAAACACTGAAAACTGAAAATGTGGTACTTGTGCATTTTTATTTGTGTATTTTATATATATATATTTTATATGTATGCTGCATGTTTGTACAGTATTCTTGTTGTTATATCACCGCGAGGGTACAGCTGTTTTCAGGTTGCAAGCATAAATCAGTGGGTAAGATTTATTTAGTGTTGGTGTGTTTACGATGCCTAAGCTCCATATTTCCCCGCTGTCTGTCGTGTCTGCAGTAGAGAGCAGGGCTTGCATACATTAGTCAGGGTGATGTAGTGAGTCTCACGCACACTCACACTCATCATCAAGACGTACAGCAGCAAGCCATTGGCTGCACATTACCCCATTCTCAACAATATTACTCTGCCCACACACACACCATTGCTCGTGTCAGAGGTTGAGTATTTATGTGTGCGCGTGCTTAGTTTTATAGGCTCGCTCTGGTGGCACAGTATTTGCCTTAATATGATCTTTTTTTTCTTACAAGAGAAAAGGAAACTCAACATTTGTGCTTGCTTTTGTGCATGAAGTGACAAATGGTGACAGGAGTGTGGAAAAGGTAGCAGGAGAGAACTGCAATGAGTGCGAAAGGTCCTGAGAGTGTAAAGAAAGAGATGGGAGGTTGACAAAAATCGAGCTAGGGGAAGCGTGTAGGTGGGCCAGTTCCACTCTGCAGCCAGCAGAAGATTATTCGAGGTTAGTGGGTGTTATTAGTTGGCGGTAAACCAGTTCCAGCCCAATGTTTATTGTCTAATTGGTCCCAGTAGTTCCTATTCACAGCTGCTTTTGTTTATTGCGGGAGCGTGTGTGCACGAGAGAGGTAGAAGCCACCTGACTGGAGGAGATGATTATACATGCCGTGTTCGTGCGTGTTTATGCGTGTATGTGTGAAAGACAGTAAGACAGTGATTGATGGTGAGAGATTGTTTGCTTGCTCAAAGCTTGCACTCGGATTGCAAGGCCAAATGCATGTTTTGACGACTAACACGTGGCTGCTTGTGATCTCTTTCTCCCACTGAGACTGACTCAGATCAGCGGCTGGGTGATTGAATAGAAGACAAGTCAGGAGTTTAATTTCATTTTATTTTGTTTGTTTTTATGATGGAGAAGGGAAGAGTAAGGACCAGGTGTTACACCTGGCTTGTTCAGGACATTTTAGCGGGTCAACAATGCCAAAATACACATGGCTAAATCAAAGAATAGATGCATTTAACCAAAAAGTCCAAGGAGAAACTAGTTGCCTGAAAGGCGAGAGGGAGAATATTGTCAGTGGAAATCTCGTATACACCCAGGCAGGTGAAAAGGTGCTCCATGAGGTACAGTACTGTGCAAAAGTCTTGAGCTAGCCGCTATATGTTTGTGTTCTTCTTCCAAGGAGACTTTCTTGTAATCTTTTAAAAGTGATCTCAGGCAATAGTTCTTTCTGAAAGCCATTCAAAGTTTTTCTTTTGACATTTTCACTCATTGTCAGTCTTGGAAGAGACTTGCAAACCTGACGATTATCAGAGGAAAGTTTTGTTTGTTTGTTAACCCCACTTATAACAGGCAACCTAACAACTTAGACCAATTTAAAATTGTACCCGTCGCAAAAACATATAATTTATTCCTGTTTTTTTTTCAGTCAAATCTACAAAAGAAAGCTAAAGATGACACAGTTTGACAGGCATAAAATCTTACTTATGCACCATCAAAACAAGACAATTTCCAAAGAGCTGTAAATGAAAAAATTTGAGCCAGTAGTGTTGGCAAATCTGTCAAAAGTGATGGAATTATGAACACAGAAAAGTACCATCAGATTTTGATCCACCATGAAATACCATCTGGAAAGCATCTAATTGGCGACAGCTTCATTTTTCAGCATGACAATGATCCCAAACACACTGCCAATGCAGTAAAAACCTACCTGGATAGAAACGCACAATGGACTGGCCTCCCCAGAGCACTGATCTTGACATTTTTGAAGCAGGATGGGATCATCTAGTCAGAGAATGGAACCAAAGGCTGCGAATAACCAGATGAGAGCTTTTATGTTTTCCAAGAAGTATTCCCAAAGACTGCTTAAAGAAATTACAAGTAAGCTTGTCTGAAAGACTTCAGGCTGTGTTGAAGAACAAAGGTGTTCATAGCAAATATTGACTTTTAAGCTTGTTAGAATTGTTAAAGCTGTGTTTTTGCTTGTATTTCCATGTATGTTTACACATATTTCAATACATTCCTGCACCTGCTTCTCATTGACCTAGCAAAATATAAAGACATGAGGAGTTTGTGTAAGACTGACTGTACTGTAGCAGGGGGTTTGGAGCTTTCCATCCTCATGGACACAGAAAATGTTTCCCCTCCTCCATCAAGGAAGCTCTTCCGATTCCTTAAATGCAAATCAGGAAGATGAGAAGTGGGAAGAGCGGGGATTTCTTGATGACCTAAGAGCGAAGCATCAAAGGGGTATCTTACTGTATATGGATGTCTTTTAAAAACATGTCGTTGCTGCACCTTTACATGTGAGGCGGTTAATTCTCACGGTGTTCACACTGGATGGAAAGTCAGCCACATGCAGTGTAAAGCATGATCATCCTGTGTGTGATGAATCTAGTTATCATAACTGTAATGTGTTGAGACCATACACGGAGTAAAAGCAGGTATGTGTTGTGCAAATAACATTAATGCAGGTAAAAAAATGATCCAAGGAATCATGCAAAAACACTGATCTGTACATAAATTACAAGCTTTAAATTAACTGCTGATAATTATTTTAACAATTTTAAATATCTAATGACTGTATTTAAGTTTTATAGGCCTAAAAGAGATTTTCATAATTGCCTATCTATAAAAGATAGGCTGCTGTAAAGCTCTGAAATTGAAAGGTCATTTCAGTGGGTTTTACATGTGGTACAGCTTTCATTTCATTTTCACTTTTCATTTATTTAACAGGGTTGTGATTAACACTAAACTGTATTTAAAAACCAGATCTAAAGGCTGCAAGCTACTGCAATTTGTAAAATACTGTAAAGAATGATGGCAGTGAACAAAGCCAGTACAGACTCATGACCTATGAATTGGTGCATCTCTGCATGAACCGGTAAGAAAACAGATACCACCACATTTTTAAAAACATTAATCAATGTTTCATATTTTTGCAGAAAGTTCTATAATTCTATCATATATTGGACCTTGACAGCCCGGCAGCCCCAGCCTGAAACAAGCATTTTTACAGTGGCTCCTTTCCTTTGCCTATAAGCCACCTTTCTTCTGATTGACTGCCTATATCTGTGTCTGTGCTCACAGCTGGAGCTGTGCACCCAGGACAACCATAGGGACAACCTCTCTCTTACATCATACAGAACCAAGTGCAGAAAAGAATATGCAAATATAAATGTTACCCTGAAGCCTGAGGTTTTGGCTTCAGTCTGTTTTGGAAGCTGTAAATATCAAAATAGGAAGTGACTGGGTTTAACAAAATTTTACTTTCCTAATCGGCGAGCAGAAAACTCCTCTTCAAATTGTTGTAGTATTGCTGTATTGTTGATGAAATGTGAGGGAAATTTGAACAGGATTTTTGGCTCCAGTTACTGACCAATCCTGACACTTTTTACTCCAACGCACCTGCACAGATAAAAGCTGGCCTGTAAATTTTGCTGGGTGTGTATCCTGACAGTTTGAGGGGTAGTGGTGTCCTGCAGATTTGCCCACTGATGGACAACAGATGTGGTTTGTGTGCGTGGGAACCAGCACAGAACCGCCTTGGCTACTTTCTCTGTGCGGGACCTTTGGACTCATCAGTTGAAGGGTTATCGTGTGCGTACACTATGTACTGTATGTGTCTGGGTGAGTATGTCAACTATGTGTCGCTGTAGGAATGTTTTCTTCTTCAACAACAGGAAGATGTAGGGTTATTCTATCCCGTCTCCTCTCCATTTTTCCCCCCTCATCGTTCTTCTTTTCCTGCTCTCTTTGTCCTCCCAGAGGAGAAACTGAGCGAGAGCACAAGAGAGGCAGGCCTCTCACCAGCAAGAACTTCTGAAGGCT
Source organism: Oreochromis aureus (assembly GCF_013358895.1). NCBI lineage: Eukaryota > Metazoa > Chordata > Actinopteri > Cichliformes > Cichlidae > Oreochromis > Oreochromis aureus. The sequence continues at coordinate 14,053,238 of NC_052958.1, read as the reverse complement.
TAAAGACTGTGTGAACTGAGGCAAATGTTACAGGTCACGAGGCCATTTTCCTGCTGTGTGTTTCCATGAGAGTGCTTCTGTGTTTGTGTCTATTCAGTCTTGGTAACTCGATGTCCGATCATGCACACATGCTGCTTCCACACAAGAAAATGAAACCATATGTGTCTTGACGATCAACTTGAGAACACATGCTACTACTGCTGCGACAAACCGCCCTGGGAAAGTCCTCGGCCACTGAGATGCCCACTGCTGCCAAGACACACACTGAGCCACAGGTCGCTTTCTCATGAGTAATCTCTTAAAAAACGAGATGTTACTGTATATCATATGTTTTTAAAAGCCTGACTCCCTGCCCGCAGTGGGATTCCTAATTAAAGTTCAGCAAAAGTAAACTGATTCATCTCTCCATGAATCAAAACAAGCTCTAGCCCTGAGCGATTAAAGCAAGCCCAGAGCAGATTGCGTGTGAGGGTGTTAATTGAGGTGTCATAAAAAAACATTGTAAAACAGATTTCTAGGATTTCTTTGAGGTCCTCAATTAAGACGTTTAGCTGGGGAACGCTTCAGGGAGGTCAGAGTTTACAATGGCAACCGCAGACCGGCCACCCTGGAGCAGAAGGGCGTTTGGTGTCTAGCTCAAGGACACTTTAGTTTTAAGGAGATATTTTGGAGATGCTCATGTGTAAGCATTACAGATCAAGCATACTGCCCCTGGTGTTGAGCAGTCCACTTTGATAATGCCATACATCATGTTTTTTTGGGGTTGAGTTTCAAATAATTAACCGAGGTGTATTTTAATTGCAAGTTTGACTGTGGGGAAGTTTGTCTTTTACTCAATCAGTCAAGAAGCTCTCAGCTTCTCAGATGTGAGGAGTTGCTGCAGCTCACATCATAACAGTTGCCTTTCATTGCAGATTAAATATCTTTGGGCTTTTACTTCTTTATTGCAGCGTGGGCTCTCAGTAATCGTGATGTGCATTTTTCAGTATTTTAATGGAAAACCACGAGTCAGTTTTTCCCCAAGTAATATTAAGAGAGTAATTAATAATGGTTATAAAACAGTGTGTTGCAAGAAACACTCCTGGCACCATTTACCTCAAAATGTGTTCAGTTGAGTGCTTTTATTTTGGATTTAAATCACAGTGTCTGCAGCTGATGCTGCTGTGAATCCTGTGGAAAACCCCACAGGATTGTGCGAACGAGTGTGTTTCTTGGCAAAGTGTCTGTGATCAGTCAGTCTGCTGCTGTGGGTACTGCAGTCTATTCTGACTCGCTTCTTATCTTTGTTGTTTCTGATCTGGTCTCATCTTCTCTGTTGGTTTTTGCAATCACTCCACTTGTCCTCACGTGTGTTATTAAGTTATTATGTTCACAGTTATTATGGCTCATTTTGTAGAAATTAGTTTCCATACCCAGTTTGACCTATTTAGTGCACAAAAAGGAGTTAAAGAAACAGAAACCACCTATTATCTCTCTCTTATTGTCCTTCAGTCTACCTCTCAGCTCCTACAATATGTTCTTCTGTCTGGATAACAGACTTTATCCACATTTCTCTTTAAAAAGAATTGTTACAGCTGTTGAGTAGGGGTGCAATATATCACTGTAACAATATATTGTTATTTTATTTTGTGATCCAATTATTAATATGCTCTGTAAACAGATTCCCTCAGCAATTTGATTCATCTGATTTCAATGTTCATAGGCTTGTTCAAAAGGAGACATATGTGGACTAAATGCTGGCCAAGGAAGTGTCTGGATATGCTTATGATCTGGAAAGGCCTGTGCAATTGAAACAGCCGGGTATAGGTTTTAACACCTCATCTCTGTACCTCTGTAAGGTCAGATTTTCATCAAGAACAATCAGATCAGAGACGGTGCTCTCATTAACTAGCAAGGCTGCTCCAATAGCTTAGACATGCCTGCCAGCATCCAGCATGCTAATATCCCGACCTCAGTCAGCTTCAGTCAGTCATGGCGGTGAGTGTTGTGCATACGCCTTTTCTGGGTCGAAGCATTGGTTTTGAATTGGTGTTCAGTACACAAATTGTCAATCTCATCACTGACTAAAACCAATCACCCAGAACCGAAAACAGCTCACACACAGATTTTAATGATGCACTGAGAACTACAAAGATTGAAAATGTATTTCACTTTAACTTAAAAAATTGTCGTTCTTTTTCTTTATTTGCTTCCTTTCGTTATTTGTTTCCCTACACCACCACATTTCGAATATGTTGCTACTAGACACCAAATCTTTCTAGAAAAGTCAAATTGAAATTCTTAGACGATGTAATTTTTTTGGAACGAACTTGCATGAAAATACTTTTTCCCCCATTTTAAAGCTTTTATTATCGTTATGACCATTTGACTTATTTGAGTAGTTTCATGGTAAATGCACACATCATGTATAGGAACCAGTGTTGGAAGTTTTAACCTCCTATCTTTGAAATTGGTCTCTGTTTGGTAGTGCAGGCCATACTATCAAACTTTCAAGCAAATTCAAACTCTCAGAATTTTGAATGTTGAGCTTCAGCTACACTTTTGAAGCACCATATTCCTGAAGTCATTGTAGCAGATATTCGGCCTAAAACATTTGAATCACATAGCTCAAGTAGTTCTCTTTTTATATAGCTGTTTGAAAATGGCTCCACAAAAAACCCTGCAGAGTAAAGCCTTGAAAATGTCCCTGACTTCAACACAAAATTATTTTTTTTTTTAATGAGCAACTAATAACAGCAGAGATCTGAAATTTCAGCGTTTTCCTATCAAGAAGTGTATCGTCCGAGATGGTCAGGCTGTGGAAGCATTTGGTTGGAAGACACTGAATGACCCATCAGCCCTAAAATCATATCTTAACCTTCAAAAATATCTTTTTTTTCCTTTTTCGTTGGTTTCCTGTGACAAATGACTTAAACCGCTCGCTTGTTTTTTAAGTTATTAATTTGGACAGCTCGTAAATATAATCTAAAAGCTGTTTGTCTTTATTTTTCAAAACACAAACATGAGCCCCTCCATTTGGTGCGTTTAGGTGCCATCTGTAAATTTAAGCTTCAAAAGACATGAGCTACACTCTCCCTGAACAGGCACTGCACAAGTTCTAATAACAGAAGATAAGAGGGAGTAGCAGAGAGATTCACTTTGTATGCCTCGCCTTTTTTCATTCTTCATTTACCCCGCTCTCCCCGGGCGGCGCGCTGAGCTGCTTGGATTATGTGATGCTGTAACATAGACGGAGCTCATCCTGCATATCAGTCCATCAGCATTAACGCAGTGCATGTTCAAACAAATACCTCTGCTCTTCCTCCGCTGTGGTTTCATTTCAGCCCTGGCCTGTCTGATAAGGCTTGCTTATTTGCATGGATGTAGCTCTTTGGTCCCAGGGAGATGAACTGCGAGAGCACTGATAGAGTGCACCATGGGAAGTGAGTGTGTGTGTATGTGTGTAGGTATCATTCTGTGAGCAAAAGTTGATTCTTTGTGTCCTTCACTTAAAGAATGCAGAAGATGCAAAACGTATAATCAATATATATGAGAATACATCCTTCTTTAAAGAGTAATAAAACCTTACAGCTGTCATGGTAGAGTGAGCTTTATCAAGCCAGTGCTTCATTACTGTGTGAGCATTAATATCAGCTGCATATGCTGCTGAAAGAAAGGCTGTGACACCCATTTGTATGGGCATGATGCGGCATTAGTAGACGGCTGTTGCTCAGAGCCCAATCAGCAACAATGCACTTGAGTGCTAGATGGTATCTGAAAGCTGTCAGAGCAGCGTAATAGGAATATATGGCCACTCTGAGAACACAGAGGCAGGATCTTTTATTCTCCGCCTCCTGCTCTCTCGCCACCTCTCGGGCTCTGTCGCTCTTGTCACTCCGTGTCTCTGCTCATGTCTTAGTTACTCTTCTTTCTGTCAGGAAATTGCATTTTTCCTATCTTAAGCAGCGTGCGTGAGGCACGGCGGTTTGGACTGACAAAGCTTTATTGTCCATTTAAGGCTGCAGAGACGGAATAGGCCACAGGCAGCAGCACCAACGTCTGCAGTCTTCACCCCAGTGGTTATCACATCCATGTCATCAGTGTGTGACGCTGCTTCTTCATTACTTTCTGATGCTTGTTTTGTGTTGAAGATGTCATCCTTATCACTTATCACAACTCATAACTCACTACCCTGTTTGGTTTTCTTGAAAATAAACAAACGTATACTAACCAGACACTTTATTAGGTCCACTTGGATAGTACTGGGTTGGAACCCCATTTACCATCAGAATGGCCTTAATTCTTAATGGCATAGATTCAGCAAAGTGCTTTTTTTGGGTAGATGGTTACACTGTGGTTGGACGTGGTCAACAGCAATATTTAAGTAAGCGGGCCCAATGTATACCAAAAAAAGGATCCCTCACAACATTACACCACGACTACCAACATAACTGCTGACACAGGGCAGGATAGATCCAGTTTGGTGTTGTTTACACCAAATTCTGAAATCGACACTCACCAAACGAGGGAATGTTTTTCAGTCTTTTGTGGTATTGGTGAGCCTGTGCACACTGTAGCCTCGATTTCCTCTTCTTGGCTAACAGGAGTGGCACTCGATGTTGTCTTCTGTAGGCCATCATGCTCTTCTGCATGACCTTGGTTGTGATGAGTGGTTATTTGAGTTACTACTGTCTTCTTATCAGTTGGAAGCAGTCTGGTAATTCTCCTCTGACCTCAGAAATCAACATGGCATGACTGCCCATAGAGCTGTGTACTTTCTGTCTTTTAGACCAGTCTATGTAAACTCTAGAGAAGGCTGTCATGGTTAAATACATTGAGTTACTCCTTGTGTGATTGGCTGATTAGATATTTGTGTCAATGAGCACTAACAAAGTGGCTGGTGAGTATAAAGTTTACACAATCCACCTTTTAAATTCTAACACATTCACTCACCATTTGCAGAAGTTGGTATTCCAGTATTGGACACTGAGATGTTCCAATAATAAAGTATTCTGTGGAGGAGAGTGCCACCACTCTCTCACCTTTACAGTTTAAAGTCATGTTGTGTTTGATCTCTAATGAAAGAATGGCTCGGTCTCCAGACGTTGCTTTGTCATTGGACACTTAATAATCTCGGGACCAAATGATTGTGCTGCATTTTTGGTTATTTGGGACTTGGTAGAAGTTTATGAAGTCAGGATATGCAGTTGATTAGATAAGCTGAAACTCAAATTATCCATCAGGGAGACTGAGTCACTCCAAGTTGAATATTCACACAGTAACCAAGCAAATGGAGTTTATTAAATGCAACTCAGGCACCAATTATACCAGTAAATTGTAATGAATGTGAATTACAGAGCGCCTGAGTGTGTGATTATTGTTCTTACAGTACAGTGGATCTGCAATCAGACCTGCTCTGGAAGGTTCCACTCAGCCATGAATGGAGGGGTGTGAAGTCCACTGGGGAAAATGCATGGATCTGATTGGCTGAGGAGAAGGGAAAGCTCTAAATCACATAGTGATGTTCTTTTGCTGCTACAGCGTGTGCGTGTGTGTCTTCACAAGGTTTTCTTACCCTCTGTTATTCGCAGATACAGTATCTCTTCATCTCTCTCTCATACACTTCTCAGAGGCATAAATGAAAGTATAGAAAGCCATGAGAGGGAGGCGAGAGCGGGGGTGACTCTGGCTCTGGGGAGCAAGTGAGTTAGAAAAAGGCACGAGATGAGATCTGAGCAGTGGAGTGTGGCCGTTGTGTTTTGGACTTTCATCATGGAAATATTAGAGGTGAACTGGATGATGAAGACATTTAATGAAATAATGTAAGAAGACAGGGAAATATCAATTACAAAAATGATAACACAACAGTTATTATTATTTCATGTTTGGAGTGTGTTGTTTTCAACTGGTTATATAAAAAGCTGGTTTTTAAAGAACATCTTGATAATCACGCTTGATTGCCTTTTCATGTTACAACATTCTTTCGCGTTTTGTTTGCCTTTCTCTGTCCAATCAGCAGCCAGTGACATTTCTGTCTCATTGATTTAATTTAAAACGGAAGTTCGAGTCATTATTTCTAAGGGCTTTGAGCTGTGTTTGCAGTTATTTAAGAAGTATAGTTCACTTGCTTTTTATTAATTGTACTTACTGCAGTAAAGCATGTTGGAGCTACACTCTATGTTTGATATTATAAACAGAAACCTAAATGCAGGTCACTTTGCATGCACAGTTCATATATCTGAAATATATGGGAGCCAGATTAGTCATTGTTTAGTAAATGAGTCCTATTTTTACCCAGGGATCCCTAAGGGACTACCAAGGGTTCAGGGTCTGACAGGGGCCCCTAAACAGCAAGGAAACGGCCACATTCTCCCAGAACAGAACACATGAGAAACTCCAGTGATCCCATGGTTGAAGTGTTGAAAAGGACACTGTCTGGTGTAAATGAACCTGCATCCCTATGTGTCTGGAGGACTTACAGCTGGCCTCATTTTTTTTCCACCTTTCCAAATGGATCATAAATCAAAATGATTTCTTTCATAGTTCCTAGATAGAAGCTCTTGAAATTTTGAATATATGCCTGTTTGCATGTGAGGACTCACCTGTAGTGATGAACTTTACATATGTTTAATTGCTTTTCTATTTTTTTTTCTATTTTTTTGGTTGTATGGCACCCATATTTTATGGTTTAGTCTCAAAAACCCAAATCCTTCATCACCAAGCCAGAGCTAAAAATAACACAATAGCCAGACTTAATCAGGTAGCTGAATAATGTGTAAACAGGCAACAGGACATACTGATGATACTAATGTTTTACAGTATAGTAATGTCAAAATATATATATTTTATCAGATTTTTAATTCAGTTACATTCAAAAGTGTCAAGATAAGCAAAAGTAGACAAAACATAGATACATTTGTATGCTGTAGTGAGATAAAAGCAAATTATTATTATTATTTTTTGTGTGTGTGTTATCTGCTGATATTATTTTTCCTGATTCTGATTTCGCAGCATATGCGAAAACTTTTTTTTCAATGCAAACCATTGTTTTCATAACGGAGATGATTAAACTTGACAGTTTCCCACAAACTGCAGTAAGTTACAGGATCTTCTCTGACTTAAACTGTAAACAGTGATCTGCTGCTGGAAAGAGGTACAAATGTTGAACTAACAGTAAGTTGCTGTTCACCCACCTTTACCTCACATATTTAATCTTGTCAAACAAAAGCAGGTGCAGCAGACTTATATACCAAAACAAAATGTCAGCTACTGTCAGATACATTTTCCAGTGCGATAATAAATTTAACAGAAAAAGGGACATTGATGCTTTTTATATAATATTTCTCGTAACTGCTCATACCGAGGCTACTGGCTTGTGGCGGGCCCTTGCCAGTCATGAGCCCGGGTTGAGAACACTGGAAGTCGGCTGATTTTGGTCCCTACCCAGTCAATCAGTGCAATTCTAAAAATCAAGACTGGAATTCCAAACATTCAATTTTAACATATTACTTGCTCTTGACAGGAATGTTCAGGAATCCAGAACAAACAAACAAACAAAAAGCTTGCACAGTGTTATCTAAGAACCCTCAATATTTTGAGGTGAGAAATGTGATGCATTAAGGATTTTTTAAATGTGTATTAACAGTGGAGCTTGATTAATTGGCAGTGAGGTGATATAAAGCTAAAAACATCCAAGTACATAACAGCGTATAATGAAGTATTTAATCATTCGAAGGCACAGTGGGTTACCGTTGCTTCTGTTACACAGACAGGACACCATAGATTTCTCCTAGCAGGTCTCTCAATCCTGATAGCCTTTTGGAATTTGTACATGCAGAATGATATACCACTTGAGATATGTGTTTCATATGTGTAGCAGAAATCTCTGCAGTGAAATGTAGCTTCCCCATATCACTGGGCCAATAAATAAAGCTAACTGCTCCTTCCTCCTCCTTCCTCTCTTCCTTTATATCTCAATCATTTCACCCACATTTGCCCTACTTATAAATCACCACCTTCTTGTATCTTATATTGCCATCAAACTTACATTCCATTTTCCTAACCTTATCTCTCTTAAAATTTCATCACCTTTCTTATCACTTCCATACATCTCGCCATGTTTCTATGGCTCACTTCACTTCATGTCTCTGACTCTTTATTATTCCAATAATTCCTAAGTTCACTACCCCCCACCTTCCCTCAACTTCACTCTTTTCAATATTTTTTCCCTGTTCTTCCACAGAACCATGAGAAGGAAACTGCACTCCACTGTGCAGCCCAGTATGGACACTCTGAGGTGGTTTCAGTACTGCTGCAGGAGCTGACTGACCCCACCATGAGAAACAGCCGACAGGAGACTCCTCTAGACTTGGCAGCACTGTACGGCCGACTGCAGGTCTGTGAGAATATCTGATCAATGAAAACATCATTACTTGATGCTAAGAAAAACGAGAAGGGAAGCACTAGTTTTAGTTTGAGCCAATAAGCCAACTCAGTGCATTTAGCCACGTAGCAAGACGACCTGCTGAAGTTCAAACTGAGCATCAGAAGTGATTTTAAAGTCTTTGAATGTGACGTGGTTGTTGGTGCCTGATGGGCTGGTCTGAGTATTTCAGAAACTGCTGATCTGCTGGGATTTTCCAGCACAACCCCCTCCAGAGTAGAAAAGGAGAAAATATCTAGTGAGCAGCAGTTCTGGGTTAAAATGTCTTGTTGATGTCAGAGGTAAGGAATGTTTCCTTCACCGTGTTGAATCGGTGCGTTGAAGAGTTACTGCAGTTCTGAGGACAAAAGGGTGTCCAACTCAGTACCAGCAAGATGTAACTAATAAAGTGGCTGATGAGTGTAATTTGAGAATAAAAGATTTCAAAGAGAAAGGGATTTTTTTAATCCAACATACAATACAAGACAGTTGGAACTGTTAGATAGAAAAGATCTATTTATCTGTCTGTCTATATATATATATATATATATATAAGTGTGTGTGTATGTATGTAGGTGTGTCTATAAAATATAGACATAAATGGTTAAAACGTCATCACCTTGACTTCCCAGCACTTTAATATTTACTTAACGGATGCATCTTCTCCTGAATAATGAGCATGCAAGGGCTTGAAGTCAAAACAGATATAAAAGAATACCTCAACCTGTTTAGGTTTTGACCTTTTCTACATCGGAGAAGCTTTAATTTCCATAAAAGCCGCTCCATATAGAGGACTTAGGTGGCATTCCATGCATAAGAATGTGATACAAACATCTGCTACAGTCCACACGAGGAAAAGGGCTCCCTAATCAGTTTAATTTGCAATTAAAATTGAATTGAAACTCCAATGACATTAATAAAAAAATTTCAAAGTGACAAAATGGGTAAAAAAAAATAATTAGCTAAGCTTTTAATGTAGCTGACAGGAGGCACAAATCCTCTGCAATTTGGAGTGAAGAATAAATTAGCTGCATTTTATTTACAGAGTACTTTGCTCGAAAGGCAGCAGAAGGGATCGCAATTAAAAGAAAGCGCGGTTAAATGCAGGTATTTGTTCTTGTAAAGATTTTTGAAGAGCATCCTCTCCCCCAAAGATACACACTGGTTTCTCAGTCTAGGTGATGCTTTTGTCGATATACTGGTTAGGAGGCTGATATGGGGATGATTTACTGTACTTTAACCTCTTCATGCACTGTGTATCCTGTCCAAGCTCCTCGCTGGCAGGTAAGAGGAAGCAGCAGGTGAAGAATTAACAGGGCAAAGGAATCAGACCTTCCATACCCGCAAATTAAATTTAACTGATACATATGTGTTGGGGGAAAAAACCCTCAAATATTGTCTTTACTCCATAGAAAGGCAGACACAAAGAAGTGCGACAAAAATGTGACAAAAAGCGTGCACATGCGAGCGCAATCCCACACAGAGGCGTGTGCTACAAGTGCTTGCTGACGTTCAAATGCAATCACACATTCTTTCTGCTAAGGTAGTGAGTAATTGCAGTCAAGTCATACACGTTTGTCTGAGTGAATGAATAATTTATAAAGGCAGCACGGTAGTTCTCTCTCCTCTCCTTTCTCTGCATAATAATGAAGGGAAATCCCTGTGGTGGAAGCTCCTGCTGCATGGAGATCTAACTAACACAGGGCAAAAGTTTACTACACACACACACACACACACACATGCATGCACACGCACGCGCAAAGATGCACATTAAAGGGAGGAAGCTTTCGAGAGAACTGCCTGTTGGCGAGCTGAGTTATTAAACAAACGTCATTCACTATCACTTAAAAGCACAGGAGCCTCTTACCACAGAATATTGGCGTTTTTGACAGGAGTTTTAAAGGATATTGTCTTTCACGATTGGTTGAAAAAATTAAAAATAGCTGCTGATTATCAATCTTCAGTGTTTGCTTAGCATCCCACTTAGTCAAGCAGCTCAGGAACTGCAAGCTTGAATTTATGATTTTGAATTTTGCAAGGAAATTTTACAGAAAGTTTGATGATACTAAAGCAGACTTCTCATTTCTGGACTGTTGATTTTGGCCTCTAAAATGACAGCTGCTGGTAGCAGGTTTAAACAACTAATAGAATATTTTAAATTTGTGACTTGTTTTTAAGGAAGAAACTTATAAAGTAGTCCAAAGTACAAGTATTAACACACTTTAAGTCATAGGCTGGTTCTGGACAGCATCACTAATTCATCGTCAAGCATCCTCTCCAGTTGATGATCCACTGATGAATGGATGATGTGAAACCAAGGTGCATGATTGGATGGGGCATGAGTGTTTCTGCAGACTGGTTTGTCTATTAATATTTCACAAACTACGGATCTACCGGGCTTTTCCCACTCAATCATCTGTATGGTTTACAGAGAAAAGACCTGTATGTGCTGTGATATTGTTTTAAATCACCACACCCAACCACACAAGCACGATGTGCGCTAATTGTGGATGACAAATAATATAATTGCTTTATTTATTTATTAATCAAAGGTCCAAGGCAGCTGCTTGGGATTTTAATCCTGCTAACATGGCTACAAAATGAAGCAAGGCCTTCCTTTGACCTTCACTTTGAAATTTGTGTTTGGTGTAATTTAGCTTTTAGCAGGTGTAAGAAGGTGACAAGTGGCCTAGTTTCCTTATATGTTTGCTGTTTTTGTCACTAACGTGTGGCTGTGTGTTTTTGTGGCCAGGTGGTGCGCATGTTGGTGAGTGCCCACCCCAACCTCATGACCAGTCACACTCGGCTACACACTCCGCTTCACCTGGCTGCCCGCAACGGACACCACAGCACCATCCAGACTCTGCTTGAGGCCGGCATGGACGTAAACTGCGTGGTAAGAAGGCACCACCACATTCCTTTTTAAACCTAATCTGCTGAATTTGTTGTACGCTGTTAAAATGGACAGCTGGACACACTTTGGGATTAATGAATTTTAATGAGTCGCTAAACAATAACAGCGCCTTCTTATTGTGGTCCAGTCAGTAAGAAAATGAGAAATCTTGTACTTTAGAGGTGTTTACTTTGAAAGTGATATATATTTACAGCAACTGAAACATTTAAGACAAGATATGTTTGCCAGGTAGGTACTTGAATTTAACATTTTGTTCCTATTATCTGATATAGATTGGATTAAAATAAAAAACATTTTTTTACAAAACTTGAAAAATTATTTATCTTTTTGCTAAATCTTTCAAAATAACCTTCCTCCTGTCATCTTGCAGTTTTCTGATTTAATAAAAGAAAATAGTTGATTTTATTTTTACATATGCAGATGACCACATGCATGGATGCTGGGAAGATTCTTCTTTTGAATCTATGTGCTTCCTTCATCTGTGTGTATGTATCAGAGAACATATACTGTATGTATATTTATGTGGTACATGGCTCCTATGGTTTGGTGGTGGGGAAGGATGAATAATTAATTGGGAGAACAGACTGTAAGAGCAGGAGAAAGAGGACAGGGTGTGTAAAAGGAGGGCCCTCCTTTTACACACCTCTTTATATTTTCATTAGAGGAAAGGAAAACGCGGTGTCGGTTACAGTATGTGGAGCTTCATCACTGCTCGGTTTCTGATGTGATGTTTGGACCTCTCCTCTCACCTTTATATTTTGTCTTTTTGTGTATTCTGAGTTGTCTGGGCGATTCAAATACAACTTAGTCCCGACCCTTTCTGGACCATTTGCTTTTGTGAAGTCTTGTCAAAATGCAGCCACGCTTTGCTGATTTCTTGAGCACTGTTGTCTTTCTCTGGAGAAAAGCGGAACTGTTTGACCTTCACTTGTGTTAAATGTGGAAATATAGCCCTTTACTGTATTAACGGGTCTCTTTGGACTTATTACTGGATTGCTCACACCACAAGCTTTATTTTGACCCGGCACAGAAAAACACCACAGCTGATCATTGGCTTAGTGGGCTTGTTAGTTTTTTATCTGGACAGATCATCAATGTGTACCAATAATGGCGCTGTTACTTCAAAATATAAAACCGCTTGTGATTCTCACATCTCACAGCTTATTATAAGGTCATCACTCATTATATGCTGGTTTGGGGTGTCTAATGTGCAAGCCATTGTGACAGAAGTTGTGTAGTTTAGAACCAGGTTAAATTCATTATTCATTAAAACAGCTGGTAAACAGTTGTATTTGTTCTAAAGTCCTGCAAAGTCAGCATTAATGGGGTTGTTTTTTTGAGGAGAGAACGTGGACTGAAGACGAGGCTCAGGATTTGTTCTATGTTCCAAGCCGTGCTTATGGATGACTGAAAGAATGAAATTACGCACACTTTGCAGCTAAAGTTCATTTCCCTTTTACAATGTGTAGTTTAGAACAAGACTTATGAGATTTTTGGCGGAGATTACATTAACCAGGAGTTGCTCTTTTGTATGGAAAGGAGCCAGCTGAGGTGGTTCGGGCAGCAGCTCAGGATGCCTCTTGAGTACCTTTTGGAGTCTTTCCAGGTGTGGCCAGCTGTTAAGAGACCCCAGGGTAGACCCAGAGCTCACTGCATGCGCTTTATCTTAAATGGCATGGAGGTCTTTGGATGCCTGAGGAGGAGTGCTGATGCTTATTCTGCTGCCAATATCACCTGACCGGAGATGAACATCAAACACTGTATGGATATAATTTACTGGGGTTAGCCACTTTTAAGTCCATACTTTGTATTTCTATGTTTTATTAAACAAATTCACTTTTTTAAAATTCAACATTTTCACCAGAAATATTACTTCACTGCAAACAATGTCCAGGTACGAGCTTTTAAACAAGACAGGGGTCTAAACAGGTATGTGAAACTCATTTTACATTATATGGCATATAGAGCCCACTTGGATCTTACGTAGGCTGTACTAGTGAAATGCCACTTTTCTGTCAGTGTCAGTAACTACACATTTCATCTCTGAGGTGTCTTAAAATAAGAAAGAAACATGCAATTTCAATAATACATCTCAGTTTTTCTACATGAAAAAGAAATGCTGATTTACTAAATGAATGTTTAGTATTAATAAAACGTAAAGTTTTTATTTTAAAAAGCTCAAAATTCTGTTTTACAGTGTTGGACGTTGTTGTTTCATGCTTCTTTACTGGAGTTGGTTCTGTTGGATTGAAGGATTGAAGCCGAAAAGCAGCTCCAGGAGTTTCAGAGCTCAGTCAGAATCTAAAGCCCCCTAAAGCTGCTGATTCTTAATCAAGGGACATTTCAGCTTAGAAGCTATAGAAACAGGGATCGATCAGAGTTTGTACACACATACGACAAAACAATCCATCAAAGCCTTTATAGGAAATGTCCTTCAGTGCCCCGGAAGCTTTTATGGATCTGAAATGTGTAGCTGCTGCTATGTGGATCTGAGAGACTCTAGAAGTTAACTTCTGCTGGTGCCAAAATCTGATCTGACTCTATGTTCATTCACTGCTGAGACATATGGCGTAACAGATGCTACGTTCTCCCTTTTTTTTGGCTGTGTAAAGTACAGTTTATATACAGTATAAATAGCATGTGGATGGAGGAGGGTCTGCGACTACAAAACAAATCTGAGCTTTTTGTCGTAATGCGACAGCGTCCATTAGAATGTGTAGCAAAGAAGAATTTGGTGGGCACGGACGTGGATGTGTGTCTGTGTGGATTCCATATCTGGAAGGACGAAAACAGTTTGACCTCTTGGATATGAGAATCACTGTGAGGCTCTCACAGTGAGGATATGCATGACTCAGTGGCACTGCACCTATCTTCTCTGCCTTCTGTCCTTGTTACACGCTGCGGTGTCTGTTTATGCCCGAATGTGTGCATGCCTGCTCAGATCTGAAGAGGAGGGCTGTGTTTCTCTGCAGGGATTTGGCCTGAGGCTCCATGTGTCTAGAGAAGATGAACACTACACGCCTTTGATTTGCCTCATCTCCCCCACTATTCACACTTCTGCAAATCCTCCGCTCTCCCCTTTTCTTACTTTTCCTCTCTACCTACTGATCAAGAGCACTGCAAGTCTGATATCTCAAATCTTCTCCTCAGTTTACCCTTGACTTTTGCTCTGCTCGTGTCTGTTGTTGAAAATAATGCAGAGGCATCGAGTTCTCTTTTGCTCTATTAGCTATCATTATCATACGTTGGATGATAATTTGAGAGTAGCTGTTGCACATTTGGCGAGTAAAATTGGCTCTTTGGTTGGTTAAACTTGATGGTCAATTAGAGTGAGCCTACACATGTCACCTGACCTGGAACAGGGGTCAAACACTGCTCGACTGTAATGGTAGGCATTTCTGTTAAAATGGGGTTTTCATTTAATCTTCATGTTGCACGGTAATTGGACTCTCCTGGTTTTACTCATAGACTGCACGTAAAAGATGGATATAGCAATAATGATTCCACAGCATTGGCTACACTTTTCAGACCTGACTCCCTTTAATATACAGTTTTTGTTTTTGTAAAAGCCCCATGTGGCTGTTTGCATTTGATGTTCAGTTGCAATAACATCAGGTAAACAAGCAGACTTAATGGCTTCCCTGAAGAGCAAAGGCTTTTTTAATGCCACTTAGGTGAGAAACACAGCAAGTGTCGAGTTGTCCTCTTTTCCCCACCTGCTTTCCGCTCTTCTCCATTTCCCCTCCTCTTGCCTCGCTCGTTCTTTCTCTCTGTATTTTCTGCAAGGCCGCACTGTCAGGACTGTACTATAATGTTGACGGTGCAGAGTGGATGCTGTGGGTGACTCACAGATGGCATTCCAAGAATGGAAAGCAAATTGTGCATGTGTGTGTGTAAAAGAGAGAGCGTGTGTGTGTACAGGTCAGTAATTGGAGTCATGCCATATAGGTCTGTGTGAGTGAGAATGAATAATTTATACAAGCAGCGCACTTTCTCTCTTTTCTCCTCTCTCTTTCTCTTGCTCTCACACACTCTTTCATCCTCTGTCTGTTCCCATAATAATGAGGGGAAATCCCTACAGTATGTAGGGAACGCGCCACTGACTGACCTATAGCCAACACGGGGCAAAAGTTTAGTACAGATTAGAGATGGACCGATCCGATATTACGTATCGGTATCGGTCCGATACTGACCTAAATTACTGGATCGGATATCGGCGAAAAATAAAAAATGCACTCCGATCCATTAAATATCAAAAAAAGCATCTCACAAAACTTGCAACACGGCGTAACTCGGCTCATAACCGTAGCACGTTGCAGCAGTATGCCTCATGTGATAGAGCGGCTGTGTGTATTTGTAGCCTCGCTACCAAACCAGCATTTCATCTCTGAGGAAGTTATCCCAGAGAGAAGTAAAGCAAGTGTGTAAGTTCATCTCTGAATGTTTGTAAAGCGTTCCCATGTTAAGCTTAACAACCGATATATGGAGCGACTGCCTCTCTCTCTCTCTCTCTCCCTCTCCTGCGCTACTTCAATCGTGAAACTGCTTAATGATCAGCTGATCGGCTTTTCTGTCGGGAGTCCGTCTCTCTTCTTTGTTTTGGCCCACTTCGCGCCAGAAAGAGGAAACCAGCGGCTGAACAACAGCAGCATGTTTAAGCTTGATAAGCTGTTGTTAGAATGTATTTAATATTACTTTCTACACCAGGATCCTTTTCACGTAGCTGACGGCTGGTAACTGTGCAGCGGCGGATCTAGCAAAGTTTAGCCAGGGGGGGCCGATAGGGCATGAACAGGAAAAGGGGCACAATGACATACTTTTCTTTCTTATTCTCATTTAAAATATGTAGCTTTTAATAAATAATTATCTGAATCTTACACCCAAAGTTTTAATCTGATGTAAAATGTATAGAAGTCCATTACTATATATTCTAACTCTTAAGTCTATATACCCTAGTAAGCTATAGTACTTTTTCCTTTGGGAAGGTACCGTCTGTGAATTCTGCAATTCTGTTGAAGAAAGATGTTGAATCTATTTAATTATTCTTGAAAAATAATTTGTTTCTGTGCATTTTTTTCACCCTGCATCAAATTAAAGTTGATTACATCGATTAAGCATCATGAGGTGGAGGGTGGGGGTGGTTCCCTTTTTTTTTTTTTTTTTTTGGGAGTTTGCAACCCTATTAGTTAGGTTGCTTAATATTTCTGCTAAGTACTCTTTAAAATACCAGAATAGGGAGGATGGTGTAGGTTTAAGTTAGGTTTTAAGTTAGGTAAGGTTTATTAGATTGATCAGTGTTGCTGAACTATGAAATATTTTGGGTGCAGTGTATTTTTTACACACAGGTATAACAGAATAGCTTTAGTGTTGTTGTTTATTTAAACTTGAGTATGAACTTATACAAAATGCAGCAAGATATTAAAAAAAACAGTTTTATTGATTAAAAAACACAATATCGGATTCATATCGGTATCGGCAGATATCCAAATTTATGATATCGGTATCGGTATCGGACATAAAAAAGTGGTATCGTGCCATCTCTAGTACAGATACACACATCTTTGTTCACAAACACAGCTGACTGCTATTTCCAACACTGGCTAGCATAAAAATATGCTTTAGGTCATTATTGCCTGCAGTGCAGCTCTTTTGATTAATATAGTCCTATTTTTTTTTTTGTCAAGCATAAGCAAGAGGGATGATGTGAGCATTCACATTCACACATTTACCTCGTCGTCCCATCATGAGCAGTCAGTGCTGCATTTCTGCGTGCTGTCGTTAAACCGATTCATCTGCCTTTCAATTCCAGGAAATTCGGAGTAAGAACTGCCTTCCTTGTTTCCTCATGACATCACTGCATAATCGCTATGGGAAACAGGACAGGAAGTGGTAAAGGAGGTTCAGGAGGGCAAGATGTGTGTACTAGAATAGGGGGTGGATCTCTTCCTGAGATACCACCTCCTCTTTCATGCATGAGGGCAGAGATTTCGTTTTGCAGGGGAGACATCCACATTGTGATAAACTCACAGGCGCTGCAAATTTGACATTTTGTCTGTTTCCACTTTGGATTCACACCTGCGGGATTTTTCCGAGAGATCTGGACCTTTGACCTTTTGAACTTTTAAAAGGCAGAGGAGCTGTCGCATGTGGCATTATAGCTTCATTTTGCCATCAATCCCTTCTATGTGGCGAGGACACCTTTGTGTCAGGGGAAACGGAGAAAGTTGAGTATTCCCTGCAGAAGACGATCACACTGATGTGGTGTAGTGTTGCGTCGAGCAGCATTTCCTGGCAGTGTATGTACCGGCAGATCTGGCTGTCGTCCAGATAATTTGTCTTCATTACGGCTGGGACTTCTATTCAGTCCAGGGTTTCATCTGTGTTGTCAGGAAGCCAGCCATGAAGGATGCAACGTGTTCAGCGTGTGTGTGTGTGTGGCTGCGAGTGTGAGACACGTGTCTTTGTGTATGTTGAAGTCCTTAGTATCCTCGATGGGCTCTATTGCTTCCAGCAACATGCACAGATTAGTATGTTTAATGTTCCAGAAAGACCTTCAGGATCATGATGTCCTGTTAAGCTATAGAGCAGTAACTTCATCAAACTAGTTACAGTGTTTCCCCTATATATACATTCTGTTTTTGGCTTTATTAGTGGGGTGTGTGTGTATAAGTCTCCCCAGCTGCAGCTAATAGTTCTTGCTGAGGTAGGCATAGCAGTAGCAGTTCATTACCTCCTGTTGGTTCTGGTTGGAGTGGCCCTCCAGCTTGCTGCTCATCTCAAGAGCAGAATGAGTCAACTGGACTGCAGGACGTGAGTCTCAAGTAGCTGAATGATGTTGAACATCACTAAAATAGTAATAGTGTCCCTACCTATTGACCTGATCTAGCTTATTTTTGCTAATTATTCTGATTATGTATGGAAACAATTGACTGAAGCAGAAATACAGTGGACATATTCACTGCATGCTATTTGGTAGAGTCCGACCAATGCAGGACCTTTAAGGACAATTTACAAATCTGACATTTTGATCTATCCAGAGTTGACTTTGACACCAAAATTTGAACCAGTTTTAGTCATAATCCTTTGACTTAAAAGTTATTTAGTTTTAGTTAGAATTTAGGCATCTAAATTATTTTAGTTTTAGTCGACTAAATATTATAAGATTATAGTACTACATCAAAGTTGATTAAATATAAAGTGTAAATGGTTGTTGTTTTATTACCCTTGAGAGTTGCTCAACATGGTTTACAAAGCATCCTGTTTTCCTTGGTATCAAATGCAAAACTTATATAAAGCTACGCTTCGCTTCCTCCCAAGCATTGACAATTTGTCGCTTTTTCATGAGAAGCATGGAGAATGGAGCTAGTTGTACTGTATGTGTGTTTCCAACAGCAGAGTGCTTTAATAAATGCCATTACTGATATATTAACAAGCACCAAATATTGGCCAATAATATCGGCCCAATACTGGCCCTCCAATAAATTTTAACTTTAGGTTATTTAAAATAGATTTGACTTTAGTTAAATAAAAAAATCTGTGGGGTTTTGTCAGGAAGGGAATCTGTTATAAAAAGACCCTGTGTGGATGTACTCTAGTGTCTGGCATGTTGATAGTGAATACTGGGTCTTGTTGGCTGTGGGGTGGAGCTTCAGTGGACGAGGCTTTAAGTGCTTGATGGAACTGTTTGGAGGCTGTTTGTTCTCGAGCTGCTTACTTTGCTTACTCTGCCCGCTGGTATGGAAAACATTCCGATGTGTGTGTTTCCACATCCTAGGATATCAGTCATTAGCATCAGCAAAGGATGCTGTAACATAAAAATTCTACACCTAGTGTCTTTAAGTCTAGCTATTTTGGCCCTGCTCACCCTCAGGCTGTGTGATTAAACAACTGTTCTTTATGTTGTTGGACTTTTTAAATGTATCCTTGTCAGAATAATCGTCTCTCTCATCACTGCTGATACGGGATGAGACACTTACTGGCACCATCCCCGTGCTGGTTTCAGTGTGTTGCATCATATCTGTAATATCTCTATTAGTTGGACTGGAGGCTGATACGGGCCAGCGTAGGGTGAGGGAAAGTGGGACGTTTCCACGCAGGCGCCTGCTGCTTGTGTAATGGTTTGAAATCGCTGTGGCCTCGCACCGTTTGGAGGCGAGGGAATGTAACTTGTTTTAATCTCTCTGAATCTCTTTCATTTAACTGCCAGCGAGGGGGGGAAAAAAAAGATTGTATCAAATCAAAATATTGCCTTTTTGCTCCCTTTTAATCCCAGTTCCCTTTTATTTTTTTGTAACACCTCTTGTGCTTTCTGGTTTTGATGTCGATTTTTGTCTCAAGTTTCAATTGTTGAAGTGACTTAATATTAATAAACAAATGCTATCTCTGTCTCTTGTAGACCGAGAATGGCAGTGCCCTCCATGAGGCAGCTCTCTTTGGGAAGATGGATGTTGTTCGCCTTCTGCTTGACTCAGGTGGGTCTATAAATATACCCCGGCTAAACAAAAACTGTGCGTGTTTCCTTATATGTGTGTTTCCCTTGTTTCTCCCTTCTTTTCAACCTGTGGCTAGATGTTTGGAATTTTTTTGTTTTGTTGTGTTTTCCCTCTCCTTCCCTAAATTGTGAATCAATTTGCCCTCAGGTGAACTCCAAACATCTGTTTGCTACATTCTTCCTCACTTCAAGCTTTGTTATTGTTTTGTCCAGTTTCTCTGCAACTGCATAATTAGGATGTGTTGTCTTATGTCATCTTATGCGATAACTGAAAAAGATTCCCGAAGGTAGAACAGCTCCTGTCTTAACTAGTAGCTCGAAGTCATGTGTGTATAGTTAGTTCTTTTACTAAAACAGCCTGGACACTGTTGTCCTTCTGACATCATTGCCATCCTCCACCCACTTTTCTTCAGCACTTCCTGTTTCCTACAGGATTTCCTCTGGGTGGCCATGTTCCTTTTGCCTTGATTTTATTAACATCCTGGATCAAAGGAGGGCTGTACTTGTCAGAGTCACTGAGCTCTAACCCGATATAGCTAAAAATATTGCCTGTCGGTAGGTGGGTTTACTGTAGAGGTGTAGGATGGACCTCTATGCCTACGCGTAGAGAATGGCTTGTTGGTGTAACTGCTTTATCAAGTAAGCATCAGTCATTTTTTGACCAAAGAAATGACCTTTAGTATCACAGAAAAGGATCATGTGACATTCAAGTTGAGTAGGTAAATGTGATTTTTTTTTTTTTTTTTTTTTTTTTTTCCTTATATATATAGTCAGTTGTTCTGATAGCACTCTCATGTTTGCACGGTAAATATGTAAATAATGTGCTGTTCATTATAGCCAAGCATCCCACTTTGTTCTCATCTGTCCAAAGGACATTTTTTGAAGGTTTGTTCAGATGTAGTTTTGCAAATTTAATCTACCAGGTTGTTTATTTAGTTATTTATTTTTTTCTGAGAAGCGGCTGTTCTCTAAGTATTCCCTCCAAACAGCCCATACTCATTCAGTCCTTTTCTAATTGTGCTGTCATGAACTTTAATATTTGACATTAACTGAAGCTTGTGGAATCTGAGATATAGGTCTTGGGTTATTTTTGTACTTTCCCTGAGCATTGCAGCGTCTGAGCTTGGCGGGACCTCCAGTCATTAGAGTGTCTGCTACTTTCTGGTCTGCTATTTACTGACCGATCAAAAAAAGGCTAAAAAATAGAAAGTTAAGAACAACTAAATAAAAACTGGATGCGATTAAACAGTAAGCTAAGTTTAGCATAACTCTGGGACGTGACGAACATTAAACCGCAAACTGTTATTGTTATAATACATTTCTCTTTTAAACAAATTTGTCATTTTTGATAAATAAAAAGTTCAACATATTTTGAACTTTTAGACAAAGCCAGGCAAGCTGTTTTCTTTTCTTTATTCTATTTTTTGTAATTACCATGCTAAGCTAGGCTAAGAGTTACTTGCTTTCATAAAACATTGTTCATTTATTTATTGGAAATTTATCACCTGCTTTTTTCCTTTAAACTCATTACAAATGGGTTTTTTGCTTCATGTCGTTTGATTTAAAAAAAATACATTAAACATCTTTATTTGATTTCTTTAAAGGGTTTTTTTTTTGTCAAGTTTTGAACAGAGCTGTTAGGTGTTTTTTTTTTTTTTTTTCATGTCTCTAATTATTGTAGTTTGTAGCTTTAGCTCTGAGTGACATCTCCTCTCGTTCTCTTTTGTAAAATACATCTACAGTTCCTTTAAGCACTAATCACATTACAGACTTCATTGATAAATATACAAACCACATGAAAAAAAAAAAGGAGGAAAAAGAGAAACCTGTAATGCTAACTTGGGTGTAAATGTCCTTTTATTACAGTTTGATACATTTCTGATGGTTCCCAGTAGAACGATTGGAATGACATTTATTTTTCACATATGGCCTATTTGATATTGTGCATCAGTCTTTGAATGCAGTCTTTTTATGTGTCATTGTCTGAGATTGTGACTTAGCATTGCAAGAATGTGTATGTGTGGGACTAATTTGCATTCATCTACAAAACATTTGGGTTATAATCTTGGAAAAAATGCTCACTGGTGTTTCTGACTGAGAGGTGTGTTTACAGATCTGACTTCATATTTATTTTTGTATACTGCGCTTGAATGTGTTTAGTTCTGTGTATCTGCGGTGAAGGTGAATTATCATGAGCAAGCCTGAGTAGGTCCTGTATTGTTAGACTAAGTAATGGGTGTTGACTTTTCCACTCTTTTTCTTGTATTTTATGCGTGTTTTCTCGTGTGTGTTTGTGTGTCAGGGATCGACACCAATCTAAGAGACAGCCAAGGAAGAACGGCTCTGGAGATTCTGAGGGATCATCCTGCACCAAAATCCCAGCAGATCACTGCTCTCATCCAAGGTAAAGACGCACACACTTTTGATTTAGATGAATTGAGAAACTGGGGCATTTCAGGTGTAAGAATCTTATATAAGTTCACTAAATATGTAACAACAAAAAGAAAGATTTAACAGTTCACCAGTGACAATGCAAGCTCCTGTATGTGTTTAGTTAGTTACGTTAGCCTTGACTTGTTTTCTTTGTCTCACCTGCTTAGCTGGATTTTAAAATAGATGGTTATCAATAAGATTCTGGAATGAGTTTCAGTGGATAAATAGCACCATGGTATTTCTGATGACTACTGTGCAATAAAGTCCATATCTAAACTACTTAAGAACCCTTATAATAGATGTTCTCCAGCAGTGTATAAATGAATACTGATACCGACACACATTGTGAAGGAGCAGCAAGACCTTGGCATGCCATAAAAGGTCAGACTTACATCTTCATATTGGATTTTGCTGCTTTGCTATTTAATAGGGGCAGCACGGTGGCACGGTGGTTAGCACTGTTGCCGCACAGCAAGAAGGTCCTGAGTTCAATTCCAACATCAGGCCGGGGTCTTTCTGTGTGGAGTTTGCATGTTCTCCCCGTGTTTGCGTGGGTTCCCTCCGGGTACTCCGGCTTCCTCCCACCGTCCAAAGACATGCAGCTTGTGGGGATAGGTTAATTGGATAATCCAAATTGTCACTAGGTGTGAATGTGCGAGTGAATGTGAGTGTGAATGGTTGTCTGTCCCTGTGTGTTGGCCCTGCGACAGACTGGCGACCTGTCCAGGGTGTACCCCGCCTCTTGCCCTGTGACAGCTGGGATAGGCTCCAGCGCCCCCCGCGACCCTGAAAAGGATAAGCGGAAGCGAATGGATGGATGGATGGATGGATGCTATTTAATAGTATTTTCAAACATCCCGACTTGTCAAAGCAGGAAAATCCCTTGTTAAAATCCTCAACGATGGTTGAATTTGGAAAAGGCTCGGCTAACTGGAATGCACCAGGCATCAGTTTCATTTTTGCTTTTCTTGCTTTGATGAGTTGAAAAATTATCTGCTCTGACAAGAATTTCTACTTTTGTGAAGTTTAAAACCACGCGCTATGATGAGTGAAGTAAACGATGCCTTTCTTTGTGGACTTTTTGCCCCTGTGCTGTAGTTTCCGTCCTAAGAAATGCATATGTTTGGTTTATGGTGGCTGATTTGGTCGATGATCTGTCCTTGGTGTACTCTGCCTTTGATAGTTTCAAAATAAAAGTGGGAGTGCTAGGAAAAAGCATTTGCTCCCTTTCAGATTTATACTTTTTTTTCATACTTTCATACTTTTTTTCATGTTTCAGATCTTCAGACAAATTTTAATATCGAATAAAGATAACCGAAGTAACCCAACCCTTGTTAAATCATTAAATAAGTGGCCCAATTACTGCCAGACAGTGAACCAATGAGACAAAACTTGAACATTTAGGAAGGTTTGAGTCCCGTTACATTTGGCATAAAGCTGATGCAACATTTCATATAAAGAACATCACACCAATAGTCAAACATGGCGGCAGTAGTGTGATGATTCAGGGCTGCTTCAGGGCGACTTGCTATAATCGATGGAACCATGAATTATGCTCATGAAGGAGAATGTCCGGTCACCAGTTCATGTCCTGAAGACGGTTTTGGAATTGCCTTTTCAAAGTCCAAACTGATCCCATTCAGATGATTTGACATGCTGTCCATGCTGGACAAAGATAACCAATTTACTCAGGTTATCTTTGTCTAATACAAACATTTCTTTGATCTGAAACATGTAACTGAAGGTTCTCAGTCATCCAGGTCATGGTAGTCTAAGGAGCTTGGAAAGAGAAGCGTCTGGACTTCTTTAAGTTTCTTGAAAACCTTTCACCCCTCATTCGAGAAGCTTCTTGAGTTCTAAGTGCAAATGGTGGAGAGTGATGAATATGCAATACACCCATACACTTCTCTAAATATGGCAACTGCTTCTCTGATAACGCTAAACTCAGGAATTGCAAATGGAAGTCAAGGTAATCTTAATGTTTTTAATACACAGTTTATAGTCTATGTTTAGGAGTTTTCAAAATGATCGAGGCTGGAGGAGTACTGCAGTTATATCCAGCTATACTGTAATTTATGGCCCAAAAAGAAAAAGCATGCTGTCATTTTCAGTGTCTTCACTTTATTCCACCTGCCATTAAGATCCCTGTTTTTGCTCTTGTCCTCACTGCAGTGGGTTTTGTGTGCAACCAGTGCTTGTTTGTGTGAGTTTGCGCCGCAGTCCCCGCGGACCCAAAGATTCTCCATATTGCACCTTCTAAAGACAGTTTTATCCTGAAGTGATTATGAGGTTCAGTTTGAACGCTCTAATCTGTGGCTTGGAGGCCTTCGCTATCTGTCATTGTGTAGACTGTGGGTGTACGTTAGGCGTGTTGTTGCGCATGATTTAAAGAGAGTGAGATAAAGACAGACAGGATTGGAGGGATAGGCGAACGAGGAGAGCCTAAATTAACCGCTAATCAGTCTTAACTAGGAGACAAAGATAGAAAGGGGAGCAGAGATTGAGCCCCAGGAATGTAACAAATCGTCCACGGTTAGAAAATAACAGACAGAAAGCTGACGTTAAACCAGGGAATGCACAGCGATGCAAAGGGCAGAACAATTTAGATGTAATTAGTGATTCAAGTTTCCTATTTCAAGTTTAGCACTACAACAATTTGAGGCGTAAACAAATAACAAAATCAGGGAAAAATGTCTACATTTGTCTTTTGTTTTAAACCTTAACATGGAGTTGTTCTTTATTACCCTTCTACTTGCTTCAGAGTTACATATGTGAAGTGGAAGTGGTTTGTTGTTGCGAAGAACCCACCCACACATCTTGAAAAATCAGGAGTATTTCACATAGCTAGTTGCTCTCCTCTCTGCGAAATATTTTTTAGTTTTAGTTCTCTTTTGTGATTCTCATCAGTCAGGCAGAGTTAGGAGCTAAACAGCACATGCTTACCTCTGGAGTCTTAACCAGCTAAAGGTATAGTGAACAATGGGCTAAAATTCACTTCTTCAGTTCATAAAGCGGCCCCCAAACCCAACATCTAAAGCTTCTGCGTAATTTATTTTTTGCTAATGAAGAGCAGTGAGCTTTAGAAATGGTCTGCGGCTCTGCTACATAACAGAATTGGACTCTGTTCAAGCCATTTATTAAAACTACATGATGTACACTCAGCACTTTATTAGGTACACCTCAGCAGTAGTGGGTTAGACCTGCTTTTTGCCTTCAGCACTTACTGAATTTTTCGAGGCATAGATTCAATATTGCCCTGTTCCACTACATCCCAAAGGTTCTCTATTGGATTGCGATCTGGTGACTGTGGAGGCCCTTTGAGTTCGGTGAACATTTGAGCGCATGTTCCAGAAACCAGTTTGATATGATCTGAGTTTGTGAAATGATGAGTTATCCTGTTAGAAACAGCCATTAGAAGATTGGTACACTGTGTCCTAAAGGAATGGACATGGTCAGCAACAATACTCAAGGCTGTGGTGTTTAAACATGATTTTGTGGATTGGTGTGATGAGGCCTTCCTTTCACTAAATTTGCCAAAAACTAAAGACATGATTATTGATTTTAGGAAGTCCTCTTATAGCTCATCACCCACTATCGTTAAAACTGCTGATATTGGGATCGTTGAGAGTTACAAATATCTAGGTGTGGTACTTAACCATAAACTGTGTTTTGAATCTCACGCTGATGCCACTACTAAAAAAGTTCAATAAAGACTGTTCTTTTTAAGGAAAATGAGATCTTTTAATGTCTCATCTGAGATGTTGTCTTTGTTTAATAGAAGTTTTATCGAATCTGTGATGTCTTTTTGGATCGCTGCCTGGTTTGGTAACCTGACGGTGAAGAATAAGAATCGGTTGGGTCTTTTGGTAAAAACTGCTAGCAAAATTTCAGGGCGCTGGCAAGATGGACTTTTGGCCATTTACAATAAAAATGTGCTTAGAAAGGCTCATTCTATTGTTAATTGTTCGAACCATCCACTTCACAGTGAGCTTGAGTTGTTGCCTTCTGGCTGCTGTTTTAGAGTACCTCTGAGGAAGACCAAAAGACTGCAGGCTGCTTTTATCCCTACTGCATCCTGTCTCCTAAATGCCATATAACTGTTCTGGGATTTTCTACTACTATTATTGTTATTTTATATTATTTTTTGTTTACCTTTATCCTGTTGCTAAACTAATTTCCCTTTTGGGACAATAAAGAATTTGAATTGAATTGAATTGAAACAATGCCCAGTTGGACACCCCATCATAACACCAGCACCAGCTTGAATTTTTGATCCAAGACAGGACGTTCATGTTATTGACTTCAGATTCAAGACAGTCAAACACCAGGCCCGGTGGCCAGAATCCTTAAGAAAATGTGAAGGACATACATTTTGGACTTTCAAACGTTTTTCAGCTTTTCCCTGTGATAAAGACCTCCCACACTGACATTCATATTAAACCAACATAAGTAAGTGATTGTTAAACAGACAGAAAAGTAATATATGTAACTCACCAGTCAGTGTATGCTAACCAAATGCCGTATAGCCTCTGTAGCAGCACCACCTACTAGATTCTTGCTCCCTGTTTTGTACACTTACTCCTAACATTTAGCTTTATTTGGTATATTTGGGATTTCCTCTACAGTTAAAAATAACTTCTGCGACCCTAATTTGGATAAGCAGAAGAGAATGGATAGAGTTTAAAATAAAGTTCTGTGGATTTGCTTGTTTACACATGTGTATTTACAAGAATGAAGAGTGATTATGTGGATAACTGGGGTTGAAGATGTCAATACAGTGCAGCTGTCTGGCTTTAATTCGGCAATCTTAGCTGTTCACATCCCGAACTGTGCATATACAATCACAGTTTGAGGGGAATATTTGTTAATATGCACACAAGTGAGGCTAGAAAATATGTTTATGAAATGAACGTAGCTTCTTAAAAGTCAAAAATTCATGTGATTGTGGATATTGGTCAGAAATGGCAGCCGTGAAAAGCTTGTCTCTCTAAATTAGAAGTGCAAACAGAGATTTGGACTTCAGCATAAATTGGAGAGTGAATGTGTGAGAGAGAGAGGGAAAGGACGCAGCTGTGACTCAGTGAAAAGATCAGCTGCATGCCATTTCCTGTTGGAGAGGAGATGGAAAAGGACACACACACAAACACACACACAGACAGAGACGCAAAGAGCAGAATACTTGTCATTTACTCAATTGTACCAGTCGAGGGGCTTTCTGGTTGCCGTAGGCACCTCGTTATGAATAGATTCTCATTGGATTCACAGCACACGATTCATCCGACTGTTTGAATTAACAAGTTCATTTTGTACTGCCCATCAGCTACTGGCTGTGTACTACAGTTCAGTGGATTATTTTATTATTTTATAAAGACACTGCACTTTATGTTCTCTGCTGTTTATGGAACTTAATAAATCTGTCGGAGCATTTCGGCTTTCTTGGAGTCGGATACAAATTCCAGTACTAAGTGTAATTGTATGCAAATGTGGTTGTTCGTCATAACTACTGAGCTGAATGCCACTATTCATAATAATGAAAATATACCCACACGCACAAACACTCCTCCTGACATTAACCGGCTCCCTCATTAGGACTCTGCAGGGAATTTGCCACCTAATTTCTGTCTGCAAGTGTATTCGTGTGCTTTGCCTGAGTTAAGCAAGTGTTGAACTTTGTTTCTGGCCCTTCACCTGGACCCTTTTCTCCCTTCCTCTTCCTCTTTCCTTCCCTAGCCACATCATTTGTTCTGTTTTACCTTCATGAATAGCAGATTGCTTTATTAGCAGAAGCTGTGAAGTGAATTTGCGGTGCGGGGAAAAGTGCGAATTGAATGCAGCTCAAGCTGTTTATAATACTGATGGCTGTGTGCTATTATATTGATCCGGTAAAATCCTGAAATGATTTTTTTCTCTCTCGCTCTCCCTCCTCGATCACTCTCCAAACTCTTCCTCCACTCTGTGCCCTTTCTGCTCGTTATTCCCGTCTTCCTGGCATATTTTCACATTCCCCTTAATTCACATCGCTTTCATCTCGTCTGCTTCATCGTCCATCTTCTTAATTCCCCGCTGTTTCCACGTGTCTGTAGAATATATGATGGACGAGATGGAGAAGCTGAGCATCCTGGAGGAGCCTGTCCGCACGTGTCCTGTCCCTACACCTCGAACTTCTGTTCCCTCGCCTTCTGCGTCCCCTTCACTGAGACACAAGAGTAAGTATGCAGACACATTCATGTGACACAATACAACTGAAGTACTTGACCGTGAGCTCTGAGGTGACTAAATACAGCTTTTTTAGTTCTAAAAGAGGAAGTGGTAGAAATAAAGACAGAAATCGGGTGTAGACATGTGAGATAACAACAATATATAACAACCCATGTAGCACATTCCTTTATGCATTCTGCTCCAAGGCTTAAAATATTTTTAATAATATACCCAAACAACTACAAAGGCATTTGTATAAAGCATTTATTTATATAAATAAGGGAACATTACAGACCAGTCCATCATCCAAATGCATGTGTCCAGTTTACTCTAAGAACAATGCCACTAAACTTGGTTGGAACTATTGTTTACTTTTTGCAATATGGGCTGAATAAAGCCATGGAGAGCAGCTCCTTTAGTGGAGAATAACAGTCACTGCCACTCCACACTTACCTTGTCCAGCACTGCCCCCTGTGTTACAAACATGACATTGCAACCTGCTGAGTGTGTGCTGATCTGCTCTCCTCTCAGTGATTGTCAGCAGATCCCATAATTACCTTGATTACCTTAGAGAGTCGTGGAGGGAAGCGGGAGGAAGTGATTAGCACAGTGTGCCTTAATGCGACACACAAGCAAAGCAGGAAGCAGACGGGGGAGGAGTTTAGTATCTGTCAAACAGGTTAATCTCACAATAAATCAGACAGGCATATACAAGATTTTCTTCCACCTTTTTTTCTTTGTTGTTTTCGTGATAAAATGAAAAGAAAGTAATTTTCTATTTGCTGGCGTACACGGTTTGAGAATAACTGGCTTCATAGATACGGATCACATTTCTTACACCCTCCTCAGATGATGCTGTGACAAGCGAGCTGTCCAAACTGCTTCATGAGATCAAAAAGTGCCGGGATAGGGACTACTCCTTCGAGGAGCTCTGCCACACCATCTCCTCCCACTCTATGGACAGCTTCGGTAGCGGGCGGCTGTCTGATGAGGAGCGCCCAGATCGACCCAACGGCACTCTGACCCGAGTCAGCCAGGTACGCCACTAGGCTATTACAGAGGCATGGTGCATTTTGGTTGTGGTGTTTGTTTCTCCTTTCTTGGTCTGCTCATGTAAATGCATTTTGTGGGAAGTAATGAGCCAGGCAAAAATGGAAAAGGGCACTGAGGTACTTTGCAATTGAACACCTCGTTGGTAATTAAATATTCCCACACCAGAGTTTAAAGTTGTGCTGAAAAACTCCATGCCAAAAAGAAAAACTAGTAATGCATTTCTACTTTTCTGTTAATTGACACTTGACTATAATGATGGTTAACTCAAAAGTAAATGTCCGGGCCTTATTCCAGTTTCTTAAATACAAGAATTTAGTGGTTTTGCAGCACTTCTTTTTCTCCTGCTGTCTTTGGAGTTTGATTTATGCCCCTAAATATCCCTTTAGTTGGCTGCTTTTTGCTGGCCTGCCTTCTGTTTTACTCGTTCTTTTTTTTCCACCTGTTTCAGTAAACAGATAAAACAAAAGTGCAAATGTCAGTGAAAATCTGCCAAATGAAAAAAAACACTAGATATTTTATGGTTGCAATTTCAGATAAGATTGGTATGAGGTCACTGGCTCAAATGTCTTAACTTCAGGAGTGACCGAATTGCAATCAGTCCCTACAATAATGTCTGTGTTGCTCTAGAATAAATTAAGACTTAAAAATCGATAGAAAAATATTTTGGCTCTGAGTAAAATGTTTCTGCCACGTCTGTAAATGTTTGACTGCAGGCAGGCTCTATCTGTTTATCTGAAAGAATTTCTCTCTGCAGGCTTATCAGCTCTTATGTAGTCCTTCAAGATGTTTTATCTCACTGCACACAGGGCCCAGCTGTGCTGCAGATCTCCATTTACTGTCAAGGCCACTGCACTGGGTATTGTTCAGCTGCTTGTTAATACAGATATCGAATCGGCCAGTCACATGGCAGCTACTCAGGCATTCAGACACGGTCAAGATGACCCGTTGAAGTTCAAATTGAGCATTAGAATGGGAAAGAAAGGTGATTTGAGTGACTTTGAAAGTGATATGGTTGTGTGTGCCAGCTAGGCTGGTTTGAGAAAAAGGAGAAAATATCGAGTGAGCGGTAGTTCTCTGGGCAAAAATGCTTTGTTGAATGCCAGAGGTCAGAGGAGAAGGGCATGTCTGCTTCGAGATGATAGGAAGGCAGCAGTGACCAACATAGCTATTTGTCAGAACCAGGATGTACAGAAGAGCATCTTAAAGTGCACAACGCTTTCAGCCTTGAACCAGATGGGCTACGGCAGCAGAAGACCACACCGGGTGCTCCTCCTGTCAGATAAGAGAACGCTAACAGGAAACTGAGGTTACAGTTCACACATGCTTACTCAAAAACGGGAAGAGGAGATTGAAAAAATGGTGGCTGGTTTGATGGGTGTCGATTTCTGCTGCAACATTCTGTTGATGGGATCAGAGTCAGCTGTAAACGGCAT
The DNA here is from genome assembly GCF_013358895.1 of Oreochromis aureus. Lineage (NCBI taxonomy): Eukaryota > Metazoa > Chordata > Actinopteri > Cichliformes > Cichlidae > Oreochromis > Oreochromis aureus. Next base: position 14,022,315 of record NC_052958.1, on the reverse strand, counting down.
GAAAGCATGGTTTGCATCTCGGCAGATCTCAGTCTGAGGCTCGAGATCCATGTGAAAGAGCAGTGTTTCCAGCAGCTCACTGAATCTGCGTCATGAAGACTTAAGGAGGTTTTAAAGGAAGTTTTAAAGTCAAAGGGGGATCTGCCTTGTATAAACAAGGTGCACCTAATAAAATGGGCACTTTGTGTACTTCTGACTTACAAAAAAGACTGCACTTTGACTATTTTCACTACAGAGGGCAGTATCAGACTGATGCCGGTGAGCTGGCTCGTCCTGTTGAGTTGTCACTTCTTGTTACAGAAACAAAATAGGTCCAGGGTTTATTTACAATTGTAATTATTCTTTGTGCTCAAAGAACCGTTCACAGCCTGCAGATATTTTTCTTGACCTTCTTCTAAATTGGTGCCTATTTATGCTGAAATATTGTTCACGCCCTCTCCGTATCTCTACACTCTCCTAATACCACACATACACACACACACTCTTACGCAGAAGAAAACTGATTAGACATTAATGGCTTGAAGTTCAGCTCAGGAGGAAGTGGATGACCTTTATCAGTGTTAGCTGACCAGAGAATCACACCTGCAGTTTATTTCTAACAGCCAGCACAGCGTGACGAAGAGGCTCTGAGGCTCAATTCCATCAGCCAGAAAGACAGAAACACAGGTCATCTATCACACCTGAACCTTTAGACCACACACAGACACACGTGCGCGCACACTCAGGCGTACACACTCACAGGGGTGTCCAAAGAAATGCGATTGAATGTGCTTCTCACTTATTACTGCTTGTCTGTTTCTATTTTTCTTTCTATTTCTCTCCATCTTGCTCCCCTACAGTAACACATGCACAGACACTCCAGCAAAAAATATTGTGACACTGATCAATAGTCCAATTTTTTTTCATTTCTTTAATAAGTTCACTTTCAGTGTAATTCAAGTAGCTTTTATGGACAGTGCAGCAGGTGCACAGACCTCATGCTGAGGCTCTCTCACACGTGCATGCACATTAAACACGTACACCACGTCTTACTCAGGCTGTAATTACCTGAATCCATCTTGTGCCCCTCTCTATAAGTACCAATTTGTATTCTATTACTGACACTCCTAGCTTGTGTATGTCTGTGTGTGTTTATATGTGCCCGCAGGCTACTGTCTAAACATGTGGCCGTGGCTATTTAGTATGCGATTCAGTGTCTCTATAGTACAGAAATGAACAATGCAAATATGCGCAATAACTGTGTGAATTAAGTCAGAGTGGAAATGTGTGTGAGATGTGTTCAAATGAGCACTAGCATGTGCATTCTTTGTGGTTAAACCAGCATGTGTTTGTTATAATCTGATGCCACTGCTCGCTCTGCTGGCACTGGTTGTATTCTTTGCTTACATTTATTAAACAAGAATTTATTATTCAATTATAATTCAACTAAATAATTTAGTCCACATGCTTATCTAAATATTCCAAATCAAAGCTGAGATTGTGTACTTTTTCCAACCAGAATTCCACAACTTGTGTATCGAAATAACAGTGATGGAAAAGCACAGACTGTACATAAAAGGTGGATGTCATACATTGCATCGTGGAGCTTTAAGTAGAGCATTCTGGCCATTTTCATCTTGGTGTTTTGAAACCAGATGTGGCAAATGAGGCTTGGATGCTTTGTTCTCTGTTTTACTCTAAATTGGACCAAAATTTACATCATGTTAAGTGAGTTAAAGCTAAGGTAGTGACTGAGGCCATAAACCCAACAGAAAAGTGTTTAATGAGGTCATAAGTCAAGCGAGGACATTCTTGTGGACTTGCACTCTGACTTCTTTCTAAAGGTCGCCCCCTGCTGGTCACTTATTTCTTTTCCCTACTTTGACTCTTTCTGTGTTTTGCGTGCAGATGATGCATAGAGCAGAGAATCAAATCCTCACATCTAAGAGACCGGAACCTGTAAATACCCTGTACAAGTCTGTCTGGACTAAAAATCAAATGTGTTCATTAATTTCAAATATTTGGTGCCAATCTGTAGCCATGCTAACAACTCTGCAGGACTATAATGAGATACAGCTTTGCTTTAAGCTATATGTTGAGGGACACTGACTAGCAGGTTATAAAATTTACTGTCTCCTGATACTAACATTCTATCACTAAGCACAGAATCAAGTAAGGATATATTGTAATAAATCATATTATTGGGCATATTGATCAGATTTTTCATACTGGTTTGAAATGTAATTTTTGCCACGATATTGTTCTCTGCACCAAAAATGTCACCTTGCTGTAGATGTCAGTTAGATTTAGGAGTTTATCCTTGTTTATTCATCGCTAACCATGATTGTCTATAATGGGCAGTAAATTAAGACTTCTCCATGCTAGTTGGAAATCTGTACAATACTTGCAGCCCTGAGTAAAAACTCTGAACATGAGACATACGATATCAAAACTTCACTCCAGAATTGATTAGTTTGATTGCTTGTTTTTTTTTTTTTTTTTTTTTAAAGAAACCCATTTTAAATATAATTATAATATAAAAATGTATTCCTTCCTTTTTTGTGGAAATGGCATTTTGTGGCCACACCTGCAGTTCCTGTCTTCCCATCAAGGGACATATCACACTTTTCAGTGTTAGTGGTCCAAAAAATCTAGTGCAGCGTAACCCATTCAGTCATTGTAGAGATATTTGAGCCTGGATCTGTCGAGCCACTTAAAATCTGTGTAAAAACTGTGTTTTTCATCCATGCAAAGACTCTCTTCAGCAGATATTTTTTATGCATGGTTAGTTTTCACTAACCAGTTGGCTGCACTATCAGAGCCATGTGCATGTAGTGCAGGGAAATGTCTAAGGGTTTATTGGGTTTCATATTGATCTGTAAAATTTAAACTCATGTAACTTAAACTCATTAGACTGGAGTCAGTTTAAATCCAAGTATAAATCATTTTGTGTTTCCTCCATCAAATGAACTACACTCATTTGTGTTAACAAGCTTTCAGACAGACATAAAAGACACATTTTCATGTAGTTAAGCAGGTGATTTTCCCTAAGTCGTAATCCATCCATTTAAAGCTTTCCCATTGACAACTAATGTAATATTGATTAGCTATGCAGCTTTCAGTATGAATAATTAACAGTGTCCTCTCTATTGAACACTGGCTGGCATCACATTCATACTGTAATGAAAGGTTATATATTGTTTATGCATACAGTGCAGTATGTATATGTGAATACTGCAGTCCTTTTTAGATCAATCAATATTCAAGTGTTGCAAAGGGCCCTCTGCAATCTGGAGCGATTGGTGACCTTTCGCTTTCTGCCTCATTTTCTGCCTCCGTCTCCATTCTCGCTGCCATTCTTTGGCTCTTCCCATCTGTCTCTCCTTCCTTCTGAAACTTCATTTGGGTGCACAGTTTTCATCTTAAGCTTTTTCTTTGTTTAGTTCTTTGCTTCTTTAGAATGCCCTCTGCATTCCTGCCGCTCTTAATCCTTTTCCTTTCTTTTGTTGTTGTTCTTTTTGCCCTCTTGCTTGTCTCTTTTAGACCTCTGTTCTAAAGATAATCACCGCATGATCAACATGAGACCTCCCTCAGTCTATGCACCCTCATCACTCCTGGTAAAAGCTATATGCAGTTTTAGAGACGGCCGATATGTGTTTTTGTCTTTGTAATCTGCCGTGGTCTACGCCCTTGGCTGCGTTGTTTGGTTCACAGAGATATCAGGTGGGCTTTATCTGCCCTCTGACGCTTCATACTGCAGAGCCCATCCGCACACCTGTCCCCTGAGAGCCAAAGAGCCCCCAGGAAAGGGCACTGCGTGTGAGCCTCAGATGTTCTGCTATTAATGGGCTTTTCTCACTAACACATACTAGCCCAAAGCAGTGCTGTGCAGGTATTTCAAGTAGTTATATGAAGAGGGTTGCAGGTTTTTGCAGTGATCCCCATGAAGAGCTTCACAAAGAGATACTGAGGTTGATAAAGACGGAGCCTTTGAGAGGAAATAAGCTGGCTTTTACTGTAATTATCAAAATCTCCAGTAATGGAAGAAAGTCAGGGAAAGAAATTCTAGATAAGGATGTATTTGATTGTTTGATTTTTATCCCATGAAAGTGTTTTTGATGAATCTGCTGCATATTTAGCCCATAAGTTAAATCATTTTAGCAAACTGCCACTTGCACCCACAGCAGTCACAGAGCAACGTTAGCATTGTGCTCTGAAGCCAAAACGATGAATTGAAGAACTCTGTGTGTAGAGCTAAGGACAATGGCAGAGGTGGGTGACCAGTCTCTGTGGTCCTACTTGCTTCTTTTTTCTTTCCAGAAGGCAAATCAGCAGTGAGCCGCTTCTGACCAATGAGTGGCACCTGGAAAGGCTTCATCATAGCCTCCAACTCCCGCCCCTCTCTCAACCAGCAGAGCCTTCAGGAGCAAAGTCTCCTTGTGCCATGTCATTTGTTCTTTTAATTCAGTCTTAATGTAAAAGCTTGTTTATTCCAATTTGTTTCTGTCTGTGCCAGGGTTACACGAGCCACTGTTACTGTAAATATATGGGTCGTAGCAGCTTTGAAAATTACCGCTGTTTCCCTCTGTCCTCCTAAATCTATGCTGATGTATACAAACGGTTTTTGTATGGTACCGTGCATCTTTTCTTTGTCCAGTTGACAATTAATCTACATACAGTCTCTAATGTTTGACTGATTATCATTGGTTACTTGTTATAATGACAATCAGATACTTGTGCTCTGATTTTTGTGCTCACAGCGGCCGACGCCACCTCTCCCTCCGGCCATGGAAGAAGATGAGGCAGAAAAGAGCTGCGGCCCCACTGGCTTCTGGGAAGCACTGACTCCATGCAATGGCTGTCGTAACCTAGGCTTCTCCAGCCTGTCGCAGGTACACGCACACACATGTATATGCAGTGACTTAACTAACTCTAACTGCATGATGATGATGTTTTGACTCCTAATTTGCAATATAATGTACTGTCGGTGTGCAAAGAGTCAAAGAATGATATGATCATCACTATTCTTATTTAACATACATGATGTAGAGTAAAGCAACACACAAACACACAAATTACAGGCTAGTGATATTGCCATTGTTCTGAGTGAATACTTTCACTGGTTACCTTGGGAACGCAGTGAATGAGCCGTCACTAGAGAGACCGGCTCTCCTGGCAGTTCTAAATACTCTGCTCAGTTTCTGCCTCTTTCTTCATCTCCTTATCATCCATTTCTGAAAATCCTCCCTATCTCTCCATTTTTTTTTGAAGCCTTTTACCTTTGCAAGTAGTTCATGAACTCTGAATAACTCTCAGCTGAAATATCTGATACAGTGAAACGACATGAAAGGCTAATGATCCCTGTGGGGAAAAATGGGCATATTACAACAACAAAGAAAGGCTGTGTAGGACAGAAGCTTGATTTTTAGGGTTTTACTGAACAAGCAGGCTTAATCCAAACTCACCCTACTTCTCAGTATTCCCGCTCCATCTTTACTTCTTCCTTCCGGCTCCCTCAGCCCCACACGCTGTGTATTAAGTGTGTTTAAATGAGTGCTTAGCAGGGAGATGCATGCTGGCACAAACAGCGGGACATCTGACATTTACAACACAACAGACCCTCTGTCTGGTATACTGGCAGCCTGCCGGCCTGACTGGCACACCGCCTGGAGATGTTCGCACCTGGGCGAGTGTGTACGTGTGCGTTTGTACTAATGCGCTGTGCATGATAGCTTAAACCTTTGAGCATGTGGGTATACACAGCGTATTTGGTATCATCAGCTTTTTGTGTGTGACATCATCTCGAGTTTGCGTGGGAGGATTTGTGTGTGCGTGCGTGCTTGCGCTGGTTTTATTGAAGAAGTAGAAGTGGAAGGAACAGAGTGTCAGAGGGAGAGAAGGACTGAGTCGTTGCTGAATAATTAACTTATCACTGCAGTGATTTTCCCACTGCCATTGTGGATAAACAGAGTTAACATAAACACACACAAAAAAAGCGTTTGCATCCCCTTAGAGGATTAATAGGGTCTAAAAAATAGCTGTGCTGCAGTCGCCGCCATCGTTTACAGTCTTTTTTATCAATCCACGTGACATCTGCTAACATGCGTGCTCACCAGTCCCCCCTGGTCATCTTTCTCCCCCGTTAGATGTCTGCAGTAGCGTTTTAACCTCTGTCACTTGTCTGAGTGTTGAGTTTCCTGGTTGTCAGCTGTCACTTAAAGCTGTCAGTCAAAGTGCTAGATTTTTGTAATGAGTCATACAGAAAATCTAACCTTAAAATAAACTGCTTAAAGCACCATGTTAAAGTGAAATGCGGTATAATTTTAAGTTTTCTTTAAACCCCCCTCAATATACTTTTATGCCAATAATATCATTCAAATTCTTCATTGGAAAATTCATATTTATTTGGTTTACTTATGTCACCAGAAATGACGCTGTCAAATTCAATTGATTACAAAATATCCTGCGGAGACTAAGAACCCTGACCTCCTAATATATACAGGCAGTGTTCATATAAACATGTAAATCAGATATTTGGTAAATAAAAGTTGACTCATGTGCTGTGTATTGAGTGTTGATAGTTTAGTTTGAGGCACATGAGTATATTAATCAGATAAATGTGTTTGATTAATTGAAATCTGATCAGGAACCTCCCACAGCCCTATCAAACAACTCATTTAAAAACTTTCAAGTGGGGATATAAAACTCATTTTACATTGCGGGCCACATATAGCCCACTTTGGTCTTATGTGGGCTACACTGGTAAAGCTTTTTGTCAGTGAAAAGATGTTGAACTAAATATTGAATCTATTAAATATCTTACTATATAATATTAATATATATATAATAATGGAAGACGAAGAAGCACAATTTCAACATCATGTTTCAGTTTTTCTACATGCTGCTGTAGTAAATGAAAGAAATCTATAAGCATGACTCTTTGGGGCTAAATTGCAAGAGGTAAATGTATAAACTGACTGAAATCTAAAATGAAATTGTGTTAATGGCCAGTGGGGGAGGTCTTGATCAGTAGAAAAAAAAACTGTGAAAATACAGTTACAAGTCCAAGCGCTATGTCTTCCTTCATATTCTCCAAAACCATCCATAGGACCAGATTGGAATCTTTGCCAGGCTGATTCTGGTCCCTGGGCCTTATGTTTGGCACCCCTGATTCAGAGTGGTTTTTTGTTTTTTTGCAGAAAAGAAATGCATGAATCTATCTAAACTGGAAAAGCAACACTGACATATAAACAGTGTTTACAGTCGTGTGCCAAACTAGATGTACATTTTTATCTCTGAGAAATGTGTAAGGCAACATTTACATTTTGAATTTCTGGCAAGAGTGCTCCTTTCAGCTCTTTACAGTAGCTGCTAAATGCTTCCTTTTTTCACCAGCTAGTTACTGACTTTGTTGGTGCCAGGGTTGCTATGGTTGCAAGGTCTGCAGTTTTCTGAGAAATTGGCCCACATTTGAAGCGTTTCTGCAGGTTGAACTTTTGTTGTCCATGAGTTTGTGTTGTGTATGAAAATTGCCAATATATCCTAAAAATCATAAAAGCCAAACTCCAAATCAGCATGCAGGCTTAGATAGAAAACAAACTATTCTGTAATACTCTCCAACACCAGGTGCCTGCCTTTTGGGTGTTGTATTGTATTGTTTATTATAGGTTAGTTTGATTGGCCATGGGGCTGGTTTTATCAAACCGACCTGGCAGCTCTGTTTGGTGCTGAGCAGAGAGCTCACAGGAGAGTTTTTGTTGAACACAGCTGCCTGCTGCATCCAAAAGGCTGGAAAACCAAAACAATGACCTGAAAGGTCAGTACAGCCGAGGGGAAAAGCAGTGTTGGCTGATAATTTTCTGTGAAATAGGATGGCTAGCCATTACAAATGTAAAATACTGCAAATAAGGGTTTATGGAAGTGTTTTAAAATATTATGTTACTGAAAAACAACACTGTTAAATTCATAGCTATGCCTTAGTAAAGCCTGAGAGTGAAACACCTGAGGGTTGGTGGTTTAGCAGAGGATACTTCTTTGTCCTCTGCCACCGGGTGGTATCAGGGTGAGCAAGGATGTGCCCGGGGTGGATATTGTCTCTGGACTCTGATCAGACACCTCACCACTCCAAAAATCACTGATCCTTCGCAGTAAGGTGCCGGGGAGTGTTTTAATCTGTGGAGGCTTCAGGTATTGGTGTGTAGACATATACTAGTTGTAGGAGTCAAAGAGAATTTGGCATGAGAAATACGGATTTTTTTTACAACTTGTGTTCGAGCTTAACAATCAGGAACCCCTTCTCATCACTAATGGGAACTTGTGTAATTTTCCAGTGCCTGGAAATGTACCTCTATCCCATTAGTCTCAATTTCTAACCAGGACGAAGACCAAAAAACGGTCTGAAAAAATGTTATTAACTCTTTACCTTTTACCGTTTCATTCTAGTTTGTTTAGAATAGGCACTAAAACTATGTGGTTAACATTAAAAACCTGTTATAAAGGTAAACTTTTCCCATTTGTAGCAAGCTTCTCTGACATTTCCTTCTTAACATGGTTATCTGTCCTTACCGTGGTTACCATGGTTACCTGGCAGTGACCACACCAACAATTTTGTCTGCAGTTTGTGGGGTGGGTATCCTGTTGCCTCTATGAGGCAGTGACTTTTAATGCTAAACATGTACAACCGTGCATTACAACGTGAAGCGTAATCCTGACCGAGTGATTAGTTGGGAGTGTTAATGAGCTGGCAGCTGTTTGACAGATGTGCAACCGTCACCCAAAAAGTCAGTGGTCTTCTCATTAGGGCCGGGTATCGTCACTGATTTCAAGAATCGATTCGATTCTGATTCACAAGGTCCCGATTCGATTCGGGTAATTTTGCCTCAGACAGTCAGAAATATTATATTCTGATCGTTTAACAGTACATATCCATATTTTTTTATATCTATAAAAAGAAATCTGACACTTGTAAGACTTTATCAAAGGTGTAAGCATCACAGCAGATGCCTTTGTGTCAAAGTAACTGAGGATAAAACACAGAAAAACATGAAGGAGATTTTCCTGGCCTGGCTTTTTATAGCAAATCCCACAATATTCTGCAGTAGAACAAAAACTGAAGAAAACCATGAATCAACATATGAACATTACCTGATGCTGCTGAAGTGAAGCAGAGCAAAGTTAGAGGTTTAATTAGAGACATAGCTAAGCATTTTGCAATTTCGCATAATTTTAAAAAGTTTACATTTTGAACATATTGAACAGCAGAAATGAGGCTTTCTTGTCGTAAGTTAGTTAAATTGAAAAAAAAATAAGCATGTCTACCATGTCTACTTGTCGTAAGTTAGTTAAACTGAAAAAAAATAAGCATGTCTACCATTGTGTACGGCGTTGACAGCGCTGTACACAATGGTAGACTGGTGCGTAATAAGCAAGTGGATAATGCAGAAAACAGAGATTTTTTTAGATGTGAAACTCTTCTTGAAGTACACTGAGAGAGAGGGAGAGAGAGAGCATTGCAGTGCATAAGTGTCATTTTTTTCGTGGTGGAAGCAAAAGAGCAAAAGTAAGAGGGAATTCATGACGATGTTTATGTGAAGCGAAACGTGAAGCTTAGTTTGGTTCAGTCAGTTTTGGTTGGAGAGTGATGAAACCTGCAGCGTCAGAATCTAGCACAAAAAAAGACGTAAACATAGAGCGCGGACGCGCCGATGCATCAGAATCTGTGAGCTGTCAGTTTTCAGCCCTGACAGCGTGTCCGTTTCCGTGGCGTCGGGTGAGAAAGCCGACATCTCACTGATTCTGATGCGTTGGCGGGTCCGCGCTCTGTGTTTACGAATTTGTGCAGAATCCACGTACCTGCTCTCATTTACTATGTTGGTTGTTTGGTTGTTGTTGAAATTTTGTGAGGGCAAAATAAATTTATATTTAAAAATCGATTCAGGATTTTAATGAATTGATATCACGTTATTCAAGCTAGATTCCATTTTAATCGGAAAATCGATCATAAAAACCCACCTCTACTTCTCATAACACATCCAGTCCATTGTGTTGGATGAAGGTTCATGAGTTGTGGAATAAACAAAAGCTGCCCTGTAGCATTGCTGAGATGGATGTCTAATGTCAAAACTTGCTTGAAGTATTTCAACAGGCGCACAATTCACAGCTTCCAAAATAGCCATCTGACATGAAGTCATACCCTGAAACAAAAACAGAACATTAAATATGTACCTTTATTAAATGGCAGCTGAGGCAAGGCAAGGCAAGTTTATTTATATAGCACAATTCAACAACAAGGTGATTCAAAGTACTTTACAGAGACATTAAAAAACAAAAACAATTAAAAAGCATGATTTAAAATGGGAAGAAAAAGGAACAGTAGATAAAATCAGTAGTTAAAATGTAAGTTTTGAAATTTAAGCTTAAAAGTAAAACAGTGCGGATTTGGTGCTTTATTCAAATGCAGCTGAGAACAGGTGAGTCTTCAACCTGGATTTAAATAAACTGAGTGTTTCAGCTGATCTGAGGCTTTCTGGGAGTTTGTTCCAGATATAAGGAGCATAAAAGCTGAATGCAGCTTCTCCGTGTCTGGTTCTGACTCTGGGAACTGATAAAAAACCAGATCCAGATGACCTGAGGGATCTGGAAGGTTCATACTGGGTCAGGAGGTCACTGATGTATTTTGGTCCTAAACCATTCAGTGCTTTATGGACCAGCATCAGAACTTTAAAGTCTATCCTCTGACGGACAGGCAGCCAGTGTAAAGACCTCAGAGCTGGACTGATGTGGTCCACTTTTTTGGTCTTAGTGAGGACTTGAGTAGCAGAGGTCTGAATGAGCTGTAGTTGTCTGACTGATTTTTTTTAGATAGACCTGTAAAGATGCTGTTACAGTAATCAAGCCTACTAAAGATGAATGCATGGACTAGTTTTTCCAGGTCCTGTTGAGACATCAGATCTTTTATCCTTGAAATATTCTTGAGGTGATAGTAAGCTGACTTTGTTATTGCCTTAATGTGTTTTTCTAAGTTTAGGTCTGCATCCATCACTACACCCAAATTTCTCCTGGTTGGTGGTTTTTAGGTGTATAGATTGAAGTACGTTTGATTTGAGTACGTTTTATTTCTTTTTCTATGTTTGTGCAAGACTGCACATCTTAAGCAAGCATGAAATAACGTTTGCCTATGTTTTAATATTTGTGCGTCTCTACATATTTGTGTGTCTGTACCTTGTACCTTTGTGGCCCGAGGTAATGAATTTAGCATATCCTTGCTGTCTGTCACATGCGTGCTTTTGTGCACACATGACGGCACTCACTCCCTCATTACGAAGTTTCTCCTGTTGAGAATTGTCGTCACTAGCTGCAGGTTTCCACTGACCATCTCCATGTGAACGCAGTTTGACGCCAAAGCGTGTGCGGGGCTTTCCTTTGCAGCGTCACCTTTTTTAAAAGGAAGTTACAGAACTCATTTGCGACAACCTTGATAGCAAAAGAAAAGGGAGCCAGATAATGAAGAAATGCAGAAAAGAAAAGAGATACTGTAGAGAGAAGTCTGGAGTGTTGCCAAGCAACACAGACTTTCTTGAGATGTCAGGCGTGGGATGTCCACCATTAACAAATCTCAGTCACCAACAGCATAGGTGCGTCAGACTGCTGCACACACACTTGCACACATCAGCGTTTCTTGACTTTCTACCAGGTTATTTCCTCTCATTTCACCATCTTTACTTCCTTCCTGTTTCTCTTCCTCCGTCTGACCTTCTTTCTCCACACTTAGTCAGACTTGCTTCTTACATTTCTCTTTCTCGAGCTCTAATTTTCTTTCTTAAGAAACAGGGCTTTACTCACAGCTGACGTAGTTTTAAGATGTGTGTTGTAAGGTGTGTTTGTGTGAGAAATGAGAGAATCTTGTAATTCAACAAAGGTTTCAAGGCTTTCTGTTTACCCATCAGATATACAGATAAGTGATATCCAGGCTCAGGTTCCAGTACAGTCCACCTTTACAGATATGTTTTAAAAAGTTGTATGATAGCTGATGTTTTCATGATTTGCATGTTAGATACACAAACAGCATTTAGTAAAAGCCTGCTCAGACATGATCGGTCAGAACTCGTGAGACTAAGTGCAGGATAAGCTTCTGGTCTGGTTGACTCCAGACTGTGTGCATTCATATGTAGATATCAGTTTGTAGATGTTAGTGTTGTGCTGTCACAGATCAGACAGCCATGAGAGCCTTTGAGGGTGCTAAGGAACATCAAAGGCAAGTGTTTATGAGGGGGCAGAAATTATGTGCAGAGCTTTAAAAGCATCTAAATGAGGGAGTAGAATTTTGGTGAGTGGGTGAGTTTTCATCTTATGTTTAAAGTTTAAGATCATACCTTTTTCAGATTGTTTAATGTTTTGTAATATTTAATTATTTAAAATAAGCAAGGTTGAAGTTGCTCCATGGAAACTGTATCTTTATCTTACGTGCAGAATTAGACATGCTTCATTTAAATAAATAAATAAATCGCACACAGCAGCTGGCCTTTTGAAGTTTTTCCTGGAAGCAAAGTGGCGGTTTCATAATGTCATGCAAACAAACTGGTGATAAGATTTGATGAGTACAAATAAGACTAAAGGTACTGAAAAGTAGTGGCATTCTGTTATGATTTGGGGTTTTGCTCCCTTCTGATTGACAGGATTTTACCGTCAATATACTGTGAAAAGTATTCACTCATCAATCCAAATTATTTAATTCAGGTTTTTCCAGTCACTTCCATCACCGTGGATGTATAAAACCAAGCATTTGTGAAAGAATGGGTCACTCTCAGGAGCTCATTTACTTCCTTCATGGTTCCGTGATAGGATGCCACCTGTGCAACAAGTCCAGTCACAAAATTTCTATTATTAAATATTCCACAGTCCACTGTTAGTGGTGTTATAGCAGAAGTGATTGGCAAGGCAGTAACTCAACCCCAAATTTCTCGCCCACTGCCAACCATTTGGGGGAGAAACATTTTTCCTCTCATAACCATTGGTCATATTCCATCCAACAGGGCGGATGACTCAAAGAATGTGCGCCTGATGAGGAAACCAAGGTACTTGGTCATTTTGGAGGCCTACTTAAGTAAATTGCATCTCTCTGGTCTTATTCACATTCAGACAAAGATGACTCCACCCACACCATTATGCTCCTCCTCTTGCTCATCACTAATACTACAGAAATTCAGAGCACATAGTTTTTTTTCTTGGTGGCATTACCTGAAATTGTACTGAAAGTCTGAGGTGTACAGAGTGAACAGGAATGGAGACAACACAGTCCTCCTGCACTGCAACTTATCAAATTAAAAGGCAGAGTGCTCAGTCTCACATAGCATAAAGCATAAAGTTGGTAAGGCACTTGAGCTAACATTCAGTTTTTTATCAGTCGGGTCTTTTAATAAGGACTTCGGGCAGCACGAGTTGATGTGACTACAAAGTCAAAACAGGAGAATCTTTGCTAAGTGTTCAGTAACCAGTTGCAGCAGATGGCCACCCTCCCTGATTCTGGTTCTGCATGAGGTTTCTTCTTGTTAAAAGGGCGTTTTTTCTTCCCACTGTCGCCGAATTGCTTGCCATAGGGGGCCATATGATTGCTGGGGTTTTTTTTTTTTTTGTTGCTTTCTTTGTATTATTGTAGGGTCTTGACCTTACAGTATAAAGCAACTGTTGTTGGGAGATGGTGCTATATAAATAAAATTGAACTGAATGGAAAAAATGGAATTAATCTTGCATTTATACCATTGTAATAAATCAAACTGTAAATATGTAGCCATTCTGTATATGCTAGTAGTATAATTATCATCCAGTCTCACATAAACCTTGTAGTCGTAACTGCTCGGGAAAGGAAACATCAATTTCCTGAAAGAAAATGAGCGTGCCAGTTATGAGACAAAAATACATAACTGAAAATAGTCAGCAGCTATTTGGATGATGTGTTTAATTATTTTAGTAGGATTTTTTTTTCAGCTTCCAGCTTTTCAGATTTGAAGTTTGATGTCTAATAGAACCATTGGGAAAATTAAATTATCTCATTTTGGACTTAAAATTAAATTAAAAGTCAGCTCCAGGAAAATGTGGTGGCCATTTTCTTGATATTTACTATAGACAAAATTAATTTATCAAGAAATTAATTAGCAGATTAAATGATCAAGAAAGAGACGTCTAATAGTTTGCAAACCTCTGCAGTGCCTGCAAATGTGTGCGCGTGTGTGTGAGGATTGTATGAATTGAGACAAAGATTTGAACAAAAGTGTTTTTAATTTTGCTCGGAGTGAATAGCGGATGATACTGTTTGTTCTGTGGATTTTAATCCTGTTCTTCCAGTTAATTATCATTCATTTAATTGGCTGAAAACAGAAAGTCTATCATTCAAAACATTGAATTAGACTAATTGATTATTATTATGTTCTCTTTTAATTTGATTTGATTTTGCTTTCATTTCGCACTCTCGCTCCCGTCTCTATGGGACGTGACGCAGCTCTGTGCTTACACTTGGTGCCTGTTAATGGCGTTATGCCCCTCTAGACTGCAGCTATAGGCTGTCAAAATAACTCACAAGACACATATAGGTGCTGTCATATTTCACCTGAAATAGACTGGCAGAAACCTATAATGCCCTTGACTCCATGAAGATGTGCTGTGGATGCGTGCGCTTGTTTGTGTGTAGTTTTACATCCCGTCGGAGTATCACATATCTCACTATTCTTGAGGTAAACAGGAAAAGGTAGAGAAAGCTGCCGAGAGGGGAATAGAAGCTCAAAGAAAAGCCACCAGCAGGAAAAAAAATGTATACTGCAGTGTTGGTTTTATAATACAGTGCAGCACAGCAACCCTGCCTGTAGTGTTGATGCCCTTGAGCAAGGCATTGAAAACACAGTACGCTTATGCAGAGACAGTTAAATGTGTGCAAATTATGTTGTGTTCCAGTTCAAATGAGCTTGCGTTAAAGAGATTAAGCCACAATCCTACACACAGGTGACAGAGCGAGATAAGGGTAAATTTGCTTTCTGTGTTCTTGTTTACAAAGGAATTAAAGATGTGGTTAGACGGCTTTACAGGCAAACAAGATGACTGATCGCACCGAGTTCATATTTAAGCAAACATCATTTGTATCCATGTATTTGTGTAACATATTGATGGAAATTATTTTCATATGAAACACTGTTGTGGCCCCACATGACGCAAGGGCTAATGATGTTGGCAGGAAGCGTCTGTCTCTGTTATTTTGCCTCTGGCAGCACAGTTATGGAGAAAAAAACCCTATGATAATAGGTATTTGTCATTTTGAGCGATTTACACTCGGCTAAAAAAAGGGGAATGAACTTTGTCGAGAGATGCTGAGGCAGTTGCAGATGATGCTTCGTCATGTTTATCTTGGTCTAATCTCGGGAGATTATCAGTTTCCGGAAAAGAAGCGCTCTCTGTTAAAGGAATTGCTGGAGTTTTATATAAATATATTTATATGAGGTTGCAGTTGCTTAGTGTACCATCATACCAAACCCAGCATGCTGATTTTAAATGGATATAGTGTTTGCTAATTCAGTCTGAATACAAAGATTTAGTGTTTGACAGCTATATCCTCACCAGTATAACTGCCAAGTAGTGGAGCCAGTGCCAAGGAGCCACTGGCTCCACTACTTTGTGCCCCTCACATCGTTTTAGGTCTGTACTGAAAATCATTCTTGTGCAAATAAATTAAGTGTAATAAAGCAAACATCAAGCTGATAGGCAATATAAAAGATGGACATAGATACTGTGATGTCACCCACTGGTGAATGAAATCCTGTTTTGTATGGTGGAAGTGACTGTGAACTGACTGTGAAACCACACACGTATTAACTAACAATTTGTCAGTCCCACTTCATTAGACAATGAACGTATCCTTGGATTATCCTCCTTTTGGGAAATTTACAAAATAGACTTTATGTTTTATTCAGTATGACTTGAAATGAGTGACTGAGCTCATAAACTCATCAGGAAAAGTGTTCACAGAGTTCCAGTCCAATGGCCCTTTTATTGGGAGGGATGTTTTTTCGTAACTATCCCCCCCGGTGGCTCTTCATAAGGCTGGTTAGTGGTCTCCAACCACTGCGGTAACCTCAGACATGGTGGCCTATGCTTGAAGAAAACAGTTTTCTTATCAGCCATAAAAACATATTACACACAAACATAACAATCAAAAAACAAACACTGCAAGAATGATAACAATACTGCTAGCGTGACAACTTCAGCATTAACATTCCCATGAGTCCCTGCAAAAACCAGGCATAGTCTGCATGGCTGCTTCACTTGGGGCTGACATATACATTGCCTTTCATTCTTTTTTTTTCAGCAGTTTTAAATGTAATATTGGCCAGTGATTGTTCATGCATCATTAACAAACACAAGATCAGACTTTGAAATCAACCACTACATTAACCTCCTAGGACCTGGCGTACACATATGTGGACATCACATTTTGGGTTGTCTAGGCCAAAATACTAAATTTTGCTCTACAAGGGCCTGATTTCCACTTACGAGGACATTATACTGCCACTGTTCTATCGAAATGTAAAAATTTGGATCTCATTTTTCTTAGTAACATAAATCAGGTGAAAAAAAAAAATCACGTGATTCTTTGTTTTTACATTCATCAGGTCTCAAACAGCCCAAATAACAAAGACAAATTGAACATGCATGCCTTAAAAGAGTTCAGGTCTTAGGAGGTTAAAGATGGTCCGTTTTTTTTTTTTTTTTAAGCTATTCATATTTAAACAGCTTTGAAAACAGCCCATAAAAACAATGGAATATCAGCTTTCAGTATTTGCTTCTGGTATATCAGTAAGGTTGTGTAAATGCAGCCATGGGAAATAAAATAATAACTGGGAAGTTGATTTCAGCTCCAAACTAAATGTGCTTCCTCCTGCAAACTTTTTTTCTCCCACCGTTACGCAACGCACACTCACCTTAGCAGCCTTTTGTTGCTTCAGAACTTCCTCCAAAGTTGAGGGACCTGCAGTTAAATGCAGTAAAAGTTTGGTCACACAGCAGTGGCTCTCTGTCTGCAGTCTCTTGCTCCAGCTGGTTGCCGTGTCTGTGGGATTAAGCGTGGAGCCGAGGGAAGCCGCAGTTAGAGCTTTGCTCAATACAGTAGCCATCATGGGGAATGTGAAGGGTGTAATTTTCTGTGGAGTGAGTGTCGGTGTCCCATGGGTGGCTCAGCTAGCTGATTTTGGGGGGATTAGCCAGCCATGGAGGGAAATCCAATTCTGCAAGGCAGTCCTTGCTCGCTGATCGGACCAACTTGTACCTCTTTCCTTTTCTTCTATTTTCCAGTTTCAGGTTTACTTCACTCTGTCCTTTAATTCTCAATCAAATACTCCCTATACCTTACCTATTTTTGTGATAATCCGACATCAAACAGTAATAGAAATTTTAGAGATGCACTTAATTGCTTTCTTGTAGAATTGTATGGGAAACAAATCTCCCAAATTATAACCCACAACAGAAAACATAGATGGAGATGAAGTTTTGACAGAATGGATACAATTGTGCCTTTGCAATGATAAAAAAATAAAAATACAGCTTTCTCACAGCATCTGGCAACCTGCAGAATGTGATTTTGGTCAATGTTTGATTATCAAGAAAGAAGAACGAGCCCATTCAGTTTTTAACTGCCTTAATCTTTCTTCACGTTCTGCCTCTTTTCTTTATTGGTGTCCTCTACTGACCGCGCCCCTCTCATCGAGGCCCTCAGAGCGTCCTTTGTCCTCTCTTGTGTTCACCCCTCCTCTTTCTTTCTAATCAAATAGTCTCCATGAGGAAATGCCAGCAAATTATAGCGTCTATTCATATCTGATGGCCTGTGAACTCTGTGTACAGTGTGTGGGGTGGTGGATTGGCTGTTGGGTGGTACAGCGCTGGGTTTAACTGAAAAACAGAGATTCGGGATTTAAGTTCCTCGGATGTAACAGAAGCAACAGCACATTTCCTGGTTGGGTTATCAGGCCTGCGCACATGCAAACAGGCACGCACACACACAAATGCTATACATAACGAGAGTAAACTCAATCAGAGAAAAACACACAAAATATGCATGAAAGCTCGGACATGATCACACACGCATAAAAAAAAACAGCAAAGTGTATCTGCAGCAGACAGACACGTACAAATGCCGCACTGCATTATTACACAGATATAATCAGAAACAATCTCCTGGCCACATGTGGAGGCACATAGACACACACACACCCAAAACACACACTGTCAGACGTTTAATCTGGCCTCTGCAGTTGGATGGGAGCTGCATACGACCTGCTAATTAGTGGCCAGAGGAGGCCTCTGTTTGTCTGCTCTCTTCCTGTTCAGCTCAGACACAAGTTTCTCTGTCCTATCTCTTCCCTTTAAGATAGAGAGCGAGAGAGAGAGAGGGAGGGATATGAATGAAGACCGAGTGTGTCCGTTTGTCGGAGGCACAGCACACACTTCTCTGCGTGAAGCCTTTTTGACCACATTTTAAAGCTTTTTGACCCCCCCATCACCTCCAGGGCCAAGCGGGAGGATACCATCAGAATATCAGGTAGCTAAACCTGTTGTCACCCTGCCGGATTCATTTCATCTCCACATTCAGGTGCTCCTAGGCTTCTGTCGAAAGATTTCTCGGCACCGACTGTCCTGTTTGAGATAGGTGGGACATGTGCTGTAGAGATTTGCTCAAACTTTAAGTTTGTTGCTCTCCTCATTGAAGCCGGATCGCTTGCTTTCTTGTCTCCCTTTGGCTTACTTCTGTGTAGAAAAAAAACAAGCACGTTGTCTGAGTTGCCTCCCATTTCTGTGCATTTTTCCTCTGTTTGTGTGCATGAGGAAATCCTTTCTCCCAACTTACCGCACTCCCACTTCCTCTGCTTCCGTTCCTGAGCACAAAGTAATTTTCCTCTTCCCGCTCTGTCTCTCTGTCTCGTGCTCATCTCCTCGGGATTCGCTGACACAAACTCCAAAGTAAGTGTTGAGTAGGATCCTGGCGTCCTTTTGATCTACCTGTGTTTTCCTCTCCCTTCTCTTTTCGCTGTCTGGTTCTAGTCTTATCCAAAGCTGTGGTTTTTATTACACCTGTCAGATTTGACCTCCTTTCTTTTGCTTTGTTTCTGCCAAAGCAGCCAGGGTGGACGCTGGAGATTTAACAGGAATAATAAAAGGTGATGTAGACGTGAAAGAGAGAGACGAGAGGTAAATGAAGCTATACCTGGTATCAAAGGGTATAGCACAAGTTACAGCACAAAAATAGGTCTTTTTCAATACAATTATTGATTATTTATACCTGTATTCATTTAAGGAATAAATGTAGTTACAGTTCTAACTATTGCCATTCTTTCAGTCTTCACCATCACTGCTTTTCATTTTGTTTTTTCCTCCCTTCAGATGCTAGTGGGGCAAAGCTTTCATTATTTCTTTCTGGAGATTTTGTCATATGCTTTTCTTCAGTGCATCTATTAATCAGTGTGACTCTGCTCATAGCGTTTCAAAAGCTCTGAAATTCAGAATGACATCCTCGTTGTTCCTGTGAACAAAGGAGACAGTGGCTGAGATTATTCATAGCTTTTCCCACCAAAATTTATCATGCGAGTCATTTATTTTCAGATCACAACTGAATTTCCTATGAACTCTGACACTTCCTTTTACAAAGACAATGGTTCCACTTGTCTCTGTTTCGTTTTGGACCTCTGTTCACTTCCAGTAGCCGCCTTAACTCGGAAAGCTTTATCTTCGTTTGCTCTGAAGTACCGCCCCCTCCCAGCTTCACGCTTCGGAGCAATCTCATGCATTTCCTGGCAAATCTGACCCACCGAAAAACCCCTTTGGTATGATTACATTCTTACTAATAGTAATAATAATGCTTCAAGTGTACGGCAATTTTCAAAACATAAATCCAAAATGCTTTGCAGAATAAATTGAAATGCCACTGATTGAAAATCAAGAATCAAAAAGAAAATTAAACACAGTTAAAACAAAAACAAGTAAGAGCAGAATAAGACTTGGACAAACAGGGTAAATAATATGACAGTGAGGCCAATACAATACAAATAAATGAATAAGAAAACAATCATTATAGAAAAACAACAACCAAAAACAACTTTACGTAAAAAAGTTGACATATACCTCATATTCACATAACAGTAAAAAATGATCTTTATCTATAATTCTCTATATGCTTCAACAGAAGCATATGTTTAACTTCTGCCTTCTGTGATTGTAAATATACTTCAATTCAATTCAATTTTATTTATACAGCGCGATATTACAACAACAGTCGCCTCAAGGCGCTTTACATTGTAAGGTGGACCCTACAATAATACATACAGAGAAAAACCCAACAATCATATGATCCCCTATGAGCAAGCACTTTGGCGACAGTGGGAAGGAAAAACTCCCTTTTAATAGGAAGAAACCTCCAGCAGAACCAGGCTCAGGGAGGGGCGGGGCCATCTGCTGTAAACCCTGGCTTTACTTACATGTAAAGCCAGGGTTGTTGCTACACACAGTGCTAGATGGGCGCAGGCTCCCCATTATTCAAATCCCATTTATTTATTTACTTATTTTGTAATGCAAAAAAGTCAGTTTGTTTATTTAAACATTAAATTATGCCATCTACTTTTCAGCAGCTGCCTCCTTGACAGACTGAATAGTCACTTCAATGCTATTATACCTCAATTCTGATGGTTTTTGTTTGTATTATTGCATGTTCTTGTCCCCTATTTTGCTGCTTCTTTTAAGAAAAAGTCAACTCTTTTTTTCATTTACCATCAATCTAAACTAATCTACCGCAAAAGGTAGAGCCTCTTAAAAAAAAAAAAAATTAAAAAGTGAGGTTTTACTGGGCCCCAGAAGATCAATACTGAGGCAGTAAAAGTGTGACGGCGATGCTGAAAGTCAGGTTTGTCAGGAGAAACACTACACTGATTTGTGGCACAAATCTGGGAGAGTAGGCAGCTCTTCAGAAAACATGGCAAATCTTTCCAAGTTAAAGCAGTGGAGCCATCAGCTTTATAACAGAAAGTGACAGCTTTAATGGGAATCTCAGTTGTGATTTGAAAACAAACAATGAGTAAAAAAAAATGAATCATTTCAGCCATATTCTCATTTGGATCATGAATAAATGGGTTGTGTGAATTAGCCAAGTCTGGAAATAAATCCAGTGACAGCTCTCATACAGTCATTACAATGCATATGCTCGTGATGGGCACCAATCACAGGGAAGGTGAGATTTACCATAACCAATCTCAAATAAATAAATAAATTGCATTCATCTACCAAACTTCCATTTTCATTTCAACAATCAGTGGTATGATGAGGGATACCACTGATTGTTGCTGTGAAGTAATCAGCCTGATTGCTGTAAACATACATGCGGTGACACACTGCTTTATAAATGAGGCCCCAGGTTGTAAATCAATGTGTACATGCAGAAAGGCAGTAGTCAGGTTGTGCTTTTAGAAGCTATTGCAGTAATAATGACAAGTTTTGCTTCCTGATTTTTACTCACGACTGTGTAGTGACAAAAATGAGTTTTACAATAGATAAAAAGTGGAATCTTCCATAAACGTTTTTAAATTGTATTCAGCCCTGTTCTGAATGCAATTATTTTCAATTACTGTTATAATTTTTATGTGAAACAAGCTTTTATTTCTAGTGTAAATCTATCACAAAAACCAAAAACACCATTATACTTCTATAGCTGTACCAATCTGACATTGATCCAATAATCTTTGAGACGTATCAGAAAAAAAATTAAAGTGTCAGCTCTACTGTGAAGCTGATAAAGGTTTGGGGTATAGAGGTGTGTGTAAACCCATATGTGGTTATGGTATGGTATGGTCTTAAAATCAATGTGAACATGATTTGTTGCACCTTTAATGGTCAAAATAATCTTTATGTCTCAGAAATGGCTCTTTATGGCTCTACTGGCGTGCTCTCAGCCTTTCCTTCAGCTCTGTAAGTGAAATCTCTAGCTAACCAGGCTGTCACGTCAAATCTGTCAGCCAAGACGGGGCCACCTGTGGACTGAAGGCGCATAAGTCTGACTGGGTCTCTATTAGTGGTAATGGCGGCCTAATCGAGTGCTGATGGAGATGGAAAAGGGGGAGAAAAAAAAGAGGGGCTTTGAGTTTGTGAGCCTTTTAATGAAGTGGGGTGTGAAATAAATCCTAGACTGAGTGCAGAAGGTGTGAGCGAGAGAAATCATCAAAGGACTGATTGCTCTGTAAGCTAGAATGATTAATCAGTTTTGAGTGTGCTCAGTGTGTGATTGATGGCCTGGTGCAGTGTGGGTAATGTAGTAGCAGATGCTGACAAGAAGAGTAATGGCTGTTGAATTAGAAAAGAGATTAGGAGAAGAGGAACGGAAAGATGAACTCACTGGGTTTAGAAATATGTATGAAGCAATGGTGAGAACAGGGGCAGCCACACACACAGTGAAGAGTTCACCACTGATCCCATTAGGAAGAGTACAACTTGGGGAAGGTTGCCAAGTGACACTTCAGAAATGATGATGGAGTCTAAGGGAAAGGACAGACATCCAGAGGCTGAGTCGCTGGAAAGAAATGTTTTGTCTTTTTTGGCTGAAATGACGCTCGCCCCTGTAACCTTTTCCCCTGCTTCACATCACTCTCTCTTGTTTTTCATTCTTTCTCGGTACACATCTGCCTCACAGATAATGGACCTTTTGGGCTTCAGCTCTCTGTCTGCGCCCTTTGGGGCTCAACCTTTTCACCAGCGCCGCAACAAAGTGCAATCTGAAATTTTCCTGAAATACCCAGAGAGCAAGGCTGTTATATAAAGGTCCCACAGAAACATCTCCTTATTTATGACTCTAAATTATTCAAATGAGAGCTGATTTTCAAAATGCTGCAAGCCCCATTTTGCTTAAAATCAATGATCTATTTCATTTAATATGCAAATGACATTTTAGGCATTCTGCAGTCTTTTTAGTCAGAGTGAATTACAATAAGGCTCACAAATGTGTCCAACAGCACTTAATGAGAGAATTGAATGAAGAGTATACTGTAATTTCTATTAATGGGCAGATAAGAAATAATCAAGAAGAACCTTTTAAGTTTATTGTGCAAGTTTGGATTTCTAACCTTTTATTTTGGGGAAATGGGAAAAGAAAATCCAACCTGGGTCTGTTAACGGACTAAAGAGAAACCTAAAGAGAGAAAGTAGAGGCTAACAAGTTCATGTATTTGATTAGGATAGAAGTTAAATTTGTGAATGGAAATAAGAACTCCCCTATTCCTCAGACCTAAACTAGTTGTCCCTTAAATAAGTTAAAAATGTTACAATGACAAAAGTTTAATGTTTGCAAGTACCCTTTAGCCACTTGAGCCTTGAGCCACCTTTAGCAGTAGCAACTCGAACTTATCTCTCATATCATTGTGAAGGTATTTTGGTCCACTCTTCTTTACAGCATTGTTTCAGTTCATTGAGGTTTGTGGGCATTCATTTATGCACAGTTCCCGTCACAGCATATCAATGAAGTTGAGGTCGTAAGTTTAACTTTGCCATTGCAATTCATGCTGTGCTTGGGATCACTGTCCTGCTGCATGACCCAAATTTGGCCAAGCTTTGGCTTTTAAACAGATGGCCTCACATTTAACACTAGAATAATTTGGTATATAGCAGACTTCATGGTCATCTCAGTGACTGCAAGCTGCTGAGGTCCTGTGGGTATAAAACATCCTCCTCTATCAACCTCCGCTATTTTGCTAAATAGTTTTTTGTTGTTGTTTTTTTTGCTGTTTGTACTAATATGCTCATATTTGTTTTTACTATATACGGTGCTGGGGATTATGGCCGAACATTACGGACATTACTCCAAAAGTATGTTTGTTCAAATCCAACTTTTCAAATGTAAGCCGGGCTGTCTTCAGCTTTTACTCCTCTCTTCTGTGGAACCAGCTCCCAGTTTGAATTTGGGTGAAAGAAACCCTCTCTATTTTTAAAATTAGGCTTAAAACATTTCCTTTTGATAAAGCTTATAGTCAGGGCTGGGTCAGGTGACCCTAAACCCAATAGGCCTAGGCTGCTGGGGGCTGCCCATAATGCTGTCTTTACACACTTTTGCAGTTTCTCAGAGCATTGTCTGACCTTGGGGTGACTTTGCTGATATGTCCACTCCTGGGAAGATTGTGGCATTATGTTAACACACACCTGAATGCTCCAGACCAACAAACTGCTGAAAATGGGCATGCTGACTATGGTTGCTACTTGCGCTCTTAATTCCTGTGAAAGCAGTTAAGATGTATCTTGTTTTTCCACGGGACTGTTTGAGCCCTGTGGAAACGTTCTTTTTCACACAACTTGTCTTTGTTATGAAGTTTTGCTGATTTCTTTTCTCATGCTTGAAACCTCAGCTGGGTTGTACAAGGTGCATCTTGAAAACCTTGCCTATCAAGATAATCATTTACTTCGCTGCTATTTTTACTCTGCAGATAATTGGATTTTGATTTACTTATTAATTTAAGTTGTATTTCAAACAGAAAAACTAACAATTAAAAATTTCCAGGTTCATTCTGACTTTTTTTTTTTACCTTTAATGTATGAACTCTGTCCTCTTTTTCTTAGTGACTCCTTTCCTCTTTTAAGTATAAGTATTTTCACGCCATGTGATCATACCCTGAAGCTATTGCATCATCAGAAGATCAGCAGCCTGCTCTCTCAACATTTAATAAGTTGAAATAAAGCTTTTGTATCCCTTTGTATGTTTGTACTTCAAGGTTAAGGTTTGGCTTTGGTTATCCTATCCTATTATTAAAGGATTTTCATCACGTTCATGAGATTCGTCACATTAAGCCTTCAAACATTAACGTAAAAACTGCAGTAATGTTACAGCAATTATATGGGAGAAAAGTTGCCTCTTTTGTGTTAAGGAAAAGCTCCAGGAACGCCTTGTCGATCACAGTAATCACTGAGGACAAAAGCCCAAAGTGACTTTCGTATTTTAAAGAAACGAGGAAACTTCAAACTTTTCCCCCCCTTTATTTTAACAGAAGACTGGCCTAAACCTTTGATGATAATCCGATTGTGTGAACACAGTTGGACTTGAATGATAGCCTTGAGCTGAACTCACATTACTGAGCTGATGTGGTTATTTTCTTTTGCTGTTTGTAATGAAGCACCTCAGGCCAAGGCAAACAAAAAGAACTTTAGCCCCCTAACAGACCTCTTTTTGTCTTTAAAAAAAAAATTCTGCCCTCTCTTGCTTTTAAAAAGTCACAAAATAAGAATTCCTGGCTGGACTCAATCAGCGGCTTCTTCACTTCCCCTTTCAAAGACCATTCATTAACATGACACATCATGTATGGGTCTCTGGAAGGGTATAATACCAGTTTGGCTGAAGTACATAATTAATGATGTAATTAGTGGTGTGTTTGTCTTATAATGAATGGAGTGCGGCTGGTAGCTTCCAGTGGAATCGTTTGAATAAAACATGTAAAATTATGGTGGCGTAAAGAAAAACAGCTATCAGATTTTTCTTGTTGGTGGCTATTATGATATGTTTAACAAACTACCCTACCATTTCTCTTTCCGTTTTTTTTTCTCTCTCCCAGGATTCAAAGCGTTCGGCAGACATCGTCACTTCTCCGTCGCTGGATGTTTTCCTTCCAGAAGACGAGGACAACCCGTATGAGTCTGTGACCACCGCTGTCACACGCAAACCATCCTCTCTTGATATCAATCAACGACTCAACGCTTGTCCACGTAATGGTAGGATAGCTGCACATCTATCTGGTACCTAAAATACTAAAACAGTCCTGTAATTTGCATTTATAAACGTAGGTGTCCTTTTATTCAGGTTATAAATATAATACCTACTTGAATATCTAAGACTCTAGACACGTTATTAGATGCACCTTGCTCGTACCAGGTTGGACCCACGTTTGCCTTCAGAATTGGCTTCATTCTTCATGGCACATATTGAAGTACTGGAAACGTTCCTCAGAGATTTTGGTCTGAATTGACATGATGCTACACATCCATGATGCGAATATCCTATTCCACCCCTGGGATCTGGTGACTGTGCGAGTACTGTGTACTCATTATCATGTTCAAGAAACCATTTTGAGATGATTTGAGCTTTGAGAGATGGCAAGCCGGCACACTGTGGTCACAAAGGGATTTACACAGTCAGCAACAATACTAAGGTAAAAAACGTTCAGTTTGGGCCCAAAATGTGCCAAGAAAATATCCCCCACACTGTTACACCACCAGCAGCAGCATGAACTTTTGATAAAAGCCATGCTTTCCTGTTCTTTACACCAAATTGTGCCCTAGCTGAAAATGAGACCCATCAGAGCAGGCAGCGGTTTTTCAATGTTGTGTTGCACAGAACATTTGGTGAGCCCATGTGAATTGAAGGCTCAGTTCAAGGCTTAGCTGACAGGAGTGGCACCTTGTGTTCAAATATGCTCCTCTGCATTCATTGGTTGTACACAGTGGTTATTTGAGCTAGTGCTTTCTTTCTATCAGTTTGAAGCAGTCTGAATGTTCTCTTCTGCCCTCCTGTGTTAGCAAAGCATTACCAAGAGTGCTGTCACTGACTGGATATTTTCTCTTTTTTAAGCCATTCTCTTTAAGTCCTTGAGATGTTTGTGTGGTAAAATCCCAGCAGATGAGCAGTTTGTGAAGTACTCAAACCAGTCTGTCTGGTGTCAACAACCATGCTGTGTTTAAAGTCACTTAAATCATTTTTCTTCCCCATTCTGATGCTCTGTTTGAACTTGATGTCTTAACCATGTCTGCATGCCTAAATACACTGAGTTGGTGCCATGTGATTGGCTGATTGGATATTTGGGTTACAAAGTAGCCAGTAAATGTAGGTTGTATTCTTAAATGATGTTTTTTTCTGATGAGAATCAGCCACTTTATAATTGACTTGATTTTGATTGAAATGATTCAGTTGTCAGGGTGTTATCGTACAGAAAATGTACAGTCTGTCACTGTAGAAAATCTTAGAATGGTCTTAGAATAATTTGACAGTGGAACATATGGTACGTTCAAGTACAAGCCATGATCCATATGAAAATCCCACTGCTGTGAAGATCACGACTTCAGTAGCAGAAATGAGCCAGCTGAAAGCCAAACATATTGCCTATTCAACATGAACACAGTTTTATGGCAGTAAATAAGTGTGGAGACAGTGGGTGAGAGTGAGAGCAGCAGTGTTTGGGATACATGCATTGTTAAAAATATGGTGGCTTTTGTTGGTCTTCATTTATTTAAGGCAGCTTAGCTGATTTTTAAAATTGATGACCGAGATTAGATGTGAGTATCAGAGTCATATACAGAGTAGGTCTGAGTTTCTATTTTAATTTTCCACTCCCCAGTAATAATTAGTTCCTAAACTTACTTTTAATTTGTGTACTTCATTTTCATCCTGTCTTTATCACCTCATAAACATCACCTTAAAATGTTTATGGACCCTGCTGCTGCTTCAGCTCTGTCCCTTAAAAGATTGCTAACGATTGGAACTCAATATTTAATTGACATCATATCAAAAGTTGAAACTTTACTTTTAAATATATTCCCAAGTTAGAATAGAGGCCTGTTTATCACTGCGCATGGAGAGCAGATGCTTCTGTGGCGTAAACAAAATCTTTTTCTCAGCCTTGCTTTGTATATAATTTCAACTGCTCAACAGCTTAGGACTGCCTTTCTTTCATATTATGAGGTTTTCATTCCCAGATTAGCCCCCAGAGTCTGTTACTGTAGTTTAAATCTACAAAAAAAAGTGGGTTGGAGCAAATTAACAATATCATATGCAAACAGTTGCTCTTTTACATCCCTAAATATTGAGGTTCCTTTTAGTCTAGGAGCAGGTGGAAATAAATATTTTATCCGTGAGCTAAATAACTGTTTCTGCAAACAACTGAAATAATAAAAATGCATTGACTAGGGTTCATTGATAAATATCTTATGGCATCTTCCACATTCAATATTGACATTAATAGAAAGTGGTCAGCTGCTAGATTTGGGTGTTAAAACTAAATAGTTCATGTGGAATATGGAATATTGATCGGGTTACATCTCTCTCTTCTACAATGTGTCTTCTATTCAGTCTTCTGCCCATCACCCCAAACTATTGATGGCAGATGGCTGCCCTTTCCTGAGCCTGGTTCTGAGTTTTTTTCCTATTTAAAACGGAGCTTTTCCTTCCCACTGTCACCAAATGGTTCCTCAAAAGTAGTTGTTTGGTTCTTGGGGTTTTCTCTATATTATTGTAGGGTCTCTACCTTACATTATAAAGTACCTTCCTGTGATTTGGCGCTGTGTAAATAAAACTGAATTGAACTGAAAGTCTATTAATTATTGCTAAAAAATCTTCTTCTAGGCATGGGTTTTCTTCTTGAGAAGCAGTGCAAATATTGTATTTGCACTGCTCTCTGAGTAACTTTTAACTTCTTTCAGTCTAAAACTGCGTTTATAACTAAAGCAACCATTCAGCGATTTATACTTGATTCGGTGTACCTTTTCACTGTCATCCACACTGTTTTCTAATCTGTTTCTAGCATGAGCTAATCCCTCGGCCTTTGACCTTTCAGTCAGTTCTGTTTGCTCATCGCTTGTTTGGTCTGCGGCGTTGTGCCTCTGCACCCACGACAACAAACACCCACGGATGCATTCTCCCCTTTCACTCGGCTCGCGTAGCAAAGCTACACACTGCTGCAGGTTGTCACGGCAACTGCATCACCGGCTGGTGAGTCACCTGAATGTTGCCATGGGAACTGTCTTGCTAGTGACACCCCCCTCCCCACCACTCCTGAGCAGAGGAGCGGCGAGAGGCTACTGTAGAGCCTTGTTTTGTGCGTGTTTGTCCCGTGCTCGACTGTTGGATCTTGCTCGTCATTGGCTGTTTGAGAGTTGAGAGTTGAACTGTCAGCACACACTCTAGATTGTGCGTGTGTGCGTGCATGTAATAGGTTAGTTGTTTTATGTCAAAGTGTTTTTTGGCTTAGAATTGCTCCACTGACGTAAAGGAATAGTGTGGGTGTTGTATTTGTTCTCATCTCTCTGAGTGCTGTTACCTGGCCAAATGAGAGAGAAAGAGAGACACAGAGACTGGGAATAAGACTGAGATGTGAGGCAGAGCTGACTACAAATCTATGGTATAGGCAAGCATGACTACAAGGACATATTTACCTATAACGTAGAGATAGTTTACATATAACATAGATAACTCCTTCCAGGTATCAGATAATGTGTTAATCCAGATAGACCAAAGGTAAGAAAGACACTGAAATGGACCATGGACAGGTTATACATTCAGTAGAGGAAGTCGAAAGTTGACTCAGGCTGAGCCATCGCCATGAAAATGACACAGCAGGAGGGAAAATCCTGGATTCCTGCTCTGAGTCCAGTCACATGTCAGCCTAATTGGACATGGGTGTGAGTCAGTCTCTCTTTATCTGCCTCTGAGAGGAAGGATGTGGTGATCAAGGAACATGGGGAGGAAAGGGCTGAGATGAGAGGAAAAGGAAGAGCAGAGAGGGACTTGGTGCATTACACTGCAAAAAATGTGGGCACTGGTTTGTTCTTTGGTGTTATCAAATTTAAGTTACTGTGTGGAGGTTTGGGAAAATACTTCATTACAACCACGTATTTATTGCAAAAAAGAGCCTTAACAACAAAAATAACCACTAATGAATAAGTTAAGGAACAATGTGTTGTGATTTTGGGGGGATAGACAGGGGTTAGAGTTAAAGGGGTGCATTAAATCTAAAGATATACAGTTTTTTGGATGATCAGAAGTTTTTCTATACCATATGTGGTGGAGGATTGTGGAATAGTTTAACTACGGAATTAAATCAATGTCCAAATATAACATTATAAAGAAATCATTTTCACAAGGTACAGGGATGTAGAAGTCACTGGGTGAAATAAAAGTTCTGTATAGATGGTTTATAAAAGTATTATAAGATAATTATTAATTTTATAAAAGCCACATCTTGTTTTAAGTAATGTTTTATCATCAAAAAAGCATTTTTTTGCTGATATGTTTTAATACAATTGTAATGAGCCTTTTAATGTTGCCAGCAACATTAACAGGTTAAGCCTGTTTTCTGACCACAGTAACAACGGCAGAAGAGACACTTTTTTAACAGCACTATAAAAAGTTCTGGTTCAAGATTTGTTACACTAGGGCAGTGGTTCCCAAACTTTTTTTGCCAGGCCCCCCTTTGTTACAAGAAAAATGTTCGCGCCCCCCCACCACCTAACCCCCCCGCACAAACACATCCTCCAAACACACACACCCATATTTTGTTTACAAACTCCATTGCGGTTTATTTCACACCTCAAACATTTAGTAAACAATTAAGCAAATACAAGTAAACGGCAATAAATTACAGGTAGTAATAAAATACACTACTAACTCTTTTACGCTACGTCCACACCTACACGGGTATTTTTGAAAACTCAGCTGTTTCTATGCGTTTGGGCCTTTCGTCAACACGTAAACTGCGTTGCGATTCACCGAAAACGGAGATTTTTTAAAACTCCTTTTTTGCGTTTATGTGTGGACGAGGAATAAAGAGTTCGTCACGCAACGTCAAAGGTATGTGCCTCTTTCACGTCACGCTGTGCGCCACGTTATTGTTTACATGAGATGAATTGCAGAATGGCAGAGAGTCAACACAACAGTAACAGTATTTTGTCTCTATCTTCAGGTTTTACACGCTTACATACACAGACGCAGTTACTGTCCCTGCATTTAGAAAGGCAGAGGCGTCACGGTGTGATTATTTTACGTGTAGTTGTTTTTTTTCCTGTGTAATAATATTCAACATTGCTATCAATACATTTTTCAAAAAATGCCTCTCTGTGCAAAATGGGTTCAAAAACAAAAACAGCTGTGGGGTACTGTTTGTCCGTGATTTGAACGGGGGGAACAAATTACGGCAGGATCAGCCTGATATTATTTGTATCCCACTGTAACTTTACTGCATAAAGAGCTAACATGTCCAAAATGTCAGGAGTAGTTAGTTATTACAAGAAGTGTTTGTGAACTAAAAATCAAGAATGTGGGATCCTGTTTGTCCGTGATTTGGAGAGCCCAGCGCTGCTCCCAACGCAGGGAAGCTAATTCTGCAGGGGAGACCTACCTTGGCACTTGTGCAGGTGAAGCCAAAGGGAAGATATGCTTCACCATATTTTCCTGTCTTTGGCTTGGAAGGAAGTTGGTTTGGAAACATATTTGGCGATGCTTCATCTCCTGCTTTGCGTTTATGTGGGAGCCCCGTCAAAAACCTGTCCACAGTGTCCGAGCTTTTTTTTTTTTTTTTTTTTTTTTTTTTCATACCGCGCCCCCCCCGCAATGGCTCTGCGGGCCCCACACTTTGGGAACCTCTGCACTAGGGACACAAGATGAACACTACTACCTCAACATAAAATCTCCACACAGACGGATCAGATGTTACTGTTATCAATGTTTTGGTGTCACAGAGCTGCAGTTTGTGAAATTGTGTCACAGTCAGAAATGGTGCATAATTACTAGCCTATATTGTGGATCTGAAAAATCCTACTCTGCAATAGAAGCTGATTTTTTATAGTCTTTAAAGTTAACATCATCAGCACCTGTAGTGGAAAGCGGGTATCAGAAAATAGGAGTATTTCATAAACTCATATTTGGAAAATGACAAAGAACTTATTGCAAATTTTTTATATTTAAGTATTACCAGAAACTTGATCTTTCTAAAAAGTTTCATTTGGATTTGGTATATGGTGTCATACATACCTGGGGAATATTTTAGTCCTGAGTGTCCATATTCATAGTGTCAGAGTACCAGATATTCATCCTAAAAAAATTTGAAGGGTCTAGCTGGATATTTTTTGTAGTGTAAACCCTGCCTGATAGCCACCTGTCTTGTTACTGCTGGTTAGTGGTCTGCAGGTGTGGGCTGCTGCAGTCTCACAGTTGAGGAGGGGAAGATGCTACAATACACTCAGAAGCTTCAAAGAATCAGGGCGGTTTTATCAAAATTCATCTGCTGACTGTCACTCAGCCTAGCCGCTACAGAAACACCGGGGGCCTGTTGTCACTGAGACTGCCATCCCAAACAATTTCCTGCATTTCATGTCTTGGCTTCTTGAATTCCTCACCAACCCTCCATCTCTTTTTATTTTACTTTTAACTTTATTTTTTTCTGTCTCCTAAAGCACTTGTCAAGAGATTCTCCACAGAGTGTTAGAGGCGCAGTCCTCCTTCTGATGCTGCGGTATTCATGGGAACGCGGTGTCCCATTGCACCATATGTCCTCTGATATGAAAACTGTCACTTTTGACAATGAAGAGGCTGAATTATTTTCTTTATAATGCAAAGTACATGGAGTATATAGTTGCGCACGTAATCCTTTTATTCTTCGAGTCCTAAGGCGAGTCATTTTTTATTTTATGTCAGGATTATATTTATTCCTTTCTGATAGAATTTCCTTTGTTTCGAATGAGAGAATACATTTCTGCTCCACTGTTTGCCTGCAGATAGATTTAATGTACATTTGTCAGATTCGTTTTATTCATTTTTACATGTATACAGATTCAGATAGAAAAACAACTGCTTGCCAAGTGTAAATTAAAACACTCATGCAGAGAGTGGAATGTAACAAGCGAGTACGAGAGGCAGAAACATATCTGGTGTCACTTTCAACCATCAGATGTCTCAGTTTTCTTTTGTGCAGTTTCTCAAACTTAAATGAGTCTTTTTTTGTTTAGTTTTTGCTCTGCTACTAAGAAGCACATTTATTAAGTTGCTCAGTATTTGTAATTGTGACATTTAACCAGTTAAACAGTTCTGCAGTACTGGTAATCAGTGTAACAATCAGTAGATTTGAACTCCAGGAATGCTGCTGTAACAGCCCGATTGCAGAAACGCACAGGAGCACTGCAGGTAAAGATCCTGCAGATAGGAAAACAGGCAGCAGAGTGGTGAGGAGGGACCTGTGAGCGAAGCTTCCCAGCTTCCAGTCACGTATGGAGCAGACAGAAAGTACAGATTGTTGCCAAGTGGTTAGAGCAAAAGTGCTTCTTTTCTGCTATTGATGGAATTCTCCTAAGATAAATACACACTTGGTGTTTGTACCTATGGATGTGCTTTTATATGAGTGTAATACTTCAACAGGGTCTCTGTAAACTTTCCAATGATAAAATCAGCCAATAAACATGCAGGATGGGTATCTTGAATTTCTTCTTCTGACCTCTTGAAGGAATTTGTAATACATAATTCTAATTATGAAAT
Source organism: Oreochromis aureus (assembly GCF_013358895.1). Taxonomy (NCBI): domain Eukaryota; kingdom Metazoa; phylum Chordata; class Actinopteri; order Cichliformes; family Cichlidae; genus Oreochromis; species Oreochromis aureus. The sequence continues at coordinate 13,989,056 of NC_052958.1, read as the reverse complement.
ACGTTCATTTGACCAATTTTAACCTTGATCCCCAACTGCTTTCTATTGAAGCATGTTTCTGCAACTGAAAAAATTATTTTCCATTCACAAGTTAAAATTTTGGGATATGATCGGAAAATTCTGAATTAGATGTCTGAAAATTTCGACATTTTAAGTCAAACTTCTAAGAAAATAATTCCAAACTGGAGAGGAAGTTTTTTGAGTTATTAAGTTGACATTTTGAGATGACTCAAAATTCTGACTTATGTGTGGCAAATCTTAAAACACAATAAGTTTAGAATGAGGCGACACAGGAATCATCATAGCTTTGACCTCAGAGGTCAACCTTTTGGAAAATCATCTAGGATTTTTAAATTTATACTATCCGGTCTTTAAGTGATGATGTGATGAATCCTGCGTTTATTGAGGCTGTTGTGTTTTTAACATGTTTTAATGCTTTGTATCTTGTTCTATTTAATCTCAACAAGCCTCTAAAAACAGTCAGTGATCACTTTCGGCCTCTCCCGGTTTTTATTGCCACTATTTATTTTAAAGCTCACTTTTTAAAACCTTACGATGTAACTACAGCCCAGCCCACGCAGCAGAATATTAATGACTAACTTCGTAGTGTGGATGGATTATCTATGTTGTTCTCCTGACTGAAGTTTGGTCCGTTTACAGCATCCTGCCGTGCGATTGCATTTGTCCCTAACCATCTGGAACCCTCGTGTCAACTTTTATCAAGTGGAAAAAAGTTAGCGTTCATCCTCCAGCTTTACTGTGTTTATACTAACATAACTGTGTAGCTAGCGATCACATAGCACATCATTATATACCAGCTAGCCAAACTTCAGTAACCCTACAAAACGTCACTGCTGTTTACTTTCCTGTCTTCATTTATGTCAGAAGTGATAGCAGAGCTGTACGTCTTAATTTTTTTCTGAAATTTCTCAGTCAGAACATGCTATATCATGTTTATGTGGAAACTAGTGTGCTAACTTCCTGCTGACTTCTAACTCGGTTAAATTGTATAAATTCTGTTTTCATGGATGCCTGGATGTTAAACGTAATTGTTACACCTGGTAGAGCAGCCACAGTGATCATTTTATTACAGATGAAAGAATTTAGACAGTTTTTCAACTCTCGGTGATGCCGCAGTGATTGTTTGACCTGCAGCGGAGTTTGGGCCCAGACATGGCTAATGACGTCAGACTTAAAGACTGGATAGGTATCACTTAGTCTACGTTCACCAAGTGAACCTCGTTGCCTGAAGCTGTTTGATCCACAAGCTTTTGTCTACCAACAGATGTCTAAGCAGGTTGAGTGAGAACTTTTTAAACATACTGCTGCTGCCTTGTATGGATGTGTATGTCAATGTTAAGTTAGATCATATTTCATTTCAAATTTCAGGGCACAGAAAGTCACATGAATTCTGATTTGAGGGTTCACACTGAGGTCATGTGAAAGTGGCCTGAGGCAGATTGAAAAGATTAGATTCCATGTGATTTCTGGCTGCTCTGAGTCACATATGAGGGGGGAAAAACTGAACAAAGCTCCGATTTTGGGCCTTTTTATCCCGCAGTGTGAGCGCAGCCTTAATCTGAACTTGCTCACAGTCTTATCTGGATGGTTAATATATAAAGTTTGCTACTTCATAACAGTGTTGATTTTCATTATTTTCCCCTTATGTTACAGAAAAAGGCAGTTTTAATGATGGTCTTGTCACAGCTATTAACGCCATGCTTCATTTTTAAATGAGTTCACATTAGCCAGTCACAGGTATGCACACCACAGCCCTGCTACCTGACAGGTTAATGAATCAAGTACTCAGTCTTTTAGTTTCCTACTCCCCCTCCCATATTAACTTCCACCCTCACTTCTCTCTGGTGGATAAAGCTGTGATGTTGCTGCGTCTCACCCCATTTATCGCACTTTGCTTGGCACTGGAGGCTTAGAGTGGCTAATGGCACCATGTACTAGCTCCAGGGCTTCGCCATTAAAAGGGTCGAGGCCCATTGACTTGTTGAAAGAAAGGCAATAACGTGTCTTCCTCTTTGACACCCAGAGGAAATTGCTGTTGATATGGTCATACACTTTTTTTTTTTTTTTGAAGTTTCTGGTCTTAGCTTTACATTCAAGCATTGTGTTTTCTGTTGACTTACTTACATTCGGTTGTTTCTGTCATATAGTTCTGTTTGCACTCAATTGTAGGAGTAAAGAAAACTCTATGGCTTTTCCATACTTTCAAGATCAACAGTGAGTTAAGATGTTTAAGTACTTTCTGACTTCCCTATTGTGGAGGCTTATCTTACAATATCAGCTTTAAAACATGTCATTATTTTCTAAATGTTGTAGGTATTCTAATTTAAAAAAACATTACTAAAAAGTTTAGATTTGGGATTTTCTTTAATATTTATGCAGACATTATGTTTATGTGGGGCTCACAGAAGACTCATTTCACGCCCTCAAATGGTGATTCCAGTAGTGAATCAAACCTTATCAACTTCCTGCTGGAGAAACTACTCAGCATGATGGACAATCTGTCCTATGCCGTGCATGCCTCCCTGATTGGTCACCGTAGCACTCATAGCAAAAGTCTCATTGGCCCAAGGTTTAGTAATGAGTGCTAGAGGAGATCCTTTCTACTACCTAGCTATAGTATTAGATGGTGTAACTTGATATTTTATAAATCTACACATGCACATCAACATTTTATCATATTATACTCTTACTCCATCCCATCTGTTCATTACCAGATGGGAGGATTATTATTACTACACCATCACATGCAATTTATTTTATACTGCATTTGTTAATAGCATTAATCTAATTAAAATTGTAAGCCAAATTTCTCATAGGTAAGATACTGTATATATTGATAGTTGATATGTATTTTATTTATGTGCATATTTATTCCTCTAATTTTTTTTATGTATCTTGTTTTATAGTAGCTGTGCTTTATAATGCTGTTTTTTTTTTAATTTATTACCTCCACAAAGGAGGAGCTCCATAAATGTTTTTTTCCATAAATTCTGATAAAACTCTGTCGGGGGGTAGATTGGTGTAATGTTAGCAATCTATCAAAATTTGTGCTTGCCTTGGTTTGTATTGGAAACATTTAGGAAATGTTTGGAATATAATAACTTATAGACATTATAGTTTGCATCCAAACATGAGGTCACATTTGGCGTCTGATCTCACTTTGACATTTCAACTTTTTTTTAAGTTGATCCCTAAATAATGTTTGTTTATATACTGCACGACAAACTTCTTAAAGTACATTTAAAAAGAAAGAAGACAAAATGAATATACAGAAAGTATAATACTGTTCCCGTAAAACTAAATACTACCCAGAGAATGAGCTGTCTTGATAGAGGTTTGCACGCTGAGTGCTCTTTGTTTTTGCTGTTTTTTGCTATCTGACTCTGTACACGTTATTGCTTCTGCTCCTGTTTCTATTTTTATTGCACTGAGCATATAAAAGGCACAAGAATTTCCTTTGGGATTAATAAAGTTCTTATCTCTTTTATTAATTTTTGTATCAGTATAGTCAGTATGTAAATAAATAAATAAATAACCTGAGCAGCAAGTGTACTTTGTCTGAAATACAACAGAAGATCAGCTGATGTCTGTTTATAGTAGAACTCACAAGTTCAGCATAAACACAATTTCCACCCAAAGTGGGAACAATGGCAACTTCTGTACAAAAGGGCTATTCACAAAATATAAATACACTGAATGACTAAAGATACAGACCAAAAATAGTACTGAATTGGCCCCGATTTAATCAGGATCTTAAAGATTATAACTCTCAATTCCCTGTGTGGATTTAAAATTATCCTAAGCTGAAACCCCAAACCACAGGGATTGGCTAAAGCGTCTTTGCTGTAGTGCATGGATAAATAAAACTTTCACGCTTCCTCTTTTTTCGATTCCAACTGTAGTGTTAAAAAAACACAGAAGCTCAGCTGTAAGTTGACACTGACTTGCAAGGTTGCATGCACACACATACACTATACATATGAAATACCCCCAGAGTGGCAGAGAGGCAGAACTGACAGCCCAAAGAACGTGTCTAAAATGGACAGTTTTTGTCTTGTTAGATGACCAGGAAGTGGACAGCTGATTGAACGCTTGCACACACCGAGCATTCACTTAGACACACAGGTCCTCTACAGGGTGCTGTAAAGAGCAGGGCAGCTGGTCTTGGATCTACACAGAGTTATATTTGAATGTATCCAGCCTCTATTATAAGACACAGAAACTGTACAATGAAACATTTCGGCGCTTCCCAGTATCAAGGATGTGAACAGGTACAACATCCATCAGATATTACATTTCGACACCCATGCACATGTTTCTGTTTGTGCACTTTTGTATGCACACTAACATACAAACATGTATTCCCTTTGGCAAGGACGGCTAAGAGTGTTTCCCAGGAGTGAGCCCAAGACAGATGTAAAGGAAGCAGAGTCAGAAGCAGACACATTCACACACAGAGACACACACATCTTACATCCATCATCAAAACCCCAGTGTTGACAGGCTTATTTACTCAATAGGACAAAACCTCAATCCCTATCTATATATAACCCTCCTTCCTTTTTTCTCTCTCTCCCATTTTTTCACTCTTTATTTTATCTATTTACGCCCACATTTAAACATTGATTCAGCTCCAGGCAATTCTTTTATGGTGCATGCGTGTGTGTATGTGTGCATGCGCATGCTCATGTGTGTGTGTTTGCAAACATGTTTGATAGATGTGAGAGCATGCTGTGATGCTGTGTCGCTTTCCCCCTGCAGGACAGATGTGCCGGCGTGATTGTGTGGCTCCACGTCTGCAGCCAGACTGTTGAAAAATCAAAATCAAAATAGGATGGATGATGGCAGCAATTTCTAAACCAGGATCAGACATTTTTGGTTTTAAAGCTGCTTCACAATAGAGCTGTAAAACTGGTAATTGATAAGCTTGCTGGAGTATAGAGAAAATCTTCCATGAAAAGAAATACAGCTCTTTCATTTATTTATTTAGTATTTAAGGACTTCAGGGAGTTTTAGTTGCGCCTCGAAATGGTCTCTTATGAGGTTTACTTCTTTGCAAATCGTGTTTCTCTCTGTTGCTCGATTATTGTTCCTGCTAGCATTTTCTCAGTGTTTATGATTTCTTCTCTAATGAACCTCATTTTTTTGTGTTACCGTGAAAACTGGACCTACTTGCTGTTTTTCTGTATTCTTGTTAAAATGCTGTTTGGTAGATTTTTGAAAAATCCATGTTATTAAATATCAATAAACAATATGCAGTTAGGTGCATAAGTTTTTTTTGTTTTTTAGCAAATTTGCCTCTGTACACCATCACAGTGGGTTTTAAATCAAACAAAAAACAGTGCTTCATTTTTAGAAACTTAAAATAATTTTTATGACTGACTGATAAGCAGTTGTGCGGCAAGGTGAGGCCTGCTCTATAATTTTACGACAGACTGAACTGATAAAAGATCTGGAGTTGAGTCCAAGTGTATTTGCTTTTGGTAGCTTTTTACTGGATACAAGGCCCAGAGAGATGTTGATAAGAGTGAGAGGCCATCATTTTCAATCAGAGAGATGTGAAGTGGCTCAACCCACAGCGTGGATATAATGCAACATGGTAGATCTTATGTTAAAGCGTGAGCTCGTATTACTGTCAGTGGAACTGGTTTACTAGTATTTACTGATGATCTGACTGCTGATAGAAGTACCGGTAGCTGGATGAAATGTCAGATTTAGCCAAATGGATAATGACCTAAAATGTACTGAAAAAGGATCCCAAGAATTTCTGAGAATATATAAGAAATTATATATTCTTTCTGTGTGGTTGTTAAATGTTGACTTAAAAACAGGTGGCAACAGTGTTTGTCAGGGGGTTGGGAAGCTCATCTTGTAACCGGAAGGTTGCCGGATTGATCCCCAGCTCTGTCTGTCTCGGTCCTTGTGTCCTTGGGCAAGACACTTCACCTACCGCCTACTGGTGTTGGCCAGAGGGGCCGATGGCACGATATGGCAGCCTCGCTGCTGTCAGTCTGCCCCAGGGCAGCTGTGGCTACAGAAGCTGCTTTGAGGGTCTTGAAAAGTGCTATATAAATAATAATAATATATAAATAATATAAATTATTATTATAGGGTAGAAGCTACATTTGATACACCAGACACCGTATCTTCTGTATTTTATTTCTTCTCTATTTGGCTCACATTTTTAGGCTGATTTCAACCTTTTAGACTGAATATTGTTCCACCACGAATGTCTTCAGGGATCTAATGCATCTGCTGCTATCCTTTTTTTCTTATGGCACTCACAAAGGTTAGCATGTTCTTTTTAATTATTAATAAATTCTGTTATAATCAGTAACAAAAAATGGTGAGTTTACTTTCAATTACAGTAAAAAAAAAAAAAAAAACCTGAATACAACTTTTCTTTATCCTTTTCAAATAATTTGGTACCTCTTCTTGCTTTTTTTTTTCCACATGAAGATTAGAATTCCTCCTCTGCAGGCTGACATCCTGGTAAATGTAAAGTAAAGGCGTTTGTCGCTCATTAAATAACAGGACGCTGTATGTGTCATTATGCAAAACATCAGCAGCAGCCCCACATTTCTCCCTTTTTTATACATTTGTTCTTTTTGAATAGGTGAAGACGATTTGTGGGAGTTGTGAAAAATCACACCATCAATGACATCCAAGTTGAAACAACAACAGGGAGCACTCCTTTTATTTCACTTTCCATTTGAGATGAGCTAAGTGGTCGATCATATTTGGACCTGCCACATAATTAAAAGTTATGCGATGATCTGGTAAGAATGCAGTGTTCTGCTGGGAAACTGTGGGTCTGGACATTCATATCAAAGTTACCCACCTTAACATTGTTGCAGCCCAAGCAGATGGCAGCACTCTCCCTACATAGGAGCAAAAATAATCAATCTGCAGAACTAATTAATTCATCCAGGATGCACAGGAACAAGCCTGAAACACTACCAGTGGTCCAATGCCAGATGCCACAGGACACCCCCACAGAGCTGCTGGCCCATTTTGGGACATGCTAGAGCTCTATTGGTGGCACAAGGGGGGGGTGGGGGGGCGTACATACACATAGTAGGCACGTGGTTTTAATGTTGTCGCTTTAGTTAAGAAACAATCCCTGGACATCAGATGAAATATATAATTCTGTTCTTAGTGCTGTTGTGTCGGTGTGTACATGTATGCACACTTGTGAGGTAATAGTCCCGGCTGGGTCTCACACTGTAATTGGATGATATTCTGGCATCTGATAGAGTCCGTGTAGGCAGGTGGTAACTGACAGAAAACATCTAGCGTGTGTGTGTGTGTGTCTGATGACAATATTGCGAGAAAGCTGTGTTAGTCTGGGTATTGTGTCTCTTCCAGTTGATTAAGACAAATGCTTTCTCCCACTGAAAGTTAATTCAGTCGACTTCAGCACTTCTCTCTTCTTACTTCCTTTCTTGTCTTTTTCTTTTCCTTTTTCGTCCCCTCTTCTCTGCTAAAGGATCACGCACTGGGGAAATTAGCTCAGATACTCTGTAATCAACTGCACACACTGAGTGTGTGTATAGAAAACTGAGATAGACATCAAACTGCTCTGGACAGCAGTCACGTTTTCCTGCTGTGGTTATTGCTGAAGCTTGTAAAATTACAAACTGGCACTCACCTCTCTTTGGTTCTCTTCAGTGATAAAACAACTGTGACTACCAGATCACTGTTATGCGGAAGTACTGTACATAATATGACACATTAGCCATTTTGCTGAACTCTCATGTGTTTCTTCTTTTTTCCTTTTTACCAAATTGGAGAAAGGAGCTTATCAATGGTAAACGTATAAGTAGTTGACGCAGATTCCTAGAAACTCCTTGCTTAAAATAACTTATTGTGACTACAAATAGTTTTGGTATAAATATTCTGCAAAACGACTGCATTTCCATCAGTCTCAGCTGTACCTTGTGTTTAGCGGGAACTAGAAAATGCTAACACGCTATTACACCACCTACGTTTTGTTTCCTACATAAACTATTTTGCTGTCTATACTGCTTCACGCTGCCAACCGATATAATCTGAAAAGACTGGCTAAGCTCTTACCTGTATTTTCTAAAGACTGAAAACAGAGCACTGGGGTGATGCGATAATCTAGTTTGCTTTGTTAAGAGCATTTACATCCATCACGCATAACATTATGACCACTTACAAGTGAAGTGAATGACACTGATTCTCTTCATCGTGGCACCTGTCGGTGGGCGGGATATATTAGGTAGCAAATGAACATTTTGTCCTCCAAGTTGATGTGTTAGGAGCAGGAAAAATGGGCAAGATTAAGGATTTGGGAGAGTCTGACAAGGGCCAAATTGTGATGGCTAGACGACTGGGTCAGAACTTATGATGCGTTTCCAGTCTGCAGAGGTCATTATCCATCAAAAGTGGTCAAAGGAGGGAACAGTGGTGAACCAGCGACAGGGTCATGGGCAGCCAAGGTTCATTGATGCATGCATGGCGTTAGGGTTGGCGTGTGTGGTCAGATCCAACAGATGAGCTATTTTAGGTCAAATTGCCTAAAAATCTAATGCTGTTTCTGATAGAAAGCTGACAGAAAAAGCAGTGCATTGCTGTTTGTTGGTATGGGGCTGCATAGCCGCAGACTAATCAGGGTGCTCATGCAGATCACTGTCGCCAACAATGGGCACATGAGCATCAGAGTTGGATGGGAAAAGGTAGCCTGGTCTGATGATTCACGTTTTCTTTTACATCACGTGGAAGGCCGGGTGCATTGCTTACCTGGGGAATACCTGGAACCATGATGCACTATGGGAAGAAGGCAAGTCGGTGTGATACTCCGGGAACTGCTCTGCCGGGAAACCTTGGGTCCTGTCATTCACGTGGATGCCAGTTTGATCAAGCATCTGTGCAATGAGCTGGACAAACAATTCCGATCCACACACAACTTACAGGACTTAAAGGATTTGTTGCTAACTTCTTTGTGCCAGATACCACAGCACACCTTCAGTGGTCTAGTGGAGTCCATGCCTCAATGGGTAAAGATGGTTTTGTCAGTTAAAGGTGACCCAACAATATTAGGCAGGTGCACATAATGCTATGCCTGTATATCGCAATACTTTGACTGGCTGTTGTTAAATGTCTGTCCCATAATACTGCATTTATTCTGTGTTATTTTGTTCCTCAACTTTAACTGTGACTGTGTTTACATGCAAGTTTAAATCCAAACACATCTGCTCACAGAAATGGTCTTTAGACTCCGTCCTCCTGTGGATGATAAAGGGGGCAAAAAGGGCAAATCTTCCCCCTCTTCTTTCTACTTGTCTCTCACTCTTTCTCTCTCCCTCCAAGGTCACTTGTCCCATGTAACGGTGAGTGAGGGGGAGCACGGTAACCATGGCAACTGCTCAACAGGACCCACACCAGACTGCTCGCCCCCCTCCCCTGACACAGCCCTGAAGAGCATCGAGAGAGTCATCCGCCCACAGGTGAACACACAAACACTGACAGAAAGACAGACAGACACACACACACACACACACTAATGAATGCGTTGTAGAAGCACCTGATGCATTATTGAACATCAGAGCATCCACCCACAAGTAGCTTAAACACCTGCACCCACACACACACACACACACGCGCGCGCGCACACACACACACACACACACACACACACACACACACACACACACACACACACACACACACACACACACACACACACACACACACACACACAATGGTAAACATCTCTCTCTGTTTCTGATTGTCTCTCTGTTTCGTTTCATCTACCTTCCTCTCTCTGTTCCTGTTTATAGTAGTTTAGATTATCTAAAATTTCCATTATGTTTGTGCTTATAAGCATCATATTCTGGTAGCAAAAACCCAGACGGTCCTTTGAAACCAGGGTTGGAAAGTTTGACTGTGTTTGCTGCATTTCTGTGAAAGATGCTCCTGTTCTGGTCATAATGTGATTTAATTTCCATTCTCAGTGTCTTTTTTTGGTCTAATTTTAGAATATTTTCTTAAGTCACAAAACCTGCTGGAAGTCTAGCCTGCGGGGGCACGTTTTGCACTGCAGGTATAAAAACATCAAGTTTTTTGTATTTGAACAAACAGCTTTGTAAGACACGTCTCTGCTGTGTCATCTGTGAACCTCCACACTGACATAATTGGGTGCGATTGAGAGATTGTGGTCTGCTTTCACTTTCACCTTTCACCAGTGTCTACATGCACCGAACAACCGTCGCATGCAGCTGGGTTGTGCGTTGACTGCGGTCAGAATGCGCACCAGTAGCTTGCCAGTCACTGCATTATTTAGCAGATTATTCCCACTGGCGCATTACATTAATATGATTTTAAAATTCAGATTTTATTTAATTTGTCTCCGTGAATCGCTACCTTATCGTGGTGGAGGGGTTTGTGTGTCACAGGGATCCCAGGGGCTATGTTGTCTGGGGGCTTTTGCTCCCTGGTAGGGTCTCCCATGGCAAATTGGTCCTGGGTGAGGGACCAGACAAAGAGCGATTCAGAAGACCCGTATGAAAAGAACATCGAGGGAACAGTTTACCCTGCCGGGATAGGGTTACCGGGGGCTCCGCCCTGGAGCCAGGCCCGGGAGGGTGCCCGAGGGCGGCGTCTGGTGGCGGGCCTTAGTCCATGGGGCCCGGCCGGGCACAGCCCGAAGAGGAGACATGGGCCCATCCTCCCGCAGGCCCACCACCCGCAGGAGGCGCCATAGGGGTCGGGTGCAATGTGTGTCGGGCGGCGGCCAGGAGCGGAGGCCCTGGCGGACCGATCCCCGGCTGCCAAGACTGGCAATAGGGACATGGAATGTCACCTCTCTGGTGGGGAAGGAGCCTGAGTTAGTGCGTGAGGTTGAGAAGTACCGGCTAGATATAGTCGGGCTCACCTCACGCATGGCTTGGGCTCTGGAACTAGTCTCCTGAGAGGGGCTGGACTCTGTCTCAGTCTGGAGTTGCCCCTGGTGAGAGGCGGCGGGCTGGGGTGGGTATTCTAATATCCCCCCGGCTTGCTGCCGGTACGTTGGGGTTTTTCCCAGTGGATGAGAGGGTTTGTTCCCTGCGCCTCAGGGTCGGGGAACGGGTCCTGACTGTCATCTGCGCTTATGCGCCCGAGTAGCAGTTCAGAGTACCCAGCCTTCTTAGAGTCCCTGGGGGTGCTGGAAGGTGCCCCACCTGGAGACTCTGTTGTCCTACTGGGAGACTTCAATGCTCACGTGGGTAGCGACAGCGAGACCTGAGGGGCGTGATTGGGAGGAACGGCCTCCCTGATCTGAACCCAGTGGTGTTTTGTTATTGGACTTCTGTGCAAATCACAGTTTGGCCATAACGAACACCTTGTTCGAACATAAGAGTGTCCATAAGTGCACGTGGCACCAGGATGCTCTAGGCCGCAGGTCGATGATCGATTTTGTAATCGTATCACCAGACTTGCGACCATATGTTCTGGACACTCGGGTAAAGAGAGGGGCTGAGCTGTCAACTGATCACCACCTGGTGGTGAGTTGGATCAGGTGGCGGGAGGACGCTGGACAGACCCGGTGCACCTAAACGCGTAGTGAGGGTGTGCTGGGGGCGTCTAGCAGAGGCCCCAGTCCGCGAGATCTTCAACGCACACCTCCGGCAGAGCTTCAACAACATTCCGAGGGAGACGGGGACATTGAGTCCGAATGGACCATGTTCAGCGTCTCCATTGCCCAGCTGCTGCATTGAGCTGCGGCCGCAAGGTGGTTGGTGCCTGCCGTGGTGGTAATCCCGAACCAAATGGTGGACACCAGAGGTGAAGGGAGCCACCAGGCTGAAGAAGGAGTCCTATCGGGCTTGGTTAGCCTGTGGGACTCCAGAGGCAGCTGACAGGTATCGACAGGCCAAGCGGAATGCGGCTCGGGCAGTGGCTGAAGCAAAAACTTGGGTGTGGGAGGAGTTCGGAGAGGCCATGGAAAAAGACTTTCGGACTGCCTCGAAGAGATTCTGGCAAACCGTCAGGCGTCTCAGGAGGGGAAAGCGGTGCTCTACCTGCACTGTGTATAGTGCTGGCGGTGCGCTGCTGACGTCGACTGAGAAAATTGTCAGGCGGTGGAAGGAATACTGAGGACCTCCTTAATCCCACTGACACGTCTTCCGAGGAGGAAGCAGAGTCTGGGGATGAGGGAATGACCCGCCAATTTCTGGGGTCGAGGTCACTGAGGCAGTTAAACAACTCCTCGGTGGCAGAGCCCCTGGTGTTGATGAGGTCCGCCCGAGTTCCTGAAGGCTCTGGACGTTGTAGGGCTGTCCTGGTTGACACGCCTCTACAATGTTGCGTGGAGATCAGGGGCAGTACCCTGGACTGGCAGACCGGGGTGGTGGTCCCCATCTTTAAGAGGGGAGACCGGAGGTGTGTTCCAACTACAGGGGATCACACTCCTCAGCCTCCCTGGGAAAGTCTATGCCAGGGTGCTGGAAAGGAGAGTTCGTCCGTTAGTCGAACCTCGGATACAGGAGGAACAATGCGGTTTTCGTCCTGGTCGCGGAACACTGGACCAGCTCTTTATCCTCTCGAGGATACTTGAGGGTGCATGGGAGTTTGCCCAACCAGTCTACATGTGTTTTGTGGACTTGGAGAAGGCATTCGACCGTGTCCCTCGGGGTGTCCTGTGGGAGGTGTTGCGGGAGTGTGGGGTGTCTGGCCCACTGCTACGGGCCATTCGATCCCTATACAACCGTTGTAAGAGTTTGGTTCGCATTGCCGGCAATAAGTCGGACTTGTTTCCGGTGGGTGATGGGCTCCGCCAGGGCTGCCCTTTATCACCGATTCTGTTCATAATTTTATGGACAGGATTTCTAGGCGCAGCCAAGTGGCGGAGGGCTTCCACTTCGGTGGCCTCAGAATCTCATCTCTGCTTTTGCGGATGATGTGGTTCTGATGGCTTCATCGGTGGGGCCTCCAGCTCGCACTGGAGCAGTTCGCAGCCGAGTGTGAAGCAGCAGGAATGAGGATCAGCACCTCCAAATCTGAGGCCATGGTTCTCAGCCGGAAAAGGGTGGAGTGCCCACTCCGGGTCGGGATGAGTTCCTGCCCCAAGTGGAGGAGTTCAAGTATCTCGGGGTCTTGTTCGCGAGTGATGGGAGAAGGGAGCCGGAGATCGACAGGCGGATTGGTGCTGCGGCTGCAGTGATGCGGACGCTGCACCGGTCCGTCGTGGTGAAAAGGGAGCTGAGTGTAAAAGCGAAGCTCTCAATTTACCGGTCGATCTACGTCCCGACCCTCACCTATGGCCACGAGCTGTGGGTAGTGACCGAAAGAACGAGATCGCGGATACAAGCGGCAGAAATGAGCTTCCTCCGAAGGGTGGCTGGCCTCTCCCTTAGAGATAGGGTGAGAAGTTCGGCCATCCGGGAGGGGCTCAGAGTAGAGCCGCTGCTCCTCCACATCGAAAGGAGCCAGTTGAGGTGGTTCGGGCATCTGACAAGGATGCCCCTGGGCGCCTCCTGGGTGAGGTGTTCGGGCATGTCCCACGGGAGGAGGCCCAGGGGCAGACCCAGGACGCGCTGGAGAGATTATATCTCTCGGCTGGCCTGGGAACGCCTTGGTGTTCCCCGGATGAGCTGGAGGAGGTGGCTGGGGAGAGGGAGGTCTGGGCTTCTCTGCTTAGGCTGCTGCCCCCGCGACCCGACTTCGGATAAAGCGGATGAGGATGGATGGATGGATGGATGTCTCGCTCTCATTGAGGCACCAGTGTGCATGAGCTTAAATGCGTACTGACAGTTCACGCTTGCGCCTCTTTGAAATTAATGTGTGTGTAAGGACAGCTTACATTGATCCATTTGTCAGAAATGCTAGTTGTTCCCATCTCATCAGCTCCTTGTTTCACTGTGAGATTTTTGTCAATTACAGACTGCTCCATATTTGTCACATGTGTTTTTAAGGTTGTTTTTAGACATAAGCTAAAACAGTTAATTTGGTGAATGTATGTTATTCATATTTCTTCCTGTTTGCCCTGAAAAGATAGCTGGATGATTTAAAAAAGATGTGTTATGCCTTATTCCCAGTTTACTTGTAAATAGACTGGTTCTTATATAGTGCTTTTCTGTTCTACTTAAGCACCTAAAGGGCTTTTTTACGACATGTATTTTTAACCCATTCACACACAGATTCATGCAAGCACTTTTTTCTTAGTCTAAGTACATTTACACACACATTGACTCTCAGGAGCACTATCACTATCTTGCCTAAGGATGCTTTGGCATGCGGACCACCAACCTTCTAATTAGTAGATGATCTGCGCTGCCTCCTGAGCCACAGCCGGTCCTGTACAGCCTGCATCTGCCACACTATCTTCACTAACACAGGAAACTATATGATACATTGTTTGTGAAAAAAGGTCCCCTGATGAATAGGCCTATATTACTTTCTTTTCGTGCTGGGAGTTATATAAACTCCTTTTGTGTCACTGTCTCAGCAGCAGCTGTACCTGAATCTATGCAGCTTCACTGTTTATTTTTTAATGTTAATGGCACAGATGGTACAGCACTGATCACCTGCTGATTATATTGGAAAAATAATGATGAAGATTGCCGAAACACAAAAAGCAGTCGTTGCTAAACACAACGATCCTCATCTAGACATTTGTTTTTGTCATTGTAGCGAATCATTTGTTCACTATAATAAAGGTCTAATGAGATCTGGATGAAAAAGTCAAACCCAGACAGCCAGAAGTTGAAGTTCATCATCTACTGCTTAAGAAACAGAATCATTTATGGATATTTGTATGAAATTAAGTTTAAAAAAATGCTTCATTAGGGTTATTTCGGTGAAGGAACCTCCTGTGAGCCAAGTGAAGTGTGAAAGGAATGTGTATTAAATGTGTATCAGCATCATTATATCACAGATAGATGCTTTGCCTGCATTACAAAGCTTTCAAAACTTCACTTTCTGTGTACACCAGCAGCAGAATTGATTATTAATAATATGTCTCTGATCTTGAATAACTTCAAATCAACACTCGGCGATTCACACGCAACAGCAAATCAGGTTCATTAGAGACTTTGGATTAATTTATTCCTCGCTTTTTCGGTCACTGGGAAGATAGTATCAGACACCCGAGCGCAGCGCGAGCGTTTCGCACCTTGATAATTAAAGGCAGTTGTTTCTCAGTGAGCAGATGATGTGTGACATAACACTGAAGAAAATATTGAACTCATCTGCTTGTTTAGTGTAGTGTAGTAATTATCTTGTCAATGTTTTTCAAGATTTTCTTTGAATCAAGTGTTTCATTCTTGTTGAAGATTAAGACAGTCGTTTCTTTAATATCTGATATGTATAATGGCGTGAGATAAGTAGACCTTCTGACTCTCTGAATGGCCTTTACTCACCACAGCATCTTCTCTTCTTGCCTTGTTTTCTTCACCCACCCCCACCCATTATCATGGGTCTATCTTTGGCATGTTAACTAATGTGTGTAGAGGGATCACATGCGGCGCCCAGCGGGCCTCCTCTCGGCTTGAAGCGCACATAATCAAGGAGCACCAGAGTTCAATTTTATAGTGCTTAATTAATTCTCTAGAATTCATTTCATTTGATTTTAGTGCTCCCGCTGGCTATTTCAGCAGTACACACAAGCAAGCAAAAAGTTAGTGAACCCTCTGGAATTACCGTGATTTCTGCAATGATTACTCATATTATGTGGTCTAATCGTCATTTGACTTATGAGGTTAAAACAACCAAACACTGGTGCTTTTCATCTCTTTTCAGACTGATTAATCGCATTGTGCAGGCTGGAATAAGCAACAACATCCATTAGATGTTTCCTTTAGCTAATTATGAAATTTTCCAAAACAATAAGCATCTCAGTTAAGCTTAGGTCAGGAATCTGACCATTTAGTTATTTTTATTTGAAAAATGGAGGTCAGTGGATTATTGCATCTTCTTTTCTTTTCTTTTCTTTCTTCTGCACTGATATTCTCCCCTGGTACAGTTTGAAATTCACTTTTTCTCTCAGTATTTGCAAGGCGTCCAGGCCCTGAAGTAGAAAGCAGCCCAAAATCATGATGCTTCCTCCACCATGTTTCCTCAAAGCAGTGATAGTAGTTTTGTGTGATTTCCCTTTATTCTACTAAATTTTTTTGATTGTTGTTATTGAGACCAGGTGTTTCCTCTGTGGTGCTGACAGTATTCTTTCTTTCTAAATTGGAAACATAGATTTCAGTTTTGTTGCTACATTTGAGGGTTTTTTTTAACTTCTTGCAGGATTGTACTTTATTATGTAGGTTACATATTTGCAGTAAAATTACTTCTAGGCAGAGTAGTACTGTAGCACTTATGAATTTGCTCTCTTTGGGAAGGATTTGAGGATTAAGGAATGTGTAGGTCTTTAGAAATGCTTTTGTAATACACTGTTGTGTGCATCTCTGTAAGGTTTTTAATAAAATCCTGTGAATGTTATTGAGATATGACTCACACTGGCCACTCTTTGTCAAAAAGAGCAAATTTTGTGAGTAACCACACTTTAGGCACCTTTATTTACTGGGAAAGGCACCTCTCCAACACCTCCAGTCTCATCTCCTTAATTGGGACACCTGACTCCAAGCAGCTTTGGGGGAAACTGTAAGCACAGACGTCCTTTTGCTTTTTCTGACCTGCACCATCAGTGTCTACTCAGTGTGTTTGATAAAGACATGAAAACTCTGTGTTATTAGTTTGATCAGATTGTGTTTTAATAAACACTTACCAGCCACTTTATCAGGTGTTCGGCTGTTCATTATTGCAAATTAAATAATAATCAGCCATTCAAATGGCAGCAGCTCGATTCATTTAGGCAGATAGACGTGGTTAAGACAACCTGCTGAAGCCCAAACCTAGCTTTAGAATGGGCAAAAAAAGCGCTTTAAGTGACTTTGAATGATGCATGGTTATTGATGCTTGACAGGCTCATATGAGTATCTCAGAAACTGGCGATCAACTGATTTTCCCCCAAACAAGCATCTCTAGAGTTTAGAGACTGGTCCCAAAAAGAGAAAATATCCAGTGAGCGACAGTTCTCTGGGCAAAAATGGCTTATTGATGGCAGAGGTTGGAGTGCTTTGAGCTGGTAGGAAGGCAACAGTAATAAGGAAAAAACACATGAACACATGACACATCGAACCTTGAAGCAGAACAGCAGCAGAAGACCAGATCGGGTCCTGGTCCTGTGAGCTAAAAACAAGCAATTGAGGCTGCAGTTGGCTTAAAAAAATGGTCACTAGAAGGTAGTAAAAATGTTGCCAGGTCTGAGTTTTGATTTCTGATGTTTTGGTGTGCAGGATGTTTTCTTTGCACACTCTTGGCCCCTGATTTAGACTTCTATGGGAAGTCCATTTCATAAGTTAAGATGCAGCCAGAAATTCCTTTTAACCATACATCATATCGTTCCACGTGAACTGACATGCACCTCCTGAGAAATGTCGCTATATGTCCAATTGACGCAGCCAATGACTGAATAACACGGAAGTTTAAAGCATAAATTACGATGTAGACTTTCTAGAGAAGTCTTAATCTGGCAAGAACCAACTGAGCATAATTGACATCATGAAGAGTTAATAAACCGAGTACTCAGTGAGAGTTACTGAAAACAAGCAGTTTATCTCACCCTGATGGTGAGATTTTCTGCCGAACTGGCAACGTAACAATTGCAAAATGGTGCAAGATCAAGTGATTTGCTGCCACGGTCTCTTTTTGCAGTGTGCCATCCCCCGAAGACAAAAAACTCTCCAGTTCTGCTGCATTGACTCAAAGTGTATATTTTTGTTCTTTAAATACTTGTTTAAAAGAAGCTATTCAGCTCTTCGACTGGTAATACTGCTGCGGTCATAGACCCCTAGCCAGTCACTGAAAAACATATGTGATCACTTTGTAAATGGGGAAGGAGATCACAAAGACTATGCTGACTGATATCCACAGGCTTAATGTTCAGACCGTTTTCATTTCTTTTTCCTTTGCTACTTTTCCAAAACTGTCAGCTGGACATTTTAGATCTCCACAAGCTCTTGATCACAGACATGGCCAGATGGGATGTGGAACACAGAGGGGATGAGAGATGTAAAAAGGACAGAGATCCATGCATCATGGGGTTATCAGTTTTAAACCCACTGGCTCAGTGTCCTACTTTGCTGTGTGTGCGTATGTGTGTGTGTGCAAATTTTAATAACTGCTACTTGCCTACGAGAGCTTCTTGGTTATTGAGAACACATGACAGAACTCGTGTTTGTGCCCACAAAGGCTGAAGTTGGTATATTTAGCTGTAGTTGTACATGCCAAGCTGACAAATACACTCACTGGTCATTTTATTAGGTACACCTTGCTATCACCAGAACTGCCTTAATTCTTCTTGTCATGGATTCAACAAAGTGCCGGAAAGATTCTTCAGAGATTTTTAGTCCGTATTGATCCGTGATGTGAATCTCATCTTCCACCACATCCCAGAGATGCTCTGTTGTTTTGAGATGCAGGTGACTGTGGAGGACATTTGAGTCCAGTGGACTCATTGTGATGTTCAACAAACCATTTTGGTGAGGTCATGTGAAGTGTAGCCGTAGTTTTCTGTTCGTAGCTGATGGGTTTTCTCAGAGAACTGCTGCTCGCTCTTTTCTCTTTTTCAAACTATTCTTTGTAAACCATAGAGATGCTTGTGTGGGGAAATCCCAGTAGATCTGCCCTTTCTAAAAGAATCAGACCAGTATGGCAGGACGAACATGCTATGTTTAAAGTCCTCTTCCCCATTCTGGTTGTCTGATGGTCCGTTCTTGACCATGTGTACATTCCTAAATGCTCTAAAATGCTGCAATCTAAATGATATTTGGTATCAGCAGTGTGTTTTTCAGTGGAGAATTTCTAGTTCTAATATATGGAGATGTTTTGGTTGGAAGAGTCTCTGTAGGTTTTTTATTACACCTGCACAAAGTAAACATTATTCTATTCACTCTAGCTGTTGGAGAAAATGTGGGGCCCAAGGAATAAAACATTTCCACTTGTTTTGGTCATGCCCATTGATCAACACTTTTTGGGTATCGATTCATTCTGAGTTACAGATCATTTTTAGCATGCAACTTCCCTTTAATTGGGATGAACTTTTGTTTGGATATTTATACTCAGTGAATGTAGATAAAACGTCCAAGCTGTTGTATGGTATTCTGAGTCTGGCTGCCCGTAAGACTATTACGGGCAGAAATGGCTTAGTGTGAAAATTCCATCACTTAATGATTGGTATGAGATTGTTTATGGGATGTTTAAAATGGAAAGAATTACTTTCATTAATAGACTCCAATATGACATATTTAATGATATTTGGGATAAATGGAAACATTACATTTTGTCAAGGAGACCCGATTTTGTTTGAATCTCTGTAATTATGTATGCCATATTTCTGAATGGTTATGTGTATATATGTATATGTCACTATGTATGAGTGTATAGGCGAATACATATGTATGTAGGTATGTGTATGTATGACTAAGTATAGTGTGTGTATACACACTAGATGGTACACCCGTTTGTTTATTTTTGATTATTTGATTATTTTGGGTTATTTGTGCTCTTATAGGTTGTTTATTAAAAAATAAATAAATAAATAAAATGCTGCAATGGGATTGGCTGATTAGATATTTGTGTGAAACAGCTGAACGGGCATATCTATTACAGTGTCTGGTGAGTGTTTATTAAAACACAATCTCACTAAACTAATAACATAGACTTTATCCAACACACAGGGTAAAGTTGCAGGGTAAAATGAGGTTATAATAAAATGATACAGAACCAAGCATTAGCATTTGGAGACAGGGGACCTGTTTGTTAAAAGTCCTTAGAAGCAGTATGCTCGGGCTCTAATTTTGCTTTTGCTTACCTAATGTGAATGTCTGCAGTACTGGGATCTCTCTCTCATACACACACACTCACACCCACACAGAATATGTGGAAATACAGTATGCATTGCACACATTCAGATCTACCTACCCTGGATCTGTCACACTTCACCACTTCCCTGATTGAGCTTATAGCTACCCTGGCCACATGAAGACAGTCAAACACACTCAGAGAGTAGATTAAGCGAGCCAACTGCTTTCTGATGCTGAAGCATGGAGATAGTACTTTTCCCCCTTACAGAGGCTGAGAGGATGCACAGACGCACACAAAGTCCATAATAAAGGCGCCAAGTATGACAACGCTGTCACTCTGAAAACATCCACCAGAGCGTTCAGAAGGATGTCAGTCAAATCTCTGTGGATGATGTGCCTGTGTGGAAACTCGATGACTTACTGTACAGTCCCACCTTTCCAAATTATTGTAGTTAAAGTGCTCTTGAGCAAGGGACTTAAAGATCCTTATTGTAACTCAGTGGGGGAAAAGGGGTGTTGATTTTGGTGGTGGATAGTGGATTGTTTTGACCAGTCCGGAGCAAGTGCACCTAAATGTGATATGTGTAATTTTAACATCAGTGCAGAGTAATTTTGAGATGACAGCATAATTACAGTAAACAAACAGGACCATCACAGAAAAGACTGCCTGCCTCTGTTAGCACCAAAGACACACTTATAAACTGCCCTTTCGGGACAGATCTCATTGGAAATGTGAAAAGGTTAAAAACAGTGAAAACGTGTTGTTCTTCAGAACAAATGGAGGTAAAGTTCTCAGACATTATTATGATAGCAGATGATAAACCAACCAATCTATCCAGTAAAGAGATTGTCTTAAAGGCTTTTGTTGGTTTTAGCCTCAAATTTAATCACTCTTCTAAAACATGTAAAAGATTTAGTAGTACTATCAGCCCCACTGTGAATCAACACCTAGCTTTACAACTCCCATGCTCACTTAATTGTAGGCTTTCTGCTAGCTTGTGGCTTGTAAACAAGTAAACAAGGCAGGAAGTTTTATGCAGTGTGTCTTTTGGTTTTTTTGGTGGTGGGGGTCTCTCTGGTCTCTGCCAACAAAGTAGCATGATATCCATTTTTAAAGTGTTGTTTGCACACCAAGGTGTACATTTTTAATCAGCATCATACTGAAAAAGATCATCAGGAGATCTATAATAAGATCTTATGATGTCATCATGTTGTCTAAGAACCACCTTGATAATGTGTGGAACCCATTTATGCCATTTATGCACATATAACACATATAAAAACATATCATTTTAATGCCACGACATTAAGACCTAAGTTCATATACGCATCATATGACACCCATCGCATTGCCTAGCAGCCACCTACCAACAAGATAAAAGGACCCAACATATAAACAACATCTGACATGTGTATTTTTTTTTTTCCGTGTGTATGTTTGATTAAATTGCTTTTGCTGATACCTCAGGTTTCACTGTAGGTATTAACTTATATTTGTAAGGATATTTTTTGTTGCTCAACAGCTTTAATAATTCCACTTCAGCCATCACACTGGAATTTAAACAAAGAAAAAGTAGCAGTTGGAACTGACAAGGAAGCTCATTGGTGTAGTCACCGTCAGGTTTATGGAAAGGCCCATCTAAAAAGATCACTGCGCCCTCTCAGCTGAATTCTGCTGATATAACTAAAGTATTAGTTAAATTAAAGTTTACTGTTCACTAATGAAAAACATAAAAATGCACATTGCTGGTAAGTTATTCCTGCTCACACTGAGGTTAGTTATTCGGTTAGTGTTTCTGATGCAGTCACCAATGAGCCTATGAGGCTGTGCAGGTCAGACTCTGCAAAATACCCTTGATGTCTCTTTGGAACTGAAGAGAGGTCATTCATCAGCGTATGCAGCTAGTCTTAAAGAATGACCCTACTTGAACTTTGCAAAACAAATGGAACTGTGCTGAGGGCACTCTGCACTCACAGTCAACTATATGCAACTTTCCCAGTATGTGGTAAATTCATTTAACCGCTTTGCATCTGTAATCTAACACAGATATATCTGCATTTTCTGAGTTGGTTTCTGTGAGTGTGCTATGCGTGTAAGGTTGTAATCAAGCAGACTGGTTAATGATTTTGGTTTAAAGTAGCAAAACAGTGGTTATCACTGTTGACTCACAGCCGTCCTCTTTTCCCCGGACATGTCCACTTTTCAGTCCGAGGCGTCCGGGGGGATTTTCGAGATTGATAAAAATGTCCGAGTTTTCCTGTAGTCCGACAGAGGACCCATGTGTGTGACGTCATCCCCAAACTGCTGCTTTGTGAGCGCTTGTTCTGCGCTCACAGACGGGACAGACAGCACGCAGCAAGGCGCCTAATGACGTTTAAAAGATCCCAAAGCGCAAGTGCGTCTTTTCAGACGAACTGCAAAAGACATTTCCCTCGTACCGACACAGTACTGGTAATTTTTCTTATGCAGATGAGATATTATTTCTGTACCATTATTTAATTTCAGAGGCTTTTAAGTTATTTTTTTGCACTTGTTGACGTGTTAAAGCCTACATGACATATTGTATTTCACAATTCATTAACCGCACAGAGAAGGCATCGTTTTAATATGTTAAATATGTTTCTTTAAGCAAGTTCTTCATGACTGAGCCAAGTGTCCTCTCTTTTGGAAATTAAAACAAACCTCTAGACTCTTCACTCAACACCTCACAGACTGATTATGAATCACATGGGCTTTTAGAGCTCATTAATCCTTTCACTCCCATCAGTCAGTTAGATGCTGAGGTTGTTGCTTGTGCCACTTGCCGACTGCTGTAACAGTGTTGCTCCTGTTAGTTAATCTCACAGGAAATTTGCTCGCATTTGTCTGTAATTACAGTAAACACTTGCTTTACATTTCCATAAATACATCTGAGTGTTTGTGCCAGCTCTTCATATGGCCCACATTGTCGTGTGTTTGTGTAACAAACAAAAGACGAGAGAAAATGGAGAGAATGGGACCCTCGATTTATACCGTTCAGTTCATTTTTCTCAACCCTTCCTTACTCCACCTGAACATTTTGAAGTTATTGCAACAAGCAGGAGACCTTTATGTGTTTGTGGTTAAAGAGATTTTCTTTCCCAGCCGGTGGCCCCAGAGGACAGACTTGGGTCGTGCACTGCTAATAGAAGTGACTCAAGCTAATACTAAAATCTCTCAAGTGGGAGTTGCACATCTGAACTTTTCCCTGCCGTTTTCTGCCTGTATTAAAAGGATTTGTAGCTGGGATTTGGATGCTTTCAATAAATGATGCAGTTCAATAAGTTATGAGCCAAGAGGACTGCTAGTCTCTGCTGGCCTCTGCATCACATTTAAATCATCTGTCACAATAGATTTGGTGGGAAAACAAGTTCAGTGCTTGGTAGCAAACAGAAGGTAAATTACTTCCTGGATTCCTCACAATCTTAGATGATGGAACAAAATAAAAGACTGTTTCATCTGACTGAGGGATAGAGCAAATAAACACAAGGGATGGCAAGTGTTAGCAGAGAATGGTGGGGAGGACACTTACAATTCTAGGAAGATTATTTTGTGTTTGTGTGTGTGTGTATACCATGTTTACATATCTTTGTGGGGACCAAAAATTGGAAGTTTACTATATTTGTGGGGACAAAGTGCCCATCCCCACGGGTTTGAAGGCATTTTTGAGGCTCAAAATGCTCAAAACAAGTGCAGGATGAAAAAGTAGGAGAGCCAGATTCCAATAATATTTTATTCCACATGGAAATCATTGATTGGAAAAATGGACCTGCCATCACCTGAAATTTAAAGCGTTCTTCATTAGCTATTAGGTTTAATTTTTAAAAAAGACTAAACCTTTAATCCACATTTGGTAGATGTAAGTGCTCCTAAGGAACAGTCCCTTCACAAAAAGATCTTTAGCATGGTGTTACTTTTTCAGAGAACATCTACAGTATTTTAATGGAGGAATAAAAGTAGAGCAATTAACTGAATGAGCATGACATGTTATCCTGCTGGAAGCAGCCATCAGCAGATTGGCCGACTGGTCGTAAACGGATGGGTATGGTCGGGAATAGTATTCGGGTAGGCTGTGTTGTATAAACAATGCTCAGCTGGTACTAAGTGAACAAAAGGTGTCATTCAGTGTGGTCTTCTACTGCTGTAGCCCATCTGCTTCAAGGTCCAACATATTGAGGATTCAGAGATGCCCTTTTGCATAGTTTGGTTGTAAAGGTATGCATTTTATTTAAACCCTAGAAATGGCTTTATGGGAAAATCCAAGTAGATCAGCAGTTTCTAAAATACTCAGACTACCAGCAATCATGTCACCTTCAAATTGTATACGTTGCTGAAATATGTCATGCACTGAATGCAGCTTTTTAAATTCAGTACATGACATATTTCTTAAGGCAAATAATGAAAAAGAAGTTTGATCATTACAAGAAACACACAAGAAACAGAGCCATATAGCTGAATGGGGCAAAAACAGCATGCATCAAAAGAAAGTGTACAAAATCCAGAGATGAGTAGTGGAATGCTACTTGTAAGAGTTGCAGTTAAGAGTTTGTTTTGGAATTGAGGGGGGAAAAGGAGGTTTTAGATGTTTACTCCTTTTTCTTTTCTATTCTCTTGTTCTTCGCCGCCCTCTGGAAGCAGAAGCATCGTCAGCTCGGCTCTTTTGAACATTTTGCCTTCCGAGTTTGTGCGCTTACATCTTTCTGTGGACGTGTGTGGCAGCTGAAATAAAAGACAGACATATGCTATTTGGAATGCTCCACACTCAGGATCATTACCTCTAAGCTAATGTTAACAGAGGACGAGCTGCTGTAGCAACTGAAAATATCAGTTAAAATCAGAACCATAATTAATTTTGAATCTACTGCTCATGTTTCACTTACAAAAGCAACATTTAGAGACAAATAAGCCTCATTCTTTGGTGTATTTGGCATATATTATGTTTTTTTTTTTTTTTTGCTCCCCTCAGAAGCATAGTAAATATTTCTGTGGGGAGTTTCATTCATCAGAAGTGGTGATATTCCTACCTTCTAATCATGAGATCCGATTCTCATGTTATTGATAAATTAGCACACAAATGCTGGGTTGCAAAAGTGTCAATTATTAGCATTTCAACACACGTAGCTTGTTAAATGACCTTTTCCCCCCCTTTGCTATGTTGTTAAAGGAAGGAAAATGGTTTCTTCTAATGTTTAGTCATGCATGGGGTGTGTGTGTGTGTGTGTGTGTGTTCCCGTGTGTCTGTCCTCATTAATCCCCTTCCAATCGGGCACGACATGTTCATTAGCCCGCTGCCTGTTTGCATTGTTAACGCTAAGCCTCAGCCAGAGCTATGGCACATGTGCATGGTTTTTTTTTCTTATATGTGTCAATGACTGTGCATGTGCAGGCTCTTAACAAGCACAAGTCTAGAGAACAGACACATTTAATAGTTTGAAAGAAGAGAAAGACAAATGCACATAGATGAGCCGGCGATGAGTACAGTAAGAGAGTGATGCTTTAGGAGCAGTTGATGTACCCATTAAACTCCCTGAAGACGGAGACACACAAAGGCTCAGATTGCCACTTTAAAATACCACGGTGTCTCATTTAAAGGAGTTCACTCATTCTGTGTTCACGATTGTTTAATCTCATTTTGAGCCCTCGGTGTTCTGTTGTTAAGCTTCCAGTAACACATTTTGATTCATGTCACACATGGCTTGTAGCAGTGTCTTTATTTTCCACAGATTATGTGTGCTTTAGATCGCAGAGACCTCATAACAATGCCTAAGTTGTCGGTTTGTTTAGAATTGCTTCTGTTGCACGACCAAAGACAAATGGAAAGACTAATGAAGAGAATACGTGGCTTTGACAGCTAGTTCTTGTAATGTCCCTCCCCTTGCCCAGTCAGTGTGTTTCCCTGTTGGGCTCATACATCACCGTCTTTACTCCCTGTACCCTTTCTGAGTTGTTGTGATCTTGTCTGGTTGATGCATTGGTCCTTTAAACATCCTTAGTCTCTGTTGGTTTCTCCTGCTCCTGCCGTGTAACTCCCTGGTGACTGACTTTCCACAAAAAAAATTTAAAATGAACTCTGTGCCATATTAGGTTCTGTTAGCAGTGCTTTGGACTTGAGCAGTGGTGTATCCTGAAGTGTTCACTCTTAGCTGGATATCATTTTCTCTGTGTGTGTGTGTGTGTGTGGGTGCAAAAATTCTTCTTCATTCATCCACTTAAAAGACCAAACACACTGCACCAAATTGACCTTCAAGTTCAGTAGCGGTGTACTTTTGGGTGGATTTTTTTCTTTTATTGGTAAAGTTAGTTGGAAATGATTGTTAGACACTAAAGAAATGGAATAAACAGCTCTACCCCAGCCTACCTGCACCCTTAGAGCTCACTCAGCATGGCGTACCTTGTCTAATCGATGCAAACAAGCAGAAAAAAACTGTCAGATTTTCCCCTAAGCTAGCTTAAAGGCTGCAGCTTCATAAATACTGCACAGACATGAGAGTTTGGGTTAGCGTTAGTATTCTCACCCAACAGCACTTATTTCCCAGAATAGAGAAAGATATCCACGGCATTCAAATTTGTTATGTTAAATGAATCAGTCTTTCGTTGTCCTTCCTTTTTTTGTATATTGTCTTCTCTTTCTACTTTCCATTCTTATTTCAATCTCGTACCTCTTACTTTCGTCAGTGATCGCTTGCTTTTTGGCCAGATCCTCCCTATCCTGTTTCAAATGTTTACCTCTACTCATTGTTTCTTTTGTTTCTTCCTTTTTATTTCTTAATTGCTTTTCTTTTCAGTCGGCGTGTCTTCACTCTTTAGATTTTTTCATCCTCACTCAGCCCATTTCCCTGTTCTTGTTCTGCTTTTGTGTTTTTCATCCCAGTTTAGTTCGGCGACTATTTCAAAGCCCAATTTGAATGCATCATGCATAGAAAAGAGCGTCCTCTCCTCCTCCCGCTTTCATTTCCTTTTATATTCTTTTCCCATCTCTCAAGGTTTAGTTTTTATACCTTGAGTCACAAAATAGACCGTGAAGGTCTTACGAAGGATGTTCTGTTGTGCGTGTGTGTGTCTGTCTCTCAATATTTCAGGGTGATATTTTGCGTTCAGAGTTCACTCTATTGATTCCCTTAGCCTACGTCCTCTGAGTTGTGATTGCATATACATGCACCAGCAGGGTTTTGACTGCCTGAGTTGTTTGTGAAGCATAGCAGCAGGTTGTTGAGAGCTGCAAATGCCTCATTATGTAAGATGTGTTTACCAGATGCCAGTCTACAGTTTCATTTGTCCTCTGTCTCACTTTATCACTCACATTTGCGTCTTCTAAGCAGCCATTTTGGCTCGCTCCTTTTTCCTGTTCTACCTCTGTCATCTGCTATCTTGCATCCCAGTTTTACATTTTACAAAAAAGATGTCCCTATCTTATGTTATACACATTTTTTTGAAACAATAGGAATACATGCCTTGACTTAAAACAATGCCTTTGTGTTTTTGCCTCATATGGTGTATTTTCATGTATGTTTCAATAAACTGCTGCATCCATTTCTCCTTTTCCTAGCATCATGTAATGAAATGGGGGGCTCTAAGCAGTGATTGCACCACCAATAAACTCATCCAGAAAATAATAAAATAAAATAATAAAGGGATTTGCTTTTGACTACGAGAAAGCACAAGATCTTCAGCAACAGAAGTGGATCTGTCGTATAAAAAGGAAAATGAAAATAAAGGGTGAGAGGATCAAAACAAAAATAAGGAAAATTGCTTTACTGAAATACAAAGAATTGGTAATTAAAGTTATTAGCTGGTCCCTGTGGTAAAACGAGTGATGAAAAACAGATAACTCTTCTTACATCTCATGATGAGTGGGAACATTTATTGAGCTGCAGGCAACTGCATTTTATTTTTGGTATAAATCAAAAAGCGGTTGTTTGTTCACAGAGAACTGTATTTCTCTAAAGCTATAAATTCTTGCAATTGCAATTCTTGCAATGGTTCCCTTTTAGTGGCGATCTGGTCATGAACAACATAAAGCTGCAACACAACATAATATAATGTAGGATCTGACTTAGTAAAAACCTAAAAAACCTCATTCATAAACAGGAAACAGGTCATAATAGCACAGAAATCAAAAGATATACGAATAAATACCCTGCTACAATGAAAATGTGAAACTGAAACTACGTTTCTCGCAAATGTTTTTAACTGTTAATTTGTGGTGATTCAGACGGGAAGCAAAAAAATCTGTTGTCTGGCAAACCTTTTTCAAGCAACCTAAAAAAAACCAAACACTCCACAAAAGAGTTTTGGACTCTCAAACCCTTCGTCTTCTCTTCTCCCAGCCCAAACAGCGCACCTCTCTGTCTTCATCCTTGGATGTCCAAAGGCCGGTCAACCACAGCTGCGAGCCTAGCGAGGTGAGCTCTTCCCTCGGCTACGCCAGCTTCAGCACCAGTCCCCCTGCCAGCCCTCCGCTCAGCCCCAACCAGGAGGACTCTGCAGGTTCCAACGACGACTGTCAGCTCACAGGTAAGAAGCATTAAATGCCCTTTTAGCTTCAGTTTTCCAGTTACAAAACAAGATGATCATGACTGAAAGCCTGAGCCTCAAGTGAGAACAAGTCTCTTACCTGGAATGTAATGACATCTCACCTCCCCGAGGGGAAGGAGGGGGAGGCAACACAGATATCTTCTCTAAGGAGTAATGCTGTGCTATTTATATAACCCTTTGCATTAATGTAATGGCAGCAATCAAAGCTACTAAAACACCTCTTCCTGTTTTAATAGATGCAAATTAAGACTGAGTAACTTTGGAATTAAAGGGGAAGTGTACAATTTTAAGGTGGCATCTAAAGGGCTGTTTTATTTATCGATTGTTCTATGAGTGACTTCCCTAAGTAATTTATCATTTGGTCAATTAAGAAAATTAATTAAAGAGATTTATTCATTCTTTGTTGCCTGACCAAAAATCTGTCATATCAGTTTAATGAAAAATAACATGGTTGTGAATAATATGGGTTTTTTGTATTTTCACTAACATGTTGCCTGAATTATTCTTTATTTTTGGATTAGTGGTGTTTTATCATCAGAGGGGTCTATTCTCAGTGAAGCATCTGTAGAGAGGGAGTGAAATGTGGTTTGAGCTAAAATGAAAGGGAATGTAAAATCTGTTCGGAATATTTAAAATACCACATTTCTCATGTGTATAAGCCAGCTGGTGTCTTAGTGACTGCCTCTCTTACTAAATATCTACTCTAATAATGCATAACGCACATATTTGATCTGAAAGTGAATATAATGAGTGCTTGTATGTTTTGCCATGTGGTGCATCATTTCTCTTGCACTTGGGTTGCTCATTATAACATAGCTAAGACCACCTTTTTTTATTCCTGATGTTTTCCTCTGACATGTTGTCACTGTTGCCTTGGTGTAAGTGATGCTTAAACTCTGACTGCATGGGAACCAAATACAACCCTAATCTCTTTGTCCTGGGTCCCAGGAAATTGAAATCATATTTCTACTCATTCTATTCTGGTGGCCATAACCGAGTGGCAAGCACCTTAGAGGCTAAGAACATGTCTGAGAACAGCTGGAAGGTGTACAGAGTGCACCATGAAAGCTGGATCATTTCTGACGGAGATGAATTAGAGCTCATGATCCAGGCTACACTAGGCAGGCAGACAGTTTAGCAACAGCAACTTTATCTTTCAGTTAGGCATCAGTCACACAGCCCTGGAGACCCTAGAGACCCACACGCCTCGGTTGGTGAGTGGTTGTTGGACGTTAATGGCGTTAGTGCTTGAAATTGGTTGCAAAGAGGCATATGATGCAGTACCAAAAGTCTACTTGTGATTGCTTTTGTCGTTGCCAGATTGCATTGGTGACCATCAGTTTGCGTTGAAGTTGCAAACAAACAAACAAGCGGCAGTGGAACCTGAAAAAATCTAGACGCAAACCAGAAGACACAACTTTTACTCTTAAGCCAAGCAAGTTGTAGTTCTAGTTGGTGTTGCACTCTTCAGATTCACAGCAGTTTAGCGAGCAGTTTGCAGGAAAGACTGTGTCTTCTATACAAACTGTGGGCAACAAGAGCAGTCTAGAGGTTTTTTAGCCCCACACTGTGTTCTCTTTGAGACCAATTCTGCATGTTTACAAACAAGCAACTTCCTGCAACCACTCGCCAGTCGGGAAATACATATTTTTGCTTAGCAACCAGTAGTTACCATGTGGTCAGTAATTGGTCTTAAGGTCTGTGTGACTGTTGTTTGACAAGCAATTTCGCAGTGACTACTAGCAGCCTCTAGCAACCAATCTAGGACTGCTAATTGGTCTCTAGGCCTGTGTGACTGGGGCCTTAACTTAAATGAATCACTGCAGCGAGTGCCTTGCTGACTTCATTCATCAAAATAAATGAATAATATCTCTATTTGCTACTACTTGCAGATGCTGGAGCCACTCAAGCTATTGCTGAAAGGATAGTCGTATTATTAGTGCAAACATATTGAAAGATGCCAGTTTGGGTGTGTTTGCATTCAAAGTTGTCAGAACATCCCAATACAGACACATTAGCATGATGTTTTTAGATTATATGCAATTTTAACTTGTTAAACTGTGTTTGCATAATCTGCCCTACACTTTGTTTTGACGAATACAGCAACACCAGCTACTTTTACACAGCATCAGTTACTGCAGGTTGGCTCTGACACCGAATGTTCAGCGGTTAGTTAGACCTGTCGGGTAATGCAGGTTCACAGTTATGAAAATGCAGCATTTTCAAAACTCCCGTTTTCCACAAGCAGTGTGTTCCTCTCACTGGCAAAAATAATGGATTATAATGGATTCCCAGAGGACTCGTGATTTTCTCCTCATCAAAGAAACACCGGTAATTTTCCAACCAGTGAGAATTTAGTCAGATGAAAGCATCTGGGCAACCAATCAGCCAGGTGATCTGGAGACTACAAACTTCAAACTTTCCTCTGTCTTTTCCCTTAAAGCTAAATACACCAATGCTTTGCAGTTGTTAAAAAAAATGTGAACTTACTGTTAAATATTCACCAAAAACCTTCTTTGCTTTTGCAGAGAACTCCACTAATCATGGCAAGCTAGTGAAAATGAATGGATTTTGCCTAATATATTCACCATTTTAAATGCTGATGGGGATGTAACGAACAGATTAATGTTAGAGATTAAACTATTACTACTGAATAAATCATGTTAAATATATTCTTTTTAGTCTGGAATTTAAAAAGCAAGATTTTAGGGGTTTTTTGAGGTAACAATATAGCAGATGAATCACACATCTGTTCAGCTTTGATGCAAATCAGGATGCAAGCTTGTTTGGGAGGGGGAATCTGCTGGCTATCTTAAAAACTAGGCTCTGAGACATCAGCAAAAAAAATCCTCTGTTAGTCCGGTGGGGACTCCCTTTTACTGTCACACCAGATGAAACACTGTTTCATCATTAGATGCTCTCCCCCGCTGAGTTTCAAAGTTTCTTCTCCAAAAGGAATATTCGGAGTAATGAATGAGGTGTTCATATAAGAGTCCCGTAATCAGTGCATCTGAGTCTTAAATCTGCACACGTGCACTTTTCACTGCATTTATTTAAGCTCACAAAATAAAAAAGTAGCATAAATGCTAAATAATGCAAGCATGTTTACTATTCACATGCCCCTTTTTTAAAAAATGTGACTGCATATTTATGAGTTTGACACATTTTTAATATCATGGACTTTCCATTAACGTGTATGTCTCTGTGTAAATTAGGGAATATTTTTAAGTAGTCCTTAAATAATTAAAAATCAAGTCGTTCATGCGATGATTTCTGCTCCTGGTTTTATGTGTGTATGTATGTATGAATAAGGTGGCTATAATGCATGCACAAGACCAATAAATAAAAATGGCACTTTAAGGTTTGATGGTAGTTAGCAAACAGGAGAAAAGTCAAAAGTGGAAGACTATTACAGCTGTCAAAAAGTTCTGAAAAATAAAGAAAAATGAGGCTCCGCTCAAACTTCAGCAGGTAAAGCTAGTATGTCAAATGTACCAGAAATATGCACCATCACTGGAGATTAGAAGTGGGTGGGCGAATAGTTCTAAGTCAACACTGAATATTATTTTTGCTTGAAATACCAAGTCCCATATTTATTAAAAAATAATTTTTGTACGTGTACGTCGGCACAATGTAATGCTTTCAATATTTAATGGAAACATAACGATTTGTGTATTTTATGTATTTCTGTATTATGAGATATTTATTTCTGACCTTCATTTCCTTGGTGTCATTTCCTAGAACCTCGTTTGTGTTACCATAGTGATGAAATCCCTGTTGTCATGGAAAAGTGGTGGCCTTGGCGATGGTTAGCTTGTGACGTGGTAATACTTCCTTCTCTCACCTGGCTTTCAGTCCAACTGTCCCTCACAGCCACAGCTATCGGGCTTCCAACAAAAGAGGCAAAGCAAGGGAAGCCGTCCAGGCAGGAGACATATTCGGTGTGTGTGCGTGTGTCTTTGTCTGTATGTGTGTGTGTCTGTGTGTTTCATCCGGGAGCAGTTCAGAGACCCTGCTAGACTTTGATCTGAGTAGAGCCTCAGCAGGGGAAAAACACATTCATTATCAATCCACAGGTGCATGCACACAGACACACTCGCGCGCACACACACATGCACACAGGCGTAAAACTGAATGAGACATCTTCATCTCGTATTCCTATTGAAGCATTGCGGTGGTATTTATGTTACAAGACTGTGTTATTTCCCTCTTGAAGCTACATAATGAGCCTTGGCCTGTCACTGATATCTGGTGGATGACTTCTGAGGACAGAAACTGAGGAGCAATTATTGATCAGAGTCTCGAAAATCTCTTCTTTTTGGACTTTTTAAAAACATTGCCTTACACTCTGTAAATATATCGGGCATGGATAGTGTTCATAGTTGAATTGCTGAGTGGATACATAAAAATTTAATGGCTTGCAAGAAGGTTCTCGTGCTTAAATAGCTTATCAGTGGTTCATTTAGAATGCACAACCACTTAAAGTGTCTTTAAAAGGCATCCCACTTCCCACTTCTCAGTGCACTGGATCAATGCACTGATCCTGTACGTAACCCTTGTGGTGTCCTCGGATCAAAAATGGTCCCTAGGTGAATGGCAAACAAGCATATGGGAATCCCGAGGACACCACAAAGGTTGATTATGCATCCGGTTATTGGTTGAACGGATGCAGTAACATATACTGTACTATGTAAGATATTTGCTCTGTTCATAAATATTGAAAGATGAATAGATTGACGAATAATCAGTTAAATTACATTCCAGGTTATTTACAGTCATGATTGGCTAACTTAATCTAACTGTAAACAATCTTAAGAATTTACCATAGTCAAAAAGGAGTTAGCTTAGTGGCTAATGATGTATCTGTAACCTTTTTTAGTCATGAGCTGTTCAAACTTTTTAATACATTTTTATTTTCGTTTTAGAAAACATACTTTTTCACTCTCCTGGAGAATAGGCATGAGTAGACTGATACCACTCATGTCATTATTTTAAGACTGTAACTACTACTATTGCCTAGGCTTACAATAAGTACCTAAAGGCTGAAGTTCCTTGAGTTGCCACTTGGTGCTGGCTCCAAAAATGAGTCAGTTCCTATAAACTTGCATCGGACCTGAGATAAAGTTTTCTCAACTTCCGGGCGGGCGACTGAAGCAACTACCAGTGAGAGTAAAGAATACTGTTGATTAATATGTGACCTGGTAGTAAATACATAAATACATTAGATGGTCACCAAGGCAGCTGGAGCATGGAATATCTGCAAGCAACGAACCGTCAGCTTTAAAGCGATATGCAATGAGCAAATCGCTCCCAGTGTGGATGCAGCTTAAACCTGTGAGAACAGAAAGACTTTCCCAAAAAGAAAGTTTCTTTTTGAATGTAGACACAGTTGTGACTGACCTGAGGTCTGCAGACAGTGCATTCCAAAGAAAAGGACCACAGTAACTGAAAGCACTCTCAGCACACTTGGATCTAATAGTCACAAGATTTGCACCTGGTGAGCTGAGAGGTCTAATTGGGTTATAGACACTGAACAAGTCAGAGATGTACTAGTGAGCCAAACTATTGAGAGCTTTATGAACTAATAGAAGGATTTTAAAGGTAATTATGTGTTGAACTGGGAGAAATGACTTTTACACTGGGGTAATATGTTCAAATTTCCATGTAAGAACTTTGACTGCTGTTGTCAAAGTTGTGATGGTTTGGATAGTCCAGCAAATCGAGCGTGACAGAAAGCTGTTCTGATGCCCTCATTGATATGATTATGATAACTCTAATTATCCAGTATTATGCAGTCTATGGATGGACCTTGTTAAGTGCAGGACATCATGGTGGCCGGATACATCTTTTATTTACAGTCTATGTTAAAGACATAGAGTATATATAGAGACTCACTAGCTTGGCTCTGTTAATAGCTGATATATCAGCCCATTAACCTCTAATTCTTTTTACAGGATTGATGTGTCATATAATTTCTTGATGGGTGTGACAACTTTTAACTTTGTTTTCTCCAGAAAACAAGTAAAACATTTTTTCTAAAATTTCAAACTGTTTTACTTAAAGACTTGATTTACTTTTCTTGATCAAGTCTTTGCAACTTAGTCTTTGGCTATAAATAAAAACATGTATCAATAAATCCGTTTTATCTCTATTTTTCAGGAGGAAGCATCACATTACTATTTTATCCTTTAGAGCATATAGAAAAAAATTCTTGTTATAAAGCTGGCTGCTGATGCAGACATACTAAAATTTTACATTCTGGGGGAGGGATTGTCTTCTTATAATGGATGTGTAATGCCTTATCACCCTGCTTATGAAAACCTATTATATAAGTCCTACAGCACTTTATAGATGCTGCCAGTAATGCCTTCTAAATATGTATACCTCTATTTGTTCCACTCTTTCTCTGGATGTGTCTCCCTCACTCTCCTTGCTTGAAGTTCCAATACCAGGAATAGATTGGCACCCATTTATTTTTCTATTTCATTTTTTTTCCTCTATTTTTTTCCCTCCTCCGTCTTCTTCTGCTACGCTGCTCATCCCGCCTGCTCTCTCTACTTATTAGCTTTATAAGGCCTATTGTGGGGTTGCCATGGTAACAAGTGGCTTACAGAGAGAAAGAGAGACAGCAAGAGAGAGAGAATGAGAGAAAGGAGTATATATGTATGTGGGTACAGAAGGCAAAAAGTCACAGAATTCAGAGGATGCCAGTGAAAAAGAGTGGGTGAGAGAGAATGAGCGTCTAATGTTGCAGAGGGGGTGGGGGAGCCTGGTGATGAACAAAATTCAGGCAAATAGAAAAAATGAAATGTGAGATTTCAGGGGGCTGGTTTGAGAAATGAGGACAAGAAAGTGAAGGGAACACGTTTTTCCTGACATTCCATAAAAGGTCTTTCCTTCCTCCTGCTACACATCTGTCTGTCCTCTGATTATTCCTTTCATTCCTCCCTTCAACACTGTGTACTTTCCTTCAACCCGAAGCAAAGTATGCAGGTGTCAGCAACCTGCGTGGGCAATTGGACTATAAGGATTCCTATTTATAACCCGATCCATCCCTGGTGCTGCTGTTACACTACATAACTAAAGTTTATGTAATGCTGGACACTGCTTTGAGAGGATATTCCTCCAGCGCAGACCACCAAGTGTAATTCAGTATTAAGCAAAGTCAGTGGAACTGTCGACGCAGTTGTCCTTAATGAATTATGCAGTGCCCCCTGCGACAAGTCAGCAGCAAACAGGCACAAATCTTCAGGTCTCTATTTATTCCTCTGAGAGCTGCTCAGCTTTTTATGCACTCCTTATTTTGTTATTTTCCATGTAATTTAAATGGCAGTTGTTTTTTGTCTCTTGCTGAAGTTTGTCATTACATTAAAAGCAGCAGTAATTACTATTATTATACCAACGCTAGGTTAGGTGATTCATGTAGTGTTAAAAGGGGTCACTAAAAGTGATTAACCCACAGAAAGACCTTATCTTGCTGTTTTCCTCGGGACTTGGTGTAAACCAAAACAGGGCAAAGTATGACTTCAGCTAAACACTCAGTTTAGTCCTTGATGCTTTAATTTATTTGAGTTTAATTCTGTGCATTTTGCTAAGAAAATGGGAAATGGGTGCAGCAATGTATTGAAAAATGCAAAAATATACCGAAATATAGTAGATCAGCCTAAAGGAAAAATCAGTCTGGGGGAAGATAAAGTCTTTCTGTAGGTTAACCTGCTTGTAAGTCAATATTCAGTCTGACTACTTTTATATTTGTTTTGTTGTGTGTCGAGATGATCCCACACTGCTTAAGTGATGCTGAAGTTCGGGCTCTGTGAGGCCAATCCATCAATGATAGTGTTTGATGGTGTGTAATCCTACTGAGGTATGTTTTTACTGCTTTGGCAGTGTGTTTGTCATATTTATGGTGAAAAACAAAGTAGTTGCCCATCAGACACTTTCCATGGTGGATCAAAATCTGACGGCACTTCATAATTTAATCGGTTTTGACAAGATCCCCTAACAGCACTGGGTGAATGTAGCCCGAAGCCATGACAGAGCCTCCACTGTGTTTTAAAGATGGCTGTAGACACTCAGTCATTCTTTACCCCATATGACATGTTACCTCTGATTTTCAGTCCAGTTTTTGTGTAATTTGGCATACCTCGGCTTTTTATTCCTATTTGTTCCTATTTATCCTATTTTATTCCTATTTAGAAATGATGTACTATGCAGTTGAAATGCTTGGTTTACAGCAAAGTTTTGGCAAACATAAGATATGCGTTCGATGAAGCATGAGCTTTTGTAAGAAACTGGAGCAAGAGTCATTATACTGCATTCGTAGCTTCTCCTGTCCCATTTATAAAAAGTAAATAGAAAATTGAACCATGTTTCATGTTAAGACAGATGGTAAATTACCCAAAGAGCAGATCTGTTATGCAGCTGCTAGATTATCTGTAAAGGGTTTTTCTTTTCATCACTCTGTCTTCATGACCTTATCTTAATAAACTGAGGTTAGTTTGTAAAATTAGAGCTAGGTGGAGCTGCCCCGATTTAATATAAAGAATTACATTTTCTTGGTTGTGTTATGAAAAAAAAAAAAAATCCTGCCTAAAAACTTCATATTCTCCTCATAATGCAGCTGACACACAAAGCGGCTGAGTAATCGATGATCTCCATCAGTTAATGAGCCGTAAATGGCAAAGCGATCAACTACTCTGTGTGCGAGTGCTGCGCTTGCTGTGTGTTTACTTGAAAGACTTAAGTTCATTAGACTTCCTCTGCTTGATTCAGTCCTTTGTTGTGAGCTATCACACACTCCACTTGTTCCCGGTATAAGGACATTCTTCTGCACAGATGCAGGTCTGTCAGCCTGCTGCGCGTAATTATTAAGTCATCGTCACCATCAGCAAAGCCTTTGTTTGGAGCACTAATTTGATACTCATGGACACACACACCTTAGTTACCTCAGCTCTGTCCTTACCTTCCTTTGCCAACACACATTTGAAAGAGTTTTGTTTTATTGTATCTCTTCCGACGTAACCTCAATAAGAAGAAAGGTTCTTGACATCTCATTAGTATTTTAATCAAGACCCGAGCTAAACAGAAGCAGAGAGACATCATGCAAGTTTTCCCCCTGCTGTTCTGGCCAGGTTTATGTGCTGAATGTGTCCCCTATTGTGTGGCAGAAGTGGTGAAATTATAGTGCTCCTCTTGTTACTTTTTCAATCAGGTTTGAGACAGGATCAATCAAAGATAAAAGCTGTTCAGTCAAATTTAAAAGGTAGAGGAAGAAAAAGATGAAAGAGCGTTTAGCAGTTATGCAGTTTGAGCTGTATTGCTTCTGTCTCGTGTGTGTAAAGTTTTTTTTTTAACAAGTGCGTGATTTGGTTTTATGCCATACATGCAGTTTTACACTAAAGTTCATAAGGTGCACTGATGCAATCCAGTGCAAAGCCTTGCAGTGCAGCAATCCTTTTTATTTTGTACTCATGGTCTGAGTAGAAATTATTAGAGCTATATCAACAGACTGTTTGACACAGAGTGGGATCATATGTGAGTTTTTGGACAGTCTTGGTAGTAGAGTGTACCGCCCTGAGGGTGCAGCACTAATTAACTGCTCAGTTTCATTAATGAGGTGGATAGTTTTGATCACACATTCACTCTGCGTCTTTAATTTATTTTTCACCTTAGGCAGTTTTGCTACCAAACAGGTTGAGGACAAATGTGGATGTTGTGTGTTCGAAGGGAATTTTAATAATATTGACCCATCTCAGCCTATTACAGCTAAATCTGTATCAGCATGTGTATTCATATTCACCAAGATAAAACCTTCTTTTTACCGAAAACATGATAAACATCAATAAAACAGCAAAATATACAGTGGGTAATTTGGAAAATGTCTCTTAGCATGCTGGCAGTTATTCCAGCTGAGCAGCTTCATTGTTTGCAAAAACAGCTGCATTGACTGCAACACATGTGGCAGAGTAGTATAGTGTAGGATCACATCTGGGCAGATGGTGTTGTTGAGTGAATCATAGTCTTCACAATAAGGTGTTAACTAGTTTTTGAAAAATATTGATGGAAGGTTAATCTTTAATTTTTTTTTTCCCCCTTTCAACAAAACTAATGTTTTATGGTGAACCTACCCAGGAGTTACCGACCGACCAAAATTACTCCAAGAGCACATCGACGACTCATCCAGGAGGGCACAAAAGACCCCAGCACAAACATCTTGCTGATCCCCAAGATATTTGGAAAAATACTCTGTGGACTGAGGAAACAAAAGCTGAACTCTTAGGAAGGTGTGTCCCGTTACATCTGGCATAAAAGTAACACAGCATTTCAGAAAAGGAGCTTCATACCAACAGTTAAATATGGATATGGTAGTGGGATGGTCTGGGACTGTTTTGCTGCTTTGGGACCTGGAAGATTTGCTTTGGTAAATGTCTACCACAGAATCCTGAAGGAGAATTTCCAGCCATCTGGTCATGACCTTAAGCTGAAGCGCACTTGGGTTCTACAGCAGGGACAATGATCCAAATCACACCAGGAAGCCCACCTCTGAATGGCTTAAAACCCCCCCAAAACAAAACAAATGAAGACTTTTGAGTGGCCAAGTCAAAGTCATGAATCTGATTGAGGGTGCTAAGTGTGGCCCAATCAGTTATTAGGTTCCTTATAATAAACTCCTTCATTTAGAAACTTCATTTTGTATTTAATTGTGTTATCTTTGTCTAATACTTACATTTGTGTGATGATCTGAAACACTTACGTGTGACAAACATACAAAAAATATGAAATCAGGAAGCCTGCAAACACTATTTCACACCACTATATAACTTTGACCCCGTGTCAGCCCTGTGTAAAGTAATGTCAGCCAATATATTGACAGTTATTTTTTTTTCTCCATGAAAATGAGTTTTGTCCCCCAAAATACAAAAAACATGGCAGCAAATACTCAACTATGAAAGTAGTTATTGAGATGGAAGTGTATTACATGATCAGTCAATAGCTCTCCTTGGAGTCATGATACTAGGGATGAATATTAAGGACTCTGTGATCTCCTCACTTTTCGTCTGGCACACAAAACTAACACCAAATTTTATGCATAACTTAGAGTTAGGGTTAGTTAGGGTTACTTCTTATCACGGATGACTCATAAATCTCATAGGGCTAATAGAGACACTGTGACTGCAGACTCTTGCATTTGCATTTGTTGAATGTGCCTGTGTGATTTGTTTTATTTCTTTATTTTTTTTAGTTCTCATCGAGTCTTTTCAGTAACAAGCCTCTTGAAAATCCATGCAAACTGAAATCAACAATGTGCATGAACATTATTAAAACACCTCATTGCTATGTAACTCCTCTTCTGTGCCTTTTTCTCTTTGTATTCGGGCTTAAATCTCTGTCACTACTTTGTGGTTGGGTTTTGAATAGAAGGACCTGAGGTGATGATGAGTCATGTTTGGAAGCTCTGAACACAAAAGAGGCTCACACTGATACCCAGACAATATTCAAAATAGCTCGACAGAAGGTAGCAGAATTTAGAGAGATGCACAGAAAAACTCGCCTTAAGAGAAGCTTTATGGAGAAGTTGTATCTGGTCTGCAGTGTTTTGGGTTTTTTTGGCATGCTACCGTTATTGTAGCATTATAAGACATATATAATGTCGAAGAGTGTTCCCGATAAAGAAAAAAGCAGCACAATTCTTTCGAAATGGGTAACAGGGAGTTACATTTCATATATGTGTTTTTTCACACCCTCTAATCACAGCATCAGACACTACTATTTCGTCATAGGTGCTGGTGCCTGAAAGTTATGTAGAAAGTCACTTTTGGCGTCTGTCCTGTGACACACTGGGTTTAGTCATTAGTGATGTGGTTCTCTCACTCCCAGCTTTGAACATTTGGACCCTTGTTAAAGTTCCCTTGGCGTCACATTCACTGGGCAATCTTTCAGTGTGGAGGGTTGTGAAGGGGCAGATTTTTATTCAAGCTGCAGTCTGTTCCTAAACTTACCAAAGTTTTGGTAACTAAGTATCAGCAAAAATAAAAAGCAAGTTGAAACGAAGTGAAGCAGAGTGCAAAGCACAAAACTGTCAGTTGGTGATTTATGTCCACAAATGGGGCATTATTCACTGACAGTTTGTAATTTATAGCTTTTTAAAATGCTGTTATTTCATGGCCAGTGTTGGCATGGACTAGTCTCTCTTTTTGATGAAAGAAGTCAGAGGAGAATGACCAAACAACAGAAGGCAACAGTAGTGTAAAAAGTGCTTGTTACAACCAAGCTATGCAGAAGAGCGTCTTTAGCACACAAGAATCATTGAAGAATCGACCACACTGGGTGCCACTCCTGTCAGAACAGGAAACCGAGGCTATGATTTACACAGGCTCACCAAAATTGGACAACAAGACTGGGAAAATGTTGCCAGTCTCGCCATGAGCCTCAATGTTTGCTGCACATTTCGATATTAGGGTCAGAATAATGGCGTAACGGCATAAACAACATGAGATCATGGATCTATCATGCCTTGTATTAACTGGTGATGTGGGGGGATTTTTTTTTTTTTTTTGGAAGACCTTGGACCCGAGTATTGCTGCTAACCATTTCCATCCTATAGGGGTGGCTGTGGCTCAGGTGGTAGAACAGATCAGCTACTGATTGG
Organism: Oreochromis aureus; assembly: GCF_013358895.1. Classification (NCBI taxonomy): domain Eukaryota; kingdom Metazoa; phylum Chordata; class Actinopteri; order Cichliformes; family Cichlidae; genus Oreochromis; species Oreochromis aureus. The sequence goes on along the minus strand of NC_052958.1, from coordinate 13,947,973 downwards.
AAGGTTGGTGGTTCGATTCCTGGCTCCTCCTGTCTGCATACCAAATATCCTTGGGCAAGATACTAACCCCAAATTGCCCTCCGATGCGTTATTAGTTGCACTTGAGTTTAGAAGTGCTTGTATGATTGGGTGAATGAGACATGTTGTATAGAGCGCTTTGAGTATTCCAGGAGAGTAGAAAAGCGCTATATAAGAATCAGACCATTTACTTTATGGCCACAATGCACCACGTCAGAAAGTCCAGATCCTAGTTTCTTGAACATGACAATGAGTTCAGAAACATTTGTATGTAAATGGCCTCCACAGTCACAAGATCTCAATCCAACAACACCCTTTGGTATGTAGTTGAACAGAGGATTCTCATCATGGGTGCGCTGCTTCCCACACTTTGCTGAATCTATAGAATGAAGCATTAAGGCAGTTCTGAAAGCTTTCCAGCCTGATATTAGTAAGTTGTACGGACCCTTCAGTAGGAAGGCAGCATTTAGACTTCCTGGAAATGTGCTGACTTTGAAGGGTGGTAAAGAAAGGTTGACTTGAAAAACAAGTACCTTTTGGGAATTTTGGTGACTACATTTTAATTTACAAATTTCCCTTTTGTGTTCTGGCGTAACTGAAAATCTCTAAAGCTGTTAAGCATTTATGTGATTTTTGGATAGCACGTATATATAAAATCTAAAATTCTAATCACTGCTGATCTCGTATTAGTCATTTAACTGTCACCATCCCCTTCTGTCTCACATAAGCTGAATAAATGAAATTTCAGTGACTGCCATCATTCTCAACTTGAGGAGACCTGAAAAATGGGTTTTTGCAGACAAAAGACAGTTGCTGTGAAAAAAACCAAAAAAACCAAAAAACTCTGCATATTTGAGTTAGTGTGAATTCAATATCTCCAGACTGGCCCCTCTCCGCCTTTAGGCTGGGTTTAGATACGTACAGGCTCTCAGTAATGAAGTAACGCTCTCAGCAGGGAATGCCTATCGCTTCCCCGCTACCCACGGGGCAGAGTTTAGCCTGACCTGTTTGCACCTGTTAGTGTGGCGCTAGCTCTAGTGTCACAAACCTGAGGCCAACTTTCAGCATGAAAAGATGAAGATAAGGAAAAATGCCCCTTAACCCATAACTCAGATAAGAACTGTTTGCCATTCATTGTCTTCTTATTGTTTTGCTCGCTTGCTTTTGGGTGTGTGTATATGAGATAAATAAAGAGGATATTGAAAACACAGTCTATTATTAACTTGACATTCGTGTTTGTTAGAAACCTCACACATGCGCCACACACGCACACACACACACACACACACACACACACACACACACACACACACACACACACACACCCACCCACCTGTCCATGACAATCTCTCGGTAGTTTCCAATCTTTTTAGTATGACTGAAATTCACCTAAGGTACCAAATTGGCGACCACCTAACCTAAAAACTAATTTGTTGATTAGGATCATGGAGGCGCTTTAATTTTCTGGGCAGCAGGCATCTTCTTTCACAAGCTGTTAAAACATAGTAATGATTTAAATTTTTATAGACAACGTGATAGCGTGACAATTTAGGAGTTTGGTGGAATTTAGAGACCCTGCACCACGGAGGCTTAGGCTGAGAATCATGAATACTGTTGTGTTCAGTGTAATTAATAATACTCACATCAGAACAGCCAGCTATAATATTGTGTAGGAAATGATGGTCTACGGACGTGACAAGCCTGTTACAGGATTTGGGATTCAGATTTGGTCAATCTGACATCTAAAAAAACAAATTAAAAAAATGCAGTAAAGGTGTAATCTCCACTGAGAACAAGAAATGTCCAGTAAAGTAACAGCCGAACATAATGGGGTGTGTTTTAAAACCAATTAGACATGTATGGTGAACTAAAATAGTTAAATACGATGAAGATAAAGGTGATTATCAGCCTAATGATTTTGCGTGATATATTATGTGGAATAACCCATGTAAGGAGCTACAAACACTAAATTTGCTTAAATCCAAGATAACCAGAGTGGAATGGTGTTACTGGGTGCATTCTACCATGTGTCCAAGTGTGACATGCATATCTCTAAATGAGTTTCCTATTCTTTTATATTAATGAGTGCGTATCTTTGGAAGTAAATGAATATATTTTATATCAATATGTGTAACAATGAATTATTAGCATCTGTTAATTTGGTAAGCTAAGTTCATTTTTGCCATAATCCATTTAAAATGCAAGTGTTTAATGCATTTATAATGACTATATACAGTGCTTAACACATTTCTTAGACCACCACCCAGTGTGAGGTCTATCCCACAGCTGCCCTAAATGAACAGCATTGGTAATTATCAAAATCATTCTTATGCTTGTGTAATGTGCCAGCTCTTTAATTGAAATTATAACATAAATGCTAAAATATAATTATTGTTGTTAATCTGTGAATTTATCATTATTATTAGCATTATTATTATTATTTAGTTAAGATGCCCAATTACAGTTATTTATTGTATTCTTGAAGAAAAGAATATTTTTGTGGTGAATGATATGCCTGATTAATTTCTTATTTGAAGTGAGGACCAGTGTGCCATTTTTATTTTGGCATAAAAATGTGAATTCAGTTTGCTATTTGCCTAATAAATAACAATATAATTTTTAGTTTAAACAAGTTTTTGACAGATTTCTACATTTTTTGCCTTTTTTTAAGGACAGTTGTCTAAAAAAAATTGTAAAGCACTGTAAATACATATAGGATGATATTAGCTCTGTAGGATAGTGAATCAGGCTGACTTCAGTTTGAAGGACAGGTGCATTGGAGAGCAAGGACCAGAAGCTAATTGAAACATAATCGAGAGATGTGGATCCGTTCCATCTCAATAAATGCACAAATAACACTGGTGAATATTTTCAACACCAGACCTTTGATCAAAGCAAAATTTAGTCATGTTTTAAAAACCACATTGTAACCTTTCTGAGTTTTTTTTCTCAGAGTCAACAGACATCCTATAGTATGGGACCTATCAGGAGACTAGTCATTATGTTACACTATGTTCAATCCTGTGACACAAGTAGGAGTTAAAAGCAAACACTGTAGGTCATTTTTCCTTTGTAATCCCTTGTGTGGTTTTGAATCCCCAGGTTCTTAAACATTTGGTGTAAAGCTGGAAGAGTACAACTGAAACCTTTCTATTTCTTGTTAAGTGTGCTTGCGGGACCTTAGCTAATGATTCTGACATTTCCAACAACCGTTGAAGGAAACATTTATGTAGCTCTCACATGTAACCCACTGAATCCCATGTTGCTTTAACACTTTCTTAATCAGTAGCGTCAAATCATTTGCTTTCATCATCATCAGTCCCAGCAGACTTGTACAGTACCACTCAGATGGGGGAGGGGTTTGCTCGCCTAGCCTAAGACTAACCTAATGTAAGCTTAGTTTAGTACCCAAGGCTCCGGGAGCTGATAATGATTTATCCAGGCCTGTGGTGCTTAGAAAATAGGGCTCAGTCTTTAATCTTAGGAATGACTGACAGTTCAGATATTACTCTGTAGTTTTTAATAACAGTCAGTTCGGCGCCACATGAGATGGAGCAATGAACGCAACGCTATCAGATGTTGGGATCGTTTCCCAGCCCCTCCTTCTACCTCACACACAGAAAGAAAAACACACCATTGTATGAAAAGATGGCGAGTTTGCGCGACTGTCTGCATACACGTCCACTGTCCCTTGTAGAGATTAGCCAACAAAATAAGATGTGTTGAGACCTCTCGCCGCACCTTTTTTTGACCTGTCTATGTAAGAATCAATAATGAAAAAGGCTTTATTAGATTTCTGATAGAGTCTGTAGTAGAAAATCAACTTGTAGTGGACTGCTCCGACACTGTGTAGATTGGCGGACTTTGTTATGATAGATCAAGCCTTACTCTCATTTTCTGCAGTTTTGATATATAACCTCCAGCCCTGTATCCTTACCCTTTCATTTCTCTCCCTCACCCCTCCTCCCTCGATCATTCAATCCTTCATTCTGTCACTCCCTTATTTCTCTAGCCGCTTTCACACACTCTGTCTGCCTGTCAGTCACTAGTCTGTGCCCCTAGCCTTCCCCCTCACTTTACCCCAGCCTCGCTGCCATTTGTCAACCTTTCTTCTGTGTTTTGGTTAGTTGTTTTATTGCAACAGTATGCCTCTGCATTACTCATTTGCCTTTCCTTTTAAAATGTGTTTTCTATTCAATAACCTCCCTCAACCTCTCTACCGCATATCTCCATCTCCATCTTCTGCAATTCATTTTTCACCTTTTCAGCCTCGTGCTCTCGGTTTTTTTTCCCTTTCAGTGCTGGCCTGCAAACTGTTATACCTCAACGAAAGAATATTGTCTTGCCTCTTTGTCAAGCTATGCTGAGTCTTCCAGCTGTTTCAGCTTTAACTAGATTTATTTACTGTAGAGAGGGTTTAATTTAGACCGGGTTGCATTATACACCACTGTGGAATTGAATCTTACTTCTATAAAGTGATTACTTGCAAGAGAATATTCATTTAAGGAAGAACGCTTACTTTTACTTACTAATATGAGCTGGTGAAAGGAAAAAGTTTTCAAATTCGATATGATGTTACTAGCTCTAAGCAGGTTTTGAGTTTGCGGTGTGCACACAGTGAATAAGCAATGAATTTAAGAACACTCAAAATTGTCAGTGTGCACACAAAAAACACTTGACTTCTGAGTGTGCTGCTAATGCATGCACGACACACTGCTGAACATTACAACCCACTGCAATTGGGCTTGAAGAGGATCTTAGGAAACAAAAATATTGCTTTTTATTTGCAAAGATTAATTTGGAGTCCCATTCGCTGGTTGCTCGTGCATGTGTACCTCTTTTTAATGAGATTATCTGATGTCATAGCAGGAAAAGCACAGGTGTAACTAATGATGTTAATTTATACCACTTCCAGACCTTTGAAGGAGGCTCAGAGTCATACCCGACAGGGTTCCCTCGTTGAAACAGAGCCATTGTTAATGTTATTAGTTAAGCTTGTGTTTTTTCTGCTATAACAAGCTGTTCAGAAACTGAATCATTAATATCTTCTACCACTCATCAGTCAGTTTTAGATTAGAGCAGGGTACCAAAGCAGTCTCTAAATTTCATAGCAGATAGACTGCCTGGCCAAAAAAAAAGTCACCACCCAAAAAAAAGGTCACACTCTAATATTTCATTGGAGCACCTTTAGCTTTGATTACGACACGTAATCGCTGTGGCATTGTTTCGATAAGCTTCTGTAATGTCACAAGATTTGTTTCCATCCAGTGTTGCATTAATCTTTCACTAAGAACGAAGCGTCTGACCACTGTGGAAAGCCTTCTCCAGGACCTCCCAAAGATTCTCAATGGGGTTAAGGTCTGGACACTGTGGTGGCCAATCCATGTATGAAAATGATGTCTCATGCTCCCAGAACCACTCTTTCACAATTTGAACCCGATGAATCCTGGCATTGTCGTCTTGGAATATGCCTGTGCCATCAGGGAAGAAAAAACCCATTGATGGAATAACCTGATCGTTCAGTATAGTCAGGTACTCAGCTGACCTCATTCTTGGAGCACATACTCTTGCTGAACCTAGACCTGACCCACTGCAGCAACCCCAGACCATGAAACTGCCCTCACAGGCTTGTATAGTAAGCACTAGGCAAGATGGGTGCAAAACTTCATCTGCCTCTCTTCTTACCCTGATGCACCCAGCACTCAGGGTAAATCTGGACTCATCAGACCACATGACCTTCTTCCATTGCTCCAGAGTCCAATATTTATGCTCCCTAGCAAATTGAAGCCTTTTTTTCCGGTTTGCCTCACTGACTAGTGGTTTTCTTATGGCTACACAGCTGATGCAGTCCCAATCCCTTGAGTTCCCTTCGCCTTGTGCGTGTGGAAATGCTCTTACTTTCAGTGTTAAACATAGCCCTGAGTTCTACTGTTGTTTTTCTACGATTTGATTTCACCAAACCTTCAAGTGATCGCTGATCACGATGATTCAGGATTTTTTTCCGGCCACATTTCTTCCTGGAAGACGATGTGTCCCCACTATCCTTCCACTTTTTAATAACGCGTTGAACAGTTCTTAACCCAATTTTAGTAGTTTCTGCAATCTCTTTAGATATTTTCTCTGCTTGATGCATGCCAATGATTTGACCCTTCTCAAACACACTAACATCTTTTCCACAACCACGAGATGTCTCTTTCAACATGGTTGTTTATGAAATGAGAAGCAACTCATTGCACCAGTTGGCAAATAACTTGTTGCCAGCTGAAAGATAATCACCTGTGCACCTATAAGAGGCTCGTACCTATCTGCTTAGTTAAATCCAGGTGGTGATTTGTTTTTTGGTCAGGCAGTGTACTAACCAGTGTTTCCCGTGATGTGACTGCTTCGGAGAGACAGGTAGCTCACCACCCCCATGCTCAGTGTTAGCTACAGTAGGTTGACAATTTGTCATCAACTTGAGTAACTCTGTCTTCTCCTCTCACTGGCTGTCCTCTGCTATTGTGCTCCATGTTCCACTCTGACCCACCACCCACACACTGACAACATAGCAGACCAACCCGAAAACAACAACAACAACAACAAAAAAGCAAGCTATTGCTCAGCTATTGCTGAACCTGAAACCAAATCAGCTGAGGTTTTTTCTATTCAAAGACTGTTGAGGCATCCTCTGACCATCTGTCCCTCCACAGTCCCACAAGGATTGCTACTCCTTTCATTGTACTGCTAAGCTTTTAAAGAACCTTTAACACAGTGATCACCTAATGGGTCTTCTTCGTTCTACAGGCACTCAAGAATCACTCCTCCTTCCAGAGTATTTGGTGAAATAGGATTCATTTGTCCTGGATGTGAGCGTCTACCTTAGCTACCTTGACTTCTCAGTGGATTTTCAGTCTCATTAGTTTGTGTAATATGGCCAAACAATGAGAAGAAAATGTACTTCTTTATGTACTTTTAACATTACAATAACATGTGACTTGCGATGGATTATGAGCCAGATGAACAACTTTAAAATAACTCATCACTGGTCCATATGATGTCTGCTTTCTTCTGTAAATATGTGTATGTTCTAAAGAACAATTAACCCAATGCAAACTGTTTATAGAGCTACAGAAAATGTTGGCTGTATGCAGAAAATCAGTGCTGCAGGGCCAAAGTATTTGAACTTTCAGGAAGTGCTATCCCCAAGCAGCTACATTTTGAGGTGGTAAAGGGATTTTCCTAGAAGTAAATTAAAGCTCTCAGACACTGTGGGTAAAGTTACAACACAAAAATAACATGGTTAGGTTTAGTTTACTCTTAAAACATTGAGGTTACCTGGAGGTTACCTGGTTACATCAATAAGCACATGACTACAGTGGAGGTGATGTGGTTGTGCTTACCACAGCAACAATAATATTGTTGTCTGCCTGGAGCAGGAACTGCTAATTCCCGTGTTCCAGTGTTTTGTTGATCTACTCCAGTCTTCTCCTTACCAGACGTTGACAAATTTAACATTTTCTGCTGATTTGCTGGCTATAAAAATCTATAATGAATTTATTTGGATTCTCTCCCAGCTATCTTGAACATTTAGTGTGCATATTGACATCTTCCATTAAGCTTAATTTAGTCACTTCTCAGTGCTAATACATAATACACTCAATACCTCTTTTGAATAAGAATAGTGTGTTGAATTGGGCTACAACCTGTAGGAAGTGCTGGGCAGCTATGACACTAAAGAACTCCGATAAATGAAAAGTAGTAGAAACAGCAGCAGCATTTACTTAACGTACACTACATACAGTAAATACTCCATCACAGCTGTATTTCTCTCCCTCTCTATTTTTCTGCTTGTTCTCTATTGAAAAATAGAAGGACGTGCACAAGTGAAGACTTTTCGTGTTTAAAAAGCCGGTCAGCAGCAGCCTTTCCTGTTGGCATTTAGTTCTAATTATGACAAATCTGTATTTATTGCACAAACATTTACATTGCTGCTGCTGTTTGCTTTCAGGTGAAGATTAGTTCCTCGGCTGTCCCGTTGCATGCCACAACTTGTGTGTATTTGTGTGTTTTCATACTAGTGTCGCAATAAAATGCAGGTATGCAGTGATGCAGCTGCTGTTTCGCCCTGCGATTCTTAGATATTGGCTGTACTTAAGCGAGGGCAGGGTGCACACAGTTTGACTGCTTTTTAGTTAGAGCTGAAACTAGCCTTGGATCTCCAGACACACACAGCCTTACTCAAAGACACAGAGGATGGTGAGGGAAGACTGGACACTCAGGAATGGATAAGTAATGAAGGTGAAAACAACTCAGAGGGGGAATCTATCGATTGTTTGCAGGGGAAGAAGAAGAAAGAAAAGCATAGTTAGCAGGCTGTTAGACGTATTGGTCTAGTTATACTTAAAATACATTTTTATGGAAACTTTTCATAGAACTTTTCTTCTGTTTTTTCTTCAAATCAAAAATCTGCTCGGCTTTTGTTTTTTTGTTTGTTTTCTGTCTGGATAAACAACTTGCTGATTTGATTGCCGTGTTTATCCACTGTACACTTTTCCCCTCGTTCTCCTGGAGGTCAAAGACACTCAGCTGCCCGATGACTGCGAGAAATGCTGGCACTCGCTGTTGCCATAGCTACCGGTAGACTCACCTGTTGCCAACTGTTTTCATTTTTATTACAAAGAGGGGAAGTGAAAGGAGCAAAAGAAATTCATAACAGGGTTGAGAAAAGCATGTACAGAAAGAAAAGAGAGGGGAAAATCATCTTAATGATGCCTTTTAAGGGCCAATCACAATTCAGTTACTGCATCTCATGTGATTATTCTGACAAATAATTTACAATAGATACATTTACTTTATGTTGTAAGCATTCGCTGTGTGTGAGATAGTGATAAGAGATGGCTAGGCTTATGGATGCTTCTGCTCGGTCAAAGTAACACAATGTGGACAATGAGAGAGAAGTATTAAGATCAGAGGTTAGGGGGGATTACTAATCTTTTGCCCACTTTGTCCCATTTATCCTGAAAAATGATGGGGCTTAATCATCCGAAATGCTTTCAGGTTGTATAAGAAATAATGACATTTTCAGTAGATGCAATACTCAAGGATGAGTCATGGTTTCATCCCTCATTACCTGAAATGTGGATGGGTGTGTTTTGCGGTGCAGTCAAAACGAAACACATTTACAAAGAAATGTCTGTTTGAGGGGTCGCATTAATAATGTTTTTAGAAGAACTGAATCATCTCCTGTTTCAGTCATAGTGAGCAATTTTATTTGGAAACTTTCTGGGTGGGGGGGTTCCTCAGACAAAAACAGCCAACTAATGCTTTCTTTCCTGTGTATTCTCTTCTTGCGTCATGCAGTTGTTGCATATTGATGTGTGGCTTGTTGTGCAGAAGACAGTCAGAGAATGCTTGCAAAAACTGGCTGACAAACCAAGACATTGAGTGTCTGTTTGTGTGGGTCGAGGATGTGGCTGGCAGCGGGGGTATGCAGTCAAATGATTGTAAATTCAGTGTGTGTGGGCCAGTGAGGGTACATGCCATTATTCCAGTGACAGTTTTGATTACAAGAGTGTAAAATTGTTCTATTTGTTCAAGCAACTGTATTTGACTGTTAAGAGTTATTCTGTGTGTGAAGTAGTGAAAACTGTTGTTTTTATTATTTTTTTCCCCCTCAAAAAATGGGAAATAGGTGCAGCAATTACACTTGAAGTGAGTATTTGGTATGACTGCCTTTATTTTTCTACACAGTCAACTTTCTCAGGCAGCTTTCTTGTCATTTCTTTAAGCAGTCTTCAGGAATAGTTCTCCAGACATTCAAAGCTCTTCCTTGAATGTTGACTGCTTTTTGTTTCATTTCCTGTAAAGATGAGTCCACACTGCTTTAATAATGTTGAGGTCTGGGCTCTATAGAGGCCAGTCCATGACTGGTTGTGTTATGTGTGTGTTTTTCTATACAGGTATGCTTTTACTGCATTTGCAGTAATGAAGTAATTGCCAGTCAGATGCTTGGTGGATGTCAAAGTCTATTATTTTCACAGTGGGTGTAAAAACCACAGTTTGTATATGAAAGATGGATTATAGTTCCTCGGTATTAATAGTAAAGTCAGTGCATGGGCGAAGCAGCTCCTTTCCTACCTGAGAAATTAACTAACTAGTTTTTGTTCGATTCTAAGCCATTCCTTTGCTAAACTCTTATATTTAGTGTAAGATTTGTCATGAGTCTGAGAATGTGGCGATCGTGGCTCAAGAGTTGGCCGTTCGGCTTGTAATCGGAAGGTTGCCGGTTCGAGCCCCAGCTTGGACGGTCTCGGTTGTTGTGTCCTTGGGCAAGACACTTCACCCGTTGCCTACTGGTGGTGGTCAGAGGGCCCGGTGGCGCCAGTGTCCGGCAGTCTCGCCTCCGTCAGTGCGCCCCAGGGCGGCTGTGGCTACAATGTAGCTTGCCATCACCAGTGTGTGAATGGGTGGATGACTGAATGTAGTGTAAAGCGCTTTGGGGTCCTTAGGGACTAAGTAAAGCGCTATACAAATACAGACCATTTACCATTCTGGTGAAATTAAATGAGCGTATCTTTTTAAAACACATGTAAACATACATGACTTAAGTTGTAACTAATGGGTATGTAATTATAAGCATACACTGATACAATAACACACGCACACACACATTTACACATAAAGAGTCAAAAGCAGCTTTCAGAAGCTTCTTTCTGACTGCTGCACACAGACAGAGTGAGTGGACCTGAAAAAAAAATAAAATAAAATAAAAAACTCAAACCCCATCAATGGTCTGAGAATACTGTCTGGATGAGTTCATGCATACCTGTAAGTTCAGATGCACAAGCATGCTATTTGCACCCACACAGCGAAGGCGCAGAGGTGCAAAATTCAAGTCCGGGGCCCTGTTACTCCTCCTCTGTGAAACAAACAGCTCTTCTACAAGGGAAGCTGAAGATGCATTACCCTGTTCTTATCTTCCTGTTTGCAGCTATGCTTGTTTTGTGTAGTTTTTACTTTTCTTTCTCTTTCTGTTATTTAATGAGCACTTTATTCTATACTTGCTGTCTGTTCTTGGAGTAAATTAATTAATTGTATCATTGTTTTGGCATTTTACTCAAATACAATGCACATGCTTAGGTTAATTTGTTTGAGTTAATGGTAATCAAATTTTTTTGTGCATGTGTCCTGTCTGCAGACGACGTCCCTTATCAGCGAGACCCGACTCCTCCTCCTCCCTGCTCGTCCTCCAAATCAAACGCTCTGTCACAGGACCACAGGAAGAGCCACATCCCAGAGGAGTTTGCAGGCCTGCTTCATGGATCTTCACCAGCCTGTGAACCCCCCGATACGCCTTACCACCTTTACAGCCCCAAATCCTTTAAAAATACAGATGTCCAGAGCAACTTTCTGCAGACCCCGGAGTTCAGCATTGTGATCGGTGGAGGAGCCAGTCAGGTCTTCTCCCGGCCAGGAAGTGAGTCATCTTCTCAGAGGTTAGCCAACGACACTCGAAAGCCACAGGTTGTGTACCGGACTATCTTCCACACCAAGGTCAACCAGGACCAGGCTCAACCCAGGAACTGTGAACAGGTAGATCTGCCTCGTGGATGGTCTACCCTGAGCCACCCACCCTCTTGTTCCTCTGGTCAAAACGGAGAAGTTGCAGATTTACGGGGAAGCCAGACAGGAGCGACATCCAAAGACAGTTCACCTGGGATTGGCTACGAGGAAAGGGCTTGCACCCTTGGGAGGATGAGGTCCATGCCGCGCAGTGTGTTGGACCTGCAGCTTTCGAAATCTCTTTCCAAGTCTGATTCTAACCTAGTGGCAGTGTCTCCCATACAGGTAAGTTCTCGCTATCTTAAAAGTATCATTCTCTATGCAGCCAGAGCACTAAAAAGAACATGAATTCTGCCATTTAGAGCCCTAAATTAATAAGAGTCTTTCTTATTAAGTGTTTCTGAGAATTCATTTGACATCATAAGTAAAACTTCACTCTTTTTAAACGTCTACACAAGCAAAGAAGTCTCCAGTATTGTTGTACTGAGCACAAATGCAAATATCGTAAATATTCGCTTATATAAAAACAATTTGCATCTTGCTGTGTCATGTGACTTAGACAGAGCAGAAACCAGTCCAGCCAATTGGATAACTCATCAATCTGGGTCACAATGTTCTCTGCCGCAGCACATTTTATGAGACTTCTGTAATTCATTGTAAATAAATCATGAACTAAATACATAATCTGTTTGATGAAAATAGTGCCATTACAGCTGAAAGTTTGATGAGCACTGAACGGACTTATTTTCAGTTTTAGTTGTTCATATTTTTAAGGTTAAATATTTGGCAACTTTTGCATTTCGTGGTCTCTATTTGTGCAGTAATTAAACATAACGTGTTTTGTTTTTCTGTGTGTGGTTTTTTGTTTTTTTCCTTACAGGAAGAGCACAGCTGGGGGTCCGGATCACGGGGCCAGGGCCCTGGAAGTCCGAGCCCACGTGAAGGCGCCAGCCCGGAGGGGAGATTGGAGAGAACGCCGTCTTTCACTGCTGAGTGGGAAGAGGTAAGAAGACAGTTTTCCTGACACGCACAGCTTATCACCCAACATTTAGCATCAATTGCAACATTAAAGAAGAAGCCAAGTTGTCAGCGCCTCTGCTCTGACACTGCATTTATTTTGGGTGGTAAAATGGATTCAATCCATCGTGCTTTCTCAAAGTGAACCGTCTCGGCAGGAAACAGTTGAAAACTCCGCACCCACAGCAGTGAGCCGCTTCAATTTTTCCTCCCTTTAAAATACACTCGGCTACTACAGTGCAGAAGGAGCCCAAGTGCTAATTTAACATGCTCACATATTGATTTTGTTCTGTAACCAGCGATGAAGCTGCAGGGAAGACCCACGTATCTGAAAGAAGGCAGTTTCTAGTTTCTATTAAAGAGCTGAGGTCCAGGGTGCTGCATGCTTTGGTCTTGGTGTGTTTGTGCCCGGGGTTCTTTCGATATTAAAGGCTCTCTGACACAGATGTGATGCATTGACTGGACACCACTGTTTGGATCCTTATAACCATTTGAGGTCACAGACACATTGACTTCCGCTCACTCTTCACGCCTCAGAAAAAAGCACTCGTTGCACCCTGACACACCCAGAAAATGAAAAACCAAGTTTTGCAAAAAAAGCAAGTTCCATTACATGTAATCATGGGGATGCCTTAATTAGTCTCTCTATTTTTAAAGTAACGCTAATGCATGTCAGTGGAAGTCCATTTGTGCGTGCCTTTCCACATTTGCATGCACATGTTCATTAATTCCTCCACGCAGCTCATGACTTCCTGATGATGATGAATTGCCATATGGAATTTTCCACAGTTCTCATATTTCTTTTTCTGGATAATTGCATGCTGCGTGAGGAAGAGATAAGGTTAGATTGGCCCCGGGGAAATTTAAGGTTGGTAAACAGGGATTTCAGAGGAAAAAATAACAAAGCTGCTCTATATCTATCACATGCTCAGGAAAGTGTTGCATTATTGAGAAGAGAGGGGTGGCAAGGGACATTCCATAACAGTCAGTGATTTGAAGATACTCATTCTCCTTAGTGCACCAAGCTGAAAGGCAGTCCAATATGCTGGTTTATACAAACATTATGGTTATTTGGGGGGTTCTTCTTGGTCAAAATCTAAACTCAAGTGACCCAGATTAGTCTCTTAATCTGAGCCTGACACATGAAACATGGGTTGCATTAATTTTATTTTGTAGGGGAGCTAAAATGTCGAGCTTAAATACTCCAGAGATCTGCTGTAGATCTAGTAAATGCATCTGATCATATTTGGAATTAGTACCTGCAAACTGTTTGACATTTCTTCAAAGGTAACCATTCTATCCCTGCTTTGAATGACTGTGCATTGTTATGTTAGATCTGCTAGAACTTGCATTGTGCAGATGATATTGATGAACTTGCAAGAAAAGATGCTGGAACATCTTGACAAAGCATTGCCCCAGCTCATAACCAACAATGTCCAAGGTATCAACTTAGATTTCAAAATCAGTGGGATAAGGCAGGAAATGGTGAAGACCTTCAAGTATCTTGATTCCATCATATTAGATAAAGGATAATAGGATTCGACTTGACCCAAACCAACTGCTTTTAGACTTTTTAGACCTACAGATTATCTCCCTGCCAATATTGTCTTACTGCATTTAAATAGTTGCAGTTATACACGTCATTTTTTTTCTTTTTTTTAAATAATGTATCATTAACAACATTTTTGATTCATTAGCTTTACTTTACTTCAAAATAAAGTTGTTTAGAAAAATGTCACATCAGCTTTAAATCAGCTTTAAATCTACCACTGAGTCTTGATTTATTGCTTGCATTTGCATTGGTGCTTGGTGTGTAGTAACATATGCAGAAATTACTTTCAGTTTATCCCATTACAAAGACCACCTTCATGGTCTGTCAGCTTGTAAGCAGCATTTGAATTTGTCAGACCTGACTCCTTAAACACTCGGGTTTCTCTGACCTCTGAGCCAGCGGTGCTGAAACGTAGGTGGATGTGCAGGTTGCGTAGTTAAGTGGTTATCAGCAGGTCCAGGGTTGAGGATGATCATTCTGCTGCTAGTAGTCAGACACTAATGAAGCCACACTAGCTCTCTCCAATCCAGTCTTCTCCTTTCATCTCTGCTCTGGTGTCTTTAAATTTCCCGTTCCTCCATGCTTTTCCAATTCACAGGGGGAATGACTGGCATTGAGCATGCAGGCTGGCATAATGATCATGCTATGTGACACTCGAATCTAGAAATAGAGGTTAGCCTTATTACTGGGAAATGACTTTTCCTAGCACACGCTGTACATCTCTCTAACTGAGATTCTCCCTCACTCTCTTTCTCTGATCTGATCAGATTGACAAGATTATGAGCTCCATTGGGGCAGGAATAAGCAGTGGATTGGACATCAAGGATGATGCCTCAGGTAAGCACGGGCATGTATGAGTGAGTGTGTGTGAATCTGACTTTAAGGGCAAGTCATGCATATCAATTAAATTTTTAGTCATATGCTCATATGTTGCCCACCATTTTTCCATAGTATGGTAGTATTGCACTTAACATAGCAGTTGCTGAGTAATTAAGAGATTATGACAAGTTAGAATCTGAGCTTTGTTATTACCAAACCTTGGGTAGTGAGATAAATTAGCAGTGTTGGAGTGTTACTCACACATAACTTGATACTTAAAAAAAAATTACTTACTAATTTGCTTATTTACTTCTGAGAATGGAATTTCTTACGCTATTCATTACCTTACTTTTGTGTTACTCTGTAATATGCCCTGTAGTGCATTTTCACAGTCCCATACACCGACAAAAATCCCTACCCTACAGTAATAAGGACAAACAATCTTTCTTTTGAACAGAAAGCCAACAACACAAAGCAAAGCTGAAAACCAGCCCAAAGCGACTTTGAATGAGTGCCTCTTTAAGTTCAGGCTCTGGCTGCCGGACTGGGTTCAGCATACAATCAGTTCTTTGCTAGCTTTGTGTCAACATTATAATGCAGTATGGACACAGTTTGCACTTTACCATCATGCTCTGTTGCTTTCTCTGTTACTGTGGTATAAATATACTCACAGCCTGCTGAATAGGTCTTTGCCTCAGTTTTTGCCAGCAAATTTCCAGTGTTTTGCTAATATGCTATTAAGCACTAATTAGCAGGTATGTGTAATTGTGTTGCACATCTACAGTGAAGCACTGCGGATTGCTAACAAAGCTTGTTAACAGTTACTTAGAACCCCACTTTCACTTTGGGTTCCAAAGAAACACAAAATGTGTATGCTTTAAGTTAGTGCTTCAAAAACCAAAGGGTGGCTACACCCATCATTGATATACAGTCTATATTGTGTGTGCTTTTAACAGGAAATGTTTGCAAAATAATGTGCTGTACCCCCTGGTGGTAAAGTGCCATTCACACAACATTATACTGTGCATGGATCTTTTAGAAAAAAGTTTCTTTAAGCTTATTGATCGCATTAAAAACACATTATTTGTAATTGAAATAATGGGTGTTAATGATGAATTAGCAACTGCCACACATCTTATAGGAGCTCAGCTCTTACTGGGTCCGGCATAACTTGAACTGAGGCATTGACCCTGTCAGCTAGACCCATTATAGGAAACAAAAGAGAGACCCCACATGTGGTCAATTTTGAAATAATGAGGGGAAAGTAACAGCATAGCAGTGCAGATAAGAAGTCACTTAAAATAGTAATGTTAAACTTGCATTTTTTAAAAATTATTATCATCTTTTTGGATTTGTAAAATCTATATAGGTTGTAAATGGAATATTAGAGAGAGGTGGATTTGCAAGGAAATATTAAAATTTGAATAATTGATTTCCTCTTTTATTTTCAGCTAAGAAGCTTTTTTATATTGTTGATAGAAATGATGGCCAAAACTATGAAATTAAGACTGCCGTAGTTAATTTAAGAATTTATCTGATTAGCATGTGGGTGGTTTTGTAAGTGATCTTGTGTGGTTCTTACAGGAAAAATGTAACTTTTTTCTGCACAGAAAAGCACTGTTTTTGCCAGTTTCCTCACCTGCATACCTTGAAGTCTCCACGAATCATCTCTATTTACTGCATTCATCCCCCTTTCCCTGTATTAAGTCCCCCATCCTCCACCTCCTGATCCTCTCTCTCTCTCTCTCTCTCTCTTTTCATCTGTGAATGCAAAGCTGCTTTTATCCATGGTTACCACAGAGAGAAATCCAGTTTATGCCACACCAGTTCTTCCCACCAACAACATATACAAAGCACCGCACGCGCACACACAGACGTGTGTGTATATTTATGGCCACATGGATACAGTCAGCATGGTGCTGGTATGAGCGGTTGGCAGCTCAGCTCGCAGACAAAGAAGCTGAAGATGTTGCAAGGACTATTATCAGCAGTGCGAGCCAGATATATGTAGAGCGGCAGAGAGAGAGAGAGCAGGGTGATGATCGACACTGAGAGAAGACGGAGACTGGAGGTAGACAGGGGAAAGTGAGCAAGGGAGAGAGAGAGAGAGCGAGCGAGCGAGACTGAGAGAGTGAGGGAACGAAGGAGGAGAGCAGTGCTCTCAGAAAAGAGAGAGAGACAGAGAGAGAGGAGGCTGCAGAAGCATACAGATGAGAGTGGGAGTACTTGATAAAGAGAAATCTACAACGCGGGCAGCTCTCTCTCTTTTTCTCTCTCTCTCTGAAACACACACACATTTGCGTGCACACACTCACACAAGCTCCGGGGAGCAGCCAAGCGAGCGCAACAGCTGAAAAGAAGCTGCTGCTGTGCTGTGCACGACAAACACACAGTCGCTTTTGCTTGCGGATCTATACCTCCAGTCTTATCCATCACCCATTTCTGGCAGGATTTAACCTCCATGACAGAAGCTTTTTTCTGGATACAACTTCAGCCCTCAGCCCCTTCCCATCTTTCCTCCAGCTGGATTCAGAGAAAGAAGCGTCTGGACGTCTTAACCTCCACTTTTACCTGCTTGCACCCTTGCATGCTGACCCCCTTCATACTCACCATGCCCCTTGCCTAGCCTCCTTTTCTTCCCCCCTTTCCCCCCTCTACCTGCCCTCCCTTCATCTTTGTTGTCTTGCTGCCTTGCCAAAAGACTCTTCAAAAGCATGGCGGGCTCCTTCGACAGCCACTTTGCCCGCCACAACATGATGTGGCAGTGCCAGCTGTCTCAGCCGGACTGCCGCTGCTACCGCGTGGATGGCTACTCCCTACTGAAACGTTTGCCCCTCCACCCCCTTATAGGTCCCCGCTGCCCGCTGCAGTCTGTGGGCCAGTGGCTAGACTCCATCGGCCTGGTCCAGTACGAGAACCACCTGCTGGCCAATGGATTTGACAACGTCCAGTTTATGGTGAGTGTTTTCATTGTGTTTTGGGGGAAAAGAAAGCCCTTCTTCAAGCTTTCTCTGCTCCTCGAGCTCATCATGTCATTGTTTGCTGTGCAGGGATTTGCATGACCAGTATGCTTCCTCCATCACTCTGATGTTTTTAGTTTGAATTTATTGAATTTCCTCTTTTTTTTGCATCATCTTCTCTCTCTTTCTTTCATTCTTCCCATCATTACTGCCTCTCCCATCTGATGCCATGTGAGGTCCTCCTACGCACAGAAATCCTACACCACATTTCTGCCACAGCAAAAAATCCAGCTCCAGCATCATGCTGCACACATACGTGCTCATGCTGCAATAAAAATGCATGCTGAAATCACAGTTGTTTTACGGTTTTTGCACGCATCCGCTTGCACACAGAGGAAAAACTGTGCACACAACCACCTGTAGCCTGCGGATCGGGATCCAAACTGATCGTCTCCTCTAGTTTATGCAATCCCTTCTTAATCAGTGACGTAGGAAGAGAAACTCGCTAGGTCATTTTGGACATTCTTTTGATGTTGCATGTGCGTGTTAGTGGGAAAGATATCCACGGAAGAGGGAGGGATGAGCAGGAAAGTAGGAAATGAAAACAAGGAGAGAAAGCAGTAAAGAAGCGATGACGCTCGATCAAGAAAAACTGCAGCAGAAGCAGAAAGATGGGAGACAAAGCAGAGAGATGCTGACTGGATGACTTCCTCTTCAGTTGGAGATTATTATTACTATTGGGGGGGGGGGGATATCTCAAAAATGGCAGATATAAGGGGGTTTGAGGGTTTATCCAGTTCTCTAATTCTGGTTGACTTACAGCCTCTTATTTTCTCCTGACTTCTTGACATCCAGAAGAGAGAATGCAGATAAATGTTGATGTTTCTGACATCAGGTCAACCACCAGGGTATGCATGGATCACCATAAGTATTCATGGATGCATGTAAGCCTGTGTGAGCGTTCTGGTCCTACACTCAGTGTGACCTGCATCTGTTCCTTTAGTTACCCTGGCAACAGGATGAAATCACACCATCTCTCTGTTGTGTGTTTCTCCCACACGTGGTCACAGTTTATCTTGTGGTTAAAGTATTTAATACAGATGAAATGGTTTTTAAGCATTAGGTGTATCTGGGTCGTCTTAGATAAAGCATTAAACATGGTGATAATTGCAGTGCACTGTGTCTCCAAAATATACAATTCTACCCATTAGAGAGAGCATAAGTTTCCCTTTTTTTCTGAGTCACATGAATTCAGTTCAGTTTTATTTGTATAGCACTAATTCACAACAACAGTTAGCTCAATGTATGTTGCACTGTGAGGTCAAGACTCACAGGAAGAACTTCATTTTAGCAGAAGAGACCTTTTGCAGAACGAGTCTGAAAGAGGGGCAGTCATCTGCTGTGACCAGTTTAGCTATAAGGCCTAAGTTGTTTGTAGTCTTTCTATGCTCCTCTTTTCAAAATGCAGGAGAAAGGAGGCATAATCAAAGATATATAAACCCATGCAGAGTGAAAAAAGTCTGTAATTGGAGGTCCCCTAGCAGTCTTAATATATAGCAACATATCTAAGTCATGGTTCAGGGTCGACAGAGCATCCTTAAGTATGAGCTAGATCAAAAAGTAAAGTTTTCAGTATCACAAGTAGAAATGGTGCTCATCTCCTGAACCCACTGTACAGGAGCCAGATACCTGAAGGCTCGGACTTCCTAAAAACCATGAGTAGGCCTACGCTCTGAGAATGAAGTACAATATCGGGATGGAGAAAGACAGAAATTCCAAATTTTCTTAAGCTGGTAACTGTTGGGAACACATGCAGTTTTAGAGAACTTCTTGGTCTTTGTTTGATCTAGTTAGCCATTCTCGAAAGTCACCCCAAGTTGCAAGTTAAAACCTGGAGCACGTTCACTGTTTCTGTGTCAGGGTGGCTGAAATGGTGCCATTGTTGCCTTGTGTACTTAAGGGATGCATCAATGCAGTGATGATGGCAAGATAGCAGATAATATTTCCTAATGAAGCTCAACATATAAAGCATACTTGAATTTTTTATTGACATACAGATTCATTCAGAAGCATTATCTCGAACTATCTTTTAATAAGATATTTACCTAAAACCAACCTGCCATCTGGAGTTTCAGCACAACTTCTAATTTTATTTGGAACTTTATATAAATCCATTTTCTCATAATGAATTGAGTTTCATGGGTGTCTGCAGAACATTACATTATTTTTCTGTTTACATCCTCCTTTGGTAAGTTAATGAGCAGAAGGTAGGAGTCACTGCAGCAGCTGTTAGTGTCCAGGCAACTGTTAACGTCACACATAGGCTGTTCACAGCTTTTTGTTTTGTTTTTTTGAGCTCACATGTATTTTTTAAGCCTGTGGCTGTGCACCACCATTTATGTATCTGGATTACTCTCATGTGGACCTAGTTTATCGTCAATAACATTGTTTCTGAGAGACTCTGGGATTGTCTGTTTTCCTGGCTTTATCCCCTCCATCCCATCACCCCTCTTTAAAAACGTATTCTCAATAGCTCAACCGTCTCCTCTGAAACGCCTTTAGATACAATTAATATTGAAAAGAGCTAAGATGAAGCTGCCTCGCAAACATCAGAGTAACTTCAAAGTCTCTTTTTCTAAGTGGCGCTTTTCTCCGGGTGTTAAAGTTTCGCTGGTGTCCCCCATGCTGAGTGGAGTTTGTAACTCCTTTTATGCTTTTTAACAGTCATGACTAAACAAGAAAGCTGCTAATGTTTTTCAACCTAGAGGGGGAAAGAAATCAGTGTCCACCACAAATTGATATTAATGCGATTTAGGCACAGGCTACAGGCATTGTGTTGGGCGAGAGCAGCTCTTTTTTTATTGTTGACTGGGTTCTTGAACGAAAGCTTTGTGCCACATTCATTTCACTCAGTATGGGAAATCGAGTGGCGTGGATGATTCAAACCACGACTCTGCTTATTACAAAATAAAAGCTTTTTTTTCTTCCCGTTTCAAGGCCAGTTCATTTGTACAGCTGATTGGTTTGCAAATTAATTTGCCCTCAAGTTTGATCTGCGTCAGTGCATAACTGTGAAAAGGCCCCATGTGGCGTGCAAGAATATATACATCTATATAGACATGAATACTGTTTAAGTATGGGCCTTCCAATCTACCATTATCATTTACTGCTAATAGGGGTCATGAGTGTGGGCGTGTCCGGTCACCTTAACCATCCAGTAGAGGACGAGTGCTGCTGGATTGATGGACAAATGGCGAGGAGTAGAGCGGTCGTTATGGACGCAGAATTTTATACGAAGGACACTCTATAGAGGCTAATCACATCCACTTCAGTGACCGTTCATGTATGGAAAATTTAAAGACAGAGAGATATGCAAGAGCACGGACACAGACAGACAGAGGCTGACTCACGTTAGCTGTTTCTGTTTGTATCCAAACAGGCCCTCATGTCTTGTTTTGCACTTTGACTTGCTGAATGAGCTACTAAGCGATTCTTCATTAAGATATTTGTTGGTAGCTTAACCTCTTACGCTCGCTATCACCTGTCGTAAAATCTTCTTCAGTGTTTGTTGGGGTTTTTTTTTTATTAAAACAATACATTACTTATTTAATTCCTGTATACTTGACACTACTTTTGTGGTATTCTGCAGCTTAATAAACAATAAGCCTTACTGTATATATGTCCACGTATCAGTACAAATTCCCATCCTAATTTAAAGGACATACCCTAAATCTTTGTTTCATTATTGAAGGATTAGAGCAAACAGCAAAGTTGTCAGGAAAACACACCCCAAAGTTCACTTAATATGATGCAACAAATGATGCTACAAGACTGTTCATCTCTAGTTTGTTAATGCGAAAAATCTCTTATGTTAGCAAGTTGCCATAGCAGGAGCTTTGCAGAGGTTTCATAGTGCTTGCAACCTGCATAGTTTTCTTCCTTTATGCTTACATTCATTTCTTGCATATCATCTCTTGTGAAAAGTTGCAGATTGCTCTGGTGTTTTTGTCCTTTCTATTATAGGGCCAAATGCACCATTTATTTCTTTCTAACTGCCGATCATTTAGATAATTAAAAGACTTCTGTAATGCAAGAGTACAGTAACGTGATCACAGAGGGAGGGATCATGTCCAGAGGGAGTTTTGAAAGAATGTTGGAAAGCAATGACAGAACGGTCAAACAGAGAGTAAATAACGTCCTTACAACAATGAACCATTTATTAAACCTTGTGCTAAAAATTCTCAGCTGGAACTGTACCAAATTTCATGCGACAGAAACTAAGCACAACACATGCTGCATCTGCTGTAGTCCTAGCGGCATGCGGTGGCCTCTTCCATGAATGTGCTACACTTCAAAAAATAGTGCTGGTTGCATTTTTCATAACAGATACTGGACCCTGGTACAGGCGGCAGACAGGGTGTAACAAGAGCATATATTTGAATAGATTTTGAGATAGTGGCCACCTGGCAAATGTATGTAGTCACTCTCTGTTTACCTCCTCTGATCTGTTTTTTTTTCCTCCTACCCTTTTTTAAAAGAGTTTTTTTTAGGTGCTCATCTGCATACATTATCCAGTTGCTTTTTGTACAGCGGGTGTTTCTGGGCTTTCTCACTAAAAATAGCTGCTTCCCGGGTCTGGAAGTTATGCCGATGAGTGCAGGGAACCTAAATGGTCAAGATGTGTGCTGTGAAACTAAAACAAGGAGCTGAAAGACAATAAAATGCTTCATAAAACTGAAGGGCACTGGAGAGTCTGTGATATTACCGCTCCCTAGTTGTTCATCATGGCGAGCAGCAGCCTTTTATATGTTTTCTAAGATGCAAATGCATCTAGTGAGAGAAGAATTGAAAGCAAAGCTACGTCATATTTATGGGATTACTGGAGCGAGAAGCCCATTCTTCTTGTTTAGCCCTCTAACTGCAGTCACATTGTCCCAGCTAATACTCATTACAATCAAACCCACACACACACACTGCATGCCAGCACATATATATGCTCAAAATATCCAAATGATAGAGGATAGTGAAGAAAGCTGATTTTTTTTAAAAAGCACAGTTGTGATAGAAAATAGTAGAGAATTCCTACTAAGTGCCACATAAACTGGTTATCAGTGGACTGTAGAGACACTGAGATACACACACTAATACAAAAGAATGCCATGTGCAGTGAAACCTCCTTAATCATGATGCTTTTTATTTAGTTTCATTCAACACAGTGAAATAAAAGAAGGATAAAAGACTCCACAGCTGCAGAAGAATGAGGCCGCAGTGAAAGAAATGGAGAGGTGAAGCATTATGTATAATAAAGAAACAGCAGCTGAATTAGAAAAAAAAAGCATGCAAAGCTAGCGGAATTAATTTGACCCTGAGCTTCTCCTCATGGGGAAGTTAGGAAACAACAGCATTAGAAATAACAATCTCAGTATCCATATTTCATAAGGTGGTTACATTTAATACAGCTTATGAAGGGATTTATTCTGGAACCGAAATTCTTCAAACTGCTGCAAAGTTGTAGAAACTTAAGTCACTGCCTCTTCACACGGGAGAAGGCGATAAATCTAAGAGCAACAACTTTTGTAAAGAAACCAAAAGGAATATGAATTACAGACTAAAAGTGCAAGTGAGGACAGAGAAGAGAGGGTTTGAATAGTAAGTAAGAGAGAGGCAACAAAATAATGAGGAAAGAGGAACGCTTCTGAAATAAGCGGCGCAACGGAGAATCGCAAAGAGAGAAGATCCGAGGGATGAAGAGAGCAGAGAGCAAAGAGAGACAGTAGGCCGAGCATGATTTGTAGCACACGCCCGGGCCTGTTGGCGCCGGTAATGGTCGTCACTACTATCGTTTTTGCTCCATCTCTAATCTCAGCCTCAACCCCCTGCTACTGCACATGAATTTTAATTTCTGCATTTAGAGATTTTGCCCTCTCTGGCACAGTTGTTAAGCGGCGTGGTCTAAGTATCACAAAATAACTTGGGGCTATGGCAATTGTATCAACTCTGTGGATGCTAAAAACCTCCATAATGGATTGTTAGAGCTCATACCAGTCCTGCATATCAATTTATAAGATAAAAACTATGTTTACCTCCAGAATACAAGATAAACAGTAGAAGCAGGAGGAGGAGAAGCACAACACCGTCATTAGTTGCTTTCACTTATTTCTGCTGGCTGTTGTGTTCATGTATTCATGTGATAATTGATCCCATGATCCATCACGCGCACTTGGAAGTGGTAGCCATACTGTAGGGCAAACATAATGTTCAGACAAAGAGAAACAGGACAAAATAGGTTTGGAGAGAGAAAGAACAAACATTGAGGAACCCCATCTCTCTGCATCAGGAGCCCAACAGTGAGCAATTAGTCATGCCTTTGAATCCCCCCCCTCCAATCTACTCTGCTCCAACTCTCGGAGTCATTACTCTGCTGTGAAGGTGTAGCATTGTGGCTCCAACACCAGCTCCTCTCTGTGCTCTATTAATCAGCCTGGGAGCTGATCTATGAACTGCAGTCTTCTTCTTCCCACAGAGGTCCCAGTGTACAAGTAGGTGAAGACATTGTGGAAGCCAAGGTTTAGCCACAGAATGAGCCCGATCATCTGCTGCATTAGTTTTCACAGCCTGGTACAGTGACAGGCAGGTGGACCAGCCACACCAGTCACTTTTAATGGGCATTTATTTAGTTTAATGTGGGCTTTCCAAGGCTCTAAAGTAATTCATCTGATCGCATTATGTCATTATCAGGAGATATCTCTTTGCAACCTGCATGTTTCATCTGGATCTTTCAAAGGTTGAACACAAAGCAGAAGTAGGCTCACTCAGAGATCTAGAAGTAATCAGATTACAAAAGGGAATTCAGTACTGGAATTATTGGGGATAAAATGGCAAAATCCCACTCTTAATTTCAAAAGCTTTAAATGAATTCTTATACAATAATACTGTAATAAAAACTACTGTTCTTTGTAAGGTCCTAAAATCATCCAGTTTTTCAAAATGGACCAATCTACCTCACAGCTGCACACCTTTAAAGTCTGCTAACTACATCATATAAGATATTATATTATCTGTTTTTATATGATCTGCTCTGCAGTTGGTTTTTAGACTGTGGTGTAAACAAAATGGATAGAGATTTCATTTAATTGAGGCAAAAACAAAACATCATCACGTTTTATTATTAAAATATCCATCGCATTGCTGTTTAGTGCAAGTATGCCAGCCACGCCTAGAGGAGTTCCTCAGTCATGGACCTCTATGCCACGAAGCTGCTGGTGCATAGTTCTCTTTGCTGATGTTAAATGAGGTCATTGAGTCAGCAGAGCACACCATGCGCCTCAGCGCACAGCGACCCCCGCTCTGTAGCTTACATGGTCTGCCGCTCTGTGGCTGAGCTAAAAGCGCTTCCACTTTACGATAACACCACTTAGAGTTGATGGTTGAATATCTAGAGGGGAAGACATTTCACAAAGTGACTTGTTACAATGGTGGCATCCTATTACAGCACCGTGCTCCAATTCAGCGAGCTCTTTAGAACGACATAATCTTCCACAAATGCTGGTAAAAGCAGACTACCTGGCTAGCGGGTGTATTGGAAGGTTAAGAGGTGCGACTCTGTACTTTTGTCCAAGCACAATCTAGCTTTGAAATTGCTCAAGAGACTCTGTAAAAGTTTGCTCATTACCCTTTAGTGATGCTTCTTGAATCCTGGAGCTGGATGTGGAGTTCGGGATGTGTTCCTGCTTAGCAGTCGTAGAGGTGGAAACAGCCAACTCCAAAGTGTTTTTTAATGCTACTTACAAAATGGCACCCACCTGTTATTTAACTCACCAAAGCCCCTGATATGCATTATACAAGTTCACAACAGAAGCTCAGCTGCTGCACCAAAAGATTCAAATCTCTTAAAACACACACATTGATCTTTTAGTTCTAACTCCAGCGCTGCTTCCTCGTTTCATTAATGCAGCCTCTCACATTTTGTTCCACTTTTCTTTCATATTTGATATTTCCTTCCTTGCCAGTTTTTTCTTTTTACACTGCACCTGTTCAAAGCCATTACGCCGAGCGTACATGTCTAACACGGAGTCAAATTCACTTTAGCATATACAGACCTGAGCGCTGCAGTAGTCACCGTGCAGCGCTTTTCCTGGGAAGCCATTTAAAATTCAGCATGCAGAACGCTGCCTCCTTCTTAAATGCAAATACAAGCAGATGCAATTAGCAGATACACAGCTGGACGCAGAATGGCGTAGGAATCTGCGTGAGAGAGCCATAAAGAGCAGCATGTTTCATGCATGACTGCAGAAACTCTTCAGGAAGCTGCAGTGAAAACTTAACTGCAGCAATGGCATACCTAGAATGAAAATGTCACAGCCAGGGAGCAAAATGCCCTTTTCGAGGGCAGAGTGTTCCCAGTGTCGATTTCTCCACAGAAATCAAATAAGATGGAGGAAAACAGCAGCTATCTGGTATCTGCCTGTGTTCTTTTTTCCTTCTTATCTTCTGTGTTATTAGTTAGCGCTTATTAGTTTGACATAAAGGAGATGTGGAGGGAATGACAAGTGTAATCCTTCAGTCCTCCTATCACAGAGTGCGCGCTGTCCGTGTGTGCTGGGAGTGTATGGATGGCCCTGAGACTGCCTGCAGGCTGCGTACACAGTCCCTCTCCTCTCCCATTTTCTTTGCCATCATTTTGATGATTACCTTTCTTTACTTTTCACTTCTGTCACAATCTGTATTTCTGACCATATTTCTGGCTGAGTCGCTGCTTCTCGGTGCTACAGCTGTCTGCCTGCACACCGCATCTCTTCTTTCCTGTAATTATCTGTCTGCATGAAGACTCCCTCTCTGTCTCTCTAGCGGGAGAATGACTGATAGCTCTCTTATGGCTTCCCATTGGATTAATTAAAGGTGAGGCTGTATGATACCCATATAGGCTCTTGTTAGTCTTAAAAAAAGACCATCGTACTGCTGTCTGCCACTCTCTGTTGGTTGTGGAAAATCTCTTTTTCTTTCTTATGTTTCCTATGATATTTTTTCCTCACAGATAATGAAATCTTAATGCAATATTATCTGAGGAATAAACTCGATTTATTAATGTTATGGTCTAAAAACAGTTTTCAAAGGTACACTACAGCAGCTATATGTGGCATTCTTAATAGTGTGGTATTAATTCTCCAGATAATATAAGTCTACACATTAGCTTCACATGGCTATCTTGTTACAAATCTGTAGTTAAAACATTCTCATATCAAAGTAGAAAAGAAGAGGGAGTAAGATAGAAGTGTTGATGCAAGACTGCAAATCTAAGAGGTGTGATGATTCAAAGAGAGACGTACCTGTGGACTTGGATGTTCTCAAATATTCTAACTCATAATATCTGCTATAAATAAGATGATACTGAGATTTTTAAACTTACCATCATTACCCCACATTATTAAACCAAATGCACACTCTGTGTCAGATAGTTACAAAACTTAAGAAAACTTGATGAGTTTGCAAATAGGATTTTATTACTTAATGAAACGAGGAGAAAACTGCAACGAGGTAGCACATTTATTTTTTTCTCCCACCACTGGGGGAAAAATATCATCCATAAAATTTGGGTGTTATTATCTCAAAATGTCAAGTTAATGATCTCAACGTTTTGACTTGGTACATCAAACTTCGAAAGTAACTCATAAATGAGAAGATAACTTAAAACTTTTGGTTATTAAGTCAAAATGTCTGAAATAATAACTTGAAATTTCGACTTGGCTCTGGCTGGCAACAAGCTCCCATAGAAAGCGGAGGAAAACCCAGATATCTGAAATTAAACACAGCAGGGATTTAGAGTCTACCTGAGTTGCAGCTTAAACTTGAACGGACATTTTTCAAACATCAACACTGGACAATATTAAAGATGAATTGCTCCCTCTACATGTAACGCATAAAAGCAGATGCGTTCTTACTAACGGAAATGCTAAATGTGCTTGGGTAAAGGATGCAGGAAGGCAGGCACTTGTCTGGCCAGCTTGCTGGGTATTTACAGGACAATTACATCCACTGTCCTCAAATAGACATTACACAGACTTTGCACTTGGAAGCTGGCAGCGTAAAGACCACCTAATGTCAGATGTGAAAGATGTGGACATTTGTGTTCTTGCATGCTGCTCCATCGGGTAATGTCTAGAAAAAACCATTGTATTTATGTTAGAATAATGAGTTGTGATGCATTGCCAGTGCGCTGTACAAGAAAGCTGCTGATAGTGCAAACTTTTATCAGAAGCAGTGCTAAACGGGGTCAGGCTATAAGTACCAGAAGTGAAGCGTTTCACACTGAAAAGAAATTTGAGATGTGGCTTTTCTGTTGTTATTTTGCAAAGCAGTTATCTGTAGTGGAGCCTTGTTGGTTTGTGCTGTAACCTGTTTTCTAACTGTAACCCTGTGTGTTATTTGGTGTTTTACAGGGCAGCAATGTGGTGGAGGACCAAGACCTGCTGGAAATTGGAATCCTCAACTCGGCCCACAGACAACGTCTCCTGCAGGCCATACGGCTCTTGCCCAGGGTCAGCGCTGCAAATAGTAACACTATCACACAAGAATACCACAGAGTCCACAAAGTGGATAATTTAGTCAGTCTGGACTGGGTTTATTGCAGCATCCATCTCAATGAAGTTATATAAATTCATGACCAATTGAAGGAGAGAATCTTGAGCCGGCCTGTACTCAGTCCTTTTTGTTTCATATAAAATTCAGCAAATCTTCTGCTACATCTGTTTCCGTGTGATATAACTCTCTGTGGGTGGCTGGGTATCTCTCTGCATGTTCTGCTCAACACTTGAACAAGATGCCAAGTAGAGGCATGCAGAGAAAGGTGCACCAAGCCACATTATCACAGCTTTGAAAGCACATAAAATTAAATGATGCGAGAAACTGCTAAATCCATACCTTCTCGCATCTGCAAAATGCACTCAATAAAAACATATCGACGCGCTTTGAGCCGACATTTGCTGCAGATAAGAGACCGAAAGTTGATTTTTTTTTTTTTTTTTTTTTTTAAAAAGGCTGCTGCTATATGTTAGCAAGGTCAAATACTTTTGTGTGAGTGTGCAAGAGTCAAAGTAAGATCAAAAGTGCCCAGCTGCACACAGTGAGAGCAGAAGAAAGGAGTCTGCAACAGAGAGCTAAGAGAAAGGGGAGAGTCTGAGCTCGGAGATAAGCATGCTTCATAGAGACTCCAAAGAAAACTTTGATCTCCGGTCAGCATTTTCCTCCTCTCATCCCCAATAAACTTTTCAAAACACTGTAAGAGATGGAACCTTTTAACTTTTGTCTGCCCTCTCACAAAAACACGCACACACTCGTGCAGACACATGTAGGCGAACACATGCTTAACTTAAGGTGGAGGTTGCGGGATGCTTGCTTGAAGCAACATCAGCTCTCTGAAGCGCTTTTGACTGTCAAAAGAAAAGTGAATGAATTATGTATTCTCTGCTACACTCAAAGTGTCTCAGTGCAAACAGTGAGTCTGCTTTTGGTGTCTTTTTTACAAACCGTCTCAACAGTTGTGCTTGTGTTTCCTTTTCCTGTACTCGTTTAGCTTCCTCACCTGTTTCCTTATGGACTGAGGAAAGCCTTTAATATGGAATGCATCTTGAGAAAAAAAGCATGGCACGGGAATAAAATGGAAATTAGCAATAGGTATGTAGGCAGTAAGCATTCGCACCAGATCTTGCTTCAGATAGCAGCTGTTTTTATGCAGTAAAACTCCAGGTCTAAAATGTGGAAAATGAGAAGAAAGATAATCCGCTGTGCTCACAGCCTCGTGTTATGTACAAGAGCATGCAGCGAGAACAAACAGAACTACAGAAAAGTAATAAAAAGTGCGCTCGAAAGATACACTTCTTCCTTAATCCCTTTTTTCTGCTCTGTGTACTTAAGGTGAGACCTATTGGATACGATGGCAACAACCCCACATCAGTGGCAGAGTGGCTGGAATCTTTGGAGCTCGGGGACTACACCAAGTCTTTCCTTGTCAATGGTTACACTTCCATGGAGCTGGTCAAAAAGATCTGGGAAATTGAGCTCATCAATGTAAGTCTACAGTGCTAAAAATAGCCATTTTAAAAGATAAAATCTAATGAAAGCACAAAGGATTACATGGGAAGCCAAAACTTAATTTAGCCACTGGGTGATATGTTACTTTTTCCCAAGAGAATGAGCTCTGCAGTTCACTTTGAGTCAATTCCACATTACATTTCTGTGGCCATAAATACTCACTAGAGCACAGAAAAACAACAAAAATCAATTCGCAGCTGAAAATAGTGCCCAGTGAGTTCACCATTTAATCCAGGAACATTTGCTAAAAACAGCAGCGCTCAGCTGTTTCAGGGATATTCTGAGTTTTTGTTTTTTAACCATAAATGTGAGTCCCGTCTTAAAACTTCAGACAAATGGTCAAGGTAGTAGAGTTCTGAATTCATCACTTTTTCTTTCTTTTTTTCTTTGATAAAGAAATTTGTGGCAGAACCCATGAAAATATGTTCAAACAAGACAGGTATGAATACCCTTGTGAGGTCAAACTCCCTCAGCCAATTCCAGAAACTTGATTCTGTTCATCTGGACGTTTTCACAGTGAGAGTTTCATCACTACTCCAAGTTACCTCACTGCAGGTTTCACCTGCCTTATATACATTTACATAGTGGCCGAAAGTAGTACCACTGACTAACAAGAGGCTGTTTCATGATCATTAATATGCAAATTGGGAAACTGCTGCAATTTCTGGGATTTCCTTACCTGGATGATTGAGCACACATCAAGACATCCCTCAGTCAATAGTCAGATATCATCCCTGACTTTAGGACAGAGTCTAGCCTATAACTATGAATGATCGGTTCTTGAAAAAGGATTTTATTTCTGCACATATTTCTCAAGCGTAGCATTGGTTCAGGCAAAGCACCATCTAATTCTCACCCACCATCCCACAAGTTGATCTCATCCCATCCAATTTTCCAGCTGCTATTCAAGCTCCTTTAACCTGCCTAAAGTTGCTGCAAGCCACTTAGCAACCCCCCTCCCTCCCCCATTCCTAACATGCTGTGTCCGATATTGTCGCTTACATTCTTCCCACCTGTGGCTTGCTGTGTATGCTCGATGAAGGGTGCGGAGGTCCCAGAGCAGAGCCATAAAATTAATACAGATTACTACAGAAGGGAACCACAAACTTCTTTTATCTATAGATTTGACTGAGCTGGTGCTTTGTGAACTGGATGCTTGCTGGTTCTTGTCATCATCTTTCACCTTGGTGACAGAGTGAGTTTGTATCTCCTATTGAGTGTACATGTTATAACAACGGAAAGTCATACTTCAGTAGCCATGCAGGTTTACTGTAAGCCCTTTGGCTTCTTACTCGAGAACAAGGCTGAAGTTGATTCAGAGGCCATACTGTAAAGAAGGCCCATCAGGCATTTCTTCTCATTACTGTGCAATATGTGCTGAGAACACATATTGGAGGGAGGTGCATTTTTTTTACTGTTAAATCATAACATTGCTTTGTCTTTTTCTTCATTTCGGTGTAGAGATTTCTGGTCTGATATCTGCAGTAACAAAAGAAAAAGAAGCAGCTACTGAATGTTGAATTCTCTCTTTCTGTAAATATTAGTAAAGGGGAACGATAAGAAGGTTTGACATTTGGGTTTCTGTGTTGTCACAGATAGTCCAGGTTTATGATTCAATTTTTACCAACATAAAATCTTCACTTGGAGATGCAGTTTAATGCAGGCCGATCTCTTTGGAGTGATGTGCTTCTTTGGCAGTGTAACAAAATCATGCTCGATTGCAGGGGGCGCCTGCCTGGCTGATTTCAATGAGAGAGAGTGAGAAGGGGTGTTTTTCCTTCCCTGCGGAGGATAAAGTGATGAGTGATCAGCTGGAGGAGGTGGAGAGGGAGTTATATAAGCATGTGGGATGCAAGATGTTTTATAGCGCCGGGGATACCGCCCACATGCTGTACTTCTGTGTGTGTGTGTGTGTGTGTGTATGTGTGTGTGTGTGTGTGTGTGTGTGTCTGGATGCATATGTGAGACAGTTAAACTGTTAATACATTCCTATATGTTTATGTATTTGTATTAAATGTATGACATGCATGGATGTATATTAAAATTTAGACCTGTTCATGTAAATTTGAATACTGTATAGCATCAAAAGATTTTCTGAATTAACTGAAACTGCAGTGCAGCACATTTTGCAGCCACTAGAGGGTGCCCAAGTACACCGTATAGCCAAAAGTACTGCATGTCCCTATAAGACCTCAGATTGCATTTCACAGTTTGCGCCAGGCTTCTTTGCTCCAGTTAAAGGAAACTTGCTTTTTATTTTGGACTGTACTATCCCCAACTTTGCTATCACAATGCTTTGGTGACAATGCTTCACTTATTCAACATGACTGTGGATAAAGAGATTCCCCTAGTTTAGTACAAAAACTTACCCAAAGCTTTATTTTGGGTTTTAGTTCATGTTCTATATAAGAGGGGTGAAGAAGAGATTGCAGAGAGGGTCGAGTAGATGGGTATGATTGTCATTGGTGATTTATGACAGAAGGATAGCAGCAAGAGTGAAAGGGAAGGTTTGTAAGTGTAAAGCATGAGACTTGCAATGATGTATGGTTTGAAGCTAGTGACACTGACAAAAAGACAGGAGGTGGAGCTGAAAGTAGTGTTGCTGAAGAGGAAGTTTTATTTGGAGTGACCAGGATGGACAGGGTTAGAAATGAATGCAATAGTATTTTTTTGTATGTTTGTCACACTTAAATGTTTCAGATCAAACAAATTTAAATATTAGACAAAGACCAGTAAACACAACATGCAGTTTCTAAATGAATGTTAGTGCAATCAAGCTTTTGTGATAACTGGCCATGAGTCTTTTATAGCGTTGTGGAGAAAATTTGGCCCTCTCATCTTTGCAGAATTGTTGTAATTGAGCCACATTTGAGGGTTTTTGAGTATAAACCACCTTTTTAAGGTCATGCCACAGCATCTCAGTCGGATTTAGTGAGGACTTTGACTGGGCCACTTCAAGGTCTTCAGTCTTTATTTTCTTAAGCCATTCAGAGGTGGAATTGCTGGTGTGTTTTGGATCTGTGTCCTGCTGCAGAACCCAAATGCGCTTCAGCTTAAGGTCACAAACTGATGGCTGGACATTTTCCTTTAGAGTGTTTGGGTAGACGGCAGAATTCATGGTTCCATTTACCACAGCAAGTCTTCCAGGTCCTGAGGCAGCAGAACAGCTACCACCACCATATTTTACTATTGGTATGATGTCTCTTTTCTGAAATGTTGTGTTACTATTACGCCAGAATTAATGGTACACACACCTTCCAAAAACCTTTGTCTCACTAGTCCACATTTTCCCAAAAGTCTTGGGGATCATCAAGATGTTTTCTGGCAAAACTGAGATGAACCTTTAAGGTCCTTTTGCTCAGCAGTGGTTTTGGTCTCGGAACATTTTTGCCCAGTTTCTTTCTTATAGTGGAGTCATGAACACTGAGCTTAACTGAGGCAAGTGAGGCCTGCAGTTCTTTGGATGTTGTTCTGGGGTCTTTTGTGACCTCTTGGATGAGCTGTTGTCACACTCTTGGGATAATTTTGGTTCGCTGGAGTCCCACAGCTTTATATGCTACTATAAAGCTTTATAATGGCTTTACAACCTTTTCCTGGCTGAGAGATCTCAGTTACTTTGTTTCTCATCTGTTCCTGAATTTCCTTGGATGAAGGCAGATGATCCGATGTGGCCACCCGTAAACAAAGGACCAAGTTGTTTATGTTTTATAATCAGTTCCTTTTGTTCTTATTATATCTCATAGTAAATGTTTAGAATGAACTGATATTTAACTCAACTCAGGAGCTTTAATAGAATGAATAGAGCTGGGTGATAGAGATGGTGTGCCTCCGTAGTGTAATGTACATATTGGTGTCTGATTTTATATATCGCATTTACTGGATGTAACATTGTTTGCATATATTTTAGGGGACAAAAAAAACAAAACAGTATCATCTAGGCAGTGTGCCAGGAGGGAGTTTTTCCTTCCTCATGCTCATAGGAGGTCATATGATTTTTGGGTTTTTCTCTGTATGTATTATTGTAGGGTCTACCTTACAATGTAAAGCATGTTGAGGCGACTGTTGTTGTGACTTGGCGCTGTATAAATAAAATGGAATTGAATAGTGGAAAACATCTGCTTTTAAGCACAAGGTGTTTGAATCAAATGTTTTCCCTGTACTAAAATAGATATGAAGGAATCATCTTAGCAGTATTTTAATGGAGTCATGGGTCCAATAACATGAAGTGTTACCCTTGCCTAGTCCGCAGTCTGCAGGGAGACTGTGAAGCTGGCCTTATCTCATGGATGTAGTGTTTCTTATCGATCTCTTGTGAGTACATCTGACTGGGAGAGAGTGTATGTGTATGTCTGCTGCACAGCACTGCAGCAGCGCACTGTCACTGAAGTAGTCTCTGGAGACTTGGAGAGGTCACTTCTGCACCTGAGAGAGGTGTGTGTTTGTCCGGAGATGGTGTAGAGAACGATGTGTTGTGGTGGGAGAATAATATAAAGTGATGCTGGGAAGGAGATATGGGTTCAAGAGAATGACAGGGAGTGGGAAAAGAGTGAGAGAGAGAGAGAGAAAAATAAGAACGAATCTTTAAAAATTGAATCTGGACACTGCTTTCATGTAATCACCAGGTAATTGCCGTGGGCAACAGATGCAGTGGTGTCCATGGAGATGGGGGAGGAGTGTGAAGCGTTGCTGAAGTGTTTTAAAGTGGGATATAAGTGCGTGTGGGTGGGGGCATAGGCCTCTGTGTGTGTGTGTGTGTGTGTGTGTGTGTGTGTGTGTGTGTGTGTGTGTGTGTGTGTGTGTGTGTGTGTGTGTGTGTGTGTGTGTGTGTGTGTCCTTTTAGTTGGGCACATATGTGGATACCTGCTGTTGTGGGATTAGCAGAGTATTTCAAAACACCTTTTAAGCCTGCTGGTCCTCATTCGTGCACAATACACTGCAGACAGAGAGCAGGTGCAGCTTTCTCTCTGCAGTATTATGTGTGTGTGAGTGTGTGAGTGTGTGTGAGAGTAACTGTGGCATTCAGGGTTTATAACGTCGGAGTAGATTGAGTCTTCGGAGTCACACCTGGTCCAAGTTAACTGTTAGATTTAGTCTCAGTGGCGCTACTGGATAATCCAATTCTTTCATGACTTGCTTATATTATTATTTCATACATATATAAATAAATTATATTTTTCTACTTTGCAATTTCACAAACATATCAAAGCAAGTATTTTCTAATGATGTTAAAAAATGATTCAAATGGCAAATTCCTACATAATGCAGACTGAAACAAATAAACAAAGAAACTTAGAGCCAAATTAAAGAAGTATAGGAGCAAACCAGCTTGGATCCGTCGTGTTTGACTGATAATCTTTCAACAATATGCACGTCTCTTTTCATTATATTTTTGAGCAGGATATGAACCAACAATGGGGCAACGCACGTCTTTTGTTCCCACACAACAATAGCATGATGTTCCAGTGTTTAGCGCCGTTAGCCGGTACAAGATTAGGTGGATTTAGTGTGTCTCTGTGTGCTTGCTCTGCTTTCTTGTGGGATCCAGACGTTTCTTCTGGCATCAAAAATGCTATTGCTAGTCTACATGTATGTTAGTGTTTAATTCTCTCATCATTGTGCCCTTGACAATGGCCCCAGCTTAAATCTGAAGTTGGTCCCAGGTGCTTAAGACTGCTGCACACTGCACTACTTAGGACTGGTTAAATAAAGAGGATGAAGGCTTGTTAAAGATACTGTCATAATAACACTGTCCAATACTAAATATTTAAAAAATATAATTGCATATGAATTTATATCAAACCTTTACGGCTTTTTCAAACATTGTAAAGATACACTCGCTGGTCACTTCATGAGCTACACCTGTTCAACTCCTTGTTTACACAAATATCTAACCATCCAATCACATGGCAGCAACTCAGCGCATGTAGACATGGTCAAGATGACCTGCTGAAGTTCAAAGCAAGCATCAGCATGATGAAGAAAGGCGATTTAAGAGACTTTAAACATGGCATGGTTTACAGGGAATTGTCAGAAAAGGAGAAAATATGCAGTGAGGGGCAGTTCTCTCGAGTAAAAATTACTGTTGATGTCGGAGGGCAGAGATCAGGGGTGAATGGTCAGAGTGCTTTGAGCTGATAGGAGGGAAACAGTAACTCACACAAACACTGGTTGCAACCAAGGTATGCAGAAAAACATCTCTGAACTCATTACACATTAACCCTTGAAACAGACGAGCTACAGCAGCAGAAGACCACACTGGGTCCCATTTCTGTCCGCAAGCAGGAAATGGAAACGCTAAAATTATACAAAATTCTTGTAATATGAAAGAAGACTAAATATCCAGGAGCTGCATTAAGAACAGAGACCATGTCAGTCTTGCATCATAAGGGACAACAAGCATACACAAAGCTAACGTAGGCACCATATGCACTTAGTTATTTTCACTTAGCTGTGACGTTGAAAAGCGAAGTAACAAAAGAACCAAAAGTCTGAAAGACCTGAAGTGAAAACTCATTAAATCAG
The DNA here is from genome assembly GCF_013358895.1 of Oreochromis aureus. Classification (NCBI taxonomy): domain Eukaryota; kingdom Metazoa; phylum Chordata; class Actinopteri; order Cichliformes; family Cichlidae; genus Oreochromis; species Oreochromis aureus. Next base: position 13,911,457 of record NC_052958.1, on the reverse strand, counting down.
ACTTTAATTTTTAAAATATGAAATTGCTATTAATAATTTAGAGGAATTCATTATTAAAATTGACAGAGTAAGTTTTCACACGCTGCTTATAATTGGAGTTTCTTACACCGATCAAATTTAACAAATCATATTCCACAGAACGTACTCAAGATAAATTGCTTCGCCTTGTATCACCAAACTGACTCATGAAATACTTAATGGGACCAGTTCAATTATTTTTTAGCAATACGAGTAAAAAAAACTGGTGGTTAAAGCTTTCCAAATGCGTGTTTTCTTGAATTCCTTCATGTCAGAAGAGTATTTTGTGTATTTTCGATTGAGGGAGGCCAGAGGTTTTTGAATATTTGTGGAGATGTGCCATTTTAAGCTGCTTTGCAACCTTAATTTCTCCGCTGAAGCCAAACTGATTTTGAGGGCTTTGTCAGATACTTGAGAATGTAATAAGGGGAAGACTTTATAACTCTATCAGCCTCCTTTTAATAACACAAGTCTCCTGGTAAAATCCGTCTGCTGTCTCAAGAATAATTTACTGTGATCATCCTTACTCTGCTTAGCTCTCCAGGCTGTGAGAAAGCCTGTTTAAATGGATCCAATTTAACTTTAAAAAGTGAAGCTGTGCAGCTGGAACACGAACACATTCAGGCTCATCAGATTATGTGAAAAGAAGTCTTGATTGTTGTGTTAAAGTCTGGGGGAGCTGTTTTATCGGGAGGTGCTGCAACATGAAAATGTCAGTAAAAATGACTGTTTGATAACAATCATCAGCTTCACCTGGCGATTTACGTGGCTTCTCTGATACCCGTGTTTCATTTCCCTGCAGTGCAGTGACATAGAGACACATCCTTTAAAAATCCACACGGTGGTGCTGCTGCCTCTCGCTTGAGTCAGATCTCATCTGGAGGTGAAAGAAAGTACAAAATAACTGAGTCAAGGCCCCAAATTGCTCTCATTTAAAGCGAGTCCTCTGAGAGCCCACAGTGAAGCAATTAGAAATGGATTTCATTTTAGAAAGCCGCATTCACGGCGGTGGAGTGCAGATAGTTTCTGGTCCTTAAGGAACGATTCCCTTAATGTTTTCTGGATGAGTGGCTCCTAATATCAAGGGAGGGCGGCTGCAAGTGTGTACAAGTGTAGCGTACCTGTGTATTGTTCTGAAAATGTGTTTGATTGATGTTCACAGAGGATGGAAAGCTGAGTCTTTAAGGTCTTCTGGGTATGAAAGGATCGCTTCTAGTAGAGCTGCTGTTGTGTATAAGTTAGCATGTTTTCCCATACTGATATGTTAAAGTGGAGTTCAAGTAATCGGATTAAAATTGAGGGTAGGAAAATAATCAAATGGTAGTGGTAGTAGTAGACCCACAATAGCTTAAAACAGAAGCTTCTAATCATAATCACTATGATGTGTTTTGAGCATTTTAGGCAAAAGTATGTGTACTCACAGCCTCTCACAGGTGCAGAGAGGAAAGTTCATATTCCAACATGGTTATAAATCTCAACTATCTTAAAAAAATAAATTACACAGATAACATAATGAGAGTAATTCAAGAAGTATATACAAAATCTTCTACTCAGAGAAAGAGTAGCGTCTTACATATTATTTACTGATTAATTACTATAGCATCAATATGTATGACATTTTTATGACCTTAATAAAGGTTTCTTGTGTTTTATAGCCTGACATGAGGCTATGTGTGTGAGAAGAACGTAGTCCTGGGTTTGTCAGTTTAGTTTTTTCCTCTATAGACCTCCTAAAGGTAAATATAGGAACTGCAGTTTATTGAGTAGAATGGACATAAATGTTTAACTTCCAGGAGTCAACTTCCCTCACACCCATGGCCACTAATATGATGTGCATGATAAGCAGCTGGATTGTTTTGACGTTAATACTCTGAAGATGGCACTAATGTGTTTCCAGTTTGACCTTCCAGAAAATCAGTAAAAGCTACATTGTTTCCACCTTTAGGAAAATAAGCTGAATTATGAGTATAAAGCAGCACCAAGTGGAAACACACATATTAATTCCACTTATTTTGTTTATTATCTCCTAACATCCAGGTTAACTACCACTAACTTAAACCAACCCTATGTATTAAATAGAAACAGGAAGTAAGTGCAACATCTCTCTGACTGATTTTCATGATTTCGTGGTATATAATCATGATTTGCTCTTGTAAAATAGAGCAGCGGTGGAAAAGGTTTTGCCTCTTCATACTCATCCTTTGCATGTGAAGGCCTGTTAGTGTGTGCTCATATCGTGTAGGTGTATGCGTGTGGGTGTATATCTGCGTGTGTGTATGATTCACCCACAGGGCCGGACTTGTCCCTGCATTCTCCTCAGTTTTTACAACGTGCAATTTCAGTAAGTGTACACCCAATATGCTAGGAATGTTTTCTGAGAACCTAAAAGTGACTAAGTGTGTGCGAACTGCATGAAGGGTCTAAAATAAATTGAGGAGAGTCATGAGAGTTCAGCTTTTCTTCTACAGCTTGTAGAAGATGGCTACTAGTTACCATAGAGACTGTGCACTTGGTATAAATGAAATGAAATACGTGTGTGTGTGTGTGTGTGTGTGTGTGTGTGTGTGTGTGTGTGTGTGTGTGTGTGTGTGTGTGTGTGTGTGTGTGTGTGTGTGTGTGTGTGTGTGTGTGTGTGTGTGTGTGTGTGTGTGTGTGTCTGTGCTGGATTGCTTTTTTTTCTGACACTATTCTAAATAGTTTGTGTGTGTGTTGTTATTCTGTGCTTATCACCTTCTTTGTCACCTCTCCAAATGGACAGATTGTCTCACATCCCAACACCAGATGGTTCCTGCCTTCGTTAGACACCGCCGGATCGTATACTTCATAAACTAGAACCTACACAGACACGCAAGCATTAAGCGAGCGCCACGTACAGTACATGCTTCTAGGTAATGTGCCTATTCACAAGTTCTCGCACCGAAAATTCATGCCTGCGCCCGGTGAGGAACATTTGTTTTTCATATGTGTATTTGCGTCCGGCGCGCTGAAATGTGCAGGGATACAGTATGTGTGAAAAGGGAGTGAGTAGTAGCTGGTGTTAATTTTTGTGTGGGCAGATTTGCCTCAGGACTGCAGTGTACTTCACCGTCCCTGCTTACTGCTGATATCACTTTCCTGCAGTCTCAGTTGGAGTCTTTTTTTTCTTTTCTTCTTCTTTTTAAAAAAAACCCCCTCCTGTCATAGCGCTCACCGTGCTGCAGATCGTGTAGGAGGTGTCAGGAGAGAATATGTGTGACCCCTCGGTGGCTCATGAACCTGCGGTTGGTAGATCTGTTGTAGCACTGCACATCCCAGTCTACTACTTCTTCACAGGAAACATCTTCACTTGTTAAATCTGTTTGTAAAAACCGGGATGAGTTTACTTGATTTTGCTGTTGTTTATTTCATCTATACAGAGCCCAGGTTCAATTTAGTCACTGATTACTAATAATTTCTCCTCTGTGTTGTGGTTTGTGACACCATTAAGTTGACTAGCTTTACTCCGTTTTTTCCGTAGACTTCCATTCACATGCAGTCACAGCTATTGCCATCTGGTGGCCGATCAAAGAAACTTTATAAATCCCAGAGGGAAACTGAGTCGCCATAGCAGCAGACTACAAAGGACAACAAGGATACAAGTATCAACACTAACAGACAGAACAGACACAATGCCGTTGCAAGGCACTTTCGCATTGGCTTCCTTTTTCTGAGCTAGAAGCTACGTCCATGTTTTACACTGTTTATATATGCTCTCCCTACACCTGAAAAAGTTAGCTTATGTTAGCATATGTTTGCTAGATGTTACATTAATATCACAATTGTGAGTTACTTCAGTTTTGATAATTGTGTATTGAGATCTTGAGGTTTAATTTAGGGGAATTTCATTTTGTCACCACGTGGGATCTATTTCTTTAAAATTAGTTAAAAATGCTTAATAATGTCTAAAAGATTAAAAGAAGATCAAATTAAAGATTTAAGATGCAACCGTTGCTGTTTTCTAATGGAGATGCCAGTGTGAGGGATTCAAGCACTCTATTTAGGTTATGCCCCGTGGATCACATAAGTAGACGCTTGTAAAGACAGAAATAGCTAGAATGACGTCAAGCTTTGTAGGTTGGATTTCATTTATGTGACACTTTAATACGGACGTAAACACATGTACCCGCTCAATATATAAAGTAACCACATGGACTAGTGTTGTCCTGACCCTTAATTGGTTTATGGATTACCTAAGACCCCCGTAAGAGAAGGTGAGTCATTTCAAAATGTTTCATTCTTTGCTAAATAGCAGATATTCGAATATTACGAAAGCCTCCTCAGTGATGGGATTTCTCTGAAATGAGGCACGAAGGAGAATTGCAAAACTGATAATGATCAGATGAATGGGAATTTTCTGTGCTCTAGGCTACTTCCTGTCACATGTCTAAACTTGTTTAGAACTGCAGCCAGAGACTAAAGCTTTATTTTTGGTTGCGAGAGGGCTGTGAAGTTCCAGTTCACAGCATTAAGTTTGACCAATCAGAACGGTCGGACTGGCATCAAACTGTCCCAGCTGAGATGATCACAAACTATAAAATACTCGTCGTATCAATTAGAAATGAAATTCCCCGTTTTTCTTTCTTTTCTTTTTACTACTCCCATATTTCCATTAATATTTACATTCTTGCTTTTTTAAGCATACACTGTGTAAGAGTTCAGGTCAGTATAATAGGTTTACAATTGCTTTAGATCTTATATACAAAGAAGTTTATATATTTAAATCTATTTTAAACGACTTTAAGGTGTTTTGTGTCAAACTGCAACTATTCTGAATTTGTTACAGCTCGGACTTGAGGCTAATCTTTCCAGACTCTTTAACAATATCTTTTACAACTAATAATAGCTAAAAGAGCGATTATTAGACCCCTGGTTTTTCTTAGGTGATAATGTTGATATCATTACATTTGTGGAAAGTCAATTATGCTAATTTTTCAAGTTTAACTTGACATAAACACAGAAAAGAGAGGGAATCCATAGACTATTTATTTCTAGAAAATGCAATGGAAGCTAACACTAGCTAGCTTGGTTAGCATAAATCCCTCCATTTTCTTCTGTTTACCCAGTTCAGGGTCCTGGGGCTCGAAGCCTGTCTACTGGGCAAATAGCCCAATACACTAATGAAATATGAAAATTTTATTTGTAGTCATATACTGCCCATGCTTCTAGTAAAGCATAAGTTCAAGGCTTAAAACAAGTTCAGTGGGGGTATTGTAAAGTATTTAATAATATTAATAAAACATTCCACAGCATCATTATTATAAAGGCAGAAAAAGAGGCAACAAAATAAAAATGTATATTTCTGCTGTAAAGCTAACTCCAGCCGTTTCCAGGCTTTGTGCTAAACACAAAACCAGCCCATAATAGACCCTATGAAAATAGGATTAGAATTTATATACATAAATATAAAAGATTTAGAAGTTATCTCACATTTTATTGTTAACAGTATAATTTTTGTTTTGAATATTTACATCACTGCTGAACTCTTTCAACTCAAGCAGCACACAAACACATAAACTTAGACTCCTTGCGAGCACAAGCTTGTCTTGGTACAGGCTCAGTGTGTCTCCATAGTGACGGGATAAAGAGGAGGAGGAGGGTGAATGTAAACTGGGTAGAAAGCGGGAGAGCGCAGGGAAAGAGAGTGTGTAGAGAGAGAGAGAGAGAGAGAGCTCAGGCAGAGACATGTAGGAGATGTAGTCTGGCTGCCGCAAGCTGAAGAAGGAGGAGGAGTTTTCAGGCGCTGGAAATCTGCAGAGAAAGTGAGAGAAAGGGAGACAAAAGCTGGTGCTGAGGAGGCGAGGAGGAAAGGGTGGATAAAGAAAGGAGAGAGGCAGAAGGGAGAAGAAGAAGAAAAAAAAAGAAAACCACTTGTCCTGGTCAGCAACAAAGCAACAGTAAACAGCTCAAGAGAAGAGGGCGAGAAAAGAAATCACAGCAGGAGTCAAGATTACTCCTCAACCTTTGGAATGAGTCACGTCCTGTGGAGAAATAGGTGAGCTTGCTTTGAGACGGGATGTGGAAAGGGTGATGACAAAAAGAGAGCTATAAAGCATGCGGGGGGATTTAGAGGAGATGAACACTAATACTTTTATTCTTCGCTAGCTGTTCTTTTATGCAGCTTTCGTGCTTTCTGTGCTCAGAGATGATTTAAACACATGAAACGAGTCCACGGCGCTCAATCGACACTGCTGACTGGGCTAATTTACAGGCTGTGTAACTGTGCGTGCGTGCGCGCAGGTGTTGGAGTGTTTTTGTGCATCTAGAGTAAGAGTCTGACCTCATGTTGTTGTACTTGAAGCTCTGATTGTGCTTTGATTAAAGAGCCACTGGGTCTCTGTCCACAAGTTTAGCAAATACAGCCAACGATGGTGAATTTATGCCATTTAGTTGCACAACAAGAGAAATTTGTGTGACTTTTGTTTGCTTGCATCATTCAGAGGGGGGACCTAGCTGTCACTGACGTAAAGTCGGAATGTCAGAAAACACACTAACCGCCATCTAGCAGATAAGCCACTACGTTTAAATACAATCCAGTTCAGTTGGTGCCCTAATTTAATGTCCTCTCCTTATTTGCATTCACCTAACGTACTCCGAGAAAAATGGTAGGAGAAGTGAAATGTGGGACAAGAATGTAGTAGCTTAAAAAGAGAGATGCTGTAAGGCTTCGCGTTGGTTTGCACAGCTGACTTGACTACACAGCGAGTGATCCGCAACCGATAATCAGCATGTATGAGATAAACTGTAAACATTGATTAGCAACAGGGGGGCTAAGCTTGCTGTCAGATGATGACTGTTTTCAGCTATTTTAATCAAAGCGTTTAAACCCTTATCTTTTCTAAAGCAGTGTTATTGTTCCAGCAGTGATTGCCATTATTTTTATTTTTTTTATTTTTACCCCAGCTTAAATTAAACTTCAGCTGCCCTGAATCCACTGGCAGCTAAAACTCAAACAGCTGCTCTAGCCTGTACGAACTTGTTTTCCAAAAAGTACGCACGCAAACAAGTAAAAGAAAAATGAAAATACAAGACTGTGCAGGATAATGGGTTAGGTCCTTTTTGGGAAAGAGTGAGACAGGTCCCAGCGTGTGGCGTGAAAGAAAGAAAAGTTAAAAGTATTTCTTTCTTCGCCTAGCTGTTTGGGAACTGGAGACCGGATGGACAGAAAGATTGAGTTGGAGTGTCTGCCTGATGCTGTTTATCTCAGACGTCGGCCGATCCATCAAAAACCCAGCCTCGCCTTCTGTTCATCGAATCGTCGCCACGGCGACTCATTGCAATAGATTCCCTGTCAGTGACGGGCATTAGTCAGTATGCAGCTCAGAGAAACCACGGCGTGATGAATGACGCCGCGAGAGGCATTCCACAGACAAAGACTTTTTACATGCTGATACAAATGTTTTTATGCTTAATATCTCTTTAGTTATGCTCCTACGGTTTGCAAGAGGACATATTACTCTATGCCGTTTCATTAGTGCACCATTCAGATTGTTAACGGGTATATACCGCACCCTTCTGTCCAAGTTTATTTATCTTATTTTAATGGGTCACATTAAAGATCGCCATTTTCCTATGTAAATTAGCTGTTTATATCCCAACCTTAGGCATTCATCAGCAGTTTAAATGGCTAAGACTTATACTCCCTATATATGCATTAAAAAGAGGGATATCAAAGCAGACAAAAGATCGTACCATCTCACTTTCGTCTGTTCTCTCCGTACGTGCACTTATAGAAGATTTGTTATCGTACAATATAAAGCGTCTTGAGGCGACTGTTGATGTGATTTGATGCTATATAAGCAAAACTGAATAAAATAAAGTTTAATGTAAAGTTTAAAGGGATGTTGCTGATGCATCAGTTCTTGTTTGCATACTCGATGACTTTATAATTGACAAAAAAAATCGAATTTACAAAAGTTTAGATTCAACAAGAAAGAAAACCAACTGTTTTAAAAGTTTTCCCACCCGCCACAGAGAACCAGGACAGTGTACACAGCAGGGTCCCATCCAAAGCTGTCACTCAGCAGAGAGCCCACAGATGCACATATGGCTGCTACAAGCATCCTATTAACCTTATCTTGTGTGTGTAACATCTCTCCCCCCGCCCCAAAAAGTGCATGTACTGTACGTTTCACGCTTCACTGACTCTGACTACAAGCAGCTGTTATAAGCAATCACTACCTCAGCAAAGTACTGATGTCAGAAACCCGATAGAAGAATGGAAAATAAGTCTAACAGGCAGTTAAGAGGAAGCTATGTGATACGTTCTGTTTGTGCGTTCACCTTTTTCTCAAAAAGTTATGATTGGATTTGCATGACAACTTTGCTAGAGATGGCGCTTGGACCAGCTTAGACTTTGGAGTCAATCCAGATCTGGACACATGAGTTTCTGTAAGGATTCTTTACCATTAAAGGATTGGGCAAAGTCTACCATTTTGGGTCCTAACTTCACAATAAATAAAAGTAAAATATCATATATCTTAAAAATTGACAGACATTGTCTTTGTGCTCTCAGAGAAATATCACAAACAAATCTGGATCCAGTGAGTGTTGCATAGAGCATTTTCAGCCTATGGAGTCTTGGACTGCCGATTTCCATTGTAATATTTACGACCATATTAGCAAATACCTAAAACATCAGACCCAGATCTAATATTTTAAGTGCTGCTTCATTGTCTTTCTTTGTAATGTAATCTCGATCTATTCTCTCTGTGTGTCCAAAGAAATACAGAGGTTTATAAACTCTTTGAACCCCTCCCCTCCCAGACAATATTGTACACTCACAAATACACACAGGCATGTGCACAGCTTGGTGCCTTAGGAGAGCTTGTGCTTCTCTGCAGTGTGAAAATTGCTTCCATCTTGGGGCTTTGAAGTATTTATTAACCCAGAAAAATATCATCCACCATTTCCTCTCCCATCTTATTGGGAATTCAATTCATGAGCCTCCGTGTGTGGTAAAGAATGAGGGTGTGTGTGCGTGTACGAGTGTGCCTGCAGAAGCAAGATTTGAGAGATCTTGTTTCAGCCTTGATCCTGCAGCATTTGGCTCTGTTTGCACACACACACACACACACACACACACACACACTCAGTCTGTGCTTCCAGTCATAGTTACAGTTCTTATGCTATTAATGGAGATATAGCTGTCTCCATGTAGGCAGGCTTATTAACAGCCCCCTCTCATTGGCTGCCTCTTCTGTCAGCACTGAAAACAACCGAAATGTCCTATTGGTCTTGGTTGGACATCAACTTCAGCACATCACTCGTAACTGGTTGCTAGGCAACCGGTGGTCTCTAGTTTCCCTCCCCTGCTTCATCCCACCCACCCACCACCCCAAAAAGTGGTGCTATGTTTCCTTTTATTCATTTATTTGTTTGCTTATTTAGATTACATTAAGCCTGGGCATGATTGTTTTAAGCATGTGTGTTTTAATGGCCTGGGGCTCCAGGCAAATCAACACTAATCATCCCTGCAGAAAAGCTCCACCTCGAAACAACACATTAAGCGAGAGATGGAGCAAAGAGAGAACAGGGGAGAGGAAGGCAGCTGGCTGTGATTAAGTATTCAGGGTCAGAAAAAAATGTCAATGATTGGAGAGAAAATGAGGAAAGCATTGTTGCATAAACTCAGTGCTGTGCACATTATCTACGTTACATCAATGCTTTTCTATCACAGCCTGTATTGATTGCGACAGGGTGGCTGGTATTGTTTTCAAGTGTATGTGTGTCTGAAAATTGTAATGATGCCATCATCAAAATGTGCTCTTGGAGCCACCTACTTAAGCATAATCTACACTTTGGCAGGTGTTTATATGACTCTTAACTTCAATTTATATTTCTTCCACAAACCATTATGCACACTTCGCAGCCAGGACTTTAGAAATGTTGGCAACTGCTCCGAGGCAAGAAATAATTAGGCACAAAGCCTTGTGTTGCCTTAAATACACATGCTGCGTATGTTCTGACAGACAGCTAAACACCTTTCTCTCATCCAGACTCCAAGCCATTATGGAAATCGCAAACAGGTTTGCCAAATATTAAGAAAAAGTTGGAAACAGCACTTAAAGAATAAACATAATGTGCAAAAATCTGTGATATACACCAACAACAAAGATATGACCTCTGTGTTTTCAGTGTTAGCTGCAGTCCTGTACTCATCCCCTAAGATGCCATTCAGACAGGCATGAGCCTTTTACTGATCAATATTACTGCTCACTCAGCCTGTAATGTATTCTGACCTCTGCAATTTAAGTAAGCTTTGGCCAGTGATTCTTTGATCTGTGCAGAGTCGATGCAGGATTCTCGAAACCCCGATCGTGCTATTAGGAGACAACCCCCGAGGCATGCACAAGTCTGTGGATATCACAAAGGTCACAACCTCTGTCTGCAGGGGTCAGGTGATCGGTCATATTGACATGAGTGAGCTCGGAGAAGGTAGATGCACACGATACGCAATAACAAACCAAGATGGACCAATCAAGTGCAGTTGCCATGGCTAAACTGAAGGAGTTCAATTAACTCTTTTATTAGCCCGAGACACAGTACTTATCCTCTCTGACTTTGTGTTTTCTCTGTCGTCTGAATAAAGAGAGGATAGCGGAGTGAAAATGAGGACAAAGCCTGTAGGAAACGAGACACAAGAGCAGATGATGAGAGGTAATTTCAGGTCAAGGAACCATGGGCAGAAAGTGAAGGGAGCAGTGAGGATGAAGAATTGGAGGGAAGTGAAAGAGATTGTTAGTCAAGTCAATGTAGATTAAAAAGGAGCAAAGAGACTGATAAAAGAAGTTTTACTCTCTTCCCTCTCTGTCATTAAAACTATGTGCTAGCTTGAGCACAGACAGGGACTGGACTGTTGGTTCTCTCGCTGGGTTTCATGCTCCAGTGAGCCAACCAGCTTCCAACCTCCCCTCCAGTAAGAGTCACAGAAAAGCCTTTTTGTCTCCAGTGTCCCGAATGAGAGCAGTCGCTGTGAATGTCCACGATCGCTGACGCTTTCTACTTATTGTCACTGGTTTCTTTTCAAAATATGTCATTTTGTCACAGTTTGTGCTTAAAAGAGGTCACTGGGGTTTTTTCTTTTTACTTAAAGGATTTTAAGGGCAGCTTCCACACCTGAAAGTGTAAACTGTGCTTCAGATCTTGTTACACTGTATCTTTCACAAATGAGTGCACTTTTTAGTAAAGTTTTTTAACTTTATATGACATGCCTGTCATCACGTACATGAGCTGTGGGTGATAGAGCTCTTAACAGCGGCTGGTTTGTAGACAGGTGTGCATCTCACACGCTGTCAGTCCAGCCTTCAAACAGGAGGGGGAAAACTGAATGATCACTGTCAAGGTTGTCATAAAAAAAAGAAGTGTCCTTAGTCAAATGTCACATTGGTCAACACACTGGTATTTCTAATGCCATTGCACACCTTTGTGTACGGCTGCCTTTTTTCTCTCATCCTCCCAAACAACATGACGTCCTTCCAGCACTGGAAAATAATAAAAACACAGTCTTCTCTTCCCACATCACACTTTGTTCAGTTCTGATGACAGAGAGAAAGATGGAATGGTTTCTAGAAATAGTCAGACTTACAATTAACATTGTTATTTGTAAATTAAATTGTTGGACTAAAGCTGGAGCTGGCGAGATGTAGCAGGGAACAGAGGCCACAGAGCGGAGATGGCTGTGAGAAAGTGTGGCTCTGTTAACCGTATGTGTGTCATCTAATCCGTTAATCAAGCCCGTTCAATCTGGGCTAACGGGACTGCTAACAGGATTAGTGCATTGATCGGCACACAGAGACGCACACACAGAAAACACAATCATAGCAGCAAAGTTCTGAAATCAGGACCCTTTGTTAATATCTGACATCACTTTCAAGCACCGTCTCACTGCAAGCGAAAGTGCTATGACTTGTGTTACAAGCCCTTCTGGTTTGTAGTGTTGAGCTTTTCTGGTCTGCCAGGAGTGCAAAATTTGAGTTATTACTAGGATTAAAATCACACTGAAGTGAATTGTGAGTATCTCCAAAGCAAGTTTATGGGATGTTTCAAGGTTTTCTCTGTTGCCTGAACATACTAGTTTTTCTTCCTATAGAAAAACTATAGAAAAAACTAAAAAAAATCTGCTTTTCTTCAAAGAGAGAGTGTTAAACTTGACATTTTCCCCAGACTACAGTACATTGCAGGATCTTCTCTCTCTTAAACAGCTGAAAATAAAGTGTTCTACAACTGGAAAGTGATATAAATACTTGACGTTTTACATTATAAAACAAGAGTAGGTGCTCCAGATTCATATAAGAAAACAAATGTCAGGCACTGACATCGTTTTCCATCATTTTTATAATTTTACCAGAAAACACCCCATTGACCCTCTCGCTCTTTTTCATTTGTCTTCATAATTTTCCTCACTGCTTTGACCTTTTGCTCATACCGAGGCTGCTGGCTTGTTGCTAGCTCTGGATGGCGCTTTCCGGTTTTGGCGCTTTTCCTTTGTTAGCTTCTTTAACTTGTCCATGTTTAAGTGTCTCATTGGTTTTGTTGTTGCATTTTTGCGCTTTCTGTCATAGTTCTTCTTTAGTGAACTTTCTGTAGTTTTTCACTTTAATCATAACAGCTTAGTCTGTGGCTGCAAGTGAGTGCACGACTACCTGCCTATGCTGTTGTTGCGCGTGCATGAAACACACCAGCTTGCAATCTCTTAACATATGAGGCTGACCCAGCCAGTCACAAGTCCAGTAAATAAGTCAATTTTTAGTTAGCATCTACCACAGCTCAATCAAGAAATGACAACTGGTAAACTGACAATAAACTCGTGGATGAATCAAATTTTTTTAGTCTCTACTATTTATCAATAAGAGCCAGTATTCTTAAAATTACACCAGATGATGGAGTGAGAAAATGATTGAGAGGTGGACTAAGACAGTGTTAGGTTGGGTCTTTTCAGGATATCTGCTGACAGTGATAAAATGGAGAATAATGCCAGATTTATTCTGCTGTCAGCATCAATCAAATGTTTGCTGCACCTGCGGTGACAGAAATGCTGTCTATATCTGTTGAGCATTTTTTTCCCCTTTTTTCCCACCTGTCAATGTGCTGTTGGAACAGAATGTACAAGCATTGGCTTATCAAGATGATATTATCTGAGCTCCGTGTTTGAGTTGATGTGAATAGAATTGTGCTTAAGTGAATGCGTAATCTCGCTATAGCACAAGACAGAAGTGGAAGAAGAGGGTATATGCTGCGGTAGCTCAGCACTTTTCCTGACAGTATATATACACCTGCTCTGAATATAATTTCAATGCAAATGGGCTGGTGTTGCAGTCAACCATCAGGAAGGGAGTGAGTGTGTGTTTTAACAATAATGGCTGGGTTGCATTTAAATTTGCATCTATTGAGGGATAACAATATAATCTTCTTCCCCAGCAGCTCTGAAACAGCTGTTTGGGCTCCTTGTGTGTGTGTGTGTGAGTACACATCCTCATCCACGTGCGTGTGTATTTTATTTATTTATTTATTTCATGGATGAGCGTGAGTGGGCGACTGCTGCTGCAGCTCCGTGTTGCTATGGTGACAGCTGAACTTCAGGCCGAGGTTGAGGCTTCTACTGTATTTGAAGTAGATGCTGTTGCATAAGGCAAAGTATAACACAGATTCGCACCATGCAAGGCAATTACTGCGCTCTTTCTGGAGTGTGCGTGTTTGACAAAAGAGCAATGTGAGGACTGTGCCACGCTGTTGCCCCTCAGGAGATCGGCAGGAGGCTGAATATTTCATAACTTTTTACGTATAGCAGGAAAACTCAACTACATGTCACATTTTACACTGCAGAGTCATCATTTTTATGTAATGACTATTTGCTGTTACGTAAATCGGTTATAAGAAGGAAAAATGAATACCAATGCAGAAAAATCATGCCATCCTATTGAATGTGCAATGCAACAGTTGGTCAGTCAACCAAGAGTCCAAAATAAGGGTATCAAATTTAAAGCGAATGCATGAAGCAATGACAAAACTTTATTAGTCTGCATAACTGTATGGGCTGACATCAGCAAATAAGTTGGCATTGACCAGCATAAAGGGCCGATATTTCTGTGTTCAGCTTTGGGCTGGTTAAGTATTCAGAAACAGTGTGAAGAGCTGCAAGACTAAAAATTTAGTCAGCTATTTTACAATAATTAGCTGATAAATGGGACGATAAATGCAAAGAAGTTACGAAAGAAACACCCTTCAGCCGTGTTATAAGTGCTGATGTTGCATAGTTTGTCCTCCAGAGGGCGCTCTGCAGCTTCCCTGTTAGCAAAGGAACATTTTTTTTTTATATTTTCATGTATCTGAGGGAGAGAACAAAGAATCTCTGCCAGTATCTTGAAATAACAAATTAATGAATAATAGCCACCAACAATGGTCTTAAAAATTCAACATCAGCAGGGCTTTAATATTAATGATTTCTTTGTTTGCACAAATAAATGAAAACAAGCAAAACAGACTTTAAATTTAGATTTTTTTTCCATTATTTTAAACATCAGTATCTGGCCAGAATTTCTCTATCATCATCTCTAATATCAAAAAAAGAAAAAAAGCCAAAAGTTAAAAGACTGAGAATGCATCACGTTTGCATTTATGTTTATTATTATTATTTGTGTCCCACATTATTTTTCCTTCTAATATTACTGGCATTTTAAAGGAAGGACAAACATCACTTGATTTTTACCGCACTAAATTCACTAAGTCAGTGCTTAACGACAGACTGGGGCAGATATTAAAGTATCACTACAAAATATCAGCTTGTGTTTTCTAAAAAGCTGGTGAAGAGTGACTGAAACTGGTGGAGGGACCATGTAGTGGATATAATATCCCAATTTATTCCACTAACAGCTAGTCCCAGCTCTGCTCTTGATTTCCCTTTGATCGGTCTAAAATGAACAATTAAAACATGTTCGCATGCAGTGAAGACCAGTGGAGACTAACACATTGCTGGCCACGCTGTATTCTTTGTACTGTTCAAACAGTGTGTTCTTTATTTTATGAAATGAAATAAAAGTTATAAGACCTACTTACCACTTCTGAACTTCCTTGATAAATTATAGAAGAGTTGTTTGCATATCTGCTCCATTTACTATGCAAGGGTTATGATTTATTTATTTATGCTCTCTTTGATTGTTTAGGTTTGCGCTCACGTAGGTAGAATCGTACCGTGTGCATCCTACGCGCCTGTTTGGTTGTTTCTTTGTATTTTTATGCTTCTTCCGCAGATGTGCAGCAGTAATTGGTGAGGGAGATTTTATGTTGCGCTGACTCAAACGGAGGCAGGTCATTAGACTGACAGCAAGACCGTGCAATGAGGCTAATTACCACCCTTTGCCCTGAAGACACATTCAAATTCTCTCATGTTCATAAATACGTTTGCTGGAAGTTCTCCAGAGGCAGCTCTATAAAACCTGCAGAAGTTTGTTGTATACTGAAGTTTGGTGCCAGAAGGTGCAAAGAGAACATCCCTGCAGAAGGCTGCCATGTTCCAGGCCGCCTCTTTAGAAAACCCAGTAACTGGCACCGTCAGTGGACGCCTGGTGACCAGAGAAAGAATGAACGCTTTCATTGGAGTCCAAGTGCATGGTTTTTTTTCTTCGTTTTTTCTCTGTGACTGTGTAATGAGAACCTGGGGGAAAAAAGGAAAAAAAAAAACAATAGACAGTTACAAACTTGTCACAATCTCATTGTGGAATTTGCAATTAATTGGTGTCAGAGCAAAATCTCCGAGTACACTCTCAGCTGTCACTAACAACACTTTGTTAACCAGTAGTACTAGTTTAGAACAGGCATTTAGGGACTTGCAGTTATTTGCTTTTGTGATTAGAAGGGAAGATTAATGAATTGCTGTTGAGGTGCAGGTAGCCAACAGTTAGCTTAGCTTAAAGACTGCTAACAGATCTTTAGAATTCATAAAGCGAATCTTTGAGACAAATCTAGTCACTGAAATGATGAGCTAGCCTCTTTTCAAAGCCCTCTAAAAGAATAGGTTGACATTTTGTTCAATACTCTTTTGCTAGCTGTCATACAAGAAGACTGATGTAACTCAAATACAAAGCTATAGCTAGCCTATCTGCCATTAGAATTACAAAGAAACAGCTAATTCTTTGTGATGTTATATAAACAGTGTTATTTACATAAGAGCAGAGGCTGGATCTGTAAATGATGTACATGAGAACAAAAGGTGTGCCTATAGCTTCAAGGTCCTTTCAGGATCAAGTGCTAATGAAGCTGTACGAGACACCTTTTGCTGTCGTCTTTCTTTTTTTTTAATTTTAAGAAGAATCATACAAGTTTAAAATTTCTGAAAGTTTTTTGCTTTCATCTACCATTAATGTAATTTCTAAAAAAGATCAAATTTAAAGATTTCTGTTTTATGCTTTTCTGTTTGTTGTCCATTTGTCGACCAAGTAACAAACCGATCGTGAGTGAGCAGGTTTTGGTTGCAAGAGATATGCTGTTGTCAAAATGTTTTGAATAAATATCAGGTACGATCTAATGAGGATTTGGGTTTTTATTAGCCTTTAAAAAAAACCCGCTTCTGTAAACACAGGCGGGTAGATGAAAATGGAAACCGTGGTCCAGATGTGGCTACTCTTAAGGTCATATGTATTTTTTATACCCTTGTCTCTCTCAATGTTTCTCTTAGGCGTAAGTCTCATACATACCTGATATTCTTTATATATAAGGTACAGTTGTGCTGTTATTCAGGTAAAGGCACAACTACCAGTTTGGAGCCATCCAAGCCATGTTGGTTATGTAATAACAACAATGACATGCGTGTTCTTGGGGGCATTTTATATCATTATGCACTCATTAGCGCACCCCTGAGTGCTCTGCTAGTGCTCTCCAATGTTTTTCTCTGTGAAACCCTTCTCTGAATACTAGTATTATTCTCCATTTTAGGCTAATGATGATGATCTGTTACCTTTTTGCATTTTTTTTTTACACACTCACATAATCTTGTTATCGTCCCGTCTAAAAGCCTTTGAACTCTTTTACTGTCGCTAAAAGTTGTTTTAAATTATGCAAATGAAATGAGAGTCATCGTTTTTCGCCAGCGAAGTTGTTTGTGGTCGATGCACTTATTATGTTTTAATACATTGTAAATCTTGGTGTGGAGCAAGAACTATAGTACAAATCCCCTAACAACACGGATGTTTTGGACAGATGTTTGAGACTTGCACGCTTTTTTTTTTTTTTTGCTTAAAAGAAAATGACTTAAATGATATTCTGTGCGTCAAATAACTATTTCAGGTCTACTACGATGAATGATCTTTGTGCACAATGCATGAAAACGAATATCTTTGTGTTTATCAGGTACTGAAGATCAACCTTATCGGCCACAGAAAACGGATTCTGGCCTCATTGGGGGACCGGCTACACGAAGACACCCCACAGAAACCTCCACGGGCCATCTCCTTACGGGTGAGTGGGTCTCTGCGAGCTGACAGTATGTGGTTTTACCCATGATAGCATTGAGCAATACCTTAACCAATTAGGATTCAAATTATCATGACTCTATAAGACAGTAGTTCCCTTCCCAGATGGCTCTCTATTTCTCTGAGGGAAATTCAGCCTCCCCACTGCTGCAGTTACCACCCAAATGATTACCCAAATCTCTCAGAGAGGGGCAAAATGGCCGTCCCACCGCCGTTTCCTCCCTGCTGATTTGTCCTGGATGCTACTCACAATGAACTGGCTTTCCCTCTCCCATCACAGCTACGCTCCTATATCTCGGTTTTGTCAAGCCCAGAGAAAGCCTGAAAATCTGGAGGCAGTGCTGAAACAACCCGCTGTTCCTAAACACGTCTTCCTGTAAACTGCTGAGTCATGAAATAGGTTGAAAAATATTACAACAATAATCCTTGTTAGTTTCCAGGGGGAAAGGAATTTGTTTGGCTCCTTTAATAAAGTTTTAAATGCTTAACCAGGCACAAGGGCCGTTAGCTTAGATGCAGCATATATGGTATGTGGTATTACTTGAATGTGTCTTAAAATATTAAAGGGCGTTTTGAAGTCCACATTTCAAGACATATAAAACAGAAAAAAGTTCCAAACTAGAGCAAGCAAATAGTCTAGTCTGAAACAAAACTTTCAGACTTTTGATTTCAGTCCTAATTTCACAAAATTCCCTAAAGGTGTTACAAAGATGTGTAATTAAAGCAAAGCGTGATGATACTGAGTGGCTCAGTGCAGGGAGAAATTATGTATTCAAGCCCCTTTTCTTCCAGTGTGTGAGCAGAGGGCTGTGTTTACTCAGTAATCCTGCGCAAACAAGAGCAGACAGTTTTGTGTGATGGACAAAATGGGTGAAGGAACACAGCAAAGCTTTAGACAGCAACTGAGATGCAATGCATGAGCTTGCATAGGCAAGAAAATATTACCAAGCTTCTTCAAGAGTCTTCTCGTACGATATCAGTTGAAAGCGAACAGCCTCTCAGGAGAAATAACTGACCTTTTACTTTGTAAGACCCTTGTGCCAATGGAAGTTTTAATTCTTTTGGGGATTTGAGTTTCTACTCAAGTTTGAAAACCTCTTAAATGAACATCATTTTCCACTTTAAGGATTTAGCAGGTGCTTTCGCTTAAAGTGACTTACACTGAGCAGGCAAGGGTTCACTGTTGTGATTAAGGGCACTGATGGATCTACTGAGACCTCCTGGTAACAGGACACTGCTGTTCGTCCTCAAGTTTGCAAAGTGGTTTTGGGTAGTCAGCAGAAAAGCATCACTGTAGCTGAAAAATGTAATGTGACACATTGCATTGCATTGCCCTACTTTTGCACTTGCAGCGGTGACATAGCACATTATAAAATGATGTACGAAACCTCCCTTGCTTCCTTTAACCCCTCTCAATCTGCCCACACGTGTTTTGCACCAGGAGCCCGGAGGAAACCACACTCCTCCCCAGCTCAGCCCGTCGGTAGGCCAGGCAGCGTACACAGCAGGGGTCCCAGGTGGATCTCTGGACGTGCAGCACCTCATGATGCAGGCGGACGCCCGGCGCAGGCAGCGCAGCAATGACAACTACTTTGAGGACGTGCCGCGATCCAAGCTGGAGCGACAGATGGCTCAAGTCAGCATGGTGAGGAAGGGAGGAGAGGATGGAGGGATGAATGAAGATGGGAACTGGGAGAGAGGGATGGACTCCAGGAGTGTATTATGAATGGTCATAATCATAGATGCAGACCTGGCTGCTTGAATACATAAGCATTCTGATAGTCGCATTAAAAGCCAAAATATAACACTGAATCAAATCTCATCAAAACCTTTTAAGGTTTATTGTGTGGCTCACTGTTGGACAGTGATGAGTTAAGAAAACAGAATAAGAAATAGTAGAAAAGCTCATTTTCATACCAAAATGCGTTTCTTTATGTAAAGTAATATAAATGCAAATCTGATTTTAGGTCTACATGTAAACTGTAATCTATTATTTTTAGCAATTAGAAACAAATGAGCTTCATGGCATTTTTTAATCAGGACAGCAGAATATATCTTAATTACAGATGAAATATTAGTAATCAAATGACAATTTGTAAAATATGAGATGGGAGATAAAAATATTATCTTCTTAGTTATTTTAACATAAGTCATCATTAAAAATCTACAGCAGTGTTTGCTGCATAGATACGTCACTAAAAATACCAAGCATATATATATATACATACATATGTTTATACATGTATAAACACAAAAGGTGTTTTTTTAAAAAACGTCTTTATTTAATCATTTATTACTTCAAAGTTCAAAATAAATAAGACTTAAGAAGTAAGCGTCTCGTCCATTCAGCCACTTGTAATCTCATGTGAAATGCTAAATTAGAACATTATGGCTTTCAATCAGTAGCAGCACAGTGATTCAGACACATGCCGGCTTACATCGGAGGCAGCAGCAGCTGTGTTTTGGTTCAGTATGATTGGGGTCTTTTGGTGTCTCCGTGTGAATCAGAGAGCCCATCAGTGCAGACTAGCACACGGTATGCTTGCCCTGATAAATCTCTTTAACTGTGTGTGCGTCACAGTGTATCTCCCCCTTTTCCAAAAACAAATCTCTGTTGAATCATCTCTGCAAGAATAGAAGGACAACTGTTAGAGGAAGGAGGAAACATCCTTATTCTGTGTCATTACCCTTGTTCTCTGGCTGTCACAATGTTTCCATGATTGGTTGCCGCAAACGTTTCTCACGCCAGCTCTTCCCTCACCGTCTGTTTTCGCTCTCCTTGTTTCCTCCCCAGAGAACAATTACTGCAGCTCACTTCTTTCTAGACACATTTGGCCATTAAAGTGGTAAAACTACAAACTTTTACCGACTAAATATTTTGAATCATCTCTCTCAGAAGGGAAAAACTGTTTAACGTGGTTAAACCGGTGGCGTATAGCATAGAATTGACTCTCGCGGACTCTCTCGAAAGGTTCATCCCTGAGCTGTTTATTCCACAAATTTTGCATTGGAATAGAAGATCTCACCTCTGCGGTCCATCAGCCTTCCGCCAAACAAAAACAGTCAGATGTGAACAGACACATAAAAATGCAGTGTTTGGCAGAGGATGTGTGAATACCTCCTCAGGCAAAAATCATCTGGTTTCATTTATAAAAGGAGGACTCAAAAAAACAGGCTTGTTATCCTGAGACATTCGAGAAGGATGAAGGCATGATTTGGGCATTTTCTTTTTGTTTAAAAAAAAAAAAAGCTGGATTCTTTACTGGGTGAAAAAGCAGCGAGCGGCTCAGCTGAAGCGTGAGAACGTGCAGGAGCCGAGCATAATTCATCCAAGTTTAATTTCCTTTTGGATGCTCTCCAAAGCATGTCCCCTTGATGGCGTGTCCACATGCAGTCATGAAAGCTGTTGTATTACAAACTTACACACTTTTATCAGGTCAACACGGGATATGCAGCACAGACCGCAATGTCATGCCCTCATCTTTTACTCCTGTGTAATCCCGACATGCAATTGCTTGTGATTTCAGGCAGGCGAGTGGTGTGAGCCAATCACGTTGCGTCCGCCAAACGAGGCCACCTCATCCACTCCGGTGCAGTACTGGCAGCATCACCCCGAGAAGCTCATCTTTCAGTCCTGCGACTACGAAGCCTATGTGAGTCATACCCTGTTGTTGAGCATTTTTAAATTTTTCTTATTTATTGATCATTTGGTTTATAAATTGTCTATAATGTAGCAGTAAAATCCCTAAATTCAAGCAGATTTATCTACATTTTTTCCTACCAATCGAAAAACTAGTCATAATCTTTGCTAAATGATTCGTGGGTTAACTGACTAAATGTTTCGGTTCTATTTGAATGCTGTCAATTCCTGCTGCATATAACATTATTAAAGATCAGTGACCCTCAGCTTCACCTCTCAGTCAATACTGCACTCGGTTATTCTCAGTACTTTGGTAAATTTAGACCTTTGCCAGTTACATAAAGGATGTTACATATCCACGTTACCACAGATACAGCCTCGCACCTCTCACGGGTTACATACTCAGCTTCCAGGCTGAAGTGATTACTTACTTGGTAACCAGAAACCAATTTGCCATTTGCTTTCAGAAACACTGAGAGGCAATATAAATGGATCTCTTAGACTGGATGGTTTGATGGCAGTGAGATGAAGACAGAGTAGTTATGAGCTTGGTTATTATGTAACAGAAAAAAAGAAGCTGGGAAATTAAATCCGAGTTTGATGTCTAATTTGAATAAAAGCAGGGGAAAAAATGAGATAGAGGCTGTGAAAAGAGGTGCAAGAAGTTTCCCAAGAGTGTGTCATCCCTCAGTTAGAAACCCACCCTTCTTATTTTTTACACCTTAGAAGATTGATAGCAGAAGCTTGGACCATTAGGCTTCCAACAGTTGTATAACTACACAAGCAATGTGTTTGGGAAAATGGGAGGAATGCACGACGGGTGGACCACCGGGGAAAAATGGTGGCGGTGCTTTCGTGGAGCCATTTATGACAAGATCTCTAATGCTATCTGTCCCAGGACAACAGGCTCCAGAAAGCTCAGAGAGTGAGATAAATGAGGGAGAGCCTCAACAGAGCGCCAGGCAAGAGCGCTCAGTGTGAATACTGGCAAGGTGACGGGAGCTGGAGAGTGAATAAGAATAAATTAGATGGATAGGACACTGAAGGGGACCGCATTGTATTTGTTTTAATAAAAAAAAGAGAAATTGCTAAAAAAAAAAGAAAAAAAGAAGCCAGGGCAGAACAAAAGATGCGGTGTATCAGCGGTGTTCTCATTTTCAGCTCAGGCTCTAAACAAACAAAATTCTCTCTACTTTCAGCGGCTCCTCGCATAACATTGCAACTTTATTATGTCAGCTTTACAACTAGATTTTGAAATTATTATCTGAAGTTATTAGAGATCCATTTCCCGCAAAACCCTGCAGACATTTTGACGTTATTACCAAACATGCAACATCATTAACAGCCAATATTATCTCAGCACAGACTGCCTACTCTTTCTTATTAATGAAAAAAAAACTTTGAAGATATGAAAATACAAAATATCTTTGAGTAATACTCAGGCTCAGACACGAATGTTTTGTGATGTCGCTCTTTCATATGGGTCAACCTGGTGAGCTAAACCTGCTCATGTTGCTTTGTATTTTGTAGGAAAATGGGAAACAGTGCAGTGATTTACTGAAAAATGTGGAAACACAAATGGGAACTCGGTATATAAGGCAAATACAGTGTGTACAATTCTAACAAGCTTCAAAGTCAATATTTGGTGTGACCACCTTTATTCTTCACAGCTTTCTTGTATGTCTATAATAGTCTTCAGGAAAAGTTCTCCAGGCTTGTTGAAGGACATTCAAAGCTCCTCTTGGGTCTTTGAAGACGGCTTCAATAATGTTGAGGTCTGGGCTCTGATGAGGCCAATCCATGACTGTTAGTGTTCCAATTTGTTTTTCAATCCACATATGGACACTTGGTGTGTGTGGGATCACTGTCATGAAGCTGCTACCATTCAGGTGCTTTTCACATGGTATTACATGATGAATAAACATCTAATGCACTTTTCTAGATTTATAATTCCATCAATTCTGACAAGATCTTCAACATCACCGGCTAAATGCAGCTCCAAACCATGACAGAGCCTCTACCGTGATTTACAGATGACTGTAAACACTCAATGTTGTGGCTCTATCCGGACGTATTCATGACACGTCACTCCATAAGACCTGTTGCCACTCATTTTCACTTCAGTTCTTGTGTAATTTGGGATACCGCAGCCTTTTCTCCTCGTTTCTCATTTCTTAAGAACTTGATTTTCAGGTACTGTTCATCTAAGTTTTTAGGCCTGACGCTTCTTTTGTCCTCTACTTGTTTAGTTTTCTCAAATTCTTAAGAGCACAATGGCACCGTGTTGAGATACAACAAGTTTTCTGCTTGTAGCTCTTTGAAAATCACCTTGTTGGTGCAAAATACTTTTTCTTGTCTTTCAAACCGTGTTTGAAAGATCCTTGACATTTACACAGATTCAGTTAAAGGAAGAAGAACAAATAATTTGTTTGTGACAGGCTTCTATCAACGAAAGATAAAGACAGCAAATAATCCATTTTAAATGGTAAGTTGTCTGTTATGTGTAGACAACACTGACTCATTTCTTGCATTGGGTGCGTATTTTGTGCTTGAATCATTCAAAGGTCACTATTAAGTGGATTAATTGGAGATTAATTATATGAATTAGAGGAGTGGGACCTCGCCTCCGAGCACTTCCAGTTCTTATCTATATATGACATCCTCAGTTCTACAAGCTGTTTGTTCTCATTTCCGTGGCATCCTCCCTCCGCTTTTTTAATTCCCTTACTTCTTCACTTCTCATTAGTACATGGGGATCTGCCAGGCCCAAGAGTCGCCGCCGGTCCCCTCCGAAGCCTTCCCCAAACTGCAACTCAAATCACATTTAAGCCATTCGCCTTTATCCACTAAAAACCACTGTCAAACCTCTAAAATGAGGATGTGGGCCCCTCTAATGAAACAAAAACATTCCTCTGAAAATGGTCAGGGGTTAGCGCTGGACTGATGAGTGAAATCCAACAAATGTGCAAAGAAAAGCTTTGAAAGACAATTAGAAAGGCTGGAGAACTGTTCCTCAAGACCACTTTAAAAAAATTGCAGGAAAAATCTGGCTACTTGGAAGCAAAATGTAAAGAAATTGGGGGGTGGCTCAAGATTGTTGGACAGTACTGTCATTCAGAGTTTTCTTGACCTTTTCCTCCAACACCAATATTTGTTGGTGACAATCCCAGCAGCCTT
Organism: Oreochromis aureus; assembly: GCF_013358895.1. Taxonomy (NCBI): domain Eukaryota; kingdom Metazoa; phylum Chordata; class Actinopteri; order Cichliformes; family Cichlidae; genus Oreochromis; species Oreochromis aureus. The sequence goes on along the minus strand of NC_052958.1, from coordinate 13,887,142 downwards.
AGAGGTCCACTGTCCACTTAGCATGTAATGAAACCAATCAGCCTATGCATTTCAACAATATATTAACATATGCCAAACATTAAAAATGTCCTTCTGTTCATCATTGCATGCGGATGTTACAGTTACCCAGATACAGACTTACAAAGTAGCATGGCTGTAGAGTCCTAGCCTTGTTATGTTGCCTCGAATTTTATTTGAAACTAATAAAAGCCAAAATTACTGCCAGCGACATGGTATAGGAGACAGCAGCTGGTCTTGTGTGCAACTATAATGCAATTTCTCAGATAACTGCCAGCAAGCCAGCCATAACAGCGATTTAACGTTGTTAGCTTGAGTCAAGACAAAGTATTAACATGCCCAGACGACCTCTTTCTGATCTGCCAAGGACTAGACTGAAAATATGACTGAGTCAGTGTCTGTGCTGCGAAAAAGCAACTCATCATGCAAAGCAATTGGCCCAGAATGATGTTTCGTGACTTTAAGCAAATATATTGTCCATCAGATTCAAGACAAATCACGTGTGGTCCTTGACTTTCGAGTCATTTATTGTAGAGTTAAATAGATGAGATAAATGAAGCTGTAAATATTTCTCTCCTAATTCACTAAAAGCCTGCTTAAGGTCCCACTTTGGGGAATAGAGCCCCTTCCAGAAGCTGGGCAGTCATTGTGAGGCAGTGAATGTCACGCCCATTAAGTGCTCTAATGCCAACATAAACATTGTCCCTGTAAAACACCGTCACCATTAGTAGCTTCTTTATTAAATCTGATACTACGTGTGCAAAATTATTAACTGCATCCAGACAGAAGGATCTACCAGACAGCAATGTTAATGTACCTCAGGGAGCCTCTCAAGGTTGATGTAATCACTGCTGTGTGCCTTTAATGAAACCCCATATGAGCCATGTAGGAAGCCATCCACTCAGTGCCTTCCGCATTGTCTGCATTGTTTATGCTGTTTACATCCAGGCTGAGCTGGTTGACAGTCAAGACCTGGCCAGCTTGTAAATTAGCCACACATAGCAATGGTTAGAGGGAGAGATGCACTGATTCCAATTTCTTTGGCCGATACCGATTTCTGCCAATTTGGCTCGAGCCCCTCGTAACCCTAATTTTCTTATCCTGAGAATGAATGGGATGGGATTTTTGTTCTAAGAACTAAAACTAAGTCAACTTTTCTTTAGTGGAAAATATAATTTTTATAATATTCCCCCAAACTGCAATAGGTTCCAGGATCTAATCTCATTTACACAACTGAAAATGAAGTGCTCTGCTACTGGAAAAGGGTAGAACTAGCTTTTTAACAGCAAAAAAAAAGATCTGCAGGTGGATGATAAACTGTATATACAAGCTTGACTAGCCACTGGGACATCAGACACTGGTTTTGGTAAGGTCCTCTTGGGAAGCCATATCTTGGCATTTTAAAACTAGATGCTACAGCTTAGGGGTGGACTTGACCGAGCTACGTAGAGACATTGCACACTCCTCACAAGCGTATCTACATGATGTTAATTAAATAAAACTTTGATTGTTTGATTATGACTATAAGCTGATTGGGAAAGCCTTCACTGAGGTCATGGATCAAGAGAGACATCAGTTGCCCCAGGCTAGCTATCATTAAGAATGCAGGTTTAAGGAACTATGTATCAGTTTCGATTTTCAGACCCCAAATGCTCTTTGATATACAGTCTACAATTACATTGATGAAGCAGGTGTCTTAACTTACGACGTGATTAGAAAGGGCTGCTGTTGGAGGTTGTGGTATCCTCTTCAGCAGAGTTCAGCATAGCGTTCAGCTACAGCACTGCTTGCTGATCATTTGGCAGGTTGGCTCAAGCCATTTTATCATAATCAAGCCATAGAGCAGGGTCACCGCTGCAAGCAGCTGAGGCAGTAAAACAGCTGTCACCAGTCCCAACCTAGACAGGAGCAGCAATGGTAGAAACAGCGATGTCCTACTGAGCAGCACTGATGGCAGCAGGATGGTCTGTTCATTCCTTGAGAGGATGGCTCTGACTAATTCATCAGTCACCATCAGAGCAGCTAAGAAATTTGACAGCAGATGACTCTTCCTGCTGCTAGACTTCGTCTCCATCGTTTCCGTTCGAGTTCATCTGCAAAAATGAATGTCGGTGGGACTCGTCTTCATCAGAGAAGAGAAAAGCCTAACTTATATTTCCTACCTATCATTTAATCCACCAATTGGCTGTAAAAGACCACGTTTTGTATTTTTTGTCCCAATGATTTGGTTTCTTAGTTCCAGCTTTTCTCTTTGACTTTTGTTAGTTGCCCTCTGCTGGTGCATCCAGCTGGTATTGGAAATTTAAAAGCAGTCACAAGGTTGATGCAAAAGTTCACGCATTTACCTGGCATCGTGTTGTCTGTGTGTTTCCAACAGTACTTGGGCTCAATGTTGGTGAAGGAGCTGAGGGGGACGGAGTCCACACAAGATGCCTGCGCCAAGATGAGGGTAAAGCTCAATCTAACTTTATGTCTGGTACTGAAACCTCAAGCCAACATCTGGATAATTTGGGTTTATTAAAACTCACTCGACTAAATTTAGCCTTGGTAGCCGGGGATCGGCCTGCCAGGGCCTCTGCTCCTGGCTGCCGCCCGACGCACACTGCACCTGACCCCTGACCCCTGACCCCTACTGCGCTTCCTGTGGGTGGTGGGCCTACAGTAAGATGGGCCCATATCCCTTTTTTGCGCTGTGCCCTACCGGGCCCCATGGACTAAGGCCCCGCTTTGCCCACGGCCACCATCCCCAGGCCTGCCTCCAGGGCGGGGCCCCGGTAACCCTATCCCAGGCAGGGTGAACTGTTCCCTTGATTGTAAACTCATAGGAGTCAAATTTAAGTTAAACTATTACAAAGCTATGCTTACTAGCTTATACTATAGCAGCTAGCATGAGAGCAGGCTTACTAAACCTTTAAATCTGGGACACAGTCTGAATGCCCTCACGCTCTCACTTGAACTTAAACTTAAAATATCATAGCGGTGGATTAAGTGTGTTGAGGGATTTATTTTTAATATCCTTGCCTGGGTTGCCTGATACCTCACAATCCCCCTTTTACCTCTAATCACCTTATCTCTTCCTCACGCCTTGTGTCAGTCTCCTGCTCCCTTTTTTTTTCCCTTCCTCCTTTCCTTTGTTTCTTACTGACAAAGAGAAAGAGGAATGTGCCCTAGTATCCATGTCTTTTCATCCTGCTCATTCTTTCCATATTTTACTCTTAACGCTGACTCTCTCACTCCTTTGGCCCCCGGCTCTCACCCTGAGCTGCTGCAGTGTGAAGAAGAAATTTAATATTCATATGCAAAGCTCTCTGTTCCTCTTCTCTCTTTTCTTACTTTCTATATTTACAGTATGCCACCATCATCAGAGGGAAATTTTTCTTCTGCTTCTCATTTTCCTCAGTTTTACCAACCTTTTACTGCACACTGTGGTTGTAATTAGCTGCAAAGAGATGCACGTCATATTACCCCCAGCTTTTGTAACATTGCTAACGTACCACTCTTTCATCCTTCCCTCCACGGTTGAGGTAGTTTTGGATGTTTAAGATCCAACTTCACTTCTCAGCTTGGATTCACTGCCAGTGAATCCAAGTGGAGCTGCCTTTGTCAGTTTTTCAACACTACCTGATAGTGACAGGGTCGAACTGTAGCAGCAACATGCTGCAGGAAGGGAGCAAAGAACAGAACAAAGACAAACAGATATGGGATAGCAGCTCGCGTGTTCGACAAGGGAGGAGAAAAGAAGGACGGGCAGTGATAGGAATATGGATGCTGAGGAGGAGGAGATGACAAGCGATGAAGAACACAAAGTCGTTCAGAGAAGGAAGCTTTGAATATATTAAACCTTTTGTCAGGTAGGATGACAGCTGGGAGGGTAACGCTGACATCGCTGTAAATCACACAATTCTTCACAGCACCTCTCGGCATAATGAGTTCAGTATAGGTATGTAATTACAAGGAGTGAGGAGAGATATACTGTCAGAGCCCGATATGACCTAAAAGTTAATAGACTTATTGAATTGAATCGCTGCAGTGACTTGAGTGTAGAAAGGTAGTTTCTTATTTTATTTTTCATAACCTTTGAAAATGGTGCGACTAGAATTCAAAGCAGAACAGAAATCTTCATTAAATACGCCAAGTTAAATTGTCAAGTTTACTTTCACGAGCTGCCTCCAAAGTCACTGCTGTTTATTTCCTCTTTTTTGTCTCTACCTTCTCATTTTTGCACAAGAAGTCGACAGAACAGATGAAGAAAGTGCCGACCATCGTGCTCTCCGTGTCCTACAAAGGAGTGAAGTTCATCGACGCCACAAATAAGGTACAGCAATGCGCACGGCTCGCTTCCTGTGAGGTAAATGACACACCGAGTGTAAAGCCCGCACAGCATTGCAGTGCTCGTGTCTGCTCTGCGCTGCTGCAGCCTTGCTGATTTACAACTGTATGTACACAGAGCGCAAACAAGCAATAATCAGGATGAAAAGGGATGAGCTGAAAGTCTAGAACAGTCCAGAACAGAATGAAAGTATTTGTGATTCATGTGCACGTATATAAGAAAAGAATCAGGTGCATATTCGGATTCTTGTTGAGAAGCTGAAGGCAAGAATTTGCACTAAAACAGAGCATGCTCAAGTAGGTCATCCACACTGTAAAAGAAAAAGAAAGACAAGAGACAGTTTTAGATATTAAAGTTACCCAACAGTGATGAGAAGGACACCAGCTGGTGATTCTTACCAGAAAAATTAATTAATTAAAAAAAAAAAAATCCAAGTAAGTCTGTGTTTGGCAATTCAGTTCTCCAATTAGTCACGCAGACATGCTTGTGCCTTCTCTCGGTCCTGCATTGTTACAGAACACAGAAGGAGACGAAATGTGCGGCAACTCTCTACTCAAACAGGGGCTGTGTGAAGACGTCCACTGCTACGTATATCTGTGATATCTGTGCGATTTGTCTCGAACACAATATAAAGATAATCAAATGTGCAATTATTTGTGGAAGGAAGTTACACAGACTTTGGAAAAATGATTATGCTTCTTCCTGTTGACACCATTATAGCGCTTAATGTTTAAAAAGTCTTCTCAAAACATTTTTTAAAATGTAATAATAAAACTATCTCGTGGATTTTCACTAATGTACTAAACCGTGAACGACAGACGGAAAGAAATAGTATTAAGTACAAAATCCATTAGGAAGATCAAAGATGGTAAGTCATTATTAGTCCTCTGTGGTTACCTGCTGTGTGAGTTCACCCAAAACAACAACTACAAGGAGAGGATTCCTCTCTTAGCTTAACCCAAGTAATCAATATGCCTATTTATATACAATCAGTGCAGAGAGACAGCACTGTCCTGTATGACTAACCTGGCATTTCACTGGTTGAATGTTATGCAACTTCTTTTTGATTTCTCTCAGGTGAAATCATCTTCACTGCACCGATTTTTATCTCTACAATATGTTGTTTTAATGTTTTCATTTTCATGCCCTTAAAAAAAATCCACTTCTTCTAGATCAAAGTTTAATGCATTTTCAGCATATTTTCTTATAATAGCTCAAAGCAACTTCTAACTTAAACGTAATGTTTACTGATGTTGGCCCCCGCTAAAACTTCTCTTTGGGCTTTGATGTTTTTTTAATTCACAGCGCTGAGATGTGCTTTAATTAACGCAACACAAAGTCTGAACGTTCTCCAGTGACATTACCAGAGGACAAATTCCATCTGAGTGGCTCCAGAAACGTCTCAAACCGAAAAGTGTGCTACAGTGATTATGAGTTTGAGATGAATAATAAATCAGATTTGTTTTTCCGTGAAGTGGCTCAATGGAGATAATCTACAATCTCTCGGTGCGCTTCTTTATCTTTCTGCTTCTGTGTTTTCTCTCTTTGTTTCCTCCTCTGCGTCTTTCGCTCTCTCTCTCTGTAGAACATCATAGCGGAGCATGAGATTCGCAACATCTCGTGTGCAGCTCAGGATCCAGAGGATCTGTCCACATTTGCCTACATCACCAAAGACCTCAAGTCCAGTCACCACTACTGCCATGTCTTCACTGCTTTTGATGTGGTCAGTACTGACACTCTGCTGTGCTCACAGGCGAACATCAGACTCACTGTCCAAGATCACATTCACCTATTTGATTTTGCCATTTTGTCAGAACCTGGCCTACGAGATCATCCTGACGCTCGGACAGGCCTTCGAGGTGGCCTACCAGCTAGCCCTACAGGCTAGGAAGAGCGGCCACGGATCATCCACACTGCCCGAAAGCTTCGACAGCAAACCCAGCAAACCTGTCCCCAAGCCACGCATCAACATCCGCAAGTCTGTAAGTAACGCAGCTACACAGCTGCACTACTGTTCAAAGACAAAATCCATCCCTGTCAAGTTCCACAATAGTGAGGCCACATGTTCCAGATGGTCTGGATTGGATTGCTTTGGTCTAAAGTGAAAAAACTTCAAATTTTTCGAATTTCATTCCAATAAAGCACTCCTATTTTCACTGGACTCTGTCCATAATACCTTACCAGTATCATCCTCACTCATTTACATTATTTCTAAACATCTGAGATTGGTTTTCTAGCTCTATCTGCTCGTGTTCTTTGCGTGCGTGCGCCTTGGCCCAGCGGACTAAGTGGCAGAGGTGTAGGTGGATATTTGATCTGTTAAGCGTTCACTCAGTCTTACTGTCCCTGCAGTCTCTTACACACTTGGCTGATTGATGATGCGTGTTTGCATAAAGCTCCAGGGAGGCTTGCCCGCTCTCTCTCCGGGTGTGCATGAGAGTGTGTGTGTGTGTGTGGTTCTGTGTAACAGAAGATAAAGAATTCTCATGTGGAGGACTGCACTATAGGGAAGAGCTTTCCGCTCATGTGCAGTAATCTGCTTGAGGTAGGGCTGGGTATGATAAGAAATAAATACAAATGCTGATATACAAATGCTTTGATGGTTTAAATGATAAGTTGAGGAGCTTCACTTAAGCTGCATCAGTGCATACAGAGCAAAAGAGGAAAAACCTAGTCTTCTCTCAAACCTGCAGGAAAGCACTTGAATGTAACCGTAATGGATTTAGAGAACGATGATGGTTAAGCAGAGCAAAGTGCCCCATTTTTGCCTCGTGTCTGCTCACAGATATCACTCAGAACTGTGAACTTGTTCTGTTTCCTCCTTTAGCCTGACATTCCCTGAACTGTAATAGATACCCTCGTTGGTGGTGGCTGGCTGTATAATAGCTTGACAATGGCTTTAGTCCAGCTTGTAGCATTGATGGGCTAAAAGATAGCCCTCAAATAGTGCTTATTGAACAGATCGTTCTGCAAAAGAAAACCGTTTCATGTCTTGTGTCAACTCAATAATCGGGATGATTCCAACGTCTGAGCCCAGGCAAAAGCTACAATGACGGATGGTCATATTAAAAGTGGCCAAGGTTTCAAATATTACAGTTATAGTGTTCCAAAAGCTCAGGCTGCAGATGCACCAATGGCTCAATTTCAGAGTGTTTTTCTGTTCTTGGATGTACTCTTGTACTCTTGTATGACACCAAAGCAAGGATATTATCTCATGCACCCACCCACTGGTCAAACCTCCCGTTTGCAAAGCAATGCAGACTCTTAGACAAATAATAATGAGAATTACTTTGGACACATTCATTCAAAGCCACTCGAGTTGAGTCCAAGGCTTAAAATCTGAAGCTGAAATGAGCTTAATAGGTCTCAGACAAGTCAATATTTATCAGTCATGCTTCTAGTGGACTCTGTATGCCCCCAACAGTTCCGTAACTTATATTGATCCATATAAATTATGGTAATCAATACCCAGCCCTCGCTGTTTAACAGAGTCTTCTTTCCCATACAGTATCATGAAAGCATGTGTCATGCCTCCATCAACTACAGCGTCACAGAGTCTATCAATAAACCTGCAGCCCTTCCATAAACCCCTCAACAGACCATTAAAATAGTCACCCTAACCCACTCTGCACTCATTACCCTCCTCCACTGACAAACACCAGCTCAGGCTCAGCAGCGCACGTGTGAGTCCAAAAGGCCTGGTACAGAGTTATAGTTGCTGCTGTAACGGTGTGCTTGGACCAAATTTACATACTGTGAGTCATGAAAAAACAAAAAGATGGTGATTGAGTGGAACAGCAGTTTCATAGGAATGCTCTCGCTTTCTAAAGTTAGTGTGAGATGTGAGATGGTGAGGAAAGATGGGAAAGGAGAGCACATGGGGTATTTGTTTGTGTGGTCCTATGCCTACAGAGATGATGGATGACGGCATGTGCACACACAATCTGCTTAGTCGGCAACCATTACATTAACCATTAATTGTCTTTTTTCCTGCCTGCTTCATGTATATGTATGTGTGTGTGGTGTAGTTAATGGCTTGTGGTGTGCAGCAGGGCAAAGATACTGCAGGATTCACTTAATATTCCTGCCACCCACCAGCTATGATCTCCATCCTCCAGCACCTCTAAAGCCCATGTCCTTTAAAATACGGTAGCTTTGTTTCTCTGTGCACCAGTTACAGTTTCTCCACAACCTCCCATTGTCATATTTCTCCCGTGAGCATATCAGGTTGTAAATCCCCCCCAACATCCACTTAACTTACAAAGGTGAACTTGTTTGAGCTAACCGGGACTGGTGTGTTACTGTAATCTGTAATATGACACTTTTAAAGCAACAGATTTCATTTTAGATAGTCTACAATAGGCCTGGGTCGTATCAGATTATAACAGCAGTTTAGAAGTCCTTATGGAAGATGGAGACTATGAGTGTAGAAAAATGCCTCTGCCCTATATACTGTATATAAAAGATGGACATAGCAGTCGTGGTGGCACTCATTGGTGAGCAAAGTCCGGCTGTTAAGTATTTTCGCTGTTGCTAAATTTTTGTTACTTAACCAGACAAATCTACCTGACAAACTGAGAGACTGTTCATGGAGTAACAACATGTCAGTCACACTCTAAAGCTTACACTGCTTTATTCTTTATTTTGTGGTTGTATTCAATAAGATTTGAAATTTAAATTGTTTGTTGAGATCATACAGTAAGTCACGTTTTCTCATAGTTGTCTATGCAATCTGACTTTGGAATCTGTGAATGATAAAGATAAAGATGTGACCAACATATTGCCACATGTAACTTTATAACCTTTTCTCCAACTGCAATAGTGGTTTAGTCCTAGATAGATGCCACCCGAGCCTAGTCTAGAAGTCCTATTGTTTACATTACCCTAACCCTTTAACAACCTTTAAAACAACTGGAAATTCGTCATGAACCTGGGGAAAAATGTCTAAATCCATTTGAATAAACTGAGCCTGAGTGTTAGAGACACTTTTTTCAGAGCTTTTTTTGTACAGTTGCTGTGGCATATTCATACTAGTGGGAGTGTTGTTGCCATGCAGGAGTTGCTATATAAGTGTGGCGTAACATTGCCTTCTCCAGTCTGAGTTTTGCTGTGTTGTGGTAATGCTGCTGTCCCCCGCTGTTTCCAGGGCAATGAATTTGCTGCCATGTTGTTGCCATGGTTTTTTTGCTTTTGGTTTTAGACCGCTGTTGCCTTTCTCTGTTGCCATGTAGCTGCTCTGTCCTCGCTGTGGTTTTTTGCCTTGCTGCTTTGTTGCTTTTGGAGCAGGCCGACTTTGACTTGTGTATGACCTCTGCCTCCCTGTAGGTCATCATGCCCCCTTCCAGCCGCTGGTCACTGGGCCACATTTACACCCCTCACCGGCCTCCTCTTCACCCTCCTCTTCCTCCCTCTCGACTCTTCCATCTTCCTCACAAAGCTCAGTCACAGGTCCTCCACGCTTTTCCTTCTCTTATCCTTTGTTTTCATGTAATTTTTCATTTATTCAAGGAGAAGGCGCCATCTGTAAGTGCTTCCATTTTAATTCTGTTGCTTTTACTCAACTGACTCTGCATCCTTGTGTGTTCTGTTTGCTGTGTGTGTGCGTTTCTTCATTTACTACCCCATGGGTCCATATCACTTTTAGTAGCGCTGGTATAAAAAAAGACAGCCAATCTTGCAGAGCCAATCCATTTCATAAGTGCTTCAGTTTTTACGTGTCCGTCTGTACCAATTCAGCCTCTGGATGGAGATGCACCGCCTCCTTCTTTGTGGTATATTTGAGATGGTAAATTAATATAAATAAAGCGCTTTGATCAATAAACAGTTGAGTTGAGTGGTTGGACGTATAAATCAACTAACAGTAATTGGACCGAGCTGAAGGATGAGGGATTTTTTGGGGGGTCTTTTTAAAAAACTTTGTTAAATTATGCTAATTAAAGAGTCTGCCTCGTTGAGAATTCGACTCAGTCAATAATTAGCTCGTGAATTCCTTCCTTTCTTATTTTATGTTTAATAAATTAGAGTTGCCAAAGATTCTCATCATTAGTGACCTTGTATGTCCTAGCTTGCCAGCTACGACAAGTGTTGTCAGCCTTTCGGTGGCAAATGCTGCAGGTTGTGCGGCCTAAATATTAAATAGCTTAAATTTTCTCATTTACTTGCTCTTTCATGACTCAGTCATACTACAGTGAAAATAGGACAGCAACCTCTTTCTGATTTGGAAAAGACTGGTGGTTGCCCAATGACTACATTGATTTATAGTTGTATAGTATATTATATATTATATTGAGTGTGTTGAACGTGCAACACACTCAAATTCTGGGCAACTAATTTCAATCACATGGTGATTGCTTGGGTCAACTGGCAGAAGGCAACCTGTCTCCACACCATCGCAGTATGACTCAGACTGACTGCAGTCACCCTCAGATCGACTAGCAGCAGTCTGCAAGTAATTTCCATCTCATTTATAAATGGAGACAGATTTCCAGCATATTGAAATCAACCTGAGTCAGTCTTCACCGACAAGCGCAACTCAGCAGCAAAGCATCGCAATAGGGGACTTGATTCAACTGGTTATTTTCTGTTCATATTCCTATATAAAAGTAAGGTTTTAGACTGCCTATAGCATTTTGTAGTTAAATTTCCATTCTGCAGAAACTACATCACTATTTGGGAATGAATTTCTGAATTTGTGTTTTAAATTTATGAGGTTCTGGCAGGACTTTGAATTTCATGTGAATTTCTGTGTACATAGATGGCAACAGATTTGCTTTTTTTTACTGATTTGTTACAGTTGAACAACTTGACTCCATTCAATTGGAGCAAATTGGTCTTATTGCCAATTTATCACATGTCAAATTTACTTTGAAGATGGTTCTTTGAAGCAACTAAGGCAACAGGACTGGAAGTTCACTGTACACAGTCGCAATAATTGTGGTCTTCCTGCAGTCTCCAACCACAGTTTTCTCTAGTTTGATTGTAACATTAGAGGCTAAACTTCATTTAGATCAAAGCTGTGAAACATAAGTCCCGGGGGCCAGAATCGGTCTGGCAAAGACTCCAATCTGCCTCACTGGATAGCTTTGGAAAATGATAACAAGGGCACAAATTTTGGACTTTTAACTGTATTTTTCACTTATAAAGACCCCAATGGGTCCCCCCATACTCATACACCAATGTAATTAGGTAATAAAGAATTAAATGGGAGAAAAGATTCTGGGTTTTTTCAACATCTACTACAGAAATGTGTTATTTTTTTGGTTTTTACAGCATAAATCTGCAGTTTAACAGATTTATTCCTTACAGTTTAAGCCTGAAGAGTGCTCTTTCATTTAGTACAGCTGCATGTCTTTGTCACGTGGAAAAACTGATGTCTACTGTTGTACTTATATTAAGATCTCTCAGGGATTGAATGTGTAGTTAAAACTTCAAAAGTCATTTTCATGCGAATCATCAAATCAAACGCTGGACTCAGAGTGGCCTGCTGGAACATTTTAAAACACTGCCTACCCTTTATAACAAATGCTTAAAAATGAGCTAAATGTTTAAACGCACTTGAAACCACGTAGGTTTAGTAGTTCCAGAACTAAATGCTTGCACTGAACTTTTATTTTTGGAGTGCTTTCACTTCTGACCCAACCTCACACTCACCCAGAAACATCTTCATCTATCACACAAAGCATATGATTTTTATAAAGGGTCATTAAAGAACGACTGCCCTTCCACAGTGTACGTAGTGTGCCAAGAAATTATTCAAAAGTTCAATAGAGCCACACTACAAAGAGCATGTTTTACATCAGTTTGGACCACTGAGTTCGCAGAGCCAAATCAAACATTGGATGCCCCGGTAGCATCACTTAAAGTTTCTCTTCTCACCCCTTCCTTTGGGAAAAAAAATTGCTGATATAAAATTCATTTTGAAGGCAGACGGTTCATTCAGCGTCTTCATGTGTGGTTCATGAATTTGATACTGGTGATGCTCTGGATGAGCTCTTTACTGAGCGTGATGTGTTGTGATGCCGCGAGATCGAAAGTGTGTCTGTGTTTGCCCTAATCCTATAACCCCAAAACAGGATTATATGGTCTTGCTCTGGCTGTGTGTGTGTGTGTGTGTGTGTGTGTGTGTGTGTGTGTGTGTGTGTGTGTGTGTGTGTGTGTGTGTGTGTGTGTGTGTGTGTGTGTGTGTGTGTGTGTGTAAAGAAGAGGATGGAGAACCGTATTAATATTACAGTTAGTTTCAGTACTGTTGCTGTAGCAGTGTGTTAAGAGAAGATAACAGAACCATGGCTCTGTTAGTGCACCGCAGAGTTAATCCAGTTTCCTCCAACAACACTACGACACCTTTCAAAGCAGATCATTTTTGGCTTTATTATAAAAATGTTAACACTACATGAAGATGCAGTTAATAATTTGCTCATATATATGTTTGCAATTCAAGTTTACAAACACACGTATTCCTGTACCGAGTCAACTTTATCGAAGCTGCCATCCCCCAAACCATCTGAAAACAAACCAACAGACTGGAGGAAAGCCACCCTCGGCAATAGACCTAAGCCTCTTGATTGTTGCCTTGGGGTTATTTTTGAAAGCGCTCTAGATTGTTTGGTTTGTTTCTCAGCCACCACGACAGCTTTGCAGCTACAGACAGCATCTCTATTAAAATGCTTCGGAGCTGCAGGAAATGGCTCAGGAGGTAGAGCAGGTCGTCTACTAAACAGAAGGTTTGTGGTTTGATCCCTGGAAGCGCCAAAGCATCCTTGGGTAAGCCAAGGCCAAAGTGCTTGTGAATGAAGAAGGTTGTATAGCATTTCAGAGTGGGGCAGCAATATATAAGAACCAGTTCATTTACCATTCGTACAGCTTATAGGTGATGCGCTGCCTCAGTATGAACACAGACATGACATTTATACATATTCAAAAAAATGTGTATATTCTCAGTTCTGCTTTCCCATCTGTATTATTTTCCCTCGCCATCTCATTTCTCTGTAAGCAGCCGATCCTCCACCTCCATCTCATTCATTCTACTGTATCACTCTGGTTTCACCGACTATCAGCATGACATAATATCTGAAAACTGCACCTCAAGTCGTTTTTTTAAAACTACGACACAGACTTTTGCATTGTTTGGTTTGAAATCATCCAACACAGCAGTACAATATAATAAACTGGCCGTTTGTCCTGCTTCTTTTCCCCTCCCCCCTCTTGTTTTTTTCTAACTCTGCTTCTCCCCGTCCTCCTCCTCTGACTCTCTCTGTGTCAGATGGAGCAGCCGTCCATGGATCAGAAGGGCCATGCCAACGTGCCGTGGATTGTGGAGCCAGGTCAGGAGGCCAAAAGAGGAGTCAACACCAAGTACGAGACCACTATTTTCTAACATACACCCGCCTTGTCCAATCCTGTGTGTGTGTGCCTTTCAGAGGTTGCCCTGTACCGGGGCCCCGCCCCGGAGTTGGGCACGAGCGACGCACGCCGCCGCGCCACCTCACCGGCTGACAAAAAAAAAAATTAAAAATTAAAAAAACATCTCGCCCCGCCCCCGATAGCCGAGCCTGTCTACTGCATGATGACGTTTGGCGCTGCGTTGTCTCTCTCTTCTTTCTCCTTGTCTCTTCTTCTCTCTTTTATTTCTGCTCTCCCCCCTCTCTTTGGCCTGGGCCACATCCTCCTGCCTGCAGGGCTGGCGCATGACCTTTGAACCCAGGGCTGTGGTGCACTTCTGTCTCCACCTGTAGGGGGAATGGTCAGCTCTGTTTTTCCACTTCATGTTTGTCGGTCAGTCAGCAGTCAACCGCTCGGTTATTCTGCTTCCAGTTTCTTGTTTTTGTTTTCTTTTTCTTCCTGTTTATGGGTGCAACCATTTGGCTTCGTCTCTCTCCTCCTTTTCTCCTCCAACTGCCTCCATCCCTCACTTTACTATTCCTTTTAGCCCTTTTGTCCAACCGCCCCTGATAACTTGAGCAAGATTTGAAACCAGAGCACTGCTAAGAGGCGAAACAGTGTTTTAGCTGTCTCTGAGCACCGTGTGGGAGCTGACAGTGAGGAGGGATGTTGTCCTAACATGACAACTGGAGGGAAATTTAGACTTTTTAAACACTTTTTAATCAAAGAGGAGAGCTGAACTTTGGGAGAGGTGATGTAGCACAGTCTAACTTTGACTCAAACTGGTTCATCCAGCAGGCTACTAGAATGTATTTCAACTTTTTGATTCTTTATATCAGATTATTTTTTGGAGATAAACTTGTAAATTTCTTTGACAAACTATATTTTAAACTTGACCTGTGACACAGGAAGATCTAGGTGAACTTTTGCTTTTCTAGCACCTTTTTTCAGCACATGTTTGTGTATATGTTCAGAATTACTTTAATCACGTGGAGTTTTTGTTTTGTTTTAATTTTTTTTCCCAGCCCATAAACCTTGTTTTATTTGGGGGAATAAATCTTGTATGTAAAAGGTTTAGCATGTGGCTTGTGAAACGCATGGTGGCCATTTTGGATTTGCTGAGCAGGGGGGCCAGTGGAGAGGCGGGGTGTGAGGGCTCTCTCGATAAGTGATGTCATCTCATTTGCAGGGCAATGCCGGATGCTCATGTCTATTACTGTGGAATGCAAAGAATGTAGCCAGCCCTAAACATGGACCTTGTCACACACACAATGCAAAAAGGACTACAAAGGACCCTCTTGTTCACTTTTCAAAAGGACTACAAACATGGATGCTACTCCACAGTGTTTAAGGTTGACTACAAAATATTAACGTCATTCATCCACGTGTTGCTCGACACAGTAAACATCGGACCAACTAATAATTAAACACACACACACACACGCTGACAGGACTGCATCTTGACAGACGACCGTCTGCTCTGAATGTACACTTATTAGAAAGCAGCCTCAACTTTCTGCAACTCCAGCAGGATCTGTTTTATGCGCCCAACTGGGAGGCATGACCTTCGAACTTTTTGGCAGGTCAGCATCTCCATGGAGACTGTGAGTATGGTTACAGGGCATGTTTAGGTAATAGACGGCGGGCTGACTAAAGGGCATCCCTGGGCATGTGTCAGTGTTGGCATGAGTTCCACGATGTCTGGCTGGCTCTTTTGGTCCTCTTTATTTTATTTCTTTGTTGTTGCTGTTTTTTTCTTTAATGTCAGAAAATAATAAAGAGATATATGCACAAGTGTGTAAATGACTAGCTGCAACACGCTCAAGATGCAACGGGTGTCTCATTATGGATGAAGAGCCTATGTGAACAAAGCATCTAGAGTCTAAAAAAAAAAGTATTCTATTCGTATTGCCTGACATTTTAATGTTTAATATGAGAGTATTATATTACCATGAGGATTATGATTATACTTGTGCAATTCTTGTCTACTGTTGTCTTAATGTTACATTATTTTTCTATGATATGCTGAAATGAAAACCTTGGGCCTGAGAATGATGGCAATCCTTTAACAAAAAAAAAATAAATAAAAATAAAATAAAATCTAGGCGATCATACTTGTACACAGAGAGCGAATGTCGCAGGTGGCTAGCTAACTTTTAGGTCAGGTCAACTCTCCATCATTTCTCACGGGGCTCTACTCTTATCTAGCAGATGTACTATTTTAAAACGCAGTATTACTGTATTATTTGGATGAGAAATCATCCAATTATAAAGTGTACATAGATATTTTGCCAACTCATTGTTCATACATGTAAAAGAGAAAAGAATAAAGGATTTGCAGCAAATGGCACTGGAAACATGGTACCAAAATAAAGGTTGGACATTTTAAAAAAAGTGGTAGATTGTAGAGACTGTATTTTGAGTGCAAACTAACATGAATTATTTGGTGTCATCACTGCTGACCAACTAATGTACATAGGCTTGGGCTTCCAGCACACTGATTTTTGTAATTTTGGCCATTATTTATATCCTTGTAAATCACATTAAATAAAATATGACTTGTACAACCATATTTATCCATGGGATAAAGTTGTTATTACATCTTTTTTTTCCCCCCCATTCTCAATCACTGCATAATACCAGAGTAAACATAAAAATTCCTAGAGACACATTATTTGACAATAGTGGCTTATTTTGGTATAGGTGTACCACTGTGACTGTGAGCAAAGATGGAGATATTTGGGTACTCTGTTTGTAGTACTAACCCTTGGTGCAGCTTCTGCAGATGATAAGGACGCATCTCCAAGTATCACAAAATTTCACGTTGCACCAATTGTCATTTGCAAAATGTACTTTTACCATCTGGGTCTTGCCCCATTTATGCACAACAAGCACCATCTCAGAACTTACTCGCACATTATAGTGTGTTAATATTTCACATACCTCAAACTGGACCTGCTGCCCAGCTGTGATGCCAGTGACTTCAAAATTTCACCTTTTTCTACGAAGGAAATTGAGAAAGAGAGGATAACCATTTATCTCCTTCAGGCTTCAAAGCATTAAGAATCTCTTCAAATCTTTTCTTTGCATTCATTCTTAAAGAGCTCTTCTTTTAGTCTTGCTCAACCATTTGAACACAAATGAACACTCATGGGAAAAGCTGTAGTTAATAAATCAGTATAATATTGATTGCAGAGCTCTCAGAGTTACTTTCTCCTCCACCAGCTTGTTTTTGGTTTGTAGGAAGTTCCTCACAGAATCCTGGTGGATTATTTACACCTTCAGGTGGTGAGAATCACTGAGGGCAGTCGTGTAAAAGGAGTTAGTAAAGAAGTGAAAACGATTGTGAATCCACTGGAGAGAAAGATGTTGAGACAGTAGTGAAACAGACCAAGAGTTTGTTAAAGTGTACTTTCACTGATAGTTATACTCAGCATCAAGACTGTAGTGAAAACACATAAGATAAGCTGTACTCGAGAAAAAAAACAAAACCCACTGCTGTGCACTACAAACCTCTAATTAGGTGTATAAAATTATATAAATTTTAAAAAAATGTATACTGAAACGGATCACTGATGAGCTCAGAACTGATCAGATGAGCAACTTCCTGCTCTGACACTGAGGTCACTGCAGGGTGAGCAGTTAGCTGCCTCCTCATTAACCAAATCATCCAACTTTACTGCGTGCCTCTTTGCATGTAGAAAAAGCACACACACACTGACATGACACGTCTGCAGTGAACCATTGCAGCTGCTGTGTATTTGCAGAGAGACTTCCTATTGTAAAAGTGTTCACAATATGAAATCATAACGAGCAACAAATCCCTGCATATATAACACACAATCATTTTCAAAAATGACCGCTCCCCTCTGCTTCCTAATTACATTCACTTCTCAGCTGATTAACCACATTTCATTTGCATTTTTCTGGTTTTCCAAGCACTGAATGGGAGGCAGATAGATTGTGACAGGAAGGCAAAGGCCCTTGGCCATTACCGAGTTACCGTTCTGCACATCGTGTCAGACAAATTTTGCAGTTAAAGAGAAACATGCAGTCTATTTGAGTAAGGTACGTCTCTGAATTCACACCATGATTTTATCCAATGTCTTTCCTTTTTTGTAAATCTGACACAAAATTGGAGGTGCGATATGAAGGAATGGAGGTGCACCACATGCTTTCAGGTGAAGAAATAATATATTCACCTTATGATAGAAACTCACATGTTAACATTAGGCTTTCAAAAACAACGAAATGACGACAACTGTGCAGTTCAAAAATAAATCTACATGAAGAGCCTGGTAGGGTTTGGATCTGCAGCTGTTTGCAAAGATCCACTCTATTGAAGGTGAGTGTATTTCTGATCAAGAAGTACTATTTGAATGAGCCACCTGCTACATTTATATTAAATTATGTAAGTATTGGGTCACTACATTTCATATCATTGTCGGCCGTCTGCTTGACAATCTCTGATTTGCAAAAATGTTTTATGTATTATTCAAGCTTTATTACAATTTTAGCCCCACATATTAAATAGTTATGTGATTTGCATTCAACTTTCATGCTGGATTCAGAAAATATTACTAAAAAGTTGTATCACAAAAAAAAATCAGTAGATAGTGTATCCAATACAGTCGGCGTTACTCCAAATTGGTCACAGAAAATTCACCCTCACTCCCAAACCGTTGCTGCAGATAGCCGCCCTTCCCTGAGCCTGCTTCTGCCAGAGCTTTCTTCCTGTTAAAAGGGTGTTTTTCCTTCCCACTGTCACCAAATTGCTTGCTCATACGGCATCATCTGATTGTTGCTTTTCTCTTTGTTTTCTCTGTATTATTGTAGGGTCTTTACCTCACAATATAAAGCACGCTGAAGAAACTGTTGTTTAAACACTGCCTCAGATTTAAATGTGCAAGAAAATAAAAAGCCTGAGAGTCTGTAGATGAGTCTTTTTTTTAAATATATAAAGCTTAAATTTCACAGTAAACCTGATATATATGTCCAAATTGTAAACCTTATCAATTTCAGGCAAATCAGAGGTAAAGTTGACTCTGTAGCACTATGCTAGCTGAAATACTGTCTTTATGTAGAGAGACACTATTTAAAATAAGTGATAGATTTGATCTGTGTAATTAACTGGCATTTCTTGTGTGCCATCTCCCACATTTTGAGGCTGCAGTAATGTGAAAATTAAACTGCCTTCTCAGTCAGCAAAAGGTGTCTAAAAGTCTTATTTCTTAAGGGGGTTTTTTTGTTTGTTTTTTTTTGCAATTTACAACCTAGAAGCTGAATAAAATGAGAGTTAATGAGGGATTTTAAGGGATATAAATTGCTTTAAACCCCAACGCTGCATAAATGTTCGTGCTGGCTCAGAAAAACGTTAGAAATAAACAACGGCATGCTCCATAAATATATAAACAAGGGCTTAGTGCATGGTTTACATCACTGTCAACCTCTTTTACCAACTCACATATGTAGACGTATGGATGAGTGCATGTGGTTTATTATCTATGAAACTACAGAGGACTGACATTTACAGCACGTCTGTGAAAGGCTGAACAAGCATTTGCCATGAGCTATAAACCTCAGAGCAAAATGGCTTGCAGTCTGTTTGCAGGTTGGACAGTTAAAATCTGCAGCCGACAGACCGCTGGGCCGTTCTCTGAGATCGGAGGAGAAAGGCGTGGTGCTGTGGCACATTAGTTTGCAGAAGATTTACTGCCAATCTGCAGTTTGGTGCATTCTGTTGAGAACTGACAATGCATTATATTGTTTTATAAAAGGAGACTACTGCAGGAGGAGAGTGGGAGTTAATTCAAGATATTATTTCTGGAAGATTATACCAGGAGTGGAGGAAGTGGTGCAGTGGCTGCTGTATGCAGGCTTCCCAAATCTCCACTAGCTCAATTTTATTTCTACTGCTGGCAGCGGTGGAGACACAGGACTTAACTGAGCACAAAGAGATACAGTGGGGACAGAATAATGGAGGAGGACATGAACACGTGGACGAGCATGGCAGGTTTTTTTTGCTGTTACGAGAAAATGACCAATAATGACAAAATGGTTCTATTTGTTGACACCAATTTTTAAAATTTTGTACTGTCTGCAACGAAGTGTTAAGCAGGAAGAGTGCACGCTTTGTTTCAGTGTCTGTGTCAGACTGTGGGACAGGGCCAAAATCCCAGATGGTATGTTCTTCCCACGGCCACTAACTAAAAGGAGAATACTTTAGAAAAACAACTCATGTAACAATCACAATTATATCTGGCATTCGTTAAACAGAGACAGCTTCAAGCAAGATTACGGAGTAATGAATGGAAATGAGGGAGAAAAGAAACGGGTCTGTGTGGACATTTAGATTCAGCTCCTTGGACACACCTGAATCCACCGTTCCATGGCTCTAATATGCAAACAGAACCAAAAAAATTGGATTAGTATCTGCCTTGAGAAACTGTTTTACATAAAAGACAATTTGCTGCTTGTGGTAAATGACTGGCTGAGCACAAAACACCTTTTTTACACCTGTGCAGATTTGCAGCAGCGCTGGCATTAACATAATGTCCTGGATGAGCTCAACATAGAAATGGGCTTGCTAGAAAGTGTGCAACAGAGAAACCAACTGGTTTTTGCAAAAGAGTTGAACAAAAGGTGAATCAACACACATGCACACAGAGAGACACTGCTAAGCAGCAGCTTGGGATGTCAACATGATAAAGCTGGACACAATGAAGAGTCTTGGTCATAAAAAGCAAAAACCAAACAGGCTGTCACCTTCTCTTAGCACAGAAACACCCGAGCGAACAACCTGGATTCTCAAAATGAAACAAATACAAACGCAGTGCAGTATTTGACATTAACATTTGTTGACAAGTTAAAGTTTAATGTACTTATCCAAATAAAAAGCTGATTATCTGGATAGAAATGTACCAAAATGTACTTTAAAAAAAAAAAAACAGAATTCAGGAGAAACATGGAAGCTACAGGCTAGCATGATAAAAGCTCTTCTTTGTGACTTATGACAAAATTTTAATCAAACTAAACTGCGGGGGGAACCACTGCAAAACCTTTTGTAACAACAGACCTAATCAGATACTTAAACCACAGCTGAACATGCATATTATAAACAAGCTAACAATAGATAAGTTGCTATGGCTAAAGCTAAAGCTAGGCAGAGTCAGAGCTAGCCTCAAGTTTAATCCTTTTCTTTTTTTTTTAATGAAAATAAAACTTTATATTCAAGAAATGAAAAGGTTTTATAAATGTAATCTTCACCTCAATATTTATTATGCACTCATTTATATAACTATAGCCAAAACAGAATGCAATTTCTTCACATAATTTGACCTGGACTACACCTGAAATATAAGGTAACTGACGTAAGCAGTTGTGTAGACTGCTAACTTTCTTGATTGTATTATTATTCTGCCGTCTACCTGATATCTGTAAAAATTAAAAAATATATCATGAAATTTATAATTTCTTCGATTTCAAGGACTTTTAATGTAAATTTTAATATAAACCAATACATTTGTCGCTGATCATCTAATATATATACTAATGATGGTTTTTAAAAGCCACAGCTTTAACTGTAACCATAACCGATGCATACATTTCTACTTTCATTTATGGAAAATTGAAGGGGTGGAAATTACACCCTTGTTTATCCATCTATTTAGATTTAAATTTGCCTTAAAAAGCAGCATCAATCTTATATTTTGCTTGGCTAGTAAGCGGTGGTTTAATTAGGTCGATTATGGTGGACAACTCTTGAGCATTGTGCTTATGATGTCACATGAGAAATCTCAACACACTGGTGGAAACCCTACATTCTTAACTTGGTCCAAAGACAGAAATCAAACTATCCACAAAGGTTGGAAGGTTGGAAAGGAGAGATGAAGGCTTTGTCTGACAACACAAAGCCTGTGAATTGGAAAAGTTTCCCAAAGAAAGACATGAAATACCCCTGAAAATAGTCGACTATATAAACTATAAAAAGCAGTTAATGCAATACTTTGTGAAATCCCCTGAATTAAAGATGAAAGTCTGCATTTCAATCACATCGTGACTGTTTGATTTCAAATCCATTGTTGTGGTGTACAAAGGCAAAATTACAAAAATCAAAAGCAGTGGTCAAATACTTACCAACCTGACTACACAAATCTAAGATAAAGCAAGAACCTCATAATGAAGCCTACAAAGTAAAATACAAGATATGGTTTATCATCTGTACTACAGCTCAAAGACTCTAAGGGTCTGCATACTGAACTTTCTGAAACAGAGTTGAAGCATGACCTGATTAGTGGTGGTGGTGATGAAGGAATCATGTGCATCAACTTTGTACTCAGTTAAATGTTTACATTCGTTTAAAAGCCAGCACCAGACAAACTAAATCTGTGTTTGTTTGCTGCAATCTCCTCGGAGTGCTGAACGGGGCAGAGGATAAGCATGTAGGTTAAGTGCTACTGCAAAATGAGATTTGACAGCACTGCAAAAGGCTCAGAGGAAGTATTTTACATAACAATTTTCTACAACTGGATGAAGAACGGAAATGTTTCACGCAAGGTAGGTGGTTTTTAAAGCATGTGGGAGACCTACCCTGAAGAGCACGAAAAATACAACTGGCATGACTGCGATAAGAGCTGACAGGCTCTCGTGACGTTCTGGTCTGCCTTACTTATCCGAGTCTGATGTCTACTCCCAAAACACCTTAAACTGATATGTCGGGGTGGGCTCCTAGTAAGTTGTTACGCAGCTGTGATGATTTTGTGACACCAAACCATCACAGAAAGCTTCTTATGTCACCTTTCTTATGCCCAAAAATGGTAAAGCAGAGATCACAAATATACCTTTTACACAATAAAGAATTTAGAGAAACGGATGTTAATATGAAAGAAAGACGATCAGAGGTTTAAGCTGCACTAGAAAAGCTTTTTATATAAGAATCTACTCATCCGTTTGGCCTCAATTAAAGTGAAGCGGCAACAGAGAAGAAGAAATCAAACTTGTAATTCTATCCAATTATCCAAAAGACAGCTGAAGCCTTGGAATCGCTTTAGATAATCTTTGAAATACATTTTTAGACAAAATGAGAGCTGTGGATTTTCCAGCTTTCACTTTTATTGGAAGGCCCATCGGAAAGGGACGTCATAATGGTCAGCATGGAGACAAGGAATGATTGGGCAAATACTGGAACCAGATTATTGTTTCTAGAGACTTTAAAAATAGTAAACATTGCATCATTTACATACCCCAAGCCCGAGGGGATTAGCTTAGTATACCAGGTTGAAAGTAGGGTCTGCTCATAAACTCTTAACCCAGCTGTTTCTTAACGAACAAAAGTGGGGTGCAGTAGCATCTCATGGCCTTACTGTTGCCACAGGGAGACAAACTGGTATTTATCAAGAACACTGTCAGTGAAACTACTTCATGCACAAGAGTTTGGTATTCACAAGTACACTAAAGACGATGACATAGAGTTTGTATCTGAATGGGTCATAGATAGCTATAGACCATGGTTCAATTTGACTTTGACTCCACAAAGCTACACCTGTCATCACATATGGGTACACAACACCAGCAGACACAGGCATTAAAAAAATAATAAAATAAATAAAACAATAGACATCACTTAGTCGACTCCCCTGCAACCTTTATAGCCTCATCTTATTATATTTTGTAACCTGGTTTAGTTTGCATTGAGGTCTGCACCCTATGTCTAATGATACTGATTCATACTGAGTGTCAAATACAGAATGGCTCACAAAAGGATTCTCTCTGTTTTTTAAATGCGCACTGGTCAAATATTGTTTGAACCAATCATTTTTATTGCAGCCTGACCCAAGCCTGTTAACTTCACTCTCACAGAAAGGTACCTGAACCATGCAGGTTATCCCACTTCTTATTAAACTTATTTTTTTTCTCAACTCCATACAGATCCAGTATGTGTAAGAATCACAGCCTCTGCAGGAGTTGAGAACATACCCAGTCAATATGAATATGCCAATTCAAGGTGCTATCAGTGTGCACACCAAGATATCTGCAGGACTGGACTTTTATAATTGGTTTGCTATGAAAAAAAACCACAGGACTATGTCTTAATAATACTGAATATCAGGCTATTTGTATCACACCTTGTATTACTTGTATTATTAAGAACAAACATAACATAACACCTCCCATCCTGCTCTGTTAAAATGTACACTTGTCTCAACTTTCTGTTCTGCTTAATTGATTAGTGGAGGCGGTCATTAAACCTCTAATAAGTACACTCAGTATTGTGTTTCTAGTTCTCAGTCCAATGCTGTTAAACAACTTTAAGGGCAAGTGTCTACTGAACACTCAGAGTCGCTGATGCATAAAGATGTGATGTTCAAAGACAAACTCCTCAGAGCACTTAAGCAAAATTAAGCCATCTGCTATCTTAAATTGTTAAATCTCATAAAAGGAGTATCAGGCGAGTGACAAACCTTAATGACTTCCATCCCCTCTCAATCCTCCAAAACAACACACGCATAAAACCTGTGTGCATGTTTCTGTCTTCAGGGGGTTTGTTTTCACTATTTTTTAATAAAAATAAAATCTCATAAAAAATAACTAGATAAAGTGCACATAAGCACAGATGCAGAGTTTTCCTGAGGCTACACAGACTACAAACCCAGCGCTCATCAGCCTGCTCCTGTCACTCTGCTCCAGATCTGTCTGCCTTTATTTGAGCTCTGCAGCAGCAGCACTAATTGACTGGGACAACCAATGATTAATGCTAAATGTTGCGAGAAAGTTAGAACAAGTAAATCTGGTCATTTCTTCCTTATAAAACCAAGTTATGCACGACTAAGCTTGTTTCTTTGTTGTTTGTTTTGTGTCAAACTGAAAAGGTAGCCGAGACAACAATGAAGACCAGAAGCCGGATGATTATATAATGTAATTTTTATGGGACAGACCACATGTGGTCTGGTGCTTCTCATTCCCTGCTAGTTTAATTATGGTCCAAATTTTCACTATGTTAATTTTGTTTTGTTTTTTTTCTACAATTTCATGCAAGTAGGGCTGGGTAAACTTGTACTAGCAAAAAGTAAGGCTATGTTAAGGTTCAGGATGTTTTGGTGCCTCTAATAAATCTGTTGTATTGTTTTGCCACTGATACTGAAGCTCAGATATTGCCATGGCACTAATATAAAACAAAAACCCATCAAACACAAAGCACCGTGTCAGTTTACACAAAATAACTACCAATTCAGTAATCAGAGCTCAAGTGTAGTACAAAATGAATACTGTAAAATACGATCAGCTGGTAAATGGAGTTGGAAAAAGAGTGAGAAGATAAAAGTAACACCAATAAAGAATTGCAAAAAAGAGAGAGAGAAAAAGAACAAAAAACAACTTTGGGTAGTGATGTGAGATGAAGAGAGACTCTTTGGATCCAAAATTTAGGACAAGAAAGGAAAATCGGCCTCACAACCTAACAGCCACAGACAGCACCTCTCTCACAGCTGTAACCTAGAAAAACAAGATTCATCTTCAACACCATCAACCAGCTCCACGGAAAAGTTTGCTGTGATGACAGCTTTAGCCTCTCATGTTCTAAAAGTCGATTTAAAAATACAATTCCATGACATTTCTAAGAAATTCTCTTGAAAGCTTTTAGTGTGTCCATAATCGGTGGAGTCAGTCGAGTCAGAGCCTCTTAAGGCATCGTAATGAAAAGCTACCAGGAAAATAAGTGCACCATGTACAGACAGACAGCATTTGGCACAGGTGTCCAAACTCTTTGTCTGAAGAGGATAGGACATCGGTGGTGGATCTGCCAATTCTGATGTTCCCTGGAGAACACCAACTGAGCTACACAGTGCAGCGCTGTGAGCACAGGTTCCACTAAAGGACAACTGGAACATATGGTTACCCTCATAGAGTCTGTTTCTAACAGTTTGGTTGGGAACATAAACATTAATAGCCTGCTTGAGGTCACTTTGTAGGGCTCTCTAGTGTTCCTTCTGTTTCTGCTTACACAGAGGAGCAGATACTGGTCCTGATGCCAATCTGAAAGGGCCGCAGAGTGTTAAGGACAGGTGAAATTATACACATTGGTTTTATGCAATTCTTTACACTGATGATCGAGTCTTCCCTTACGTTTGTTAAAAAGTGTAAATATTTTACAGTGAGTGAGTCTATAAAGAAGCCATCAAACTGAATTGTTATCAGACAACAAAAAGCAGACGTACACAGACTGTATCTGAAGCTGCCATTACTGTCTCTAATGAGATTGCAGCAATCTAACCATCGAAACTGTTACTCAACAGCAGAAGACCCTGTATTGAACGAGGCAGCATCAAGCCAACTCAAATTTCTCCATTAGCAATGAAAGAAAAAATCTGCCACAAATTCTCTTTGGTAAAACTTACCACAGTGTATCGCTAGCTGATGAACACAATACTTAGTCGTGATAGTAGAGGCACAGCTGCCAGTGTGGTTCACAAAGACGGAGACAAAGAGAGGCAAAAAGTGCAGATAACTTAATTCAAGGAAGCTAACTCAAAGATGAGAATGAATGACGGTAAATACACTCATTTAAATGGAGTAAAGATTCAGTCACACGGTTTGTGACACTAAATATTGCTCTGGAAAAATGTTTATTCCTTGAGCAGTTGGTGAAGGTTGCTGGTAGTCGCTAGGTAAAATCGTTTGCTAGTGCTGCACCAAAAATCTCCTTGCGATTGCTTTGGTTGCTAGGAGATTGCCATGAAAGACACCAACTTGAGTGCCAATACTTACCATATGCTCACCAAGCTGTAGTGAAATCATTAAGTGCACACAAACTGGAAACAAATCCTCCAAAATAAAAGTTTACCCTTTTGACTAATGCTGGTTGAGCCCTAAGGTATTAATGCTTAGCAAACAGTGGCAAGTGGTTGCAGAGAAGTTGGCTTCTTTCATGCAAACTATAGACCACCATGGCAATCCAAGCTATTGACCAAAGCAGTTATGAGGAGGTTTTTCGTGCAACATCTTCTTTGCAACCAATTTCCCAGTGACAGGTAGCAGTCACTCGCCAGTAAGTTTGAGAATGTATATTTTTTACTCAGTGACTGGTGATTGCTAGGGGGTTGCTGACTGGTCTCTTGGTCTGTGGGACCGAGTTATACTCTACTGCAATTATAAATACTATTCTCTTCACCTGTCAGTGTGTTATCTGTATAAATTAAACATTTATAGGGCTACAACTTCTCTTTTTTAATGCATAAATTACATTTTGGAACTACAGTTACTTTGAGTAACTGAACCTATCCAAGTATCGGATTGTAGGTATAAAACATTTTCATACATCCCACAAAACTCTTTATGTAACTACGCTAAAGAGCTTAAGGAGGTCAGATTTTATGTGGGAGTTGCATTTTAAGTGCAGTTTTGTCTATCTGTCCCTGAGATGACACACATGTTGTAAAACACTGGGGATTGTAAATTGGGACCTTATAATCTGATCAGTGCACCATATGCATATTCCAGCCGCAATGCTGGTAAGATAAAACTGACTGTCGCAGCACTCTGCCTTAAGAGGCTTTTAAAACTGCTGCTTAACTTCTGTTGGCGTATACTTTCCCAGCTGCCATGAATTTTGTTCACGGGTGCAAAACAAGATTCAAGGCATTAAAGAGTAGATTGTTAAAAAAAAACAAAACAAAAAAACAACCCAAACTGTGTGCATGTTCAGGGCTTATTTTCTAGGAGCACCATCCCAAAAGCTGCTCCGTTGACTGTTTGAATGATCCCTGCATTATAATTCAAGACATCTGGGCTAAACTACATGTGGTGACAGGAGACTGCATGATTAAAGACTCGACAGGGACAAAGGGGGACAAATGACCTGTCAAGCAAGGCGGTTTATCTGCTACATAAGCATGTTGAATGTCTGGTCATTTTATGGTTTTGTTGCTAAGCAGAAAATGCTTAGCCTGTGGTGCATCATCCATGGGCTATTTGAAGTAGAAATGAGTAACAGTGAACTTTTTCACAAGGCAAGTAGATCATAAATGTCTACTTCTCACTGCTTTCATGCCTGTTCTAGACCTCCAGCAGTCACAGCAACTACCAGTTTTACTGGTAGTGAAAACATAAAAGCAAATAAACTGAAAAAGCAAAGGACTCATTTTAGGAAGCCAGGATGTAGCACCCTAAACAAACAAACAAAACAGTTAATGAGTTTGCCCTGACAATATATTTCTGGATAATAATTTCTTTGAGGTCCCCCTCCTGCCACCCGTCAGATACACAGACCACCAACAACTTACAGTCAAAAAAAGTTCTCCAACACATATACAGCACACGCTAAAATAAATGTTCTTACACTCTACTAATCACCCAAAAATATAGAGGAGCCAGACTGAGGTCCGACGAACTGACAGTGACATTAATCTGCAATGACCACATGACTTGTGGTTAAAGAAGAAATATTTAAGTGTCCATGTTAGCCATACGGTTTCACCAACCCAACCAGTACATAGCCTATTCCCACTAAAAAAACAAAAACAAACAACAAACCCCAAAACACAAACAGAAAGTACATCTAATATTTTGAACATGGCTTTATTGAATAAAGTAAAATGTCTGCATGTTGAGTATAAGAGGCAAATAATCTTAAAATCATAAGCACACAAAATCAACAAACCAATATGGTCTCATAACACTGTTACACCCCCATGTTACTGTGGAGTGCCATCTTATGGCTCAGTCACAAGTGGATCTATTTGTTTGCCATCAGTGACCAATAACAAGTAGTTTCAGTAACCAGCCAGTTGTTGCTACAATTATTTGAAATCTGCGCAACTATGGTTTGAGTGTGCAACACCTTACTGGTTCAATTCCATTTGGAGGCAAATCTTTTGGGTTGCGTCAGGAAGGGTAACTGTAAAACTCATTAAAACCAAATCAAACATGCAGAGCTCCTTCCTGTTACACAATCCTGTGTCCTCTCTCCAGTGTAATCCTAATTAATTTTGCAAAAAGTTGAGAAAATCACCACCACTGAGAAAATGTTTTTAAGTCTGACTTTACAGTGAATATTTTTTAAACTATGACAGACATGGTTATTAAATTCACTGATGCCCTTCAGCTCAATGGCTGAAGAGTTAAGCCATTTCCTCCTCCACCTCCTCTTCCTCGCTTCCATTTTCCCGTGGACTGTTAGCGTGGATGCTGCTGGTCTGGCTGGGTGATCAGCAGGACAAGGTGAGGCTCGGGTGACCACAGCATCTGCTGTTTCTGGGCCTTCTTCCATTTTAAATCTGCCACCCTCTCCTTAAAAATGAAAACTTAAGTCTGCATTTATGCCGTGACGTAGCCATGTCTGCGTTTCCTAAAGTCACCTAAACCAACTGGGCAGATAGGTGAGAGAAGGTGAAGCAGTTAAGGAGAGATGGGAAGAGGCCCAACATGGAACGAGATCTGGCGCTGAGCCCTCTGGCTCACCGAGGGAAAGCAATAAAGGTGGCACGCAGCTGAGCCAACAGCTGACAGGAACAGGAACCAATGTTTGGCCAAGGTCAGTAAAAACAGAGCACACACATACACACACATGCAACCACTCACATCCACATAGGGTAAGGGTATACACAGAAAAATAGGGTCAAAAGTCACATGGGAATGAAACTGTGGTGACCCAGTACTCAATGGGTGTCAGACACCCAAGGGTCATATGTTGCAGCTTCAAGGCAGGGATGACTCCGGGAGTTGCTTTCTCACTGCATGTGCTTTATTTCACAATCAGATAAATGACAAAAACATATAGCAGCTTCTCTTCAACTTCTAGCCCTTTGCTGCGGTGGAAAAAGAACGACTCCACAAACCCCTTCAAGGAACATACGTACACAAGAGTTTTCCTGACACACCCATGAGGCATTCAATGCCGTCTTGTAAATATGAGTACTCTGGCAGAATAACAGTTCAAATGAAAAATACACCAGAACAAATAAGCAAAAAAAGTGTGGGGTACCTTTGAACCAATGAACAGAGTATAACAATTTATACTTTTTAACATAACCCGACCCCGTCAATATCTGTATCTCTCACACTCTCCCCCACTCGAGAAATGTCGTCCCGACATAAATGTACCTTTCAACAATACATAGAGAACAATAGAATGGCATGGACTATTTACCAGGTTACATTACCTCATTTTTTTAAAAGTTACCCAAACTACCGTGCACTGTAGATGTGTATACTCCTGCTATAATCAGTATAGCTTTTTTTTTTTTTAGTCCAACATTCGATCTATCAAATTACCATGCTATTTGTACTCTCCTGTAAGGGCATTAACGTTGTCGACATCTCATCTGAAGACTAAGCATCTTCCCTTTACTCATACACATGTTCGGCCTGCAATCCATGTGTCACAATATTACAATCAACATAGGTACATTTGTTACCATTTGAAATAGGGGTACAAAGTGTAAACATTATATCTTCCTCTTTTACCAAGGTCGCCAGTAACCTTGAATATTCACACATTTGGTGGCCACTATTCTTTCTTCAAGACTTGGTTGTCCAAGTTTACTATAGGTCAAAGTCTGTGGTCTCCTCCTTTCTCTCTTTGGGTATGGACTTGGCTGGTCTGTTTCCAAAGCCTCTTCGACATCAGAGCTGCTGTCCACCTCCCTGCACCCACAATAGCCACATCCTCTGGTTCCATATTGTCCATCTTCTCCTCATCAGTTTGGCTGGGGCCCCTGGTCATCTCCTGACAGGTGAGGAAACTCATCTGGCTCACCCCCGTCCCTTAGTGGCATAAACTCTGCTGCTGTGGGGTCCAATGTAGGTGAACACTGAGGCACAGGATAAGGCCAGGTGAAAACTGCATCAGAAAACTCATCTGTGTCCTCCTCCTCCTCACTCCCCACTTGTGTCTGAGTCATGCATGTTTGTTTCCGTTTGTTATAATGTCTTTTCCTCGTTTTAGTACTAGTTACAGTTGCCTCCTTATCTGCTTGGAGTGGAAGGAAATCGCAAGGCAACAACATATTCCTGTGCAAAATCCTTGTCCTGCCTTTACCATTCTCTGGCTCTAACTCAAACACAGGACTGTCCTGCCCCTTTTGTCTTTTAATGATGTAGATGTTGTCTTCCCAATAGGAGCGGATTTTACCTGGTCCACCCTCTCCACAACATTTCTAACAAGGACACGACTCCCTAGTTGAAGTGATGGACCATGCACACTTTTGTTGTATTGCTTTTTACCTCGATCAGCCGACTTAGCTGCATTTTGGAGGCGACCATGTAAGCCTCAGCCATTCTCCTTCTCCATCTGTCAACATAGTCCTGGTAGGAGCCTGAACTGTCCTCCTGCTCAATGCCAAAGAGAAGGTCGACCGGTAGCGTGGTGACCTACCAAACATTAGGAGAAAAGGAGGATAGCCAGTGGCCTCATTAACAGTACAATTGTAGGCATGTACCACTTTATGGAGGTGGCTTTTCCAGTCTCTTTTCTGTTCCTCTGTTAGTGTTCTTAACATAGAGAGCAGGGTCCTGTTGAATCTTTCAGTCTGCCCATTTCCTTGGGGTGATAAGGAGTAGTGTGTGACCCTTTAACACCAGCCAGTTCTTTTAAATGGTGCAATAGTCTATTCTCAAACTCTCGCCCCAAATCGTGTGGTGTAATTTTTCTGGAAAACCAAACCTGAGACAATAGTCATTGAATAGTTTTTCTGCTACAGTCTTTGCTGACTTATTTGTAGTTGCAGAGAGGCCTGAGCGAAGCGGGTGTAGTGGTCCATAACTACAAGTATGTATTCACACCCCCCCTTGCATTCCTCTAGGTGCAAAAAGTCAACTGAGACCAACTGAAATGGGTGAGTGGTCTCTATGCTTAACATAGGTGCCCGTGCCTGCCTGTTTGGCTTCCTCTGTTTGAGACACTCACAAACATTACTGACAAAGTGTTCAATGTCTCTTTGCATCTTGGGCCAAAAGAAACGATCCCGAATTAAATTTAGGGTCCTTTCTGATCCCAAGTGACCCATCTGTTTGTGTAGTTCATTGAGCACTAGTGGGTGGTAAACTGAGGGAGAACTAGTTGTTTTTTTGTGTCGAGTCTCTCTGAACATAGTTCCATCCTCTCTGATTTTTAGTTTGCTCCACTCTCTAGCCAATGCTTTAAACTCAGTGCTCTCAGTCTTAATTTCCTGTGTGGTGGGCCTTTTGTTTTGCACTACAGACTCATACATTTTACCTATCACGGGGTCTTGCCGCTGTGCTGCACAGATTTCCTCTCTCGGTATTGGCTGAATCATGTCCAACAGTTCCTCTGCTTGTGTTTGATGCTGAAGAGTGTGGAAGGAGACAGCGTTAAACATCAGAGCTTCTGTTTG
Source organism: Oreochromis aureus (assembly GCF_013358895.1). NCBI lineage: Eukaryota > Metazoa > Chordata > Actinopteri > Cichliformes > Cichlidae > Oreochromis > Oreochromis aureus. Next base: position 13,855,069 of record NC_052958.1, on the reverse strand, counting down.
CTGCACTAATATGCCCTGCTGTGAGGCTGCAACCACGTCCTGGCTAACCGTTTGTGTACAGCAGTTCATATAGTCCTCAAAATCGAGGGGCATCTTGGATAAAAAATCTGCATCTGCATTTGTTTTTCCTGGCCTGTATTTTATTGTAAAGTTGAAATCTGCGAGCTCAGCCACCCAACGCTGACCTGATGCATTCAACTTTGCTGTCGTTAACACATAGGTGAGTGGATTATTATCTGTATAAACCACAAAAGATGGCGCATGCAGCAAATAATCTCTGAAGCGCTCACAGACAGCCCATTTGAGAGCTAAAAACTCCAGTTTGCCAGCATGCATGTGGTAATTTTTTTCTGGTGGGGTTAATGTTCTAGATCCATAAGCTATAACCCTTAACTTGCCATTACTGCGCTGGTAGAGCACTGCTCCTAACCCTGCTTGGGAAGCATCAGTATGAAGCACAAATGGTTGGTTTAGGTCAGGGTAGCCTAGGATCGGAGGACTGGCCAGCTTATTGACTAAGTAAGACAAAACCTGATGGTGCGACTCTGTCCATTTCACAGGAGCTGATGAAGGCAACTGTCCTTTAGCCTGTTTGTTTTTCTCCTTCCTTCTCTTGTTCTGTGTTTTTAAGTCTTCTGGGCTACTTTTAGCATTTGTTTGGACTGCTAGCAGTTCATACAAAGGTTTGGCGATGCATGAAAAGTCCTGTATATAGGCTCTATAATAAGATAGGAAGCCCAAAATCTGTCTCACTTCCCCCACTGTACTAGGGTGTTTCTCTTTAAGTGACATCACGGAGGCCACCTCTGCTGGATCCATACTATGGCCATCTTTTGACACCACTCTACCCAAAAACCTGACCTTAGGCTTGAACAGTTCACATTTCTTAGCAGTAAGTTTGACCCCATGTTTCTGATACCTTTGTAGCACGGCTCTTACATGCTCAACATGGTCCTCAAAAGATTTACTGTGGACCAAATTGTCATCAAGGTACGGTAGACAGATATCATCACGCAGACCCCAAAGGCACTCCTCCATGCTCCTCTGAAACTCTGCTGGGGCGGAGCTGAGTCCGAACGGGATTCTAACCCACTGGTATAAACCCCAGGGGGTGATGAATGCAGTGAGTGGCTGACTGTCTTCGTCTAGGAATCCTTGATGATAAGCCTTTCCCTGGTCTAGTACTGTAAACCAGGAGCTACCAGTAAGGCTGTCCAACATGTCTTGTATCCTAGGAATCGGATGTCTGTCAGGCACCGATTTGCGATTAAGTTCTCGATAATCCACACAAAGTCTGAGGTCACCGGACTTTTTCCTAACACAGACTATCGGTGACGAATAAGGCGACTTGGATTTTGTGACCCACCCCCTATTGATCAAGTCCTGCAGGTAAGCTTTTACTTCCTGATGCAGAGGTTTAGGCACACTATTGTAAGTCTTTTGAACTGGTGTTTGGTCGTTGAGAGTGATGTGCATCCGAAGGCTAGGAATGCAGCCTACATCATTTTCATCTTTGGCAAAAGCTTTACATTCCTCCCTGAGCATCATCCTCACTGCTGCCTGTTGCCCGTTCGTTAGATGGTCTAGAACTACAGGAGGATCCCAAACACCACTTGTCTCACCTGTGGGGGCTAATGGGACTTCAATACCTGCGTCGTCTGCTGTTTTAGTTGTTGGCGTTTCTACGGGTTTGAGGGCAGCTGGGTATATTGTTTTTACGCCCTCAATGTGCCCCAGGACAACACGCGGATCTACAGTAATATTATGGCATGTGGTGTTTGTGACAGATACTGGGACCATGGCTGAGTTGCCCCTTTTTACTTTAAACAGTACTTCCTGGAAATGAAGCCCCTCAGGCAGGCTGGGGTTAAGAACAGGACAAAATAACATTACAGTGTCCTCGTCAGCCTGTATGCGTGTGCGACAGCGAATGGTAGTAGCTTCACTAGGGCCTAAGACAACTTTACTCCGCCCTGTCTTGACTTGGATCTCCTCCGCGGCTGTTCGATGTGTCTCTATCAACTGGATAAAAGTCTTAGCAGATCCGGTGTCAATACCAAAAGCACTACTCACAATATTTGCAGCACAGTCACTGTTTTTAACACCCTGTTGTTTAAGTTGCTCGTTGATGATTTCCTCTATAACATTGTATCCAATAATGGGATCCTGAGCGACATTTGGGTCACTAGAGACCAATACGGGCACTAGGAGACTAGAGCTGGTCGTCTCCACCCCCGTCAGTCTAAACTCTACAGGGACCCACCCCATAAATGGTATCTCTGTCTGATTAGCTGCAAGCCCATTTAATGGTTCTGATCCTAAGAGTTCATCTATCCCCCTGATAGTGGTGTGAGGTAAGTGCTCAACTCTCCAGCTCTCATTTATTACTGTAGCCTGTGCACCCGTGTCCCACAATGCAGTGACTGGTATATTATCAAAAGTGCATCTCACCATTTTCCGCCTACCAATCAGTTTCACAAGTTTTTGTCCTTGCTTATCTGATAGGAGGTCAGAATATCCCATGTATGACAACCACCCCTTTTTCTCTCTTTCACTCAAATGTTGTTCAACTAGCCTCACCGCTTTACATACATGTTTGTGATGGTGCCAGTGTTGTCCCTGACAGGCTTTGGAACAGTAACTGACAGATGAGCAGCCTGCACACCTCTGGAGTGGGGTGCTGACCGACTCTCTCTGGTGGCAGCAACCGCAGCGGCGGGACTCCTGATGTGGTGGTGGGGTCACTGCTGGTCCCGTGGCAGTGGCCCTCTGGCGTTTCCCTGCAGCTGAAGTGGAGCTCGGCATCCTCTGGAGATGTGGCCGGGCTGGCCACACTTAAAGCAGTGGGTGCAGTTGTCTCCCTCTCCGTTGCTCTGGCAGGTCCTGCAGCCTTTCTTCCTCCGGGTGTCCGCGGCAGCATCTGATGTCCTCTTTGTAGCCTGCGACTTGCCAGCGTTCAGGGAGGCAAGAACAATCTGCCTTACCCCTGCAACCTCGTTCCTCAGCTCTTTCACTAGGTCGTGCATTTCGGGTGGAGGATGATTCTTCTTATCTTCCTTGGTGGCGGGGATCTGTGAGCTGCTGCGTGGTTCATCCCTAGTATGTAGCTCATTGATCCTTGGTGGTTTTGTATTGTTCCTCTTTAACTTGTTCAGTCTTTCTGTCTCGAGACTGGCAGCTTCATTTAGTTTCTCAATCAGCATTTCATCAGTCACATCTGGGTTGTCAAGAAGGGCTTTAATCTGGAACTTTATGTTGTCATTTTGTAGCCCAGTACCCACTGATCTCAAAAACTTCCTTTTTACCAGGTCCCGACTGTAGTGTTCTGCTTCTTTGTCCTTGGATGCGTACAGGAGGCGATCTTTAAGCTCAATGGCTCTGAATAAAAAGTCTTGAGCTGACTCTTTTGGATCTTGGGAAATATTTATCAGTTTTTGGTACAAATCAGATGTGTCATCTTCTCTGTAATGTCCTTTCAATATTGTCTTTAACTGTGTGAGTGTCAAATCAGTCTTTATTTCAAGCATATCACGCAGTTTGAGACCCGGATTGATAGCTCTTATCACTGCTTCAATAACTTCTGACTCACTGTGGCCTTTGCGGAGTCCATTTTCCATCTGATGCAGCAGGTTGGTATAGGACAGCCGATCGCGCTGCCCTCCCTCCCCTATTTGGCCACAGATGCGAAACTCCCTGCGAATAGTCACCTCTGGTACTTTAGAAGACGGCAGGTTCTGGCCGAGGCTCGGGGCAGCGTCTGCCATCTTGAGTTTCTGCCCTATCGCTCTAATTTCTTCCTGCAGCTCGTCATACTTGTCTCTTCCGTCTGAAGGGCGGGAAAAATCACTCTCGGCCGCATTGTCTTTAGCTTTATATTCGCCCAAAAACGATAAAAGTTCTTTCACAAACTGTACAGCATCGTCTTGTGTATAACTGTTTTCCACCTCGTCCAGTTTATGTTCTATAACTTTCATCAGGTGGCGTCTGGAAGTGTCTTTTGTGGGCTCATCTAGCGGTGTAGCAAAGCCTTTCACATTATAACCCACTTCTATGAGCTGATCACGACTTAGCTGGCAGAGTGTGCCGGTGATCTTATCTCGTAGGGCTTCTACCTCCATTGTGGGTACTCACAAGCTTGTCTTTAGTCCGTCAGATTTCAGGTCCGTGCTTGGAGAAAGGTTTTCTTCAGCGGTGCGGTAGCGCTAACGTTAGCTGCTAATGACGCTAACCAGGCCTCTGCTTCACTCACGCGCTGGTAGTTCTTCAAACCTTCCTCCTGGCTGGCTCGCCATGATATGTTGCAGCTTCAAGGCAGGGATGACTCCGGGAGTTGCTTTCTCACTGCATGTGCTTTATTTCACAATCAGATAAATGACAAAAACATATAGCAGCTTCTCTTCAACTTCTAGCCCTTTGCTGCGGTGGAAAAAGAACGACTCCACAAACCCCTTCAAGGAACATACGTACACAAGAGTTTTCCTGACACACCCATGAGGCATTCAATGCCGTCTTGTAAATATGAGTACTCTGGCAGAATAACAGTTCAAATGAAAAATACACCAGAACAAATAAGCAAAAAAAGTGTGGGGTACCTTTGAACCAATGAACAGAGTATAACAATTTATACTTTTTAACATAACCCGACCCCGTCAATATCTGTATCTCTCACACATAGAGCAGAACAACAACACGTGTGTGTGTCTGTGTGTCTCTGTCTGTTGTGTGTGAACACTGGCATCAGAGAGTCATGTAATCCGCATACCTGCTATTGTTGGCAGACATTACGAGCTCTGCTAGCAGGTACAGTCGACACACAGAAACAAATACACAAGGCTTTTCAGTATGCAACATTAATTCTAAACACACTGTGTGAAACTTATTTAAAAATAAATTTATGAACAGTGGCAGGCTTATACCTTAGCTTATAGCTTATACCAGCATTTGTCTTTCCCTGTAGATGTGTTAATAATGACAAAAGCAATTAAACGTTGTGTTCATGTAAGAAAATTATTAGGATAGAAGCTGCAATTAGTTGATAAATTAGCAGTCAAAGTAAATATAGATCATTTCAGTAAAATAATCATAGCAATTTGGACTGTTTGTTGAATTAAAAAGCCAATTTTATAGCAAAGGAACAGTTTTTTGTTTTTTTTAAAAACTTTCTTGTAAAATTTCACTGACAAGATAAAAGAGGAAGACTAAAAATTGTAGACTGACTGGCCATAATCAGTCTGACTGATCAGCTTCAAGTAGATCGAATTACAATGTAGATCTAAACATACATCAGGCACTGATAATTAGAAATGCTCACACCCATAACAGCCAACTTGCTAATAGCTACTCTTAATCATTAACCCATGTTCATATTTCACTGATAATTTATATAATTCTGTGTGCACTCCAGGCTGCTTATCCAGCTTATACACAAACACTGCCCAGCTAATCTCCAACTTATAGTTAAAGCGTAAAGTGTTTTTTTTTTTTTTTAAATGAGACCTAAATCTGGCAACAATGACTAGGATGCTAGAAGCACTATTGCTGACAGCAGGGTAGCTAGAGGACTAACAGCTCCCCTGCTGATAACATTACAAATGCATAATCTAGCAATGCACAGGAGGACAGGTTCTGACCCACCTGGCAGACAGGAAATATTCCTCCTGGCTGTACAAGGCTGATATTTTTAATGTTAGTTACAAAAATGATTCAAAATGCACACTTATGCAAACGAAACACCATTAAACACACAACTAATGTGGAGGATGCGACAATGGACAGGAAAAGACTGATGAGTTGATGAAATGCACACATCATAACGAGGGGATTGGAAACAGGAGGGAAAACAGCAGAAATAAATCAGACATAACAAGACGTGGGGAGTGAAACTGAACACAATGCATACAGGAAAAGAGACTATCAAAATAAGACAAGAAACACACAGACTCAAGACACGCACGCTTGATTGAGAGACTGAGTATACAAGCATGAACACAGAGCTGAGGCTGACTAAACACAGGAGACGATTAGACACTGAGGAAGGGAGAACTATGATCAGTAAGGACTGGAGGTTAACCGAAACCCACTCTAAACATGAAGAAAGAATAACCAAGAATCTTAGAGCTAGAAACTAAACAAAAACTAAACGATCTAATAAGAACTCATAGGCAAACCAAACACAAACCACACAGAGAATATAACACAGCTTAGAATATCATTTTAATCAGATTCAGTCAATCCAAAACATGAACTCCTGGAATGACTTTTGCAAAGCTCCACCTAAAACTCTACTGAGAATCTGTGGACTACACATAAAAGCAGGATTCATGTCAAGAAACCAAACAATTTAAATTAACTCAAAATTCAAAGTCTCTTTATTTGTCTCCCCCTTTTTTTTTAGGGTCATTAAAGAAATTATTAAAAGCCCCAAATTACCATAAAAGTCAACCTCCTTGAGAACCACAGGTAAACTTCTGATCACATCTGTGACCAGATTTAAATACTTTGTCAACCATGTGGTTTGAACTAATGCAGGAAACTGGTGAAAGATGGGATTTGTTGACAGAAAGAAGAATCCAGAGTAAACCCTACCTTATATAAATACAAAAACATCACATAATCAGCTTCTAAAATAGCTACTTGTGGCCACTTAAAGTCTTATGACACACAGTCACACGTACATTTCCAGCCTACAAACACAAGCTGACACTCAGACGTGCCTCACACCTCCCTTCCCCGAGGACGCACGTGTGACTTTATTTAGGCTACCCCATTCCTCACTTTTCCGAGCGTGCATGCGTATGTTTGGCTGGCTACCCAAAAATCTGCATGCACAATTGCACGTTGCAAAGCCACCAGCTTGAAAAATAGCAAACAGAGAAAATTAATGAGAGGAAAGACGGCGTGTAAAGGGAGAGAACAGAGGGAGAAAGAAAACAAAATGAAAGTCTTAGACAGCAGACAGAAAGCCGGAGGGAAGCTTGGTTCTTTTGAAACAGACCCTTTTTAAATCTCCTGGGAGTCCATGTGCGACTGCAGACCTCTCACTGAGAAACTAGGGGGGTTTAAATATCACCCTCACATTAGCCTACACCTCTGAATAGTTAGTGCTTCTTAAGGAGACTAATTAGCCTGTAGGACTCTGAACTTTACATTTGAATGGCTTTTTAAAGGAGATAGTGTTATTCAGGGCGCAATTTACTGGATCTGGATATCCACATCAGTTTTATCACATCTTTTCTTTGTGTTCCTTTCAAAATTAATTAAATCTAAATGCATGTGAAAATAAAATGACATACAAGGAAACACTTTTGAGAGATTCTGACAATTTTTCATGCTTAGTAGCACAGCGGGAGAGTATTTTTTGGCTCCTGAGACATTAAAAAGCAGCCAGGATTCAGGGGAAAAAGAATGAAGCCTCAACTTGCCTTTCTTTACCCCGAGTCATGCTGTATCGAATTAGGACTTTACAGAATGACAGGCATCAAGAATATGGAAAGGAAGCCCCGGCCTTGCTGCAACCATGAGGGGGAAGGTGGTGTCAGTGGTGTGTAGACACTCACACAGCCAGATAGCTGTAATTACTTCAGGAGACGACAAAGATTAATTAAGCAAGAGGGAGCAGAATTAATGAGGTTAGCACACACCTCAACCAGACTTTAAAAACTTCACACCACTGCCGTAGAGACTGCAGGGTGTGTAACCGCATGTGGTGAACAAGAGTCACTAATATTTCCCCATTTTGAAATCATTTTGTTGTTACATAAATATGCATGCAGAGGAAAAGTAAGGCTGTTTCAAAGCATGCAGTGACCTAATCCCAAACGTAATCCTACCTTCAGGGGCTAACAGTATCAGGAATGTTTAATTTGCACTTGAAGGCATAGGGATCACAGCTGATTACTCCATCCAGGTGTAATTGCGAGCAAGATATGATCAACAGCAATTTAAGATGCCCATTAGCCTATAGCTCACTGAATGCTAAATTCAGACAGTTGGGCTCTTAAGAAAATGTAATTGCAGCTTGAGCGTGATTACAACCCTCTCTAAATAATTTTGTCTTTCTCTTGGAAATATCCAGCTCAGGGTTAGCTGAGAATCTGCAACCTGATAAATAGGCTTGTGCAGCAGAAAACTCGAGAGTGTTTACATCACCCAGTAAACGACAGCATATAAATAGAAAGCGCTGGAGTCTGACAGACAGCTGGCAACACTGCTATAGCATGTCATATGGCTGCTCTAAGACTCTAAGACTGATCCAGTTCCCAAATCTAAATGGCAGCCGTGATGCACTGCAGCACGAATGACTGAGCACCCAGAGACAAATGGTTTCAAGTTTAGTCAGGGTATAAGTAGGTAATGTCGTCCTGTTTTTGGCCAGATAACGAGGGCTGTTTTTGTGTCAAGCTAGAGCTCAGTAAATTTATAGACGGGACAGATTTACTACGAGTATTCAAAGCTGGTTCTCAGGATGAAAAACAGGTGGTGAAGTCATGGCAGAGAAAATTTACCCAACGAACAGAGCTTGGCAAAAGATGCCTGGAGGATGTTTCATGACCTCCAGACTGAATTGATGGTTTCTGCCTCTGCCTTATTTTACGATTTAATTTTCATTTTATTTTGCTCAAAATAATTTATTGAAGTAATTGTTTGACAGCTCTTACATCAACTTCAGCTTCTTAATTAGCTAACTTATTAACTGTCATGGCTGTGTGCAGGCAGGCAGGAAGAAAGGACCCAAAATGAAGGATTTGCTGAGGCAAAGGTGAACTCAAAATACAGAGCTTTATTGTGGGTTGCGCACTGAACAGAAAACTAGCTATACTGGGGAAAAATAAAGTAACAGACAGGCAAGCAGGTAAAGAGAACACACAGTGTAGTATGAGGGTACGATGCAACAAAGGGCAAAGGCAAACACAGGGCTTAAATACACAGTGAATATTCACAGTAAGTAATCAGGGAATAGGAGACAGGAGGGAAATACAGCTGGGAGAAATTAGGGCTAACGAGAGGGGGGGGGCAAAACTGAATACACTGACATAAGACATGGTCCTTCAAAGTAAAACAGGAAACAAGAAACAATTTGCAAAGACGCAGACTTGACACTGAACTAAACCTACACTAAACACGAAGGCACAAGAACAGCATCCTAACAAATAGAAAATCCTAATGAAAGACATAACCAGAGTAAGCTAGAACATAAAATATTATAAAGAACCACAAAACACTGAGTCGTCAGACTCAGGACCATGACATAAACGATCAGTTCCACCTGGTGCCTCATGTTTTTTCTTTCTTGCAAGGAACACATATTTTGAAATATCTAACAAGTACGACCCGTTTCCACATGAGTGTCTGGAACAATGTTACAGTGAATATTATTTCTAGTATAAATAATGCAGTCTTTTATTCCCTGTTAGCACACTAAATACAATATAAAAGACAATCACAACTTTCTGATCTGAAAAGTGTGGCTTTTGCACCCACATTATTTACAAAGTCCAGCAGGGGTCAAAAAGACTTTATGCCCTTAAATCTATAGACCATCAAATGGTTGGATTACCTCTACAGCAGGGGTCTCGAACTCCAGGCCTCGAGGGCCGGTGTCCTGCAGGTTTTAGATCTCACCCTGGGTCAACACACTTGAATCAAATGATTAGTTCATTACCAGGCCTCTGGAGAACTTCAAGACATGTTGAGGAGGTAATTTAGTCATTTGAATCAGCTGTGTTGGATCAAGGACACATCTAAAACCTGCAAGACACTGGCCCTCGAGGCCTGGAGTTCGAGACCCCTGCTCTACAGCATGCCATCAAGTTTGGCAAAGGCCTGGTAACAAGCCATTCGATTCAGGTGTGTTGGAACAAGGATGTGTCTAAAAGCTGCAGGACGGTAGCTCTTGAGGACTGGAGTTGGACACGCCTGGTCTAGACCTTTGTAAAGACCTTCTTTCTGAGTTTATGATCTTAGTCACATTCGGGGTAGGCTCTTGACCAGGCAGTGTCACAGTCGGACACACCTCTTGCTCATCACATCCGATTTGAAAACACCATGTTGGTGACAAAGTTGATGCTCGTGTCAAGACTTCAGAACACGAGACTGCATTGCACAAACCAATGGGTGATGACACAGAAGCTATGTTTTTACTGTGACTTTTCCGACTTTCAGAGTTCAACTTGAGGAGGGATTTCAGCTGAAAAATCCAACTGGGAACTCTGGATTTCCGACTTCCCAGTTCAAATGTAACTGCCCATCCAGTTATTAGTCCAATTAGCCCACCTTTACATGATATATTCCAGTTACATCCTTGCATCAGAACTCATTGATGTTTAAGCTAAGAAATGTGTGCCAAAAAATGCATCCTGTGCAACCTTGGCATGCGTTTTGAGTGATGCACGCACCAGTATTGGCCAAATATCAGTATTGTTAACATCAGCTTTATTGAGTTCCTTCATTAACCACTGCTGATGTTTATCTGTTGTGCCACATCAATTTTCTGCTGTAAAAATGTTTGAAATTAGTTTGACGAAAAGCTGAAAGCCCACATTTCACAATGAGTACAAAAAAGTCTTGGTGGTGTCTTTGGTCACATTTGTTGAGATAATTGATTATTCAAAATTGGCCATAGATGTGAGGTAAAAACTGCATGAACTTATGTTTAAATGTGGCTTGTAGTCTGAAATGCTTTCATTAAAACAAGAAGTCTATTTCCATTTACTAAGATGCATTTTTGAACTCATATTCAATGCACAAAAATTTCTGGCAGAAAAAGAAAATGAACACATTTAAAATATATAAATATATAATAAAGGTTATGCAAGATTTATCCCAACAAAGATATATTAGTACCAATTACATACCTCTGAAAAAATTTCTAGCATAATTAGAAGTGATGGAATCATAAAAAATAGCGTTCCCTGAAGGCAAAATGTCCTGAACTTTGAAAAATGCTCAACAAACCTTGACAACACACAGTCCAGTAAGGTAAAATCCCATGTTAGCCCTCTATGCACATCTGTCATCACATAGAAATCACATTAATTAAACACCGATGAATCATCCTACAGCTTTATCTATTGCACATAACTCAACTGAGAACTGGATTTCAGTGTTGAAAGGTAGTTGGTAGATTTAACCACAGAGACCAAATGACCTCCAGCATTTATGTGAAGGAGGGAAGTTATGTAGGAATATACTGCTGCTTTTTAAATGCAACCAGGACTACAGGCAGATTTCAATGAAAAGAAAAAGTATTGACTTCAGTGCATCATGTTTTTCACAACAGAGATTAGTTTTGGATTTTAAAAACTGTTACAAATTTGATTTACAGCACAACGAGAAAAATTAATGATTCTATTACACAACAAAGTAAAATTTCTGAGAGGTGAGTTTGAAATTAATGTGAGCAAAAGCAAAAATTCTTCTATTGTGCGCTCAATATATTTAAAGCAGACATGAAACGCTGGGAAAAGAGAGAATATTTGATTGCATAAAATAGCGCTTAACGCATAATGCTAACATTTGCTTTACCAACTATATTATGAACAGCCAGTCCTCTCACTCCAGTCTCTTAGGTTTCGCTGTTTATTAACTGCAGTACATATTCTACCTGATCCACCTGATTCTGATCAATTATCTAGTATTTAGCTACTTTTAAAACTGAGCTCATTCAGTGAAATCAAAGTCATCTGATGAATGGAAATCTTAAAGCAGGGGTGTCCAACTCCAGGCCTCGAGGGCCGGTGTCCTGCAGGTTTTAGATGTGTCCTTGATCCAACACAGCTGATTTGAATGGCTAAATTATCTCCTCAACATGTCTTGAAGTTCTCCAGAGGCCTGGTAATGAACTAATCATTTGATTCAGGTGTGTTGACCCAGGGCGATGTCTAAAACCTGCAGGACACCAGCCATAGAGGCCTGGAGTTGGACACCTCCCTCTTAAAGAAACACATATATCAGCTCATGGCCTGGGCAAGTGTCCTCATGATGAATTGCAATCCACTCTGTCATAAACCCCTCTGCATAAACCTGTATTGGATGGATAGATACAGGAGCAGCATAAATCATAAAAACTGTATAATCCTTTATAAAAACAACATTGTTAAAAGTGCTACAGGTCTACACTGAAGGTCTTATAATGTAATGCTGTGTGAAAATGTATATAGGACAGTGATAAAATACCAAAAAAGGTTAAAGAAATAAACAAAAAATAAAATAAAACTGAGATTGTGAAAAAGAGAATTCTGGCAAAGGGCCTTCATAACATATGCACTATAAATTCAATTCAATTCAATTCAATTCAATTTTATTTATATAGCGCCAAATCACAACAAAAGTCGCCTCAAGGCGCTTTATATTGTACAGTGATATGAGAGCAGCAAAGAGGCTTGATACAGGAATGTCTGTGGAGTCTTATGTCCTGACAGGTGTGTTTGCCTGTCACATAAGAAGAGTTCTTGTGAAGTTTTATAGAAAACGGCTGGAATGATTTCCTGCAGCGTTCTTTAGGCAGCAGGGTCGAATAAGTCTGAGGGAGAATGAGCCTCTGCTACCTCTACAGTGTGAAATGGAGAGGTGATGGTTTGTTCACTGACCTTCTGTCCCTAAATGCCTCAAGATTCTGGACAATGGTAGACTGAGCCTTGTGGATTAGTTTGTTATTCTGTTAGATATAAAGACAGGGATTTTTCCTGCACACACAAAAAAAAATGAACTCAAGAGGAAGATTTCAGATCTTCTGCTAAGAAAAAAATCACCAGTATTTGTACTTTTTTTCAGATGACCAGAAAACAAAACAGGTAAATGCATAGACTCCTAATCACTGCACACACGAATTGAGCCCATTCTCTGTTACATTACAGATCAAAATATTTACTCAAGGAAAAATATGATTGCAAATTTGATTCCAGACAGTTGAATGAAGAGAAGCTGATTTTGAATCATTCTGGAAAGCAAGTCAAGCAAATCCTTTGTCCCTACAATGCAGGCCATGTGCGGATGTGCGGTGAATCATGCTGTCACTGTGCCTGAGAGCAGGGGCTCTCGCTCCTCATGGGGAGCGTCAGACGGCAGGAAGGAGGAGGTTTTATAGGGCAGAGCACACCAGGTCTTAACCATAAATTTAGAGCCTGCTAAACAAAACACAACTAAAAAGAAAGGGGAAAAACACACACACACACACATACAACTTCACAGCATATGTGATTTATTCTTAATAAATTACATTTTCCATTGTACCACAGCATATAACAGTTTACATCCTGAGCAGATATCAACATATCCGTTAGAAGGAAATTTGATGATTGAACAGCAACTTTAAAAAAGCACCAGTGAGGAAGGGCACAGTGTGAGAATGACACAAGCATTATTGAAATTCATCCTTTGATTTATTTATTTTATTTGTGCTTATTGCTCCAGCTGCACATGGAGTCCACACCTTTCTCACTGACGTGAGTGGTTTTGATAAAGGTATAGGGACACTTGCCTCTCTCTGTAAAACCTCAGAATTTTCACTCAAATTAAGGATTTGTTTTTCAAGTCACATTAAGAAAAGCATCCTTAAAGATTGTAACTACTTCTTCCAAGTGCTCTCAACAAGTAAAGGCTCAGTAGTAAGACAACGTGCACATATAAAGTAATATCTAAAGTTAAAACAGTTATATATTTATATGAAAAAAGGCAATTAAAGCAGAAAAATGCTTTTTAAGATTGGCAACATGAAATTCGAGTATAAATTATAAATCACATACTGTGATTATATTTTATAGAAAACATTTCCTTTGATCCACGTTCAAAAGTACAAACAGTTCCGACATACAAATAGTCTCTTTAGCTTTGAAAAGAATTTTACATGCAATCTTCAGTGCTTAATTCATAAAAACTTTATCATGCTATCCATTTTTAATGCTCATCAAAGTGCACCAAAAGCTCCAAATGTGCTGGTATGTTGAGAAAGTGTTGACACAAAGCACACAGTATGTGCATTCACGAAAAGACTGCAGTGTCTAGAAACAGTTTAAAACTGTCAATAATGAATACTGACTCAATGCAGTGGTTCGAAAGCATCACAGCACAGACAAACCAAACTCACTTCATCACTTCTAACAAATCACAGGACGTCTATGATAGCTTTTACGATTACATACATACATACAGAAGTGGAAAATCTCTTGCACATGTGCAATCCTCAACCCTAAAAAACACAGATATTTTTCATTTAACTCTTTCATCTGTTGGTAAATAGTAGTGATAGAAAAAAATGGGTTTGAGAAGACCCAATGATCAGGTTTGCTGGCTTTTTAGAAATCAGTGTTACCTTTTAAATGCACCTCTTTGTGTTTAAAAAGATGTGTGTAATGCAGATTCAAGGAAGAAGATTTCACACTGCATCATTTAAAGCCGGCGCAAACTGGTCATGTGACCCCAGCAAAGTGTATTTGTCTAATGCTCTCAAGGCTATTGTTACTGACTGTGCAAAGTGAAAATGTAAACTGTTTTTCTTAGATGCGGAGGCCGTTTAGCGTTGGACAATTCTGCATACATTATGCAATTGAGCAGTTCTTGCAATAAGCTGGATGATGGCGTCTGTTTCTGTCATCTTTTGGAGCGGTGCCGGCGGCGTTATCGTCACACCACCCTCTGGAGGATGTAGAGGATGCCGATATTGTCGATAGTGACGAAGGTGGAGAAGTCGGATGACACGTGTATCTTCTTTAAAGCGCTTCCCGTTGTATAGAAGGTCTGCAGAGCTTTGCCTGTCTTCACTTCCCACCACTGGATATAAAGAATAAGGACAAAAAAACAAGAACATGTTAAAATCATTACGTTTGACCCGAGGTTATCTGAAAGAACAAGAAGTTATGTACAAACCTTTGAAGAAAATATGTATTTCAATTCAATTCAATCTTATTTTATTTATACACCACCAAATCACAACAACAGTCATTTCAGGGTGCTTTATATTCTAAAGAGGACAAAGACAAACACGACATGTGACCAGCATTAAAATGGGTTGGAAAAAGGTGATTTAAGTGACTTTAAATGTGGCACGATTAAGACAGGCTGCTCTCTGTATTTCACAAACTGCTGATCTACTGGGATTTTCCTGCAAAAACATCTCTAGTGTTTTCAGAGAATGATCTGAAAAAGAAAATACCCACACAGTGCCACAATTCAGGATTGTGGTGTAGGTGTTGGGGTGGAGGGCTGCCAAACTCGGGGCTCCTTTGGGCTCCTAAGTATCAACTAAACACCTGAGAATTGTTGCTGACCATGTCCATCCCTTTAGGACTATAGTGTTCATTTATAACACACCATGTCACAAATCTCAGCTCATCTGAAACTGGTTTCTTGAACTTGAACTGGTTTCAATGAGTTCACTGTATTCAGAAGGCCTCCACAGTCGCCAGGTGTTTCCAACACCTTGTTGACTCTGTGTCTAGAAGAAATAAGGCAGTTCTGATAGCAAAAGAGGGGGTCCAACCCAGTACTATTATGGTGTACAGTAACTGAGTTACACATCTAATGGTAAAAGGAGTGAGTGCAAAAGTTAAAACATTTCTCTGGAAAAAGTAAATCAAGGCAGAAGTTGTGTAATGTGCACTATGATTTGTCTGATTCATGAAACAAAGACAACAACAAAAACTAAAAAGACTCAGTAGTTTATGATGGCGGCCCAGAAGACCATTTCAAATTTAATATTCTAAAATCTCCAGACTCAAACTCACACACACACACCCACAAGCTCTCTCAAATACTTCGATGGAGACCCATAAACACACCACCCCCAGCAGCTTTTTTGAGTTATTCCCTTTAATCTCAGTTTAAAGTTGACATTTTCTATTGAAGCTCCTTCTCACTGGGATGAATCATCAAAGGCACATCAAGTCAATCATTAATAGCTTGGCACGAGTGTGTGTGTGTGTGTGTGTGTGTGTGTGTGTGTGTGCGCGCATTCAACTTTTACAATATTAGGCACGATAATGACACATCAAAACAAGAAACGATGCCCCTTCCAGCTAAATAAAGACGGCGTGACTTTTTTAATAGGTTTAATCTTTAGTAGCTGAGCATGTTTTTGTTATGAACCTTTAGCTGCTCTGAGTGTGGGTTTATAAAGGAAAGCAGGCCAATCCCTAAGTCTATCGACAGACAGACTGCAACAGAAGAGGTGGCAGCAGCAGATTGCTGGCTTATAGGAGGTGCGCACACTCACGCACACACACAGCCCATTAATCACACAAACCCTACAGCAACTTTAAAGTGAGCTCATTTGCATACCCCCCAAAAAGGCATTGCAAAAAAAAAATTTGGTAAGATTCCTTTTGTTCAGATTTTCATGCTGTACCACCGTGTGTGTGTGTGTGTGTGTTGTCGTTGTTGCTGCTGCTTCAAGGCACTAGCAATACTTGTTCACTAGACTTCCTTCACTGCTACTATTGGCTACTAAGATCTTGGTAGAAAAGACAACAGAGAAGACTGTATTAAGTCATGGCATAAACTCCAATAATAGTCGCCTAAAATGTCATATTTATAATTTATAATCAAAGCAGTTGCTTTAAATTGGTGAAATTTGCCTGTACTAGTTAATGTCCTACTTAATGTCTTATATGGTGCAGGTAGATGATTTCATCTTAACTAAGCAGCTGTGTCAGGATTTTGACTTTAAAAGAAAAAGTATCCACTACTTTAGCACAGAGGGAAATGGAAACAGGAATATCTGGGATAAAAAAAAAACATCTTATTGTCTGTTGGGTGAATAATTTTAAATCTAGGTTATTTGTGACCCCGAAGATTAAAGATGGTTTTGAAATATAGTGCAGTATGGTGCATTCTTCCATTAACATCCTTCTTTAATTGCTAAAAATAATCTTATCTCTCATGCCCAGACTTCTCCTGGTAGCCCAGCACCTGGACACACTACTATGAAATATTTGTGGTGAATATGAGACGGTTTCTACTGAGTTTAAATGGAACAAAAAACAGGTCGGGTCACACTTAGGTTATTTTAAGCCCCCCTTTTTGTGGTTTTCACATCATTACACAGCTCATATCTGACAAGGAACCCTTATGGAAATAATGTCTCCATCTCCTTCATCTATATTCAGCCATAAATCACACAAGAAAATATTTCACAACATATAATATTAAACATACTTTGTCTAAGGAAACATTTGCATACAAAGGCTGCTTTACATAAAAGCTATTAGTACAGATTTGTTACCTTGAACTTCAAAGCTATGCTATGTAATTTGCTACTGCCTTCAAGGCTAAACGTGACCTGAGAGTAAACATGACTTTAAGTCAAAGCAATTAATTCCTACATGGTTCATAAATGTGAAAAATGAATGTGAATAGTGAGAGACAGGAATAAGCATGCAAAATCATACTTTATATACCTTCCTCTCGGATAACACAAGTAAAACTGAAGTTGATACAGAGGTCACGGAGGTATATTATCAATATAATGTGGAGCAACAGCCTTGCTTCTCCTATTTTTGTTCTTATAAGCAGTGGCAGCAGTTTATGCATATGCATATACTGCTATACTGCTGTATTTAATACAAGGCCAGCTACAAGTGTGACCTGACCTTAGCTTTTAAGTTGAATAAAATTAGGTTCAATTTGATGATGATCAAAACAAACTGAATTTCTCTTTGACAAGAATCAGGAGAAACAGAAGGTATATAATAAAGGGAAGTATTGAAATCAAGGTGAAGTTATTGAGCACATGCTTTACAGCAGGAATAATCTGTAGGCAAAGTACAATTTCTACATGTAGCCAAAGCCCTGTTTACGTGGGGCTTTGACTGTCGGACTGCACACCCAAAACTGTCTGCTATCATCCACAACAATTGAGCTTTTTATTTACATTTTTTTTATTCCATACACGAGAGGCCCAGAAAAACTGCCCCCACAGACAAGTCGGCAGACTGCCCGATGGCTTCCCAGATTGCAAGTGCACGATCAACCCCACTGTGTAGGTTATCCCTCCTCAGAGAGTTTTCTTAAGTTATCTCCCAAACTTGAAATCAAGCAGCCAGGCTGTGCTAGACGCCTCTAAGGAGGCAAAAAACAGAAGACGCCCGACAGAAGACTGTTAGGTTTCATGTTACAAAAAGCTGCCAGAGTACTTGACCCACTTCAAGCTTCTCCGAAATAGTGAGACCTCAAACAGTCCACCCAAAAAAAAAAAAAAAAAAAAAAAAATCAGTCAGTTCTCAACACATTTATCTAATGATGGGCTTATTACACTGCCCCCCAAAAATGTCTGGAATCTACACTACAGAACAGGAAACCCCTGTATATGTGGAATCTTAGTGTAAAAAGGTCAGCTACGGCAAACTGGTGGAAAATTACCATTAGAGAGAGTCTGACTAACAAGATTTAAACTCGAGTACTGATGACCTTTCATCCTGTATCTCAGCAAAGAGATTTTCAAGGTCAAACCATGATGCCCTCAGTACAGCCATGAAATAACACAAAAACAAGACAGAGGTGGGATCAATTTGATTGGTGAGGCGACAAACTGAGTATATACTGCAGATACCAGAGGAGGGCGGAGACACACTTGGCTAAAGCCTAATTGCATCTGAAATGGAACAAAGATGGCTGCTGCCTGTCAAAGAGCTGACAGCTCAAACAAAGAAATAATACTGAGACGCCTGCTGCGCAAGCACACAAACACATATATGAAAATAAACAGACCAATAGACGGACTGAAACAGGCAAGGAAGAGAGCAAACAGAGTCGAAAAACAAGACTGAGCCTCCCAGCAAACAACGGCTGCAGACGAATGATGAAACTCTTTGACGAAATCGAGAATAAGGGGAGTAAAAACTCTCTATAACTCCAAGTGGTTATAAAACGGGGGATTAGCAGAGAGACGCAATGTATGGAGAAAAGAGCTGGTGCAAAATAAATGTTTAAAAAAGCCCGCTGGCTTTGAGGAAGGACAGAGGGAGATGTGTGGAGAGAAAGTGTGAAAATCATTTCAGAGTGAGTCTAGATTTACTAGGAGGAAAAAAAAACTTAGCCAGAAAATCGCTATGTTTAATCATTTACACAGGAGGATGAGGATGAGACTATGCTGGATGGCATGCATATTTATAGTTTTATGTGACAGGAAGGAAAGTGAGCTTTTTCCAAAAGAGACAAAGCTGCAGACGGGAGAAAGGTAAATGATAGGTGTGCTAACCAAAAGAGCAAATCCAGACAGATAAAAGATGCTGAAAACAGTAAAACATATTTCACATTTGTCATAACAACTGTTTATTCTCTCTCGTGGGAATATGCAGCTGGGTTTTGCGTTCGTGTGTCACATGGAGGGCCCATATCCTCAGAGCAGATGGCTGATGTGCTGACATCAACACCATCTCCGTGGGACCATTGATATATGGGAGAGAGCTAGCGATGCATGTAGATGCTAAATAACTAAACTGGAGTTGTTTGCTGGGTGTTCTGTGTGTGGTTGGTGACCACCTTGGGTCTTCTTTGAGATGTAAGACAACGAAGTCTGTAGTGAAGCCGCTGAAAGCGGAGGGAAGATGGGTTTGTGACAATGTTTGCATGTACAATACGTGAATGCTAATGCAAAGAAGACAACGCACAAGTGGAAATTCAGCATATTCAGAGAATGCATCAGTGCATCAACATGGAAATAATATACAAGCAAAACCAAGTCTAGGTTACAAAAATACTACAACTAAAAACACAGGGGATTATTCACTAATAGCTAATGCACTTCACTTATATAGCGTCCGCCTGTCCGGCAGCTTAGCAAGCAGAATCATGATCTGAATGCAGTGTTGTGCCAAATGGAGCTCTATAACCACACTATAGGATCCTCTTGTTAGCCTTTTTCTTTTAATTAATTAATTTTATTATTCACATTAGCTTACATATAGTTTAGCAATGTGTGAAGACACTTTTGCCCACAGACACATTCATATATTTCTTTTTCTATCACACAGAACCCCCCCAAGGACACTTTGCCATGCATACTGGAGGAGCAGCAGGTTCAATTGTCAATGTTTATTTGTATTCAATTCAATTTTATTTCATTTATATTTATATAGCATAAAATCACATATTATCCTTTAATGTTGGAGAGAAAATCCCAACAATCAGACGATCCCCCATAAACTCTTGGTGACAATGGGAAGAAAATAAAAAAACCCTCCCTTTTAACTCTCACTAAAATAAAAGCTTTATCAAAAAGGAAAGTTTTAAGCCTAGTTTTAATTTAGAGAAGGTGTCTGTCTGCTAAATCCAAACTAGGACCCTGATAGCTGAAAGCTCTGTCTCCCATTCTATTTCGAAAAACTCTAGAAACCACAAGAAAGCCTGCAGGCTAAGAACAAAGTTCTCTATTGGGAGATCAGCTTTCCATTAAGTGTATAAAGCCTTGGTATATTCTCTTGCAGGCATGGAGGCACTGTCCGCATAAAAACCACCACCTGTAAATTCGCCGTGGACAAGTCTGTGTGCAGATACACGGACGTCAGCACACGTTCACTGTCTGAGAAAAAAAATGTATCATCACTCAGCCTCACTTTATTTATACTAAGTATTTTTAGTGTAGTGTGCATATTTCAATAATGTATTTATGTCATGGCAAATTGTGCACTCACTGAAAAATGACAGCAGTACCCAGTGCTCAGTAGTCCTGCCAGAAGTCTCTTCCTGTTAAAAGAGGGTTTTTCCTTCCCACTGTTGCCAAGTCCTTGATTTCTCTGTATTATTGTGGGGTCTTTAGCTTACAGTATAAAGCTCTTTGAGTCTTTTTACACTATAAGGTACAGTATTGTTGTGATTTGGCGCTATAAAACAAAACTAAACTGAAAACTGAATTTAAGCATTTGACTATGATTGTTGCACTGGCTAACATTATCAACTAGCTCACCAGGAATCTAACACCACATTTACAATGAAGACAAGATTATAACACAACAATGCTACTAAACAAAGACGATCTACCTTCCTACTAATGACCACAAAGCGTTCCGTACGTAGCCTTGATTGCAGCTGATGATTAGAAATGCGCACCGTTCCACGCTCAACTTTTTGACCATGTGAACACAAATACACACTGACAATAGCAAGTCAGAAGTACAAATGTGTTGCAGAAACGGCAGCAGTGACATGGAGGTGCTGTGATAAGATCCTGGGTTTGTCATGTCACTTTTTACTGGGCTGAGGTGCAAATAAAGCGTCACCTGACACTAGGGCTGCCACAAACGATTATTTTGATAGTCGACTAGTCACCTATTATTTTTGCGATTAGTCGACTAATCAGATCATGCATCGATTGGACGTAAAACTTACAGCTTGAAAATATGTTAAACGTTTATTTTGTGACCCAGAAAGAATAATAAGAGTAATATTAAAACTAACTAGCTGCCGCCATTGTTGACAACTGCGCTGGGCCGCACTATGAATTCTGGGACACAGCTTCTTCTTCTTCGGGGTTTAACGGCAGCTGGCATCCTTTACATGCACTGCTGCCATCTTCTGTTTCAGTCCGTTATTACACTTTTAAATCCTACTACTTATTCCTGCGTCTTTTGTGATCTTACAAAGCTTCAAACGACGCGTCGACTATTAAATCAGTCGTCGACGATTTTGATAGTCGACGTAATCGTGACTAGTCGACTAATCGTGGCAGCTCTACCTGACACTAGAATATGTGAGAAGAGAGCCATGGTGGTGCAGTACAGTATAATATTGTAAACTCTGCACTTTAAATGAATGACTTCTGGAATAGCTTTTGGAAATCAGGAACCCAGTTGGCATCCTGTGGCTTCTTACACCACTGAAGCAAAAAAATCATGGTAAGGGACTCAGCTGGCACGCCTCATTCCCGTCCCTGAGGGGCTTAGGCAGCCACAGGAGCAGAAACCATCAGTTTCTGGGTAAAACCGGTGAGCTTGTAGTACATTTTTATTGCCAGAGAAGGACAGGGGGAAGGTGTTATGCAATAAATGAATAAATAAAAAACTCAAAAAAGAACATAAAACAAAAAGAACGTTCTTCTGTAACCATCAAGGGAAAGTGAAGCAGCAGTCCAAAAGCTATTATCCCTGATAGCAAATGATAGAAGTTATACCAACAATCGGTGGGAGTACAAATAGCACTGGATGAAAAGCACAAATATTTATGGCATCTCCTTTGACTAAAACGTGATGACAAAACAATGACCACTGATCCCCTTATCAATACAGCCAAAGCATTCTGTAGATTCAGATAGTGTCAAGCTCACATACACAGAGGTCAGAATGACATCTGGGGAAGGCCTGATAGTGTCTGTGTGAATGTGAGTAACCCCAGTTCATCTCAGGCAACAACAGAGGAGAACCAGATTGGCTCAGACAGGCCCTCACCATTAGCTGTGGTGAGGCTAAATAGGTCTGCTTATTCAGGCTACCTGAGGGAAAGTCAGAATTGCTTATGTAATAAAAAAAACAAAACAGTTTTTATATTCATTTGAGGACCAGAGTGATGCTTATGTGTGAACACAGTTGGGTCTTTTAGAAGGGAGGAAGGAGGTAATTCATCTTCCTCTTACATAAATAGAGTCCGGGGGGAATAGGTACAGTTTCTATGCTAAGTAGAAATAAAAAGAAAAGTATCTAGAGCCAGACCACAAGGAGTGGACGCTGGAGAGGAAGAAGATTAAACAAAAAAAAAGGGGGGGACCAACCAGAGGTGATTTTGTAAGGCCACCTCCATTTCATAAAGAGAAAGTGAGGGATTTAGCGTGTGAGCAGGTCATGAGTCTAGCAGAGAGGGACACAGCGCGACTCTGAGGCTGAATTATTTATCCAAGGTTCCGCTGCTGAAATATTGATGCTCAGACAATCCTCTACACATCTCTCCCTCACACGCTGGCTTTCTTCCTTCACTTTTCTCTCACCAGCATTCCCACCAGCTACTCCTTATTCACCACAGATAAACCAGAACCCCCTCCCCAAAAAAAACATGGAAATGGAAATGAATATGGCTTCTACATAGCAGAAAAACATGAAAAGCAACAAAGACACATCACGTCCTTGATTTTTTCCCCCTCTTTTCATCCTCAGTGTCTTATTGTTCTTTGTCACGTATTGCCCTATTCTATGATTTAAAAATGTAGCAAAGATAAATGAAAAAAAATATATGTAGAGCAAGAGACTCCATAACAGGGAAAGAACAAGAAACATCAAAAGAAATGGTGAGAGACAAAAAATGTACTTGATGGATAAAAGAGCAGCTGGGGATTAAGAAAAGAAGACAAATATATAATTTACACTTAGATTATGTGTGAAACTGGCAAAGAAACACCGAGAGAAAAGAGGAGAGCTAACTTCAACAGAAAATCTTGTTTTCACATTATCAGTTTGGCCCAAAGCTAGAAAGCTGTGACGAGTGAGCTTCATTTGATTTAATCATAAAATTGCTGTTACATTTACAACATTTACAAGTAACAGCAATTTTATACATTTATAATAAATCATTTGGTGGGTTTATGAAGAAAGGGCAGGTATGACAATTTAAATCTTGATTTTATTACAAAAAATAATAAAAATCAGATTTTACAGCAACAGAAATAAATGGCCACACTTAATTTAGAAAAAGTAAACAACAATGAAATCATAGCTCCAACCAGCAGGGCTGGAAGGACAGATGGTGGTGATAACTGTGATTCAAACAAGATAAAAAAGACTCAACTAACTTTTGTTGTTTTTCCTTTCTAAGAATTTTCTAGAGCAGTGAAAACAGGTGCAATGTGCAAGCTTTTGATTTTTGCCCAGTTTTAATCTACCTGACATCATTTAAAGCATAACTGTTTTTATTCTTTTATTTAATTATGTGGATATGATCCATGTGTAGCATTTGTTTCATTGTTTAGCAAAATTTGTTTAAATGTTTAGTAATAAAGTAGTAGTAATAAATAAAAAATTAATAAAACAATAATAAGTTATTTTAGAATATTGTACATATATTCGTATTGCTATGCATTTAAATTGTTATAACCTGTTACTCTGATGTGCAGTGTGTCCTAAAAAAATGAAACAACTATATTCACAAAGTATCCCATGCCAGTATGTTCTTGTCAGTCTGATAACCTGTTCTCATTTTAGATAGCTCTATACGGCAGTCTCATCACTTTGACCTTTAGATTAATCGATTGATCTTATATTTATACGGTAATTTCTATATTTTGACAATATCACACTGGTAAGAATCATAGTTTCTAAGCTAAAAGGCTTTCTGTCAATTTATGATAAAAAAATGATCAAATTGACCTTGAAGACCTTGGTGGATAAAAGCCAATTTGAATGGACTGTTAACAGACAGAATCACACACATGCATACAAACACTACTATAAACATAACCTCCTTGGTGGAAGCAACAAAGAACAAAATTAAATGCCAGAAAAAGAATACAAAAACATATCAAGATACAGAATAAATAAAATCAGTAGGAATGCGCCATTTCAAAATGTATTTTTATTCTTGGCATCACAATAACTTTGCATGATTCACAGTTCAAAACAATCCTTCTGTATCCATGCCTTGCCGTAGCCACTCAGAACATCCCTGTCTAACACAAACAGTTCCCTTCTAGTTGACTTTGGCCTGATTGCTTCTCTCTTGCAAAGAGAAGACTTGAACAGCGAGCTGGTGGGGCTTCTGCGCTTACCACCAGAGCTGTGTGCTTGAGACGACCACATAACGTATACCCACTCTCTTTGTTGCAGCCTTATGACCCACATGGGATGAAAATGACCAACTAACTACCTTGCTCTTATTGCCGTTATATAGAGCCAAGAGTAGGAAAAAACTGCAGACTGAAGCTGAGTTTTTGGCTCACAGGGATCACTTGCACATATGCCGACCTCATTATTTGAAACTTTGGCTGTTTCCTATGAGCACCCACCACAGTAACAGTATATATATATATGACATGAAAGCCTACATTAAAGAACAAGCTTGAGTAAGCTCATTTGTGAGCGAGCGTCTTTGCATTTTGAAAAGCACACACCACCTAGCACTACTTTTCCCCTTCATCGGTAATCTAACACATCTTCCCTGCCTCATTTCGTCTTGCTGTTCCTTTTTTTTTTAAGCACAAACAGAGACCCTTCTTTTCCAGCCAGAGAGACAATTAACCCTGGCTTAATGAGCAACGCAGAGGAAACAACCGCCTCCAAGAGGCAGATAAATATTTCACCAGCTTGTGTTCACACCCGAAGCCTGACAACGAGTACAGAAACCAGGCCATCTTCATTCCGATATCAACTCTTTCAAAAGTTCTTCGCTCGTCTTTTATCTCATACAGAAACAAATTCCTAAGCAGACAGTCAAAGGGGTACGTGTCTGCTCTGGATGCATTTTGACCACATGAGGAAGAGCATGTGCATGTTAAAATATGCATTAAAAAAAAAAAATCTCTAGAACAGAAAAGAGAACTGTTGTTCTGTCTAAGAAAAAGATAGCTGCGCTTTCAGGGGGTCTTTTGCATCTTGCGAGCGTGTGCAGGTATTTTTAGACCCAGGTCTGCTTCTACGTTGGAGCAGCACTGCGGGATGCTTATTTCTGAAACAGCGTGAAGCACGAAACCATTGAATGGAAGCAAAGCTGCAAACGCTGCCTGAACCAACATGGTGGCCTATTACACTGACTCTTAGAAGGCTATAAAAATGTGTTATTTCCATCTCTGGACCAATTTTGAAGGAGTGGGAGTGGACTGATCAAAGTGAAAGCCAAGGGGTGCAACAAATTCCAAATATACTAAAGGTGGCTGTCTTTTTGTTGCTACACAAAAAAGAAAGATTCGAAGTACACACAAGTGTTGCATGGAGATAAAATGAACCCCATGAAGAAATTAATTGTTATCATTGTTGTTGCAAATAACATAACCTCAAAGCGTATTAGAGGAACGACAGAAAGAGAAAACCAGAAAGTCACAGCCACACAAACTGCAGCTATAAATAAAGTTGCGATTCACTGTATTAATAGATTATTGACCAAGGGCTTGTGGCAAGTGTGAACGCTCTCCCATGGGCCTATCCCATCCTTTTATAAAACAAAAAACACAGGCAAAGCAGATCTTGATGCTTTTTCTCACAATAAGCATCATTCAGTCCAAATATTTATCGTTCTCTTTCAGGATGTAGTCATGCCATCTTCAGATTTCTGTCTAGGCCTGCTTTCGTTTCAAAAGTTGTAAGTATGACTGGCAGCCTATGTAAGTGCTTTTTCTATTTGAATAAGCACCAAAGTGAGCTCTACATGATTTATTAGTGTAACAGAGTTCTAGTTCTTCTAGTGTCAGAATAAAGGACACAGACAAAACATCACGAACTGCAGTTCATTTCGCAATTAAGGGACTTGTTTGTTGGCCTACATTTGATGAAGGGCTGAAATTAGAATCACAAGAGAGAGGTAATAACCTGTGAGACACTACGACTGGAAATAAACATGGCAGCTCCTCAGTCAACGTTGATCCCTGTGACACAGCAGCGAAAGGTGAACTGTAGAGATTCCAGTTCACTTAGTAAATAACATTTTCAAGACTATTCTATTTACATTTTGGTCTTAAGCAGTAGGTTTTCTGAAGGTCTCCTTGAACATTGGCTGGTTTGTACCAGCCCTCGTTTTCTGATCATTCTCAGAGGAATGTTTTTTTGTTTGTTTGTTCGTTAATCCACTTAACACTAACCTATGAATCATTCAAACATTTAAAATAGCACTTTACTCAAGGGATGAACCAGTGTTGTGCATACACATAACAGACAATTGGCTGCCTGTTGCAGAAACATTTTTTTTGTAGTTGTATCCAGGAAAAATCCCCAAAACAACACAGTTTGACAGGCATGAATTAGTATTTGTGGACCAACAAGGTGATTTCCAAAGAGTTACTAACCTAGGCTGACCAACCGTCCTCTTTTTTTGCACTTGTTGACTTGTAAAAGCCTATATGACATTTTTTATTTCACCATACATTAACCGCACAGAGAAGGCATCGTTTAGATATGTTATAGTTTTCTTTAAGTAAACAGTATTATTAAAGTTCTTCATGACTGGCACAAGTGCCCTCTTTATTTGGAAAATTATGGTCACCCTTTACTAGCCAAAACTTGGCTTAATTGGCACGGTTTGGAGGTTACCATCAAAATATTTTAAGGATAACCGGGCAAGTAGTGGACAGAATAAAACATCTGCAGCAGATGAACAGGATCTGAAAGTTGTGTCTTTAAGAGATAGAAAAATGTATCTGGCTCATCAGTTGATCCATGTGCTGTTCACTAAAGCATTATCAGAAATGTTCTCAGTGGCTGTGAGAAATCATTTTTAAATAATGGAAATCATAAGAAAAAACTAGTGTTTGCCAAATTGTAAAAGAAGTAGACTGAAAAATCAGAGGCAAGAGGTCTGATGGAGTGATGAATCCAAATTTCCAATTTTTGAATAAAACTGTTTGTATGTACGGAGAATTTCAGGACAACAGTGAGAGTCTACATCATTTGTAAAACACAGTAGAGGTGCTTTCATGGTTTGGAGCTGCATTTGTTGGGGATTTTGTCAAACATTATGGAATTTTGAAAACAAAAAAGTGCAGTCAAATTTTGATCCACAATGCAATACCATCTGGAAAGCCTACAGAAAAATGCACACTATTAGTCATGGATTGAAGCAGTGTGAAGCAAACAGATAAAAAGGCAGTCAACATCCAAAAAAGGCTTTGAATGTCCTTCAATAAGCCTGAAGAACTATTCCTGAAGACTACCTGAAGACTTTACACAAAAGCTGCATTTGAGAATCCACTAGATTAAAGAAGAAAGGTGGTCATACCAAATATTAACTTTCAAGCTTATTGGAATTGTACAAACTCTTGGTTCTGGCCATTTTTCTTTGGTAGACACATATTCAATAATTTTTCAATGGTTTAAATTATTTTTCAAGCAATAATATCCTCCCTTTTCTTGTTCAAGCAAGAAAAGGGACTCAGACAAAAACAATGTAAGGGTGATCTTTGTTATTTTTAGTCAGCTTTCAAATGCAGAGGATGAGACAAACTATAAACCCTCTTGTATGTTAAGCACTTTGGCATACCACTGGTTTTTAAATGTGCTATATAAATAAAGTTAGTTTTATACTACAACAACAACAATTCTAAGACACTCTACTGTTACTTAAATATCCACCAGTAGTTGCCCAGTGGTGCAGTTGTTAGTGCTCTCACTTGGACCTCCTGGTCACATGCACAGGGAGAAGTCTGCGTGTTCTCCCTGTGCATGCATGGCTTTCACCCCAGAGTCCAAAGGCATGCATGTTAATAAGTGATTCTAAGTTGGAAGCAGCTGTGGATGGGAGAGTGTGTGGAGGTCTGTTCTGTAATGGACTGGCACTCCCATACTCTATAATGGCTGGGATAGAGGCTCACTAAATCACTTGGTGACACGTGGATTCTAAAATATTAAACATTTTGAAACACACAGCCCCCTTTTTGTTATGTCCAATCAAAAAAAAAAAAAAAAAAAAAATCACATATGCAACAAGTCTTATTTATGCAGAAGAAGAAAAAAAAGGGTTTACACAACACGATCTAGAGACAGAAGAATGAATAGTTGTAATGACTAATGTTTAGCCTTGAGAAAAAGCATTAAGATCGGCTTTGCCGGTGAGGAAAAATGAGACACATTTACTCATGGCTTAGTCAATCTCATTATACAAGAGTCTTGACTGCTCGATACCTCACCCATCCCCCGGGAGAGGTGAATGCATTTACTCTGGACAGTTCTTTTTGCTCAGACCTACGCAACTTGCTGCTACGCAAGTCTTTCTCAATCTCTGACACATTTTTCATCCATCAACTGTCTCTTGAAGGAAGGTCAGCGCAACCTTCACTCCTTCATTTCATCTAGTCTCCCCGCCCTCCTACCTCACTTTGAGTCTTGCTTGGAGTGACGACTGGCTGTAACAATTCACTGGCCGCCAAGGACTTGTTAGGACGCTTAAAAATGTTGGCTTGAGCTGATGAAACAGCAAAGAGATGGATTTTGATATGATGGATGAAAGCTAAAAAGGCACACTGATAACCACAGAGTGTGATTGTATAAAAAAAACAAATGACAACTGAAGGAAGGTGTAAAACAGAGAGATAAGAGAAACAGGACGAACAGGTCTTCTGGGAACCCAAGAAAAATAGGGACTGAAAGCAAGGGGAGTCCAAGAAAGTAAAAAGGTGAAATTGTGTTTCTCTCTTTTTCCTCCATCACACGTTCGCCTGATAAGTGATGTCTGACAACAGAAGTAGCAGGGGAGAACCATCACCTGAAATACTCGTATCCATCTGGGCTTACACCTTTTAGAAGTGTATGTATGTATGTTTGTGTGCGATTTAGTATGTGTGTGGCAATTTTGTGCTGCTATTGTCCTGTTCTAGCAAAGACAATGTTAATTTAAGGTGGAATTTAGTTAGTTAATCAAAGTTAGTTGGTACAATCACCGCCCAATAATGCAAAAAATTCACATTCAATGAGTTTTCAATGCAGTCTTGATGCTGAAGGTTATTTTCCCACATTAGTAGTCTTCTACAGAAGTCTTACTTCCTATCATTTCCTGGTATAAAGAGGATGAACAGTAGAAAAGTAGTTGGTCAGATGACATACCTGTGCAGGAAGAGAGATGGCTGGGAGAGACGACATGGGTTATGTGAAGAGCTACAGTAACTACAGTAACTAAGACATGCAGAGGGTTGATGTGGCAGAAGAGGAAACGAAGGATGGGATGTGACAGAAGCAGATAATCTGATGCGGCGACCCCTAAATGGAGTAGCCGAAATAGGAAGAAGACTTCTCATTTGGGCTTGCTAGATTATCCAACAAGTTTTTTGGATTCTAATTTTAAAACAAGGCTGATCCAACTGATGCAAGATGATCAACCAAACAGGATTCAGATCCCTGCTAACGACGTGGCTCCTAAGCCTGGTTTATGACAGGTCGCTTAGTAACATAGAACAAACCTTAAGCCTGGATTAAACTCTGTTGAGGACATGGACACACAAAGCTGGAGACCCGACAGCCGAGTATTCATTCGGGTTATACTTCTTTGAAGTCCACTGCCCGGGTGCATGCGTAGCTGGTGACTGTAATTTAAACTCTTCGTCCGATAAGCAGACTCATGGATGCACAAAGTATAAAACCTCCTAAAGAGTACCCACAGTTATTGATTAGGGCTCAATACTATAGGACAGGCCTTTTTCTTCTGAATCAGTATTTACAAAGAGACACTTGAGTGCTTTTGTTTTGTTTGTAACATAATGGTGTGAATTATTCTGGGCTGGTGGGGGTGCGTGTGTGTTCTTGCAGTCAGGATGAGCCTTTTCACACCTGCTGCCTCCCTGTTGGACCATGGCACTGTGACGGATTGTCTCATCGCCGTTTGCAGAGTTCGTGTGTTGGTGTGTGTATCAAGGCCAGGTGTGAGACAGGTACAGCATTTCCTGGCAGGACCCAGAACAGAAGGGAGAGATGATGGGAGTCACTGTAGAATGTAACGGCCTCTCTCTGAGGGCTGGACCACGCCACTACATCAAATCCTGACACACACACACACACACACACACACACACACACACACACACACACACACACACACACACACACACACACACACACACACACACACACACACACACACACACACACACACACACACACACACACACACACACACACACACCAAACAAACACTGAAGGCGTTTGTTTTGTAAGAAATACAAGCAATTTAATGTGTTTTTTTTTCTTTTTTTTACGAGAAAAAGAAACACTGGTGACAAGGAGCATGAGAAGTTTAATTAAACACTCTACACCGCCATCTACCCACAACAGGGGACTGGACTAACACATACCCTCACACAATGGCCTGCTGCTTTTAATTACACTCGCATCATTCACCCAAGCATACAGAGAAGCAGGGCGTGATAAAACGCACAGAATGAGAGCAGCACAGACGTGGAAAAACAGCAGCTTGAGAGATGATTAAGGAAGGAGTACTGACAGAGACATGAAAACACAAAAGCACCAGGACAAACAAGAAAACATCATTCTGCACAGGTGGCCAAGGAGACAAATAGAAGGAGACAAACAATAAGAGCTACAAGGCTCGTGTTGTATCATATCAAGCCATCGTCTAAGAGAGATCCACAGGAGACGTCACCCGCTGTCACTGCTCTGGCTCTTATCCGGCCAGTAACATCATCATTCTGCTAGCATCAACACACCGAGTCACACCGTGGAAGGGCTTCTCATGTTTAGAGCTGTGATCAGAGAGGATCTGATAGCTGAAAACTCTCCACTGAATCACATCGCGATAAGGAAAACATTCTCGGGCGTGCTCCGCTTTGCTTACTATGACAGCTGTCTTCCAAAACGCTGTCGCACAAATGAAACGTGGTTCGGTCATAGCAGTGTTATCACACCTTCTGTGTTTAATCCGTTTAAACTGAACTCTGGTTTCTTTTGTTCAGATAGGAACCCAGTAATCGCACTTGGGTGTGGACCAAAACAACCGTACCGAGACCCTGAAGGAGGTGGTTTCATTGCAGATCCAAACAAACTCCAGTGCGGTTCGTTTATGGTGTGAACGTGAGCTGATCTCGATCCAAATCAACTACCAGGTGTACATTGTAAGTTTGAGCTATAAAACGTCCCATACTCACGTATGCTTTGTATTCTGGCATGTGGCAAGGTACTATAGATATGCAAGGGACTGTAGAAGCTAGCTACTACCTGTGAAATGAACCTAAATTCTCCAGTGTTCTTCAGTAGTCCACAACGCACTTTCTTCCTGTACTTACTACATTATAATCTATGAAATAACTGCAGAGTTAACAAAAACAGTGATTAAAGGGTTGATTTTGGTTTATATCAAACCTAATCTAAATTGTTCTTATGCTGCCGCTACTTCCAAATATCCCCCCCAAGACAAATTTGCTGCAGTCTTTAAATTCTGGTCTGCTGTTTCTCTGCATGAACACATTGGTTTAGATCTGTTGTGTAGCATTATGAGTCAGAGGAGTTTCGAGCTCTGTAATGCTATTTATATGTGCTGCTTATTATTCAAATTCGTAAACAAAGGCTGTGATCACATCCTGATTCTGCATCGGATTTTTTTCTAGCCAAGTTAATCAAATTGGTCGACTCCTGACACCAAACATATTAGGAACGTTTTAAACATTTTACTGTTGTTTATTGAGGAATGAATTTGCTATTATGGTGAAGGTATACTTTTACAGTACACTGCATTGTCATTTTCTTTACTCTGTTATCAGGTTTGATGGTTATAAACTCTAATTCTAAATTCTAATTAACAAAAAAACATGTTACTCAGCCCTCATGCTCCTCAGCTAAGCCTTTATTTAGAGCTTTTGTGGTGTTCAAGCCAGACTTCGATATCAGCCTACATCTATGATCCAAACGCACATCTTACACAATCCCACTGATCCCTCATAATGAAATCTTTCCCTTACACCAGCTGAGGATAAATGCAAACCAAATACCCTTATGAGGACGCTCAAATGATCACCAGGCCTTTTTCCAAGACTGACAGAAGAATGATTACCACATAAAAAGACTCCATGAATCATTCTCAAATCTGAGTAAATAGTTGAGTGATAGTAAATAGTATCTTGCTTCATTTATTGCTTCATTTATTCATAACTGTCAGATCCAGACGTCAGAAACATACAGAAATGCTAGGGCAGAGGTTTTAAATATCAGCTTACTTACTAATAAGTTTCCATGTAAAATTGAAGACATTTGTTGCAGAATGGGCGAGCGTGGAGACACGCTGACAATAATCGTTAAAACAGATTATTATTGTGCTTTCTCAGTCTGTGGGCTATATTATCTGTCATGAGAGATACTCACTCTGTCAGGGTAATTACTATGACAGACGGGATGGCTTCTCATAGCTGTCCAGCTGACACACTATGTGATTAATCAATCAAAGCCTTAGGCTGAGGGAGGTTCACCCTTTAAGACAGGCAGAGTAATCCATCACCTCTCCTCAAATCCACTCGCTGATCTATCATGTCAACACGCTTCGCTGAAGAAGACAGAGGGTCTATGAAACAGAGTGATCCGATTCCCAGAATAATTACGACCGTCATCCTGATGTGACGCAAGATGAAGCAGATGAGGTCTGCATTAGTGCTGCGGGTAGAGCAGCCCTGTCTGTATAAGTTTATTAATAAACAAGCAGAAGGGTGTATTAGTAGACATCTAATGGTTTTGATTTTGTCACAGTTTTAAGGGCGACATAAGCCGATTACAGCACATGACTATTAGATTTTCACTGGCAGGTAAGGTTGAGGATGAGATAAAGAAAGAAAAAAGGATTTAAACAGGTTTCTTTTGATTTTTGTTTTGTTTTGTTTTTCAGGTTTTTAATCTGTTGCTAGCAAACCATGATTACAGGAATATTTTTATTTCGGTGAAAATATAGGAAACGGCTTTGTTGCCAGAATTTTGGTGTGAGACCATTATCATGTCTGTGTACCAACTGTGAAGTTCAGGCCGATAATCAGTTGGCTTAGCTAGATGCTTTTACACTTCTGTCTGTGTGTGGATTACACAAATTACACACACACAAAAAAATCTTGGATGATCAAATACATCATGCAAATTTTGCCAACTGTAGGGCAAAAGAAATGTATGCTTCAAGAAATATTTAAGTAGTTAAATATGAGTAAGTAGTTGGATAATAGTAAATAGCTATTTATTTGTAAAATCTATTTAATATTGTTTATATCTATTCATAAATATATAACAAGTGTTCTCTTCCCATCTTAAAAAAATGCCTTTAGCTTAGATAGGGGCGCACATCCACCGTGGCATCTTTTGATAAGTTTATGCACGACTTATTTTAATATGTATTAATATTTCACTAAGAAACTGTATTTATGAAGAGAGTTGGACTATGAAAATCTTTTCCAGTACACTCCAAAGACTCTCAAGAGGTTTAGGTCTGGATGCTGTTGTAGCCCATCCATGTGTGAATATCCTGAACCAGTTAATCTGAGCTGATGAATCCTGGCATTGTCATCGTGGAATATGCTGTGCCATCAGAGAAGAAATTAAATTCACTGATGTAAAAAAGAAATAAATCAGGTCATTCAGTAACCTATACCTGCAGTTTAGTGGAAGGCCTTTACATATTTAACACTCAGGTGGTGACCCATAAAAAAAATCAATTAATTAAAATAACATTTTGCACTTCTGGATCACTTAGAGCCAGCCTGTTATTTTCATATCACTTAATGAAAGACTCGTTCCGATCATGGTTTGATGCACACGTCTGCGACTGATCATGATTTTGATGTTGAAAACTACCCCAAATGATGAAAACTGCTGAAAGGCTACGAGGAAGTGCACCACTTCAGGACTGTTACAGTTGCTTTTGACATACACAAACACAGGGTTGCCACTTTGAGGGGTATTTACCCGCTCTCCACAGCACACAAACAAATGCAAGGAGAAAGAAAGGAACCTTTTTTTTTTTTATTATTATTGTTCAGTTGCTGATCTTTACCATAGCAGATACTGCTCAACTTTATTATTTTGATTAGGGATGCACCGATACCGATACTGGTATCGGGTATCGGGGCCGATACTGTAAAATGCGCGCGTACTCGTACTCGTAAAAGTTAACCGATACCATGAACCGATACTAATGTAGCCCGGATGGGAATTTGGGAGTAGATACTCATAATTCCCATGGACTTGAACGCCACGGTAACATAAGGTGTTCACAGTTATGTGATGTAACTGTACCCTGAATTTAATTTGCCCTGTAATATGTCACAAGGTAAATACAGGTAATTAATTAGAGCAATCAAACTGTTATGTTAATCATAAAGTATTAATGTATGGTATGTAACTCTGAAGGAGTTAAAATATTGTTCAGAGTTCTAATTTTCTGGAGGCCCGTGAAGGTAGCATATAACGGGACCTGTGTATCTGTTGCAATGGAGGAGGAGAAGAGAACGGCATGGAGAGATGCACGAGGTTAGCTGAGCCAAAGTGAGAGACTCCGCTAGTTTTACTGAGGTTAACTAGCACAAAAGAGTGTGTGACTAGAAAGCTAACCGTGTGGGAGCTTCGCAACAGAGTGTGGGTGAAGTGACTTTTTTGTTTCAACGGTAGCACCACCGTGGAAATCTGTGTTTCCAGCTAAGACCGTCGAGGCTAAAGGCTAGCCCGGACTGCTTGGCTGCGCCACGGCGGCAGCCGCTATGGACTGTCGGAGAGCTGGACAGTGACGGGCTAACGTGCTGTAGCAGAGACAGCATCGGGTCCGCAGGGAGTGGATTTAGTGTGGGACTGGTGAACGGCGACCACCGAGCAACGGAACTGTAAGTCAGACTTTGTGCTCTTACTAAGGAGAAGAGGATTTTTCTCCATCGTCCGGCGTGAGCAGCAAACAGGCCTGCAACAAGTGTGAATGTGAGTGTGTGTGGGGCCCATGTGTGAATATTGTATGTTTAGTGGAGTTATATAACCTGTTTTGGAGTGTGTATTAGTGAGTCACTTACCAAAAGGTGATAACATAAGTTGAGTTGTTTAATATAATTTGAAAGGGAATTATTTCATTTATACAGTGTATTTCATTTGGTTAAGGAATTGGAATATCATTTGAGTTTAAAAAAGGGATGTGTTGTACAGTATTTGTCTCTGCCCTTACGTTCAGTAAACGTTTCGTTTGTGTTAAAGAGTTGTCTGGGGTCGTTTCTTTACTACTGGTTAAGTTTAACTTGTGTGTGGTAGAAGTATCGGATTTTGTACTCGGTATCGGCAAGTACTCAGATCTAAGTATCGGTATCGGATCGGTTTGAAAAAATTGGTATCGTTGCATCCCTAATTTTGATTTCTTATGCCATGTTTCCAAAAGCTGCAACAGAATAACTCAACATCCAAAAATGGCCCTTATTATCTAAATGCAGAAAGAAAAATCTAAAGATCATAAATTTTTTTATGTATGATGTCATGCTACCATCGTGGCCTTTTGGAACCGCCTAGTGAGGACTTTTACTCTCAGACTACTCTGCACATGCACTGTATACCTCGAGGACACAAAAATACGTCTGAAAGATAGAGGGGTTTTTTTAATGTTTAGATAAAATGAGTAAATTCGGGGGTTAGTTTTACTTTTGAAATAATTTCCAAGTTTTATAATTTTGTCAACAGCAATCTGTACCAGAGATCATGTCTATATAAATCCTGAACAGCAGCACTCTCTGCCTTCAATAGAAATGACTCTGTCGACCCACACATGCAGGTATAAACAAAAGCGCACTTGTACACAATCGTGCACACGGCACTACCCCACACACAGTATCAGGAGTAATCCGAGATATAAAGCCTCATCGATCAGAAGTGCTCTCCCTGGAGAATTACATCATTGCTGAACAAATGGCCAATCAGAGCTCAGCTGAGACTGTCCGCTCTGTGACCCCTCTGCTGTAAAGTAAAGGCAATAAGAACGAGACCGTAGACCTAGACCATTCCAGTCACGTCACAAGGAGACACTGATATCTTTCTCTAAGGCATTCTGTGTTTTATGTAAACCTGCAGCATTGCAACAGCTGTCTAGTGAATGCAGAGATGGCACATGCTGGCAAGCATCTTTCCATTGATTTTACTGTGATTCTCAATCAGCGTTCATCTACCTACCTACCTAACATTTTTGAAAATAGAGGCATCAAGAAATGTATTCTGCATAAATCCATAAACAGCTTTTTAATAAAGAAATATACTCAAGTTTATTAGTAAGCAGGAAGCAGGACTATACCTATGTATACCTCTGCATAACAAAGGCAATAAAAATACACATTACACAGAGTGTGTGTGATATGATGTCTATTTAGGGTGATAGTAGGTAAATTACTACCTATCATCTGTTATCATTTGTGGGGGTTTTCATCACTCAATAAAAGGATTTGTGACCAGCCAACACTGCTAATTTTGTTTCCTTAGAAAAGTTAATATTTTGCAGTGTCCTGGCAGCATCGAGGTTGCATACCATGAAAATGAAACACTGCCCCCCTCTTATCCCCCAGAAAAATCACATTAAAAAAACACAACCCACAATGTAAAAAAAAATGAAGGTGATTATTCAGCACTCGCCATAAACTGCAATATCTCAAGCTCATGGAGACATTTGTTGCTTATTATCAACCACCTCATTCTCCCTTTATTTCCTGTCATCTTTCCAACTGGCGTTTTAATGAAGACATAAAATGTCCAGTGACTGCATGCCTCTGCCGGCCAGTAGTGCTGAAGTTTAGATCCATGTCTGTGCAGATTTATACGACAAATGTAGTAAAGTAAAGGAAACCACAGAGGAAAAATAACAAGTGGGCATCAAAGACCTGTCATTAATTCACCAAGGAGTAACAGGATCAAAATCTCTCCTGCTCACAAATTATAGCATTAAATAATGTCCCACAAAGCAGTTTGGGAATTACATAAGGTCACTGAGAGACTGACTTTTGACCTTTTCAGTTTAAAATGTCATCAGTTTGCAATTTATCCTTTGAAAGGTTGCCAAATTAATAATGATTCTTGAGGTTTAGGCAAAAGTGAGGTCAAATTGACCTTAGAATCTTGACAATCATATATAATAATTTCTTCTTTAGGTTTGAGTGAATGTTTGTGCCAAATCTGAATACATTTCCACAAGGTGTTTAAGAGATTCTGTCACTTGAATGACACTTATTGGCGTATATCTAACAATGTCAGGTGGACGGACAACTCGGAAAACCTTGTCCATCCAGAGGCAGAAGAAAAAACAAGTAAGACAGTATGGATTTGAACAGCTCAGTCCAACTTAACTGCATTTCACTCCCATGAGAACAGACGCACCCATTGCCAATTGTGAAAACCAAATGGGTTTGAATGTGCAGAATGCATTAGCATACCTTGATGTAACCTCCAGTTGAGACCAGAAGAGAGTTGTCTGGGGAGAAGTGCAGATCTGTTACCCAGCCTCCATGCAGCGAGTCCATGCCATCCTTACTCTCCTGGGAACAAACCTTCAGCAAGGACCCATCCTTGACACTCCAGAGCTGTGGTGAACAGTCACACATTATAAATCATCCAATAAACAAATGTTAGGGCCTATAAACAACTAACACACATTTTACGCTGTCAATTTTAAATACATGCTTCCTTGTTGTTATGTAACAAAACAGATGTAGTGGGTGGTAGAGTAAAATTGTAGATTTCATTCATTAGATTTAGAGGTAAGCTTCTTTACTTTTAAGTCGCTGTCTTTGAGATACACTTTTTCTCAGGCTGACACAGGAGTACTAACATTATTTCAAGTATTCTCTATTCTCTTTGTGGCATCTTTTTCTAATCTTTGATGGCTTTAAACTATGTTGTATAGTTTATACTCTCATTAATTTCACTGCTATACGTACTAAGCCGATCTTTGGCTTCCCCTCAGTATTTTAAGGGCAGCATATGATTGTATATTTATATCTATGCCAGTGTCAGTAAGAACTTTACAAGATGACAGTCTGAGGACTGAAACATCTCTAATAAAATATGCACGTATATCTGGGATTATTTGCACTCTCTAGGCCCCCTGCCATTAAGACTTTATGATGTGCATGAATTCTGTTGAAACTGCAATATTAAGGTTTGATGCTATAAGCTTCTCTTGAGCCTCAAAACATGACAAAGGAAACACAGAAGACTATAAAGATTGCTCTTTATGTGACATTTCTGTGTCTGTGAAGGTTCTCAGTCATCCAGGTCATCGTAGTCAAAGGAGTTTGCAAAGAAAAACATTTCTGTGTACAACCATATAATATATAACATACAGTACATAATGAAATGACGAGTCTACTGCAGCTGTTATGCAACTGTTCACATGTCATGTTCATTTGACAGTGACACATCACACGTACGGCTATATTTAACACTTTGCATGCTTTTTGTGCTGAATGACTCACATTTGTTTCTATAGAAACCGGGGCGAGATTTCACTGTAGTTTACGTAATTGAATCTGATGGATTCGGTCATTTCTGAATAATGGAGCTGCTCTGCTCAGAGGCCACTAGAGGGCATTAACCCTTTACTAACCAGATACGGCTTGCTGGCTGAATAGCAGATCTTCCCCTCTACCTCTCACACAGTATGACTTAATATTTACTTTGGATGTGTGTGTTTCTGTGTACGTTGTGTACAAGTGCTTCATTTTCCAAAGCCTTAGAGATCCAATTTGGCAGCCTGAGTCCTCTCCTTCACCTCCCACTGTCAGACGTCTCCTCCTCTTCCTGCTATCTTCATCCCAACTTCTTACACACTCTTCCAGCTCCCACACCCCCTCCTGAGAAAGAGCCCTAGCTCCCCCCTTTCATCTCACCCCTCCTCTGTGCACCGCAGCAATCACGATGCATTAGTAAGCACTTTATCTAAATGAGTGATGAGATGTAATTACAGAGTGATTTCTGGAATAAATGTCGACTGCTATAATTGCATTTTTTGTATGTTCCACAGCAAATTAGGTGGTTTAATGCGTTGTCATATTGGTACATAGAGCAGGCTACTGTGTTGACACTGCCATATTACTTTGCATCATCCCTCCCCAACAAAACATTGTGTGGCTCTGTGTATAAGGTTGATTTACATCAGCAGTGGATGCCTAACTAGTCTCTTTCTAGAACAGCAGCCAGAATAAAAGGACTTCAAAATAAAAGTTGAGTATTTTGAAAACACACCCGGATCTCTCCGTTGTCATCTCCCGTTGCAAGGTGTTGGCTGTCCCACGAGAATCGGCAGCTTCTCACACACTCCTTATGGCCGATCAATGTGTAGGCACACTGCCAGGACTCACAGTGCCACAACTAAGATCAGAATGAAAGAGAATGAAAAGAAAAACATATTTTTTTTTTTTAACTTAACATTCACACTTTCACACACAAGTTTGCGACCAAAAATCATTTAGTCAAGATTCATCAGTTAAAAAGGAGAGTAAAGGCCTTTACACATCAGACGCGTAAAATCCGTGCAAATGTTTCGTGCTTTAAAAATATTTCTTAGACTCAGCTAGTCTTAATGCAGCCGTTTAAACCGATATGGAAGTAAAATAATACTATTTTACCTCATACACAAGGTTAGACATTGAAACCTCATACACACAGTTAGAACAATCATTTCCGAGCCGACTGACCCAGTCTATCTCCAAACTGCCACACTGACATCCTGAAATATGTACGAAAGCGGTCGAGATACAGATTCAGATCCTGGATCAAACCATGAAATTCTCCCTGCTGCTGGCTTCTCCAGACAACTGGATGAAACCAGAATCTCCGTTTCTTCCTTTTCTTGTGTAGAAACATCAGGACCAACATTGCTTGATATTGACTTCATTTTCATCTTGTGCCATAATCGGAACCCCATTTTAACCCTATGCTGCAACCTTCTACATAACCTGACGTGCACCTCCCGAGAAATTTAAGTACATGTTGGGTCGATGCATACCGCAACAATTTGAATCGCGTGGAAAGATGCAGTGTAGAGATAAAAGGAGTGTTCAGTTGCAACACAAGTTAGGACGGAGATTTCCCGCAGAAGTCTAAATCACAGTTTAAGGGTGTTTTATAGGTGATTAATAAGAGAAAGTGTGTTACATTTGCAAAATTTTTGATGTTCAATATAAATCTCTCTGTTCAGAAATGTTTGCCTAGCAATAATCTCTCAGAACAGAATCTGTTGTAAATACTGAAGATTGAACACAGTAATAATGACACAGAAGTTTAATTTCTGTTGCTCAGAAAAATCATCACCCACTGATAGATCTTATGACGACAGTCATGCCAAATGCAGAGCTAATGTTGTTACAATAACATTATCTGTTCATCAGTAATCTTTCCCTCATTGCTACCGTCGCTCATATTTTACTCCCTCCTCCACGTCTCTTTTCTTTTACACTCCTTCCTTCCTCACTCCACATCCTGCGTTGCACTGAAAATAACACGCCTCATAATTAGACACTTCATTTGGCAGTCGACTAGCTACGTCTGCACACAAAGTTCAATTCATCTGAAGGTCAGGGGAAAAGAAAAGAAAGGAGAAAAAAGGGGGATGGAGAGAGAAAGAGGTGGAGGGAAAGGAACAGACAGAACAGAGCACTTTCCTTTTTTGTGGTGCTCCACAAAGCAAGTCATGGCTGAGCCTTTTGGTTTGACCTCCAGATAGATGGAAGCCAGGGACTTTAGTGTTTGTGTGTGTTTTTAGCTCCTGCTCGGTCTGGAGAGCAAGCACTATGCGACTGGCTTCTAACCAGCCCCACAACACACACACACCTCAATTATGATCTTTGCCAGATCCATAAAACACACATTCTCTCTCACTGCTGTTTACTGACAGAAGCCAGGTTGGCTGACGACCCAGTGCCTGTTCTCTACAGTAAGTGTCAACCCAATCCAAATTCCCGTGTGAAACTCGGTGGCAGTGACTCTTGATCACCGGCTTCAACAAACGCCAGACGGAGTGGCTTTGAATAGTTGCTAATGGTGCACACTCAGGAACACCAGTTGTCTGTGAGTGAATAACTGATGGTATGAATCTAACACTGAACCCACAGCTGTATTCAGAATCCAAGGAAAGGAAAAGGAATGACACTACAAAGACGGTGATGTGAAAGAGCATGACGTCTCAGTATTGTTCAGCTTGTATTACGCGGTGCAGTTCGCTGCTCTGTGAATGATGAGTAGGGAAGCGATGATTTAAGAGCTGCTTGCAGAAAACCTCCAGTCCACAGAGTCAGTCAAAGTCAGGCCAAAGTCAGGCGCAGTGGTGTCGGCAAACGCAACCTGGCAAACGCAATATCCTGACAGGGATGTTAGTTGATTGTGGGCCTGCCAGTCTGCCAGGGTAGTTTGCCAGCTAGACTGGACATGGATGCAGAAAGACAGACTGATCTGATGATCTGATGCTAACTCTCCAAGGCCATTGGGGCATTCTGCTGCACACCAACCTCTAAGGTCTTTTACCAAACTGCTGGAAAAAAAAGTTTCTCAAGATATCACCTCTAGCAGTGCATCCATGTGTTTGTGCTGTAAGAAGGAGCCTTGAGAGAAGATGAGTAATATGTCATGTTGTTACTGGAAACACAAACAGATATGTCTCATCTCCTCTCTGTGTGTGTGTGTGTGTGTGTGTGTGTGTGTGTGTGTGT
This sequence comes from Oreochromis aureus, assembly GCF_013358895.1. Classification (NCBI taxonomy): domain Eukaryota; kingdom Metazoa; phylum Chordata; class Actinopteri; order Cichliformes; family Cichlidae; genus Oreochromis; species Oreochromis aureus. The sequence continues at coordinate 13,812,834 of NC_052958.1, read as the reverse complement.
GTGTGTGTGTGTGTGTGTGTGTGTGTGTGTGTGAGAGTGAGAGTGAGAGAGAGAGCACTGAACCTTAGCAGTCTTGTCAGTAGAGGTGGTGGCAAAGAAGCATCCGTCTGGCGAGACATGACAGGACAGAATGGTTCCGTGATGAGCCTCGATGTCCTGCAGTTTCTGTCCGCTCTCGGTGTCCCACACCTAAGAGTGTGCAAAGAAGAAAAAATTACCATTTGATCTCACACGGCTGTTAAATGTAATATAAATGTGCAAGAGCACGGGTTTTACCTTCACAGTACCATCGAAGGACCAGGACAGCAGTCTTGAGTCGTTTGGTGAGTTGGAGAGTAGAGAGAAGCATCTGACTTGCTCCTTATGACCGTGCAGTACTTTACACTTGCCTGACTGCCACTCCCACACCTACGGGGGACAACAGAAAAAAAGTCTTTCAGCCACTTCTGTTTGTGGCAGAGATATCAAAAATCAGTTTTCACCCCTTGTTGCCATTTTTGCCTTTCCTATGTATTAAATGAGTAATTTAATCGGTGATGCGTTTCTTAAATATCTATACATGAAGGAAGAATCAAATTGGTCAAACTCAAGAGAATTAACTGAATTTAAAAAAATACATTTCTAACTAACACAACATAGGAAAGTATTTTCAAGCAGTCTTTTCCTCTGTCTAGCACCCCATAAAATTAAGTGGATAAATCCATCTTTACAACATAATATCATAGTATTTAATTTATTTCCTTTCCTGTTCTTCTTAAATGTGCTCACTAAATGCTGATGAATCTGTTAAGTTAGAAATCTGGACCTGTGCATGAGTCTACAGAGTGTTTGTTTTATGTGAGCAGAGTGTTACAGGAAATGAGCTGAAACAGGAGTCCAACTGAGCTCAAAGACGGAGGGCAGGGCAGAGAGAAGCATCCAGATAATCCTATCAGTCATGGCCTTGTGTGCAAGGTGCTGCCTTTCCACCCCCCGCAAAGAATCTGTCATTGGTGTGAAGGTTAAAACTTTTCATTAACTAACATCAGCGTCATTAAATCGGCATACATTTAAATATAGATATCCATCTTCTTGTGAGCACATATCAAACTGCATAAATCTCAGTTTCCTTTTGAATAAGTGGGGATTGTTTGAGAGTGCTGAGAACAGTGCAGAGAGGAGCTGTATGAATATGGAATTAGATGCTGTGCTGTCGGTGAGGGAAGGAAGTGCTGCAGTGGACAGGTCTGTCGGCAAAGGGAATAGATGAAGAAGAGGGAGATGAGAGGAAAGGGGAAATGAGCAACAGAGCATGAACGTTGGGAGTTGACAGAGCATAACAGCCTGAAAAATACTCACACACTGCACAACAATAACACATAACAGATAGCTGCACGCGGTCAACACATGAGCAAGATGGAGATAAAGAGCTACCGAGAGCGGCACAGCCGGAGGCAAAGAAAGAGAAAAGGAAGGAGAGGACACAAAAAAAGAGGGATGAAGAATGGAGAAGTGCAGAGGCCAACAGAGAAGTTGGTAGAGTGTAACAGGTAGGGGAAAGTGAAAACACCACAGGGACCTGAAATATTGTGAGGTTAAAAGATTGAGCATGGAAGGCATTTTTACTCAAGGTGAGGAATGGGAATGGGGAAAGAGTAATCGATAGCAGAGAAGAAAAATGGGAAGCAGGCTGGCAGGGGAGGTGAAAGAAACGTGCCATTGATTAGCAGGAAAAGAAGGTGAGGCAACATACGGATGAATAGGAGTAGGAGAAACAGAAATATAAAGCAGACAGACACACAGGACAAAAGACAAAAACAGAGCAACCTAGAAAGAGGAGGAACCTACTCTTATGGTGGCGTCCTCAGAGGAAGTGATGAGTGTTTGGCCGTTCTGACTGAACTGACAGTGCAGCACAGTCTTAGTGTGCCCCTGCAGAGTGGCCAGAAGCTTCCCAGAGGGCACCTCCAGCACCTGGAAGGAAGAAATAAACATTAGCATCATAAATAATCAAGTAAACAGTAAGATCTAATGGTTAATGGCTTGCCCCAAAACAGGTCTAAATGTCTAAAGATACACTTATGCAGCAAAAGTGTCTCTGAAGGTTTTCTTTAAAAAAATCCTGATAGAAAGTCACACTTTAAGGGAGACCTTAAAAAGGAGAGATGTAAAGCACCACTGCTGGCTTAACAGTGATAAGCACATCAAAAAGAAAGTGGAGTTTGAGAAAGAGTTGAGCAAAGTCTGGTCAAGACCATGAAGGGCAGCTGGAGGTCTGACAGCCCCGTCGATACGAGTGTGTGTGGGGGGGTAAGAACAAAAACAGCTTTGATGCACAAAAGTTCCAACTCAAAGAGAAAAAAAATGTCACAGTGTGCTGTCACTTGTGAGTTCTGAATAAAACTTTGAGACTCTTCACAGAATAGCCAGAGCTGGATTTGAGAGAGAGATAAGATTTTGTGAGTGCCCTGTAAAAGTCAACTGGCTTCCAGAGATCCATAATGGGTTTACAGGTAAGTAAACAAATATGAGAAAGGTGTTAGCTAATAACTGCATCTGTCATGAAATACAAATGCCAGTCCTTAAGACTTGGAATATTTTCCTCTAACACCTCTGTGTGGGTGACATTTCTGGGATTCAGTGAAGTGTTCAGGCAATCGTTGGACAGAATCTTTCAGACATTATAAAAAATTGAAATCCATTTACTTTTTTTGGCATTGTCTTAGATACTTTGATGATGAAAATCTTGTAAAAACAATGACACACATTCATATCAGTCTGCTTTCTGTTTAATCGTTAGATGTATTAATCAGCTGTGATTGAAATGTACAAAATATACAATATTGTGCAAAAGTCTCAAGCCACCTCCAACTTTTATGTATTTTTCTTCCAAGCACCCAGGTGTGTGATTTGTTACTGTGGTCTTGAACAACAGTTCTCTCTCCAGGCTTTTTGAAAGTTCTTCTTTGGACATCAGCTGCTTTTTCACTCATTTTCCAATTACATCTTGTATCTGACCGTTTTCAGAGGAATGTTGGTTTTTGCTTGAACACTGACCTATGAATCATTCAAAAATGAAACAACCCCCCAACTTAAGAGATGAACCAGTGTTGTGTCTACATATAAACAACATCTTAGCAAAGAACCAAGAGCCAATTTTTACCCATTTCTTTACTTATTCATAGCAAGTATAAGACAGACGGGCATAAAAATTGTATTTCTGCACTAACGATGTGATTCGCAAAGAAAAGGCAGCCAACATCCAAAGAATATCTTTCAGGAATCTGCAGAACTATTCCTGAAGACTACATGAAGACATTACAAGACAGTTTCCTAAGAGAGTTCAGACTGTGTTGAAGAATAAAGGTGGTCGTACCAAATATTGACTTTCAAGGTCATTAGAATTGTACAAAATATACTGGGGGGGTTTTCAGCTTTGTTTGCAGATGTTTCAGTAAGTCACTACACCCATTTCCCATTTTCCTGGCAAAATATAAACAAGTGACAGATGACAAAATGACCGGCTAAAGACTTTTGCACAGGACTGTAAGGGCTAAACATCAGCAGGTTAGCACTAACGACTGTGCAATACAAAACTGGTAGTTTGGTTACTGAGACTGATCAGCAATCACAAATCACATCAGAATAAAGATCATTATCATAGATTATATTAATTGGGAAACTGTTGTGGTTTTAGGCAACACTGAAAAAGTGGAACAGAACTGTATAATATAATAGATGTTTAGTTGATCACCAAAGCTAATTATTCTACTTGCCAAGGACTAACAAAGTGAATTTTAATTAGGATATTTTGAGGTGAAATTTGATTTATTATCTACTGTAACACTAATCCAAAAACTTTACTTTTCTAATTAACCATCTGACAGATTTATCCAGTAACAGAAGAAATATCCAGATTTGGAGCAGACAGATGGCTATGTGATTGGGGCAAACACCACATGGGGAAAAGAAATGCCCTCAGCAGCTAAGTCCCCCAGTTTGACTCCAAACAGACTGGACATTTGCTACATGTCACTCCCCTGCCCTCCTGCCCCACATTCTCTGTCTGTCCCCACTGCAGCTATCCAATAATTGAGATAAATTATGGAATCTGGGATCTGCAAAACCTCATAAACCGCAAACAACAATGTAATACATAAATAATTAAAGACCTAGAGCACAAAATAAACTTCAGTCCATCCCATCACCTGTCAGTTTTGAAGGTATAAAGTAAAGGCTGATGCCACCTGGGGTTTTTAGCAGGCGCTAAAATATTTACGTCTCAGGAGAAAGGGTTGAAATGTCTGAGCAGAACAAGCCTCAGGGTGTGCTGACCATGTTTGTCAAGCTCCATGTTCTGACACACGAGTTTCACAGCCTGTGAGAGAACACCTAGGCAAGCATTAAACGTCAGCCTCAAGTAATTCTGGGATAGGGTTTTATTGGAAATGCCCATGGAGATCTGGTAAAAGAATGAATAAATATATAAGTGGAAAAATGTAAAGAGGGATAAAAGGGGAATGCTCATTTTAATATCATCACCAAAGACATAAACAAGCCAATGACACGCTTTAAGACTCATGTGGTCAAAGACACATGAACAAAAGTGGTGAGATGGCCAAATAATTAGCCTGGTCCTGCATGGTGAGATGTGATAGCTGATACGCACAGTGACAACAATAATCTGCCTTTTCTATTATTAGCTTTAAAAGCCCTTTGAAAAAGTAAACAAACAGCCACACACACAAACAGCAATTAGTTATTCTTGAACACTCTGAAGTGCAAACACATTCACACACAGATCATACTCCTTCCCTACCATACCTGCACGCTGCCTGTGCACAGAGCTACTGCCAGCACCAACCCCCTGTAGGAGGTCAGGAGTCTTCGGATCCTGCAGCCAAGCATCCTTAGGAGATGACTAACTGTCAGGCCTGACGCCTGGCACACAATGCACACGTGCACACAAACACACATTTGCACTTTTCAATCATACAGAAACACACAGTGACATTATGTTCTCTCTCCTGCACGTGTTTCACAAACTTTCAACTTTTTACATTAGCATAACAAAGCTGGCAGCTCACAATGCTGCAAACTGACAGATCATTGCTAATTTTTCTCCAGTACACTGGCTATAAATAAATCAACACATTTAAGGAAAAAAAATATGAATGAGCTGCAGCAGTCCGAGGAGCCACGATTTTATCCAGCTTACACTAGGGCTCCACCTGGTGCTAGAACCGCAACAATAAAATACCCCTAAATCATTCATTTCTTAATGTGTCAGAACAGAAAACATGTCTGCAACTAAGATTCAGGAATCGGATTATATTCAGTGTTCAGAATAACCCACTGACTCACATTTGTGAAAGAATCGGTCGCTCTCAGGAGCTCAGTAATTTCCTGCGTGGTACTGTGAAAAGATGCGAAATATATATAAATATGATGTGGAAGCGATTGGTAATGACTGCAACTCAGCCCCAAAATTGTAGGCCATGTAAAAATCAGAGAGCATCGTCGGTGGATGCTGAGGTGCATAGTGCACAGAGGTCACCAACTTTCTGCAGAGTCAATTGCTACAAACCTCCAAACTTCATGGCTTTCAGATTAGCTCAAGAACAGTTCGTAGCGAGTTTCATGGAATGGGTTTCCATGGTGAGCAGCTTCATCTAGACCTTACATCAACAAGTGCATTGCAAAGCATCGGATGCAGTGGTGTAAAGCACGCCGCCACTGGACTCTAGAGAAGTGGAGACAAGTTCTCTGGAGTGATAAATCACACGTCACCATCTGGCAGTCCGATGGACGAGTCTGGGTTTGGCGGCTACCAGGGAAATGGTATTGTCTGACTGCACTGTGCCACGTGTAAAGCTTGGAGGAGGATTATAGTGTAGGGTTGTTTTTCAGGAGTTGGGGTTGTTGCTCCCAACTTTGTGGGAGCATTTTGGGGATGGCCCCTTCCTGTTCCAACTTGACTGCACACCAGTAAACAAAGCATGGTCCATAAAGACATGGATGAGCAAGTTTGGTGTGGAATAAAACCTTTGGGATGACTTAGAGTGGAGACCGTGAGCCAGGCCTTCTTGTCAGTGTCTGACCTCACAAATGCGCTTCTGGAAGAAGAACGTCCCATAAACACTCCTAGGCCTTGTAGAAAGCCTTCCCAGAACAGCTGAAGCTATTACAGCTGCAAAGAGCGGGCTCACATTATATTGAACTCTATGGATCATGAATGAGGTGTCACTCAGGTTCATATGAGTGTGAAAGCAGATGAGATAATACTTTTGGCAATATAGTGTATATCACTGTTTGTATGCATCTGCATTTATCAAAATCCTCTCCAGCTATCGTCTCTGATCAATAATTATCGCTCTTTTTTTACTTTATGGTTGCAAAATTGTTCCCAGGAGACAGGAAGGGAGACATATGAAGGGCCAGAGAGGAGCTGTAATTAAAATCATTAGCTCCTGTATTCATTAAGACAGCAGGACCTCTTAATTAATTAGAGCTGCTCTCTCCTGTAGGGGGCTGGACTGGCCTCAGCTCTGATGTGTCAGGGGACCCTGTTTGAGTGAGTTTTTGTGCTGTAATATAGGACAGTAACTTTGGGGGATGTCCTCTACTGCTGCAGAATATGCATTAGGTACACACACACCAGACTACAATCTCATTCTCTGCCTGCAAACAGCAATTTATCAGCTAGACAAAGAGCAGTGGAGCAAGGAGAGAACAGGGACAGACAGAACAAAGGAGAAAAAAAAAAGATAGATAAAACAAAAGAGGGAAAAAAATAAATAAATACAGAGAGCAGGAGTGAAAAGTACTGAGAATATAAATTTCAGGTAAAAGGAAAGGCTAAAAATTGAAACAAGTCAAGGGAAAAGAGATGAAAGAGGTGCTGACCTGACACACCGCTGATAGGACAGATGAAAAAAAAAAGTGTGACAGCGCTAATGTCAGATCTCATGACTCAACACAGCCTGAAAGAACACCTCCTACAGCAATGTGGAATGGAAGATTAAACTCAAATGCACGACATTTTTACATCTGTACAGACACAGACACACGCACACCTGCACATACACGTATGTGCTTCTTTGATTAGGAAAAAAAACAATGAAATTTGCAGTATTTGAGTACTTATACTCACGTTAAAGAGGAGAAACATTACTTTTTAGTAAACATTACACTGTAGATTATTATTTGACGAAAGGTGATTTCATTTACTCGTTACACAGCGTGGTCTGGTTGTTGGTGCAAGACAGCACTGGGATTTTCCCACACAGCCACCTCTAAGGTTTACACATGATTCAAAAAAAGACCACACAACACATCCAGACTTGAAGCACATGAACTACAGCAGCAAAAGACCACACTGGATGCCACTCCGGTCAGCTAAGAATACCAAAATCTCTGAAAAGGGAGTTCGACTTGGAACTAGCAATTTGTACCAAATAAAGCTGAAAGTGAGTGTACTTTCGATGAGCTTGTTTTATGTGCAGTTTATTATGTCCTTCAGTAATGTAAGAATCTGTGTCTAATCTACCTGCACAGTGCCATCTTCTTGCCCCAGGACAACAGCAGAGGGCTGCCGACAGATACAGGTACACCGGATCCTGGATGACTTCTCCTCTGACTGGAACAGCACCGATCCTGTTCTACCATCACGCACCTAAAACACATACACATACATATTTTTTTTTTTTTTTTTTCTTTTTTAAAAATCACTGTACCAACCAACAAAAATACTACAGCTTCACGTTCCTGCCACAAAAAAACCCCTCAATGCACTTTGATATATCCACTTTCCTAACAACTCACCTGCAGTCTGTTGCAATTATCTGCAGCTGACACTATGATTTCCTCATGATTAAACAGAACGTCAGAATCTCTCTTCAGGCGGATGGCCGAGGATGTGTGAACCTTCTTGGTCTCCCATATCTTAAAACAGAACGAACAAGATATGTAAATCTAACATAATAACCCAGAGTTAGAGTTGAATATATGCAATGTCACCACAAAAAAAAGAAAAGAAAACTGAATAAATTGATGGTTGTGGCAATATTTAAGTCACTGGCATCTTCTTGGCAGTTAAGATGAGGGTTTCTGGTGAAAACAAGTCAAATCCACACATAGCCACTTAGTACTTTTCTTTTCTCTTGCAGCACATATGCCACGGCAGGTCGGGATTTTTCTTTTTGATGAAAGAGGACACTGTCAACACATCTGTTTATCCCACCTTTTCCCTAGTGTGACCTGCAATTTATTGTCCTGCTAAGTTTATAACAACGGGAGCAACTGCTTTTCATCTTGTGAGTCTGTGGCTGTGAGTCTGTGGCTGTGTGTCACGATCAATATCTGGTGCCAGCATAGCGATCTCAGTTTGAAGTGAGATGATGTACTGCAGCATCGATATTTTTCTCTCACCCCTAATAAGCAGTATGTACAGAAGGCTCTCCTGTAGTTGTGGACTGTCAGGGACAGTTTTGCCACCTTGTTTGAAAAACAGCAGCTGTAAAGACTGTAAAAAAACACCCGAAAGGCTAAACTGCAGAGATATTTCATGTTACATTGTCTTCAAGCTGTTTATGATACGTATTATTTTGTTTTAGAGAGCAATGAGTCAAGACAAACCTGTTAAATAATTTATTTTGCCATCTTCATGTAACCCAAATAACAGAGAAATAATTTAAAAGCAAGTCAAAGCAACAGCTATGGATGACTCTTTTTCTTTTATAAAACAGCACAATAACTGTTAGATACCTTTTGTACTATAGTTACATCACCATCCCTGAGCACTGCTTATTAAGAACTGAAACAGCTGGCAAGGGGGAACATAGTGTAATTAGTCAACTTGTGAAGTTAATTTTACTGTCAGAATAAGCAATTAGAACAACACTGACAGCCTCTCTCCATACTGTTATACTGTAGCTTTTTCACACACACTCAGTCTTACCCTGATGGTCTGATCATCAGAGCAGGAGAGCAGCTGTGAGCCATCAAGAGAAAACTGGACACGCTGCACCCAGCTTAGGTGGCCACTGCAGTCTGCCATCTTTTTATTGGCCTCGAGATCCCACAGCTGGAACACAAACATTTATTTATTTATTTTTATTATAACTATTATTGAGGATTTTCTTTGCATACTTAAATACAAAATTTAGAATATTATATAAAAACAGGAGACATTAAATATATAGTGAGATACCTCAACAGCGTAGTTTGAAAATGCAATGGCCAACAGGTTACTGGTGGGGCAGGCGTGACAGTATTGAACTGTGCTCATTCGATTGGTCCTGATTTCAAACAACATGTCTGATGTCTCTACATCAAAGACCTGAGAAACAATAAAAGACAGACAACAAATCAGCACCTGCTGTTTCCTCAACATGTCCAAAAGCTGCTACGACTGTACAAATAACACATTGAAATTAAAAGAATGGAGAAGCACAAAACGTGGCTTTCCCAGTTTTTTCTCTCTGCTGGTTTTATTCTCGGTGAGTTCTTTGATTCTTTGAATATTTCATTAATTTATATGTTATCACTAATTAGCAAATATTTCTATCTCTGTAGTGTACCTACATGCATCCCTTGCAATGCTAACAATAGCTGAGAACTTAGCGCTCCACCAATTTGTACAAATAGGTCAGGCCCGGCTCGAAAAACCTAAAACAACAAAGGCCAAAATGCCAAGCTTAAGACAAGCCAATTGGTGGCGACGGCCATCTTTAGTATTCAGTCTAGGCAAACATCAAACTCAATGACTATTGGGGAACAAGCTACACCAATCAAGCATAACATTATGACTATTATTTCTTCATCATGGCACCTGTTAGTGGGTGGGATATATTAGTGAACATTTTATTCTCAAACTTGATGTGTTAGAAGGAGGAAAAATGGACAAGTGTTTGGATTTAAGCGAGTTTGACCAATGGTCAAACTGTCATGGCTAGACGCCTGGGTCAGAGCATCTCCAAAACTCCACCTAATCTGGGGTCTTCCTGGTCTGCAGTGGTCAGTAAAAAACAAAAGTGATCTAAGTCACCCAGCGACAGGGTCATGGGCAGTGATGCAGGTTAGAGGGCGAAGGCTGGTCCGTGACCTGGCCTCCAAATTCCCGAGATCTCAGTCCAATCGAGCATCTGTGGGATGTGCTGGACAAACAAGTCCGACCCATGGAGGCCCCAACTCGCAACTTACGCAACTTGTGTTAAGCTCAAAGGTCATTTGACAATACCGAGTATACCAAGGTATTAATGTGCTCTACAATAACTCTGTGGTTTGCATCAAAGAAAAGAAAAAGATTTTCTTCATGCCTTAAGATTAATGTTGCAATTTTCCTCAAGTTTATAAAGCCTCTCCTTTCAGTCACCTTAGAGCAGGGGTGTCGAAGTCCAGGCCTCGAGGGCCGGTGTCCTGCAGGTTTTAGATAACACCCTGGGTGAACACACCTGAATCAAATGAGTAGTTCATTACCAGGCCTCTGGAGAACTACAAGACATGTTGAGGAGGTAATTTAGCCATTTGAATCAGCTGTGTTGGATCAAGGTCACATCCAAAACCTGCAGGACACCGGCCCTCGAGGCCTGGACTTCGACACTTGTGCCTTAGAGTAAAAGAAACTATCCAATCTTCACTGTGTTTGGGTTCCCAGAATACAAATTAATGAAGATGTAGAGAACAGAGTGAGGCTGATAACAAGACAAGACTGACTGACTTTGGAAAGCTCAGGAGAGGAAGGGAATTTCCACATTTATAACCAAGACACACTCTTTAGACTCTCTAGAAGACAAACAAGCTCTCTTTCCTGTCTCCTTCAATGAAACAGCACACCAACATCAAGGGCAAAGAGGATAGGGTGAATGTGTGTTCAACTTTTAATCAGTACAGCGAGAAACCGCTAAGATAATGAACAATATCCAAACCATATGCACCCAATTTTATCAAACATTTAGCACCACCTACAAAAAAGCGTACAAGATCATACAGCAGCATGCTTACAATGATAAATGCTTACCAAAACAGCATTTCTGGCAGCACATATGATGCGTTTGCCATCAGCAGTCCAGGTGCTACACTTGACAAAGACGTCTTCCTTGTTGTCTGTAAAAATGTCACTTACATAGATCGTCTTCCATTCATTGGCAGAAGAAACCTCAAATACCTGCAAACATGCAGAATCATGCATGTCAGTGCATTACAAAACCTAGGTATGTAAAGCATATCAGTATATTTCTAAATTTAGTTACTAATAAACAGTGTTGGTCAAGTTACTTGAAAAAAGTAATCAGTTACTAATTACTGATTACTTCCCCCAAAAAGTAATCCCGTTACTTTACTGATTACTTATTTTCAAAAGTAATCAATTACTTAGTTACTTAGTTACTTAGTTACTTTTTAAAAACACGATTTACAACCTGAATAGGTGATAAAGCGATAGATCTTTCAGCCCAATTCTACTTTTTCTGCATAATTCATCATACAAAATGTAATCAAATGGAAAAGTCTCTTTTAAAACTTGTTTTATTAGTTTTAATCTTTTAACTTTATGCATCAAGCAAAAATTAAATTATATGCAACATTCTCTGACTGGAAGAAATTTGTTTAACATTTAAACCTATTTTCTGCACATTCCAGCACATAAAATAAAATATTTTTTGTGTTTACACTCACTCTTTCAAATAGATGCAAGTAAAACACAGCAGAAAATAAATAAAATCAAAGACTAGCGGTCCTGTTGCTCTATTTTCACCTGTAAAGCAGGACTAGGGTAGGCGGAGGTTTACCCTGGTGCAGGTGTGCTGCAGCGGTCAGTGGAAGAATCCGCGAGTTTCTCTGTGAATTTCACATTACGTCGTAGTACACTCGGTGCTTGCTTGGAAGTTTAGGGGGTTTTTTCGCTGTAAAAAGAAGTTTTCTTCCCACGCACAACGGACACTAATGTTTTTGTCACTTTTTATGGAATCAAACTCAAAATAAGGTCAGTACTTCCACGCTTTAAACGCTGCATGCTACACTCTGTCCCACACTCGATATATTATGATCTGCACACAGCAGCTGTTGTCACGAACGTCGCACTCGCTTACGTCACTGTCATGAGACATTCTCGCAAAAATCACGGTTTTAGTAACGCAGTAACGCAGCGTTCCTACGTGAAAGTAACGGTAATCTAATTACCGTTTTTGCAATAGTAATCCCTTACATTACTCGTTACTTGAAAAAAGTAATCAGATTACAGTAACGCGTTACAAGTAACGCGTTACTGCCCATCTCTGCTAATAAATGATCTAAATAGAAAGCGAGTACCATCATTTGCCTGTTTTCTTGCAGTAAAGTTCTTCTAGAATCAAATGTTTTAATTTGGGGATTATAAAACTATTGAGACTGTAAACTCATGACTAGGAAACATGTTGTCCAACAAAAGTACAAAAACAAATTTAAGAAAAAAAATCTTTACCATTTAAATCCGCCACTTTTTACTTCAGATTGAATTAAACAAAAACAGTGTATATGTCAGAGCACTTCACCCGCTAATAATTATTTCTAGTTCAGTGTGTGTTACCGTATCAAAAAGAAAGCAAGTATCAGGACTAATGGCAGTCACCTTAAGGGTACCATCGTTGGAGGAAGTTGACAGATACTTGTCATCAGGAGAGAAACAGCAGTGGTTGACTGGCTGAAAGTGACCAAACATGGTGTTCTGGGAGGATGGCTTATTGAGGTTCCACAACTAATGAAGCAAAGGAAATGCAGTGTGGCATTAAAAAAAACACTGGCTAACACATTACATAACATATAAGCCTCTTTTTTCCTTGTGTTTTTATGTGCATGTGTTAGCTAGCAATCTGTCCAGGCCTCTCTCCCTATGACAGCTGGGTTCTAACACAAAGGAGACTCTGAACTGGATAAACAATGAAAATTAATAGATGAATGGATGGAAGTAGAACACGAAAGGTCAGAAGTTTAAAAACAAAATCTAAAGCATAAATAACACAAACCTTGACGTTCTGAATATTGTCATTGGAGCAGGTGGCCAACAGGAGGCGCCCTGATGTGTTGGTAAACTGGCAGTGGTTGACCTGCTCTTCGTGCTCCTCTTCAAACGTCCTAAGCAGCATTGCTCGCTCTCCATTCCACACCTGCAGTGTCAAGAACATCACGATAACATGGCAGATTTCTGTGTTATTTTACTCGCTTATTTCTTAATCATAACATAGTCATAATGGTGCTGTGGACCGTGTACCTTGACTTTTCTGTCACTAGAGCAGGTTGCTAAGAGACGGCCGTCAGGGGAGAAGGCACAGCAAAGCACTTCATCATCATGGGCAGGGATCTCCATGAGCTTCTCACCTGAGGTACTTTTAAACACCTGCACACCAGTGCAAAGATGGCAGCAAAGCCATTTTTCATAAGTACAACACTGAGTTCCTCATGTAACACTAAAAATTCCTGACTGAAGTTTAATAAACTATGAATTTACAGCTTTTAACAATGGTTACGATAAAGTGTTACTGAAGCTATTTCTAGATTTCAGAGAGCTGAACAATTCTAGTTAATGATTGCATTTTGGTTTATTCTGCTGTTGCTTTTCAGGCTTTGTCGGTGAAATGGTACCTTGAGTGTCTTGCTAGCTCCACAAGAAGCAATTTTGGTTCCATCCTGCGAGAAGCAGGCAGAGTAAATGGAGCCCTGGTGGGGGTGAATCACCAAACGAGACAGATTGTCTACACCGCTCTTATTCCTGTATTCAAGAACACAAAACACACACAAAACAATAAAAGCAGGAGTTCAAAGCTTGTACACACCATTTTAAAATGGAAATAATAAAAATATTACTCAATTTCAGATATATTCTATCTTGAATATTCATTTTAATTGCATTGTAACAGCAAATGTCATCTAAAATCTTACATGGTAAAGAAGGGTGTACAGATTTAACAACGAAAATGAGTTATCATATAATTCAATAACATACGGACTAATAATGAGATGTAAAAAGCAACTTGAAATATCTCCATTATAAAGAGAACACCATATTAAATGCTTGCTTTCTTACACCAAGTCAAAGTAGAGTTTCCCAGCTTTGGTCCGGTTTTGTGCCTGCACTCGAGCTTGTTTGTAGACCTCAGAGTTGGGCGGCTGAGACAGAGCAAGCTGCACAACATCAGGGAAAGGACGCTGCTCAAGCTGGTGGCCGTTCAGAGACAGAAACTCCTGGAACTGACTGCGCACTTCACTGTTCTGGAAGCAAAGAAAACACAAGCATACTTGAGTCCACTGCAAACACCAGGTCACATTAAAGGGAAACTACCCAAAGCCTGTCCCTTGTTATCATTACTATTCTTCACTAAGGACTTAAATCGCAAAAGTTTGATTGGTAAGTAATTGCTGTTATGCACCATGGCATGTTCTCTTGCAAAGATGAAAATTAGAAAGTGAAAATGTGATCATTTAAAAAAATGGAGGTAGGAAAATTAAAGGTCAACCTTTTTATTTAATTCACAAAGTACATGAAAGACAGGCGGAGTCTAAACCTGTATTTTTCCTCGAGATGAGGTAGAATGAGCTGCACTCTCATTCTTTGTTGAATTATTCTTTTTTGTACATGGAGATCAGAAATTTAAGCATCAAGGACACTGTCATTTTCACTAATTTGATGCAACAGATAGGTATGCACAAGTTTATAATTCCTGCAGTCTGCACATATCTCTCATGCATCTTTGTGAGTTGCTCACTGAAAATATGACTGAAAATTTAAAAAACAAACAATTATCTTCAGGCTCTGCGTCATGCTACTCAACTAATCTTATGCCATGAAAAACCACTTATACATAGAAACCAAAGGTTTGTGTGGTAGTGATGAATATTAAGGTAAAAGTGACCCATAACTGAACGCATACGTGTATCCCATATGTGAAAAGGGCAATAGACACAGTGGCCATTTTTTTGTGTCCTGACCTCTTGGTCCAGAATGAATCCATACTCCACATAGTCATTGATGAGATGAGCTGGACCCATTATCTTGGCCTTGGTGATCACCCAGTTGAGAGAGAACATGAGGGAGTAGAGCTCCTAGACAGAGAGATGATCAGAAACCAAAAGAGAAAAAGACTCGTATATATATTATATATATATATAATAAAAATGGTTTCCCATACTGTAGAACAGAAAATGAGAAAGTCATTTCATTGTTCAGCACTGTAATGAATTACTAGGTTCAAACACACTTAAAAGAAAAATAAAACAGTTATCACTTCTACCTGGGTAAGGTTGGCTTTGGCCATATGGTAGGTCAAATATTGGATCCAGTAAAGAGATTCCTTGTCTCCTGAAGTGGGGGGACCATCTCTGTAATGCTGCTGGTACTGACGCACCACCTTAGTGTGAAGGCTCTGTTACCCAAATAAGCACACACACAACAGCAAACAACCATATTTGCTGGGTTAAAGAATATGCATCTGATAATGACATTTGATTTAAAGCTTTGATTTTATGCTAGAGCTAATTTAAACCTACTGTAGCTAATTAGTTAGCCTGGCCTCTTAAAACTTGTAGTTTAATTGACAATCACTGCCCACTTCAGTTGAAGGATGCCTGTAGACTGACCTCAAGCTGCGTTCGGTTCTGCTCCAACAGGAAGTCTATCTGGAGGTCGTGAAGGTAGTACAGGTAGGGTTTACTGTTATTGTCCACGAAAAGCAGAGACTTGTTAACAAATTCCTCCAGGATGTCCTCCACCTCCTCAGGTTCCAGATCCCAAAGAACAGACAGCACCTGGGAGAGGAAAGAACAACCCAATTAACCGTTCTTAACCTTGTGGAAGAATAATATGCCATTAATGTGCAAAAACCATTACAATTTAAAATGTCATGTCACTGTGTCAGAAAATACATGGCAGGGATCATAAACAATCTCCTTTTGTGCAGACAAACCTTAGCAGGGATTTTGACATCCTTCTGTAGAACAGTAAGATCCTTGTAGAGGTCTCGGTGCTCATCAGGAAGTACCTCGATGCTAGCAGCCATGGCCTGATCCAGGGCATCATAGTCATAAGATGATGACTTCCTTATACGCTTGAACTGCTTCATCTGCAGCTGGTGGAGATAGTAACGCCAGCGGTTTGGTTTTTCTCTGAGCAGCGCTCCGATCAGAGACACCACCAAAGGGGAGCCTGACATGAGGGGCAAGGAAACAGAAAATGTGTTTTTTTAAAAGCACATGACCCTAAAAATGATATGAGACCTAAATCATCACAAAGCTTGATTTGTTTTCCCAGAAAGCAACAGCTAAATCAAAATTAGCCGTGTTTTCTTATAAAAATAACATCACCCATACTAGTAAAGCCATGATTACATCTAGTAGCCTTCTTTTAGATTTCTTTATTAGTTAGTGTCAGGATACATACCTTTACACTCTTTGACAATGCTGCGAGCCTCCTCAGGTAGTGCTTGCAGTTTTATTCTAGTGTACAGAGCAAGGATCTCCAAGGCCTTGTTTTCATCCAAACCGCTTTCCACTTCCACCTCATGCTTAGCACCTACAATACAGTCAATACAGAGTCTTTTTCAGTATAAAGAAAAGCAATCGCAGAAGTTTCACCCACTCAAGTCTATATGGTGGCCAGAGAAAAACAACAAAGCACATACCACTAACAGAATCAGTGAGGCTTCTATTTCTGGTGGTGAGAAGAACACGACAGTGGATGTCAAACACCTTCAACACTGTACTATCCCAGATGTCATCCAAAATCAGCAGAGATCTAAAAAACACAAAAGAAAGAAGGAATTTGTTACAGCTGCTGCTTTTTAAATCAGCTGACCGTTTGCATCTGCTGACGTGGATACCATCCAAATGACTGTAGCTGCATCACTTACTCACTTTTAGATGAACAATCTGTTGCAGCTAAGCAGCTAGACAACATTCAGCACATGAAACCAACTGCATTCATTTTACCTTTAAGCTTCTATTTTTCCATGGCTAGATTTAGAATTACTGAACACATGTTTTTTTTATATTTTCTATGTAACCAAGTTTTAACTTTCCAAAGTACTTTGTTCAGTGACATTGTATTTATTGTATTGTTTTTTTAAGGTTCTGGCCGGAGTAACAAGGAAAATTTTCAACTTCTTGCAAACCTAAATCAGCAAGGTTTCACACTGAAACTAGAAAGTGTAAGTGTATTTTATTTTTCCCCCCTGGAAACAATTCATCTATACCTAAAATGTCTGTCGAATTTTTAAAGTTGTTGTCTTTAACTTTTTAAAACTTTCTTTAAAAACAATTTAAATTTAAGTTAAATGTATTATTGCAGTTCAAATGTCTCAGTTTATATTTCCTGCGTGTTTAAATGTGGTATATACATAAAACCTAATTCACCAATAAACTACATCTGACTTGACTTAAATAATAATGTTGGCGTTGTTGACCGACACAATTCATCTGGTTCAGTAACTTTAAAAATAGTTAAACATTACATGTATACTGTAGCTTTCTGTTTTAATTATTTTTTACATCCTTTATTATTTTACTTGTTCATGTGGATATTAGAATGGCATGGCGAATGTAAATGATATACCAACTTATTCTATATACATGTTACTTCTGTCATATTGATTGATTAAATTTAAAGTATTTCATGTTAAACTCAATATTATAAATAAAAAAATGGCAGATCACATATAATTACTAAATATTGACCTTGGATATCTACGCAGCATGAGGAAGCGTAGACGCTCCTTGGCTTCATCCAGAGAGTTTGGGGGACGGTGGAGGAGCTGGGAATCAAGGCTCTGCTCCAGACGAAAACACAATGACTGAACTTTAACCAGCAGGTCTGGCTTGTCCACCTGGCCGATGGACAGCCAGTGGACACCTCCAGGAAAGCAATCTGGAGATAAGAGGGAAGAAAGAGTTAAAGGAGCAAGAGTTGTCAAACTACAGAGAAGTAACTGCTATCTGTCAGTCCGTGGATCATTAGCGGCAACATCATCTTAGCTGAGTCCATTAGTGATCTATGATAGTCAGAGACCCAGAAAAGTACATCAACGATTACGAAAACTTTTTTAATTTAAGCTTTTTCTTTCTCAGTTTCATTCATTGCCTCAAACTAATCCATGTTGATAGTTAGTGCTTTATATCAGTCAAATATTCACCTTCAATGATTCCATGATCTCTAACAGCTTCAGCAGCTAGGACAGACTTCCCCGAGCCAGCCATGCCAAAGACAGTGATCCAGCCGGGGTCCTTCTGGAGCCGGTAAAGCTTCTCCCTGGCCCGGTTCACTAGCTCTGGTCTGTTGACAAACACTACGGGCCTCTGTGGGATGCCGCCTTCACTAAGCCTTGACTGAACTGTTAAACAAAGCAAAACAGGATTGACAAAGGTGGTGCAGGCATTTCAACTGTGAGTGTTTGAAGAGTTAACATACAAAAAACAACACTAAGTTTAATACTAAGAAGATGCTCAGTCAGGATCAAGATCAACTCCCACACAATAAGCAGACTCTGCACATCCTTTTTTTTCCCTACCAACACTCATGAACTCCCACACGCTAACAGCACAACCTATTGAACCTCTGCTATCCTCACCCACAGCTTCCCACTTCTTACCATCAGTTGCAGAGCCGTCAGAAGAGCCCTTATGTGGATTCAATGAGATGTGCGGCAGGTCCCTATGGAGCAAACTGGCCAAATCGTCATATGCCTCTTTGACCAGTGCATTGTAGAAAGAAATGTAGGTAAGGTTGTCCTTTCTCAACAAGAGCTCTATCAGTGCTCCAGCCTGATCCTTCCTGGTAGGCTGAAGACAGAAACATCAGAGATGTGAAATGTTATGATCTGGTAGAAACCATACCAGACGATGTTTTGAATAAATCTTAGGAGTCTGAGATACATTCCACAAAAAGGATTCCTCATGTTACAAAATTTGTGCATGGTTTAAGCCAGCTGTATTCTAGAAATCAACCAGTTGCATCATCTAGTGGGAAAATCCCATGTTGGCAAAATGTTGGCAAAGGTTGGGAAACAGGTGTATTATTAATCATTTAAAAAGAGAAAGTAAAGTTACATTAAAATTGTACACACTTATTGGTTTTGCTGTTAGTTTGATTTCTACAGCAGCCAAAAAGCATTCTGTTCATGTATGCCTCAGTTACTTAACAGAACATCATTTTAATGACACAGTATTGCTTCTCTATGGGGAAATCCAAGGTAATGTATTAGTAAACAACCTTAAGGGGAAAATGAGTTATCTACAGTTATCGTCATGTCTTGTGTCCACAGGAAATGGCAAAGTAAACACAAGTGTGAAAACAAAGACCTGAATCGGTAAATAAAGGTAGGAGGGTGACTCAATACATGGACAATAAAGTCTGAGAGGAGGAAAGGAGGACAGAGCTTCAGTAATGTCTAGTAATATTTTCATTGACCACAGTATTAATTCTAGAAAATGTAGAAACCACCAGAAGCTCACCTGAGTCCTGATCCTCTCCTCCTCATCCACAGTCATCACACCATCACTGATCATGTGATCCATCAGGTAGGTGGGCTTAATGTCCTCCTCCAGTTTTAGGCGGAAGCGCAGCAGACAGCTCCGTGCCCCTTCCTCCAGTGCCATTTCTGCGCTACACACCAACCATACAGGAACTCGGTGCACTGCACGTTATTGGAAAAAAATGCATGGGAGTTTAATAAATTGTGCATCTGTCCATCCTTTTTGTCATGTCATGTATTTCTTATTGTTCCATCTTCAGGAGGTAGTGTGGGTAGTCTACTTATCAGAAGGTCGGTGGTTAGATCTCCAACTCTTCCAACCTGCATGTCAAAATATCTTTGAGCAAGATACTAACCCCAGAGTTTCCGCAACTCTTTCATGTGAATGTGACTGAGTGAATTTTAGGTTAAACAGCACCTACGGGGGCACTAGATTAGCTCAGTGGTTGAGCAGGCAACCACATGCTACAAGGCCAAATGCAGCAGCTGGCATGTCTTCCTCTTACTCTTTCTGCCATCTTCTCTTTACTCAAACTATCCAATATTATCCCCCCCTCCCCTCCCCCAGTAATGCAACATAGTTTTAAGACAGCTGCAGTGCAAAGAGTATTGCACTGATAAGTTTGAAATTTCCACAAGCACCTTTTTCTGTATTACTCTGCAAAAAAATAAAAAAATATATATGGCAAAATGCTCAACATATACCTGTATATCGAGGTTATTGTCGTTAACTAAAATTAAACTAAAAAATATAAAAATAAAAAATAGATGTAGAAAAAAACAGCTTAGTTAACTAAATAAAAATAAAAACTAGACTTCTGCAAAAAAATAAGGTAAACTAATAGAACAATTTTTGAATAAGGAGAATTAAAGTAGAAAATAGAGTAAATATTGTTAGTTTTAGTATTTGTTAGTTTGGAAAAAATAAATAAATTAAAAAAAAATAAAATAAAAATCACAGCATGGTTGTAGAGGCACTGATGGGCATGTTTAATGAGACTCTGGATGTTTACAAGCCTGTGAGTCAACTGGTTTCTATTGTAATACATGTACTGTTTTTCCTAAATCTCGCCTGACATATGTCCTCAATACGTCATCATCCCCCTGCTATATACAGATGTATTTGTGATTGTGTATATGTGTGAACTGATCAGTCTTGACAGGTTATGTATTCGTCAAGCTTTAAAGGTTTCCTGCTGTTTAAAATAAAAATTGTTAGCTGGCTTTAACTGCAGAATGTAGTCTAAAACCTTAAAAATACCCTCAAAGCCACAAAAGTGTGTGAAAACAGTCTTTAATGTCCAGATACCTGTGTTCCAATACCACAAAAAGAAGAAACGAAACAGGAAGAGAGCAAAAGTGAAAATACAAGAGCTGATAACGCATTCACTGGGGTATAGGTTACCATCTGTTATTAAAAATAGTAGGAGTACTTAATTTTGACAGCTCAAAATGAACTTTCACTAGTGCTAATGAAGACTAAACTTGACTTTTCTCATTCTTAGTCGACATCTTTTCTAGCGTTATATTCACAAACCTAGCCCAATCCAGCACTTGTTGGGAAGTTCAACCTACTTCGACTGCTTTAAGAAAATGAAACAAAGAAAGTCAGGAAGCCACTAGCTGATACTTACGAATATCGTCTAGTCTTCAGCGAAGAAGGTGGTTGTTTAGTTGTATGCGGCTTCGATATCAAGTCACGATTTAACCCAGTCACTAAAAAGAGGTTTTAATTCTCGGTGTTACTACACACCCAATTTTGAAAGAAGAGCTTCCTGATTCACAACAAAAACAACTGCCCCGGCGTGAAGCAGCCAATTGCTTGGGAAGCTCTAGCCCACGTGACCGGTGAGCTCACGCGTTGGAAGAATGTGTAGCTGGGCAAACTGATGCGGCGTTTAAATACTTCTCGTGTGTTGTAAATATTTGCGTTCGCTCAGTTAAAACGGTTAGGCTTTACAAATATTTTCCAACGATAAGGTCATAAAAATACGTATTCCAACGGCGGTGTTTTCATTGTAAATTTGCGTAACATAAGAGTTATTATGCGTTACTATAAGACATAAGTAGAGAATAGACCATCATTTATTGTACTTTCTCTGTCTTGTAATTTGTTTAATCAAAATCATTTTAGTGTGTGGTATTAACCACAAAATTCATGATACAGTTCAAACCCTTTGCACATGATCGAAATTAGATTTATGAATTAAAAATCCTTTGACAACTCGATTTTCATCAACGTCCAGGCTGCACTTGAAGGCAACATTGCTGCCTGGTGACAGCAAGTGATGAGAGCATTTGTTTACTCCAGTACACATTGACGCCCTGATAATACAATTATAAGCAGCTGTGAATAGATTACCTATATAATGCTGTGGACATATAGGCTTATTGTCAGACCTGCGTGCAATGAGACTCAAAATGAAGTATATGCAAGCTAAAATTATCTATACAAATTATTGTCTGTAATAAATTAATTAAGGATGCAGGTTGGTGATCATAATTTTCATCCTTACTTAAGTAGCTTTTTTTTCTTAACAGTTCTGTGTTAGTCTCTTGCATTTCCCAGATAGCCAAATGATAGCAATAATTAGCAATAATACGTTATAGCTTTGTGTTTTCAACTTGCAACTAATGAAAAAAGCAACACAAAATTAAAGATAAAGGTTTAAACCCTGTTTTCTTCCTATTCCTAGTCTAAACTATTAGGCTTCCTCTATTAATACCCTTTTGAAAAAATATATCTATATAATGTTTAATCTTTAAATTAACACCACATGCTCAATTTTGTTGTTTTATTATATTAACAGTGGTACAGAGGGAAACAAAAACTCTCCATGTTCTTATGTAAACTGATGTAAAACTACATATGTTTTTCTTTGTGCATACAAATGTCCGCTGGAAACTTTTCGAGACAAAATTCATTTCTGTGTTCAGCACCTTTCATCTCACAATTGTGTTCTTACATCCAGCGCAAATGTACTGTAAACAAAACAGTACGTCAAAATGTAACAAGCAAACAACAATATAATCAATCAACATAAGTAATATTCCACTGACAGCTAACAAATAAAAGTACAGAACATACAACAAGCAACAAATACCCCAACAAATTATTTAAGCAACAACTAAAATGAACAAATCCCAACACAAAGAAACTCATGCAGACAACTGGCATTACTTTCTTTCAGAGGTCAAAGCTAAGCGTGGATTAAAAATGATACAAACAGTTTCGTTTTCTGGCTGATAAAAAGGTAAGAGACAACAACTAAACTATTAAATCCAAAGAAAAGGGCTCATGTTTTGCATTATCTTCAAGTGTGGCACTTCTTATTGTCAGTTTTACTGTAGTTAACAGTTATACTGTTACCTTAGTACTTAACGGTGATAACATCATATGTAAAGAATCTGAAATGCTACTCTGCTACTTTTCTATATAAACCTCTCCATCTGTGTTTTATAAAGCTTGCTGTATGCATTATACATATTAAAATGCCCTTCTGTTCTTATATACTGCCTCCAAAATTCAAGGAGTTTGACTACAGACACGATGAAATGGGGGTGTCAACATTAGGTACAGAAATGGATTATGTAGCTAATACTGGTTTTCTGGCTTGAAGTCCTAAATGTTCACAGGGAAGCACTGACAAGGTATTTGTTATTTTTGCTGTTTACCGGGGTTCAAGTGAGGATTTACGGGGCATTTACGTCTAAACTGGAGAAAGGGTTTAGGAATTTAGCTCGGTAATACATATAATAAGCATTGTTCGGACAGCTGAAGTCAACCTGTGGACAATGTTTGGAACAACTCATTTTCCAAAGTGTATTATACCTGTAAAACATGGTGGAGGCAGTCCAATGGCACTGGGTCACTAGTGTTTATTAATGAAGTGACCAAGGACATAAGCAGCTGGCTTAATTCTTAAGTATATGGCTATGTAATATAGTAACACTATATTTTATTTTTCAGCAATTTTTTTTAAATCAAATAATGAAAATAAAATTAAACTGATTGGGTACTGAGGTAAAATTATAACAACTGTGTTACTGTCCAAATATTGCTGAAAAATATGTTTGAGCATTTATCGCAAAGTAAGGAGTCACATTTAAAGCTGACCATGTGATAACTACACTGCTGTGCTTTTGTTGCCAAATGTAATGACAAAACCACAGCTGCATAACCTGCATGACACAATGACTCACTTTCTTCTCTTTTTTCTTTCACTTCATGCATTGACATACCACTACTGAAAATCTTTCTCTTCCTCCTCCTATAGCTTCGGCTTTTTCTTGTTTTCTTTGTGTATTAACAACCAGCTTGATACTGCTCAAATACATTTTAGTCGACACAGATACTCCCTACCTCCTTTGCTTTACCTATGTCTAGTAGAAAACAGTCTACTTCGACTGCATGATATTTTCATTTTAATTGTGGGTGACAGAGTCTTGAGCTGTGTTCTGAGGAGGGTTTGCAGCTGGTTGGCTGTTGCTGAACATCAGCTTCCTCAGGATGTCAGCATAGAAAGGGCCATAGACTGTCTTGTTGTAGTTGACCAGGGAGATGAACTTTGCCCCAATTATTGCTAGTTCAGGCTTGATAGCAGTCAGACCAGTTGGTACTTGTTCAATTTTGGACTGAGGTTTTGGGTCAGAAATGAGTGTCATGAAGTACTGCTGCACACGGTCCTCTGCAGAAAAACCAGAGCAAGCATTTAGTCAACTACATCAATTTCTCAACTAAAAATTTTTTAAGAAGTGAGTCTTTCAGCTTATTCTCTCTTACCAACTAGGGTGCGGATGGGATTGTCCTTTTGGGTAATGTTGAAAATCTGGCCTGTGAGGGTGCCCTGCAGCGCTGGGGTCAGTGCAGGGTAGCTCCTCTCTGTTAAAGACTTGTTAAGCTCACAGCAGATCTGAGCACTGATGCCCTCTAGTGACTCTTCTAGGTTAAAGTCCCTATAGGTATAAGAAAAATCAGTTTAAGATGAAGTTTGAGACAGATATGTCTGAAAATAGTTTGACACAAAAGGTACTGACGATCTGTGCATCCCATCCAGCAGCACACTGATCATCCTCTTCAGGCGGTCAGACAGTGATGGTAAATCCTGGATAGGCCCCCCAATTGTGCTGTAGACAATCAGCAGCACCTCATTCACAGCCTGACATTGCTGAAGCTGCCACTGAATCTCTTGGAGACGGATCTCATCTGTCATCCACGTCTAATGGAGAGGATTGCATCAATAAAATCTCCAAAGCACAAATTGTCTGTAAAAGCTCTAATCTTTCAGCTATGTAAATATTTTTTTTAAAAAAAATAATGAGGACAGAAGCTGACATAAACATAAGATCCTTCTCTTAACTACATTTACAACACACTACCTCAGGCGGTGGGCTCTTGGAGTAGTCCCATGTGAGGATGCGAATGAAGGCAGCGTTGAGAACTTGAAATGGCCCAGGCACCACTGGTTGTCCTTTTCCAGGACCATTAGTCTGTTCTGTAGGGACGATGGATGACTGCAGCTCCTCCAGTGCAGACCTGATCCAGGAGGTAGTGCGGTCTAAAGCACCTGAGAAAGTTTCATATTAGCATAAGTCTAGCAGGGTTTTAGTTTTTCACTTTGACACAGACTGTAAAAAAAAAAAAATGGCATAGCCACTGTGACATCATCCACTGGACTTTGGACTCTCTTTTCAAAGCTTTGAGTTGAGCGGTTAGACTTTCACCACCCTGTTTTGTTTTGTTTTGTTATAAATAGATGTACTGGTAGGTCAATATGACAGGTTTTGCTTCATTTCAGTCTGAAAGTCACACACAAAATATAAAAAAATATTCTCAAATGTAGACTCTTTAACAAACACCTCAATAAAACTGTGGCATATTTTCTGTATTTTTGTGTATATAAAAGGATGCTAAAGGTTATATATAAAGAAGAATGTAGTGTTATTCACTCACTGGGTGTTTTGTCCAGGATGCTCTGAAACTTTGCCCTCTCATATTCGACACTTTGCCTCTGCAGCACAGGTCTCAGGTTTTCAATTGTACAGTTGACCATGTCCGCTCTCATCAAGCTCAGCACACGGAATATTTCCCTAATGTGTAGAAATAACCAAGATGCTATGAATAATTTGCATTTATTATTAAAAATATTATTATTAAACAGAACAGGTCAGACAGTAAATACAGTCACTGTTAATGTATATTGGATGCAAGCACTGAAATATTTCGAAATGCTTTAAAGCACAAGTGTCCGCTTACTTAAAAAGCGTCACTATGTTATATGTGCCCTCTCGTAGCTTCTTGATTTCGTCATCTCTCACGGGTGCACACATCTTGCCCATGGTTGTGATAATGTATGAGGAAAGTCCCTGGATGTCTAGAGCATCGTTGTCAGCCTGCTGATGAATCAGGTCCATGTCCAGCACCTCCATGATCTGGGTCCGCATCCGATTGGCACCCGGATTAAGGAATGACAGTAAGATCTGTTCATCAAGAGGGGGGAAAAAAGGTTGGTTTAGAATATTAGAACTCAATACTTAAGTAATATTAATTTTTATTAACTACAATAGTCACAGATGGTTAAAGGAAACAAATTAGAAGATTAAAAATATATATATATATATATATATATATATATATATGTTTAGTATATTAATATATTCACTAGTGACAGAAAAATATTTGAATGCATGTGGTGACCTCTCTGATCTCCTCCACTAATCTGATGGCTTGTCCATACTCAGGAGGGTCGTCATTCAGCTCAGCCTCCAGGATATCCCAGAAGGCCTTGTGAAGATTATCTCTCACTGCCTTTAATAAACTAAAAGAAAAAAATAAATAAATAAAAGGGGGTTTATCTGAGTAAAACTGCCATTTATAAAGCACACTTTGATTTCGGGTTCTATTTTATTAATTTATCTTGAGAGTATTGGGCTGGTAAATTAACTTTTTTTTTCTCTGAAAGAACTAAAATGATTTTCTTGGATCTTCCTTTCTTTTGATATAACTAAGTAACACTACTATTTAGTAAGTAACTAAACAGTAATGCAACATTTGGTGTTTTCTGGTTGTACACCAATCATAAACACTCCCAGACAAGTTCCTGCAAATATACTGTAGATGCAAATCATGAAATCATGTCTTCAATGATCAAATTCAACTTTTTCTTTCTTCTCCGGAAGTGTGTGTTTGTTACAGGATGCTATGATGTTTGAAGATGCACTTGTCAACCTAAAATTGTGTCACCCACTGGGAGCTTGAGAATAAATAACAGTGAGTCTTTGGATCTCCCTTTTCTTTTTTAACTCTAAATTCTCACATATTACCACCAGACACAGACAGTTGGTATAACAAGACTCACATTTATTTTAGTTTATAAGCATGTTTAAAAAGGTAAACATGATTATTAAACACTGCAAAAAGGCAGTACAAAGCACAGAAAGCAGCAACAGCTCTCCCTGATCCCTAACATGTTCCTCATTATGGAAAAATCTGAAATGTAGTATTGGTGTGGTATTAATATTGCAAAACTTGACATTAGTAAGCGCAAGTTTTTGTCATATTTTACCTGTCCTGAGGTAGGCTATTTGGTTCCAGGTGGAAATTGTGGTTCATAACAATCTCATGGGAGAGGCTGAGATTGAAAAGGTCTCTTGCAGACTCCATGACTTCGTCCAGGGTTAGGGTTTTGGGTGGGCTTGCTGTGGGAATCAAATATTAGCTGATTTATAAATTGGGGGAAAAAAGCATGTCTGACTATTAAAGATGACAGTATGTAGCACGGATGCCAAACTCCATTTACACCGTTCACACATACAGCTCAGTAATTGAAAGTCTGCCTTTATGTCAGTGAACAGAAGTGTAACAACACATTTAATCCTTGGCATTTCACACTTCTTTTTCTTAATATAATAAAAAGAAGTCTAATAATAATAAGCATGTTTCAGTTTTTCCACATGATGAAGAAGAATGAATGATGGAATAGTAAAAGAACAGTACGACTTTTTGGACTTAAACTGTAAGAAATGAATGTGTAAAATGACAGACAAAGTTTCCCAGACTGTCCTGCAATTACAAAACTGAAAGTTTCAGTTCGTTAACTGAATGTTATTTTTTGTGTAGACATATTGTAAAAAAAAAATACAAAAGAAAAAAAAAAGATATTCTTATACAACGGTTATGAAAAAACAAACAAAAAACAAACTTTTCTATTTCTTAATTGTTATTTGTTATATCTGGATTGGACTCTCTGCCAGGCTTATTCTGGCACCCAGGCCTTATGTTTTGATGCCCCTGGTGTAGAGGGTGGTAGCTTTCTTACATGCTTATAGATTAAATACAGTCATTAACCCCTAACAACAACTGCAAACAAAACAGCACAGTAAATGTAATTTTTTCTTACCACTCAGACAGGGTCATCAAAAAGAAAAAACACAGACTTGGATTACATGCAGTGAGCTTATGCATAGATCAGTGAGAAAGGGAGGGGGACAGACTCACAGGATGGGGTGCAATGCTTGCTGGAGGAGTCACTGGTGAAGCTATCACGTGAGCACTCCAGGTCGCTGTTCAATGTCATGCTGTCGCAGCGCTCTGACGATGACTCCACATCACTGCCTTGGTCCTCACCGCTGGATGTGGAGTTAGGCCGCTCATCATTTAGAGGCATTTTGGATTATAGCTGCAAATAACAAGTCAGTAATAACTTAAAAGGGATTTCCTACCACAGAGTTTAATTCAACATGTTCAGAAGATCCAGACATTTAAACGATAAGTACTGAGATACTTTCAAGGGAATCCTGCATAAACTATCCTTTAGCCCAAAATACTCATTAGAAAACCAACATTTCCATTACACAATCTTACCATCATTTTACCTGAGCTCGTCTGAGACTGTTGCAGTTTTTGTTACCAAGGCAGAATGTAACAAAAACACCAGTCATACTCAGTGAAACAGCTGGAGGGCACCATTAAACAGACAAAGCTGCCTTGTTGCAAACACTTTCAACATATTATTAAAGTCAATGATGGTGCATGACGTAAGTCACTGAAAAATAAAAAGAAATAATAATAGTGTATAGTGTGGTTCAGTGTTTGTTTACTGCCACCAGGGTTTAAATCACAATACAAAGTCTGGACATAAACAGAACCCATTTCCATATAGGTTTACACAAAAGCCTGTATGCCTGTGCCTGTCTATCCAATGTCAGTCGTGTCTCCAGGGCAACATGGGACAACAGAGGGCTCCGCAACTGTCAAGATGATCGTGTTACACTTCTCACTGTGCTGTTGTTTGTTTTCCACAAATACACATAGGAAAGAAAGGTAAAGATTACGAGATGTGCACATTTTTAAAGTTAATGTAAAGACTGTTTACCACTGTTAAAAAAAGAGTAACCCACTTAAACATTGCT
Source organism: Oreochromis aureus (assembly GCF_013358895.1). Taxonomy (NCBI): domain Eukaryota; kingdom Metazoa; phylum Chordata; class Actinopteri; order Cichliformes; family Cichlidae; genus Oreochromis; species Oreochromis aureus. The sequence continues at coordinate 13,783,951 of NC_052958.1, read as the reverse complement.
TGAGTACTGTAACAGGTTAAATTAAGCCTGCAGGCCTTTCTAATATAACCTAAGACATACAGTGCTGGCAGAATGACCCATGGGTGTTCCTATCCTCTGGCTCAGTTATCTGCTGCCAAAAATGAATGCACACTCCCTGGCAGCTCTTGCAGTTTAAAGATAGCTCAAGGGTCGAGGAAAATGGGTGTGGGGAGCCCTTTTATTACATCATATGCTAGACTTGACAGCTAGGTCAAAGCCATGCAGCAGGCCAATTTTCAGAGATTATCCAGAGGGATGAAAGCAGAGTGATCCAGAAAACTGATTACAGATTAGGTGTACTCTGTTATCTGCAGCTTCTTTATGAGAAAGCCTCTATAAGCAGTTCAGATGCTAGGTAGAGGAAAATGCATTGTGCTGTTATAACCAGAAGGATGCAATCTAAGACAAATGAACATATCGTATAATTTTCCCAGATGTTTTGGAAACATATCTGAGCGAATATGTGATCGAATAAGAGGTACAGGCGCTCTACACACACACACACACACACACACACACACACACACACACACACACACACACACACACACTACAGGCATATTGCTACATCAACTTCTGCAGGAACAAAGACAGCCTTTTGGGGTCCAGATTTGACTGCAGTATAATGTAAACAAAGCAGTGAATCAGGAAGGCAGGGCTAGATCCACGGGAACTCTCCTTATTGGTTGCAGTTCCCCGTTTCTCAGCCCTACATGGAAACACAGCTATGAACGTGGATAAAAAAATATCCACACACGCGTAAGAAGTGGGTACACGTGATCCGAGGTGCAGACCAAAACAAGAACTCCGTGTACATTACAAATAGTATATTGTATCTGATCATGACAGAATCGAGAGAAAAAGAAGTGCGGAAACAATAATGCGTTTTGCTCTCACTACAAAATACATCTGATGCATCCGTCAAACTCAGCACTATGTCAGTGTTATATAATTGTCTTTGTTACTTGACTAAATCCCCTGGTTTACAGCTTAATATGAGTCATAAATGTCATTAATTTCGTACACCAGCTGTCACTGGTATGCTAATTGTCAGAACCGTCAAATACTGTACTCTTCCTGTTTCACAACAAAGCGACGGATAACTTCGCAGCAGACACCATAAACCAAGTCGCAAGCACAAATGTCTTCAAGAAACGCGATTTTTACCTCATTCAAGTCACTAGAAAGTGAAGCTGGTAGCAAAAATAGCCCCGCTCCGAAGAGAAAAGTCGCCGTCGTCCTTTTTAAAGGTCCTGTTTTGATTATATTTATGGTGGTTGGCAATGGTGCATTACCAGCACCAACTGGAATGAGTGAGCTGTGCAAAGGGAATTCAAGTGTTCAATAATTGTAATAATAAATAAAAGAAGAAAAAACGAGAAAAGAGGAAAATAAAGTTGTCCCCTCTTGCGTTTGCCTCTCTGTTTAAGGTCTTTCAGTAGCCCAGCTGGCTATGAGAACTAGCCGGCGAAACCATTTTACACACGGGTGTGCCAAAATAAAGGCGATTCTAAGGATTGCTGTTTTTGTAAAAAAAAAATAGAATATAATTAATTAAAAAAGAATCTACAATTTAAAGAGAGCAAATACAAGAATGTGCACATATTTAGTTCAGAAAAGGGTAATGTAATACTACGGTCTACATTTTATCAAGCTGTCGTAGAATGGTACACCCCGCCCTGCTTTTCCAAAACGTCTGTGTTCACGTGGGTTGTTTTGTTTACGGATGTAACCTCAGAACCTTCACAGTATTGTGTGTGTGGTAGTGTGGACGCCTGTGCTCTCTATTATTTCCCTTAACATAAGACCCCTAAAAAATATACGGGTCTTAGGTGGAAGGATTTTATTATATTAATACTACAGTGTGGTCATTGTGTGGTTATATGACATCTTGAGAAAAGATGTCCAGATGCATAACTTATGAAAAATTGAGTCTTTTCAGCATGTTTCCAATGGCAGCACATCTTAAATATAACAACTGTAAAAGTTTGATTTTTATTCGACTTTAGGCATTGTTATAAAAATGTCCTTAAAAAAACAAAACAAAACAAATAAAATAAAAACTTTTCGGGGTCTTTTGTACGTGTGGCTGTTATAGCCTCTGGGGGGCAGCAGCGGGGTTAAGTCGGTTAATTTTAGACGAAGAAGAACGTGATTACGTCACACATAGAGTTTCGTGATGGCGCTTGATTTGACTCCTCGGTTTAGAAGGTTGAACAGCCAAACTCGAAGCTTTCGTGAAAATCTACAGCATGGTAAGATATGAGTGGTTTTTTTTTTCTAAATACGTTTCGTTTTAGCGAGTTTCTCATTTACAAAAAAGACTATGCAAACATAGCATAGCCATTAATACACATGCTAGATGGAACTGGTGATAATTATTAACACGGTTGCCACCACAAACACTTTCAACTGTAGCTTTATAAAATAAAGTATAAAATTGAAATAGTCTCGTAAAGTACTTCAAATACATTAGTATTAGTATTAGTACATAAACACCGTAATACCGTGGTAATGACGTGCAGTGTAGCTTTTACTTACTACTTCAATTAATTTCAGTTCAATTCAATATGTATTTATACAGCGCCAAATCACAACAACAGTCGTAATCCTAACCCTTTCTAATGAGATGGAGGAGATATTACAAACTCCCCTTATCCTTCAAACTTCTCAACAAGTCATTAACATCCAACAATTACCTTTGGCTACAGTTAAGCAAGTTCTAGTTTAAACCCACTGGAGTCACTTTTTCCTCAAACCTCTGTTTCTTTAATTACCAACAGGCTTCTCTGGGCCCTTTGGTGCCACCCAGCTGTGGCACAACATCATCCAAGCCCTACAGACTCAAGTGGAAGTACGCAGCTGCAGGAGACATTTACGTGTTTACGCTGAATGTTTCACAGGCTCAGACGCTGTGGACGCAGTTCTCAGTTACTTGATGCAGAACGTGGCATTTTGCACAAGTGAAGTTTCTCGTCTCAAAGCTGCTCGGCTTTGTCAGGCTTTGATGGAGGCAAAGGTATTTGAACCAGTAGGCACAAAGCTGTTTCGCAGGGACAAGGAGGTGGCCTTTGAGGACAGCAGCTGCAGTCTTTACCGTTTTCTGGAATATAAAGGATTTTCGAATTCTGATGTGAAGGGAAACATTGATGCAGAAAACATACTGCCAGAACAACAGGAGATAAAAAGGAAGAGGAGCTCAAGGTGAGTTTTACATAAAATCCTCTCTGTTATGTTACATTGGCGCTTAATTTACATTTTTTCCCAGTATTAAAGCATGTGAAACACCACTGAAAGTGCTGATCTGAACTCTGAAACTCTCATCTTTGCAGAATAGGTGTATTATGATTTTTTTTTTAGTAAATTTATTGCATTTATCTTAATGTTCTAATTTCACTTTCTTCATAGCTTAGACATTATAAACATCAACACTCATACTAAATATTACAACATTTTGTATTTAGATTTTTATTTAGAAAAAAGAAACACATACACAGAACCAAAGTGTTTGCTATCATCCAAATGTTTCCTGTTCTTTCAGGAGGCTGAATGAATTAAGAACAATTGCCAATCCTCTTGCTGTTGGATCGTCAGACAGAAGGGTGGAAAGATTGCTAAGGGCCATCAATCTGCAGCCATCCTTTTCTGCAGCTCTCAACAGAACCACCACATCTTCTACCTTTCTTTCCAAAACTGGTAATGAGCAAATGTGCCACTATAGTAGGGGGTAGTTTCAAGTGGACAGATATTTTTTTCTTAAATTTTTTGTTTTTGTTTATTTTGCTCTTTCTTCCTTCCATAGTGTCAGATCAGGTTTGGAAGCAGCAAACTGTGCTGCAGCTGCTGCAGTTAGTAGAATTGCCAGTGTTGGACTGCATTCTTAACTCTCCTGAAAGAGTTCATCCCCAAGCCTGCAAAGCTCCTCTGGCCAACCAGGATCTGGTTATCTCTAACACATGCTTGGAACGAGAGCTGTCTGACACCATTCCCCTACCCCAGTCAGTCCTCTGATTCATCCCGTTGAGGATTTTGCACTTTAGCTTGGGACCTATTTGTTCATATATTCCATTACACCTGTAGTATGTTCTTTCATACTTTTTTTTTTCCAGGTTGGATGAGTGGCTGTCAGCAGCAGCAGACTGTTTGGAACTCTTTCCCGACCAGCTGATCGTGGTTGCAGGAGAACAGCTAAGCCTGCAATTTGGAAATGCGTCTTTGGAGGATCCCAGTGCAGAACATATGACAAGCAAGAAGAGGCTGTTGTTTGATACCATTGCCAAATACTACAGTGGACAAGAAAAATCTCCACTCATTTCAGGGCGTTACCTGGACATACATATTGCAGTTCTGAATTTACTGGGTAAGAACCAAAAGAGCTAAGTTTAAGTTTATAGTGACTTTCTGATTTATGGTGTGGAGCATTAAGTGACAGGGCTATGATCTGTACCACAGTTTTTTTCCAGTCATGAAGGTTAATATTTTGCTTGTGTCTTTTGCTTTCCAGATGAAGGGAAGCTGCAGGATGCCATCAAAGCATCTCAATTGTGTTTGCGGCTGCTGGAAACAAGTCTGAGAGATGAACTGCAGAGACTTCTGGCCTTCATGGCGATAGCAGCTCGCTCAGATACTTGCCGTCTGCAGAAACAGGTCAGCAGCATCCTCTAAACCACACTGCCAGTTCCATCTTTTTGCACTCGTATAGAATAATAAAAGGCAAATAGTCCATATAGAAAATAACTGAACATGTTTGAAGCTGTTTCACTGAATAATCTGATAGTACCGTAGCTTTATTTTGTAAAATTATGAATGGAATTGAATTTAAACCTATTTTTTGTCCTTTCAGACTGATAACAGATCCTTGGTGTGCCGCACATTTCAGAGAGCTCTTGTTCAGAATCATGAATTGACTCGATCACAGAGTGAAGCTCTGGTGTTCTTTCTCATGGACAATCACTCTGAGCTCTTCAAGGTAAAATTCTGTGCTCTCAGAACTACATTGAAGTAGTCTTCTTAGACAAACATGTGTTTCTGTCTGGATTTCAACCAGCCTTAAGTTTACTTTTTAATCTCTCTACAAGTACCTGGTAGTTGTTACAGTGTTTCCTTTTACTGTCTTATCTTGCAATAATAATAGACACCTACAACCCTTATTGAAGCTGTGAGGAGAACACTGAGGACTGTGCAGCAGGGAAAAGATCCTGACTCATTTGCTAGTAAGTTCAATGTTAATTACACTCTGGCAAACCATCAAACAGTACACCATCGGATGAGATAACAGCTCACTATGTATAGATACACTGTACTTCGTTTTTTTTGTGTACCTAACTGTATTTGGAAACACTGTTGCTCCAGATCCACATTAAAAAACAAAACAAAAAAACCCACTTGTTCCCGAGCACTGTGCATCCTCTATTAAAAAAACATGAAATCCTCTTCATGTTTTGTTGCAGCGTTCACCTTCTGCCAGCAGGTGACTCCACAGGAATACGAGGACCAGCGTGAGGCTACCACCCTGAAGAGCCTCAAACAACTTCTTCATGACATTTCCTCGAGCAAGAGGATGTCTGCCAAGGAGAAGAGGAGGCTGCTCAAAGAGTTTGAAAAGCATCACCCTGTGGTCTTTCTGCAGCACTTCTCTAGCACTTTCTGAAACACACAAGTAGCTGGGACTGGTTTGACTTCATGGGTGTACTTGACAAATTCACGCAGTTTCAGGAGTTAAAAAAAAAGGTTAAACTTGAATGCATTTTATGATTCTAACTGAACATGGAAGTACTGATTTGCATATGGTTACACCTCTGTGTAGTATGCAGAGTGGGGATGGCATCCTGAGGTTGATACATACTACAAGAGGTAATGATAGCTGAACTTTTATTTTTAAATGTGCTGTTAACTTGAAGGCAATGAAATTTTAGTTCTGGTGAACAACTGCTGTAAAAAGTATTGCACTAGTTTGAAAACTATGTTGTTTATTGTATAATTCCTGTAATGATGGTAAGTGAAGTGTAATTTAAACAAAAAAAATTGATCGTTGGCACAGATTTTACATTCTACAATTTAGATTTACTGCAGGTTAAAATCAAGTGTTAAAAGGGTGTAAAGGGATTACTTAAATTTCAATACTATATGAATTCTCTCAACCATCAGATGGTTGTTTTGCTGCAACATTAAGTGAACAGCTTGTGTACTAACTTGTGCTTCTAGGCTGAAGTGCTCTATTTGGATGTATAAAAATAAACACTTTTTTTTCAGTGTGCACCAGGCCTTGGGAATAGTGTTGTGCTTTTCTGGGGCTGTACGTTTTGATTAAGCATTAATTTCTCTACATCACAAAAAGATGTAAAGATGTTATCCATTTTGGGGCCTTGATTTGGTAGCTGTACTTGAAAGAAAAACACTAATTGTTGAAATAATTTCTTTTTCTGTGAGCATTCTAAAAACATGTTATTATTAAATGAAAGAGGGGGTTAGGCTAACTATCCTCATGTATAATTTTATGGTTAATGACTGTATTTAGTGCCATAATTTAAATATTCTAATTGGAAGTTTTTAGGATTTTTACTTGAAAGATAGACATTATGACCTCATTGGAAAAAGTGTGGTACTCTAACTGGATACGCTACTGATGTAATTTTTCTTTAAAAATTATAAGCATCACTGTAATGAAGAGTTGGTCGTAATAAAAATGTGGTCTCATTTTATCATCTTTTATTTCAGAAACACTGAAATCATCTTAAAAATACACTTTATGATGCTGAAACATACTTTACTTTGTGTCAGATTAACATGTTTAATAAAGCCTTTCTAGAACTTTAGATGTTGCAGTCTATGTATCACAGTGCAAACTAGAAGTTAATGTTTTGTAATGGCATAGTGAGGATAAATATAAATTATAATTTTTTTGACACACGTCATCTGTTTCTGATTAGGATTTTCAACACTACTATTACTGCAAATGTTTTCTCACTAAGTTAATTCCAGTCTGAAATTTAATAAATATTCGAGTGTTCAGTATGAGGGTGACTATCTTTGACTTTTTGGTCAAGAACCTATTAAAACACATTTTTTAAATCTACTTTTTTAGGTTTTAGAGTATTGGTAACGTGGTTTCACCACACATTGCACAGAACAACCTTTTGATGGTTTATTATTTGTTATTCTCAAATACATAATACAAATTGGTTCCTGTCGTTTGAAACCACGTTTCAAACGACAGGAACTCTGTAACCTGTCGCTCTGTAACCAAGCCTAAATTATCCTCTAAATACATAATAATCCTTAAAATGCGTATTCGTATTAATAGGTTTATATTTTTCTAATAATTTATTATAAACATATTGTTTGAATAAATCGACAAAGTGTGAAATAATGACCGTGTATAAAAGTTCAGTTTTAACTTAGATAAAATTAAACCGACCTCGAACTGGTTATTTGTTAAAAAAAAAAAAAAAAAGTATCTGATGACGTTGACGCACCTGACTCCATTAACAAACCCGGAAGTAGAGCTCTTCGTTCACTAGCGTACCAAGCTAACTCATTTCGTATGCTACTGGAAGACATGGGGGCTGTGTTTCACAGCCATTACTGACAGCGGTACGGCTGAGAGTCCACTTATAATAGGAAGTAAAGCGGAGACCCTTTTTTAATATTAAGGTAAGTAGCTGGAGGCATTCGAAGTGGAAGTTTTATATAGAAATAATCGCTGTTTGACTGGAACGTCACTGTCTACTTGCGCATTGTCGGCTAGTTAGCTTGGGCAGGTGACTGCCGTGTTCATGTGGGGAAAAAGGCAACATATTGCAACGATGATGTCTGCGACATAGGTAGGTAAAGGGTTAACAGAAGGATTGGAAAGATATCTGTTGACTGCCAGCCGTGCTATCAGTGCTCGTTTACATTGGCTGTGTGCAAAACAAGATGGTTAACTCGGCTAACATCAAGGTATTTCACAATCAGATCTGACAGACACGCCGAGTGACCCATAACACTTTGAAACCCATGCTAATATGTGGCTTGATCGTGTCGTATAGTAAGAACTTATTCATTCCTGCCGACATTACTTACTTGTTATTAGATACGTCCAGTTTTCATACACAAATCCACCATGATATTAACAGGCTCTCTGGGGACCAGCTGCTAAGGTACTAACGACTTTATTAGGCTAGCAACTGGTATTACTATAGATTACAGTCAAGTAAATCACGCGTTTCAATTTAGTTACTCGTCAGCAGACAGTCAGGAAGCTTGTTGCAAAGAAAAACAGGGTCATGGGTTTCTATTCATGCGTACTGATATTTTTGCCATTGTTTTTTGGCCTTTTCACTCTTTCCAGACAGAAGCAGTGGCGTGGTAAAATAGGCTATGATGCTCTCTGTTCTATGAAATCTTCAAATCTGATTGCCTTTAGTGCTTTAGAAGTTTTGCAGCATTTTTCAGAGCACTGCCACATCTTCAAATGAAGCATCAGGGTTTTAGGTTTAGATTCTTAAACTGAGGGACAAATCCTAGAACACTAACAGCTTCGAAAGTAGGTGATGCTATGTGATGCTGCACATGATGAGATGAGAAATACTTTATTTATCCCATAATAGGAAAATTCTGCTGTAACAGTAGTTGAAATGATGAGGAAATGATAATATTGTCTGGCAACTGCCTGTTCAGGAAGTGAACAGGCTAGTCTGGATTATCTGTGGATGGATAAAAATGTGTTCAGTGACCATCTCTCCACCACAGCTTCAAAAACATCCAGTTTGCAGTCAGTCACAGACCCTGGTTTTCCTAATTGTTTTATTCAGTCTGTTGGTGTCAGCAGCTCCGATGCTGCTCCTCCAGCAAACCACAGCAAAGTCAACATTGAATTTAAGTTTGAAAGCATTTTCGTTTTATTAAGAATCACTGTGCTTTGAAAATTTTAAACCCATCCATAACACTTTAAATGTAGGGTTCTGTAAAGAATTAATTATTAAAACTGCAGCTTACGTGGCAATGTATGGATTTGCTGGGAGCTTGTTCAGTTCAAACATCAAAGGTCTAGAAGGCTGCTCAAGAAAGATTAAGAACACTGAAGGAAGTGTTCGCATTTTAAAAAAACGAACACAAGAAACAAAAAAAACCTTGCTTCACAATCATCAGTCATGCTCTTTTGTCTGGGTTTCTGTTGCCTAACTTGCTCTTACTCTAGACTATTTTGAAAGAGAGCATTAATATGGTGTGGCTCAGTTTGCTCTGAGTCATTTTATATTTCTCGGGACAGCGTGGATCGTTGCTATGCTTATTCTCCTCAGCCAGCACAGGGAGGACGCTGGTGGGGACTTTGATGTGCAAATTTTCAAGCAGGTGCATTAGTGCATGTCTAATGGATTGTTGAAGGCTTTTGCTTTGCCAGAAGCACACAGATGCCTCTTTCACCAACTACCTACACAGAATATTCGTGTTTCAAGTCCCGTGAAGCTGACAAAATAAGAAAATAACCTTTTTGCGAAGCCTTCCACCAGTTTCAACTTAATCTAGTAGCAGGTTTTGCTAAACATGAGTACGGGGGGAAAGCCAGGGAACAGGTTTGGGAATGCACACTCGCATTTTTAGAGGCTTCTTAGTAGGGTCACCAGTCAAATCACAAAGGCCTATTCTTAAACAGGAAAAGGAAACACATTTGAAACAGCTTCATATTTTAATTAAATTATTGATATGTGGCCACAGTTTACTGATCTTTTGCAAAAGGAACTGATTTAATGAATCTCATTATTGGGCTTTTTTTGTGTAAACACAGCTTTCCTATTTAATTTCTTCAAGCACTGTCTTTTTTTTTTAAGGTGTTTCTTCAGTATCTGCAGAAATCCAAAGACCTGTTGATATCAAAGTCTTTTTATATCATTGAAAAGAAGTTTGTTTTTTTTTTTTTGTTTTTTCTCCTACTGACCAGAACTAAATGTACTGAATCTAATATTACCACCATTCCACATCTTTATTGAAAAATTCTATCATCAGAATAAGGTCTGATGCGTAATATCCAAACTGAATTTACAGTTTGCATGGTCAACTTGCAATTTGGGGCATTGCCATATTAAGAATAATAGTGGAGTGTACTGTAAATGTGCATGTAACATGCTTGGTTACAAAAACTGCAAAGAATTTCCACATTTGACTGACTGTAGCTTAATGATCATCATCAATGTTTTATCTCAGCTGTCAGGTCGAGCCTGAACATGGAGTCCATGCTGAACAAATTGAAAAGCACTGTCACTAAGGTGACAGCCGATGTCACTAGCGCTGTTATGGGTAACCCTGTGACACGGGAGTTTGAGGTCGGGCGACACATTGCAAGCGGCGGTCCCGGCTTGAGCTGGAGGATCTATAATGGCACCAAGAAGTCCACCAAACAGGTGTGTGTGTGTCTGTCAGTGTCTCTCTCTCTCTGACCAGACCACCTCTTGACAGAAGTTTAGATTTGATCCAAGTTCATAAATGATTTACTTGACTTGTGCTGAAAGGGGAAAAGGAAAAGGAATGAATCTGAGACTGAAAACTGCACTGTCACCATGTCCTCGTATGTCTTTTACCCTCCAGGAAGTAGCAGTTTTTGTTTTTGACAAGAAAATGATTGACAAGTATCAGAAATTTGAGAAGGACCAAATCATCGATTCACTGAAAAGAGGCGTGCAACAGTTAACCAGACTGCGTCACCCCCGTCTCCTAACTGTTCAGCATCCCTTGGAAGAGTCACGGTGATTAACACACACGCACACAAATTCACACATGTATGTATGTCATGGATGAAACTGAATGAGTCACTGCTCAGAGGATCTCTTGACATTTGAGATGAAAATAGATCATGGCAAGTAAAGGTTAAGGCCTTGTGCTTTCTTTCTTGTCATCCATGACAGCTCTAAATTCATAATTCTTTTCCGTCTGTTTTTACTCTTTCTGTTTTGTTTATTTTCTGTCTGTTATTGCTTTGAATTGAACTGATGACATTTATTTATTTGGCCCTCAGAGACTGCTTGGCATTCTGTACAGAGCCAGTGTTTGCCAGCCTGTCCAACGTGCTTGGCCAATGGGACAACCTGCCCAGCCCTGTGCCCAGCGACATCAAGGAGTACAAGCTCTATGATGTGGAGACCAAGTATGGCTTGCTACAGGTGAGCATGTAGGCAGAATAGATTTCTTTTTTTTTATGGCTGCGTGTTTCTTGATAAGTAAGTTTAAAAAAAGATCAGTCAGATTTGATAGCACATGGGTTGAGTTTTTGTTTTCCCACCTAAAACCCCAAACATAGAAGACTGTGCCAAAGTCTTGAGCGACCTCTTGTTTCTTCATTTTCAGTTCACTCCAGTAGGACAAAGTGGAAAACAAAAGAAGTAGCATTCCTAAATAAAACTATGTACAGCAGATTGTCAGTATCTGAAAGCTATATATATCCTTAAGAACTAAGAAAAAAAAATAAACCAAAAGACCTGACACAGGACCTGAGACACTCATGTGTCCCTTCACTTGATCCATCTGCTGTTCACTGAAGCGTCATCAGAAATGGTGTCAGTGGAAGTGAAGCTGTCAAGAAATCATTCTTAAGGAACAAAAACAGAGAGAAAAGGCTGAAAAATGCCAAATTACACAACTGAAAATTAGTAGCAACTGGTCTGATGGAGTGAAGATTTCAAACTTTAAATGTTTGTAAGTCATCGTTAATATGTATGGAGGTGGTCAGGAGAGAGGTATAACAACGAGTGTTTACAGACATATGTAAAACACGGTAGAGGCCCTGTCATGGTTTTGGGCTGCATTTCAGGCGGTGGTGTTGGGGATCTCGTCAGAATTGATGGAATTATAAACCCAGAACATTACCATCAGATTTTTATCCACCAGGTAACATCATCTGGAAAGCATCTGGTTGGCAATGACTTGAAAAAAAGCATACCTGGATAGAAAAAAAAAAAAGCACAATAAACACTATCAGTCATAGATTAGCTTCCCCAGAGGCTGGACCTCAACTTTATTGAAGCAGTGGGAGGTCATCTTAACAGAGTACAGAACAATAAATCAGAATAATAGATCAATAAATGTCTACATCTGTTTCCCATTTTCCTATTAAAATATAAAGAAATGAAGGGTAGCTTACGACTTTTGCATAGTAAAGGGATCAATTTACTGTCACTATAGTAATTTGAGACTGAGCAAAGCACATGGCAAACTAGACCCTTAAAGCTTTTAATTAAGCATTTATTTACACTACAGTACTGGTTATTAATGTAGTTGCAATAATCAACTTCTCAGTTGTTCTTTACAGGTTACAGAGTAAGAAATACTGGTGTTTATTTAGTGCATGCTTCCTCTTCTCTTTTTTCTTCTATTTTTTCTTAGTACTATTCTTGGAGATCCAAAACATTTTCTATGCTCTTTCTTCTCAAAGCCAGTTGAACCTGCTTGATGCCAAGCCTTGCCTCTCACCTTTTAGAATTATGATGTTTTATGACAGGCTGTAATGCCAGGGAACATTTTACATTCACCTCCACCTCCTTTATTGTCTCTGTCACCCACATTGGTCCTAATTTTTCGATCTTTTTTCCTCAGAGCATCTCTCATCTGTTATATAAAGCAGGGGATTTAAGCTGAAAGACCTTAAAAGAAATGCCTGCAGTGTTTAACATCAGTTGGTTGTTACACAACTTTTACTGCAGCAGTGCAGAATTGTGTTTAAACTTTATGACCCGGAACTCATTTACAGTGTGTTAAAATGTATGTTGACCCAGTTAAACTGATAATACTGGTGTATCTTGGTTGTTTGAGGCAAACCATGATTAATAATTAATTTATCTTGTTCAGATTTCCCAATAACTTCAGTTTTCTCTCTCTTCAGATCTCGGAGGGTTTGTCCTTTCTCCACAGCGGGGTGAAAATGGTCCATGGCAATCTGTGTCCAGAGAACATTATCCTCAACAAGAGTGGTGCGTGGAAGATCATGGGTTTTGACTTCAGCATCTCCTCTAACAACCCGTCAGATGCTGAGGTATGTTTTCAGCCTGCTTGGCTTATTGCCGTCACGAAGCTCTAGCAGAAAAACATCTTGCAACTTTTTGACGTCTTGCTTTAATTTCCTGTAGCCCAAGTACACATGTAAAGAGTGGCAGCCCAACCTTCCTCCACTCTGCCTACCCAACCCAGAGTACCTGGCTCCTGAGTACATACTGTCGGTTAGCTGTGACGCTGCCTCTGACATGTATTCTCTGGGCGTGGTCATGCATGCTGTCTTCAATGAGGGGAAGCCTGTTTTCCAAGTCAACAAGCATGACATTTTTAAGAGTTTCAGCAGGCAGCTGGACCAGGTGAGTGAAGCTGTACTGTAGACATGTTTTTTTTTTTTTTTTTTTTTTTTAATGACTGCTGCTCAAAAAAACAAACAAACCTTTGCACAGACTACTAGTCTTTGGCTTTGATTCTCAAAAATGCTTGTTGGAGGCATTGTTTTTTTGGCATGTGCATCTGTCTTTCTCCACCCTCCTCTTATTTTTGTTCCTTGATGCCCTCCACTTGAGCTGAATTCCCTGCGAACGGGATTTGATTGTCACCAGTCATTAGAGAGCAGATGTTTGAAGTAAACAAAAAAATGATGTGCAGCTGTGCCAAGATGCCAATGTTGCCTTGAGAATAAAAGTGGACCATAATAAAGGGAAAAAATACACTTATTTGGTTCCCAGCTATTCCTTCAAAGCCTTCATCGCAAATATTAGTATGGACAGTATAGAAGTAAACTCCAGCTGGTTTGTTTAGTTTTTATGCTCAGCTACTGTCATCTGTTCAGATCTGAGTCATTTACCAACTCATAGTTCAGACACAAGAGAACCATGACAGTAACGGTCTAAACTCCAAGACAAGCTCCTCTAAACTAATGTGGACTTAATGTGTTGATAAATTATGGAATAAATTACAGCTATAATACAAATAACTTGGGTATATGTTACTGTTATGGGGTTTATTCTTGTCTTTCAATTGTAGTTGAGCAGCATGAGTCCAGCGGTGCTGAGCAAGATCCCAGAGGAGGTGCGGGAGCATGTCAAAATGCTGCTGAGTGTCACACCTAATGTCCGGCCTGATGCCGACCAGATGACTAAGGTCTGCATATTCATTGCCTGCATGAGAATATCATTCCACCGTCCATAGGCCTCCCTTCGAGGAAAAATATTTTTTGTGTGTGTTTTTCAGATCCCATTTTTTGATGATGTTGGTGCAGTCACGCTGCAGTACTTTGATTCCCTCTTCCAGAGGGACAACCTACAGAAGTCCCAGTTCTACAAAGGACTCCCCAAAGTCCTACCCAAGCTACCAAAGGTAAATGCTGCAAACAAGCCCCCCCAAAGACTTGTTTGCAGTGTGAATACTGGAGATTTCATTTTCAGGATTTGTATAAACACGTTGGTTTACTCCTGAGTTAGCAGTATTACTGTGTTACATTCGATCTTATGACTGATATTAGTCATGTCATTTCATCTTTTACCTATTCTGTTATGTCTTCTCTTTAGAGAGTGGTTGTATATCGCATCTTGCCAGCTTTGACCTCTGAGTTCGTCAATCCGGACATGGTTCCCTTTGTGCTTCCCAACGTGCTGCTGATTGCTGAAGAGTGCACCAAGGAGGAGTATGTTCGCCTCATCCTGCCTGACCTCACGCCTGTTTTCAAGCAGCAAGAGCCTATTCAGGTATACAGAAATGTAACCTGACACATACACTAATCTAAACTTGTGCACGTTTGCAACAACTGGTGCTTTAAGAAACTTCACTTTTGTAATATACACGTCGTCTTAGGATGGATCCTCAGGTATGGAGGTATATCTGTTTTAAAAACTCTGTTCGCATGATATTTTTTTCCCACTTTGTGTGTAATTGAGTTATGATACGTGATTGAACAGTTGTATATAGCCTGCCTAAAACGCATGGTGCTTTATGTCTTGTTCTGTCGCATTATCAAGACTTCTCTGTATTTTTCTTCCCATGCCTCTTCAGGCTAGCAATATGGTGAGTGGTTTTTCTGCTGTGAATATTCTCTCGTAACATCGGCTTAGTGTATGTGTTATGTTGTTAGTGATACTAAAAGCTGTACTAAAACCACTGGAATGAGTCTTTTACTTCCATCTTCCACTGTACTCACCTGTTTAACATAGGCTAGTATTTTCTCCCTTTTGACTCTTGTTTTATTAACTGAGCCTCTGTGTTGTGCAGATTCTGCTGATATTCCTGCAAAAGATGGACCTACTGCTGACTAAAACGCCACCAGATGATATAAAGAATAGTGTGCTGCCCATGGTCTACAGAGCTCTGGAAGCCCCTTCAGTACAGATCCAGGTACACAGGGGAAACAGAAATGGTGAAATAGATTATGATTCAAGGAGCTACTGTGCACATAATTTGTGAAAAAACATAGAATGGTTATAAAACTGCATCTAAGACCTTCTTGGTATGCCTGGTTTGTTTTTGTTGCTTTAGATATCCTTTGTTTAACTTAGAAACACTATAACTGTGTCCCAATTCCTAGGCCGCATCCTTTGGAGGCCGCATTTGAAGGCTGATTACGTCACAGCCAGGTGATGAAGGCTGTCCCAATTTGAAGGCTGCTCCAAATGCTGCCAACAAATGCGTCTGTCATTTCCCCAAATTTGAAGGATGGGTCGGTGTATCCTTCGTGGCCCAACCTATTTCCAACAATGGCAGCAGCTACTTTGCTTTAATATTACTCTCTCTGGGTCACAAAATAAACATTCAGGCGAGAATGTAGGTGTGTAAACTTCAAATATCTGCTTGATTTATCAAGACATCACATATTTGCAAAAGTACTCCAACGTTTTCGTAGATGTCTGTTACCCGCCAGCTCAATAGCTGACTGGGAGGTCGAGGCTCACTAGAGCCGATGAGAACAGCGAACTCCCGGCACATCGTTTTCAACCCCCAGCGGTCTTTCGCTACTAAGGTCAAACATGATATACAAGTCACTTGGATAATTTAAAAATGTTATTGTTTGGCTTTTTTCAGTGTTTTATTAGTTCCTGAGTAAATCGGTTTGGCTGAGATTAAAGTTATAGTTTTCACACAGCCTAATAAACGTCAAACAGAAAACTGATTAAACAGAAGTGTGAGATGGTAGAGAATTTACTCCAGTGTCCTGTTATATTTTAGGAAGCTGACAGCTGAGTTTCTTAAACTCTACCGAGACAGCTGATGACGCAAATCTGAAGGCTAGACCGTCCCATTTCACAGCCTCGCACTTCCAGTGTACTCGGTCTTCGAAGGACTCGGCCCACGTAGACCCCATAGGCCGGGTCCTTCGAAGGATGCGGCCTAGGAATTGGGACACAGCTTATAAGCAGGGGTGCACATAAGTGGTCCACAGGTGCGCATTCGCTGTCAAAATAAAAGACACGCACCAGATAAGAAGTTGCAACGCGCGTTTGCGTACATAAGATTTTCTGGAGGAGGACAGACATATGTTGAAGAAGCAAGCTCCTTTAAGCAATTACTTTGGTGTTCCTCCACCTCCAAAGAAATGTCAGAAGGAGTCCGAACTGCAAAAGAAGCGCGTATTCTCTGAAAAGTGGTTGCAGGAGGTGAGCTGGCTTCAACAAATGATGAACGCACAGAGATGTGGTGCAGAATATGCCGTGAAAATCCCACTCTAGCGGACAAAAACAGTGCCTTTTATATGTACGCAAACGCGCGTTGCAACTTCTTATGTGGTGCGCGTCTTTTTTATTTTGACAGCGAATGCGCACCTGCGGACCACTTATGTGCACCCCTGCTTATAAGAGTAGTTGCTAATTTTTACTTATTTTTACTTACTTTATTTTTAGCATAGCGCTTTGTCAGTTTGAGACATTCATCTTTGCCTGTACTCTTAGTTCTCCTTTTAGTGTTGCAAGCACAGTAAGAATGAATTCCAACTCATTATCAAAATGTCACATTTAATAACATTATCTCTCGCTGAGCAGGAGCTGTGCCTCAACATCATCCCAACCTTTGCAAACCTGATTGATTACCCATCTATGAAGAACTCTCTCATCCCTCGGATCAAATCAGCCTGCCTACAGACATCCTCACTTGCTGTGAGTCTACATTGGTCATTCTGCTCTCGAGCTGTTAGCTTTCATAAAATTATGTTTTATTAAAAAGGCTTTACTTTGCCTTTGTCTTTTCTGAAAATGCCACATTCTTGTTTTCAGTGTTGTTAGCTACTGACTGAAATGCATAAATGTGTTTCAGTGTTTCCTGTTTAATGCTGTAATTTGCTGTGTCACCGTGTGTCTGCTTGTCTCGATGTGTAGGTGCGAGTGAACTCTCTCGTGTGCCTGGGGAAGATTTTAGAATATCTAGACAAGTGGTATGTCATTGATGAGATCCTGCCCTTCCTGCAACAGATCCCCTCTAGAGAACCAGCAGTACTCATGGGCATCTTAGGTAAACAAACCATAGCGTCTCCCCTCCTCAGAGGAAGTTACACATATTACCATATCATTTCACATTTTGTTTTTCTTAAGAATTCTTTATTTGACTTACTTCCTCTTTACTTTAGGGATCTATAAGTGTACATTCAGCCACAAGAAGCTGGGCATCCCCAAAGAGCATCTTGCTGCCAAGAGTTTGCCCCACCTCGTCTCCCTCAGTATAGACAACAACCTCAATCTCAATCAAGTACTGCACAGTCAAACTGATATAATATTTATGTTATTTAACTGTAACTTTCTAAAAACAACAGAAAACTTTATATAAATATTAATATAACACATTAGATGGTAATTGATATGCTTTCTTCCAGTTTAACTCTTTCATGATGGTTATCCGTGACATGCTGAGCCGCATGGAGACAGAGCACAAGACCAAGCTGGAGCAGCTACACATCATGCAGGAGCAGCAGAGGTGTCTGTCTTAATTTAGTTCACCACGTACAGTAAAACTCCTAATTATCTTTGATTAAATGACTATGAATATTATTGGTGATTTTTTTGTTGTTGTTGTTTTTTAAATTACAAATGTCCTAGAATGTTTAAAGTAGTTCTAATCTTTAATAGAGAGCAATTAAAAGACAGTACTGCTGGTAATGTTAAATGTCATTTAACAGGAGCATGAACATATCAAATCCACTCAGCCAAGCAGAGGAGAACAAGAGCCCACCTAATTCTGGCAACCAGGTGATTGCTTGCTTTCATGACAGTCATCGGCTCTGACAAGGTGGCTGTAAATGTTAGCCTCTCTTAAAATCTCTCCTTTTTGCTTTCAGATTGATGACATCTTTGGTGGCACAGGGGTTCATGGGAAGGAAAATGGATCTGCAGCACCAGTCTCACAGCCTAACAGAGTATGCAATAAATTTCTTTTGATTATTTTCCACCCGCTTTCTTCTTTGTTCATTTAGCATGCAGCCTGGTTTGCTTATTTTCTTTCCTCCTTTGCACACCCCTAGGTGTCTCTCACACTAGAAGAGAAGCAGCGATTGGCTAAAGAGCAGGAACAGGCAGCCAAACTGAGGAACCAGCAGCCGTTAGCGCCACAGACGATCAAACCAGCCACCGCTGCCTCTAACTCGCAGGTAAAGCCTGAAAATATCTGCGTACACAAACACACACTCGTGCTCAAACACTAATCATTCTACTTGTTATGTTACAGACTAAGGATCTGACCAGCAGCCTACTCAGCAACATGACATCTCTGTCCATGGCAAACACAGCACGACCAGCCCCAGTGCAAGGATCCACCATGTCTGCATTCCCCTCCTCCGGTCCAATGGTCGGCTCCATGGGAACCTCGGTCTCAAACGGTTTTAACCCAGCTATGGGCTTCCAGACAGGAGGCATGGGGATGGGCATGCGACCTGCAGGTCCCAGCCTCTACGGTGGAATGGCCACCACCACCAGCACCCCAAACTTTGGATCCCTCACACAGAATCAAGGAACAACTGGACAAACAAATAAACCTCCTGACATGTCAGCGTTGGACAGTCTTTTTACATCCAACAAGTCCAAAGTCACTCTTAACCAGATCGGTCCCAAAGCTCCACCTGGAACCAGCAGCCCTTGGCTCGGTCAGTTTAATTCACCCCAGAACCCTCAGACTCAGATGCAGGGTGTGTCAGTTGGTATGGGAGGGGTGCCAGGTGGGTTTGGGATGCAAGCAAACCCTTTTTTCAGCCCTCAGAACTTTGCTCAACCTGCTGCTGCTGCTGCTGCCCCTAGCATGAACCCAAGTGGGATAAAACATAGTGCATCTGTCAACAATGATCTGAAAGACTTATTTGGCTAAACAAGAATTAAAGAGAGACTCCAGGTTAAGTATATTCTTTTAATGACTGTGGACAGAAGAGCCTTGAATTCTCAAAGAACAGGCCGACTGAATGTGAAGATTTAAAGTCCTTTCAAGGGTCTTACTGTTGGCATTTTTAATCTGACCTGGCTTAAGTTCTGACTCTCTCTGTTGGCAAACTAACCTGAATTCCATTTTTACTTGACTAGGACAGAATATCGAGGTGAAATTTCTTCTTCTATGCTGGGGGTTTCCTACTGTTTTTGTACTTGACGTTCTTGGGAGTCCACATGGGTTGACTTGAATTCCAACTCAGATTATTCAGGAAGGGTTTGTGTTTATAACATGAATGATCGAGTGGATGGACTGCAGTTCACTTCTTGAACATGTGACATCTGAGTCAACACAATTGGCAGAAAAAATCTTTTTAAAAAGTGGTTACTGTGTGTCTCATCTGGTCATTTTCAGGCTTCCGTACCTTTAATCCTGTTTGGATTGTAATCACCCCGTTAATTTGCCGTTATCGGTTGTTGTTATTATTCCTATGACTGTTAACAGTAGGTAGTCACCTCACTGCTAGTGGGCTCAGTAGAGCAGGGCTGCTCAACAGGAAAAATAGTGCATAAAGAGGCAGGCAGGAAAGTGGAGGCATAATCTTCTTCTAATTTCTTCTAGGCTTGATTTTTACTTTCACTTACTTTTTACTTGAATTTGCTGCTTCTTGGCGTCCTTGTGCTGATTATGTTAGGTTAAAAAACTACTTGGGTAGGAAAAGAAGGAATGCACTTCTTTAGACAGCCACTAGAGAGCTCCTGCATAATTGAGGTCTTTTCTGCTTATTGCCAATTATGATGGTAGTAGGTGGATAAGGGTGCATGCTGACTATTTATGGGACTGATTACAACACATAATGGCTAGTCAGTGGGCTGATTACATCCATGTGAACTATACTGCTTTTCCAGACTGTTTTTTAGAATTGCTGCAAGTCTAAAATGATCAGAGAGCTGGCTCAGAAACAAATGCCACAAACAACAAAATGTAATCTAAATGTAGACTGACGGTAGCTTGAATTTTGGCTCTGAGAAGCTTGCAGTCTCTGATCTGCATCCAAGAGGCTCCTCTGTGGAGGAAGTCTGAGAGGGGGTGTCGAATTGACAGCCCCACCGTTGCAGTTCAGGCTAGGAAAACCAAGTAGCTCCTCTGTAGTCTGTTTCTCTGCAGCCACATTAAAGTAAGCAGTTTTGACTGCCCAGGCACCTTCTTTTGTAACAAGACCAGTTTCTGTAACCGCAGTATGGATGACTAACCTGTGTCGGATGTGTGGAGTAACCATTGAAGCAGTGTCCTTTTTAAAAAGGCACTACATAAAGGAGCATATGCACTGCTTTTGCTATTGTGCCTTACGTGGGTACATATTTAAATCTAGACAGCACTCATCTGTTACTCAAGTATTAATGTTTTCCGTCTTTATCAGCTGTCTGGCACTTGCTTCTCTAACAACTTGCTTTGTTGCATGTTACTCTCCTTGACCACAGAAGATCTGAAGTTTAATTAACATCTTTTCTTATGATTCCTCATGATTCTAGTGACCAATGAAAAAATATATTAACACGTTTTTACTGATGAGATCTTTAAGGGACTCAGAAACTTCTGCGCTACCATTTATGTTGATCAGTTTATGAAATAAAGATTATCACAATATATTTTGATTGTAGCACTTTTCAGCTATCAGCAGACCTGTACTGGTGGCATATTATGAAGTGTAGATAAATAGTTTATTTAAAAGTGGATTGCTCTGAGAGGGCCTTGCCATTTTTTTTCTGTTGTGGTAATATTTAAGAGGCCTTAGCTGAGTTGTGTGCAATAATCACTGTCGGTTGTTAAGGGTGCATATGGATTGGCTCAAACAGCTCTCTCTCCTTAACTAAAACTTTGTTTTGACCTCTTATAACGTAGGTCTGTGAAATTTTCTAAAGAATTAGATATTAATGTGTGCTCATTCTAAAGCTTACATTTTTCAAGAATCACACAATTTTAGGGTTTTTAGGTGTACATTGGTCATACAGGTTTTTGTTTGTTTTTTCCATAATAATGATGATGATTGTTTAAAATGTGTTATCTTTTATCGCAAAACCCTTTTGGTTTTGTATAAAAATGCCACAAATGGCAGTGTTAGTCATTTAACTGAATCCCCGGGTTCTGTTAATTCCTCTGCTTTTCACATACCAGACTAAAAATGTGTCTGCAAATGGATGTTTTTCAACCTTCAATCGACATGTGGCACTTTTGATTTCATTGCTAAATGGATGTAGTTTTTGGAGTGTGTTTCACATATCCTAGCAGAACCCCAAAGGAACAACTGAAAGCTTATTCTTCTACAAGATCATTTATATATGACTGTTGTCCTATATGTGTAGTGTGGGCTTTGTTTCATGTGTCAAGGTGCTGGTCTCTGAGGGTGGAAATCTGTACATATAAAGGAAAGTGCACAATCTAATCTGGTCAAAGGGTGGTGCTTATTTCTTTGACTTTGGCTTTTTGAGTGTAAATGTAAGAAACTTGAATTAAGGAGAAGAAGCACAAGCTAAAGGAAGTTTTAATAAATTCTTAAAAAGAGTTACATGCACAGCTTGTAGACAATTAGGATGACATGAAATAAGCAAATGAACTAAGGGTTTTTCTCCAATGATATATCAGTAAATGATTCCACTTATTTAATATGGAATAGGCTACATTAGCCACTATCACAAGTGCTCAACCCGGCCATGTAGAAAACTCGTACATGGCTTAATTTACTGCATCTCTGCATGTTAGCGTAGCTTGATAAAAATTCAAACTTGCAATGAAAACAAAATGACTTCAGAGGAGGGATAAATAAATGTTGATCAGCCTGTTGAGGTGAAGAGGGCAGGAAGGGAGGAGGCAGCTTGTGACGTGAGAGTCAACCTGAGGTGGGCAGTGACACAACTGGTAGGATCAACATTAAGTTGACCCCCGACCTACAAATCTGTTGTCTGCTCAGTCACCGATTAAGTCGTCTCACCGCTCTGGTTGTGCCCGTGCTCAGGTTTATCTGAGTTACTGTTATAAAAGACAAGGTGTATTAGTCAAGACTGTAGATTTAAACTATAAACATTCAAAGCATATACACTTCTATATAAATTCAGCTTTTACGCAGGTGTCTTATCAAGAAAGAATAACTAGTCAAATTCTTAATCGGTAATCAGTGTGTAAGGAGGCAGTAATTTGCTTTAAAAAAGCATGAATTGTTTGGTTTAACAGAGGAGCAGTTCTGAAGTGTGTACAATACCTGAAAAGCCCAGCGTGTAGGAGGATCTGTTCATCTTGAAGTGTAGTGTGCCCCGTTGGTTCAACTGGTACTGTCTCTCAGTACCACTGCTGTCAAATAAACATGTCTGCACACGCCACATATCGAAAGAAACACAAATAAAGAGAGAAATGCACTTTGTCCATTTAGTGTAAATTCAGTGGGGCAAAGATTAAACGTCAAAAATTTTAAGACAAAGCAAAATCTGTTTTTCTCTAAACAGGACCATAATTTACGAGAAATAAGTAGGGCTTGAACCTACTGAGACCATAAACATATCAGGAAAGTGTTTACTGATTTCATCTATTAGCCTGTTGAACAATAGAGTAATTATAGATATCTTTACAGTCACAATAACTGAAGGAGTTACACATTATTAGAAAGAATGGTGTCCAAACGTTTTTCCCAAGAGTTCCATATTTATTAATGGAAAATCACCCAGGGGCCAACAATCCTTCTCACCTTTCTACTTTTCTCTCACATATGGAGGGTGAAATAAAAAATAAGATCAAGCTGTTTGGAACACCTGAAACTTCAGTGAAGCTGCTGAATATCATCACCTCAGGTTAATTTTAAATCTGACTAATTTTTGTATGTATTGCATGAGTGTATAAAACACTCACGCCCATGAGATGGGAAGAGGAATTACACTTTATTAATTCTGTTTGCAGTGGAGGGCTATAAATACATATAAAATCTGACCTAGGGCCATGATTGGCCCCTGGATGTGGTGGACATGCCAGGTCTGAGGGAACCCAAGCAATTACAGCTAATTATCTTTCAAGTCCACACTAAGTGCATCACATTTCTGCTAAAACAACATGAAATGTTTGGACGACCTACTCACACGTGCTTGGTGTTCTGTCCAATTTGGGCAATCTCCTATTAATTCCCACCTGTAGGTCTGAGAGGAGGCGGCTGTGGGCAGGGCTGAAGTGGAGCCAAGTCTGCAGTGAGAAGAAATGAATATACACAATCATACAGAAGTTTTGCTTTCCTTACTGACATCTCTGTGGATTAAAGTCTTTATTTTTACTCAGCTTGCAAAGACTTTGCAGTCTGACAGCGGGAAAAAAAAGTCTTACACTCCAGTGTTGGATGTAAATTTTGGACGCCTGCGCACCCTCCTATAAGATCCTGTAAAGGCGTGGAACTCGGTCATGTCTACAAAATGAACCAAATAAATAAATAAAAATGTAACTGTATAAAAGAGCAAGCAAGAACACATCACTGTAAATGCCACATACTTGAGAAATCGATCATGTAGCCTGAAAATGCAAAGGTTCCCTGAGGGTTCAGGGTGAACTGTCGTTCAACTTCTCTGCTGCTGACTGATGGCGACAACATGCTTAAACCCTGAAGAGGAGGATGACATGGAACACTCAAGGGATCAAACCTTCACGTAAACTCAATGTGAGTTTATTT
This sequence comes from Oreochromis aureus, assembly GCF_013358895.1. Lineage (NCBI taxonomy): Eukaryota > Metazoa > Chordata > Actinopteri > Cichliformes > Cichlidae > Oreochromis > Oreochromis aureus. The sequence continues at coordinate 13,759,902 of NC_052958.1, read as the reverse complement.
ATAATTTTTTTTCCTCACCTGGGATCCATATTCACGCCACACTTGACCATCTCTGAAGTACCAGCCTATGTCCTCCGTCTGTCCCTGAGGAAGGAAGCTTAGTCTCCGCACCTTCATTCCTGGGTCATTCGTCTGTAACCTATCAAAATCTATGAACACCTTCCTGTTGAAAGACAACACAAAATCCAGTCATCTGTGTGAAGCTTGTTAATGTTGTAAACAACATGGGTGGTAGTAGTTTATATTTGACATGATGTTCTGTGACTTCCCCACCTTTACATTTCCTTACATCATATAACAAAGGGGAAACCCTCAAAAGGAGGAGCTAAGGTGGGCGGGTCAAACGCAGCTTGCATACTGGATGCATGGACGAGGAAGTGGTATGCTCCAGTAATGTGGGCTGGCACTGAGATCAGCTGATCTGCTGATTTTATGGCTTTACTGAACTCTATAACACTGTTCTAAAGGTTGTTTCACCCCCCAGTAAAAAGTTCCATATAAATACTTTAAGGTCCTTTTCTAACCAATGACATGCTCACTTTCAGTTTCGTAAAGCTGCTGATCCTATCAGATATGATCACAACACACTGACCCATGGCATGTATTGATACCGATTCCCTTGGCTCCTGGGTGGCAGTAGTGGGTCTCAATCACATGGTCGTTTTCAATTTTCAGCCACTGATGGCCAACTGACAGCTGCCACTCATAATACTTCCTGTTGACTGTGAAACATAAGCAAAAATCATGTTATCGTACACACTCCACTTATTAATAGGTGTTTATGAGCAAATACAGGCTAAGCTTTGTGTGTAGTGTGTTTAGTCAGAAACAGTGTTGTATTTATTTTTACGGTTAGTTGTTATTTTAGCCATATTGTTCTTTTTAAGTCTTTTTAAGTCACAGTCAGATGAGATCAAAAATCAACGGTCCTTTAGTCAAAGGACTAAAAGACAGTCCTATGTAAACAAATGTATGCGTGTAAATGTGTCATACAGACCTATGGTTTCCTGCAAATAGACCTTTGCTCCTTCATTAATCTAGAATAACAATAAACATATTGTGGTCAAAACCTTTTTATCCCCTTTTTTCCACTGCTTAGACTGATACAGCACACTTACCCTCAACTCAGAAAAACCACCTGTGAAAACAAAAAAGAAAATCACCTCTCTCTGCATTGTTGATTAAAATGTAATTAGATAACTTTGTTAAACACCGGTTTACTTACTTATGATCGAAGATAGACCTAAACGTGCCATTCCACACAAACAACTGCTTTCACTATCTGCTTCTGGGCTAAAGTTCATCCAGTGTGTGGACTAGGGTTTGGTTGGTCCATATGATTCAGATAGAGATAAAATTTCCCTAAATTGTCTATGAGGAAGACGTACTAATGCTCTGTTATTGCTGTCTTAGTTACCTGCAATTACCCTTTAGAGAGCCTTGTATGTGCCAGTCTGAGAGGGCAAAGTGCCTTCATAGATGTCCGTTTGCGTGGAGGAAACATGACATTGCCCTACAACTGAGTCTTTATTAGCAAGAACAGAGATAAAGGACCCTTGAATAAATAAATGTGATGCACTGTGTAGTCATTGTAGCTATAACGGTGGTAGAATGGAGAGAGGGGAAGACTCTGTATGGGTTCGTGAATAAAACAAAAACAACAAAAACAGTAACTTTTAGGGCATTTCTTTATTAAAGTGCAGAATTGAGTATCCTTGTAATAGAAATAGAATGGAATTTAAAAAAACTCCCACAGTAAAATAGAATAAGGCAATGTAAGGTTCATCACATTGTAGATGTATTCTTTTTCTCAACATAAAAGTTTATAGATGAACAGAAAGTATTTTTGTTTCATTTATACAGCAACAGCCTTCTGGAGACGCTTTATATTCTAACATTGCAACACACTACAACAGGGGTCTCAAACTTAAGCTGCGGGCCACTGCTGGCACTGTCATCTCATTGGAGGGCCACTTTAAAAGAAACAAGAAAACACCCACAAATATTTCCAAAAGGCAGTGTTTTTTTTTTTAATTTAAATTTCAAGTATTGTATAACAAGACAAAACTGCAAACGTGAACGCAGTTTTTTCCCGCAAATCCTCCCTAACAAAAAAAAAGTAATTTCAAGGGACAAATTGCATTATATTTCTTCAGATCAACATACGGGCTGTAAGTAGGGATGGCTGCAAGTTTCACACCCCTGCACTACAACATTTACATAATTTAAATTAGGATATACTATTACTATGCTAATGCACAAAGGCTGTATTCTGTGTTGGTTTTCTGGTCTTTCCTGCTTCCTTAAATTGATATGTTCCTGCAAATATGTAAACAGCTAATGAGCCATCCCTATAAACACCAAAAACAAACATGGAATATAAAATATCTGAGGAAAAGTTATTACAGAATGCTATGTGACAAGCATTTTTGTAATGACCTTTGTCACACTGTGATTCCCCAGATGATGATTGTTGCTAACAATTTGAAATGTGTTATCTTTTATTACATTACCTTTTTTTTGTATAAAATGCTACTAATGGGAGTCTTAATTGTTCAACTGAATCTTTATGTTCTGTTTATTTCCCCATTTTTCCCATGCAAGAGTAAAAATGTCTTCAAGTAGACGTTTGTTATCCTTAGATCAACATGTGGATGCATCCTAGCAGAAGCTCAAAGGAGAAACTGAAAGCTTATTCTTCTACAAGATTATTTGTATACAACTGCTGTCCTGTATGTGTAATACAGGCTTTGTTTTATGTGTCACAGTGCTGGTCTCTTAGGTTGAAGATTTGTACATATGTACATCTGTACACCATATATGGTGGTTATTTCTTTGAGGACTTTAAAACACCAATTTAGATTTTGGAATGTAAATGTAAGGAACCTCAATTAAGGAAAGTAAACACAAGCCAAAGTGCACTGATTAAAAGGCACTTTTAATAAATTCTTAAAAAACATGCATGCTAAGGATAAAGGATAAAAAAGGGAAACGTTTAAAAATTCCAGTCATTACAAGAACTTGTGAATATTTGAAGATTTACTAAGGCATGACGCATTTTATGAAACCATAGTTAAGTTAACAAAAGGCATAAAGTTAACTGAAGTTTTTTTCCTCCCACTGATTTATTTGTAAACGATTCCACTTATTTAAATATGGAATAAGCTAAAACCGGCCCTAATCCAAGAAATGTAGAAAACTGGTAAAGGAAATACATTTTACTGCTTAACACTAGATGTAGTGTCATCTTAAATGTAAAAAAAAAAACAAAAAACAAAAAAACGCTTCCATTGAAAACAACATGTCTTCAGTAAATGTCGATCACCTCTTGTTTAGTTAAAGGCAGAAAGGGAGGAGGCAGCTTGTGACATGAGAGCCAACCTGAGGTGGGGAGTGACACAACTGGTAGGATCATCATTAAGTTGACCCCCGACCTACAAATCTGTTGTCCACTCAGTCACTGATTAAGTCTTCTCACCGTTCTGGTTGTGCCTGTCCTCAGGTTTCTCTGAGTCATGGCTATAAAAGACAAAAGGTGTATTAGTCAGGACTTCATATATAGAATTATACAGATCTTTGAATATGGCTTTTAACTTTAAAGGTTTCTGATTATGTTTGCTGCTCACCTGAGAAGCTTAACTCATAGCTAAAGTTCCTGGTGGAAAATGTCATAGTTCCTGATGGGTTCAGTTTGTACTGGAACTCAATCTCCTGACTGGATGTGCTGCATATTCCCTGAATAACACAGAGCAACAACACATCAGAGAAAACACAATCAGGCAATGTTGTTCAATTCTGGTTAGGTCACGCAATACTTTGCTCAAATTACCATAATTCCATGTTAAAGTGTGTAAACTGTGCTAGGGATTGTATGTGTTTCAGGTTGTAATTAACTCCAAAACCTACAACATCTCAACAAAAATATTATAGATGAATAGCCATAATTATATTATATTATACATATACACAGTCAGACAACTTGGGAGGGGGAGGCAGCAGAGATGGAGTGCTGACCACAGCTGAAGATATTGCGGGGTAGTGGAAGGAGTAGTTTGAAATTTTCCTGAATCCCACTGATGACCTTTTGTAAAGTAACAAGAGTCTGGGACCAGGATGAGAAGTCACTATGGTTCATGGCACTGGGGTTCTGTTAATTGAGGCACATGAAGCTTTTAAGGGACGAGGCCCCAAGTTTCTCAAAAAGCTCTGGATGTTATGGGGCTCTCTTGCTTGACACACTTCCCAATTCTGTACTGGCAGACTGGAGTGGTACTTTCCCTCTACCAGAAAAAGACACCAAGGAATTTTAAGGTGTGTGGGAATTTGCCCAGCAACTCTAGATGTGTTTTGTGGATCTAAAAAGGGCATTTTTAGGAGTGCTTTGGGAGTATAGAGTATTGTGGTACAATCAAAATGAGAGCCCGCACTAACACAATCTCATTCCCAGAGGAAGCTTGACCGTGCCAGGGCTGTCCTTCGTCATTGATTCTGTTTTTTATGAATAGAATTTCTGGGCACAGCCAGTAGGTTGCAGATGCTGTACCAATCTGTGAATTGACCAGCATTAAACGAAGAGTGGAGTGTGAAAGCACTCTACATTCTTACTCTCACCTATGGCCACAAGCTCTGGGTAAGGTAATTAGTTCGGAGTTACAGGGGCAAAATGAGCTTCTTTGAAGGGTGAATGGGTTCTCCCTTAGAGATAAATTGATGAGCTTAGACATTCAGGTGGGACTCAGAGTATAGGCTACAAAAAATCCAGCTACAGTGGTTTGGGCATCTGACAAGAACTCCTCTTTGATGACTCCTAGGTAAGGTGTTTTGGGCATGTCCAACTAAGGGGGGGCCGAGGAGAGGTGAGTCTGAGCACCTCTGCCCCATGACCCAGACCTGGCAGAAGATGGATGGACAGCTGGACGGATGGATGGAATGCACTAAATGTACTATATAGGATTTTCTAGAGCACTATCTACACATGAATAAAAAGAAAGTCGTGGCTTACTTTGGAATAATCTTTCCATGATCCATCCATATCTAGGAACTGCCATTGTGCCTGAGGGCCTGAACTAAAAAAACAAAAGATTTGGAATTCATTCATTCACAGCATATACATGTTTTTGTGCATGTGTGGTATGTTTGAGGCAAATCAAACTTAACATTAGTCAATCTTTTAGTGTTAACATCAGTAAATGTCCTCAAAATATAATATTTAAGCTAATTCATTTTATTAATTAGCACAAAATAAGAGATATGTGGTCACTAAGCCAAATGTTTCTCCTTACCTGATGTTGTGCTGAACACCATATATAGGAGTCCTTCTAACTGATCTTCTTGTTCCAAACTTGTTATTGACTTGGTACATACCTATAATAAATTAATGAAGATAATGTTTCAGTGGCCATATAATTTGCTTTAAAAAAAGCATGAATCGTTTGAGCAGTTCTGAAGTGTGTACAATACCTGAAAAGTCCAGTGTGTATGAATATCTGTTAATCTTAAAGTTCAGTGTGCCCTGTTTGTTCAGCTGGTACTGTCTCTCAATAGCGGCGCTGTCAAATGAACATATCTGCACACACCACATATAGAAAGCAGTTATTGGTGCTAAAATTGGTTCTACAGATTTTAATGGATTGTTAACATGACCCCACTCTCCACTCCTACAAAGTTTTATCAGAATTAATTAAAACTTTTCAAGCTGTTTACAGACATCCGCACACGTGCCATGTAAATGTTACCAAAAGCATAACCTCCTTTGCCGAGGTAAGGACACTTGCATATCTTTGATCCTACTATGCAGCTTAGTGTGAGTCTTTAAAATTTTTCCATGCAGTTTTTGGATGACCTACTTACATGTGCTTGGTATTCTGTCCATTGCTCTCCGACTCCCATGAATTCCCACCTGTAGCCCACAACACCGGTCTGCGAGGAGGAAGTTGTAGGCAGGGCTGAGGTCAAGCTAACTCTGCAGAGACAAGAAATGATTATCATACATGTTCTTTTCCCGTGACATCCGTTAGCCTTCTTCAGAAACTTTTTATTTATTCTCTAGGGATTTTTGATACTTTTCTTACTGACATCTCTGTAGACTAAGCTTGCTCAGTGTACAAAGACTGTCTAAACTACAGGAATAAAAGAAAGAAAAGTCTTACGCTCCAGTGTTGGACGACAATTTTGGACGCCTGCGCAGCCTCCTTTGTAAGCCTGTGATGAGGTTTCTCTGCGTCATGGCTACAAAGTGAAATGAAAACACATTTACATAGCTGAATAAAAGAGCAAGCTCGCAATAACAAATCACTATAAATACCACATACTGGAGAAATCGATCAAGTAGGGTGTATGGCCCACTGTAAATCTGAAGGTTCCCTGAGGGTTCGTGGTAAACTGCTGTTCAACATCTCTACTGCTGACTGATGATGACAGCGTGTTGGAACCCTGAAGAGGAGGATGACAAGGAATACTCAAAGAAAACCTTCAAGTGAATTTAAGGAGTTAATTCCTGCAATTTTCCTCACCTGGGTTCCATATTCACACCACAGCTGGTCATCCCTGAAGTACCAGCCTATGTCTTCCGTCTGCCCCCGAGGAAGGAAGCTTAGTCTCTGCACCTTTATACCTGGATTATTAGCCTGTAACGTATCAAAATCTATGAACACCACCCTGTGGAAACAAAAGATTAAAATGAAAAGTGTACTTCTCTGAATGTGCTCCTTTTAAAAAAGATTATTGATGCAATAATTTATTTTCCATTGTCCTGACACAAAATCTGTGTATCTGTATCAACACTTATTGTTGATAAAATAATATTTTTTTCTATAGACAAGACCTCTGTGGTCAAAAGTTTATATTTGACCTAATGGCATTGCATGGCGTAAACTGCCTTGTTGAGGAGGGGTTCCAAAGTGGCTTGCATATGTGCAGGCTAAAGCAACTTTAGGATGCATAGAAGAACTGATATCTTCCAGTGATGTGGGCTGACGTTGTGTTTGCTGTCAATGACATCAGCTGATCCATTTCATTCGACTTGACTGAACCCTTTCTATTTTTTGTAGGCGTACAGGATTTCAGTGGACTGTTTCAAAGGCTGTTCCACCCTACAGTAAAAAGTTAATTTATAATAGCTGAAAAACTGAGCTTTTGTTTACCCTTGTAAAATTTCAAATGGCATCTGACACTTTCCATTCCCTGACCAACTCTCACTTTGTTAAAGTTGCTGATACTATCAGATATAGTCACAACACACTGACCCATGGCTTGTATTGATACTGATTCCCTTGGCTCCTGGGTGGCAGTAGTGGGTCTCAATCACATGGTCATTTTCAATTTTCAGCCACTGATGGCCAACTGACAGCTGCCACTCATAATACTTCCCATTGACTGTGGAAATAAAGATATGTTAGACAGAATGCAGTGAGCTCATAAACCAATATCTTACTCACAATAAGATATTGGTCTATGAGAAAAAGGAAGTGTTTAAAAACAGAATATGTACCGTTTAAATAGCAATATTAGCTCATTTTGAATTTGAAGACACCAACACATTTCAAACATTTTGAATAAGGGCAACAAAAGGAAAATTTAGTAGTACTAAAAAGAAAGAAAACTGCTGGAGGAACATTTTGCAATTAATTACTTTAAATGGCAACATGTCAGTAACACGAATCTAGAGAAATCTCTGTATGCAAGTCAAAAATCAGTGTGGGATGCCCACGAGCCATCCTCAGACAGCACTGCATTAAAAACAGGCTGTTACTGAAGGCGCTGAGTGGGCTCAGAAACACTTTCAGAGATCACCCCACCATTCATACATGCAGGTTAAAGCTCTATCATGCAAAGTGACCATGATTCTTAGGCTGAGGCAAAGTGGAGAACTGTTCTGTGATCAAACTAGTCAAAATTTAAAATTCTTTCTAGAAAATATCAGCCTAAAGAACAAACGGACAGTCTGGGTTGTTATCAGGACTCAGCTCGTTGTTTACAGACTGTTGTTAAAGGAAGAGGAGATGCCACACAGCGGAGAGCATGGCCTTATCCCAACTTTTGAGATGTGTCAGTGCCATTAAATTCAAAATTAGACATTTTTTTGTTCTTAAAATGCTACATGTTCTCATTTTACTGTGTCTTCTGTGTTCTAAACTATGGGCTTATAGTGATAGAGGCAGTACAGTAAACTGTCACGTCAAACAGACCTGGGGTGTTCTGGGGATACTGCTCCTCCTCATTATCATCCTGGAAGCAATTAATAGAAATGATGCCATGATCACAAGCTCGCCTTTACCGTTTTTTCCCCAGACCCTGTCAAACCCCTCCACATAGCGCACACACACTTACCGTCATCTCATAATAAAAATCCACTGTGACAGAATGAAAGCAGAAAAAACACAATCAGTCAGTCTTAAAAAGCCACTTCCTGATTAAAACTTAAATAAATAGTTTCGTTAAATCGCTGTATTTACTTGCGATCGAGGACCGAAGTCGGCGGATAGTTTCACTGAAACGGATGGCTTACACTTTCGTTTCTGGGCTGCAGCTAATGCAGTTTAGCGTGTAGATAGGAAATGCTAGGTGGAGCTAAAGTACCGATAATGACGCTTCCCTAAGGCTGTCTCTGGAGAGGGTGCACTAAAGCTGATTCCAGTGGTTTGGTTTCTTTTCACAGCGACATAAATTAAAGCACAGTGATGCCATCAGATGACTGTAGAGTTGCTCTTTCATGGTATTAAAGGAACTAGGGATGCAACGATACCAATTTTTTCAAACCGATCCGATACCGATACTTAGATCTGAGTACTTGCCGATACCGAGTACAAAATCCGATACTTCTACCACACACAAGTTAAACTTAACCAGTAGTAAAGAAACGACCCCAGACAACTCTTTAACACAAACGAAACGTTTACTGAACGTAAGGGCAGAGACAAATACTGTACAACACATCCCTTTTTTAAACTCAAATGATATTCCAATTCCTTAACCAAATGAAATACACTGTATAAATGAAATAATTCCCTTTCAAATTATATTAAACAACTCAACTTATGTTATCACCTTTTGGTAAGTGACTCACTAATACACACTCCAAAACAGGTTATATAACTCCACTAAACATACAATATTCACACATGGGCCCCACACACACTCACATTCACACTTGTTGCAGGCCTGTTTGCTGCTCACGCCGGACGATGGAGAAAAATCCTCTTCTCCTTAGTAAGAGCACAAAAGTCTGACTTACAGTTCCGTTGCTCGGTAGGTCGCCGTTCACCAGTCCCACACTAAATCCACTCCCTGCAGACCCGATGCTGTCTCTGCTACAGCACGTTAGCCCGTCACTGTCCAGCTCTCCGACAGTCCATAGCGGCTGCCGCCGTGGCGCAGCCAAGCAGTCCGGCTAGCCTTTAGCCTCGATGGTCTTAGCTGGAAACACAGATTTCACGGTGGTGCTACCGTTGAAACAAAAGTCACTTCACCCACACTCTGTTGCGAAGCTCCCACACGGTTAGCTTTCTAGTCACACACTCTTTTGTGCTAGTTAACCTCAGTAAAACTAGCGGAGTCTCTCACTTTGGCTCAGCTAACCTCGTGCATCTCTCCATGCCGTTCTCTTCTCCTCCTCCATTGCAACAGATACACAGGTCCCGTTATATGCTACCTTCACGGGCCTCCAGAAAATTAGAACTCTGAACAATATTTTAACTCCTTCAGAGTTACATACCATACATTAATACTTTATGATTAACATAACAGTTTGATTGCTCTAATTAATTACCTGTATTTACCTTGTGACATATTACAGGGCAAATTAAATTCAGGGTACAGTTACATCACATAACTGTGAACACCTTATGTTACCGTGGCGTTCAAGTCCATGGGAATTATGAGTATCTACTCCCAAATTCCCATCCGGGCTACATTAGTATCGGTTCATGGTATCGGTTAACTTTTACGAGTACGAGTACGCGCGCATTTTACAGTATCGGCCCCGATACCCGATACCAGTATCGGTATCGGTGCATCCCTAAAAGGAACAGTTCACCGCAAAATTACCCTTTTGTACTTCCCTGTGGCCTACAATGTTATGAGGAAGAGTAGAAAACACTGTTATTTAGTGTGAACAAAACTATCTGCAACTTAATGTGGCAAAGATTAACAGGAACACCAGTGATTTCCATCATCTATGTGCAGACACATCAGAAATGTACGCAGGTCCTAAAGCATTCAGTCCTTTAAAATATTCCCATTGCTTTACAAAGTTAAGATATGAGAAAGTTCCCAAACAGGCTCTGCACTGGTTGTTGAAGAAATTCAGAAAGACTGAGTTCTTTGACTCTTTCATATTGTGATGCTGTTTAATTAACATGACTGTTATGGAACAGCGCCTCTCCATCCAGTTGCTATTTACCTTGCTAATCAATTAAGTGTGCATGAGACTTCGCTGTTTCACTTCCTTACTCTGTCAGCCCACTGCTGCTCATCTCTTCTCTCACAACACCCCACCCTCTGAGTTTTGCCCCCTCCCTTATTTTTCAGTGGCTTAGGAGTTGTCTTACCTTCCCAGACAAAATCTGTAAGTGTTTGCCTGCTGCTCGCTTTGCCTGAAGATATCCCAGTGTCCTAACATTTGCTTTACGTCAGGCTGGGAAAACCTGATAGGGGAGTGTTGACTGAGTGCAGAGAGTCTGGGTGTAGCTACATTCACCTCACGTTAAATGCCAAAAATTCAGCGGCAACCGACACATGGAGGGTTTTTTTTATACTAACACACATTTTTGGAATTTTAAAAGCTTTCCTTCATGCCTGAAAATATCATGCATCATGTGCCCTTAGTTATGTGTGAGTGCCGTCATATGTAACATCTCCCATTCATATGTCACACCCCCGGCTCAATATGTCAGTTCCAAAAGGCTGATTCTGTGCATCTGGACGTTGCGTTTTCAGTGGGTGAAACGTTTCGTCATGCATCCAAGTGACTTCTTCAGTCTCAGCTGACTGCAGGTTTCCCCAACCTTATAAACGGTACATTTGCACAATGACTGAAACTAGCACAATTAAAGGAACCATGGGCTGTGAGGTCAGTTCCTATTCTGTATACATACAGATGTTATGTTATGAAATTGTGACGAAGTGGTTAGACTTGAACGCATTTACCATTTGTCCCTTAATCATATTGATAATTAATCTCTTGTTTTGTTTTTGTACAGTTGGCCATAATGCTTTAATTTAGACACTGCTGGTGTAACTTTGCTTTACATACTATCCCAGGTTTGTTTGTGGTAGCATTAATTACATCCATTACATCCATGCATATGGTTTTAAAGCAAATACTACTAACCATCAGGCCATTTGAATTTTCTTCTATTTACAGGTAAATTTCTAATAAATTATTATTTGTTACGTTGCTTTGGTTATACTTACCATGTTTGTCCATTTGTTCAGGTTCTATATGTGTGGGAGGGGCCGCCCCGGTACTTCCTGTTTATATAGGGTCATGATGTCATTGTTTGCATCACAGGGTGCAACCAAATGAAGGGGTTTTCATTGTGTATAGCATTGTTTATTTTCTTTAAAGTAACATTTTGAGTTGTATTATATGCAGTGTTTTACCTTTCAAACCATTTAGCTGTGTAAATGAGTTTGTCGGTTAGATGCATAATCTTATTCCTGTTTTTTGTTTAGATCATATTGTTTGGTCTAACCCATTTTTCAATGGTAGAGACTAATGAGGTTCAGGTGTGTGTAAAGGCCTGTATAAAGCAAGTGAGATTTTGCCTACCGAAGTGTTTTTAAAAATGGTATAATGGAGATGCCAGAAATAAAGTACAATTAAAAGAAATTGATGCTGATGCTGTCTACTTATCACCTTCCTCACCACTTGGTCTACACTACCCCACAGAAACATTTATATTCATTTACATTTCTGACTAATTTAGTGTTGACTCAACATGAATCCAAATGTTATTATAATTAGAAAATAAGACATTTCTAATTCCCATCAAACTTCTAAGCTGTAGTGTACATTATAGCTACAATGTACATTTATTGATTATAACAGATGATATAAAAAGTTATGAGCTGTCTTGCACAGGAAAAGGGGAGTCGGTATTCTTTGAAATGCTGTCAGGATAGGCAGCTGGCAGGACTGAATGATGCTCTGCCTCTGTAATCAAGGACAGACATAGGCTTTATGTAACCATGAGCCACTGATAAGCATGACTGATTAATAATCATGTATAAAGTGCACTTGTTAAACACCTGTGAGCCACTAATAGAAAAAATTAATGAGCACGCAATAAAGTGGACTGGTCAGGGAGAGTTTGCCGTCAGCCTTGCTAAAGTTTAACGCAAGTCTTGTTCAAACAGAGTTAAAAATTGAGTCTTTGTTATAAAGTGGTGGAAATACCTTCATACAGTTAAATACATGCACACAACTACTTCTCAAAAGTTAGAAAAGTCCTTGTTTTTAATCGAAAACCTAATTTGCTTTAATGTAGCATTGCTGTACATGAGGTTTTTCAGTTACATCTTCAAAGATGTCCTTTAATCAAATGATTCATAATAGAACACTTGTGATGTTTAAGGGAATATCCAGGCAGGCAGAAAGGAGCCCATTTTAGTAACAATCACTGTTGTTATGCTAAAATGTTCAAAAAGATTCAAAATGCTGCAATTAGAGCACTAACAGGGTCTAAACAAACAGTTCCTACTTCCCCTGTATTGGCTTCTACTTATAATATCGAGAATTTAATTTAAAGTCTTTCACGTCACATAAAAACCTTACAGTACCACACTATGCTAAAAGAGCACTTTAATATCATACTGCAGGCTTTCTTGTGGTCTTCTGAATATCAAAAATTAAAACAGAAGGAAGCTTCCAGTTTTACACAATACACAATAATATCACTGTTATGGCACTGTTTAAAGCACACAGTTAAAAAGTGCTTCAAATAAGCTTTTGTTCTGTACCAATGAAAATTAAATACATTTGGATTTTTACTATTCTACATGAAACTCAGAAAAGTAAGAAAACAAAAGCAGAAGATAACCCAGCGTGCCCCAGTGCTGTCGTGCTGAGGCCCTTTGTCGCACTGCTTCTTTTTAATGGGGGTTCCCTGTATCTCACTGCAGCCATTGATAATCCCATAATCAGACCATGAAACATATTCTTTCAGAGAAAGATTTATATAGGAGACACCTACATCTAGATCATTGTAGGGCAAACAATGGTTCTAGTAGGGTCTGCCTGTCCATTGTGTTGTCCTCGGGTCAAAAATGACCCCAGGTGTATGGCAAACAATTGTATGGGAATCCCGAGGACATTACAAGGGTTAATTACAAACAAAAAGATTAAAAACTCTTTAATTTACCAATTCCGACTCCATGTGTCCTTTTTTTCCCCACCTAGACACTTTGTGTTACTTGCCCCAACCCTCTGGACCTTTTAAGGGAACATAACACTGTTTACAAAAAACAAGCAAACAAGTTTATGATAAGAAAATATATTAAATATATGTATTTATCACAGCTAAAGGTGGTGTATTAGCAAAACACCTGGTTAAACTTTGCACATTCATTCACTCAAGTGTCTGAATGGTGGAGCTTGCACCTGTTCAACTTCTATCAAATATGGTAGGAATTCCTCTCTCCATCATCAGTGTTTTTATTGCTTACGCACTAAACCAGTTAATTAAAGGTTTCTGACATCAGAGCTGTTGGAGTGTAGCTGTTAGAGAAGCAGACTGGAGGGAGGGGAAGGCTCTGTGTGGGTGCCATTGTGATAAATTTGCCAGGAGGAATCAGATGGACTTAAACCTTTACTTAGTCATGGAATAAAAATAAATAACTAAATAAATAAATACAAGATGTATCCTGAAAGTCCAATGGAAAAACTGGATCCTAACACTAATGATGTGATATTTTCTTTTTATTTACAATCACCTGCGATATGACTGACATGACTGATTCACATGTACCTATCTGTTACTCATCCACCTTCTTCCACTTGTCCATGTTAACCACCATGCCACCATGCTATTTATCGCAAATTTGATGGGAAATGTAAGCAAGCTGTTGAAAAAATATTTGTTTAAAACTGGTCATTGAGGTTCTGGCATCCCACTTGCATACAAAAAAGGGGAAAGTCTTGGTGCTTTGTGATTTTCGAACATTTTTTATTACATTTAGAGAATACCAAATATGCAGTGGTCTGCTCTCCCAAATCACTGAAACCCGTTTCTGGTGCATTTGTGCAAAGCCAAATAAACCACAAAACACAGCGCAAAAACTGTGGCACAATGCAAAGAGGCACGGAGACTTTTCAAGGCAGTTTGTGTGTTAAAAGCATAAAAAGACCTCAAAGGTAATGTGCAAAAAGGCCTTGAACTAGTATTGCTCAGTTACATCTCATCTTTCTACATTAAAAAAAGGCAAAAATATCATATCCCATAAATTCAGGAGTGTTTGTTATACACTTCCTTTTGTTTAATTATTGGCTATAAGAACAAATGTTCTCCTCCACCCCTGTATGGAAGTGTGGAAAAAAAAATGCTTACTGTGACTTGAGTTGATAAGATGAATAATTTAAACAACCATGATGCTAAAAGGCAAGTTGGTAGAATGCATTATTGGAGTGGAAGATTGTCAGGCAGCATTTAAGTGTCCTTGTAAACTTCACCCGTGACGAGGCCCGCAATGAGGTAAATTCTGAAATTCAACAATAAAAAGGATGTGTCAATCATCCAAAAATAAATCTCAGATAAATCTCAAGTTAGAGGAACGTGGCAGCATCGTGGTTACGTCGCCGCACAGTCTTCTGTCTTGTGGAGGTCAGGAAATCATCTTGATGGCTCACACCAGCACACGTCTGACCCTGCGTGTGTGATTGGTCCTGACGTTGGTCTGGATCTTTGCTGTGGAAAACATAAACTAATCAACAAAAGTCTAATATTAAATAAATGTTACATCACTTTTTCATATTGGAACAGGTAGATATGGATAGTCAGTTGTTTATAAAAATGCCTCTAAGAGCCAACAATTAATTATTATGTCTATTTTTTTAACTACCGGATTAAAATATAAAAACTCAACCTCCAAAGTCAAGCTTGTAGGATTGTCCTGCCACAGTGAAGACCATGGTGCCACTGTTGTTTTGCTGGTACTTGCTCTCAATGTCATCACTGGTTACTGAGCAGTCAGTGGAAGTCCTTTTCTGTTGAGACAAAATCCACAGACAAACTGTGATGATTTATGTCGATGCAATAACTCAGAAATTGTACTTTGAATAATCCTAAAAATAACATCCTCTTCACAGATGACCTACCCTGTGTTTGAACTTGTGCCATTTTCCACTGTCGCCTTCAAATTCCCACTGTGGTTTAGTGCCCAAGCTAAGATTCTGGAAACCTGAGGTTGCTAGAGCAACTCTGCGACAACAAAATCCAAAATATTTCATAAAACAGAAAACTATGTTAATTTCTCTTCTCTTATCTTCTTGATTATTTTTAACTGAACAAAAATCCTTGAGCAAAATTAACACTCACCCCGCGACTGCTTGTGGTTGCCGGTACAGAGGTCGACGGGTGACTTTCCTCTTTCTGTTTTTACTCACCTGTCGCATTTCTAAGCAAACACACAAAAATAAGGAACAATGACTGTTTAGAAAAAGCTGGAATTTAGCTGGAAGGGTGTTACAAATTTACAGCTTAGTGAATACACTTCACCTTTAAATTTGATCTCAAAAGTTTCACCATTGATGTTAAAAGTAAAGGAGCTTGTTGGATTCCTCTGGAACTTTTCCTCGATGTCAGAGCTCTTCACAGGAGTGGAGACGCCCTTTGAATCCTGTCCGTGAGGGGGAGAAGAATCATTACTAAGCAGAAAAAGGGGAATAATTTCCATTAATTTCAGCAAAGATCTAGTTGCTATCTACCTTGGCTCCATACTTGATCCAATGACGACCCAACATGCAGTACCAAATCCACACAGTGTTACCGTCATCCAGGCGTCTCACTCTTAATTTCTTCCCAAGAACTTTCATCCTTTTAAAGTCTATGCTCACCGCCCTGTAGAGAGAGGAAAGTTAAAGCGTGTAGTGACTGCAGTGGGTTGCCTGGAAATAAAAAGTTCTTCATAAACCCATTGCTTACCCGTATGATGTGTTGTATATTTTGATGCTTTTGGTGTGGGGCAGCGAATACTGGGCCTCAAGGATGTGATCATTTTCAACATCTTTCCAGCCTCTTCCGTTATTGAGCTGCCACTGGTAGTATCGACCATCAGTAAGCCTCTGGACTGGTTAGAAAAACAAAGCAAAAAGACATTATATATTACATTGTAATTACTGACTTATTACTGGACATTAAAGTTGCTCTAATATGGCTCGAACATGCAAATATATGTGTAAATACGTATAACATAAAGTGTGGCTCTTGTAGCCATTTGTTAGGAACTAGCTGATATTGTTGGAGACCAAAGCGTTAACTGTCAGTTAGATGGACTCACACTGGACTGTAAAATACTTTGATAAACAGAGGAGTTCATGGTCGATTCAGGGGCTGCAAGGCGCCCAAGGTCTTGTGGCGGTAAAACAAGCACAAATTATCACCCCTCCACCACAGGAGAAGAAGTTCTCCTGAAAAATGCCCATACCTATTCAGTTTTTTTCTAATTCTGCTTTCGTGAACTTTAACATTTGACATGCTTACTGAGGCCTGTAGAGGCCTGCAAGCCTGAGATGTAGCTTTTTGGTTTCTTTGAGCATTGCACAGTTTGACATTGTGGGAAATTGAATGGAACATCCTGTCCTGGGAAGACTAAAAACTGTCTTGAATGTTTTCCACTTGTGAATAATCTTTCTCACTTAAATAAAAAACAAACAAACAAAAACAAACAAAAAAACCCAAAAGCAAATACTCACCATCACTAGATGATGACCGATCCAGAGCCCTGCTGCTTGCACTGGAGGACACCCCTTGACTTACAGTGTGGTTTAGTCTACATTTGGAGTTGTAACGACAGTTTCCTTTAAGAGCATACTTGCAGACGTGCAGGTAAGCACACCTTTCTCCGTCCCTACAGTTTCCTTTGTTGTAAAACTTGCAGGGTAAAACCTCTTCCTCATTGTCTTCCTCATCATCTTCCTCATTGTCTTCCTCATTGTCTTCCTCATTGTCTTCCTCATCTGATGGTTCAGTGCTGTCTGACTCATTGCTGACATCAGAATCATTTAGTGAAGTGCTTTCATCGTCAGCCTCTGGACAAAACAACAACAAAATAATACATGATATGCTTTCATATTTTGTTCCTTCGATATACAGCTAAATTCTTTATTTATCAAAAATACATCCCTGAATATATAAAGGAATATGAACAAATACAGGTACATACTTTTGGGCAACTTTGCTACAAGAGTGGCAAAGCATAACAAAACATACAGTTCACTGTGGAACTCGACCTGCATTAAGCCCTGAATTCAACTACAAAGGGTAACTCTGAGCCGGACTCTGAAGGCACAGAAACAACATCTGAGCTCACTAATGCTCAGGGTTTTGTTGCAGACTTTTCTTGTAAGAGCTGAGGATGTTAAAATACATATGATACTATGCAAAAGTCTTGAGCTACCCCTAATTTCTTTAGCTTTTGCTAGCAGAGTGGGGAAATTGTTCCAGAAACGTATTAAAATGTGTGAAAACATGCATGGAAGTGCAATATTATCAATGTTTGGTTTGACCATCTTTATACTTTAACACAGCCTTAACTCTGTTAGGAAGGCTTTTTTTTTTCATTTCTTTAAATAGTCTTCAGGAATAGCTCTCCAGGCTTTTTGAAGGGCATTCACATCTCTTCTTTGGATCTTGGTCTGCCTTTTGTTCCATTTTCTGTCAAGATGATCCCACACTGCTTCAAAAGTGTTGAGGTCCAGACTCTGGGGATGCTGGTCTATTGTGTGTTTTTCTATCCAGCTATGCTTTTACTGCACTGAGTGTATTTGGGCTTTTTGACATGCTGAAAAACAAACCCAGTGCCAATCAGCTGGTACTGCACGGTGGATTTAAATCTGACTGTACTTTTCTTATGTTCATAATTCAAATTGATGAAACAATTTTGACAAGATCCCCAACACCACTGGCTGACATGCAGCTCCGAAGTATGACAGAGCCTCCGGCATATTTTACAGATTCACAGTTGTATCTCTCTCTTGATCTTTGCAGATATCGATGATGATTAGAAACATAGATTTCAAACTGGGATTCATCACTCTGTAAGACCCGTTGCCACTGATTATCAGTCCCTGTTGTTATGTAATGTGGCATACCTCAGCCTTTTCTCACTGTTTCCCTTCCTTAAAAATGGCTTCTTAACAGCCGCCCCTACGCTGAAACCATTTGTGATGAGGCTTCAGCAAACAGCAGATGGATCACCTGACAGGCCGAATGTGTTGGGTCTTTGCTGGATTTTATCCATAATGTCTTAAGCACATGACAATCATAACTTGAGTTAGGTGCCTTTTGTAGCGATCGTGGCTCAAGAGTTGGGAGTTCGCCTTGTAATTGGAAGGTTGCCGGTTCGACCCCCGGCTCGGACAGTCTCGGTCGTTGTGTCCTTGGGCAAGACACTTCACCTACCGCCTACTGGTGTTGGCCAGAAGGGCCGATGGCGCGATATGGCAGCCTCGCTTCTGTCAGTCTGCCCCAGGGCAGCTGTGGCTACAACTGTAGCTTGCCTCCACCAGTGTGTGAATGGGTGGATGACTGGATGTGTAAAGCGCTTTGGGGTCCCTAGGGGGGGACTAGTAAAAGCACTATACAAATACAGGCCATTTACCATTTGTATGCTGGTATGACATAACATCATTAAGCCAATGTTAAGTGGCTTAACAAACAAAAACAATGGTCAGGTAGAAGCCCTGGACTGTAAATGAGTGATAAAGCAGCAAAGAAAAACCTTCAGAAAGTCTAGAGTAGCATTGTTCAAGACCGCTTTAACAGCCTGGCTCATTGGAAGCAAACTATTAAGAAGTGAGGGGTGGCTCAATAATTTTGTACACTACAGTATTTTTTATTTTGAAATAATTACAATATAGTTTCTATATGCTGGTAATACAGGCAGGCTGAAAACTTGTAAAGCTGCATTCCCTCACTTGTTGTTGAGCTGCTTTGTCCCTTTCACTTTAGGACTACGTTTAGCTATTATTTTTTCACCTGCTCCACCTTTCTATCTAATGTAAGTTCATAATTTTTATATATATTTAAAATATAAAATAACTTTTACAATTCTTCTGGTACTATTAGAAAAATCTGAAAACAAAGTTTCTGTGCCGGTTTTATTGCAAATTAATAACTTGTTTATCTGCTGCCCCCTGTTGGCTAGTTAAGCATGCTATTAAGAGTTTCACACATGTTAATAATATACGTTTATAAAAACGTATAAATAAGAGAAAAAAAATGCATAATAACTTTAATTTAATTATGTAGATGAGCAATTAAAACATAACTATTAAAGTCCAGCTTTCAGGTTTTATGTAGGCATTCTATGCAATGGAGCTTCACAGTAAATGAAACAGAAAGTAAAGTCTAATTCTATACAATGACAATCAGCGTCTCAGAATAAGAGTTCAAATCTAGACTATTGGTTTTGTTAAAATATTAAATATGCTGCACATTTGCACATTTTAGGCATGTTTGACCTCACAAAAAATCTTTATAGAAAGTCTGATAGAAAGAGAGCTGTTAAAAATAATTCGCACGTGATTTAAAGGGAAATATAAACAAACAGTAAACAAAATACCACCAGACTTTATAAAATATATGAACAGTAAAATACAGAAATGTTACAAGGAACATAGCGCGAAGGATACTCACGACAGGAGGAGGCCATTCTGCTTTCTGCAAAACACTTTCGTTTTCCTTTGGAACAGCCTCTCCCTATCTGGTGTTTGCCAAGAGGCTGGCACTATATATACTAGGCTAGAATCTTAGTAAGGCCTACCCAATGCAACAGAATTGCCAAAAATAGAGTAAACGTGTTAAGCAGCTTTTGAGAATTAGGTTTAATGGGCAGTAGTAAACGTGTTGGGAAGTATTTTTCTACACTTTGGGAAGCAGATACCTGATGAGAAACAAACAAACAATAAACAAACACCGCTACAAAGCTATAAAGATAGGTGCGGAATTGAAATAATATGCAATTCTCCTGGTCTGTTGTACAATGGATTAGCATCTTTGCTTGTGCAAAATGTTTATCTGTGTATTAAAATCTGCGTCATAACATCATAGATTTTTTTCCTATGGTGTACTATGAGGTACATTTTGTTAACACTAAACTAAACTAAACTAAAATAAAAATAAAAATAAAATAAAATAAAAGTGAGCTGACTCTGTCCCTGCAGTCTCCCTGTCTACAGGTGGCGGTAGTACGCTCTTTTGAAACACGAGAGGAAGAATGTAGGGTCCCTCTGAAGGAACCAACAACGAGGGCAAGGGGTCTTTTCCTACAAAGGACGCACGATAAACAGGCTAACACTAAGTACGGGAAATAGGAAAAATGGAGTACGCAGACCACGAGTACACCAGCAGCACTTGCGATATGCATACGCCCGTGGATTCCACATATAAAAGTAAGGACAAACGACAGAAAGTGATTAAATAAGCTAACTATAGCTTGAAGCTAGCTTGCACACGTCGGAAGTGATAAGTACAAGTTATGCTGCCTTCATCGGACACTGAAAAGGGTGTGAATTCAAGAACTCCGACTAGTAGAAGAACCAGAGTAAAGATGATCTTTAACTACCACTTTGGTACTTTATATTTCTGTTTCTCTTCATTCATTGAGTCAGAAGGCTGAAATATTATTGATTTGATTTTTGTGTCCTTTCGATTTTTTTTCTCTTTCTGTTAAGTGGGTTACATGTCTGTTGACAGGTTTTGCTTGTAGAAAAACATTAACGCAATCCTGGTAGCAGCCATGTTTTCTTTTTCCAGCGAACGTTTAAAATGACGTAGAGGCTTACCTTTTCCGGTGTACCGTGAATGCAGCATTGGTAAAAAAAAATTCAACCAGTCTGTTTAATAATAATTTAAATAATAGGTGTATTTAATTAATAAATAGTGACATAGTGTTATACATTTTCACACACTCTCATATATTCATTTGTAACGTCCATCATTTTTCTCTCTGTCTTTTTCAGTGAGCAAAAAAGAAATCGAAGACTTTGTAAAGCTGAGGGTTTCAAATACCTACCTCTTCTCTGGAAAGAGAAATACTTCTATGTGGGCATGGAGGTATGCCAATAATTTAAAGTTCCCAGACACTGAAAAATGCCAACTATATAGATTTCGGAACCAGAAATACTTATTATTGTTACCTTTGTCTTTGCCCCATCTTACTACTACTACCAGTGATAATGGTTCATCGTTGCTTTTGATGTTGTTAACAATTGTTTTAATCACAAGACCTGGCGTATTATGTTTTTAGGACCATTTTGAAACATATGGGCTTACACCGTAAGATGACCCATCATCAAGCGTCTAAAAAATGGGAAAACCTGAAGAAGAGATACAAGGTATACTTTTCTTTTCACTTGGACAAATAAAGCTTTTTGACAAAGCTTTCCCTTTACTTCCTGCCCTCTTTCTGTCTCCTCAGGAGCTAAAGCATCCCCCAGAAGGGGTGGAAGTGTTTCCTGATGTATGGCCTTTTTTCTCCTTGATGGACGATGCAATGGCGGGTCGGCTGGAGGGCAGCGCCCCCATTCTCAAGGCCTTCCCCCACAACAAAGACAATGGGGAGTTCTTGATCAAACCCAAAAAGAAGAAGTTAGCCGCAATGGTGAAGTCTTCTATTGTGGCTGCTCCAACTGAGATTGAAATTTCACTTAATGGGATTGAGGATGGGGAGGTGGTGGTGGCACAGGAGGAACCTCAGGATATAGACTGCATCTTACAAGAGGTGGAGGACGAGAGGAGGACGACGTGCAGTGAACAACACGTGACGGAAAGGGAGAAAGAGGTGATGGAACGGGAGCGTCTGGTGCTGCAGAGGGAGAGAGCAGTGCTGGACAGGGAGATCGCAGTTTTGGATCGAGACCGAGCCGTGCTGGAGAGAGAGAGGGCGGCGCTGGACAGAGAAAAGGCAGTAATGGAGAGGGAGAGGGGGATGGTGGAGAGGGACAGGGATGCCTTGCGCAGGGACCGGCTGGCTCTGGAGCGAGAGAAAGCTAGACTGATGAGCCTTTCCGAAGAAAAAGAAGGGTCTGAGGAAGAGGTTACAGAAGAAAGCAGCAGCAACAGCAGCAATGTGAAAGACTCAGACGATATGGACAGGAAACAGAGGCTAATTCATTTGTTTGAGAAGCTTATTGACAATTTTTGAGAAAATCTCAGCTCTAAAATCCTTGCATACACCAGCTTTATCTGCAAAAATTCCCCCTTTTTTGTTGTTTTTTTGTTGGCACATTTCTGAGCAGTTCCCAGTTCTCATTTGCCCTCATTAAACTAAAGATCCACATTAATAATTCACCTACTAGTTATCAATAAAAACGTTGAGCCACTCCTAGTTTGGAGAGGTCTTCAAAATGACTTTATTCACTTGTGGTTATTCCATACAGAGCACACAATAGCAACCTGTTAGCATTTTTCTTTACCCCATCCACAATCAAAATCAACAGCTTCCCGTCCCCATATTAAACAATAGTGTTTTGTTGACTGACTCTACACATCAGAGTCGTTGGTATCGGCTATTGTGCATGGTTAAAACATCACTTTTTTGTAGTGTAATATACTGAAAATTGCAGTTCACTTAAAAAAAAAACACCCTTTTCATGATCAGAATATATATTTTTTTATATTACAGTACAGACTTTACAACCACTGAGTGTGTTTAAAATGCACATTTTATTGCATTAGATACTCAATTGACTTTTTATCAAGCTCCAGCTTTGATAACTATATTCTAGCATACATTGCCGAAAGTTATTACATTTATTATTAATAACATTATATTTTTTTACAAAACAAATACATTTAAAGACTGTTGTCATTTTTCTGCCAATTGTGAAAACAAACACATACATGACATTTGAGGGCTTTTAATAGATTTGTTTTTCTGTAAATACTGCCTGTTGTTCACTTTTAATAAAGTTGTGGGACAGTTTGGCTTTTGACAACGTTCTTGTGTGAATGTCTGTGTGTGTGGATATGGATATGAGTATCCATATCTTTTGGTGTGTACGCGTGCTGTTGTGTGCCCTGGGATAAATATCCGAACAACGGGATGAAGATGGAGTAGAGCAGTGAATATGTGCTTGGTCAGCAGAATTACACTCACTAATTTCTGTGTTTTCAGGCTGATAATTAATCTAAATGGTGTTATATCCAGCAGCATGTATGACAGTTTATTGGTAAGGCACTGTTGTAAATGAGATTTTGGATTGACGAGTGAATGAATCGTATGTGGGCTGTTAATATGTACAAATATGTGTGCATGTGTTTGTATTTGTGTGGTTAAATGAGATCCCCGATGGGTATACGGGGCAGGCAGATGTATGCCTGTGGGGTTCTGCTGAGGTTGATGGGGTTGCCGTCCAGGCGGATGTCCTCCAGTGCTCTTCTGATGTAGCTGAAATCTTGGAGGTTGCAGAATGTGTCCTCGTGCATCATTTGAATATTGTTACGCTGAAACAGAGGGAAGAACATAACTAAGATAAAGTCTCTATGCATATTAAAGCTAACAATTATAATAAAGATAATAGAAATAGAACTAAAAATAGAAATAACAGGATAATCTTAGAGTACATTTTGGTGGTTTAAGTACTAGTTTAGTATGAGTGTTAACTTTCTAAAGATGTGATTTGTTGTCATTGAGCTACACTGCCAAAATGTGCCAAAATGCCATGCAGATTAAAAAGCTTTATTGTATAGCTGCTAACAATAATAATAAAAAATTTTAAATCTACTTTTAATATCTTCTAATACTAACAACAGAATCTAGATAACAGACATGATAAAAGAGACCACACCCTCTGTCAGTTCTCTGGTTTTATATATATCAGGACATAAGAAAAAAAAGGGATCAGGTCCTAAAATTAGATAAATATTACTTGAAATAAACAAAAAGAGCATGAACAAAGTCAAAATGCAGAAGCAGCGTGTTAAAACTGCTGAATTAGATAAGAAGAAGAGGATGGATGGATGGATGGATGGATGGATGGATTTTTCGGTTTGGCCAGAAGATATACCTGTAGGTGCAGAGACCGCAGGCTGTCTGGTAGAGGCACTGGGATATAATCAATGTGGTTGTCTGTTAGGTACAGGTACAGCAGGCCAGTCATATCCTGTTTAATGTAAGGAAAGATAATCATTAATGGCAAAGAACCTTAGATATTACCTTTGTGAAAGACATTTTAAGGCACTAATGACAATACTAGATTTCAAACACTGGCTTAACATTAGAATTTTGCTAATTTAGTTGTACTCTTATCCTGCTACCTTCCTTTTATTCAGTTTCCATCCAAAAACACAGTTTCCTGCATTCAGCTGAGATAATACATGCGTGGCTGACAAACTATTGCTGCTTCCAAATGACTAAGAAAATGTTATTTTCATTTCTTGTCGTCAGCAAATACACACAGTTTTACTTGATATGTGTGAGTCCAACTGTAAGTAAAAGAGGTGTACGTACTTTGAATGCCTCTCTATGAATACCCTTTGAGCCAATGTTATTGTGGCTGGCATCAATCAGGGTCATAGTCTCTGGGAAAGATGGCAGCTGGGAGATGTGATTTTCTCGAATCACCACCTCCTCCAGTTCAGGCAGACCCATAAAAGCTCTGTCCTCAATGGATGTTATCTCGTTGTGGGTCAGGTCAATCCTCTTCAGTTTGTCTGAAGGAAGGTGGGAAAACACATCAGAGGAAACTCTTGTTTCATTGTCACTCCAACATCAAAATTAAGCTTGCATTTAAGTTTGCATTTGGTTCTGAACTAATACCAATGTATTTTTATTCAAAATGGAAACATACTCATGGAGGCAAAGTCAGACTTGTTGATCTTTTTGATTCTGTTGTAGCGAGCATAGAAGTGAGTGGTGTCTTTGGGGAGAGGGGGCACACTATCCAGATTCAAGTCATCGCAGTAGACTGAACCACCAAGGCACGTGCACAGCAAGCAAATGGGCATATCTGGAATACATGGACAAGAAGAATGGAAAACAGGAGAAGGAAGACATGCCATAGTAGCTTGTTAAAAATTCCCGAATCCTCCAGAGACAACTGTTGTAATCCACAGGTCAAAGTTAATAAAAATCAGGGCCAAGCACACCAGAACTTTCCAAGTCCAAAGGGGATATAGGTTTTATATCACGTTCCGATCTGTTCTATACTGACCTCGTCTGTCAACCACAGGCTCTTCAGGCTTGTCTGGCTCATCAGGCTCACTGGGCTCTGGCAGCTCAGAGCTCACTGACCCTTCTACAGTGCCAGCACCCTCTTGAGGGCTTTGTGTTGTAGGTGGAAGCCGCCTCTCCTCTTGTTAGAGACAAGATTAGGTGTTAAAAATAAAGGTTAGATCACAGACATGGGACAAGACATCTGGCAAACAGTACCCCACGGTTTGCCGCAGTGTTTTAGCAGTGTTAAGCAAGAGTTAATGACATTTAAATGACAAATGAAATAGGACTCTGATGTTAATAACATGAAATATGATTTGCAGAGTGGTCGCAAACAGTGTGGCTGTTAGTGAAGAACAAACAAGTTCAGATGGCTTTTATGGTGGGATACTAAGTTACAAATGAAAGAGTGTTCAGGGAAAGCCGCAGGAAGTGAATTTTCCCATTCTGCACAACTGTGCCCATTTTCTGCCAGATTGTCTCCTTTAACCTTGCATAGTTTATGGAAACCTTGAACATCTTTTATTAAAGTAAACTTTTATATCCTTCTTGTTTCTGTTCTGCTTTGGGGTTCTGAGCCCTGGTAATTATCCCTTTCCTAAAAACAATGCTGATAATGTGAGAAATAGCCTTTAGTACCTACACTGCCTGTCTTCCCCAAGTCTAGATTTGGTACTGACCTTCAAAAGTGGTGGGGAGCAGAGTTACAGGGACCTCAGGTTCTCCAGATGCAGAGACACTAGAAATCCCAGAGAGTCCGGAGTCTTCTTCAGAGACTCCATCATCTCCCGAAACCTCTGGGATTCCTGAGAACTCCCCAGAAGTACCTAGTGTTTCCTGGGCAATAATGTCTGGAGTGATTGGCAGCTCCTCCTCTTGTTAGAGCCAATGTTTGGTGTTAGGAGTAGTGACGTTGGGAGGTGAAAGGTAAGATGGACAATGAATCAACCCATTAACCAATCAATCACGCTTGAGAGATAAAATGTTAGAAAGAAAGTGATTATGAGTAAAACAAATCCAGTAGCACAAATAATTAAGAACAACATTTAACTACATTAAAAAGCAAAGCAGTTAAATGGAATTTAGGACAATCAACATAAATCCCCCAAAGAATGACAGGTTAGGTACTAATATGGTGTAACGATACTAACCTCCAGATATAAATGTTATCCTTTGGTCCCCAGATTCAAAGTCCCCAGAAACCCCAGATATTCCAGAAGCCCCTGAGCTCAAAAGATCTCCGGATACCTCAAAGCCAGACTGGTCTCCTGACCCTCCAGAACCCAAATGGAGTTCAGTGGAAATCCCAGAACCTCCAGAGGCAAAATCGGCCGAGGTTCCAGAAATAGCAGATCCCATAAAATCTCCGGATCCCAAGAGATCCCCAGATATCAAGAGACTGTCAGATATCAATGACTGGCTGGATTCTCCTGAGATGTGGAGCTCCTTTGAGGTTCCGGAGATCAGCACAATGTCTCCAGAGCCTCCAGAGCCTCCAGAGTCTCCAGAGGTGCTAGAGACCAGAATCTCTCCTGAGCCTCCAGACCCTAAAGCTCCGGAAGCCCCAAAAGCCCCAGAGGCCCCAGAAGTTCCAGAAGCTCCAAAGGCCCCAGAGGCCCCAGAAGCTCCAGAAGCCCCGGACTCTACAGAGATCCAGAAATCCTGAATGATACGAGGTCTATCAGTGGGTGTCAGACGAAGCTCCACCTCTTGTTAGAGACAAGATTAGGTATTAATGAACAGATAGATGAGATTAACACAGTTCACAATGATGATGATTAGATGCAACAGTAGATGGGCACATTTAACCACTGACTGCAAGTTAAATGGATGACATGCACATGGAACTGATTATCACAGGTAGACGATGAAGTTGATGTGTTTCGAGGAAAGATTAGTGCCTTCTTTCTAACTTAAGCAATGCTGCTTTCACACATTCAACGACCCAATGCTGGACAAGGCCCTTTCTCTTTCATATTTACTGAACTTACTCATGAAGTAGTTATATGATAAAGACTTTTTCTCCCTTTTTCAGACCTTTCTGTGTGTCTGGGCCCATGAGAACCCCAGATCCTCCCGAACCCTGAGGGACTAGCTGGGGTTTTAGAGGCAACTCTTCTTCTTCCTTCGGCTGCTCCACTTCGTTCTGTGTTTCCAGTGAGCCCTCATATTCAGGTGGGGGCAGTGTTCCAATCTCTATCTGAGGGAAAGACAACAGCAGTGAGTTAAAAATAAATGAGAACTGCATTTTAAAATAAACATGATAAAAGATGAAATAAAGCATTAGAAAAGTTACTTTTTTATGGCTCTATGTGACAGACTTTAATGTTAACAAAAACTTACATGGGGACAAAACTGTACAGTGCTGTTGGACAATTTTTTTTTAGGTTTTGCCTCTGTACATCAGCTGTTGGAGTTTAAATCAAACAATCAATATGTGACAACTTTAATTCAGGGGGTTTAACAGAAAATTTACATTAACTGTGCAGGAATTTTACTGTCACCTTTTGCATAGTTATATAATTAGCAGAACATACATCATTTTAAATTTAAAAATTGTTTTGAATGCTTGGATGAAAATCATCTGCAGTTTCCTCCCTTGAGATGCTCTGCAGGCCCCTTTTCATCCACTTTTAGTTGCTGCTTGTTTGTGGGGTTTTCTACACTCAGTTTTGTATTTAATAACTGAAACGCATACCGTGTTCGGTTGAAATAAGATGACTGACTGAAAAATTGAAAAAAATCCCATTTCTTTGCCTCGAGAAACTCTTGGTTTGAATTATGCTTTGAGGCTTCGTCTATTTTGAAGCATTGTCTAACCAGTTTTGAGGGATTTGTCTGAATATGAGCAATGAGTATGGGCCTTTACATCTCACAATTCATCCTGCTACTTCTATTAGCAGCCACATCATCAATACAAACTAGTGGCCTATGGCATAAGATTGCCTCTGCCATGTTTGAAACATAATGTGGTAATATTTGGATCACGAGCTGTTTTTCTCTTTCTTGATAATGTTTATTTTTCTGCTTCATTTGTCACATGTCAGTTCATTTTCTTTTTTTCTGAAGCCTATCTATGAAAACTATGCATAAAAACCAGCTGTAATTCATAAAATGTAAATGACAATTTTTCCTAAAACCTACTGAAATGAAGCTGAAAGTCTGGACTGCAATCACATATTAAAATCCACTGTGGCCGTGTACAGAGGCAAAACTACAACTGTCGTGGACAAATCATGGACCTAACTGTACTTGGCGTTTTAGCATTCAAAATATGCCTAAGCACTGGCTATGTGTAAACCCTGCTCTGTTTACTATCTCAGCACTCATATTTTCCCCAGTTACTTTCACATTTAGCACTCCTGTGATAAGCTCAGAGTCAGTGCACAGGCACATGATAATTGCTGTCTGTTTGCCTGTTTATTAACAAGACTGCGTAAAGACAGCAGAGCCGAATTCTGTGAAAGAGGAGAGGTTGAGCAGACAAAAAATGATCCAAAGATTTAAGAAAACACACCAACAAAGATCTCCATAAACAGGAAAGTATTTTTTGATTCATAACCTTAAATTATAACCACTAGATGGCAGCAAATTGCGCTGAAGAAACTATCCACTGCAGAGAGTGCACTATTTGTTGAGCTCGGATTCATAAAAAAACTAAAAAACATCCAGTGCTGTCCACTGTGTCAAACGTCAAATAATTTTTCCTAAGACTTTATAGAGATTTAGCCAAGAACTCTGTTTTATATCTGCTAGTAAGTGACCAGTAAAGCAGCGATACTACATCACAGTAAATATTACAGTAATTTTTTCTATAGTAAAAAGGCACTGCATATTTTACATAATCCAACACACTGGGCAACTTAAAGACTGTAACAGGAACATGCAGGGACAACTCTGAAAATGTCACAAGTTTCACAATACCAAATTACAATGTAAACCAAGACTTAGCACCTTTTTTGTTCAAACAGGCAATTTTAATTGGGGAAATTCTAAACATGAGACAGCTCTGTCAAACCAAGAAAGCTTTATGTACAGCTGTGCTTTTTGGTTCCTTCATTAAAGGCTTCGGGTAAATCCATTTGCTATTTTAATTATATTTACAGTCTTTGCAGTTGCTCTTCTGACAGCTCAAGAAACCTGCAGTTCTCTCCTTCTCCAGATGAGGGCAGTGAACTCCCACACACTTCACACAGGTAGTACCTGACACTGTATAACGCCCCTCAAGGCTGAGTCTATCCTCCAAAAAGGGAATGGTCCTTGTGGAACCAAGACTCACATGGTAGCTGCACAGATCCATTTCTCAGCCTTTTTATCTAGTTTTAACCAGACTAATCAGATATCTGTAAGCTAAGAGGCATCAAAGGAAATGTATGTCAAGTGAATGCAGTGAAATTAATGAGAACAATTAACTACCTGAAATGTAATTGAGGAAAAAAGGCTTGTACCAATGAAAAGCTATTCATTAATATATTTTGCATTTTAAAGCTTGCCTGAGAAAAAGCTGAGGATACAACAATGAGGTAGGCCTTTAAAATGTCTCGCACTGAGATATGTAACTGCAGCCCCCCACACCCCCTTTTCCCCAAATATACATATACACCCGAGGGGAAAGAGGGGGCAACAAAAAACACTGAAAAAAAGTTTCTGAAATCCTGGATTTTGGGGAATACGGGATGTGAAAGGAGAAATGTGGAGCGTTAAGCCAAAACCAAAATGTATAAAATTACTGACCAAGCCAAAATTAAGGGTATTGTTATATTAGTATATGTGCGTATATTCATAGGCAGGTAAAAGATGTTTAAGAGTCAGATGAAATCTTTCCAAACAAATTTCACCAATGTCCTCCAGCTTATCGACACAAAACAAGTGAGCAGTTTGGAAAAGTATTGAAAACTCCATAGACACCAGCCGTAGGCTCTTAGTGATATGGGGTGCAGCATGTATCATGCTAAATATTTAGTCCTTTGAAAAGCCACATTTAAACTCACTTAAACTCTTGCTGAGTGAAAAAGATAGCACACCGTCTACATGCAGTATTTCTATTAAAGGAGCACAGTCACATCCTGGGAACTTGGATTATTGTCCAAAGCTTAGATAATACTCCATCTTAGTTACACTTTTTGAATCAATAATATTTCATATAGTTACTTCTATACTGCAGGTTGGTAAAATTGTGCTACTTTTGGACAGAGCTATGCTATCTATCACTCCTCCGATTCTCGTCTTTGTCCTGACAAGCTGCTGGGAGCACCACATAGACTGTATATTAAAGATGGACATGGGGTCTGAAACATGGAGAGAACACAGGTTGTGCAAGGCAGTGCATTCAAAAATTCAATTAAACCTGCTTTGTTTCTAATGGCCAGCACGGGTCAAACCTCTGGCTGCCAAAAGAGGTCTGATTGTTTAGACGTCAATGAGAAAATGTTGCTCACTATAGTGTCAATTTTGTTTCCATATTCCAGGATGTTCTATGGTTTTAAAAAATATATGACAATAGCCAAAAAAGCTTAAATCGGTTAAGCTTCACTTACATACACCTTCACATACATTAGCCTGGCATTGTTCTTCTTACCTTACCTCCTACATGAAAGCAATAAATCATATTTTCTCTACACTCTGAACAATTATGTGTCATTTACCATTGTTAAAAACTCACATCCAACCTCTGGATGGTAACAAAAAACAAAACAAATAAATAGAAGCTTTAATTAAGTTAACCATCCGGCTCCTAAGATGTTATAAAACTCAAGAGAAAATAGATAAGAGGCAGACTGAAGATCATGGCGAAACTAATGTGCCTGCATGAATCCAAAGTTGGTGATTAAAGCATGTCCAGAGTATTTGAATGCAGCAGACTGAACAAGATTGGCTTGGATAACAAAGTAGATGAGCCTTTACTTCTCTCAAAAGAGACAAGCCCCGAGGAGAAAGGAGAGAAATACCAAACGAGAGCTGGCCGTGGAAAGTAAAGACTCAGCATTCCAGAGGCATGGAGCTCATCATCGCTCCATTTCTCCCATGAGATCTGATGTTTGTGTGAAAAATACAAAAACCTCTCCTAAATCTTCACTCTTCTTAGAAGAGCGCTCTCTCAGATGATCTGCCCTCTCAACAAAACTAAATGAGAGACCCTTAAAAACTGCAATTATGAGTCAAAGCGTTATGTTTATTCAGCGTGGACAGGATGAATAAAGATTCTAGTTACTCTAAATGCACTTTGTACTGCTTCTCCTCTTCCTACCCGCGCAGACTTCCACAAAACCTCTTGAAACTTGCTGTGTAATTTCCGATTTTATTAAACGCAGACATTATCAAAGCCATTCTCTTACAACACATGAAAACATTCTCACACCCAGCAGCTCCATATGTAACTCTCAGCTGTGAAACTACACATAAAATACTCCAGTGAAGTTGATTAAGGCTAAAAAGCTTGGGTGGCACTAGTTTCTGTGGAGGTGGATGACAAAAAACAGCTTTTCATAAGCTGGATTGTGGAGCAGACCTTAGATAAGAGCAGTTTTGTAAGTGCAGTTCACATCAGGTTTGACTTAAGTCGCTGGCTCAGAGGGAGCCAGCTGAAAATCTGATGTCATTTTGACACTGCCTTGGACTAATTTCCTTGTCACAAAGAACAATAAATTGACATGAATTTTGGCTATAGCTTTCAATCCCACTGTGTCTGCAAGGCTTGCCACATCACTCTCAGCTTGAGCTGTGATGTGAGATTTGAAGGGCACTTCTTGAATTCACTTCTTTCCTTTGTAGCCTTTACCGATCTCCATTCATCTTTAAAAGCTGCTCTCCCACATAGAAACTTCAAGTAACGAGAAAACACCAAGGGGTTTTCTCATTACTGAAGGTCATGTAGTCACTGCTTTCAGTAAAGATTCCAGCTGTCTAGCTTCCAGAGGACTGACATGCACCTGCGAAATTTGTATGAAGATCTTTTGGAAGCAGATAAAGCTTCAGCTGTGTTTGCCCTTTCCCTCTACCTGTTACTTACATGTATCTGCTTGAAAAGGCAAACCTAAAATAAGGTTGAAATCAGCTTATACACAATAAGCAAATCAGTCAACAGTTCAAAGTGCATCAGCTGCAGTTGGACATCAGTAATATGTAAGTAAAACTGGTGGCTATAATGTCTAAAATTATTTTGGACACATAAATCTGCAAAACATTTAGCTTCCCAGTGGCTCCTGGGCAGCAGCTGGTTCCCTCTGTGCTCAGTGAACCTGGTGACCTCAAATCAAATTGTCCCAGCAGCCTTTTTAATTTAAAACATCAGCTGTCTGTCATGTTGACGTGATAAAATATGATTCATATTTTCTGTCTATCTTCTCAAGTTTTTTCAGTAATCAATCAGCATAAAATTTGTTGCACAATCTTTACACACAGACTAGAGGACATGTGTCTTCTAAGTGTTTTTGCGTATCGGCTATAAATTCAACAGACCACATGCTGCTAAATGAAATAAATTGCATGTCTGTGAAAATACCTTTAGTTAAAATAGTTATAGCGGTTGCTATAGAGTGAAAAGTTTAAGGTGACCTATTTATTTTTATGATTAAAGGCAAAAGAGTCTGGAAGGA
Organism: Oreochromis aureus; assembly: GCF_013358895.1. Classification (NCBI taxonomy): domain Eukaryota; kingdom Metazoa; phylum Chordata; class Actinopteri; order Cichliformes; family Cichlidae; genus Oreochromis; species Oreochromis aureus. The sequence continues at coordinate 13,726,933 of NC_052958.1, read as the reverse complement.
GTTTAAAAGCCCGAAACATAGATTTTCTCTTGCATAAACTCAAAAAAGAAATTGCGTTTCTTACCTGAGGCTCACCAATCGTCAGGACATCCTCGTAGTCGCTCTCCAAATTGAAATTGTCATCATAGTTAGTGCTACTGTATGTGTCTAAGTGTGCTTGCCGGGAAAATCTGGGGCTGGCCACCGCCGCTTTGAGGACGAAGAGTCCGAACAGAAGCCGCACAAGCATCCTCATAGTCCACCTTGACGAGGGCAGAGAGTCGTAAAGTCAGTGAGGAATGTGTGATTAAAAGATTTTACAGATGTATGTGAAGTATAGCACATTACAGGGAAATTAAACATTCACAAGGTGACTTTATTTATTTAATTGTTTATTGTCACTTGCAAAATGTAAAAAATGACATGAAAAAAGACGTGTACAGCAAATTTTAAGAGGTTCCCTTAAATAAAACCCTTTTAAATTGGTTCATTTTTACAGTACAAAGACATGTGTTGTGAGTAATGTGGACATGGTATGTAGTAAAATATAGTTTCATATGCTCTCGGTGCACAGCAGAGCATGCCTTTGAACCTGACTCCATTACCAGTTCATGATACTGGAAGAATAACCAGTCTACAGTGCTGCACACCAAAGCTTGACTTTGGGTTCCATCTGTAAGGTCAATGAATTCATTATCATGGTGCAGACAGCTCAGGGGATCAAAATATGAGGGCCTCCTGCTTTGCTTTAGCCAGAGGCTTTCTTTTCCATGGAGCAACCATCTTGGCTTAAATCAGTACTCGTCTGTGGTATGTCAAAGGTCAAAAGTCAGAGTTGATCTGATAATGAACCAGGAGAGGTTTTTGTTTAGTCTCATTAAGGCTAAAGAATTTTAGAAATTCACTTTCAGCCTGTGGTATTTATGGCTGAAGGAAAGATTTTGGGGATATTTGATCATATAATGGGACGCTTTCAAAGTGGAGAATCAAAATTAGTATGTGTAATTTTTATCATTAGCCCTGGCCTAGATACGATAGCTGCTGTTCATAATCTTCTGCACAGGTCTACTTAGTTCACCAAGGTTGGTCAGTTCTTACGTATTATTCTAAAGTGGGACGCACTAATAAGATTATTAAGATATGTTAATTGGTGCTTAATTAGCTGGCACCACAGACAGTGGGCTTACGACTTTAATCGTTTGTCAGTATGCTAGTGTGTGAATGTTCGAAACACACTAACAGCAGGTGTAGTCACACTGGAACTGATATATTTTTACAGATTAAAGAGAGTCCTGTAGGCCAGGACAGAGAAATGGAGCGCAAGGGAAGAGAAGAAGAAGAGTTTGACGAAGAGAGTAGACAAGATGTTGGCCCTCAGGGTTAGATGGAGAGAGCGAGGAAAGGACTGAGTAGAAGAGAGCAGCAAGAGAGCAACAAGAGTGTGAGAGAGAGAGAGAGAGAAAGAGAGAGAGGGACAGGTTTCTAAGCTGACTCGACCCCTCACCCTTCACAGAGGGCCTTTATGAGGGCCGGTCGCTGCCTGTCTCAGCACTCAAACTCCAAATTCCACCGAGGTTTGTGGACAGGATGGCAGCGAGTTACAGCTGCAAGGAAAAGCTTCATTCAGCAGCAACGGCACTCAAACACACACACACACACACACACACATACACACACGCATACACACAGAGATTCACGTTCATGCACACACTTGGAAAGACGCAATCCTCTCACAGATGCACACTCTGTTTTAACACACCTATCTTTCAGTGAGAGAAAACTGAGAAACCTCTGCTGCTACTATTTTGGGATGAGGACAGATATAAAACCAAAAAAACAGCTTCCTAGGTTATTTAAGTCATGAATCTAACCTTGTCAGTATGAGAGGGACAGAGTTAATATGCAAATCAGTCTCTTCGTTGTCCCTCCAACATCAACTTAGTGCACTCTGCTGAGATAACTTGATCTGACTGGTTATCATTGCTATTTAAACAGACCGCCCGTCATGGAGCTACGCAATCCAGCACAGCTAGACTGAACGAACTATACTGAAGACAGAGGTGTGCTTTTACGCAGGCCATCACAGTGTACAGTGTGTGGAAACTGTATGTATGTAAGACTGGAGCCTCCAGACTACTTCTCTGTTATTCTTGGCTTTGCATTGGGCATTCCTGATATTCAGTGATTCTGCCTTTTCCCCTCAAAACCCACAAGCAAATAAGTGATGCCCACTTGGCTGTTGGTGCAAAACAATCTGGGTTATTTGGACTGCAAGAAGGTTTAATTTGTATTGAAAAAATCCTCTATCAAAGCAGGTGACTAGGCAGTGAGAAAAGTATGGCATGCACTTGTATGTACTTATACTTTGAGGGAGAATATTTGCAGAAAGTTTTCAATTATTTAAGATTCTCAGCAAAGTGGAAGACGTTTTCTGCAAAAGTTGAGCGAAAGATGTTATGAAAAGGTGCTATTTATACACTTTTTCATGAACACCTGCTGTTATTTCACAGACTAAGGTCATTTTTCACAAATACATACACTACAGGAATACGTAACGACATTTGAAGAAACAACGAAAAATCAAAACCCTTAAATTTGATACTGTGAAACACCTGTCTAACACAACTGGAAAACATGTAAAACATTACGGACCCCCCAAAAATCACTTAGAAAGGCAAAGTATAAGAATGGCACCTGCATATCTTCAAAAGTAAACCCAGGAGAGAAATTAAAGCCTCTACCACACCATCTTATTTGTGTTGTAGCTCCTTTTAAAAAGCCTGAATAGGAGTGTTTTTGGAAGGGTTAGCTGAGCAACTCTTCCTGCCTAATCCTCTGTACCAAAGAGCCATTCAACCAGCAAGATGAAGATAGCACCAAAAACTCTTACCTCTGTCTCCTGCTTTCCCGAATGGTCCCGTCAGCCGTGATGGAGATGCTGAGGGCTCCGGGACTTGGCCAATGGTGAGAGGTCGCACAGGGTGCCTTGAAGAGGGAGGGTGCGTGTGTGAAGTGTGTGAAAGGTGTGTGTGTGTGAATTTGACAAGTGTGTAGACGTGTGTGTATGTATAGGTCTGTGCGCTCTGGCAGACCTGAGTGCCCTGCCGCTTATGTGTGAAGGTAGGCACTGAGACTGATTGGACCAGAGCAGATTGCTTTTGGTCACTCAGAGTGCACCCACCCCACACTGTACAACCACATGCACAACCCTCTCAAACATTACACACACACTATACACACACACACAAACACGCACGCATCAGACACAAAGAAACAGAGTAAAGGCCTACCACTGGCAAAATATCCGGTTATCCCTTTTAAGAATATGGATTATTTTTCTAAGAAGTTGGCTCAGTCAGATTGAAATATTTCCCTGTGTTTTCCTCAGGTGAAACTCTGGCATGTGTTGCTTTCATGTATGAGGGGGATCCACGGGGACCTTATACACAATGGGACCTCTGTAAGAAGCCCCTGTTAGCATAGTGCTGAGAGGAAGTCCCTGATTTAAGGAAGGCCTCTGTCCTCCTTTTGGGTTGAAGCAAATTTCTCTTTGCACCATCAGCTGCTCAGTGGTCTGCTTTAACTACAAGCCTGATTTTAGTTGTAGGAGAACTATTGATGTCTTAACTGATGGAAAATATTCTGATCAGGGTTCAGACCCCAAAGGCAAGTGATTCCTGATGTGGATTTAAGGGGATTCTACAGACATGCAAACACAGAGAGCAAGTTAGCATTATTTGGCCATGGTTTTGTCTGAACCTGTCCACTTCTCCCTCAGGAGGTAGCTCTAGACCTTATGATGAATGACAGGCAAACCTCTAACCTGCCATATATGCTGGGATTTATATCTACAGCTTTTGTTCTGCCAAGCACTCTTTAGAGGAAAGAACACAATGAACTTTTACCCAAAATATCATACCTGAGACAATGATTTATGACACAGGGAGCATGGGACAGTACCTTAAAAAGTGTTGAAGTTGGTCTCCTGTCAGAACATTTATGTCAGTGGTCAAAGGAGTTTGCAAAGAAAAGCGTCTGGACTTCTTTGAGTTGCTTGAAGACGTTTCACCTCTCATCCGAGAAGCTTCTTCAGTTCTAAGGTCAAATGGCCGAGAGTCCCAGATTTAAACCCAGTGGGAGTTTCCCCCCAAGGAGGGACAAAGGACCCCCTGGTGATCCTCTAATCACATGCGCCAAGGTGTGAAAGCGGGTGTGGGACCTAATCAGCCAGGGTTTCGGGTGAGCTCATTGTGAAACCTGGCCCCACCTTGTCATGTGAATTCCTGAGGTCAGATGGCCCAGGATGTGAGTGGGCAATTTTAGCTGCTAGCCATAATTCATACGTGTTCTTTTAAAAATGCTATTAGCTAGCTGTTTTAGTCACATTTACAAGCAACTGACAATTTTTAAATATTACTTTATTCAAATTAGATGAGTCATTCTTTCCATATATATCTTAGCTATTGCAACAGTGTTTGAAATATTGCTGAATTAGCTAACTGACTTGAGCTTATGCAGATGTCACTCCAAAGTAGAGCAAATTCTAGTTGCAAAGTAGAAAAAGCAAGAAAATAGCGATTCATGAATCATACATCACGTTCTTGAGTAGAACCTGGTCAATGCACTGCAATTTTAGCTTGTCTGGTGTGGCTGCCCCAACTTTCCGAGTTGTAACACTGACTTGGGGGGTGTCAGAATTTTCTGCTGTGGAACTCGCTACTTCCTGCCTCACTTCCACATAGCTTCCTGGTCCAAAAAACAAAGCCATTGTTGAAGTGATTTAAACCTGCATCCTTTCTGGAGGCTACCACATGGCTATACTTTTGATTGCAAAAAGGCTTCTCTTTCAGGTTATTAGCTATTAGCCAATAAGCAAAGTGGTCTCACGGTTATACTTGTCTCTTCAGCCACTTTTGGTTTCTTGCAATCAAGGTGGCGACAGCAGAAATGTTAAAGGATGCAAAACTGGACTTCAGATTATCTGGTATGTCCGTCTTTAATACTGTCACTGTTAGTATGCTAACATATTTAGGAGCCTACTCTTTACATAGCCCTATCTAGTCTGTGACCTACATGCTAATAAATTAAAATAAATACAAACTGCAAAATCTATAACTGTATTTTTGCAAATTGCACATCAGTATCTGACATTGGATGTGGCTCCTCTGAAGGTTATAAATACTAATCAAAGTTCCTAAACTGTTTGTTTAGCAAAGTATAATGATTCCTAAGGTTGGTTCTTTTATTATTTTTACTCATTGATCACAAGTCCCTTGAATTATTTTATGTTTTAATCACCACATACGCTACCCAAATAAAATATATTTGGCCTAAATGTGGCTCACATCTGTAATTTAATAATGCCACAGTCCTTGACTGATAGTGCTGACTATTGAGTCTCTTTCAACAACAAGTCCACCTTATATGGGTTACATATCAAATGTGTTGTGACATCTGGGTCATGTCTGGCCCACACAACATTTGCTAGTCCTGTGGTACAAATGTGTCTGTTATCTGGGTTGATAATACAATACATTTACTTTCTAATGAAAACCATTGCACGGATATATTATTATTACTGTTTCAGTGTTATAGTAATCCAAAGTGCTTGATCTATTATGTTAAACAGAACACCAGGATAGAAGGTTGTTCTTAGAAGTTTTATTTAAATTGAAGACAATTCAAATGACATCTTATCTCAAATTATTCAGAAAAAGAAGTGACCAAAATTAAAAAGTGTCTTGGTATTTTTTTTTATAAAAACAGTTCTCACATTGTTGTGTACAAAACATTAAGGACTGTTGGCCGGGAATATTCACAGGATTCCACTTTTATTCCCCCAGTATTAAATAAAAATAAATTACCTACAGTAAATATGAAAATTTCTAGAATAGAGTAATTTTCTGAAGAAAAGCAAGACCACACACCTATAAGAACACAAGACCAGTTATTTGGCTTCAAGCCCAAAGATATAAAGTAGTCATAGAAAAAAAAAATAAAAGTTGTATTTTGACTTTGCATTTAGAAGCTTTAGCTTCTGTTCAATATCGCATAATGACAATTAGTCGCCAAGCTTTTTACATGCCATAAATACATATTGTCCTCCTATTCATGTACAGTTATGCTAAACTGCAGTACATTTTGGTTCAGAAGTGTTCATGCAGCTGTTTACACCTGCATAAGGCACAGCTAGCGGTCAATAGCCGCAATTAAAGCTTCTAACCCATCAGTAGTGTCTTTTAGATCTTATTCAGACTTAACTAAAAAAGTTGTTTCCAAGTCACAACAATACAATAAGTTCATGCCAACTAATGTCAGATACTTTACAAACATGCAAATATGTATGGCTTCACAATTCTCATTTACCAAATCAACTTCAAGGTCAAGTCATCATTTGTGGAAAATAAGAATCGGCCTAAGAAACAATGTTCGTTTTTCTGTTTAGATGACAATAGACCTAAGGAGACGGAAACACGTGATGACATCTCGGGGAATTGGTGGTTGAATTTCATTGCCGTCCAGTCGGAGGTAGCGAAGTCGAGGAGCACTTTCATTAAGTGAATCACCCAGATCTTCGACAGACACGGGACAGACACCTGAGCCGCTTACAGCTGTAAATAAAAAAAAAGGGAGTTAATGTAATAAGAATGGATAGATTCCAAATAAAAAAATCTAACGAACTTTCCTTTAAGTAACTCCAGCTTAAATTAATTTCTGATTAATCAGAAAAAATACACTTAGGCTTACTTTTGATCTTATTGTGGTCAAGGTGAAGATGCTCAAGGCCTGAGGGAATGAGAGGAACATCAGTCAGCTGGTTGTGGGACAGCTGCAAGTCCAAAATGCTGGAGATGTTAAACACATTTTTGGGGACCCCACTGCTAGCAAGCTTGTTGTGGTTGAGCCTCAGAAATGCCACTTTGGGCAAACCTTTGAAGTAGCCAGGTGGGATCTTCTCAATGTTGTTGCCATCAAGGAAAAGCTGGGTGGTGGAAGGTGGTAGCCCAAGAGGCATGGTACTCAGCTGGTTCTTGGCTAGATTGATCTGTACCAGGTTGTTCAAACCCTTTAGGCTGACTTCGGTCACAGCGTCATCCATCAGCTTGTTCCCCTGGAGGTCCAGAAGAGTAAGTTTGTCCAGGCCGATGAAGACACCTGCAGGGATCTTGGAGATTCGATTGCGAGACAGACGTAAATGCTCCAGGCTGGCTGGCAATTGTGATGGCACTGAAGACAAGAGGTTATCGTCCATGTACAGGTGCACCAGGTGAGTCATTGCACCGAGGACACCTTCTTCCACGCCTTCACTAGTGATTTTATTGCGGTTAAGGTTAAGCCAACGCAGCTGGGTGGCATTCTGCAAGGCATCTGCTGACAGCACTTCGATCATATTGCTCTGTAGATAGAGGTACCATGTGTATGGAGGGATTTTAGGGATATTCTTCAAGTTTTTATTGTCACAGTAGACAGCACGAGGGAAGTTCGGTGGGCAGCGGCACTCTTTAGGGCAGGCTTGAATCTGGGCAATATATTCCTCGTAAGGCATGTCCTGGCTGACAGTTAGCCCAACCAGGCACCAGATGCTGAGAAGCTTCAGTAGAAGTTCCATTTTGGCGTTCAGCCTGTGTTAGAAATGTTTTAAAAAGAAGAGAGTATTACAGTCAGGAAGCCCCACAGACAAACGTTTTCCTTTTCCTTTAAAAAATGTTGAGCAGTTATTCCACACTGCCTTAAGTATGCAGTAACTTCTGACCCCCTTTACTAGCAACAGTCTTTGTAAGATGTTTGATGCAATATGTCCAATAACAGGTAGAATATATAAATCATGGCTATCATCAAATACATTTGAATTAGTGTAATAAGTGTTTGCAAATTCGAAATACATCCCAAATTAGTCCCCACCACCTACTCTATCATTAATTCATTTACGAAGGCAAGCAGCCAGCTGAGAAGTAGTCCACTCATCCGGGGGTTTACTTGCCTTCCAATTACATGCAAATCTCAAAACACCGGAAGCAAATCCAGGTCAACGTTAATTGCATTAGGCCAGTCTAGAAGCTCAGGTGCAAAGGTGTCAGTGCATGCCAGCTTCAGTCTGCACATCTGATGCAGTGATGCATGCAGATAAAAACGTATTCACCTAAACATGGCAAATGCAAATGGTGCTAACCCCTGACAGGGGTAAAGGAAGATTAAAGGTGTGATGTTGCAGAAAAGCAATAGATTGAAAGCTCTGCAAGTAAGAAGTGAAAAATAAACGAAAACAAGAACAAACAAAAATCCAAAGTCAGCTTTGCCATCTTCTATCCACTCATCTTCTAAGCCACAACTTGATTCCTCTCAGCTACCATCTGGTGCTTGTTTAAATTCTTGATGCACTCCATGTTTGTCTGGAACTCATTTCGGGTAGCTTTCCATAGATGGCCACACTTCAAAGACAAAGGCGGATAACCTCTGCTCAGAGATGTGCCCCTCATTTTTCACTGTAGAAAAGCCAAAGCTTTGTCAATTAGCTTTGGAGTAGAATACTTAGTGCATTGGCAGCAATGTAATTCATGCTTTTATAAAGTTTAAACCCAGTTACCAAAGCTGCAAGATTAACGAGTACCAACCACCAACCATATAATTCAGACAGTATAAATGTCTTTGCCTTGCAGTCCAGTCCATCTTACCTTTAGCCCGTAAAGTTTCCTTTTGTGGTGTCCTATCAAGTGTGGTCTCAAATGATGAGGATGGCTTTTACGTCCCTCTATTTGTACCACTGGCTTTTTCATTCAGGGTGTGCAAGCCTGTCACTCAGGATGACGTTAAAGCTTCTCTTGGCCAGTTAGAGTCTCCCAGGATCAATGGTCATAATCCTTAATAGATGTGTACTGTCCTAAGTCTTTTCAGTGCCTGAGCCATGGCACACTTAGAAGCGTTAATGCAAATATACCTGTTCTTAGTTTGCTGACTTCCACATGTAAAACCATTGGTGGTATAATTGATTTAACGCCACTTGAAAGTACCTAAGAGTCCTTAATCAACCTTTTGTGCTAATTTTATTCATCTGTTGTCCACTATGTGAATGCGATTAGTGGGATAAACAAAACGTACACACAAATACAGCTCAGTATATTTGTCATGTACAGATGATCATCTCCATATCAATGTTTAAAATAAGTATAGAAAGTCAACAGTTGTCAACCCTGTCTGCACAGATGGCAGAAAAAATGAATATGGGAGGGAATTGCTTGGGGATATAAAACTCAGTTTAACTTATTCTGAATAATTCAAGTAGTATAAGACTTCAGGGAAGTATAATGCTCTTTTATTAAGATAGAAATATCCATAATTTAATCAAAAATACTGGCAGGAGGAGAGCATTATCTAAAAAACCTGCAGGAATTGGACAATTCTTTGAAATTACCATAGAGAAGGAACAAAAGGTGATACTCATAGAAAATGCCACAATTCAGTTGAATTTTAAAACATGAGGATTTTCCTGAGCAAATTTGACATTATTAAGAGGGGAGGCACGTTGTTCGACGTTACTGCTAAAGCATCAAGCACAAAGCTGACGCACTCTGCTTAAGTACAAAACCTTGCCGGAAGACATGAGGGGTTATGGCAGGGAAGTCATACTTAAGCTGAGGAGATTCTACTGCAGGCTGGCCTTGCAAAATGTTTTGCTGAAGCTTGCTTACATCAGAATTGGTGACCTTTCAACATGCGAGTATAAGACTGTGCTCAATTCTGGCAGTGACGGCAGAGCCTTGAATACAACAGGATAATCCCAGCTCACTTGTGAGGATAGGAGCAACGCTCATCCATGATCAGCCATGCAAACCCATTAGAGCTCCTCCGGTGTTTGCCAATGTGCACCTGTGCTCAGTGATTATTCCTTAACACATGTTTGTGATCCTCTACGATCAGTTAAACATCCAGACATTGGTCCCAAGCACATTCGGAGGAATTATGCATAAAAGACAAGTTGCTATCTACTATAGTTGAAAGGGCATGTTAGCAGTGCCTTTACTGTCCTACTGGGTTAGCCAAAAGCAGCTCCTTTACTTGTGATAAAAGACATATAATGGCATGTTGAGCTGTCCAATTTGTCCAATTCAACACCATGCATTTCTGTCTGACTAATCTTTGCACACATTGCAGACATTGAAATTGATTTACATCCAACATAGTCTGTTAATGTTGTACTCTAAATATGCTTTTACTGTGCTACTTTACTATGACCAATGAGCAACATGGGGATAAAGTCAATTTGATTCAATAATTTTACACACAAATATGCTATTTTACAGGATCCCCCAAAGAGAGAGAAGCCAAACACATTAAGGTCTCAGAAATACTATCTGTATTAAAAGGTTAAGAGGCCGTCTAGTGTTATTTTTTTTAGTTTTTAATGAGTCATGTCTTCATAGATCTGCAAAGTGGAAACTGTATTTACTAAAAACAAATGTTGGGTAATATCTGCCTGACAGACTAAGGGGAAACATATGCAGGCGAATATGATAATGCTAATTTCCTGCCAGGGGCTTTGTGTCAGAGCCAGCTATGTTAATTACACAATGGCTTCTATTTGCAATGTATGAGTTTTGCATGATTGCTTCCATTTGTTGAAATCCTCTTCATGACTTTGAAATATTTGGAAGAGTTGGCATGACTTTTTGTGTCCACAAAGGAAAAAAAAAAAGTTTTTATGGGTAATTGTTACTTGAAAAAAGCAGGTTTGACAGTAAATGCGACTTTCAAGATGTTTATTTGGAAACTTGAAAAGAACCACTGTTGTTTCTTTGCGGTTCAGTCATTTCTAGGTGTGAGTGTGTTAGTAAAATGGCTTTAAATTGGTTAAAAAAGTGCCCAGCTCAATCATGATTATATGAAGAGATATTAAGTGCAGGTTTTTAAATAGAGGTTAGTAAAGTGAAGCCATATCAAAGATAAAGAGCAATCTCATCAGATATCTGCAAATTCTCTGAACTCCTTCCTCCACTTCTCTCAAACAGACTCATTGTAAATGAAAGCCAAAATCATCTTTACCTGCTTTTCATGCAGCCAGGTGAGTTTTGGATCTTGTGCTCCTCCAATGATTAGCTTTGATGATTGTCTGCAGTCTCAGTGGTCTGAAGCAAAAGCCCAGCCTAGCCCTGTTTCTTGTATTGTTATTGTTCTGATTCCCCCAAGGCTGCACCTTGGTCACCGGTGGAACCGAGAAGATGGAGCGTGTGTTGTTGGTGGGAGGACGATTGTGTGCGAGCTGGGATGTCCCTTCAGAAGTCTGTGTTGCCTACTTTTTGCCAGCCCAGCAGTTTTTTTTTTCTGCATCTTTTTGTCTTTCCCCCATTTTTTTTTCTTTTTTTATAGAACATGAAGTCATGCTTGAACGATTGACGGTTAAGCTGATGTCACCCTACCTTTAAATGGATGTTTTGCTCTTTACTCATAACTCTGGGGGATGGACACATGATTAGTTATGGCTCATTTCAGCTCAAATGCCTTGGGGTACATTTTCTAGGGTGTAAGGTGAGGTTAGAAGATACCTTACACCCAGCTTTTCACAGGAAAAGTCTTGTTTTTTGTTTCTCCTACATTGCTCATACAAGCACACACATTTTTTTCTGTATTATTATAGGATATTATAGGATGTTCATTATAAAGCACAGTGATGCAACTGTTGGCACTATCTAAAAAAATAACTTAATTACACTTAGCGATTCTACTCACCTAGATTGTACAAGAGAATAATTTACACTGTTTCACTGCAAAAACAACTCCAGAAGACAAAGATTTTCCTTTTGTCTCAAACCGCAATTAAAGTTAACGACTCGAAGTAGAAAGACATTGCAGGGAAAACTGTAATTTTAGTAAATGTGACATAATAGACATCAATTTATTGTTCTAATGCAAGCATTTGTACTTTTTCACTGTGATGTTGGCAAATATTTATCCAAACTAAGCATAAAGACTTCAATCAAACAAAAGGTGTGCACATTTCAACTCATTTTGTTTTTGCAGTTCTAGCTGGGCTTCTTTTTTTTGCAATACTGGGCTTTCCATGAAAAGGTCTGTTACTTTGTTATATTTATTCCTATTAAATGGCAAAAGGTGAAAAAAAAATTCAACAGTTTTAAGAGAACTATAGTGTGTAAGCTTAGTGGAACTTACAAAAACCGGGGTGATTGTGGATTGACACAGTTTATGAATAAAAATAGAGATAAACAAAAAGAACAGCTGGAGACAGTCTGGACTGAAGGATGATCTTTGAAACTGGGTCGCCAGGCTACAACACCTGATTATACTTTCACCTGCCATCACAAGCAGGAAGATATTAGGCTTAAGGTTTTATAAAAGACTTTATTGTCTAGACATAGGCAGCAGGAGCTCTACCCAAGATTTAAATAAGGGCGGCACAGGAGGAAAAGGAGGAAATTGTCTTACACTTGGGATATGATTGTATAAAAACATAAGAGATGTGAAAAAGCTGTTAAAGTAAACATGTTACATGGTGGTAGCGGTGAGGCGACAGCTAATTCTTTTACCTCCAGACTTGTATCAGGTTTACCTGAGCAAAAACAGCTAAAACACACTGGATGACATTGGGAAGTGGAAGTGGTGTATTTCCAGCGTCCAATGACACACAGATAACTTTTCATAATTGGGTCAAACTGACGTTTACAGCAGGATTGAATTATAAGAGCCTAGCATGAGTCAAATGGGACATCTGGAATCAGTTTACATAATAGCTATAAAAGCCACGTATAATCAACTAACCTACTCTCTTTAAATGGTGTCTGATCTAATAAGAAAACCTAGACTAATGCACCAAGAAAGACGTTGTTCCAGCGCATATGGTGCTTATCAGCCAGGATTAGCAGTGTTGTTACAGTTCGTGTAAAGCTTGCAAAGGCGCTGGTGATCCTGTGTAAGTTGTAATAAGTGAATGTTAAGTACATACCTAAAGTTAGTATCCGTGTTACTAATTTATTATGCACGATGCAATGGTACCCATTGATAATGAGGTGTGTGCATTATATACATTATAGATGAGAGAGTTAATCACTGTGAAATTATCTACAGCTGCTTAAGACTCAAGCAAGGCTAAAAAAAAAAAAAAACAGCCAAACCTCAGGCTTACAGGTAATGTAAGTCTGACAACATGTTCAGAATGATATTTGGCAGCTGTAATAGTTGCCATGTTAATTATCTCATATGAACAGAATGTGCAGTTAGAGTGAAAAATGACTTAATTAGTTAATTTTGTACATGCAAACTTAAAATCTGACTAAATCTAAATTAAAATTAAAATTAATGAATTTAAATTATTATTCACATAGGTATTGTTTGCAAAAACAAAATATGGCTGTAAACTGTATATATTCTCAGATAAAATGAGATAAGATGGCAGATGGCCGTCCCTCCCTGAGCCTTGTTCTGCTGGAGCTTTCTTCCTGTTAAAAGGGAGTTTTTCCTTCCCACTGTTGCCAAAGTGCTTGCTCATAGGGTCTCATATGATTGTTGGGTTTTTCTCTGTATGTATTATTGTACGGTCTACCTTACAATATAAAGCGCCTTGAGGCGACTGTTGTTGTGATTTGGCGCTATATAAATGAAATTGAATTTAATTGAATAAAATATTGCAGAGATTTATAAACAATCTTTTTTAATTTCTAAAACAGGAACAGATAATGAAAATCAAATCGGGCATTTTAGCTTCTGACCAGCCTTTGCTGAGGATCAGTATTCTGGCGATATAGGCACCATTTGGTCCATTTAAGATCTGCAGTTTAACCTCATGGTGGGAAGAATATACAAACACAATATGCAATTAAGTAATTGAGGAATTAAGGTTCCATTTTTATTAAAGCCACAGTTTGAATTAGATACAAAGTAAAGATGTTAATAAGTATACTTTGTAGCTGTGTCTTTGACGCCTTGAAAACATCTCATATATTCATGTGAAAAAGAAGGTCTCTACAGGCACACCCTTACTGCTTCCTGGGAAATTAAGATGGTAAGTAGCAGCTAATTAAATGCATTTGATTAATTAAAAGTGTGATCACCTAAATGACCACAGAGGCTTTGTCAGTTTGATGGTATGGAGCATTGAATTGTGTTAATACAATGCCACAACCTCACAGTACTGGGCATCTGAGCAAATTCACCCCAAGGTCAGACCATGCAGTATCTAAAAAAACTGCAAAAAACCCAAGAGCTATATTTCTGATTCTACAGGCGTCAGTTAGCAAAATGTTAAAGTTCATGACAGCACAAGGAAAAAGACTGAATGAGTATGTTTGGAAGGGTTACCAGAAAAAAAAAGACCATTTTCTCTAAAAAGAGCATGGCAGCACAGCTTGGGTTTGCAAAGTTGAATCTGAACAAACCACAAGACCTCTGGAACAATGTCTTTTGGACACACCAGACCAGAGTGGCCATATTTGCTCTATGCCTGACAAAAACCAAACACAGGATATCAGCACAAACATCCCATGCAACAATATCAGGGATGAAAGTGGAGGGGTGATGATGGACTTGTTCAACAGCCACAGTACCTGGTCACCTTGCAGTCATTGCTCCTCTGTATACCGAAGTATTCTACAGTCAAACGTGCTCAATCTAGGCCAAAACTGTGTCATGCAACAAGACAATGATGCAAAGCAGAGCAGAAAATGCACAACCTAATGGCTGAAAAAGAAAATAATCAAGGTGTTGCAATGGCCCAGTCGAATTCCGGACCTCAGTATGATGGAAATGTTGTGGTGGGACCATGAGAGAACTGCGCATGCCAACAAACCTCTATGCATAAACAAATGCCCACAAACCAATGAACTGAAGCCACATTGTAAAGAGAGTGGGCTAAAATTCCTCCATGACAAATGTGAGAGACTGATAAAGTCTTAGAGAAAAGGATTGCTCCAAGTCTTTGCTACAAAAGGGGGTACTACAAGCTACTGTATAATGGGTTGGACTTAATTTTTCACAGGACTGAATAAAGTCCAGTTTTTATCACATGACTGTATATGTAATCTCATATTTAATAATGATACATTTTCTTGTGAAGGAAAAGAAAGCATACAACTTTCCAAACACATCTACTTTATATTAACATTCAGTCAGCATGTTTAAATGGATAGTACCTCTCTGGAAAGGAATGTGCGGGTTTTATGTTTTTTTCCTCCTTCATACCATTAAGCCCACATTTCTCAGACTCTGAGTCACTGTTAGTCTGAAAGCACATCATTCTTAAGATGAACATAAAACGTGATGCCTGTTTTGTTCCCTAAAGTTTCTTTGCAGAGGGTGTGTAATAATAATAATAACAATAACAATAATAATAACAATAACAATGATAATAATATTCATGTTTATCACAGTTGACAGCAAAATAGAAAGTTAAAAATAGACCTTACTGAACAGTAAGGTAAGTAAGAGTGTTGAGTCCCCCCTTTTTGTTTTGAAGGACCACAAGAAACCTTTACTGTAAAAACAATCATTTTGAAATCTTCAGCCACTTGTGGTTTGTATTTGAGACAGCTGTGAGGGTAGATTTACAGCAAAAATCATTTCTACTTAAGCTGATTTATCAACCAAAACCCTGCAAACCCTGCATACCTCGTGGACCAGCACAGCTGTTTTGCACAGCTGAATAGAAATGTCCACGATAGGTTTTCTGTGCAGCTCCTTTAAATTAAAGGCTAGAGACAAACCTGCTGGAACAAGATGACGTTGAAGCCCACTATGCACTGTGCTTTGAAGAAGGTTGATTGTAAATAGTATGTTTAAAGAACACTAGCAGGCCTCAGTGAATAAATAGTCTTCTAACTATAATAGAAATGTTATAAGATGTTATTTAAGAGTTCATTTCATTAGTCCTTCTTAATTCTTCCACTCATTTTGCAGTTCCATAACTCAATAGTGGTCATGTACTTACTTATAAAGATTCCTATAAAGCTCATACATTTTTTTACAAGTGTTACAAAATTGAAATTTAGACTAACCTGCCAATAGGCTTGAATGTGGGTATGAATGATTATCTGTCTTCCTGTATTAGCCCTGCAACAAACTGGGAATCAGTTCAAGTACCCCCCTTTTGCCCTTGCTGCTGGGATACACCCCCAGAATTTCTAGGAAATAAGTCCCAAATACAGGATATCAGATTAGATAACTCAATTCTTTACATTTATACTAAGTAAGACTTGTAAGTTATTTATAGGCTTAAATATAGGCAGGCTTACCAACGATATCATGCAAATATGTTCAAACATAGTTCGTTCAACTGTGTTTAATTTTCTTACAATGAATCCATGAACAGTTACTGAGTCAAAGGTGTCAAAAGAAGTCATGAAAAAAGGAAAGAAAATTCTAGACAGATGTAGTAACCTAATAAAATAGATACACCATTCAATCAACATGAAATTGGTGCCATTTTTTATGTAATGCTGGTAAGAAACATTTATCAGTATTAAACACCAACAACAACATAGTAATGAAAGCACCTTAACTGCAAAAGCTGTAGTTTATTATCAAAGAGTGGCACCAAAGGGTGCATGCAAGTAAAGAAAATGTTGTATACAAATTAGTAATGTGAATGACAGCAAATAGTTAGGCTTTAGTTAGTATACAGAAACAATCTAACACAATTTCTAGAATACATCATTCTATCATTTCAAGGTACAACTAAACAGAAAAGCAAATCAGCTTTAATAGCAATTTATTCTGAACAGAATTCTAATCCTTTGAAGAACTAGTTAGTTATTAGGAGAAAACAGACATTTCTTAGTCGATTATCGTTTATTCAGTAAAAAAACAAAAGTCAGTCATTGGGACTTCATAAAATTTGTTTCAAACCAGTTTAAAGTATGCAGTATATAATGGCAGACAAGTTCACAACAATGATATATTCCCTAAAACCGCTTTGATGAAAACACGACTGCAATGTAGCTGCTATTTTACACCCACCCTCCCCCATTTTCTTCTTACTCTACACATTAAATCCAAGTATGCAGTCCTTATGTGCTGGTCCTTTGCACAGCAATGGATTATTATTAATAATAAAATCCCCCTGATTATATTATACATGCTAGACACTGAAACATACAAGACAAGGAAAAAGAGAACACTAGGGCTGAATTAAGACATCGGAAAACTCTCAGTATCATTATACTGTGTCTTTATTCAGCGTGCTCAAAAACAAGTTTGGAATGTTTAAAGTGTGTGTTAAAATCAAAGCATAATAATTATTCATCTCATGGAGTTTTTGGTTATTTTTATATTGTGTGCATTTAAATTTTTTTAAACTTCATGATTTAGTATTGGTTGGTATCTAGAAATATTGACAATGAGTTATTTGGAATATTTGTTTAATGCCTGTTGAATTTATTGATCTGATTGCACATGCATGCCTTCTTTTGTATCACACATTGGCTAAGCTATAGATTTGTCCTAAAGCTTGGCCAATGTTTCCCAGATTATATAGTACCTATGTCGGACATGCAAAGGCATGGCAGTACTACGAAAGACGTATTATTAGGACATTTGAATCCAGAAGGTTATGGGCTGAGCTTTGTCATGATGGTAGAGAAGAGCTGGTCCTTATTCGAACATGATATCTGAAGCTTGGCGCAGGCAGTTGGCAGTGTCAGGTGGCATGCTGCTGTGAGTGACGTTGTTTCCGTCGAGACGCAGATGCTTCAGACGTGAATAGTTCAGGGGTCCCATGAACTTGCAGAAACTTGACAGGTCAAACTCTACAAATGATAAAAAGTGGAGATCGTTACAGCTATAGGGATGTATTGAAGTCTTTGAGAAAGTGACCCTTCATTTTCCTCAATTGTTTTTTTTTTGTCATCATAGGGGAATGTTCTTTTTCTTAATTATGGCTATATCAAGAGAAAAATAGATGATAAAGCAGAGAATGCATCGGGGTATAGCGACGTTTTAACTGACATGTTGCTGATATGTGCATTAACTTCCTTTGCTTTGTCACTCAGATCCATCCCTTAATTTGTGTTATAAGATACTTTAAAACAGTGTAATACTGTTCAGTTTTTATGTTCAGTACATTTAAGCTTTTTTTTTAGCTAGTTAAAGTTGCCATCCCAAAATATATAACTAACAAGCTAGTGCTAGCCCTAGCATATTAGCCCCAAACTTGGCTATGTCAGTTTTAAAAAGCCGAAGTGATATGACTAAAAACGTGAGATTCAAGACTTCAAAACTGTCAATAACTAATCAGAGATGCCATATGTCCATCCTTTATATGCCTGCAGTCTGTAGTTTAAAAGAACCTTGATGAACATTTGCGTTACATTGCTTGTTTGCACAAGCTGTAAAGTTGGAATTGTACATTTGCAATCACACTGCTGCTACTACTAAGGATAACACTTTTACTACTACTACTACTACTACTACTACTAATAATAATGATGATGATGATGATGATGTTAAAATATCCATGGCTTTAAATATAAAGTGAAGTAAAAACAAAACAAAACATTGCCCTGTGTTAGCAATGTAAACTACTTCTCCATGTTTTTTGACAGAGGTTTAGAAGAAGTCACATAAATATACACGGTATAATACAATATGGGCTAACCCTTCTTTTCATGTAAAACCACTCATGCTGTAGCCAGCATCCTACTTAATGTCATTTTGTTTTACACAATGTTGTTGCGTTGTTTGTTTTCAGATTTCAGCTGAAAATAAGTTATTTAAATTTACAGTGAGGCTGAATTCTAGTTCAAATGACCCCCTTCCTCCTGATCTAATAATATGGATGTTTAGCATAGTTGGGTGTCACATGACTGGCACAGAGAACTGGACATGCTAGCCTATTAATCTTTCATCTGGTTAGACCACATTTAAAAGGGATCGTTTGGAAAGTTCTGAACTTTGTATCAATTATTCTGCTTTTGGAAAATACTAATGCCAATACCTATGAACAAACTAAATGGCTTCAACCTAGAACCTCTCTTTGGTTTTATATTTGCTAAGCCACGCCCACATTTGAGCTATCCAGTCATGTGTGTATAATTAGCACAAAACTGGCCTAACTAACCAATTAAGCTTGGCTGTATTAGTTTCATATTTAGATATTTCATTGAGAACACAGGAACTCGAACTTTGATGCTGTTGTAAAACTTAAAAAACTCCGATTGGCACCTTTAAGAAAAAAGGCAAAACATTTAGAATCCTGTGATGTTAAAATGCTGATCACTCACTGTTGATTTCATTTGCCTGAAGGTAGAGTTGCTCCAACTGCTCGTTGACCTCGGGGATAGAATGCAGTTTGTTGAAAGAGAGGTCAAGCTCCAGCAGTGATGTCACATTGAACACTCCAGCAGGGATCCCTGAGTCCACCAGCTTGTTGTGTGAGACTCTCAAGTACTGAAGTGCGGGCAGCTTGTTCAGGTATCCTGCTCCAATACTTTCAATGACATTGTAGTCAGCATAGAGCATTACCAGTGAATTGGGAACACCAGCTGGGAGCTTCTTCAGCTTGTTGTGGCTTACATCCAATGACAGCAGCTTCTTTAGCCCTCTGAAAGCCCCTGAGATGGCTTCAGAGGTTAGGTCATTGTGCTGAAGGTGAATGGCGGTCAAATTCTCCTTGTCAGTCAAGAGTCCAGAAGGAAATTTGGACAGCTTGTTGTTCATAATTCTCAGCTCCTCAAGGGACTTTGAGGGAGGAATGACTGGCTCTGTAAGGTTGTTGAAGCTGATGAACAACTTCTCCAGGCCTGTGAGTTTGTCAATTGTGCCCTTTGCTATTTTAGCATTAGTGATCTGGTTATTGTCAATTATCAGCCAGCGCAGTGTGTCAGTAACATTATCAAACACTCCTGCCTTGATCTCCTCAATCAGATTGTTCTGGAGGTACAGGTACTTGATCCCTGTTGGAACTATGGGAACAAATTTGAGCTTGCGGCTGTCACAATACATGGCGCTGGGGAAATGGAACGGGCAATCGCACTCTTGATTGCAGTTGGGCGCTGATGGCCCCATCACTGGGTTAGGTTGGTAATCATAGTCATAATACTGGCAGAGGGACAGTGTGACCAGCACAGCCAAGATGGGTACACGCAGAGGCAACATGGTGTCTGCTGATCCAATAGACAGAAAGGAAGGGGAGGTAGGAAATAAGATCAAAATGTTATTATTGGAAATTTGAATATATAAAAAGGAATAAAAAAAAGTAAGAATAAAATGTATACTTTGAAGTTGAAGATTTGTCAGGATAACTCTTCACCCACCCAAGAGAATGCCACACCCACTCCCCAGTGTATTAAAGCATATTATATGATCAGTCAAGGAAGACATTACTAATTTGGAGAGCACTGAGCGCTAGATTAATTGAATAATCTGTTTGAATCCTATCATTATAGCTGCAGCACAAGCCAAACTACATGATAGATGTTTTTTTTAAAACAGGAATTGAAGAAATAACATAATGTGGATGTTCAAATACACAAAAGCAGATGTAAGTGCTTCGAAGGAACGCTTTACGTTTTCAACATTTAAAAATACATGCTTTCTGGCTACATAATTAATGACTCTAACACATATAAAAGCATGCAAAAATCTATATTCATTTAGAATCATGGCTTTTCATACTCAAGTCTGCAGACAAAGGAAAACCAGAATAATTGAATCCAGACCCATGAAAAATGCAGACACTGGATCCAAGAGCAGCAGATTATTTCCCAAAGTCTAAAGTCACGAAAATCTGTCAAACAGTCTTTAAAATGCATTGCAGACATATGTAAACAAGTAAAAAACTAAGGCTCACACACCCAAATGCAAATGACCAAACTCCTACTTCTACTTGTTAGTGCACATGTATTTTTTTCCTTCTCTGCTGCAGCACCAGCCAGTGCCCTAAAGCCTTGTAGTAACAGTTGGTAATCCCAAAAATATGGAAGAATACTCAAACAGGAAATCACAAATCCATGCCCTCAGTCGCAAGCTTACCTGTGCTTCTCTCTCGGTGTGCGTGTGGGGTGGAGGGCCAGTAGGTAAGAAGAGTTTGGTGTTCAAAAACTGGAAGTCTCTGGAGAAAAACACAGAGAGAAAGAAGGAGAGAGGGGGAGGAGAGAGAGGGGTAGATGGAGAGACACAGAGAGGGAATAGGAAGGGGAGGAGAGGAGACGAGACGAGGGGACGAAGGGGGGTTGATAGGAGGCTTCTTCAAATAACTGGAGTCAGGGCATCAGATAAATTGAAGATGTCATCAGTATGAATGTCTGAAAGAGCATCATCCAAAAAGTTTTGTAAACTAACCAAGAGCAGGTGCATCAAGTAACAGAAATATTGCACCATATACGACGATAATAAAAGTAGTTTTCCCTTATTATTGTTACTTGTCACTATTACAGTCAAACCATGTCATTGCATTTGTTCACACTAGCAAAACCAAACTTGAATTTTAGTAGGTTGTGTGTGGAAAAATTCAAAGGGCAGGAGAAGCCATGTCTGGAAAAATGTGAAAACAATCTCTGGCAGACCCGTAACACAGACACTGGTCATGAAAAAGAATAAATTCAGCTGTACTCCTCGAGCTGTGAATCAGGCTTTGGAAAATTTGACCAAGAAGATAAAAACAGCCAGAACAGACTTACATAACACTTGACGTAAATATTTCTTCTCTGTTTTTGACCAAAGAAGCAGGTCAAAGCAAATCCAATTGATCCCATATGTCTACGATGTAAATTATTGTACTTTTCATTCTTGCACCCTTTATTTTGCTTCCCCACATTCTTTTACAGTGAATCTCTGTGTCATATTCATTTATAAACAAACAGTAAGACAAAAGAAGAATGTGGCCTGTGGTGGCCATAACTTCTCCAAATACTGCAGCTGAATAGGGAGGTTTAGGGGAGTAAAGGGCCAAATGTTTCTCTCATTTGTTGGTGGGCATCCATCATACCATCAATGCATTCCAAGAATTGGCACCTGGATTTAATTGGTTGCAGTGCAGCCTGTTACCCGACTCGCATATAAATCATAAACACCTTCCTTGACACACCTCTTAAATTTCATGGAGAAAACTCCAATCTTTAAATTCTAACAACAGTTCTTTTTAACAGTTGGATCCTCGCTACACATAATGACATGCAAAGGTTTTCACAAAGCTATGTGGTTCTACAATTAATGCAAAGTACTGTATGCAGTTTCTTAAACTTCATGCAATTTAAGAAATTAAAAGGCCAATGAGGCATTAATAGTTATGCAGAGTTTGGAGAAGCAGAGGTCCTCATGTGTCTCCAAGGAGCTCATACTGAATGGTTTGATGGGACCTAGAATGTGGGACCAACTGAATGTTTACTGGATGTTATTTTTTTACGCTTATGATTAGGCACTCGCTCCACGTGATTTATTAAAAACATCCTGCAATGCCTTTGCACCTACAGTGGGACCGCTTTTTTGCAAGCAGTCAGAGTCAGGGTACAGTCCTGTGAAAACCTTAGCGCACCTCATGATTCAAAAACTTGCAGAAGCACCTTTAGCAGCAATAACGTGAAAAAATTTGTTTTTTGTCTCTCACATTGGATTTTGGCCCACTTTTTTTTTTATGGCATTACTTCAGTCCACTGAGGGTTGCGGGCATTCATTTATGCACAGCTCTCTTAAGATGCAACTGCAGATCTTCAGTTAGGTTGAGGTCTGGACTTTGACTGGGCCATTGCAGTGTCTTCTTTCTCAATCTTTCAGTTGTGCATTTGCTGTTGTGCTTGGGTTCACTGTTCTGTTGAATAACCCAGTTTGGACCAAGCTTTAGTTCTTGGAAAGATGGCCTGACATTTGACTCTAGAGTAGAATGCTCGACTCAATGACTGCAACGTGGTTTGTGCATTTTGGCCAAATATCTCCACTTTGGTCTTGTCTATTCAAAAGACACTGTTCCAGAAGTCTTGTGGTTTGTCCAGATGCAATTTTGTGAATCTAAACCATGCTGCCATGTTTTTATTATAGAGACAAGAACTTTCTCCTGGCAGACCTTCCAAAAAAAAGCCATCCTTGTTCAGTCTTTCTAATTGTACTCATGAAATTCAACATTTAAAATGCTGACTAAGGCAAGTAGAATCTAAGATGCTTTTTTGAAGTTTCTCTGAGAACTGCAAGGGGAAATTTACTGGGACATTCATCTGCAGAGAAGATTGCAGCGCTGTGTTATACCCTCTTAATTAAAGTCACAAATGGTGTACTTAAGTTTTCACTGAAATGCCAAAATGCTAAAAATCCTACTATAGGTCACTCAGTAAACAAAACTAAGACAAAACAACCCAGTTTAACACGTGGCAAATTGAATGAACCTGTCTACATTCAGAAAGACATAACTCACAAAACTGAGTCTTTCAGGAGTCTGGATTATCTTTTTCATAGATGATTCATAGATGACAGCTAATGATGCTTTCGAGTTCCAGTTAGTCTTCTTTTATTACATAAAACCTGCAGTAAATTTGGGCTACTTTTAGAGCCTCCATGTTTTTAGTAGTCACAAATGGCTTATCTGTTATAGCAAAACCTCAAAATCCAGCTAGAGATAAGAGATGTCCAGATGGTGGTTATCAACTTTCTTCATAAAATCAGGCTATGTTGTTTGACTCATCCTTCACACAAAAATCATCAACTGAGCATCGCCTACTCGAACCAGAGACAACAGCAGAGGAACAGGTGATAGAAATCTATAAAGAACAGAGAATTGATTAAAAAAAAAACACACGAACTCAAGTTCATGTGTTGTTTTACTGTATTACATAAAATATATTTTAGCTGATGCTCTCTGTGCTGCTGGAAGAGTAATCTATTAACTGCTTTATTGTGATTTATCTGTCACACATTATGTATTACAGGCCCATACTCCCTTGAAAAAACAAAAAAAACAACAACTGGATTTTGAACCCAATTCCGAGGAAACCTTTCTGCTGAATCAGCAATAACAAATTACCAAAATGGAGTACTATTTTTACAGAGAACAGCTGCACTGATCTTTTGTGTTTAGGTGGACACAGACCAGAAGTGGTGTCCAAGTGACAGATGTATATCCACTACTCTGTAGACATGCAGCTGCTCAGCTTCAGTTAATGTTCAGTAGCTGGTGACTTTCGTCTGTTTGGTGTGGCGGGCGTCAGGTAAAAACACTGTTACTGTTACTGGAAACAGTGGCTGTAGACAATAAAGCAAATTAGTAGAAGTTGTGGGCCATAAAACCTAGACAATGATCTTTAAATGCTGAGGAGTTCTGCTGAGATAGGAAAAAAACCTCTCACTGGTTTCCTCATTACGAGTGACTTTCCTCCCACCTCACATTTAATTCATTGTTGCTGCAAAGTGGAGCCGTCTAATGTGCACAAACAATAAAACCTCTTGATAATAACAACTGTCTTTGCATATTCCAAAGTTATATACTGAATAAAAATATTATTTCAGTGGTCTCAGCACAGTTGACATATTTGCTACAAGCTGCCCAAAATGTTTATTTCCTCGAGGCGTTTGTACTTTTACCCCTGTTATTGGAACTGTTTTGTATGAACTCAGACTCAAGTTTTTCCAGACTGTTCTTTTAGTTGAGGCTGGAAAACAGACATTTAGTCATTTTGCTTAGTCACTATGTCTCTTTTTGAATGTGTTGATGTCTACCTTATGCTGTCCTATCCTTTCCATTAGACCAGAGGACTGACACTGGCTGTCACCACAGTTTTCCTAATACTTTGTTTATTAACTGTAACTTGTGTAACTCTCAAGTAACCATTCCAATTAATACACTGTTTTATATGAAATATTATCTATATGGCTCACATATATAATGTTTCTCTTCATCAAATTCGAGTGACAAGATTGTGCCAAAGTATTTTTTATTTTTGTTTTTTTTTCCTTTTTCTTTCAGAAAAGCCACTGTTATCCCTACTCCCTCCAAAAGTACTATATATTGATATATTGACTAACAACTTATTAATCTAAAGGCTGAAGCTTAAAATGAATCACTCTAACCTGGATGACATATTCATACATCCCATGTGTGTCTGACAGAACAGATGCAGATATAAAATTGAATGCATGCAGTTAATGGCAAAGCGTAAAATGAAAATGAAAGTAACATGGAAGTGTTACAAACCTCTGCTGGCCTCTTGAGACTGGTTCCCAAAGGTAGACTTAGATGTAAAAGATGGCCATAACCAACCTGACATCATCCAATTGGTAAGGTCCTATTGTGAAGCTTTGATTGCAGCATTTTCCTGGTTGCCATCTTGGTCTTCTGATCATGATGGCAGAGGGGTGAAACTGACTGAGAAGCCTAGGAGCACTTTACGCCCATGTGGTAGTGACGTATCAGTCACAAGGCTAGCACACATTATGTTAGAGTCACACTAGGGAAAACAATGGTTGGACAATATGGCACAACCAAATTTATTGCAACTCTGTGCAATGAACTTGCGATCTTGTTACATTTGAAGTGGCTGGTTTGAAAAGGGGGACCAGGTTTGTACCCACAGTAGAAACCAACAGAAGCAGAAATTCAGAAATTCCTCCACAAATAGTGATATAGTTGCAGCAGGATGGTTATTTAACTACAAAATGACATAGCCTCAGTTTGTACGCATACCTTTGATGCCATGTGGATTAGAGAACATCCAAAAAAACTTCAAACTTGTGCACCTTATTCTTATTTTTTTTTAAGTCATTACAAAAGTATGCTGTGTTATCATTCCAACCTGGAAAAAGAGTAGTTCAAAGAAATCATTAAAAGCCCAAAATGAACATGAAATTAATGCTCATGATGAGTGGTTCTAACCTCTTAGCACAAGTGCAGCTTGTGCTTATATATTAATGAGTTTAGCTCAGCTAAATCCTCAAAGACCAGTGAACACAGGAGTAGGAGGAAAGGTCAGCTGATCTTGTGACTGATCTATAAGCTACACCTCTTAGGGTCCCCCTACCTCACAAATCCTACTTTAAACCCTGGAACAACTACTAGTTCACAAATGTGAAAAAAATTCATTGCAATCACTTGAGAAACCATTGGTATATTTTTCTAGTTGCAAGGATGTTATTGTCCTACTCTACTGTGACTGAACCACTAGAGTAGCAATTTCTGGCTCTACAGCCAATCATAAGTCTGAGTCAGTCTGTGCTGATAAGTGAGGCTTATCTGTGATATGTTTCTTTTTAAAATGGGACTTGACCAGCTGGATGCTAACTGTAACTATATTCTGGTTATGTGTCTTTGTGTCTTTGTCCTGTCTTCCCACAGCAGATGGTCATCTCTCTCTGAGCCTGCTTATGAAGGAGGTTTCGTCCTGTTAAAAGGGAGTTTTTCCTTTCCACTGTTGTCAAAGTGCTTGAGCTAACTTACAATATAAAGTGCCATGAGGCAGTTGTTGTTGTGGTTATATAAAAATAAAATTGAATTGAACTCCTATGTAAATGTGAAGTTGCAGAGTGTCTGAGCCATTTTATACTGCTATCCTGCAACTATGTTACTATTGGAGGAGAAATGTATCTATCAAATCTACAAATCTAGATGAATGTAAGCAATTATTGTGATTTATTCTCCTCTTGAAGGAAGGGAGTATCTAATCAGTTCAGGTTGTTATTTTGTCTGTCTGTTTGTTAGCAGTCTAGTGTCCACAATTTTCAGGATATAATTTTCATATTTTGTGTGATGGAAGATCCCAATAACAGTTCAAGCTGATTTAATTTAGGTGACAATTGGGTGGAGTTAAAGGTCCAGGTCACACAAAATGGGAAAACTTGCCTGCAGTTTTTTATGGATCGTCTTCAAACTTCACAACAATATACTAGGCCTTGGAGGACATGTGTAACTAGGCTGACAAAGCAATTCTCCTTGACCTTCATTGTTAACACCCAAGGTTAATTTCTTTGTACTGTATGTAGACGGTAACAGGAATGGGATTGCTACTCATTTGTCGCAGTTAACGGCTGTATTATCACAAACAAAGTGCATGTAATTGCATTTTATTCCCGTTTCATTGCTGTCTTGATGCACCAAAGTTGACTTCAAGTCAAGCTGTGAACAGACCTGGTCCCAATCTTTGAAGCCACCATATCAAATGGAACAAGATCATAAGTTCATTGCATGGAGTCAGTTATTTTCTGGTCACTGTTGGCTTAAAACAGTCAATATGTTGGTTACAAAGTTCTAATACTGATGCTTCAAATGGCAGAGGCTGGAAAGCAAAGATGGACTCCACCTTAGCGATCATATATTGAAATATTCACACATTTCAAAAACCTGAAGCTCAACATAGCACATGTCCTAATGTTGGTTTTCTTTAAGTGTGTTTGAAATTAATTTCAAGCTAAATTATATACGGCTAAGGTTTATGATATTTTTTGCATGCAGTAAAAATGGCAGAAATACAGGAACTTGATTTGTTTACAGATAAAATCGGATAAATGACAAAAGGGAACAAGACATCTTTCCAAACATGGACATACAAATCACAGAATACTCTTGAAATGTAACTAGAAAAAGTGTTTTTCTTTGGTTGCTCATTGTCTTTGCTGTGTTCCTGTCAGTGGTTTTATGAACCAGAGTGAGACCAACCTGAAATTATGCTCTTGCTTTGTTATTTTCCCTAGTCAGC
The DNA here is from genome assembly GCF_013358895.1 of Oreochromis aureus. Lineage (NCBI taxonomy): Eukaryota > Metazoa > Chordata > Actinopteri > Cichliformes > Cichlidae > Oreochromis > Oreochromis aureus. The sequence goes on along the minus strand of NC_052958.1, from coordinate 13,699,349 downwards.
TTACTTGCTCCTATAAAACATGTTCTTGCTGACTTTTAAGACTGTTTTTCTCATAATTATACTATTTGTCATATCAAGCTAATTTCTTCATGATAGTTGTAAAAATTGCTCAATGATGACAACTTAGTTTGAGAAAAAAATATCTGAGTTAGCTGTTTGCAAAGTAGAGCATTCACTGCAACCTGGGCAACCTTTTTCCTTCTTTTTCCCTTAGTGAACTCGGGATGGTTCACTTGGCATCTGGTCAAGCACATTAGTTTAACATTAAATGTGAAATAGACATAAAAAATAAATACATTCACTACAACAGTAGCATCATAGATTGGCTATAGTCACTCAGACCAACTGGGGATGAAGCTGGATTTTCTGCAATGAAGATATAGCTCTAGCCTTAGTCTTTTAGCAAGATATTGGTATATCTAGATTTTAAAAGTACTTGCTGCATGACATCAAACTCTCAAAAATAGCATGCAATTCCAAATGGTACATATGCTAGCTTTGTGCAAATTACCTTTTTTGAAAGCTTTGCAATAAAAGGAGGCCTTAATGGACACCTAACTACTTTGAATCCTACATGGATCTTACACAGCATTTGTGCATCATATAATATAGTCTGCACAATTTTACTTCATCTAAACTAACCTTTTTTCTGTATACAAAACATTACACATTATTCTCTTTTTTTTAATCAACAGATTTGCATTAGTTAACGTTAGACGTTATTTCTGATCAACAGCACACTCAGACAGATAGTTGCATATAAATAAGGGGGCATAGGAAAATAAGAGAATACTGAACAAAGTAACACACATATGCACATGCACTGCCAGGTACACGGATGGAGATCCAAGCAAGCATATTAGCAAACAGGATATTTTTGGACTTCTTGGCACCGACACATAGAAGCTTCTAATAAAGTCTCAGACAGCACTCAGACACCACCTTCTGTTCCTACCATGTGGTCATGTGGCTGTGCTTAACACAGAGAGACTCATCCCTGGCAGCCCGAGTGATTCTCTCACCTGGTGTCTCATGGGCTGACATGTGCTCCAAGAGTGACCCGGCAACAAAATTAGATGAGAGGATCTACTTAACAAAACAGACCTTTGCGCGTCTATTTGTAACACACAAACATGCCTTAATTTTCTATAAATCCCTAAATTAAAGGATTTAGTGTAAAGTAGACCAATTTAGGCACATTTCATGTAAAATACCCCGTGCAGTAATAACAGGGTTTAACACATTGTTAAGGTGTTGATAGGTAGATTAAGGAGAATACCACATTGCAGATAGTCAGACAGATATAAGCTCAGGGTTTTTTCTATAAGCTGCATTTGATAAATGTAGTTTCAAGCAAACATCTGCATGGATCATTGGCACATCTGCTTCTCAGCAGGATCTCACGACTCTCCTCTCATAACATGGTGAAGGGCTCAGGCTACTTCAGTTGCATAACACTAGACACTTATTCTTAGCGATCAGTGTGATCTGTGCATGCACACGGCCCAACTAGTGCTTCTCAAGTTCTCCAGCACATGAAGTAAAGCACCAGACACACACGCCTAAACACACACAAGTCCTGGCAACGAGAAGATAGACGACTGTGCAGAAGATCAAGTTGCATGCTGCTCTGGCATGTGTCTGTGTGTGTGTGTGTGTGTGTGTGTGTGTGTGTGTGTGTGTGTGAGACTGAGGGAGAAAGGCGGATGGAAAATAGAAAGTGCTCTACCGATAGCCACCACATGGGGGCAACAGATTGAAGAGCATTCATGTTGTCAAGCTGAACCCGCTCTGAGGTCCTGGGATGAGCGCCAGAGCTCAAACACTGATGCTTTCTGTCCTTGTCTAAAGAAAATAGAAGAACCAAGTCATATCAGAGGCAGAGAGTTCTGAGCTTTTGGCAACTCGTTAATACTTTGCTTTTCATAACATGTTTTTAATTTATTTTACCAAGTGAAATTATTATAAAACCCCAAACATTTTCATGACTGGATGATCTCATGAAAACTGAATAACTCATCAGGTTAAATAGTGTCTGGTGTTTTAGAATAGAAGACTAGATTAGAATAGCCTTTTATTGTCATTGTACAACAAAATTGTGTTTATTGTGTTTCTTGAGTTATATGTTTCATTCTACTTCAATAAGTCAATTATATATTTTTTTCTGTTCTAACATATTCATTCAGTCATTGAATACATTTCACTCAGTGTTTATTTTACATGGACAGATGTAAGTGTTTGCTTAACAAGTATCCAATGAAAGGGATCACTGCATTTGTTGCTGTTGCTAATTTCCCATGTATGTCCTCAGAATTGCCTTTAAAATACATAGTCCTAGTGTAAAGGCAGGCTAAACGACTTTTTTGGCTTGATTGTAACAGATGTATGACTTTCCACTGATACACATGACTGCAAGGTGGATTAGTTAAAAAAAAAAAGAAGATCTGGAATACAGCAGTATATATGTTGCAATATATCCGATGATCTAAAGGCCTTCTCTGGTTTAATTTAATTTACTAGTTATGTTACTGGGTATGATAGTGACAGCTGTTTGAATGGAAAAGATGCGAGACGTTTTGCACTGTGTTGATCATAAAAAAAAGGCAGGCTGTTAATGCTATGATAGTTGTACTGTCTATACCTAACAAAGAAAAAAGCAATATTGAATTGAATGAATTGAGGGTGTGTAATAGGAACAAGAAAAATGCTCAAAAAAGCCAAAAAATAATGATAAAACCACACTTTTGAATTAAATAAGATATTGTACTATATAATAAAAAAGAAAAAAACTTCTTGTCACAGCCTTTTTTGGAGTCAGGAATTTTAACCACTATATATCTCATGGGAGGCCAGTTTCTTTTTTCTTCAACCTAAATATTCCCATTAAAGTCTCCCAAATGACTCCAGGACTATAAATCTCCGATGGCTCACAGGCCAGAAATGTTTCTTCTGCAAATACTGTTTTTTTCATCCCGGACCACAAAACCCATCAAAATGAATTAGAGCCTGCTGGGGTAGCTCGAAGCAAATTAATCTACCATAAGTTAGATTTTTAAGGCTCTTCACAGCCTTCACCACAGTGTTTTCACTCACCTTGGGATCTGGATGTTGTGTGATGGTGATTATAGAGCTCCGTTATCAAACCTGGTAACCTGTGTGAAGTGTACATGATGTGTTTGTGTCTGAGTTCTGGTTTCCTCTGAAGAATCAAACACACCGCACAGGAGACTTTATGGTGATTGCACTGTCTTGTATTTGCAATTTGGATTTTTAACCCATCCCTGCTGTAATAGGGCAAGAGGCTGGGTGCACCCTGCACGCAACATTTGCAGCATACATGTGAATAGTGCAACAGTCGACTGATGATCTGCTCAAAGTGTCTTGTTGAGAATGTGTTCAACCCCCAGAACCATACATAGCATAAGTAAATGTAGAAAATTACATACCCCACTGGTAATATATTGTACCAGTGAGTAACACAGTATACTTAACAGTTCAAAATCACTGTTTTAATGAAAAGGGCTGTTTTAATTTGATGTAATAAGTCACTAAAACCCACCTGATGCTGTCATCATATGTTGAGCTCTTGCAGGCCTGTATGCTATAATTAAAATAATTAAAACTGTACAGAAGTACAGTTTTGATGGTGTGACTCACTTACTGTTGCCAGATGGCAAGAAAGCATTGATGTTTAGCGCGAGCAGATAAAGGCTGTGATAAAAGTGAAAGCGATCGATGACTTTTAAATAATCGAAAGTGAAATATAGTTAAACCTAGATCGCTTATTAGTCTGGTTTTATTCTGAAATGCAGTCAGCTGAAATAATGAAATTGAAACTTTTAGTGTTTGGGTGCACGTGTTTTTCATTTGATAACTCATCGCGCTTTCATTGCACATTTCCAGTCTTTGCCAAGGTTCTCTCTCAATGACATGCCTCCTGTTAGCATTCAGATTTGATGTGAATTTATGTTCTATGTAAGTGAAGATTTCTCATGTTTAGTACGTCCTCTTGATCATTTGTGCTATCCAGTGACCTTGGAGCTAACTCTCCATTCACACCAAAGATAATAATGCTAATTCTGGTCGTTGTAACCATTAAAAACTGCTACTGTTTCCACTAGTATTTTTATTTTGTTCATGACAACTTAGCTGGAGCGCCTGCTCCGAAAAAAAGAGGAACACGTTTGTTGCTGATATATTAAGTCTGAGCTATGGTAAGTGCTTGTGCATTTAAGCAATGAGAGGTTTTTATACAGCATTTATATACAGCATCTATACATACAACATTCACACCAATATGGTTGCTGTGGGCATGCCAGTCTACATAGACCCTCCAACTTCCAACAAAAAGAATAAAAAATAAAAATAAAGGGAAGGTAAACATGAAGTAGATACATAAACGCATTAACACGACAATAAAGAAAGCATCAGGTTCAAGTTGAAAGGAAAAATTAAGAGCATGCATATAAATCTTTGGGCATGGCTTCTGTTTAAAACATATATGATTTATTCTACATTTAACAAGCTATTTTCACCTTGTTTTATGGGAAGCACACACTTGGAGCAGAACAGGAGATGGAATGTGACGGAGAAATATATAAAAAGATCCAGAGCTAAAGCAACATGGAAGGAAGCACAAGATATCACAAAGCGAATGAAATCACTGCTGCTTTTAGCTCTACTTGGATTGAGTACAATACAAATAGACACTCTGTGTTCTTGAACTGCAGCTTGGTAATGTTACACTTTGAATTCTATTTCTAGTACACAGGCAATATCTACTACATTCTAGTATACCGGTTGTTAAAGGTATTGTAAATCACAAGTTAACCCATTGCTGCCTGCTCTACAGGCCAGCTAATTCATACAATGCTAAAGGTCTAAAAGGTGATTAAATTGAGATTTCCACTGAGTGAGATTTTTTTGTTGTTGTTTTTTGGTTTGGATTCATCTTTTAATTTGTTGTCCACTGAATAAATTGCACATATTATACACATTAATATGTTACAGCACGTATGTGAACATATATGCAATGTTAATGCTTGCGTAACTGGTCCCGTGAATGATGTGCCCTGTGCACGAGAGCGTCACCGTAGTGTGCTAGTATTTGCAGTAAGCTGTGGGTACTATCGTTGCACAAACCTTGAAGCAGAATATTGAATCTGATATGTTGTATTTGAGGTCCACAGAGTTTTGAAATGAGTATGCGAATTAACTGTATCATCATTTGTGGAAAGGCAGTGTTGGTAGGGAGTCAGTGTTGTGGGGCTGTTGTCAGACACTCACACATACAAAACTCTCACACACTCATTTACAAACACACACTTCGTTGCAGTGGCATGTAGGACGCTCTACTTCTTCCTGTAGTTGCCGAGCTGGATAGCGGAGCGGTCAAAGACACAGCGGAAGGTGACTGGCTGAACTTCCCAGTAAGGGACGGGGTTGCTGAACAGGCTGATGCCAGAGTACATGGCCTTCTTGGTGTTGAAGCCGGGAGGACAGAAGTCCTCTGTTCCCACAGCAGCAATCTTGTTGGCATGAAGGTAGACCACCTAGAGCAGGGATTAAAATAATAACAACATTCGGTCACCGAACGTGCATGGCAATAATTTGGCTTTTCCAGAATAAAGCAGATTAAGAGGAAAATAATATGTCTCAAAATGAATGATAGCAACAACCAAGCCAGGCTGATTTTCCTTCTCTCTTCAGAATGTTTAACTAAAAACAGTGGAGAAAAGGCCTGCATACATGATAATCAAGTGGTGTGTGAAAAATATGGAGAACTCAGGAAAATGACAAAGCTGCTAGGCTCTAGGAGCAAAGGCGGGAAAGTGGCATAACAATATAATGTTAATTACAGAATTCAGAGTCACCGTGCTAAATATGTCATCATATACAATGGAAAAGTCAAAAGACAGAACAAAAAGCATGAAAGAGACTTCTATAAATAATTTCTTTGTATGTGGTACCTTTTCTAAACATCTGGTTTCACTAAAAACAATATTGTTGTCCACCTTTCTTTGTTTCTTTATGTAAAAAACATCCTAAATATTGCAGTGTAGATATTCTTACAGTTGCAATAAAACCTTCTGTTATGCAACTTCTATCAGTCCACATCGGCTGATACATATCTGCTCATTCTATTGGTAAATCTCATAGAGGGTGTGCTATTTAATGTGCTCCAGCATGCTTACAGTTGCTGCTGCCTCTGCAAGTTTCTTCTTCTCATACTGTATCTGATTGTCATTTAATTATTGCCATGCTACTTTAGGCTCTCCACAGACTTGCGTGGGATGTCCAGGAACAGGAATTGCAGATGAATCACACAATATCCTTTTTGACTCAGAGAATGTCCCAATCTGTGCTGGAATTAAAAGATTTGTGCAGACTGTGCATAGTTTGCAAATTTTGAAAGTTATATCAACAATCTGGTTCATTTCTTCCAAAAGTCTGGGATGTTTGCTCTTGACAACATTCACAGAAAAAGGTATTTTGTAATCTAATACGTTTTGATCTATTGAGAAATTCAGGGAATTACCTTACATGAAGGAGCCTTCTGAGATAAGATTGAAGCAGTAGTTCCACTGTTTGACATATCAAAGTGCCAAACTAAACGTTAAATGGCCCGTCTACTTTCCCCCTACTTTCCAGATCTGTATCAGTGTATGCTACCAACAGTCAATAAACAAACAAAAAATGAATCCATATGACTTGAGTTATGAAAGTCTTGGCTGACTTGTAATCGAGCATTGTTAATCTAAACAACCCAAATGAAAAAATGCAGCAAAGTAAACTTTTTCAGCATGGTTTACATCAGAGAAAAGGAGCTGTGTGTGATCAAACCATAAGAAAATGAGAAACACAACTACAGTGCTGGAAATAAGTGGTTGCAATAACAACCTTCCTTTGATTAAGATGTGTATTTGTTAAGAGATTTTTACATTTACTTACTTTGATAACTTTTATTTTGCTTAAGTATAATTTCTTGTGAGAACATGATGTGCCTGCAAACTACAGATTAAGGAACAGAAGCATGCGTGAGGAAGTTACAAAGTAACACACTCTCAGGCAGAGACAGTTCCAACCTGAAGCTGATATGACAAAAGATACTAGTTCCTCTTGTCTTATGGATAACGGCCACTCATGCGATAACCATATCTAGAGATGTTTTTCTATTACGTATGCTCCACCTAGAGATGCTGTGTAATCTATTCTCTGCTATAAAATAAAGAACGGACTGAGGCTCTGCGCGACTTGCCTGTGTCTTGCCACGCAGTAAGCCTCGCCCATGTACATGCCATAAATTGAGTTTGTGTTTCTTGCTTCTCTAAGGTTTTTTCCTTTGACAGTATTGAAAACTGGATTGTTAACACAAAAAGTGCCATAATCCTAACGTTAATCAGATGAGTATGTACCTGGATGTACTTATGGTCGGGCAGGCCAGGAGGAACGCTGGTCAGAGCATTGTTGTCAAGGTGCAGCTCTCGCAGGTGGGGTGCGTTAGCCAATGTGCCGTTTTCCACAGAGCTGATCTGATTGTAACTCAGACCCAGCCTGCAAGAAAAATCAGGAAGTAGAAAAAAGTAGTAAATTGCAAACTAAGCCAGTGACATTCACTCCAAAGTCCTCAACAGCTAATAAAATGAGCTGAAAGGAAGTGAGAGAGATTTACCAGAGGAAATGCGCACACAGGAAAATATCCACACCTGCTGCAGAGCCCAGAATCTCCCACTCAATTACTTCATTATGAGAGAATGGAAAACAAAAAGCATCTTATGCTCCTCTTCACTCAACGTCTGCATCAAAGCGTTCTTTGTTCTGGTTTGGTATGCCATCCCTGGCATAATCTGAGCAGTGATCTTATAAACACGTTCTATTCAAATTTATGAGCAAACCATTTATTTTGATTATCCAGAAACCACTGTTTAGGCTTTAGGTTTTGCTAGACAGAAAATTGCTTAAACAGTAACACTGCAGCTAGTTTTCCAGGTCAACAAGCCAAACCAAAGAGTGGAAACACAATTCAAAAAGGTAACTCATTCAGAAAGGTACATTTTCATAAATTATGAGCCACAAGCTTAGACCTCAGCCTGCTCTACAAATGTCTGGTAGCTCTGTATGATATCAGGGATAGCAGATATTCTTGATGTAGTACTCATGTCAGGAACAGAGCTGCACTCACAGGAGCCACGCCCACCAGCTGTTCAAACCTTCTATTTGTGAGTGGCAACCAATCAGAAAAAAGCTGCCTAAAGGGAGGGGCAATGATGCAAAAGTGACTGCAGAGAAATGTGAGAAATGTGACAAAATGTGCACACTCAGATCTGAAGCTGACAAATTCAGATGACTTAGGATTAATGGAAAAAAGTGCTTGTCTTAAGAGGCTTACTTCAGTCTCCAGTGAACCTCCCCAGACTGTTCTTCTTTATGTGTTGCAGAAAAACCTAGCTCTGCAAAACTCAACCAACTCCAAACCATAGGAGAGTGAGTGCCCCACTCACTCGGCTCCCTTCTGACTGCACTCCAGCCTGTCTGCAAGCGACTGCAGGCACCCTCAGCTTAATTATCATTCAATTACAAACCCCACAATAAACTTTTTCCCTCTTACACATAAATATGTGCCAGTGCTCTACTCTTGAATCCATTTGGGCATCTGCATTTTTTTTTAAATTTAGGACTCTGGATAGTCATGTTTTTCTCCTTTTTTCTAAGCATAAAGCATTAAACCAGTGTGTTACAACTACTCGCAGCCATGCAGTTGCAAGTGGTTAATACTGGATCGAAGAAGTGGTCCCACCTGCACTCATTTTAAAGCTCAAAATGCAAAGGAAATCACAGTTTAAAATGATAAACATATTCATATTACTTTGCCAGGTTCTTCATGCCTTTGAGCCTATCAGCTGTCAGCTTGGTGATTTTGTTTCCATCCAGGTGAAGCTCAGAGAGAGAGCTGGGCAGACCTGTGAACCCACAAGACAATAGATGCACATCAAAAACCAAGTGGTAATAAGTGGTAGCAACTTCTACGAGTTCTTCAATCTTCTTTGACAGAAAAAAAGCAAGAAGTGGATATTTCTAGTCTAGGAATATGCAGTATTCCTTCTTTCTTTTCTTTTTACACTAAACCCAGGAGTTATTTGTGGTAATAGATGAGAGCAATACCTTTGGGGACCTCTGTGATGTTAGTGTCTGCAATGCGAATGTAAGATACCCTTTTCAGGTCAGCAAAAGCACCGGCCTCAATTCCTGCAGTTTTCAGAGGATTGGATCCAAGCTCTAAAAAAAAAAAAAAGATGGAATTGAGGACACATGACAAAAAAAGAGAAATGTTCCTCCCTGGATATGTTACGGGAACAACAAGGGCTGACTTATGAAATAGTTTTGTTGTTGTTGGGCAAGAGAATAGTTTTGTTTGCACAGTCATCTTTCTCCATGCCAGATTTCCTGGTTTGTCACAGAGGGAGCATCATTCTCATAACACTTTCACTGTATTTCAGCTGATTGAATCCACACACTGGCTTTAGTTTAATCAGTGACACACTGATACTTTATTTGTGGGACAGGGAATTTTATGAGTTAGATATGAGTTATCAAAGTGAGGAGGAAATTAATGGGACAATTCACAGCAAAATTGAATTTAGGCATTTTTGTTTTGGTGTTAGTTGCCCAGATTTGGAGATTTCAGTAGTAAAAAGCTCTTCAATCTTGCAAATGTAGTGAAGATAAACAACACCTGCCTTTTAGTGTTCCAGTACATTTTAATCAAACAACTTAAGTTTGAAATTGTTATTATTACAGCAGAAGAATTGATAATTGAACCTAAACACCAAATTCTAAGCGATAAAAACTGTAAGCTCATCATTTTCTGCATATATGATTGGGAAAGAGTCACACCAAATTGGGAAGATGTGTTAGTATTTTAGGAGAACACAGGGAGTTTTGTTACATTTGTATGATGGTGTGCGGTTTAGGGGCTCTGCCTTATCTTTCTTGTAGGCTTCACCATGCTGAACAACTTTGCAATTTCATGTATGAAAGTTGCACAAGCGTGCAATCAGCTAACATTACAGCCGAGCCAAGGGAAAAGCACAGATCCTTCTGCAGAGAATATTCAGAAGAATGGAGACACTATCTCCAAAATTTGGATCAACTCATAGCAAAACAATCTAGATGGATAAACAGCAGTATAGCTCATTGCCCAAATATGCACATTTGATTTGGGGGTAAACTGTACATTTCAGCAAACGAAGTGGGGGTCGTATTTTAAGACACAACAGAATACATTAACAGGTCACCAAAGTCTGGGGGACATCATCACACACAAAAACATAAAATCAACCTTCCCAGAAGCCGTCAAGCCACCAGCTGCATACTGGATGTGTTTACATGAGCAAGTTTTCTTCTTTTCAAATGGAAATCAGACCTGCTAGCTATTCCTCTGTATGTAATTACTTGAGGGAAGAGCAAAAGAATATCTATAAATATAATGTAGTAACTACATCAGTAAATTTTCATACCCATGACGATGACATGGGACATGCCCTGGAAGGAGGCCTTTTTAATCTTGGTGATCTCATTCTCATGGATGCGAAGCTCCTGCAGGCTCTTTGGCATGTTAGCGGGCATTTCCTTTAGCAAGTTCTTTGACAGGTACAGGCGCTGCAGCTTGGTCAGAGGGCTGAAGGCCTTGGGGTGGATGATAGTGAGTTTGTTGTTCACGAGGATCAGAGCCTGTTATAGGGAATACAAGGGAAATAAGATGATATTCTTGACTGTAAAATGTTATTATTGTTGCCTAGTGTCTATAACAGTGTTATAGTTAATTAAAAAATGCATGAAATGATGAGTTCAAGGCATTGACTGCAACATTTCAGTGTAGAAAATACAGCAGCAGGGTTTCACATCCAGATCACTGTTTGATATTCTTTTATTATGGAATTTGAACATTTATTTGAAACTTTACACCTTGGTGGCTTCTAGTTTTTCCACTGAGAAACATTCATGGCTATATGCACCATAGGACTGTGAAAAAAAATCGTACTTTCCAAACAGAACTGGAACAAAAACAAAAGATATTTTGAACCCAGCAGATGTTGTGGTGGTGGGCGTTATTCCTAATGCATTTTTTAGAGGAATCTCACTCCTGCTGTTGCCCTCTCTTGGAGCAGACATGAAGCAATATGTGGTATGTGGACCAATCCCCTTGTGAGGCCAGTTACATTACATTGGAAACAGCTCTGGCTGTCAGACTGAGGCATTTATTGCGAGAAGGAAAGCTACGAGAGTTCAGAGGTGTAAGGCTGTGAGGCCTATAGGGATAATACTTTCCATGCACTGGGGGACTGTGAGAGGGGCAGTCCTGGTTTTTACTATTTGTATAGGGAAATGGAGGTGGTGCTTTATGGAGGTGGAGGATCTATCCAACATCAAAAAATTGATTTAATACAAGATGTTTCCCAATGTGGATAATCAAGGTTTCATGTTGAAAGGCGGCTGTGGTGAGTTTTATAGTTACATAACTTCAGACATTGTATAACATTGGGAATAACAAATAGTTCATGGGCACGCGACCCTACGGAAGCGAATTATCTCTTACGTGTAGTCCTTTAAGGTTCTTGAAGTCATTTTCCTTGATCTCAGTGATCTTGTTGTTCTGCAGGTCCAGCAGGGTGGTGTCATCTGGAATATCCTCAGGGACGGCCTTCAGGCCTAAAGGAGGCGATTTCAATAAGAACCTGATTAACTGCATGTGTGGTTATGACAGTCAGCAGCATACAAGTGCAATAAATCCATCCGAATGATGGATGGTGGAGTTTGAAGTAAGGCGGTGACAGTGGTGGTTCAGGTGCTGAGAGGTTAACCAGGCTCTGACCCCAAGAGGAAATGGATACAAAATGGTTACTCGCTTTTCTTCCCTGGTTTCTGTCCGCCTTTGTCCGACTGTGTGAAAATGTGTAGTGTGTATTTGTGGAACTTTGTGTTGTTGCCAGAGGCAATGTGTGCTCAGCATGAGCTGCAGGAAAGACAGTTTGGACGCAGATGTTTGAATTTGGTGTTTTGAGTTATTGGTCTTCATCCTGGGATTTTTTTTGTCATGTAACACATGTGGATTTTTAAATCATCCAGTAAAAATAATAGGATTGATAGTGAAAAACACAGTTTTTGAGCATCACTCAGTTTTTCTTTGATAGTGTGGTTGATTCGAAAAGTTTATTTCGTTTTTTTCAAAGCAATAAACAAAGACATTTGTAGCTGTTTCGATTATTTGTTTTTAATTTGAACAGCCAAGAAAAACTAATTTTTCACAATTTCACACATTTCATTTTAGCTCCTTTGAACTTACGAATCCACATGTGATAACTGTTGTGTGTTTGTGGCTGACTGAGTAAAGTTTTTGTGCCTTGCTGTCTTACCGAATAAAGCTTCTCCATGATGTTTGTCGCATACTGACTTGGGAATATGTAACATTGCAGGACGGTGCTTTGAATTTTTTTGGGTGCTTTAAGATCTTAAGAACAGACATTCCAAAGGGACAGAAAAACTATTTGATGTGCTGCGAGGCACACACGGTGGAAATGGACCTTGAAACAAATTTCCTTTGGCATTAATGCAACCGCATACCTGGACACTGAGGTCACATGAAATCATTTTGCTTGGACTTTAGCACGGCACGTCATGAGCAAATAAAAAAAAGGCATCTGATGTAAAAGACAGTTTTCAAAAAAGTTGAATGAAGACACCTAGGAGATTTTTATGCTTCTGTGGTGATACAAAAAACATACGGTGAGATTCCTAATGGGCAGTTTACATTTGAGAGGAAGAGGCATAGAATAAACTGTTTAACAAAAAAGGTTACACTCTGTTTCTCCACTCCACACATATGTCTTGACAAATTTTGGCTCAATAGTTTGTGACTACTTCTGTTTGGCTCACCCAAACATTATTTCCTGCTAGGTTTATTTTTCTGTCAGCTTTTCCAACTTGGCAGTGCACGACACATTAACACACCAGTTTGTGGTCATCATTACAGCACTGCACTGTATACCTCTAGTCTTACACACGCACCTTTTATTATTCTTTTGCAAAAAGTCAAAATATCTCTGCTTCCTAAATCTCATTTTTTGATGCCTCTATTGTAAAAGCACCACTTTTGTGGAAGACAAGCTGGAAAAACTTTCAAGTGGATGTGTTTGTGGTTTCTAATAGAAGCAAAAAAATACGCCATATATATTAATATGTCAGGCAAATGACAACTGCTGAAAAATATGGCCTTAACCTAGTTTCCAACATCTGTCATCTGCCTCAGCTAGACACTGTTTATTACAATTTACAGTCAACTATCTGGTGACAAATACAGCTTAATAAATACTCCATGTAACTGGGGTATTAGAAGAAAAATGGGTGGAACATGTGGTGCCGACTATCCAACAAAATAAATGGTTAAACACGGCATGTTTTATCTGCAGATTCATTTTTTTAATCATAGGAGTGTCAAAATCTGTATAAACCACCCCTTCAAAATATTTCACTTAAAAACTTAATGTTTTCTATTTGAGTGTGAATAATGATTTGACGTCTTTTGTGTGGAAATAAAAAAAAAAAATCTTGCAAGAAACTCAAAAACATCCAAGATAAAGGGCGTTGTGCAATAATCATGCAATCTGATGTGATTCAAACTAGTTGAGCCACAAATGACCTGAATATGAACTCCATAAGGCCCAACAAATGCGTTGTTTTCTGGACACGAAGTTTGGCTTAATTAATGTTCCCCATGTAATGTCATGCACTCTTTGTTGGAGAGCTGTCCGCCCTTTGGTATGTGATACAACCACTGGTTGCTAGGGACAAATCTGTATCCCTGGACTGGTTAGTAGTGATTCCTGAAGGTTGCTGGCTTTCTCGTGGGTGAAATGAGTTGGCACGGTTGTCTGTAGTTTTTCATGTTTGTCTGCAAATACTCGCTGCCTAGCTGCCTTAAAAATAAAATCTGAGCCTCGGCACTGCAGCCAAAACATTTCAAAAGTTGCAGCTTTAACTTTGAAGGCAAACAGTCTTCATTTCTGGTTAGTTTTCACAGTTTCACTACAGCTTGGACAGTAGCCGGCCAGTAGACAACTTTATTACCTCCATTCATACTATGAGTGCACTGATACACTAGCGACCAAAGCGAGTTCCAAAACAAGGAAGTTTTGGTCAACTAGCTTGGGAATAAACATTTTCCCCTAGAAACAGGTGGTTACTGGAGGGTCTCTGATCTTTCTCTAAGCCTTAACCTCATGTGGTTAATGAACTGTAGCCAAGCTGTCAAATGTACTGCGAATGCAAAGCTTGAAAGAAAAACGCCTCATTACACAAAAGCAAATGTCTAATGTTAAAATATGTTTAAAATTTCAGCAAGCATAAATTAACTGAATACCATGTTTCATTTCTCAGTTTTCATCTGTTAGCCATCGGGAAATAAGCAAGAAAAAACTGGGCTTCGAGTCTTGTCCTCACTTCACTAATCACTCAGTTTTAAATCAAAGTGATTACAATCTCAAGTGCATGATTGCTTCGGAGTAGACTGGACTAATTTGGAGCCTTACAAAGGATTAATGACACCATTTATGAAATTTCCTGTCGTTGTCTGGAACTGTTTCTGGGAAGGATGAGTTGTCACAGAACCAAATGGCTCTTGGGAAGTTTGGGACTTTTTTGGGTTGTTCAGAAGGGTGTGATGCTCAGGTTGCTCACTTTATACCGTCATTTATTTTCAAAGACATCTAGCTTTACAGGTTTAATGGGGGATTGCGCCATTTTAGTACTTGTAATGGAAAAAGAAAAGCTGTTCTGCAGCCTGTCAGCAAAACCTCTTTCTCACAGATATAATCACAACTTTTGACCCTTACACCGGTTTTCCCCCTGAATGTTTTAACTGTCATCGTGCCAGCAGCAATCAGCCTCACTGAGAAAAATCCAAATCTCTGAGTTCTTTCAGACATTTTATGGCCAGACTTGTGTGTGTCCGAACACATGCAATGTTTATTCCTGTGTGTGTGTGTATCTGAGCATTTGAATGTCTATTGTGGACATGCCAGCAGATCTGCGGAGCAGATGGGGGATCTGGAAAAATAGTGCTGATGCAAGAGTGGAGACTAGAGTTCCATCTTTGGGGAAAGTGCTGCTGCTCACTGCCCCTCTTGGAGTAATGACATAATGGAACTGGTCTCTCTGACCGTCTGTGTTTGTGACTGCCTGTCTGTCATTTAACCGTTTGAGTCACCTGCTCGTATTTGTTTGCCCGTCTCCTTATGCTTCTTTTCCAGAATCTGAAACATCTTTTGTTTGTTTAAGCGATGTCTGTCTACTCGTCATCCTAGTATCCTCAAGTAGTGACACTCCTCCCTGTCCTCCTCCTCCTTGAAGCTCATACTTTCCAAACAAAAACAGGGCCAAAGAATTGTCAAACCGAACTGCCTAGTCAAGCACTTTTATGTAATAACCAAATATAAATGAGGTCAGGGACTTTTGTGTGGTGGATTTTGAAAGATGACTGAACCTTTTGTGTATGCCATACATGAGATTAGACAAACAGGGCAGATGAGGTCCAAACAAAGAAGATGACTATTGAGTAAATTGTTGTGACTGTGATGAATGAAAAAACCCAACTAATAGTAGTTCTAACCTTGGTAAATAAACCATGTAAACTTATAGAAGCACTTTTTGGTTGATTTAAGGTACTAGAATATATTTATGAAGTCCAGGTTTACCTTTAATCTCCGCTGCGATTAAAGAAAAACTGTTATCCAGAAAAAGAAGATAATCTTGTTGTTACAGGAAATGAAATACGACTTGCAGCATCTGGAAGCATTTAATGTATCAAAACTGGTGTCAAGTTCTCTGGAGGACTGTGCATGAGTAACACAATACACCCTTGCAATGACCCTTTGGGTTTGGGTGGAAAAGCAAGTGACTTCTTTCAGGCTCTTAACTCCTTCCCCCATAAAGAACATTTGGTGATCTCCCCAGTATTAATGATGAGTTTTCACACCTCAATATATATAAATTAAGATGTGGTTTGCTGACTAATAGAATAGATTCTTCCAAGGTTTTTCCAAGGGTAGCCCTAGTGAACTGTACAGGGAGAAATCACCCTCACTACCTGATGCTCACCCAATCTTTTTTTGGAACCAGGCCTGAAATATGACAGAAACCTCTCACATCAGAAAAGAGAAGCTTTGGTTACCCCTAGTAGGTGTCTGAGTGGGAAAGAGTTAAAAAATGTAATGCCATGAATGGTACAGTGGAACTAGCTCAGGCATTTTGAGTCTAGAGCAGGACTGCAAATGAAGGACTGAATGAAGAAAACAGAAGAAGCTTAATGATTCAAAAAATACATTTCTTCTTACAAATTTTTAGGAATTAGGCCCTAAAATAGATGTTAGCTGTGCTCAAGCAAACCCAAAAGAAACATGCAAAACATATCTTTACAGGTGATGGAGTTCTGTTTGTCCATATATACTGAAACTTGTAGATTTTGGACTTTAACCATGGATAATTCTCATTTTGTTTAATCAGTGCTAGAAAACAAGTTTACACAACCATATAAACCACCACTGGGAAGTGTATTGCCTTACCGAGGTCAGAGCACTGGATCACACGCAAGTGGCACTGGCATCTGAAGGGGCATTTAGGGCCTCCAGTCACTGGGGGCAATGGGGACTCAATAACAGGGTCCCCTGACCCCTCATCCTCCATCATGAAGTCTAAGAAGCCAGACTGGCGAAAGGGCAGAGCCCAGCAGGCGGTGACCAGGAGCAGAGAGAGACAGGCAGACCTCATAGTGCTGATAGTAAGGAGCCTGAAATGACACAGAAAGTTTTGGGTGGATACACTTTGAATATAGTCATTTAGTTTTGAAAATAAGTTTTGAAAATACCAAATTCTGTCGAATTGAATGCTGTTGAATGCTGCAATAAGTCAAAAGTAGACAAAAGAATGCAGTTTATAAGAAAAAGAAATGTAGAAGTCAAGAGAGGAACAGGTAAGGTGAGGGGTAGAGGGCATGGACAAGACGTTTAAACACTTTAATTTAAAGAGATTAGTGAGAGTGATCCCACTGAGGGTTCCCTAATTAGATACTGTTAAAAACAACAATCATATAAAATAATATGTTTTTATTTTCATTTTTTAAAAATATTTTTTTTACATTATGTTACAGCCGAAGTGTCAGCATTTATGTGGCCTTGGTCAAGTTTGCATTTCTACTGTTACTGCCGGAAGTAGAGAAGGCTTAACATTTAAAGAATGAGATATACAATACAAATGAAATGAAAGACTTCCTTTATCTGTCCTTTTGGCACCTAAGTTTCAGTCTGTAAGAGAAAGTTATCCACTTATCCCCTTCTTACATAGAGCCTTTGTGTTATCCATGTGGATCCCTGGGTACTTTTACACCTACACCACATCAACATCCTATCCCAGCATAAGCATGGCCCACGTAGCCTTTCATATTCACACGATGATACCTCCCAGTCCACTCTAGAAAAAACATCCAGTAATGCTCCGTGCTTCTCCTCCTGTATCACCAATACAGCAAACCACTGCAGAATTGTCAGTATTTCTGTAGGTTGTACTGAAAACTTTGCTGAAATTATGAGGTGTACAAGGTGAACAGGAACAGGAGACAATATAGTCTCTTTCATACTGTATCACCGATTCAGACAGAGCACTACCAGATCTCACACTGAGTCCTGCCTGTCAGGTAGTCTACTGACATTTCCTGTATCTTCTCATGATAAATTCACTTGGAAAATCAAAGAAGGTGATCGTGTTGCTATCTAGATGGGAGTATGCTTTCTGCAGCATATACCAGATTTGGTCTATATGCAAACTACAGAGAAGCAAGAGATGTTTTCATGTGCAGCATCAAGTGGCCCAAGACTAATTCATTTGCTTTCTCCAGCCTGCCCACTGGTCGTCTGTCTGTTGTGCTTTGGCAGAGTTTCTGAGTTTCTGACTTTGGCCTCCACGTTCCTCCTCTATGAGCGCTTGCATTTTCTCAGCTTAACCTTCAGCTCCACCCTATCCCTAGACATGAAGACTTGCATCTTTTCATTAAGCATTTCTTTCGATGACCAAAGGATTGTTCATAAATCAAAATGCAATCCTGTTTGGTGAGATAGCGTGGTCACAAAATTTAATGCATTCTGTGATACTGCCAGCAAAACTGTTAATATCCCGTCCATGAGGGGAACCAAGTACTCTGGTTCCAGTATGTAGCATCAAAGAAGTCCTGGATTACCTCCACAGGCTCATTTTCCATTAAGTTTTACCTTTTCATTAAGCATGTTTCATATTCATATGCACCTGTTTCTGTTTTACATAACCATTTTAGCTAACAGCTGCTTGGGATTTTACAGTAATTCAAAGAAGATGCATGACAAGAAATTTCATGGTTGCAGCTGTATATCATATTTAATGAGTTATAATGATCGTTTGCTTGTCGAACACTTCATCTTCTGTATGGGTCTATATCTACAGTACAAGTGGAGTCGATGGGAGAATCCTACTTCCTTTTTTCTTCTATTTCTAAAGATAACCGCACACACACACACATATGCATGCAGAGTCTCAAAGACCCAGCAATCTGCTTGTCAAGCTTAAAGCCAAACGTTCCTCCTTCCCTCGTGGTGCCACAATAATTGAAGGGCGCTTTTGAGCCACAGCTGCTAACAAACAATTTTGGAGCTGCTGGTCTGCAGCCGACCTTGACCTGAGCATCATGACCAGGATGATGAAACTTAACAAAAACCATCAGCTGGCCAGGGTTAAAAGGGACACCAAGGTTGGCTTATATGTCCTCTCAGCACACATAGGATGTTAATGGCCCATATGTTTATTTTATTGGGTTTTTTTTTTTGGTGACTGGGTTCATGTTAAGGTCTTCTCAAGTGTGGATGAAACAAAAAGTTTGTTTTAATGTGTGTTAACACAGGTGTGCCTACATTGGGTTTTTTTGCACTTTAGTACTTTTTCTACTCTATTATTAGGCATGTCACAACGAAAATACAAGATTTGTTGCTTAAACTATTTTGTAAGCTTTTAAGAGCGTGTTTGTAAGAATGGGAGAGAAAGTGAGTGCTGACGTAGTGCAAATCCTGGTTAAGGTTATGTTGGGTCATGGGGATCACGGGTCAAAGTGACTCTCAACATGAGCAGTAATTATAGTCTCTGTCCACAAAACAGCCACCGCTTTGACACACTGTACAGCTTCAGTCCAGCGGTTACAGTGCTTGCATACAGTGTGACCAAGCTTGAAATCACATCCATTCAGAGGGGAATCAAGTTCGATAGGTTCGTCTCTGCCTCTTAACTTTCCTTGTTTTGCTATGAAGTGCAAAAACCTGAAAACCCCCCAAAACAAAGCAGCTGATTCTACAGGCTGGAAATTAGAAACTGGAATTGTGTCACATGATCATGTGTTTAATGTCCAGATTCAATTTTCTGTGCTTTAAAAACATGTTGCATTTGCTTCACTTGAATGTGTTGAATGAAAAAGCTCTGGTCTCAGCATACATCTGATCCAGAGGACAAGTTGTTCCAGTCTTCCAAGGGCTGCGTAATCTTGGCTGTGTTAGGCTCTCATATCTAATCAAAGCAGAAAATTCAATCCAAAAAAAACCTCGTCTACAGAACTGAATGCAGTGTTCTTTAATTTTGTTGGATTTTGGGATGTAAGGCACTCCTAGGCCAGTATTATGAGTATTATGAGCCAGTAGATGCTAGATCATATGCTACCAAAATAACTATCACCAACATCAAGTTGTGCTGTTGACACAGTATCTATAACAAAGTATCTATGTCAAATTGGATGGACCTGTTTTGCATGATAATTCATTTGCTAAAGCATTATAGTTTAACTATTTGAAGCCACTTTGCCAATCTTTTCAGTAAACTACTGATATTGTAAACTCCTGACATCTGGCACATTTTAGAGGCCGAAAACTCAAATTAATCAGCAAAACCAGGTTTGTTAAACAGAACAGAACAGAAATGGGCAAAAATAACCAAGGACTACTGAACCTTATCTGTCTGCTTTGACCTCTGGCCAAAAACACATAACTAGATATACATGAACATGCTCACTGGTGCAGAATTTCAGTTTCCTTGCCATCAATCTTTCAGACGATGTCCATAAACACTTCAGGATCTTTTAATGGAAGCCAGACATGCAAAAGGAAGAACGAGATGAGAGCAATCTCAAACTGAGCTCTGTTAGCCTCTAACCGCTGCAGCATTACTGCAAACACAAAGCTTACTGCTGACTACTTCATGAGTTATATTCGGATTTAGGAGCTGCTGATGATGAGAGTAAAATTATTTGAAACAAACCCAAGAAAAATAAAACTAAAGGCTTTTCAGACAGAGATTGTTGTTTGAGACGTTAACTAAGAAATTGGAACCATAGCTGCAGAATAAACTTTAAGTGGTATTATCATTATTAAGTTAGGCGTTTTTGGATTGAGAGGTGTAGAAATTTATAGACTAGTATTTCTGTAAGCATTAATGTTTACTCTAAAAACTCACAGACACAATGAAAAAGTTAAAATTCAACCTGCTTCACCCCAGGCATTGGTTCCTTAATTACCAGTCTGCTCAGATGCATCTACAGGCCCCGAAGGATTGGCCTGCAAATCTGAAATATGGCTTCTCAAACAACCCGAAGGGCTGTCAGCCCTGAACAGCATGCAGGAACATGACTTGACCCTGCAAAACTCCAGATCACACCAGTGTTAGCATTTCTAATTCCCTCTAAGAAGATACAACTTTCTGTTACAGGATAAATGTGATTCACTTTATCACTTCCAGTTTTACAGAGGACACCACCAAGCTGGAGATACAAACATAACACTAGAAAATTTGATCTTTTTTTATTCCTAAAATGCAGAAAACATCTTTTATTTCTATTAAAACAAAACAAAAAACCCTAACTTTAATATTTTTTTTTCAGTAATTACATGTTTGTAAAATCTCCAAATTACATTTCAAATTAAATGTTTTTTACATGAAAGTGTGAACAAATAGTAACCGCATTAAACCATCTTCCAAACCTCCCTGTTTGATGTTTCAGGTCAGAGTGGCTTTATTCGAGGAACATGGCGAATATTGTTGATGGTGTGGCTGTATGCCAGCTTGGAAGGTGACAATGAGAAAGGCTTTGTTGACAAAAAGTGGACTGAAACTAATTGGCAAAAGCTGCTAGACAAAAGGTTTCCTGTTATTGAGCTATGAAGCAAACACTTGAACTTTAAAAACAAATGCATGTTTGAGAAACAGGGCTGCAAAAAATGTCATCATCAGTAAAACAAAGATTAGCATGTGCAGAAGTGATATATAGCCAGTCATTGGAACCTAACTTGAGAAATGTGTTTGGCTTTATAGTGAGATTTAAAACACACTTGGATCAAGATACTGATGTAGTAGCAATTTTTAATCGTCGTATTTCACTGCACTGAGACAACTGATGGTTTCATGACTTCCAAAGACTTTGAAAGGGCTTCCAGTGATAATCAAAGGCGTCTCAAAGCATTGGCCAAAGAATCAAACTAGGTATAGCAAAGTGAAAAGCTCAGGCAGCTGTGAAAAGCTTTAATCTATAAGGTTACCATTCAACAATATTTTCTTACGTATCTGAAACCTGGGATTCATCAGTCCATGTCTGATGAAAAAAAAGGGGGAGGGGTGGAAGGGTTTGACATTTCCTGTGGCGGTGGCATCCTTGTCAGTTCTCCTGTCTTCAACTTTTGTCTCATCTCCCTTCCCTCCCTCCACTCTCCCCCAAAACTGGCCTCAGCATTACTAATGAATCCCAGACAGGAAACAGAGCCTGCAAGAGGGAGTAAAGCAATTTTCCCTTCTATGCTATGTCACTTTCGCCTCTTTGTTGCTGCCTTTCATTGAAACTTCTGAGCTGAGAAAATCAATGAGATACCAGAGGAAGGATCGACCAAAGTGCAACAGCAGAACAGAAACAGATTCGAGCTTTAAACACCATAGTGCTTTAATCTGAACAAATCAAACCATGATGAACCAATCACCATAAAGCAGACGCTAACTGCCACTCTCGACCCTTGTCTGCTACCTCGCTCCTCTGCTCTTAACTCTCCACAGGCCTGCTCCTGACTTAGCAGAGTGTCTGTCTGCAGGCCATGAATCACTGGAAGGTATTTACAAGGCCACAGGACATTTAAAACACATGTGGCCCCTTTAACCTATCAGCAAATGAATGTGTTTCCCCCTCCCACATGATTGCACAAACACATATGTTTGATTGATGACTATGATAAAATTACTGAGAACGTTTAATTCAGCAGTTACCCAACAAGTCAATGGTCGTTACAGTCAACGAATTTCTGATACATATTTGGGGGATTTTGTGAGGGAGAACATGCACATCTGAAAATATGTACAGACACCGCCAACAAACAATGTCAGAGCCAACGAGTTCTCTAAAATTAATATGAGTAAAGCCAAATCAGTCTTTCCTTCCGTGTATATCTGCATGATGGGATGTTTTAGGCTCCAAGAAAAACCCAAGGGTTTTTCACCACTATGATTCAAAGCAGTTTCTTCATAGAGAAACTAAAAGTTTCAGGCTAAAAAATATAACTGAAAGAACTTCTTGGGTCTTAAAACCTTGCCTGGTGTTTGGAATCAAAGTATGAGAAAGCCAGTGAGTGGTTAAACCACATTTCAGCTGTTCCATGTGAAGAGCTGTCAACCTGCCATCAGCCTCAGTCCCATTATCAAACGTCTGTGCTGTACAGACGTGGACAAACTGCCCAACCTTCTCCACCTTTCTTCTCTTTCCATCTCCTCCTCCCATTTTGTGCTCTCTTCCTTCCTTCCCAAGCCTTTCTCTCATAGCTTTTGGTATTTTCTTTCTCTGTCTGACCCCTTAACTTTGGCCAGAAGGACTGACATGTGGAACTTTCTGGTATTCCAACACACACAGGAGGAAAATACTTTAAGGCTGATGTCCATTCAAGTTCCATTGTTCTTTTCCTCTTTTTGACCCAAACAACTGAATTCCAAATGGAAAAAAATGCCGTCCCGCTTTTAGTTTAAAATCTGGTATTTCTGGGTTCTGGTTCAAACTTTAAACAGCTGCTTAGCTCAAGAAACTATGATCTGGAGGAGTACGTTTATTGCTCTGGGTGTATTTTAGCACAATGTGTATGCCTCTTTTTGGCTTCGATTCTATTCTAAGTGACATTTTTCTCTCTGTGTTGTTTCTAAGTTTTCCCCAGTTTTACTCCATTCCATTCAGTGTCATTCAGTGCAGCTGAGCCTTATTAAGTTTTTTCCCTGCTGGCAAAAAAAGGATGTAATGAGTTAGCTCAGAGTTGTGTGGTGGCTTGCCGGGAAGTCTTCAGACCTCTTTGATAGAGGAAGCTGTACCATTACAGGATTAATGGTGCTGTGTGTTGCCAGGTAGAGGGTTTTTTTTCATCGCCTCCTTTTTCATCTCCTCTTCTCACTTTAAGTTGCCCCTAGCAATTTGGGCGCTGCTCTGCTTCTGTGAAAACACAGTTGCAAATGCCACGGCGGACAGAGGAGGTACGTACTGAAAGGAAACAGGCTCACTGAGCAGACAGATAAGGGATTGGGGTTAAAATGGCCTGAAATGAGTCACTGAAATGGAAAGTGTGAGAAGCACCAGAAACAACCTTTGCAATCAACATCTTGACATGCAGTAATGGGCTGAATAAACACAAAGAAATCCTCACTGTTGTTGTTTCAAAGTTTTTTCTCCACTCATTTACTTGTAGACTGGCCAATACGCCACAGGGAACGGAAAAAAGAGAGAAAAAGAAAGCTAAACAAAGAGAGAGTGAGAGAGGGAGAGGGAAAAATGAAGGCAACAAATCAGAATCTTTTCCACTGACGTTAGCAAATAATGACAAAAAGAATTAGCCAAGTTAAGAAGAAAGAAAGTCCAAGTTTTCCCCCCTTCTCCTCTCTTAAATCCTTCCATAAGCATTGCAAATCTGATTCTATTGCCATGTAAAAATACAACACATTTGAATAATCCCCTGACATATGGGTTACATCTAAACAGTCAACAAATAAGTGGCCAAACACTTCTCTGGTCAGTTGCCACAAATACCAACAAATTAGAAACGCAAGTTAAAACTGTAAACTGAGAGAACTTCACACAGTCCTCACTGGTGGATACTTTGAGATCAAATACGGGCCAAAATAATACATTTTTGGCAGACGAGCGAGGTACTGGTATCAACAGCACTACCACACCCCCTTCCCTAGTTGCTGCTTTCAGAGCTGTATGGAGATTGGACTGGGAATGATTAGAGTCTCATCACAAAGCCAAGAGTGCTGTGGGAACAAGGCTTGGCAACAAATCTGGAATATATACAACACACACATGCACACAGATGCAAAATAAAGTATGAAAGGAGGCATACTTTGCTATGTAGACACATGTTTAGAAAATAACATCATCAGCAAATAATGTCAGTTTTATATAATAGATAAAGAGATGTTCTTCATTTATCCCTATATGTGTAAGCAAGACATTAAATGATACAAAAATCTGAAGAGTTATCTCAAAACTATTCTCAAACTAAACAAATCTGTTCACAGCCAAACCTAAGTCGTTGTTCTTGAGCTAAGATCACTCATTCATTCTCAGATTTTCATCCTTTATCAGAGTTAAAAGATTAACCTACCTGTTCTCAGTGGAAGCTAGGCAAAGAGAGTGGTTGAGATGAGCTTGACTCCCAAAATCCAGTCGAGTAGGGGGATGAGACTGAAGTGGCTGAGAGGGCCTATGGGGTAATTGGACTCGGAGCGCATGCAGCCAAGATCAAGCAGGTGTGCTCTGTCACAACAAGGGGAGGGGAGAGAGAGAGAGGGAGAGAGAGAGGGTGAGAGAGGAAAAGAGTAGCAGGAGAGAAAGGGGAGTGAGACAGAAAGGGGGAGGGGTCCAACTGCGGAGCTCCTCTCAGGACCGAAACAATTGGTGGAGAACTTCCTTCGTACTCGTGTGCTCCAAAAACAGCTGGGAATGGAGAAGGGAGGAAGGGAAAAAAAGGAGAGAGAAAAAGAGGGCGAGCAGACAGAAAGGAAGAAAGAAGGGAAGATAGAAAGAGAAAGACGCAGAGTCGAATTAAAGGAGCAGGGATTCGTCTGGAAGCAAACTACTGAGACATCTGGTAATGATAGGTCCTCTGTGGAGCTCAGCAGAGAACACTGCACACAAACTCTTTTTCTCTCTCTTTCACGCTCTGTCATTCATTCTCATTCAAACTCTACCGACTACCTCCAGGAAAAACAAACACACACACACACACACACACACACACACACACACACACACACACACACACACACACACACACACACACACACACACACACAAACCTCTTTCTCTTTTTTAACCCCTTTCCCCAAATCTTAATGAGGTTTGTTTAGGCTGTCGTCATGAATCCAGGTTTGTTGGGCTTTACCAGACAAAAATAGAGGAGGAGCCCTCCAATCTTAGTCCTTGGAGAAAAAAATTAATTACATTTTTAAAATACATTTTTATTAAAAACAAAAAAAATACCTCGAAACTCATATGGTGTTATTTTAAAAAATTACCACAGCAGCCCATCTATTGCTATGGTTATGGATGGGGAAAGATTGAGGTTAAGGACATTTTAGCTTTCATTTATCTAGCATCAAAACCCAAATTTCTGTACAAAATCCAACCAGTAGATATTGAGCTATTTCACTCTTTCAGGGGCGACTGTGTCCCAGACGGTAGATCGGTATCCTCCAGTCCACATGTCAAAGTGTTCCCCGAGCAAGATACTGAATACTGAGTTGCCCCAATGCACGCCATCAAAGTGTGAACATGTGTGAAAGTTAGACAAAGCACTTAGACACAAATAAAACCGTTGTAATAAGGAGATATGTTGCAGGAAGACTTTGAGTGCTTAAACTTAGTCAGAAGGCCTTACATAATTTACCATTTACTTGATAAGTACTCAATATCTTTGCAAGGGAAAAACCATGAGAAGGGTAATTGTTACAAAGTCAATAATCGCTGTAAAGAGATGTAACATTTCCCAAATTACCTGGAAAACTGTGGTCTGAGCTTCTCAGATTGCTTTCATAAGCAAAGAATGGTCAGCTGAAGGTGAAGTCTTGGCCTTGATGTCTGCTGACTACACCTAAATCACTGAAATACTGGTTGTAGTATCCAAACGTTGAGTGAGATTGGTTCCCAGATTGCAATGCACTGACCGTTGGCAGAGGGTGGTGAGCACTGAGTACCAAATCAGCCATCAGGTTCAAGAAAACTTCTAATAAGTGAGGTTGTGTTAAATCTGGCCTTTGTTCGTGTTTGATTGGATGAGTCAAAGCATGCTCTCATCGGGGCTTGAGGGGTTCAGTTTTTCAACTTCAGGTGAGGCAGATGTCATCTTATAATCATGACTGAAAGGCAGTAATGTGGTGTTTAGAGAAAGTGTCTTGCTGCTGTAGGAAGGTCGCAATAAGTTCAACTTCTGCATTACCCAATGTCTCCATGTGCAGCCATGTGTTGAGTTGGCAAGCCTCTATCTGCTTCCTTGTAGTAATTTACTCTGGGTCATAAAAGTAGCTATTGTACTTAGAATGGAAATGATGAAACATGGATAAAAGCATTATGTCACTAATTTTATTCCTGCAGAGTTATTTCTGCTTTGATTGCAATAATGAAATCTCAACTTTCCCTCCAAAATCAGTTTATGGCACCAGGCCTTGCTTCACCGGTGCCATAACCTGATTTACTGAGAGTGCAGATAAGTTAAGATGATGTATTTACATCTCTCATTTAAAAGGGAAAACACACCTTTTTCTCTCTTGCTTTTTTATAAACGGCCATTGGGTTTTCATGCATACACAAGTACACTACAGCACCATGGAAAAATGAAAGGGAGGAATTAAGAGGATATTTAGTAGCCAGGTGCTGCTAACTTAATACACTTGAATAATTGATTATCAGCAAGTGAGTCCACCTACAAAGCAGAAATTTTGGGAGTTTGCTGGTCTGGAGCATTCAAGTTTGTTAACAAAAACCCAAGGAGGAAGGGAGCAATGATCTTAGATAAGACTGCCAGACTCTACAGACCTTAGGTAGCATTTTAAACTTTAAAATGCATTTGGAAACAATTAGAAAAAGGCTGAAGTGGCTTGTTTAGAAGTGTTTCCCAGCTTAGGCTAGCAAAGTTGCATCTGAACAAACCACAAAACTTCTGGAACTGAAGTTGAGATGTGTGGCCATAATGCACAGAAAACCAAATACAACATATCAGAGCAAACACCAACTGTAAACCATGTTGATTTGTTACACACTGCTTCTGTATATTGACTTAGTTAGAATTGTCTATCTAGACATAACTCAAGGCTGTACTGTACATTCTTTTTATTCATACGACTATATTTGGTGTTTCTCAGGTGTTACCCAGTTCTTTTTTAAGTGAGTATATATTATTAAGTAAAATAAGCCAGTGCAGAGATGAACATCTGGGAAGACCTTAAATGAAGGTCTGAAGCTGTTACTTTTCTTTTTTCTCAAATTCATGTCTCTCCTCCTCTTTTCTTGTGTCTTTGTTGAAGTCTTTATTGTATTGTGAAAACTCAGCTAATCAAAAATACATATACATTTTAGTTCCACCATCTCAGCTCTACACTCTTCCTCTGCCTTTTCTTTGTCTTCGGCTCTTCCTTGTGAAAAAGTATCAGATAGCAGAGGAGCAAGTTCTATCCTGTCTGGCTTACTCTCTCACTGCAAAAGGCAAAGGGCAGACCACACATGGTGCGGCCCCCAAGTGTGTTGAAATTGTCCTTCTTTGTCTTAAGACTGTACTTTGGAGGAAGAAGCACCATGATTTTTCTAGTTTTTGTACAAA
This sequence comes from Oreochromis aureus, assembly GCF_013358895.1. Classification (NCBI taxonomy): domain Eukaryota; kingdom Metazoa; phylum Chordata; class Actinopteri; order Cichliformes; family Cichlidae; genus Oreochromis; species Oreochromis aureus. Next base: position 13,671,408 of record NC_052958.1, on the reverse strand, counting down.
ATAGTGACCTTAACTAAAATCCACGATCTATGCTCTAATGGGACTTGAACTAGAGGAGAGAGGAAGGACACAAGCCAAACACCAGCATGGAAAAAGGTCAGAGGCCAGAAAGATTACAGCATTGTGTGAGGAACTGAATAAAATCGGGTGTCCAGCACAAAAGCTGAGATCATACCTGGCACATATTGCAATAACTGGATGAAGACAGGGGGAAAAAACCCCCCAAACAACCTGTCTGCGGCCTTCAATCTTTGGAAGATGATGGAAAACAGAAGGTGGTTTTGCCGTGACACGTGGCGGTTGTGGAGATGTGGATGTGTTGAGAAGATTTAACCTCTGACCTTATGCTTACAGGGTGGGTGTTTTGATGAAGTCTTCTGCTTTGATATAGAACGCTGGATCTTGTAGCTCAGTCCGACCTCCCTCAGGCAGCCTACAGTATATTTCTGCAGGCTCAAACGAGGGTCGGATTACAAACACTAATTAAAGTCAAAGGCAGACGCAAATAAAAAGAACAAGTTTCATGAAGACAGAAAAAATGATAGGACTTAGAGGTAAGAATAAGCTGAGAGCAGTCAAAAAAGAGATGAAGGAAGAAGACAGGTTTAAGGAAGAGGAGTGCAGAAAGCACATACACTATTACAAGTGGGATTTCAGGTAGCCTATAGCTTTATATATGTGTGTCTAAAAAAGAGATTGGAAGGTGGCCAGGATAATCTCTCGTAAAGAGGAGTCAGAAAGAAAGGTCAAATGCTCAGCATCAAGTTGTGACCTCAGCAGTGGGTTTTTTTCTTTTTAAATCATAGAGGATTTGCCAAAAACAAAAGAACAATGCGTTTCTCCAAGACAATAATAACCGTTCACAGTTGTAATTCTCTGGGCAGAAAAAAAGCTGATCTCTGTCTTAAAGAAAGCCACTGGCTGGATTCGTTCCCTTCATATCAGAGATTGCTTGAACACCATTTCCAGACATTTCAATGGCATTAAAAATGTTTGAATTTTTTTTTTTTTTTACACAGGCATGTGAAGGTTTGTTTGCCTGTGCTAACATATTCAGTGACGGGAGTGATGATTCATTGATCCGTCACTCACCATACAAACACACACATACGTGATCTGCTGCAGAGAGCTTGAGGCTAAATATATGCTCTATTTCATCTCTCTGTATTTACTGTGTCTCTCTGAATTTTGGCAATCTACCAAACATTCATACAACCTGTTCACTGTGTCATTTTTTCCTTTAAAACTTACATTTTCCAGGGAGTCTACACCATTTACATGTACTGCCTCTCTTACACGTACTCTACCTCTGCTAGTGGGTAACAAAGGGTTATGCTGAAAGTCACAGACTTTGTAAAGTACGAATATGCGTGATAAAGTTAAAGGCAAACATTTAATATTGTTGCTAAGAGGCTAGTTTAGGTTATATCATTAAGTCTGGCCAAGTATGACAGATGGATATTGGGTGTGGTTCAAGCAAGAAATGTAGCCTTGGGTGATGTCTAGATGAACAACTTGTTTAAACACCTTTCCTTTTCAATGTTTAGAATGATTGTCATTTTATCAACTGTACTTTGACAGCAGTGCTGATTGAACCTGGGTTTAATCTGGCTACCAGATCGCTGCTTATCATATACTGAGTGCCTGAGTACTGTTTTCTTTTAACTTGAAGTGCATATGTGGTGGTCACTATTCCTGTTCTTGACAATAAATTGGAAATCCGTAAAGTCCATTCGAACATTATCCTATTAGGTACTTAGCATAAGTCTTTAGTACTAGAAAAAAAAGCTGTTTGGTATCACTTCAACTATCTGGCTAACCCCACATTTCTTTATATTTTTCTAAGAAAATGAGAAATAGCTGTGGTGATTGATTGAAACACGTTGAAACATAACTGGAAATACAGTATATTAAAGAGACAAACAGAGTTTGTGAAATTCGAATGACTTTGAAAGTCAGTATTTTGTATGACATTTATTCTTCAACATATCTTAAACTTTCTTAAGCAAGCTTTCTTGTAATTTTTGTAGTCTTCAGGAATAGTTCTGCAGGCTTTTTGGAGAACATTCAAAGCTTTTCTTTGGATGCTGGTTGCCTATTTTTCCATTCTCTCTCAAGATGATCCCACCCCCCTAGGACCTGGCGTCCACATTTGTGGACATCACAGTTTGGGTTATTTAGACTAAAATACTCAATTTTGCTCTACAGGGGCCTGATATCCACTTACGAGGACATTATACTGCTACTGTTCTATCGAAATTTTAAACGAATATCCTCAAATGTGACTCTCATTTTCTTAGAAACAAAAATCAGGTAAAAAAAAAAATCTGGTAATTCTTTGTTTTTACATTCATCGGGTCCCAATATGCCCAAATATCAAAGAGAAATTAAAAATACATGCCGTGGAAGAGTTCGGGTCTTAGGAGGTTAAAAATGTTGAGGTCCAGGCTCTGGGGATGCCGATCTATGACTGATAGTGCTCCATTGTGTGTTTGTCTGTCAAGGAACAGCAGTAGTAGCTGTGTATAGAAATGTCTGCTGTCATAAAATAATGAAAACGGTTTAGTAGATATATTTTGTAAGAAGCTGGATGGAGTGCAGCCTTACAGCATTAATGAGGGGTATTCTGGTGGGAAGTTGCGGGTAAAGGAACATATCTTTATCGTTCCAAGATTTTATTAGCTTCTTATTGTGGCACTGCCACCAAAGTTGCTTTAATACTACATTCTGTGACAAGACAGATGTGTGTAACCTGCACGTAACCAATTCTGGGAAGAAAAATCTTTGTCATGTTCTCACATACTGAGAATGACCTTGAGTGTCGTTTGTGGTCAGCTGGACAGCAAACTCTGCTTCACCATAATGAGCTAAAATTTTGTTTCATTTAGAGAGCCAGCGCTCAGTACGTGTAATGTGGCTTGATTTACAAGTGGAGGGGGGACTGAATCGCTGCATGTGTAAAACTACAAAACCAGATGGCACAAAGTGAAATACCGGCACCATTGTGGTTCAAGTAGTTACATTTTTAAGGAAAATAATACAACAAATTAGGAAACCTTTGAATTCATGAAATAGTTTTTTCTATAATTCTACTGAATGGTAGAGCAAATATAAATAAATAATTGAACTGTACCTGTTCCTGCATTATAGATTTACAGCTTCTGTACACATTGGTGACATTCCCTTTCAAATAAAGTTTTGTTTTTCTGTCATTCTCAGTGACAAACCAACGGAAGTCCTTAAAGTGCAGGACTAAACACACAAATCCCATCCCAGGTTCTCTAAGTAATTCACCAGCAGTGAGGTGTAGGAGAGCTGTCATTACTATTCCTCTGAATGGAGTATCTCAGCTGTAATGGACAAAACAGACCCTCCACACACATGCATGCTCTCTGTCTCACCCACACACACGAATGAGAGTCGAGGCACCAGTGATGGCAGTGACAGGCAGACAATCGGGTTGTGGGTCAGCAGTACTGTGGGAAATGACCTTATTTGGTCCAATCAAAGCAAGGCTGTGTGTTGATACTTATTCATATGATAATTGCTGTGGAAGAATCCTGTCACTTTGGTTCACTGTTTGCACCCTTTCCTCTGAGCTACACACAAAGCTTGGGCCAGTCAGTTGCCAGCCTTAATGGTGAGATGGGTGCTGTGCTGCTGCACAAATAGTGAGTAACTGTGGCATTGGTAGTGTATAGAGGGAAGATGTCATTTTTGATCTCTTGGTAAAGAGGTTGTTCCTCAAAGTAGCCGATACTGTGGGTTTTTTTCATGTTCCTTGCAAATTAGTCCATATTAAGTTGAGCCACCTATCGTTACAACAATGCACACCCACACAAAGGTCTTTTCAAATAGATGTCTCTTTCATTCGGCATTTCACCTCAGCCCTCACATGAGACACACAGACGACGGAAACATGCTCAAGAAGTGTTTTGGAACACACGTCCAGCCAAGTTTACATCGCATCCTGTAATAGAGGAGAGGGATACGATGGAATGGGCAAACACAGCTGCCTGGTTGCTGAGCAGTGCTGTTAAAACATTAATAATTTTGTTTCTTAGGTTAAAAAGCTGCTCTGTACAATAAAGGAGAAAAAAGGACAAATAAGAGTTGATGTGCAGCAGAGATTCAGTACTCTCGGCACTGTTCAGGTATTGATTTATAAAATCATTTGCGTATTGTAGTTGCATTATAAATACCTTGTCACAAAGTTGCTGAAAGCTTTTGTATTAGAATATTGACTCAGTTGTATTACACAGTTTTAAATCGAAGAAGCTGAATTAGGTTAAGGAAATGCAATGTATGGCATAAAAAATGGGTTATCCATATGGAACTTTGGGAACAAATCAGTTTTAATTGATTTGATCTTTTGATATTTAACAAAACTTATTCTGCTGTGTTTTCAGTCTGCTTTCATGCTAAATTAAACATTTATGCATTCTGAATTTGAACCTCGAGGTTTAAAAGGGCATGCAAGGCTGGGCTGGAACTTCCACCTACACGTCCAGTCTTATCAGCACAACCAGAACTGAAGGCATTTTCAGAATTTAACCAAATCACAGCCTGTTCATTTCAGGTGAGCATTAATCAATTATGGTAGATGAATGTAGTGGCTTAGCTCAGCCAATGAGTAAATCTACAAATGTTTGATGTGCTGAGAAATCTGTGAAAATAAGGAACCTCACCATACTTTTAGGGGTACAGGTGCTTACCAGTGGGCAACACTCTTAGCTATTGTTATGTTCCCTTACAGTTTATACTTTACAAAAAGACAAGTCTTTAATCAAATGGTACCAAAAAGTATTTAATTATAATTTATTATATATAATTTAAACACTTGGAAATCGATTCACATTTATCACATCTTTATGTCTCTCACATCATCACCCTTTGTCAACTTCATCAAGTCACCAACACGGTGCTGTGAGCTGACAGGCCACTGATATAAAAGACAGATACAGATGCTTGCTATGGATTCAATTCTTTTCATTTTACTGTAAAGAATGATCATTTCAGAGTAAAACTAACTGATTTTATTTATTTATTTTGTATTAAGTCAAAGACTGATTTTTCTTCTGATTTCTTGCTAAAAGAAATAGTGCAAAAATGTATCATTTATTGCCTTGAAATAAAATATTTGCCCTTTTAGCCTTTGGAAATATAAAAATAAGATTGTTGTTCAATAATAATTATCCCTGGGGGGTAAATTGCACCTGTAGGGATAGAAAATGAACTTTACTGTTGTTTTTTTCCCTTAAAAATCTCACAGACAGCAATACTATTTTTGGAAAACAAAACCACTGACAGCCTGTCTGTAAACTGTATTTTAAATGGCAGGATAAATTTATCTCAACAAATGTACACTAATGTTTTTTAAAAAGCCAATGCATTTCTACTAAGGCAGCAGTTTTAAATTGACTATTGCAGCAAAAAGGGAGAACACTAGCAACGATGGCTACATTTTAGTGGTTTGATTCAGCAGAGTTTAAGCTCATTAGAAGAAAATACGCCCATCAGTTGGCAGGTGTTTTAATTTGGAACACCACAAAAGAACAATAAAAAACACTTTTCTGATCCAACGCTTTGAGGTAGAAAAGAAGGGAAAAGATTTTATCATTTTTAAGCCACACCAGTGTATCAAGGTGGTGTCATTAAAAAGGCAATAAAATATTGTGGTGGTGAGGAGGTCAAGCTGACCTATTGTTTTTCTTAGTTAATTACACAATTAACTTTTATTTTATCCAATTTGATTTGAGTTCATTGTGAGCTTAAACAAAAGCGTGACCAAAGCTGCTTTATTTTCTGCTCAACTACTAGCAACAGTTTCACAGGGTGAACACTTTTTTTGGCGTGTAATCTGTGCTGCTTTTAAATAATGGTGAAGGAATATAAGTGGCTATATTCCTTCACATCCACAAATCTGCAGTGGATACAGGGTTAACTGTGTGCAAGCGTCCCGCCTTGAATGGTTTTTTTTTTCAAAGTACAAATGGCCACTGGGTGTTTGAGAGACTTCATTAATCTTTCGTATGGGCCTGCATGTGTTTGGTGGGCATTTTTTTCTTTCCATTTCAGTCTGTTTTTGATTAACTGAGCTGAGGTGAGCAGCCAAGCAGCTCTCATGTCTGCCAACGAAGTTTGACCCTTCCAGAGCCGCTTGCTTTTAAACAGATATGTTAGCTGCCAAGCTTTATAGTGAATCAAGCTTTGAGAGCTACACAAATATTTTCCGCTCAACCTTCAAGTCATGGAAACAAAATGAAGCGTTAACACTGTGGTGTATTTACAGAGGCAGATGATCCACAAAACACTGTATGAGCTAAATACTACATGCAAGTGTGTCTCAGTGACAGCTCTATTAAATGTACCGTTAACGTCACAGAACACCAGACAATCTGTAGGCATTTAAGGGCTGTATGTCTTTAATACACATTTTATATTCCATGTACATGAGGCAAAACAACATTTTTCAGATATTGTTCTACCTTTGGTTGAAATTCATTATTTTGCCCACAGGACTAATATTCATCAATTCAATTACTATGTGTGCGTGTGATAATATTCATGGAGGACAAACCTTTCAAAACAATACAGCATCAAGCAGCCTGGGATACAGATAGGCCCAAAAGTGTTTGACAAAGAAACTATTTTTTGTAGATTTGAAATCAGATAATCCACATGTGATTGAAGTGCAGACTTTCAGCTTTAACTTAGGGGGGTTTACAGATTTTTTTTAGGTTAACTGTTTAGGAACCAGAGCCAGTTTAATGCATTTCCTTTTTTCAGAGTCTCAAAAATAATTTGACAGGAGAGACATGAAAACTTCAGGAGTGGGCAAATCAAGAAGAGGGAATAGTTAGATCAGTACCACCAAAAGGCTTGAAAGACCACAGAAGATAACTAACGTGCACAATGTCAGATTTTCATACTTAAAAAAACAACTTCACAAACTCAAGAGATCTCTTGAAGAAATAGGTGTATCACTGTAAAGGTCTACAATGAAGAGATAGTACCTCCATGGATGAAATACAGAGGGTTTACAACCAGGCGCTAACCACTGGTTACACTAAACGTCTACAAGAGCCACACGATTATTTGGACAGACAAAACCAAGATTAACTTGTCCCAGAATAATGGAGAAGGAGAGAAACAGCTTATGATCTGATGAATAACATATCATAACACATATCGATGATGTGACTGCTGATAGAAACAGCAGGGAAGTGTGAAGTATCCAGGGCTGCTCAAATTCAGTCCATAATATAGCATTCTTTTATTAAATACAATACTGAATACAGATAGACCCACAAACAAGCGGCAAGTGAAGTTAAGTTTTTTAGTATAAAAAGGTTTAATGGTGGGTGAAATACAAACAGCAGCAATAGCTTTATCTAGCAGTTATTTTTTTTTTATATCAAACATTTATTCCTTAAATGTATGCCTTTAATTTTTTCCCCAAGAAGCAGCACATTAGACACGATCTCTAATGGTCTGAATCCAATGATGGTAATTCACTGGGATGTTCCAGTAATCCATTATGGCAGAAGATATAGTCAGCATTTCGTGAGGATGGGTAAACCACAAAAAGTATTTCTGACAGAAATACTCACATCACATGTCAAATAAGCATGGCATTGCACTTTGCAATTCATCCCAGCACAAGAATTAATGTTTGCGTGCGAAGATTTGTTAATTTCCTCTAGTAAACATGTTTAAAAAAACATGTCGGGAGTAAAACACTAGGAGCATATGAGGCACGATGTGCAGAATTCTTACTAAATGAATTATTCAATGACCAGTGAAGATGTACAAACCGATTACAACCACATTACAAATTCAAATGTTCCCAGCAGTCCATTTTGATGTCTGTCCAAACCAAATTGAAGGGAGTGTCCAGGACTTCTGCACCATCTGTTTAAACTGCCCTGTCAGTCTTTCTTCCTAAGAGCTGGTGAATCTGTCCTAACATTTCAGTCTATTCTTAACAGCTATCATGAGATGAATTAGGTAAAGATTTGATGTGACTGAAGGGAATGTTGGCGCAGTTGATGCATGAATGGTGTTTATAACCCAAAACTTGGCTTGTTAAGGTTAGATATCAAAAGAAAGCAAGGCCGGGATGGATCAGGCTACAGATTGGTAGATTTATAACATTTTTCCTTAGGTGTGTTTTGTAAAACTGGAATTGGTCCTGTTGCACAAGAGCAGGCACTGCCAATGTGTATTAGCTTTGAAGCCATCCATCAACAAAACGCTGATTTTCAGATGCTAACTAATAATAATGCCATACATATTGCATTGCTTTGTCTCGCCATGTCTAGCTTACTTCTTTCTCAAATATTGCATTAACCTATTTTGTATAACTGCAGTATTTATTCACACAAAATGTAGATTAATACTTAGAAACCTTGGAAAATAGTAGCAGTATGAGAGTTTTAGTGGAAAAGAGTGGCTGTAAAATGGGTGATGTATTCAGCAGGCAGTCCAGGGCTCTCGAGTGTCATTTGGTAAGGCTGAAGCAGAAAGTGTGTGCATGGGAAACACATTAACAGTCAAACCCTGCCGTGGCATTGTCAGCTTAGAATGGGAGAGACAATCCACCTAATAAGCACTAGTCTGTGCCTGACTGTCACTGTATATGTTTAAAGAGTGTTTATAGCTGTAAAGAGCTCTAATATAGTGATATTAGGAAAACATTGAGTTCTAAGTTACCGAGGATGTAGTTTTTTAAAGTAATTCATCAGCTGAAAACACAGAATATGAACTTACAACAGGACATAATGAGCTAAGTTTGGGTGTTAGTCAGCCAACTCTGTTACTTTGGAGAAAACACATCTGCAAAGTAATGAGATAAACAGATGCTGACACACATACACAGACACACTAATGGATAGTAGTGTATTGAGCAATATTTAATGCAGCAGTCCAACAGAGATCCTGTTTGACCGGCGCACATGTGAATGTGGGGTCAATTATTTCCCAAAATGTCAAATAACTTTAGTATTTTTCAACATAGTCCAAATAAAGCGTTACATGAAATAGAGTATCTTCAGCAGCATCGCCAGACAGTGGAGGGCAGATTATAAACAAGCTGTCAGCAAGATAAGACTAAAATGTTCCTGAATCTGAACAACAGGAGGACCAAACACAGCAGGATGCTGATAGAGAAAAACACTGTTTGTGCAAAGAAGCCAAATGGCTGCAAACATGATTACAATAAAAATGGAAAAATGTCGCACTGCTCCCCTCAGGTCAAAATCTTGGGCAGCTCATTCTCATTTGGTTCAGAGTATATACTGGAACACTGCTTTGTTCAAAAACAGCTGGTTTTTGTCAACAGTTTTAGCTTTGCACACACTGGGAGCCTCACTCTGACTCAAAATCCATCCACTTCACACCAAAACTCACCAATTGCTGTCTGATTCACATAGAACTAGAGAAAGGTCAGTGACGTCTTGGCAACTTGGCAAGTGGATGCTGTTGGTTGCTAGCTGTTGCTAGGTGAAATTAGTTGGAAAGAGGGTGCAGCCCTAGTAGCCCTTTTGTACTAGTTCCTACTTGATGTAGCTCAACTTGACACAGTTTTCATCATTTTCCATTACCACCTAATGAGTTGTTATAGCAACGTCCCAAAATGTCATTCGTATGGAACATGAATGCTACAACAAAGGAGGATGTCGAGTTGATGGTATACTTGCTGCTCGGTGTATGGCTTTTTGTCATACTTGGGACCACAGTGTTGTTTTTTGTGTATCCATTTCCCTCATTGCAAGCTTTCAAAATGGCATTTTTGTTTTTTTCCTGAAGGACACGCCCTAATCAAGTAACACTAGTAACTAGCCAATCAGTTGCATGCATTCTATTGATTTAAAAAAAATTATAATAATTGTCAAGAGATTTATTCTAAAGACACTTCTTCAGCTAAGAGTCTAAGAGGAGAATTTATACTTTATTTATACATAAGAAAAATGAATACATTTGACGTGAGCATGTGCATATGTGTGTGTGTGTGTGTGTGTGTGTGTGTGTGTGTGTGTGGGAGGTCAGAACTGCTAGTTTGACTTCTTCCTATCGCTGTGAGAAGACTCAGATACAAATATCAGAACATGTTTTATAAAGAACAATCAGTCCTGAACAATGAAAAGAACAACCAGTTCTAAGCAAGGAAATGATCATCATGCAGCATTCTATCACAAGCAAACTTGTATCATTAAAAGCTTATACTGACTAAAACATACAATTTTCTATTGACAATCCCTCCTGTTGTCAGTATAACCTTTAAGTGAGATATCAGTATGTAACATCTTGTTGTACATTTTCTGTCACATCATCATTAATCACACAAAGTCTTCACATTCCAACAGGTCGGGGTCATCACCATCATCATTTGTCACGGCAATGTATGCAGCTACAGTGGAAACGATTATGCGGTTAATCATGAGTTTTAGACATGGCAGGATACATGTTACAAAACACAAAATAAAAGTAAAAATACTCCAGCTCCGATGAGTAAGATAAGATAAGATAAAACTGTATTAATCCTATTAACTGTAAAATTCGGTTTCCAAATAGCACAGCACCGACAGAAGCTACAGAATGTGAGCAGAATACTATATATACACATATATAAATACAGAGACATATATATAAATAAGAGTATACAAAAGGTAGAAATAGAATAAATACAAATACAAGGGAATTGCAAGTATTTCAAGTATTGAAGTCTACTGCACCGTTGGTTATTAACAAAAAGTATTGCACAGTGAAAAGGCAGTAGTAGTCTTTTTAGCACCTGTAGCCAGGAGCCAGTGTAAAGCCAAGAAAACCAGTCACTTGTATTACTCACATAGTCCTGATTTTGGGCCTGCTGGATCTGTCTCAAGGCGTTCGGGGCGTCAGTCATGTTTGATGAGTGTACATTGTCTGGTATGTAAGTGCAGCAGGTGTTGTTGAAGAGGACGCAAAGTCCCCATTTCTCTGCTAGTATCATGTCCAAAGCTACTCGATGTTGCATCACTGCGATCCGTAATGCATTGATTTCCTGATTCTACTATTCGTTGATCTTGCACGAAGCGTTCAAGAAGAGTCCAAAGCGGTAGTCCAGAGTTTCGATCCTCAGCATGTTTTTTCCGGTTCCCACCCAGGGGAACAATGTGTGGAGTACTTTCTGTCCGGTAGTCCACAATTTGAATTCCTCAGATACGTTGCTTCGGGTCATGTGGTTGAAGTTTAGGGAACGTAGATCTTCTTTTCTGGCGTGCTGTAGAAGTGATGTTTACTGCGGTCATCCTGAAAGTGTGGTCTGACAGGAATATAGGAGCACATGTTCCTGTCCAGCCTGGGGGCAGTATGAAATATGCCCGTTGTCCACATAGCTAGGCCATTCCTTGCACCCAGTACGTGCCGTTAGAAGGTCCACTCATATTCACAGGGGCGCCCTCTCCGTGGACTGCAGTTTGGACGCAGTTTGTCGTGTTTCCAACGGGTGTGTTACCTTTCTCTTGTTGATAACACATGGAGTGGTTCTTCCCTGGGAGTTGGTCCAGAAACACTGGGAAGTGGATGGATGTATTCCGGTTTGTCACGTTGAAATCGATCCAGAAGAGTTGATCACATGTTCCATTACTAAGTCCAACAGCATGTGGGATTGTGTCGCTGGTGATGATTCAGCTGTGTTGGAATCCAATGCCAGCGAAGCTGGCTGCACACTTTGCTTGAGTGTTGTTCATATATTCACCATATAGTGTGGGGTGTGTTGATGTGCTGGGCATATGAGAACAGACATAACAGTCTGTATTTGCCGATTCCGCCTTGGTCCTGTTGTGGATATAACGGTACCAGGCATTGTTCATCCAAGGGTGGATGTGGTCTTGCATCATATCTCTTAGGTGCGAGTTGTCGTGCGTCCATCTTTTCTGTCTGCCTCGGTTCAGCTGTTGTTGGTGTCAGCTGGGGTCCTGTAAGGGTGAGCGTCGTAGTCAAGGTAACCAAGAGGGTCCACCTTCCCATGGTTGTACACACCTGCACCTGGCTGCCCTAAAGTTGATCGGATGGAGATTGGAGTGCGGGCTTACCCTACGGGGGCCCAATCAGCACTGCCCCCCCTCACCCCCGAAGCAACCAAGCGCGAGTGAGACTTTCCTTTACTAGCTGATTTCTGTGGAAGAAGTGGAATCCTCGGGGACCTCAACTTTTTTGCAGTGGCTCTGATGTATCCAGGAGGGTCTCTCCGCTATTTTGCAGGCACTTGGTATGGACCCTCCCACCGTGGCGAGCTCCAACTTTTTCTTTGGAGTACTCGGACAAGGATCCAATCACCTGGCTTCAACCTGCAAGAAATAGGTGAAGAACAGTCTTGCGGCAGTTTATTGTTCAAAACAACTTCTCTGTTTGTCAAAATTGTTGGTTTCTAATAAGGACCATTCCTTGGATCACCCTCCTGATGAGCCATGGCTTAAAACCATGGCTCACTAGAGCTGACTGTTTTGTGTAATGATTTGGGAAGAATGGGCTTTCCTCCTATTTTCAATATGTCATCAGTGTCTAGTACTGCTCCGTGTTTTAGCCATTGTTTTCTGTTCTTTAGGTGGTGCTTTTGTTCGTCCTGCAGTACAGACAGTCGAATGGTGTGATTTTCATGAGTTGTTAATAAGACTGTGGTTTTTATGGCTGCTGCTGTTTTTTCAGCTTTGTCAGCAAAATTGTTTCTCTTTCTAATTTCAGAATCATCTTTCTGATGTGCTGAACATCAGAAGCATATTGCTAAATGTCGTATCACATGACGAGTTTTCTCCCATGTAAACAGATGTGTGCCATGATAAAATCTTCCTCCACACACTAGAAACAAGAAACTAATTTCAACCCTCTGTTACGTTTTATTATTATTATTTTATACTTATACTTATACTTATATACTTATTTTATAATCCAGTCATTTTTCAAATCTAGTATCAATCAACTAATTTGCATATCAGCTCATAATGCGCTAAGTTGATAGGTCAACAGAAATGCACGTTCAAAGAGAATTTCCTTCATACAGTAAATTACTTGTTTTGCATCAATCAAACAGAAAGCATTCCACAATTTATTGTATTACCAACTAAATTTATTGTCTGATTACTGCTTGGAGTCTTTATTTATACATAAGAAAAATGAATACATTTGACGTGAGCATGTGCGTGTGTGTGTGTGTGTGTGTGTGTGTGTGTGCGTGTGTGTGTGTGTGTGTGTGTGTGTGTGTATGGGAGGTCAGAACTGCTAGTTTGACTTCTTCCTATCGCTGTGAGAAGACTCAGATACAAATATCAGAACATGTTTTATAAAGAACAATCAGTCCTGAACAATGAAAAGAACAACCAGTTCTGTGCGTGTGTGTGTGTGTGTGTGTGTGTGTGTGTGGGAGGCCAGAACTGCTTGTTTGACTTCTTCCTATCGCTGTGAGAAGACTCAGATACAAATATCAGAACATGTTTTATCTTTATAAAACATGTTCTGATATTTGTATCAGTCCTGAACAATGAAAAGAACAATCAGTTCTAAGCAAGGAAATGATCATCATGCAGCATTCTATCACAAGCAAACTTGTATCATTAAAAGCTTATACTGACTAAAACATACAATTTTCTATTGACAATAATTTTCTACAAAATTTACCACAGATATTGACATGCCAACTCCAACATGAGTCCTTTGACTGAGTAAAATAGCCAATATCTAGCCAATATCTAGCTACTATCCCTCTCTATATTTTTGCTAGCAGTTATAGACTTGAATTAGCTAATTTTCATTCACTAAAATCGACCCCTTAATACTAGTCCTTTTTGGAGAAATTTTAATATGACTAACTAACAGATAATATCACTTTCTGTGCCTTTAATTGTACTAACACCTTGCAAAAAATCCCTGCTGAAGTCTTTTTCACTTTCAGTTGAAGTATAGATCTATGTGGTACACCCAGTCTACAGGTGCAGCTTGCAAACCTCAAAAGCTAAAAGTTATCGCCCTCACTCCACCTTTTTCTGTGATTTTTTTTTCAGTGCTTTTAGTAGTTGCCAAAAAAAGCAAATACATGCTTTTCCTAAAATATCTGATTATTTCTCTAAAGCTATCCTCCGGCTATCACGTTTTCCAGGTCTACGCCCACAGCTTTAAAGTCTGGAATGCAGTTAGGACTTTCAAATACCTTCCCTTCATTTGGCTCTGACTTTGACATTGTTGGGAACCTCAGACTTGGGTTTCTGTGTGTTTGCCATGACTAAGTGTTCCTACCCAGTTATTGCCAACAGACCACTACAGGCCCTATTGATTTTATCACCAACTTGGGCCAGTACTGGACATAACTGGTGCAACTTTTAGCAGATCCAGTGGAAAATTCTTGAACATCACCACAACATGGAAAGAGTCTTAATCTATTCATAGAACCTAATAACTGAGTGTGCTCTTGGAACAAAGAACAGTTACTTTAAAGGAGCATCATGGTGTTAAATCTTGTTGTGTTGCTTTTCATTAGTAATTATTCTGTAACAGCTGTACAGTGTCTTTAGAAACTTTGTTTGACCTATTTCCTGCCGATTTTTCAGACACGTCCATAAGAAAACACTTAGATATGTTATGTCTCCACATTGTCCCTCATGAGCCATCACAGTGTCCACACCCTACTGTGGCAGCAGCACCATGTGGGCTTTTGTAGAATAGTGGGTCAACCATCTATCTTCACCAAGAATTCAGGCCAGATGAAGTTCAAGTACCAACGTGGATTGTAATTAAACAGAGAGGAATTGTCTCTTCACCAGACAAAACACTTCCTTTGTATATGTTGGATGGCAGTTCCCAACCAGAATGACAGTAAGACAGACTAATGGCGATGTTTGCCTCCTGAGAAATGTTTTTCTGTTCTATCCACATTTATCATTCAGTGTGCCAAAAGGAGCAGCAGTCCAACTTCCCATTTTAGCTGTTTAAGTTTATTTCATCGAGGTGTGGTAGGAACATGTACTTTGTTACTGGACCAGATGTGACAGAAAAAGGAAGAAAGTGAAAGAAAACACAAACATTGTTGCTTGCTACTTCAGTGGATAGATTTTTTGTTAATTTTACTGTTTATTGCTAGTACAACTGACAAAATAAACTGCTGTTTGTACGTTTTAGTTTTGAAGGAAGGAGTCCTCTATTTCTGTTTTTTTTTAATGAGATATGAGACGTTTACTTTTCACTCCCAGTTCCTCAGTAACCTCATAGCATAACTATGTAAACATATCCTATCTCACTTACTGCTTCACACACGTCAGCAGTCGTAGATTGCCCAAATCACATGGGATAGAAATAGAATTGGCGTGAATGCTTGATATTCCACGGGAATGCATTTCAGGTGATTGGAAAAAATTGTACAGGAACTGAAGAAAGCATTCACTGAAAGACGGAAAATGCTTTCAAGTACCTGTCATGTGCAAAACACATGTTAAGGTCAACTTCAAAACAATGATGAATATTGTTCCATTTGTCTTTCATGTGCAGGGGAGAAAGCTAAGTTGATTTTCGAAGAAAGGACAATACAGGCCGAGAGGAGAAAAGGATTAACACACAAAAAGAGCGTTGGTGAAGCCAATTAGGTGTTGGCCACATCTGTTCTTTCCCAGACTCTGATAATTTATCCGTGGTTAATGGCAGACCGGCTATCCATGGAACGGATGAGATGTGGTCAAAGTTTTTCCCAGTATTCTCATGAAGCTTTCCAAAGTGCACTGAACGCTCTCAAAAAAGGAAAAGAAAAAAAACCACCTCTCTTTCATGGAGTAATTCACTCTAGGATGAAATGAAATGTTCTTGGAGTGGCCATGTCTGATCAGCTAAATGCTGCTGCAGCAGAAAACCTTTGGCAAAGGTTCAGAATTCTGTTTCTAAGTCTAATCTTGTACTAATAGAGCCCATCATTTCTGTTGCAGAACCTCTGCCTGACTGATTGAATCTGGATATTTTACCAGCAGCCCAAAAGATCCTTCAGTTACTCTTGGATCAGTTGAAGTTTACTCTAGAGTCTGCCCCCATTCTTTCCACATACTTCACATTTTCACATCCAGGTTTGCATAGCTTTACAGTGTCTAGAGTCTACTGATGGGAAAGATGACCACACAAAAACAAGGGTGTAGTCACAACCACTTTTCCACCTTTAAAATGGTCTGTATTAGTAACCCTGGCAATGAAAGTCTAATGTCAGATATGCAGGCTTGCTTTGCCAGCCTGTAAAGTATGTCCCCACATGGCAACCAAATGCAAGTAGAAACTCCTAACACAGTTGACATAATTATAAGCAAGTCATATTATTGAACTAAGTGAATAAATTTCCCAGGTATGTGCATCATGAGAGCCCCTTGGACCATAGAGTTTCGGGTGATTGATGGCTTTGGAGCTGAGTCACAGAACATCATGTTTTCATTAAAACGCAAGAAAATTTGGAAATGTACTATAAGAGCTGATTAGAGTAAGAAGAAGATAATTTAATGTTGTGTCCTGACAGACACAGTGGTCTTTTTTCTGCAAATATCGCTCTAAAATTCCCATTTCTTAATACAGACAGGAATTCTAACAACAATGAACGACTTGTGTGGTGGGATTTT
Source organism: Oreochromis aureus (assembly GCF_013358895.1). Lineage (NCBI taxonomy): Eukaryota > Metazoa > Chordata > Actinopteri > Cichliformes > Cichlidae > Oreochromis > Oreochromis aureus. The sequence goes on along the minus strand of NC_052958.1, from coordinate 13,654,792 downwards.
CCAATTTCCAAGCAGAGATAACTTGCCAATGTCAGCATAATTATCTTTAGACTGTTGTATAAAGGCTCTAGACAAGCTTTGCTGAAGTCTGAAGCTGGCAACTGCAGAAAGTCTTTGATAGGCAAGAGCATAATGTTTCAAAGACAAGACATTTAAAAGCTTGGGTTGAACAAAAGATTGCATTGTTTGCGTCACAGAATTTGCAGTTTTTTCTTTTGAAGATTTTTCCATTCTAGGGATTCAAAGTCAGGACATCTCAACCTCTGCCTCTTCAGTTATGACTGTTTATAAAGTTTGTAAAGCTCAAGCACAAAGAGGAAGCAGTTCTCTAAGGAAACCAAATCTGGTGTTGTTTCAGACACTAGTCCTCTTTTTATCTGTATTACAACAAGAATATATATTATCTTTCTGAAATTACACAACACATGTAGCACTCACTACAAAACTGGATCTGAACCACATCAAAGTCACAGTCAGGAAGATTCACTGATTCATCGGTGTTAGCTGTTCAGAGATCCAAGTCACCCACTGGGGTGTTTTCCCATAATCCTTCTGTAGTTCTCTGTGAGACACATTGATGACCCTGGCAGAGAAAAATGGGCAGATGTTAAAGTTGGCGGTAGTATTTTCACACAAAAACATGGATGAAATATCTGATTTAAATAACAGTCATTGAACTGTTGTACAACTGAAAATATCTGGCAACATACAAGTCACTGTTTCACAATACCTGGCACAAACAGTTGACTGGTCCATAAATCTTTTTTTAAAATATGCTAACTGGAGTTGTTTCTTTTTGGTAACGTAACTGTTATAGTTTGCATATTCTTTACTTGGATTTGGGATTTTAAATTTAGATGTAAGACTTTGTTTTAATAATTGTATATCGTAGTGCTGTCATAAAAACAAACAAACAAACAAATGAACAAAAAAGCATGATGGTAATCCATTTTTGTGTGGAAATCTCCGTTGTTATTTAGTTTTTTATGGAAAACAAAACAAGAGAAACTATTGCTCACCTTTTTAAATGGTTCGATTTGTTTCTTGAATTTAAATCTAACTAATTAAACCCGGATGAATAACTTTGTTTCACTGTGGAAAATCAGAGTTCAATGTCACAAATTTAGTGCATCTGTTTTCTATGTAACAGCTCATTCTTTCTGGGAAACTCTGCCCCGGATCGAGGAATTAAGTGTATTATGTTGTTGCCAAATGTTGTTTCAGTCCCTGCTGATGCAGCAGGACAAGGGATACTTTGAAGAAGGGACCAAAGTCTACATGACCTTGATTAGGGTGACAGTGTCAAGTGTAAGAAAAAATTTTTTGCTTGTTGTTTTCTGAACATTTGGCTAAAAATTGTGCTTTAATGCATCTAGACTGTCAATAATGCATATGGGTTACAACAATAACTTTGGCTGGACTGGCCACCCTATTAGACACACCTCTTCAAGTCTTTGCTTGTTCAGTTAAATAACTATTCAGCCAATCACATGGCAGCAACTCAATGCTCAAACTGAATATCAGAATGGTGAAGAAAGGTGATTTGAATGACTTTGAAGCTGCCAGATTGATATTTCGGAAACTGCTGATCTGCTGGAATTGTACAGCACCAGGAAGGAGAAAGTAGCCAGTGAATGGCAGTTCTCTGGAGGAGGATAGCCAGTCTGGCAATATGACAACCCATGTCATGACATTTATGGTTCCACATCACGACAAAGCATGTAATAGATACGCTGGAATATACTTAATTTGCTATTTGCTCACTACCAACATAATAGCTCTAAATATATTATCTCCCCTAGCTGGTAATGCAATTTCTGCATGCAGCAATGAAACTACTGCAAGGGTGTCCATCTCACGCTTTGCCTCTCCAAAACTTGAAATGAACACACATGTAAACAGGCGTGTCTATTGCATGTTTTGCCGTGATACTGGGTTGGATATGAAGGCAACAGTAACTTAACCATTTATTACAACCAAAATATACAGAAGACCATCTCTGAATGAAAACGCTTTGTACCTTGAAGCAGGTGTGCTACAGAAAGTACCACTCCTGTCCCCTAGAGCAGCGGTCCCCAACCTTTTTTGCCTCACGAACCGGTTTATGCCCGACAATATTTTCACGGACCGGCCTTTAAGGTGTTGCAGATAAATACAACAAAATAAAACTAGTACCGGTACCAAAAAAAAAGAAGATTTATTCATAACACACGTGAAAAGACCCAGGAAAACCGAGTTAACGATAAAAACGATAACAAAATAACGCTGAAAACCGATAAAAACCCTGAAAACCATACATTTCACACCTGAGCCTCAACTCTCGCGGCCCGGTACCAAACGACTCACGGACCGGTACCGGTCCGAGGCCCAGGGGTTGGGGACCGCTGCCCTAGAGCAGGAAACCGACTTTACAATTTATACCAAAACTGTAACCGTAATACCTGGCCTTATGAAGCCGATTTATATTGCGACATTCAGATGATATGGTCAGACTGCTTCCATGTTGGTGGAAACAATATGAAAGCATTGATCCATCCTGGCTTGCGGTTCAGGCTGCTGGAGGTAATAAAATGGTGTGAGGGATATCAATTGCCACAGTCTACCCGAGTACTGTTGCTTTATGATCCCAGTACAAAAATTAATTAATTAATTAATTCATGTCACTAAACTACTCCATAATCACTATATCTCAATCCAACAGAGCACCTCTGGGATCTGATGGAACAAGAGATTCATCAAGGATGTGCATGGATTGTGGATTTTTTCCAGCAACCTACTGAATGTATGCCATGAAGAATTAAGGCAGTTTTGAGGGCAAATGGGGGTCCAACTTAGTACTAACAAGATGTACCTAAGAAAGGGTCCAGCAAGTGTATAAACACACACAACGTTTTTATGGATTGCAAGGAAATTAATCATAGAGTGTATGGCAATGATTATTTTGGGGTCTAAATGAAATATTAACATGAATACTTGATAGATTGCCATGATATTTGTAACAAACATCATTTTTCTCCCAAAAGTCAGTTATAATGTACGTGCTAATCCTTGTCTTTTCTTTATTGGGTTCAAATTTATAACCTATTTGATATTTTATGAGAAAAATACATGCAAAACCAATTAGGATGCTGCTCAAGTACAGCTTTGAGTATGGTTATCCTTAGTCTTTCTCACATAAAAATAGTAGACTGCCACTTAGACTATAAGTGCCAATAATAACACTGCAGGGAACACAGATAATGTGTGAATCATTTCTGCCAGTCACTCTTTGACTTTAATGTCTTCTATGAGCGATGAACTGATTATTGAAATCCAGCCAACTCATTTTGCTAACATAATCAGATGATCTCATTTGTCAGTCATGTTTTTGTTCGTGCAGTGGCACATTTGTTAATCTCACCGAAGTGTGCGATGGAGATAAATTAGCTATGACAGTGTTTTTGAGCAAGCACCCATCGTGTGTCTATACACACCGCTCTACTCTACGTCTGCATCACATCGTCATGTGTTTAGACTTGCCTCTTATTTAAAACATCCCATCGTCTGTCACAACCCCCACTGCTGACATCAAAGCTGTGTAATACCTGCTGATAATGAACTTACCTCTAATTTAACATCTTGTCGCTAGTGTTACTAATTTACTTCACAGCTGTTAGATTAGAGGCAGAACAGGAAGTGGAGAAACAGAGTTGTCAGATGTTTTAATGCTGGGTGATGATTTGTGGTGTCAGGTGATTTGTTGACTACTGTTTGAATCTATTTGGGTCATGTAATATAGTGCTGTTGTGGATTAGGTCCAGAAAAATGTCACTAAGTGGCCTTGGAGAGTTCCTAGTAGTTCTTTCCCTACTTGCCCTTTAATAACTCAACTGGCTTTGTCTGTCTTACTTTCTGCTCATTGACATTCAAAACAGACATCAGTAAAATTGGGGTGGGGAAACGATTTCTTAGGTAATGTCTGCTAGCATGGAAAACCCCATGTTCTACTTGATCTTTATTTATTTAAAGTGCCAGCTGTCACTGTTTGGCTTTTTTTAGCCCATGATATTTCTAAGGTTTCTTTGAATTACTTTTTCTTTTTTTTGGCTTTTTGCGACCTGATTTGCCTCAGTCAAACGTGTTTGAAGCCCATGTCAAAAGCCAACACACAGGAAGCTGGAGAAACAAACGACATGCTTCCTGAGGGTGACCTGGTTTATAGATTTCCCATGCTGATGGCAGACATATGTTTCAGGACCAATAAAAAAGTGAGACACAGAAGATCACTGGAACCGTAAATGGATTGATGGGTTGCCGAGTATCATGATCGGCACAAATCTGCTCATTCAGTGATCTTTACATGACTCAGCTGCTAAAAGTGGGTCCCCTAATGAAGTCTTTAAACTATATTACAAGCACCAAGTGGAATGCCATTGCATCCTGTCTGTGGTTTTGACTTGTTTTCATTTACTTTACACCTGAAAGCTCAGCGGGTTTTCAATTTAAAATGAGTAATTTTCCAAGAGTCGGGTTTAACCTTTGACTCACCAGCCTAATGATCGAAACCCAAAACTGAACCAAGCGAAAACACAAAAGTCAGTTCAGTCAGATTCCAGTTCATGAACTAAATGTGAGTGTTAGTGCCTCTTTACTGAATTAGAGGCCTGAAGGCAAAGGTGGATTCTTAGGTTGCTTTGTGGGCTTTGGTGAATATATTATCGCTGCTGATGTAGAACCAAGCACAACAGACTTCTGAGGGACCTAAAAAGATGGATTTAGACCACAGAAATGTAAAAAATGTAGCTGGGCTTCAGAGTCAAATATTTCCGCATTTGCATTATAATATGTATTTAAATCTCAATTTATTTATCATAGTTATGGGACTGGTCTGAGACCAGGATTAAAAGATTACAAGAGGTAAAGCCATGTGACATTTGGAAACAAAATATGTGTACATATGTAATAGGTGTATGTTTCAAATTGCATATTTAGCTGCTTGCAGATGCCCTTTCTAACATGAAGCACACAGCATGAAATAGTCTAGGTTGGTTGCATTCGAAATACTGGAAATTCTCAGTATGGTTTTAGGTAGGGTACCGCCTGGTTAGAGCAAGCAGAAGGCTGTGCACATGGCACCCATTCTCTTGGTATTGATCCAAGTGAATGTACCTGTAATATTCTCACATGGACCTTCGACTGGTGAGCTGGCAACTTAAAGAGTTTAATCTGGGTCAGATATTTTAATTTTCCCATGCATCTGCATCAGATAATACAAATGTTGGAAGCTGCAGTATTTGTGTGAAAGTGGCTTATGGTTGGTTTGTACCTTATTAATGACTGTCTGACAAACACCAATTCCAGGAGGTCCTTTTGGATAAAAACCAGTTATCACTGTTGTAATAGTAAGCAATGATTAATGTCTTCAAACTTATTTCGATGAATGCATATGAAGTCAGACTGTTTATTGCTCCTCAAACTGGGAATGAGACAAACAGGGTGCTTTGATTGGCTCCGAAACCAGATTTACAGGGACTTAAAGTTGTGTGCTCCAGGAAATCCTGCAGGAGATTACTGGCTGGTGATTTTACAGTTTTCAAAAAACAGAACAGCTTGGAAATTGGACAACTTTACAAGTCTGTGCTGTCTCTACTTTTATTTGGAAAGATCATATGGATCACTTTAAAAAGGCTGAGGGAATATGTAAGATGCAATGGAATATGCTTAGTAATTATTGGCAGAGATAAAAGGGAGGAAAAGATCAAAGTTGTCCTCACTGTGAACAGAGAATAGGGACCCCTGATTGGCTCCATGCACGTACAGTAATTGCTATTTGCATGAATCCCTGTGCAAACACCTTCAAACAAATGGCCAGCTACAGGAAAGCTGGAAGCTAAACAGGCATTGACTTGATGATAAACAACCATCAAGTTTAATGCTAGGAGGCTGAGTTGAAAGATTTATTTTATGTGAAATGAATTTTCAACCAGCTTTTTAGGTCTGGGATAGAAACCGTAAAGAAGACTTGATAAATCTGGTTATTATGAGTGTGTTTCCTGAATACTTACAGGTTGGGAATAATTCACAGGCAATTATATTTCTGCATACTGCAACCCTGCAAAGTTTTTTTTAGTTAGAAGCCTGTGTCAGGTGGATTTAATGCCAGTAGTAAAATGTTAAATCAATGATGGCAAATGTAAGACACGTTTTCAACTGTAACAAAAAAGAGAAAAGGAAATCCTTTCCTGCTGCAAAGTTTCTTATCTCTTGTGTGACATTGCTAGAGACTCCCTCATCCCACCTAAACCACTCTGCTTTCTCAAAATGGCCAACAAATGAATTACTTTAGATAACATTATGTGGCCCATTTGGAGTGTAACGACTGCTTATACCACTGCGCTTTGCTTTAGATCAAGATGTTCGGTCTCTCTCCAGAAGATAAACATTCACAGGCCCCCTTGTGGAGCCTGAGTAACATATGTGGACAGTGTGTGCACACATGTGTTAGTGATGAATGCCCTGCAATGGGTGTCTTCATTAAATGTTCCTTAGTAGCTTTGTGTAACTAAAATTTGATGGTGCAGAGCAATTTAGCATTTTGTATATGTGCGTGTATGACTTCTGTGCTCATGCCTGTGTGTATTGTTAGTGCAGGCCTGAGGCAGAGGCATATGATGGGCTGTATTTGTGTGTATGTGTGTGTCTAGAGGTCCCTCTGGCTCCCATGGTTTCTCTCTGCATCGCCTCCTCCCTCACTTGCTGCCCTCCCTCTTTTACTTCTCCCTGCCTTCCCTTTCTCCGGGCTAACTCAAGCGCCACCTACCTTTGGCTTTTGAAATGTCACCGTGCTTGGACCGAGCTGCCATTTGAATCTCCACGAGGACTTTTATATTCTTTAAGATTACGTTTGAGATTTAGAACTGAGGTCGTGTTGGTCAATCTCACCTTCAGAGTGTGGGCTTAAGGTTAGAGTTAGGATTCATCTTAAGGTTAAGGGTTGACAGGGGTTGAATTATAGTGGAGTTGAGAGTTTGAGCTCGGCTTAGGGGATGAATTCAACCATTGGTTTGTATAGTGCCGAACAGTAAGATAAACAGAGAGAGAGATGGATGTGTATGTGTCTCTGTGTGTGTGTCTTTGTGCGAGACACCCTTAAACCCAGCACATATACGCAGCGAAAATTATTTCTTTATGTATGTCTTTCTTACAACTGCATTCAATTACTGTATGTGAAAAAGACCAGCCACAAATGATATGCTGTCAGTGTCAACCATCACTGAAACACTTCATCACTTCATTTATACGTATTCCATAAAATTGTTGCTGTAGCTAATAAAACTTTTAGCATAAAATATAAATCATCAGATATTTTATAAAAGTTTCATAAGTTTTACGAATACGGGAAAGGAAAAGACTGAACAGCTGAATAGTACCACAACTCAGTCCAGTCAGCCTGTCTGTTTTGTCTGGCTGGATCACATCTAGGGTGTGGTTTAATATCCTGTTCAGTCTGTTCTTTTCTGTCTTCCTATTCTCTCTTTTGTGGTCAGATTCCTCTAGGAGTTTCATGACTTTGGTCAGCATTAGAGTGAAAAAAGAAATTAAATAAATCGCATATTTTGTGTTCTCAGTCACAGCATTTGTACCTATGGGACTGTTTGAGTGAAATCTGTATATAAGTGTAAAATTGCAATGCTAAATTAAATAGACAGAATGTTTAAGTCAGTAAATGTGGTGTTGGGGCTTTAGTCAAATATTACATGATCGCTTTGCCTTATAAGTCATGTTTGAATGAAAAACAATCAGTGCAAAAGCTTTTCTTAATAAAGAATGCAAAAGCCCCGACTTTTACTACTACTACTACTACTACTACTCCTGCATTCCTCCTGTTAGGATAAGCTTAAATATCAGATAGCATCCAGCACAGGATACCGACGTACACAAATCTGCCAAATCAACCATCTGCCAAACTGCTTAAATGAGCACACGGGCTCAGACTGTGTCAAGGGAGCAGTTCACATAATCATGACGTATCTGACTCCCACACAAGTACTGAGAAGAAAAATGCATGCGCGCAGGCATGCACATATGCATAAATTGATATGCACTTTGGTTTAAAGGTGAGTGGGTGCAGGAACATAATGTGCAACAAAGAAAAAAAGTGAGTGAGATAGATGGAGGGAGAGAAAGGCACAAAGATATAAAAAGGAATAAGCAGGATGTCTAGAAGACCCAGGTAGATACGGTGGTGAGATTCAGGGTCAGGGTCCTGCTGGACCGTAGGGAGGTGCTGGTAAGCTCTCTGCTGCAGCCAAAGCTCTTCCCTTCTGGACACGCACTGAGCCAGTGGAGCCTGGATCCATTCTTCGAGCCCTCCCTCCTCTCCTTCAGCCTCTCTTCTACTTCTCTCCCCCCTCATCCCGGCTCTCCCTCTTGCCCCCTCCTCCTGCTCCTCTTTCCCAGGCCCTATGGGTGCAGTGCCACGTTGCTGACTGAACTTATTAGACTGAGGGAAAGAAGGAAAAGGGAGAAAAGTGCTAAGCACCTCCACGTGGGCTAATGCTTTTACCCCATTCTTGCCTTCTGTCTTACTTTTCACTAACAGAAAAGAATCCCCTTCTTCATTTATCTTCTGTCATGTATATTTTTTCCAGGCCTGTGGTCAGGTTGAATCCTCTCTAATTATTGCGAGTGAAATCCTAAACATATTTGCTTCGGAGTGAAAATCTTTTCATGACTCGTGCCCCTGTCTGTGTTTGTGCACGATGCTCACATTATTTAAGTTCCCATTCTAGTGTGAGCCTTAAAGCCGTAAATAACCTTAAATATATCATTTTCCTGACAGGATGAGCTTCCTGAAGCATATGCATTTAAACTGCCACAGTGTTGTATTTGTGCCAGGTAAAAACACATTTCTGTCTCTAGCTTTGCACACATACCCTGAGGCTGTCCTCATTGGAAACGTTCTTCTATACATTATTGCCATCTAGTGGCTAGTTTGTTAGGAATGCATTTACGTTTTTGTGGCCATGTATTTACCGTGGAGCAATTGGTCAACTGACAGGATAACTAAGACTGAACCTTTAAGCTGCCCCATCACACTGTCCTTGTTCTTTCACTAAGAACCAGAAAGCTGGAATGGTCACAAACTGGGAAAACCCCTGTTTAAGAGCAACAAACAACCAAATACACGAGCAAACGAGTTCTTTATTTTAACTTGTTTTTTAATTGAGTCAGACAAATTTACATGATAAAATGTTTTTGTTGAAGATTTGAGGAAAACAGACATCTAGTTAAGGAAGATGTTATAGTAGAGATGAAAAGCTGTAGAGAGTGTCACGACAATGGCATATAATCAGTAGAATCTTCTGTTTTTTATTCAGTGACTCATAAAACATATTGTTGATACATACAGAGCAAAGAATAGATGGTTGCAATCAGTGAGCTCACACTTTACCCAAAACAAACATGGATCCATAGGCCACAGAGAGTCTCTCATTGTCAGCATATCTGACATATTCACATTCTAGAAACTAGGACATATGAAAACAATGCTGACAATGTTAAAAAGAAAAGTAAATTTGGATCCAATATTTAAATTAAACAAGTCTACATACATTCAACATAATTGCTTTTCTTTTTTTTTAAATTTCTAATTCCAAAGCATTTTTTCCATGTTACCTTCATATAAGTAGTCTTAATTTAACTTTTAGCCTAATAAAACAAAGCAGCTTTTTTTTTTTTTTAAACCTAATTACTCTAGGATAAAATAATAATGTTTGCTTTAGTTGGTCATGGAAAAACTGCCAGAAATAAAAACTGTCAGTAATAACATGATGATTTGCATTCATACAATTTGCATTTGCAGTTCTAGGTATCTTAGGCTGCTCATACTGCATGCAAACAGATGTTTTCCTACCATATAAGGGATTTTGGGAAAAGCAGCCTGAGTCATAAAAATAGTCGGACAGTGAGACTTTGGTGGGTCACACACAATAAACTGAATTTCACACACAATAAATATTGTTTTTGAGTTTCATCATTGGTTTATCGTAATAGTGGCATTCACCACAGGTCTTGGATAAAACTTTCAAAGCAGGATTCAGTACTATAAACTTTTATTTCAATTGTATGCATAAAAAAAATCCAAGCCTATGAAACTTTTGAACATTCAGATGCTCAGTAGAAGTGCACCACCTGGAAGCCCCGTAAGCATCTGAAGGCATGTGCATCCAGCTTTGCCATATCAATGAAATTGTGCTCCAACTGCACTTTCACAAGTCCGCTTAGACTTTTATTGCCCCAGCAGAAAGCATCACGAGGCACTGACTGAATCTTGTTGTGCTTGAGTGCTACTGAGTGCAAACCCTTAGGTAACTGTCTGGGCACCAGTTTCAGTGTGTTGTGACTCAGGTCTAACTGGTGCAGTACGGGCAGCATCCTGAATGCACCTGTTGTCACTTTAAATATTTTATTCCATGCTAAGCCTAGGTGCTCTAGCTTTTTCAAACTTCTGAAAGCTGATTTCTTTATGGAAGATATGAAGTTTCCCTCCAAATTTAGAGTTTTAAGAGATGGAGGAAGGTGTTGTGGCACCTGTTTTAGTCTGTTCCCCTCTAAGTTGATGCTTTCCAAGAATGTTGTATTGAGGAAGGAATCCCTATCTAGCCCTTTGTTTGTCAGTCTGTTTGCACTCAGGTCCAACACCACCAACCCTGATTTCCCGTTGAAAGCTCCTCTGCCAAAACTCTCAAGGAGGTTACCCTTAAGATAGAGCTCTTTGATTGACAATGGTAACCCCAGAGGTACTGAGATCAACATGTTGCGATCCAGGTTCAGAGTGCGCAGGTTCCCCAGAGGAGAGAGCACGCCATTAGGAATTGAATTATTCCCAAGGCTGTTGTTGCTGAGGCTCAGAACCAAGAGGCCAGGGCACTGTGCCCAGGCTGCCTTCGACATCATGGTCAGGCGGTTGTTATCCAGACGAAGCTCCTCCAGAGAAGCTGGAAGGTCTGCTGGCACGCTTTGTAAGAGATTCCTATCCAAGTAGAGGCGTTTCAGAGCTGGGACCTCTTCAAAAGCTCCCTCAATGGAACCATCTGTGAGACGATTGTTGCTTAGTACAAGGAACTCCATAGAGTCATATTGATTTAGCAGGTCCAGCTGGATGCTGTTGATGTAGTTATTCATAAGGAGGATGTAGCGGGAATTATAGGGGATACCATAAGGAACCTTATCCACACCTTTGTCTGAGCACTGGACCACTCTAAAAACAACACATATAATTAAAGAATCATTAGTGATTTAATAATAAGAATATTGGAGGGTATCTTAGTCTCATTTCAGTATCCTTTGTCTTACCTTCCATAGCAGGCACACTCGATTGGACAATAGTTGTCCATAAAGTAAGGAAAGTGCGTTGGTGGGAAGATTTCTTTCTTCTTCTTTGGTGGCTTTTGGGCTTTATTGTTCTTCTTCCTTCTCTTTTCCTTGGACTTCTTGATGGTCTTATTTTTGCTTTGCTTGTTGTTTTTCACTGGCCTCGGTGAAGGTGTTTTGGCAGTTCCGAGCTGTGGTTTGGCTGAAGATTTGTTCAGCTGTGGTTGTGGAGAAGATGCTTTATTTTGCTTCCCTGTAAGTTTGGTGTAATTCTCCATCAGTTCAACATTTCGGTATTTGCCCATCGACTGCGACGTGTTTGATTTGTGTGCAAGCCGAGGCGCTTCAGCAGATAAAACGCCATTTATTTTTGATGTTGGGTTTGGCTCTCTGGTGAAAAACTTTGCTTCGTTGGGTTGTGTTGTTGCTGTTTGGACCAAGAAGATAAATTCACCCTCATATGGTTGCACAACTCTGTTTATTTCCCCCTTGTCCTCTGCTCTGTGTGTTTGTACCTCTTTCCATGCTGGTTTCAACAAAACATTTTTAACCATTACATCTTCTTTAACTGAGCCAGCCTTCACTCCCGTTTCTTTCCGCTTGAGATGGCCTCCCGGACTCTCTGTTAAGTCTGTGCTGTGACTGACTGAGTTAGGAATGTGAATATTGACAGAAGGAGACCGAAAACTATCCGTGGTGTAAAGGGTGGGAGGGTGAGAGGAGTCTGGAGGAATTTGTGTGGGTGTGACAGGAAGTGAAGGGGAGATGTGATAAGCAGGAGGCTTATTTTGAGAACGGGTGATAATTTGAATTGTGGCATTTTCTACCTGAGTAGGAAATATCCTTAAAGGAGATGCAACGTTGTTAATTAATACCTGATCTTCTTTTTCTATTAATTCCTTATAGACTGCATGGGCTATGTCCTCACTCTTTTTTGCGCCTTTCTCCTTGTCTCCTATTTCTTTTATAGTTTGTGCCGCTCTTCTCTTCTCCTGATGACTGATCCCTGCAACTAGCTCTCCTTCTCTCTCCTCTTCAACCATTTTTTGTTTCAGCCTCTCTATTTGATCACTTCTCTTCACTTTCACATCTGTCCTGTTGCGCTTCGCTTCCTCTGGTATCACTGCATCATGATCATTACCTATTTTCCCTTTTTTTCCAGTACGTGTCAGTCTCCTGCTCTCATTGTGTGTCTCTGTCTTTGAGTCAGGGTCCAAATTCAGTCCATTTTCTCTCATTTTCGATGCAACTTCTTTATCTGTATCTACATATTCAGCTGTGTCTGGTGCAGAGTAGATCTCTCTGTTTGTTCCTTCTTGTAAAAGACTACTTGTGAGAAATATCTCAGGGGTGTACCCTTCACCACTTTTCTTTACAAAGAGTCCTTCTATACTGCCAGCTGTGGTCATTTCACGCTCTGTGTTTTCCTCCATTTCTGTTTCTATTTGTGAAGTCAGTCCATCTCCCCTTCTTTCCTTCACAGTCTTTATTTTCTCGACAAGCTTTCTAGTAGGGTTCCTCTCTGAGGTATTCCTTTCACCCCTCTGTTCCTCGGTTTTTGTCATTTGAGTGGATTCCTCAGTAATATTTTCAGCACGATTGTTTCTCATCTCTGCAGATGTAAAAACATCGCTACGCTCCTTACTTCTCAAGTCAGACTGGTCATTGCTCTTCCATCCGTCTATCTGAGCGAAAGTCAGTCCTGTTGTACAATGCAATGACAGAAAGTTCATACATTTAAATAAGCACTAAAAAGCTACACTTTCACGTTACAACAACTAGCATAATTAACATGAAAGGTGTTTGCAGGAATGTCAGGGCTTAGATCTGTAAATTATCTTTACTGAAAGAACTTTAACTCAAAGATGCTAAAAACTTTCTAGTTTTAACTTACTGGAATGTAATACGTACTGTGTGAAAATCCAGAGACAGTGCACAGCAGGACGAGCGTGAGTGTGAGCACTTCAATTTTATCTGTTGAGGGACAAAAATGAGTAACACAAATTTCAGACAAGTGACACAAAAACATTCTCGGCGTTAAAAATAAATTCTGGTTACATTTATAAACTTGCTGAATCAATAAATGGCCTGGCACTTACGTATATGGCACTTTTCTAATCTGTTTGAGCACTTCTTTGTACAAGCCTTATTCACCCCTTCTGATAAATTAACACTCTATTTCCTGAGCCACAGATATTTAAAGTGTGCTAAACATTAATTTTTGACCAGTAGCTTTTAAACCTGAACAGGTTTAAAAACATGAACAGATTGTGATGATTCCCCAGTTTCCTAGAAAGTTATGAATGGCTTCTGTATGTAATACAATATAATAAATGACCATGTGTATGTGTGCTACATTTTAGGTCCCATAACCATCTTGAAAAAGTGTACTTGGTTTTGATTTTCATTCCCTTTTAACAGGTCTGACCTCTTTCTGGCTTCAAACACATGCTAAAAAAACTACATCCAATAATAACAATTTACACATCTTCATATTTAAAAAACTTTTTGGTGAAAAAAAGAAATAAATTAAATACACATAGAATGCTGAACCCCAAATTATAAAGGGATAATATGAATACAGTAAAACAATACATTAAATGTGATAATACAGTAAAATAATGAAGGTTAAGGACAGCACAAACCTACAAATTACAACAAAGATGTTGTTCAACTGATGTATGAGAGCTGCTTACCCATCATGAGTGCTGAATTCCCTTATTGTCTGCCTTTCCAGTTGACCCTCACGTGCCTCTATCTGTGGCATCAGAGGACTTAAAAGCTACTGAACAGAATACTCTGGGAGAAAGAGTGCAACCTTTGAACCACACACTAGCCCGACATAGTTAACTTTAATGATCCATTTCAGTGCCCCTCTCTGTATGGAGAGGTTTCACACAAGCTCTGGGTAAGCCATGGGTAATAACTCCTAAAATGCCTTTATCTGGAAGAGGATTGTCACACTTACTCTCAATGTCAGAGGAATCTGAAGGATCAATAGTGGGAAAATGGGACAACTTTAGGAAGAGGGGTCAGAGGTGATGGCCGCTTTACAGTGGCTACTCTCTGCCACGCTAAGGCATTTGCATCTAAGAGGTTATATGAGGGTGAGAAGTGGATCCTGAAAATTGCTTGGCCTTTCACTCATATGCTAATATTTTGAAGTACTTCAGGAGTGCAAAACCCAGTGATAGCAATTTTATTATGATGAATGGTTAGATGTATTATTCTCTCCTTAAGCATTAGGTTACAGTACTGTACAAAAGTCTTTTTGCAGCCTTCAGTTCTTGTGTTTTGCAGCCAAGGAGCCAGATTATAGTGCGACTCGGTCTAGAGCAATAACTCTCTAGGTATCCTGGAGGTCTAGCAAAGTTTTTCTTTGGACATCGGATGCTTTTTCACTCATTCTGTGTACTTGACCAAGATCCGATTTAAAATTGTATCTTTAGGTATTCTGTTATGAGCAACCTGCCACAAAACACATGTGCATATTATTTTCCCTAACAAAATATAAAGACATGAAGGATTAATCAAGGCTTTATCCTACAAACTTCTAATAAATTAATGTCTGGTCTGGTTTAATTTTTAACTTGGCTGAGATGTCCTAGTATATTTGCTCTAGATCATGATAGGTTTTGCCTTAACCACAACAATGTTAGCTCAGCAAGAAAATAACCCAATTCATGACTCATGCGCTAGCCCCACAGTGCACAGAGATAATAACTCTCTAAGGTATGCAGCATGAGTGCTGATAAGGGCAGCAACTCATTATTTTCAGTATAAATTAAACTGCTATCAACCCTGAAATAACTGCAACTTATTAAATGTCAAAAAAGTGAAAATCTCACTTGCAATGGGAGGAACAAATCATGGGGCTTATGCTTTTGTTGTTAATCAGATTTGACAAATAATTCCACACATGCAATTTTTTTTGTCCTGGCGATCACTGGAATTAATGTACATTTAGAAGAACAGCGCTGGATCAGGTTACATGTGTATTTCAAATAAAAACAGTTAAATAAACTATTTGTGTTGTGTTATTTCTTTAGCTGAACAAAGTTGTGTTGTGCAAAACAACCATTCATTACCAGACTATTTTTAAGATCATGTGGATTAAAGCACAACGTGCTCAGCGAGGGCCTGAAAATCAGGGCCAATTTTCAATGCTGTAAATATTTTGGACAGAATTTTCCCATGCCGTATAAAACACATCTTAAAAATAATGAAAACTGAACTGCAAATGTCAAACAGATGGTTCCGTTCCCCTTCAGTGTTCAGATATTTATTTATTTAGATGTGTGTCTTTAAAACACATAATCTGTGAATGTGTTTTTGTTGCATCGTGAATCATTCGAACTCGTTTGGTGAACACTGCTTTTCAGTTTTCCATTGCGTTATTATGTGTGGGAATGTGAGTATGTATGTTTATCTTTAAAAAAAAACACAGATACACAAATGGTCATGAAAATACACAAAGGCCGAGCTGACAAACAATGCTTTTCAGTCAGTTTTATCCACGAGTATAGAACCACACTAGACAAGATAGAATAAATGATGAAACTCTTTACAAATTGGTTATTGTTCCAAAACAATATCCAAATGTGAGAAACAGCTTTACTGAGTTTTCTCACTAGAAGCCAAAAACACTTGAAATGTGGACTATGCACTTTTGTACCAACCCAAAGCAGTTTCACTATTTTAATATGGTCACACACAAGCACGCCTTTAAAATGCTGACATCTAGTGTAGAAAATATGTCATGTGGAAGAACAATCTGATAGTAGTTGCATTGCAAGGCCACAAAGTGGCAGCACGTTCACACATAACTGCTCAAGTTGCCCCAAAAGAGCCTCCTATTGCATAAGACTGCATTGAAAAAACACAGCAGATGGGCTTTAACGTTTTGTATACGTCTAGATCAGTTCTGTTCTTCTGGATCATGAGAAGAAAACAATATTGACTTTGATACACATGAATAATAAATGACATGGAAGGGGACCTAAATGAAAGCCTGTAAGAAGAGAGCAGTCTCTACAGCTGCTTGAATAGTAGTGGCTCATTTCCTGTCAAAGGTGATGTAATGTATAGGAGAGTAGGTGTGAAAAGCAGCAATACTGGAAGGAACAGAGGTGGAGGTGGTATCGTAGGGCTACACCTGTTTAGGCTATAAATAAGGGCGTGTGTTTCACATGCTGTAGCATGTGGGCCTGCTGTATGTGTGTATGTATTTAAGTGAAAGGATATTTTATACAGAACATTGCCCCTCCTCCCTTTCAACCCATTTCAAAGCCTTTCTCTATCTGTCTCTCCCATCGACAGCTTCAAAAATCCCTCTCACAGACAAAGCGTATGATATACTCCACAATCTGTCTGTCTGGACTTTTGCCTCCTAGCCAAATCACTTTTACAGTTGAATGATTGTTCCCCCAGTGCATCCTCAAAGCCGCCCATCAGCCTCACCAGTTACTCCTTACTGTTGTTGTGTATGCTCCAAATCCCAAAGAGCCAAATGAAAAACAGAGATTCACATATCATTTTAATTTATCATTTTTTAATCGTACTTTTTTCTACCTTGTCGTGGATTTTAATGTCTATAAGGTTTCAAATGATCAGATGCTGGTTTTAAGTTTATCCTTTTATTTATTTATTTTAAATTTGGCTTTAGTGGAAAAGAAGAAACTCAAAGACAGGTATGTGTAATGTATTTGTCTCCAAACAGCTGAGATCAGGGTAAGTGGCTTCACAGACCGGTGTGGTATTAGTCTGAATGGTTGCATGTGTGTCAAAGATATGACTAAATTAATATCACATAAAGCACATAAAGATGTATTATTCCAGTTCATTCTCTCTGCAGAGGCACAGTGGACCTTTTTCTGATCTTGGTTGATAACTGGACATGTAATAGATGAGAATATTAACCCAGTTTTTAACCCAGTTTTTACTAGTGCACAGTCTCTTTTTCAATAAAAAGACCAAACATCAATACTGTGTAACTTGAGGACATAAACTAAGGGAGAAAGTGACCAAGAGAGAAGAATGAAGTAAAATCAAATAGTGAGAGATAAGAAGTAGAAGAAAAAGTCTTGAGTGACAACAAGCCTGTTAAAAATAAACCCTTCCCCCTCAAACTATCCCATCTGCTTGGGGCCTGTCTGCTGGCAGTAGCACCAGTGGTGAGGGGGGTTAACAGGGGAAAAGGTCACAGACTGTGATCAATTTGTCCACTAAAAGTGTCACACCCATATTTGTGCAGGGTGCATGACGCACTAGAGAACACACAACTGACATTCACTCTTATGTTACAAGGGCAAATGATATTACTTGTGTAAACTTAGCATGCGTTTGGATCTATACTATCTGAATGTATAGGATCAAATACTGTGGTTATATATTCACCTCTATGATGGTGTAATAAAAATAGCATGAGTCTGAGCTATATTCCTTTATCATTCATTTGTTTGGGGTCACTATTTGCAAGCTTTGAAAGTTAGCACAGTTAATAGCATAGTTAGTGTAGGCTAGCCATCTTATTTGTTTTGCAGCCAGAAGTGACACGTTTGGTCAACAGGGTGGAGTGCTAAGCTAACAATAAGTAGCATGTCTAGCTAGCACACGGCCACATATATATCTGCTAATTTTTGTTAATAAATCATTGAAGTAATAGGCCAACTAGAATTTCACTCACAAAAACCTTGATCACACATTTCCAGTTGCTCACGTGATACATGCAACTACCACAGTATCCATACATACTAAAGTATCCATAATTAGAGCTAGTGCTAGCCGTCTCGTTCACAGGGTAGTGAGGATATTCTGTGCTAACAGTTGAGAAAAATGTCTACTTTTTTGCATACTATGCCCTCTGAGACAGATATTTTTAAACTTTTAAAACTTACATTTCCCTATGAGCATACTGTGCGTGTATGGTTGTAATTATGCATACCCGTTCATGATGTGGTTTAAAGTAGGTTGTTTATCCTTAAATTTGCTGTGTTGCCTGTAACGGTGGCCCAGTGTATAGGTTATTATATAGAATTATAGGACTGCCTCTCTTATTTTGTATATTTTGACTGTGCATCTTAGTTTATAACCTCTGTTTTATGGGCATAGTCTTAGTGCAAGTGCTATAGTGCACATTAAGCCGCTCATTTTTTTTCTTTTTAAATGAAATAGTAAAGTAAGTTGAGCCAAGTACCGCTTGTCAAAGTTGGTTGACCGCACAGTTCACTTCCCCTGGCACCAACCCCGATACTTCTTCTTGGAAGTATTAGATCTGGCTGTAATTTGGATATAAATATAATATGATGTTTTTTTATTGCTGTATTATGCCAATTCATTAACATAATTAATTTGCAGAAAAACTTTGAGAAAAGAACAGTTTGAAGGTTGTGCCTTTTGTAGTGTATATCCTATTCCTGTTATAAATGTCAGCAGTTCTGTTATCAGGCAGAAGAACATAAGGTAAACATTAACACACTGACTAGTCCAGTTCAGTTGTTTGGCACCAAAATGAAGATCTGATATTGTCGTAGATGGTTAATGATTTTTAGTGACTGGAATTTTTCAAGGTTGTTCTTTAAAAAATTCCAGACTGTGTTCCTGATATAAAAAGTGCACTGAAAAGAAAAGAGGAATTTAAGGAAAATCATGAGCTTACATGAGCATGAAAACAGGAAGTGCACAGATTGTACTTTAGTCATCCATTTGCATACTTTTCTAAGAATTTCTAAATATTTTCTCGTCCTTCTGGCCAAAAAGGATAGAAGTAATCATGAGCACCCCACAACACTGTTGTCTTAACCCTGCCTAGAATAGCTTCACCAAATGAAATGTGTGGTTTTGTTTTAGTTCTTGTGTGTTCAACATGGCAAGAAGCATTGGAGAAATGTGGATAAAGAATAAAAATGATTTAGAAAGTAAAACAGGAGGTTGAGGCAGAAAAACATAGATTAAAATAGGACTTTGGCTCTTTCCTTACACTTTAATTTGAAGTTTAAGGAAGAAGGCCTTTGAAGTGAAAGCCTCACCCTGGCAAAAAACGTATTTTTTAGTGTTAATGAAGCTTATCTAACCTGTGGGTCAGTCAGTTCTTCATAAACATCACATCAACGGTCAGGACAGACTGATCAAAGCACAGTTAGGTCAAAAATGACAAGGGCACTGCTAACTCAAAGAAAGTCATCAACATGGGTTTGAACATGGGTTTATACTGTGTTTGAATTAGTAACTCATTAACTGGTGGGAAAAGAGGGAACAGCAATTTCATACTAGCAGATTTTTCTTTATGACCCTAGACATCCAACCTTGAAATAGTTTTACATTCCCACTTCTTTGTAGAAGAAGACTCATCTCTATAACAGACTCTTTTTGAAGAGCACAACTCAGGAGGCCTATTGATTGCTCACACACAGAGATTCACATGTACAGGCCTTTACAAACACCCTTGAAATTGACGTTTCCCATGGAGAAAACAACTTATCCATTATTATTTTTTTCTTTTTAGAAAAATAGAGTGTAAAAGCAACAATCTGAAGAAGCTTTGACATTTGGCTACCACATATTGCAAAATGAAACAAAAGCAATGCTGAAGCACTGTAGCAGAGCGGATGCTTTTGTCCTGTAAATTACCCCTTTGTTCATCTAGAGTGACTCATGTTGCTGAAGCCTCTTTTGACAGCTGATTATTGATGCCATCAGCCAAGAAAAGCTCACCATATGCTGCACAATGCATGCGTCGGTTCATGTATATACATATTCGGCTCTGTGCAGTTAAAATGTATATGCTTTTTTTTTTTTTTTTTTAAATCTTTTTAATTCTCACGGGCAGTTTGGATTGATTCTTTGTCCTCACAGGCAACAGGTGTCAAATATGTGGGCGGAAAAAAATGCACACAGCGTAAAAGAGTTGTATTGTTAAAGCGGGACACAGAGACAGATGGATCCACAGTGTTTTGCCGGGTGATGTGGGTCATCGGGCCCAGTTAACAATTCTCCAGCGTTATTAGGCAAGCTGTAGCACTGCAAAACAAGTCTTTGACCTTGAAACACAACTTGGTGTTTGATTTTTTCTTTTTTCTTTTTGTGGTTTCCTCTGTTAGTACAGCATGAAAAACACTACATCCAGTGCTGATGATCTATGACACACAAGAGTTTGTTTTAGTAAGTTTTTTTTTCTCGAAAAATTCCCCCAAGACAAGAAAAACAAAGTTAATCAATAAATGGTCAACATAGTGGAACTTTTTGCCACTAAAGAGCCAGGTATCACCCCAAGACCAAACTTTTGCACGCAAAAGAAAATAAACATCGCATTTGGACTAGACAAAACTTGGGAAAAATGTCTCAAAATAACTGCTAAGCACATGTATGCCGCATTTGTTATGTTAAACGGACACATATGTCGACAGAAAAAGTAGCGCAGTTAACTTTTCAGACCACAGACTTCAGTTCAGCCTGCATTGTGTGCCTTTGTGGGAGCGAGCATGTGTGTGTGTGTTTGTGTGTGTCTGGCGAGGGGCCCCTGTTATTATGTCCTGCTGCTTTTCAATGGAACAGCTGTGTGAGCCTCCAGCCGCCTCCAAACAAGGTACAGACTGCCTGGCAACTGTCCTCTCATTGGCCAACTTTCCACCTCCTCCGACCAATCGTGCAGGCCACATGTCGAGGAAGCGCATGGGGGGAGAAAAACACAACACAGAGAAAGAGAGAACAGAAAGGCTTGTGAGAAAGTTTGCCGTGAAAAAACACGAGAAGAGTTGGAGAGACATCAGCTCGTGTTTCCAACAGAGCGTGATAAGACGGAGAAAGCAGAATGACAGCACATACTAATCATACTTAGAAGGCAGCACTTTTTAAAGCTTTAACCTATTTCACATAGATTACCATGGAAATCTTTTAATGTTTCTCAAATCCTGTATTTTGTAGCCTAGATTTCCGTGTCGCACTCTGTTAGCTTTGACATCCTTAAAAAGGCCACAGTAACAATCATGAAAGGAAAGAAATCCTTCATGTTTATTATATATCAGATACAAATGCTGCTAACAATCAGTCAACTAGTCATAGAAATTCTTAGATTTACTAAAAAACCAGATCACTGGTGTAGGGTTGTATCAACAAATAAAACAACTACATATACACATTTTCTGGGATCCTTCAACCAGATAAGTGCCTGCACTGAGTGGCAACAAGGAGGCGGTGACTTTTCTTTATTGATGCTATCGGCTTTGTGTTTGGCAGGCAGAGACATGCCATTGCAAAACGAGTGTTCCCAGGGCTTCGAGTGGACTTACTGGTAGATTTGAATCAACAGTCTCTCGAGGATAATAGGTGTTTGTCTTACAGTAGCCGTGACGCATGCGGTTGTAGATGTGAGGCCGAAAGAAGAGCGGAAAACATTTGGAAATGGGCGATAAACAAGCATGCGGTTCTACGCATCGTTTTAGCCTAAATATCTTTTCTCCGTATGTCATCTTATAGATCCTCCGTGGGCGTAGAGTGTATACCATGCATTTGTTTACTGTGTATCTGTGAGAACAGAGAAGTGGGTGGACTCCAACTCACATATAGCGTATCTTGCAATTACTAATCAAAGTTGCCCGCAGATCTTTTGCAACACACGATGCACAGCTCCTTTCTCCGCTGGAGGTTACACTTCTTCTGAAATCTCAACTGCAGATTCTCCAGAAAACAAAAAAGGCCTGTGAAGAGACACACAGGCATGGCACAGGCGAGGTGGCTTGTGTGATGTGGTTAAGAAGGAGGCTATAAACTGCGTAGGTCTGCTTACTTTAAAAACATGTGCAAACACTCTTCTGATTACACACAGACGCTCTGGCGGACACACACACAAACCTCGCACACATGCACTTAAGCACTGTCTGTGCAGCCATTTGTCGGTATGAAATGTACAAACACACTGACATTACGATACGCTGACATGGCAAAGTGGTGGGTGTTTATGAGTCAGTGGATTTGACAGCCACCAGCAGCACCATGATGATGATGATGGTGATGATGATGTTGCAGCTGACACAGTTCACAGTACATGGATATCTGCCACAGAGATTATGTTGGCGACCTAAATCTGCTGCTCAAACAGAATATTTGCAATGCCATTTTTATACTTTAATGTTTGATGATAGTTAATCAACTGGCTGATTAATAATAATTTTGATTATTAATTATCAAGGTGCCAGTACGTGATGAGTTAACAGTAAAACCAATCATTATTTTGAGTTATCCATACAAGTCTTACCCCTTGATTTTTTTTATTATGTAAAATGAGGTTGAATTATCTAAGAAATTGCTTGATGAGGACTGTGCATGTTTATGGTAAACCATTTATCTTGGGCCTTTTTGCTTAAAGAGGCAGAAAGTTCTGATGATATCATGCCCTCACATCTTTTGTGCTGTGCACAGCATACATGTCCCGACAGGCGACAAAGAGATGGCAGTTTTATTAAGCAGGCAAGCTACTTTCATATTCAAGCAAACCAGTAAACCAAATTTTAACCCACTTGTCAGCATATGATTGAGAAACTAATGAAACCTCATGCCTGGAGGGCTTTAGCTGAATTTTCCTCTGTTCCTAGAACAAATTGATTGAACCACTGTTAGCTTTTCAGGACCAGGCAAATTACAGTTTAATTTAGATGCCCCCCTTTTAAGGTTTAATTATTGTTTAATTTTACAAAATTTTAATGACTATATTACATTATGAACCGGGGAGTAAGATGGGATTTGGTGCAGTGCAGCATGGGGAAAATCATATTAGGCGTCACATGATAACATGTTTTGTGAGTTCCAGTGGATTTTTCTTTGTTTGCAGGCTATGATTAGCTAAACTGTACTGCTACTCTGATACTGAATGTTTTCGGTGAGTGAATCAAATCACCATCATTACCTTAAACATAATTTGATGTCTGCTATTCTTGACCACGAACATCAAAGCCCGAGCAGATTTCACCATAACACAGCATACCAGTTTATCCTGCACTGAACTATACCAAACTGTTTAGTACAGTATTTTCATGCAACCTTTGAATAACACAAAATTAGTATACTTCAACTAGTTTTGGAAGATGTTTCACAAAAAAGCATTCTGTGTTGATCCAAGACCTGATTTTATAAAGACGACAGATTTTAATTTGAGGTTTTCACCTTATCTTTATTTACATCTGCACGAGGGGGGTTGGGCAAGAGAGATAGAGAAGGGATACGTTAAGGGTATAAGTGGTGTCATGAAATGTTTACATAAAAATATCCATATCCAACCCACTTTAACCCCCGGTTACAACAGAAAAAGGTTACCGATGTGTTTGTGCTTCTGTGTTTCAATAAAGACACACTCCAGCAGTTGTTGTTGATCATTTTCATGACCTGGTTTACTTTGAAATGGCAGCTCTCGTACCCTTAGGCTATAACAGGTGTCAAAGAGGAAGACAACAGGCCCTGGCAAGAAACAAGTCATACTACTGTTTATCTGGCTTCGCTGCCTATATGTCAAACACTGCTGTTGCTTTAAATTCCTCTCCGTCAGGGCTGATGTTGTAATGTTTTGATGATATTTCTGCATCGGTGCCCCCTGGCCATGTTGAACATTGTGAACAATTTGGCTGAACTAAATAAAAAGAAAATCTTGGACTATACATTAACATAAACATCCCAAATCACAAGCTGAAAAGGTCTAAATGTCGATGTGTTCGTGTAGATGTAAAGTTTTAACCCACATTAAGTCTTTAATAAGAGTTCCAAAGCAAACTCACGAAGTGGCCACTGGTTTTATTTTTTATATATTTCTGCCACAGGTTTTACATGTACAAAAGAAACTGACTAAAGCAAAAGTGACTACACTGATGAGACAGATAAAGATTTCATGAGTGAAGCTCAGCAAAGACGGCAGAAGTCACATAAACAACTGTAATCTGATAACTCAGTGATGAATTACTGCTGAGCTCTCAGCCGCATGTGCTTTGTACTGAACTGAATGTTAAAGCTTAACATGAATGAAAACCTGTTGGGATTGTACTACACTTAAAAAGGAGGTGCAAGAGCGGCTTGTTTTTAGGCTGTCTATATAATTTGGGGGCTATAAATGGTCTTTTTCCAGACCACACATACAGTATGTGGTCTGGAATCTCAGGGTCATCCATGGGGCATAAACTCAAAACTGCACTGAGTGAGTAACAATACATGAAATCCTGAGAAGTTTAACAAAATGGACCAATCACAGTTCAAATCGGTAATTACCCCCGAGCTCTTTCTGAGACTGCGTGTGTGAGAAAACAGCCTCAATCTGCTCCCACTGTGCTGTCCAGACAATCTCAGCCTAATCCTTGGAGTCCAGTCCAGGATTACGATGTCTGCTCCACCCACCATCTCTGCATTATCGAAAAAAAGACAGGATTATTAGAACTATAAAAATGCACACAGACTCCATGCATTAAACCTGTGTAAAACTCACTGCGCATCTTATAGTTTTATTGGGCGGGGTGATTACACCTCTCATTTCCCCAGATTAGTAGCTGTGAGGTAGATTTTAGAAGATCAGCTCCACACAACACAAACAAAGCATTAATGCTGATTTCCCCTTATATGGTTTGAGTGGGAACAACGTGGACATTTTAAAATGCAGATTTGTTTTGTTTGGTGCTTGGAAACATGTTGCCATAGTGACTGTGATACATATTTCTTGGTGGATGTGTTATGCCAGCTTGTGAATTCATCCTCCAGCAGATGGTTTCGATCCAGTGTCACAGGAGGTGTGCATGTTTTTTGAATGGCTGAAAACAAGTATGTGAATAAGGAAGAGAACACAGTTGCACCTGGAGACAATTCCCTGTGGGTGAAGGTTTTTCTGGGCATTTTCCTGCAAATGTATGTTTTGGAAGGAGGGTGGTGGACGTCAGTATATCTTATTGGTTCTGAATGAGGTGATCATAGAGCAGATGGTTTAGAGACTGTTTTGAAGCACTGGCAGCTCCAGCAGGACTTTTCATTGGACGTGGGAGCTTTCCACTGCTCTTATTTTTCTTCTCTCAGCCCAGCAAAAAAATGTGCTGAACCACTGATGTGGTTTTTGTACTAATGCATGCCTGCTTTTACCAACTTTATTTCCCATTTCCATGCTTGAAGTGCTTGTGCAGACTATTTCTAAAAAGTGCTGCTGTTCAGTACATTTCCTGTAATATAAAAAACATTCTTGCATAAAATGAATGAAAAGCTGATTGTGCTGTGCTACGTGATTTGGACTTGAACAAGAAGGGCTTTGATTATAGTGCCAATAAGCTGGAAACATAGACTGTACATCAAAGATGGACATGGCCAACGTGCCATCAGCCATCACCTTTTGGGGTTTTTGAACCTTCAACTAAGCTAGTTTTATAGCCATTTAATTTATTTATTTATGTTTATTTCTTATTCATTTTTGTCGAAACCACAAGTGAACAGTAGGCTTGGTAGCAAGCTGCATTTATAGACTGCATGTGACCATCCAAGCAGCTGGAAGCAGAAAGAAAGAGT
Source organism: Oreochromis aureus (assembly GCF_013358895.1). Taxonomy (NCBI): domain Eukaryota; kingdom Metazoa; phylum Chordata; class Actinopteri; order Cichliformes; family Cichlidae; genus Oreochromis; species Oreochromis aureus. The sequence goes on along the minus strand of NC_052958.1, from coordinate 13,628,920 downwards.
GCTTAAATGTCGCTTGCCAGTAATTGTTTACAAGATATGTTGTAATAAAATTACCAAAGTCCAACAAACAACACATAAAGCTACAGCGACCACCCCCTTATGAACGTACTTCCAGACACAGCAAACACTAGCACATCTAATATGGTTAAATCCATTTTCTTAGATGCTTTAAATGTACATTCAATGAACTCATTGAACCACACAGTAAAACATAAAAAATTAGTGCTGTCAGCGTTAATCTTGCTAAAATGACGTTAACGCCATAACCGCATTAACGCGACAAATCTCAGTTAGCGAGTTAGCGCAGCATGCACAGCGTCAACGCGTTAGCGTGGTTAGCTCGTTAACGCATCAGCGCCATCCAGCCCCATGCACGGGCGATCCGCGCTAACTCGCTAACGGAGATTTGCCACGTTAATGCGGTTATGGCGTTAATGTCATTTTAACGAGGTTAACGCTGACAGCACTAAAAAAAAATACAATATTTTGTTAGTATTTCATCTACTAGCATTTTCCATCTGTTACCTTTCTTTATTGCCATTATTTCTGAGCACAGTCCTGTGTAGAATTAGATGATGAGTAGTTTTGTGTAAAGGTTCCTGACTTAAACAGTGATTTACATCCCTGGCTAAAAACTCAGTGGTCTGGACGCATTCCCCTGGTTGCTCAAAGACTTTATTTTTCCTCTCTCTTAGTTTGTAGGATCTTGCAAACCTCTGCAGGGAAAAGACATTAAAGGACAATGTATTTTTCTTCTTTTATCTGACAATAAAAGGACTTTCTGAAAATGGATGAATGAAATATGTGTGTGATGTAAACTGGATTAGTTTTCATCCACATTTGCACCATGACTGGCCACATTGACCCTGATACTGGTGTTACTGAAAATGAATAAAAAATATGTGAGGTGGCGTATACGTGTGTGTGTGTGTGTGCAAGTTTAGGAAGCGTGCCTACTTATCCTTAGAGAAGGGAGCCTTGTTTACTAGATGGGTTCAGAGCAAATCTCAGCCAATTACAGTCAGAGTTAAAACTCTGGTGTGCCAAAAGTTGCTGTAATTTGTGAAATTGGCTGTGATCAAGTCTCATACACAAATACTTCTTCAAAGAGGCCAGAGATTTAAAGTGTTGTATCGGACTTTTGCAGCAGCGTTAACAAACACTGCCGGGAACACGTGCATTGGCGTCAGTTGCCTTAATTTATGTATACACTTAAGTTATTCCTCTCCTCAGTGCAGTGGAGGTTTGTGTTTTGCTATCTGGGTGAATGCTGGTATATTTCATTGGTATTCTGCTTCCATAATAAGCCCCCTTTCGACTGATGGCATCTAAATATGTCGGCTTCATAGCCACATGGACACCCTGGTCATTTTTATATAAATGTTGCACTTAAACCATGTATTTGTGAGTTGCTCAGTTCAATAAAAGAGATCATTGATTTAACAAAAGACATTAGAAATGATCAGGGTAACAGTTTTCAGTCTCACTTTGACTTGTACTGGAGTCCTTCCACTGACTGTATTTTTTTAAAGGGTAATGAGACAGAGGAAGATAGTTGCTTGCAGAACATCAGTAATTTCCTTAATTGCTTAATTATTATCACACACAGTGAGACTGAGTCGACTGGGGTCTCACAGCAGATGACACTGTACCGCCCATTTCATGCAAATGAGCTGTCACACAGAGTTTAAGCTACAGTTAAATAATTATTTGATCTGTTTACTAAAGTCTGCAAGAGTGCACTTCCCATAACATCATATTAGACATGGCCTCCTGACTTCAAAGCAACTCCCAAAATGGAAAGGCCAAATTTAGGAACACGCACCCCATGCTACATAAATCTATCCATCATGCTCAGCTGATGCGCTATCAGATCTTGCGTATTGTTAACATTATGCTAAATGTTCATGTACAGGTAAGCTATATCTCGACAAAACTGAATCAGTCTGACAGAATAACAGTAACAGTGCATGTACGTGTATGACTGGCTGGCTGACAGCGCATGGTTTTAGCTGGGATTCCTGTGGAAAATGTGTGTTTTCAATCAAACTATAACTGAGCCAATGGGCAAGCAGCTTTTTAGCGGGGCCCTGTTTAATACTGGATAAATACTGATGATGAGCATCAGTCATTGTAACAATAGTAAATAGACCAGTTCACAGCATCTAATGATGTAAACATAACCTATCCAGGTACGTAAGCACTTCAGGGTTACAGTGCATTCCTGCATTCCTTCCTGGAATTACCTGCTAAATCGATCACCTGTTACTGTTTCCTATTATCCTGCATGTGTTTGTGTCTAGTTATACAGCCACACTTCTAAGAAATTCAGTAGACTACATCATAAACAAATGTGCCACAAAAAAAATCCTGTAAAATGTTCCAGACAGTTTTAAGCCACACTTAAATATCTGTGATACTCAACATACTTCAAGTGTGGTAGTATTTTACTTCTTTGAAACTAAGGTCAAAACTCCAGCAACACTGATATTAGTCAGAGTCCTTCACAAAGGCAACACGACAGGCATGACCACGATGAAGACCACTAGCTGAAATGCACTAGTCCAGCAAAAATATTGTTCTACATTAGTGTTATATAAGAATAATAATTTACATGAAATTAGGCTTGAAGTTAAACTGACAGGATAACACAACAATTATGTAAATTAATTCAATTATTTCTGACAACAAACTTGATCATTTATGCTGATTTTTACATTTTTGATTAAGACAGAATGCATTTTTCCATCACTGCAAATATCCAAGAGGTGCTGAAACATTTGCTGTGCCCAGTCCATCTGTTAGTACACTTATATCCACATTATACACTTTACATGCCACTGAATTTAGGTAGCAAAGATGAGGTGAAAGAAAGGGAATATACTGGAGCTTAATCTCTTAATCTTTGTCTATGCATACATGTTTGTGGATATCTCTGTCTGTTTCTTAATAGAAACAGAACCACAACAGCAGGTCGTCTGTGTTTTATGGTACTGTAATATATTGTGTATTCAAATTCTTTGTCATGTTTCTGAAGCGTAATCATGCTACAAGAAAATCAATAAAAATCACCTTCAAAATGGCTTATTTGGTTCATAAATGTGCCATGAAAATGTAACAAATATGCAGACAAATTGTGAAAAATTGATTCAGAAAAGCTTGACAGTGTGCGCATATGCAGGGGAAGATTGAAAACTGGAAGTTTAACCGTTATCTCTGGTTGCTTAGTGACTAACTCACCGAGTGAAAAACTCCTTTAGGGGCTATTTGCATATGCAAAGTGCAGAGATAGGGGAATAAAGGATCTCTGGGTCTTTGGGGAGGCGTGTCTTGTGTTTTCGGTTGTGTGAACAGGACTGACATGGATCACGGAATATGGTGCGGGTGCATCAGCAGGTCCTCCTGCCTTTCTCAGCTAACTGCTATGTCTGGTTGAGATAGCACAAGAGTGTGTGCGTGCCACAATTTCCATGTTCATGAGATTTCACTGTGAATTGAAGTGTGTGTTTGTGCATACATGGGTGTGTGCAGGTCTGTGAAGCAGGTAAATCTAGCAGAGCTAAGACTACTTTTTTTAATTGCTGATTGTCTTGTTTGAATACAAAGTATTATGTTGTCATATATATATATATATATATATATATGTGTGTGTATATATATATATATATATATGTATATATATACATGTATATATATATGTATATATATATATATGTATATATAATTTTTTGCTGTCCTGTACCACTGACAAATGCTTGTGTGGCACAACCAATAAGGTAAAGAACCCAGAACTAATGTTTTTGTTGAACCTTTGAGCTGAACCCTAACCCTCTAGTTAGTTAAAGACATATTCTCTCATCAATAGGTAGATGAAAGAAAACAGCAGCTGCCATTTGTGCCATTTGAATAAATTGAAAATGTGATCACTTCAATTCTATTCATTTTACTTTTTTTCCTTCATTCCCATAATTTAAAAAATGAATTTAGCCATCTTTGACCTGATTAAAGCCATCCATTCCCAGATTCTCCAAGCTCCTACTGAAGTTGGGGCGATCTAATCATGCACTCTGAGCTAAAGTCTACCATCACCTCACATACTTGCTAATGTGGACTTTTGTGTTTACACTTCTTAATCTAGCAGTATGGTATCATGGAGTGCTATCCTGCACATTGAAAAATGGGAAATGGTGAAGAGGTACCCGGTGCTTTTAAATGTGACAGGGAAGCCTCCTCTCTAAGCTTCAGTATGAGAAGAGGTGGGAGTGACAGTATTTTTAAATGTAAGATTCATTGCTGGCATTTATTAGACACATAAGAGATACAATAAGGTGTTGCTGCAACAGGTCCACAGTTGTGCTACCTCCATTAACCAAAAAAAAAAAAAAAAAGGATGAAACAGAAAAAACAAGCTTGTTTTCTCTGCTTGCTGCATTCACAGTGTGCATGGCCTCAGAGACATTCATTAAAGCATACAGTAGATTCAAGCACAACCAGAACACCCTGTCCTCATAGCTGGAACCTGTGTGTGCATGTGTGCGGGGGTGTCTGTGTGTCACAGTAACAAAAGGAAAAAAAAAGAGCACAATAAAGAGCAGATACACCTAGAATAACATGTATCTGTAAGCAATTTGCATGAATGCATGTGTGTGTGTGCCTTTCCATCACTGCAATCATGTAAGTTGTGATGAATGGTAAACAAAGAGAAGAGCTGAAATGATTGAACACTGGCGGACTTCACTGAATAAATGCCATAACATCAACGTTTGCCTGCTGAATAAACAACAAATGTAATTGCACTAGATAACTCATAATAACTGATACAGCATGGAGCGTGATTCTTATTAAAGGTCTCTGTTCATGCATTCCATAGTTTGCTGAAATAGCTTGGAATCTCTTTACACACAAAAAGCAGATCGAATAAACAAGACTGCTCCTGGACATGCTACTTAAAATATATGCAGCAGTGAGTGTCTACAGCCATCTGTAAAACATGGTGGAAGCTCTGTTATGCATTGGGGCTGCATTTCAGCCATTGGTGTTGGGGATCTTGTCAAAATTTATGGAATCATGAAGAAATGAGGGGCAGTTTGAAGCTTTTGCACAGCACAGTACATTGAAAACATTCTGCACACACAGATGACATTGTGCACTTCTGTATAATCTAACCCTGACTGACTGAAAGCAAGGACAGCCTCTGTGTGTTCAAATATATCATTGGTCCCGAGTCAATCTTTTCTTCCCTGTTTGCTTTTTATGCTACACTGTCCTTCATATTCAGTCTTCTTCAGATTTAGAGTTAATTAATTCATAATGTGAAAAGAGTTTAAGCAGAATATGACTAGGGGTGTAACAGCTCACCAAAACCAGGGGTCTGTTTGTACTTTGGTTTTCTTTAGAGGGGATGAATGACAAAAAAATAGGGAAAAAGGTCAATGCATTTACACTTGAGCAAAATGAAAAAGAAAAAACCAACAACCCCAAAACAGCTGAACAGAGCATCAGAATGATGAAGCAAGATGATATAGAGGCATGGTTGTTCGTGCCTGATGGGCTGTTTTCAAGAATTGCTAATCTACTGGGAAAAAACATGGATCCATCCTGTCTTGCATAACAGCTGAGGCTGCTAATTGTGTAATCCTGTGTGGGATTATTTTCTATGCACACTTAGGGCCCTAAGTACCAAATGAGAATCTTTTAAACACCACAGCCTACTTGAGTTGTTGCTGACCATGTCTATTCCTTTATGATCACAGTGTACCCATCTTCTGATAACTGCATGCAGCAGGATAATGTCCTGTGTCACAAAGCTGGAATTACCACAAACTAATTTTCTGAATATGAAGTTTACTCAAATGGGCTCCATAGTCACCCAAGTCTAGCAGAGCACTTTTCAGATGTGCTGGAATGGAAGATTCACATCATAGATGTTCTGCAACAACTCTGCAGCAACTGCATTCATGTCAACATTGACAAACATCTTTGAGGAATGTTTCCAGCACCTTGTTGAATCTATGTCACAAAGAATTAAGGCAGCTCCGAAGGCAAAAGGGGATCCAACTGGCCTGGTGTACCTAACAAAATGAGTGTATGTGCAAGTTAAGTCTGACCAGCTCTATTGGCTGTAGAAGTGGACGTGGCTGTCTACACAGACCCAGAAGACTGGCTGTTTTATAAGCGTGTGCTGTCAGGCTAGCGTTCTCGCTCTCATCCGAGTTATGATGTAAAATGCAATTACCTTTAATTTAACCTGGAAAGCAATGACTGTGCGAGTGTGAGACAGACTGAAAAAAAAAAGCAGACCGAATAACCACAAAGGAGGATAGAGAGAGGATCTATAACATGACGGAAAAGCTATTATTTTGTCAGTTTTACTTGTTCATTTCCTACTGTGCTGTCACTATGGGGACAGACATGCGTCAGCGCTGTTCGTCAAGCCCGTGTTACACCCCGTCCCCTTCGTGTGTGCGTCCGCCTATGTGTTTGCATAACCTACTCAGCCACGATTTCATAACCATGTTCATCTTGGACACTGCTGCCTGCTTCCCACACAGATGAATATTGATGTAGCTACATGCCTGAATTGTGTTTACTTTGCTTATATCGCTCTAATAAAAAGCATTAAATGCATTCCCAGAATGTACTGAGTGGGGTGAAATAACAGAAAAAAGAAATCCAAGAAATCTCAAGAAAAAAAACACCAGCAAGAATCAAAATAAGAAATATCAAGCATCGCTTAGTGAGTCCTTTTGGTAATTTGCACACTCACAGTCACGTATTATACAACCAGTTTGTTATTAGGTTATTCAGTTCAGCAGGACCACCAGTTAGCTAAGTTTGTTCTGTGCTAATTTCAACATTTACATCCGAATAAAGTTTTCAATGATTCCTTTCATTCCTTTTTCCTTTTTTTTTTTTTGCATGCTCAAAAGTGAGTTTTGGTTCTCACAGTCCTGACCTTTGGGATTGCAGACTCATCAGCAGAGGCGGATGCGGCTGTCTACACAGACCCAGAAGACTTCCAGGCAAACCAATATCTCACAAGCGATCTAGCTAATCTATTAGTGGCAGAGGCTTCGGTGTGAACACTTTATGTTCCAGTGCATCTCTTAATAAGCTATGCCTAAACTATTCACATCTTCCATTTTGGTGCTTTCAGAAATTGTCATTTTGAGCAGGTGCAACTGGCAGGAAAGCAGACACTTCAGGTGATGAAGGAACATCTTTGCAAACTGATTGCTGTTGTTTCAGAAGTGAAAGGGGGTTGACGCTAAATAATGCATAGATGAATCCGTGAGACTTATGTCATCCCCTTTCCCTCTATTTCTGTCTGAGTTCACTGTGGGTAATCTGCATCTGAAAAGGTTTATGCCGTACCAAAAAGAAAGAATGCAGCTTTTGCTCCATTTCCTGACACTTTTCTCTTTTGAATTGAGAACAACTGTGCATCTTTTTTTAAAACAAATGCATGTCAGCGACTCGGTTAAACTGAGTGAAAGGAGTTGTTTCATAGTGTTAAAAAAAACCCCAAAACAGCATGATGCATTTTGACATCGCTTGGCACGCTATAGCATAATTACCTCATCAGTGATGATTATTGCGTGGGCTCCAGGCTACTGTCATGCTGTTGCTATGACATCTAGAGTCCATGAAAAGATTCGGGCATTTTTAGTGCATAAAGGTGTTAGGCCTTTTGAAAGGAACAAACATGCACGTGACCAAATGCAAACCCCCCCGCACAGACACATTTTATCTACTTTGACATAGGGGGAGTGACCAGCTTCATGAAAACATACTGAGTGATTAGAGGTCTCTAATGTGCTCTCAGGTAGCCAGTGTGATCATAACCCTCTAGCAGCCGATGACAGATTCAATGGCTTTCAGTCCAGCTTTGCATCAAAGCACATTCCTGGTCCATCACTGCAGAAATTCTCTGATCTTTCCTGACAAATCTCTTTCATTCTGTCAGTAAATATTTCATACTGGGGGAGTATGAAAGTGTTGCATAAATATATTGGGGAAAAAAAGAACTTCTGTCCTATTGCTTAGAGCAGCTTTAGGAGAATAAAACACAAGGAAAAAGTTGGTAGCACTAAATGCAATGTTTAGAATAACAGCGCAAAGAAACAGGCATGCATCACATGGACAAAAGTTTTAGGCTGCAGCACCAAATCTTTGAATTCAGCTGTTTTCGGTGCCATTGCCAAAGCTGTATAAAATCAAGCAGCTAGCCATGCAGTCTGCCTTTACAAACACTTGTAAAAGAATGGGTTGCTCACTGAATTTGAGTGAGGTACTCAAACAGTTTCATAGGATGAAACTGTTGCAGGAAGTCAGTTTATGAGGCTTTTTCCATCGAACTAAGCAAAAACATTTAGAAATCACAGCTAATCAGCCACAAAGCTGCAGACAACATAAGCTGACTCATTAGCTGCAGAGTTCCAAAACTCCTCCGGCATTATCAGTTCACTAGCTGGGCCCACGTCCTCATTTTAGGTTTGGCAGCGTTTTAGTAGGTAAAGGTGAATGCTTGGACATGAATTGAGCTGCGGTTTGGGGAAGGCCTCGAAGGGGACTGGCGACGGCTCCCGGGCCTGGCAGATCCCCATGTACTAAATAAGAGTGAAGAACTTAAAGAACTGAGAACAAGAAGGAAGGGAGGGTGGGGTACATAAACGAGAATGAACGGCTTGCAGAACTGGGGGAACCTATATAGATGACAATCGGAAGGAGCATGTTTGGAGGCGTGGTCCCGCTCCTGAAATTCCGATACATAATCTCCGACACAAAAACGGTACGCTGGAAGCTTCGCCAAGCAGCTCTTATTGATACGATCCAAGGTGGCAATCCGGTATCGTGCCAAAAAGTTATTGTCTACCAAAAACTGACTTGTTGACTTATAATCTGTCAAACATATCTTAAACACATCTCTCATTAATAATCTGTCGACCACACTCTATACCAATAAATGCGTAACATATTTGACAGAAAAAACATATGGAAACATTGAAAATCAAACACCTTTTGGCACAACACCAGCATCTTCAATTCATGAGCAGTATAAATTTGTTCCAATGCATTGCTTCCAAGGACATCATGGAGATAATTCCTCACTACTTAATAAGAAAATAATGCACTAAACCCTTAAAACATCCCATTATCCTTGTTGTACCTGAGTTGCGTTCATGCTGTAGATGGATACGAGTTAAAGTTCCGGTCATAGCACTTCAGTATCTAGCTAGTGCTACAGCAGAGGAGTCAGATGAAATGGAGGAATTGCCGAGAATTTTAAATGCAACTTTTTAAAAACTCAACATGACCAAACATGTAAACTGTTTCTGTACAGTTTGTCACTAAATGTGTCTGCTAGCTGATTGTTCTTAGCTAGCAGACACATTCTGTTGTCACTAGACAGATACTGCATGTAATACTGTACAAGGCAGTCTGGTATAGTTTAGTGCATGCAAAACTGCTTAGTTTGCAGTACAGTGTTGAAGATTACAGCGATGCACTGCATTGTTCTGGTACTGAACAGGCTGGGGTGTTCTTGGTCAATGCTACGTTACATACAGAGCAGCAAACATCAGTTATTTTTAAAAATTTAAAGGGATGATGCTGATTAGAGACACTCAATGGATGCTGCCTTTTATACTAGCATTATAGTGTATAGCAGCTGAAAATCAGTCATAGAGTTTGTGAAACATCTGCTTTTATGTTTTTAAATTCAGCTAGTTAAACCACAAAATGCGACAACACAGGTTAGACGATCACAACCTGTACACAAAGAAAAATCTACTGGGGCTCACAAAACAAGTTACTATTGTGAACTATTTCTAAGTGCTTCCTTTTCCCCATGCTGCACCGCTACATCCGATCTTAGAGTTCCCTAACCTGCCAATCCCCCTTTAACCCCTGAGTGTATCTCACATATTTCAGCCATCAACCAAGCAATAGTCTCCCATAGATTTCCTAAACATACTAAACATTGTCCTTCAAATTTGTAGTGTTTTCTGTAGTTATTATTAGCATGATAAATATAATGTGAAACGCTTTTCTGATAGCTTTCTTAAAGCCTTCTTCGGGATAAATTATGTTGGTTCAGCTGTTATATAAGAGCAGTCATGTAGCTGCCATGGTAACCTGTATGGACCACCTTGGTTCAGAGGCACTAACCCACCGCACTTTGCAGCCACATGAATCTGCTCTGTGAGCGAACAGATTTACTGGATCACTGCTATTCCTGTGTGCTGTTTGGAATTTGTATACGTGGAGGTTCATGAACAAATAAACTCAAATAAGGCGTAAATCTGATTTTGTTTGAGTTATACAACCAACTTGGAAATATTTGTATTATACGTAATTTTTTCCAGAAAAAGAAAACGGCTACAATGATTTATACTCCTTTGATAATAGCATCGCAGAAGCTCACATTAATATTTCAGCTTAACTATCACAGGAAAGAAAGGCAGGTAGGCCACAGACAGTATAAAAAATGGATTTAGCCGTGACGTCAGGTTAGTGATTTTCTCTTTAGAAGCCTTGAGATGAGAGTTTTCGCAGTCACCATCTTGGCGTTTTAAAAGCAAGAGAGAGTTGAATCTGACTGTCAAACAACAAGCTGGCCTGTTGGTCATATTTAGTTTGGTTTAGCATTTGGCTGCGTCCAGAGCTTTAAATCCATCCACGCATCCCAGAGGACTGAGTCATGTGGATTTGGACCATATGACAGAAGTCTCTCCATTAAAAACAACTGATGCACTGAATGCTTTGGACTAATATTTAACTCATTAGTGACATGGGTGAAATCAAATCCATAAGCTTTACGCCATAACATGGATATTTTAATTGGCCAATGCTATTTTTTTGTTCTATTTTTATGTGACTAAGAAAAAAATACAGAAACATGCTCCTAAGGCCAGTTTGTAGGCATGGCCACATAATAGTATTGACTTTAAACTTTGTTAAAATTCAGACCGTGTTCTTTACCACTGATTTCTAAGTAAAACTGGATCCCCTCATCCCTGGAAATCAGTTATAATTAACACAATAAAGATAAAAAAGGAGTTTAATGAGGTGAAATTCAGTCTAAAATCAGGCCCTGTGAACAGGCCCTAGATGAAAAGTAAAAAAAATGAAATGAGGAAATGATCAAAGAACCAGTGAGCAAAACAATGATTTTACAAGTGTCAGCTTCCTGCGGTTTAAGATAAAAAGTCAAAAGCTGACCAAAGTTGATTTTCATGTTATGGATGCCATTACCACTGATTATTTTAACCCTGGTTATTAATGGCAAAACTCAGAAGCATTTGAAGGTATGGCTTTATTCGCCACTTTGAGCATCTAGTTAAAATAGCATGTAAGTGGACTGACTACAACATTATATCCCAAAATGTGGAACACTAATAAAAGGCTTGGCCATGAATTGATGTTTCATAAATAACTTGTTACTTCACTTGCAAGACAAAAAATAATCGGAGCACTTTGAATCGTTTTGATGGACATGCAAAAAGCCGAATTCTCAGGAGAAAATTATAACTGAAAACCAAACAGAAAGTCTTGTAATACCATTCAAGCGCTGTTAATGGTTTTAATTTGAATTTGTATGTCATTAGAACTGGGTTCAGACTGACCTCTGTTCTTTTCCTCTATTTTCTCCCAACCCTGTCGTGATTTCTTTGCTTTTCCCCCGCCCTTTCAAACAAACCGGTGCCATGTTTATTTCAACACGTCTTTTCGTTGAGGCTTTCCTGGCGCAACAATGAATGTTTAGCTGGTTTCGAATGAGCCCGTCCTAATAACAAGTGTCAGCCCGCAAGCCTCACATTGTGCGCACTGCCTTGAAGTACAGATGAGAAATAAATAGTTTTGCTTCTGTGGTACCGGCCTATTGTTCAGCAAACCAAGCGCAGTCTGCTGTTGTAATCAGTTGCGCAACCGGTCCTAAGACTTGGACAGTGCTGATGCATTGAGTTTGTACCAGAAAGGCTTTGTGTGAGAGACAAGAGGTTAAACCAAAAAAACAATTTAAGCCACGTAGTTACCAGGTCTGTTATGCTGAACATGTGAAACCTTGGACTAGATTTAAATAGTAAATCCTAACCAAAGCAAAACCCACCAATGCATTAAGTACCATAATGTGTATATGTCAAAGTGTTGTGTCAAATTGATAGAAGTACACTTTGCACAGCCTAAATAAAATAATAATAATAGTAATAATAAATCTATAAATCTCTTTAATGCAGAGGTCTGCTTTAGTTTCACCTTCACAGATAAAATGCCTATTGGCATCACTCAGCTTATGATTGTGCATATAAGCCCATGGAAAAGGTACATTTCTGTAGTCGTGTGACTTTCCCATTTTGTAATGAAGAATTTGTCGCAGGCCTTTGCAGGCTAATCTTCCCGCTACTTTAGGGAATCAGAATAGAAAAGCTTCCAAGAAAGAAAGCAGATCCAGGAGGTTCTATAACACGACAGGAGGAGCCAGACCGTAATCGGTGAAAGCAAATGCCATCCCTACACTAGCCTTGGGTACTGCTGTGACTTGGGATGCCAAGAAAGTGTTGAAGTAATCCTCAGGATTTGGTTTGCTTTTTCCCCCCTCACCTTCCTGCTGCTTTAAACTGTTTCCCCCATCCCATGACTTTCTTTCCATTAATCTGTACAACGACTCCTGTTCACTTCAGCCAATTTCCCTTCCATTTATGCTTCCACCAGTTTGATTACCAACCCCTTCTCGTCCTCATTTTGCTTGTCACTCACTGTCACTGTCCCCCCCTGCTTCCCCCCTTCATTATCTCCCTCCTTTATTCCTCTTTCCCTGAGGTGGCTCGGTTTAAGTCCCTGCTCCACTTCGCCTCTTCCTCTTCTTCTCACACTCCTGTTTTTCTTCCCTAATCCTCTCTCTGTGGAACCACTCAAACACTCCCATTGAGAAGGTCCTAAAGTTCATTTTCACCTCTGCAGCAGACTCCAGTGAACCATTTCATGGGTCATAGCTTTGACCTTGGGAGAACAGTGCTACTATGGCAACGAGCCAAAAGGCATGTTGAGATATCACCTCCATCTTAATTGTTGTGGCCTAAGGTGAAGGTGATCTACAACAGTGACAAGGTTGTTTGAGGAGATACCGTGATTAGACTGTGAGGTTTTAAGACCAGTAAGCACAGCTGCTTGTGTCTTAAAATCAGCAGAGGTGGAGCAAAAATTTTGCCATTGTCTGAGCTACAAAATCATTTTTTTCAGGTTACCTGTGTCATCAAATGTTAAATCAGCCCTGGTCCAGATGTTGTTCTGAGTCATCGACTGGACCAAAGCTCACTCAGTTTAGCTGGATATCTATCTCAGTAGCTTTTGGCTAGTTTTCTTTTAAATTAGGCACATAAAAGATACACGGCATGTACTTTTCCTGTTTTTGTTTACATTGGTTTTATGTAAAACGTCTACACCGTAGTACACCATAAAATATGCATACATGCACCCCTCACTCCAAACTGTAGCGGCTGCTTAACTGTGTGTACAAATGGCCTTGGCTGTCAAAATAAATTTTTTTTTTTTATACACAGATGCAGCAGGCACAAATTTTTAAAACAGACTGTATAAATAATTTATAACTAGGTCTGTTTCAGCAGGATCAGGCGGCATGGTGATTTGTTGATGTCTGGTTCTGTCAGTGTCTGTGTTAGCCATGTGATGGCCCGGTGACTTATACAGGGTGTGCCCAGTCCTTCACCCTACTAGGTCAGCTGGGATAGGCTCAGCAGCTGTAAGTTGGGTGAATGGATATGTCAGCAGGCTATCCTTTGTGAAATTAGAAATTTCAAAACAAATATAAATTTGTGCAACTGCTAATCATGTGGCAGAGATGGTTGGAGTTAGGAACCCTCTTAAAAGGCTCCAGCTCCAGATACATACTGATACAAGCTTGCAAAGTGTTTGTAAGATGACATCAAATGCTGTGGACTGAACATAAATTAACTCCTTTAGAAATGACATAATTTTAGACATCCTGGTCCTGAATTCCTCAACTCATGACATACCCTTAAAATATGGAGTGGGTGACTGTCCTTAGACTTGCACAGGCAGCAAATTGGTGGCATTATTAGCCATCCAGCAATAAAAGTTTAATGTGTAACTGACTGCTAACATCAGCGGCATTTAAAAAAACAGCTGATAGGTTTTGTTGTTAGGGGCCTCTTGGCTCATGCGGCAAATCTCTTATTGATGTTCCATGGTCAGTAAAGCACTTGCCCCTTTGCTTGATGTTCCAGGAAGGAAGCTTAATTACTGGGACAATAAACACTCTCAAATCACAAGCAGGCTCAACGAGGTTAAGCAGTTGAAGTATTTAGGCTGTTACGTCACCTTTTAAATTAGGGAACTTTGCCCCAAGGAAAGGCTCACCATAGAAACAACATGTTTCGGCTGGATGGCCTCTTGCGTCAGTATCTGACTCAGCGAGCTCAAATAAGGATATCCTACTTCAACTGGGAAACAGTTGTTTTCTCCAAAGGGCCTTAATTGTTTAACAGTTGCATGTGTATGTTTTCATGCTTGCATGTGAACACGTTTGAGCAAGCAAATGGCTGATAATGAAAAGCAGGATGTGTGATTGTTAAAATAGTGGCTCTATGCTAAAGTGTTTCTTGGTGATTCAAAAGACATTTTTCCTTGGGTGAAATCTGTTTCACCCACACTGCTGTATTTGTGACATTACTACTGTATTTTTCATCTCCTACAATGATAATATCCCACAATGGTATGTTTTTTACCTTCAAAACTGCTATTTTTCAAGACCAAAGTGAGCAAGATAAATGATTTTGTTTGCACAGAATAGTACTTCGCTAGCTTGAAAAGCAGATACATTATAACTCAAGGCAACCTGGTGTCTAGTGCAATACAGATCCAAGATTCGCCCCTTCCCCGAAACAATAAATCCCCGAATGTTCCTTTGCATTCCTGGAATCTTCGCTCAATGACTTTAGTAAGTTTCCCCTGTCTGCTAGACAGAGCGTTCTTGTTGGACTGTGATTCCTGCGTCACAGTGAAGATCCAGGTAGCAACAGAGTCTGAGTGGCATTTCAAAGAGGCCACTTTCGGATTCTTCAGAGATGAAAATGGAAGATTCCATGTGTTCATTCTGAACGCTGCTGTAAAAGCTGCAATGGACATGCAATGCTAAGATAAAATAGGACGCATGACTAGCGGATGTGGTCAACATAGATGTGAATATCTTCCAGTTTTCTTCCAGCTCATCTTTCTTTCCAGTGAGGAATCTTCTTTTAAGGAAGAGTTTTCCAAGCTCCTTTCAGTTTTACAGGTTGTTCTATTGAGACCATTTCTAACAAGGCTTTAGTGAACAGTATCAACTGAAGGTCCAGATGTATCTGTCAGGTCCTGTATTAGGTCTGAACTGGATGTTTTCCTATTTCAAAAAGAACATGACTTTCCGATACTGTTCATCGACTGTCACTTCTTTTTTTGTCTTTCACTTGTCCGGGTTCCTCAAATTTTAAGGAAACATTGCACACAAATGTGGCATTTTTTTGTAGGTTCAACTAAAGAAATGAGAACAAATATTTGTTTTTGCGGGCTGCTAGAAACAAAGTACCAATTTGTTATTTTCTAAGTTGTCTATTGCATGCAGAGACAACACTAATTCATTTTTTGGGTTATTTGCTCTTTTTATGCTTGAACGATTTATAGGTCAGTGTTAAGCAGCTTCACAAAGAGAAAAAAAACATTCGTCTGAAAAGTATTGCTTTTTTAATTTTTAAAAAGGTCCTTCTTTTTGAGAATTGTGGTGAATTGCTGTTGCCATGGGACACACCTGCACATTGACACATACTTGCACTTCTATACACACAGCAGCAATCATCACCTCATCCTGGCTACAGATGGAGAGTAATATTCACTCCTCAGCAATGACGCAGGCAGACATGCACATAGTATCCTGTAAGCAAATCCACATCATTACCACAAAACTGAAAACTGAGTCTTTCACATGCATCGCAGAGGCTTTTGCACACATCCTTTGACACACGCTAGGAATACATATACAGATTATACATAGATCTTCATACAATTAACACTGGAGCCTGGCACCTTTGCCTCTTCCTGAGCTAACTAATGTTTGTTTACATGCATTCATGGGGAGTAAATGCATGTAAATGCATGAAGGACACACAGACACATCCACCCCACTGATTAGGGATAGACTTTTCTGCCCAGATACTGTGGTCCTCGAGATTTGTGATGCATATTTATTTTTTATGCATTCTTTGTCAGCTGTCTTTTAGTTTCCCTAAATGGCTAAAGATTAGTTTTAATTAAACAGCCCATCAAATTGTTTATATTTCACTTTTATTTCCAACAGATTATTTTATAGTTCCATGTTTAAAAACCCCCCTGAAATTTTAAATTTGCAAGTGAATAATTCTGAATAATAATCATAAATGCGTGTTTCTTCTGCACGGCTGAATTAGCATAGAAACAAAAAGTAGCTTCAAGTACCTGAAAGCTCAAAATAAAAGGCAATGTGTGGAAAAATTAGTCCCTTTTAAATTTATGAGCCTGATGCAAAACCTGCGTAAACATATTAGCATAAATATCCGCATGTTTGTCAGTTGCCCCCGTCATGCCCTACATCTGTCAACTTTTTAAGAGCAGCATACTCACGTCTGGGAAGCGAGCCTACCGAAGTGGGATAGCAGAAGTGTGTCTGCATAGTAACAAGGTCTGCCCAAGCGTGGGGAATAATGGTGTGTGTGTGTGTGTGTGTGTGCGCGTGCTTGGTGAGATGACTGTCTGGTGCAGAGGCTACAGTCTGTAGGGGGTCTGTTCCTCTTCACTGGGCACAGAGATACAATGTAAACAACTACACCGATCAGCCAATCAGACAGCACGCTGTGGTGAACACCCATGCCCTGACAGTAACCTCGCAAACACACATACACTCAGTCAGACTGGATGTTAGGACACACATACATGGTCACGCACATAATCACACAAAGCAAAGCATGAGGTGCTAGAGGACACAAGGCAGAGACTTCGATGACACTATCTGACCCCATTTCCGTGTGAGTGTGCTTAAGTGTGTGTGTCTGAAGTGGGAGATCCTGCAGACAGACATGCATTAGTGATGGAGCAGGGTCTGCGGTTCCACACAACCAATGTTAATCATGCACGCACATTACTTTAAAGAAACGTCACAGCACTCAGTATTCATCTCTAACTGGGCTTGGTAGCACGTGTGATATTGTTAACTTCAGGAAAAATTCCAGCGAGAGCATGTTATGATGTTAGTCCTTGTTTGCTGTTGTTTCCTTCCTCTGGAAGGAAGCCATGATGAAATCCCTGTGCGAACCACAGGACCACATCGCCCTCCATTGTCCTTGGCTGCTGAAGGGAAAATGAGAAGAAGCATCCCGTCCTGGCAAAAGACAAATTAACTAGTAATCAAAAGTAGTGACAGAAATGTATGGGTCTTATGGGTGCAGTTAAAGAATGAGCAGGGAGGTGATGTAAAGGACAAGCTGCAATTGTCAAACTTTTTGTCTCAGTCATTGTGTGGGGGTCATTCTGAGCATGTTAATGTAAACCTCAGTTGCACTGTACATCTGAAGTACTTCCATGGTAAAGCAATCATTTTTAGTTCCACTGTAGTATTAGAAAACTCACACACTTTTATAGCTGATACATATTCATTTTACCTGTGCCTTCCACTGTGTGTGTGTGTGTGTGTCATTGACCTCAGAAAAGTAAGATAATGTTGTTTCCTTCTTTAATGCATGAAAGAATAAAATATTGCCGAATGAATGAGCTTGATGCAAAACTTAATTCAAAAAACAAAACAAAAAAACTCCAAACCAATAACACAGCTTAAGTATTTTGATGGTAAAGCTCACATTCACACAATGTAGTGTGCAGTGATTAGCACGGTTCCTGCAGATGAAGAAAGTCCAGGGTTTGAGACCAACATCTGTGTGAGCTTTGCATGTTTTATGGTGAATGTGTGTCAGCTAATTTATATAAATCATGTGTACCAATTTATTGTGAGTTACATTATATGCTATCAATATAAAGAAAAGCAACTGTCACAAAAACAATGAAATGTGACTTACTGAAATTTTTATGAAGACATTTAAAAATTCTGTGATGTTTGTTTCTTAACAGAAGCACACAAAAATGTTTATCATATAATGTATGATTACTCCATATGTGCATGTGATTTAGTACACTGCTGTAGTAAAGGCAACACTGGGACAAAAGACCTCAGGGTCAGAAGCATTTTCATTTTACATAAAATTTATACCAGAAACAATGCAGGTAGATTGATTCAGTGCTCTGATACATGCATAAATAACAGCAGAGGTACGTCACCTATGAGCCTCACAACAGCAGGGACAGTCATACACATACAGGGGAGCAGACAGCAGCCAATACATCTTCATAAATTGCACATGCCACTTTAAATTTATAGAATGTATTGAATGGGCAGAGTGCCTCTCTATCCCTTTCAATATTCATGGTGATGGAGCTAACAAGAGGAAACGGGAGCCCACTATAGTAGGTATGTTTATGCCAAGATATTAATTCTTTGCTATAATTTCCAAGTGAAATGTTACTTAAGCTCTTGATGGCTCAATAATACATTTCATTGTGCTCTATGGGCAAATTCGGGGTCTGTAGCTTCTCCACCATGGGTAGCAGGATTAAGAAAGAAAAATCCAGGCATGCTGAGTTGAGAGTATTTAAATCTTCTTGCACTCCAGACAGAGGATGAGCAGAGGTGTGGGTGCAGTCAGGCTAAAGATGGGATTGTCTTTTAGGACACGCTCACTGAATCCACAAAAACACAGTCTGGGAGGCTGGGAGCCCCTTGGGGTATTGTGTGAGTGAGTATACTGCATCCATCTGGCCCATCGTTCTTTTCCCCCACCATCTCATCTCCTCCCGTTTCCCTCCTTTCATCTCCAGGTGGGCCTACTACAGCCCACTGCATGCATGTATTAGTGCTTTCTTGAAGTGAGGCGACCTTCGGACGCCCTTTAGTTTCCATAGCAGCGAGCGGGCAAGTCGTGTAACATTAACATTCGCAGAGCTCGAGCAGCGGCCTGATCAAAGCTCCATTGATTTTGTGTCCCACATTCATTCAAAATGCCCACCTCCTACAATTAGAAAGAAGCGAGGCGTCTTTCTTTCCAACTAAAATAGGACTTGTAAATAAAACTGAATCAGACGAAAGATGAATGGATGGATATGTAAATGCTTAAGTTTACAGTAACCCTTTCTGTAACCCTGAAGGAGTAAAATAAAAATGTGACGAAATGATTTTGCTCTATTATTTTTTTCCCTTCCAAGATTTTTGGGGAATTTATTGGAACCCAAACACAGCACATATGATTTTGTTCAAAACTAAGGCGTTTCACCAAATTGTTACATCACTTTCAATGTGCAAGTTCAAAATGATAAACAAATAAAACAATCAATTCACAGTGCTGCCTTCCAGAAAACGTCTAACATCTGTCAGCTGTGTCGAACTAATCCATTTGAAGTTGTTTTCCATCCTCAGTTTGTTACAGAGATTGTATTTAACTTTTTAATTTTCTTAAAAAGTTCAAAATACTCCTCTGTTTTTGCTTTAGCTTGGCTCGAGAGTTGGAAACACTGAAAAAAAAATGGGATCCTTAGCAGGTCTCAGAATAAACTGAATACAACCTCAGTTGAACAATAACACATGACGCATTTACACTGGGTCATACAACAAAAATGAAGTAAAAATGCAGAAACAGCAGGTGAAAATGCACTCTTGCAGCTTCCATATGAATTAGGAGATAAGTAGCAATCGGGTGCTGATAATCAAATGCACTTGAATAATTGATCATCAACAGATGTGACCATCTATATAAAAGATGACATTTTCGCAGTTTGCTGGTCTGGCCTTTTCAGAAATGTCTTCACACAGTCTCAAAAAAGAAAATGATAAGGAATGATCTTAGAGAAGCAATTATTGCTGCCCTTTAATCTGTGAAAGGTTGTAAGGCCATTTCCAAGCAATCTGAAGTCCATCATCCTAGAATGAGAAAGATTATTTACAAGTGTCAATATATCCAGGAGTGGATGTCACAGCAAGTTCACCCCATTTGAAAATGTGCAATGCAATGTCTGTGCAATCACCAAACACCAAAAAAACACGTTTGGAGGGTGGAGGTGTTTGGGCATAATGCACAGCACCATGACTGCAAAAGCTAAAGATAGCATAAGAGCCCGAACACCTCATACCAGCTGTCTAGCACAGTGGTGGAAGGGTGATGATTTGGGCTTACTCTGCAGCCACAGGTCGTAGGCACCTTGCAGGCATTGAGTCAGCCATGAACTCCTTTGTATACCAGAGTGTTTCAGACTGAAATGTGAGGCTCTGTCTAACAGCTAAAGCTGCGCCAAAACTGGGTCATGCAACAATGGTCCCAAGCACAGCAGCAGATCTACAACAGAATGGCTGAAAAAGAAAAGAATCAAGGTGTTGAAATGGCCCGGTCAAAGTCCAGACCTCAACCTGATATAGTTAAAGAGTGCTATGCATAAACATGCACACAAACCTCAATGAACTGAAGCAAAGCTGTAAAGGAGAGTGACTCAAAATTCTTCCATAATGATGTGACAGACTGATAAAGTCAAGTTGTTGCCTCTAAAGGTGGTTGTACAAGTTACTGAATCCCGGGGTGCCTTATAGTTTTGTCAAAACTATTTTTCACGTGACCGTTTATAAAGAGCTCAATGTATGTACAACTAATCCCTGTAAGCAAAAAACAAAAGAACATGTTTAAGACTGCTGTAAAAACAGACATTTGTTTCAACTCTTGGTTCTGTATAATGTAACTAAGATTAGAAATCATCTTAGGTACAGAACTCTGGCTGCGAGCAGAGGAGGCTTACCATCTGCTGATCAAACCTTCTTTTCATGAGGGGCAGCCAATGAGCAGATAGTTGAGTTAGAAGAAAAGGAGCTACACCTGTTTGTTTCAGAAAGAGGATGAACTGTAATCCTGCATGAAGGCCAGGTGCAATAGGAACTAAGGGTTATTTTGTACTGTGGTCCATTCAGCCTGGCAATAAAACATGAAGCTGACAATGATCAGAATGAACATTGACTCTATGTATAGCAAATGGACAAATTTTCATCAGTCAAAGATTTGAGGGTCTACATGAAAATCGTAAAAAAAAAATTAAATCTTTGAACTCTCTAAACTCAGTATCTTAGTACAGTGGAACCCCGACTTACGAATACCCCATTTAACGAAAAATTCAAGTTACGAAGGCACTGAACGGCAATATTTCTGCCCATGTTACGGCAAAATGCCCGTATAACGCAATCCGCTGGCTCTGATTGGCTGAGCCTACAATGCCCACAATGCCTTCCGAATCATGTGACAACCTCTTGGCTTCCGTAATTCTCTGTTCCACTTGAACGACGTATTGTTCTTCTAGTTAGCAATTAGCCTATAGCCTTTCGTTCAGCATCGCCTCACTCAAAGGGCGCGATGGGTGCTTCGACTTACGAAAATTTTCAACTTACGAAAGACCCTCAGGAATGAATTAATTTCGTAAGTCGGGGTTCCACTGTAGTGCCATTGTGTTATTATGTTGATATCATTTTGGGTAAATAATGACAGCAAACGCAGTTTTTGGGATATCTCCTGAGTAAACATGGCATTCATTTATTGATTTTTTTAAAGTGTCTTTCATCATTGCAAAACACAGTTCTGAATAATTTCCCCAGTGCCACAGAGGTTGTTGGTGATTGTGATGCACAGAAAGGGAGAAAGCTCCTTGGAGACTCATTGGTGCGCTGATTTTGAAAGAAGCCTACCAGGGAACAGCAGAGCTGGATAAGGTAGATTAACAGAAATTCATAATGCCGGGCTGAAATTTCTCATTTCGTATATGGAACTGATTTCCCATAATATATTGAAACATTAATCCCCAGACACACGCACACACACAGTGTCAGAGTGTTTGTTGTGCAGAAGCATGATGAGATTACTTGTGTGGGCAGTCAGGGATCAGTCATACAGTAGAGACAGATAAGTAGATATAGATACGGGATCAACACATGCTGTCTCATTCACACATACACACACATATATACAAATACACCCATTTGATTGAAGAGGTGATGACTTAATGCCCTTTGCCCCTTAAGCTGAGACAGGATTACATTTGATGCACACAAAGGAAGGGGTTAAGTGATGTACCGGCTAAATATTTGGAGAAGCTCGTCATTTGCATTTTGACTCAGGGGACTAAAAACAAAGGACAAAAAAAAGCCACGGTAAAATGCTCAAGAGATGGTTCTGTCTTTTCCCTGGTTATCCATAGTCTAGTCTCTCATTTAGCTCCTGGGTTGGGATTTAGCATAATCAATTACAAAATGAGCCCCCCTCCTCCTCCTGCCCTCTCTTTCTCTCCTTCGCCCTCATCCTCCTTGTCTGCCTCTATCCATCCCCTACTTTATTTCAGCTTTTCAGCGCAGATGATTGAATGTCAGCCTCTTTTCATGTGTGTGCATCTGCACACGGGCAGAATATGGAGACATTGTGACATTTCAGCTCCCCTTTGTCCCCGGGCTGCTGTGAGACACCGATAAAAGACGCAACAAGCTCAGTCACAGATCAACCTTTCAGGGCTGGAAGAGGAGGAGGGATGAAAGGAGAGAGAAAAAAGCTTCAAAAGCGTGGTGACGCGCAGCAGGAAAAAAGAGGGGAAAAAGATGAGGACATGAGTGGGATGCAGTGATGTAATAAAGAAAGGGCTGTTGGATTGTGGTTGACAGTGAAAGGAGCGTGTCTACGGTTTCCTCTCTTTGAATGTTCTTTTTGAGGTGCGGGGACAGGTGTATCTGGTTGCATATGCAATGTAAAGCAGACAGAGGGGAATCTGAGATGAGTACTTGTTGTCTGTGTCTCGATTGTGGCTTCCTTAACCTTTTGCAATGTTGCAAAGCGTGGCTCACCATACGGACAGAGCTCGAGGCCTTTGCATGAGCATGAATAATGCAATGATCAGTCACAATCACTTGGTTTTCTCCCTCTGTCAGTCTGCTTCCTACTTTAGGGAAGGAGACAAACTGTTCATGTAGACAACACAAAATTCGCTTACTGTAATGATTTGACTCTTCCCTTACTCTGGGTTTAAGTTCATACCGTTGTAATCACATGCTTGTCTCATGATACTTGATGCAATTTGCACGACATACCAAACTTACTTATGATTCTAAAAATTGAAGTACTGTTTGAGTGCTGCATAACTAACTGCTTGATCCTTTGGCTGTTTGAAGTTAATGAACAATGAATGCACAAAGAGTCCGATAAAATGTTGAGGGATAGTCTGTATGAGCTATATATTAAGCTCTATTCAGTAATTGTTTTCACCTTTCAATTATAATTTCTTTTGTCTAGTTGTGGTTTAAATACACACCCTCTACTTGTCACTTAGTCTTAGCTGAGGCATAATTGGATATTTAAGTGATTTTACCATAGTTAGTTTAATATTTGCCTGTTGTAGCTTACGTTTGAAAAAGAAAGCTTAGTCTTTCTCTGTCTCCTAAGTAGTGAAAAATTTAGGTTTTAGACTAAGAGTAAAGTCATGTTTAGCAAGCATAAACTGCTTCTAAAAACAAAACAGTGCATTATTCTGATTCAAAATAGAAAATGTCAGTTCCTCTATCTGTAAGTCATATTTTTTTTTCAAAAAATTCCAGTATGATTGTGAGATTTCTGGGAAGTACAGGACCTGACACTGGACTAAGAGAAGCTGTGAAAAACTGCAGGTCATGGACAGATGAATGAACTCTCATAAAGCTGTTCATCTTTATCTGGTTTTTCAAGCACACTGTACACTTTAAGAGAAAAAACCCCCCATATATATATATATATATATAAAAGATATAAAAAAGTTAAATTTCATCTTATAATTAATTCTCTTTAACCGTGCATCATTTCATCCAAATGATTGATGTCACTGCTTTAGTGAATTTCACATAAACTGCATATTGAAAATGATTTTCTACGAAACACGTTAATCTTTGGTTATTATGGATGAAAAGTGTTCTCTTAATCACTGATATCATCTGACTGGCTGTAAGCAGTGAATATGTGGAGCAATTTAGGGTGGCACAGCGAGAGAGGAGATGTCTATGAATTGTAGGGTGCAGCATAAACAGCAGCCTGATGCAACGTACTGTAATCACAGTACTGTCAGGCACACACATTTAACGGTGTGTGTGTTCATGCAGAAGGAGATTATGAATAGCGAGAAAGTCCATTAGCTGTAAGTAATATGGATGAACCTGAACTAATCAGAGGCAGTGTGTTTTTCAGTATATGAACTTGTGTAACAGACAGTAATTAAAGCAATTAACACAGCTGCACAACAATGACATCTGTGGCTTGTCTGGCTGTACAATTGGCAGCAGCATCTACAAAATGACTGGTGACATGATGAAAAATTGAGCAATAAGATGGATACTGTTACATTTAGATGGTGTGTAGGAGTGCCTTTTGACAAAAAGGTTTATTTTAGTCTGATGCCTATTTGCTGCTTATTGAGTATTCATATTTACTCAAGTCGACATATGGATACTGGAGATGATGATGTAAGACAGTTTATATTAAGTTGAAGTAAGTCTGCTAACCACTAGTTTCATTTTCACTTCCTGGTTCGGTTTAACCAGTAAAAACTAGTAAAAAAAAAAACCAAAACAAAAAATTTATTTTTTGTTTATTTTAAAATTCGCCATTTCACATTTACCCTGCAAGCTGAAAAACAAAGTGTACCAAAATATGATGCCAACAGGACATCCCAGTTTCCAAATACATGAAAAGCCAAAATCCTGCTGTTTCCATCAGGACTCCATGTGACACTTTTGTTCGTCCTTACAGTTACTGCAATATTTAGGGCATCCTCACCACTCTTTGTTATGTTGTTGAAGTACTTATTAAGTAGTATTGCACAGGCTAACTTAGATTGTGTTCATAACATTATTTAGTTGGTGGCCAGACAATCATCTTGGGCAGGAATATCATGGTAATTTTGGGCTATTAAGGATTTAACTGATTTGTTCATTTTCCAGGGTGGAATGAATGTACTGCAAACATCTTTAATGACTTGAAAAATAACACAAGGTGCACAAGTTTGGATTGTAACTTAAGCACACAGGGTCAAAAGTGCATACAGCCTCAGACATGTACATCCACTCATTTAAATCGTTTAATATGTGGTGCTGAGAGTTCTACAATGTCTTTATGAGTGATTTGTTTGACAGCACTTAATGAATTGGTCAGTACTCAGAACAAAGTCCAAGGAACTCAGTAAAGATCCAAGAAGAAGAAGAACTGTAAATTTACATTTACAGTTGGGAAGATCATTAGCTCAAACAATTGTGAAGAAGTACAAGTTATTCAAATGTCTCACCACTTTATCAAGGTCTGGAAGAAGATGCAAACTGTCACTGTTATCAGATGAAAGGAAATTGGTTAGGATGTTTAGGAACAACCCAGGAAACACAAATGATCAAGCCTGCAATGAACTGAAAACCGCTGGAACACCAACGTCACTATCCACAGTCAAGCGAGTTTTACATTGCCATGGGCTGGAAGGGTGCCAACCAAGAAAGAAGCCCCTACTCCAAAGCCAACACCCTGCAGAAAAGGTTTATGGTCAGACTAGAAAAAAACAAGCTCTTTGGCCATAATGCCAAGGGATATGTTTGGAAGAGTAAAGGTGAGGTTTACAAACCATTCTCCAGGGCTGTTTTGCTGCCGGTGGATATGATACTTTGCACAAAGTAGGTGGAATTTTGAGGGAGGAAGAAACCCTCCAAAATTATCAACTTCACTTCAAATCAACAACTAGATTGTGGAAACTTGGACACAACTGGGTGTTCCAACAGCACAATGATCCCAGACATCCTTCAAAACTGGTTAACTTCTGACATGGCCCTCCCAAAGCCTCAGCCTAAACCCTTTTGAAAAGTTTAGCCTGAGCTGGGTCTGTGCTCAGAAACCAACTGATTTTAGAGCAGCAATAATCAAAGAACTGACCCTGTGCAAAGACTTGTGAATGTGTGCAGAGCTTGTGGGACTTTGCACAACTTACCTGAGGTTATTTCTGAAACGAGTGAATTCTGGCCTTAAGAAAAAGAGAAGTCTGCGTTATTATCCAGTGCAGTATTCTTATTGGCTGTAGTTGCAAATTTTGTCATTAAATCTGTTAACCTTTTGGAAAACAAAATGCTTACATCCATAATGAGGCAATATTTGATACCCTGGGAGTAACAAGGGGCTGGCAGTACATAGAATTGTGGTTTATGAGAGCAGTAAATGCTAAGCATATATATGATACTCTGAGTAGTTAAAACAAAGCAATGAGTTAAAAAGACAATAAAAGAGTTCATACTGTTGAGAGAAACTGCAGAGTTGTGTGGTTTCCTTGAAATGAGCAACCCATTCAACATTAGACAGGCTGTTTCATCCACTGTTAAATTTAAAGGGGTTTTTGTGTCTGTGTTATTATTAAACTCTAAACTAGAGAACAGTTCCTTAGCGAGCAACTTTAGGCCAGTTTGTGTTGAATTGAAATGTCTTTCCTATTGTCTCTCTCTGTGTGATGCTTAGCTGTTTACAGTATGAAGCAACTGCTGCTGTGTTCAGTATTATGTAATGGCAGACTCTAATGGGGGCTGCCATTTGATGTGCTTATGTAAACAGCTCTCCTGCCGTTCTTTTGGTGACTCATTCCTGCCCAAACCTGCGCTTTGTGGGTGGCTCTGTGTTATCTAGCGCATTCTTATGTCATGATTGCACCAAGGACCTCAGATGACGCTCACGCAAACTCGCCATCACTGCACCACTAACTGCCCCCGTGTAACCATAACACAACAAACGCATACATGCACATGCATACGGAAACCCTTGACCTTTCGCAGCACTCTGTAATTGGTTTTTCAGGGAGAGATCGAGCATTAAGATACATTCAAGAGGAAGGCAAGGTCAGCTTTCCCTCTGATATGTGAAACTCATTATCCAAGGAAAAGAATATGCTTCTCACCCCTTTGTTACTCCTGCTGTGTTCATGTAACTCTTTCTTTGAGCCGAGGGTGGGGACCGTGGTCTCATGGGCAGGTGACATGGCTGAAGGAGTTATATGGTGGGTGTAGGGCCCAGCGGCTCACGTTAACAGAGGCTGATGATCGCCTTGGGTTAAAAGGGTGCTTTTTAAGGTGTAGGCTGAGTGAAACAATAGAAAGGAGACACATCCTTTTAGGGGTTTTTTTTGTTTTTTTGCTAACAGGATACAACATTGTTGGCTCCATCGGTCTGTTAAAGTGGCATTGTGCCATGCAGATGTCAGAATGTGCTTTATTCAGACCTGCATGACAATGATGAAAGGAGTCTGAACAGTACACCATGTACAGGGTTTTTCCTGGATCAGAATGAGCTGTTGGTGCGTGAATGTGCACGTAAGCACAATTGGTCCACAAATAGTTTAATCAGTGGGTCTGTGTTATTGGGTGTGAATCTTCTTACGGCTTAAAAACAGCCCTTTGGAACATTTAATATACTAGCATGCATTTTATGCTCGATTAAATTAAATCCAACTTTCCAATAAGGGCATTTGTGGATGGATATTTGTGTCTCATTTCTGGTTGTTTCTGCACATTTTTGTATCGATCCGATACCAAGTAAATGGAGCCACTATTGCAAATGAAATACAGATACTCTGAACCTATGAAGGCAGCTTATGTAGGGAAGAGTAGTGTGACATGGCATACGATATAAGAAGAATTAACATTAATTTGCAAAGTCCAAGTCACTGTGATTTCTTAATCCATTATAGTTAACACAACAAAACACACCTTTCAGATTTTCATGCATTTTAAAACTGGGTTTTTAGAGACCTGGAATGTAAATTTGCCTTTCTATTAACGATTTCAGGTCAACTTCTGTGGTTTAAATGTGCTATAGGCTATGAATAAAATAGATGTGACAGGGATTATTTTGTCTCTTATTATCATGTTTGGTTAATCTCCAAAACAGTCATGATGTCGAGCAACTAATAGGCAGTAGACAATAGGCATCAGTTACTGAAGCTGCACGCAGTTTAGCCTTGTGCTACATTCAAAGCGAGCAGATAACCATCTAACATGTTCAGTTACTGGAAATGATGTCTGAAAGAAACTACTGTAGCATTAAAGCCTTCAGGAAAGATTCCTGGTATTGTAAATCATGTGATACTAATTAGAGGAGGTATTTTTTGTATTGTTTCCAATAGCATCTTTTTATTCCTGGGTTGATGGCTGGTCATTTGTTTTAGTTTAACCAAATACAAAAGTGTCATTTTGTAATGTGCTGATATTAAACAAAGAAATTCAAATTAAAAATCCAACAGAGAAGAGCCAGGACTGTTAAGTAGCTAGAATCCTTTCTCAGAATAGGAAATGTTCCTTTGCCAAAGGTCCAACAGCTGGTCTCCTCGATTCCCAGATGTTTACAGACTGTTGTCTGGGGATGCTTCACACTGGAAACACGTGTGAAGCATCCCAGCTTTTTAAGATGTGTTGCTGCCCTCAAAAATCAACACAAATGTTTCTTAAAATATACATTTTTTTCCAGTTTAAACATTGCATATGTTTTCTTTGTTTGCGGTAAATAAACTATGGATTGATGACATATGGAAATCCTTGCATTCTTTTTTCTTTTGAATTTAACAGGGCACAGCAGATTTTTCAGAATTGGGTTTGTATATTACAGAAAAGTCACAACAGCAAAAAATTCCAATCCAGTTTGCTTACTCTTAGCTGGGCTCATTTACGTGCCACATTTTGGGTGTTATATTATCATTCACAAGTATTATAAAGTTTTTTTGTTTTTGAGGTCAGATAGGGTTTAATTATATCTTAATGTTTTTGCTAGTTTGTTTGATACCCGTTGTCCCCATATTCCAAAGTCCATTTGCATTTTTTTAGAGCTTTTGATCACCTCCCATGGTTTTCTTTAGAGTTGGCTCAGTGGAAGTCAAGATGCTCTCCCTATCCCTCTAAACATCTAGGACATATTATCCCTTTGGCTCAGCATGTTCTTTCTTGTTTGTGGAGAGTTTTTATTTTTTCTGCATATGTTGAATATAAATTTGATACATAGAGTTCAAACCTGCAAGATATTCCTGTAAATTAGTGCACAATACTTAAGCTTGCCTTAATTCACCAGCTGATGTGTATTCCCTGCACTGCCTTCTTGCAATAACTGCAACATGCCTAAAGCTATATGAGAGAGATAACAGTAACCACTGACATAGAGTAATTACAGAAGGACAGAATAATTAAAGGATGCACTCATCATCAATCTTGTGCGCCATTAAGATAAAATGTTGTTCCATGTGCGCAGCTTATGGTGGGTGTGCTATACGTGCAGAGGCGAGGCTCATGTGAAAGATTTATCGCTATAGGTGGTGAGGGCTGTAAATGGTGAGGACTCGGACACGGTAGATGACATAAAAGGTCACAGGCGTGTACAGCTTCACAGAAACACACACATGAAAATTTCATTATACCTGAATGGCCTAAAATCAAAGTTGCCACCCTCAGGAGCATCAATTTTCAAAAGACAACACAGACTCACTCTGTATTTATGATATTCCATCATCTGCCTTTCTGCTTTCTTCTCTGGAATTTATTTTCGCTTCGCAAGAGGGATTTTTGTTTTGCTTACTTGCAATGGCATTGTCAGTGAGTGGAAAGAACAAGCCAGAGCCAATCCCTCCAGAGAATGCACCTTTTTTGCTCTATGATTATGTATAGAAGCCATTTAAATTTCATCACTTGTTCCATTTCCCGTAGTCAGAGGAATTCGAGAAATATGAAAATGGACTGAAAGTAGTGTTGAAGGCATCAGCATGCAAATACTGCGCAAGCAGTGTATCACATTTGACATGTGAACGCATTACTGCTTAACAACACAGCCATAAGCCTTCAGTCTTCTAGAATTGTGGTTGTGTGAGAATTGACTCATTCAGAAGGGCCCACATAAAGCCTACTGTGTTCTTCAAAGAAAAGTATAGATGTTTTTTTAAAGAAGTACAAGATGAGGGATTTGAAAACAGCTGGGACACTGCACGTTCCAATACCTCTTATATTAAAACAGTCATGTTTATGATCTGCAATCAAATTTGTATGCTCTTTAAAAAATATTGTCTAAACAAAAGCTTTGCCTTACTCTGCTGGTTTGGAATATTGTGTTTTTGTGCTTATATAACACAAGAAACCTTAGATAAAGATGTTATCTTCCACCACCACCGTCATACAATCTCTGTACCAATGTCAAGTATTTTCTTGCATCTCTGTGGCAATTTTGCACTGTGATGGTTCAATCTCCCAGTCAGGGGTTAAAACCCTTCATAATGGGACCATCCATCCTCATACCAGGACTTGAGGGAATAAAAAAAAAATGCTCTGCACTTTTTGGCACACACACACACGCACACATGCAAACACACTCGACACTTTTACTTTCCCACCTGAGCCAGTATAAATGAGCAGCCCCCCTCCTCTCTGTCGCTCTAATATGGATGAAGGAGCTACTTGGCGACTTGACGACCCTAATTTCCACCCCATTGAAGAGCGTCCCATACAGCTGTAGCTGATGAAATACATTAGCTGGAAACGCAACTCTTCCGCCGCAGATGATACCACCTGCAGAACACAGTCTGCCAGCGATGAAAGGACAACGGGAGGAACACCTGTGTCCACTGGTAATGCGCATCTAGAAAGCATCCACATTAAAATTTCTTCTGTTGCAACTAACTGTAACACTTGTGTATGAAATAAGAACCTAATTTAGATGTAGTTAGAAGAGTGACGCAATGTTGAAAGCTGTTGAAAGTCTAGAAACTGACCATTTGGCAAACACTGTTGATGAGCGAAAAATGAGTATTTCCTGACTGCTAGGGGATGGCTCTTGGCTATTGCTGTGAAATCATTTGCTAAAACTGCATTCATGCAAGCCTAGAGACTGGTGAGCAACTTCCTGGCAACCACTGCCAAGGGGTCATGACCTGTTGGTGAGTGGTTACTGGAGGCTGCTGGTGTGAAAAATAGATATATGGTACTGCACCAACTCTCTTTGCAATTTCGTTGATTACTAGAAGCTTCTTGCTGTTGCCAGTAGTTTGCATGGAAGATGGTGACTTCTCTGCAAACTACTCTCAATGCAGTAGTGAAAATGTGGAATGTATAACACAAATGGAAACTGAGACCCACTTTTAACTTGGAGACAAAAGTTCTATATTTATGTTATTCCCAAGTTTCACTAAAGCTTGGAGAGTAAATGATGGATTTTTGTTGGGGTTGCCATCAAAGGGCCTAAATAATCTGCTATTTCTGTTTCATTTAAAAAAGCAGTTAAATAAAAATATTTTTTGTATTCATCATTCCCCTGCAGATGCAACGTTAGTCCTCTGAAATGTTTTAACGTAATGGTTAACGGGTATATGTAACTTAACGGTCACCAAAATTTGTGTCCACAACTAAATTCAAGTTGCCACTAAATGCTAAATGAAGAATTTGAAGACTTTTTGTTACTATATTAGTGTTTTGAGCTTTTAGTTGGGTCGTCTGACATTAGATAAAAGTTGATGTACAGTGGTCCCCCATAACGCGGTTCACCTTTCGCGGTCTGGCTGTTTTGCGGATTTTTTGTGCAATTTTGCATGCTTTCTTTCTTTTCTTTTTTTTAAACAGCGCATTGTGTTCTGCGTCCTGATTGGCTGTAGACCATTGTCAATCACTCTTGTGCCGTTTCTCCTGTAAAGTACAGAATACGTTCGGCTCGTCAAATTTACCTAAATCTTCGATGCTGTATTGTATGTTTGTAAGTTTTCTCCAACAAACACAAAAATGTCGATGTTTTGCACCGTCAAAGGCAACCGCGGGTGCCTTTGGTTTTATTCTATAATGCTGGACTTATTTTTCTACGAAGGTTTGAACTTTTAGAGTGTTTAAACCACAGAGAAAAGAGTGGAAATGTTCAAGCCTGTCGGGGAAAAGTGTATAAAGTGTGTAGTGAGGGGTTTTACAGCCATAACACATCTATTATAATTGTAAAACGTTAGCTACTCCGCCGGTTATTTTTAGAACGTAACTACCGCGATAAACGAGGGACCACTGTAACTCATTAAATCATAACTTCTATTCTTATAGAGCAGAATATAAAGAGCCAACATGTTATGTTTGTGTTTATCTGCCAGAGAAATAAGGTTTTAAAGATGTGTGTTCCAGGTATATGTTGTACATAAGTGTTGGGTCCATCACTCCACTGATGTGTTGAGGCCATATGGTTGGCATGGTTGGATTGTCCTGGAACACTTCATTATGTGGTGATTTGGCAGAAGCATAGTGTTACCCTTGCTACCCTCTCACTCCCTTCACACTGCTGCACAGATGAAGTGGCAACACACATAAAGTGTACCTCGGTGTTTGTATGTGAGTCTTTTACTGTGGTTTGCTCGTGTGTGTGTATGTGTGTGTTTGAGGTAACGAAGCATTGACTGTGTGGGAGTTTTTCTGCTAGGAGAGTGTGTATCCATGGAGTGGGCATATGGGCGCAGAGATGACCACGAGCCAGCCTGGCTCAGGTTGCTGTTACCTCTCGGTCACCTCCAGACCACGGCAGATGCCATATCGGCATGGATGAAGGAGAAGCTGGGGCATGTACAAAGAATTATATTATAGGTAATAAGGATCAAAATATATTATATCATAATCTCGTGATCTACTTTCGAGTTTCTGACACAGTGTGATGGCATGGTAAAATTAGAATTTGTCATTTTAAGCCCGGTATTTACTTCTGTCTCACACCATTGCATTAAGAGAAGGAAGGAATTTTCTCAAATATTGTACTTAATTACAGTTAAAATTCTTACAAAATAAGATTATTTAAAATTTGCTTTACTACATTACAGAAGTGATTCAAACATTTTGCTGATCCCAATCTTAAGTTCTTCTTTTACACTTCTGTGTTTATTGCAGAATGCAAATGCATGCAGGATTGAATGGGTGATGCACTAAAATTGCGTAATCAAGTAATAAGTGCTTGGTGTACCCAGAAAAATAGTACACCCGCTGACTAATGTGGGTAGATTTTGATAGATATTTTCATACCGCAGGAACAGAGAAGAAAAACAAGTAAAGAAACTTTTGCAGACTTTGCAAAGCAACCATAACAAAAAAAAAAATAAAAAAAAATTGGTGACATTTATCAAAATGAAAAGGATTCTGTCAGTAGACAAACCTGCCAGCAGGCTTTTGCAGTGGTCATGATTCTCATTTTATTAGAAACAAGTTGAACTTCCTTGGAGGTTAGCCTGTGGTCCCTCTGGCATTTCACTGAGATTTCTATTCATCCATAACCGTTAGGAGAGACTAGCACTACTCCCAGATGACCTAGCATCTGTTTATGGTCATAAACATGCCGGGGACGCACTCGCACAAACACGATGTCAGACACTGATGAATCCCCTCGATCGTGAACAAGATAAATTCATTAATAAAACTTAATAACAATGAAAATTTAAATGACTTGCCTCTGAAAATGGGCCATGGGAGCAGCGAAAAAAATCAACAAAAATTTAATCAGGCCTTGAAACGAATACCAGAATGGCATATTTGAACCGAGCAGCCACAACAAGCGGCAAAGCTGTAAATGCTGGCGGTCCAAACTGAAATTTAACATGATGACGATTAGAATAACCTGATTATCACTTTAATAGTCTTTTTCATGTTTATTGTAGACAGATGTCAACAGATGTCTGCTTTTTACAAATTCCCCAATTTACTGGAAAGCACCCACTCAGCACCCACACACGTAGGGCAGCAACATTCAGCTAGCCGGGAGGAGACAGACAGTAGCTGTGTTTGTGTGTCTCTACAGTTTACGCCTCTGCCTTAAAGAACAACACACACAAATGTCACACACTAGCACACACTAAAACAGCCGTGTAGCTCAGACAGACATACAGACTGAGCTGTGGAAGTGGGTCATCTCTCTATGGGGCACGAGAATAACAACAGAAATATACAAACATAACAGAGTCCTATCAGAATCATCCTACTGTCTGTCTGCACTAACGTAATTACACAGCAAGGGGTTGGAACACACACCACTGTTTTCAGGGCATGAACACCCACATTGCTCTTTTTTATGAAATGGCGGCGTTAGGAAAGCATTGGAGAGCAGAAATTTTTCTGTGTGCATGTTTATGTGTGTGTGTGTATGTGAGGGTGGGGGTGGGGAGGTGAAAGGTTGAGCTGCTGTCTCGTCTTTTGTCCTTCTGGCTATGCCCAGTTGTGTTACATATCAGACAAACGTGCACACGCTAATCGTTATGCGCATACAGACACACACAGGGGCTCTATTCCACTGCTTGACCTAGCCCTTAGCCATTAACTGTCTGCATCTATTGTGCAGAACCATGACCTAATGCCATCAGTGTAAAATCAAGGTTAAAGCTATTGCTCGTGTAGTAAACAGGAGGGCAGAGGGCTGGGGTTTGCGTCACAAGCCTCATTTGCTCATTTGTAAAGTTATTAGTCTAAGCTATAAATATATTGAATTGGTTGCGTCCAAGAAGCTCTAATTGGACCCATGCCTGTTAATAGGATTCAGCTGACAGTCAATCATGCACACACACGTACACACTCAAACACAAACAGAGACTCAATCCCAGGATTTCCACTTGCCCCCTGTGGTACACCCAGTTCTGCCGCATCTATGTCAGTGTCCCTTTGTGACGCACTCTAGTCCTTTCTTGTTTGTACCAAGGGGATATGCATGCTGGGTGTCCTTCAAGGCCTTCACAAAAGTACTGAGGTGTCCAGCAAGGCGCCTGTTTGGCCTTATACACCCTCACAGGACCAAACCACGCTTGAAAGGCACCAAAGTGGGGTTGAGATTAAAGTACAGCATGGAGAGAATGACACGAGAGATGACCATGAATGGGTTTGCTGTTTTCCCCATAAGGGATCATATTGTCCATGATGCAAAGTATGCAGACATTTACGGAGACATTGGGAAATTAAACATAAGAATAGGAGCTTCAAGCTCAAATTTGTGTACAACTGTACATAGAACAAACTCAGAGTATGGGGCAAATTGACAGAATTGGATGTTTGTTATGAGAAGCTAAAATCATAATAATTTGTTCCCAGAATTGTGTTGTTTGGAACAAATATTTTTAATTCACTGTGTCATTCTGTATTTATATATTTTTTATTTAAGTTAATAATCTTCTGAGGAAGAAATGTCAGGAGACACTGGTGTTTAAGATGTTGCATGCACAATGGCAAAAGTGCAATTACCAAAATACGCAAAAACACAAACAAATTGAAAATGAAAAAGACTTTTAAAAAGACAATTCTGAGTATATTAATTTTAAATCCTGACATGCACTGTAGACCCACTGTGGGCTATTCTCCCGGTGTAGTCTGTATATAATTCCTGCTGAAGTGGCGCTAAAGCCTTTTTTAATCTACGGATTAGAAAAAAGCTTAACGTGTGTACACAAAACTCTGACTTTTGATAATTGAAGATAGCATAAATAATTTCAATGAAAAATATGCCAGAAAATAAAACATCTACCTATAGCAAAAAGTACCATAGCAATTTTCTTCCCTTAGCAGAAAGTATTCTATAATGTGTGCAACACTGTAAAAAACACATTATCATATAGAGGTAATAAGGATGTAAGAATTTTCACTTAAAATGATCATGGTCAAAAAATGCTAATGCTAAATGATAACAAAAAGTTGCAAGCATGCATGCCTGTTGCAGTTTTACACAAAAAACAATAACTATATAAGTGATTGTCATGATAGTCGTGACATTGTTATTTCATTATAAAATATCATAGTTATCATAACACCCCTCTTTTATATGCTACTGGAATCAGTTCATCTTATATGTTTGGGTCCTTCCCTGTGGTAATTAAAAGGCTGTTTACTAGAGCCCCGGACAGAGGGCTGGCTACTATGGTTGAGTGGACCTGCAGAGAGAAGAGGTGAGGGCTGTCCAAAGGATGCCAGTGCCAAGACACTGTGCATGGGCCTCTGTTAGCCCAGCAACCCCACTCAATGGCCACGCCGAAGCCACACACACACACACGCAGTGTTGTAGACACAAACAAGCACTCGCAGTTGGCTGTGCCAGAATCACCCCTGGGGTGGAGGGTACATTAACTAATTGCTCAGCCCAGCTTACGGAGCACAACAGCATGAACGGAGGGGGATGAATGGGAGAAGAGTCAGACATAAAGAGTGAAAAAGAAGGGAGACGAACACTGGCATAATAAAATAAAAAGAGTGATCACAGCGACATGAATAGATGCAAAAGAGAGGCAGGCAGGCAGGCAGACAGAAAGACAGACAGACAGACAGGGAGCTTGTTTATATGGGCATGAGTCCAACATAGCATTAGGACTAAAGCCAGCAGTGGCAGGACAATGGAGCAGGCTGGAGGCCGTGTGTGCATGTATGTGTGCACGTAATTCAGTGTGTGCCATTTGAGACAATAGAGTTTTGAGCCAGTGGGGTATTGAAGGATAGGAGGAGATTACAGGTCAGGCCAAAGATGGAAATATATGAGACTGGAGAGGTAAAAAAAAAAAAAAGTGAGAATAACAAAATAAAAGAATGAAACAGGGATGCTTCAATTATCCACCTAAACAAACATAACACAGGTACAGCCACTTGGGAGCTATAGAGAGACTCGCAGGCAAACACATTGGCTGATGCTTAAGGCATCTTTCTGGCTAAGCTTGTGATGTGCTCCACCATCTTTGCCCACACTGCCCGGAAAAAGTGTCCAAAACCCTCTCCAGACACCCCCACAGCCTGCCTCACCCCTCCTTTTTCTCTTCAACCTAACACACAAAGGAGACCTACAAAATGAATCGGCCAAACAAGTGTATGTATTGTTGCCGGCGGTTACACAGAATGGTAGGGATTTGACTATTTTGAGGGTTGTGAGGTTTCTTTGGAAAACTTCTATTGGGTATCTATGGTGATGAGAGAGCAACACTTTTGTTCAAGGGAGTGTGTGATTGTGTGTGTATTTGTGTGTGAGGGAGAGGGGTACTATCCAAAGGCGCAGAAACGCAGGTGTTGGTATCCCCCCTGACATTATTCCTTCACTCTCTTTTGTTTTTGTTGTTTTGTTGCTCTTTGTGGACTTTTCTTATTGACTGAAAAATTCTGTCTGAAACTGAACTTGAAAAACCACTTCTTGTATTGGATATGACCACAATAACATATCAACAACTTTCATATCTGTGGAGTCGACAAATGACTAAGACCTGTAGGTGTAGGGGAGGTCAGTGAGCACCATCTTTGCAACAAGTAGATGAAAAATATTTTAGACTACTGAAAACCATGGATATTTTCAGTTAGAGTTAAGTAAGCTTGCTTTTACAATGAACATTACAAAAGTATTTCCAAATGAACAGTACATTACATTTATGAGCAGATACTACAACTATAAATATGTATTTAAACAATATATAATAAGACTAAAAGGCCACAGCCATGCTAGCAGCTTTTTGATGCTGTATTTATCATGCTAACATGTGCACAATAATATGCTAACACGCTAATGGTTATATAATTCAGTTTTAACACATCATGTGCTCATTGCTTGAGAGTTGTCTCCGATATTAGATGTGATACAAAACCTGGTTGCTAGGGAAATATGTATATTTCCTGACTTTTCCTTAAGGTTGATGGTTGATGGGTGAAAATGGTTGCAAAGGAAGTACTGCGCCAAAAACCTCACTGTTTTGATTTGGTTGCCAGCAGATTGCCATGGTTTTCTATAGTGTTTCATTTTGTCTGCAGCTACTTGCTAACTACTTGACAGGCAGTAGTACACCGTGTATAAATATGACACAAACCACAAAAGGATAAGTGTCATCTTCCAAGTAAAAGCTTTTTTCAAAAGGCACAACTTTTATTTACATCACAACCATTCAAACTAGCACCACAGCACTGTGACAAAAGGATAAAGGAGGTTTTTGCTAATCATTTGGGGAATATATGTTCATTTTCTCTAGCAACAGGTGGCTGCCAGGAGGTAACTGAAACAATCTACAAGCCTACTTGGCTGGGACACTCCCATCCATTTTCCCTGTGACTGCGATCAACCTCCAACAACCACTTACAACCGGTAGGGAAATACTCATTTTTCACTTTTCTCTGAAGAAAGATACACTCCTGTGGACAGTCCTGTAAAAAATTCGCAATCTATTCAGCATACTAGCAGACTTCTAGCATTTTATGGGCAGAAACTAGCTTATCAACTATTAACAGTGTAGCCTAAAGTTCTGTTTAAAATGTTAGCATTACATGTTAGCATGCTTACTTGTTTGTATAGCAAATTAGCATGCTAATGCTAAGCACAGCTAAGGTTGGTGGCATTCATATCAACTTAACACTTATT
This sequence comes from Oreochromis aureus, assembly GCF_013358895.1. Taxonomy (NCBI): domain Eukaryota; kingdom Metazoa; phylum Chordata; class Actinopteri; order Cichliformes; family Cichlidae; genus Oreochromis; species Oreochromis aureus. The sequence continues at coordinate 13,590,383 of NC_052958.1, read as the reverse complement.
ACATAAAACGGCTCAACCCATTAGCAAATAAATTATTCTTGGCTTTATTCAAATTTCACTTATATGTTGGTGAAAAATATTAGAACGGTCTATTTCATAACAAAATAAGTCATAATATGCTAGTTTTCCACAGAACATCTAACACCATTCACATTGGTGACAGTATTGACAGTAATGCTCCCATTCACTAGGGTGATGCAACCCTCCTTTGTAGAGGCAAATGGCGGTGGTGTATTTCAGCCTGAGAAGGCTGCAGGTGGCGTCATCTCCATTTATGCACTGATAATGACCCTTCAGTGTGTCTGGGGAGCTGGTCCCGCACAGGAAGACCGAGGTAGATGGCTTTGGAGGCTATTTCTTTGCCGGTAATTGCGCAGCTCTTTTCAATGAAAACTGTCCTGCTGTGTTATGCCCTTGAATGATAGGCACTCGGGTGCCCTACTTTGGATGGCTAGAGCTGCAGTTTTCACATTAATTGTGTTGTGTATTTGTGTGCGTCTGCATGTGTGTATTTCTTTTTTGACTGACAAGCGAGGTGATTCAAGTTGTCACAAGCATACAGACCATTGCAAATGGTTTGTGTTCGGCTTGTGTATGTATGTAGGGAGGTGTACTGTGTGCCTGTATAATCCTCTCACACCATATCTGTGTCTGTGGGGAGTGTATTGTGTACTTCCTCCAATTCTTTTCTGCAGATCTGTTTTCCTCCCATTGCTAGAGCACAGGACAAGGTCACATTACCACTGATACCCACACACGTTCACACACATTTATGGTCATACACACAAATGTTGTTTCTCAATACTCTTTTTTTCTTTTTAGAAAACCAGGCCCACCTGCTAGGACCCATCTGCAGTGACACCCATTTAATGAGTCAATGATACATCTGTTGGGAGTCCTGACTATAGATGTGCTGCACATACATGTGCAACTGGATGCTGTGTACCTACTCAGTGATCTCCTGACTTTTGATCTTCTGACCCCTTTGTGATGTTAGCCCACATAGCCACCATTACCGGCTGTCTACTTTTCTTGGAAAGGAGTTGATAAGAAGAGGCAATTTACCCTCATCCTCCTTCTTTTTGCTTGATAAACAACACGAAAGCAAGTTTCCATGACCTCATTGACTGATTGGGGCTCTTGCTTCTTTATCACTGAGTGTTGTTGCTGCTACATCTATCCTGATGCATATTTTTTTTTCTTTGAAACTGGGCTATAATGACAGATAATCACCCAGGAATTTAGCACAGAGAGGACAAATAGTAGGCTGGAAGAAAACTCAGGGACATAAAACAACTGGTCAATAGGTGATCTGTGATTATAAGTAATGACTTTGTAACTACACACAGATACTGTGGCGAGAGAAGCTGCTAAATTATTGGATCAGCCACACAATAGATATCGCACAAAACTACACATCATTTTAAAGCCATCATTATCTGTTGATTATGGAGTAGGAGCATGTTGATTACTGAGCAAGAACTAGGAGGAATTTGTGAGTGTGTTATAAAGATGCAATCTATAGTTACCATTGGGTGAGGTCACTCGCACTTCTTTTACGTCAAGGGAGCTTCTCTGTCTTGCTAAAACTCATACACATGCACAAACGCAGAGTTGGCAGGGATAGCTCAGTAGGTAGAGTGTCTGCCCCATGATCGGAAGGTCGGGGGTTCGACCCCACTGAACGGCTACCCTGAGGTACCCCTGAGCAAGGTACCGTCCTTACACACTGCTCCCCGGGCGCTGCACTGGTGGCTGCCCACTGCTTCACTGGGTGAATGGGTTAAATGCAGAGGAGTAATTTCCCTTCGGGGACTAACACAACACACTTTACTTTACACTTTACACTTTCTCTCGCTCCTCTCCCACTCCTTTTCAGTTTCTTTGCCTTTAGCATTCCAGGGAGTGCCCTTCTTTGCTGTCAGAATTGATTTGTAGTCCTCTTATTGCACTATTAGCTGTAAAACAGTATGCTTAAACCAGTTCCCGACCTTCTCAGCGAGTCTCATCTCTACTATCTCAAGCTCAAAGTATTGACTCAGGTTCTGAAACAACACCGATGTATATAACAGCAATAATGACATTTTTCTTCACATGGCTGCAATAAAGGTTTTCAATATTATGCTCAACATCCTTAAGATGGAAAAGAAAGAAAGAGCAAAAGCTTGGTGAAATAAAATGCATATTACAGTTTTTCTAGAGAAAAAATATTAATGTAAACAATAACAATATACAGTTGAATCCCAATGTCCTCTTTACAAATGTCAGAAAAGGTTATTTTCTCTTGGAGAAACAACAATATTTATTGTCATTGTCATTCACATGAAAGCTTTTCTTGTTTAGAAATGCATATAACATTATCAAAATTAATCCAGAAAGTAACAATGCTGTGACACTATAAGGTCTAACAGATGGTTTCCATAAGAAGATAAGTTTTATACAGCATGTTGTTACGTAATAGTTCAAAAACATGGAATTCAACTAAATATACTGTAGAGAAATTCATGACTGCATAGTAAATACACATACACTGCAACACCTGTTGCCAAGTGGAGGCCAGGGCTTACTGGGAAATCTCTCCGACAGTGTGACTTTTCCATTACAAAAGATGGCACAGGTAACAGATGTTGTATCATGTGTACCCTCTCAACGGCACAAACACCAACACACGCATACAGTTAGGTCATAGTGGGTGAGCAGGTGCTCACATGACATCAGAGATTACTAATCTGCACATACGGTTGTGCCTTTGAAAATGCTTCGTATTTCCAATAGCAAGCACACTGAACAGCTAGATTAGACAAAAGAATTCATGTTAACTGAGAATCAGATTTGAACAAAAAGTGACTACACTGACAGAGCATACACATTTTGCAATATACTGCAATATCCGTGAGGTGAAATATCCAATCATTTCAGCAGGATATGACTGTGCATGAGTCACATCGTCTGCATAAGAGTTTAGACGATGACACAGAGTCTGAAGTGAAATCAGCTGCCATGACAATGAATAGGAGAAACAAACAAAGCCAGTTTATGCAAATTATACAAACGGTAAGAAAAATGTAGGATAATGAGTTTTGACAGTTTTATATAGTTTGATCAGTAAAAAAATCTCTGTTATTTAATGTTCAATCCTGGTTAAAGATATGTTTTAAGGTGTCCAGCATTATTTGCAAACACTGGCATTAACTTTATTTTGTTCTATAGCTTCTCTTACAACTTTTTCATCATGATAAGGCAGATTTTTTATTTTTGAATTTACTGAGACAATATTTTTAGTTTTGCCTCTGTATGCTACCACGGTGGATTTTACATCAAACAAACAATATGTTATGTAAATTGCTAACTTTGGGCTTTAATTTAATGAATGTAACAAAAAGAAAAAGAAAAAAAAGGATTGCATTGGGATTTTTTTTTTGAGTAATGATCATGCAATCAACAGAACTCTCTATATGTAGTCCAAAGAGATGTACTTGAAAGTGAGGGAGTCCGTCATTTGGCTGAAAAATCAAAACAAAACTTACAGAGAAATAACCAAAACTTTAGACCAGACCAAATAAACAATTGGGTACATTACTGAAAAGAAGGAACACACTGGCCAGCTCAGCAACCCTAAAAGGATTAAAAGATCAGAGAAGACAACTGAAGTGGATCACCACATAGATACACTCTTGAAAAAGGAGGTGTAGCATTGTTAAAGTTTAAAATTAAGACACACCTTTGTGACTGTAAACATGGAAGATTTACAACATGATGCAAACCACTGCTTACAAGACCAAGATCAGGGAGGCCGGAGTAGTCAGACAACAAGTCTGCAAAAAATTCTTTGGCCTGTATAGCTTTACTTAGTCCCTAAGGACCCCAAAGTGCTTTACACTACATTCAGTCATCCACCCATTCACACACTGGTGATGGCAAGCTACATTGTAGCCACAGCTGCCCTGGGGCGCACTGACAGAGGCGAGGCTGCCGGACACTGGCGCCACCGGGCCCTCTGACCACCACCAGTACGCAACGGGTGAAGTGTCTTGCCCAAGGACACAATGACTGAGACTGTCCGAGCCGGGGCTCGAACCGGCAACCTTCTGATTACAATACGAACTGCCAACTCTTGAGTCACGATTGCCCCCAAGATTAGCAAGATTAACTTTTACTATAGATTTGGAAAAGAAAAGTATAAAGACAAAGAGAAATAACTCTTGGTCTTAAAAATAACACATCATCTGTCAAAAATGGCAGAGTCAGTGTTAATGCATGGACATGTACGTCTACTGACAGCCACCAGTGTGGCTGATGATGTTACTGCTGATAGAATGAATCCTGAAGCATGCTGCGCTATTTTCTCTGCTTGGATTCAGTCAAATGCTGCAAAAAAGTTCAGATGGCGCGTCACAGTGCAAATGGATGAGGACCCAAAGCATACTGCAAAAGAAACCCAAGAGTTTCTAAAAGCAAAGGAACAGGATATTCTTCAATGACAAAGTCAGTCACCTGTTTTTAACCCAAGAGACCAAGTATGCTTTCCAGTTACTGAGGACAAAACTGAAAGGTGAAACACCCACAAATAAGCAGCAACTGAAAACCAGGCAGAGCATCTCAAGGGAGGAAACAGCATTTGGTGATGTCTTCATTCAGTCATTTACTGCAAAAGATTTCCATAGAAGTTTTTAAAACAATCCTTATGTATTCAATTATATAAGTTTGTCCAGTTATTTTGAGCCTCTGAAAACAGGTAGTTAAAAAATGGCTGTTTCTTAAACAGTTCATGTAATACTTTTGTAAAACCCCTTGACTTAAAGATGAAACACTTTGCACTTCAATCACCTCTTGATGGTTTGATAAAAAATTCACTGTGATGGTATGAAGAGCCTCTAACTGTTGATGTTTGGTGCGATGGTGAGTTTATTTTTCTAGTCTTCTACTTTCGGTAACTTATTCTGTTTTTGTTGGTGACACACTGTACCCTGGGTTTTTCCACTGGTTCAACTGAGAGGTCAGAGGTCACATTTATATAGAAAAAGCCTCGACCTTTGTCTGTTCTGGGATCAGCGGTTATTCATGTGGAATGAGAGTTTCAACCCCCTAGACTTCCTGTCTGCACACCAACTCATCTTTCAAGAGTCACACTGAATGTGCCCTTTTCAGAGATGGAGAATTACACATACAGTAGACAAAGCAGCCTTATTTGTATTCCTAATAAAATGTTGACACACCGTTTATACAGTATTCTTCCACATGACACAAAACATTCAGTGATGTGATTTTATTTGTTTAGGAGATTTTTTTTATCGTGGGAGTGTTTGAGAACAGGTTTAGCAAATCATCCCTTGTCATTGTCACTTGGCATCATACTGCACTGCTAATTCTTGCATGTTCAGCTGGTTAATCACTTTAAATAGGTCACTGAATAAGGTTCTGATTGTGCAACTCAAACAAATAATATTTAAGGGTGGGGTTTAAAGAGAAATGCTTGCGAAATTATATACGATACTTTGTTACCGGCTGTTGTTGGTTTCATGCAGGTGTCTGAAACGTACTCCAGACAGGTGTTTAAAGCTGCTGAGGCCTGAATGGAGAACACACCGATGAAAGCAAACCCTTTCTTTATGATCAGGCACCGTGAGAGATGGATGAAAAATGGATGGAAGCAGACAGAGCTCCATGACAGCTGAGGTTGTTTGTGGAAACTTGAGAAAGAGACGGTATTAACTTTCCAAACATGGGGGTTTTAGGACAACAGGTGACAGCTATGGCTGTTAGTACTATCTATACTCTCACTCTGCTTTCTTTTTGTCACTCTACAGCTGCATGGAGGCTCCTCCTTATCAGATCAGGGAATAATAAGGAAGTAAGAGGAAAAGGAGTAGAGACTGTAAGCAAACAGAGGGAGGAAGAAACATTGTTTGTTTGGAGAATGCTGTGAATGTTCTTGTGATAAAAATGCAGTTTTCTAATTAGACTTATTCGAAGAAAATGAAGGAAATGGAACAAAGGAGAGGAGGAAGGAAAAAAATATACAAAAAAGCCAATAATGTGGAGTAACCTCAGCAAATGGAGAGGAAAAAGGATAACTAAAGTTTAAAGGAGGATGTGGGGAAAGGGGGGTCTGGGTGTTGTTGACATGCAGGATGGGTGTCTATGTGTTATTGTCTGCCCCATCTGTCTGGCTTTATCTCTACTTACCACCCCCTGGCCTTGCAGCTCCCCCCCCCCTCTCTCCACCCCATGCTTCACCAGCCCCCACCCGCTACCCTCCTTACCCCCCTCCACCAACAACACATCACACCCTCTTTTGTGCCGTGGTCAGTCCCTCCCCACACGCTGGCAGCCGACCAGCGAGCTTCCACCCACACAAAGTGGTGGCATTGTTCACATGCACAGCACACGTACTATGCGCACAGTTGCTCGCTTGTCTAGAAAGTACACCCTCGCACAGAATGTGAACATCTGCTAGCACGGTTCGCATGAAGCAGAAACACAGTGATACATATCAGAGATGTTGTTTGTAGTTTCGGCACAATTTATGAATGTTTTGATAAGAAAATGAACAAAATATACATAGAAGCATATGATTAGTTGAGGGTAATCAGATAAAGTCGGGATTAAAAATATTAAAAATACTATTAATGCACCAAATGGCTCTCAGTGGAATCAGTTTTTGAGGTCTTTGAGAATATTTATGTTAGTCTCATATTAAAGATACTTAGTTTAACAAAGTGACTCTAAGCAGAAGACTTAAAACACCCACTGAAATTCACAAAATGAACATTTGACTAGTGCATAAATGAAAACTGTACAAACAATCTCTTGATGCTTTACTGTGAATAATGTGCTGTAGCTATTTCTTCATAAACCATACCCTGGCTTCCGTGTTTCCAGTTTTTATATTTGCTAAGCTGGGCTGAAACACGACCACACAGGTGTAATCCACGCACACCTATGCATGCAGCATACGTGGAAAACTCATAAACACAGCTGGGGTACACAGAGGAAAGATAAACATTGTTTTGGATGACATCAAAGATGTCCTTGATGAAGTGTTGGGATGCGGGAGAGGAAGGTTTAGTATTTCTCTTTGAACAGGTTTTTTTTGTGCGTGTGTGTGTTGGAAGGAACCATGTGGGCCTTCTTTTGTTTGGCTCCCACCCCGAATTTTGTTTTTTTTAAAAAATCAGCGTGTGTACTATGTCTGAAATTAGTTTAAAAGACTTGTTCCATGCTTCCAAATTAAAGACGCTTGATAGACACAGATAACTGCGTTTCCCCCAGAGGCAATAACACATCATACGTGATAGCTGGCACAAAACTCTTTTACTCACACAAGCCCATTGTGAAATATGCACATTTTCAGGCGATCATGCTCTCAGTCACGTTGTTTTTCTTCCCTGACAGACAGGCACAACTGCAGGCGAACGTGACTCTATCTGTTCTGCTTCCCAACAAAACAGCAGTGTGCTTTCAGCCACTTTCTTAGTCATACTCATCAAGGGGGAAAAAAAGAAGACAAACCTTTACCGATAAACCCAAATGAACAGCTGTTCATAGCTTTAAGGCTACAAACTTTTCTGTCAATGTTCAGTCAAAGCAAATTGTACCATTTTACAAACTGTACTCTTGTAAGTGCTGATATGTTGTTTTTTTCACTTGTTTGCATTTGTCTTTGCACGCGTTTTATGGGGAAGGAAATAGTGTGTGTACTGTGTGGACACCAGGCCTGAAAATGCATTATGGGAACAACACCCGAACAGAAAAATATATGTCTTACTATTCTTGTGAGAATGGCGACAAAAAATCCCTCCGGTTGACCCTTATCCATCAAAACTAGATGTCCAACACAAACCTTTATCCAAACCTAAACTAAGAGTCTAACCTTCCAACTGAGTAGGAGGCCCAGTGGTAGTTTAAAATAACAAATATGTGTCCACAGAAGAACATGGGGAGGGGCTGGCTTTTTGTCACGTAGCACATGCACTTCTTACATTCAGAATCTTATTCTTAACCCAAAAACCTAATTTAATACTAACATGAAGCACTAAGTTTTAAACATCAAAATGCCATTTGAAGGGCAAAATGTCCTCATTTACAAGCTATAAATCTTGTTTTTTCTATTCTTCTGTGGCTGGTCTCCTTAATATATTTAAATACCTAACCCCAACCTAAACCAGATTCTAACCTGATCCTGAAAGAAGTCTTAACACTCACTTTCTAAAAATGAGCTCACTATCAGATTAACTAGCTGTTTACTGCCATAAAGACAGAATCGTTATCACACAGGGAGGTGCCAGTCACACACATACATATAACATTTGACATTCAGTCTGCTAAAACTTAAGACAGCGCATCCTTTCCACCCACCCACCCAGTAATTTAATGGAATCAAAAACTAGGCCAAGCATATGCAGCCACAGTCAAGGACTGCTTTCATGTTCTAGCATGCAACTGCAGTTTACATGGTGGAGCTATACTGTGTTGCATTTCCAATTTTATCCTCGTAGATGAAGAAGGAAAAGAAAGGCAGTGGAGTCAAAATGGAATAAAGAGCGAAATAAAAGAGGAGCTTTTAGTGCAGTCTACATCAAACTGTGAACTTTAGATAGATGAAGAGATATTTAAGCATTCATGTATTTCATGGTAGGAAAAAATAGATGGAAAGACACAAAACTGGGATTTGATTTTATAGTTTTAATTCATGACAAAAGTTTTATGTTAATTTTGTCATTTGCTTAGCGGCTTGCTACCAAGGTCAGCCGCCCCAGATGTTCACAGTGGCCTCTATTTGACATTTCATTTTTTTTAAAAAGAAAAAGAACTACATTTTCTTTGTCCTTTCCCGGATCCTTTGGTGCACTGTGGATTTCTGTGTTTTGGCACAGTGCGCTATAGCCAAAAGTAAAAGGATGTAAACCGCAGCTGTCTCAGCCTGTTCTGCATAGTCATGAAAAAAGAGAACTATGCAAGGAAGCTCAGATGAAGACGAGAAAGAAGGGCGAGAGAAAGAACCCGTGCCTTTTGGAGATATCAGCACCACAGGGAGTGCAGTGGTTTTTCGCAGAAATTTATCCCAGTTGCTTTGGACCTCTCGTTTTAGCACTAGACTGTTAGAGAACAACGCCGGTTATGCTTAAGAGTCATTGAGAAGTAACAGGGAAAAAAACCCCCAAACAACTGAAGAGTGCACAGTGCTAGAAAGGCACGAGAAGAGAGAGAAGAGATGAGAGAGAATCAGGGTGGAAAGAACTTCAGAGGAGTGAGTGCAGTAAAGACGCGGAGGGGGATTAGAAAAGAAGAACTCGGATATGAAGGGTAGCAGATGTTTCCCTTATGAGACGTATTAAGACTTGAATCCCTCTACCCACACACTCTCAATCATGTGCTTTTATGTTCACTTTGATGTAGGCCAGTGGATCACGCTGTGAACTGTGTTTACTCACATTATGGGTCTGGGAAAAAATCTTTAAGTGTCCATATCAATGCACACAAGTTCATATACTTTTCTTTAAAGTGTGTGTGTGTTTGTGTGTGTGTGCGCTCTCTATCAATGGATGTTACAGCGTCTTTGAACAGTCCAAGCCACAAAGCTGTACCGGCCTGTTTTTCAGAATCAGCCAGCATGGGGGTGAATGTGATGCGGGCATGTCTGAGCCTGTGTGCATGTGCTTGCCTACGTGTGTCTTCACCATGTGCTTTTTCTAAGTCTTTATTTACAGTCTGAATAGGGAATGGCAATATGGCGTCCTCCGTTGCTATACGCTGCATGTACTGTACGTGCTTTTCCTCTGACACAAGTAGGCCAACCGAGTGTGTACTGCAGGCTGGAATGCGTGGCATAGGTCCAGCCCATTCCAGCCGAGCCCGCGCTAGATCCTACCAGAAGTGGTCCAAATGCGGGCGGAAGGATTGCAGCTGATATCCACCCCCCCGCCGCTGCCGCCACCACACCCTAACAGCTGCAGTGGGGTATGTGTGTGTCTTCTGCTCGGCTCTCCAGTTTCTGATTTGTCCACTTATTTGTGCCTTTGTCCATATCTGCCACCATTCCCCTCTCTTATGTTGTGTTAAAAGCTAAAGGGAATATTAAATGAAAAGACTTAATCATGTTCATATTCATAAACATTCCAAAGACTGATAACTTGTCCTCGCTCTTCCTCTCTTTGTCTACATCTGCCTCAGTGAGATTTCATTTTAATAAGGGATAATATTCACCTCCTCATTGCACATTATAAAAAAAAGAGTGTGTGCCTCCTTTAGCTCCTATTGTTACAAATAAAAGTGTGAAAACTCCTGTCCCTTCATTATCCTTTTTTCCCCACTTACTATCGTGTTTTTTCGTCTTCCACTCTCTAATTTGCAGCCAGTGTCCTTCATCTGCTGTCTATCTCCTGGTATATCTGGAAAGATCAGTTATTTAGAACTAGCAACACTTCAGGTGAATTACAATCACTATCAAAAATGGCAAAAGAGATAAAAAAAAAAGAACTGTATGAAGAAACATGAATCATACCTCCTTCTATCCGCATCCTATTAAATCTTGTACTCTCTGTATTATACTCTACACAGTCCCATATATAACTGTAACCCAGAGTTATATTGGGCACATATGCAAGTTCACATACTTGGGCTGTATGGGGATCTGCCCCTGCTCAGTCTCACACCTCTTCTGGTTTAGCTTCTATTTCAGGTTTCATTGCAAAGTGTTAATTCTTTTATCACTATGCGAAGCCTTTAGTATTAATATTGGGGGTCTTTAGATTTTGTTTCCAGAGACATCAGCTTTGCAGTCTTCTTTCTACAAGCTTCTAGCACTTTTTTGTTCTTTTCACCAAGTTATTGCAAGATATCAAAGATCACCCAAGTGTTTTATCAGCTATATGCGATAGTTATTATCTGCAAGATGTAAATGAGTAAGTAGGTAAATTTATTTATATAGCCCCTATGAAGATGCATCACAAGGTGCTTTATAATGGATAAAACCAACAAAACAAAAGACATAAGGACAAGAAATGGCAAAAAATAGAGAAAAAACTGTAAAAATGCAACCTGAATTCCACTTTTAAAAGACCGAGCTCACACATCATATATTGGAGGGCAGAGACTTCCAAAGTGTGGGGGTCACAACTTCAAAAGCTCTGTCATCATTAGCTTTTAGTCTACACTTAAGAATGGATAACAAGCTCTGGTCAGAAGAACTGTGAATCCTGCTGGTGACATAATGCCACTAAAGTTCTGATGAAGATGGATGTTTCCCCATCCAGAGCTCAAAAGATGAAAGCCAGAACTTTGAATTGAATTCTGAATTTAATGGGGAGCCGGCAGAAGTGTGTCGGGGGATCTGATAAGGAACGTTGCAGCAGGGTTTTGTACAAGCTGCAGATGATAGGACAAAGTTTACTGATATTTCTCAATTGATAAAGCCAAGAATGAACCAGATATTTGTCCCTAATCTCACTAAATACAAATAAAAAAATGTTACAAGCACTACAGAATGAGTTCTTTGAAAGTAAATAACCCTTTCCGATGAGAGAAAAAATGCCTCCAAGAACCGAAAAAGAAGTCCAGCTGCCTTTAATTTGAGTGCCTAAGACTTCCCTGGCCTGGATGACTGAGAACCTAAACTGACATGGGGTATAAATGGGACGCGTCAATATCCAAAGGAGGAATGAAGTTCACACTTGATGAATCACTCTGGGCAAAAAGAAACATGATGATTGCCTAAAAAAGTGCATGCAAACTTCACTACTCCTCTCTACAGTGGAAAAGATTATTCAGTCCATAAAACCCAGCACAGGGCTTACAGGCTTTCGGTGTTTAACGTTAGTACATCCAATTTCAGGTTCTGTATCTTTCATGATGTGGGTAAGGAGCAATTTACTAGTCCCATAGGGGAAATTAGAGTGGTACAGCTAATCATTAAGCTGCCAGTCTATGTAGGTCATGGTTGTTTTTGCATGTCAGATGTTTTACTGTTGCTTTATCAACCATATCTCATGGTCACAGCAGCCAGAATATCAAAAACTAAACAAACAAAAAAAAGCTGAAGAAATTAAACTCAGGAATGCTTGAAATAAACAAAGTAGTCTTGGGTGTTTAGTCTGAAGCACTGGGACTATATTAAGTCACATGGTGGTAGAAAAGCAGCACGATTCACTGTGTTACGCGTGTGCATGCAGGCCTGTAATAACCAAGAAGTATTTTGACTCTACAGACAAGGATCAATGTTGTTGTTGAGGTGGAGGTGCAAGGTCAAATGTGTGTATGTGTGCGCGTGTGGTTATCCAGATGTGTGCGTATGTGTTTTTGTATATATATTTGCACACAACTAACTTATGTTCCCCTTTTCACTCAGGCACAGTGTGTTCTGTACATTTTACACCCATGTGTTTTCACTAACACATGGAGGCTGCTGACTGTTACATTGTAACTGGGGGTGTTTTGAAGTTGTTTCACAGAGGATGTGTGCATGCATTCTCAACACAGCTGTGTTCATAGTAGAAGAGAAGTCGAGCCACAGATCTTCCTGTCAGTTGTTTTCTTTCTTGCTCTCAAAGTATTTTTTGCTCAGTTCTCAATTAAACTATTTTTTCTGCCCTTCATCTTGAAGCATTTCTCTTATTCTCTCATTGTCACCCTATTTTTATCCCTTTTTATGTTACACATTTCCACTCAGTTGTCGAGCTCTGGCTTTATCTCTATCTCAAGTCTACAATTCATCATAATTCTCTCCCGATAAACCACCTCCTTTATCGCTGCTAATTCCCATCTGTCTCTGTTGCCTTCTGCTTGTAAATGACATCTTGGCCTGATCGCAAACAGGAAACAGCTGAGGTGTTGTGTTCGCATGTCTTTTTCCTGTCAGTTTCTCAGAAAACTAAACTAAACCGCTAGAATCGAAGTCTTCATTTCCAACAGCCGTGCACTCAAACAAGCGAGGCACAACAGCCCGATCATGTGGTTCGAGGTTAGCGAGCAGAATCGTGTTTACAAGCATCCGGGGCTTTAAATGAACACGTGCTTTAGGGTAAACGATGTGAGAGTTTCTCCTCTTCTTCTGCTGAAAAGGGAAATCACTTCAGGTAGCTAAATTACTCTGAAATCTGGATGATCGAAACCAAGACTGCAGCCTTGAAGAGTGCATCTATGTTGTGTGATGCACCAGCAGCTTGAAGTCAAAAACAGTGTGAGTGCAGAGATACGAGGATGTGAACCTTGTGTTCTGATGTTTGTGAAATGGCGGCCATCATAACACCTCTCGCTGGGGAAATTTCTCCTACAGTCAGCAGAAAGCTGACGGCCACCGAGCAAGCGACCTTCAGTTCAAGTTTGTGTGTCTGTGTGTGTGTTTGTGGAAGTGAGCACAGTCTACCCACTGTGTTTGTCTATGTGAATGAACTGTCTACACACTACAAAGAGCATATGATTGGTTGTGAATGCCTTGTCCTTTTTGTACTGAGGGTTCAAACTAAATAAATCTGTGTGTGCATGTGTGCGAATCGGCGTGCACACATGTGCACACACTTGCACCACTGTGTGTGTGGCCAGACTTCATGCAGATCGGGCCTCTTGCTGAGCCCCAAGGCCAGGATATATTTAGGTGGCTGGTTTCTGTCTCTCCCTCTCCCTCTGAGTGGTTGAGAGTGTTGCCTGCTGATTGGGAGAGGCCAACCACAGGAATATGTTGCCTCCATGTCTCACCACTGGCTTTCAGATAACCATATGTGGGAGAATACAAACGGATGAAGACATCAGCTATGGTTAGCATGTTAGCTTATCATTAGGATGCAGAACTAACTGATATCACGGCCGCTGGGCAGAAGTATAACGTGGGAGAGACTCCAGAAACATAAACACAGTTTCAGTATGTCCTCTGATGGATTCCTTTGTGTTTCTCAATATAATCTATACTATATGTAACAAACTCACAGAGGAAAAACTGCTCTAGAGTTCACCTCACCAATGTGGAGCATTATAGCATCTTTTAGGCCCTAGTTTTAGGTTTGAAACCTTAACATCATTACCAGTAGCAGCCAGGGACATGATTGGTGTCTTAGGCACTGTTAAAGAGAAGTTCTCAAAGACTTTTTTTTCTTTTCAAGCATCCGTGAGCTCAAACACAATCTTCCCACATCAGAAAGTGGGAGAGACACCCCTCAGGCACAGGCTTGGCCGTTTCACGTATAGGCCTATACGTTTCACGTATAGGCCTACTATAGGGAAGAATGTCATAAAAACACTAACACATATTATTTGCCAGTCACATCATTCAGGCATTCAAACATTATAGCCTAAAAACACTATATCCTACCTACCCAGCAGTGGACAGCAGACAGATTTATTTCCAGTGTGGCCTCATGTGTGCCTTTGTGTTAAGCAGCACAATGTTTGAAGTCTAATCAAAATTGTAGTGGCTTTTATGGCACTTAGCCATTGCTATTAACATGTAAACATTGCACTATAATGATTGTCTGTATTTGATTTAAACAGCTTGATATTGTAGAGTTGTTCAAAGTATGATTATCTTAGGAACATATAAAACAAATATTGCTATATGGCTGTGAAGACTTGAAGCTCGTTTCTCGACACAGACACAGACAGACTTCAGCCATAAACTCAAGTGATGGACGCACGGGGAGCTACTTTCTATCACATGAATCCCACTGTGGCTCTTCACCTTACCCCAATAAGGCCTGACGCCAGACTCTGGAAAGAATTCCTGTCCTTCCTGAGTGTGAAGTGACTAGGCACACCGGCAGCCTGGAGAAGGAGGTATAAAGATAGAAAGAGGACAAGGGAGTGAAGAAGAGGGGCCAGAATAGGGGGTAGTGATATGAAAAGAATCTGGCGAGGAAGAGAATGCAAAACCTGAGAGGGAGATACAGAAGTTAAGTAATTAGATTAGATCTATTTTTGCTCGAAAGAAAGGAGAGAGGACATGCAGAAATTAAATCACGGGCTCTCACTTACTGCTTTCTGTCACCCCGAAAACAAGTCAGCTGTTTGCCAGTAGAAAATCATACAACAGTATCACATGTCCCTCCACGCTGAAACTCTTGCCTCTGTTAGAGCTGTGTGAACGTCGCTTTATGTATTTTAGGTGCATATCTATATCAGTGCTGTATTTACAGGTCAGTATTAAGTCAACATCTTTCATTTCAGATATCACATGGCAGTGAAACAGTACTAACCGGTTTTCTTTTCGTTCAGGGCTTTCTGGCACAAGTCCTTATATTTTTCTGTTTTCATTCAGGGTTACATTAGGTTAAGGAAACAAAACTCCCATTCAATTTATATATACTACTACTATATACTATATATACTACCATATAGCCAGCAGCTTGGATTTTACACTTGTTCTAACCACTTGGTTGGGAAAGGTTTTTTTCCAGTGTTGGTTCTATATGATGTAATTGAGAGCAAATATCTTAATTTGTTCTGTGAGCTCAGAAACCCCGCCCATTTGCTGCTCTTGTTTGTGTGGGGGAGGCAATCAGAAAAAATTTGGCTTGGGATGGGAACTAAAATATCTTGTTTTTTAAGTATTACGCTAAACTGGGAATCACGCAAGGCTACTCTGAGAATGGGAACAAAAATATGGAGCTGGAAAGGAGCATAAAATCCCCTTTGAAGTTTTATTTATGTACTAAAACACTATATAACTAAACAGTAGAAGAAAAATGTATTTTCTAGTTGACAACAGCACAAAAGTAACATATTTTTGCCTGGTTTAGGGCATTGTTGTCTACTGTTTAACTGTCACACTATGGTCACATCCTCCCTAAAGTCTGCTCCATCCATTCTAGTGACACGGGGTTCCCAAGCTGAATGCTTTCACCCCCTCTGTCTTCTTTTTCACCCATTGTCCCTGCTGGTGGGAAGGGTGTGTACAGCAGGGACAAAGCAGATGTCAGTGCTAAAGATGAGTTGTGCCCTGAGGGGAACAGAGCTGGTACAGTCCTTAAACCCCAGAGACCCAGACAGGCAAGGCAGGGATCTGTTTCAAAGAGGCCTGAAGTTGTCCTTGCTTTCTGAGTGATGGACACACTCACAAGGAACACAGGGACGCTAATGCAGTGGAAACCTAATCACAGCGGTGTACTGCACCACTACAATCTTTAGTTATATGTATGTTTTAAAAGATTTGTGCTCACAGTGAAGCATCTGTTGTTGAATGTTTTGTTTTTGCCTTCAATAATTTTGAAAGCTTAAAAAAGCTTAAAACGTAGCTTGTTTTCTCTGTTCTCGGGATGCCCGGCACACACTTCCCTATTTTGAATCTGATAAGTAACAGAGCTACAAATACACACAAAGCCTGTTATTGTGAGATGCATTTGCAAAAAAGCTGTTCAGATTTTTTTCGCGGCTAGCTCCAACTCTAGCTTTTGTCCTTTAAGCAGAGTAGCATAAATACACACGCACTCTGCAGGAGGGCTACTCTGTCATCTTGCTCGCAATAAAGCAGTTCCCAGATGTCTGCCTCCCCCTGTTAGCAGACACACACGCTCACTGTCAGTCACCATGCCTTTGTTCTCAGACTGCAACATATTGCTTGTGCATCACATTCAGGCTTAGTGTACATAAATACTGCCATTGTTGAGCGCTGTACTTTGGTACGGGTCACAGAATAAGAAGATTAAGTATTAATATTTTATGTCAGTAACTTTACATAGATGATGAAGCCTGCCTTTGTTTGTCATTGGATCATAGCCTTACCTTTTCATAATCAGCAGCAAATTCTGAGAGCCTCTTCACACAGTAACCTCTGTTGCTATGTGAGTAAGAGTTGAGGGCAGAAAATATTACACTGTTGTTTCATCAGTGTCAAGCTGAAACTCCAGCGCAATTCTTAGACGATGGTTTGATGATATTCTGACATAAGATGCAATAGAGTTTGAGCAAAGTGAATAACAGTGTTCATGAATTAAATCTCTAAATTTACATAGGGTTTTAAAGAAAAACTTCATTTTCATAATTTGCTCCACATAAGTGAATTATATCAACATTTTAACTGAATGTTTAAAATTGGCTGTTATATTCTAGCTGTCAAATTTATATTATCCATGAGACTATAATATAATAATTTCCACACAAACACTGCTTCTCTAATCTACTTCTTGTTTTTTTTGTTTTTTTTTCAAGGATGAAAAATGTCTCAAAACAGCTTGCTCAAATGAGTCATTGCGAAACCTTGCCCAGGGAGCATTGCAAAATCCCGATAAATCTGAATCACTTGTGCTCTGTGTCTTACCGTTCAAGTTCAATGTCCTCTTTTTCACTTCAACCCTGCAAAACAAACAACTCTGGGCCTTATAGATAGGCACGCCCTGGGAATCTTTGACCTGTTTAGATCAGATAATATGTGAAAAAAACAACTGGTCCTGAATATAACTGAAATTTTTCTTCTTAACATTGCCCAATGATTTCGAATATCACTCCCGGCTCTCCGGCTGTTGAGGCCTTGTGCTAGAAGTAACACAAGCCCAGTCACCTTTCCTCTCTTGTGTCCTCGCCTCTTGCTAAACCCGCTCTTCTAGTTCCCTCCTTTGTGTCAAAATAAGCCACATGTTTTTCTTTCTCCGCCTGCTGCTAAGCAACCTGGGGGATTCAGCGTTGAAAAGGATTGCAGTCTTAATCTAAACTCAGGGTTTCGCAGAGTCAGCTGTTTTGGGTGCAGTAGTATTGTGAATATTGGTGCAGTGTCAGTTTGCCGTTTTTCCCAGTGATCCCTAACGGTAACATCTGTTGCATCTTGTCATTTCCGAGGTGGAAGCACAGGCAGTTCCTTTTAGGCGGAAAATGGAATGATGGGTTTTATTCCAAATGCCTGAAAAATATGTGCATGAACATTAATTGATCAGCACAGGAAACAGGCCTTAGTCATGCTCCTAACGAAGCACTGCAACATTACTCAAAGCCACCCAGCTTTTCTCAATTTTCCATGTTTATATGTTGCACAACAGTTAAAACATTAAACTGTGGCACCAAATGAGCCCAATTGATTAAAGCTGAATTGTGGCTTTTCATGTTTTTAAAATCAGTGAGCTGAAATGTCTTTATACAAAGTGCAGCTCACTGTCCCGAGACAGAACCGTTAGTGAGGCAAGAGAATTGCTGACTTGATCTCTTCTCTCCAGTCCTCTTGGCACAGATGGCTCAGTCTTTTAAAGCATTGTAGGTCAACTACCAATCTGGCTTGAGCGAAGCCACGGCATCAGAGCTTAGTTTGTATTGCTCCTGCTTCATTCAGTCTCGTAGAAGCTTTTATTTTATTGATTAACGTCTGTATTAATATGTCTTCATCGCCCCCGTCTCCATTTTGAAATGTAAAGCCATCAGTGAGTACAGAAGTAAATGATGACACAATTCAAAGGGAATTATGATGCCAAGATAGGAAATCTTTTATTACAGAGAAAAAAAAACTTTTCTTCCAAAATATAGAAATCTGTACAACTTCCGCACAATCAATTTACATGAACTGTACAAATTTACAGCAGTTCATCACAACATACCCAAGGAAAAATAAACTGAACACGATAAAGATGTACTGACATTAAATCACAAGATACAGCTTTTCTTCTTGGGTAAGCTCGGATTTTTTTGTTTATTTTCTTGTTTTATACGTAAATAGAAAAAAAAGGGAAAAAACAGAAAAGAATGAACGAGAAAAAAAGAAAAAAGAAAAACAAAACAAAACAAAGAAAAAAAAAAAACCCAAAGGATACATCTACAGTCACAGATCATGGAAACTAATAATTTTACCAGAACAACTTTGGTCCTTGCCAACACTCCCATCACAAATGGCTTCACTTACGAAAAAGCATTATCCATGTTAAAAGATGAAATACAAAAAAGGAATACGTCTGAAAAACAAAAAGGAAACAAAACACCTCAGCATAGAAATTATTGGCACTTCCCATGTGTAATGTTATGTACTCTACCATTTGTTGTACAGTTACAATACATTCTACAATATGTAAAACACCTCAAATGTGAAAGTGGCAATAATTCAACTAATCGATGACAGTATCGACAACAACAACAACGAAACTGCTGTTCCCTTCCCGTTTCATATCTTAACATGCACAACGTTTCCATAAGAGTATTTATTGAATGTCCGAGGCCTGAGTTTGGCAATACATTCCAGGAGAGACTCCTCGCGTCTCAAAAAATGTCACACAACTTCAACATTTAGTGCATTTATGTGCTATTTTACCTCTGACTACTCAAAGCACTCTCACAACAATTTTTGTAATCTAAGTGCGCACAAGCTGAATGGATGC
This sequence comes from Oreochromis aureus, assembly GCF_013358895.1. Taxonomy (NCBI): domain Eukaryota; kingdom Metazoa; phylum Chordata; class Actinopteri; order Cichliformes; family Cichlidae; genus Oreochromis; species Oreochromis aureus. The sequence goes on along the minus strand of NC_052958.1, from coordinate 13,571,109 downwards.
CATTTAAATAGTTAACATTACTGAGGACTTTAAACCATTTCAGGTGGTAGTAGCAAAGTCGAAAAGGTGTCCAAGGGGAATTTGGGTTTTTTTCTATTTTAATTTTTCGAAGACCCAGAAGAATTCAATTCTGTTAAAACTGGGTTAGATCACCAGACTAAAACTCCTCTTAAAAAAAAGAGGATGAAGAGGGCAAAATGGATATGAGTGGAAAGATGAGGAAAATCTAGCAGTGCGACCATAAAATACATCAAAAGCAGTGAGACGAGATGATCATCTCTCGTCTGAAATATAGACCAATCTCAAAACATCTCACGTGACATTAAAAAGCTTTAATGGAGCAGCATGATTTTAAAACTGGTGTCCACCATGGAAACCAAAGCGCTGGGCTCTCAGCCCAACAAGCTCTCCTCCATCTGCCCAACATGGAATAACTGCTTTTCACAGATTGCTGAAGGGAGTATCAGCAGAGAACAGGGTGCAGGGGGGTTAGGGGGGGGTTGCAGTGCGTCAAAGGCTATAGCTATATTACCCATGATCCTCTCAAGCTTAGGGGAGCTTAAACACCCATAGGTCTGGTGATGAGCGGCGAACCAGCCTGCCGTGACAGATTTGGCCAGTGGCTAAGGCCTGAGCAACACCCGTAGCCGTTCTAGCATCTGTTCCATCATCCTGTTACCCATTCAACCCCAGAACCGGGAGTGAAGTGGGGGTACACCAGACAGCCACAACATCCTTTCATATGCATGTAAACAAAGTTGCTACGCAAACTCAGTAATTAAGTGCAGCGCGATCCAGTGAGATGAAAACAAAAAAACAATGGCCTTAGTACCCTCAATTCTTCATCTTCGATCCATGTTTCCTTGTCTCCCACTAGCCCACCCCCTTAAGTGCAGCTTGAGCACGCCAAGCGCGTGTGCTGGTTATCCATCACTGCTGAGGGAGGTTCGAAGGGTTCTGGTCAGGCTGGGGGATGTTGAACATGTCTGAGAGGGAGGGGGCTGGAGGGATTTTAGCTGCCCTGGACAAAGGAGTCCGGCCCTGGCCCCCGCCTCTCTCACACCAGCTCCCCACGCCTGCCTTCCTTACCCAGCTCCCTACGGTGATGGATGATGATATGTGTCACATTAAGTCTACCTGCATCCACAGGGGGTCAGCTAGCAGCATGCTGGCCTGCTCTTGGCTAAACAGGAGGTCTGAGCTTAAGGGGGTGATATGTGGTACTTGAGGCACTCTAACCCTGACACCAGGACGGTTGGGGGCAGTTGAAGCTGCCAGGCTGGAAAGGGGACACCTCCGGCGAGGGTCCGGGCAGCACAATGCACCAGGTTGGCTCTCGTAAGCCTGGCATTAGTTAACATCACAAATGGCTCAAAATACTTGACAATGAGGTCTCCATAAGGCAGTGCACCTCCAATCCCCCCTCCAAAAAAAAAAAAAAAAAAAAAAAAAGTATCTCTCTCTCTCTTTTACAAGACCTTTGAAACAATTAATGGAAATAGAAGTCTGACAAGGCCTGATTTTTTCTTTTTTTTTTCTTTTTTTTTTTTTTTTTTTACTTTTCCCCCCCCAATTCAAGTTAAAATTAATCTCTGAACACTTGATGCTCCAGACCTCCCTTTGGCCAAAGTGTCACACAGTCATCACTTAGGTCAGACCTTTCAGGCAATTCTTTTTTTTTTCTTCTTTTTTTAAAATCAGCAACATAAATCACCATCTGTGCATGTCAGAGGTGGTGTGCAGGGAGGGAGGGTGGGGGTAGCTTTGCATCGTGCCAGAATCAACAGTGCCATATGAATGGATAACAGAATGTTTTTAACATACCACCCAGAATACTCTCCACTTATATAAAAAAAAAAAAAAAAAAAACAGCTCTGAAATGTTCACAAATACAGTGTTAAAAGGTTTTGAAATCCATTGTTGCACACTCCCCACGTGACCAGACATCAGTCCATGGCGACATTGGGAGCTACAGTATCATCAAACGGCTAAAAATGGGCAGGGCAGTAAGAACGGTGACAAAAGATGACATTTGAATGGATGGAATGCAGGCGATTTTCTCCAAAAGGTGCACATCCCACACAATCTCACGTCAAAGTGCATTCAATGTTAATTCTAACTGGGCCACAAGACCAAAATTTGGCTAAAAAGACCCCCCCCCCACCCCCATGCTACACATTGAGTTTTGGTAATGCAGGAGAAATGGTGAAGGAAAAAGGGGGCTAAATTAAACAACACAGGGACTTGATTGTGAATTTCAACAACATTCATTACCCAGAGGGAAGAGGAAGGTAAACGGATCGCCTTTCCTTCCCTCAGAAAGCTACACCAACATGGGTGACAGGAGGGCGACGGTGTAACGGGACACGCTGGTATCCATAGGTAACAGGTGTCACAACACATTCCACTTGCACTTACATAAAGGCCGGGGAGAAGGTTGGGATGAATGCTTTCTTTAAACTTGCTGCTGCGAGTAGAAGGGGGAGGAAGAGAAGTTAAGACCGTAAGCCCCTTTTTTTTTTTTGTTGTTTTTTTTTTATCCAATGGCTAAAAGATAAAGAAAATATATTCCCTGTGGTCCAAAAAAGGGTTTTTATAGAAAATAGAGATGCTCTCATTGGGAGTTTCTTTACCTTGAGCTTGGATTTCACTGGGCACAGTCTCAACCTCAATTTCCTCCCCACCCAGGAAGCAAAATAAATGAAAAACAGCAAACTGGGGAAAAAAAGTTTTGAATTTTCTGATTCGGGGGTAGTTCTTAATGAAGAAAAAAAGTATCCATGTAATTTGGACTGCTGTTTCTGCAGTGGTGTGTTGAACATGTACCCATAGTAACCACAAATAAGTGCAAAGTCAATGCTGATAGCCCCCTCGGACACAGAGCCGATCTTACAGTTGAGAGTGCAGGGGTAGGCGGAGCCAGTTTCCATGGGTGTTCCTGGTCGGTTGGTTTGTTAGTTTAGCTGCCCCAACAGTTCCATTTCCACAAAGCCTCTCCTAAAAAATGGAGTGCCCAGCTCATCCAATGACACAACAGAACAGATGATAATGGGGAGAGAGGGTAGAAAATAGCAAACCTACAAGGTTTCCATCACCTGGACGATAGGCCACATCCTCTGTTTTCTTTTTTGTTTGTTTTTGTTTTTTCTTTTTTTTTTTTTTTCCTTCTTTCACTATTTCATTTCATATTCTTAGCTTTAAAAAGGCTCACCCTGGTCTAGCCAAATGACCAGCCATGGCGTGACCCTGAACAAAAGTAGGCCTGGGTGACTATGTGCCGCTTTAACTGGACACAGTCATCATATTGTAGCCTTTGGAGGGACTGGTTCTTCCCAGCACCATCAGTTCCTCCTTGCAGCTGATGTGACTGTCCACCATAGGGTTCACTGCCCCGCTGTTTCCTGAGGGGGAGCTGGTGGTGGCTGTCGCTGGCATTCCTCCCGGGCCAGGCTGCGACTCATACAGGACACAGATGGATCCATCTTCGCCAATGCGGTAGGAAACCTCGAAGGGGTCCACCCAGAGCGTGAGCTCACTGGGCAGCAGCAGGTAGAGTTGCTGGATGGTCAGACCGATGCGCTGGCCTGCCTGCCACACCAGGGGGTCCATCTTGTGGTTGATGCGAATGCAGCGGTAACCTGAGCCCTTGCAGGGCCTGTCTGGAAACCAGTGGTGCTTATATTGCTCTGCAGGGAAACAAAGAGAGACAAGGTGGAGAAAATGTTTAGCTCTGGAAAAAACAAAAAAAACAAAAACCAGAACCTTGTACTAACACGTCAAGAGGGCAAGATCATGACATAAGCAAAGAAGGAAAAAAATAAAGGCGTAGTAATGTAAGATAATACAGGAGCCAGAGATCTGCAGTAAACTGGAGGTTACCAAAGGTTAAAGAGAAAGCAGACAGACTGTACTTTGTATCAGATAAGCCCAGATGATTTAATAAGACTGTAAAAAAGGGCATCATAAAATGAAAACAACAAAGCAATTTGATGATAAATGATATTCTCCAAGTATTGATCAAACCTAATATCAAACAAAACATTTTGTTCAGCACTTTTTGTTGGATCTCCGTATTGTAAACGAGAACAGAGACACTTAATTAAGAATAGTATATCTTAAACTTGTGCTATGCGTTTAAGCCAGGAGGCAACTTAAATGTTTATAAATGAGATGCAATTGGTGCTGTCAAAGTAAGTCAAATACATTATTACGCAAAAAAGCATTTACTGAAACCTGTTACTGGTTTAGACAAATCTTTTTCTGCACAGAAATAAAAATTATTTAATACAGTTGATAAATGCATTTTATTCTCAGGGAACTACAGAATGTTTGTGTAGGTGTTCCTACAAATGTCACATTTAGCCTAGAGCGCATCCAATTCACAAAGTGTACCTAGATGCACAGAAATACAGAGTTATTGAACGCTCCAGCAAAAAGAAAGGAAAAACACCATCACCTGTTACAGGCCTCATAACCAGCCATAAACAGGCCTACGTGACAAAAAAGGCTGCCACTGAATTGCACAATCCCTCCCCTGGCCTTCCTCACTGTCAAAGTCTCCCATGACTGGCTGAACAAAAACACCAAAAGTGTCCCAGCCAGCCATCTGGGGCAGCCCCGCCTCTTAAAGGGAAAGGGTTCCCTTTTTTTTTTTTTTTAATCCGTCCGTCTATGTGGAAGTTTGTGCGCTGAAACTAGTGATTCACAGTGACGCTACTCTCAGTATGGGTCATATTACTGCGCAACATGATGAGTAGCCAATCAGACAGTTAAGTGTTTGACTTGAGTTTGTGTAAATGTTAAACGTGGCCCATATTTTTCTCGTAACTTCACTTTTAGCTCATAAAAAAGCCTGTCATCTTTCTCCTACGATAGCAGGACACTTTCAAATCCCTTTTGTTCCAAGCCTTTTATTTACAAACCTCTCACTTTAAGATACACACCTACCCACCATTTACCCTGACAAGGCTCATCCATATTGAATTCCCATTGATGGTAACTTCATTGTAGCCAATGAAAAACAGGCTAAAGGAAGTGGGTCAGCATTCAGTCTGGGGCCCGGAGGCCACCTGTATGCACCCACCAGGATAATAACAACCCCTCCCTTCCTCCCCACCCTCCTCCTGTGCCTTATCACAGGGGTCTGTATACTGCCGAGCTAATAAGAGGGGCTGGCACTCGTGAAAGAGCACAAGAGGCTTGATGAGCTTTCAGCCTCAGACGGAGCCACAAAGGCAGCTACCTACCCCAGAGCAGCTGGGAAATGATCAGCTCAGCATGGCCTATTCTTAAAAACGAGGGCACATGGGAGGAGGAGGTGGAGAGAGAGAGAGGGGGGGAATGGAAAAGTAAGCAGACGAGTGTGCGCTTAACCTAAAGAGTTTAACCAAAGAGGGTTGTTTACTCATTGTAGCTGACCTTGAACATGATTCCATTTTGGACCGTTGGGTAGTTTCCATTTGAGAACCTTGTCTGTTACTTTTTAGACAAACCAAGAACCTTGCCTTCTACAATTACACAATCTCTGTGGTTGCAATCGGGCCTTTGGGACTCATTTCCTCACTTCCCTTTGCTCAGCACAAACAGGAGGAGCGAGGAACTCTGCTTTTCAGCATGCAGACACAACAGTAACTGTGAGGATTCAAAGCACAAAAGAGCTCCGGCTGCCCTATTTTAGCAGCAGCGAGGCCCACAGGGTACTACCACACACTCTCGTTTTCACATATTTTCCTCATTCAAGAAAACAAAAAACAAAACTGGACACGGTGGAGCCAATTTATTTTTCTTTTAGAAAATAAAGCCAATCAGTGTTGCATTTGCAGCAATACAAAGCTTATAATTTACACTGTTTGTTCTAATTGATGTTTGTGATCACTAAATATAGGCTGTTCCAGTAGATTTCCCCTCCATTTTGCCTTTCCGTCTTCAACGTCTGCCTCTAGGCGCCCACCAAAACATATCCCCTCCCCCCACACAGGCCTCACAGCAGACTCCAACTTTTGTCTGTTTACATACGCCAACCCCCCTCAACTGACTGCTCACTGGCATTTTGTGCAAATGCTTAACTCATAATTTGCTCTACCCACACACTGTACCGCACTGTTCATCCCTCCAACTGTGTAATTGATAAATAAAACCCCCTGGAACCATTTTCAGATATCAGCAGGTCCAAATGGTGACTTTTTGGTCGTGATTCAAAGATGGAAATCTTTGCAATCTATTCTAAATAGAAATAAATAGCCTAACTTGCTCCATATGGACAGGATCCTGCAACCATTTAGTGGTTTAGCTATTTTTTGTGAGAGACTCTTATATAGGAAAATGTAGGTCATCTGCTGTTGCATGTGGATGGAATTAGACAGATGTATAGGAGCTTTAAGAGCCCCGAGAGAGGAATGCGTTTACAGCAAAAAATGAGACAATCCCTGAGCTGTACTGTTCTGCAACATCTGCTATAAAACTCAGTAAAAGTCAAACTAAGCCTGGGTGTACAACTAAGGCTTCATTTCCTGAAAAGTAAAAGCACTGTTTTCTCCCCGTCTACTCTCCATTCTTTACATATACATATTAAGTGGACTGTGGGAACCCTAATGAAATAAATGTGAGACGTGGTAAAATATGACCTCATCTTTTAACCGCATGGTAATACCAAAAAGAGTGACATATGTTGTGGAGCAAATCAACAACCTTCCAAATGTAACACAAAGCAGATAAACAAATGCAAATTAAGGGTGCTAAATATCAAAAGGTCGTGTGCGCAGTGCCAAACAGCTAATAAAGTGTGGTCTTAACACTGGCAGTCTTTCATTATTAACCCATTTCGTTCTTAGCATTACGTAATCGAGCAGCCTGTGTCGTCTCACTGGGGGATGTTTTTGCTCTATTCTCTGTGCGCTCTATCGGGCGACTCAGAGGCGCACTTCCTTGTTCAAGCCAGTCGAGCGTCCCTCTCTCTCTCTCCCCACCCCCACCCTTCAAGCTAAAAACAGCATACACATTAAACTTTAACCAAATCGTATTTTTAACATTATTTTTACTTCGAAATATTCATTTGCGTCGACGAAAACTGGCGACAAATCGCCTTGGATCATCCAGTGCGTTTTCCTCTCTCCGATGTGCGCAATTAGCGGTGCGCTATGGTAGCGCTGAAAGTGATACTTAGGAGAACAAAGAAAGGCTTCTTCTGAATCATTCTCAAATCTATTAGAACTCAAAGTTAACCACCGATCCGTGAAACAAACCCCAAAGTCGATGTGTGGGATGATATATTAGAAGTCTAAAGGGGATTTTGTGAACGGAAGTGGATTTTTTTTTTTGCGTGTTTCCTTACCTGCCAAAATGTCCTGTAAGCTTTGGCTGAACGTTTGGACCTGTCGATCGTTTACGTGTCCTTTTACCCTCAGAAATCTCGACAGAAATCCGACGGCGGCGTTGATCTCTGGTTTCATCGTTCCCCGGGCACAAAGGGTATGCATTGAGAAAGGCAACGGCGACGATGCGTGCGCTTTTGTTGTTTTTCCCTCTGTTTGTCCGACTGTGTAGTCTTTCTGTCAAATTCGGAGCAGCGATCCTTATCTCTGGGCGCTTGGGTTGTTTCTCTTGGCATTTATTAGTCGAGGTAGAGGGGATTTCTCACTAGAGAGTCCGTGTGCTAGGACGGTACAGTGTTGGGAAATAGACGCCTGTTGTTGGTAAATACAGGGGGTTGGAGGTCCCTTGGTGAAACGTTAACCAACCCACGCAATCGCTTTCCTCCTCCAGAGTGAAGGTCCCGGAGCCTGTGAGTGCGCCTTTATATGGCTCCCTCCCTCCTCCTCACAGCTCCGTCACAAGCTGCTACAGCAACTGCATCTCACCAATCCCAGGGCCTGCCACGGCCTGACGAGCCACATATAGGAGGAGTGTATGAGCCTTCACGTCACCGTTCTGAAAATAGAGGTACACGGCGTAAAACCGTGTTGCGTTCAGTCCCTGTTGGAAATTCGGGAAGTTGGGGGGGAGGGACAAAAAAAGGGAAACAAAAGCACAAACGACGAAAAACAATCCAAACTCACACAATCCTGCTCGAGGACGTGAGCTCATATATTTATGTCAGAATTTAAAACAGAACTAATAGATGTTTGAAATTACTGCAAGTCCGCGCGGCCACATTTCGTGTTGACGAACCATTTTTGTTGTTTTTATTCTTTGCTTTATTTCCTTTTTATGCCCGCTTCTGTTGTTTCTTCTTTACGCACACATATAGCATAAAGAAGAAATAAACAGTACACCACAATCTGGGATTCAGTTTCTCTGTACTATTCAAAATAAACGTGTTCTAAAAACCCCCAGTTGGTTTTGTCTAACACAAAACCAACTGGGGGAAAAGTCCGCTTTTGACGACTTTTATTGTTAAATGAGCGGTCTTGAATTTACAGTCACTTTTTACACGTGAGTGCGATGGTTTCTTTGTTGCAGTATCCCATTCACCATGCGCATATCTGTTCCAACAGGTCGTCACAGTGGCCTAGAGGAGCTTAACATGCCCAGCAGCTGAGCTGTGTACGTTTCTTTCATGTCAACCCCCCGAGTCTCAGTTAACTCTTTCATCCCAGCCCTCTGCTGGTTCCTGTTTAGTAAATGCACCCATAGAAACAATCACACATAAAAAAGTTAAAAATACAGTCAGCTAATTTTAAATTGAAAGAAAATTCTAGTTGGTTAAAAAAAATGACAGCATTTTCAAACTAACTTACAAAAATGACAGCTTTGTTCCCGGCACTGAAAACAACTGCAAATTTATTAACTATTTTTTCTTCTAAAACAGTCCAACAGACTTTATTTTTCCACTTTATGCATCCCAGAAAGACTAATTAATACTAGAGGTTATATGAAATTAACCACATTCGTCCCCAGAAGCCAAAAACATATTTGAAGTTTCCGATTTTCTCTTTTAACATATGCCCGCATCTAGAATACATAGTCATTCTATCACTGTAACAAAAAAATAAGGGTCAAGAATTGACTTCAACATAAAATATGACTATTTTAAAAGGAATGTGCATTTAAAAACAATCTCTGCTTTGTTGTGAAGCTTTGTACTACAGAAAGTAAATGTCAGAACTACTATTTAAGGGTTGTGTCCTTCTGTTTACGTCAAATAAACGTAGACAGAATAGGCAGGTGTGTGTATAAGAGAGAACTGTTTACATTCCCCACTATATCACAACAATACACCAGTGCGTGTGGCTGAGCAGGCCTAAGAGTGTTTGTACACACAAGAAACAGGAAGCCTCAATCAACTGAAAATTCAAATCTTGTGTGACAAACACACAGGAGGCAAGATTGCTCTAAATCTCTTTTCAAAGACCACTCCTTTACCTGCTTATTAAAATCAGTGGAAAAGTACAGGGTGTTATTGTTTGTTTGTCTCAAACTCGCTCCCGATGACCCGCTGAGCTTCCCAATCATGATGCAATCAGACAGACCAAGCTTTGCTGACTGGTTCAACAAGTGACCCAAAGGCACACAAAATGTAGACGTGTGTCTATGCACGTTTGCCTAGAGCACACACATCAGTGTAAAGTTGTTGTGACACACACACTGCAGCCCTAATTCTGACATTATCTGATGCAGGTGGCAACAGATCAGGCATTAAACGGTCTTGTCCTGCCAGCTTTCTAGTACAGAGTCTGCCTGATGTCCAATAGAGTACACGTGAGATCAGCACAGACAAAAGTCCAGTGAACCGAGCCAGTGGATGTGTCCTGTTTCCTGCAGGCTCTACCCAGGCAGAACTCCAACCTAAACCAAATGGAGTACTTTCAGTAATGAGAATGCATTGTGGGTAAAGTAATTCTCTGTTAATACTGTTAATGAGTTCAAGTGTGAAACTAGCTAGATACCTTTTATCAAGCTGCCAGTTGGTGTTGTCATGAGGCTGGCATTTCTGACATGAATGCAATACCCTGAAAAATACAAATATCTGAGAGCATCTATCTATCTATCTATCTATCTATCTATCTATCTATCTATCTATCTATCTATCTATCTATCTATCTATCTAGAGAGTTGAAGGGTTCCATGAAGCTGCTGTCAATTATTGGGCTACTCAACAATCTTGATACATAAATATGTTGATTACATAATTTCCTTAGGGATTATTAAAGTATTCTGATTCTGATAGTACACTTAATCACATTTACCTTAAATCTGACTACATTCACACCATTGCTGCATATATTATATAATAAATATATTTTCACCAGACTCAAAAGTACAGTTACATTCTTGTCGAGAATGATGAAAATTCTGCAGTTAATTTTATGTTATGTTAATTTAGGTTAATATATGTATGTGAAATTATACATTTTAACCCTTTCTCATGAACTTTTCCTTTGATTTTTTTTTTTTTTTTTTTGAAATTCTGTGTAACAGTGGCGATATTTGACATTTAAACTTAAAAGTCTCCCCACTGACTGACCACATAATAACAAATGTCCCAAAACTGTCTCAGTTCCTGGTCATTTTATCTAAAGGCCACAGAGCGCAGGGGAATCCTGAAAGTCACATACAAATTCATACATGAGTAAACCCCCTTCTCTTACCACATAGCACTTGTCAGTAGCGTTTCACCCACACACTAACTTGCTATCTTGTGAAAAAGTGGAGAGTTTCAGAACGCTACAGAAGACCTGGCTATTTCTGATTTAGAGATATAAACAGATACAAACCACTGTTTTACACCTGTAAGCTATTTATTACACTTAGGGTTAGAATTTCATTTCCCGCAATGCCTATATTTATTTTTTCTCTCAAGTAAGCAACAGACTATTTATGTTACTTTCATACTCCTGCACTCTTTACATGTCACTGAGGTGACACTGAGGTGGAGTTTTATGCCACCTATATATGGACAAAATAACGTCAAAGTATTAGGGATCAGGGATAGAATTAGTCCCACAAGTTGGTCAACATTTAAAAATATACTGTAGAGAAAAACTCACTGGCAACTTTGTTGCGTACACCTGCTCGTTGACACAAATTCAGTGAAACTCATTGCATTTAAGCATATAAACATTGTAAAGTTTACCTGCTGAAGTTCAAACTGAGCATCATAATTTGGAAGAAAGGTGATTTAAGTGACTTTGACTGTAGCATGGTTGTTGGTCCCAGAGACGGTGCTCTAAAATTTCAGAAACTATTGGGATTTCCCACAAAACCATCTTTAGGTTTTACCGAGAATGGTCTGAAACACACAAAATATCCTGGGAGAAGTAGTTCTCTAGCTGTACTGAGCTGATAGCAAGGCAACAGAAACTGAAATAACCAGTTGTTATAGCCAAAGTGTGTAGACAAGCATCTCTAAATGTACAACACTTTAAACCTTGAAACAGATGGGCTACAGCAGCATTAGACTACACTGGGTGCCACTCCTGTCAGCTAAGAATGGGAAACTGAATTCAGTTAGCACAGGCTTACCAAAATTGGACAATAGAAGACTGGAAAATAGTTGCCTAGTCTCATGAGTCTTAATTTCTGCCACTCAGTTAGTAGGGTCAGAATTTGGTCTGAACAATATGAAAACATGACTCCATCCGGCCTTACAGCACACTTCAAGCTGAGTCGTTCCAAAAATGTGAAGTCAGCAGGCTGTTTGCCAACAATTGGCCAATCAATGGCGCCATTCGATGAGTCATTAGAGCGACTCCTTCACAAAAATCAAAAATAGGATTCTTGAAATGAGGGAAATGGCTACATAAAACCAATACCGTGGCCCCTGAGTCTGATAAAAAGAAATAGACCGAACAGCAGGTATACCATCGCCTCAGCGTCCTCCTTTGTTGTGTTCTGTTTGTGTCACATACAAATGACGTCACAGATTTTCAGACGCGTTGCTATAACGACCCCGTGCACATTAGGTGGTACTCAATTGTAATGGAAAACAACTGAAATCAAGTAGAGTTGAACTGAGCCAAGCCGTCAATACTAGTGGAAAAGAAGCTTTAGAGTCAACTGGCCACTGTTTTAATGTCACAGCCTACCTGAGTACTGTTGCTGACTATGTCCATCCTTTTATGACGAGATAACATTCATGGCTCAAATCATCTTGAACTGTTTTGGCGATAGTGAGTTCACTGCACTTAAATGGCCTCCACAGTCACCAGATCTCAGTCCATGAAGCACCTTTGGGATGTGGTGGAATGGAAGATTGTTGGTTGTTTATCCAACAAAAGAGCAGCAACTCGGTGAAAATATTATGTCAAAATCGACCAGAATCTCTAAAAATGTTGCCAGCACCTTGTTGAACCTATGTCATGAACAATAAAGGTGGTTTTGAAGTCCAACTGTGTACTAGCAATGCATTCCTAATCAAAGTGTCCATTGAGTTGAGATTTAGTTTCAAAGCCAATGAACCCACGAGCAATACAGGTGACTTTAAAGAAGTTTCATCCAAAAGGTGCTGTTTTAAAAAATAATAATAATTTGTTTTACAAAGGCTGAAGGAAAACAACTGAAAAAATTATTTAGCCACTGCTATGCAGTAATATTCATAAGTCTAAAACAGAAAGCTAAAAAAAACTAGAGAACTGTTATTTGTTTAGTGACAATGATAAAGTGGATACTACTAACTAATGTCCTGAACAAGGAAAGAAAACTATATATGAAAGTTTAATATCACATTTTATGTGAGTTATGGACTTCTTAAACTACTTCTACAAAATTCTGTGGTTGTTTTTTTGTAATTTCTTTCTAAATGGTACCACTGAAATCCGCATTCATCCAAAAGCAGGAACAATGCTCAGGGAGAACAAAGAACAACCTTTTCACAGCCACCTCAAGGCAATTAATTTGACTCTCAAAATACATATTTTGTATAGCCTGTGACTTTAACTGCAGTGCTGTCCAGGTCACTTAATTCTCGCTCACAAATCCCACACTTCAGTAGCCACTGAAGAAGGGTTTGTATCCCCACTGGTCGAGGGAGAAGCTGCCCCTGGGAATGTAGTAGTAACAGTGACATAAACAAGAGATTTGCAGGCAAGCGCAAAAGTCCACATCTGCACCACAAAAACATCTGTAGACAGGCAAAGTGCCTCATTACTGACAGAGAGCGTGGGGGTGTGTGGCTGAATTTTGTCACCTCAACAGGGAGATAAAAGTTGAAAGAGAAAGAAAGTAATGGCAATAACAGAGCAAGCTAGGGAAGAATAATTAAACCTGGAAATCCCCAAACCTTTCCTGCTCCTTTTGATTACACAGCACACCTAAAAAGAAACAGAAACAGCAGAAATCATTTTGTACTACTGGCTGTTTTTCATGTGTGGGCCACCAGTACCGGGTAAAATATGGCCCTGCTTGTTGCCAGACAAGGGTGGGGTATCCTGTCGTTAGGTTCTCAGCTAGGGTAATGAATGGAGGCTTTTATCTTGAAACCACACGTGAACTACAGTAGAGGAAAGAATGTCAGGTTGGGATTTGAAGAGAGAGCTCTTGGCTGCTTTCTGGAGTGGGCAAACACGTTCTTCGTTTACAGCAGTGAATACAGCCCGGCGTTTATGAACATGTTCGGTCTTCCATGAGGGTAAAGAGACCAGCAAGAGACACCAACATCTGCGGGTTAAAGAAAAGTTAAACCAACATAGGCTCTATTCATCATGATTCAAGACAATACAATGCCCCTGACGTTCCCAGCACACACATCTACATATCTGAAAAACATCCCCCTTAGCATTCACTGATAGTTATCTCTCTTTGGGCAGGATCCAGCTTATCATTTTAGAGCAGTTTCAGTGTCAGCAAGCGTACCCATTTGTACCATAAAATGGGATTTCTCATTACCTGAACCACTTAGCATGTTTGTCTTCACTGCACTAAAAACTGAAACCTGAACCGTTTATAAAAGATATGTTCGCTTTATTATTTGGACTTTTCTGTTGCTATTTCTCACTATTTAAAACTTGCACAGAGTTATTATTTTATTCTCTACTCTTTAACATTCGTAGTAGTACTAGCTCGTAAATTACTACTTTGTAAACTACTGCTTTCGTTAGATAGAAAAGACTCCCCCGCTGGCATTGAATTAAGAGGCTGTTTTTGAGGTCCCAAGCACATCACTATAGCATTATGCAGCTAAGGTAAAACATCCAATGCAGAATGACAGCATTAAATCGATCCTAAAACTGAACCCAGCTGGCAGATGTGATTGGTGTTGACATACCAAGCGTACACATTTCAAATCTCTGCACATAAAATACACAGGAGGTTAAGATTATATGCTGTAAATGATTCAAGTTATTTTTATTCTTATTCAAGCTCATACAGGTTTTTAGCATTACAACATGATAGATGTTTATAAGTGGTTAAGTGGCATTATCGAATCAGCTAATTTTAATAAACTTTAAGTAGATGTTGTGGCATCCAGTTCAAATTTCGCTGCGTCAGGACTCTGTGACATCTCTCCACTTGAACTGTTACACAGTGTTAGCATTTGGCATTATCCTATAATTTTTACTTGTGAGCACAAGGCTGTAGGGTATGATAATGATCCAAAGCATGCTGTAGAAATCACACAAGTGTTTGTAAAGGAAAAAAAAAAGGGAAAACTACGACCTGGTCATGTACGCTGCATCTCTGGAATCCTGTAAAACACCTTTGAGAAAGGTGTAGCAACACAAAAGAGCAGCTGAATAAACTTTCTTCCACAAAAGGCTCTCCAGGATTTTTTTTCATGTTCAGGATGACTGAATTGTAAACAATAAAAAGGTTGATAAGTTGATAGATTTTAAATGAAAAATGAACAGATTTTTTGTAAGACTGGGATCCCACTCTTAGCTTTTCAAAGCTTCCAAAATGTTATTTATGTTATTTAAGTGTAAAATGAGATAAGAAATAATTTACTTATGCTAAAATCAGTTAAAATAATTAGTAAGTGAATTAATTAAGAATATTTTAGTATTATTAAATCACTGAAACAGCTTTTTCTTGACTTTTTGGGGGAAATGAGGAGGACAAAGAACACAAAAAAGCACTCAGGGGACACACTTATCACCACAGTTATTACCAAGGTAAGCATAAAAAACACACACCAACACAGAACGGCATGTGCAATATAAATGCAAGAACATAACATGCCTTAGTAAATGCAAACATAGGTTCCAAACATGAGTGATGTCACTGTGAGTATATGGGTGTGACTACAAAACAAGTTGGAGCATTTCACCGCCCTTCCCATTTCCATCTTCGGTCACCAGGAAGAGAGTCATGTGAAGAAAACCACAAAGTTTCCATGATGTTCGCTCTCTCTCTGCTGCTGCTGCTCTCTCTCTGTGCTGATGTTAATCCAAGCAGGAAGCTCTTCCAGCCTCGTTCACCACTGGAGTGTTGATCTGTGGACTGGCTTGGCCTTGAGTACTTCACAAAAATGAAGCAACGTGCACACTCAATGCCTGAGGAATCCTTTTTTCTCCTCTCTGCTTTCCTGTATAATAGTTTTTCCCCCTGAATTGGCTTAAGTTTATCTGTGTTCACTTAATTTATTTGGGGTTCTCTGGTTCTAACTATACAGTCTTTTTACAGTATCTATTATTCTGACGCACACTTGCTGCTCAGAATGTCCTGAGTTATTCATGCAGTAAGCTTGGCAAGATAAAATGCTCCGATTTGAATTGGGAGGATTAAATTATAGCTATATCCATATTAAGCCTTTTTCTCTTTCCACTCATACATGAAGCTCTTCATGCTCTATGACTCTTTGTTTTTGGGACGATCAAGTTAGAGAAGAAAGGAGTCATATGTACGTCTCCCCTTAAGTTAAATAATATAAAACACAAATAGCTGTCTATGTATCCGGGTGCATGCTTCCCTGTGTGTATTTATAGCAGTGACATTTAACTGCGTGAGGGGCCTGACGAGACCAGTCAATTCCAGCTTGCAAGATGGCCACTGAATGGTCTACTCAACCCACTCACACACTTTCATGCTACAGCAATTTCTGCACATCTATACTTTGTCATATTCAAAAACTAACAAAACTTCAGACTTCAAATTTCAGACATCTGACATGGTGTCCTTAAAGGAGTGGCCTACAGATGATACATCTTCAGGGACTCAAATGATCATCTCATGTTGGTCTAAAATGTGTCATTGGAAAGTCTCTGCTGTAACTACATAGCTACAATAAAAAATAAATATCTTAAGAATCTTGTCACACGACTTTATAGCTATACTGGCGCCACTGCTTCATGATGGCAGTGTTGGTATGTCATTCAGTCCACCACTGTTTGATGGATTGCAACTTAGTGAAAACATTCCCAGAATAATTAATCTTACTGGTTTCTATGTTGTGCCTTTTTAAAAACTTCATCTAGATCCACTATCACATTTATCACGTGTTACATAAATACTTATTGTGTGGTGGCACACCATGTATAACGTGTCTCAATTTTGTCTGATGCAGTGCAGTTCCGAATAAGGACAGCAAATTCATCTGTAGTGGCGTCATACCAGCAGCAATACGTAAATGATACCTTATTTCATCGTATTTCAGCTTAAATCATTGCACAATATTAAAGGCGAAAATGTGGTAATTGTTATACTGAGGCAACTGGCCTGGCATTGCAGACATGCGCTGCTGTGAATTCACAGGTAAGGATGGAGAAAACAAAACCGTTTTACCTGACTGGTCTCGGTTTAGGGTCTCACAGAGCTAAAGAGCAGTTAGCGACACTGGTTGCGAGGGAGCTAGCAGATTGATGCGGTCACCAGTAGCTTGAATGTCAGACCCCAAAATATCTGGAAACACTGTTTTACTTTACTAACGTGGCGCTGGAAAAGGACAATGTTCACATTGTCACTGTTTTGCATCACACTTTTCACAGTGGTATTTATGGCTTGACAAGTAGTTTGCTAGTCTATACCATGTAAACTACAGGTGACCACAGCAACCTGCTAAAGAACACAGCAAAGGAGATTTCCGGTGCAGCACGTCTTTGAAACTTATTTCATGCTAATGACTGCCACTAACCTCCAGAAACCACTCGCAGCTGGTCGAGAAATACACGTTTTTCACTAGCAACCAGTGTTTGCCAGATGGTAACCATTCTCTAGGCATAATGTGTTAGCATTTTCATTGGACGCAAATTAGCAGTATGATATTAGCTTTTTTTTTTTTCTAAAGCATGAGTGTTTCAGCCTGGTTAATTTAGCTAATAAGTGGTTGCTAGTGTTAAAAGTAAGTTCTTTTTCAATTATGTTTAATGTTCACATTATTTTATATTACATGTTTTCATGTTTACATACACATTTTTAAAGCAATAATAGTGATGTGTTGAATCTATCCAGTTGGTTTTCCTCATTTAGCTAAGTCTAGGACTTCTTGGCTTCTGATTGGCTAGTAAAGTCAGAACAAGGAAGTTGTGTGGTTGAGGTTTGCCAAGAGTAAATATACTGCTAAGTTTCCATCTCCATTTTTCTGTTTATAATAGTTAAGAGAGATTTAGCACCATATAACAAACCCTAATGTTACACATATAAAATGTGGCACACGTAGAAAAGTACCAAACGGGGGGAAAAGTGCTACAGAGTACTCACTCCCAGCATAATTTCTCCACATCACGTGAAAAATATGTGAAAGTGTCCCACTCGACCTCTAACCCTTCAACACCACATCTGATGGGTCACTCTGGCAAAGTCACTAGTTGATGAACATTCACTCAACACTATATAAACATGTAAACCTTAATGCTGGCGAGATGTGACTTTTAGTACCACAGCCTGTGACTCATGCTCAGTTATGAGAACCTCTGAACACGTATAACCCAATTTAGTGGTTGTGAATTTATACGTTGTGTGTGTGTAGAGTGTAAAAAGTGCTGACTGGTAAATGTGTATGTGGAATCTTGGATGCGGCACGTTGCTGGTCTCGTGCACTTGCTGACTTCCTTTCCCTGGTGGAACAACCAAGTTTCAGGGCCCTACGGGTGAGTCATTAAACACTCACACACAGCCACACAGGCAGATTGAGTTGGCCACATAGCACAGTGTCTGACTGCAACAGGTTTGTGTGGGGTATAAATATGTAACATTTTAATGAATATTACATACATGTTCTTCTCACTTTATCTGGGACAGTGTCTTTAAAAACAATGAATATTACACTGAGTGTAATTAAACTGTGGCTTCCTGCAGCTCATCATACTTTAATATTATATTATTCCCTAGGTGAACATTTACTCCTCAGTAGTTAAAGGGACAGAGCTTCTTTTAGTTTTGCTGAAATGGACACGTACACAGGAACTATTTTACTATCTTTCTACAATTTTTATTCAAATAAGCTACACTGTTGTCACATTTTACTCTTGCGCATACTGACTAAAATAGTTTTTCGGTTACTTCAAGTTTATCATAAAGAGGGTTTTCAGAAAACATCTACAGCAGCAAGTTAAAAGATTTAAGGGAATAGTTTGAGCTTTTTACTTGCTGAGAAGTACAGTATACTGTGAGGAGTAATTAGTGGGCTTTAGTTGAGCTGGTAGGTGATATTTTTGCCTTCTGCACACAGACAGGCTGGTTCTGGTAAACTTACTGGTAGTAAGCATATAATCACAGCACAAACAACTTCTCACCTGTTGGCACGAAAACAAACAAAGAGTACACAAAAGGGCATTTCACAACTTGTCAACCATTTACAGAAGATCTAGATTTTTCATTTTTCTATAATCTTTGCAGATTTTTTGTCAGAATCATCCCCTAATCCCCAAATCTCAAAGGAATATGTGACAAAATAAGTTAATATGGAGCTCCCATGTTCATGTTTTTACTGTCTTGTGTATTTAAGGAATATATCTCTCTGTTATATGACCACATTCAAAGACCAACAGAAACTGTATGATAATCTTATCATTAAGCTAGATAAAAAAGGAACAAACAGACGCACATATGGGTTTTATCATCTGCTTCTGTCAGCATACTGTGTCTCAACCTGAGGGAAGTGCTGGTACTGTGTATCCACCCACGATCAAACACAACACAACACGACGAGTGAAAGACAGAGAGAGCAAGAGAGAGAGAGAGAGAAAGCAAGAGTGTACATGTATGAGCGAGAGTCAGTGACGATGCTACTTAAAAGCCCTCAACATGACTCATGCTTTAAACAGCCTCAAACAGCTGGGGATCAAATCCAGTCTGGGCCCGAGAAAGCTGTCATTCCACTCTGAGCTGCTATTCATGACACAAGAGTTTCAATGAGTGTGGCAATAAATGTAGACCAATTACGCCCAAAATGTACAGCTCTCACCCAAATATGGCTGTTGTAGCTGGCTAAGCTGACTGTGACTCAATAGTTTGTTAGATTTTCCATGCAGTGTCTGTTCTGCTGGGCTCAGGGTCAGTTTTGCCCACGTGATCGACAAGAGCTGTACACTACCTGTCTATGCAGGACTCTTTCTGTTCTTTCTGCATAAAAAAAATCATTCATCATAATAATGAAGTGAGATGTGCAAAAAGGTACATATACAGTAACCAATTGCGCACACATTTGACCTCTTCAAGGTTGACACCAGTGCCCACCAGTGCATGTCAAAAACAATGGGAAAACCATATACTAGTGATTACAGCGCTACCTCCTAACGACACAAGCCAGATGAGACAGGTAAGGAAATGAAAGCACAGATGTCAGCTTGAACATTACATGAGGAAAAATATATCTGATTTGGTATTAAAACTTTAAAAGCTATTCTAGACTTGCAGCTGCTCTTGCAGTGTAAATATACTAAGGTAATGTAGCGAGGAGAATACCTGCCCCAGCTTGTTAAGGCTTTCCCTCTTGTCAATAACAACCAATCAATTGGTTGCACAAGCGAGTATTCCTACTGTGAGTCTGAGACTATTCCAATCATGGCATCACTCCTCACACGCTAGCATTTTAAAAATAGGTCTGGAGATTTTCTATATTTTTTTTCTTTCAACATTTCCCAACAACAGAATTAAGTTCCTAAGAAAGTGACTTGGAGGAGATTTAGCACAAGTCCGAGGCCATGGTTCTCACTCCAGGTTGGAAACAAGTTACTGCCCCGAGTGGAGGAGTTCTGTTAGTAGTGACTGAAAGAATGAGATTTTGGATACAAGCAGCAAAAATAAATTTCCTCCAAAGGGTGTCTTGGCTCAGCCTTAGAGAAAGGTTGAGGAGAGCCTGGTCATTCAGGACGTGGAATGGATTAAATCCGCTTTTCCTCCACATTGAAAGGAGTCAGTTGAGGTTGTTCAAAAATGTGGCCAGTATTCCTTCTTTGGACCTTGTATGGGAAGTGTCCCATCCGTTTCCACCAGGAGAAAGCCCCAGGGTAGACCTAGCTGGCTTGAGAACACCTTGGTGTCCTCCAGGAAGAGTCGGAGGAGGTGACCAAGGAAAGGGTGGTCTTGGTGATTTTGCCTAGACTGTAACCTGGATCTGGATAAGTAAAGGAAAATGAAGGGATGGTTGGATGAAATCCCAACAAGTATGTCCTCTGTAGCCAAAATCGGACTCAGCTTATTCTTGTGAAAATGAATGTGATTCAAATTGTTTATTTTACATTATCTTTTGCTATGATGATGTGCACTACAATTAATTGAAAGTGCCCCATTTACACAATTTTACCATGAAAAAACTTTGTCTACTAAAAAGTCCACAGTAGTATTTAGATAGATTAAATCGATGTCTGAACAATCTGACACAGATAATGGTAAAGAAGCTACTTGCAGGTGGTGGAAGTTTGCTTTGAAGTCATTTTGTGGTCTAAACCTAATGAAACACAAACCGAAAAAGAGAAGTCAAATACGAAAGAAACATTTTTAAAATAGATGTCTCAGATAGGACTCAAGTTTACATCTTCATGCTTCAGGTCTTGGGCGTATGCACACCTATTAATGTGGACTTTTGTTCATTCCTATTCATCAAAAGCCAGCAAAATGGTATTGTAGAGCAGTTCCCTGCACATCAGAAAGTGTATCTGCTGATTTAAAATGCAAAGGAAAGGAGCCCTGGCTGAGCATCAGTATGTGACAAGTTGGGGGGGGGGTCTCTCTGGAGTAAAAATCTTCAATGCTGTTTTATTTTGGAGTCAAACGCTTCAAATCGTAGTCTGGCATGTGTAAACTAAAACTCTTTTGAGTTGATTCAGTGTTGGGAGGCATGCCAGGTCATGTTGAAGAACTGCCAAACTGGTGATCAGTCTGTGTGATGACTGGGTTGAATGTGGGTGGAGAAAGAGAATAAAGCCAGCTCAAGTTTCACTTCCATTCATGTGATCTTAGACTCTAATGGGGCCAATAAGAAGATTGTAATGTTGCTATGCTGTCCTCTCTGAGCTGTAAGTGGACTGTACGATGTTTATAAAGTAGTGTTACTGACCTCCAACCCAAGATAAAGCTTTGTTTGTGTTAGTTTACAGCTGACATACTGGTAGGTTATGCCAGAACATGCGATGCTTAATCTGGGGCCTGCCTCAAAAGGAGCTCTGAGGTGTGTGGGGATATGGGAGTGTACTTTCTTCAATCTGTCTAATTTCTCAGGGTTTTTAAAAGACATGATACTGTGGAGACTTGACAGAGTGGAGTTTGCCCTGACTTGACTGGTTAAAGACTTCACAAAAAAGTGTTCAGCTGTGGTGTCTCACAAAAAAAACACCACAGCTGAACATCAAGAGGCTTGAAATTTATGTGCTGCTGTAATTATAATGTTTTGAAAACTGGACAGAAATTGTGTGCGTGTGTGTGTTTTTATTTTAATGTTTTCAAAGGGACAACATGCGGCCGCTGTTGCCATGGCGATGTCCACAGATCCCGCTCTCATCCTCAGTGTGGGTTCAATATAAACATGAGAGGAGTATGAGAAGCTGGGTCTGAAACATGCAGGAACAATCACCGAAAAGATTCCTGTGGGAGGACAAATTAAGTCACACAGAAGGAATGACATGATCACGTACGGGCACAATAATGGGAAGCAGCGTTATTACAATGTGGCCCCTGAGACTAAAAAGTTGATTGAAAATGCCGAACAAAAGCTTTAAAACCTTGTCCCTGTGCAATCCCCTTGGCACATTTGCTTACACTTGGTCGCTTTCTTGTTGCAGTCTAACCCAGCAGTTCAATGTCTGTAACACTTAAATGTACTGAACAAACCAAAGCCTTGAGTAGACAGTGCTTTATAACAGCTATAAGAAACCAGATATACACGACTTTTATTTATATTAGAAAAGACGGGTTTGAAAGGAAGTGTGAACCATTTTTGAGCTAAAATCAAACTGTGCCCCTAAAGATGTTTGATCAGTTTAAAGAAAATTATACTGGCATGTGTATTGAACTATACTTAAATGATATCAAAAGTCTGTACTAATTACAGTGGGTGCCTGACAAAATATTTTTATTTACTCATATGCTGCTGATGGAACATGTGACACGGTTGTCTTGTGAATTGTCCAAACTAGGAGCTCTGTTTTCTTAGCAAGACATGGCTGCTTATCAGGCTTTGGCACGCGGCTCCTTACTTTTCACTGCACAATTTGGCATATTTAAAATGGTAAAATACAAGATTGGCAATATTTAGTAATTTTCTAAATATCATCAGAAAAAGACCAAAACCCATTTCCATTGCAACCTGTAAGTTACAATTTTGAATATTTATATACAAAATAATACAACTTCATACAATATAAACAATTTAATATTTGCACATTCTGAATATCTTACACGGTGACAGTGTTACATAACTACTTGCATGTTTTAACTACACCCCACCCTTGTGTACATAACACCCGCTTTACTTTATCTATTACTTTTTATGCCAGGTTTGTCTGTTAAGTTTATTCTTTATTTAGTTAGTTGTTTATTTAGTTGTGGAACTCACAAAGTAAGAATTTCATTGCTCAGTGTAACCATTTGTGTTTTGCAGTGTATATGACGATAAACTTCTTCTTGAATCTTGAATATATACAGTATATCTATCTATCTATCTATCTATCTATCTATATATATATATATATATATATATATATATATATATATATATATATATATATATATATATATATATATATATATATATATATATATATATATATATATATATATATATATATATATATATATATATATATATATATATATATATATATATATATAGGCTTGGCAGTGCAACTTGGTGATTACTTTTTAATAGTCTTTGTAAAGCATATAACATGAACATATAGGGCACATAGAAATCAGATTTGGAAAACAAAGTACTCGAAACTGAAGACCTCCATGACGCCACTGTACCCACTGAGAGAAATTTCACTTCCTGTGTGTACGCTATTTATATTTTCAGTAAATACTCACAAAGCAGGTTCAGCATTTGCATGTTATGTAATTGTATTGCCCTGGTTACAGTTTCACATTGTGCCAGGAATTACTTCCTCTGTTGGAGGGAAAAAAAAGTCCCTATAGTATAAAATATTAAGAGTTGTTAAAGGTTAGGGTAAGGGTAGGTTTAGGAAAATAACTGAAGTCAGTGTAGTGTCATCTGTGTGTGTGTGTGTGTGTGTGTGTGTGTGTGTGTGTGTGTGTGTGTGTGTGAGAAAGAGAGGGAGGACTCAAAAGGCTTTTATGAAATATTCTGAACATATGGCAGCCAGGCCTCTCAGGACTCCAACAAAAAAAGCTAATCTCTCGTTGTCAACTGAGGTACATATAGAGACTATAGAATATGACAGGTAACCTCCCACGCACCCCAAGCACACTCACACACAAACACACACATGCACACACACCACCTTCCCCCAGGACAGCAGGAGTTGTGAAGGACCATGCTGATCCAGGATAAAGCTCTGACAGGGCCTACTTCCCTTCTCTGTGTCTGCAGTAATTAAATGAGTGCCGTTGGTGAGCAGCACTCAGGAAATTGGCCCCGTGCAGCCGCTGTCTCTTCTGTCAGTGTTTTCAGGAGGCGGGTACAGGTGGTGGAAGCAGAAAAGATGATGGTTGCAAGGTAGAAAAAAAAAAGAATAAACGTGAAGAATAGTGGGCACTGAGAGGCACGAAAGAATGAAAATGGCATGGTGGCAGAAAGTGACAAATCCAGAGACAGTCTAGACAACGAGCACGAGCGACATGTCCATCAAGATTAAGCGGGAAATGAGTGCGCCGCGGAGGAAGTGTGAATGTCACAGCATCTCTCCTCTCTCCCGCTTGCTTGTGCATTAACGAGAGCCTTGCAATGATGTCACACGATACCGCGTCTCCATGCTCGGTGCAATTTGTTCTTTCAGGGCACGGGTGAGGTGAAAATTGTGTTAAGGTGAAAAGGATCAGGTGTCTTTGGAGAATTAGGGAGAGAAGTGGAGATGAGAAAGTGATATTATGTCAGGGTGACAGACAGCCAGCATGGCCATAAGAGTCAGAGGAGATAGAAATGGCATTTACTTCCAGTAAACGCAATTGTAAAGCTATGCAGTAAAATACTGCTATTGTAGTACTGCCCGATATCCTCTAACCTCTTCTGCAGTAAATAGCAGTTAATAATAGCTACAAGGATGTTGTTTTTAAAGGAGATGACCTTTAAAAGACGCAGGTTTGGGTGATAGTTCAGTCACTCTAACATTAATATATTTCAATGTATTTGCTGGTTTAAACAAGTGAACATCTGGTTTTTAATCTATGAGCTTTTCTCTTAAATATCTTCAACTATAGCAACCACACTTTGGGTTTGTTATTACTCAGCAAGTGCTATTATGTCTGTATTTAAACATTAGCATGCCACTACTGTTAGGCGGCCTTTATATAAAAGGTTGACTTTTTTTTTTAATTGAGTCTCAAAAGCGAAGCTAATGTGGAAGTGGATTCTGCCTTAAATATTTTCCTTATGAGTTCATGGTCTTAGTTGCTTTTAGCAAATCTTACTGAATACAACTTCATGTCTGTTTTGTAGATGATGCTCAACAGTAGTGCAATACACAGGACATGCTTTACCACAGGTCTACCTTGCTACTGACAGGTTATTGCTGTATGAGTGTGCAATCACTTGAGGTTTCACAATCAGAACCACCTCACACTCACAACACTTTGTTGGGATCTTTAAAAAATGGGACCTCCCAAATCAATGCACTGCTTCACTTATGGAAGCTTCCTCAGGCCTAAAAACTGATGTTAGGGGGAAGTGAGTGTTACCCCTACCATTTGCAAGTGGTTGCTGTCAGTCACTATGAAATCGACTGCCAAACCCCCAGTCATGCAGGCCCAGAGACTGGTCAGCAACCTGCTGGAAACCACTGGTTGCTGGGCGAATATGTGTATTCCCGAACCGGTTGGTAAGTGCTTGCTAAAGATCGCTTGCAGTCACTAGGTGAAACTGATCAAAAAGAGCCAAATGTTGCTAGACAGAAAACCTCTTCACAATTGCTGTGGTCACAGTTTATGGCGTGAAATGGACAATACACTTCTAATTAACGTTTATGTGTATCACTTGTAGGTTATAGTGATTGTTTTTAATGACGGTTGAATAATAAATCGTTATAAATTATGGAGTGACATTTTCTTCTCTTCCTGTCCTCAGTATCTAGAGATTGCGACTAAGTCTAATTATGGCCGCTGAGCAGATACTAACAGGTCACATCACTCATGTAGGAACCTCTGTAAGCAACAATCCGACCATAACTAACTGTGTTGGAAATCTTTATTAATCTTTACATTAACATTTAGCTTAAAGCACCAGTGTGCCTAAGTATGACTTCACAGACTCACTAGCATGACTGACAACTCTACTGTTGCTAAATTTATATTTGCATATAAAACAAACCTTGGAGCTATCCAAGCAAACAATTTTCACCTGCTTTCAGTCTTTATACTACAATACACTAAGCTAACTGACTCCTGGCTCTCCCTCTATATACTATGACACATTTAGAAACTGAAAGAGCTGGGTCTCTCTATGTAATGTTGACTCTCATGGATACCTAAATGCCAACTAAACAAATAGATCAAACACATCCCAAGTAGAGCGCAAAGACAAATGCATGGCATATCACCTTTGTGCATGTCAGACAGTTGTTTCAGTTGACACAAGACCACATTAAAGATTGTCTCATGTGTACAATTGACTCGCAATTTTCTGTCAATATTATTCCAGTCAGAATTTAAAAAATATATATATAAAAAAGTTGTGAAAGAGAACTTAAAGAGGTGCTGGAAACAGCCTTTCTATTTTGATGGCTCTCACCTGGCCTTTTCCATTTAAAAAGTTACGCTAGGCTATCTAGTTTCATGACCGGAAAAGGAATTTGAGGCTGATTTTATAATCTGACTGATGATGTATTCCCAAATGGTGGGCTGTTCCTCTTACTCTACTCTACCTGCTTTGGTTGAAAATGTTCACCCTCCCCTGGGCTGTTGTGCAACCTGCAGTTCATCTATGAGAGTGAACCTGATGGCCCGAACCCAATACCGAGCAGCAAGTGCAAGTCATCATATTTCTTCATATTGGATTTTTTGCTGTTCTAAGGGGCCTGAGGTGTGTGTTCATGTGAAATTAGATTACTGCCTGTAATTTGTACACCCTTCAGTGATGGTTCCAGTTAGCTGGAAGCTGACAGAGGATGTTAATTGGCTTCTTTACTTGCAGCGGCGAGGCTGTTGATCAAGCTTTGGCATGCAACATGCCCTGGGAGGCGAGACATTTTCACACTTTAGGAGGATTTGCTGACAGTATCTGATTAGGCCACCCTCTGCTATCGTTACTGTGATCCATTGTCAGATAAGATACCCAAAACAAAAGACCCAGAATTTATTCCATTTTAATAGGATACATTTGAAAAGGGGATGATGATCAAATCCATCAGTGGACAAAAGAAATGATTAAATGTCAAGGTCGCTTCATTATTGCAAACTAGATAAAAGGGTTTGGGATGAAAAGGAAACGTGATAATCAAGACAGAGCTCGATCTAAAGCCACATGTGTGCCTGCCAACCAAACTCTTGTGGAGCAGAACAGAAAAGGACAGAGGTGTCAAAGGCGGAGAAAAACATAGTATGTTGGATACTGACGAGAGCAAAACAGGGAGAGGAGCTAATCGCGAATAGAGTGCAAGAAGCACAGGATGGGGAAGGGGTGAGTGTTTGACAGATTGCAGATAAGGCGGATAATACGACTGGCAGCAGAGTTATAAATAAAGTGAACACAGAGCAGGTTGGCACAGAGCATCGTGTACAGGTCAGGGCCTGGCAGAGATATCGTGCCGCTGTGCTCTTGTTAGAGCAGCTGTCTGACCTGCGCTTGTTCATGTTTGCGTGCAGCTGCTGTCAACACACGTCATTTGCATTAACTGATAATCTCTGAGTCTGTAGGGAAACATTTCCAGCACTGACCTATTGCAGGGAGGTTGCGGCTGTGTACCATATACATGTCTGTTTCACGTTGTGTGTGCATGAATATGTGATTAGGCGGATTTATGTGTAGCTAGTTTGAGAGTATTCAGGTGCAAATGAGTGCGTGTGTGTTTAAGTGTACATCTGTTTTCTGTATATAATGTGGTGTGATGTATTTGAATATGTACTGTAAATAATAGAACAGTGAAAAATGAGTATTGCGAAAAAATCATTTGAATCAAAAAGGTAAACTTTCAGGAGGTTGATGGTGGAAAGGCTGGCTGTTGGCAGAGCGCTGTATCAAAGCATATTAATGGGAATTTGACTGGAAGGGAAAACTGTGGCAGGAGAAGGTGCATAAGCAACATGACTGACCGCAGTCTTAAGAGGATTATCAAGAAAAGTTGATTCAAGAACTTTGGAGAGCTTCAGAAGGAGCGGAGGGAGGGTGAGAAAAAGACCTGGACTGTTGCACGGTGGTCCAAAGAAAGTACATTTTTAATTTCCCTTGGAAATCAATGTCTTAGAGTCTGGAGGACAAGTAGAGAGGCAGAGATGTTTCCACAGTCTGTGATGATTTTGGGGGGCCATGTCATCAGCTGGTAATAGTGGTGGGTGGTCCACTTTGCATTATCAAGTCCAAAGTCAACGTAGTTATCTACAAGGCCATTTTAGAGCAATTCATGCTTTGATCTACTAACAAACCATATGCAGATCCCAATATCCTTTTCCAGCAGGGCTTACTACCTACCCACAGAGCCAGATCTACTGCCCATGTTATAACTGTGCTTGATTGGCCAGAACCCCACAGAGAACCTATGAGGTATTATCAAAATGAAGATGAGAATCGTATGATCTAAAAATACAGACGAACTAAAGGCAATCTGGTATAATAACACCTCAGCAGTGCCATAAGCTGATCGCCTCCATACCACACTACACTAATGCAGTAATTCATGGTAAAAGAGCCCCAAACCTTAAAATGAGCCCTCTCTATGAGGCTGGGATAATTTTAACACACACTTTTCTTTTTAGTCTTGGTGGCCACTCAAAGTGCTTTTTACACTATAAGCCACAAACCTGTTCACATAAGCATCGACAAGGCTTCAAACTACCAACCTTTAGTGGATCACCCAGAATAAAAATTTAAGCATTTTCTTATTCAAATTCTTATTTTGAGATCTAGTAAACTATCAGAAAACCATACAGCAGACAAATGCTCTTAGCAAGTGCACTGTTATTTTGCTAATGTGCTTAAGCACTGTAATACGTGATCCTCTAAGTGTCTAGCCATGATTTAGTGGGTCATTTTTGTTCATTGGTTAGTGTTGGAACTTTGCTGCTGAATAGGTAGAACTGGCCAATAATAAAGGCAGCCTCAAAAAACGTAATTTATAACTTTCTGCGACTCACCTACACACACCCACATTTATATTTACAGCATAGCATACAGTGTGAAAACACACCTGCCACAGCAGCCAGACACAACCTCAGTCTAGACTAAATCTGTCATTGCCCCACAAGAACAGGGTTCCTTGTTTCGGTGTCCAGCCAAAGCTGAGCCCTCTGTATTTATGAGGGTATTTCGGCATTAAGTAAAGGCAGGAACAGGTTAGTGGAGCGTAAAACCCCCCCTTCGTGTATAACAAAGCTGTTCTTTGAAGATTAGCATGCCGTCTGCTGCTGAACATTGATTTAGATTTAGTGTGTACTACTGAAATGATCAGGAAATGCAGCCAAAGCAATGTCATAAAAGAATATGTTTTTTGAGTTTATTGGGAAGCTGCACATGTCTGTGCTTGTTTGTTTTAGCACACTTGTCAGTATATAGATGATAAAAAGGGGAGAAACACACAGACTGTTGATTGTAATTGGCTAGGGCAGTGGCATGCCTCAACTTAAGAAACTCTTTGATTGTGGGAAATCAAGTGTGTTCAAATAGCTCCAATCAGGCAAAGGCTGACCCCCCGCACTGGATGATTGTTTCCAATATGGCAAAAAGTGTAAGCTGCAAAAGTAATTTCGGAATATAACAGGATGAATGTCTGCAGTGTAATTTGAAAGTTTATGTTTACAAGGACTAAAACAACAAACGCATTAAATGCAGATGTTCTTTTTTGACATATAATACTGAGAATAACAAAAAAGAAACGAACAAAAAATAATTTTCGGAATGTCTGTTACATAATGCATAAATATGCTGTTCCAATTTTCTCCTTATCTTGCCAGTGAAGGGAACTTTATTGCACTACTCCTGACTGAATAACAGCATTCCCCGAAACAGAAAGCATCCAAAGCACACAATGTGTACTCATGACCTCTGGAGAGATTTTAGTTTCTATAAATGATACATAAAAATTTATTGCGGTATTGTATAGTCAAAGTTCAAGAGTTATGTCAGAAAACAACCATTAACCTGTTGTTTGGTTGGAATGGGTATTTAATTGTGGAAAGGTGACATCAAGCCAAAATAATTTGTAGGAGTACAAATAAGAACAATATAATCCAAGTTAGCAGCTGCTTAGAATGTTTATTAAACTTTGAATTTATTAACAGTCAGGAAAAGATACCTGGTCTTCCAATACTACATTTTCCACATTTGCAAGCATGTGATCTGTCAGGATCCAAGTGATATGTCGTGTATGCAAAACATCTATGGTGTTTCTTTTGGCATATCTCCCCTGAAATATTACAGGAATCGGTGTGTCTCGGTGATGCTAACAAACCCCACTGAATCTGTTGGTATGCGACTGACCTGTGCTCAATTGTGGTATTATTTGAGTATCCAAGACTTTGGAATAGAAAAATGTGTCTTTATGTAGACTGCATATGTGTTGAACATACTCCAAGACAGCAAAAAGTAGTGAAGAAGAAAAACAGTGCATCCATGGAGTATAATAGAGGCCTTATGAATCATGTAATGAAAAGAGTGTTACGTCCCCCAGGAGGAAGTTGGTTTTTCTTCTTTCAACTAACTCCTTATGTTTTGTCTAGGCTCCACCTCCTCTGTCCTGATTGGATGCTGTTCACAGAATCCAGCTAATTGTCAATCAGCAGAGCACTACTTAAGGCTTCTGGAGCTGTGTTTCTGGGTCCTCTGGCCATTTTGATTGCCATATCTGTGCAGGCTTGCATGCCTCTTGACTTGTATGTGCCTTTTGTGTTTTCATGTTCAGACTGCCTGCAGGGGAGAGCTGCCTTTTGTTTTGACACCCTGTTTTCTCCTGTTTGTGTTGTTAGGTAGGTTATGGTTATAGGTTGTATATTTTGTTTACTTTGGAGTTAGGTAAGTTTCTTTTATTTTCATATCAGGGATGTTCTGTTTGTTATGTTGGCCTTGGCTCTCCCTGAAGTTAACCCTCACTCTGAACCAGAATTTCAACGGTAGCATGAAATAAACCTTTTAAAATCATTATCTTGGCTCTTCCTTCACTATTTACCTTTATGTTAGTCCCTTCAAACCCCCTAGACTAGCCAGGGGATGTAACAAGAGCATTATAATACCTGTACACATATCACCACGTGTACGAAGCATACAACCATTCATTAGTAGTTGTCTCCAGAGTCTGACCAGCTAAAGAAATTTAACAGTATGGTGCAGTGGGCAAGAGAAGCAGCAGCATGTGTTTTTAGAAGATAAAGCTTAGCTTTGTAGTGCTGGTACCTTCAGGGAACACTCAGCATCAAAGAGAGGGCCATCAAGAAAAATGTTACATTAACAATGGAACAAATAGAATTTTATTTCTTCATGGATGTCTGAAACCTGTTGGGTGTCTGTTTTGAGTTTTCACTGAAGTCGAAGTTAAATATGACAGCATATTTCATGAGGGGGTTTTGTTTTGAAACGGAACGCATACCGCATCACTTACTGGCCATTCAACCACACTGTGTGATTGTATTTATGAAGCTATAAATCCTTTAAAATACCCTCAGAGACTCGTCGTGCACACACTGATATTTCCCACAGGGCTCTGTCCTCCCTATAGCTACACTGACAGGTACTTTGAAGCACGTCCGCACGTCAACTTCAAGTGACTGCGTTTTGCTTTTGTTCTCGGTAATTAAAATGGATTGCTAGAGTTTTTACCGAGCAGTGCTTTCACACATACATTCCCTTTCTCTAGTGTTGACAGAAGGCTTTGACTTGAGCATTTAAAGGGTAAGAGAGTCAGATGTGCATGCACCGTATAAGCCCTCTTGCTGAGTGTTACATTCCGTTTGCCTAACCTTCTCTAGTAAGTTTTGTTCATGATGATAATGGTTAAAGTTGTAGAAATGCTTTACTGCTTATTAAGTAATAAACTAATGAGTGTATATTAGATAGGAAGGAAAATGAACCACAAGTTATAGGTTTTTGGTAAGTACAACCTTAGATAAATAATAAGTCATGACACTGTATAATTAAAATACAATTACAGTACAATTAGAAAAAGATGGAGTAAGCATCTTCTCTCTTAAAAGAACAGGGCAGCACGGCTGAAGTTTGCATCTGAACAAACACAGGACTTCTGCAACAATGTTTACAGATAAACCCAACATGGAGATGTGCATCCATACTGAACAGCATATTAGCACAAACACTTAACTGTCAGCACGGTGGTGGAAGAATGATGATTTGGACTTTTTTTTTGCATCTGCAGGACCTGAGTAGCTTGCAGTTATCGAACCAGCAACTCGTCTGTATACTCTTCAAACATGAGGTCATCTGTCCAACACCTAAAGTTCGACCTGGGTAACATGTTGTGTTGTAATCTGAGGTTGTATTTACCGCATTTTAAGACCTTGTAAGGTCTAGAGAGTTTGTTTATTGTTCTTATTCTTATTCCCTAATGTGTCAAAACTTCATAACTGAAGGAGGCTATTCTTTGTTACCTTGACTGTATGCACTTCACATTGATATTTAAGGTGCCTTGACTGATTGTCTAGAGGAGTACTGAGTAATATCAAGACCCATGTCAAAAATAAGGCAGTAAACAAACCAATGTTTAAACTGTAATATTTAATATTAGTAAGTAAAAATACTCTTACTGAATATCAAATAGCAACTCCTTCCACTGTGTGTTAAAAAAGTTAGGTAGTTAATAGAGTGTTACTGCCTAACACTGACCTTGATGTGCTGCTGGCCCCTGTAAAAGTTGCTCATCTAATTATGTGTACTGCAACACAGGATGACAAGATGACCTAGTGGTTAGAAACACAGGGCCATCACTAAGCGATCTAACTTACAATCCTTGCAACAGCCATTGTCCTTCAGTATTATGGGGAGACCTATTAAAAGGAGCATTAAAACTAAACTGCCTGGACTGCTGAATAGATGCTATCAGAGATATGTAGGCTGGGGTCAACCTTGATGTATGATTTCAGTAGCTCTGCAAAGGAGCGCAGTGACAGTGATGGATAACCCAGGGATGGAGTGAAGGGGAGAAAAGATGATCCGATGGACAGAGAGAGAGGAAGAGAAAAGCAGCGGTTTCAGGCAGATATGCAAAAAAAGCAGACATCAAGAAGAGGAATGAGACAAAAGCCACAAAGGGAAAGGCGAAATTAGCTTGAAGCGGAGTAAGTTGAATCAAAGCATCCAATTCTCATCTGTAGCCATTTTTTTTTTCAGAGAGTGCTTTGGATAGGGATTACATAGGGAACAGTGCCAGGAAGTCTGAGAGAGGTAGAGAGACACAGAGAGAGAATGGGAAAGGAGAGGGGTGCTGACCTACTTTGAATGGGAATTCTAATACAGCATCAGAATCAGCGAAGCAGAGAAAAAAAAGAGGAATTGAAAAGGAGAACGAGATGACAGGAGCTTCTTGCTACAAGAGGCTTTTCAACCAAATTTAAATTCGGTAATAATTCTACCAGTGACTCTGCTGTCCTACACTGGCCTCTGTTTAAGAACAGCTCTTTGAAATCATCCAACTTTTACAGGATTTCCAGGGACTGCTGTTCAAACCAGCACTAACCAGTCCACCTTCATAGTTTGTCTCCGTCTGGCTTTAATGCAAGTAACCTATAGAGAGCACATTCATCTTGTGTCACGGTGTGTTTGAAGCCTTCAGTTTGTTTGGTTCCTCCCATATATCTTATATTGTAAGAACCATAATTCCTAATCCATTTAAAAGGAAATGTCATATATTTTAAAGGGCAGGGGTTTATTAAAAAGTTTGAGAAATGCTGGGAAGGGAAACAAATATTGACTATAAATGCAAAGAAGGCAACAGACAGTAAGGGACGGGGACTGAGAAGAGGGACTGTTTTTCAAATGTGGTGGACAGAAAACTTTAATCTGTGTGTTCAGCGTGAGTAAACACACACAAAGGCATATACACATGAGCCTAGAAGTGTATGGATTTCCCCAACAAATGTCTAGGTACGCAAATAATTTAGCTATTTTTATGTACCTGTGTTTCATAGTATTTTATATTTGTATTTTATTGTACAGCACTTTGGTCAGCCTCGGTTGTTTTTAAATGTGCTTTATAAATAAACTTGACTTGACTATTTCATAAAATAGCACAATTTTCCCAAATACACATGGTCAAAAAATCATGGACGCATTGCAGCTACGCATACAGATGCACAATATGCACAATAAAACAAAGAGCAGACAGGAATAATTCCATCACCTTCTTGTGCCACATTGACATATGACATTCAAACAAATACACAAATAGAGGACTGTCAGTGTGAATCTGCACACACACATTGTTTCCAATTATTAGTGCAACAACAGCTTTTAACCCATACTGTTGCCTAGCAAAGTACAAGGCCATATGAAACTTCACTTATCCAGTTCATTGACAATACTGTTCTTAAAATGTATTTACTGTATTTACTCATACATAAATGGTCAATATGCCTTTACAGTCATTTAAGTGAAGTCTGAGATTATATCTGAAACTGTGTTAAAGTACTTCACTGGATGGAGATTAATGTGGAGATTAATCATTCTTTTCAAGAAATCAAACAAGGCATTAACAACCATGAAGTCCACTTTGATGAGTTCATTATTTCTAATGCCTAATGGATACATAATGTACACCAGATCACTGAGTTATGAAATCCTCTTTTTTACTTCCATCTTGATGATTAAAGGACAAACAGAATTATATAATTATTACTCCAGTATCCTTGCTAAAAACTAGTGTTTCTGCTTAACTGGCAATTAAATATTTCCAGACAATGTTTCATATGTGGCATTATAAGTTGATATGGACTCCAGCTCCCTGCATCTGACTCATGCTTTGTAAATGCCTGGGTTTTACGCAATTATACCCCTGAAGAGATGATTTATATATTTACATTACTTTAAAAACTGACCTGAGATTATTTTTCAGTGTTTTTTTTTTGTTTTTTTAGCAAACCTTTGTTGTCTCCAGCGTGCAGATGGTCATGAAGCTCTTGGCAGCAGGTCTCATCTGCTCCCCTGAGTAAGTAGAGGGGATGAGCCTGAGATGATGAAGAATAGTACAGGGTGTGCTCGCTGAGGATGAGTCACCAAGTGCCTCAAAATGAACAAATACACGGACACGGCACACTGAAGTACAGCCACGTACAGTAACAGATGGGAAGCTAAAATCAAAATATAGATGTTACATCAACACATGTTTAATTAGAGATGTAAACATTTCTCTGTGAGGCTAGGCTGATGTGCAATTTAACATTTAATGGCTATTTTAAATGTTCACCATTGAGTTTATACAATTGGTTCTGCTAAAGTTGTAAATTAAAAAAAATTAAAACAACCAGAAAGCCCTACAACTTTAAAACAGCCAGTCGGTTCCAAACGCCCATTTGCTGCAAAAACATTTATTAGGTTGAAAATAAGCTCAGCTGCACGC
Organism: Oreochromis aureus; assembly: GCF_013358895.1. NCBI lineage: Eukaryota > Metazoa > Chordata > Actinopteri > Cichliformes > Cichlidae > Oreochromis > Oreochromis aureus. The sequence goes on along the minus strand of NC_052958.1, from coordinate 13,535,920 downwards.
TAGCTCGCCCTTTACATCTCCACCAAACAGCCTCTTTGCAATACATACACACACAGGCTCATTTTCATAAGCTCTCGCCCTAAGTGTGTGAAGCTTTTCCACGCACATTTGGCACTCTAATGTAATTGTCTCATAGATTGTCTGCCCTGCCTGTAGCAGACTAATGTGGAAACTTCTATGGTGGGGGAAAAAAAATCCCCCTCTAGTGAAGATGCTCATCAGTGTGCATGTGGATGGGGTTGTGTAAGAGAGAAAATGAAAGACAGGTGAAAATGAGCATCGACCACTATTCTCGTGAAAGCAGATCTCTCTCTGTGCTAAAGATTTCTCAGCCCTATTTCCCCTCCACCATCAGGGATGTAAAGGTCTGAGTGGAGGAGAGGATGATGTCATGCTTACAATCGATGGAGCACTTGATGTGATTTCCGCTAAATATATTAGCATCATACACCACAGGAGCCTCTAGGGTAAAACCAAGAGGCAGCAGGGGGGATAACATGACTACACCTACCTACACCCATCAGCACATGATACATCAGCCAAAGGTCCATATAGCCATGCATGCATATGCTATTATTTTGTTGTCACTGTTGATAAATCAGCATAAGCTGATATGACTTGTAAAAAGCAAAAAATATAAAGAAAGAGTCACCTCTCACCTAAAGAGAATAAAAGGGTTAACAGTCTTTTAACTCTTGGGTGTTGACGTGAATGAGATAAAGACATCAGATGCTTCAGAGCAGGCTGGACCCAGGCAACTATTAGATGCCTGGGCCCAGTGGGAGGATAGGATGCATGTGAGCTCATTGTTTGTCTGTGCCTTTTTTTTCTTTTTTCATGTGCTGAAAATAAAACTGAGTGTGAATGGAACAGCAACGAGTAATGCATCATAAGCACATGGCTTTGTCTCAGTAGGAATCTTGGCATTCACTGAAAAAGATTTTCATCATCACTGTGTTGTGTGAATGGTCTGAGCATGTGTTTAGAGCGTGTATGGTTGTATAATCTCTGTCAGATTTACACACAAATTGTCAAGTTCCTTGTGTTTTTAGCCACACTAGCCATGGAAGTACGACAGCGGGTTGTGATTTGGTGCATGAACAGAAAGATTGTCATGGTTTCTGGATAATAATTCCTTTGATCATATCCCTATTTTACATATAGTTGATGATATATGTTTTTAAATAAACACAAATATAACTACAAAGAATACACAGGACACATCATGGACAAAAATGATTCTGAGAAGTTGGAGGACGATATATCATTGCCAGTGTAAGCTAATGATAGGACCAATGAGTAGGCCAGATCAGTAACTGCTAGGCCTGTGATGGGAAAAGAGGAATCAACTACCCACTGGATGAGTTTTGAAATTTGTTGGGTGCTTTATTAATAAAGCTGGCAACCTATCGAGGTTTCCCATCTGAAATCATGTGTACATTCTCAAGAGTCATCGACCGCATTGTACATGATATAGCAACCAGTTGGTAGGAAAAAAAATCTGTATTCCTCAACCGGTTGGCCTTGGTTCCTCGAGGCTGTTGCCTGTTTCCAGATGAAACCTGTTGCAAAGTGATTGCTTTGGATGATAGCAGATTACCATTTTTGCCTGGAGTTTCTAATGTTTGTCCATAAATACTTGTTAACTACTAGCCCAGTAGTAGTAACACTTGAAAAAGTGCGACCCAAACCAGAAATAAGAAGGTTTGCCTTCAAAGTAAAGGTTGTACCTCAGCACCACATCCGAAAAAGATGCAAATCTTTACTCCTAAGGTAAATATTCTCATATTTTCAATATAGCTCGGACAGTAGCTGCACATGGTTTGTACAAACTTCCAGTCAAACCGAGTACGCATCAATATGCTAGCAAGCAAAGCAAACACAAGGTGGTGTCTGGCAGCCAGTTGGGGAAGAAATGTTTTCCATTGCAACAGATGGTTACCAGGTGGTCATTGACTGGTCTATAGGCCTGCATGACTGAAACTTTAGCAGTTATTTTTCCTGCAACTGGCATCATAATCCAACGACCACTCACAACCAGTTGGGAAATACTTAATTTTCCCTCACAACTAATGGCTAGCAGATGATTGAGACCGGTCTAGGTCTGTGTGACTGTACCTTTATTCACTTAATACTACACTGTCAACATGACTGCCAAACATCTAAAAAGAACTAACTAACAATTAGCATTTCAAGGCTAGCGATTAGTATGATGAAGCTTGCAACCTACAGGGATGGCTAATTATCTTAAAAAGTAACTGGTGTTCTTCTTTATTATTATTATTAGTAGTAGTAGTAGTAGTAGTAGTATTCGCTTATCACATTAAATCCAAACAAAAAACTGCCACCAGGCGCCTTTGTGTTTCACGGAATACCGAGTATAATCATTCCATCGAATATAAAATGCAAATAAAATGAAACTTAAAAACTGAATCCTTCAATTTTTTTCTTTCTCCTGCCCAAAATATTCCATTTCTTTTCTTGACTCCTTGGCATATACCTTCTTAGATCACGATGGTGCACATCATTTACACATCAAGTGATTATTTTCAGCCATTCTCTCCTACTAATTGAGGGCTATGTCACATGTGGCCTCTAGGTGAATTCTGCCAGTTTTGGTACAATAAATTTAATAGGACGTGAACTGGCCCCTGGAGCTTGGCTCTGATAACAGGCATTTCAACAGTGGCATGCTCATTGTGAGCTAATATGTTTGCAGACATGTTTGCAGCTTTCAAATGTGGATTGTCACAAAAACATAACATCACGAACAAACTATAAATAAGCATACAAAAATATACACATCATTTATGTTTAAGATTTAATGAGCTGGCGAGAATGAGAATGGAGTCATACAGTCAAGACAATCAATGTTATGAGGATAATATTGCATCATAAATGACTGCGCCCAGACAAAATTGGAAGGAAAGGTATCCATTAAGTGAGTGTGTATAATAAAGACTTTCTATGTGTGTAGAAAGGCATCCATTTCACATAGCTAGCATTGCTTGCACAATGTTTGGAGATGCTTATGCTTTACTTATGTAACTATGTGGAAGAGGATCAAGTGAAACTATGGTGGATTTTGACAGTAAAGCCTAGATTGGAGGCCAACCAGGAGTCAACAATGCCCGGAGATTACAGCGATCAGGAGTCTACTGGCATCCCAATGTCACCCAGCTTGTCTTAGCTACAGGGATAACTGGGGGTCTGGTTCAGGGAATACGGGATTTACACTGATAGCAGGGAGAAGGTGGCCGTGACCTCTCATGAACGAACAGCTGAGGACTTGAGTGTGTCTGTTTGTGTGTGAATTAACTTACTGCATGCAAGCCTGTACTTTATGTGCTGCTAGTCCCCATGCACAGAGGTCACTGAGTTTGTTGCTTTGATACCTATAACCTTTAACAGTATTATGCAGAATGTGTCACACTTCATCAGGCCTAATTGCATGTGGGAGAACAGTTTAAAAGCAAAAAAACCCACGACCTTCATGGTGAGTAAGTTCCAGTTTCCTTGACTACGAACACGTCCCTATGTTCATGGAATTGCATATGTGCACACATGCCTGATTTATGCATGCAGTTTTGTGTAAACAAGTGGCCACTATGTTACAGTCCATAAATCAGCTTAGTGCACAGAACACCTTCATGATAACAGTGGTTTGATGATTTACTTTCAGCAGGTAGAAGAGGGCACTTTGAGACAAACTTCCCTTCAGGCTTTCTCCAGGCTGTTCTCATCTCAATGTATGCTCCAGGTATCAAATGACAGAGATGTTAGTAGCCAAATGTTAAGCAAATTATGTTAGATCGGTTCAGTTGATTCTTTTATTACATTTTACCTGGAATAATATACATCTGCTTCATTTCAGTAAGCTATTACTTTAAATTGAACCCTCGCTATTAAGATAAATGATCAGTTAATAAGAATTTATAATACACAACTGGGTAATTATGTTGTGAGAAGACATAAGCTAATCTTGGTGAAGTTAATTTCTGCTTTCAAGCATGAAGTTAACAAACGAAATAATTGCACTGCACGTTAACTTTGTTTAAAATCCTTAAATTTTGAATGGCAAATTGTAAACATGTTGCATGACAGTACTCCGCAAAAATCTTGAGCCACCCTTCATTTCTTTACATTTTGCTTCAGAGCAATCTGATTTTCCTGTACATTTTTTAAAGGGTAATCTTGAGTAATAGTTTCCTAGAAGTTTTTCTTTGGACATTAGCTGCGTGTTCACTTATTTTCAGTGCAGTCCTTGTACCAAACAACTTTAAGAGGAATGTTTTTTTGGGGGGTTTAAAGCCACTTAACACTGACCTATGAATCACTTAAGCATAACAAATCCACCTAACTAACTGATGTATGACTGTTGTGTCTACATATAACAAACAACTTGGCAAAACCTGCATATGTGTTTAATATTATGCCTTAGCAGCATCAGTGACAAACATTCAAAAATATACATACCATCCGCAGTATTAAACTTGGGAATAAATGTAAGGAATAACAAGAAGAATAAAATTCTAGAAGTAAAAAACAACATTTGGGTATTTTACCCTTTCTCTATTTTGTCTTTTGTCTATTTTTGCTTATATCGTGTGCATACTTTCACTTCTCAGATCCTCTTGATACCCTAAAAATAAAGCGCATGTTGGCTGAAAATGACCACAAGTGGTCATAACAGCTTTAGTTCTCCTATTTTGCAAATCAATCCTTACAAATTAAAGACTTTTATCATAGATATTTAGCACGATACCAATACAATGCACAAACCAATATATAAATGCTATGCTAACTACTTTACCATAATCCACATAAGGAAAAACAATGTTTTCAAATATTTCAACATAAAGTGCAATTAGCTCTGAGGGCTAAGAAATTATTATTTTAGAAATCCTCCTGTGCACCATGATTAGAGTTGACTGGTTAAAACTAGATTTTCCACTTCTGTGTAACAACAGCTAATTTTTTAGATGAGTCACTATACCCTGCTCTACCACCAAATTATGGTTTAAGGGATGGTGTGCCTTTAAGGTTAATTCACCATTGTCCACTGCTATAAAGAGATAAGTACAGTTTGTAGTGTATCTTAATCTTGGGTGCTGACCAGAAAGGTCAATAACAGTGTGGTGTAGCCACAGGACGAGACAGTGAACACTGCCTTTCTTTTCAGACTGCGAGGAGACATCAACAGGACCGATTGTACTGCAGGGATTGGTGACATCATTCATTCTCTCAGCAAGGCAATCTATACACACAGACACATGCAAACCCATCCAAGTGGCTCTAAAAGGAGTTTCTCACAAAGCAAGAGGTCAGAAAGTGCAGTGGGTATGGGCGGGTGGAAAACTCCATTGACCTACATCACAGACATAATCAACAATGGTCATTTGATTAGTCTTCACAACAACATACACACAGGCCTACTATCACTTCCCAGCGAACATACTACACAACCTGCATCTGTCTTGGATTCATAATGGGCGGCTTGTTGTTAGGCATCTCCACCAACCCCCGCAGAACTGTCTTCTGGGGATTCACCACTTCAATGAGCCTCTTATATCTGCAGAGGGAGACAGCCAGTGCCAAACAAGACTGGCACAAAGAGGGAACAGCGTAGGCACGTGGGAAAAGCATGGGCAAACCGTGGCTCATCTCGTGATTCAGAACAATACGTTTTAAATGGGGAAGCTGGCAGACAGGAGACAAAACTGATAGAAGAACAAGACTAAAGGCTATTTTATGGTCTCCTGTAACGCTCTGCTCATTTTACAACAGGGAGAACAAAAGTTAATGGGGAAAAAATAAAATACTAAAAAGTTGTTTTTTTATTGTTTCTTTTGTGTGTGTGTGTGTGTGTGTGTGTGTGTGTGTGTGTGTGTGTGTGTGTTCCTGTCTAGCTATCTTTGTGAGGACCTTCTACTATACTTGTGACAACCAACAGTCACTTGTGAGGACACACACACACCGGTCCTCACAAATTTGAAGGCCTTTTTGAGGCTCAAAATGTGGTTTTAGTGTCAGGGTTACAATTAGGTTATGGTTAGGGTTAAGGTAAGGGTTAGGGTTAGGCACTCATTTTTAATGGTTAGGGTTAGGGTAAGGGGCTAGGGAAACCATTATGTCAATGAAGGTCCTCACTAAGATAGGTGAACAGGGTTGTGTGTATGTGTGTGTGTGTTTTCCAAGGGAGATAGTTTAATGTAAGTAATTTAATTAGGACATTTAACTTTTATCCATCCATCCACCCATTCGCTTCCGCTTATCCTTTTCAGCATCGTGGGGTTCGCTGGAGCCTCTCCCATCTGTCTTAGGGCGAGAGGCAGGGTACACCCTGGACAGGTCACCAGTCTGTCGCAGAGCTAACACATAGACAAAGACAACCATTCGCACTCACATTCACTCCCGCATTCACACCTATGGGACAATTTAGTGTTTCCAATTAACCTAACCCCACTACCTGCATGTCTTTGGACTCTGGGAGGAAGCCGGAGTACCCGGAGAGAACCCACGCAAACACGGGGAAAACATGCAAACTACTCATTAGACAACTCTTTCGACAACCAGAAATTTTGATCAGTAGTACCTGGTGGTGCTTTGCAGTAAAAATAAATAGCTTAAAAACTAAAGAAAATACACAATATGTCACTAAATGTTGCACTTGAAAGACCAGAAAACATTCAAATAGCAGTCTTATATTAATTATAAGGAACTGTCAGTCTTAACGCAAAACAGCTTTCCTACCTTTGCAAAGCAAAAAATAATATAACTTGGAATACAAATTTACTGAATTTTTGATATTATTATTATTGAAATAGTAAATAAAAATAGTGACAAAGATAAATACAGTGAAAAAAATCATGTTATTCATCTAATTTATTTGCACTGGGTTCATTTCAGATTAAAGCGAGAGTCATTTGGCTGCAAACTGCTGTCATTTACAGCCACAGAAGTTTCTCATTGTTCTTCTTCACAGACAGGAAACAGTGCCACATCTGTGTGTGAGGAGGAAATAAAATTAAATCTGATGTGATTTAAAAACGTTAGTTATTCAAAACCTTTCAAGATAAATATTGCTAAGTGCTTCACACCAATATACAAGTGAATGTCATCCGCATAGCAGTAAAAATAAATGTCCTTAAAAGTCCTCAAAATGTGCTGAGGATGGGGCAGATACAACAGAAACAATAAAAGCCACAAAACAGAACCCTGTGGCAACATGCAGGCAAGAAGAGGACCTGTACTTAGAAGCAGCCACAGAAAAGGATTGCTTAGAAAGAACCACTCCAAAGCAGACTCTGAACACATTCAGATTTGCTAGTGAAGGTTTGTTTGCAATGAGATGTGAGACATCATATGAGTCAGATTTGAAATTTTTATCCCTTTTAATGTGATCATCCACTGTTATAACAGCATACAGATGTCAAAAATAGACAAAAGCACACAAAAAGTTCACTCTGCAGAATTACTTAGCATCACACATCACAATATAGATGCAGACACCAAAGACACGTTGGACTGTTTATTATTATGTCACCCATACCAGTGTCACAAAATGTCTGTCTGCTTGTAAATGCAAATCATTAAGTCACATGAATGGGATTTTTGATTTGCTATCTTTGCATGCTCTCAGCATTTGACATGGAAGAAAAAACGAAAGGGCAGGGAGTCTGTTAGAAATGCACACAGGTGACTGGAACACCAAGGACTGTATGCAAATCAACAGAGCCAAACTAATGAAAGCTGATGATGTTTGGATTTCACAGCATAGCTTTCTGTTTCTTATCTGTTAGATTGCACTTTGTGTACCATAGCAAGTTCCTCTGATAATCCTTGCCATCCTGAAGACCGAGTGTGCGATTATGCGTGTATGCTAAGGGTTTCTTCATGGGTGTATTCAAAATGAATTTTATATTTGCGTGTGTGTGGCTGATAAGCGTAAACACGCCTCTCAGCCTGTAGCATTTGCCTACCTTGATTACATCTCTGCCTTCTCAAACCCAATCAGTCTTCATTCTGCCTAGCTGTAGCACACACACACGCAAATACTCTATGCACACAGAAAAACACAGATTAAACACTCAAATTGCCCCTGCACAGGCATGTGATGTATAAACGCTTCAAACACAGCAGATCTGAAGCACTCCAAACTTCCCCTTGCACTTGCACTGTCAACAAACAGGCCGTTTTGCCCATGTAAATTCAAAACCCTAGAGGAAACTAGATGGATATCTTGGACAATGATGAGTTCATACTTTCCTAATGAAAGGCTTTATGTGGATGGGTTGTTAGGGGATTTATAATTACAGGACTGTGGAGGAGGGCTCAGGAGCTGTAATGAGCCATGCAGCCTGGTAGGTCCTCTGAGTCAAGAGCGACAATCTTTATGCCTCCTGTGGAGTCTTTTTCAGTTCATATGTGCTTGTGTGAGAGAGGGTGTATAATGTCTGTCACTGGGTAAAATATGTAGGGCTTGTGAGACTATTCATTTGAATGTTATCAAGTCTGTTTATACTCTCAAACTGCTATTTTTTCTCATTAAAATATAGGCTATGTGTTAGTTATTGTTAGAGTTGACAGACTGAATGCAATTTTCACTAAACCGAGATGGGGCCTCAGCTCCAAAAAAGTCCAGATTTGGTAGTGATTTCTGCCTTCTGTGGAATAATTTCATATGTCGGATGCTATTTAAGAACACATAAAGGTCACAAAGATTAGCAAATGTTTCTGTAGAACCTGTTAGTTTGTCATACCTCTGATAGATTTCGTTCACACCATACCAAACATAGCTGCTTATGTTTTTCTCCCCATGTGATAACATCATTGTTGGCACACAACTGTGACTAAGTTTTTTGTTGCGGCCAAGCATCAGGTGATGAGCCCCAAGTAGCCTGAATGCCACATTGTTCATGCTGCCAAAGAGCTCAATCGCCTTTGTGGTGCTTCCTGCTAAACTAGGCGTCTCCAGAAACACATTTTGATGTGATGACACACACACAAGGTAAAAATAATGTCAGATATGCTATCCTGGCTCATGATAACATTTGTAAGTATGCTGTTTTAAGCAGGCCACTGGTTCATCTGTTTATTCTGCCAGTGCAGGACCATAGCTGATCACAACAGATGTGGACGAACACAGGAGCTAATTCACCAGTGGCAAGCTTACAGCAGCTTGTGATTTGGCCTTTTAGCATCTGTTGCAGACTGAATGACCTTTGTGCTGCCACGAGAAATCTGCAGAATGTTATTTGCTACTGTTTGAGTGCCAGAGAAATAAGTCCATAGCATGAGTTTACAGTATGCAAGGAGGCTTTTGGGGCTTTTTCAAAAATAAAAATAAAGGTTTACTTTGTTTTTGTTTGGACAAAATGACACATTCACTGCCTCTAAAATTCCCTGTTTTGTTTTGACCATTTCCCTTTTTCTTTTTCCCTTTTAGTCTCTCAAACTCCCCTCTTCTTACTGTAAATGTTTGCACACCACAAACCGTAGCTGGAACGCTGACATAAAAATCCCCACACTTCCCTAAAAGAGGAAACTACAACAGGCTTGCCGCCACAAGACAGAAAAAGCAACTTTTGTTCTTGGAAAAAATAGCCAAAATGTAATTTAAGGAGAAAAATGCTTAACATTACATTTTTTTTAAACGAGAAACGTAAAGAAGTGCATACATTGATAAGTATGCAGCCATACTCCCAGACTTTAGATAGTGGCACTTCAAAAGCCTGTTACAGTGAAAGGACACAAGGGTTCATGGTCACATGTACAGGGGCAGTCGTTTCGTAAATAGGTCCCTTAGATGGGACTATCCTACATCCCTCTATTATTAAAATCTGACCACTAATTAGACAATGCCTGGGAGAGGTGGGGTTAATATTCAGGCGGTGGCACAAAAGAGAGGAGGATTATAAGGGCAAAATGACAAAGAGCTTTAAAGAATATGAAAAAGTTTGTGTCTTCAGGGAATGTTAAAAAAAAGTTAAAAGTTATTCCTATCCTTTTTGTCTCATTTAGACCTTTAGAAAGAAGAAACATCTACTCACAACCGATCCTTACAGAGATGGTAAATGGTCTCCACTGTACACCACCTTTTAACCTTATGGATGGATGAAGAACACCCACTATGTACCACTGTGTAGTGAATGGTTATTACTGATGACAGACATGCTTCTTTGAATCTCTCCGAATGTGAAGGCTACTAATTATACAGCACATACATATTATGTAATAGTAAATAAACAAGCCTTCTATCTTAATCTTGACTTCATGTCCTGTTTGTTATGTAGCTACAGTGTGAGTTTTAGACAGTTTTCTTTTGTTGGTTGAAGGAGTGTTTGCGCTAATGTTTTACGTTCATGGTTCCTCGGTACAAGGTGTGGCTTCTAAATAATGGCTTAGATAAGCCCAGTCTTGTTATTGATAGCCACTCCTGTATTAGTCCTGCAGGTCTGTGTATGGTCCACACGTAGTCTTGGCTTTTCGTCCGCAAGCAAATGCAGTTTTAGGTCACTGAAGACAGATGCCCTTTCAGGGTGAAGCCATTCAAAAGCTCAGTCGGATTGAGAAAGTAGGTGGCTGGGAAAGGTGCCAGTGATTCTGATTTGCCTGCATGGTTCTAGGCTTAAAGTTATAATGCTGCCCGTTGGCTTGGCATGCTCTTGACTGCATGTTCCTGAGTTGTGATTTTGAGTTTTAATATGACTGAGAAAAGGTCTGTGCAGGAGGAAAGATACTTGTGCACTGTGGACTAGTTGAGACTCATATAGAAAGGTAGACAATGTACTGTTCCTATTTGTTAGTATGGCTTTCTTGACAAATGTATCTCCAATTCATCCCTTCTCTGTCAGATGTTTTCTTCATCCCCGTGTCTAATGTGCTCAGTTGTATTGAAGCTTGTTTTTGCCATGGAAAAAATGCCATTCGTTCAGCTATCATTTTGAAATTTTGACAAAATAACTTGAAATTGTCAGTCATTTTCTACATTTTCAGTTATTTTCTCACACGTTAGTGTTTGAGGTGAATTTTTGAGAAAATAAACCCCAAATGTTAACTTCTCACTCTTTATACTCATCTTTCTCTGTAACCTGCAGCAGTATTTCAGCCCAGCTCTTCGTGCACTCTTTCACCGTGTCTTATTTGTTTTACTCAGCCTTTTTGCTCCCTTGTGTGTCTCACTTAGTTCATAAGGTACAGCCATAGATTGGATTAGTGCAGCACAGACACAGATACCTGCTAATTAGTGATAATTAGCAGGTATAGAATTAAAATACACCAAAAACTGGAGCACTGGAGTCAGCCGAGTGGGTCGGATTAGCAGCGACCTGATCCGTACGCATTTGGATTCAGCTTTGGAGCTGGTCACTTGCATTAATCCACTACAATTTTGCCCGCTTACCTGCTTCACCTACCTGCAACCCTTTCCCCCTGCTTTCAGTCCACTCACCAACTCATCAGCTTGCCTGAACCTCATCATGCAAGCTTCCTTCCTGGCACTCTGCCAGCGATAAACTCTTTTATTACCCCTCAATCAATTGTCTGTGTTTTGCATTTTGGTTCATCTTGTCGATTACATCATGCATAACTACTTATTCAGCCTGTATGCCATGAAGTGGTTCGGAAAAGGAAACAGAACACTTACGATGCCCCTTTCCATGCCATAATCGTAATAATAATGCTATAATTCCTAATTTGAACCAGGAAATGAAAATGGTAAATGGTAAATGGCCTGCATTTGTATAGCGCTTTACTCAGTCCCTAAGGACCCCAAAGCGCTTTACACTACATTCAGTCATTCACCCATTCACGCACACATTCACAAAATGGTTGAACTTCCACGCAAAATCATTTTCCACAAAGCTAAAGTCTCACATGCAAATGTGGAAATCGAAGCCAGCAGGGCACCATAACCTGATTTAAGACATTCAGATCACCGCTTACGCCACACATGTCGAAAATTACATTTGAATCAATCTGTCGCCCAGATTAGCAATCAGCTCCGTGACCGAACCGCCATCCGAGCTCAATAATAACCTGATTTCATATATTTCCTCACCTTGCTGCAAGGGCAGTCTCTGTAAGAACCAGAGAGGTTTTTACATACATTAGAATACAGAATGCCTCATGGCTTAACGTCTTTGGTTATGAGAGCAGTGGAAATGTGATCCCAGCAAAACAGCATGTCAGTCAAATGCATTGTCTGCAATCGGGTGCGCTGTCTTTCTTTGCCACATAATACAGTATGGATTATATTTGCATTTGTCCCCTAGAGATACTATTCCATGCCAGAGAAAAAGGAACAATCCAGGAGGCTTTTTCAGGGGATGGCAGGTATTATATAGAAAATGCGTCACGTTTCTTTTAAATGAATAGACAGCCGATCCGAAAAAAGACTATGTATAGGTATTAACTGTGTACATATGTCTGTTTACTCATATGCAAACACTTCCAGCCATTTAGTCAGATCAAGTTTAACAAAGACAAAAGTGAAAAAAATTCATTTAAAAAACGAATTTCTTTTTTTCTGGTTACATTGGGATTCAGTATTCCGAGCAACGTTGACTGACACTGTGACTTTTTTTACCAGACAGAGCAATGGTTATGTTTTACTGTATGTCCTGTAAGCACATTGGTCTCCATGTATTGTTTGGAGCTACCGCTTGCTGCAAAAATAAGTTCATGAGTAGTCTGCTTTCTCATCCGTGCCAAGGAAAACATCCAGGCTGCATTTACCATTGCTTCATAAAACCCAGTGCCACACTCTCATTTAAAATTTACAGCCATTAACTAGATGCAGAAAGCCTAACAATGCTTCCTTTCTTTGGTACAATGGAAAACAAGAAAATAAACTGTAAATGAAACCATGGAAAATACCATGCTGAACTTATAGCTGTGATATTTAAGCAAAGGTCTTGGCATTTTGAGTCATTGCACGGCTATGATAAATATTATATTCAGTACTATACAACATTTCTTTATATGTTTCTAGCAAAAATGGAAAATAGATGCAATAATTTATTAAAACATGGGCAAACATACATGGAAATCAAGTATATAAGACCAAAGCAATTAGTCTTCAGGAATTATTCTCCAGGATTCTTAAAGGAGAATGACTTCTCGGCAGCCACCCTTCTACTGCAACCATTTCTAACGAGGCTTCAGCAAACAGTAGATGGATCGACTGAATTGCTCAGGCTCTGTGCCAGATGTGGATTGTTTTTTTAAGATCATAACTTTCAGATACTATTATCTGCTATAGAATGTTTTTTAAGCCTCTCACTTCGCCTTTTGTGTTCAACGTGTCCAGTTTCCTCATTTTTTAAAAACACACTGCGCAGCATCCTGACATATGCCAGGCTTTTAGCTAATAGCTCTTTGGGAATCACCTTGGTGGTGCAAAATTCTTTATGCCTGTAAAATGGCATTATCTTTGGCATTTTTCATCTACTAAACTAAAGAAATGTGAACAAATGACAGGCTGCTACTAACAAAGTGCCTAAAAATCTGATTTAAAAGGGCTTTTCTGTTATGTGTAGGCACAACAGTGGTTCATCCTTGAGTTTAGTGTCTTTTTTATGCTTGAATGATTTAGAGGTCATTGTTAAGTGGCTTCACAAATAAACAAAAGAGTGAAAAAGTAGCCAATGTCCAAAGAAAAACTTTTAAAGACCTTCAGAAAGCCAGAGGAGCTCAAGGACACTTAAAAAAATATAAGAAACTGTCACCTCAGAAGCAAAATATAAAAATATGAGGGATGGCTCAAGAACTTTGCACAATACTAAGACCCCTTTAGCAGCAAATATGAAAGAGAACAGTAGAACATCAACTGGAACAACTGGGAAAAAAAGGACCATGGCTCAGTGAATGGTAAGCTATTGATCTCCTGTTTATTGATCAGGCCTTTTCAGCCTGAGCCTTCTGAGAGTCTTCAGTTTCTCATAGCACATTGAAGCATGTTATATTATTTCCAGTGAGTTTAAAGGACATTAATAAAATTAAACTTTACTAAACTTTAATCAAAAGTTTGGTACTTTTTAGGATTCTTTTATAATTAAATTAAAGGTTTCAAATCTGAGTTTTGCACCTTTCCTCTGCTGTGAACATCTGACAGCACAGAGAGCTGCGGGGGAGGGGGTTTGGGTGAGGTTGTAATTAACAACGCTGAGATTCACTCCATTGAAGACTGAGAATTAAGAAAAATGGATGATAGGGAAGAATTTGGAAAAGGGAAGACGAAGCAGATGTCACCCATACCTTATTAACATTACTTTCATTGACTCCCAGAGTGATGTTAACATAGCCGACGGAGAAGTTTTAAAAATTAAAAAAAAGAATCAACAAAAACCGAACACTGTAATTATTTTTATCAAGCTGAACACAGACTGTCTTTATGCATTATTCTTCCTTTACGGATTCACTTGGTTCTTGGTGTGGCTTAAACTTTATGTAATACATAATTCATGTAAAGCGTGACATTAATATGTTGAATACATTGCAGTTTTAGTATTCTCTCTTGTGAGTATGTGCACTTACATTTGCCTGCCTGTGTCTTCCAGGCTCAAATGAATGAGTGAGAACTGGGCACCTGAGGGGTTTTTTTCACCCAACATTTCACACTAGACAAACATCCACTTTCCACTAGGTCAGACAATTTCCCTAAGTAAATGAGAGACATTGTTTGTTCTACCAGCATAATCACTGGGAAACAGCCACACCTGTTATACAATATATGAAATGGAAGGGGCATGTGGGGGGTAAACGTAATTTGCAGAGCCTGACGCTCGACAAAAATACCAAGCAACATGGAAGAAGTGGGATGATAAGTAATCAGTAGCAGGATTAGAAAGAAGCATTACAAGAAGTAATTGAGTCACACATTTATCACAGTTGTGATAGCAGTGGGGGTTTCAAATAATGCAAGCACTGACTGAGAGAGACTGCCTCTCCGTCCCGGATGATCCTAAAGATGCTGATAGTACAAACGTATCTCTTTGAAGATGCACCGGGCCTTTTGAGGTCATCCACAGTGCAGACCATGAGGTGGACAAAATTAGAAAGCACACTTAGCGAGGGCAAAGGTAGTGGTCACTGAAGTGAGTGCTACAGCTGTCCAACTGGTAGAAATTTTCCATGCATGGATCACCTGTTTAAAGTAGCTTTGCTCTTTGCCATGTGATCAGAAGTACAGCCATCCTTTACTTACATAGAACAGTAAGTAGTACAGTAGTTAAAAAGTATTCTGTTAAAAGCTGATTTACTTTACTCTTCTATACTCAAGTAAAAATGAAAAATTACAGGCTCTAAAATGTAAGAATTCTACAAGATGTAACCCAATATTTCTCAAGCTATCGTGGCTGATTTCCATCCCCTACACCAACAGTATACTCTTGATACTACCTTTGTAATAGGCAGTTAGCATAAAGGTGGAATTCATTGACTAAATATAAGCATCATCAGCTCAAATTCAAATTCATAACTTGAAAAAAGTAACTTGACATCATATACAGAGCCAATATCTGATTTAAAAATAATGACATTACATGCAAGCTTTACATTTTCAGTTTATCAGATGTCACTGAGCAGTTCTTACCTTTAAATCTTTACAGAAAACATCACACATACAGGTGCTGTCTTTTACAAAAGTAAGGGCAAAGAAGTGTAAAAAAAATCAAGCGTTCATCCTAGTCTGTTTGCACAAAGCTAATGTGCAAAAGCAAAGTCATTTTGCAGAAAACGTAATGCCCGTTAAATTATGATGTCTATCAACATGATGAGGAATTTTTTTTAATTACCATCTTTGACTTTGCAGTGTGTTGTAAAAAGCTGATATTTCAAGTATCTGCAAATTGATCGCTGACTTAACTGTGGCTACAGTACTGATTTACCCTTGCAGTCAGTGTTTTCTTTGTGCTGCTTTTGGACTAGTTGTTATTTTTCTAATTAAAAAATTCTTTCAGCTTTATGCAATTTTCGAATGCTTCATTTTAGTCGCAATCCTGAAGGTTCAGGAGTGTTATGCAAGTAGCAGCTGTGATCAACTAGAGGAGATGAGGAATGAGCTAAAGAGAGATCCGATTTTCTCCAGGTTTTCTCCCTTGGGGTCTACATCAGTAAGCGACACGGATAAAAGTGACATCACTTGCGACAGTCTATCACATTTTATGTGGGCCCCTCTGGATCTACAGAGTGCAGTACACCACTTCACACATTTAGCTGTGCAGTACTGCAATAATATGTAAAACTGAATGAAACTTTAAAATGACTGAAGCACAAGCTTTGACTAATATTTTTTACATATAAAAAAAATCTAAATAAAACCTTACCTCCCTGACATAAACAAAGAGGTTTTGTTGTACAAACCTTTACCCCCATAACTCAGAATATAAACGTCAGTGTTCGGCGTCCAAAGTCCTAATTGCTCTACAAGCCTTCCTCTGTGAACTTTTATGTAATAAAAATGTCCTGACAATAACTTTTTTTTTGTTTCATTATCATTATTTATTGTTGTTGTTCTCTTGGGTGCTGTGAATTCTGAGGCTGGGCTCAGCCTCCTGCTGTGGAGGGTGAGCCTGGGCTCTTTATTTGGCCTACAGCAATGCAGTTCTGGCTTGCTGACACCTGATAAACTTGAATCCCAAAGAGCTGAAGGTGTGGACATGATACAGTATGAGAGCTACTCCCATGGAAATGCAAAACTGGGCACTACTTTTCCATGTGTGGTCTCACACCACTTGTTCAGCTTGTAAAGGAAAGACAAGACCTATGTGGGCAGACACCTGACATTGGAACATATGCAAAGCCGTAACCAAATTCCCAAATTTATTAGACCAAGAGCTGGTAGGTTTCCCTTCAGTTTAAACTATTTTTTATGACAGTGGAGCTTTCCCCTCTGTCTAGGGCCTGTTTTAAAAAAAGCACAGGTCAATTTACATATGAAAAAGGGACATGATTATATCTGCAGAGTTTAACATTTACACAAAAACTTATTTTTCATTAATTCTGAACACTAAAAAAACATAATATACAAATGTTAAATGTCAGGATTAAATGTGTAGGTCAAAACTATCCTAAAATTATTTACTAAAGGAAAGAAGAGTGGAACACTATGTGCCTCTACATCTTCTCAGCCCATCCCGGGATACCAGCCAACTATACTCCCCTTTTTCAAACCTGTAGGCAACTTTCACCCCAGTATGCAAAAGAATGCTCTAAGGATTGTGCAAATAAACAACAAAGATGTGCTTTGCTTTCCTTACAGGAAGGAAGCTACAAAGCTGTATATAGAACGAAAGGGGAAGTATTCCTATAGTAAATGAAAGAAGCAAAAACACTTACTGAGCTTTTATATTTGTGCACTTTTTACATGATCTACTTTTATTCTTGATAATAATTAGAGATCATAATGTCTGAACGGTTTTGAGATGCCCTACCAGGATCTCTCACTATCAACAAAGAATGCACTTTCTTCACTCTCTGCAGCCTGATTTTAGTTAAATTTTACACAGTCTCTCATCTATTTCAAAAAATGAGTATGTATTTTGAGAGGAAAAAGATTGCAAGATTGCACGTGTTGTACATTAGCAAGATCTACCATATGTGGAAACCCACATACTGATTGCCGTAATTTATAAAGGAGCCTCAAAGAGGAGGGGAGGAGGACTGAAAGATATGAGGAAGAAAAAGGAGCTGCATGGCAGACCTTGTTAAATGAAAGACGGGTGATTTAAAGGCCTTCACTGTAACAGTCCATTGATGCTTTATGCAACATATGTGTATATGCACTGTGTGTAATCATGTGACATTCTTAAATGCAAGAGTGTGAGCGTGTGTGTGTGTCTCATTCTTCCCTGTGTCATCCAGCTGTCCCCGGTGAACTATGCATGCCATTAAAGGGTAGCAAGCCCTCGACCATTAGTGTAACAGGATCAGGCCAGTGAAAGTGCACACATGCATATACTGTATGTGCTGCAGACGCTCACTCAGTATCAAGAGGGTACACGCACACTCTAAGACTTACTAGAAACCATAACCATTAACACAGCTCCCATTCAAAGCACTTCACCAGTCAGTTATTGAGAGTATATGAATTCCTGACTGTTTGTGTGAGGAAGAAGGGGATCAAAGTCATGAAAGCAGCAGTCATGCACCCCTGCAGCCCCCTTTTCTTGGCAGGAAGTGAAACAGAGACAAGAAGGAGAGCAGAGCAGCAGAAATCCTGTTTACCCCTGAATGTCACCCACACGGCTCTGCATTTTGTTTCCCAGAGGAAAAAGGAAAATGGAAGTCTCCTTGTTTTGTTTTGCTTTTTTTTCTCCAGCCGTTTTCTTACAAGAGGCAGTGCTCACAGCCAGCCACATCTCTTCCAGTAAGCTATAATTATCACTAAACTGACGCAGATTACTGGAGGAGGGAGCGTGTGGGAGAAACAGCGGTGAAGGTTTCGAACAATGCCGGAGAAAATGATAGCCTTGATACGGAGGTCACATAGTAATGGCAAATAGAGCCTAAATGAGTTGATTCTATGGCTCACAAAACATTCCCTGTATTAAACCAATAGAGACAGAGGGGGTTTTGTCCTTGGCCGCTATTAGCATTTTACACAAGATGTGCAGCTAGTAATTACGTTTGCCATTGAAAAAACACTTAAATACTTTGAAGAGACAGAGCAGGGAAAATGAGAACCACCCTTATCTGTCTCTGTTGTGCTCAAGTAATGAAATTGCTGTTGATTGAATTAAGAATATGATGAATGATTTCTTGTGCTAGGCTTTAGGCTTTAAGGCACGAGCAGGCGTGAGCAAATGGGCTGTGGGCCATATTTGGACAGCTTCGGGCCAAATGGTGTTGTATTTCCACATGGCTCGTGTAACATGGGAGGCTATTTGCTGTTAGGGCCAGAGATCAGCGCTGTTGTGAAAAAAGATCTGAGACGGACTGTGTTGGATGTGACACGAAGCACATGTGGTTCTGCGGTGGTGGATATCATGCAAACAATGGAACCTAAACACAGACTTATAGATAAGCGTGAACACAAACATCTCTGGCTCAAGCAAAACCTCAAAACATGTGGAACCAGACTTTACAACGCCCCCTCATCTGTCCAATCACCTTTAGAGCGTGTTTTTTCTAAATTACCTAATCAGTCCTGTTAAACGTTTTTCCTCTTCTTCCACACCCTCTGCTACACAGATGTATATCAGAACAACAAGAAGTTGTCTTGCCAAAGCAAGCACTGGGGCCACTCCCCTGCTCTCCTATCACCAGGTATCTCTGAATTTTCATTGGCCTGCTTGGCAGAGAGATTGCAACACCTCCTGAAGGTTCAGTGACCTCCACTCCTTGTGTCACTATGAAAAGCAAACAAATGACTCAGAGGACAGTCAGCTACACTGACTAACATTGCAGGTTTACTAAAAGATCTTTCTTAGTGAAACTTCCGCTGCAAAAAATGCACATAAACATCCTTTATCATGCTCTATATTCGGCACTCGTTGCTTAACTTTCTGCAAGTGCAGCCCATGTGAGTCCAGTTTGCATACAAGGAGACTCTAGCATCAACTTATTTAATGAAAACAACTTGAAAATCGCTGGGCGTCTGGGTTGAAAACAGCCTGTGGTTATTTTTAACAAGACTCACCTGGGAAATGTAAAGTGACACAACCCTAACAGGATCTACATTATGTGTGTACATTTGCATACCATGAGGTGACAGTGGAGGTTAAGCCTACACACCTGCATCCTTTTTATGGAAGCAAAAACACACAGCAGACAGTCCTGCATTTGTACAGCAGTGTAAACTGTGACACGCTGTCACCTACAGCGTATACAGTTGGCTTGGCAGGACCTGAAAGGGCTCACATGCACAAATGGTATAGCAACATAGCTGCCATTAGTGGACTCTGGCTCTGTTTATGTTGAGGTCTTTCCAGTCAAAACAGTTGTTGTATGGAACCCATTTGGCTTTCATGTTAAAAGATTGTTTCTCACAGCATAAAACACCACACTGAATATATACTGTACAAAGGAGATGCAACAAGCATTTGTAAAGGATAGCTTTGAACGTTTGAGAATATTTAGAGAGCAAAAAGAGTGTAAATGTTTCCCATATGGTGTTGTATTGAATTTTCTGTATGGTCATTTGATCTTGTGCCCTGTATTTGATCTTGTACCTCATCCCAGAGGAGACAGCAATACAACTTCTGTCGATTCAAGAAAGACAGACAGTGATACAATAAGTGGAACTCTTGCTAAAGAATTCATATCAGCCAGACTCTGGCTTGATTCAACATTTTTATTGGTGCTTATGCTTTGTGAATTATGCATTGTTTAAAAAGTCAAATTGACATCATTTTTGTGGTTATTAATCCTTCCAGGAGCTACACTATAAAAGAGCTCCATCTCAACAGCATTGCTGTATAGCGGTATAGTGAGATCTCACAATTTTGCATGACCTTGTCTTACTGCGGCCAGAGGAATTTTCAACACATATGATAGAAAACCACTTTACTGTACAGTAGAAAATGGATTCAGATTCACTATAAAACTAATTTATATGTTAATATTTTGTTTTTACAAGAGGCCAGATAGCTCATTATAAAATTATTCATGTTTGAAAGACTGCATTGTAAAGACGATGACTTTTTCTGTGATAATTCCAGCTTGCCAATGTGAGCTGGCACATGATCCTAAACAACACCAAATAACTTACTCCAAAAGATTTAATATTTAATCTGGGGAAAAGTACCAGTCTCCACACACAGACTACACTATATTGTTTTTCTGATAAGATGGCAGATAGGATGATTACAGAGTCGTAAATTCTTGCCATGCTGGACCCGCAACTGATTCCACAGTAATCAAACATCGTCTGTGGCATGTTCAATGAGGTGCTGGTACACACTACCCACTAAAAGAATGTAAATAAGTTGTCTATAGGATTGTTTAAGAACTCTGTGGACTTGTGTGGTTGTTGATATAATCAACTGAATGCACTTTCTTTTTTTGCTTACAGAGACAAAAAGAGAATCTACATGTAATTGTAAAGAGCATTACAATTAAACATAGCTTACATTTCTCTCCTTCCCTCCCTCCGTCCACCTTCCCTTTCATCCTTGGACTCTCCAGTTGGATTAGTAAGCCCCCTTCCTTCCAAACTAAACATTGTGATGAAAAAAATAAAAATCAAAGTGTGGGTGTGTAGTCTGTATCCACCATAACACATGACTTACACTGAAACCACAAGGCTGTGCCCACCCCCGCCATAGCGACTCACCCTTGTCTGGGGCCTCCCTTGCACACACTTTTTTCATAGCTACCATGGTTTTGTTTCTGAATCATCGAGCATGCCTGCTGATGCAGAAACAGGGTATAAGTTGAATAATTTCTAGCTCTGTGTGCTTGTTTTAGACTTTATGAGATGGGGGCTCGATCGCTTCTTGGCTTGTACCTATAGTCGTCGTGGAAACACGGCAGACCTTTTCTAAGACTAGGGAATCTGGACAAATTTACATGAACATAATTTTTGTTCACTTCAGACAGTTTGGAGTACTCACGATGATATTCTACCCTCATTACTTTATTGATAAGTTTTATTAATATCAATGTATTTTAACCTAGCAAACTAGGTTAAGCTATAAATATGTATGTGTTTCTGGTTTATGCTATTTACCTGTCTCCATGAAAATGTACCCCGTTCTCATTTCCTGGTTGTCAAACACTGCAGTTGTGTCAAAGCCTCTGGGAACAAGTATGCAGAAATTTGGCATCTGTTCAATAACACATTGAATCACGGCAAAAGTAGCAACAGATTTCCCTCCCAGCTCATATGTTAGTTTGTTCAAGGCATTTAAATGCACTGGATAGCCTTATGTGGTATTTTTCAATAACAGGTTGAACATTTTAATGCAAAATACATACAAGCCTTGTACCAAAAATGGATTCACACACATCATTTCAATTCAAACTGTTATGATGTGTGCCAAAACATAAAGGGAAGATGTACCAGGCTACAAATGGTATCTAGCCCAACTGAAGTGCATTACAGAGAAATGCATTGCTTGGCTCCAAACACATAAGGGATATAGCAGAATGATACTAACTCATTTGAATAGCATTCTTTCAATTGTTTTATAGTACGCTGTACTTAAGTGTATGTTACGTAGTGAAGGACATGCAAGATTCGAAGTGATACAAAGTGCAGTGTAATTTATGAGGCAGCTGTATTTATGGGAAAAGGCAGCACTAGCTTGCTATAAAACTACAGCCTGATAGCTGGCAGAGCAGTCGCTCTGTAACTGTAATCATTCTAATACATGTTATGTTAGACATTAGAGTATAAAGTGGTATATTAACTGTTGCCAGAGTCAATGATTGTGGTAGGTGGAAGACAAAAAGAACATCCAGCCCTTCCAAATAGTTTTCAGAAAAAAAAAGAATCCCATCTTTAAACTTTTAGGATAAACTATCCAAATTAAAATGTATATGATGAATTCAGCCAGTTATTCTGAGTGGTGCAAACATGATACTAAACTGAAAGTCAAACACGTTGAATCCCTTAAGCACTGCGCATTAGTTTGGAAAGGAGTGATGGCTTTAGAAGTGATAGTGCTCAGTGAAGAAAAGTAGTGAGGAGTGTTGTCTAGACTGTTGCAAAATGAATGAGGCAGACTTTGTGGTCAAAGCCATATATTTCCCGACAGCTTGCGCAAAATCACTTAAAACTGATGGAGATGAAAACAACAAGGCACAAATGGCCATTTTGAAATTTTAATCAAACTGCATGAGGCTCAAAGGCACAACCTGCAAACCATAAGTGCAACCACTCAATATTGAAAGCAGATAAGTGAAACTTTTCATTACTGGCAAATTTAGTCAAATGTTCTAGTGTTTATAAAAGGTTTGTTTGTGTGTGTTATGACTTTATTTTTTCTTCCGCAGTACCCCTAATGAAATTGTCGAATTGAAAATTATATAGAGAGCTATGATTCATACATTTATGTGACGATATATGTAGGCAGTGGCTCTCTGAAATCTGTTTTCGAGGAAAAACATTTTTGCTGACACAGTTTGGGGTTTTTTAGGTAAAGCACGATCGTGCCAAGAGCGCCTTCGAATTTTTTAAAGTGTAGATATATATATATATATGTATATAGGTACCCTTTCCAAAGAGCACCGCAAACAAAAACAATATGATTACAGGAAGCGTTCCTACAAAAAAAAATTTAATATCATGGTAAAAAGAAAGTCTAAGGTTTTACATGTTAGGACAAATCATGACATATTATACCATGCCATTATTTATTTCATGAAAAATTAAATAAAGTAAATAAATACTGACATATAGAAACAGTATGTGAAAAACTATATACGTCCTTAGTACTTTCATAGGAATTAAGAGGGTAAGTAGCAGCCCTAGTCAAATGCACTGAGATGAACTAATTATTAGCAGGTGTGACCACCTCGCATTCAAGACAGCTGCCAGTCTTCCCAGGAGTGGACGTCCCAGCTAATTCATCCCAAGGACAGATTATGCAATGCTCAGAGAAACTACCAAAAAAAAAAATATCAAGTGCTACACGACAAACTCTACAAGCCTCTGTTAGCATGTTCAGTGCTATGTAATGTTCATGACAGTACAACTGAAAAAGACTGAACAAGTATAGATTGTTTAGTAGGGTTGCCAGGACAAAGCATCTTCTTTCTAAAGAAGAAACAGCAGCATGACTTCGGTTTGCAAAGTTGCATCAGAACAAACCACAAGACTTCTGGAACAATGTCCCTTGGACAGATAAGACGTGTGGAGATGTTTCACAATAATCTACAGTGTCACATCTGGTGAAACACAAGCATATCAGCACAAATACCTCATACCAGCGGTCAAGTATGGTGGTGGAGGGGTTTGTTTTGCAGATACAGGATGTGGGCACTTTGCAGTCACTGGGTTGACTATGAACTCTCCTGATAAAGTCACACATTGAAAACATAAACAAAGTTATTGTTGCTACAACCTACTGAATCACGGGGTGTACTTTTTTCCAAATAAATAATGAAGCAGTGGAATGTGTCCTTCATTACTGTTTATCTCAGATTGCATTTACCGAATTTACCAAACCAGATTAGACATCAGCAGGTATGAAATTACTGCCTACTGACCTGTCAGTTCTCCAGAAAATAGCATCACTATTCCTGGAAGATCCCACAGACCTCTGCGGAGAGAGTAGGAGGGTGTGAAGTTTGTCAGTAGCATCTAATGACTTAATGTTTCCCTGATGAGTATCAGTAAGAAATATAGATTCTTAGACCCCGCTTTATTCCTTGATGTTTTTCCTGTTGGCTCAACACATTTTTACAACACTTTCGTTGTTCTTTAACCATGAATATCTGATCCTAAAACGCTATCTCAGCATGTAAACCTCGCATCAATTTTGTACATAAACTAAGACTGTGTTTGATTTCTTTGTTTACTCTCAAACCCTTGCACACACCAGATCTGCAGCTGAGAGGATAAAAACCAGAACTATCAGGAGCAGGTTATATTATCGAGTTTTGGTTCAACATCAGCTCTAAGCATTACATTTTTAACTATCCTTATATGCACAGCATGTTTGACGTGAAATACACTTTACATGTGCAAGTTGTTAAGTCGTACCTTACTAAAACCACTGAGTAAAGCACTAACGGTGTGTAGTATTGTCACAGGAGTGCTGCATGTATTAATTTAGTGATGCAGAAAATGCAGAAAATGCATAAATTGCCGTTACACTTGACGCTAGTCTGCTGCAAAGGCTATTTAAGACTGTTGGAAGTGCAGCTACTAGAACACACACACCATAAATACTTGTCCAATCAATCAAATCACTTCTATTTTCCTCTGTAGAGAAACTCAAGTGATTTCCACCATCTCCTTTATTAAGTAACCTTTAATGTTTAAATGGAACCAGTATAACGTTGTGCAGCGGTCACCTTAGAAATAAACAGCAGCACTGACAGCACACTCAGCCGTGAAATAATTAACTGGAATTAAAAACTTTATTTTACTACTCATTAAATCGCCAGATTAACGATTTTCTGCAGCATTAATCGCATGCCCTTTTTTGTTGGTCACCATTATGTCATCTTCTGATCACGTCTCTGGCTGGAGTAAGTGGCACTCGTAGGGATCATTTTCTTGGGAAGGAGAGTCATATGACTCATGAAGCATCCCTTTTAGAAGGGTTAGATGCTTCTAACACTAGGCCTTTCATGCAAACACGCAGGGGAAACCCTGGATTAACTTAGCGAGTTGACAAACAGCTTCATGTGACCACTTATCCAGATTAAGTGTTAGCGAATCCAGAAAAATGGAAAAACACTTGGGTATATTAAACTTGCTTCGTAGTGTAGGGCCCTGGAAAAGACCAGATGATTTGTGTGTGTTTGTGTGTCCTGATATATAAAGCTTTAGATTTGACAGATGATATACTTTCTTTTTACCATGACTGCTTTTGTCAATACCTGGTTGTTTGACTCATGGTACCTGACAAGAATGTCATGATCTCAACATATCATTGCCCTAGTATCCATGCTTGTTTGGTTGCTGTATACTGTGTTTATTTCTATGCTTTTAATTTCAGGCATATTTTGGAGAAGCGTTTGAAACAAAAAAAATCCCCCTGGGCTGGAAATGATCAGAGATCGGTTGAAAACAAAGACAAAAACGGCTCTTTAATAACTCTTCATGTGCATTCAATGAATTGAGACAACATGTTTCAATTTGTTTGTGAAAACCCATCCACAGCATTTCTGAAGCACAGCTAAAACCATTAATGAAAATCTAAGTATGTGAAGGTCTTCACGTTGTAGTCATAAGCTCGTGCAGCCAAATTACCTAAAAGCACATGCATCTAATCCAGCTGCTGAGAAAGATAGTATTCACCTATTTGGCAGTGGCAGTGCACAATACGGCAAAGCTGCTGCTGTTACAATACCGAGGAAGAGCTTAGAGTTTGGAGTACGTCGGGATGAATTTTTTAAAGCAGTGATCTGATCCATTTTGACTTCCTGACTCCGAGCCAGAAGTAGCTCAGGAAGCGAAATGACAACTATGAATGAGACCTTTGTTTTACAGGGAAGACCAAAGAGACCATGTGCGTAGCTGAGTATGAGCTGTGTTAGCCATTAGTGAGGGTGAAAAGGTTACTGCTATTTCAGTTCTTAGCGTGTTATTAGTGCAAAGACTTGATTTAGCTTTGGGGCTGCCCTTAAATTGTGCTGGGATTATATAAATCCATGAGAAAAACAACACACCCACTTCCACAGCAACAAAGAAGTATAATTTAAAGTACGCGGAAAAACAGTTCTTAGGTTTCCATCTGGTTCTTCTGGATTGTGCTGGCAATCAGTCCCATGTGTTTGACTGTCTGTGTGCATTTGACCAGGGTCCGCTTAGTAATCTCTAAATGCCGTGAAAAGATCCATATGATCAGCTATCGATCTGGTTGGGTGTCTGCATGAGGCTTGTCTGTCTGTGCTGAGGTCAGCAGGAAGTTCCCGCAGGCCCACTGAGTGTAAACACAGCTGTCTGGTTGAGTGTGTGTGTATGTGTGTGTTGAAGGGATTGGAGGAGGGGTAGAGAGAAGGGCAAAGGGGTCACTGAGAAGACTGAGGGGGGGAAGGGAATGAGTTTAAAGGGGGTGTCAAGATAAGTTAAAAAAAAGAGAGAGAAAGAAAGAAAAGTTGTGGAAAAAGCTCGGTGCTTTAAAGAGCTGGTAGTAAACATAAGGGCTGAGCTATTCCAGTATCAGATAAGAGATTATAAGGGAGTGGTTACAGCCTCCAGACAACATAAAAGCACACAAATAACTGTGTTTATGTTAGGAGAGCAGTTGCCCCGATTCAGGTCCTTCTAGCTGAATGGTGTAGTCTGGGAAACTTTTAGAGGGATGCCAAATATTCTGATAACACTCTGGTAAACAAAATATCTTCTAAGGGGGGAATGAAAAGCAAAGTCAGGTGGGAATAAAGCAACAAAAACAACATGACTTAGAAAGGGGCTTCAAATAAGTGATTCAGTTATACTGAAGGACAAAGAACAGATTAAGACCAAACAAGGTCAATGTGGCATAAACTAAAATATTCCAACTTTTAGTTAGTGTCAGGACATTGCTTGGAACACGAGTCCTTCCATCCTAACATATCAAACTTTTAAGCTCAAGGCACTTTGCAACTTTCAGGCCAATCACAACAGTGACAATTAGTATTAGTAGCAGTTTTATAGTAGCCTAATGAACTACTTAGTCACCCAGGAGAGCTTAGAACTTGTAACAGAGGTAGTCCATTAATAACAGGGGTTAATGGTTCAATATTAGCTCCTGTTTACATGTTGAACATAGACTATATATAAATGATGTAGCCTCAAGGTCTTATCAGAAGTGCTTTAAACCTGCATTCCTTTTAAAACCCAGCATGTCTACTTCTCTCTTTCTCTGGAACCTCAGTAAACACTTTCCCTGTGAGTTTGTTGTTT
This sequence comes from Oreochromis aureus, assembly GCF_013358895.1. Taxonomy (NCBI): domain Eukaryota; kingdom Metazoa; phylum Chordata; class Actinopteri; order Cichliformes; family Cichlidae; genus Oreochromis; species Oreochromis aureus. The sequence continues at coordinate 13,508,412 of NC_052958.1, read as the reverse complement.
CAATTAGTTTCACGTGGTTTCAGGTCTTTTATAATTAAACAGAGTGTTCATTTTAGAAATGATGTTCCCATTTAGGACAAAATAGACAATAAAACAGAGGATGCTTTAGGGCATGACTACCATTCAAGCAGACTATCAAACTAGCAAAATGTCAAACTCGAGACTTCAAAACAGAAAAGGGCCTAGAAAGGGTCTTTACATAAGCTGAGAGACTGGTTGGCAACTGCCTGGCCACCTCCAGTCGCTAGGCAAAAATGTGTTATGTGTTGCAATGCGTTGCAAAGAAGATCCCAAAAACCCAAACCAAAAACCTCCTTGTGATTGCTTTGGTTGCTGTTGTCAGTCGTACTTGGTGTGGAAGACGCTGACTTGTCTGCAAACACTTGCTAACTACTAGCAAAACAGCAGTGAAGCTGGAAAAAGTGCAGCACATATGGTTAAAGAAAGCTGTGCCCCTGAAAGCAGAAGTTCTCAATTTCTGTCTTGCTTTGCAGTCTTTCAAGTTTCACTACCACTTGGCAAATTGTTGGCAAGTATTTGCAGATAAATTAGCGTCTTCCACTCAAACTCTGAAAAACTATAGCAGTGCGCTAGCAAACAAAGCAATCTCAAAGAAGGTTACCTCTTTTCCCCTTGCAATCAGCAGTTGCCAAATGATCACCTTTAGGTCTTTATGGCTGAAGCCTAAGCAAGGCCCTTAACTCTAAATTGCTCATGGAACAATTAACTGATAGCAGCGCATAAAAGCTGAATAAGTGGATGAATAAGTAATCTAATGTCCATATCAGACTCAAGATATGAGGCCTAGGCTATTTCTTGGAATCCGTGCCATTGTAGACCGGTGGGTTAGTTCATATTTTTTTCTTTAAGTTTCCCTGAAGTCCTTTAAATTATAATGATAGAGCTTAACACCTTTTCGTAAAGTATTTAGTTTCACAACATCAATACCGTTCATTGTTTCCGTAAAAAAATGGTTTCTGACTTGACTCACAAATTTAGCAACAAATCAGGTCTTCCATAAATCTTAGCAGATCGTGTAGCATTCGAATGCCAAAAAGATCCTCAAAATGTCATGTGCAGGGCAAAAATGTTAAGTGGAATTTACAAAGTTCAACTCATAGCCACAAAAGGCATTAAAAGGTACAATTTAAGTGCTTTGGTAGTATGACAGGAGCTGACAAGATGCAATATTAGCAAAATATAATAGGAAATATAGACCTTAATAGATGCTTTAATGCATATTTTACCCCAAGTGGTGATTTCTGCTTGTCGTCTGTTTTATTTGAATCTTGCAGAGACTAAATGGGTTTTCAAGAGGCCAGAGCTGCGATGTTCAGGTCACTGAGGGATGTTTGGTCAGCAGACTCACAGAACGGAGGTCAAGGGAAGGTACAGTACTGGACTGAAATGAGTGTATGAGCATGTGCATTTACAGAAAATACCAAAACAACCATGTTAGAGTCTCATAACTAGGTCAGGAAGAGATGCATGTTAATCACAAGGTTCATGTTAAGTAGAAGACGGTTGTTTCGAAGCTTGTTTTGATGCAATGAGAACCTCTGGGTGTTTCGGTCAAAAGGCTAAAGGGCGGAGGTCAGGGGTCACAATCTGAAAATTTAGTGCTTCTGAGGTTCTTTCAGAGGCAACCACCTTTGTGTGGTGGACAGATTTATTTTAAAAACACACCCCAAAAAAGGAATCTCAAACAGGGTTTTGTTCTACGCGCTAAAAAACAGTAATAGTCCTCTTGTGTTCCTGTAGTTTTGCCTTCATGCTCGCATTAGACGTTTCTGTGTTCATATGTAACATGAACATGACGAAACATGACACTCTGGAGAGGTTCGGCCCACGGGAGCACTGGCTAGCCTAGCCTTCTGTAGGCATCATGCAGATACATCTTTAACTGCTTCAAGAAAAACAGTAACATACTACGTCCTAACATAGCAGGCAACAACAAATGTTGCCCTTTAAAAAACACATGTGCATATAAAATACAACAGGGATGTGGGATGTGTGCTGCGCAGATGACATCAAAGAAAACACCCCTCTGTGTTTCTTCCACTACTGGGGGAGCTTTTATGTTGAGAGGAGATGAGAAGGTCACTTCAGTGGCAGAAGGTGTAAAAAAAAAAGTGACTAATTGAAGAACTGTTGGCTTGCTGCCATGGTGCAGAGCATGCAGATAGTAAATATGCTTTGAGGAGGGAGACCGAAAAATTTTCCACTATAATGTGATGCTGACACAAAGAGAAAGCCCCAGCAGAGGTTAGGCAATTCAATTTTCACACCCTCAATAGACATGCAAGCAGGTACAGCATTTTCTATCACTTTTTCATGTATTATGTTAATTATTCAAGGGGAAGAAATTGCATATTTAGTTGAAAGTAGGCCAGCAGTGCTGATGGAATCTGCTACAAAGACGTGATTGTACGAAAAAGGCCTCGGATCTTTCACTAGAAGGAGCAAAGCCACTCACGGACACTTACTCTACTGTACAGCTGAAGCACATCCACACAGCGAAGTCACTACAAAACATATGGCCTGCCGCCTGAAAAAATAAGGCAATAGCGCTCCCTTCAGGTCACTTTAAAGAGTGTTTCTTTAGACCAGTTATTACATTTTTAAAGACTGAAAGGGCAATATGGTACAGGTGTGCTTATTTACTGTAAATATGACTCCAAACACGACGATCTAGTAATTACACCTCTATAGTAGAACTCAAAATAACGATAAGGAATGTCCAATGACTAAAATAAATCTCAATGCTGCTGAATCCTGCCATTGAAAATCTGTTTATATACTCACTGACCACTTTATTTAGTTCAACTACTTATTAGCAGAAATATCTCATCAGCCAATCTTATGACAGCAACTCAATGTATTTAAGCATGTAGACATGGTTAAAATGGGCTGCTGAAGTCCAAACTGAGCATCAGAATGGGGAAGAAAGGTCATTTAATTGACTTTGAACACGGCATGACTGTTGGTGCCAGACAGGCTGGTCTGAGTATCATTGAAACTGCTCATCTACTGGGATTTTCCCATGTAGCCATCTCATCTCGGGTGCACAGGGAATAGTGTGCAAAAGGGAAAATATCCAGGGAGCAGCAGAAAAGCCTCGTTGATACCAGACATCAGAGCAGAATGACCAAACATCTTTGAGCTGATAAACCTTTGCAGCGGGTGGGCTACAGCAGCACGAAGACCACGCAGCTAAGAACGGGTAACCAAGGCTAAAATTTGCATTGAAAATTGGACAACAGAAGACTGGAAGAACGTTGCCTGGTCTGATGAGTCTCGATTGCTGTTGCCACATTCTGATGGTAGGGTCAGAATATGGTGTAAACAATGTGAAAGCATAGATACATCCTGCCTCGTATCAGCGGTTAAGGCTTGTGGTAATATATTGGTGTGGGGAATATTTATCTTCCACTTTTGATCGTAGTTGAATACTATAGAAACACAGCAGCTTAACTGATGAACCTAGCTTGTGTTAATGCGCCATGCCATGAAGCTCAAATCATGTAAAACTGCAGCAACTGTATGACGCCATAATGTCAACAAGGACTGTTAGGAATATTTCCAGCATCTTGTTGAATCTGTAGAGAATGAAGGCAGCTCTGAAAGCAAACATTGGTCCAAACTGATACTAGCGAAGTGTATCTAAAACTGTTTTCAAAACAAAAGGTTTAAAAAATATAAAAATACAATCTTATGACAGCATTAGAGACTTAAGAGTTAAAAGTTGTTTTGCACTTGTAGATAAGTTATGTCAAGTGAAAAGTGAAGTTGATCAGTGCTTTATTTTGTCATTTTGTCAAACAAGAAAGAAAAATGTGCAACTTGTAAACAGTGTTGTGCAAACGTTTTCGATAAGTTCTTGTATGTGGGAGACAAAAGGAAACCGCACAGTGTGATCTGAAATTGTGTAAAAGGTGAATGCAAATGGAAATGTAGTGCATGAGTACGTTGCAAAAGCTATGATCGCAGGGGCTAAGTTATACTAAAGTCACCAAAGATTTTTAAACCTTACCCCAAATAGAAGCTAAGCTGAAGATAAGACAAGATGTCACACCTAGCCAGTCTGAAACAGCAAACGCTCTATTATCTTGTTTGAAAGTGATAAAATGGTGAGCAAACAGACATCCAATCCATCTACACCTAATGTTTAAAGAACAAGGTCTGTTTCAAGGCAACACGAAAAACCACATAGCAGTGCAACTGCCGTACACACTGAAAAAGCTACATCCCACTTTAAGAGGCTACAAAACACTTAATCAACCGCAAACATTGTCAACAGGATCATTTATTTTAAGAAATTATATTAGTATTCAAATGCTCATTAAATTAATCCCTTTCAAAACTGCTTCTTTCTCTAAACAAATATGTACAAAACATCACAGTGAATTTGGTACATTTGGTTATAAAATCTTCAAATCTAATTTAAAAAAAAAATCAAATTTCTAACAACAAACATCTGGAACAAACAAACAAACAAACAGATATAACAATGGTTATTTAAGGCAGGGTACAGGTTATCAAAAAATTAGCCACCCCTCCCCAAAAATCTGATCTACTATGTCTTTTTTGGTCAGCATTGCCATTATGCAACACTATCACAACCAAATCCCAAGAGAATCTAAAGATAGAAAGTTTGATTAAGAGCAAATGATTAAAGCCTTCTGATCAGTGCAGTCTACTCATAAACCCGATTTAGCATCTATTTAATAGCATCTAAACAGAAGGAGAAGTGCAATGGAGTCCAAGTTTCCTTTCACATGCTCTGACTGAAGCATCATCACAGCTTTTTCCTGCTAATGTCTTCTTTAGTGAGATTGTTGCTGTGGTGGACAAATTCAGATAAAAGGCTTCTGGGTAAGAGGTGTACAATGGCCTTACTGAGCACAAAAAGTGCAACGACTATAAAGTCTCATCAAGATAGGAACATCAGCGCAGGTGACAGCACATGGGTAGACAAGAGTGAATGCAAAGGTGGCCTGCACTTTAAAGGTCATTCGTGCCTCTGGGGTATGCAGCCTTCCATCTCCAACACTTCAGGCCAGCCTTCAAATTTGTTTGTTTCTGCGCTGTTCTTTATATGCTGAGAAAACAAAATAAGATACATGTTAAAGGTTAAAGTCATACAAGTCTCTATTGTTAACAGCTAATGACATGAGAATAGTCAAATGTTATGATAAGAAAAGACAAGGACCAGTAACCAACAAAACTGGTTTGTGGTTAAAGATAATCACTCTACAACCTGTGTGTTATCTGACTGCAAAATATGAATCCCTGAATGACTGATTGTGTACAATAGGTATTCTTAGTAATAAAAAGCCTACTGATGTCCAGTGATTCCACCAGTGTAAAATTAATTTAGCTACAAATTACGACTGAGCATACAAACATACTAGCGTGACGCACACAGTTTGCACTGCTGTACTGGTTGTGTCAGCAAGGAACATCTCAGAAGGTTGTATACAACAGATTCCTCCAGTGGAGACTCAGCATCATAGAGCATACCATAAGCGATTTTAAATGAAAATTCTAAACAAAACATGCAGCATAACTATGTTAACTGAACCAGGAAAAGAACCTCTGGGGATATAAAGATTTACCGTCTTACTTATATTAAATGTCGATGCATACATAAAATAGGGCAACTACTCTTGTGCCATGATCCACACAAGTTTTAGACTTTGCAGAGCCATCCAGTGGGCTTGAGTGAACCCTTAGGCAGAGAAGTTCTAGTCAATTCTAGTCTGCAGTTCACGTGTTTCACAAAGCTGTTCCCGACTTTACAGTTGTACTTAACAATGTATAAGCATACTCGTTGGCATTATCGGTTATGCAAAATGCAAACAAATGCCTTCTGCTTTATCCTCCTGAAAACCAAGATAAAAATGAATCTTCCCCTTGAACCTTTTTTGTGATTTCCTCCTGAAGAGTGCTTTTTAGCAGGTAACTGTTAAAATGAAAACGATTCCAGATGTCGTGCATGAGGATTTTGTCTCAATGCAACAAGTGTCCCACTTAATCTTCCTTTGTTAGCAAAGTGTTGCAAACTTTTACACTTTCAAGAAGCCAACACAGCTCAAGTTGACAGCAAGTTATTACATTACTGTAAGCCCAATAAAAGCTGCTCAGTAAGTGTTAATCAACCCAAAGCTACAGCCGTATGAAGTCAGCCCCCAGATATCTGAATTTTTTTTGCAGCCAACCAGAGTGACGCCAAAAGGGAAAAGGGCCATAAAGTGTAGCGGTGCGCACGCACAAATGTCCACCAAGATCAAAGAAAACAACCACAGGATGTAATCTGACAAGAGATTTTGACAGTTTAGCAGAATCATTTGCTTAAGATTATCTTAGTAGCCTAACAGAAATAAAGTGTCAAGCTGTTTCATCCTCATATTTTGCTCTGTGGCTCTGTGGTGTATGGATTTTTCATCTGATGTGCGAATGATCCCTGCTTCAAGGCTGGGACGGGGCACAATCTAAATCCCATGGGTCACAAACCCCTAGTTCCTGTCCCAAGACTGGATAAACAGTAGAGTTTGTTTGAGTGTGTCTTTGTCATAGACAGGCAAGATCTGTTGTGCTGATACACTAGCAAACAAAGGAGCTGCTGAAAGGACCTTCTCATTTTGTTCTTTGTCTAATGTGCTGTAGCTTTGCTGGCAGTTTTAAATTTAAAGACTATAAAGAGTAGGGCTGCAGCTACCGATTCTTTTATTAATCAAGAATTCTACTGATGATTCCATCGATTAGTTGAGTAGTAGGATAAGAATTCCTTTTGTCTTAATAATGAGCAATAATAAATATTCAAAAGAGAAAAACAGATCTTTTAAAATAAAGTGCTCACACCAACACAAATATCTTTCCTAATGAGAGCTTGGGTCAGCATCCCCTCACTTTAAACATCACTCTTGTGGCTAGCTTAGCGTTAGTATGCTATCTGTGCAGGTGTGTGCAAAGAGCTGAAGTTGTGCTCACAGCATAATCCAGTTGTTTTTTTTGTCCTGGGTGTAGTTTGCACTTCACCATTGTGCTCTCACCCTTTTTAAATAAAAGTAATACCCATATCCACGCTGTAGACTGCGTCACTATGTTCCCTCTCTGAATCACAAACGGAAATTATCGGATTGTAGTCAAGTGCAAGTGGAACCAATAAGCAGAATCAATAGGCAAGCAGATTAACAATTGTAGAGATCTGGATCTCGGTTCCCATTCCTACGTACAATCTAAACTAAGGCATAAAACAAAATTGTTACTTCTTGGAGTGCTTTCTGACACTAGTGGGAGGAAAAAAAATGGTTGGATCTCCTGCATGAGGTAGATTAGGTGCGTGTTCGTGTGAATGTGTTTTGTGTGTCTGTATGCTTAAATGTGCTAGTGAAGGAGTAGGTGTGTGTTCCTGTAAGCCTTTAAAGGAGCACATGGTGGGGGAAATGAAGAAAAGCAAGTGTATCAGCATTTTTTGGATGTTTGCCTTGCGGTTTGATCTAAATGTTTGAAGAAAACACACATTAAGATGGTGTAGATGTTAATAAGGTCACTAATAATTTAGTTTCCAGCTTTTACTAAATATGGGATTTTGTGCATCGTCTTACCTGCTCAAATGGACTCTTGGTCTTGATGCCTTTCCCTCCCACAAAGATCCAGTTATCTCGAAAGCCCAAATTATTAATAGCTGAGCTGCCTAGATCAGCAATTAACTTCCTGGCTTCATCATTGAGTCTATATAACAAAGAAGACATATTATTTCATGACCATCCCCGCAACTAGAAATAGCAAACATATTTATTGATTACGCAAGTTGAAATGCTCTTACTTTGTTGCAGAATCATCAAATGAGGCCATCATTACAACGGTCCCATCTTCAATTTCATTCAGGAATTTAATCAAGGGAGCCACATCTATGCAAAATTGACACACGGTTAACAAACTGTATGAACTGGATTTGTAAATGTCTACAAAAAAATGGTTCTCAAGTATACTCACCTCCAGCCCACATATCAAAATATTCTGTTTTGACAACTTCCCCTGTCTTCCCTATGGAAAAACAAACAAACAAAAATACCGTTTTTGAGAATTAGGTTTGTAACTCTCCGAATTTAAAGTGGGGGACTCGAGTGGATAACGTCACCATTAACCAGGGCGATGTTGATTCCTCTTCCCACGTTGTTCTTCACGCCGCTCATTACTCTACAACCAAAAATAGGAAAGGGGGAGAACATATGGATACATTTAAATATAAAAGCATATAAACTTAAGGAAATGAGTGATTTATAGAAGGATAACACTTCATAACATGTTTAACATACTATAATGTAGATTTCCAGACAGCCCAGAATAATCAGACAACACTTTCTACCACACAAGTGAGTCTTTCTTTCTTATAACACACTGTCTCACATCTTACTTACACTTTGTCCTCCAGGCAGATTCTGGGCCCGACCACACTGGCTGCACCACTTGCCATCTTGAAGGCAAAATGTCCAGCTGAACATGCCTTGGACAGCCCACATTTATGCCTGACAGGCTTTGTTGCTGAGAACACAAAATTCCATTTACCCAAACAGCACAGTATCAGGTCACAGGTAGTCCAATTACATTGTTTAAGGCTTTTCACAAACAGGCACAAGTACAGGTGATCAAGGAATGGTGCAGCTTGAGCTCATCTAAAAGGAGTCTATTTGCACATGTAATGCAATAGCTAAGCTTAAAACACACAGTTAAACTCGATATCTAGATGTTTTCAAAAGGATTTAGCTACATTACAATCTGAGACAAGCTCCTTATTACCATTTTTGTTCTGACTGTTATAGAGATAGATAAAAAAAAAAAGACAGAGGCATATCAAAACACACGAGTAATAGAGAATAAAAAGAAAAAGTAAACAATTGAGAATACTTACAAATGTCATTTTCTGGTACAGATCTTGCTGAAAAGCAAAAAAAAGATGTAGATGTAACTAGACTTTATAATATATAATATATTTGTAATTAAGAATATAAATAAGATTTATATTATATTTTTATAAATGTTTATTCAGGTTGCAACAATTAATACAGATAAGTAATAAGTGTGCAACATTTTTTGTGTCAAGACAAACTAGAGGCATAAAAAATTACAACCATCAGTTACAGGAGTGCAGAGGATACTTTAAATGTGGAGGAGTAGCGGCTCTACTCTGAGCCCCTCCTGGATGGCCGAACTTTTCACCCTATCTCGAAGGGAGAGGCCAGTCACCCGTCGGAGAAAGCTCATTTCTGCTGCTTGTATTCACGAGCTCGTTCTTTTGGTTACTACCCAAAGCTCATGAACTTAGGTGAGGTTAGGGATGTAGATTGTTTGTTAAATCAAGAGCTTTGCTTTTACAGTCAGCTCTCCCTTCACTACAACAGACCGGTCCAGCATCAATCTGTCTATCGATCTCTCACTTGTGAACAAGACCCTGAGATACTTTAACTCCTTCCATCCGGGGCAGTAACTCCTCCCTGACCCAGAATGGGCACTCCACCCTTTTCCGGCTGAGGACCATGGCCTCAGATTTTCCACCTACAAATTCTGCCCATAAAAATCATGAACAGAATCTGTGACTTAAGGCAGCCCTGGCGGAGTCCAACATGGTAAATGGTAAATGGCCTGTATTTGTATAGCGCTTTACTTAGTCCCTATGGACCCCAAAGTGCTTTACACTACATTCAGTCATCCACCCATTCACACACACATTCACACACTGGTGATGGCAAGCTACATTGTAGCCACAGCTGTCCTGGGGCGCACTGACAGAGCCGAGGCTGCCGGACACTGGCGCCACCGGGGCCTCTGACCACCACCAGTAGGCAATGGGTGAATTGTCTTGCCCAAGGACACAACGACTGAGACTGTCGGAGCCGGGGCTCGAACTGCCAACTCTTGAGCCACGATCACCAAAGGGAACAAGTCCGACTTTTTGCTGGCTTACAAGACCAAGCTCTTGCAGCGGCTGTATAAAAATCAAATGGCCCGTAGCAATGAGCCAGACACCCCATGCTCCCAAAGCACCTCCCACGGGATACTCCAAGAAACATGGTCAAATCCCTTCTCCAAGTCAACAAAACATATGTAGACTTGTTGGGGAAACTCCCACGCACACCCTTAAGAAACATCAAGAGGTTAAAAAGACGCATTTTAAAAATTTCTCCACTATCAAAACATGATAATGAACTCTGAGTTCACGATATAAATGAATTTTTCATCTTCTTCTAAAACTGTGCCAGACAGATAGCCACAGGCAGATAACCATCCTGGAGCCAGGAAAGAATAGAAGGGCCTGTGAGATAAAATACTGGCTGGCAGCTCTCAAACTGACTTTAATCGATTAAAATGAATAATTTATTAATATATAGTAAACAATACATATACACTGCATTACATCCCATTATATCATAAACTAAAACCTGTGGCTTACATTTTTGTCTTTTTCCTGTACATAAATAAAGATTTTTTTTTAAAGCCATAAGGTGCTGACCCAATGAATAAATAAAAAAATAACCAGGATGCAGGACATGCCTGGCTTAAACTGTCCCTGGGGACAGAGAGTACACAAAGTAAATGACTGTCCTGTTTCCTTTACAGATGATTATCTCCCAACTACACAGCTGTTCAACCCCGTCTTACAGGAAACGTTACTCACAAATCATATTAGCCAGTTTAAAATCCGCATTAATCTCGAATAGCTGAAAAGCCAAGAAGACAGCCAGGAGGAATCCAATGACCAGCACTGTCAACTTTAAAATTCCTGTGAAGAGAGGGAAAGCGGAGAGGTGCGGTTAATCAGCCATCTGAATCACTGCGCAGATGAGAAACTGTTTTAAATAGCAAATGTGAGTTTGCTTAAATATTTATACTAAATATATCTGACTTACCGTTGGCTCTAACCATCTTTGCGAGTCTCCAGAAGATTTTACAAACAGCTGTCAACCTGTAATATCAAATAAAAGTGTTAGGTGGCAGGTCATGTGTATATCTGCGTGGCTTTACATGGTGGTCTAAAGAGGGAAGTTAGCTTGTGCTGTGTGTTATTTATAGGAGTGTCTAATGCTGAAAGTTGACACAGTGACCTTGCACATTTTCTAATAACTAGTTATTACGACCGAATTAACTAACAATGAACTCAGCTAGCGTAAGTTTGCATAGCATCATGTAGTACATTTTTAAAGCTATATTTTGAAAAGCTAACTAGCTTTTAACCCTGTGGACAACTTCTTCGTCTTTGACAGGTTTTACTCACTGACACTGGAATGACTGCACCTCAGCCTCTACAAAAGAAAAATCCCTAGTTGAGCTTTGAGATAAATGTTCACGACTTTCTTACCTGTTTACGTAGCAAAATAGCGGTGGACGCTCTGGTGTGATTCTTTTAGGACAGGCTGACTAACTTATGATGGTGGTGCTGATACGCGTCATGACAGCTGGACTGTGGAGGAGGCGCAAACCGTGAAAGCGAGGCGCCACTCCTCCGGAAAAAGCAGAGACGAACCGGAAATAAAGCGCCTTGAGAGTACAAGAAAGAGTAGCTTCCGTAATTATTATCAGGTTGTCTTCCCCCCCCCTACTATTAAACAGGCAATTTATATAATTTCTTTTTAAATGATTGAATGTCAATATAACTTACTAGATTTGGAAAGAGTAATGATTGAAAATGTGGTATTCCTGACAACAACAAGACAACCTTTGGTAAGTGTATATATATATATATATATATATATTAGAAACTGTTTACCTTGCCATGCCTCGTTGTAGTTTATTTTTAGTAGTGAGCCATCTGTCAAAATATTCACTATGTCACATCAACTTCCTGTTGAATCTTCTTCTTCAGTCATTTTACATGGGAGAGATAAAAGCGTCAACAGCGCCATCAAATGGACATGTTTTAAGCGGAAATTTCTTGGAGTATAATTTAATCTGTAATATTGTTATGTAGACTCAATAATATGCAGAATTTGTTTCATTTTAAATGTACATTCTGTTTTGGGTTTTATTTTTACATTGTACAGAAGTAAAATGTGTTAAACATGTAAATCAAGAAAACATACATGTGTAAAAAGGAAAAAAAAGGAAGTGAGCTCAATAAATTAAGACATTCAAGACATTTGGGGAGCTTCAATAAAAAAAGAAAATCAAGGCAACATGCAGTCCACTTTAGTGCAGCTGGCGTCAATCATATCTGCTGTGTCATTCAATGAGATCCTAGAAAAACGAGAACACAAAATGTATGTGTGAGAAAAATTATATCATCTGGAAAACATTATAAAACAGTGCTAAATAACGTCTCGATGCATGCTCAATCATGTTGGTAAGGAAATCCCAAAAAGTTGATTCTGTTCATCTGGATGTAGCGTTTTCAGTGGGAGAAACGTTTCGTCACTTATCCAGGTGACTTCCTCCTTCAGTCTGAAGAAGAGATCAATCAACCTTTTGGGAGTGCTAAATAACACTTACATCATCTGAGTCCTGTTGGCAGGCTGTGCTATTGCTGCTCGTGCCGCTTTCATGATCAACTGTTGTGGAGTTTTCATCATCCTGGAGTCGAAGGTTGGCGAAACGATAGATTGGCGTCCTGTAGCAGACAGTAGGAGACCACCACGGTCAGAGATTTCTGGGTGCTTAAATTTGAACATGCAGCAGATACCGTATGCGTGCCTCACCTGTTTCTATAAATCACTCTCCTGACAACAATCACAGCGGAAACAATAGCTATGAGGACGATGATGACTGCTCCTGCACACACCAGGATCAACACCAGCTTTTCTCGCTGGAAAATACACGAAAAGGTTGATATTTAACCAAAAGAAGACAATTTTTAAAAAATGAAGCAAAGACTGACAGAGCACAATCAATCAAACCTACTGACCGGTGTGTCAAAGTGTGTGACTGAAGATGTGGACTTTGCAGGAGGAGCAGGACTAGGTTTAATACCACAGGCTTTGACTGTCTGCTTTATGAGCTGAGGACTGAACCCCCCCTCACACCTATCACTGGGTACCTTGCGGTACCTACAAAGACAAAAGAGAATAGAGTAAGATTTGCATGTGGGCATAAAGGTGGTGTTTCTTTTTGTTTTATGATGGCAATTACCCTTCTGTCAGAAGCTCATCCTCCTCTCCATTCAAACAGAGCTCATAGGTTTTATTTGCAGTGCTTGGCTGTCTCACACACTCTGAGGTGTTCACATGGCGATAGTAACCAAAGTCGCTGTAGTAAAGGAGAAAAAGGAGTTTTAGTGCGACCACAACATGCTTTTCTCTTCTTAAATTCACATACAGTACTGTGCAAAAGTCCTTATCTATATTTTGCAATAAAATGGGTGCAGCAAGTTATTAAAACATGTGCAAAGACACATAAAAATGTAGTATATAAGAAAAAAAGAACACAGTTATGCTGGGTTTGGCTAAGAATTCAATTAAAATGTTTTAATTTTGTTTTAATTTTATTGTCTATTATGTGCAGACACAGCATCCCTTGAGTTAGATGCCTTTTTTGTGCTTGAGTGATTCACACGTTTTCCAGACAGAGCAGCATTGTGTTTTACACACTGTAAGAACACTGGTCTCTCTTGGTTGCTTGCTGCAAAAAGAAGTTCATGATCGTCTGCTTTCTCATCCCTGGCAAGGAAAACACTCAGGTCACATTTGCCATTGCTACACTCTGATTTAAAAGTCACAGCCATTAACTAGATGCCAAAAGCCGAACAATGGTGCCTTTCTTCATTAAAAAGGAAAACAAGCAAACAAACAGAAAATGTAAATGAAAAATAAAAAGCTGATCTTGAACTTCTAGTATATGAGTGAAGGCCATGGAATTTTGAATCATTGCACAGTTAAGATAAAGTATTATATTATTATTTATTGAGCAAATGTCTTGACTAACCTCTCATTTCTTTTTTTTTTTTTTTATAGGAAAATGGGAAATAGAGTTTGTACACTTCTGGCGAGGTTAAATTTGGTAACACCATCCATAGTCTTAAACAGAGCCTGAAGTCTCTTCAGCAAACCTTCTTCTAATTCCTTTAAGTAGTTTTCAGGAATAAATCTCCAGGCTCCTTGAAAGACATTCAAAGCTCTTTGGATGTTTCTGCCTTTTGCTCCATTGTCCTTTAACATTATCCTACACTGCTCCAATAATACTGAGGTCTGGGCTCTGGGAAGGCCAATCCATGACTGATGGTGTTCCATTGTGTGTTTTTCCATCCTGGTATGCTTTTACTGCATTCACTGTGTGTTTTGGATCACTGACATGGTGAAAATTTAAGCCACTGGCAATCAAATGCTTTCCTCACCCTAAACCATGACAGAGCATCCACTGTGCTTTACAGATGGCTGTCTCTCAGGTACATCTTAAGAACATGATGTTCATATACTGTTCATCTATACTGTAGATAGCATTTTTTTAAGTCTTCTTTTGAAACCTGCCCACTTTCATCACTTTTTTAAGTGGCTTGACAAATGGTCAAATGGTGACTGGAAACGAGTGGAAAAGCTGCCAGTGTGCAAAGAAAAAATTCAGAAAGACCTTCAGAAAGCCTTGAGAACTATTGCTCAAGGTCATTAAAAAAACAAAGAAAAAAAGAAAACAGTCTGGCTCACTGGAAGCAAAATATAATGAAATTAAAGGTGGCTGATGACTTCTGTACTGTGTACCTCAGACTGGGCTTTATAACTGCACTACACACCAGAAATCTTGCTCGTGATTTTTTTTTTTTCCCACTGTAATATATATATAGTAATACAATAATATGTATTACGTTACAGGACCATTTTAAAAAAAACAATCCAACATACCACAAGAAATCTTCTCTGGTGCACAGACAAGGGCTTTGCTTTTTCTTCACCACAAAGCTTCGCCCATTTCGGCATACAGATTGCTTCTTTAACCTCCTGTAGGTCTCCTTAACACCCAGGACACATCCATTTCTTTCTGAGCCCCCTCCTTCTGTTGAATGAGCCAACCACTCTTCATAGTCGTTGTCATTACCTGATGAATGCAGTGATTACCTATTTAACTGTCGCTAACAATCCTTTAAAAAAAATGCAAGTTTAACAAAACCAAACCTACAATGTAAATAAAGCAGTTTTAGGCAATGTTAGTCAAACTAGTGACGCATGTGTCTGTCCCAATGCTTATCAGATTACTAATGTAAGTGCAAAACAGCACCTGCAATACAACAAAGCAAAATGCCACAGGGGAAATATCAAAAGTCCTGGGAAACTTGAAAGTATCTATCTTTTCACCACCAGATAAAAGGGTGTGGTTTAATTACAGCATAATGTGAATGAATAATGTGAATATCACTATCTCACACAAATTGAAGAGAAAAAAGCAAAAACAAAATGCAAACAGGTCTGTCTTCTTCTTCAGACCTGCCTTAAAAACAGAGGTAAAACAAGAGGAATGTGTTTTTACAGGTTTTTAGAGGTTATGGAAAATCCCTGCTTCTGTAATGGAAAAACAGCTACTAAAAGGCAACAACTCACACGCATCTACCACCAGGTGGCAACACGCCATAAAAACGAACAACAAAGAGTGCACTGTACAGTGTGTAGTCGTAGATGTTACTAGACTTACATTCTCTGGTAATGAGACTCTGGAAATCAATGGTGACTGCTACCCACATGGGCTGGCCGTCTTCCTCGGGTCGGAAGCCCCAAACACTGACGGTCATGGCATTGGTCCCTGGCTCAGACGCCAGGCCTGCGAAGAAGAAGGGCTGATCCGTAAAGTTATACAACTTCCAGCACTGACCCTCATCCGTTGAGAATCTGGTGGTGAAAAACAGTAGAAAAAGAGAAAATTTTAAATCTAAGAAAACACTTTCTGTCACTTCCCTGTGGTCTTTAAATGAGAATAAAGTACTTGATAGTCTTGACTTGTCCTTCACGATGGGCCTCCACAGCCACAATTAGACCCCCAGAGTCCAATATAGTGTAGTGATGAGGACCCCTCAGCGTCCCCCTCCAGTTATAACCTCCATCTGAGGAAACGAACACGTCGGGGTGCTGCGATGACGACAGAGAGTCACCCACGCTGCCTGTTAAAAAGAGGAAATCATCTGTATGTGTAAATTTTACACAATATTTGATGCAATGGTTTGGACTGAACCACTGAAAGTAACTACAGATCATTTACCATGCGCAATAACCAGACCAACAGCAGCCGGCTCAGACAGGGTCACCATGGGAACTATATGGTTATTACGACTGTGTTCCCCATGTATATGGAGATTGCACTGGCAAAAGAAAAAAAAGATCAAAATGAAAACACATACATACACACACATAAAAAAAAATTTTCTATGTAACATACACTCTTGATCTTGTCTCCACAGTTTGTGTTCTCGGGCTTGTTAAGCGGTCTCCACGTCCCTCCTCTGTTAAATGAAATGACAGATTTTATACGGCCATCTGAAAGAAAAACAAAGTATTCCCGTCAATATTCAGTAAGTTCAATCAGGAATTCAGATATAACTGTCATTATGCACTCTTTGTGCTCTGCTCAGGCCATGAACATGCCATGACAACATCTCTGTAAAGTTCAGTAAGTTTCCCTACTAATTTCTTTCTTTCTTTCTTCTGTAGCTTTTATGAGCAGGGTGGAGTCCACCTACTCTAGGTGTTACAAACAGGGGTGTTTATCTTGGCTTTTGTTGTTTCCTCATGTCAGCAATCAACTCCTTAGTTACGATAATGTTGGGTAATATTTTGTTCTCTTAGCACCGCACTGCAATATTGCTGATGATAGTGTTGTCAACCACAGACTTCACAGTTATTGGTTGAGCACTAAATTGCAAGCAACATGACAGCGTGTCCAAACTCCTCAATTAAAACACTTATAACTCATAAAGTGTCACAAAACAGACAACTGGGGGCTGCATTTTGGGGGTTGAAATCAAAAGCTCTTGGCGTAAAGCCATTTTTTACAAGAATTATGTAGGAAAAGCTACAAGACAGAAGAGCCATACAATACCTGTATGGGGAATCTTACCAACGTCTAGCTTATTAGTGAGGTACACTCCTCTCAGTGAAGTAATGTTGGTGAAGTCACTCTTTCGATGTCCATCAAACAGGTGGCGCTCTAGAGATTTAGAGAACAAGATCCCACGGTCGTCTGAGGTGTACATGGTCCCAAAGAAGGTGTCTGAAATAAAACGGAAAGGGGAGAAAAGCACGAATGTATCTCACAAAATTACAACGTATTTTAACCTCTCCTATGTAAAGAGTTGAATTTTTGCAAAAATCTCAAGCCACCCGTCACGAATTTATATTTTGCTAGAAAAATAGTGAATCAGTGCAGTTACTTATTGAAGCACGTGCAGAAGAAAACGGGTTCTAGCACATTTGAAAGCCAATATTGCAATGATCTTGTTGTCTGGACTCTGAGTAGGTTAAACCAAGGCTGATAGTGTTAAAAGCATTGATTAATACCTTGAGTTAGGTGCTATTCTTGTGCCTGAATGATTCATAGGCCAGTGTTAAGTGACTTAACAAAAAACAAATGATAAGGTTGTTGTGACGACAACAACCTGCATCTGAACACAGCCAAGACCAAGGAGATGGTAATCGACTTCAGAAGAACAAAGCGATCTGAGCACTCTACCCTCTACATTGATGGGGAGGAGGTAGAAAGGGTAGAAAGCTTTAAGTTCCTCGGAGTCCACATCTCGGCCGACCTTACCTGGTCCACAAACATCTCCCACCAGGTAGGGAAAGCACAACAAAGGCTGTACTTCCTCAGGAAACTACGTCAGGCCCAATTACCCCAAAGACTGCTAGTAAACTTCTACCGCTCCACCATTGAGAGCCTTCTGTCTTACTGCTGCACACTCTGGTTCAACTGCTGCACTGCGGAGGACAAGAGGAAACTGCAGCGGTGGTGAGGGCAGCAGAGCGGGCAATCGGCACTTCACTAACCCCCTCAGAGACATCTATACTGGCAGACTTCAGCAGAAAGCCAGCATCATCATCAAAGACCCCTCGCACCCTGGACACTCACTTTTTCCCCCCTTCCTCTGGTAAACGCTACAGGTCCATCAGGTCGAAGACAAACAGACTCAACAGAAGTTTTTACCCACAGGCTGTCAAACATGCCCTACCTCCACCCTGATTGGAGGATAACTGCACTGCCAACACTCATGGACATTACACCTTATTTATAAATCATATTTCTGTTTATACTTCAATGCAACCAACACCCTTACCTCTTTAAACTGTATTTATTATAACATTATTTAGTATAGTTCCAACAGCACCCCCACTCAATGTGCAATATCATCCCCCCACACACTCAATGTGCAATATCACTGATCACACTGCACCTCTCAATGCACCTGCTAGTTAGATGGCATGTATGTGTATGTATATAGATGTAAGCGTGTATGTGGAAATATGTGTGTGTATGCATGTACGGATGCAAATATGTATATATACATATATGTATGTATGTGCGTGTATGTTTGCAGGTGTATGTATAACTTGTACATATCTTTCTTGTGTAAATGTAAATTTGTCTGTTATTGTGTAAATACTTACGCTATTGTGTACTCCACACACATGGAGAGATGCCAAACTGCCTTTCACTGTTCTTGTAACAGTGACAATAAAAAGCTATTCTATTCTAATAAAAAGCTATTCTATTCTATAATAATAAAACATCTCTCCATCACCTGAGGGAGGTAAGCTTTTGAATGTGTGTCCTCGTGTGTGCATGTGTATTTGTGTTACACCCCGATGCCAAGATATGCTTATCAGCTTTTGCAGTGAAACCTAAATCTTCCTCGTTTCAGCCAGCAAAAGACAAAGTCACCCCACATCACCCATGCACCACTATCTCACGCAGGTGTGAGCCCCAAAATTATGTTATACTAAAAAGTGAATAAAATGGCAACGGAATGAGGAAGGAAAAGAAAGAGGGCACGAGGTGCAGAGGGAGAGAAAAACAGAGAAAGAAAGGAACAAAGCCACGAGATCTAGAGTTGCATGGACAAACACACACTCAGTATTATGGACTGATTTGTCAGCAAAACCAAGAACTTGTGAAACCAGTCTTGCCTTTACAGTTGAAGTTTTCCATTACAACAGAAAAAAAAACACTGATATGCTGTGAGGACACGTTTGCAAATATGTGCCATTCATAGGGTTAATTTTTATAGGTGTGGCTTTTTGAATGGAAAACATTTCCAAAGATATTAAAAGGTCCCATATGCGGGTTTATGTATCTGTCTGATACCTCCCGGGTTGTCCACGTGCAGGAAGAGCATATCTTCATCTCCATCCAGGATGGAATAAAACTGCAAACAGAGACACACATGAAAGTAGAGAGCAGATGTGGACGAGAAAACACACGCACACAAAAGAGATGACTCATTGAATTTTTTGCAATAAATCTTGTCTAATCTTCATGAGACAGAATGTGTGTTTGTGCTGTCAACAAGATGTGTGGGTGTTTCATCAGAGCAGGTGTGTGTGCAGCTGGTGTTGAAAGGGAAGATGTTGTCACTGATGTTTTTTCCTCATATCAACCAACTTCCTTAATATCCCAGCCAACAGAAGTATCTGCATTTATCTTTAATGTTCCCCACCCATAAACCTGACACGAACACAAATGGAGCGCTGCGATAAACATCTCAGTTATCATTTTAAAAAATTCCTTACAAGTGCCAATTAAACTCAATTTAAAGCTACTGTGTTGTGCTGGGGGGAAAAAAAGGTAGAGCCATATCTTGCTTATTGCTTTAGAATAACTTACTAAGAACTAAGAGCAGTAATAATACTATATGTTTGAAGGGTCAGTGATATGTGCTGATAAAAAAAAGCAGACAAATGGTTGTGCACTTTAGTGGAAGGCTACATTTCGGTGTTGACTAGACAATCTGTTTTTAAACACTCAGTGCAGGAGGGGATTAATAATGAGGGCAAAAGCTGATGATGCGTGGAGTTCACACATCATCAGCTTTTGCCCTCAGGCAATTCTGATGAATTTACCTACAGTAGATTAATTAGATCTGAAAAAAAAAAGCCCGAATCTACCTACAGTAAATTCATCAGAGTTGCCTGAGGGAACACATCATCAGCTTTTGCCCTCAGACAAATGTGATGAATCTACTGGAGATTCACCAGAAAGCGAAAACGTTGCTGTATATTCATCAGATTTGCCTGAGGGCAAAAGCTGATGGTGTACGGAGTCAAGTGACTCCAAAAATCATCAGCCACACTTTTGATTTAATTTTCAGCCTGTTACTGCACTACCGTGCTGGGCGACCCTTGAGAAACTTCCCTAATTTTGGTAATATATTTTGGTACCAACACCAAAATATTACTAACACATTAGACCGTTTTCATTAAGAGAGTGCTATACTATGCTTTGCAACACCTCAAAATCTCCCAGGTTGATTAGTTTAAAGTAACTCTTTGAAGGCACTAATTAGCTCTACTACAACTTCCACAGTGTTCACTGTGACTTTCATAAGGTCTCATACTGTTTGTTGCCTCCCAAGAGGTTTTTTGGCTTCATTGTACATAATGTTGCTTTCAACAAAACACTTTATGAGTTCTGTGCCACAGTTACTTTTTTAAGTACTTTCAGCTGCCCACGTATTTCCCATGTACAGCAAATGGATCCACATGTGTGGTTTGGCACAGATTCCACTTTTATGCAGACTCTGGATCAGATCTAGGAATACAATACTTGTGAGGCTGAGCTTGTGTTTTCTTCCAGAACTGAACAAGGTAATTTTACCATGTAAGGTGAATGTGTTAACCTCTACACTACAGAGGTGCATCTATATTGTATTTAATATATACATGAAATTATATACAGAGGATGCAGTATAGAAATGTTAACAACACTAAAGCCAAGGAAATCTGCACAGGCTCTTGGATTTTACCACTGGGGATCTGCACAAAGATAAATATTAAATACTTTTGACTCTGAGTCAAACAAAGCTGCTCTAGTAGAGCCCAAGATTAAAAATGGAGCCGAATTCATGCAGAACAGATCATCTTTTAGTTTGAATGATAAGTAAACAAGATCTGTCTGTGTACATCCTCGGTTGTCTGGGTCATGATAATCTTAAGCACTTAAAATAAAGTAAACTTAACTTCTGTTTGTGAAAACGTTTTGCCGCTCATCCAAGAGACTTCTTTAATTTTAAAAACTGATGAGTTAGATCATTGCCCTGGAGGTTGTCCCAAGAGTTACTGACTAAGGCTGCATGAGGGTATGGGGGTCATATGAGGTAAGGAGTGAATCTAGGCTGTCAGTACCACCTCTCCGTCAGTTTTTAGAACTTATGAAATCTCTTGGATGAGAGAAAAAAAATGACTTCATAAATAAAAAAGACATCCAGCTGCCTTCATTTCAAGCGCTTAAGAAGTAAACAAGATCATACATTTGACTGCCGGGTGCTACAGTTACATTTTGAATACTACCAAATATAATTGGTTTAAGACCTACCTGTAGAATATTATTAGATGTTGTTGCTAACACACTCAACAGAAATCATGGTTGATGTTTTCTCTCACCTGCTCAGTGGATGCAGAAGGCAGGAGTGCTTGACTGAAAGTATCTCCTTGGTCTGATGAGAAATACATCACTCGAGGAGATCTCTAGGAGAAAAATAATGCATGACTATATAGATCGAATATATACTACTCGATAAACTAAAGTGTATAAATAATGGTCCAGCCATCTCACCGGGTCTTCCATAACGGAGAAGAAGAGAAACGCTCCTATGTAGCCAAAACTGTAGATGTCCTCATGGATTATGGTGAAAGTCTTCCCCAGGTCCTTCGTTCTTTTCAGGATTAAATCTCCCCTCTCCTCTGCCTCAACTGTATCGACAAATGACAATAGTAATACAAATAAGTTCAATAAGAAATTTGCACTTGCCTAAAACACATTTAAGCTCATTGCTCATCCGCATACAGCATGCACCCTCACAAGCAATGAATGTTTTGAGTGAAAAAAAGTACTTATATTTATTTTGAGCTTGCGTTTCAGAAATTAGGCTATGATATACACAAAAGTAGTGTTTTACACATCTGACGGACAAGTGAAAGTTGTCTGGTTTGATCCTGGAAGGAGACGTAGATCCTTTTGGGGTTGTGTCAAGAAGGATTTCAGTGTAAAAATCCACCAAATCAAAAGCTGTGGAGGGTAAGGCAATAGTGTTTTCTCATATAGCTGTCTAAGAATAAGCACTGCTCTACTTACAGATTTAGTCATCTTAGCAATTATAAATTAAACTCAAGCTCAATACACTATACTCTACCCCTCAGTTCCTCATACAACTTGGTAATTTATTTACTTGTTTTGCAGTGAGCTTATAGCATGTCAGTTTTGAGCTTCTTCAGTTGCTTTATTGTTTTATTGTACTTTAATTGCTTTTATGCCACCCCGTAATCAAAGGATTTTTCCTGTGAGATAATAAAGATTTTAACTTGGCTGCAAAAACCATAAAGATGCAGATTAGATTAAACATTAAAAGCAGAATTCTTATGACTATGCAAACACTGTTTCACACAAAATAAAAACATATAAACACACTAGAATACAGACAAGCCTGTATTACAAAGTGTCTGATCTTTAAATCGCACCAGTTTTACAAAACCCTTTAATAGCTTTACAGGTTCTTACCTGCATCTACTCGACTGCAGCTGAAGAACAAGTTTATGCCAGCCCCCCTAATGGAAAGAGGAAGGGAAAAAAATTACAAACACCTCAAAATTTCACAATTTTAATAGGTCCTGTTTCTTTTTCAACAAGCATTTATTGCTTCAGAAAAACCTTGCTCATATCATCTCAGTTTATTCAAAGCTAAGTCCCACATGTTACGCATGTCATTATGCATTTTCCAGTGCTGTTACTATATTTGTGCTACAGAGCTATCCACTCTATGATATAATGAGTAACTCTTTTTCCTTCTTTATTCTCACCATGAGAAAGAATGCACTCCATCATGAACTTTTGTCCACCAGGCCCCAAAGTCCAGAGAAAGCCAAAGACCGCCCTGAAAGTCAGGAAACAGAGCAATGTTTACACTTTAAGGAGTGTTCCTGATGTGTGTTTGTGTGGATGATAAACATGTGTGTCTGTGTGTTAGCAAGGAATATTAAACAAAGCAACGGAAACCACTAAGGGACTTTAAAAGTTCAACAGACTCACATCAATGCTTAGGGCCACAAGATAGTCTGGGTTGGAGAAGTGGTACGCGATAGGCTGTGCCAGGTGAAAGGGCAGTTGAATGAACTTGAAGGTTGCACCAGCATCCGTGGAGGTGAAGATAATCCCGCCTGGATTGTTAAGCACGGGTGTGTCGGCTGTTAAAATCACCTGTTAGTGAAAATCAATGGAAAACAGCTCAGAGATGGAAATTTGATTAGGAATTTTAGCTTCATCAATAACTTTTGGGAGTTTCGTGCAGAATTTTCTGCTTAAATTTCAGTGCATGCAAGCTCTGTACTTGTGATTTCATGAACTTGAAAGAAAAAAAAGAAAGACGAAAACCATCCACTTTCTCAGCTAAAGATTCTGCTTGCATAGCTCCGTGCAATATAATCAGTCTGTGGACAAAACTGTAAGAACACTAGTGGTTAAGACTCAAGCCGATTAGATGTCAGTATACACACCCACAGAAAAGTGTTAGTAAGAGTGTAAAATAGTGCTACTTACAGAGATCCCAGGTCCAACACTGACTCCAAATTCCTCCTTAATAAAGGTATGGTTGATGCTCTGAGAAATGTCACGAAAAGATTTGCCATAATCCGTGCTGATGAGAGAGGAAAGACGGTTACGTTTTGATTGAGGTACCCACGGTAGCTGCTGATCAGATTCTAACTCACCTTCTGTAGAGTCGTGTGGAGCCTCCTTCATTTAAAGGATGAACAGGACCACTGATTGTTGACAGCACCAAGACCACCTATCAAGTGAAGAAATATAGTTACAACTTTAAAAACTGGGTTAAAAAGTCTCAGTTAGATTAAGACGATCCAGTCTTATAGCACACTTTAATTTGACTTTTATTTTAAACCAGCATGTTGTCTAACATGTCTCTTACTGCGCAAAAATCTGGTCAAGTCTGTGCTTTCATTCTATAAACAAATCCTTTAAGTGCAAGATGGAAAGCTCAGAGATTGTGACCTCTGTAAGAGCTAATGAAATGTAGGTTTTTCTTATTTTTTCCTTAACACTTCATTACTATATTCCAGTTGTCACTGACAAAACTAGTAAGATAAGGATAAAACCAGGGGTATTGTGAAATTACATACCCATGGATATTAAAGAATGAGGAAAATTTGCTGTGTTTAAAATCAGCCTCAATTATATTTAATTCATTATTGTACATTGATGCATATTTGTGTGTTGTGGCACTTTTTTTCGTTTATAAAATCTACCTTGAATTCTATTGTGCCCCTGTGATATATAAGAGGCTATATGCAATAAACTTTCTGTATAAGAAGCTACTCACCCCTGTATCATCACCAACCCATGTGAGAATTACATAGGAACCATCATCGCCATTAAAACCTGTCTAAAATAAAGAGAGAGGAAAAAAACTCACACATCACAAAAACACACCTAACAAGCTAAATTAGATCTCTTCTCACAATTTCCTGTAATTTTCCCAATAATACTCTTTGTCAAATGTGTATACGGGCTTACATAATTATAATGTTCATTATACGTGTTTGTATTACTTTCGCTTGTTTGAGAAACCCTGTTAAGCATTGCAAAACACAAATAAAAACTGGTACCACATTCAAAGTCCTGGAATCTGTTTCTTCACATTTAATAAAAGGCACGACGGACATTGCACCTGCCTATATTGACCAAACTCTTCCCAGCATCTGAACAATGTCGAATATCTGAAGTGCAGCTCACCTCGTGTGTGTTGTCATCCAGAACCTCGTGTTCGGCGGGGGTGAGGAGGAGCCGACAGGAGGTAAAGGGAGGACCACGTGAAGGCTTGGAAGTACCTGGGGAGCTGCTGGCATCCCTCCTGGGGCGACGGCGCATTCGGCCCTGGCTATCACTATGCTGAGTCCGGCGGAAAGTCAGCGTCTTTCCCTCCCTGATTCTGCATTCAACTCCCATAAGAAGAACGACGGACACCCCCAAAAGCACCAAAAGTCTCCAGATCATGTCGACAGTGATGTGACTGCAATGAAAAAAAAAGCGTCCCACTGACCGATATGCCTGGTAATAATGACTCACTTGTTGTACTCTAAAAGTAAGTGCTTGGACGGGTCATTAACATAAAAAGTGCTGCGCTAAGTGGCACTTTCACCACCAGCAGGTGCTTCTGCCCGCATCCTGGTGACCTAACCTAACTGCAGGGAGAAAAAAGTTTGGGGGTGTTTGTCTTAAAACAACAAATTAATTCGTGATTCGTTCACTTATCGTCAATAAATTAACAAATGAATTAACAACAACAAAAAACAACTGGAATTCACATTTACAGAAGTTAAGGACATTTTAAGGACAGCTTTGAAAGAAATAAGAGGCGTTAATGTGACATAAAATCGCAGTAGTATGGGCAGGTTAACGCAAGAGGTCGACATGTATTCACTTGTGTTGCTCCCAGATGTACATGATAGGCTATGGTGGCCAAAATACTTGAGGGAATTATGGCTATGATTCATCTAGTCAAGTTGCTACGACGTCATGGTCATGTCCTGAACAAGTCAGATCTAAGGAATCAGAGGGCTGGGGCGGTGCCAGAGAATTACACAGCTGCTTTAACCGCGGGGTGATTCAGCTGTAACAGGCTTTCCCTTTGGGATAAGTTTCATTTGAAAGAGACCATTTGAGCTATTACAGGAACTTTCATCTTAACATGTATAGAAAGCGAATTAATACATTGGTTTCAATTAGGAGTAAAGGTAAAGAAAATTTATTATAATGGTCCTGTATGCATTTAAGGGTGGGAAACCGAAACCACTGAAGTGGTAAAACAAGACATCTAATAATTTGTGAGAACTGAAGTGTGGCACATTAGTTAAAAACACAAAACATAATCTTCTGATGAGTCACCTCTAATGACTTGGTTTTAGGTACAACTACAACCCTTATAGTGAAAAAGCACCCGAGATATTGGAAAACTGACAGCAACACGTAGGGGCGCCACCAATGGGTGGTCAGTGGGGGGCACTGGCCACCCACCCAAAATTTGCTTTGTGGGAGAGTGAATCTTAGGCTACGTCCGCACATACCCGGGTATTTTTGAAAACGCAGATTTTTCTATGCGTTTGCACCTTTCGTCCACACGTAAACGGCATTTTCGGTCACTGAAAACGGAGATTTTTAAAAACGCCTGCCAGGGTGGATATTTTCGAAAACTCCGTTTTGCATTTATGTGGACAAGGAAAACGGAGAAACGCATGGCGTCAAAGGTGTGCGCCTTTTTTGACGTCACACTGTGCGCCACGTTATTGTTTAGGTGAAATGAATTTCTACAATACTGTTACTGTTAATTGTACTCTCTGCAGTGTTTAAATGCTTACATATACACACAGTTACTGTCCCTCAACACATAGGACTCGGTTCTGCTTCTATGCCCCATCTTTGTTTACTATTTCCCACCGAGGCTTCTAGACTTCTGATTGGCCAACATTTCTACACGGTTAGGAATATATCGCCACCTGTTGCTTTGGCATGTTCCTAGCAGCGTTTTCCTTCATTTCTGCGTTTACGTGCGGACGGGATTATTTTTTAAAACGAAAACGGAAAATCTCCGTTTTCAAAAATACCCGTGTACGTGTGAACGTAGCCTTAAGCTGCTTCTCCCTAGCTCTGCTGGAAAATAAAAGCGATGGCTGGACTTCTAGTCAATCAATCAATTAAAACTGATTATTATGGATTTCAAAATCTTCTTCGGTTTTCATATGTGCCTATTTTCAGTGATATCAACTTTAATAGCAGGGAATTAACTAGGCTTATGATTCCTTTCTTTCTCATTTTTGCCAATTTTAAGTAACCTATATTTGACAACAGCATATTAAAACCAGAAATTCTGTTTTTGGTGTGCCTCCCCAATAACGTTGTGTTTTTAAGCAAAGGAACTATAATAACTGCTGATATGATGATTGAGCTTTTTAAGACACTTGGCAAGGAACTTATCTCTCCCGGGGGACTATTGTAATTCATTGTTATCAGCTCGCTCCAAAAGCTCCCAGTTCAGATTCAGGCGATAGAAACTCTCTACTTTACAATAAGGCTTAAAATTTTGTTTAATGTTAAAGCCTATAGTTATGGCTTGATCAGATGTTCCTGAATGCTGCCTTGATTATTGCTATAGTAGGTTTAGATTGCTGGGGGCTTCCCAATGATGCACTAAGTGTTTGTACTTCAGTCTTATCTTTTCACTTTATGTATGTTTATACAGCACAATATTTAATCATTAGCAATTATTTCACACTGTCTCTCTTTCCTGTAGTGTGCCTTTTGTCCTGTCTCTCTCTGCTCTCTTGTCTTTACCCTCCCCTCACTGCTCACGGAAGATGGATTCCCCTCCCTGAGCCTGCTTTTCCTGAAGATTTCTTCCTGATAATAGGAATTAAAAAAAATTCATTCCTACTGTCGCCAAATGCTTGCTGAAATGGAGTTGTGTGATTGCTGGAGTTTCTTTCTAATATTGTAGCTTAATGTACCTTACAATATAATGTGCCTTTTGGAAAAAGTTGTTGTGAATTAGCGCTATGTAAATAAAATTGAATTGAACTGAGTGGCATGTTCCACCGGAAGGAAGCCCCTGGGCAGACGCATGGCATGCTGGGGAGATTATATCTCTCTGCTGGCCTGGGAAGTCCTCAGTTTTCCTCTGAGAGAGGAGTGGGCCTTGCTGCTTAGGCTGCTGCTCGTTGCCTGTCTCATGAAAAGTGGAAGAAAATGGTTGGATGAATGAACTGAATTCTATAATAGGTAGAATAATACATGGTTCCAATTAGGTTTAAAGGTAAAGAAATTGTCTTAATTGTATTATCCCACATCCTATTAGGGCACAGAAGCAGAAACCACAAAAGTGAACTTAAGGGTGTGTAGAAACACAAAATACTTTTTTGTAATGACTCATCTCTGATTTGGTTTTATTTGTGCTTGGGTTTGCTTACGTACAAATCCCACAACTGCAACCCTGATTGTCAAAACACTTTAAAAGCCCTTGGGATAATCAAAGACTGAGAGCCAAGTCTTTTGTGCGGTGAAACCATTCAAGCTTCAGTGGTTATTTTGTCCACTTGAAAGAACTAGAGATCATGAAGTGGTAAACCACTCTTATATAATTCACGTCATCTCAAAATGCCCCCAAAATGCTGTTTCTTTGATTAATATGATTTCTTATTTAGATTTTTTTTCTGGAACCAGAGGTTTTCGGATTTAGCTCCCAACAGTAATTCACTGTTCACTTTCTATTTTCTGATTTTGTCTCCTGAAAAGCCTGAGATGGTATCTGCGCTTGATAAGAGCAACACTCAGGTTTATTTATAACAATTTATCTTTATTCATGTTGAAATCGTGCACAGAGTCATGGTTTTCATGTTTTACAGATCATTTCCCAGCTTTGTCGCGCAACCCATATTTGATTCACAAAACCTTACTCACAACAAAAAGGCAGACAGATCTTTACACAGTGGGGACCTTGTTGCGCAATTTTTGCTGGCAGCCTGAAGGTTTTTTTTTTTTTTCTCTCTTTTCTAGAGAAGTCATGTTTTGTTAAGGCCTGTTAGTTTTATGGCAGCCTGCATTTCTCTTTTTGTCTCCAAGTTCAATTGCATGATCACTACCAAACCAAAAGGCACACTTTGTACTCTGACTTCTACATGCTGCAATAAACTTACACACATCAAAAGCATTCATCAAAAAAATCCCCCCACCCCCCTTAAAAAAAACAGTTTTAATTCACTTTGTTTAGAAAATTATATACAAAATGTGTACTTTTAACACAAGGAACGTGTTCTGTGTTCAGTAGTGCTTTTTACAGAATAGCTGCTACAAGATATCACAGCAGACAATGGGCTACAAAAAAGTGCCCAAACAGAGAGATCCATTTGGACCATAAATCCACATCAGTGAAAATTCCATGTCCTTGCAGACAGTTGAGGAACATGTCCAAAAACTACAACATGACGATCTTCTCATGAGCCAATGTTTTTAGTCACGGGCCGCCCTCTCCAGTTGTTTGAAGAAATGTCCCTCTCTGTCTGTTGGTTCAGCTCCTGTAAGTAGTGATGGTCCTGCACGTGCATGAGACCACCAACGGAGTCCGCTATTTCATAAAGGACTGCAAGGACAGAAAGTGCTGTTCCAAAGAAATACATTTTCAGGATGGCCGCCACCATGGTTTGTGTGAGGAAGAGCTGCCTGCAAAAGGAGAAGTAAATATTCAGATTTTGATGACAGACAAACATTAATTCTACAGCAGGGTGGCCATATTTTGATTTCCCAAAAAAAGAGGACACTTTTTTTGGAAAGTCATGAAGAACTTTAATAACTTTAATAATACTGTTTGCTTAAAGAAAACTTTAACATATTTAAACGAAGCCTTCTCTGTGCGGTTAATGAATGGTGAAATAAAAAATGTCATATAGGTTTTTACAAGTCTACAAGTGCAAAAAAGGAGAGTTGGTCATCCTATTCTACAGCAGATTCAAAAAAAATGTGAAAAAAAAAATCAGGTAAAAGATTTGTAAGAAAAGTTGAGGCAAAAAAACCTAAACAAAAACATGCATTGATCTATGCATTTTTGACAAATAGCTTGTCACCAGCCTACAGATTTTTGAAGCCAAGCAGGTAGCTGAATTTTGAAACAGTTCATGTGCATTTTGATCAGTGGTTATGCCTCGATAGGGTTAGATGACTGCAGTACAAAATTCACCACAAGACACAGTAAACAAGTAAAGTGTTCTGTTTTAGAAAGAAATGATCTAGGAAGGAAGCTTGAGTCACCGGCATACATCAACAGGAAGGTAATTCGTGCTGCGTTTGCAAACTTCTGGAAGAATCAACTTTACCCTGGGGAATAATCTGAAGTCCTTACGTCTCTACACATTTTCGACGATGCAGCTGTTACTTTCAATGCGGATGTAATAGTTTCAGTTATTCACTGTGCTCAAATTTACTTAAAAGCTGCGATAAATAAAAAGTAAGGGACGACTCTGAAGGCAACAGTCAGAAAGCGAAAGACACATGGCTTTCAATGCGATAAAACGCAGACATTAAACGCTGCTTGTCGGTACTTTAACCGAAAGGCTCTTAAAGACTGGGACATGGTTTCTAATGGCACATTAACATACCAGACTATCCACCGATCTGTAAACTGTTGTTCTCTCTCGTTTCTCGAAGCTGTGCAGGCTTTGTTTCTCCACCGGTCACGACACGGCACGGCACGGCACAGATTAGCAAAGAAACCAGTTAAGTTGTTTGGTTATTTTGTCCGTTTGTTAGTTCACACGGTGTTTCTTCGTGCGAGGTGAGGAACTCTTCATCCAACCAGCTGCTCTGCCCGCAAGGTCTGCCTCTGACTCTTCCACTCGCACTCTCTGCTGTGGTATGATAGACGACGTCACGAAGGAGAGTTCTGGGTTTTCCAGGCTGTTGATTAATTTCCTGTTTTAACAGCATTCAAATCACTTTCGGTCTAATTGTTGTGTCAATAGTCAGTTAACGACTGCCACATTATCTGATAAGGATATGGGAAATTTGTAAACGATTTCTAGTGAAAAAAATGACAGTTAAGTGTGTGGACTGTGGTTAAGTTCGTTAAATCTAAATTCTTTTTTTTTCTTTTTTTTTTAAATGACCAGCAATTGTTAACTATTCTTGACTATATTGAGGTTTTGCAAAAATGTGCCATTTTGGAATCGTGACACTCGGGCTTAGAGACCAGGCAAGCCGGTTGTGAGGGAAAATGAAGATTCCACAACTAGTTTCCAGTAGTTGCTGGGAGGATTGATAAAGCTCGAGTCACGCAGCCCCACTTTCAGTGACACCCTGTCGCTAGAGAAACTGGCATCTAAATGCCTCTTGGTAATTGCCTTGGTTTTTAGCATATTGTTGAGCAAATTAAACTTGTCTACAAAATCTGTCTAGCTGTTCTCCAAGGTGTAGTTTCTGCTCTGCATCACAGTTTGATAGAGATAGATAGTAAGCTGCAAACATGAAAAACTACAGGCAGCCATGCAATCAATAGGATGTTTTTGGTTGCATTATATCTAATATTTGAACATCACTTGAGCAACGTGTGCATAATGTCAAGTGAGAAACCTTAAAAAAGGTTTTAACTTGCTAGGGAAGCCACCAGCTGCTGGGGGGAAACGTGCATTCCCAGATTTGTTGGCAGTGGTTCTTGGGGGTTGCTGGGTAAGTCGGTTGCAAAGAGTATGCAGCACCAAAAACCTCATGATTGCTTTGGTTGCTACTCTCTTTGTAGCAACTCTTTTTTTTTTTTTTAGAAGCTCTCTTTTTTACTCTCTCTTTTCTTTGACTACTTGACACGTGGTAGTAAAGGTTGGCAAAGTGCGTGCCAACTTGCCAACGTTAGGGAATATAAATTTTTCCTCAGCAACCAATGGTTGTGGACCAGTGTCTATCTAGGCCTGTGTGACAGGGACCAAATTCACTTGACCCTACACTTCCACTATGATCATCCAAAATGGCTTACAAGTTAACATCATGTGGTTAGAAGCCACACAACTGCAAAACCTCTCATTATTACTACACTTCTGTATGGCTCTAAGTACTGGATCCTACTGAATGAGGGCATGGACAAGCTCGAAATCTCACAGATAAGGTGCCTGTGCCAAATCCTGGGTGTCAGTCTGGTCAACCGCCTTAAGAACACCTGCGTCCATCAGTGCTGTTCCACCAAACCAACCACTCCAACCCCGATTCATCAAAATGAACTAAGGTTATGTGGACAGGTCTACAAAATTGAGGCTGGTTGCTTTGCCGAGAATTTGCTGCTTGAAACCCAACATGCCAGATCCTGCCTGTCTACATGCCTAAAGCGGCAATATCAGATTTTACCTTTCAGTCTTGATGCTCTAAAATCTTACAGATGCTTCTTATGATCTGCACCAGCACAAACAGCTGAAACATGTTCACACCACAGTTGACAAAGTGTGTGAACTGGCAAAAGGTTGAATGCGATGGAAGCAAATTTGCTGTGAAATCCTTGCTGTGACACGGCAAGATGCTATGTCAAGTATGTTATTGCAATAATGAAATAATGAATGAAGGAAACAGCCACTAGCTCTGTTTCTGTGTCAAATTAGTAAAGGCCTTCATGTGACTCTATTGGCTCAGTTAGTTTTAGGTCATAGTGGATAACACATGTTCGTAAAGCGAGGTGATTTTGTAATTCTGCATTATTATTAAAGGCAGAAAGGAAAACTGACCAAGGTGGACTCGTCAGCCAAGTCATTTGCCAGTAAATGTGTGGTGTGCTTGGCTTTGGAGTTAGATCCAATCCTGGCTTATCACATCCAGCTTCAAAATGCCAAAACAAGCATTGTTTTACAATAAAAACAAAAAGGGGTTAATTTGAACTTTGTTTGACCGAACCTTTAAATACTTATTCTTACAGTAATTATAGAGCACTGTATATTAAAAAATGTCATTATCACACATGTTCAGTTACAATATTTTGATACTTTATAAATTGCTCAGATTTCACCATGTGTACATTTTTTTATGACATGGAACCATTCCTCCCCATTCAGTACCTCTAGGATGTCTTGGTCAACGAGCACACAGTGCCACAACACTTTTGTTGATTTACCCTGTGTGCTTTAAGTTATTGTCTTGCTGGTAGTGGTGGGGGGATCGATCCAAATATCGACTGTATCGATACCAAGTCGGCATCGGTATCGGATCGACACTAGCCTGGTGAGGTCGATTCTTCACTTTAAGTTCCGCTCTTGTTTCCAATGCTCTGCTTTCGGCAAAGACGAAACAGCCAGGTCACCGGACTCGCCGCTCCTGTGTCAGCGCAGAGCAGGCACACTTTGCTCCCCCTCCCCCCTCTTGTGTTTAGATGTTGCGCCATCACGTGATGTGACTTAGACGCTTTGGGGGTAATTAAGTTTTTTACATATTATTTATATTTTCACAAGTCGTTGTTTTATGTTTATTATAGTTTCTCAACAGTACTTGTTTGTTTTAATTTGTTTACTGGTTTTTTGTGCACTTTTTTATTTAAGATTTTTCTGAAAAAAAAATGATAATAAAGCATTTTCTATTTAATTACAAACTTTGTCCTAATTATGTCCTGGGTTTTAACTATTTATTAATAAAAAAGGAAACATCACAAAAAACACTTAAGGTCATGAAAATGACCTTAAGTGTTTTTTTTGAAGCTACAAAAGGTTAATGACGCACGCACATTAACGTGTGGGTTAGCCAACCTGTCCTACTCTTCGGGACTTGGTGTTCTTTGTGCACCAAACTCTAAATACCTTGTGTACCTTCAAATGGAGAAAACGTTCTTATCAAGAAATTAAACATCCTAGCAAACATCACTGAGAGAGCAGTCTTTTCCTCATTGTGCAGAAGCTGATAAATTTGAACTGTGATTCAGTAATTTCACAAGATTTTCTTCACATATCATGGGGGAAAAACACCTCTATTTGATGAAAGTACTTTGAATTCACTGTCTGGTTTTACTTTTTCTTTTTTAGCTCCCTGGAGAAAAATGGGTTCCTAATACAAGCAAGTAGGCCTACACAGAAAACTGTCAAAAATATTTATGAGCTGTACTCTTCAACTCCTTAAGCAACTGTCTCCATTATAGAACAAAACCTTTTTTTTTAATCTGCCTCTTCGTGTTTCTCAGAGAGCTTTCACCTTGTCCGGACATGCTTGGCTTTTGAGCTTTTGTTGCTATACTGCTCAGGTGTCAGTTTGACTGCCAAAATGTTTTCAATACTTATTGAATTATTAGTACATCTGGAACTTTCTTAGCCTGGATATATTATAATAGGGCAAAATCAATGGGGCAATAACGCAGTAAAACTATAACTAACAACTTCTTTCAAAGGGGAAAAAAATTAAAGCCTTTTTAAAAAAAAATAAGCTTATATCTTAAAAAAAAGATTTGATTAGTGACTTTATACATGCAAATTTTATATCAAGAAGGACCACTGAATAAATGGGAATTTATATAATGCAAAATAAGTGCCCAAAAAGTGTCCAGGGGCATTGTTTTGACAAGGACTTCTTTCCAGAGAACAGTCGACATTTTAACTCTTTAAAAATAAAAAACCGTCAAACATTCAGTGCAAGTAGCATTCAGCAGTGACTAGTTGCTACAGGTTTTGGGGGATCAGATAGTAGGTTCCAAACAAGAACAAACACATTCATCATCACCATCGTGTCCTTTCTTTGCGAATGTGCCTAATGAAAAAAAAACCTCTGACATTTTCCAATGAGCCATCATGAAAATGTCATGTTCTCAGTCACAGACATTCGTCATTGTTGGTTGTTCGCAGACCGCTGTCGATGCTCCACGTCCTGCAGATGATGGTTCTGCGCGTACATGAGACCGCCACAGGAGTCCGCTATTTCATAAAGGACAGCAAGGACAGTAAGAGCCGTTCCAACAAAATACAGCTTGAGGGCCGTTAACACCATGGCTGTGGCTGCAGACGTGAAAGCAACCGATGCCTGCAGCAAGGGGAGAACGGGATTAGTTAATCTGTGTAGGGTATCAAGCGATAAATACATTTTTACAGCCCCACCAGCCATTTTTGAATTTTTTTTTAATTAAAAAATCTTTTTGTGTGTGTGTAATCTCAACTATTTCTGCTACTGTCACTTTGTCAGTTAAATCCTATCAGTTGAGCCCCGAGACCACAAAACTGAACCACAGACTGGAAGATCACGTTTATTTATTTATTTGTTTTATTTTATTATTGTTTTTACGATAAAGCACAGGGATTACAATGAAAATAAGTGGCAAATTAACCTACCAGAAGCTCGGCTGTTAGATAGCTCCTCTAGCTTCTCTCTGCAAGATGGTAGCTGTGCGACAACCACAGCAAAGAAATAGTTCATTATTTATTGCTCATTTTAATGTTCAGGTTTCTCTTATACGCCGAAATACTCTTCCTGCCCCCTGTTATAACCACTGAGCGACTGGATCGCTTCCGTGCGGCGCTGGTATTTGACGGAGAGGGACGTCACTTTGAGGAAGACAGACTTTTATACTTGTTCGTTTTCTCATTTGTTTGACACCGTTTCTGAGTAAACGTTCATTTCGACTCCTCTATTCTGATATGACCAAACAGGAAAATGTAACAACTTTAAATGACTACGGCCACTTTATTAGAAACACCTGCTCGACCGCTCGTTAATGTAAGCCTCCAATTCACCAAAACACATGCCAGCAACCAAATGCGTTTAGGCTTGTGGACATGATCAAGACCACCGGGTGAAGTTAAAATCGCGCATCAAAACTGGGCTGAAAGGCGGTAGGCAGGGTCCGAGTGATTCGGTACACTGAAAAAAAGGCCCTGTTGGATTTACTTGATTCAATAGTGGACATCGGTTGCACACAAATGTTTTGCTTTGGCAGAAACTTAAACAATTGAGTTCAATCAACACAACTTTTTCATATTCAATAAACCTGTGCATTTTGTGTTCATAAAACGCGATTGAAACATGTTAAGATGAAGTAAGTTGAGCTCTTGGAATATTTTAATCATTAACAATTTTGTCATTTTATTTCAACACTATTCAATAACTTTTACCCCAATACTACTTGGTCACTTAAATACTACATGTTCTCTTCATATTATATAATGTTCAACAAAGTCTAGATCCTGGTTACCATAAAAATTGAATGGATGTACAACAACTACCATCCTCCTATCTTTATCCTGGTTGCAGGGGGGCTGGGAAATAACCCTGAAGTGATAG
This sequence comes from Oreochromis aureus, assembly GCF_013358895.1. Classification (NCBI taxonomy): domain Eukaryota; kingdom Metazoa; phylum Chordata; class Actinopteri; order Cichliformes; family Cichlidae; genus Oreochromis; species Oreochromis aureus. Next base: position 13,472,460 of record NC_052958.1, on the reverse strand, counting down.
GTTACAAGGCAGGGTACACCCTGGACAACTCATAAGTTTATCACAAACAACCATTTGCACTTACATTGACAGGTAATTTAGAATCACCAATTAACCTAACTCTAACAACTGCATGACTTTTAACTGTGGGAAGAAACCAGAATACCCAGAGAGAAACCAGTGCAAACTAGCCGGACTGTGGATTTGAACCCAGGAACTTTTTACTGTGAAGCAACAGCACTAACCACCATGCCAACAATCTAGACTTAACAAAAGTAGGAAAGCTACACTGAAAAAAAGGGATTGGCCAACTCTTGGATTTACGTAAACATCTTGCGTGTATTTAACATAAGTGCCTCATGCTTTAAAGTTAAGTGTAACTATATAGTGTAGAAACTACATGATATGCAGAGAGGCTAGATTAAATTGTTCATATCATGTTCGAGTGAAGTAAGTCAACAACTTTCAGTCTCGTACGCTTTGGATCGTGGTTTCAGGAAGGCATCCATCTCAGTCAAATCGAAGAAATTGGGTGGTTGTTACATTAAAAAAGTCTAACTTGTAATGTAAACACAATAATATCATGTTTCTATAAACGTAATTAAATCATGAAGGATCTGTATGACATTCAACAACTTAATTTGTTCTTGTTGAGATGACATGATACAATCTAGTAAGAGTGGTTAGTTGCTGGACTCAAGAAATTCACAAGATCGCACGAGATTTCAAACTGCAGGAAAATCACTGGAGTTATAAGAGGCAGACAATTACACACACACCACGTGTATGCTATTGCTATTTATTGTGGTTTAACCTGTCAAGGACAAAAACGTACAAAAAAATTCTGCATCAAGCCTTGAAATCATAGCTTTCCTACTTTTGTTAAGTCTGGATTGGTGGCATGGTGGTTAGTGCTGTTGCTTCACAGTAAGAAGATCCTGGGTTCAAATCCACAATCTGGCTAGTTTGCACTGGTTTCTTTCTGGGTATTCTGGTTTCTTCCCACAGTTAAAAGTCATGCAGTTGTTAGAGTTAGGTTAATTGGTGATTCTAAATTACCTGTCAATGTAAGTGCAAATGGTTGTTTGTGATAGACTTATGAGGTGTCCAGGGTGTACCCTGCCTTGTAACCTATCACTTCAGGGTTATTTCCCAGCTCCCCTGCAACCAGGATAAAGATAGGAGGATGGTAGTTGTTGTACATCCATTCAATTTTTATGGTAACCAGGATCTAGACTTTGTTGAACATTACATAATATGAAGAGAACATGTAGTATTTAAGTGACCAAGTAGTATTGGGGTAAAAGTTATTGAATAGTGTTGAAATAAAATGACAAAATTGTGAAGGATTAAAATATTCCAAGAGCTCAACTTACTTCATCTAAACATGTTTCAATCGCGTTTTATGAACACAAAATGCACAGGTTTATTGAATATGAAAAAGTTGTGTTGATTGAACTCAATTGTTTAAGTTTCTGCCAAAGCAAAACATTTGTGTGCAACCGATGTCCACTATTGAATCAAGTAAATCCAACATGGCCTTTTTTTCAGTGTATGATTTCAAGGCTTGATGCAGAATTTTTTTGTACATTTTTGTCCTTGACAGGTTAAACCACAATAAATAGCAATAGCATACACGTGGTGTGTGTGTAATTGTCTGCCTCTTATAACTCCAGTGATTTTCCTGCAGTTTGACATCTCGTGCGATCTTGTGAATTTCATGAGTTCAGCAACTAACCACTCTTACTAGATTGTATCATGTCATCTCAACAAGAACAAATTAAATTGTTGGATTTCATACAGATCCTTCATGATTTAATTACGTTTATAGAAACATGATATTATTGTGTTTAAATTACAAGTTAGACTTTTTTAATGTAACAACCACCCAATTTGCTCGATTTGACTGAGATGGATGCCTTCCTGAAACCACGATCCAAAGCGTTCCAGATTGAAAGTTATTGACTTACTTCACTCGAACATGATATGAACAATTTAATCTAGCCTCTCTGCATATCATGTAGTTTCTACACTATATAGTTACACTTAACTTTAAAGCATGAGGCACTTATGTTAAATACAAGCAAGATGCTTACGTAAATCCAAGAGTTGGCCAATCCCTTTTTTTCAGTGTAGACTGTTGATCTAATGCAATTCCCCCACACAGCTGTCCCTAAAGTTTACAGAGAATGATCTGTGACAAAAATCCAGTGAGTAGCAATTCTCAGGGGGGAAAAGGAGAAGCAACAGTTACTAAAATAACCACACCTTACAACCAAAGTATGCAGAAGAGCATCTCTGAATGCACAACAGGGTCCTGCACAACACAAAAGACACAGAAGCTAGAATTTACACACCAGAACTGGACAATAGGAGACAGGAAAAACACTGCATGTTCTAATGAGTCTCGATTTTTGTTGCTACATTTTCAATGGTCAAAATTTCCAATCCAATCCAATTCAGTTTTATTTATAAAGCACTTTAAAATACCCAGCACAGGACCAAAGTGCTGCACAGAAAATAAGTTAAAAACAAAAACAGAAAAAAATAAAACAGACCTATAATAATAAAAATAAGATACAATAGCATAGAATCAACTAAAAACGACTACAATAAAACTACAACTAAAACCAACATCTCGCATGGTGTCAAAGATCGGAGTAAAGAGGTGGGTTTTCAGGCGTGATTTAAAAACAGGTAGAGAAGAAGTGTGTCTAATCTCTAAAAGGAGATCGTTCCACAGTTTGGGGGCTGCTATATCAAAAACACGATCTCCTCTAAGTTTACGCTCATTACTTTCAGGAACAGCTGATCAGCTGACCTGAGAGAGCAGGTGGGTGCATAAGGCTATAGCAGTTCAGAGATATAAGATGGGGCTAGGCCATGGAGGGCTTTAAAAGTAAACGAATTTTAAAATGAATCCTAAAAGAAATAGGCTTCAGTTCAGAGTCCACTTTGGCCCCCAGGTTTGTGACAGTTGGCTTAATATACTGGGCCATGGTATCTAAAATCACACTGGGGGTCCCATTGGGGCTACCAAAAACCAAGAATTTGGCATTGACAACATGAAAGCATGGATCCATCCTGCCTTGTTTCAATGGTTCAGGCTGCTGCTGGTGGTGTAATGGTGAGAGGGATGTTTGGCATTAAAACTGAGCATTGTTTAAAAGTCACATCCTGCCTGAGTGCTGTTGTGAGCCATGTGCATGACTTTATGACTACAGTGTGCCCAACTTCTAATTGCTGCTTCCAGCCAGACAATACACCATGACACAAAGCTCAAAACATGTCAAACTTTTTTTTGGAACATGACTATGAGTACACTGTAATCATACGGAAGTACAGCTAACAACTGCGACACTATCATATTCATATGGACCAGAATCTTTCCAGCTGAATATACTGTTATATATGAAGAATTAAGCCAAAAGGTAGTTCAACCCAGTATTAGCAAGATGTACCTAATAAAGTGGCCAGTGAGTGTATATTTGCTTAATAAACATAGCCATTTATACTTGTGGCGTTTTCTAGTCTGTTTCCAAGTATAACAAGATACTACAATTAGGATTACAATGAAAATGAGTTTATTAACCTCCCAAAGCCAAGTCATCATGTTGGTGTAAGGACAGAACCTGTGTGACTGTTAACAGTAGTGCTAATTACTGTAACTTAAATGCTAAAGTTATCTGGCTAATGCTGATGTTTAGAAAGCCTAATCTGTACTTTCCAACGTCTTGTAGGATGGTTAAAGAATGGCATGTTAGCATGCTGACATTTGGCAATTAGCTGACCCTTAAAGTGACTGTGTGTCCCACTTTATGTATGGACTGCACATATGTTCCTTGTTCTCTTGTCCAGCATATTCAGACATCCATTCTGACTTAAGCAAAACTTAAGTAAACAGCAAACATATGTTTTCACTTCTTCATTTTGTTAGGGCTCCTAGACGGTGAGGTTTTATGTCTTAGATCAACATTTGGAAATGTCAGGGAAATCATTGCTCAATCTATTTACCACACGCTCACTGAGTCACAAGATGAGAAATTATTATGGACTTGAGTAATGACTCCACTTTCAAAACGATCATTATGCACCTACTTTGAGGGACTAGTTTAGACCTGTTTATCAAGAGGTTTGTCACTTTACTCATGTTAAAACTGAGATGAGATACCAGAAAAACATATATCGAGGTCACTTTATACTTTTCACTATCTTAGCTCAGAACTTTATATGGTCTAAGCTTCCAGTTGTACTCGAGATCTAGTCACTTGAGTATGTTTACCAGTAACATATTACAGTAACTAAAACAAAGATGTACTTTCAAATAACATTGAAAATAGTTTTCCCTGTGAGTTGATGTCATAATTTCTTACTTCTTGGCAAAAGTAGAAAGGCTCAGATTGCTCATACATGCTGTTAATGAATAATTCTGGCTTCCCTTTTAAAGCCTAGACTTTTGTCTCTGAGTTCAATACAGTTTTATTTCTTTAGAGGTCAGGATGGTTTTCTTGCCAATGATTCTCAAACTTTTTCTGTCATGCTTCATTTGAGAAGCCATAAAAAGCTTATGCCTCACGTCACATAACCTTAATCAATCATTAAAAAGTTAAAACAAAGGGCAACAGTCTAGTCCATAACTAAATGGTTGTTTCCTTCATAGCTTGACTCCATAAGTAGTTTTTTTCTTCTTCTTTTTTTAACCAATGCTAAATGTATTGTGGCTCTATGACTCACTGGTGAGTTTATTCTCAATGCTGAAAGGTCAACTGTTAAAAAAAAAAAAATGAAACAATGGGAGGGAAAGAACCAGACGAGACTGTGAATTAGAAGCTATTAGTTGTTTTACGCAGAATTCATCCAACTGTATTTGGGTCATCATAAAAATTCAGGAAGTAACTATGTTGGTTAACAACGTCTTACAGCTGACTCACTTTATAACCATCACCTTTAGGATTTAATTTCTAGGATTTATGGACTGGAAGAAGATTTTGATTTCCCCGCTGCAAGAATATCGTTGAATCAACAGAAACAGATGTGTAAGAAAACACATGAAACACAGGAAGACAAACCTTGCTAAGGAAATGGTGGCATTTGATGTAATTACACATTGCACTCACTAGATGGCAGCGCTTTACAGTTAACAAAGTAATCTTGAAAGGCTTGAAGACTTAGGCACTGAATATGAGTGAGAGGTGTAATTTAACACTGTATCAACAGTCTTGTGTTACATAATAACAGGGATCTTTACTGTAAACTTCCCATAGAGGAAAAAACAGTGTTGTTACTCATAACATTAACAATATATCCATTCTATTTGGATATAAAACAGTATGTTATTGCAGTTAGTGTGTATTTATAGTACCGAGGCATCTTACTGAAGCAGCTAAATGTAATTCAGCTATTATTCATTTTATTGTTTACATTTGTGCTTTTACTTTTATGATACTGTAATAGGGTTACTGCACTTTAGCATGTCTATTTTTTTTAATATAATCTATTATATTGTAACATAATAGAGATATCAGCATGTCAGTACAGGAAAAGGTGAAGGTATGCAGTTATTAACAATGGCACCACATTTCATTTAGTCAAGTCGAGGTTCTGCATTTGTTTGAGTTTGCGGAAGTTTGCATATTAACCCTCCCTTAGGTTTACTTTTACTTACATGTACTTATATTTTTGATTATTGATTTTACATTTAAGCTTTTATCTTCTTTTTAAAGATAATTTGATACATTTTTTTCGTAGTTTTTGTATTTAAATGTATTTTGCCAACCTGTGGTGTCTGGTGAAAGCACAGTGTTTTCCCTCATTTACCTTCCACTTGGGTCTCATTTGTCTTTATTGTCACTTCTGTTTTGTACATTTTAGCATTTTTATTTTCTTCTTTTAGTCAGTTATTGCAACTGCTTTGTTCTTTTTCCTACTGGGCAAAATAAAAGTCCACTTTTATGTCTTATTGCTTGATTCCTAACATATGGAGCAACAGTAAAAGAAGATAATAAACCTGAACATTTGTCTTTATACTTCACTGGGTAAGTACAGTAACTGATCAGGTGATCTCAGGACTTAAAATAAATAAATAGATTAAAAACTTCACCTCTATCACTGCATTCCCCTAATTTGTAACCGTTTTACTTTATAAAGCATGCACCAGAGTCAATAAAAGCATTATGCAAATACACACAATTTTTATTCATGCTTAAAATCTGTGTATTTCTTCATTATTGTGGATTTTGCCACATGTTGTCTACACTTACATTGTGTTAACTTGCTGACATTTTCTGAGATTTATGTTTTGAGATTTAAATATGAAACATTACAATAAAATCACAGGATATAGGCTCACTGAAGCAATTAAACACCTTACAAAATGCCTCAGTAGTACTCTGTCTGTGCTGCATGAGCTGTTCATTTGTCAGCTCTGAGACAAATTTTGGATTTCATGAAAATAACCTTACTCCATGCCTCTTTGAAACGGTACATATAACAATTTCATATTATCTCTGACCACTTACAGTATATTTATATAAGATTCATTTTACTCTAATTACTGTAAAACAAAACTAATAGAATGAAGAAATGGTGAAACTGTGATTCACTTAAGATAAAATAACATTTTGATGGATATTATATTTATCTTTTCAGAACATGTAAAGTAGACAGGAACATTAATTTTAGTTTCTTCTAACTGAAATGAATTCAGGTCATCTGAGAGAATATGTCATCCGCAGAGACTCACACATACACACTTAGCCTTACAAGGAGCGCTCTTTTGTTACTCACGTGTTAAATCTTATGACTCTGATTTATCACAGCTAGTCAATGACTAACCACACTGTTCACATGATGTCCATTACAATAAATGTAATCAAATTATGAGGGACAAATTAAGGGCATGCACATGTGAAATTAAGAGTGTGATCCTTCTAGTTCTCCTGCATGTGACACTAACCCTTTAATGCCAGATTAGATAACTTTCAGGCACTACAGCAGCAATGGGCTACACTCAAAGACGGAAGCGGGATCAATGCACAAATTCATTCGGATTAGAAACCAGTATATATTTAACATATGTTATAAAAGTAAATTTGTTGAACTTTTATATATCATTTTGGGGGTAGCTGAGGGGAAAAGCATGTGGATGTGTACCATGTGTTAAAAATGAGTGTGAATTGTAAACGGAGGGGGAACTTAGAGAACATGCTAAGAGGATTTTCCATCTTAACGTCTCAGCAACTATTACAAACAGACAGCCACCTGGAGGTGATCCTTTGAGGAGACTACCTGCATATGTGTGTTTGTCCCAGGTACCAGTCACGCTGAGTGGACCTCAAACTGTTTATACAGTTACATTATAGAGTACACAGACATAAAGAGGACAGACGAGACCAAAGTGGAGATGTCTGACCGTATTGTACAGTGGCCATGTCCAAAACCAACAACAAGACCTGGACACCTTTCAGTCTTTGAGTCGACTATGAACTTCTCTGTAAAGTATTCTATAGTCAAATTTAGGCCATTTAGTTTTAGGCTAAAATGTAACCAGAATTGAAACATGCAGCAGAACAATGATCTCAAGCACAGTAGGCAACCTACAGAATAGCTGAAAAAGAGAAGAATCATCATGTTGCAGTCAAAGTCCAGATCTCAACCTGATTGAAATGCTGTGGCGGGACCTCAAGAAAGCTGTATGTAAATGAATGCCAACAAACCTCAATCAACTGAAGCAACACGGGCTAAATAGAATCCTGTGAAAATGCTTTTTATCGCCATCTGTGACACGTTTATCCACCTATTTTAGGGGGTTTGAGTTGAGCAGTCGAAGTCCACCTAAGATAAAAATCACACAGTTTAAAGTGGTCATGTCAGGATAAGGTTAGGTCTAGGAAAGAAGTGGTTATGTTATTGTTATTGGTATGTTTATTTTTTCCTTGAAGTCAAGGATAAAACAGCTTTATAAAAGTTTCACTGAATACACAACAACATTTAGACTGGTGATGCTAAATGTATTTGAGATTTGCCCTTTGCTTTGCGATAAACATTCAATTTGACATGACAAGACAAACATAATGGACTTGCAGCTATGTGGGATTATGACTTGAAAGTGAAATTCAGAGCAATTATGTAACACTTAAACTTTTGCAATAAATGCTCTGCAGTGTTAAAGTACAAATACAAGTTGTTTCCAATTGCTGGTCTGACCTCGGCCTTTGAGTAGTAAGAAGAATGATCACACCCAAGCTGTTTTTATACAGACTGATATCTCTGGAATGCAAACTATTACCTTCTGTGAGGTCGTCACAAAGCTGGAGAAGCTGTAAAAATCATACCCTTCCAGCACGAAGAGCTAAATGCAAGTTTAAGCTGCCTGCCAAATATTTCCATAAATGTTGCTTCGTGTTTGTGGTTTTTGCAGAATGTGTTGCTCTCTTTGCAGAGCACCTTCACTCTAGCTGTTCCGACTAATTCTGAAATCCTCTTTGTGAACGTGACGTGCTGATAGAAAGCAGGATTAACCCATGCGTAGAGAGCGGGCAAGACATAAAGAGAGCTCCATGAAGTACTCAGCAGGACAGTGCCACTCACTCCACTCAACCTGTATTCAACGCTCGGGGCAATGACTGCTTTATCCTACACATGAGTACAATATGGGGCTGTTGCCATTCTCTTCCATCATTTCCACTCCCCTCCTCTCTCATGACTGAAAACCTCCACTAAGATTTCCAAGACATGAGCACAACAGCCTCACCAAAACAAAGTGCAGTTCCTGGCATTTCCACAGCAACACCCTCTCACTGGGAGAATCTCCAAGGTGACGCCCTCTATTGACACGCCTAGAGGTGGCTGGAGCCTTTTTCGTAGGCAGGTGCATCCTGTTGACAGACAGATGGTGTAGCCTGAGAAGGGTTTTTCTGTTATCTCTGTGGGAATACTTATGTGTAGCTTCATAACCTGGCTGGAGAGCAGCATCAGAGTAAACAGAGCAGATAAAGTGGAATTCAAATTAGATTATTAAGAAACAAATGAAGAATTTGCATTTGGAAGTCACTAACTTTTACTGAACATGGGTGAAGAAATTGAGGGTTTAAAGAAAGCAATCTTCTCTGTTTTGGCCTGCATGTTGCTTTCAGCTCTTGGATATCTTCTCTGGTATCCTTAAGTTGAATTTCAATGCAAGGATCTGTTGTTCCAAGTCTGATCTTGGACAAATAATGGAGGGGTTTGGGCATGAGCACTTTCGAGAAGGAGAGAACGAGAGCCAGCAGGCGGACTATCGAAGATTTGTAGGGGACACTCAGCGCTCATGTACCAATGTTTTATCCCGGGAATTAGAACGTTACGTCCGGCAAAGCTCACACGGTCACGAAACTGCAGCTCAGCGATACAATGCCACACGGATCCAGGCTGGTTTAGGCCCAGAGAGGTAGGTTACTGGGATAGAATATGAAAAAAGAAACACCTTCAGGTATCAAACAAACAGTATTTTGATTCAAATACAGCTGGTTTTTACCTTTAAAAAAAGATTACTTTGTAATAACGTTTATAATGCTCTTGTTATTGCAAATTTCTCAGCTGCAAGAGAAAATTTATGTCTTGCTAATAGTTACTACTCTTGGTGATGTGCGCTCAGCTCACTCTTACCAGCTGCACCTTTGCAAGATTACTTCATGTAAATTACCTTTGTGAACCTGGGTCAGTTTACATGTCCACACACACACTTTGCAAATGTACTTGAGGCTACATCATGCTTTGAATGATGTGCTTCATTCTTAGTAGTTTGAAGCCCATGCAGACAATAACACTGAGTTTATGGGCAGGCTCTAATACAACAAAAATGGCTCGTCATACGTTGTCAGGTGCTATTTTTAACCTGGTCCTTCTGCCCCTTGTACTCACCCACACACTCACAATTCTTTGATGCACCGTCAAGGCAGGAGTGAGCAGCATGCTGCAGGGAGGATAAACAAGGCTAAAGCAAGCGCTTAGAATAGCTACAGTGCATAAAGGAACCACTGACCCATATCTGCAATGACCCACATTTAATTTGACACACAACACAGAGAGGGAAACGGATCCCCCCTGAGTCACCTTTGCAAACATATCTAGCAACTCTCACCTTGGATCAACACAGAGCAAAGAAGGACTGTGGATTTAAGGGCATAAAGTGTGATTCTGAATATTGTCTAATGATAATATTGGTCTCAAATATTATGTGGATCAGAAACAACTCTTTACAGTGGTGCTTTAAACTTTGTCATCCTTTTTCTATGATTCTGCAAAAGTACAATGCTCACAAAGGGAATGGTTTTGCAGAAAGTGGCGAAAGACTGTGTCCTGCTCATCCCTCATGGCTGATTTTTCTCAATTATTTCTTTTTGTTAGTGTCATTGTCAGTGCTGGTAGTAGTACTTGCCACCCCTTCAGGCTACACAGGTCCTCCGGGATGCCACATCCATGCGTTCTGTCACAAGAAGGTTTGATTTGTCTCCCAGCACAGTCTCAAGAGTGTGAAAGAGATATTGGGATATGGGCTGTTACACAAGAAGGGCTGGACAGGGCCATCTGCTTCTTTGTGTGAGGAGGAACAGAAGGAGCACTATCAGAGCTGCACAGTGATGGGGTGTGAGCACAGGTGCCACTAAAGGACATCAGGACCTTATGGCATGCTCATATATGTCTGTCTCTGACAGTTTGGTCAGAAAAAATGTATGAGTACCTTTCTGGAGGCTCTTGCTTTGTTCCTCCTCGCACAAAGCAACAGACAGAGTTCAAGCCGTTTTGCGGCCCGGACCAGCTCTCCTTGTGCGATGGATCAACTCCTTGCAAGGCAAACATTCTTGTGACAGCATGTACGGGCTCCACTTACCATTTCATGCTATTAGTACTGATGACAGAGATACGGGTAAAAAGCAAAACTAAAAAGAAATAAGTAAGGAGGGATAAGCAGAGAGCAATGCTCTGTGGAAATTCACCTGCAAAACCACTCTGTTTTTGAGGGTTGCCTCTCCAGTGTACCTGTGACATTCACTTGCACCAAAGCAGATGAAATTCACTATGGTTTATGCTGATATCCCAGAATATCAACTAACTTTATGTTACAGTGTGAAACCAATAATGCAAATCTAGAGTAAAGTGTTTTCTGTCAATATGACAATATGGTGTGATGGATCAGAATGGGAAGAGTCCACCATCGGGAGAGCACTGAACAACAATAGTGTGTATGGCAGGGCTTCAAAGAGAAAGTAACTGCCCTCTAAAACAAACACTGCAGTTTGCAAAAGATGACATGGACAAGCCACGTGGCTATCAGAGTAATGCTGTGTGAATGGATGAGCTCTGCATGTTGTCATAGATGGAACAAAGAACGTAAAGGCATCTGAACTGAATCTTCAACCCGGTGTTCTAAAAAAAACACTCAGATAGGAAAGAAGGTAATTTTATGGAACAGACAAGCCAAAATCCTTATCTCAAGTCAACAGAAATGCTTAGGGTGGGACCCAAAGCGAGCCAGTTAAGGCAACTCCAAACATCTCAGAGCTGAAGCTGTTCTATTCATGTGGAGACTAATCAACAGTTAGTTGCAAACATTTGGTTGTAGCTATTGTTTCACAAGCAAGTCACGTGTAAGAAATTTTCCTTTTAGTGCCCATTAGGCTTTTTTCATCTAGTTTGATGAAGGTTTAGGTCACATTTGCACAGAAATAAAGACATTTTTACAGGCTTCACAAAATCTGTAAGAAATGCTGTTAGCAAACATGCTGTTATGTTACATGGACATTTGTGTTGAATGCACAAGTTTAAAGTGAACAAAGCATTAACTTGTGACACAGTTCAGCCACCCTGTTATTGGTAATTAGCCACTTATTTGGCTGTCAGGTGCATAAATGAACAACTCAGCCTGTTTCCTGAAAGTCTGATTTATATCCAATAATAAACTGGAACATACTTGACGTAGGTGAAATCATCCATGTGCAAAACCCTTTTTGACTGTGCCAGACCTGCTTTGGGTTATTGTTAAAGTGCTTCATTCTTTCCTTTCAGAGAATACAAGACAACCAGCATCATATATATAACTGGATGAAAGTGATTCCATGCCAAACATTTATGCTCCTGGTGGCTCTCTGGCAATACATTTCTTAACAAATTGTCAAGAAGTGTATGGATGCATACACTGTATGGAGCAGTTTGATGTTCCATATAATTTCAGTTCAGTATAACTGGGTGTGTACTGAACAGTTTTAGGGACTATTTGACATTAGCTTTAATTAGGTTAGCGTTCTGCATTTCTTGTTTCTTAAAATAGACATCCCATACTAGTTGAACCTGCTTGCCTTGTTAGAAATCAGAACACCTATAGATATGTCTCCTACTAGTATCTAGTAGGAAGCTGTTTTCTATGATTACTTTTAAAGACTATGTCACATAGAGTAAGGTATTAGAAAAGACTGAATTTTGTCAGCGGTAGAATTTTGCATTCTTAATAAAAATTTTTAAGTAAAAATAAAAGATCAAATCATTTGTTCAAAAAAGGTCCTTTCCTTAAGTCAGCATAGCCAGCCCGAGTTACAGTGTGTTAAAGTATATACAGTTTATTTGTAAGCTTCCTTCAAATGTTATGTGAATGAAATGTGGTTAGTGCTGGCCTTTCATTGCACTTAATCTTGTTAAGAACCTTTACATGTGACCAAAATTTAAATTCAAGGCAATGTTTCAGTAGGTTAAGGACATTAAGCCTTAAAAGTCTCATCTGTATTTCAACCTGATATGAAAGAACTGTCTATAGCCACCAGATTTTCACTTTCACTTTGTTATTTATAGTTGGTTTACACAGCTTTGTGTATGTATGTGTATACATGTGTAATGTATATATAGACACGTGTGTGTGTGTGTGTGTAGGTGTGTGTGTGTGTGTGTGTGTTTTACATTGCTGTGCTTGAGAGCCACCATCTACCGGAACCAAATTCCTTGTATTTGTCTGCACATATACTTGGCCAATAAACACGATTCTGATTCTGATTCTGATTAAAGTTCATACTCATGCACTATGTAGGATCAATCGCCATTCAGGCTTCTCTGCCTTATTCTACCAAGCGTTGAATTTACACCAATATAACCTATATTTAGTAGTAACACATGAGGATGATTTACACATACATTTACACATTAGTGATTTCACCAACCAATACAAAAAAGGGGCCATTTTTAAGCGAAAGAAAAACTGCCAGTGTTTAAAGCTGAATATAAAGACTGCATGGTTATAACTGTGATTTGTCACTATGCTGTGGGCAGGCTGACAAAATGTTAGTGATAAAACTAGTCTGGCTGCATTTCCGTGTAGTAAACGTTTCACCTTAGCCCGTGTTGCTACTTTGATTCCAGTTATTGGTCCTGATTTCAGGGTCGCAGGAAGCACAGGGTTAAACTCGCCTGAAGGGGAGAGGGGATGTGACGCTGCTGCTAATATATAACACCAACACGCACTGTCTGAAGACAGCGACAGGCAATCACTTCTTGACTGGCTTCACCGCTGACGTTTACATCTTAGAGCCACAAAAGACTGCTGTTTTTTTTTTTTGGCTTAAAAAAAAAAAATCCAGTTTGTCTTTCGAGGTAACGGGAACAAACTGCTTTCTCTTTTAATTGCTCTCAGTCTACAGCTGGAAAGTTGCCTCCTTTTTGGCCAGCGTGGGCATCCGCTCAATGAGGTAGCTAGCTAACCGTACTCAGCAAAAGATGTTGAGAGTTTACCATAGCAGACAAGATGCGTAGTTTAACTTGCTTTCGCTTACCGGTTTAAAGATATAAGAAGCTTGTTTTAGAGTGTCGGGAGCCTTGTTTTTTTTTCCCCACAAGCGAAGCTAAAATAACAGAATAGCTAATGCTAAATGCTAACGGTTTCTCCCACATGTCTGCACGTATAGTCCAACGTATAACCAGGATGCAGCTCGTGAAAACTTTGGGATGTTTGTTTTTCGGTTTTTTTTCTTTTTGTTTTTTTAATAACTGTTTTATTGTTAAGTGAGCAGGATGTTTATTTTTTTTCGTGCAGGCATGACTCTTAATGGGGCAATATTAATATCCACGAGAGTATCCAAAACTGAATCTGTGACGCTATTGGGAAAACATCATTATTTGTGTCAAACATTATTTGTGTCAAACATTAACGACTGATTGACTTGGCCAGCTTATCAGTTAATTTATTACTTATAATTACCTCTTAGTGTTTAGTACAAGTGCAAGCTGGTTGTTAAAACACTCGTGGTGATAAGGCTTTCAGTCCTACGTATAGCTGGTAATGGTTTACTATTACTTTAGGCTAATAGCTTGACTCGATAGACTGACTTCATTGAGTGATTATGTATTTTTGAACAGTTAAATTATAACGGTGTTATTCACATAATTTTAATATCAGTAGTAGCAATGAACTTGGTTCAAGTGGAAGTAAACAAACTAAACTTTACGTTTCTGGAAATGCTAGATACGGTCTTGCAACCTTTATGCAGCCACATGTTTTAGGAAGATGCAACATATGCCACTGAACGCAGCACCAAACTCGCTCAAAAAGTCTTATGAAATATCACCGATCGCCTGATATACCAGGGGGTTTATTCCATATAAAATGGATCAAAATATTTACCAAGTATTAGAATGCGTTTTTTTTTTTAATTCGACGTGGTTTAAACACTCAAACGCCAACCTTGGGAGTAAGGTTCACCTGTTAGCTAACGTTTGCTAACTCTTAATGAGTACTGATTTGAAACCCAAGGTAATTCATAAGCATGTGAGCGATGTGCAGCGGGTGGTCTGTTGCTAAAATGAAATAACCCGTTATAGCTTCTGGAAAATGAGAGATGTGGGGGTCCTCGATAGCATGGATAAGGTTACACGGATGATGCGTAGTCGCATCTCTGTATAAACAAAGGCAGGTCTGACTGCCATGTTTTTGCTAACTCCCGGCGTGCAGCGTAAGCAGCTAATGTTTGCTAGCAACTGATAATGCAATGTGGGTCACTAGGGGAGTAAACGTTATCGCGCAAGTGTAGATGACACGGCGTTTTGAGGTTACTGTGTTCTTCTGACATTTAATCCATATCTTTTAACTCCACTGTTTTGCATTTAATTCCTTAAAAATCGAAAGCATGCATGATTAGCTAATATGGAATGGTGCCGTTATATGTTAGTGGGTCACCCGGCCATGTTTTCCTTCACACGCGATGGTGTGGGGAGTAGTGCACCGTTATCTGCCTCGTGTGCGGTTTGTTTGGCATTAGATTAGTTATTTAATAATAACGTGTTTAATATTTGTATTACACGTCTCCCTTCAGCAGAGACTCGATTTTTATTTTAGTTTTTAATTTAGTGAGTTGTGGCAAAGCTGTGGTATTTACCCGTAGAAGTGTTGTGGGTTTCCGAGTGTCCCCTGTTTTGGGTTTAAAAGGTTATATCATATTAAGTACCACCAGCAAGGCTGGAAGTTTAGTAAAGGATTATTTATGGGGGAAGCACCTGTCACGCAGGCGCACTGACCCCTGGCTGGCGGGGGATGTTGATGTTGCCATGGTTATACCTTCCTGTGAGAAGGTCACCCACCAAAGCCCGGCTGCACAGTGGCTGTGCAGTCTTCCTGCAGAGCGTCATTACACTGTCTGTAGATGAACACCCTGATGTTGAGTGTTGGCGTTAAAACAGCTGATTGGAGTGGCTTTGTTTTGGTCATTTGACAGCATGGCAGATTACCTAATAAGTGGTGGCACAGGCTACATTCCTGATGATGGGCTCTCGGCACAGCAGCTCTTCTCCACTGGAGGTGGTCTAACATACAAGTAAGTTTCCCTTCATTGCAAAGTTTTTGTTTCATTTGTTTTTCTTGAAAATGTTTTCATTAATTTCAAAGTAAGGTTTCCTCATTTAAAAAAAGAAAAAAAAAAAACTTTTGCGAAGTGGTGGGTGGAGTGTAAGCACCAGTGCTTTGTAATGGCCAACACGTTTTGAACCGGCAGATCTGACCAACAGTGTGTTGTCTCCGATGGTCAAACGGCTGAAGAGCTATGCTCTAAAGGAGATGGGTTGACTTACAAGTGAGTAAAAGAAAAAAAACAGTCACCTTCAAACTGAAAATCCTTGATCTATCTAAATAGCGAATTCATAAAGGAGAAGCAAATAGTCCTTCTACAGCAACTTTATTTTGACTGCAACAAACTATATCAAAAATCCCATGTACCGCGGTGCATGAAGGCAGATGGTAGATATAGGGCTTTGTGAAATTCTTAACTTGATTTGGGTCATGGGAATGAAAATTGCTTTCAGGGGACATGGCTGCTTTATTAACTTTAACTAATCATCAAAGTGTGTGACCTGTCCTGTAAATGCAGAAAGCATGACGGAGCAGCTTGTGCTCTTTAGCATGAATACTTCTGATAAAAGCGCTCATTAAGCACTCATTTCTGACCTCTTGCAATTCTTGCACTCCTCTGCTTGGCATTCTGATGACATGCTGTATAGACATGCTCATGCTGCATTTTGTGTAGAATTATTTTCCTTCATTAACTCTTGTAAATAGCCTTTTATTTTCATAGCCATAAATGAACAAAGCAAGCTGTAGTGGTTGTTTGGCACTTATAAACAACCAATTTAATCTTGCCTGCATTCATAAGTTCCCTATAGTGCTGTGCTTTATTTTTTTATGTATATATTTTTATTTATATATTTGTTCTTAGAATTGGTGCTTAATCAATGCTTAAGGTGTTATATCATTAGGACCATTAGATGTTGTGTCGTTGGAAGGCTTTATCAGCGGAACATCTTAGAACTCTTTGCTCTAACCATGCCAGTTTTGCTTTGTAGAATCTGAGTAAAAATTATTATGGTGCATTTTAAGCAGGAGCGTCACGTGTGGAGGGAAAGGTTGCAAACGTGACTGCCTGAATCGATATCATGTGAATTTTAGGGGTAATTGATAAGAATGAAATTCAGATCAGTCTCTCAACCTCCTAATTAACGCAATGCAGATAGCTGACTCAGCATATATATATAGTCTGCCTTAATATTTTTTGATCTGAATGAAAAAAATATTTGATTACAAACTATTTTCTTTTCTTGGAGGAAGTAGTCACACAGGGAAACTGATACACAGATGCAGGAAGACAGAATCAGATTTCTGTGAGTGGCAGCTTCCTGCTATGCCAGATGCAGCAACCTTGTTCTGAATATGATGTGTCAACATTTTGCCCCAGTCAAGTCTACTTTCACACCTTTTCTTCCTGTAATGGCCCTCAAAGTATCGTTGCACGACTGCCTGTATATCGACTGTCCGTTAAAGGCGGTGTTAAGAGCACACAAAAGAGAGTTTTAGATGCTGACGCTGTTCAGTACATCTACAGGTTCCTTCCTGTACATGTCTCTGTTCTAATGCAGCTTTCTGACATAAACAGGGTGTTTACTGTGGTTGCATATGAGGTCACTGCCATCCACACAAAGCTGCAGGCTTTAATTAACCCGTTTAATTCAAGCTATATAAATAAATGTGTGAACTTTTGAGACTTGGAGCCGAGTGTACACTTTCAAAATTGTTTTAAATGTTAAAGCTGGTAAGCGGAACTTGCATGGAAGCGTTCTCCTTGAACCTGATAATGGCGTAGGGTAAAACTTAGCCAAAGTTACCTCAGGCTAAGGGCGGAAATATTTTAAGCATGACATGATCTTTAAATAGTAATGAAATGTTTCTTTGGTAGCCAGTTTTAATAAAGGGAGGTGACTCGGATACAGAGATCTAACCTGTACCAATTCACTTAAATAATAGTTAATAATAGTATTTTAGGATGTGGGTACATAGTTCTGTACCAACCTTGATACCTCCAGAGCTTCGTTTCTGTGCTTTGTCTTTCAAAATCAGTTTGTTTTACCCTCAACCAAGCTCTGAAATCTAACTAAACCCCGCCCAAAAAATAATAATAATACAATGCAGCTAAAACCTGTGACAATACACAAAACTAATAACTTCAGTGCCAGCAAAAAAGCTGGCAGGTGAAGGCCAGTTGTGGCCTTTGGTTTTACTTTGAAATCATTAGCATGGTAGATTTGTCTACATTTAACATTCAAATGAAACCTGTGAGATATGGCCGAGCCAGTGTTTTCTTTAGGAGTCAAAGCCAACACGGCAATTGGGTTACTGCTGACCCCAAGTCAGCAGTAACCAGACAGTATAGTCTGTGTGCTGCAGCTGCGGTTTGTGGCTTGTGCTAAATGACAGCAGATGTTCCTTGGACTTTTTGCTTGTCCCGTTTTGCGCTTTAAAGTGAGGGTAGGCAAAGCCTTCTACCAGATTTCTCAACTCCTGTTCTCATTTAGACCCGCTTTACATGTTTGTGTACTGTTACCTCATAGTTTCCTCCAACATTCACTAGATGCATAAAGCTTCACTTATTCTTCCTTATTTCCATTTGTCCCCTGCTTTTTTTTCCCTTCTCTCTTCCATAAACGTCTCGAAAAACCCACAAAATACATACAGACTCAAGCTGAAAAATAAACACATCATTCCCACGTCTGGCGCTCGCTGCTTCACTCATCTTTCTGCCTCTTATTGTGTTTATACAGGCCAGGAGCTGAAAAGAGGTCAACTGTAGCTTTTTACCAAGTAGAGGACGCACCCAGCTGCACTTAGTGTCTGTACTCAGCCACAATGCCACTTTGTAATTTTCTGGAAACCACGATGAGGTGCAAGAGCGTCCAAAAATGGGTTGTTGTCCTTGCTTAAAATATTACACAGAAGGAGAGGAGTGACTCTGAAGGACTCTGACTTAAAAAAATACTCAGATTATCACAAGGCCTTGATCACAATCAGAAGTCTATTCACATTCTTTGCTGATCTAAATAGTTCTGTTATCACTACAGTTTACTTTAACCTTTTTTCCCCATTTTTGATCTGTAGTACTTTTATTTGTTTGTTCAGTACACCCCGTTTGCTTTGAGATACTCCTCAAAGTTGTGAAATCCTTTAATTCATCTGGTTTTCTTAGGCATGCCATTGCAAGCTTTCACTGAAACATGTAGAACACCATCTCCTGGAATATTTCTGAAGTGTTTTTGGAGTTTTACACCTCACAATACTGCTAAACTGCTGCTATTAGCCCCTTACTTTGCATTTTGCTTATGTCTTTCAGCGATTTCCTGATTTTACCTGGCTTCATCGACTTTACCTCTGACGAAGTGGTGAGTAGCGTACACATGTAAACGAGGAATCCGAGTCATATTTTTTGCCCTTTTAAAACAGTCTGCATCAATTGGTCTCTTCCTGCTTTGCTATTTTTTCCCCTCGATGTGGTCACCCACTGGCTGCTCTCTTACCCTCGTGTTCACATTTGTGTCCAGTTAGTTGCTCATCTTGCAGCAGGCAAAAGGGGAGTTAATCTCAGGGCTTTACGGGAAATCTCTCTCCTCTGCTTTGTCTATCTGAAGGGTTTAATTTAGTTTTAATCTCTTTCTGTTTCCTTAAGACTTAGAGTGCTTTCTTTACTATGGGACATATTTGCCTGGCTGCCATTTTATGTTCTAGTTGTTTTCTCCACAGTCTTGGTCTGCCCTAGTTTTTCTCAGGATAGTGAACCTATTCATGCTTAAATAACACAAATGCTTTCACAACCTTGAATAGTAAATAAGTCTAAATACTTTGAGGGATAGAAGCATGAAGTAGTGCTGTGTGTGTGTAGGGTGGTGGTGTTTTGGGACATTGTTTGCAGTCGTGGCCTTCCTCACATGCTTTAATACCTCACAGTAGAATTTAGCAGGTTGGTGCAGTTGTGTTCTCTGGCAAAGTGGCGTTAGGCATTTTCTCTGGCCTTCACCATGAACCTCTAAAAAAAACCTGCAAGCACCCGCCATAGTTTGTCTACATCAGATAGTGTTGAGCCACTTTCTTGGTTTCCCATGTTAGTGGAATGTTATTATTTTCACTTTCAGTGGACTGAAACAAAATAGGCTGGTTGTTTTGAGAATCGGCGATAAGTAAAAGTAAACCTGGTCGTTAGACACTGTAGTGTGGCTCATCCCTGTGTTTTTTCCAGACAGTGTCATGTTTCTCTCCCTGGTAGAAACAACAGTTGCTACGTACAGTATGTTACGTCAGTGTTTTTTGTTTTTAATTTGGAGGCATTTCATATCTAATATGAACTAAATCTAAAGCTTAAAACATTTTTTTAAACTTAACATTGGCTCCATTGTTCTCCCATTTTTATAAAAGTTTGCTTGTATTAACCTTGTTGTGTCCTTCTGGTGTCTGATCTGAAAGAATATTTACAGTGAAGTCCTACATGGCTATCTAGTTCATTCTGCCCCCTGGTGGACCACGTGCAAAATATCCAATCCCCTATTTCTTGTCTTTCAGGACCTAACATCAGCACTGACCAGGAAGATTACGTTGAAAACCCCTCTCATTTCCTCCCCCATGGACACTGTGACAGAGTCGGCCATGGCAATAGCTATGGCGGTAAGAAACTAGCATCTTAAG
Organism: Oreochromis aureus; assembly: GCF_013358895.1. Lineage (NCBI taxonomy): Eukaryota > Metazoa > Chordata > Actinopteri > Cichliformes > Cichlidae > Oreochromis > Oreochromis aureus. The sequence goes on along the minus strand of NC_052958.1, from coordinate 13,451,975 downwards.
GACACAGTTTTTTTTCTGTAACTGTTTAATTGAAAAGCACACATCTCATTCTTTTTTTTTTTTTTTTTTTAAAAATTTGGTAGCTAATGGGAGGCATTGGCATTATTCACCACAACTGCACACCAGAATTCCAAGCCAACGAGGTCCGCAAGGTCAAGGTAAACTGTGACTGTGTACAAATATTTATACACATTAAAGGGTGCTAACCTTTACCTCAACCAATATAATTCAGCTGTCGTGTGAGCCATGCTCTTGACTTTTCTTGTTATTTTGTCCCTATATAGGCTATGGTAATGGTGTCACGTGTGTGTTATTTTTTAGTGTGTGTGTTACTTACTGTTTTTCTGCTGCTTCTGCTCACAACAATTTTTTTGTGTGGTGTGTTTTGGCTTTTGCTGTTTTTTGCCGCATTACAGATGTACAGTGGAAAGTAATTGTTTTGGTTTCTGTTGGCTTCCAGAGGTTCGAACAGGGTTTTATTACAGACCCAGTTGTTATGAGTCCACGCCACACAGTCGGGGATGTGTTTGAGGCCAAAGTTAGACATGGTTTCTCTGGTATTCCTGTGACAGAGACAGGAAAAATGGGCAGCAAACTGGTGGGTATTGTCACCTCCAGAGATATCGACTTCCTCTCTGAGAAAGACCATGGCAAGCCTTTGGAGGAGGTGTGTATTCTTGTAGCTTTTAAGAGACTCTGTCATTTATAAAAACTTGGCTTTACTCACTTGATTATTTTTACACTGACCCTGTCTTCTCTCAGGCTATGACTAAGAGGGAGGAGTTGGTAGTGGCTCCTGCTGGTGTTACACTAAAAGAAGCCAATGATATTCTGCAGCGCAGCAAAAAAGGTGAATTAAAGAAAAAGTATTTGTGTAATAGATGTTGGACTTCTTTCTGGTTATCATATTTTAATAGCTCGACTTTAACTTTCTGTGTAACCAGGCAAGCTTCCCATTGTAAATGATAACGATGAACTAGTGGCCATTATTGCCAGAACGGATCTAAAGAAGAACCGGGAGTACCCCCTCGCCTCCAAAGACTCACGCAAACAGCTTCTCTGTGGTGCTGCTATCGGGACCAGGGAGGACGACAAATACAGACTGGACCTGCTGGTGCAAGCTGGAGTTGATGTCGTTGTACTGGTTGGTGCTTTTTAAAAAGTTAGATTGTGGTTGGTGCATTAATAATGATCGGTCACATAGTTGGATGTATTGTAGAAGATTCATTTTAAATTTTAGAGCAGCTTGTATCTAAATGGCGGCCACTGTCACATGGCTAAGGGATGTTCATATATTTTTGGTAGTGTGCTGCTTCATGCACTCACTCATTTTTGAAAAAAATAAATGAAACCACTTCTTAGTGGGGATTTTAAATGATGTAGTCAGAATTAAGACAACTTAATTCGTTAACAGGCATTGAGACTCGACCACGTGACATGACCCGGTCCTGCAAGAAACGTTTTTGTGTAATTTTCTCATCAAGTAAATTTCTGAAAGAAATTAAGAAATATTTAAGATTATATTTTATTAGTTTTAATAGTTTTGAAAATGATTTTAAGTTTTTTTTTAATGTTTTTACATATTTTAGAATTGATAAACAAACCGTACTATAAACAGCGCAATAAGACATCTGAATAATTAGCCTTGAAAAGAAAAAAAAAAAACTATTGTAGTAAACTTGAAAAACTGATTTGTTAGTAAGAGGTACTAACATTAAGAAAGTATTAAAACAGGGCACTTACATTGAAAGGAATTGAACTGGTCATTGTCTGCATTTTAAAACTGACACTACAGTGTGCTAAACAGAAACTGAGATTTAGTATGAGATGCAATGAGATTATGGGGTTTTATTTTAACGTTGACATCAATTTTAAAATGCTAAGGGTCAAAATAAGCCTGTTGGTGACTCTAGTATTAAATGGTGACAGGATACGAAACCTGTAACACATTCTGGTTTCACTGAAGAGCCTAGCGGTGTGGCTGTTGCTAATATTGGCCATATAATGGCCGATCTCGAAAAAGAGTACAGGCACTAATCATGCATGATGAGAAACTGTCAGATTCTGTGTAGAACACTCTACTGTAGCTAAACAAGCTAAATGGAATGGGTACCACCTTGTGGTGAGATTCAGTATTGCGGGTAAATTACAAACTGATGTTATAGCCCAAATCATACTTCCTGTTGCTGTGTTTTGTTTTTAAATTGTAGCCTAAATGTTAATTATTACAGAGTAAAATTCTCAAGCAGATTACATAATCTTCTAACTGCTTTAATACTTCATGACATTCAGAATGAGTCATCAAATTCAAAGACTGAACCTGTTGGTATTGTTTCTACTTGTATTCAAATGTTTGTTTAGACTCATTAGGTGTTATTTTATGGTTTAAACTTATTCTGTTTACATTATTTTTTTATATATATATATATATATATATATATATATATTTTTTTTTTATTATTGTAGGACTCTTCACAAGGAAACTCGGTGTATCAGATCAACATGATAAATTATATTAAGCAGAAGTATCAAGAATTACAAGTGGTGGGAGGAAACGGTGAGTCTGTTGGTGGGGGGAGTGAGTATTATATGGCTGTCCCTTTTATGAACAGTGACATAAATGACAACAAAATAAATAAATACATTTTTTTGCACACGTTTCTTGACGGTTTTCACTCTTCCACCTTTCCTACAGTGGTCACAGCAGCCCAGGCCAAAAATCTGATTGATGCCGGCGTGGATGCTCTGAGAGTTGGCATGGGCTGCGGCTCCATCTGCATCACACAAGAAGGTATTCAGTGTGGAAACCATGATATGATGATAGAAATTAAGTGTAGTGATAAGTATTTATAAAGGAAAAAAAAAAAAGTGCTGATCCTTTTTCCGGCCATGAGCCATGCTAAGACGAAAAGGCCATCAGTTGCTAGTGGAAACAAATACCCTGAGACCACTCCTAGTTGTCATGGTGATTTGCCGAGGCCTCTGTTCTGTGTTGCCATGGGGACCGGTCTCATGTTCAGACTAGGTCATGTTTATACCGAAAAAACAAACGAACAAAAGCAGATCAGAGGTGTTGCAGAAATCTGGCCATTTTTTTCCAGTCCTAAGTTGTGCATCATCTTAGTGGTTTTTAAAACAACGTGGCAGTCACGTTTGTTGTGTTTTCTACTTTCTAGTCATGGCATGTGGACGACCCCAGGGGACCTCTGTGTACAAGGTGGCAGAGTATGCTAGGCGTTTCGGTGTGCCAGTCATCGCTGACGGTGGCATTCAGACTGTGGGGCATGTGGTGAAGGCTTTAGCTCTCGGTGCATCAACTGGTGAGGTTTAAGAGATGGTGACGTGCAGTTTGTTCAAGCTAATATTTCATACAGGTCTTAAGAAATGTCAAGATTTCTATAAAGTGGAGCTGTCTTTCACAAAAAATTTGCTCCTACTCTAGTTATGATGGGCTCCTTGCTAGCAGCCACAACCGAGGCTCCTGGAGAGTACTTCTTCGCAGACGGTGTGCGACTGAAAAAGTATCGTGGTATGGGCTCACTGGATGCAATGGAGAAAAGCACTAGCAGTCAGAAACGCTATTTTAGGTATGTATGAGGTTATTAAAAGGTACAGCTATTGTAATATTGTGAACCACTGGGATGTATATGAATTTGGTGATATGTTGTCCACAGTGAGGGTGACAAAGTGAAGGTAGCCCAGGGTGTGTCGGGCTCAGTCCAGGACAAGGGCTCCATTCACAAGTTTGTACCATACCTGATAGCAGGAATCCAACATGGGTGCCAAGATATAGGGGCAAAGAGTCTTTCCGTCCTTCGGTGAGTTGTGTGTGTGTGTTGTTAAGGTTATGAGATGCTTTTATGAGCAATATGTATGATGGTGCTTGTATGTTTTTTTTACAGTTCCATGATGTACTCTGGTGAGCTGAAGTTTGAGAAGCGCACCTTGTCTGCACAGGTGGAGGGTGGCGTTCATGGACTCCACTCGTAAGTACAAAAACCCACAAAAGAATGTCTTTTCTTTTAGTCATATTTTAGCTACTTGATATAAACGCTGTGTAGACTGTGTGTAAAAGATGGGCAGCAGTTTCTTAATCTTTCTACTTTCTAAAGAGCAGCAAACAGGAAAAAAAAATCATAGAAGTCTGTAAGAAACTGTGCTGCTGCTTGCCTGATGTTACCTCAGAAAACATGAGTTTCATTTTGTAATATGTGAGCCCATTGAGAGAAATGGAGGGTGAAGCATGATACACGGTAGCACAGACGGTGCCCATGCATCCTTTCATGAACTGGTTTCCACTAGCTGATTTGGGGTTTCTTTGCCTCCACAGATTTGAGAAAAGGCTTTACTGAACAGGGGTGTGATATGTGGATCACCCGGTGCACAGGACCTACCCAATCTTACAGTGACCAAATGTTATATCGCCACTTCTGCTAGAACACATGCCACCAACTACACCCCCTCTGCCCGCTGCAGCATCATATTCACTGTTGCTCTTTCTGATCTTACCCGGCTGGTCTAGAGGGAGGAGGAAAAGAAGGGGGAGGGAGGCATCGTAGCGAAGTGGGAATTTTCAGACTGACACCTAACTCTCTGAACACCTTGGATTTTGCACTTCAGAAGCAGAGCATCAGGGTCTTTGGAAAAACACACACACCTGTATCACAGCTATACAGCCCGATCCCAGTTATGTGCTTGTTGATGGCAGTGAGAGAACAAAGTGGCTGAATTAAGAGTAGTGTGCTTGAATGTGTGATATAGTTTTTGTGCGTGTGGGGACAGACAAAGTGAAGGTGCGCTATGTTTATTTGTCCTGTTTCTGTTAGTGAGCTGACAACAGTCATTGTGTGCAGGTCCCATCAGCATCCTTCTTTTTTTCTTTTTTTTTCTCCCTGACGTTTACCTGTGAGTTGCCTCAAACATCCCATTTTGTAACCAGAATAATACACGTGTGCAGACAACAAGAGAAACACTTCTGCTGTATTTGTGCAGCGTGGCGGTCGACCACGGCAAACTTCATTACAGGTATGCGCTACACGAAGAGTAGCCGCTTATAGTTGAGCATTCATTCACTCGGTGTATCATGGAGTCAGAAATATACGGCCATGGTAGTCATCTGGTCAAGTTTGTCTCCTCCAGTGTCAACAGTAGATGGAGGTCAGACCTGCAACCCTTTTATCTTCGTGGATATTCATTTACCCCTTAGACATACTGAGCCGAATAACCAGTGTCCCATCTCGATGTGTAGTGTTCATGTGTTGAGCAAGGAGAGGACCAAAATCCGAAGATCAGGTATATTTAAAGGAAAAAAACAATAAAAATGTGTCAATCAAAAGTAGTTGATGAGTTTCTTTGCCCGTACTTTGAATACTTTTAGATATATTAAAAACAACAAAAGCTTTATATTAAACCTGTATAGTCTCGGGGAGGGGGGCTTTGAAATGAGCATGAAGGGTTTTTGATATGCATGTTTTTTTTCACTAAGCCAAACGTGGCTGTATTTATATTCTGCGTTAATTGCATACATACTGCCAAGTGTATTTACACTTCGTTTGACACTTCTTTTATAAGTTAAAAGTCAAAATTGGTGCAACAAGTTGCTTCTCACTTGTTTGTTCCTGCTCTTTTCACGTTGTGGCATAGTTTCTCGGAGTTCATGTCATCTGATTCTTAAAGTGTCTTTTCACTGGAGATATGCCTTGAAACGGGGGTGGATAACAGCTGTAAGACGGCTATGTGAAAATGCATTGAAATGCATCATGTTACAGACCTTGACTCCATTTCTTGCTTTGAAACAGTCTCATTGTTTTTTTTTTTTATCGTTAAGCTTATGTAGGAGTAGGTTTATTTTCTAACATTTTCATACAAAATTATGTTTTTGTGTTTGTGGCCCAGAGTGTAAGCAAGAATTGTTTTCCTAACTGGCTAATGTATTACACCCTGCGCAGGGTTCACTTGACTAACATGATCTTGCAGCTGGGCTGAATTGCAAAAAGTACAGGAAAATATATGGAGACTTGTATACCTGTAGTTGGAAATGACTGCTGCTTGTTTTCAGTTTCCCCACCTAAAGTTGTAATTCAGGTTTTTAAAACGTCTTAAGTTGTCAAGTACAGAGTCCTGTTGGTCCATCTAAAAAGGCACAAATACAGTTATTTGAAGTATTTTTTGCCTTTTCAGCCTCACAAGCGTTGCCAAAACACAGCAGTTGCTTATGCAACTTGGAATCTAAATGGCAAGAAAACTCCAATTTTATTTTTTATTTTTTTAGATGGACTAAGAAGACTTTGTATCTAGTAAATCTTTTAGGGGAATTTGAGGACTGTTGTGTCAGAACATGTTTACAGTAAAACACTCGACAGAGGAACGTTGCTTTTGCTGTTCATCAAAGTAAAAAGAATAAATGAATAAAACCATGTATGGGCTGTTGTCTTTTTGTATGAACCACATTTGTTTCAAGATATAAAGAAGCGAACTTACTATAAAAACAAATCTTTATTAAACAATATGTTGACAAAGTTATAGATGAACATAAATAAGTTAGTAAGCTGGTCATTAATATGCTGTCTGGATTGTTTATATAGAAGCATGTGATAAATAGCTTGTGCTTAATACCAGTAGAGGGCACTGCTGCATTATAACTGCAAATGCGTAGCTTAGTGGTATGTTTTTGTTGTTTTGGGTTTTTTTTTTTTTAAGCTTGAAATACTTCCATTCATTTGACATGAGAATTGATGATTTTGTAGAACTGGAAAGAGTCTGACTTCAGTAGTATTTAATAAGTGCTTTTTTCACTCACAGTACTATCTATTGGAATGTTGGAATGCGATAAAATTATTTGTACAAATCAGTTCTTGTTAGATTACCACTCACTACACGACTGTATCAAATGTCACTTGCTTTTATCAAACATGTAAAAGTTACAAATTACCATTTGGCTTTTGACATTCTTGGCACTTAGACCCTTTTATCTTTTTACCACATAACAAAGCCTTTCAAAAACTATATTTTGGCAGCTGTAGCTCTTCCATAGTGTATACACCACTAACCATGCACTATCAATTTGTAAAACTCCTGGACAGTCAGCTTGCTGCACATAGTAGTCACCCTAAAGTCCTCAGTATAACCCTCATTTGACCAGACTCTACTTCATAAATCAATAGTCTCACTGCAGATGCTCAAAGCATCGATTTGTCTGCAAACACTGATGAATTCCTCCTGGACAGATCGGTCTGCCTCTGTCGACGTGTCTAGGTCCAGGCTCTCTTGTGAGGCTGCTCCCAATGTGTGATAGTGCCTCTGCAGGTCTGCATGGCCCTGGTGGCCAGTGGATGCCACGTTACCCGTGCCGCCTTGTTGGAGAAGCTGTCGTGCATGTCTCTCTGGGCTTGCGCAGAGGACCAGCGAGCTTCCAAGAGAGGCTCGGTAGAGCGAAGAGGAGGAAGAGCTTCCCCTCCATCGTTCAGGTGATGAACAGCTGGAGGAAGAGCTCAGGGAGGGAGATGGTGGAGCACCTTCAACACCATTACCCTCAGATTCAGGTGGCTGGGGTTGAGAGGCTATCTCCACGCAGGAGGAGGTCCGATAAAGGCCAGCGTCGGCAGAGACAGGATCACAGAGTCCATTGCTGGGAAGTGTCCAGTGCTTGTTTACTGATTGGTCACTGCACTGAAAAGGCCTAGCAGGGCTGAAGAGGCTCATGGGAAACAAGGCCTCACTGAAGAGCGCCTCATCTATGCTGCGACGTAGGTTGATGGGTGAAGGTGGACGTAAGTCTGCGGTGGAGTCACTGGTGAATGAAGATGCACCTGAAGGCTCTCTGCCACCTGTATCTTCAGGTTTTTCTGAACTCTGTAAATCCATGTCCAGGTCTCGGTAAGCCAAAGCCCGGTTACTGTGGTAGAGGAGGTCCAGGCCATTCAGACTGCTGCCAAGTCTTTCGTCCACCAGAGTGTAAAGCGGGAGACTCTCAGTCTCTCCCAGTCCGATAGTGTCAACAATAGCTAGCTTCTCTTGCTGACTCAGGGTCCATTGGTAGCTTCCAGGCAGGATGGGTGACTTGGATGCCAACAGTTCGGTCCAACAACTTCCAGCAGCTGGAAGGTGGTCAGAACAATAAACTGGCTGTGCAACCACTAAGGCTAAGGTGAGACAAACCCCGAGCTCACAGAGTCTGCAGCTAAACTGGAACGCCCACCACGGCCAAGGATGGAAGACCTCCGCTCCACCCGCAACACCCATTGCATTGAGCATTGCGTATAACTGAAGTCCTGCACACGCCAATGAAAACAATGCTGAAAGACACACCGTTGCAGCAGCACGATCCCACTCCCTGCTTTCAGCAAAAGGGCAGCGGTTGTAGCGCTCAGCAGGCGTTGGAGATGTGTTATTCAGGTGATAGATGTGCTTTGAGTCTGCCCGCACGTAGATATAGAACACAAAATAGGCAGCTGATAGAAAAGTTGCCAGAGCCACAAAGGTTCCCCGGGAGATGAGTGACAGAAAGAGGCACAGAGGAGGCTTTTGCTGGTAGAACTTCAGAAATGTAACTGGACCAAACGCAGCGGCAAAATGCAGGACAACCAGGCAGGCCAGGAAACAGGGTCTCTGGAAGGCCGAGTAGGAAAGCTGCATCCGTGAGCGCATGGAAAGGAGAAGGAAAACCAGACCGAAAGCTGCAGTGAGGCAGGGAAACGGTGCTTCGTAGAGCATCAGTGAGGCCTCTGTGGAGGGTAGGCGGTCCTCGTGGCCATAGGCATCATACAGGAGTGAGAAGGACCTGGTACAACCAGCAGCTAATAGGAACAGGCTAACCAGAGCAAAGTAGCCACAACCGGATGGGCATCGCAGTGGTAAGCAGAGCAGATTCAGTGCTGAAGCTATCGTCAGCATCACAAAGACGCAACCAGCGCCGTAAATGTGGGCCTCCCAGGCCAGGCCCCACGTGGCCATGGCGCTGTTCCAGTCTGTGTACAAGGGCACCAACATCGGTGGAGCTGGGATCAGAAAGGGGCTGCTTGACTGGTTGATGGCAGTGGTGTTTTCTGTGGGCTTAATGTCCAAGTAGGTTATGGAATCCCACGTGGTGGTGGAGCGATTACAGCCTTCTTTAGCGACGTTGGTTGAGGTGGACATCCAGTCTTCAGTATACAGAAGTATATGTGGAGTTTCAGAGGGAAGGTCTACAAAAAGAAAAAACATAGAGATGATTCTGGAACATTAATAATTGAATGAGTATTCATAAAAACAGAGAAAAAGAAAATGCATAAACTTTGAATTGACAGTAGCTGTAAACATGTACTGACACTTTTATATCACTTGAAAATGCACAAATGGAGTTCTAATGAGAATACACAGAAGCATTTAATAGTAAAACTATCTGAGTCAGAAAACAAATGGGCTCAGGCCCAGGATGGTGAAAGTTCTCCTAATGTGCTAATCCTGTGTAAAATCTTGTAAGCAGTTCAAACCAAGCGAGGCCCAAAAGCAGAGGTATGCATGTGTGGCTGAGTGTGGGTGTGTGATGTGTGTGTGTGTGTGTGTGAGTGAGATCAGCCCACTCCGAACCACAAGAGCTAGTTCTTGCGTTACGTAAGCCATCTGGTGTTTCCATGCAGCTATAGTTAATTGTGATTTTGTTAGACATGTTTTAGCACTGCAAAGGAAGTGGCTTGGCTTTGTAAATTAAGGAGTAGCCATGCATATGTGTGTTTGTGCAGAATTTACAGAGATGTCTGCAAAGCTCATCTAAGCTATACATGTTTATGCACCTCAATTACTCGAATAGGATGTACATAAGGCACTTCACACAGCATAATGCCTCACAGATGGGCAATCAGACAAAGATTTTTCAGTCTTCTAGTCTCTGCATCACTGTGCTCCACATCCTGGTGCTTGTTCTTTTTCATAAAGCAGAACCGATACTGCAATTACCATGAAAAAGAGCAAAAACAACAACAAAAAAAGAAGGACCCATGCTAACAATGGAAGCTTATAAAGAATATGAATTCAAATGCAGCTGAAGAGAAACAGCTTCTAACTGCATATCAGGGATTTGCACACACACCCAGGATCATTAGTCATTCTGCTGCAGGCTTATCAGAGACAATAACTCCACCATAAAAATCCAGGTGCTGAAAGAGACCACAGAGACAGGGACAAACGGGCAGGATAAACTGACAGCCTATTAAATCACACAGCAGGCAGATTTAATGAAGTGTACACTCGTAGATATATTTTGGAATCATTTACATGTCAGAAAGTGATGTTTTTATTGATTAAAATATTGCCCAAGTGCAGATAAAAGGCACTCCCACTACTTTTGTCTGCAACAGTAATTGAAACGCATCTAGCGTTAACTGGAGAATCCATTATATCCGGTGGTAATCTTAAATGCCTGTTTAAGAACATGAATGTGTAGACTTTAGAACCGCAAACCCCCCAAATCTTTGCCTATAGGCTGAAGATGTCTAATTTGTTTCCTGAGTAAAAATAAAAGCGGAATTCATGTGGTTTTCTGAAGCCTTTCTCACATGTCTTTTATGGGTTATATTCTTGCGTTTCCCATCCCACCCTGTCCTGGTCACCTAATTCATTCTTTTGTTTTTGATTTTCCTTCAACTCCCGCCTGCAAAAAGGGAAACTCCCATAGGTGGGCTTGTTATTTTTGAACAGTGACAGTTTTCTTTACCAAATCCACTTTTCTCTTTGACAGCATTGAGTTTTACAAGTCTCTTCCCATGCTTTATGTTTTGTGCTTTTCCTGGTGTTTTTCGAAGTATATAGGTCCAATGTATGGCAGCTGCAGTTTCTATTATGTTTAATATGCCCAGAGCAGCAGCTCCAGATGGAAATAGCCATTTCATTTTTTTTTTTTTTTGTGCTCTAATGTGAAAACTCCTTTATTTTGTGCTTTCCTTGAAGCCCGTGTCTATATGTGTATTCATTTTGGTGTGTTTATCATTGCATTTACATGGATTTGTAAGCTACTTGTGAACAAAGCCATCATTAGATCCCTATGAGCAGAAAAGGACTTTCACAAGTGCTTTAGCAAAAGCACCTCTCTGCTGTTTGCCTGTGTTTGTTTTGTCATTATTCACATTTATCTCCTGACCTCAGTGCTGAGTCACAGCCCCAGGTACTGATGAAAACATCAAGCCTGAGGAAATACGAGCCCACCGCAGGCTCACTTCTGCATCTCTCAGTGTGATGCAGCAGTTTTATTTCACACCCTGAGCTGATCCAGAGCAGCGGGAGGAAACGCAAGGATCAATTTTTGTGAGTGGCTTTGTTTTGTTTTGTTTTTTTCACTTAAGTCTTGATGAAGCTTTAACAGCAAGATGCATTCAACATGGCTCTGTTACACATCCTCTCTCTCTCTCTCTCTCTCTCTCTCTCTCTCTCTCTCTCTCATGATGATGCTGGATTATTAAGAGCAGGAAAGAGATTTAGATGTGCAAGTTTGCAGTCAGCACATTCACACCACATTCTGCTCTGCTAAGTACACGCTGTGCAACCATTAAGTCTGTTAAGCAAAATAGGAATAAACATCCTGTTCCATGCTGACATTTAATTTGCCATAATTCAGAATGACTGAATTATAAACACAAGCCCTGATGGGTGTGGAACAGAGACATGCTTTAAATTTGAAAACGCTCCAAGCAAATCTTGATTACCTGCCTAAACAAATGACAGAAACTAAACCACCTTTTTGACAAATAACATGAAGTGGTCAAACATTTATTACTTTCATAACCGTCCCTGTTCTGTTTCATTATATTTACAGTACCTTGGACTGCTAGTCTGACAAAACGGGAATGCTAAAGACATGCAATATTAGTTGTGCAGCACTCAGTGCTGCAAAAGTCAACCTCATGATGCCATTATAGGAAAAGTCGGTGCTCACTAGTGTCATTAGAAGTCATTGTCTGGGAATGTGTAATGTCTGTAACACAATATTCAAGTCTGGACAAATGTGGTGGGCTGACAAGCACTGGTGCAATGCAGCAAGCATAAATAAATATCTAGAGATTAATCAAGGTCAGCAGTAAACCTTTCTCCAGTATAATGAAATGATAATTGGTTAACTGGTTAATTCAAACTCCACGTTGCATCAGTGCAAAATGCAAAAAACAAACAAACAAAATCTTAGTTTGATTATTCTCAAATAAAAATAAGATAAAATTACGTTTAATCTTGTAAAAGTTATCGCACTAGCAGCATAGAAACAGTCTATGTACTCTCACCGACTCCAACTATGTCATCTTATCACAGCACACAGTAGCTGTGTGGGAAATGTGGTTCGAGTATTAAACAAACACATGGCTGCAGACATTCTGAATGTGGGGGCCACTGATAAAGTAGGTGTGTTTTAGTATATGCATTATGTCAATGACCTGTGTGCCCACTTGTCTGCTTTCCAGGGCAATGACTTGGATTCCACTGAGGCAGGCCGAGTGGAAAATCTGATGGGTATTGAATGATCGCCCTCTTTTGTTTCCTCATGTCAATAAGAGTCCCATCTGAGCTGCTGGCCGACTGAGCGGCCTCGGGAGGGTTTGGTATGTGCCGGCGGCTGCTCACTCTTGACTCGGACACACTCTTGCCTCTCATGCTGGGAACCTTTTAGACAGAAAGACTCCAAGAGGTCTTTTGTGGACTCTGAGGGGTTAGAACTATCAAAAACAAAGTGTAATCTTTTAATTACTTGAGAATTGTTCTGCTTGTTGGGATCACAGATATAAAATGAGCAGCTCTGTGAGACATACGATGGTGCTCTGAGCTCGCCGTTAATGGTAGCACACTACTGTAAAATGCTTACAGTGGCAGTGCTCCCATATTTCACAATGTTCAGCATTTTTGTGTTAGCATGGCAACGTTTAGTAATAAAGCTGTGTCACCTCTGGAGCTCAGACAAAACCTCCGCACAAAGACAAGGCATCAAATCTGAATGAATAGATCATTTTCGCATCTTCTCCCGTTTATGTGACAGCTTATGTAACAATAATTATTTGCCTTCATTGCAGTAGCAACAACAGATTTTCGAAAATGTGACTGCAGCAAGCTGCTTGTCATTATAGTTACTTGTGAAACAGTGCAGGTTGCTTATGGTTGTCACAAGACAGTGCCGCAAGGGAGAAGAGAGTTCAGATTTATTTGCCATTCTCTAACCTGAACTCTAGTGGGGGAGGTTTACACTCAGGATTTTATGCAACATAAGTACTTAAATCATCCAGTCGAGTTCCAAATCCACAGATGTGAACTTCTAGGTGGGGCTTGGGAAAAAAGTAGAGGAAAGTCACAAATGTTTAGAGGATTCCTACTTTTTAGACTATTAGCATTTCATTCAGGAGTCAACCAATCCACTGACTGGCATCTCTGTAGCCACACAAAATTGAAAAAAACAAAACATAAAAATCCTGTTTTGTACAGCTAATATTTATTTACTACCAGCACTTCAAGGTAGATAAAAAAAGGTCCTAGAGCTTCCTTAAGACAGTTCAGCCACAAAACAAATTAGCCAGCAAACCCCCAGTGGGAACAATATTGGTACACAGTGCTGTATTTATGTCTTCATTGCTTTCAGCCTTACTAATAAACCCTCAAAGGTCTCACCTGAGGTGCCTCACATGTCTGCCAGCTAAGATAATGAAGTAGAAGGGTTCTTCTGATGATACATGGACTCCAGCTACCCCACACCCATCTTTAATTCACTGCATGTTGATTCTGTATCACTAAACTAAAGGACCCATGTAGTTTTCTTCTGATCGCCTTCATCTTCAATTTGGCTCACTTCAGAAAAAGCAATTTCGTGGGAGCTCATGGAGAAATCCGATGCATACTAAGGAGGGGCCAGTTGTGCTGGGACCTGTACGACTGAGGTTTTATCTCTCACTTAAACAGTTCTGCACAATGCAGCGGGCCTGCTTACACAAACAGAAGAGATTTTAGGATAACTTTATGCGGAACAGACATTCTCATCAGCACATTTATTTTATTTTATTTTTCTCTCTTGTTTTTTTTTATGCTTTAGGGACAACACTATTAAATAACAGATGCGCACACTAGTAATATTATTGTTTCATTTACTTACTTGTGAGCCATATTCAGCAGGTGGCACATTTGAAGTCTATTTTTGGAAAAACCACTTGACAGTATCTGCTATTCTGGGTGAGGTAATGTGGGTTACAGCTGCTTCTGTGAAGTGGGCTGAAAGTGAATCTCTTCAACAAATATCTGATCAGAAATCAACTGTATATGATTTACAAATAATTAGACTAATATGTGAATTTCACATTTGTACTGTATCACATTCTTACAATTGATCTGATTTTGTTTTCTTTTTAATAGCAAGAGATGCAATGCACCTACAGTGTTGGATTTCCTAGTGAGTACTATTCTATGTGTACTCGCTTGCCAAAATGCTTCCACCAGACTTTGCCTGTTTGAGCTGTAAAGATTCAGCCAGTGACATGTGGAAATGTTTGAAGAAGATGCAAATGTTTCTAAATTACTTTTTTTTAAACTGTTGACAGCATGGTTCCAGACAACTGTATTATAAAAAAATCCACATCGACCAAGTAGAATGCAATTAATGCATTTATTGCTATTTTTTTCATTCTCTTTATTTAATTCAAAAGTGGATATTGCTTTGTTATAATGCAAAAAGATGACTAATGATGATAGTCATTGGCCAGCAAGATTCGTACTACTGCATGTTTTATTTTTGTAATAGAAACTGTTATCATTGGATCAATAATTATGTATTTTAGAAGCAGTACTTAGAAGTCTGTTCAGTGGTTGGGCATTGCTCCCTATTTTTTGGATGAGCACTTTTTTCCCCTCCTATTGGAAGCAATTAGTAGCCTCAGGCAATAGATGCAGGTAATTGTTTCTCCCAGTCTTCTGACAGATTTATACATACGCAAGCATTTAGAGGATGGCTTCTGAAAGTAACAGCATGCAGACTTTTGCTTGTCCTCTTAACAGTATGATAGTGCAAACACATGCTTCTAAAATGGATTAGAGTTTTCAAGGAAGTTAGTGTTTGTTTACATCTCGAGGGATGTGTTTGCTCACCTGTCTGTTGTCGCAGCTCAGTGGACGGCGTGCCTGCCAAACTTATGTCAACATCATCGTCTGCAGTCGACGGAACCACACCTTTCTCATCCTCCTTATCCTCTTTGCCTGGAAGATCTGGGGAGACACGTGCAGTTTAACCTAGGCAAGAGCTCAAAGCGATCAATTTAATTAAAATAGCATTTTAAATAGCATTGGCATCTTTAAAGTAGTCTGAGTTAAAGAGATTAGCTTACCCAAAGAAAACTTAACCCTCTCTGTTCTCTGCTCAAAGCATGTCTGAGGTTTAACACTGTAGCAAATGGAAGAACTACATTTCTTAACCCAGTTCTGTCAGGGATCGGCCTATCACCCACTTAGTTGTATTCAGTCATCCATAGCATAGCACAGTGGAATAGGCCTGTGTGGTCTAATTACATTGACATCCTTATGTGTATGTGCATGGGTGTGTACATCCTGGTCCACTGCAAATCCAGACTGTGTCTAGAGCTGCTGCGTTCCATAAAGAAGACAAAGAGGAAAAATGTTGCAAGAAAGCGGCGAGAGAATGTTAATGTTAACAACTACACAAAAATGCCATACTGTTCTTTTCCCTTTAGCTCAGTATGGTTGAATCACAAAATATTTTCATAGTTAGCCACCCACACAGGAATTGTGTGTTACAACAGTCACAAAGACAGAAGAAAAGATTTAGGGCGCTGAATGAACCTGTTGGGAAAACCGGATGAGCTGACTGTGTAATGAAGCCAGGGATACAAGGTACAGTTTTAGGCTACAAGTTCAGAATTAATATTAATGAAAAAACATACCAAATAAAGTGGAAGATAATGAGTTATGAAAAAAATCAGAACAGCTACAAAGCAATGCAAGCCTCTATCTTAGAGACTAATCTAGGTCAAGCAGATAGTACCCGAGTCATCTGTTAGTTTAAAAAGTCTCACAATAAATCGGTTTCACACAGCGAGAGCTACAGCTCAGCCAAAAAGAGTAAGAAAAAAAAAATGAGACAAATATAGCTCATGTAGACACCCACACAGCAGAATCTCACACTACAAGTCTGTATTTTAAGTTTTTGAGCTAAATTTCAAAATACTATTAAAGTGTCTTCTTTGCTTATGTTATTATATTTCAGTCTATCTGAACAAACGATTAGTAGGGAAAAAATATTGTATTTGATGAGGGCATATTACACATTTCCTTTTTATTTCATTACATATGCTTGCTATGCTTGTTAATGTTTAACAGGATCAGTTTTTCAAATAATAGTATAAAACTCTGTTTGTTCTGGGCTTTTTCTCTGGTCTAGCTCTGTTTGTGGAAGCCAGGCAAGGAACAACAAATCAATTCAATTCAGTTTTATTTTAATGGTGCAAAATCATAGCAACAGTTTCCTCGAGGTGCTTTAGATTTTAAGGTGAAGACACTACAATGATCCAGAGAAAACAGAGAAAATCCCATCAATTAGATGAACCCCTATGAACAAGCACTTTGGTGACAGTGGGAAGGAAAAACTCTCTTTTAACAGGAAGAAACCTCCAGCAGAACCAGGCTCAGGGACTGCAACAGTGACTCATCTAGGAGGTCACAAACATCTAAAGACTTTCCTCATTTTCCAGTTAGGGTCAGTTTGGGGAAAAAAAGTGGTATACATGGGAAAGTTCCAAGGTTTTCCTACTGCTGTCCCAAACCCCCCCCACAAAGGTTCATCTGACATTTGCCGAACACATCTAGATAGCCGTGATATGTTTGGAAAATATTTTCTGTGGACTGATGAGTCCCATTACTTCTGGCATAAAACATTTGATAAAAAGGTCATCATAGCAACCGTCAAACATGGTGGTGGTAGTGTGATGGTCTGGGGCTGCTTTGCTTCTTCAGAACCTGGAAAACTAGCTGTAATAATGGAGCCATGACTTCTACTCTCTACCAGAAAATCCTGAAGCAGAATATCCAGCCATCAGTTCATGAACTGAAGCTCAAGCTCACTTGGGTAATGCAGCAAGACAATGATCCAAAACACACCAGCAAGTCCACCTCTGAATGCCTCATAAAAACAAAATAAAGGTTTTGGAGTGGCTTAATCAAAGTCCAGGCTGATATCTGACTGAGGTGCTTTGGCATGAGGTTCAACAAACCTTCCAATGTGGCTGAATTAAAACAATTCTACAGAGAAGAGTGGGCCAAAATTCCTCCACAGCGATGTGAAAAACTCATTGCCAGTTGTCACAAATGTTTGATTGCAGTTTTTTTCTGCCAAAGGTGATGCAACCAGTTATTAGGTTTAGCGGGCAATTACTTTGTGTTGCCAGAAATGTAAGTAATATATTCTCACTGCAATTTTGTTATTATTCTGATTGTTGTAAAATTTTCCACAGTTAAGTTCAACTGATAATTTCGATTTTTTAGGGAGCTAATGTTATGTGTGTGTACGCCACATCTAAATCACTACAGATCTGCAGTGCAGGCAGCGATTAAACTACAACATCAAACAAGATCTGCTAAAAATGAGAAAGAGAGAGTGAGGAGAGAGTTCACTCACTCATATCTGTAGCTCATCACAAACTGATGACCAGCTTTTTAAAGAGACTGCTGAAATTGCAAAATAAAACAGTAGACAGTTGACAGGGATGTATGAGCTAAATATGGATGTGCTAACTCTCCACTTTACTTATTGAACAGCTCAACTTTCCACACCTCTGCTGACTTATCATTTATGCTTCTACCTAATTAGTACATCCATAATTTTCTTTGGTCTCCGTGACCTTAAAGTCTCATTCAGTTGTTTTTCAGTCACAGCAGAAAAGGAATGTCTCAGTGCCTTCCTCACCACAGGCTATAGCTTGATATAATTCAATTCATTTATGGCCACCCAAAATAAAAATAAACACAATTAGCGGCAGTGGCGAGTTTAAGTGTACCACAACAACACAGTGTATAGTGATGATGGAGCTCCCCTTTATCTTTAGCTACCAGAAATGATAAACAGGAGATGATGTTGCACTCCATTACTCTTTGCCTATCTATAAAAAACCTTGTGTGAGTTGATGAAACGAATAAATGCAATGGTTTGTAAGAAATTTACTGATAATTAGTTTCATAACAGTGGCGCAATAAAGTTTCTCATCTTGAATTTTGCTTCTAATGTGACTTACTTGCGCAAAATTGCATCACGTTGTTGCTAATTTGGTTCATCTTTAAGGCAGCAACACAGGAACTCAGAGCACCTCTTACTTTAAAATCAGTCTGAGCTAGAGTATTAAATCACCCCTATTGCTTAATATATGTTCCTCAGCCAGTTCTTTTCATGAAGTTTATTCAGCCTAAGAATTGTGTGTCAAATCCTAAAAACAAACCAGGCTGGTAAAGCAAGTATTGTGAGAAGATTAGCATAATATGTAAGCCCCAGCAGTCTTCTCTATTTGCACTAAAGCCCATTTTCCATGTAAAATCTATAAAAGGCCATCAGATATTCATGTCACATGCTCTGTATCCATTTCCATAATCAATTACTCTGTCATTGGCCACGCTTTAGTAGTTGGGTACAGTGCTTGGATCACAGAGACAATATATCCTTGCAGGTATTAATGGAGTGTGCCAAGGGTCTAGTCTCACCAATGACTATTAGTGCAGTAATGGAAACAGGGAGGAAGGGAAAGAGAGCAGGGTAAAAGACAGATGCTTGGATGAAAATTAGCAGCAGTGGTTTGAGAAAACCAACATTTTCACCCCTCAGTTCGCTTCCACTCCTTTTTTTCCCCCACTTTCTCTTCTCATAATTGACCTTGCTATGGCTGTTTTCATCACTGTTTTATTTTTACACCTGACAGCCTCCTCAAGGGCAATGCTCCCTCAATCAATGTAACTCCCCCCCCCCCTTTTTTTTTCTTTTTTTTTGTGGCGAAGGTGTCCAACACCTGAAACAGTTCACCCCATGCAGCTTTCAAATAAATTACAGCATCAGGATAAAGTATGATAACACAGAGCTGCTATGCTGTCAGTTTCCTATTAATCTCCACTTGTGTCCTTTGGTAACGTGTAATAATTTAAACACTGCATGACTCCAGTCCAGTAGCACATCAGTTAGTCTTATGTTACTGGTTTACGTTTCTTTGTGAATGATCAGAAGCTTCTCAGCTTCTCATCAGGGCATTTTCAACCTTTAAAGCAACAGCCGACATTTTTATCCATGAAACGAGGTGACAGGGGTTTGTGTCTGTACAGAGAGAAAATACATGGCCAAAAGAGAGGAGGGAGGAGACTAAATGGCAAGAAGCATGTTCAGCATCCATGAACAGCGACTGGCGAGCGGATGGTCCCACAGGAGAGGCGGTGGTTTCGCTGAGCGTGCGCTTAGAATACTGATACATGAACACAGCAGCCCTCCCCACCCACCTTCTGTGCTGTATCTCACCACACCACGCACAGCTGAAAAACAAGTGCAGACAACACTGATCACGGCAGACAAAACATAATAACTGTCAGCTTCAATACCCGCAGCCAAAGCAGACTGGGTGATATGGGATTGGGAATGGTTGCATTCCAACACTGCTGTTGCAGAAAAAAACATTCATGGAGGAACTGTAATCTCAAGATTTTAACATAACAACACTATAAACTGCAAGTATCTTGATGGAGCTCAAAAATCTATTCTCAAATCTGTAAACAGCACATGGCAAAACAATTGGATCTCAAGGTCGAAGGCTGATCTTGAGCTTTTGAGAGAACCAAAGTGCTCAGAAAATTGCAAATGAAGACATTTACAATTTTGTGATAAACACAAAAAATACAAAAACTGGAGGAAAACTACTCAAATGGCAAGTCTGATGTTTTTTTAATAGGTAAGTATAAACACAGCAGCATTTAAATATATTTGTAATTGGTGAGTATCTAAAGTTGAGTTGAAAATGTATTCAGTTAGTGATTTAAATGAACTAAATCCAAAAAATGACATTGGGACAGTGAATACATAAGAACATCAAGTAACACGATTTCATCCCGATTAATCTTGTAACTCCTTTGCCGAATTGTATTTTATAAACAACTTAAAAATTATATTTGAAGTAAATTCCAACATTAACATATATCTGATGTATTTGCAGAAACACAAAATAGTTGTGTCCTACACAAGCTAGGACACTGCTGTGTGTACCCATCCACCAAACAACTGCTGAGAATAATCGACTCATCATTTTCCAGCCCGACCTTTGACCCCACATGATGAATGTGTCTGTACTTGGAGGAGGATCTCCCTCCGAGGGCTCGTTAAGTATTCAGACCCCAGACTGCCACCAGTGGTTGGGGGATGGGACAGGGATAAGAAAGTATTGCCTCAGTGTCGCGTCCGGGTCTCCTGCGACAAAAAAGGCTACCAGAAGCTATTTCAGATTAACATCTTTTGCTTTATACGCACGAGGAGAGCAACTCCTCTTCCCCCTTCCTCACCCAGCAACCCCCACAATATTTAAACAAAATAACCTCCCTTTTCTGGTTTTAGTATAAGCAATGCTGGAGTTGATCTGCTGATGAAAACACATTATAGGTGGTTAAAGAGATAATTTCTTTTAGTAGGGTGGCCCAAATTACTCACTGGAAGCAATTGTGCAACGTGAAATTAACTTGGGGTATAGATGGAACCAGTAAACAACAACACAACACTTGAAATATCATTTTAACCACCCACAACATTTTACTCAACACATTCTGATCATTTCTTCTCCCTTGATGCTTTGGAAATATAATAAAGACGTGTCATTTTGTCAATGGTTTCAACATGTTTTTGATTGCTTTACTTATTAAGCAACTCTCACTTCTCAAAACCATCATGTCAGGGGTGTCGTGTGTGGAGGCGTGGAAGAGATGACCCAAACGCTGGACTCACGGTGCAGGAATGAAGTGGGTTTATTGGGAGCAGGTGAACGAACAAAGCAGGCCGGATGAACAGGACACGAACTGAAATGGCTGACTGACTGAAGAACTGAAAGGCTGGCTGACTGATCTGGACATACGACAGTAACATCACAGGAACATCATACGAACATCAATGACACGACAAAGAACGGGAGGAAACTAAGGACTTTAAATACTGATGAAGATGATAATGAGAGACCGTGAGTACACAGCTGAACATAATCCTGGCTAACGACACAAGGTTAACGACACAAGGTGAGCTGACATAGGAAAAGCAGGAAGTGAAAGCATTGATATGACAACAGAAACAAAACTGAAAACACTGGGTCACCGACCCAGGAACCGTGACAGTACCCCCCCCTTCAAAGGCCGGCACCCGACGGCCAAAAGAGCGAAAAACCAGAACAGGGAGGGCGGAGGGGGCCCAGGACGGAGGGACGGAGTCCAAAACAAAAACAGTTCAGGTGGGCGGCCACGCGGCCAGTGGCTGAGCCCGGACAGTTCAGGTGGGCGGCCGCGAGGAAGGCGGCGACGCTGAAGTCGGTCCGGTGGGCGGCCGCGAGGAAGGCGGCGACGCTGGAGATGAGCTGGTGGGCGGCCGCAAGGAAGGCGGCGGCGGCCGCTGAGGAGGTCCGGTGGGCGGCCGCGAGGAAGACGGCGACGGCCGCTGAGGAGGTGGTCCGGTGGGCGGCCGCGAGGAAGGCGGCGACGGCCGCTGAGGAGGTGGTCCGGTGGGCGGCCGCGAGGAAGGCGGCGGCCGCTGAGGAGGTGATCCGGTGGGCGGCCGCGAGGAAGACGGCGGCGGCCGCTGAGAAGGTGATCCGGTGGGCGGCCGCGAGGAAGACGGCGGCGGCCGCTGAGGAGGTGATCCGGTGGGCGGCCGCTGAGGAGGTGATCCGGTGGGCGGCCGCGAAGACGGCGGCGGCCGCTGAGGAGGTGATCCGGTGGGCGGCCGCTGAGGAGGTGATCCGGTGGGCGGCCGCGAAGACGGCGGCGGCCGCTGAGGAGGTGATCCGGTGGGCGGCCGCGAAGACGGCGGCGGCCGCTGAGGAGGTGATGCGGTGGGCGGCCGCGAGGAAGACGGCGGCGGCCGCTGAGGAGGTCCGGCGGGCGGCCGCGAGGAAGGCGGCGGCGGCCGCTGAGAAGGTCCGGCGGGCGGCCGCGAGGAAGGCGGCGGCGGCCGCTGAGAGGGTCCGGCGGGCGGCCGCGAGGAAGGCGGCGGCGGCCGCTGAGAGGGTCCGGCGGGCGGCCGCGAGGAAGGCGATGACGTCCAGCTGTTGGCCTGGAAGGTGGCCAGCGATTCCGAGGTGCAGGCTCGGGCGGCGGCGTGGCAGCCGCAGGACCAGGCGAGGCCGAGGCCGGGCCAGGCGGAGCAGAAGCCGAGGCCGAGGCCGGGCCAGGCGGAGCAGAAGCCGAGGCCGAGGCCGGGCCAGGCGGAGCAGAAGCCGAGGCCGAGGCCGGGCCAGGCGGAGCAGAAGCCGAGGCCGAGGCCGGGCCAGGCGGAGCAGAGGGTGAAGCTACACCTGCAGGGCCAGGAGGCGCGGAAGCCTCTGGCTGGAGACAGGCAGGGCCAGGAGGCGCGGAAGCCTCTGGCTGGAGACAGGCAGGGCCAGGAGGCGCGGAAGCCTCTGGCTGGAGACAGGCAGGGCCAGGAGGCGCGGAAGCCTCTGGCTGGAGACAGGCAGGGCCAGGAGGCGCGGAAGCCTCTGGCTGGAGACAGGCAGGGCCAGGAGGCGCGGAAGCCTCTGGCTGGAGACAGGCAGGGCCAGGAGGCGCGGAAGCCTCTGGCTGGAGACAGGCAGGGCCAGGAGGCGCGGAAGCCTCTGGCTGGAGACAGGCAGGGCCAGGAGGCGCGGAAGCCTCTGGCTGGAGACAGGCAGGGCCAGGAGGCGCGGAAGCCTCTGGCTGGAGACAGGCAGGGCCAGGAGGCGCGGAAGCCTCTGGCTGGAGACAGGCAGGGCCAGGAGGCGCGGAAGCCTCTGGCTGGAGACAGGCAGGGCCAGGAGGCGCGGAAGCCTCTGGCTGAGGTGCGGCCGGGCCAGCGGGTGCGGGAACCCCTGGCTGAGGTGCGGCCGGGCCAGCGGGTGCGGGAACCCCTGGCTGAGGTGCGGCCGGGCCAGCGGGTGCGGGAACCCCTGGCTGAGGTGCGGCCGGGCCAGCGGGTGCGGGAACCCCTGGCTGAGGTGCGGGAGAGCTCACAGCTGGCTCTGGATGCTGTGGCTGCTGGTCTGGGGACTGAACAGGAGAGTGGACTACAGACGGTGAGAGAACGGATGACTGAATAACAGGATGCTGGACGACAGACTGAACTGACTGGACAGGCTGGAGGACAGGTGACTGGGTGACAGGAGGCAACCGGGGAGCAGGGCACTGAGCTACGGGGGGCAACTGGACTGACTGGACAGGAGGCGACTGGAGAACGGGGGACTGGAGGACAGGAGGAGACCGAACTACAGGAGAGGACTGGAGGACAGAAGGAGACTGAACTACAGGAGAGGACTGGAGGACAGAAGGAGACTGGACTACAGGAGAGGACTGGACTACAGACTGGACTGGAGAGGACTGGACTGGAGGCGGTTGGACAGACTGAGCTACAGGGGCTGACTGGACAGGGGCTAACTGGAGTGGAGCAGGCTGTACTACTGACTGGAGTGGAGCAGGCTGTACTACTGACTGGAGTGGAGCAGGCTGTACTACTGACTGGAGTGGAGCAGGCTGTACTACTAACTGGAGTGGAGCAGGCGACTGAGCTACAGGTGACTGGACGAGAGCAGGTGACTGAACTGCAGGGGAGTGAACTGGCTGGACCGGGAGCTGAACGGCAGGAGAGTGAACTGGCAGGGCTGGAGGCTGAACAGCAGGAGAGGGAGCTGACTGGGCTGGAGGCTGAACAGCAGGTGAGTGAACTGACTGGGCTGGAAGCTGAACAGCCGGTGAGTGAACTGGCTGGAGTGGGGATGCTAAGGGATGAACAGAGGTGGGTGAGGCTGACGACGGAGCTGTGGTTGATGTGGCTGGTGGCTGAGCTATAGACTGTGCTAGTGAGGGAGATAAAGCTATAGCCTGGGCTAGTAAAGCTGGTGCCTGAGCAGGAGAAACCTCAGCTAGCTTAACCAATGACAATGCGAGGGCGTGGAAGGGTGAATCAGGAGGTGGATGAAGAGGTGAAGTAGTAGATGGAGAAGCTAGCTCTTCCGAGACTCTAGGCGCTGGGACAGGCACGGGAGGTGGCTGGATACCAGTCACCCCCACCCGAGAAACAGGAGCGGGTGTGGAGGTAGGCTGGGTCGCAGCTGCCCTCCTCCTGGGAGCTGGCACAGGTGTGGGTGTAGGCTGGCTGATAGGAGTGGAAATAATGAGAGGGTGAGCGATACTGACAGGTTCAGGTGGCTGGGTGTTTTTAACAGTGGCCTGAGCTGATGAAACTGGAACAGGCTGACAGGTGGACGAAGGAGCAGGCTCAGATAAAACAGTCCTAGAGTGAGCAGGCCTAGGGTTTGCATACACCGGGACTGTAACAGATTTAGAGATTGCGCTGGCCTTTCTGCCAGCACCATTTACAGTCTTTAATCGAACGGTCTTCGGGGGTGATGAAGTGCGGATATTGTCCTGAATAAATCCCAGCTCAGAGGGAGCAGGGCTGAAAAGTTCTTCCCAGTCCACATCCTCCTCCAGGAGGGAAACACCCCACGGATCAGAGATAAGTCTATTGTTTGTCTTAAGTGAGGAATCAAATGAGGAGGATGAAAAACAGTCACTGGTACTCCCTACCGGGAGTTGCTGAAAACAGTTTGTTTTATGGCGGCGTGTGCGCCCCTTTCTCCGGGAAGAGGAAGCGGGCGGGGTGAACAGCTGAGCCTCCGGCGGGGGAGCCTCCGTTGAGCCGAGGTGGGAGGCGAAGCCGCTGTGCCGTGGCGAGGTTGGAGGTTCGGCGAGTGAGGCGGCGGGTGTGTGAGCGAGGAGCGGAGAGGCGAGAGAGGAAGCGGCCGCAGCGCGGTGTGAAACGCCCACTCTCCGCGGCGAATGATCCGGTGCAGGTGAGGCAGCAGGTGGGGAAACGCGGCGTCTCCGAGGCCCGCCCAGAGCCAGGCGAGTTCCCTTGAAGACATGCTCTCGCTCCGCGAAGAGCCGCTGTTTCTCCTTGAGCGTCTCCGTCCACATGGAGAGCGCTGCCTCCTGCCGCTCAAAAAGATCCGAGTCCGCTGGGTCAAAAGCGGGTCGTGTCATTCTGTCAGGGGTGTGTGTGGAGCGCGGAAGAGATGACCCAAACGCTGGACTCACGGTGCAGGAATGAAGTGGGTTTATTGGGAGCAGGTGAACGAACAAAGCAGGCCGGATGAACAGGACACGAACTGAAATGGCTGACTGACTGAAGAACTGAAAGGCTGGCTGACTGATCTGGACATACGACAGTAACATCACAGGAACATCATACGAACATCAATGACACGACAAAGAACGGGAGGAAACTAAGGACTTTAAATACTGATGAAGATGATAATGAGAGACCGGTGAGTACACAGCTGAACATAATCTGGCTAACGACACAAGGTTAACGACACAAGGTGAGCTGACATAGGAAAAGCAGGAAGTGAAAGCATTGATATGACAACAGAAACAAAACTGAAAACACTGGGTCACCGACCCAGGAACCGTGACACATCATCACGCTGGCAGTTAGATTCAATCCATTTATCAAATGCTGAATATCGTGTGTAATAATTTTAATGCTGATTTCCATCTCGTATTCAGTGACTGTTTACAAGGATTCCTCTGGATCTGGGTTTTATGCAAATTTCTGACCTTTGACTTCTTGCCATGTCAAACATGTCATCGATCAAGCCAGTCTGTCTGCAGCCTTTTTGACAGCCATTTATTGAACACTAAAGACCTGTCAACACATGATTGATCACATCTTTCAAGTCAATCCAGCTACTATTGATTTAACTTTGCTTACCTCCAATTGGTAAGTTAACCTTTTGGATCTGAGTTGTGCTTGTTGTGGATTCCAGAACTGGTTTATGATCGATCCCCGGGGCACTAGACATTACCCCTGGCTCCTCTGCCATGGCCCACGACCTGGCCTCAGTTCTGCTTTGAGTTGTGTGGACTTCTGATGTAGTGAAGTCTCCAGCTTGGAGGGTAACGCTAACAGATGCATCTTGTGGTTCTCTGCTAAATATTGTTTCTGGGGTAGCAGTGTGAGCAGCCGGCCCCAGATTGTGTCCCATGGTCAGCGCGGTCTCCACGAGTCCTGGGTTTGTTGTTGTGGTTTGAGCTACTGCCCATGTCAAGGCAGTGGGAACTGTGGTTTCTGGTGCTATTGTTGAAGAGATCTCTGCAGAAAAATCTTCATTCGCCAGAGGAACACTGTGTTTCTCTTGAAGGTGTTGTGCGGTGGCATTCATGCTGGGCTCAGCTACCCATGTTGTGTCCCATGGTGGGTGGGTATGTGTTGCGTTAGTGCTGGTGGGACTGTTGGTGAACAGAGTGTTTCTGATAGAGACGCTTGTGGGAGAGTAGGAGTCGGAAACAAGAGTATCATTGTCGCTCAGAACTATGCTGCTGTGTGGAGAATCTGATGTTCCTGTGGGAGGTGATTCGCTTCTTATCTTACTCACGCTGTTTAGGAGCCCCTGAGTCAAAGTGGTGGGTGACTGAGATGCTTCAAAAATGCTTTCGTCTCCAGATCCTGAGCCTTCTTGGACTTGATCATTTGATTCTGTCAGCCCTTTGGCAGGTGTGGTCACTGCAGCTACCTCTTCTTTACTATCTTTACTATGTGAACCCCTATAAAAGGGATTCTCGAACTCGAACGGCAGTTTGGGAAGGGAAGGGAGCCACCAATACGAGCTGACTTTATTTTCAGGTGGCTTTTCACTTGATGCCGTCGATCCCCAGGGGGCCTCTTCGTCAGCCGCAGCCTCTCTGTGAAGTAACAAAAAATACCAAAAGAAGAAGGCCAAGGTCCAGTAGAGGCGAAGCATGCTTTCGACAGTGGTGCGCAGATCCGTCACATGTTGTTCTCCATTCTCCTGCTCCCTGAGATGGGTCTGGCTGGCTTGCCAGCAAATATGGCCTAGAAGACAAGAACACAGAGGACATCAGTGACACACTTTTCATCCACTCTTTGGCGGCTAAATTTGAGTTGATGAAAACTTGATCGAATTTGCATCTGTTCACTTTTCAGTTTTCGTGTCTTAGAGCATGACCAGCTTCTGAGCTGTTTTTCCACGCCGTAAAGCAAATTTTTGAAAAAAAAAAAAAGTATAGAAACGATGCCACTCATTACAAATGACTGCTGAAGTTAGCAGGCTTAAAAAATACGTCAGCCACCACAAATCACAACAAGACCTTAAGTATTATGGACACCCCACAATTAGTGGTATTCTGTCAGATGCCGTGGTCAGTATTTATGTCATGCTCTTGCTCACATGCTTACTGTGTCGCAGCGGTTGGGCTGTTACATGGACTGATGAATTAGAGAAGGAACTTCCTTTCATATACATCCTCTTCTATAAGGAGTGGTTGAGAAATAATGTATAAGAGTTGGGTTGGGGGGAGGTTAGACTCTGAGAAGAATAGAGAGACCACTTATTCTTTTGTGGAGCATTGAATGGTTCAAAGTCACTAGCCTGTTGCCTCAGTGAAAAGACTGGAGCACCCAAGGAATTTCCCCTGTGAGAACAACAACCTGTATGCATAGCTGTACTTAACTCCCTCCTCAATAACTCCCAGCTTTGGTCTTGCTCTCTTTCAATCTCAGATTTATTTGTTCTTTAAAGCAGTGGAGAAAGGTCTCTTTGTGTGGGAGTTAAACAAAAGCATCAATATTCACAGAAAACTGCTATCACAGTCAAGCTTCTCCACCGTGCTCTCATTGTTTTTATCAGTCATGTCACACTTCCTCTTCATTGTCAGCGTTTCTTTTTCGCTATGACAAGTTTATTTAAATCCCTCTTTTTTTTCCAAAGCACTGCCTGTTAACTTTGATCTCTCAAGTGTTGCCATTTTCTTTAGCACGCATACAATTTAGATCAATAAGCCACTGCTTATCCTGATGTCTCTGGATTATTTCCTGTGATCAGGAAAGCAGGGCTTTGTCCAGCCATCAACCCTTCTCTTCCCTGCCTGAAGGAATGAAATCAGCCAGAGCACACAGTCAGATGCTTAGACATGAAGACTGAGAACTGGAAGGGGGGGCAAACATGAAGCTTCCCACACACTCCCCACTTTTAGCATTTTGACTGAACCGCATGAAAATCCGATTCCAAGGAGGTGAGAATGTTTTTAGATGGCTGTGTGTTCGAGCTTGCCCCAGCCAACCTGCATACAGTCGCATTTCATGCATGCAGTGATATGAGTGATACGATTGTAGATGAATTTGGATCTGACTCTGCATGTTAGTACAACTTGTTCGCCTACATGTACTGTACTGTAGTAGATCCACACACCCACGCTTGCACTCTCCTGAATTCTTCAAGACATTCTGACAGCAGTTTTTAAAGGCCCAGAAAAAGGGAAAAACATCTAGTTGAAGCATGGGGCAAATTATCTTTCATCCCTAGTTGCCCTTTTGTTGATTTGATGTATAAATCATCAATTATTTACACACTGGGTTAGTATGTATAATTTATTTTGGTTAACATTCTCACATTTCACTTCAGTATCACTTTCATTTAGTATCCTGCAGTGTGGTAAATGGGAAACTCATGTAGACTCATGTCGAGTGCAAAATGATCGCTTCCCTTAGCGTAGCGATTGCACAGCTCTCGAATAATCATGATATTTCCTATGATATCGCCTTTTCAGAGCATTCACTGGAAGCAGTTGTGCATTTCAAAGCATACTTTGCTAGATCTTGGATTAAACAACTAAGACATTTTTCATGCATATTCGTCAACATCAGGATTATTCTTGTATCCAACATACGTAAAATTTTTAAATTACCTTTCAAGTTATAATATCAGAGGATGTCCAGGAGATACACAGCAAAGTTTGCATGCATTTGGATTTGTGTTTCCAGTAACTGTGTTTCCTCGTTTTGAACTATGTTTCAAAATAAACATTTTCTTTCCAACAAAGTCTTGAAGTCTTAAAGTGCCTTAAAGTTTAAAGGACCAATGAGGCAGATGCTAGATGGGCCGCTCCATTCATCTGAAGTTTGGTTTGTGGTGAGAAAATAGGTTTGTCAGAGCCAAAAAAAGAAAAGAAAAAAAGATGAGAGCGGTGACAGAAAAGCAATACTTAAGCAATAATTAATAGCATAAAGCAGTTTACAGGTGAGGGTAACTTCAGTCATGTAGTATTTCTTTGTGGGTGACACATTTCATGTGCATGTTCTCACATGACCTTATAAAAACTGATGCCAAACTGAAGCTTTAAAATGTAAACAAAGCAGCCTACAAGTAATGTTCAACCACAAATTGTCAGAGTCAAATTTAAACAATCTTATAATCTTACTACAAACCACCAATTATTCCAAAATCCTATTCAGCTTGAGCTTTAATGCCACTGCCTTTAACATTCCTGTTACCATTCTTCCCCACATCAAATACACGCCTGCTGTAGGCATTGTCTGGTTTGACAGGCAGTCGAGTAAGTGGAAAGGAGCTATAAAAAAGTGGCTGTGGGGAATATGCAAGTCCCTTCTATTATTTTCCTGCCGTTTTGTCTCACTGCTCCTGACAAAGATGGTGGGGAGCCTGGCACTGTAGTGTGCTCAACGGAGCAGAGATAGAGAAAGATGGACCGAGAACAAGAGACAAGGGCAGGCGAGGAGAAGAACAACACCGTGTTGACATTCAATTGTGACATTGTTAGTCCAAGAGAGCAAACTCTGCGGCAGTCTCCTTGATGCTCATTTTAGTTTGCTGCCCAGAACCTCTTTTATTAACTCTGTCAACAGACTCCTGGCTTTCATTTTAGTCTCAGCGTGCCTGTGTTTACAAGAAAGCACATACCTCATATTTTCTCTGGGACCATTAGCTACCTGACACGCAGTCAGCTTTCAACGTGGTGCAGCACGTTTCTCCATGAAACATATGCTGTTTCTAAATTAATTGGAACTATCGCAGGACAACCCCTTCTGTTATCAGTGCACTCAAAATTTTGTTTAAGTTAGTCAAACAAGAAATATAAACCTTGTAACTGAAGTAGAGGCTTGGGTCTTTCTAGCGTGATTGAAATGGAGAGACTCTATAGCGAGGGGAGTCGCAAATAGAGATGAATTGACTGCAGCCAGCGTCATTACTATTTAACAAACCCTCTATGAGCACGGGAAGGTCTGAGGATCAATGACATAGTCCAGGATAATGGAGTAATTTACCTCCCTGCAAATGGCTACTGTTGTGTGTGATAGTTGTTTTTTTCTGAGTCTGCTGTGTGGGTGTACATATTTACAAGCCCTAGTTTTCACTCTAGTATTATTTCCATGGTTATGTGTAGGTGCAATAGCATACAAGTGCACGTGCGTCCTCCCACGTGCCTTTGGGCCCTCTGTTTTTCAAATGCAACTCCATCTCCCATCTAAAGAGCAAACTTAAGTATGATATTTGAAAGGATTTTTTAAAATCTTGGGAGTTAGAAGGCTTTCCATATCAAGCAGGCACTGAACAACCAAGACGATTTGAATGTGTGACTATCAAAAATTTGTGTTATTGTGCTTTAGAGCCTCATATGCAAATATTCTGATACTTTACCCTCCTTTATTATCTTTCAGAACTACTATATTGTCTTTGCTCATGGTGTGTAATAATAATTGTGTGGCATTAAATGCCATAACAATACTGCAAACTAAAAAAAAAGGAAATGACTCAGTTAACTCAACTTGCAATTCTGCTTCCATAGTAGCGTTTCAACATCTTGCATGTGGTCACGTCGCCATGATGCCTTACTGTGTTTTTATTCAAATTAGCAGTGACTGGCTAATAACTGTGGCAAACTATTTAACTGTGTGAAATAGTAACCTTTTAGGCAAAGCAAAGTTTCTGTCTTCGCAGTAACCTAGGTCAACCACCTGCTGACTGTAGTCTTATGTTTACAAAAGAGCACAAGCGAGAATTTTATTAAGATTCCCAGACAATTTTTTAAAAAACTGTTGTCAATTGCTATTACTGATTGCACAGAGCCTATAGAATAGTGACAAAACACCTGTGTTGAGACTGGTTGCCTCTAAGCTCCAGCAACCTTTATAAAATCCAGTGATCTTCTACCAAACTGAAGGGTCGATTACACAACCAGTACAGGATGGGGATGATGCTTTTGTTTTTCTTCTGAGAGCTGTTGGCAGCTTTCTTTAGGCAGCTGAAATGGGCGACACTTAAACAACCAGAGTAACTGTTGTTGGAAGAGGCAAAGAAGTCAGACACAGTGGGAAGTAGCATTAAATCTGCATTATTTCTATTAGATCAGGAAGTAAGACAACTTTCCTAGTGATAAACCTAATATAGACATTATAAACAATCATTCAGTATTTGCAACAACACAGGGAGAGAAGTGATAAATCTATAAGCAAGCGCTTATGTGGGCTTCAGTATCTTGCTCAAGGACATACAGACTACAGGAGTTAGGGATCAAACCATCAAATCTCGTGAGCTACAGTTGCCCCTGTTTAATTTTAATCTTTCTTCATTTGTCATCATTTTAAAATAATTTCTCCATCTGTTGTCCTACACTGTAACTAATGCGTTCGCAGCAACATGCGCACAAATGGAATTGTGCAACCAGTCAATAGTGCCTGGACATTATTGACCATAATGAGAGCTGTTCTCATGTCTAAGAATAGCTAAACCCATCCACATGTGTCCAAATAGGCAGCATCATAAGCTGGACTCCCAACCGGGTCCCGTTGGCTTGACAACCAAACAACATCCTGAGTCACTGTATTTACAAACAAGATTAATTCCTTGCTATTTTCACTTGCAGGGCTTCCACTTCAACATCCACTTCCACGTGCAAGAGTACTCTGATGGCATTATCTTTTGGTTCTGGCATTCTTTTTCTAATGTATTTTTTCTAATGTATTCTAAATACCACCTCTTTAAAAAAAATGCCAGTTTGACCAGCCCTGAGATAGATCTCATCAATCTCTTGATTGAGAATGACATTGTAGTGGGTTAATGCTTGTGTTAGCTCTAGAGCTGATGAATGCAGTGAACCCGCTTATTATAGAGGACGCTTTCAAACACAGGCTTTCCACAGGCTGCCTTTGCCATGGTGACAGCTGAAGCCAAAGACGTCTTGTTAATCCCAGGAATTTGAGCACCTTCTGGATTACGCTGTTCGGCTTCTTGGAGCGTGTTGCTCTCACATGTAAATGGGCAGTCTGACACACACACACACACACACACACACACACACACACACACACACACACACACACACACACACACACACACACACACACACACACTCAAAAAAAACAATCGATTCTTGCAAGAGCATTTGCTGGTTTGCTAACTCCAAAACGCACATACATACATCTGTACACCCTTCTAAAACGAAGGGAGTGAATATAGATACAACTGCTAAACGAAATCACAAGAGTGAAATTGCAGATGCCAACATCTTTATATGTCAGATTTTTCCAGATGCCTCACTGACAGGAACACACATACACATATATTTAGCCCTTACTCATCTTCGAAATCCAGATGTTTATAAGAATCTGCACACCAACATCAACCACAACCACTCCTCTTATATATGTTTGATGAAATCCAGTATGTTTGTGAGTATCAGTGTGTAAAACTGCAGCTAGAGTGTGTATATCAGCATGCAACTGCCTGCATTATAGGAGTCATACCCACACATCCCTTATTATTGGTCAAGACTACCTGATTAAAATACACATACAGAGAGAGACAGAGAAAGGAAAAGGACGGTGAAAACATGTCAGGTGCTTACCCGCAGATGTATGAAATAAGATCCACAGCCAGCGGTGTTCGAGTGTGAGTGCTGCAGGCGAGATCGTGTTTCTGAGCCTATGTAGGTTTGCCTGTGTGGAACAGAGTTCCAGTCTCCCACCCTCCCTCCCACTTGCTCTCGCTCCCTCTCTCCCTCTCTCTCTCTGTCTCTCTGTATTTTTCTATCTCTCTCACTCTTTGCATCTGTAGTCCACTGTGTGGCCACCATCACAATGCCTGTGGTCACACCTCACTGGGCAAATTGTTCATCAGCGGAGATGACCCGCAGCCGTGGACAAACACACATGCTTAAAAATGACAGACGCAGCCTTTAACATGCATGCGCACACACGGGCAAAAAGCTGCCGGTATCCAGTTGCAGCAGTTTTTAAGGCCAGAACTAATATCACTGATGGTGCTGATGAGGATGTTTTTTTTCACAATCACAAGCACACAGACTCAAAGCACGTGTTCAGATTATGTTAAGTTCTCAGTGTCCTCAAGCTGTCCTCAAGTAAAACCTAAATGTGATCTGACGTCCTTGTAACTAAGGTGTGAGGAGGTTTAAGGTGTGAGTGGGATTACAGCAGTCTCCTTTGTAACAGCTTGACCCATTCAACCACTTTGGCCTCCTCCTCCTCTTTTGCTCTCTATAGACACTTTAATGTCAACATGTGTATTTAACGGTTTTTAAGTATTATATCATTTCTTGGCAGGATAAACTCACCTGGTTACACAATGACACTGCTTTAACAAAATACAACTTGTGCAGAAACACGAGAGAGGCGGATACAAATTGTAAACAAGTCAAACAGTTTACCACATTTTCCTCAAACGTTTTTGAAGTTGCCACTATTTTCTACCCTACATTTGTGAGCTATAAATGCCAACAAAACTCTCACATCTGTTCGTTTCCCTGCTTTTTCTCTCCCCCAGCATTGCCACATTTTCAGCCACATACCTCAGCAATTGATTTGGCTTGTAATCACATGTTTATGTCCAAAGCCTCTTTCAATATGTGCGCTTTGAAAGATTCTGTTTGTGTTAACTTAAGAACTAAAACAGATGTTTACTGTTTTAATTAAATTTTGTTGCAGGTCTGTTTTGGGAGTGCATGCTGTCATTGGACATTGGTCCTAAAGTACATCATTGTCTCATATCGATGCAACGCCCACAATTTGTAGACTGCCAAAAACAGATGTGTAGTGTTAGTGATGTAAGTCAAGCTTAGCTCTCGGTCAGATTCTACACATCCTTTCAAAAAATCTCAAACAGGGTCTGCTATTTTACTTGCTTTAGCATACCTACAATTGGTGCTAGCTCTACAAGCCCCTTTGCAAGCTACCTACCTATAACCTGTGTTTTATGCTGTGTCCATTTTAATCAGTGTAGGGCTTCAGCACCCTCAGGTGATTTGACATTCAACTGATGAAGCTTTAATAAAAAGCTCAAGTGTGTGCAGTAGCTCCCTTGTAGTGGGAAGTCTTGGTTCATGCATCCTTACAAATGTGTCTCCAGCTCTGCCTGCCTGGTCCAAAAGGTAAAGCTTACCACCTTACAAGCCAGGCTAGAATACCGACAGAGCAGCTCTTTAAACGTTTAAAAATTCCCATTCAAACTCTGAGCAAGAACTAGCATATCAATTGAGAACAACTAACACGG
The DNA here is from genome assembly GCF_013358895.1 of Oreochromis aureus. Lineage (NCBI taxonomy): Eukaryota > Metazoa > Chordata > Actinopteri > Cichliformes > Cichlidae > Oreochromis > Oreochromis aureus. The sequence continues at coordinate 13,417,422 of NC_052958.1, read as the reverse complement.
CAAACCTGGCTACTTGAAACCTATAAAACAGTTAATTAATTGCAGGCATTGCAGTAAATTTTGTGGTTTTGTGTGTCTTTATCCATCTACAACTTCTTTAAAGTAAATAATAAGTGCAAATTTAAGCTCTATGTATGAGTGTGGTAGGGTGGAAAAGGGTAGGGTGGTCCCAAAAACTCTAAATCGCTAAATCTAAATTATATCAGCAATTCTGCATTAAAATCTAAGTTTTTATATATAATTTTTATCAGTAACCATCATTACATAAGGTAAGGGACGGCACACCTTTATTTTGTTTTTCTGCAATTTTTGCACGCTTGCACTTTATTTACTCCTCTGCTAATTGCCTGTTACATGTTATATGTAGCACCATGGTCTTGGAGGAACGTTGTCTCGCTTCATTGTGTACTGTACCACTGCACATGGTTGAAATGACAATAAAGGCACTTGACTTGACGACTTGACTAGATTTGACCTTTAAGCCAGTTTAGCACATCGTTTTGTGAAATGGTTCCACTTTTTTTAAATCTCCATTGACATCTATGGTGTCCAAAGAGAGGATGCTACTCTTGTGCATTACCTTTGGTACAGCATTCCCCAGATCTTTGCCTCAGTGATCCCCAGGAAGTACCTAAAAATAGGAACAATCTGCCCAGTCCCAGAGCTAGGAAACATAATTTCCTGAACAGTTTCTGAGTAGTCCTGCCTGTGATGAAGCCCCATCCCCAGTGTCACCCACCAGCATGGGCAAGAAAGCCTTAATAACATATCTGACCTTGGCTCTCCTTGCTATTTTTAACCACCTTTACTTTACCCTGGTTTGATCAAAGACCAGTTTCCTTACAACTACTTACTTTACTTAGAATTGCATTGTTTCTATTTTTATATGAAATATCTTTTTCTGTACTCGGTTGTTCTGACCTCCTGACCATATACTTTTAGCCTACTGTACTGTGTGTATAATGAACTGACAAAGCAAATGCATCTTCCATGCTAAACCGGACTGAAGAAGAATAAGCACACTGTATACTGAGTACTAATACACACTTTTGAGATGGGTTCATGTCATACAATCTAATCATTTTGTAAACACTGTAGATGCTAGTGCTATGTAGTGTGCAGTTTAAGGTTTTGCTTCACAGAAATTGTCTGACATTTGTGTTGGACCTTTAAAAGTTGAGGTCAGCACATTTGAAGTGAATAAGAAGCCAAAATGTTGAATGCATAAGTCCGAATTCTCCTTTAAGTTGATTTTTATACTGTGTCTGGGGCAGCTTTAACAAGCATGTATGTGCATTCTAACACATAGTTTTTCCTTTTTTCAGCCTTTATTCATTCACGTGTTTGTGTTGTTGTGTCATATCTCCTTTAAATTCTCTTACATCATGCAAATAAACAGCTTTGAGCTCAAAGCAAGACAATAATAACTAAAAGAAACAACAAAAAAAGAAACTCATTGCACCCAAGGTTTGCAGAAACCATCCTACTTCGGCAAACTGTCCAACCGTACGCAGTTTATGCACATTTCTGCTGTCACACAATAATTCCAACATAAATTTAAGTATGTAGGACGCTTTCCCACTTAACTTTACCCACCAGAGTATACTTCTAGCTCATATTAATGAAGGCAGGAGGGTTTGCCACTTAGTTTTACCCATCAAAGTATACTTGTAGCTCATATTCACAAAGATAAGCTACATTGACAAGAAGTGTTTGCCACCTAATTTTGCGTTGTGCGCATATGCAGCACATGCACAGAAACAACTGGTAGGATGGTTTGTGAGGTAGGATGGATTCCCAGAACACCATCTCACATTAAACCTTGAAGCAGATGAATTACATCAGCAGAAGACCACACCTGCACCAGTCCTGTCCGCGAAGAACAGTAAGTCGTGTTGCAATGGTTTAAACTGGTTATGGTAATGTAAGGGCAGGGAGAATATTTTCTTGGCATACTTTGGGCCCCTTAGAAACATTATTATTATTATATTATTATACAAAGCAAATCTTGACAAAACTGCAGCAACTAAATGAGGTTCTAAAAATGTCAAAATGAACCAAAATCTCAGAGGAATGCTTCTTGAATCTAAATGACAAAGAATTAAAGCAAGCAAAGGCAAAATAAGGTCTAACATAAAACTAATATGACCGTAAACCATATTTTTTATAAGACGTGAAGATGTTTCTCTGCCTGCCAGGAAATTTTAAAAGGAATTCTTAACCATACTCTACAATTTTGCTACTAGTTAACTGTAATCAGAAAATTACTTGATAAAAGAAATTCATAACAATAAAAATTGTGTAAGTTCAGATTATTTATTCCCGCTTTGTCCATTGTTGTTGCATCTTTAAGTGTCTGTCAGTATCCTGTTGTGATACCGAAATACTCTTCCTTTTCCAATTTAAGATAACCTCTCAGCATCATGTACTTTTACACATATTCCTGTGCTAATGATAGTGACCTTCAGTGTGTTAAAGGGACTGGTTTGTCTCTTTCCAAGCCTAGCTTGTGTTTTAAAAATACTCAAAATTCAGAGTGTTATGCATGTTACTGCAAACTGAGGTCCTCTCCTTGACCAGTCTGCTGGCTCCAGCAGGCGGAAAATGCCGGACAATAGCTATTTGTGAGAGTCAAAGAAAGTTTCTTTGTCTCATAAAAAAAGAAAACAATTGACACTCTGAGTAGTTTAGAGGCTCTACCATCTGCACAGACCCAGCCCAGGTTCCTTGGTGTGTTTACACGCCAAGGTCAAGATCTTAAAGCTCCCTAAACCGTCACATAAACAATTACTGAATTTAGAGCTTATTTTGAGCTTATCTGCTAAAAGAATGTTTTATGTGTATTTTGTTAGCATGTTTTTACCCCGTCTTTGATAATAATGCTTCACATTTTTCTCACTGTCATCAGCGATTCGCTGAAATTAAAAAACAGACAATGTGGGGAACAGCGGGAGTCTTGATGAAGTACAACCTTTGAAATAATCCATAAAGACAATCTGACTGAGGGAAAAATCCAATATAAAGCCGCCCAATATGCAATACAACCTATAATCAAGCTCTGTGTGTGTGTGTGTGTGTGTGTGTGTGCTTGTGTGCAATCCTCATGTGTGTTCTTATGATGTTCACAGTTTTTGCTCCAGATTTGATATGGCTGATTAGAGCTGTTAGATGAGCATTGGAGATGACCTTGGCGGACAAATCATCACTCCTTGCTACAAGCCTGTGGGATAAATAATGTGTTATCTTCACTTTCACTGGGGCACTCACAGAATTATAATGTATGCCCTTGGCAAAGCATTTGGGACAATCAGAAGAACATCAACAATTTAAAGATCGCTTAAAGTGAAGCAATTGAAAAACGTATTTATTGTAAACAAATTGGTTGGGGCAGACTAGTTAGCAAACAATTTGTGCCAGTGTGATGTCTACAAAAGACTAATGTAGTCCCAAGGACTGGAGGTGAAACCAGTGTAATCAGGTTGATTGGATAGAAGTTTGAAAATACCCCAAGTGCTCATTGCATATATGGCTAAAATTATTATTTTCTTTCTTTTTATTAAAGAACTAATTAATGTTTATGGCCGCAGTAAGTAGTTTCAAGTCATATTTAATAAGTGTTTAGTTTGTAACAAGTAAAATAGATAATAAGGCAGGCTATGTGTTACTACATAGGCTTGATTTGTCAGTCAGATTAAGCCTTGCTTGCTCTCTGCATGGTTACAGTTTTCCCATTAAACAGGGTATGTTTCATTTTTACCAGCCAAAACTTGACGTCTACCGCGACAGCTAGCTAAGCTATCTAGCTTGTGTTAGCATTAGCTAATCAGGTCTACTCTTTCATGCACCATCTGGTTTCAAAAGTGCAAGATGGAAGCAACCAAAGATGCTAACTGTAGGTTTGAAAACAGCAGCTGCTGTTATCATGGTGTTTTGTACTTCTTTATATACAGTCTGTACTCAGGCTGTTTCCAGAACTTTTAATTCTCCCATTTTAGTGTCATTATCAACCAGACTGCTTTTCCTCCTGGAGCCATATAGCTCCATGCCCCATCTGTTCACAACTTTTAATCTTTTAGACTTCATATGCAGTCGCATCCATTCCAGAATTCAATTTACATTTAACGACAACTGATTTTATGGACACTTGAAGGCACTGCAACAAGGCTAATGTTAGCAAACACTTAGCAACCTGTCTGAAGATAAAGAGAGTATGTTTTTAAAGTGGTGAAGTAATATAAAGTATAAGCAAACACAAACTGTTTCTGTGCAGCATGTCTCACAGTATGCCTGCTAGGCAAACTTACAATGGCTGAAAGACAGGACAGGAGGGGAAAGTGAGAGATTACTTTTCAAAGGTAATGACTGCTGATAGGGGTCAAGTTTAGCTTCATGTAACTCACTATCATTTGCAACTGCCTCATACTAGGTATTCGGTAGTATTAAGAATTTGGAAGAGTTCCTGTTAATGTTTTGACTTTATAGTTTTTAGCAGCTAAATTAACAATATAGTACTGATTTAAATTGAAAAAAAAAAAAAAAAAACCACAAGCAAGAAGCTTTAAATGGATAATATTTTTTGCTGTACTCATTGTTTGCTGGGTATCTGTAATCAGTGACTGTAGTGTTGAAGATTTCACATGGTTTCCATACCAGCGAGGAAGACCCATCAAACGTCCTTGGTTCTTGGTATGTAATTGGTTAATGAGGACAGGTGTCTCACATCACAGCCGTGACCATAACATCCTTTGGGCATGGCGTGAATGCAAATCACAGTCTTCAAGAATCTTGAAAGCCGGAAGGCCTGGGTGGGAGAGTGAGACTGATGGAAATTAAGGAATGAGAAATACGGGTTCATATTGTTTAACACAGCTTTCTTGGCAAAATTAATCATGGATTAAGTAACAAAACTTGCACCACGGAGGTAGCAACCAATATGATCATTACACCAATCCCCTCAGGCCTATAGAACATTTTAGCATCTTTCAGCTCATTGGTTCTGTTGCCCATAACTTTAATGTTTGTTTCACCCTTATTACTCGTTAACTCATTACCCGCAGCCTGCCCTGTACCAAAGAGCAGACAAAATTAGCAACCAAACAAACTAAAGAGCTGGATATTTCCCTAGGAGGCTGGCAGTGGCCAAGAAAGACTCAAAATGAGAGTGAATATTGGCCAAAAGACCAGACATGTCTATCCGAAAATAATGAGGTTGTGCTGTTTTTTTGAAAATCTGATCAAAAATGATCATTTATAGTTAATACAACATAGGGTTTATGAATAAAAAAGGACTTGTAGTTATCTTGTTGCTATCATTAAACAACACTACACAACTTTGGGTTGGGGTTATGATGATGTGTTACACCTGCTAGCTCCAGACAGGTATATATATATATACATATATAGATATATATATCTATATATGTATATATGAAAAATACAGGTTTCCCTATAAGTATTCAGTTTGCTTAACTCTGCGTTGTTTTTCTGTTGTGATCGTTTAGCTTTGAATGATGTTGCCACATGTTCGTACCTACTCAGAGTAAAAATGCTCCTGGGTTATCCTCAGAGAATGCTTTCCATTAAAATCTGGACATTCCACAAAACCAAGCGAAAACATGACAGAGATGACTGAGTGAGGGGACTAAAAGGAAAGGGCTTGGAGAGAAAGCAGGAAGCTGAAACGGAATTTCCACACCCTGATGTGGGTGGACGCCTCCAACCCAAAGAATAGAGAGGGCACATTCTCCCCTTTCTTCACTCTCTTTCTTCCTCCCAACTTTCTGTCTTTGCTTGGACAATAGAGCCCATGGTGAAACAATTCAGAAAGGGAAGGCCGGGAATCTGTATGGCTGCAATAGGGGGTGGTCCTAGCAAACCTCTTTTTATGTATAGGGAGAGTTTTGGGGAGGGGGAACTTATAGAAAATCAGCAGGAATAGGGGGGTGGGGTCCTGAGAGGATGTCATTAGATGGGAACGAGAGGTGTAGGGTAGATGGAGGCCAGCTAGTGATGAGAATACCACGGACACATGGCCTAGGGGGTGAGGGTTATGTTTTTGTGGGACTCAAACATTTTTCTGCCTGACTGAGCCTGAAAGTGATCGTGCTGAGGCAGGAAAAGCAATGCAGCCTTTTTCTGTTGCACACAAGTTTTCACACACAGAGCAGAAATTAAAACTGCATTAATCAATATTTTTATATTAACTATTGAGTGTGAGTAATTTGAAGTCAGTGCAGTTAATTGAGTAGAGAATTATAAGTCCAATCTGTTGTTCCTGATGACTCCTGAAGGTAATTTCTTTCTTATGTACTGGAATTTAAATATATATTTCAGCTCATTGACCTTTGTGGCCTACAGCTTCACTGTTTTGGTTTCAGTTCCAGTCACAGCAGGCAGCTTTCGTTTCAACAAACAAACTCTAATGAAACCACTTGCTGCAGGAATAAAGAGTCTATTGGGAAAATTAGGGACTAGCTTCTGATCACAGGTATATATTTAGCAAAATGAAACTAATGTTGCTCCATGTTTGCCTTCTGTATAAGCAGACAACTGTTTGCTTACTTGTTTGCCAAAAACAAGAAAGCTGTCCGTAAAAGTGAACAAAAATCCTATATTAATATTTTGCCATCAGATGAGAAACTCAGGTATTTAGTTGAGTGTGTTTATATTTTTAATATTGAATAGATTTCTGGTGTTTCTGCCATTCGGGAAGTTATTCCAGTAGTTGAGGATGAATGAATTTGTTTTCTATTTACATGGACTATATTTACCACCCTGCTCTGACTGATTACAGTTATGTTAAGGCAATATTTTCTCACATTGTTTGTTACATGCCATTCATAGTCAGTTAGCTCAAAGGGACAATAATAATGGGAATATTAGAGTAATCCACAAGTAAACACACCCAAACCAGGGTTTCAAACATAAGCAGAAATCCTGGAAAATTTAAAGGTGTTGTAGGGGTGAGTGTGTGTGTGTGTGTGTGTTCTTGTCTAGCTATCTTTGTGAGGACCGAAATCTGCATTCTACTATACTTGTGAGAACCAGCAGTCACTTGTGAGGACACACAACCCGGTCCTCACATTTTTGAAGGCATTTAAAGCCATTTTTGAGGCTCAAAACGTGGTTTTAGTGTCAGGGTTACAATTAGGTTATGGTTAGGTTTAGGGTAAGGGTTAGGGTTAGGGTTAGGCATCCATTTTTAATGGTTAGGGTTAGGGTAAGGGGCTAGGGAAACCATTATGTCAATGAAGGTCCTCACTGAGATAGCTGAACGGGGTTGTGTGTGTGTGTGTGTGTGTGTGTGTGTGTGTGTGTGTGTGTGTGTGTGTGTGTGTTGGTGGGGTAATAACTGTAGAAAATTACCTAAAACTCACTGCTGCCTGACAGAATGGAAATATTTGATCATAAATGTGACATTTTAAAATTACCTACATATAAAACACTGTCAGCACAGCCATGACTCACTTTCTCTGCGATTCCCATTGAGACGATCTCAAATGTAAACTTAAAGTTAAGAACACAGACTCAGATTCTTGAACTCTACATAATTTAGAATTCAGGCACTTATGCCTGAGTTTGGTATATCTGTTATATTTGGTATAGATAAAACATATATAATACTGTCTTACTGTGCAGGATGAAACAATTTTAATCTGGAAGCTTCTTAAAGGATGAATTACATCAAAAGTACTGAAACATGTTGCTGGCATAGCTTTCTAGATTCTGGAATTCCCCACTGTCTAAAACAGCTCTACACAATTAGATTTTGCTGTAAGAACAATTTGTCGTAAAGAAAGGCAAAGACGACAACACATAATAAACATATATAGCAGGTTATTCTGAGAGACATGGAGGAAGAGGATGGAAATGCAGGGCACACAGAGAACAGAGTTAAAGTTTAACGTCCAAATAATTATAATTAAAAAAAAAAAAACAGGCAAAGGTTATACACGGGGAATCATATAATGTAGCAAACAATCAAAATGATGAGCAGGCAAAAGGTAAACTCCCTGACATAGTCCAGAGGTCACACACACACAAAAAAATTAACACACGGGAGGGGAGTTTCCACAGTAAACAAATTAAAACTGGGAGTACATTTATTCCCAAGTGAGCAATCAGCTGATAGGGAACAGGTGAGGGAGACTAAACTCAGGTGACAGATATTGAGGACAAACGATCAGAAAAGGGGGAAAAACACAACAAATACAGGAAGCAAAACTGGCAAGCGTGTAAATGGACTAAGAATTACAAAATTAAACAGGAAAGTACCGAACAGGAAACTAACATCATGATACACACAATAGAAAAACACAGCACATACAACTAAGCGTGCACAACATGAAGTGGCGGGGAATATTTAATATATATTTAATATTTTTGCTGTCAGTGCATCAGCCCAAAGTTGATTCTCTGAAATCTATGTGGCTCTCTGGCTCCATCTCGTGGCCCCTCAGACGTTTTGGAGTTAACTGGTTGGTATGTCAGAACAAATAACCTCGTGGATTTCTGTGCTTCCCTATTTAGCCGCATGAAGCCTGTCGGGTCAGTGTGACCAGAGCATGGTCACCAGGCCCTATGCGTTATCGCCACGGGATCCAGGTGCACTGAGCCCTTGACGCTATAAATACCTCCGTGTTCCGATGTTAAAGGGTCAAACAAGAATTTTTATTGAACACCTCGTTTTATATTATTCATCACTAACAGTTGTTGCTTTCACATTGTGCCTTATCCGTTAGGCGATCTTTTATGCGCTTTGTTTCAGCTTGTTTGATGGGACCGAGCAGACGTACTGCAGCACGCGGTCAAGAAACCGCTCACGGAGGACTGCGGGAGTTAAAGGGGCGGTGAGAGCCGGTGGAAGAGAGGCGGACTCTTGACTGTCAGTCAAACATCCGGGGTTATCCGTTGCTACGATATAACGCCTTAGCGGATCTAAACGACTCTCAGAAGTAATTTTTTTCAGAATACCAGGAGGAGACGGGCACACCTAAGTCTCTCAGAATGGGAAACCTGCTGTTCTCCACAGGGTAAAATATAAATATATACATATGTGTGTATATAGACAGATACATCACGTTATTTTGGCATTGCTTGTGCATGCCCTGCTTTCTGCTCTTTGCATGAATATCCACTGAAACAAAGGTAGACAGAAGATGTGACGTGTCCTCGCGTGACCCGGTAATGCTCTGAAATTATCCCCCAGGATTCACTTCACTCAGTGCATGCGTGGGTAAAAGCAGCAGAGGTATAAAGCAAGCTGTAAAGCTATGTGTGGATCATCTCATTTTTCCGAAAGTCTGTTAATCACATGTTCAAACAATATGGTAATCAGTGGATCGGCGTGGAGCTCTAGGTGTGCGTCAAGAACGCAGTAAGAATATTAACAACCAAGGTCACGCGTTCGTTTTGCCAGCGTGTCGCTATAGAGCACCACCAGTAAAGAGCCAAGAAAGATGGTGCACTATTGACTTAAACTACTGTTTATAAAAGTCTAAGGTGTTGAAAAAAAGTACAACTACAAGGAAGTGACACAATAAAGCCAGATATGTAGCTAAATGCCATGCGGGAAGTTTTTGTGATCACGGAAATGGATCCATTGATGAAATAAAGGGGTGAATGTGTCACTTTAATCAGATGTTTTCTGTGTAGGTCAAATTAACAAGATGGTAAAGTTACACTGATTCAGGTGAAGCGAGAAGATGGTTTACAGCTGACGTTTCCTTTCCATCATCCACAGTAGCAAACAACCTCCAATAAGGAATTTGTTCTCTTGTATTATTTCCTTTAAAACTACATAATTTTACACATAAAATGGGCCAGACTTAAATAGGAAGTGCACACTGACACGCAAAAACCTTGGCCTGTTATGCATCTCAGCTGCATGTAGTCCACTAATGATGATTACATGGCTTCAACACCATCATCAAGAAATAAAACTTAACACAGTAAACATGTTTCCAATATAAATTAAGTCTTTTTAAAAATGCATGTTAATAAACAGTCTGATGAGTCTAATGCATGGAAAATTGATCATGTGAACCACTGCACTCACAGGCTATGTAAGATAATGTCATCAAAATGGAAATGATGGCATTAAATAAGGTAAAATGATTTTACATTGAAGTTAAACAAATGGCCATCTGGCACAATAAATAAACTTCCTTCCAAATTTAAAACCATACTGATGACTTTATTATAGTCATTTTGTTTGTCCATAATTTCAGTCCTACGATGGGAATTAAAGTTAGTTTAAGCTTGAAGAATTCTCCATTGAATTACTGTTTGTGATGACAGTCACAAGAGATAATGACAATAATCAGTCTTTAAGTTCTCTGGGTCCTCGGAGGATATGTTTCCAAATCCTTAGCCAAGCGAATGTTATAGTCTGTTCTGTGCTGTTTCTCTGGTGAACTGTGGAAAGTATTCATGTTTCAATCTGGCCTCTTTTTCAGCCTCATAAGGACTGATGCAACCAAGTCGGATCAAGTTAACAGACGACATTTAATAGCCAAAACGATCTGCAATGGCATAACCTATTATTACACTCCACTCACCGGTACAGAATGTCTTGCCAAAAAATGTCAAGACTCTGCAGCTGTTTGCCCCACGTTCCCTGTTTCACCATCTGCAGGGGCCTCCTCTTCTACACTCCTCTCAGATTCACCGTCAAACACATCTGTCTCCTCCCAAAACCAATCATATTCTGCGTCCACTTCTCGTCCACTTCTGCTTTTCTTCTCCTGGCTTGGTGCCCAACCAGGGGGAATGGCTAAGTACCGGGACCTTTATCTGGACCGTGGCATGGATGTCCTCCTGGTTCAGAGCAGTGTGATGCACTTCCTGTGGCCTCGATGGGGGCTCGAGTATGGATTGGAGGTTCTGAAAATTCTGGAGAACCCTCCCTTCGCAGGGAGGGTGATGCTGGTTCATGCTTCTTCCATCGGTGGCTACACTTTCACTCAAATCCTCACCCACATTGTCCAAGAACCAAAAAAACATGCAGGCCTGGCACAGAGGATGATGGGGCACATCTATGACAGCTTAGTGGTCGGCACTCTGGAGCACATGGCCATAGGTGAGTGAGAGTGATCCAGTATATTGGGTTGCAGTTCACTTTTGTGTTGGATACGTGTGTCAGATCTTTACATAATTTATTAGCCGATCGACCCACTGCTCCAGTTTGTCAGGAGTTCTCTCTAGCTGCTTGTTTTAATCTGCTTTAGGGCTGTGTCTGCAAACAGTTTATCCATTCAACATCTGGCATTTTTATCAGGTTCTAACTAAACCGCTAGTTCCGTCTAGTTTTCTAAAAATAAACTGGCATTCACACTGTGTAGTTACTGTACTACCATCTAAAACCTCATTTATTTAAATTAAAATAAATTCAAACATGTGCACCCAATTCTTTTCTTTTGTTTTTTTGAAGTCCTTAAAGATGTATGCTGTGCAATCATTCCAAAGAGGAAGAAGAACATTTTGAAGAAATCAAAAGCCTTTTAGAAGTGCAAAATTTCCATCAAATTCATGCCCATGATGCATGTAAACTTCTGACAGCATGGACACAAAGCACCTGGTGATTAGAGAGGTTACAAAGAAAATGCTAGAATTACAATCAGAAGAACTGGAGCACAGACTTGTTGGTGTGTTTCACTACAGGGTAAGCCATGACATTACCTGTCAGGTATTGGATTGGATCATCAACACAACAAAAGCACTCAAAAGGAGGTAATAATTAGAGATGGCACGATACCACTTTTTTATGTCCAATACCGATATCATAAATTTGGATATCTGCCGATACCGATATGAATCCGATATAGTGTGTTTTTCAATCAATAAAACTGTTTTTTTAATATCTTGCTGCATTTTGTATAAGTTCATACTCAAGTTAAAAAAACAAAACACTAAAGCTATTCTGTTATACCTGTATGTAAAAAATACACTGCACCCAAAATATTTCATAGTTCAGCAATACTGATCAATCTAATAAACTTAAACCTACTCCATCCTTCCTATTCTGGTATTTTAAAGAGTACTTAGCAGAAATATTAAGCAACCTAACTAATAGGTTTGCCAACTCCCAGCAAAAAAAAAAAATAGGGAACCACCCCCCACCCTCCGCCTCATGATGCTTAATCGATGTAATCAACTTTAATTTGATGCAGTGTGAAAAAAAAATGCACAGAAATAAATTATTTTTCAAGAAAAATTGAATAGATTCAACATCTTTCTTCAACAGAGTTGCAGACTGCACAGATGGTACCTTCCCAAAGGAAAAAGTACTAGCTTACTAGGGTATATTAGACTTAATAGTTACTATATACAGTAATGGACTTCTATATATTTTACACAAGATTAAAACTTTGGGTGTAAGATTCAGATAATTATTTATTAAAAGCTAGACATTTTAAATAAGAATAAGAAAAAAAAAAGTATGTCTTTGTGCCCCCTTTTCCCTGTTAATGCCCTATCGGCCCCCCTGGCTAAACTTTGCTAGATCCGCCCCTGCACAGTTACCAGCCGTCAGCTATGTAGAAAAGGATCCTGGTCTAGAAAGTAATATTAAATAAATTCTAACAACAGCTTATCAAGCTTAAACGTGCTGCTGTTGTTCAGCCGCTGGTTTCCTCTTTCTGGTGCAAAGTGGGCCAAAAACAAAGAAGAGAGACGGACTCGCGACAGAAAAGCCGATCAGCTGATCATTAAGCAGTTTCATGACTAAAGTAGCAGCAGGAGACGGAGGGAGAGAGAGGCAGTCGCTCCATATATCGGTTGTTAAGCTTAACGTGGGAATGCTTTACAAACATTCAGAGATGAACTTACACACTTGCTTTACTTGGGATAACTTCCTCGGAGATGAAATGCCGGATTGCTAGCGAGGCTACAAACAGCCGCTCTAGCACGTGACGCACACTACTCCTACCTGCTACGGTTATGAGCCGAGTTACGCCGTGTCGCAAGTTTTGTGAGGTGCTTGTTTGATATTTAATGGATCGGATTACATTTTTTATTTCTCTCCAGTAATTTACGTCAGTATCGGACCGATCCATCTCTAGCAATAGTATTTGATTTTGCCCTACAGCTGGCCATTTTAGGACTTCGCTACATAGGTCTAGATAGGAGTTGGTGATTTTTGATACACACCCTACATAAGAGTGTGTATATGTGAAGCTTTAAAACTCTAAACTATTTATGTTTTTTGTTTTGGTTTTTTTACATTTTTTATTCAGGCATTGGTAGAACTCTGGTGCCACGTTTTGAGAGCTTCGTCAAAAGCACTGCCATGCTTTACTTCTGGCTTTTCAAAACCCACACGGCAGACTTCTACGAGACCAGCATCCAAGTGTTCCACAACAGCCCAGTTACCGCTCCCGCTCTCTTCTTCTTCAGTGAAAACGATGCAATGTGCAACACTGCAGTGATGGAAAAGCTGATTGACGTCTGGAGACAGAGAGGAGTGGACGTGCACAGCAGAAAGTGGAAGAAGTCGATACATGCGGCCCACTTGCGCTGCCACCCAGATGATTACCTCTCCACCCTGCAACACTTTTTGAACTCGCTGCCCATTGCCTCCTGTAAAAAGACAATCTAAATAAGTGGGGAGGTAAAAATACACCACCACCAAATATTAAAAAACAAAATAAGCTTTATGATTTAAAAAAGAATGCACTTTGATTTTTTTCCTTTAGCTTTGTCATTAATTAAAATTTAAAGTATTTTTTTCTCTCTTTTGCATATTCATTGTTTGAATTTTTGTTGCTTGCTGTTAAGTAAGGTTGTATTTTAAGTTATTTAAAAACAAACAAACAAACAAAAAACTAACCGATGTTATTTACCTGTGTGCTTATGTTATGGATTATTTTGCACTTTAAACAATTCAAAAGCTTTAGTTGATAAACTGTTGGTACTCTTACCAGAGATGTGGTTGCTGCACATTGAGTGAAATAAAATATTTCAATTGCGCTGCTTGAAACAGGACTTTTACTTGTGGGTTTTTTCCATGTAAAAAATTACCAACATGGTCTCACTTCTATTAAGAATTTCTTGAAAGTCGGTTTAGCTCAGTGCGTTGAGCGGGCGGCCACATGCCATACGGCTGAGAGCGGCCGGCCTGGGTTTGAGTCACACCCGCGGCCCTTTGCCGCATATCTTCTCTCTGCCCCATATCTTCTCTCTGCCCCCACCTCCCTGTCCTCTCTACACTGTGTCCATCTAATAAAGTTAAAAAAGAATTACTTGGAAGTCTTGTAACTGGTTTATCATTTAAGTCATTTTAATTACTTTTATACACATATACATTTGTTTAGTTTATTTTTATTATAATGATATTTAGTCTATTTGATTTTTTTTTTTATCATCTCAGCTAGTTTAGCTTATCTACATGTGTTTATTCCAACCATATCTTTTAATCTATTTTAGCAATTTGGACTTACAATAACTTTTGCTTAGGATTAGACCTGTTTTCTAGTCTTTTCTGTTTTATTTTCAGTGTAATTCAAACATTCACATGAACTCACATTATGAAAGCACAATCACTCTTGGTAAGTAAAACATAAACTCCATAAAAACCTATGTCATTTAACTTCTTTCCAACCATCTTTGAAGTGGGTATGTCTGTTTTCAACCCTTGCTGTTTATTTTAGGAAAACACAAAGATAAACATTTGTAAAACTTTAATATTTTTAGGTGAATTTCTTTTTTAAAATTTCAGTCTGCAACCCTTTCTGTCTGAAAATGAGCTTATAATGGTGTTTTGAGTTCTTTTCATTCACTTCTGTGTGAGTTACATTTGAGGAATGATATGTACTGCAGTTACTCAGAGTTGTTAATATACAGTGGCTTGCAAAAGTATTCGGCCCCCTTGAACTTTTCCACATTTTGTCACATTACAGCCACAAACATGAATCAATTTTATTGGAATTCCACGTGAAAGACCAATACAAAGTGGTGTACACATGAGAAGAGGAACAAAAATCATGCATGATTCCAAACATTTTTGACAAATAAATAACTGCAAAGTGGGGTGTGTGTAATTATTCAGCCCCCTGAGTCAATACTTTGTAGAACCACCTTTTGCTGCAGTTACAGCTGCCAGTCTTTTAGGGTATGTCTCTACCAGCTTTGCACATCTACAGACTGAAATTCTTGCCCATTCTTCTTTGCAAAACAGCTCCAGCTCAGTCAGATTAGATGGACAGCATTTGTGAACAGCAGTTTTCAGATCTTGCCACAGATTCTCGATTGGATTTAGACACCAGACAGGTCAGGGATAAAGTTATTGAGAAATTTAAAGCAGGCTTAGGCTACAAAAAGATTTCCCAAGCCTTGAACATCCGACAGAGCACTGTTGAAGCGATCATTCAGAAATGGAAGGAGTATGGCACAACTGTAAACCTACCAAGACAAGGCCGTCCACCTAAACTCACAGGCCGAACAAGGAGAGCGCTGATCAGAAATGCAGCCAAGAGGCCCATGGTGACTCTGGACGAGCTGCAGAGATCTACAGCTCAAGTGGGGGAATCTGTCCATAGGACAACTATTAGTCGTGCACTGCACAAAGTTGGCCTTTATGGAAGAGTGGCAGGAAGAAAGCCATTGTTAACAGAAAACCATAAGAAGTCCCGTTTGCAGTTTGCCACAAGCCATGTGGGGACACAGCAAACATGTGGAAGAAGGTGCTCTGGTCAGATGAGACCAAAATGGAACTTTTGGCCAAAATGCAAAACGCTATGTGTGGCGGAAAACTAACACTGCACATCACTCTGAACACACCATCCCCACTGTCAAATATGGTGGTGGCAGCATCATGCTCTGGGGTGCTTCTCTTCAGCAGGGACAGGGAAGCTGGTCAGAGTTGATGGGAAGATGGATGGAGCCAAATACAGGGCAATCTTGGAAGAAAACCTCTTGGAGTCTGCAAAAGACTTGAGACTGGGGCGGAGGTTCACCTTCCAGCAGGACAACGACCCTAAACCTAAAGCCAGGGCAACAATGGAATGGTTTAAAACAAAACATATCCATGTGTTAGAATGGCCCAGTCAAAGTCCAGATCTAAATCCAATCGAGAATCTGTGGCAAGATCTGAAAACTGCTGTTCACAAACGCTGTCCATCTAACCTGACTGAGCTGGAGCTGTTTTGCAAAGAAGAATGGGCAAGGATTTCAGTCTGTAGATGTGCAAAGCTGGTAGAGACATACCCTAAAAGACTGGCAGCTGTAACTGCAGCAAAAGGTGGTTCTACAAAGTATTGACTCAGGGGGCTGAATAATTACGCACACCTCACTTTTCAGTTATTTATTTGTCAAAAATGTTTGGAATCATGTATGATTTTCGTTCCACTTCTCACGTGTACACCACTTTGTATTGGTTTTTCACGTGGAATTCCAATAAAATTGATTCATGTTTGTGGCTGTAATGTGACAAAATGTGGAAAAGTTCAAGGGGGCCGAATACTTTTGCAAGCCACTGTATTGGGGCCACTCTCACAAGAAGTGAACAAGAAGTGCTTGGTAATTTCCTGGCATTGTTCATAAAACTATGTTCTACATCATCCCAGATGTTCTCTGATAAATAGTCATAATGTTATTCACTCTTATTGTAGTATGATCTTAGTAGCTTACAGTTGTTGCTGTTGTTGTGTAGCAAAGGCACGTTAGACCAGATAACTGAGAAACTCCAATGTAAAGTTAAGAATGCTAAAATAAATATAAGCACTAAAAAACAGGTCCACAGCAGTATATACCTCATTTCAGTACAGCTGTTAGTAGTAAGCCACGGTTTCCTCCCTGCCACTGTTATCTAACACAAAAATAACCCTGCATTTCCTCTCTAAATACAGTAGCTTCTCTCACGCCAGGAAATAACAATTAAACACTCTGTTAGCACAGTATGATTCAAAAAAAGAGAATTTTACTAAGTTATCAATGGAAATTAAAAAAATAATAGAATAAACAGGCTTTCAAACTGCTCTAAAACACCTCCATATCACACAGATATTTCTGGCACTCATTTGTCTTTCAGAGGAAGGCCAAGTGTAGATAACTGTAAAGGCGAGGAACACCAACAAATCTATGTTAAACACATCTTAATCCTATAATGTTATCATTAGACTTTCTTTGGAATCTCATGTAACTCAGCTGGAATACACAAAAAGCAGACTTACCGTAAAATGCTTACAAGCACCGCCTCTTGTGTGTTTAGCCATCATTTTAGGTATGTAGTAATATTTTATTGCATGTCTAAATAGTATGAAGAACTGACTCCCTAGAATGTAAAAGAGTGGATCTGTAAGAATTTACTGTTGATTTACCTTGTAAAACCTTATCAAGGTTCTTGAATTTCAACTCTGTTTACTTTTATATGTTAGTGTTTCACATTACACACACACACTGGCACTGTGATTATTCATCATCGATTTGTGGTGACTTGTGTTACATTTCCATTATAAGGTACAGAGTTTTTAACATTTTCAAAACGTGTAGCATACTCTGCTTAGTGTGGTTTAATAGCAGTAAAATTAGAGGGTTAAATTTTGTTTTTCTGTTTGTTTCTTTGTTTTTTTAAATTAAATTTAGTAGAAACTTTTTTCTTTAAAGTTTAAGCAAAGGATTGTTTGGGGTTTTTTTTGTAAATATATTATTATCCTAGTAGTCAGCTTGATGTGATAAAATAAAATAAAATAAAATAAAACCATGATGGCTGAAAACTACATTTTATAATAAAAACCAAACTTAATTCTTTTTGCCGCTTTGCATGCTTTTAATGACTGTGACAGTTGTCCATGTAGTAATTATATATATAGAAAATATGCATTGCAAAGACAAATTAACCTTTGCCTACACTGAGTTATTTGTCCCGATATATAGCAAGTCCTGGCTTACTATATATGCATCAAGCTTAAATTTGTTAGCAGAGCTTGAGTTTGCCCTTGTTGAGAATAAGTTTCTCTAGGTAGTGCTGCACCTTAGCCACTGTCATGTAAAGGCGGCTGTCTGGGAACACACTCTCATCCGTCTGTACTGCTGGTTTGGGCTTAAGGGGACACTCCATTGATAAGGCGAAGGAGCGCACCCTTCCTTCCAAGCTGGAGACATCAGCCTGAATCTGGATGAGGAAAGGGTGCTGCAGTTCATTATCCAAAACTCCAAGATCATGGCTTATACTACTTAGTCCATCAATGGAAGGAGTGGGAACCTCTGTCGGTGTAGCCGGCAACTAAGAATAAAAAATAATACGTAAGCTTAGTTTAATATTGAATAAAAACATTCCTCAATGAGAAAATTTAGGCAGAAAACAGTATACAATGCAATGAAAACAAACAGTAAATCTCATTAACATAAAAATAATCAATATATTGGTACCTTTAGTTTCTTAATGTGGACAAGGGTTATCTGAGCAATGTTTATAATGTTGTGTATGGTGTTTTTGATGGATTCTCCCTTTGTGAGAAGAATAGTGTTCTGATCAGCTGCCATAAGAAAGACGCAGAGAAGGGCCAGAATGTTACGCATTCTAAAAAAGAAAAATGAATTCATTAAATAGACAAAAAGAAAAAAGACATATAAACAAAGACATAATAAAAACATGCAGAAAAAAATAAAGTATAACTTAAATAATGTCTTCCTCTGGATATTCTTTGCATTTAGTGTGGGGAAAAAAATCAAATCTCTTACCTGTATTTCTTGAAATGTCCTCCTCTAACTGGCTTCTTTGCAAGTTTCCAACATTTAAATAGTCTGCCCTGAACTTGAGTCTTGCCTCGGTCTGTTCTCCTCCTCTATCCCCCCCATGATACATCTTAAACCTAAGTCTGACCCTTGCAGGTCAACTTCTTAACATGCACTGATTAAAAAGGAAATTCACATTAAATGTCAATAAGAAAACAGATCCCTCTGACTCAGACACATGTGTTCTTATTTTTTTTCCCCCTAAGATGATCATTAATAATGTTAGTATAAGCCAGCTGTTAATGTAACACTTCAATCTTAACTTTGAGGTACTGGAAAATGTGTAGGCAGACTGTGCAGAGTGCATGCAGTACAGCTGTTTAAAAGAAAATACGTATGTAGTGCTATTTGAACTCTTCTCGTTTAGTATAAGTGAGTCATCCTTATCAGCTCTTGTTCTAATATTTGTGATAAACAGTTATGAGTTGCAAAATGTCTGCTGGAAAAAAATTTGATGCAGTAAACCTCTTAAATGGAAACAAAGAACGGTATATCGGTATGATTTTGAATTTTGAATGTTGTCTTGGTGTTACTGTGACTCATCTGCGTGTGTGGGAGTACATTCTGTTCATTCTTTTCATTTTACCATTATCAGGAATATAAGACTTTGTCTTCAGTCAGGGCTTCACTTCACTGAGAGTTCACTAGCCGTGATCAGAAATGGGATCAGTAATAAAAACCAGTGACGGCATGAGAGTTAAGTAAAACTGTGTGGAAGACCCTTGAACACTGAAACCTTTGAATCTGCCGATGACTGGAAAACCACTAAAATCTTGGATTTTAAACCTTTACAGGGTACCGTCGAGGTAAATAGACCATTTTATCTGATTGCTTCAGTGTTTGTTTTCGTTTTTGATAGCTATTTTACATGTTGACAAGCTATTTTCTGGGTTGTCTTTTTGGGTTCTCAGTTAAGTTCTCAGGTCATGGCAGAACGTCTTTTTGTAAGTCAGGGATAGCATGTCTGTAACTAATTTAATTCACAATGAATTGTGTTCTCTATACCTGTAAATATACCTATACTTCTTTTTATGTACCACACAACAATAGCTTAAAACCGAAAAAGCGAGAAATTGCAACAGAACACACTTTTTGTAAGTCAGATGCGTCATTGCAGGGATAGCATGTCTGTAACTAATTTAATTCACAATGAATCATTTTCTTTATAACTGTAAACAATCCAGTGAGCCAGCACGTGCACTACCAAGAACTCCAAGAAACTAGGAAATATCTGAGGAAATTGGAAAGAAAGCAGCTTGTCTTCTTTAAGTTTTTTTAGGTTCCTTTTCAAAAGTCCAGTTGCTTTCTTTCCAGTTTCCTCAGATATTTCCTAGTTTCTTGTCAAAGTTATTATAGTTAACTAAAACTAAACCGAAAACTAAAACTAAAAAGATGTGAAAAAAGATTTTAGTTAACTGAAATAAAACTCAAAAGTAGAAGTTTAAAAAAGGTTAAAACTAACTGGACTGATTTTGTGAACTTGGAAAACTAATTAAAAAATGTGTAAATATGCTTGGTTTTAATATTTGTTAATTCTGTAACGATTTTATGAAAACTTGCCCGATGAGGCTTTGGTGTATGTATTTATTGAGACTCTGAATCAACTGTTTTCAAAAATGTCTGTGTTTTTATTGTCTGTGCTGATTTTAAACTAAACTAACTTAAACTAAACATTTTCAAACAATTAGAAACTAAACTGAAGCAAGCACTCACTCTGGAAACTAACTGAAGCTAAACCTAAATGAATTGAACTGAAAAGTAAATGTCAAAATAAAATTAAATTAAAAACTAATTGGAAAATCTTCATCACATGCATATGACTTGTTCCTAATGCACTGAAAACTTCTCTGGCTGATCAGTAAATTTGTGTGCGGGGTCTAGAAAAAGAACTGGGCAATAGAGTGTTTCAGATATTTAAATAAAAGCATTTGATATCTGCTTTAGTCTAAATATTTAAGTTGCGAGTTGGAGCAGAACTTACCGGGTTTGCAGGTTTAGGAAAATGTGGGTAATAACAATATCTTTGTTCACCCCTGTCCTAATAAAACCCTGCTAAACCTGCACATTCACTTTAGCTTACTTCTTAAAACATCCTTCATTGTTGGCTTAACAGTAAGGATAGCAAAGTAACCATGAGCTTGATTTAAAAAAAAAAAGTATTCAGAAAAAAGCATTTTTTCTACTCTGGTTCAAACAGACGAGTCATCCTTTGTTGGTAGAAACTTTCTCTGTTAGCAAGAAGAAAAATATTACAGTAAAGAAAATTAAAAAGAAAATAACAAAAAGGGATTTTTTTCAGTGGACTTCTTATATAGTTCTAATAAAGTTGCTGGTTTGAATTGGTGTGAGAGTCCAATGAAAACAGCCTGGCACTTTTTTATTAATAATAATGAGGCAAGGAACCTAAATTCACCTAGAGAAACTAAAAGACAAGGTTGAGAGACTCAAAATCAGACCTGTTCCATAATTAAGCGTATTTATGCAATTTTCTGTCTTATTTTCTAACAAATATTTGTGGTATATAAAGGTAATTTTTCCCCATCTTTTCCAGACAGAAAAGTGGATAATTTATATGACATATTCCACTAAACAGATTCTTCTTTTTTGCTTTGTTCACTTTTCTTTTCTTTTCACAAGCACAGCTTGGTTGGATTTGCCATCATGCGACAATCTCCCTTTAAACTCAGAGGTCATACCAAGCCGATCCTATAGTTGCTGATGCCTAGTTGTGCTAGATGCAAAAAAAGTCCCATTGTTGGTAATGTATTGAGATGGTACGTATCATAATATGTACTCCACGTTGCTCCTTTGTATTACAGAAATAACATAGTGCAGATGGAAATACTTTGTTTTTGAAGTAGATGATACATTGACGCAAAAATGGGCAAGTGGGAGGAGAAAACTGGAAAGTGTATTTAGGTCACTTCCAGTAAGTTAACATGGCAGAGCACCAACTGAATTTGACGTCCACCATCCTCACTTGCCTTTTTGAAACCAACTGACTCGTCTACAAAGGAAATAGTTGTGGTTTAATACACATGACTAAAGCATTATTGCATGATTGCAGCGGATTTAAACCTCCCAAAAGATTAGTCATCGCGGACTGGATTCACAGGACTGACCTTTAAAATGAAATGTTCTGGCCTCCTTCTGTCAGCTTTATATGTGATATCACTTACCTCACTTAGCTCACTTTCAACCTGCTCTTTGTAAATCACTTTTCCCACAATTTTATATACATTTAATATCATGGTAATATATCATATTAATATCATAGTTTTGGGATGTTTTGAGTTTTGTTGCGATCTTGTGATTCTTTCTTCTGCATTAAGAGATGATTCAAGTTTATACTTTGTACTCTTTAGTCTTTAGTTAGTGCTTCATAAGTGCCTCTGAGTTTGTTGTCTAGATTCCTTTATCATAGTTTCTTGTGTTATAATGTCAGTCTCAACTTTGTCTCGGTGTCTTGTTCTCTGCGTCTGCTATGGAACATTACCTCTCTGTCTACCCAGTCGTGTCCCTATTTGGTTTCTTAGTCCTTGTCTTGGTGTTTGTTACTTCCTGTTTTATTTTGATAGGCTCTTGTCTTGTATGAGTTCTTAGTTTTGCTTCCCTCGTCGTGTTAGTCAGATTCCGTTCAGCTGTGTTCCCCGCTGTTTCCCATCTCCCTAATTACCTGGTGTTTACATATAGTCTTACTCTTCCTTTGTTCTTTGCTGTGTTGTCCCTCTTAGTTGTGTCCCTCCGTGTCCTGTGTTTTTTTTTATCAAGTATTATTGTTTTGTGTTTTTGTTAGAGCTTACAATAAAGCTGTTTTTGAGTTTTATGCCTTGACTTCCAAGTCTTGCAGTTGAAAAGCAAATGTTAGTTCCATCAGCCTCAGCTATGCTTTGTGTTGGTTCCAAGTAGTCAATGTTAGCATGCTAAACATCATCACATGTTAGCATATTAGCATACTAAACATCATCACATGAGTGCAGTGCCACTGCTGCGATTACTAAAGCCTCATACAGGGAGTGCAGAATTATTAGGCAAATGAGTATT
This sequence comes from Oreochromis aureus, assembly GCF_013358895.1. Taxonomy (NCBI): domain Eukaryota; kingdom Metazoa; phylum Chordata; class Actinopteri; order Cichliformes; family Cichlidae; genus Oreochromis; species Oreochromis aureus. The sequence continues at coordinate 13,394,646 of NC_052958.1, read as the reverse complement.
TTGTCCACATCATCCTCTTCATGCATGTTGTCTTACTCCAAGCTGTATAGGCTCGAAAGCCTACTACCAATTAAGCATATTAGGTGATGTGCATCTCTGTAATGAGAAGGGGTGTGGTCTAATGACATCAACACCCTATATCAGGTGTGCATAATTATTAGGCAACTTCCTTTCCTTTGGCAAAATGGGTCAAAAGAAGGACTTGACAGGCTCAGAAAAGTCATAAATAGTGAGATATCTTGCAGAGGGATGCAGCAGTCTTAAAATTGCAAAGCTTCTGAAGCGTGATCATCGAACAATCAAGCGTTTCATTCAAAATAGTCAACAGGGTCGCAAGAAGCGTGTGGAAAAACCAAGGCGCAAAATAACTGCCCATGAACTGAGAAAAGTCAAGCGTGCAGCTGCCAAGATGCCACTTGCCACCAGTTTGGCCATATTTCAGAGCTGCAACATCACTGGAGTGCCCAAAAGCACAAGGTGTGCAATACTCAGAGACATGGCCAAGGTAAGAAAGGCTGAAAGACGACCACCACTGAACAAGACACACAAGCTGAAACGTCAAGACTGGGCCAAGAAATATCTCAAGACTGATTTTTCTAAGGTTTTATGGACTGATGAAATGAGAGTGAGTCTTGATGGGCCAGATGGATGGGCCCGTGGCTGGATTGGTAAAGGGCAGAGAGCTCCAGTCCGACTCAGACGCCAGCAAGGTGGAGGTGGAGTACTGGTTTGGGCTGGTATCATCAAAGATGAGCTTGTGGGGCCTTTTCGGGTTGAGGATGGAGTCAAGCTCAACTCCCAGTCCTACTGCCAGTTTCTGGAAGACACCTTCTTCAAGCAGTGGTACAGGAAGAAGTCTGCATCCTTCAAGAAAAACATGATTTTCATGCAGGACAATGCTCCATCACACGCGTCCAAGTACTCCACAGCATGGCTGGCAAGAAAGGGTATAAAAGAAGAAAAACTAATGACATGGCCTCCTTGTTCACCTGATCTGAACCCCATTGAGAACCTGTGGTCCATCATCAAATGTGAGATTTACAAGGAGGGAAAACAGTACACCTCTCTGAACAGTGTCTGGGAGGCTGTGGTTGCTGCTGCACGCAATGTTGATGGTGAACAGATCAAAACACTGACAGAATCCATGGATGGCAGGCTTTTGAGTGTCCTTGCAAAGAAAGGTGGCTATATTGGTCGCTGATTTGTTTTTGTTTTGTTTTGAATGTCAGAAATGTATATTTGTGAATGTGGAGATGTTATATTGGTTTCACTGGTAAAAATAAATAATTGAAATGGGTATGTATTTGGTTTTTTGTTAAGTTGCCTAATAATTATGCACAGTAATAGTCACCTGCACACACAGATATCCCCCTAAAATAGCTAAAACTAAAAACAAACTGAAAACTACTTCCACAAACATTCAGCTTTGATATTAATGAGTTTTTTGGGTTCATTGAGAACATGGTTGTTGTTCAATAATAAAATTATTCCTCAAAAATACAACTTGCCTAATAATTCTGCACTCCCTGTAGAGTTCCTGCAACATACTAAAATTTACTTCAATTTGTTTTAAAAAGCTAAAGCTTCACTTAACTTTACCTCTATTAACAGATAAAAATAAATTATCAAAGATCAGTAGGAAAAATTGGCCTTGTCATTTAAATTTGGATATTTCTCTGAAGTATAGAGTCATGAGAAAGTACCCCCACTTTCAGTTGTAATGTTTTATGTATCAGGACATAATAAAGATAACCCGGTCCTTAGAAGGTCATGTAATTAGTTAAATACAATCTCAGATTGTGCTCTATAAAAGCACAAGTTTTGCTGGTTTGGTCTGTAGCATTCAGGCGTATGGTAGCACAGTGCCAAAGAGGAAAGACACCAGTAAAGATCTTAGAGAAGGAATTGTTGCTACAGTAAGAAAGATTATTCATGAGTGGAACATATTCAAGACAGTTGGCAATCTGCCCAGGAGTGGAAATCCCTGCAAATTTGGCCTTGACTCAAGGTCAGCTTGTGCAATGCTTAGAAAAACTGCAAAAAACCCAAGAGCTAAATCGTGGACCCTACAGGCCTCTGTTATCATGTTAATGTTAAAGTTCATGACAGTAACATTAGGTTTGGAAGCGTTGCCAGAAGAAAACCCTCTCCTTTAAAAAGAATATGGCAGCACAGATTAAGTTTGCAAAGTTGCCTTCGACCAAACCACAAGACTTATGGAGCAATGTCCTTTGGACTGATGAGACCAAATCGGAGATATTTGGCTAGAACGCACCACACCACATTTGCAGAAAATCGAACACAGCATGGGTCATCATAAGGACACTGATTCCCAAACAGCAAATCATACAAAAGAATAAGTGAAAAAGAAAATATTTAAGACGTCTCAATGGCCCAGTCAAAGTCAAAATCTTAACCAGATTGAATGAAAGAATAAATGAATGACTGCAAACCTCAATGAATGGAAGCAACATAGTATAGAAGAGTGGGACAAAATTGCTCCACAATGATGTGAGCTACTGATGAAGTCATTACTTCAAGTTATTGTTGCTCAGGGTGCTTCTACTCCCTATTGTATCATGGGATCCCCTTAGTTTTTCACACATTTCTGCATTCTTCATTCTTAGATTAGTTTTTGTTGACTACATTATGACATCATAATACATGATGTGATGTTGTTCATCTGAGGTTGTATTTACCTACTTTTAAGACCTGATAAAAAAAGTGTATATATATATATATATATTTAATTTTGTTCTCCCATTTAGAACCAAAGAAATATCTCTTTTTTTTCGTACCTTGATAATATGTAGCTCTCGGTTTCAGATATTATACCAAAGTTACAAAGTTGTGATTCTCTGGTGTGTAATTTTCTTGTGTGACATCGATCACACCTATGTACTCTATGCATACATTTCTTCCTAACTCTACCTGTGTTATGCACATTTTAATTACATTTCATGTAACTACATTTGTGTGTTCTGATTTCAGAAATCCTAAACTACAGAAACATAATGATTAAACTGCTAAAGACAACTAACAGATGTACATGATTCTTTCTTTTGCGTCATTTCCAGAGGTCGGAATAACAATACTGTTTCCACTCCTGCCAGCAGCACAAATACATCGATTTCTTTTCTGTGGAGTCAACTCACAATAACTGGATAGTACTTGGCAAGACTGAGACTAAAAACACAGACATGATCTTTTAAAGAATGTTTTGGTACATTAAACAAGGCATGAAAGTGTTCACATTTACAGCCTTTTACCGTAATCTTGTGTTGAATACCTCATAGGGAGGAGACTGCCAGTATGCATTTGGACATTTAACTGAGTAATGTTGCTATCAACCCTTTATGCCTCCTGTGAAAACATTTCAGGAAGAAACTTTACTGTTAAGAATTAGTCTGTGCTTTTTAAAAGTCTTCCGTTAGTCTTTGTAATGGAGATCCATGTCTTGCAGTTTTCAATCCATCCTCTGGATGGCTATACTCACCCAGAGATGAGCAGTTTCCCAGTTTGTTTTGACTCTCGGCACAGTGTAAAATTCTTCCTCTGTTATGAATTTCCTTTCGAGCTTTAAATCTTCTATGAAACACAACATCGCAGCATTTAAGGCCTTGAATTTTTAAAGGGTCTTATTTGTGAATTACAATAAACTACATTTCAAACAACTGTGTGGTGTTTTCCAGGTATTAACTGTGGTTAGTTTGAATGTATTTCACTTTAACCTGCTATAGGGATTTTGTGATTTACCTTTTCTGAACACTATTCTTATGTTATGATATAAAATAAATCAATTATCTCTGCAAGAGGATATACATTTTAAACAAAAAATTGTAGCAACTATGTAACAACATAGCAATTTACTATTCCTAGATAAATCTCACTTTTTATATTTATCGGGTCCAACTAATCCCAGTTACATAGGATACATTTTAAACCAGAGTTCATGTGTCACCAGCTTTTTTTAACGTCTGTGTTATCTTTTTGCAACTGTGCAGGTTTAGGAACTAATTTCAGTGTCTAATGTATTGAAATTTAAATCTTCACATGTGACTTTTAGTCTTTATTGAAGGCAAGGCACTCTATGGTTCACTATTGTAAAGACAAGAATAATGCCACATATCTACTTTCCAGGCATTTTCTTCTGTATATGATTATCCAAACCTACTGATATAAAGAAAAATGTGTAATACCAGACAAAAACCAAATAAATAAATAAATAAAAAATCCCTATCTACCATCTCTTGCCTGTGGTTACCAATTCAATTTACTCCATTACAACTGAAAGGAGCCAAAGTGCATCCACCAACCTACATCCCTATCATGGATGAGGCACTGCTCTATTTCCCAAGGCTATGCGTGACACACAAATTTAACTGGGAATTCTAGCTTCAATCAGAAGGTCAGTCAGAGACTTGTTTGGTCATTTAGTAGTTGCAGAGGCCCTTGTGCAAAAGCACGTCACTCCTATTAGTCTTTTTGATACTGTAACAACCCACGAGGCAGGAAGAGTGGATGACTTCATCTGGAATTTGCTGGCGTTGTTCTGCCGTTGTTAAATTCTTGATATTTTTAGGAGCTGGATTCTTAAATGTCACTGATACACCTTGTGAAACAAGAGTCAGAAATCACAACCCATTCATTCATCAATCAGCAACAGAGTAACAAGTGTAGTTTAATATCCTGCACATATTAATATGTTACTGAAATAACTAATCAAAACCATGCAATGCTTACAGTTTGGACACTGGATTGAAAAAATACAGCACAATACTCCATCAAAATTTTATTTCAGCTTTATTTAACAAGGCACAACATTTAACAGGGAACATTAACGTTACTACAAGGAAGCTTCTAGAGGTTTTGAAGGGAAGAGAAAGAGAGAGAAATAGAAAAGTGTGAAAGGAGTAGAAGGGTGCAAAAAGTTGATCACTGCCATAACCATAAGGGACAAGCTCATCAGCATAACATCACTTAACATGTGCTCCTAATTGTAATTGCTCATGATACCGTACAGAATGCCTCATGCACCCTCGTGTGCTATATGCAGGCATAAAAACGCTCCCCAAGCGATGAAGTCACATGGCCAGTGAAGTGCACAGAAAGTGCCTCGGGTTTTGATGTATAAAAAGTACATTGTGAAGGCTTGTGGCATTGGCAGGATAAATAATCATGTTTATGTAACACTTAGAACGTCAAAGCCTTGGAGCTACACGACCATTTCCTCTTGGCTTATTTAGTCACTATTTACATTCTGTTAATGCAGTTTCTGGGGTTACGTTTTAAAATGTATTTCCCAATTAGAAAATGCCATCCTATTAGTTTCTTCTATGATAGTACACCACTATATGGTAGCATCAAAATATGAAGAAGGCATAGATGCACTTGGAATACACTGAGAGTGTACAAAGGATCAGACAGTCATAAATGCCTTACCCAATCATGCTGTATTTCTCTATGCACTTTCATAAACAACTGATTGAGCAGAGATGATACAAAATCATTGAATGTGTACAACACAGTCTACATAGGAATGTATGAAGAAAGCATCTGTTGTAAGATTTTTCTAGTAACATCCTATAAGTGCCGACATATGTAAATGAAATAAAGCATTATTTGTATTGTATGACAAAGAATAAGTAAAAGTGTTCCACATTAATGAGACATGACAGATCTAAGTGGGAATTTTGGGGTTTTTTTGTCAAATCTGAGAAAGTAAGACAAGTTGCTACCTGGATTACACTGCCTGGTGTGTCTAAACTAGCACACTATAAGATTTTTCCTAGAAAGAAATTTGATATTAAAGCTCACTTTGGAAAGTGGAGCTTTACCAGACTGATGAATAAAGCTGGTGTCTCTTTCTTGCTGTTTCTTACTGTAATAAGATTCTTTCCGATCTGATTTTTCTCAGGTTGCAGACATGTGTTGTGCCACATCCTGCATTAGGCTTCTCAAATTCTTCCAATTTAAAAAGGTAAGTTCTTCTGTTTCAAACCAATCAAAAGCCACACCTTGCTTAGGTTCTTAAAGCAACTCAATACAATAAATATATAGTGTCCTCATTCCAAAACTCACAGGGAAGATATGCAACGCTTTATCAGAAAGAAAAAAAGGGTGATTTCTGCTTCAGATGCCAGAATCCAGTGCAGATACTTTTTGGGGTAAGGGCTTCCTGGCTATTGCCTTAGGAACAGCAAGCCCAGACCGCAAAAAGACCCAAAAAGGATAGTTTTGAGCCTTTGTTCCCTATGAGAATGTCCACAGCACCTAGAGAAAGACAAAAAAAACCCTTTAAGGACATGTAATTCATGCAGTGATTTTTTTAATGAAGATAATCTCAAATATGAGTGAAGACTACACAACACATCTCCCTCGAAAAGTGCAGTTTCTGCTAAGTAACAAAAAAATCTTTGTAATTGTTCTTTTAATTGTTTTGGAATACTGTGCAGAAAGCAGAACAACTGTGGGTTTGTGTCCACTAACAATAAACTGTGAATTGTTGATTTTAGACTTGCATTTCTGAAACGACTAACACTCCACGGTTTGGTCAAGCAAACAGCAGTTAGCGGTTTCAGTCATCATGGTCGGGAAGACCACTGCTCGCACGCTGTCTGTTTAACAAGTCTTGGTCAAAACGCAGACTGACGAAGAAGTGGTTTGGATGTCATGAATTTATAAAGCATAAGTTCATGTTTTTAAAGGTGGTTGAGGTAAAAAGCCCTGAATGATGGAAAATGATAAAGAATATTACAAAATGTAGAGTTGATGTCTTCCACATTAGTAAAGCATACAGGGAGATGGAGCTGAAATAAGCCATTCTAGAACCGCTTAAGTAAATAATAATGGAATGATACAAAACACTTTCCTCACAGTTTTCATTGTCTAGCTCTACTTCTAGACTGAAGTAGAGCTAGATACTCGTTACATTTCTGTATCAGCTTGATCAAATGTTAAACTACTAGCTGAATTTGCCGATTGGTCAGTTCTTAATCTAATCTCTTCTGCTTTGGTAGCAACACGGTGTACAACCAACACTAACATGACTACATTTAAGAGGGTAAGATTCAGTGTATAACTGGACATTTAATGTATGATTTCTTTTTAAATAGGTAGCTGGAGATCTTGATAGATGCAGAATCCTAAGCATGCAAAGGTTATGGATTTCTGATGAATTCCACTATGGAGATTTTATACTGCCAGGTTTAGAGTTTAATTTAAAGAAAATTAAGTAGCTATCTTTTTTTAATCTTAACATAAACCAGGAGGCTTTCTGGTAAAAATATAAGTTCTATATATATCCTCCTCTTTGCATATATATATATATATATATATATATATATATATATATATATATATAAATATATATATGTATATATATATATATATATATATGTATAGAGAGAGAGAGAGAGAGAGAGAGAGAGAGAGAGAGTGAGGTGAGATAGATAGATAGATAGATAGATAGATAGATAGATAGATAGATAGATAGATAGATAGATAGATAGATAGATAGATAGATAGATGATAGGCGCACACACATAGGTTAAAACTATGTATGTATTGTATGTATTTATGTACAACCAGAAGCTTTATATGGCTTTAGGAATGAAACAAAAGGGCTGATTACAAGAATCTTCTTCTAATAACACACAGTCTCTCCCTTATTCAGTGTTGGGGAGTAACGGAATACATGTACCGCCGTTACGTATTCAGAATACAAAATATGAGTAACTGTATTCCGTTACAGTTACCGTTTAAAAAGGTGGTATTCAGAATACAGTTACTTTGTTGAAATAAATGGATTACACGGCGGTACTTCCCTGTTTCATATTGTCGCGGGTCAGGACTGTTTGGGTTTGTTTGACAGCTACGTTCTGTTGTTCCAGGCGGCAGCGTTACGGTTGCCATGGTTACAGGGTGACGCTCTCTCTCTGCGTGTTTCCTGGGTGAGAGAGCACTTTTTTGTTGTTGTTGTGCTAAGCTAAAAGGCAGAATGCTACAGGCATGGCCCTAAAGCATGTAGCCTGATGAGCAGTGTAGTCCGTGCTGCAGGGAGAATGGACTGCCATACTCGTTATGTGTCTGTGAGCGATGGAGGGAGAGAAAGGAAAAGTCCGAGCTGTCACGGAGCAAAAACGGGAGCTGGAAGCATGTAAATATAATAATAACCACTGCAGCCAAGAAGAGTGCCTGACGAGCCCAGCTGTAAGTAAGCTATTAAGACTCAACTGTACACTGTGTTCGTGTTTTCCTCCGGAAAAAATAAGTTCCCTTGGAGCAGCCTTTCAACGCCTCTCTCTGTCTCCCGCAAGCAAAGTTGACCCAGACAACAAAGTAAAGCTAGTTTTCGGCTACCAGCCCGACAGGGAACCGGACGTATTAGCCAGAGGTCCCATTACTACGTTTGGTACTACGTACCTTCAGTAACAGTAATAAATCACAGCAATAGGACATTCACGTAGTTGTAAACAGCATGATAATATATTAAGTATTCCAAAGTATTCAGAATACGTTACTCTCATTGAGTAACGTAACGGAATACGTTACAGAATACATTTTGGGGCATGTATTCAGTATTCTGTAATGGAATACATTTTAAAAGTAACCTTCCCAACACTGCCCTTATTCCATCAGCAAAAGATCAAAAAGAAGTAGCTGTAATTTTTCCTCAGATGGAGATGGCAGATGGAGAAAGGTTCAATATTATGCAGACTTTAAGTTCAGAATTCCTGATGGCACTGCAAGAAACGAAACATTAAATGAGCTTTTGACACCAACCCTTCACTTCAGTGCAAGCAGGGCAACATGGCACCCCAGTGGCTGAAAATTAGGTTGTCATTCACACATATGTCACAAGGGACAGGAACTGTAACTGTGGACCTGGTGTGGTCTTTGATGTTCTTGGTGCATTTTCAAAGAGCAACATTGTCACAGCTTAGTGATGATGAAACCGGTGTGCAACCATGTTGTACTCCACTAATTCTTTAGCCCTCTGGCCAAAAAAGGACACGGGTCGGCATATTTGCTTGGTTCTGTCACCTGATAAGTCAAGTCTTCATTGTTGGCCTTCAGCGCCACATAACTGTTGACTAATCTCAGCTGGACACTAGTGAGCTCACATAGTCCCGTCCTTCAGGGAACAATGGGATCTCTTTTTCCTCAAACTAATCCCACTATCTCCACATTCAAGATCTTTGGCTTTCGATAATCCCGCACATGCCTTTCCAGGAAATGAAAACATTCACGTTTTCCTTATATTTAGAGCAAAAAGTTCAGCGAACCTCGCTTTCTTTTGAATTTGGTTTCTCAAAATGAAGGTCAGCGCTTATATAGCCACCCACTAACAGAATGTCTGAAGTGAACATTGTTATGTAGCCTGATCATAAAGACTACAGTCTAGTTTTGAGAAAAGTTTATTCTTTAACATTATATTTCTGTCACAAGCAGAAACAATAATAGCTCTTTTCTATCCCATGTGACTCACAGAAAAATGACCATCACTAATAAATCTCTGATTCAGCTTCATCAGCTGCAAATGTGTCAAACCTCTCAGACCAAACTACCTTAACAAACTATCAAAAAGCTCTAAAAGGCTAAATTAGACAAATAAACCTCAGAGATATAAAAAACCTCTATGAAATATAATACAGCAGCCACCATATTATATCAGTATGCCTTACTATGTGAAGAGGACAGTGGAAAAAGTAATACTTTAGCTGCATTTTTTGTACAGTGGAATTCAGGGACACAGGTAGCTGATTTAAATACGCCACACCCTTTTTGAAACTAAATAACTACCTGTGGAGCCACCACCTGCTGAAACTCATAACTGCTCCTGCTGAAGGCTACAGATAACATGGTGCAACGGGGCTAATCGCATAAACTTTTTATATAGAGGTTTGATCCTCTGGTTTTCAAAATTTACTAACAACAAAATACAATGAAATGCTGTTTCACACCATTTTTGTTTAACACTAGTCTTGAAAAAAAAAAGCTTCATGCTGTAGTCAATTTCATTACCTATAAACACAGTGAGACTATATGAGAAATAATATAAACACAATATGAACAATTCACACAGCTCAAATCATGCAGACAGCATTGCCAGTTTCATGAACTTAGCAACAATAATAATAGTAATAATAATAATAATAAATAATGATAATAATAATATTAGTAATAATAATAATAGTCATAATAATACATATTCATCAAAGACTATGGGAAATATTTTGAAGATGTGCATGCAATGACCAGTACAGGAAATATTCTTGGAGGTGCAGCATGAAAAAATTATCTGAAATAAAGATCCACCTCAAATCTAGAAAAAACAAAGAGAAAGTCTAGTGAGACAGTTTTCCACACAAGCTAAACTATGAGTCTAACTCCATAGGCCATAAAATTTCACGCTCCAGTAAAGAACAAGTTCATAAAAAGGGGGTGGGGGGGCTTTAAAAAGGGCTTTTGTGGTGTGTACTGAGGAGCCATGAACAGCACACGACCACATCTGGACGACAGGGCCTTTGCCTATGGGTGTTACATCAAGCCCAGGGCGGATAGGGACCAGCACACTGGACCATTTGCACACGTAGGCATCTGCCACACTTACCTCACCACATGCGTCATATGTGAGGGGGGGAAAAGTGTCACAGTTTCTGCTGTTCTCTAAATATATCTTACTTTGTCCCAACTAATCTCATATACGATTGAAAGCGATGGAAGATAGGGCGTTCTGATCGTTTACTTACTTAATGAATGCAACGATGATGGCTTCACTGGGCTCCATTTATCTCATTTTCGTAGTGTCGGTTGCGCAGGCCCTCAGCCACTTTAGGATCTCCTTCTTAACAAAAGTTGCAGAGGCAAGCCGACCTTTACAGCAAAGAATGACTAGTCCAGTGTTCACAGAAACAACAACAAAAACCCCACAGCGCCTAAAAACGATGGGTGAAAGAAAAGCGCTCTCCATGGTCCTGAAATGCACAAGTGATCTGTCCATGGTGCTGAAACCAGCTCTTCCCCGCGTGGTGAACGCCCTGCACCGGAGCTCAATTTGTGGAAAGACTGGAAAGTGGAGTTGGTTAAAAACGAGGCTGAAAAAAAACCGCCACACACCAAGGATCAAAACTAAAAAAAAAAAAAGAAAAAAAAGAAAGAAAGAAAAAAGAAAAGAAAAAGAAATTTTAAAAAGGCAGGCAAACAAGAGCCAACATGTCCATTTGTAATCTGCGGGACGAACTGATCGTGCATGAACTGGCACTTGTTGCCATAACGCATTTGAAAGCCGGCAAGGTGGGCAATATTTGTATGCGTGCGCGAGCGCGTGCATCGGCGGAAAGGGAATCTTTGCTATTCCGAGCCAAAAAAAGAAGTAACGTTACTTATTCTAGGCTCCACGCGCACGACTGCCCCCCCACCTACACACACACGCGCGCGCGGCTATGAAAAGTAGCCTCTTGGCAAACGACGATCAGCCAGCTCAATTTCTATAGATAGCTCGATCTTAATGAAATTCGCCGGAATCGTTTACATTTCACTCTCCAAAACTGATGCAAGATGTTGGGTGACTGGCATTGCAATTAGACCGCTTGCAAGTATCGCATTGATCCTTTTAATGGTGTTTCCAGTGTTTGAAAGATTACGGCCAGTCGTCGGAATTGTAATTATAGATAGTAAAATGTATTTCCTCCCGGTGCACGCTCTCTGTCAGCGGTGAATATGTGCAGAATTGCTGTTGCATCGGAATAGCTGGACTGTAGACAGAGCACGTCCACCGTTGCGGTTAATGATAAAGAATTGCAATCAACTCGGTGGAAGTCAACACGAAGACACTTTTAGTTTAATATCTTTTCCACCACCCCCCAAGCCAATCCCCCACCCCTCGCTCCTATCATCACACATCAACACGTCTCCCCTCCGGAGGAAGCACCGGCCACTCACGCTTCACCATCAAACTCTAGGGAGGGGGTGGTGGTGGTGGTGTAAATTTCTCAATGGCTCTGTACACAGCAAAACAGTCGATAACCACGAAAACAGAACGGCAGGTTGTTGTTTTACTCACTTCAACAATAAGCAAAGAGGATATAATAAAAATAGAATGGGCTCACCCAGTCATCACCGATCCGAGGAAGCGTGCATCATTTTTCTCTCGCCCTCCCGCCCCCCCCTTCTTTTTTCCCTCCAATAATCCCTGGGAATTTGAACGGCACCCATTGATATGCAGCAGTAGCCCCCCCCCCCTCCATCCTTCCTCCTCCTCCCTCCACCCCCCTCTCGCCCTCCCTCCGTCATTTCTCTCGCCAGACGTCAGTCGCATTGCCTCCCATTCATTTTCGCTCTACATTTATTTTTATTTCTGTGCATTTCTTAATCTTAATCCATTTTGGTCCTCCTCCCTCCTCTCCGGAAAATGCTGCAAAACCTCTAATGGAAGCCACTCAATTCCTCCAGTCTGCTTCTTGCTGGTGACCTGCATTGACGTCATTGCGTCATTAGGTTTCCCCTGGAAACACGGGAGAACCAAAAATAGAAGCACATTAATTCAGACCCCAAGCTGGGGGAGGGAGGAGGTTGGGGTAAGGGGTAGTTGGAAGGGGCTGTTTTCGACGTCTATTTCGTTCAAATAATCCATATTCTGACCCTCGCTGGACACACACACACACACACACACACACACACACACACACACACACACACACACACACCCTTCTCTTGGCTTTCTTGTGGAGTCCCAAGATAAGAAATTAAGATTTAAAAAAAAAATTATTTGGTCAATGCCCACCTTTTGGAAGCAACGCACTGTTTGCAGCTTTTGTCGCATTTCCAGGATACAATGTGATACACTGGGGTTATTTTCCTCTTTGATACAACCTCTATTTTTTGTATAATCTTCTGCAGTGAACCCGAGAAGCTACAATAAGTAAATAAAAGAGGTCTTTATATCTACATAACATTAAAAATTGTGTTTGTTTTATATATTTGAGGATTATATATTTACTTACATTTTATATATCTATCTATCTATCTATATATATATAATTGAAATAAATATTTTTCATATTTCTGTTTTTGTATTCTACTGTTTTAAATATATTCATATGCTACATTTGTTGTTATCTGTGTGTTTTTTTCCAAGTGGTATTTCAATGAGCGATGCCACTAATATTGCGTGAGTGAAAATAACAATTATTATGAACATGAAGATTGTATGTTTGTTTTTCTGTCACATTTACATCACATGGGTGGATGCCCGTATCACAGCAAAAATGGTCAAAATTTAATCTAAAGCTCTGGCGTCAGATCCCTCTAAACGTTCGCTTTATATGGTTTATTCTACTCTTGGCTCTGTATGATGTCATTGAGAGGGAATATCCCATAAATGACCATTTCTGACACATAGCTCTAGCTGTGAGCACAGCGGCCCCACCCATAAGGGGCAGAAGAAAGAGGGCCTAAAGGGAGGGTGGCCTTAAAGGGGGCTTTTTATGCTAATTTCCAGCTCTGTCTTTTTATTCTTAGGTTGTACTAGAGTAGCTGTGGACAGTTTATCAGTTTATCCGCTTTATGAAACAAATCATTTTAACTCCATTGTCAACTCCAAACCAGTGTTGTTCTAATTCAATGAGCCTCACAAATAGAAGGGAGGTGGGGCATGTGTACTCAAAGTCAGCTGAAATGACCATATTAAAAACACCCCCTCCCATCCCTTGGCTCTTTATGGGATCATAAAGAGCAAAAGACAGAAGAAAAAAAACCCTCTGAAATTGAGCTGAACTTTAGTTTGTAGGGGTTGCTTGTAAGACCCACTGACATAACCCCAACCTTACGTTTTGGTGAGACCCAAGACCAGCAAAGGGAGACCTAAATGTACAGTATATGCAAAACATACATTCACTGGCCACTTTATTAAGTACAGCTTGCTGAATGAACCTGCCTTCATTCTTAATAACATATATTCAACAATGTACTGGAAATATTTTTGTCCATACTGACATGATAGCATCAAACAGTTGCTGCAGATCTGCGGCTGCACATCCATGACAAGAAGGTCTTGTTGCACCACATCCCAAAGGTGCTCTATTAGACTGGGATCTGGTGACTGAAGAGGCCATTTGAGTGCAGTGAATTCATTGTCAAAGAAACTAGTATGAGATCATCTGAGCTTTGTGACATGGCGTATTAATCAGTTGGAAGCTTTCATCAGCAGACACTGTATTTAGCAACAATCCTCAGGTAGGCTATGGCATTTAAATGATGCTTAATTTATAATAAGGGGTCCGAAGAAAATATCCTCCACACCATTACACCCCCAGCAGCTGTGTGGGGAAATCAGTGGATCAGTAGTTTCTGAAATATTCAGGCCAGCCCGTATGGCACTAACAATGATTTCATGTTCAACATCACCTTTCTTCCACATTCTGATTCTCAGTTTGAACTTCACCACATCTACATGCCTAAATGCTTTGAGCTTTTGCCACGTGATTGGCTTTAGATATTTACTGTAATGGGCAGCTGATGAGCACGTGCTCACATATGTGGTGTGACAAAAAATTAGGAAAATCATAATAACTCAACTTGAATATTGGAGGAGCAAAAATGACTTGATTCAGTGCATGAATTGGACTCCAAACAACCTCTATTTAAAAAAAAATGCATAAAAAACACACAAAGTCAATAAAATGTGAATGAACAAATGCTGGTCCCATTAACCATCACTTCTCCCACCATAAGAAAGAAATGTTTAAAGCCCAAAAACCAGAAATGCTTTAACAGTACAACACAAACTCACTAATCTCAAGTCAGGTTGTAAACCTTGAGGTCTGCGGGGATCTGGGTTTTGGTTAGTCATCAAAATTTTGGCGACTCGCTCTGTATGAATGATCCATACAGTAGATCATTTCTTTGACATCTTGTACTCTGAGCCCAGAGCGCTGCTGCTTTTAATTTAAACTTTATAATCAGGATTTTACTTTTAATGTCAGGGAGTCTGGGGGACTGCAAAAAGAACATTGAATATCTTCATATCAGTTTGAGGGTACTCTATGCGTACTGGAAGATTTAGATTTATTAAAGAGGGTATAAAATTTTGTGATATTCATTCATTGTCCATTCATGCACTCAAGTTCCCTTCTTAATCCATTCACATATCCAGGGCAGCCACCTTGCCAGTGACGCAAGGCGCTCCTCTCATTTAATCGCTTTAGCTATATCTATCTGCTCTGATGTTCGAGATCAAGTGACATGCAGCGCCGCGTGCACCCCTCCCCCCTTTTCAATGCGGACCCACCGTGCACCACCGCTCACATACAGGCACGTGCTCACGTGCACTCTCCAACCTCGTGAGATCTGGCTGCTCCCATGCACACTGGCACATGGGTGGTGATGCTGCATTCATGTTAAAGCTTTGATAAAGGAAAAAAAACATAAAGAAATAATTGAATGCACAAAATAAATTTGTTAAAACATACACTCTAAGACTACAAACAGTGCTAAATGTAACTGCCAAAACCCAAAGCAGTTACAGCCATTATTGCCAAACTCAATGCAAACCCCCCCAGAAAAGAAGACAATGATGTGTTAGTTACTGCTGTCATGCTCTAGCTAATCTTTTTATTTTACCATGTCAAATTAAATGTCTTGATGCGTGATAAATAATCCAAGTAAAGAAATCCCAGAAATGTTGATTTTGTTCATATGGATGCAGTGTTTTCACTGTGTCATCACTCATCCAAGTGACTTCTTGAGTCTCAGCTGACTGCAGGTTTCCCCGGCCTTATAAAGAAATCACTTGGATGAGTGATGAAATACATTTTCCCACTGGAAACGCTGCACCCACAGACGAATAAAATCTACTTTCTGGGATCCCAAATTAAACTTTATTCACACTTGAAGGGGTGTACACAAACCCGGCAAGTCACCATCATAACCCTAATATGACATAATTTCCCACAGAACAATTTGGCTGCTGTTATTTAAGCTCATTTAAGCCCAATGCAAAACTGTCATGTTTGAGATGTGTTTGTCATGTGATTACATAACCTGTCACAAAATTAGACAGAAGACCTAATTATCAAACCTTTACTATTTAGCACTGCCTGATCTCATATGTCTTCAGCTTTTTTTCACAAGATTTCTCCCTGACTTTTCCTTCAAATTAGCCATATAGCCTTTCAAGTAACCCTACCCCATCTCAAATAATGTCATCTTTATTAATAACCACTAACCAAACAGATCACAGAAGTAACTAACCCATTATGAAATTGTTACAGTTGTAGCACTGTTGCTTGACAGCAAGAAGGCCCTGAGTCCATATCCACCATCTGGCCAGACTCTTTCTGTGTAGAGTTTGCACATTCTCCTCATGTTTACTGGGTTTTCTCTGGGCACTCCAGCTTCATCCTGCAGTACAAAGACATATAGATAATGAGGTTAGGTTAATTGACGATTCTAAATTGGCTGTAGGTGTGAATCCGAGTGTGAATGGGTGTCTGTCTCTCTGTCCGGGATGTACTTCCCCTACGGCAGCTGAGATAGTCTCCAACTCCCCTGCACCAATGAATTAGATAAGCAAAAGAGGATGGATGAATGAATTTCATTGCTTATAAATAAAGCTTTAACAAGCCCAAACCCTTCCTGTATTGTGGTTTTTATGAAAGCTCGTGTTCGTTTTCAAATACGTTTACTTTTGTGTTTTCATGAAAAGTAGGTACTATTCCCCTAGGGCACCTCTTTATTTTTCTATCGTTAAAACAACTAATACAAGTGATTTCTACGAAGTTAATACTCATTACCACTTACAGATAAATTGATGCTTTGAACAGCATATCCGTATCCAGTCCACCACCCTGTTTTTGCTGTTGTAAAAGCGCCTCCTCTGTACTTCCCTCAGACCATTTTGTGATGGACATGACAGCAATAGGCTTCTGAAACATTTAACCAATTTTATGAGTTAGTCATTCCACCAAGAAGACTGTGATTATTCCACCAGTCTACACTTTAAAGTTACTCCTAACTTTAACTGGCTTCAGATGTAGCATACCTCTTTCTTTCTTTGACTAGTTTGCCAAACAGTTTCTCAAAGTTTGTTGTGGTATTCCTTTGATCCGGTTTCCTCCTATAAATCCTTCCTTTCTCAAGGTGACCTCCTCAGTGTCAATCCTACACTTGATGGGATTCACATAAACTGAAGCTCTTTCCCCTCAGCAGTGCTACAAATTTTCTCTTAATTGTTTCTAAAAGAGCTGTTATTAGCTAGACTGTTGAAAGAACCCTAATGGACTGATGCATGATGTTCTCTACTGTGTGGTCATTTTTAATGAATTTGTCCCTGACTGAGGATGCACCAGCGTGAGTAACACAAGATGTGCCCAAATGACTTGACGAAGAGTGATGCAGGCGTGGTGCATGCCTTTCAACACTGGAAACTACATCTGAGAAATATGTTAGTAGATAGATAAGTGGATCAACAGGTGAGGGACTTTTTATTTTATTTATTTATTTTTACCCCTGAGTATCCATCCTGCATGGGTCACCCTTACAATGGGCATTGTATTGCAGTTAAAATTATGATTTTTATAAGAATCATAGGCTGTTAACTCTATTTGGGTGCAATTTAAATAATTAAGGTCGTCATCACAGTGATGATGGCACAGTCCTTTATTTAAACTAACTAAATACTAACCTTTTAAGTACAGAGAAAAAAGAGAAATAATAAAATAATAAAAGAATGTTTTAATATTGTACATTAAATAATTCGCAGTAACTTTACATTTCATTTTTTTATACTAAAAGTGCGCTGGGAGTATGTAGTCTTGTATCTTACGTTTGTAACGTGACCCGGATGTGTACGTTTCAAATTAAATTTGTTGTATGCGACTGAAATACAGGCCCCTGCCAAACAGGCACAATGACGATAAATTTAACTACCCACTCTGATTTTTAAGCGTTCACAATATATTTAAGTTTTATACATAACCATTAAATAATCTTGCTTCAGAAAATGTAAATAAGCATTGTCCACAACCTGACTGGATTCTAATTTAATTCCTTAATTGTGTGATAAACCACACCTGTTGTTTTTCCAGTTCCATTATCATAAAGTCTACGTAGTGAGCTACTGAGAAAGATTGCAAACAAGGAGCAAATCAAATGGTAAAAATGCTACGAATTAATTCACGAATAGGTCGTCATGAAACGTTAACTTTCACCAGCATTTAAACTAACTAAATGCTGTTTAAATGGCGTACTTGTCGGTTTTGTTTTTTTTTTTTCATCTCGCATTGGTTGGTATCAATGGACTAGCTATAGCTAACGTCACTCCTACCAAAATAAAAGCTTGCAGTAGCTACATGTTGTGTCATGGAACAATCATTCACTGCAAGTTAGAAATGCTTTGTACGTTTTCGCAGAACAGAGGTCAGTTCAGTATTATGTAAGCGATTGCCACGAATATTTGCCTTTTTTGTATTTATTTATAATTTCTAGGTGACTGGCAGTGTCATACTTCCTAGTCAGGATGTGTAAATTTCAGGTATGTTGAGGATGTTAACAGACTTGGCAATAAAGGGTCAGCATTATTCAATTCAATTCAATTTTATTTATATAGCGCCAAATCACAACAACAGTCGCCTCAACGCGCTTTATATTGTAGGTAGACCCTACAATAATACATACAGACAAAACCCAACAATCAAATGACCCCCTATGAGCAAGCACTTTGGCAACAGTGGGAAGGAAAAGCTCCCTTTTAACAGGAAGAAACCTCCGGCAGAACCAGGCTCAGGGAGGGGCGGCCATCTGCTGCGACCGGTTTGGGTGAGAGAAGGAATTAGGGAAATATAAAGGAGAGATACCATTTACTCTAGCCATACATACTACCTTTCTGATATTGTAAAGCTTTACATTCCTCAATTTATCAATTTCTAAAAATGAAGAAACTGACTAGTATTATACTGTATGTATGGTCATATTGGTTTGTTGTACGTTTAAAGATGCAGTGTCGTGGGAGAGCAGCATGGTACCATAGGAAATTGTTTCCATGGCCTTGGTGCCATTGCATTTTTTTATAACTATGGTATGTGGACTTTCAACAGGCTTAAGCTTGGTTTGCAGGTATGTTTTTTTACCCTAGGCTGGCCTCAAATGTAGTACATTCCAATTGAAAACCTCAATTCTGATGTCCATATTGAAACAACACAGTGGGTTTGGAAGCCTGTAGTGCTTGCTGTGGTCTGTGAAGCTAATTTTATATATATATATATATATATATATATATATATATACACTCAGTTTTCATATAATCATTATAAAATGCATAGCTTTTTCCTCTTGAACTTTTTCTTTCAAATTCCTTGAGTTTCCTGTGTGTGAACAGGATAACCAGTTGGTACATGTGTTAAGCAGGTGTTTTCCTAGCTCAGAATGAGCCTTTGGGGAGTGACTACCCATGTAAGCACAATTGGTTTGCATGTAGTTAAGACAAACACTCAGTGTTTAACTAACACTGTTTTTATTTATTTATTTTTAAGTTTTTGGCCATTTGCTAAACAAAACTGAATTAAAGCCTGGGTAAGTTAAAAGCAAAACTAGAAAAAAAAATATCACAGTCCTGGCAATTTTCCTTTCATGAAAGGACTAAACAATATTACATCAGCAGAACACTGATATGGGTTGATATCAACGTAGTTGACTGTGTTTGGCATATAATACGGCCATTTATTGATAGCAGGTTCACATCAATTTTGCACTCGATGTTAATGTAATGAGCTTTACAACTTTAAAATGGTTCAGTTGTTTTTATGATTTTCTTTGTGGAATAAACGACACATTGTTATTGTTACTGTAAACAACCGTTTTGGCTCAGAAATTGTGTTCCCGTGACTCAACAGTGTTTTCGATTCACTGGTGTTACTCGTGAATTCACTTCATAACTGAACCCAGAATCACAGATTGAGCTTAAATATAAACATTTACATCCCAAAGCCTGTTATTAATCAAGGAAATGAGAGCTTGTCCTTAATGCTCTGAAGAAACCCCAACAGATCAGTATTGTGTTTAACCAACGTGGTGAATTAGGTGTTAAACCATCAGATTTATGGTTATAATGTTAAACCTCTATAAACCCATTTTATACGGTACTTGTAATTCTGTCACACGTAATATTTCCTAGTCTCCTAATTCCCACAGTGACACTCTGTGTACATTAAATGGATATTAACAGATAAAAGTTTCTCACCCATTTAGACAGGCCATATTAGAGCTGCAAGATGAAAACACCAGTTGGCTAACTGCAATTTTTTTTCTCACCTCACCCCATTACCTCAGTCAATATCTAATCATCCTCTTCCTCCTTCTGATGTTTCTATTGATTCTCCAGACAAGTTTTTCCATGCTCCTTAGCATGTGTATTAATGATCTACTGCTTTCTTTCTTTCTGTCTGTTTCACATGCAAACATCTGCCGTGCTGCTGGGTCAAAGACACTTTGTAAGGGGTAAGTATTCGTGTGTGTATGTCAGCGTGTGGGAGGATGTACAGTTCAAAGGGGCTTAAACATCGAGCAGAATTTGGTGAAAACTTGAGAGAAGTGAGGCCAGAAATTGTAGCGTATTCTACAAATCTAGACCCCCCCGGGTGTCTGATCAAAATAAGGAAGCGAGCTATTTGCTACAACCAGATTGCCAAATTGTAGTTGCTTCACTGCAGCCGCTGCCCTAAAGGACAGAAAACGGGGGTGGTTGTACTGCGCCACAGCACACTGCACTAACTGCTGATGCCATCTGCTGGCCAAAGAGATAAACTACAGATGCAGGGTTCAGTCACATTCATCAGATCAAACGCCTGTCTGCAGGCTTGTCTAGCTTTTCTGTGCAATTATAATCCGGTCCTTGTTAACTCTGCTTTTTGGAGCTCAAGAATCATCAATCAAATTTATGTGCTCACAACTTAAAGTGCGCAGCCGTTTGTGCAGGATTAAACAAACAGATTTGTCTAACATGATGCTAATAAGACCTGGTGCGTCTGTGTAGTTCAGAATTTTACTTAATTATCTGTGCTAGTGGCAAATAAAACCACCACAGTGAAGGCTGTATTCAAAGTCTGAAATGAGTGTTTAAAATATCCAGTAAATGAAATACAATTCGCTTGAAGAGTATTATGAAATGATGTCTGCTCTTTCTGTAATTCCAGATCTAATCCCAGTAGCTGCATTTATGAATGAATGAGCTCTATCATGCCTCAGTATTTTTTGCCTCTTTGGAATTTAAATGTATGCAAAGATCAAAGCCACCCTTCGGGAGGCTGAGGTGGTGCAATAAGCAGAAACCCCTAGACTATTTTCGCAGAAGTCCCCCTTCTACTGTAACTCTCTTACAGCCTTCTTTGCATAGTACAGCAAGATGCTACTGCAAACTGCCACCAGGGGGCAGAAGTGCTCAGGAATGTTTTTTTCTTCCTTCCCTCTTTTTCCTAATCACTCTCTCTTCAGTCTCTTCAGACTGCGCATGCATATGCATGTGCGTGCAGTTTCACTCTGATCACAAGTCCACATTACGCTTGAATGTAGCTCTGAAGTGACTTCACAAGGTCACGACCTCCCCAGTTCTCCCCCTACTTATGGCTCCATTGCTGCGCTGCATTATCAAGGTTCAGCTGCCTCACCCATCTCTTCACAGCTGCACGTGTACCAACTTCCTATTTCTACCAGATTGTTAATGGCTGTTCTTATTAATTTCACAGGGAGGCGATCAAACAAAGTCTTATCTGGGTGGAGCAGCAGATGTCTGGTGTAACCTTTGCAATATTTTCAAATGGACACTTAGCAGGCATACTGCAACCTTGTTGTTGAGAGGGAGAGTGAAATCATGGGTGCGTAGGGTTGGGGTTTTATACCAGCACAATCAAGCAAACAAGAAAAGAGTGTATTAGATGCAGAGAGAGTATAAAATTGAGTGAGAGAGGGTGGGCAGATATCAAAGAGGCCTTTGTTCCAGTCTCTCCCAGTAGCTGTATAAGGATCACAGCCAGAGAGCAGTGGACCTTGAGGACCTTGAGAGGGGGAATTGAATGCTTACGGTGCAGAACTCTATCTTCAAGGCTCTCTGCCCTCAACTTTTTCATTTTTTATCATTAATTATTTCTCGCTAATTGCCAGGATTAAAAAAAGAAGGAGCGAGAAAGGGCATTCTGGGTCTCTGGAGCCTCACACTATGAGTCTGTGAGCGTGCCGGTGTGTGGCGTGTACACCTCTGGCTCACATATAAAGAAAAATAATAAGAAGCAGCACAAATTGGACATTCTTGGTCAGCAATGTAGTTACAGTTGATAGTGCTTCTTGACCTATCAAACAGTTTCCATTAAATTTAAAATGTTTGCCATAGTCCACCGACGTCCTTGCACAGCATTTAACACTGAATGTGAGGTTATATTTTTCTTTGCCGGTTCTGTTAGGTCCAGCAAACTTTAAAAGCATATAGTGAAGATTTGTCCTTTTCCATTTGATTTCATCTTACAGGTTAGTCAAGTTGTTTACAGCCTCATGAAATGCAGAGCTGAATGTTTACTTTTCCCTCACATTTTTGCAGTTTCACAACAGCTAAAATATGAATGTGAAACTTTTCATGATGATCCCAAGATAACACCATTATTTATGCTGCCGTAAAAAGGATAATTTAAATAAGTAACAATTTTTTATTATTTTTATGACTATTTTCTCCTTTTAAAAACTGCTTTTATAGGTTGTTAAATTGTATTTCTTTAACCAAAAGTGTATTTGGGGTTTTTATATCTGGCAGGAAATAATTCCCTCTTCTTTTCAGTACAGTAGAAGGTCTCACTTAAAAACATACGCTTTGTCTATTCCATTACAGAGAATTTTAGTTTTTTTCTTTTTTGTCCATGTTGGTAATGGCTTTAAAAATGCACTTTCTTTTGTTTGTTTGTTTGCTTGCTTTTACATGATAGTAAAAAATCTGAGGCACATGTTTTTTGAGGTACAGCAGTAACATTTGCAAAACAGGTTCTCAGAAAGACAGCAAACTCACAAACATAAAGATATGCAAATTTCGCAGCACTGGGGGGTAAAACAGCTTCTACTGGTATTATTACTCTTGTTACAGACAGGATTTAAGGAATGCAAGTTCTCCTCCCCCTCCCCTTTTCTTTGGACAGAAGGCTGGGATGTATTTAGCTGAATCATGCTCGGCCTAATGAGTTCTTAATGTTCTTGGGCAAGAAAGACATTTTGTTGGATTTTGATGGACTTATGAGCAGAAAGCTGTTTGAAATGGCAGACAGATCGCACACTCATTGGCAAGATCAAAGCAAGCAGTAGATCTTTATCCGAAAAGCAATTTTTTCCAGCTTCTATAAAATAACATGGAAGGATAGTTTTTTTTTTTTTCTGTCCAATCACCACACAGCAAGGGGAGTTTTCTGACACATATAGAAGGCAATAAATGTAAGATAATTCTTGAACCTTTGACTTTTGTAATGAGTGGATCTGGTATTGTTCGTGTGCCCCTTGTATCTTTAGAAGAAAGGCTTGGTTTCATGAATACAAAGTCAGTCTGAGTCACCATACCCTTTGAAGTATTTCTGCTCTAATATATAGATATATATCAACACTGATGATAATGTATAACAGTATGGAAATGAGGTGAATCTGATCTGACATGTATGCAAGACTTTAGACCAACGTGTTTCAAAGAGCTCTGTACCACTATCTTTAAAAATGAAAAAATATCCTTTGGAGGAAGGTGCATTGAAGCTGTTCCGGTGCAACGTTGTGACACAACACCTAACGTATTTTACGGTTGTAATTCAATTAACTGACCACCTGTCTGTTTCACAGTGTGCTCTTTGTGATAATGAAAGCCATCAATAACCTAATGGCTCACCAGCTTCTTTCCCAGTGTGAAATTATAGATTGCACTGTGCATTTTTGATAATCTACATTAAATTAGCTTACTCTGACCTATCACTGTGCCCTTCTGAGGCTCGAAGCACTCAGAGGCTGAACCTGCCACTTGCTAGCAACAGTCATTACTAGTATTGAGGAATTTTCTTAGGCTTAGCTGAAAATGCATTACATTACAGCCTTCATTTGTGCCCTTTTTCCTTGTAGCTGGACTTTAAGGAGTCTTTCTCCCTCCAACAAGGCCAGTGAAAATGGTAGCATTTATGTCAATTTCTTGGATCTTTTTGACACTGTAAATCATTTCTCCATACCACAAAGCTCAAGCCGGCATATCAGCTGTGCCAGCTGTGATGTAATGGAATGGAGCAAAAGAAATGTTTGACCATAGCTTGGCTTCAGACCAAGAATCTGCAGTTTGCCATTTTAATTTTGATCCCAGACTGGCCAAAAAAAGAAACAGCCCAACAGAGAATATCCTGTAGCACCATTTTTTTTCGTTGTTACACAGTACTTTATGCAAACGGGTTATAATGTCTTGGCCATGTTTCCTATCTTTGCTCTTAGCTTAACATTTTAACACACAGAGTTGTAGTTGACAGCAATTTATATGGTTTGTATCGTCAAACAAATAGTCTAACAGACAACCAGATCATGAATAAATCTTTGGCTGCACTGTAAAACCATTTTAAGGCAGATTTTGATTTGTGACCCAAGCATTTTAGAATTAAGCTGAACTTACAGACACAGCATGCGATCACATAGTATTTATTGGCTTAATTATTTGGGTCACACCTGTGTAAAAGGAGCATAGCACACAGGTGAAAAAACAGCAAGGATTCACAAAGACGAATGAAACATAATCAAATGTGATATCATCATTATTATACTTTGTAAACATAAACCTATTTTTTAAATTAAAATATATATTTGGGACCTAATAGGGATATTCCTGGCTCAATATGGGCCCTTGGGAGTGGCTACACACATAACTGTGATTATGGATAGTTGTGCGGTTAAAGCAGCAAGGCTGAACAGCAGTCTTTTTGTTTTTCCTGATTATTATTTTTGGCCTTTTGATCATGTTGACATTTGCAGTAGCTTGTTGCATGTTGCAGCTCCTCACATTGGTGTGGTCATCCAATGCAGGAAGTTGCCTTTACTTCATAAACAAAGTTTATACTGTGCAAGCGATTTCAAACAAACAATGTGAAAACTCTCCCGCAATTTATGCTCATTGAACAGATATATGGAAAATAATCTTAAAAATGGCTTTTCATCTGTGAAGGTGATGATCAGGTGTTTATCACCTTGGTAAAACTCTTTTTCTACTTATCTTCTTCATGACCTCTTGTACCTGTGTGTGAGAGGCTGTGTGTGTGTTTGTGTGTGCTCAGCCCTTCCTTTAGGCAAACACTGACAAAGAGAGCGCAGAAGAGGATGATAGAGAGGAGAAGCCCCTTGTGCAATGACAATTACACCAAAATCAAGTTTTCCGCTCTACTAATCTCACTCCCCTGTCTCCTCAAATACAGATTAAAAAAAAGTCTTAAAACTTAAAAAAAGCCATGGTTCTTAATAATTTAGATGCATTTCCAAGTCCGTATCTGGTTTGGGGACCATCCCTGTATTAAACTCAGTTAGTTGCACTGGTGCACCCAAATATTTTTTCTCATTTCGATATCAGTTTTCAGTCGCGTATGCAAATAAAATGCTTCCACTCTGGAGCCCTGTCTATTTGAGCTGCTTCACTACACGGCATAAGTGTGCAAAGCCTATTTGAAACAGAACCTACTTTTTCATTAATGTAAAGCTTGTTCTCATGGTATCACCATTTATCATACTAAGATTGAGATCACCTTGCATAATATCCATCTTCCAGTAAGTTGGGCTTTATTTCTCATCACTTGGAAATAACTGCTCTTGTTGACAGCACGGCGCAGCACATCCATCTGGCACTGGACCAGGTCCTGTGGCTTCTGTGATTTTTGTAGTGATGGATGAACCTGCCTTGTTGCTTCTTGTTGTGCCGTACAGTTCACCTGATGCCTTCAATGTATGTTCTAGTTCAGTGCCACCAATAAAACCGCTTGAGCTTGAGCAGCAGAAAGCCTAATGCGATTTGACTGGCACCTGCTGACAGTCACTAATGTCACAGTTTGCCACCATAGTTAATTGGTTACATTAGCTTTGGCCACTGACATACAGTAGCGTAAAACATCTTGCATACTTTAAGACAGAAAATAGTTGGAGCAGTTCACAAAGTAAAGTTGAGTTAATCTTACATTCACTGTGGGATATGTGGAGGGAGATTTGGGAGGAGTTTTTCTCTTTCACGGTTAATTTCTGGAATTTTAAGGTCAATGGCTCTGCATACAGTTTTTTTTTTTTAATACTAATGTTGGCAGGGCACTGAAGCGCAGGTGTAAAATTAACCCCCACCTGGTTTTAGAAGGTTTGTGACTTTTAGTTGTCATGTTAACCCTCCCATCTCTTTCTCTTTGTGTCTTTGTCTCTGCAGCTTCTTTTTGCCTGCTCCTCCAACAGCGTGCTGACATTTTAGCATTAGTGGCTCTGTCAGAGTGTGAAAGAATCAACCCTTACCGTCCCCCCATGACACCCCAGGATAGAACTCTGTCTGCGAGGTATGTGTGTTTTGTGGTTTCTCTGCACCAAGCAACGTTGTTTTTCATTCAGTCCTGTTACCTGGTGTGTGGCACTGGGAATGAAAGCACCGTGTAGACTTTCAGCTCCTCTAAATCCACTCAAGATGACTCTGTAACAAGAGTGTCAAAGTTCAGATCAGACAATATTCTTGCTCGGTCTTTTCACAAAACCACTGTGCTGTCCAATTGCATCACTTTGCAGCCATCCGTGCTCCATCACCCAGCCTAGTCCCTGCCTAAAATCATTTGCTTGACCAAGGTCTAAGGCATTGTAGGTCATATGCAGAACACAGGGCGCTGGCTGCTTATAGCACAGAGCATTCATTATGTAATTTGTATATGGAACAAACAGAGTTCAAATATGAGTACCCAGATGGACTACCTGAGGGCAAAAAAAGGTCCTTATTTATGTAATCTTACAGTGCGGTAGATAAAATTGAGTTTGTGTGAGGACATTTTCATGTTAGATTAGAGGGTATTGTATCTGTGTCAGGTATGATAAAATTAGCGTGTTTTTGTTTGAGTGTTAGATAGGAAAGAGTATAATGTGTTTGGGCGCATGGCCTAGCCTGCCTGGTGTGCTTAGTGTCAGGATACAGTGTGACTGCATAGAGTAGGCTGACATGGCTGGGCATGCCCTGTGCACCCCCACAGGGCTTTTTGGAAAGTGCACATCTCAACAAAATGTCACTTTAACTACTGTGAGCCACCCTAAACACAAGCAAGTGCTCTTTCTGCTTTGCACTCATTCCCTCTCTTGTCCTTTTCCACTCATTCTCTCATTCCCATTTCGAACACACCTAAATTATCCTCTTGAGGAAAGAAGCGACTCAAAATGCCAGACGATATGTTCCACACCTGACTATGGCCACTCCTGTACCGTACAGAGTATATGCAGACATGTGTTGGAGATATGACCATGAAAGAATATGTCCACATGTGTCATTAACTTTTGTGCATGAGTGAAACTTTGCAATCTTCTTATACATTAATAAGCAAAAAGGCATATATTGCCTCAGTTCAACAACTCAAATGCTATATGCATAGTTATGCAATTTTAATAATAAGCATTTTACAAGCTGCATAAGAGGCGCCAGGGGCCAAATGGGGAGATGAGGGAAAAGTTACTTAGTCCCTGAAAATAATTTGACGGTAGTTATTACAGGCTTATTGCTGTGGATGACATCTATTTCTCTGGCTTCTGACAGCACATCATCCTGACTTTCCTATAATAGCTTTGGTTGGCAGATCAGGACTGGTGAGAATAAATTAGAAATGATTCCTAGAGCACAGTATTAGGAGCTTTTTTAAAATAGTGACACTTTCATGAAAAAAAGGGCCATGTAATCATTCAGGCTAGACTTTGATTAAGCGGTAAAGTGAGCTGGTAAAAGTGTGGATGTCATGGTAACGGAGCTTATGTGGTTTTGACAGTTCATCCTCCATGTCTTTTCCTAATTCCAATCTTTTCTCATCCTTCCTGTTATGCCACACCCCTTTCATGTTACTTCATATTCTTCCTCTGTGTTCCCGTGTCATTTCTGCCTACCCCCATGCCATTATCACATTCCTTGATTTTGCAATCTATTTTGCCGTCTTCTTCAACATTAAAGTAAATATTTTAGAGGGTCTGTTACCATGGCCACCAAAAAGTGTAGCTCCTTGGAAGTAATATATAAAGAAATTAGTGGCGGCTCAATACTTTTGCATGGAGGTGTATACTTGATGGGTAATGCAAATATCTAATCAGCCAATCGCATGGCAGCAACTCAGCACGTTTGGGGATGTAGACATGGTCAAGATGACCAGGTGAAGTTTAAACTGGGAATCAGAATCTGGAAGAAAGATGATCTATAAAGATTCTGAATAAAGCATGGTTGTTGGTGTGAGGCTGGCAGGTCTTAGTGCTTCAGAAACTACAGATCTGCTGCTATTTTCTGCACATCCATCTCTAGGGTTTATAGAGAATGGTCCAAAAGAGAAACTATCAAGTGAGCACCAGTTTTCTGGGTGAAAATAGCTTGTTGATGTCAGAGATCAGAGGAAAATGGCCAGACTGCTTTGAACTGGTAGGAGCAATAACTGAAATAACAGCTCATTACAACCAAGGCATGCAGAAGAAAATCTCTGAGCACACAGCACACATTGAAGCTTGAAGCAAATGGACTGTAGCAGCAGCAGAAAACCGCATCAGGTATAACTCCTGTCAGTTAAAAACTGGACTGGCTACAATTTACACTGGCCCACCAAAACTGGACAGTAAAAGTATTGAAAACATTTACATGGTACAGTCAGAATTTGGCATAAACTTCATAAAAGCATGGAGCCATTCGCCCTTGTACGAACAGTTTAGGCAGGTGTTGGCACATTTTGACTCTCTTGGGCCCTGTAGTACCAACTGAGCATTATTTAAATGGCATGCCCTATCTGACTATTGCTGCTGTCCATCCCTTTATCACTACAGTATATTCATCTTCTGATGGCTGCTTCCAGCAGGATAACACACCATGTAACAAAGCTCAAATCATCTCAAACTGGTTATTGTAGATGACAGTGAGTTTCCTGCATTGGCCTCCACACTCACCAGATCTGATATGAAGAGCACTTTGGGATGTGGTGGAACATAGACTGATATCATGGAAGTACAACCAGCAAATTGTCAGCAACTGTGTGATGCTATCATTGTCAATATGGACCAAAATCTCTCAGGAATGATTTCATCACCTTCTCGAATCTTTGCCATGAAAAATTAAAGCAGTTCTGAAAACAAAAGGTCGTCTATCATGCTAGCAAGGT
This sequence comes from Oreochromis aureus, assembly GCF_013358895.1. NCBI lineage: Eukaryota > Metazoa > Chordata > Actinopteri > Cichliformes > Cichlidae > Oreochromis > Oreochromis aureus. Next base: position 13,365,268 of record NC_052958.1, on the reverse strand, counting down.
TTATCCAATGAAGTGGCCAGAGAGTTTGTATCTACTCAGAATACAATTTTCTCTATGACATGTTTTTTCTTTCACATTGTAACCTATCATTCAGCGATAATAGGGGGAAAAATGAATTATCACTCAAGTTTCCTGTAATTGCAATTCTGTTTCCCTCTTCAGCAGATGTGAAAACAAACCCTGCAAATACATCTTCATTGTGAAGCCCAAACTACTTCAAGTTAGAATGAAAAAAAAATGTTTGCAGAGGACTATCAACAAACAAGTGCATTTAGTGACTGCAATACACAAAGATAAAAAATAGATCTAGTAAGCTAAAAAGAAGTAAATCAGTTTATTTCTATTTGCTGACTTAAAACCTGTTGTGATGAATGAGAATCACTGAGCGCATAAGAGATAGATGCACATTTACATGTTTACATGAGAACACATAAATGTAAAGTATGCATAAAGGCAGATAGTTGATTTAATGCTAAGCCACCCTAGGAATGTTTATCTGAGAGTCAGGTGATCAAGTAACTTAAGTCTAAACATACAACTCGCTTTCTCATAAAATTGTAAGCAAGTAGGATATTATATAAGATCATATAAAGACATGCACTTTTTAATGAATACCCTCTTTGGTTAAGATTTGGCTAGAAGGAAACTATAAATAATGGATAGATGAATAGCCATAGTGTTAAACATTTGCTACCTCAGCAGAAAAATACCTGTAGAAATTCTGAGTCTGATAAGAAAATATGTATTCAGGGTCACACAGGAGCAGAGTGCTTTGATGTGGTTGAGATATTGAGTTGTTAAAAAGCAAAGTTCTATATTTCTTTATTGAAGAGCTGATACATGTGATGGTATGGTGGGGCTGGTGGAGCACGCTTTAACTGTTCCCAGTAGATATACTGAACTGTGGTAGTGTGAAGTGTGTTCAAGGGCGTATTGGCTGCTGTCAGAGTGCTTAACATTTTTTTACCAGCTTTGGCTCAGAGGGTGCGAGTGAAATGAGTGATTGATCGCTTGTTTTTAAATTCAAATCGGCCTTTAGTGTTGCCTTTAAGCATTACTATCTCCTCTTTCCATGTGTCTGTGTACAGTGCAGAAGTTTGCAAGTGAGTGAGTTGACTTTATATGTCTTTATCCTGTGTGTGTGTGTGTGTGTGTATACGTGTGTATATATTGATCATATTGTTCTAAATGATATAAAATGAGAGAGAGAAAGAGGGAGAGAGAAATAGAGAAGCCATTAATCTACTGGTGTGCTTTGGAAGAGGTCTAACAATGTGTGCTCATCTTGACTTGATATCTGTGTATGAGGGATGCCTGTGACCTCCAAGCATAAATTCTCGTGCGTGACAGTGTTTGATCTTTTATCGCTAAAACACAAAGATTGAATAGGACTCTACGTGCGGCCCATGACGAGATTAGCTCAGAGCCCAGAACTTATTGATCAAGATTACATTCGCAGTGCAGACTTGCAATAACTAGCAAACCACATTCATTAGTTGAGGCATTTAAACTTTAATGCTCAACACCCACGAAACTAAACTGTCTGCGCACAGTGTTGTTATTCAGAAGAGGAGATGGGCTGCTTGTACGATGAAGGAGAAGAAAATGGTCACGAGAGCACACACACACAGACTGTGTATATAATTGTATATAATCAAACATCAGCCTTTATGGGACATACATTAAAACACACTTATTATCACTGTGGCTTCACACATGTGCCACCAAATAGATCCCATTTATGGATATTTAACCACTGTAGGGTTAGAGTTATCACACTTGTCCAATTATTCTTCTCCCAGCTTCATTTGCATTCTTGCTCTCTCCCCCTCTATCTGTCCTCTTTTTTCTTCTTACTATATTTTAAATTTTTTTCCTCTTTTTCTCTTTGAATCTCCATGTCATTTGTAATGCTGTAGAGCTGTAATTTAATGAATTAGAAAATTGACAGTAATCATAATTTCTGTTTGATCAACACACTCCAGTGATGACACAATAGGCACGACCAAAAGGAAGCATTTCCACTACCTCTATCTCCTCTGTGTGTCTCTCTCTTTTTCTCTCTCTCCCGTACTCACTTACTAATGATCGATGTGTCCTAATGTTTCAGACTTGCCTAAGTCTCTCCTATCTCTACTATGCAAACAAAATTACACACAGTAGTAGGGCCGTAGTAAGAGAGGAGACAGTTAATTTTCTTTTAGCCGCAGGCAGGCATCTGGAACCAGCATGGAGAAACATGTAGCGAGAAAAGAAAAAAAAAACAGAGAGAGAGAGAGAGAGAGAATGAGAAGAAGTTCGAAGGGATAGAGATGGTGAGAGAAAACAGCTGGTGAGGTCTAGCAGTGCTGTGTTTGCAGAAAACATAGGCAGCTGGTGACCCAGAAACATCCTCGCCTCTTCCCAACACCCAAGCACTGCTGCAATCACCGCAGTGAAAGGGAGAGAGTGACTACACATCCAGCCTCCACTCATAAGATAGCGGTTAATTAGCCAACCATAATGAAACTGAAAATAAACAGAAAGAACGGCCAAAAAACACAGAGTTAAACTTGCAGAATGCTTATGCAACTTCTTACCTCTGTTCCAGCACCCACAAAATAAATAAAAAAATGATGCCTTTCCCCCTTGAGTTGTTTATTCATTGTACTATTTTATTTATGCATGCATTTTTAAATAAAAACAATTCAAGATGTTTTTTGTCTCTTTATTATGCTGCTTAATTGCAAAATCAGATTTAAACAGAAGGATAAATTGTATATCTGAGCCTGTGAGGGATTTACGTAGCATCTCAGCGCCAGAAGATTATATGCCCAGATTGTTTACTTTGCTACTCATGCTTTATCTCTTTTAAAAACAACCTACGGTAAATGTAGACGATATGATTAGTTTAAAAAAAAGCCATACTTAATGCGGTGCTGTGCGAGCATTTAAAATTTGTTGGCTTCGCTTCACTTTTAAGTCTGCGTTTGGGGTAATTCTGCATTAGCGTGTGCACTGATTATGTTATTAGTGTAAATTTGGATGATGATATTGGCCAGTGTACAGCAAACAATTACTTGCCTGATTGCCTGGCCCAAAACAGCATTAGTTGAAGCTTTTGATTTCTTGAATAATCAACACAAACGAAGAGGCTAAGTAGTTAATTCGAAGCTGTATTGCATGATTTAATAAGGTTTTCATAGATCCCCTATGGATTTGCTTACAGTCGAGCTCCTATAATGAATAATGTTTTGCAATCTTTCCCTGTTTAGTCACAGTCAGACATCATAGAAATTCAAGTTTTATCTGCAGAGTTTTATTCCATTTCTTATTAATGAATCATAGCCAAAGACTCTGTTAAGCTTTATGAATCTTAAGAGAAACTTTGACTTGATTCATTTTCTATGAAAGCACAGATTCGATTTAGCAATTAGATTGCCTTGATGCCGGCTGGGATGCCTGCACACATAATAAGCTTCATGAATGTGGTTGAGAGGTGGGGATTATGATGACAGACCCTGACATTAAAAGCTTAGGTGCGATAAATGAGAAAATTCAATTGAGATATTTATTTATAATAAATAGCAGAAATTCACATCAATTTATATGCACACTTTCACACACAGCCACTAGTGTATCTATTACCATGGCAACACTCTCCAGAAGCAAATTTGCAAATGTCCCCCCCCCCCCTCCCTTTTCTTCTACTCTTCATCTGTTTCTTCTTCTGACACTGTTATTCTTTTGCATTTGTCTCTCAGCTGTCTGCCATAGCCAGCGGTGAAGCTCAGCAGGTAGGCATACTGCGATACGCAGGTTAATAATAAAAAGCTGATAGGTGGGATTAAATTACTCTGCACATAAAAGAAGATGTACATACTTTATATACATGCACCTGCCTCGTTTTTTCCACACCATTTTTTTAATCCAGTCCTTGGTTTCCTGTTTCTGTCTTTCTTTGTCACGTCCTCTTACAAGTTTTCATCTTGAGGTCTTCAGCTACATTGACCACGCTTTGCTTTTCTTCTCCAGACTTCTTTGATGCATTTAATGCCTTTGTTTTTTAACCCTCGCATCCTACATATTTGTCTCTTATAGCATCTTTTCTATACAGGCAATATCTCTCCCCTACAAAGACAAGCATCTTTCTCTGTTATTCTTTTTTGTATGCTCTTCTTTTCTCACTCCCTCTGTGTAGGAGGAGCGCACTCTTTTTTAGCTAAAGTCCTTATCAAGTGTGACTCACAATTCAACTATTTCTACAGTGAAGCTTGTCCTCTAGAGTCTCGTTCTTTTTCTCTGTCTTCGTACATATTTTATCTCTTTTCGGCATTTCTTCCAATTTTCTTGTCCTGGCTTTTTATGCTTCCTAATCTTACCTCTCTTATTATCTCCCCTAGTCGTCTTTTTTTTTCTAAAAACTCCCTCGCTCTTTGTTACACTGCCGTCCCTTTCTACTCTCCTCGCAAGTTCTGTAAACATAAACATAAACATTTTGGGTGTCTGCCATCAGAGATATCCGGGGCAAGTCTGTCACCAGAATCATTTCAATGCTAATTTCTCTAATAAATAAATTCACTCTGACAAACACAGTCCTCACTTCAGAGGATTGGACCCGCTCGTTTTTTATCCTTGCCTCCCTCTTTTCCCAGAGCAGGGGTATCAGGGATCTGAAGCCAGCCGTGTTCAGTGAACACACATGGGCACGTGTACACACAGGCACACACACTTTTTATTCCAGAGCAAACATACAAATATTGTAGGCATACACGATCCAGCATATACTCCACATGAAACGAATTTTGACACCAATGGAGGCATACACACTCAATAATAAATGAAAATCGAAATATATGCTATATGATATATATGACTGTAATTACTAATTCATATTCTTAATTTAAAAGCACATTTTCACAAGTGCAATGATGCATTCAGATGGACAGATCCCTCTCTCTGAACACCTGAATGCCCGTCTGTGTGTGCATGCAGGAAGAATATGTGAAAACCAGACATAACGTATTGGAAAGAGTTGCATCTTTACTTTATGTGTGCTTAGTACAGAGTAGAGGGATTCCATGGGAATCCTCTGCAATGCAGTATTGTTGTGGGGAGTGAGCTCCTATAGCCCTCAGATGCAAATTCATATAAATATCCAGATATAGCACACTTATATATTCCTACTGCAGCAGCAATGCTCTTCTTGTATCACAGAGATCCAAGGCACAGAAAGAGCCCCAGTGTTTGTGTGTGTGTGTGTGTGTGTGTGTGTGTGTGTGTGTGTGTGTGTGTGTGTGTGTGTGTGTGTGTGTGTGTGTGTGTGTGTGTTTGTTTCTCCCTTTCACTTCATCTGCGTTCCCTGTGTTCTTCCTTGTGTTGCCCATGTTCTAAATGCTGTCTTCAACAGCCCTGGTTTGTACTTTTGGTTTTTCAAACCTTTTTTGTTGAGCTTCTTTTCAAGGTTTTGCCAGCAACTCCATGTTTTAGTGATTAAAGCTCGCCTTTTTTGTTCTGCTCACCACACTTGTGTGTCCTGTGTTTGGTGCATTGTTCTTGAACTCTATGCTACAACATCAAAAACAAGAATAATGTGTTATGGCAAACCAAGAAAAGATTTGTGAGAAGCGAAGGAGGAACCTAGCCATTATAACTGTTGATGGCTAACCGCAGTATTACAGTAATTACTTCTTTTATATTTATGCTATGTTGGGTACAAAAGTCTTAAATGAATTTGTACACCACTTCTTCTTTTTACTTTGCTTTATAGGAACTCTACAGTAATTTATAAAACTCTAGTGATATCTCTTGTGTCTTGTCATCATCATAACTTCAGGCCATTACCTGAAGGAACAGCTATACACCATGCACATGGTCTTTCTTTGAGCTTCATCATGATCAGTAGACTCACTCCCTCATAAGTACTGTTTATCTACTTTTGTCTCACCTTATGGCTATCTCTCCCCCCACCCTTTCTCTGCCTCTTACACAATGCCTCTTAGACCTTTGTCTTGCCTGTCTCATTCTTTTCCCATCATTACTTCCCCTCTCTATACTTTTTGCCATCTCTTGTCTGTCCATCTCCTTGCTTCCTTTTTCTCTCTCTCCCTAGAGGGCCCGCCTTCAACACTGGGATCAGGGGGCAGGCACTCAATATCTTCCACCTTGTCATGCCGCGAGGAGGCCATCACCCTGGCTTTGTTGTGTTGACACATTGATTCTCTCTACCATGCTACATAGAATGTGGATAGCAGATGTGTCTGTGTGTGCGTTTTGTTTTTGATAAGCATGTGTCTAGGTTTTTGATCTGTGTGATTACTAGCAACAATGGCGTGCCTGGTATCATTTTCACCTTGTGAGTCTTTCTGCCTGTCTGTCTTTATTTATGTGACATCTCGGGAAAATATAATCCTGGAGACATCTACAGTTGTTGGAACTACCACAAAGGCAGTGCAGGTGTTTATTTAGCCTTTTCCACACAAACTCAGGAGAAATTCATCCCAAAGTTGCCCTTTCATGCATGTAGCACACAGCAGGAGATAGTACCTCTTCAGAAACATTTTCACCAGTAATAGAAATGCTCTGTTTAGCTTGGATGACGGAGCTGCCTGGGTAGAGCGTGCAGGAGAGAGGCATGACACCCACTCGATCACTGTGAATTCATTGGACGATTATCTATTCTATCTATTTTCACATCGGGTACCTCTCAACCTTTGCACTAGAGAGCTTGCAGGTTAAAGACTTATTCTCACATGAATCTCCGTTGGGTTACATAGAGAAAGTTCAGGGCTGCGGTCCATTTCTAAAATCCAACCCCATCAGCCTGCCTGACAGATTTTTGTCAACAATATCATCACAACTGTATAAGACGTGGCTCGGAGACGGTGCGGTCTGAGAAATGAATATTTATGAGTGCATGAGTATTCAAGCTATGCCCCAGTGAACAACAACAGTCTTCACAGGCAGTTTATATGGTAAAGGAAAAATCTCTCAATATTTGAGGTGGAACCCCAATGACCAACTGTCCTTTATGTGCTTGGCGACTCCCTTTTAATAGAAAGAGTCATCTGGCAGAACTAGGCCCAGTGAGTGGCAGCCAACTGCACAACCAGTTGTGGGAGAGAGAAGACAGAAAAGAGGAACACAGAGAGCCCACAAACAGCAGTAATAATCTAGTAATGACTGCTAAGTAGTCAAGGTCAAGCATGCAGAGCAGCTGGTGTGATCTTGTTGCAAGATGGTCTGTACTTTGTTTCGATGCCTGCCTGGCGAGAAGCATTTTTAACTTCTGTAAGGGCAGTGAATATTTTTCAAAGATAAAAGTTGAAATCTAACAGTCAGTTTGTGTGTTTCACTGCTCACCCCTGCAGTCAGCCTGCTGACCCTTCTCTATCCACAGCTGGTATTGTTTTGCATTGCCATGTGGTACGTTTGTAATAGAAAAGTGTTATATAATGAATATCCTTCAAATAAATATATATTTCTTCAAGGTTTTGCAAATCTGTGTAGCATGTCAGTAGGACAGGCAAAATATTTTGAAGCCGCTTTTCTATTTAATTCTAATGTTGAATTTTCACTTAGCGATAGCATGACTTGAAAATATAATTCCTGTGATGTCGCTCATTTTATTGGTGTCATATACCCATAAAGGCAAACTGAATTCTTGTTTTTTGGCTTAGTCTTTATTTTTGCATTGTGTACTAGGCTCTGGGCACCTAGTACACAAGAATGTGGGCAACTTACAGTTCCATACTTATTCACACATCTCCCATCACACCTCACCTCATCAGTTTTAGGAGTTACAGTGTTCCAGGTAAACATTTTTTCATATCAATAATTTAAGAATAGCAGGTGTTTTTAAACACAGTGCTTTGTAAATAGCATTTGTAAAATGGCACCCTGAGTGCTGACAACACCTGTACATTTGTAGCAATAGTAAATCATCACACACTTGGAGGCCTGTGCCAGTTTTCCTTATAAATTCATATAATTATTTATTCAGTTATTGCACCTGTGGGAGCAGCGTACTTCATCTTTGTGAGTGAACCTACATTTCTAGTTAGTCAGACTTCAGTGTGTGCTTGTGTGTAACTTTCAATGGCTTTGACCAGGGTATCTGTTTTTTTGCTGCCACTGTCTGCAGCTCCAGAATGTTAATTTAGGATACTGTCTGTGAGGGGAGCTCCGCTGGGAGCTTTGGGCTGCTAGCAAATAAGTAGAGTATGTCTGGACTTACGTGACACAGCAACAATTCCCCGACCCGCTCCAACCCCAAGCTATAACCCCTAATCCGTTACTGACCCTCCGAGAATGCCAGAAAACTTGTCTGTTCAGTTCCTGAATCTACACTCCCACCTTGGATCAGACCTCAGGGATCGGCAGTCTGAACAGGAAAGACTAGATAAGGCTAGAGAATGGAGGCTGCTTTCACTTGCAAAATGTCCCTGTTCACAGAATTGGACTAAGAGTATAAACATATAACATTTTGATAGAAAGGGTAAAGGTGAGAAACTAACTGAGAGAAAGAGAAAAATGGATGGGCTGCAGCGGAAATAATCAATGTCTTTGAATGCATCTGTGGGTGAGATGAGTCAGTAAAGTGTGTGCACAATGGACATGAAGGCCACAGAGTCAATACACACTGGCTGTGCTAAAGCCAGTTGTGTGAACATTGACAGAACAAACTGCGTTGTCCCTTCCTGCTGAAAGCACACTAGAGAGTAGAGCGTGGGCTAAACTCGGTGAACTTTATCACTTCTCACAGGTTTGCAGTTTGCTGTGCAGCTCTTGAAAAGGGTATATCTTGCCCCTCTTTTCAAACATGCAATTTAATGAAAAAGGAGGAATGCACTACAGAAAGTAATGATGAGAAGAAGCAATGTGTGAAGAGAAATTTATTTCTGACAAAATCTGAAGTTACTAGACTGCTGCTCACATATTAAAATTGTGTTGACTGCTATTCAGAAGGAAGAGTATTCAGTTTACATTCAGTACAGGGCTTCAAGTACCAAAAAAAAACACATTTTTTGTGTTTTTGGTACTTGAATAAGTTAGCAAAGGTAAAGAATTTCAAAGTGGTACCAGCATCAAATAAGCCCACTTCAATTCAACAGCTGGGTTTCTGTGTAAAATGTTCATAAAAACCGAATGCAATGATTTAAAAATCTCATAAACCCAGATTCTATTTACAATACAACATTGACAACATGTGAAATGTTTAAATGTCGTTTTCAGAAAGCGTACAATTATAAGAAAAATACGAGCTTGTATTTAATGGCAACGACATATCTCCAAAAAGTTGGGCTGGTAGGTTGGGTAGGTGCTGAAAAAAGTAAGTGTTACTTAGAAGATACTGCTGGAAGAGCATTTTGAAAGTATTTAGATTAATTCCCAAGATGTCATCAACATCATTAGGTACAAAACAAGCATTTTGGAGAGTTGAGATTCTTAAATGTACAGATGGCAGAGGTTCACCAACCTACAAGAAAACAAACAAAAAACCAAAAACCCGGCATCTACAAATTGTTCCTCAACAGTGTGCATAATATAAAAATATTCACAGAATCTGGAGACATTTCTGTGTCAAGGGTGAAAGTTAGTATTCCTCGGTCCTAAGGCATTACTGCATAAAACAGGCATAATTCTGCTATTTGGAATTGATGCATGGAGTCAGAAACACTTCCAGAAATCATTATCTATGAACACAGTTCACTGTACCATCCACAAATGCAGGTTAAAGCTCTATAATGCAAAGAAATCCAGAACTTGATCAGGAAACATTGTCAAATTCTGTTGGCCAAAGTCCATTTTAAATAAACTTTGACTATTCGTCTGACCACAGTCTGTGTTTTGTCAGACTGTGGTCAAAATTTTAAATTCTTTTGGAAAACATGGACGTTTGGTCCCTTAGTCCTTTGGACTAAAGAGGACAGGGACCATCCAACATGTTATGATTATTACAGTGCGTGCCTTAGTTCCTACAGTATAGAATGAACAGCTTGCACATCTGGAAAGGCACCATCAATGCTTGAAACAGGTTTTAGAGCAACATATGCTCCCTTCCAAATGACAATTTTTTCAGATTCTTAGAAGAGTCCAAATACCGATGTGGCAACCTGCAGTCCAGACCTTTCATGAAAATTGGAAACATTTTTATGAAAACAAAATGAAAAATAAGACAAAGAAGACCCCGGACCGTTGAACAGCTGGTGTCAGACAATATTGCTCTCCCAAAATTCCAGTGACTATATTCAGTTCCCAGACATTTATGGGCTGTTGTTAAAATAAAAGATGATGTTACACAATAGGAAATATGGCCCAGTTCCAACTCTTCTATGATTCGTTGTTGAGAGCAAATGCTCGGTACATTTTCTCAGTTTAAACATTCAACCTGTTTTCTGTTTGAGATTTGCAAAAAATTTGCATTCTGTTATTATTTACATTTTATATGCCATCCTAAAAATTTTTGGAACTGTTCACAACTGTTTCACAAAGAAAATATTGCTCATCTTTCCCCAATACCATTCATAACTGAAAAACTGAGAAGTTAGAAAGAAAATTTGAATGGTTTTAATTTTTCATATGTGATGCAATCCCACTCTGCCTGCTTCTGCAAATATAATGACAGATTTATATTCAGGGATACATACACACCAACATCCACCCACTGCCAAACACCTGCCCTGTCTTTACTCAAGGTCGTTTCAGATCAGCTCTTTCTGTATTCCCCCCCTCACTCTTTTTTCCCTTTTTAATTTTTTAATCAACTGGAATTAATTTAGATATCACTTTAGATTACTTCCCTTAGCCACAAAAGCGTTGAAGGTGGTCAGACTTCCTTCTCTCTCTAGTCTTATTTTTTTTCCCGTCATTTCTTCCGACATGATTGGTTTTAAAGTGAAGCTTTACTGACACATCTTCAAGGTTGAGGTTGATGTTTGTGCTTTGTTTGGATTTTGCTACCTGATTTACTCACCATTAGCTGTCAGTTTTGCTTCTTTCCTGTTTCTGTCTCCCTCGGTCTCATTGTGACGGCGGTGTTAGGTGTGCCCTTCGATGCTTTTAGCTTTGCTCTGCTCTCCCCAGCTGAGTATGCATCTGTCCTCTACACTTTTAGCACAACTTCCTGTGACAGTGTTTGTACAGTGCTTGTGTGTGTGTCCTCTAACTGTGCTCTCTGTGTAGAGAGTGTAGTGATGCAGGATGCTGCTCCAGCAGGGATGTGGCTGCAGGCTTTCAGTGCCATACACTGTAATTGTCAAGATGCCTCAGTGGGTGTGTACAAACAAAACTAGTGTGACACATATACACAAAAGTGTGGTGTGTGTACTTTTTGACTTTTCCTTGTGCGCCTGCAACCAGAACTATGATCATTTCATCTCGCTCATTCGCTCACTTACATTTTCAAGCATTAAGAATACCTTAAACATCAGGTGAGTGAGATTAGTCATTTAGAGCACTTCTTCTCTGGACAAACACTCCATGTCCTTAAGTTACAGAAAAACAATTTAGTCAAACAGCTCTCATTGAAATTGCTTCTTACAGTAGAAGAATATAGTAAGACTTGTCCGTCTGCTCCATGCCTCATCATATAGATATCACCTTTGAGCCTGCAGGTGGATGCTGGTGTGGTGGAGGGGTTAAAATAGCATGCAACAATGTTGGGCACTTATATGCAAATTGAGAGGTTGTGTTCAGACGAACTCATTGTCTTAACTAACTTAAGATTAAACCTGAGTGTCTCTCTTTCTTTTCTGACAAATGCAGTGGAGATTGCAGAGATTTCTGCAACATCTGTGGGATCAGGGCTGGAATCCTAAGATTAACTGGTGTGTGGTCTAATGAGAATTCAAAATAATTTTGAAGCTCTATGCTATTTGATAACCTAGCTCATATGGCTTAACTGACCCTTGAGTGTTCTGGCAGGATGCCAGCAGACTACACTGGCACCCCGCCATCAGTTGTCAATGCACACAGTCTTAGTAGCTATCTATTCATCATAGAGTGTTAAGCTTATGGCATGCTTCAAGGTCTTTTTACCATAAATAACACAATTCTCATGTCTTCAGATGATGGAATCCCTGAACCATCATAGTTTATTACTATATGAAGTGATTTTCTCCCTCATATGCTTAAGTTGGTTGATCACTCATTTACTCAGCCATCAGTCTTTGAGTGTGCAGAGCTCTGGAAACCAGCACAGCTATGAAGAATATCACCACTATCATATTTAATCTTATCTTAGTAGAGATGGTTATTGTTCTCATAATCTAATTTGACTTTCAGTATCTTTTTATGGTGTGTAAATTTTGCAAATAAACCATCTTGAAAGGGGTAAAGTTCCTATTTATTGTAAAGACAGATTTCTGTGGATATATAATTGATTCTTTATTTGATAATTAAAACAACTGGAAATGTTGCTATGACTTCATTTATATGTCATTAGAAGTTGGTTTGTGAGGTCAACAAAAGCAGCAGCCAGTCTTTTGCTCAGTTCTTCTCGTTGTTTCTTCTTTTAACTTCCTTCATCCAATCGTTTCTAGTGAAAGACTTGTGAGATGAAGCATAATCAGATAGTTCTCACCCTAACACAGAGAAACCCCTATAAAGGACACTTATCCTAACATCAGCAATCAAGCCAAGGAGTAACACAAAGGTGGTTATCAACTGGATAAGTGCTCTGATCAGTAAGACTGGAGCATTGCTAGATTTATAAAGTTTAGCCTGATGGCAGCCAGGAATTAAAGCTGGCAAAAATACTAGCTTAGCAAACGTATTATTATTACAGTCCTGTCATTAGGACATGGGAGAATCTGGTTGATTATACATGTTATTATATATATATATATTTTTTTTTATTTTTTTATTTTATTTACTGTGCTAAGTGCCTTCTTTTTACTTTATATTTAATACTTTTACTACGTTTACTATGGTTATTATGTTACTATGCTGCTTCTTGTTTTATTGCTGCTGGCCTCTGTGAGCTACCAAACAAATTTCGTTGTATAACTACAATGACAATAAAGTTCTTTATCTTTATCTTATCTAAATGTGAAGACATTTCCCAGCTGCAGCCTGTGTTTAATGTTTTGAGAAGGAGCATATATAAAAATACAATTTGAATGCAGGCTTAGCCTACTTTAAAACATATATACGTAAGGTCAACAAATATAAATAGTTGTCCTTTTTTAGGATCATATATAAATGCTTATCAAACAGTAAAACAGTTTAAAGGTTCTTTGGATCAAAAAGAAAAAAAATAGAACAAAGTTGTGTCTAAGAATCAATATTTATTATTACAAGACTTAAAACCGTATGCAATTCAAGGTCAAAGGAATCGTCCGAATTTTGGGATGCTATTTTTCTGTGAATTGCTTGGTCTTTGGTGATTTCATAGCAGTTTTATAGGCACATTCAATTTTATAAGTTTGAATATTGATAAGCTTGTATGTTTAACTGAGTATATCTCCATGGTGTAAAAAGTGAACTGCGCTGATAACACCGAAGACCCAAGGTTACCCCTGAATTAACCTAGATAAACACAAATCCTGCTTTGTAGTGCGGACATCAAGTGGTGTTGAGTTGGTGATTGTGTGGGGAAATTTTTATCTTTGTTCCCAATGTCAGCGTTAAAAAGATCAGTATGTTCCCTGTGGATGGTAGGTGAGAAGCAGTGGTGTTAGCAGTGTGTTTCAGTCTGATTATACTCTGCTGTTACCAATAGATGTCATAGCTTTTTCAATTATTTGTGATACTGACAGATTGTCTTTTTCATTCTCTGTGAAAGCAAAAGGAAATTTTTTTTTTTTTTTTTTTTGTCCCAGTGGGCTTGGTGATTATCAATTATTCTTATAACTGTAACATACATTTCAAGGTTATGATTATATGTCTGGTAATTTTCTTTTAACCTCAAGAGCCAGTAATATTATCATTGCATTCAGTTTCTCTGCTTAATAAAGCAGTTTGAAAGGTTAAACAAGTGGAAATGAACCAAATGCAGTCATGACTTGCACTCCAAATTTCACACAAGACTGACCTGAAGGAGCTACAGCTGATAAAGAATGCCCTGTTTTTTCTTACGTATCAAAAGGAAGTCTCAAATATTGTTTCTCAAAGTATTTTATCGTGCTTAATTAAAAAATTTTATTTATTTATATTTATATATTTTTATTAGTTATTTAACCTGGAAGCATCTATAGTTTCTTACATGGGTTAGGGAGAGAAGAATTGCAGTTTGAACCAGGTTTTCCTGGTTACATACTGTTAAAGCCAATCTCTCCTGGGATATGCTTTTATGTTGGTAAACTCTCAACTTAACTAAAAATCTTGACAGTTTATATAACTATCAAGGCTTTTTCACATTACTCGTCATGGTGAATGCCAGCAGGATTTTTAGGGTTTAATATTGCTTAAGTTGGTTTCCAATGGTTTAAGGGTGATGTCAGTAGCATGAAGATGCTGGATATCTCCATATTCCAGCGATAAAGGAAGCTGCTGATGTGTCTGTGGCCACGGGAGAGCAGAGCTTGATGTCAAGAGAGGCGATGCTCTCAGCCGCTCTCAGCTCTTGTTCCGTAAAAGATACATGCTATAAATGTGTATATAATAGGTGTACCTTTACTAATCGAATGTCAAGGGGTACATGAGGGCTGCACTCATGGGCTGTGCTAGCCATTGTGAACAGTACAACAAAGCTTTTGAATTATGGGTGCCATAATTATGGGCTATGGTTAAAATTCCATCTAATCTTTCTTCAGAAAAAGAAAAAGATTAGTGGTTAGTTCACTATCCAGTGAGCAAACTGTAATGAGCAAGATGGTTTTATAATTGATCACATGGTATTTAATTTTCCACTGGAATTTAAGTTGATATGTCAGTCGACCGGGCACCTGTCCTGGGTTTGACCTCACCACCTGATGTCAGACCAAAGACACATTGTTAGTGGGATTAAGTTAATAGTGATTCTTAATTGCACATATGTGTGAAAGGAAGTGCAAGTTGCTGTCTGTCTCTTTGTGTTGGCCCTGCGACAGGCTAGAGACCTGTCCGGGGTGTGACCTGCTTCTTGCAGTATGGCAGCTGGGATAGCCAGCTTTTTTTCAAAGGAAATAATTCTAATTCATGCTTCTTGAGATTTTAGTGTTCTGGGGCCAATACTTTTAAAAGTATATTGTGTTTGTGAAAATTTTCTTTATCTACTCTTTTTAAATATGTAGAAGATGTGCTTCTTAAAACACTTCAGATTTATTGAAGATTTATTGGCATTTATTTACTCAAACAGGCGCTAAACTGCTTCTCTGCTCCTTTCGATCCCATTTTGTTTTATGCCTCAGTTTAGTTTCTTCACTGAGGCTCGATCCTTACTGACCTTGGTATGTCCCTTTCTGTTGAATGAAAGCCCATGATGTCTTTAAGCCCTCAAGAACAGGAGTCAAAACCTTGCTGGTCATTACATCATACAGCCAATGCAATAACAGTTAGGTGGAAGAAGTGTGCCAGCTAGGTTACTGTGTGGGTGTCAAGGGTCCCGTCTCTGTGTGTATGTATTTCAGGTGTGTATGCACTTGTACTAATATGTGTTTCTGCACCTGCACGTTTATAGCGAGTAAAGGAGCAGTGAGTGTTTATGTGTGAGAGGATTTAATGAAGCACTCTTAACTCAGCACATTTCCCCGGGCATGGGTAACTCAGAGGAAAGCCTGTCAGAGTTTGCGTGAGTACACTGCCAAAAGATTGCCTTAGCTTCACACTAATGTTGAACCAAAGACTGCAGACATCACTTTACTCACCTATCTTATTCCCATAATCCCATTTTTATTGGATAGCTGATACAGTGTCTTTTCACTACCCGCCTTCCTACACATGTGTGCAGACACCCTCTCACATGCTCCTCGTGACTTGCTGAGTTCGATTGGCAGGCTCAGCCAAGTGTGGCTGAATGCGTAGTTGATATTTCACAAAGGCAGATCAATGCTCTTCAGAATTGCCTTTTTTTATCCCACAGCTGAGTACATTTTCATGAAGAGTTTTTCTGTTTTTATTTATATACATACCTATATAGTATATGTGTGTGTGTCCATATAAAATCTGTAACACTGCTGGAATGGGTTGGGTCATGTGCCCTCATTAGAATGGGTCACTCCAAATCAATAGCAAGTTGTCTGAGTTATAAGTAATCCACCTTATCCTATGATGGAACATTTCCAATGTAATGAGAGTGACCTATTGCAGGACTCATAGGTTACATGGGCACAATGAATGGTGAATTATTTGCTATGGTCTCTAGCATCACATATGGGATATTTTGTACTCCAGAATCATCAATCATCAGCAAATGAAAGAATATGTTTTGGAGGATTGGTGTTCCAGATACTTGTAGAGTCAATCCCAGTGTGCACTAAAGCTGTTCTGGTGGTATATGGTGGAACCAACATCTTACTAAAACTGTTTACTTTGGATTTTCATCCATTTGTGCATACATGTTAGTGCTATGATATTAGCTACTTTGCTGAGGTTGTACCCTGCTTTTTTGCTTATAATCACCTTAGATAAATTATTGTCACCCTATCCCCAGTGTCCTGCTAGACTTATGAGTAGAACGGTGGCTAGATGGTGTACTGGTTAACACATTTGCCGTTTACACAAAAGATTGTTTGAGACCAGGAGGCGAAAGAAACCCAGCCGAAGGGAGTC
Organism: Oreochromis aureus; assembly: GCF_013358895.1. Classification (NCBI taxonomy): domain Eukaryota; kingdom Metazoa; phylum Chordata; class Actinopteri; order Cichliformes; family Cichlidae; genus Oreochromis; species Oreochromis aureus. The sequence continues at coordinate 13,348,597 of NC_052958.1, read as the reverse complement.
AAAGCTACTGTTCTAATGTCAGTGTATACACTGTAAAAAAGAAAATGTTGAGAAAACTTAAAATTTCAAGGCAACATGATGCAAGAGATTTTTGAGTTTTCTCAACTTTTGCCAACTGTTGTTGACTCAACTAAGATTTACAAGTTCTGCCAACTTGGATCTTCTTGTTCACCTAATTAGGATAATCCTGGAAGTCTAACGAAGAAATTCTGGTTTCAATGCCATGTATTTCTGCCTTCACCAAACACAGATATTCTTGTTGAGTAATCATACAATTCTTACTCCAGTGAGTTGAAAATTTACCTATATAAACAAAGGAAAATGTATGTTGTTATTATACTTGAAAAAACACTTAATAAATAGATATAGAATAAAACAAAGCACAATTCAATGTTATCTAAAAGCTTATTTATTTTGTTCAACAGTCTTTTCAGTACATTTCAGAATGTCATGGGTAGTAGGGTGAATTTCTGTTAAAAAAACAAAAAGAAAGAAAGAAAAGAAATAACAAACAAACAAAAACGTGTTGCCAGTTTCTTTTGGGTGCTTTGAGCACCCCAGCAGAGACGTTAAAATTCCAGAGTCCAGAACCAAAAAGAAAAGTGTCCAGCAACTTAATAATTCATGCACACACACACACACACACCCTGACCGTCTTGTAAAAGCTGAACATAACTATTGCACATTAAATAGGGTAGTGCCACAAACGATTGCCTATGCACCCAGACATTGACATTTTACACAGGCTTACTATGATGAACTATGGAAGTTAAAAGGTATTAGAAATGTTACCATCAATGAAGAGGAAACTAACACTATAACAAATCTTTTAAAATACTACAAGACAAATTTTCACCATATATTCTCAACAATACAGATTCATCTGACTAAAATTTACATTTCGAATAATGATTTATCCACTTCACCTTCATATTGTCCGACCAGGCCAAAATAAGATGGCCTGAATTGCTTCAAAGGTAAAACTCATCTGCTTTGGGTAATCAATGTTGAGGGCATACAGAAGGCCAAAGAGGTGTGCCAGGGCAGTAGAGAGATCTGGAATGTTATGTAGCACGATGTCCCCTTCCAACACAACTGGATGTTCTCGCACAGACGTATCAGCATCGTCATCTTGTAGGATGGTGAGGATGGCAACTGATGCACCGTTCAACACTGGTTCCAAAATGTCAGTGTCCTGAAGAAAAGTAAAATAAGAATTATTGAAAGCTAAGAAAAACTAAAGACAAAACAAATTTCTAAAGATTTTAACTTTAACCTCTATACCATGCTGGTCGTTTGACCCATGGAGGTTTTAAGAAGAAAAAGCTATTTTTTTTTTAATTAATGCCACCTTGTGAGTTTTGTACAAAAATATTTTCTGCTATGGAACAACCACTAACAATGCCCAGCAGCTGCTCAGCAGAAAAAAGGAGTGAGAGTTATGACAACTGCAATCCCCACTATAAAATTATCTGGACTGCACTGAGAAAGTGTACATTTCCATTTTGGATAAACTCATCCTTTAAAAACATCTCATAGCAATTAGTTTTACTTGCATTAGTTTTTTTGTACTTACTAAGCACTTCAGGAAAACCTCTGTTGCATCTTGTCTTGAGGAAAATGGGCAGGCCTCTCAGTGCCCGTTGGACACAGTGTTGGATGTCTAAAGAGTGTTCAGTGGAAAACAAAATTTCAATTAGTGAAGTAACATGGTGTACTATACACAATGTAAAATCAGAACTCTCATAGTAATGAGAGTAAAGCACAGGTCAGACCCAGCAACACGCAAAACGTACAACCCCCCCCCCCAAAAAAACAACAACACCACCATGTTAACAATTTTACTTTCTTTTTACAAATTAAATAAAATACTGCCAAATAAGAACAAAGCAATGACTCATGACATTCATTTTACGGACATGTCCACTGATGTGTTTTATTTGAAGCCAACATCTTTTTCAGTTTCTGTTAAGAGAAAAGTATACTCTCTTCTGCAAATGTCAGATAAAGGAGCACTTCACTCACCTGTTCATCAAGTTTATCCAGGAGGTCTTCCATCTCCTCACCAAGAGCTCCCTTCTTAGACCAGTACAGTTTCAGCAGGCCAGGCACAACTTTGTCAAGGAGGATGCATTGAAGGTCCCCAGGAGGTCTTTGCTTGTGATCCGATGAAATGTTCAGATATCTAAACAATACATTCACCAAAATATTGTCATTTACTCAGCACAGAAAATTCCTGGGTAGCTGTCTTGGACAGTCTGCACCATGTTATATGCCTGACTGTGTCATCAACAGCAAAACCTACCTACTTCAAAAATCTCTCATGAATACGTCTTTTGCACTGGAATAGAAACACCTCCCACAAAACCCAGTATCAATATGAAAATACATATTATGTTCTAAGTTGCACCAAAATCTGTGACCAATCAGATTCTGTGACCTGCCTTAGTATTCTTTCCTAACAATCTCAGACTATAGAAGTCCTATTTCTAGCACAAAAAAAAAAAATACATGCTAAGTCAAAATTATGAGATTGCCTTTCTGTTTCACAATTTCGATTTAGCATGGGGACTCTTGTACTGGCAGAAATGTTCAGGGTAAGGATTTCAATATAACACTGGCAAGGGCCTTGACTGGAGTGGTAGCACAAGATAATAAAGTTGGCCAATGCATTACCCCAGCAAATACCGTACTGCTTCAATATAAGTATAAATCATGCCCAATTTGAATAATAATTAAATTATAAATAAATTAGGACAGTCTTACCTCCTCAGAGGAAAACAGCGCAGGTCATCTCTCCTGGACCTCAGATACCATAGGCTGACACTCCACGACCTCTCTCCGCCTGAGAGAAAATGTTTGCAATAATGAAACATTTCAATATAATGTAGAAAAAAAACGAGAAAAAAGTTACGGATCGGACTCCACGATCCTTACTGCGCACGTGCAAAGTCGGACCCGTACAGATCGCGTCTACCCGTGGAATTGTACATAAAATCAATACTTAACTCCACCAACAAAAGGCTCTCAAAACAATACAATACTTTCCACAGCTTTGAAGGATGGGTCAGGTGTATCCTTCGTGGCCCACCCTATGCCAGAATTCATAGCGCGGCCCAGCCGATTCTAGTTTCAAACAATGGCGGCAGCCACTTAGTTTTAATATTACTCTTATTACTCTTTCTGGGTCACAAAGTAAACTTTTAAGGTATTTTCAGGCGAGAATGTAGCTGTGTAAATTTCAAATATCTGCTCAGTTTATTAAGACAACACATTTTTGCAAAAATGCTTCTACGCTGGAGACGTCTGTTACCACCAGCTTCGATAGCTAGCTGGGATTCAAGGCTCGCTAGAGCAGCGAGAACAGCGAACTCCTGGCATATCATTTTCAACCCCCGCGCGGTCCTTCGCTAGCTTAAACATGATATATAAGTCCCTTAGATGACTTAAATATGTTATTGTTTGGCTTTTTTCAGTGTTTTACTCGTTCCACCCTCCTGGGTCCTCAGGAGGATGCAGCCTAGCGCTTGTAGAAAATCCTAATAACAGATGTCGTTAGCTTACCTGCTAGGGCAAATGGCCGGCAGCTCCCGCACCTGTCCAAAAAATGGTCAAATAATACACTCCAACTTCAGACCAGGTAAAATCTGTAATGGTCGAAAAATTGTAATTTTCATCCAATTTTGGCCACGTTTGTTCAAAGTTTCTTAGCAGGTTTTCAGTTCAGAACACATCGACAAACCACTATCACACAGTCTGCTCAGACTCGTTTGGTCTAGTTCAAACTTATTCAGACCACGACGTGTGCCAGTCACCTACGGGGTTTCCCACCGGTTCCCAACTCGACTCAAAAAATCTACTCAAAAGTTGATAATCTTTGTTATGCTCGCTAGAAAATCTTAGTTAGGACAACAATGGAAGAAATTTGTTGGGCAGACAAGCTATTTTAGGTTGTAAATGGAAAGTTTTATTTCTAAGTCAGTTTAATTTGAAAACTTTACTCAAATCAACAATTACTAGTTATCGTTTTTACAGTGTAGTATGGACTAATGGGAGGACGTATGGAAGGACCAATGTAAAAACTGTGCTAAGTGTGTTCTGGAAACCACTTGAGAAATAAGGAACTGGCTGGAAGCTGCTCAAAACGGTTTGTAAAACATTAAAAATTTCTCTATTTACAGTTTTTATTTTATTTTACAAATGGTTTAGTTCATCAAGATTAGTCAGTAACTCAAAGTAAACCTGAACGATCTCTTGAATACCAGTAGTTTGACTTCATGCCAAATACAGTACATTTTTGCTTACTTTTGCTTATAGTGCAAGTTTTAGGGTCTAACTTCCTGTGGACAAATGCACTGCAGTTTCTTTGGGGGGAGTTTCAAGACCCCCAAAGGTGAAGGTGAATTTTTACCATGCAGTTTTAATGAGAGTAACAAGTGAATATAGTCAGAATAATCCCCACAAGCACAGAAAGACAAGTGTTTGTGTGTCTCTCTGTCTGCTTGAATTTCTGTCTGTATATGAGTTTATGAGTATCCACTCATTATGTAGAAATCCTAATCAAACACTGCTGAGCTCTGACCACCTGCACCCAGTTGTCAGCCAGCCGGCATCGATGTGTGTGTCTGCCAGGATCTCTTAAAAAGAAATCATTTCATCACAAGTGCAATTCTGGTTTGTGCTTAATCTATAATTTAACAACCACTTTTATCCAAAGTGATTTACAAAACACAAAGTGCACTGAAAAGCAGCCATACAAACATGGCGAGTGCAGCTTGGCAGCAGACTAAATCAAATCTTCTTTTTGTTTTTTTTGTTCTTTAAAAAAACAACACAGCCACACACAGCCAGTGCTCAGAGTTTTCTTATTAATCAGTTTATTTTTCTGTCATCCTGGGAGTTGAGTTGAGTTGATAAAGAAAAAAAGTCCGTGTTAAAATTAAAAAATCAACCTCTATACCTTCGTCAATATGTCAGAAATGCCTTGAAGAATTTACCTACAGGCTGGCTTCAAGATGAAACACTGAAGGATATTTCACTGTTCCACTTAATAGTGACATTTTGTCGACAGTTTGGCTCACTTTGTCATGTTTCCTTTTGCCACTGGCAGCTAAGACCCCACTTTAATGTTTCATACGTTCAGTTCATCCAAGTAAGTGACAGCCACGTTGTAACCAGCAGCGCTGTCCTGGCAATGTCTAGTTAGCTTGGTAAACATCGGTGGCATAGAATCTATTCTGTCAGATATAATTGGACTCTACAGGGAGAGAGAATAATTCATCAAAGTCAAAAGAGGAAGAGTGAGAGAACGGAAGTGTCTCTCGTGTGTTGAGGAAAATAATAGTAAGAAAGGGGTGTTGATATGTGGAGGAAAAAAGAGGGGAGAGGTAGCAGACCAGTGAAAATGGCAGAAAATGAGAGACTCTGAATGAGAAATGTAAGAGGGTAAGTACTGAAGAGCAAGGGAGCACTGGGTAGATCTTGTATAACATATATTCAGGTGTGTGTGTGTGTGTGTGTGTGTGTGTGTGTGTGTGTGAGAGAAAAGCGGGTGCACGCACGTACCAACCAGGGAATATCTGGCGTTAAGTGTGTGTGTGCGTCCTAATCGATTCTCTCTGTGCCATTTTCAAGCCCTTCCTCCACTTCAGCCTCAGGGATATTTGTGTTTGCCTGCAGTGTGCTACTTAAAAGAAGCTGTGAAAAAACACAAAAATTTGCAGGAGACGCACGCACATAGGCGGCGTACCTCACACAGAATAGAAAATCAGTAGCATTTCTCACATCTCTCATTCTCCCTCTCTCGCCTTCTTCTAGAGATGTTCTTTCAGCAGCCAAAGCACAGTGAGTACCAACTGGCTTAGGAGGAGTCTTCATTTGGCAGTGTTCTGGCCCTGAGGCGACGCTTTATCACTGCATTGTCCACTTTTCAACTTGCTTTGAGACTTCCAGTAAAATCATAGGCCTTCACTTCTTATGAAACAGAAGTGGGTCAAATAATTGAATTTGAGTGAGTCTAACAGTTGTGGGTATCACAAAAAGACTCCCTCAGACTTCATCAGTAAATCTGAGGCAGTGATTCCTAACTTTAGGATTTGAACCCATGACAGGATCCAAAGATAAACTACACACAGTCACTGGGTGATTAAAAGTTTGTTGAATGAAACTGTTTTGTTTTTTGTGCAAAATCTGATTACCTCTATATGCAACTGAAATTCTTTAAATAATTAAAATTGAAATATAAAAATAAAAACATACTTGTTGATGTGTTTATATAATGTCCAAAATAAGTCTGTTGACACAATAGAGTCTCTGAGAAGTTCTGAAAAATAAATATAACATTTATAATTTATTTAGTAAATATAAATTTTAATTGGACAAAGACAAACAAAGAAAAAAAAAACTAAATCAGGAAAAAAACGACTGTAGCACTGTCTGGAGTCATTTTTAACCCTCAGGGGCTGTTGTCATCCCGCCGGGCGGTGGGACAGCGTGGACACCTAAGTATGTGACAGTAACTCAAGAATGAGGCAATGTAGGATTGTAAAATTGATACCATAGCTGTATCTGCTAAAAGACTAAGATGAGTTCCAATCCCGGTGACCTTGGCCTCAAGGTCAGAGGTAACTTTTCTGACAATAACGTAGGATTTTCACATTTATACCATGTGTGCATCTACTCGAAAGGGGGAGGGGAGCACTGATGGCTTTTATTTATTTATATATTTTTTTAACTTTTTGATTACTTTTATTTTTGCTGGTCACGTGGTTATCTCTAGGCAAGAAAACAGCTAGTTAGGTAGTTTGGGTACTATATTTGTCACACATTTGAAAACTCCATTTTCTTCATTGCCTGAATCCCGAGCCTTGTCAGAGGACAGTTTAAAACATGCTTTAGACACAAAAGATGTTTCTTATTGGAATAGATTAACCTCACAAATTAATATGTTACATTTTGTCAGAGTTAAAATACAGAGTGACATCACAGTGGCTGGCCATTTTTTGTATACAGTAAATTAATAAAACTCATCACACCCGTAAAAAAATATAAATTCCGAGAGCAGTAGAGGCACATTATACATGAAGGAAGAATTTATAAAATAATAACCATGTGATGCAATTTTATCTTCATAGATCTTCATATATACGGATCTTTGTATATGCATCAATAACCCAAATCAGCTGGATGAAGCCAATACATTTGTAGCCTGCTACTGAATAATTTTCCACAATTCTATTAGTGTTTTTTTAATGTATTGAGGTTGCAGTCATTACTGTGGAGATGTCAGATTCACCATCAGCCCACAGCAGTTGCTGTCTGTGTTAAGCACTGCTGTGGGATGTTTCTGCGGTTTTGTGTTGAAATGGTGTCACTGCACTGCCCCGAGGCATTTGGGGGGGGCTTGTCAAAGTTAAGCCTGTTATCTGTGACGTCACTGCAGTGCGCAGACATCCAGGTTCTCACGCACGCACACACAACCAGACAAACCAGACGTTATGTAACCACAAAACCATGACATGGCACTTGTCCCAAAGAAATCCCCCTCTGGAGAAAAAGGGAAGGAGCAGCGATGGGAGCGGTAGTGAAAAGAAGTGGGTTCAGAGAGAGAGAGAGGGAGAAAGAGAGAAGCAAAATTAGTAACAGCAGTGTGTGTTTGTGTGCATCTGTGATAGGATGAGAGGAACATCAAAAAAAGGCAGGAGAACTGCAAGCTGTCAGAGCTGAAGGTATTGACTGACTGGTGATTCTAAAACCATATTTACTGCATCAACCATATAAACAAATGCATATGTCAGTCTCTTGGTCTCCCTCTTTTCTCTCCCATATGTAAACAGTATATACTCTTATTCACTCACACGTCTCATTCCTTGAGCAGACCTGCCGCATACTCCTCCTTGTAGATCCTCTTTGCACTTCTTTAAATATGCCCCCCCCCCCCAAACAAATTTTCCTTCAAACTCATCTGTTTTGTCACTACTTGAAGAAAAAGTGCATCAGATTGTTCTAGCATCTCCCATCAGCATCAAAGTTTTAAGAATAGGGGATTTTGTGCCTCTTCTGCTGCTACTGTTGCTGGTGGTAAGTGTATTGGAGATTTAGAGTCTATCCCAGCGTCTCTCTTCCCGCTCTCTGTCTTTGTGTTGTGCCCAGTGGATGTTTATCCAGGCTCTGTGCTAGCAGCTCTCTGTGGGCTGGGCCTTCCACCAATCATTCTCAACTTGAATACCAACACGTAAACAGACAGCAGCTGCCAAGCTGCTTGTGCTAAACCACACAGGGGAGAGAAAAGGAGTGTGGGTGTGTGTGTGTCTGTGTTTTATGGAGTTTTGGGTTGTGTACGTTGGATTAAAAAAAAACCCCCAGAAAAACAGGAAAGATATAGTTCTGTAGGTGTGTTTTTGCTTCACCCTATCAATTTCATATCAATGTCGTTTTCCTCCATCATTACTTCATCGTCCTCATTATGGTGCCTCTGTGCCTCCTATCACCCTCCAGGTCCGTAGCCAAGAAATAATTGCAGCTGTAGCTTAATTTAAACTGGTCATAACTGCTCAGAAAGATTTTGGCTGCTGATTCTACTCCTGTTGCAGTATTTAATTTTATGTGGAAGGCAGCTTTATAGCCGAATCAAAAAAGGATGTGTTGATTGCACTAACTGCAATCTACTCATTGCTCTCCTTGCAGAATGTGAAAGAACAGTTAGCTCATGTGGTATAGAATCTTGATACTCTGTTTGATCCTCACAAGATGCTGCAGTTCAGACATTTTGATTGACGGCTTCCTCTGTCACGCGGTTTCCGTTTCTGTTTGATGTTTTCGACGTGTTACATCAGTGTTATCTGACACGTCTTCCCCAACATTGTTCGGGGTCTGTGATGCAAGGTTGCTGTTTTCCTAATCTGTGTTCAGTACACAGGGAGATTGGTATTTGCATGTGAATTGCTTTTCTGTTGCCTCTGATGTCGGGCACGATAGGATGCTGTATGAGTGCCCGATGGGAGAAAAGCAATTTTTTTTCCTGCTTTCATGTCTGTCTCCTTTGAGACAAAAAAACAATAGGTGGAAGAGAGGCCGTTCTGCTGCATTGCTGCAGTAAGAATTCAGTGAGTGTAGAAAAAATAGGTTAAAAGGTAAGCGAGATTTTGGTGTATGAATAGTGTTTGAGTTAGATGCTCAGCTGGGAGAGTTGGGATAGACCTCCTGGAGGTCCCATAGCTCATGGCAGTCTTCATTGCTTCAAACACACTCCCTCTTCTATCTTTAGCTACCTCTCCCTGCCGATTCCTTTGCTCTAGTCTCAACTTCCCTAGTCAGATTTTCTTTCCTATTTTCCTTCCCTCCCTCTGCTTTTCTCTCCGTCTCCCTTGCTCCTCCCTCTTTTTCAGAGCCAGCTATGTAACTCTGCTAATGACGCTGAGAAAGCATGCTGTCAGCACATCCTCCAAGCCGCCAGGGCACGGTTACATAAGCTGGTTAACCGAGCAAGCCCTCTGCCATGTCAACCCCTCATCATTATAAGGAGGAAAAATGAGAAAAAAAGACAGAAGAAAGAGAAAAGGAAGCAGAAAGGGACAGAAGTAAACTGAGCATGTTCTACAGTTATCATCTCATTTCTGCTTTTCTTTGTCTTTAATGTATAAACATAGTTGTTTAAAACTATATATAAATATGTAGACATGCATGCCCCTGAGCCAACTAGGGGTCTTTTTATGACTCTCTGCTGATAATCAGGAGGGCACGTCTTCTAGTATCAAGGGTTCCAATTAGAACCATCAGGTAATTAGGGCCAATTAGTGGATTAACAATTATGTTGGAATAAAAACAAAAGCCCTCCCACCACTTCTAGCTGAAGGCATACAAAGAGGCGAGTGTGAACACACACCATGCCCTTGCCTCTTCCTTCCCCCCCCCCCTCATCCCTCAATACTGCTGTGGCTCAGCTTTAATGTATCTTTTAAGACCTCTCCTTTCTCTTTGGCCTCCCTGCTTAAAACTGCAGATTCTCTTTAACAATCTAAATCCCCCCCAGTTGTATTCTTCCAGCCTAATCTTTAATCTTAAACTCAGCTGCAGTAAGCAAGGTCATATGGGACACCCCTAAAAGAAAGGCTAGCTATGCAGGAAAGAATATAATGGTAATGAATGAGAGCCCTCGCACCACTCTCTGGTCTAGCAAAACCAAATCCTCTGATTTATTATTATTAGCCATGATTAGTCCACTAATTCAGAAAAACGAGTTGCTTACGTGCAACAAATTAGAGCACTTCCTAAAATAAATGAAGCCTAACAAAAACACAAGCTTCAAGAACCGAGGTTTAATAAACACAACGATTCAGCTTTCCTATAAAATGATAGCAATGATGAACATGTTCCCTCTGCACAATGAATAACATGACGCATTTGAGGACTAATGTGCTGTTTGCTGTTTGTTTGGCCTGAGGTTTCTGCATGACATGAGGTAGATTTCTTTTGTGTTTGGCCTTTTTAGCTCAGTTCGAGTTCTGGCAGCAGTAATGGTAAAGTTACTTTGGCAATATGAAGTTTGGGCCCTTTTGTGCGTGTGTTTGCCATCAATTATGAATGCCTACGCTTTACCCACACCCTGGAGCTAGGTACGTAAACTTAGCTTTGATCTTAATCGCATGCTGCGTTGATTTGAATGAGTGTGTGAAACACAACAACAATTTCTATTTGCTTTTGTTGTAGTCGCGGTAATCATGTGTCTCTTTGCATTTTAGTGTGCATCTGTGCATGAATAATAGCATTTGTTTTATTTTTATTGTTTTATTTGCCTTGGCCATGTATATGTGTTTGGGATGGCGATGAGGTAGGGGCACTGAAGTGATAGAGAAGTAGAGACACAAAGAGAGCATGGGTGCACATGCACCAGCCTCTATGTACTTTTTGTCCGCAATATTATGTAATGGAAAAACTGGCACAGAGGGGTATAAGCAAAAAAGCTAAAGGGAAGGAAGGAGAAGGAGGGAGCCAGACCTAAATATTCAGAGATGTATTGCACTAATGGAATATGCTTCACTACAATATAGTGCGCAGCCATTTAGGAATCTGCCTTTGTCATTAGGCAAATTAAATCTTCTTAATGTTCTCTCTGTTTAGTAATGGAAGCTCCTCTGTCACCCCTTCCTTCCCTCCTCCCTCTCTCCCCTCCTTTTCGTCTCCCTCTGTCTTGCTCCCTCTCGTGTCTCCCGTTGGCATCCCTGTGGTGCTCAGTACTCCATAGTCAGCTTTTGCTGTCTAGCATACGCCACTAAAGCTCTAAGTACATCTTCCCAAGACTGTGTACTTAGCTGTGGTGCTGTCACCGCATTGCTGTAAAGCTCCGACTACCCAAGAACAGCACAGCAGCACACCAGCAGACATTTGCTTTACCACAAATGCTGTGGCACTAAAAAGTCAATTTTGTCATCCGATTGTTGTGACTATACACAAGAAAACCAGAGATTAAAAGCAATACACTGAGATTCATATTTTGTCATGTAGGAAAGTTGTGAATATGAGATTTGAGCTTGGTAATTCTACGCTTTAGTTTTCAGCACAATTGACAGCTCCAAACTCAGTCAGCGTGTAGTTTCAGTACCAAGGACAGCGCTGCTGAAGCCCCTCTCCTGAAAGCATCATTTTAACATTATTTCAAATCCACAGGAGATCTAAATACTTAAGACCAAATATGTTTACTTTCTTCAGATACACTTATTAAATTTCTTTCTGTAATTTCCCAACCTTTGGAATAATTAAGGCATTAAGGCATCTTATTGCCATGACCGTCCTCTTGTAAGTACCAAAGGCACGGGTTGTGTGACATTGTTAAACTGTCATAAAAGGTTTTCAAAGCACTACACAGATGGTGTTTCAGTCATTTATTTATTTATTTATTTATTTATTCTTCAGTCATCCATTTTGTGAAACAGATGTTTTGTAAGACACCAAGGCTTTTAAGGTGACCCTGTTTTGGTACCAGCACTAACAAAAAGCGGGTCAAAGATAATATAATGTGAAGATTTTGGTATTCCCAGGTGGTATTTTTCAGGTTGCTCTGGTAAGATATTTAAGTAGGCCTGAAAAAGCTGAACTATTGGGGTGTAAACCTCTAAATATATGGGTGTTAGATCTATATATCTTCAAGTCCAGTGAGTTGTTTTTCTTTCATGGGTTATTTGGGTTTGTTTGCAAGACGCAGCAAAATTTTCAGTACTGCATGGTTTACATTTGTTGGTCCTTACCTCCAATCACTAAGAGGGCTAGCATGGTTTTAATGGATTTGTAATCATGGATTTCTGGAGATACTGCAGTTCTTTAATTTGATGCTGGGCTACACTGAAAACATGCCTATTCTCCAATGGCTTTCAGCATTTAATTAATTTTGTCATTACCAGCGGTCCTTGTTATTGGTCTCTTGTGGACTTCCATGACTTAGCCCAGTAATGTGACTCCAGTTCAATTATGTGAAGTTGTTGGGGAAAAATGAACGAGAACATTTCAATTTCGTATCCATAGATTCCAGTCTACACAATGGAATGTAGAAGTGCATCACTGCCTTAGTGGAAATTGTTGTTTGTACTTTTTTTAATCTTTCCTTAGTCTACTACTTCTTTATTAACTTGTTTCTGCTGACAGGTTATTTGAGCTTGCTTTAACAGGTATGTTTAACCCATGGACATCCATTCCATAGTGCTGCAGCAGAGAGAGGGGGAGGGGAAAGGAGCACAGGACAAGGACATAGAGATTAGAAGCTTTGAAAGAGACAACATGAAAATGGGTATCCAAAGAAGAGGCATCACCAAATGATGGAGAAACAGGAGAAAGAAACTGCCGGAAGGGAAATATGAGAGGCACGAAGACTGGAGAGAGTGTCTGCAAAATACATTTCAAGCTCCCAGAAGAGGGTGTGCAGTTTATCGTCATTACCTGAGAGGGGCAGCAGAGATGCAGCTTTCTTATGGCTACTTTCTATGCCTCTATTTACACAGACCAACAAAGACTAATCATCCTTTTCCCCTCACACTCTGTCAAAAGTACAGATACTTCCTCATTTCCTTTCCTGTTCTTTCCTCACCTTAAATTTGACAAAGAAAATGGAGAAACGGCAAAAAATTTGTTATAAACTCTGAAAATTGGTGCAGTTGTACCTAACTGGTTGAGTCAAACATGCAGTGAGTGAACAAGCACCACTCCTGAGAGAAAACCTCCTCAACCCACCTCCATGTTCAGTCATCTCGGCCTTTAATAGGCAGTGTTGAACTAGCAGGTGATCTGCACTGACAGTGTGAAGGCAGAGCTTGTAGCAAAGGCTAATTGGTGTGGACTGACTTCAGAGAGAGTGTAGATACTCCGTGGTGGAGTGGCTGGGGGAGGTGGCAACACCATAAAGCATGGTGGGACATACAGTGAAAGTATCGTGCTGCAGTATGTTTTTTTAACCTCCTCATGGGTCTTTTTAATCATTATCAAGGGCACCCTGGTGGTTCAGTGTGCACACTGAGCATTGTACTTGTTGCTTTGAACACTGAATGTGGCTCGAGGTTTCTTGTATGTTAGTTTCATTCCCCGACTGTTACACAGTCACAAAAGTAATGAACAATCTTGCAAAAATATCTCCTTCTGAAACTAGAAGAAGCCTAGATTTTTGCCAGGAAAAAACGTGATAAAAAAAGTTAGTCCAAGGCACACCTGTGAGAGAAAATTACTGATGACCCGTGAGGCTTTATGCATATTTAAACTGGAGGAGATACACTCGTGCAAAAACAGTTTTACACACATGCAAATGTAAATACAGATGTGTAGAAGAGGTAGCATGCTTGACATTTGGCTGAAATGTCTGTAATGCTGACAAAGGCACTGCCAAGGAGGAGTACTGCCCCAGAGGCAGGACTCAGTGTTCACTCTGACTCATCAGCACTGGTACACACACACACACACACACACACACACACACTCAGATACACACATGCACACTCAGTCACTCATAGACATAGACATCAGAGGTTATTCTATGTTGGCATGAGGGGGTCTTCCCCATCTCTGATCCCTGTGGAGATTAGTACGGCTCATCCAGCCGAGTGTGTATCTATCACTGCAGGGCATGCTGTTAGAGGTACTGAAGGGAGGGATTTTAAAGCCAGACTGTGTACACATGTATGGCTTTTATATATATATATATATATATATATATATATATCTATATATATATATATGTGTGTGTGTGTTGTGCAATGCGTGTGATTGTGACTGCTGCTAAGCATAAACTGAAGGCAGCTATGTCTAGCTGCTAACCTGCCTTAGCCACCAACTCAGTGCATATTTTTGTTGCAAACCACGGGCTGTGGAGCATCAAAGTCAGACTGAAATCACCTTATACTTTAATGCTTTAACATATCTGCAGAATGTTAGTTCTGAGCATCAATAAAAGTAAAGAGTGGGAGGGTGAGAGAGTAGGAGTAAAGAGATACTGAAAGAGAGAGAGAGCAATGGTGGAGGCTTGTTGTGAATCGCAAAACCTACATGAGGTGGGGGGCTCAATTAGGTGAGTGTACACCTACACAGTTTGATAAGGGACTGTTCAGTGTGTGAGAATGTTTGATGATAGTATACCTTCCATCAATTGTGTGTGTGTGTGTGTGTTTGTGAGACAGAGAGAGATTGGGAGAATTAAATATTCACTAGTTAAAAGCAACACTTGATTTGGAGAAACAAAATTAGGTTTAAAGTGTTTGGACAAAGTATAGACTTTACTTCACGCCAGAGTTCAATTTTCCTTTGCGTCTCAATTTTCCTTTACCTTAAAGGCAATTCATCTACCCTGGGGCCAGCTACTGCCAAACAAATGAGCAAATAGTGAGCTTACTTGCTTTCTTGCTCAGTTAATTAGGCCTTTCGAGCTAAATACCCTCCAGAAGTCCCCTGATCACCTCCCGTACCAGGCCACACTAGGCATCCTCTGTTTGAGCCTCTGTAGGCCCATTTAGAATGAGCTGTCCCTCTGAGGAACGGAGCTTCTGTCTGCCTGAGCTCTTTAGTCTGGTGTTAAAATCTGCCCCAGCCATCCGTTGCCAAGCTTGTCATCATAACAAGCTTACACTGTAAATGCCCAAGATTAAACTAGATATTGGCAGTATACTACATTGCCCTTATTTGTTAGCTTCATGCTAATACAATATGCAGGATGATGGACGCCAACAGTTGGATAACGGCATGTCAATATTTGGTCAATCTTGGTCGTTGCGTAATGCTCCACTTACACTGATATAATCCAGAGAAACAGCAGATTGTAACGATACTAAATGCTGGTATTTGTATTCGTGTCTGGGTGGCAGCCAGTCCTGGATTCAGTATCTGTCGAATCGACAAGTAAGCACAGAACAGAGATGAATTCTCAGCTCAGCGAGGAACCTAATCTTCATACACTGCTCCTTTTAGCTATATATAGGTAGGTTTATCTTCTGTGTTGTAGCTGAGACCCCGGTGGATTCTCCTGTCTTGTAGAAAAAAACAGTGTGAGCCTATGAATCCTAAAAAGGCCTCTAAGAGCATTTTCAGCTTTGGTTCTCATCATTAGTGTAATTATTGATTTGTGCTTCCATATTTCCTCGTGGTCTAACTAGAACAGGACAGCTGCACAGTTGCACGTCTTTATATCTCTAAAGGCTCTAACTTATATCTATAACTGGCTTATGTGAAGATTCCAAATTTGCCTCCTCAACAAGCCATAAATGGTAATGTAACTTAAATACTTCACTTGAGTCACTTATTCTCTTTGTTGTTGATCAGCTGGGTTGTTAGAGGACATTAAATGGCGCAGAGTGGAGTTTGGCAAAGCTGTTATTTCACTCTTTGGTTCAGAAGAAAAACATATTTTCGCTGCTAAGTTTTAAGTAGCACATTCTTTTCATTTTGATGCATTTCTCTGTCAGCAGTGCCTGTAGCCTGTAGCTGCTCCGCAAGACGCTGGTGTGTGTAATAGGGCTGTTTTGGAGGAGCTCTCCCCCAGCTGCCGTGCTAATTGAGGCGCAGAGACGAGCCCCAGCCAGATGGAGGGAAGATGCCGCAAATTGATTCCTCGCATTCGTCTTCATTAAGGTCTCGGCTCTGGGGCTCTGGGAAGCAAAAGAGAGAGGGAAACAGAAAGAGTAGGAGGGGAAAAGAGAGAGGCAAAGGAGGGCAGAGGAGACCCCCCTCAGGCCCTGAGGACGCTGCTCTGATGAGGTAAATTCTCACTCTTCAGAACAGCGTGTGCTCCCATTTGTGTTTGTGTGATTGCGTTGATATGTGTAGCAGCAGGCAGTGGGAAGGAGGAGGAAAGGAAAGCTTGAGCTCAAATCATTCTCTATCAAAAACAAGTCAGCAAACGTCAGGGAGGTGGATGTCAAACCTGTCTCTCTCGCTTCTCTTCTCTTTCAGGCCTCATTGTGACCTCCCCCAGCCTCTGATAAAACCCCACCACCTCTTAGCCTCCAGCGATGGTTCTCTGCCAATTTCAGTTATGTCTTAGCCACTTCCACTAACTGTGATCCTAAAGGTGCAACGCCAGGAGGGACAGAAGTTTTTTAACAAGTTTCCACACAAAATTCACACCAACGGACACATTACACACCTGCCCTTTTGGCCAAGTCTCTCTTGAAAGAGATTTTTAATCTCATTGAGACTTTTAGCTAGATAAGAAAAGGAAGACGTTAACAGCGCCTAGATCTTACATTGTCGACCCCATCCATACCGTATTAGTCTCCCTCACAGCCCCAGTGATGCAGCGTATGCAATTATCAGACAACACAGAATGATCTGTCACTTCTGCAAATTACTTTCCCCATACTTAATGGGCACCATGTTTATGTAAAGATCACTTCAGATTCTCACCATGGGAGCACTAACACTCTGTCTTTCTGCCACATTCCTGCACGCCAAACATTTTTCACTGCATGTTAGCTACCACCATCCTTCAGAGAAGGAAATAAATATACCACCACCTCACATTAAAACAAATAAATTTTAGACATAACAGTGTTATTTTTGTGTCAAAAATCTATGCAATAAAGAGTTCTTCTGTTCTATTTTTCCCAGCATATTGGGGAAAAAAGAGGATTTGTCAACGGTGATAAGCTTTTCGAGCATGCTGCACGGCGGTAACATGAAAGGGGATTGGGATGGGTTGGCTGGCTGGCTGGCTGGCTGACAGGGGTGCAAACGCTATAGTTGGTTAGCTGAAGGTGGTAGGTTGGTAGGATGAAGGGAAGGGGTACTGTTTGATGTTTCATCCATTATTCGTGCCACGTTACCTGGATTATGTGGCGACTGACTCGGAGGGGGGTGGGTTACTTAGGCCTGTCACAAGCTGTCTGGAAGGGCTTTTTCATTTCACTGTCTGTCTACTTCGCTCCCACTCTCTCTCAAACATACACCCATCCCTTTCTTTCCCTGTCATGCCCAACTCTCATACCCATCCAATGACATTCTATCATAAGCCCAAATCCCTGTTTCTTTCTCTTGGTCCATCCATCCATCTATACTCTCCCATTCCTCTATCTTGCTTTCTTTCCTCTGCTGTACTTCCCTCTGTTCTGCAGTGACATTAAGCAGCTTACCACATGTCTTGTTGCAGGCTTACAGTGTGCTGGACGCAGAGTTTTACTGTCATTCTGTATATACAGGTACTTTGTGAGTCAGAGCCTCTCTGACTGCTTCCACTATGTAAGTTTCTCTGATTTACGTATCTGCCTCAAACTTGGCTATGTCATACAGAGAAGTTTATAGGCATCTCTTCAGTCTTAGAGCTAATTCTTTAAGTTCTTTTTGTCTTTGTGGATGTGTAAGTGACATTCAGACACTTTTTCAGTACTTTTTGGAACCTCTTACAATTCTAATTGCATCTTTGGGCATCAACTATATACAGTGGCTTGCAAAAGTATTCGGCCCCCTTGAACTTTCCCACATTTTGTCACATTACAGCCACAAACATGAATCAATTGTATTGGAATTCCACGTGAAAGACCAATACAAAGTGGTGTACACGTGAGAAGTGGAACGAAAATCATACATGATTCCAAACATTTTTTACAAATAAATAACTGAAAAGTGGGCTGTGCGTAATTATTCAGCCCCCTTTGTTTTAAGTGCAGTCAGTTGCCCATAGACATTGCCTGATGAGTGCTAATGACTAAATAGAGTACACCTGTGTGTAATCTAATGTCAGTACAAATACAGCTGCTCTGTGACGGCCTCAGAGGTTGTCTAAGCGAATATTGGGAGCAACAACACCATGAAGTCCAAAGAACACACCAGACAGGTCAGGGATAAAGTTATTGAGAAATTTAAAGCAGGCTTAGGCTACAAAAAGATTTCCCAAGCCTTGAACATCCCACGGAGCACTGTTCAAGCGATCATTCAGAAATGGAAGGAGTATGGCAGAACTGTAAACCTACCAAGACAAGGCCGTCCACCTAAACTCACAGGCCGAACAAGGAGAGCGCTGATCAGAAATGCAGCCAAGAGGCCCATGGTGACTCTGGACGAGCTGCAGAGATCTACAGCTCAGGTGGGGGAATCTGTCCATAGGACAACTATTAGTCGTGCACTGCACAAAGTTGGCCTTTATGGAAGAGTGGCAAGAAGAAAGCCATTGTTAACAGGAAACCATAAGAAGTCCCGTTTGCAGTTTGCCACAAGCCATGTGGGGACACAGCAAACATGTGGAAGAAGGTGCTCTGGTCAGATGAGACCAAAATGGAACTTTTGGCCAAAATGCAAAACGCTATGTGTGGCGGAAAACTAACACTGCACATCACTCTGAACACACCATCCCCACTGTCAAATATGGTGGTGGCAGCATCATGCTCTGGGGTGCTTCTCTTCAGCAGGGACAGGAAGCTGGTCAGAGTTGATGGGAAGATGGATGGAGCCAAATACAGGGCAATCTTGGAAGAAAACCTCTTGGAGTCTGCAAAAGACTTGAGACTGGGGCGGAGGTTCACCTTCCAGCAGGACAACGACCCTAAACCTAAAGCCAGGGCAACAATGGAATGGTTTAAAACAAAACATATCCATGTGTTAGAATGGCCCAGTCAAAGTCCAGATCTAAATCCAATCGAGAATCTGTGGCAAGATCTGAAAACTGCTGTTCACAAACGCTGTCCATCTAATCTGACTGAGCTGGAGCTGTTTTGCAAAGAAGAATGGGCAAGGATTTCAGTCTGTAGATGTGCAAAGCTGGTAGAGACATACCCTAAAAGACTGGCAGCTGTAATTGCAGCAAAAGGTGGTTCTACAAAGTATTGACTCAGGGGGCTGAATAATTACGCACACCCCACTTTTCAGTTATTTATTTGTAAAAAATGTTTGGAATCAAGTATGATTTTCGTTCCACTTCTCACGTGTACACCACTTTGTATTGGTCTTTCACCTGGAATTCCAATAAAATTGATTCATGTTTGTGGCTGTAATGTGACAAAATGTGGAAAAGTTCAAGGGGGCCGAATACTTTTGCAAGCCACTGTAAATAGCAATTGTCTAATAGAAATGTACTCTTACTGGTCACTTGTTTAACTGCTCGTTAACACAAGGATCTAATCAGCCAATCACACAGCAACAACCCAAGCTTTTAGGCTTGTACACATGGTCAAGATGGCTTCTTGAAATTCAAACCGAGCTTAAAAAAGAAGAAGACTTCATGTCATTTAAGAACAGGAAAGGCTACAATTCACACAGACTCACCACACTGGAGAATAGGTTGGAAAAACATCACCTGGTCTGATGAGTCTCAATTTTTGGAGAGGGTAGGGTCAGAATTTGGTGTAATCAATATATGAGCATGAATGCATCCTGAAAAGTCACAATTGGATTTTTGTCACCTTTCCGAGTTTACAGCTCTTTTTCTTTAGTCACCTTTTATATGCATTAATTTCAAGTTAATATATCTCAATTTCATCACTTTCATAGGTACTAGTTTAGTTTTTACACCCTATAAATCTGTTTGAAGTAACGTTAGCGTCGTTCTGCTCAATTTTTCATCTTTTAATTTTTTTCTGCAGTTGTGAAAGGTCTGAATCTGTGAACCACTGTTTTTTACATCAGCTACTCCATTTTCCCAGTTTCTGTCCTGA
The DNA here is from genome assembly GCF_013358895.1 of Oreochromis aureus. Lineage (NCBI taxonomy): Eukaryota > Metazoa > Chordata > Actinopteri > Cichliformes > Cichlidae > Oreochromis > Oreochromis aureus. The sequence goes on along the minus strand of NC_052958.1, from coordinate 13,328,489 downwards.
CCTCTTGACCATTTCTTGTTTTGTTTTTTTTACACTTTGCTTCCTTTCTCTATGTAGCATTCTACCTTTTGCCTCTTTCATACTGGGGGAAACAACTATTTCAGAGCTGCCTTTTTAGCCTCCCTTCGATCCCTCTTCTTCCTCATCTTACTGAGAGAGGAGGTAAAGGTGAAGGCCTTGAATGCAGCCTGCATTTCTGCCCCACCAGCCTTAGGGGATTGCCCTTCCAAACAAGTAAACAAACACACAGACACCTACAGACAAAAGACAAAAAGTGAGAAATGTGAATGAAACTGATTTTTAATGGCTGTGCCGTGAATATCTCAGTTGAATGAAGTGTTGCCCCTGGACACTGGACATGAGGTTGAGCTAGTAAGAAGAAATGCAACATTTCATCAAAGAAAGTGCCGCATGGGAGTATGCATTACTTATCGGGAAATACTGAGACATGCGGGGGTCACAGACAGCTTTCAGAGCTCATTATTTCTTTACCAAGGTAAATAGTTAAAAATACACAGCAGAGGCATGAATGCAAGCTGACACTCAGAAAGCACACAGTAATACACAAATGACCATGGTCTCTATGTACACACAGAAAGTAATGACCTCAAAGCCACATTCATTTAATTGTGATCAGTCAAATTAATAAGCATTTGGACAGTGACACTTTTTTTTTAATCATTTGGGCTCTATAAACAACTAAAATGAGCCTGAATGAAGCAATTAAGATATTTCAATAAAGTGCAGACCACTGTGGTTGCAGAATTCTTTGTAGGTAAAGAAAAATCAGTTCACAAAATGTAATTGTCATTTTTTTCTTAATGAAGTCGCACTTTTACCAATTTAAGTCTAGAGGTTTTACCTAAAATGCACACCAGTGATGACACTCATGAGAAGGAGGACCAGATTAGGCTTTGGTAAAAAAGTTCCCAAAAGCACGACGTTCATATTTAGTCCATTAGTGTAACACTAGATATCAACTGGATATTCATTTACAACCCTTATACTGTGATATTCGTTCACAGAAGAAATATTTAAGTAAACTAAACTACATTAAAGTAACTTTAAATATGTGGTTTAAAGGAATGTAAAAACAATGAAATAAATTGGAGGGGAAATGAGAACGCTAAGATGGGGAATGTGACACATACTTTAAACGAGCACAACTGGATGGGAGGTTTAGAGAATGGCCATGGAAAGTTATTGCTTCATACAGTACAATTTAAATCAAAGCAAACATAGACAGCTTCTCACACCTCAGCAAAACTTAGAATTTGAACAAAAGTGATTTCTTTAGATACCCACAGCTGAGATATTAATTTGAAAAGCATCTAAAGTGGGCCTCATTTATATCTATAGCGATGCCTATAAGGGATATATTCACAAAAGGCCAGTTTCAAGACTTTATTTATGTTTGTAGTCCCTTAAGAAGTAGTAAATCAAGGTCAAATGGGAGAAGGAATCAGATATTACATTGACCATGGCAGACTGTTTCCGTTCTGCTTGGTCGAGAAAAGATACAAAAATAAGCAGCTTCTGAAGGTGGCTGCATTAATGACCTGGCAAAACACTGCAGGGAGGGAAATGCAGCATTTGGGAATATTTACTGTGTTCCACAGTTTCGAGCTAAAAGTTACAACAAGTTATGGTGGTGTGAGGAGGTAAGAGCTTTTGGAAGATGTACGATTTTTTATATATATATATATATATATATATATATATATATATATATATATATATATATATATATACATATATGGACACTTAACTGTAACACACCTTTTTATGCCTCTTTTCCTTTTTTTGTTTTGTTTTTCCAAAAGCAAACATGGACATTGAAAAGTGACATAATTAGCAGAGTAATCTATTTGCAATTAACTGGTGGTGTCTCTGTTGGAGAAACAACAGACAGATGTTTCATTAGTGTTGATGAAAAAAACTACAAACAGACGCTGAGGGTCACTTGTCTGGGGAGAAATACTTTATGATGATATAATGCACTGTATGGTGCACATGTCATTGTCTGTTTAGGGTAAGGCTTCTTTGTATGAGACATGGCTTTCTGAAAAGTGTTATGCACATGAAATGTAACATTTATATTTCACGGTGTGACGCGTAAGATGTATTTGGAACTGAAATCTGTATTAGTTGGCACATTACTTAGACAAAAAAATCTGTTAACAATTAGTCTTTACTAATGTCATTGCTTTCCAACAGTAGTAACTAATGGCATCATACATCTGTGACCTTTAAAACTTATTAGTGATCACTCAGGGCAACAATTTTGCATGACTGTAAGGGATTGGATCTTTTTGTGTTAAAAAACAAACAAACAAAAAACAAAATGAGTACTTTATTAAGTGATGCAAAGCCAACTATACTAAGATTTTAGTGAGAAAATTAATTCAATTCAATTCAATTCAATTCAATTTTATTTATATAGCGCCAAATCACAACAAAAGTCGCCTCAAGGCGCTTTATATTGTACAGTAGATAGCACAATAATAAATACAGAGAAAAACCCAACAATCATATGACCCCTATGAGCAAGCACTTTGGCGACAGTGGGAAGGAAAAACTCCCTTTAACAGGAAGAAACCTCCGGCAGAACCAGGCTCAGGGAGGCGGCCATCTGCTGCGACCGGTTGGGGTGAGAGAAGGAAAACAGGATAAAGACATGCTGTGGAAGAGAGACAGAGATTAATAACAGATATGATTCAATGCAGAGAGGTCTATTAACACATAGTGAGTGAGAAAGGTGACTGGAAGGAAAAACTCAATGCATCATGGGAATCCCGGCAGCCACGTCTATTGCAGCATAACTAAGGGGGATTCAGGGTCACCTGGTCCAGCCCTAACTATATGCTTTAGCAAAAGGAAAGTTTTAAGCCTAATCTTGAAAGTAGAGATAGTGTCTGTCTCCCGAATCCAAACTGGAAGCTGGTTCCACAGAAGAGGGGCCTGAAAACTGAAGGCTCTGCCTCCCATTCTACTTTTAAATACTCTAGGAACAACAAGTAAGCCTGCAGAGCGAGAGCGAAGTGCTCTAATGGGGTGATATGGTACTACAAGGTCATTAAGATAAGATGGGGCCTGATTATTTAAGACCCTTGTATGTGAGGAGCAGGATTTTGAATTCAATTCTGGATTTAACAGGAAGCCAATGAAGGAAGCCAAAACAGGAGAAATATGCTCTCTCTTTCTAGTCCCTGTCAGTACCCTTGCTGCAGCATTTTGGATCAGCTGAAGGCTTTTCAGTGAGTTTTAGGACATCCTGATAATAAAGAATTACAGTAGTCCAGCCTGGAAGTAATAAATGCATGAACTAGTTTTTCAGCATCACTCTGAGACAGGATATTTCTAATTTTAGAGATGTTGCGCAAATGGAAGAAAGCAGTCTTACATATTTGTTTAATATGTGCATTGAAGGACATGTCCTGGTCAAAAATGACTCAAGGTTCCTCACAGTGTTACTGGAGGCCAAGGTAATGCCATCCAGAGTAAGAATCTGGTTAGATACCATATTTCTAAGATTTTCAGGGCCGAGTACAATAACCTCAGTTTTATCTGAATTAAGAAGCAGAAAGTTAGCGGCCATCCAGGTCTTTATGTGTCTTTAAGACATTCCTGCAGTTTAACTAATTGGTGTGTGTTACCTGGCTTCATGGATAGATAGAGCTGCGTGTCATCTGCATAGCAGTGAAAATTTATGCTATGTCTTCTAATGATGCTGCCTAAGGGAAGCATGTATAATGTAAATAGAATTGGTCCTAGCACTGAACCCTGTGGAACACCATAATTGACCTTAGTGTGTGAAGAGGACTCTCCATTTACTTGAACAAATTGGAGTCTATTAGATAGATATGATACAAACCACTGCAGTGCAGTACCTGTAATACCTACAGCATGTTCTAATCGCTCTAATAGGATATTATGGTCAACAGTATCGAACGCAGCACTGAGGTCTAGCAGGACAAGCACAGAGATGAGTCCACTGTCAGAGGCCATAAGAAGATCATTTGTAACCTTCACTAAAGCTGTTTCTGTGCTGTGATGAGCTCTGAAACCTGACTGAAACGCTTCAAATAAGCCATTCCTCTGCAGATGATCTGTTAGCTGTTTGACAACTACTCTTTCAAGGATTTTTGATATGAAAGGAAGGTTGGAGATTGGCCTATAATTAGCTAAGACAGCTGGGTCTAGAGATGGCTTTTTAAGTAAAGGTTTAACTACAGCCACCTTGAAGGCCTGTGGTACATAGCCGATTATTAGAGATAGGTTGATCATATTTAAAGATCGAAGAATTAATTAATGGCAGGACTTCTTTGAGCAGTTTTGTAGGAATGGGGTCTAAAAGACACGTTGATGGTTTGGAGGAATTAATTATTGAAGTTAACTCAGAAAGATCAATTGGAGAAAAGAGTTTAACTTAACATCGATGGTATTAAAAGTAGCTGTAGATAATATTACATCTGTGGGATGATTATTGGTAATTTTTTCTCTAATGATAAAAATTTTATTTGTGAAGAAGTTCATGAAGTCATTACTAGTTAACGTTAAAGGGATTGTTGGCTCAGTAGAGCTCTGACTTTTGTCAGCCTGGCTACAGTGCTGAAGAGAAACCTGGGGTTGTTCTTATTTTCTTCAATCAGTGACGAATAGTAAGATGTTCTGGCTTTATGGAGGGCTTTCTTATAAAGTAGCAAACTATTTCTCCAGGCTAAATGATGATCCTCTAAATTTGTGACACGCCATTTCCTCTCCAGCTTATGAGTTATCTGCTTTAGGCTACGTGTTTGAGAATTATACCACGGAGTCAGGTACTTCGGATTTGAGGCCTTAGTTTTCACAGGAGCTACAGTATCCAGAGTCGTGCGTAGTGAGGAGGAGGTAAAATTATTAACAAGATAATCGACCTCTGTTGGAGTAGCGTTCAGATAGCTGCTCTGCTCTATGTTGGTACAGGGCATTGAAGATGATAACAGTGGGTGGATTATATTATTATATATAAATTACATTCAACGAAGGCTGTACAGCCGCACAACTAACTTATGAGTCTACAAAAACTCAAACATGGTTTCTAAAATTGGCTACTAATGATAGTTTACTTATACCTGGGAAGGAAAACAGTAATAATATGTTACAAGACAGATTGCAAAATATAGATGCACAAATTTTTGCACGCACGGGCGCATGCACTTGACAAACCCTGAACACTTCACCCTTAAATGCTATCGAGTGTTCCCACACGGTAAACCCTATACCAACCCACACACATCATTCAGCGCAGCATGCCGCAGAGAGCAAGGCGACTTTGTAAATATCTCCACTAAGGAGGAGGTGTACTTCTTTGCGGTGAGTCACTGACATTATTAAAAAAAAAATGTAGAGCTCAGATAATACAACTCATCTTTATGGTTCCCAAAAATGTTGTAAAATGTTTACTGTTCACTGGGAACGTTAAGCACTTCAAAAGTCTGTGCACTGTGGGAGTGAGCAGGTGTAAAAGAAAATGGAAGAGTTGGCATGAGAAGTGGATGATAAAAAATTTTCAAAGTAAAGATAGGGAGGAAGAGATGGAGAGGAGCAATGTGATAAGAAAAGCCAGTCGGATGGAGACAGAAGTCAAGAAAGAAAAAGTGAGAATGCATGAGTAAGTTAACGAAACAGCCCAAAGAGAGAAGACTTGGCAGCGCACAAAGAAATAAGATACACAAAGACTTGATTCTTATCATTACAGTATCTCTGTTTTCTGGTTTTTAATTTGCTTATATTTTTGTTATTTCCTTTATGGGGATGAAATCTATTTGTGTTCAAGTAATATGGCGTCATAGCTGGTACATTACTTAAGTGACTTTCCCAGATTTGATTTTCTTTCATGAGACTATGAGCCATTGTAGCATAAAGAAACAATTCAGGAAGGATATTTGATTCAAAGATACACAGAGAATAGATTAGGAGACAATGATAGATGGATCAAAGGAAGTGATAAACCCACTTTATAATATTTGATTCATTTATTCAGGTAGCTGTAAAAAGGAAAAAAAAAGTTTCTTTATTTGCCACACTTGTGTTTGGCTGCATTAGATTTAACTGCATGCTATTCTTTACGAGCAACAATATCCCCTTTGATCCCATTTAATTTAGAGCTGAGCGAAGATAATGAAATGCTCTCCATCTGGCTTCTTTGTCCTATTCTATATTGATTATCTGGAGTCCTAATGTTTTGGATTGAAAAGCAGTTTCCCAGTTTACCCTGGCATATGTGGAAACCATGCCCAGCCAAGCACATCATCCAACCTGATCCTGGATTGGGATCCCAGAGGGTCTGCGGTTGTTATGCCACACATCGCCAAGCTGCTGAGTCTGGCTGACAGCCACTGTCTGGAGCATGTTGATGAACTGTAATCGACCTTTCCACTATTCTATCATGCCATCACAACGTGCACCCTGGACCACTAATTTTATATATATTTTATACCCTTGGGAGAATTTCTGTCAGCGCTTTTCTAAAAGTTAAAAAAAAATTTAATATTCAAAGACACTATGGTAGATATTTCTTTTCTCATTCGAAATGCTGGACTGGACTCATTTACTGCGCTTACATTTATTTTTATCAGTCAAGAATTTTGAAACATCCATTACATTCATTTTCAGACATCAATATTGCCTGTATGAATTCTTTATTGGCTTTTGAAATTAGTTTGGGCTTTGAGCATCTCTTTTGAGTTAATTTCAATATTTAATCTACTAATTCAACCTTGAAATGGACGTATTTCTGTTTAATTGAACTAAAACTCAAAAGATGCAGTGGAAATGAAAAAGCTAGATAATCAGTGTTCACAGTCTGTATTGTAACTGAAACCTGAAAATAATTCTTCCTGAAAAAAAAGAACTTGATTGATTTTCAAAGAAAACTCTCAAAGTAAATGCACGGGGTATCAGCTGCTTAATTATGTGTTTAAACACAGCATAAACACAGCACTGTATTGAGTGTGACCTACTGTATTCTCCAGTAGCTGCTTGCATCAAATGCTGAATGTTGTAATTAAAACTGGAAGCTGATCCACTTTAAGTCATTGTTCTGATATTTAGTCTGAGATTCTGACTGGGGGAAATAAGCTCATTTCTTTGGAGAAAATCTCTCACTTTTTAGCTATTACCTCTAGACATAACACTTGGAGTTTGGAGCACAGTTTGTGGTATGTTCAAGACTATTTTCCCATCATTTTGCTAATGATACAGAATCCCAACAACAGCAAAGTTTAGTGTCAAACTGTCATTAAGCTAAATTGCGGAGTTCACTTTACCAACAGCTAACAATCTCATGTTTTCAAATTTAATCAAAAGCACCATTTAGCAGCAGCTAAAAGTGTGAAACAGCTACCTGAATGTTTTGAGCATTGGTCTTTCCTAATTAGCCTAAGAACTCAATACACACTATTATGTTAAATGTTTTCTCGCATTAACACACCAGAGGTTTTATGGAAAAATCTTACCTACTGATTATCTTGAGACTGTTTGCTAATCTAAAAACCCAGTTTGACATTTGCAGACTGCAAAACTGGCGCTCATATTTTAAGCTCAGAGTTATGAGGCAGACAGTACATGAACATGCCTGAACATGACAGGAATTGATCAATGTTTGCTGCTTTTCATCAACTAATTTAATCAATTATAAAATTAATGCAGATATTGTTTGAGATTTTTTAAATGACAACTCAACATTGGCTAATGACATACAGGCAGAATTGTCATATTGCTGAAAATGGCATAGAGCAGCAGGAAGGTGAACTAAATATGTTGTGTTCAACTTGTTGGATTTGTGTTTTAGGCTGACTATTGTCAGTGCTTATAATATATATAAGCACACATTATAAGTGACTATTTATAATGTGTGCTTTTAATTTAGCTTCAGGACTGTAAGTTGCTTTTAGTGAAATCTTACTACACTGGGAACATTTCAGAAGCAGAGTGTTTTCAGAATTGAACAGATACTCTATAACATTCATCTGTTTGACCCACTGTCTACCTAGAAGTGACTTTGGTATAAAATAAACTTGGACTATTTTTGGGTGACGGTTGTAGGTAGGGGTAACATGGCAACATTGGAGTGCTAAGAGTGGTTGTATAACAGGCCTGCTCCATGATGTTGGAGCTCCCATTTGGACATTCTTGAGGTGCCACAGACCTAACTCTGCAACTGGGTTGTTGATGATGTCTACTCCTGCATAGCTCAATATTTGGAAATGGCTCGCTTGTGATCAGCAGAGGTCCTCGTGTGTCGTGTGTGTGTATTTCACAATACCTTTATAGTTGTAGTGTGTATAAATAAGATTGTAATCTTAAATTAGGTAATATCAAAGGCCAAAACATCTTCATCTTACAAAGTAACATTATGCAACATTGCCTGTGATCAATGTTGACCATCAACCTGACAAACTGGACAGTGGCCATGTCGAAGAAGAGTTTCTCTCCCCCCCCTCAGAAAGCTGTTTGTCAAAGTTGAATTGCAGTGGAGTTTGGGAGGATTGCAGTTCACCGTAAATAAGAGAGCTGAACAATGAAGCCATGTTCTAATTGGCCAGAAAACAACTTAGAAAACTTCTTCTTGGTGACTTTATTGAACAGTTCAAGAGCAAAATTCAATCTTCTGTGTTACTTTCACAATTCTTCAGAGAACGACATTTCTGTCTGTGTCTTCCTCACACTCACACAGATGCGCACGGGGGACAAACACATCAGGGTTCTGCAAAAACCACCTCCCTGGAAATATCTCCTCATGCTCCCTGCCATAAACCTGCATACAAGAGGTGGACACATTGCACATACTTCATTGAAAGGTAACGTTACAGTATTCGAATAAAGTAAATTTAATGAGGTATCTGTAGCCCTCCAAGTTCACAAAGTGTAATCTAATATAATAATTCACTGTGTGTTAAAATTATATATTTACCTTCAGTTTATTGTATTATAGCCAACAAACTTTTCTATGCTTTTTGTGTGTCTTTGGTCATTAGGAAGAAAGAAATAACAGTAAGCAGTTAGTAGAAGATTGAATTGCTAGAACAATTAAGCTAATCATTAGAAAATAGTTCATTTCTCCCTCAAAAGTTTTAGGGTGTGGAGTCCCAAACAGCATGAAACCATGTGATAAATGTGATAAAAGCACCGAGCACATCTGGTTTGCTGGCTCCTCCAGTACAAATTACACCAAACTTTTCCGCTTCGTCATTGTGTGGAGTTTTATTGCAGCTTCTCCCATTTGTCTCAAAGCTGACTTTTAAGCACATACACCATGCGTGTGCATGCTTCTGTGCATGGACACACGCGTGCCTTGCATCGCTGAGATGAGAGCTAGGGGTGGGGATGAGGCGTCTGATGGAAACAGGACACACTCATTCGGAATACTGATGAGATGTGGCGCAGACTCCACAGATGTGAAAGTCAGAGACACATCCACGGTCACACATATATAAATACATACCCTTCACCTTTGTTCACCTGTCATGACTTGCATTCTCTTATGTTTATTACTAATATACTTTAACAAGTCCATTGTGGCATTTAAATGCCAAATACGTGTGGATATCTGGAATAGCAGTCTCATATGCTGAAATAAGAGAGAACAGTTTTACTCTCTCTATTCAGTATGTCGTAATAGAGCTTTCACTGCTGAAGTCTTGTTGGGTGTGATTTGAATTGGGGCAGTAATGTTTTACAAGCCATCAGAATTGAGCTTAACTAGATATCTTTTGTAAATCCTTATGATATCCCTTATCTAAGAAATCAGTGATTTAGAGTGGATGACTCATATAGATCCATTAATAATATTTTAGTGGTGCAGGAGTTGGACTACACACAATAAGATAAATGGGCTCAGGATGTTATGAATGCTGTAATTAGAGATTTGTATTCCTCATTCTGTATTCACTTTGTCTCACAGGAGAATTTGTTGAATTGAGTTTCTTTATTTAGTTCCTGTGTCATAGTTACTGCTCCAAAGAGTCCCTGGCTGTGACACTTTCTGATTATCCAAAAGCTATTGGGATGTAATTTGCAGCATCGCTGGGTGGTCAAAACTCGTAGCTAAACCTTGTGTGTCTAACAGGCCATTAGTTCAGTCTGTGACCTCATGTTTGACTCTGCGATGTTGGTGTGTTTTTATTTCATAGTTAATTTGTCACAGTCATCACTTTACTTTGACCTCTGCATTGACATGGCTTCCCAGCAGACACCGTGTTACTGACACACTCACCATACTTACCATAATGAGGACAAGTAAACATTCCCTCACATGTTTTGCATACTAGATAGATATAGTATGTGTGTGTGTGTGTCTACAGTTACATCGAGATAGATCCTTAAGTATTTGGACAATGACCTTTTTTTTAAATATAATTTTGCCTCAGCACAGCACAGTGGATTTTAATCAATCAACGTGTTTGAAGTGCAGACTTTTCGTTTTAACTGACGTTTTTTTAACATAATAAAAACTCAGAAGTAATTAGACAGTTGATCGACCAGCAGCTTCACGGACAGTTGAGGCTTGCTTCCTCGTTTTTTTTAATGACTTTAAATAATGTGATTGCAAAGTATTCCCACTGATGATACTACACATTTATGGCTTTACAGAAAGTACCCTGACCAATTTTTTTAGCATTTTAGCAATTGTGTTCTTTCTCTTTATGGCTAGGCTATCCCCATTATCACTTTGCAAAGCTTGAATTCTGGTCAGGCACACGGATCTTACCGATTTAACAATCTCACCTGAATCTGAGGACTCACTCTGTGAGCTTTGCCTTCAAGAATCGGCAGCTAACAATGCATGCTCACAAGGCATGACACGGGCTGGCATTGGTGATGGCCAATTAAACTAGCCGCCTTTTCACCATTTAAACACAGTTTTACGATTTGTCCTTGTGTATGAGTTACACACATAAGTATGCATAACTCACAAGAGTGGATTTTATAGACATGGTTTGCATTTGCCCTCTTGTGAAGAACAAAATGGGTATTTCAGATCGGTTATACAGAAAGATCTTGATTTCCACTATCTATTGTATGAAATCCAAATAAAAGATACTTCAAACTTACTTTGGAAAATGTAATTAAGATTCAGAGTGAAGATCTTGTTTTTATTTGATGTAAGACGGCAAGATCTCTGCATTTGAAAGCAGAAAGCGTGATTAAGCTTTCACACGCTTTATATGTTGCAGAAAATCGGACTGAAACTCAAAGAATGGGTAAATATTATGTTGTGAAACGGGTAATATCTCACTGGAAGCTCCCTTTATTAAATATCTGGTCTCAGACTAACACGGTCGACTGGCACAGTAGCAGAATAGTTCCTTAATTAGGTTGTCTTGGAAACCAAGAAAGTATATAACATGTTATGGCATATAAGGGAGTTAGTCTATATTGAATGTAAGCCCTATGTGACAGAATGCCCCTCTTTCTTGATTTCAAACTCTAATAAATTCATAATGGTAAATTCATCTAGATGTTTCTACCATTGATCATAATGGATTGTTACAAAAATACCCATGTGGCATACTGCAATTTGAGGTCTGCCTTTCTTTTTCACCAGTGCACTGCTGGGTTTGATGAGTTTTACATTTCCACCCACTTCTATTAATCTGCTCTTTATACCCCTTTACTTTATTCCTCTCAGATTTATACCACCTTCTACTCTCTTCTTCTCTGCTGAACTCAGATGTTCAATTCAATTTCCTCATCTATATGTCTCTCTTTGTTGCCTCACATTGAGAGTTGGGAAGAAATTAAAACTCTATCTTTCCTTTGCCCAGTTCATGCAGCTCTTTTTTTTCCCCCATTTCTCACTGTAGGTAGCATCAAAAACAATGACATTTTGGGGAAATACCACATCGCCTTTGAGTCTGAGCTTTCTGGAATTATATGACCTCTTCAAATCTCTTTGAACCCCCTCAAGCCCTGAATGGCAGGTAGCACTTCTTTAACTTGCAATTACAAAAAACATTGTGGGGGAACTCTGACATGTCCATATTTTTACCAAAAGATAACCAGAAACATTATCTGATATTAAGTTCAAAAAAGTTTAGTGTAAATGAATGAAAATGGATAGATTACAAGGTAGTTAGCCCTGTCACCTCACAGGAAGAAGGTACTGGCTTTGAATCTTGTCTAGTCTTGCTTCCAGGAGTTAGAATAACTGGTGATTTGAATTACCTAAGTGGAAAAAGATTGATGGATGGCACTGGTATTTATTTAATGAGGAAAAGACCGGATTTTACACATCTGTACTTCTGTAGTAAGCTGTAATTCTGATGGTCCGATTCACAATCGAGGTAACGATCTTAACCCAACAGAAATTTTGGATAGTCTGAAATAAGTAATTCATTTAAGGAAACACACCTCAACTCACAGTTGAAGCTTTTCTGTATAAAGAAATAAGATAAAGCTCCTCCAAGCTAATGTACAGAGAGAGATCAGCACTTATTGCTAATGTGTAGCTCTTTGTCCTCACTGTATCAATGACAAAGTCCAGTACTGCAAGTTCATGTGTTTAACTGGAATTTCACTGCTTTGAAGATTTTTATGAAAGTCAGAGTATGCAGTAATTTTTATTTTATGTTTTAAATATTAAAAAAAAAAATCAAGAGGTTAAACTAAATTTTCAAAGATGTGTCAATGAAAACTAAAATATTTATGATTTTTGGTTTTTGCATGTGTTTTCTTGAATCTTGTAACACATCAAGTACAGTATGGGTCCTGGAGTGAAATTTCTAGATTGAGAGAATATAAGATTGCTCGAGTAGCCATAATAAGAAAATAATGATCTTTTTTTAGAGACGGTGGCTGGAGTTCTGAATCTTTCAGTGAGTTTCATCTTCCTGCTGATGAATGCTCAGTATAATCAGTAGGTGAGAAGCTCAGACCAAAGTGCAACTGGAAGCTTTGCACCCTAATAGCTGTCATTTGTCCTTGCCATATTGGGTGGCTATTGAATAACTTCACTGGGTGGATGAGGAAGAGCCAATTTCAGGGCATTTAAAGCGATATCCTCTATACCTTTGTGAGTTATAAATCATCGGGGTAAAGGGTAGAAAACGTCAACAGCCAAAAAAAAGCCCCAAAAACCAAATACACCCCCCCCCGGATCTCTTTCTAAATGATTCTGAAATTGTGTTTTTGTTTGTGTTTTACATTAATTTGCATACTTGCGTAAGCCAAAAGTGCCAAACCAGAGGTACTGCTTTTGAGATGATCACTACTGATTTTTTTCTAACTACTCATGACTGAAATATTTAACAACTACTGCGCCATAATAATTTTGGTTATCCCCTGATCTGTCCCACCAGTGTGTCAAACGTCATTATTTAATTAAATATCTCACATACATACATAGAGGAAATTTATGTTCCCAGGCAATGTACTGTAATCGTTCATTTTTCAGACTTTTCTGGTAATGCCAGTTTGAGTTAGTACTTTTCTCATCAAATTTGATAAATATAACCATAGTTCCCACTACACACAGCACATGTGATATAGAAGGTTTGCAGCATGTTTTAGAGTAGATGGAAACACACAAACATACACTATGCGAGCAAATACTGTACTTGCTTCAGGTCAATAATCAAAAATATTGTGTATTTGATGATGGTCTTGGAAAAGGACATATTTGAAGTGCAATACATGCAGAGTGATGATCATGGGTTCCTCAACTGGTGTAGAAGTCTTAGATTTTATGTCAGTGACATGCCTAGTGGGGCTGTCTGCTCTAAATGCTGTCAATCAATATTCCTGGCAGCTTCTGTTATGGCTACTGTTGAATAAGAGTCAGCTAACCCTATCTATCCGCTTGACCTTCACCATTTCTGACATCCACACACCAGCCTGGGCAGTGTAAACACACACAGTGTGCAGCACATGTTGTACGCTCACACAGAGGTGTTTTGCACACTTGCACACTTAAATGTGTGCAGTGTATACGAATGCAGAACCCTGTCTTTTGAATGATGGGTTGTCTGCTTCAGGGAGTAATGAATTTATATCCTCCGTCAGCATCACTGAAGGACAGCTGCAATGGCTCTGCCATATAACAAAATGGACACACACAGCACACGTCGCCATCACGTTGCTCTGATATAGCAAGGATATCTCATGATATAGTTTCCTTTTTTGTGAAAACACATATAACATCTACCTGAAAAATGTTTTCATGAATATGATGTACTAGAGGGAAGAGATATGGAAATTATTCTAAAGTTTTGCAAGAAAATTGTATTGCTTGCATGAGGGGAACATGAAACACACATCTGTTTTTGTTGGTTGGCCTTTTCTTTATGTACAGTTCTTCTTCTTCTTTCGCTATTTCAGCATCTTTAAAAATAGAATAACTCCAAAAAGTATGTTTTACCATCTATATAATTTGTAGCTTTAAAATGAAATCTCAGTTCATATTTTGTAGCTCCAGTATACCGCTAGTAGTTGCAGCACCAAGCCTGTCAATCACCTTGAGAGCACAAAATGTGTTTATTGATTCAAAACCCAAAAATCAGTAGTAGCTGCTAAAGGAAGATGTGATGGCACGCGTTTCATGGGCTTTCTTAATGAATGTTATTCTCTAATATTAACTAATTGTTAATAATAGACTGATTGATATAAGCTAGAGTCATGTGTATAATTAATTCCATACATAACTATAGTCTAAGTTGACTTCATTAAATATAACTTTAATGTTAACTAGTTGAAGGGGTTTTTTGTTGGGTTTTTATAGTCAGCAGTTATTTTTAAAAAGCCTTGAAAAACATTGCAGTCGGTAACATGACACTAAATAACTAGGGGGGGATCCAAATAAATAAAAAATAAAAATCCATATAATGATATAAGCCTCTTTCATTTTAGTGGTATTGTATGATAACTGCATTTTTCTACTGTTCATTTTTTGACACATCATTTTGAAGGAGGCCCGTTTAAAAGTTCACTTGGCAACAGTTGTTTGTGCAATTATGTGAACAATTTCTGTTCACATTAAAGTCAGACACATTCTTTTAAAGTTGCTTTTGGTGAAAGAGTGCCTCTTATGCCATCATTACATGATTTGTGTTTCATTATACCCCATTGTCTTAAAAGCAGACAGGACTGGTATTCATTTAAAAAATGAAAGACAAAGTGAAATGTCAACCAGCTAAAGTGGCTATTTATTCAAAGTTCACCTGTTCATAGTAGGCACATTGGTGCTTCAGTTGGCAAGGATTGTTGTTTTTAGTTTAGTATTAGTCATGAAGGTAATTTTCTTTAACCTGGTTTAGTTTGAAAGAGTTTTCCCTTTCTGGTTGCATCTCGGTGAGTCCAGCCAGAAGTCACCTGACCAACCCGTTATGGTTGTTCTTTTAAAATAAGGTCTATTTTTCCTAAAGCATCATTCTGTTTTCTGAAGTCTATGTAAATTTCCACAGCAGTGTTGAGAGATGGCACATCAACATAAGTGCAGTGTTGTGACACTCTGCCACTGCAGGAGTTGAGGTAGCGTGCAAAACCTTTGGCAGCTACCCTGAGTGGAGAATTACATGCTTGGACGCACAGCACACACTGCAAACACAGGCTGAACAAAGCCCACCAAGGAAACAACTAGTGTGATGGAATATGCATAGAGTACATGGTCACCTACGTCCCATCCTGCTGCGGTGCATAACACACCAACTTACGACAAAAGTTAATTCAATCACAGGCCCGTGGATTTGAAATGCCTCCTAGATTCTTGCACAAAAACATCAGGTCTGTAACAATGTAATCCAATTGCATATTGTAATTACAAAAGAGGATTTTTCTTTAACCACTGTATACACACAGTCACAAACATGTGCATGCATGAATTTGTGCAAGTGAGGCAGGCTGTTCTCTCCTGCACACAAAGCCATTTTTGTGACCCAAACCATCTATTTTCTTTGTCTGTGATGGAAGAGAAGAGGCAGTAATAGTACAGAGAAGCAAAAGGAAGGAGGGCAAGAGAGGAAGAACAAGTGTCAGCAGCTGGTGAGAAATGCTGGTATTAGGTGGTGTTAGCAAGCAGTGCTTGTGGCTGATATGGTTGCGTGAACTAAAGCATTTTTTTTTTCAGTGAAGGGTTTGCAGTGTTTGTGACTTTCCTCTCACCACGCTCCCAGAAGTGTGCAGCCAAACCCCTGCTCTCACTCTGAACTTTAAAGCTGCTCTCAAATTCTCCTGATGAGACACTGTGGGTCTAACAGTGAACATTAACTTAGAGTTCTGATTATAACTGTATGTGTGGAAACAAATGACAAAACTGCATGCCAACACAGTGATCATTCTCTTCAAAGCCATCATATCCCATTAACAAAAACAGCCATTTTTATCCCACAGAATACAAGAAATGCCCGTCATGATTGTGACTTTTGTGTCTTAACACACCAGTTTGAACGTGGACTTACTCATTAAGGCACCCAAGCTCACAAATTAAGGCAGCAGGAGCTGAACACCACCTCTGTTTTGTGGGTTAAAATGACTATTTTTGTAACTGAAATGTGATAGTGTAGTTTAATGGCTTCATCACTGTCGAAAAGCCCGACTGCTTTTACATATGACCTATTAAATGACACATTTGTGTTGCTGATAAAAGCGCTCGTGACATTTCACTTTCATAGAAAATATTGAGTTTTTTTGTTTTCTTTTTTGTCTATTTTTTCCCGTAACCCTGATTCTGTTTTTCTTTGAAGGATTTCTGGTAATTGAAGCTGACACACAAGTACCTTAAACCAGTATTTTTTCTGC
Source organism: Oreochromis aureus (assembly GCF_013358895.1). Lineage (NCBI taxonomy): Eukaryota > Metazoa > Chordata > Actinopteri > Cichliformes > Cichlidae > Oreochromis > Oreochromis aureus. The sequence continues at coordinate 13,311,713 of NC_052958.1, read as the reverse complement.
TCACTTGCTGCATAACCTCAGTAAAGAGTGTCAATCTCTACTTTCAAAATCTTGCTTAAAACTGCATGATGTTCATTTTCTAAATTCTGTTCCAGTGTAAAATAAACATTCAGTAGAGCAAGGTATATTTTGGAAATGCTTTGAGGGAATGTCCATGAATTCCCCAAAAAGTTCACTTGGACAAAAGGGTTAACTGATTTGAATTTTAGGGTCAACATTAAAGGTCAGTGCAACTGCAGAAAACAAATTTTTGGCCATAAACTCAATAATTCATATGGTAATTGGGACAATATCATACAAACTGCTAAGGTGTTCAAAGGTCAAGTCTAGACAGAAAGGTTCCACAGCTTTACTGGCTGGTGAAGGCATTTCAACCAGTAGGCAGAATATTTGTTGTACTGTGTTTTCTGATTTGGTATGCATTCAGTATGCACGTGATTTTGCATTTGTTTTTTCCTGCATTTTTGGCAGTTTAAACTAATAAAGAGTGAAGATGCACTGATACTCACCTTATGCTGCTATTGCTGCTAGCAGTTTTCCAGGCTCAATCAGAAGAATTCTTGTAGGTGTAGCGCTAAATGTGACCGATGGCATGAGCTCTGTGAAAACTTACATAAATGTGGAAAATAAAGCTTCATGGACATGCTGATATTGACCTTCTGCAGTCAGGAGATATTCTAGAACTTATTTGCTTCATTTCATCCAGACCTTTTCAGTTTTGATAATGGAAAAGCAATGCAGTAATAGCTTTAACCTAGGGTCACCACTTAGAGAGTTTTCCTGTATTCAAGTCTTGATCATAAGATTTTATCTTCCATGTGCCTCTCCACATGTGATTGGGCCAACTCATATGTTTGGGAAAACAAACCAACGATATACACTGATGGAAGAAAACAGAGAAATAAAGGCACTAACACATATCATGCCTGCCGCTGTGGGGAAATGGAATCAGGGGCTGATGGTCAGCACGGTGGGGGGCAGGAGTTTCACAGGAACTCTGTGTGAGTAATGCCTCAGGGATCAAGTCTTTATTTTCCCTGGCTGCTCCTGCAACCAAGGAACAAGTTTCAAGTTGAAAAACACAATGTGTGTACACATATGTGTGCATGTGGATGGTGCGATTCAGTACCAAGATAACACAAAATACCTCTGATACAAAAAAAGGTTTGAGATACACTTAAAGTTCAAGATGAAGGGAATGAGTCGAGAGCGAGTGTGCTCAACAAAACTGGGGGAGACAGAAGGATAAACTGGAACATTTACAAAAAGGATTGCACAAGTAATTTTACCATTTCCCTTGGCTCTATCACCAGAAGCTGTACACAATCAAGCACGATGTCTCGCATTTGTGCAAACAGATTTCATTTCACAGAGCTTATTTGCCCAACCAAATCCTGCTTAGAGTACCCTGCTTAGTTTTCTGGTCTGAACATGGACAGATTTACAACATGCCGATTCCTCATATATACTCGCGGTTATAAACATGAATATGCAGATTTAGAAAGGTCTGAATACCCTGACAACATTCTTAAGTTGCCAACTACTCACTGCTGCTGCCCAAGTACATGAGGTGAGTTTGAACTGACCTGTAACGCTCACTGATGAGTGTGAAGCAGACTACTGGCAATGCCTGAGGCCAAAGGTTGAGCCAAGGTGATGTCCGAACTATAATGAGGTGTCATGTTTTCCGAGCAGACACTAGAGGACAAGACACACACACATGCACGCACACAGAGTCGGTTTCTCAATTTCATGACAGATACGGCAGGTGACAGTACAGGCTTTGGGAGGGAAGAGTGTTCATTCTGACAGAGGTTTTCAAATCTCACATATTTGAGTATCTCACGCTCAGTGTCTTATCAATAATAAAGTGTAGAGCTGGGAAAAGTTCACGTAAAGAGACAACCCATTGAATCATTTAATGGCTGTCTGAAGCAGTGACAAGACTAAATGAAGGACACGGAGGGTATACTGGGTAGCTGGTCTCTTGTGGATGTACAGTGACTGTAACTGTAATATTAAACAGAGTGCTGCTCTTTCTTAGAAGTAGAAACATAAATAGAAATGTGGTACACTAGGTGGTATATACAGTTGTGCCTTCACAGTTCTATCCGTCACTTATTAGCTGGCATTTTATGCCTTCAAGCCTTGCACAGTTATCTTCTGTACATTTACACTGACTGTCATCCTCATAGCATGATACTATATTTTGCAATTTGTGAAAATGTTCTGCTTACTAGTTTCTTGAGTTTTAAACAGAGTTTATCTTATCCACAGGTTTCCACTTGAGATAGCTTCGCCAAACTTATTCCCCCACCTGTCTCTCTGTGGATCAAGTTTTTGATGAGTTGGCCCTCGTGGGGTGCTGTGCAATCAAATGCATCACTGCGTAAGCCAGCGTAAAATGTCCTAGAAGAGGGGGAGGGACGCGGGGAGAGGCAGGAAGAGAGGAGAGGGTGTGTGTGGATCGATCACATCACTGCGCTCGGAGAGGCCAGAGTGACCAGCCATGAAATGGTTGCTGTCCCAAGAGTAGGTACCACTGTTGCCCACAGTTCCCTTGCCTTGCCTTGCTTCGGCTTGGATGCTGTAGATTCAGACACACAGTAAACACAATGCATAATACTTTCAGTGTGTCATGATGAGAGGAGAAGCGTGAGTGTGTCTGTGCAGATTTGCTGGAGTGGGATCTGTGTTATTGTACTAGAAAGACCTAAGTTGAACTCGAGTCTATGTGTGATATTCGTACTGTCTCAGGAAGCCGAGCCCTGTTGGCTTCAATTATGACAGGATCTAATTTATTCTAATCAGGATTTGTTTTACACCTGGTGTTTCCAGGTGAACACAATTAATGGCAATTAACTGTATCACCTCGTAACTGTCAAATGGATGATACTGCGTGGTTGTCTCCTTCGCTGCAATTGCGTATGTAATCACCTCCAGAAAGGAGGGGGGGGGGCACAATCTGCCATTTGAAATTTAGATCTAACCTGCACTAATGCCTATGTATTCAGGCCTAAGACTGTGAAAACTTTAGGTTTACCTTCAAAACTTCTTTCATGACTTCTTTCTTTGTATGTCTTTCATCAAAAGACATACAAATTATTACTCACCCTGTGAATTCATGCAGTTCTCTTGTGAGGGAATCTTTAGGTTTTAAAAAGTGGAAATTTAGTTATTTAACAAGCAAAGGGGGCCTAACAAAACTTGCTACTGCTTGATTTTAACTGGCCTGCAGTTCTATTTTGGACCATGTGTTATGTATCTTCATAATGTTAATCAGCTTTTCTGTAACTTCACAGGTTTACATTTGGGATTGTGAGTTAACTGCACCAACAATTATTGGATGATCTTCCAGTATATTTTTGCAAACATTCCTGTCTTCAGAATACTTTTAGTACCTTTAATCTCCTTCAGCAAGTAAAAAAAAAGTATATTTTTTTCAGATACTTAATATATAAATGGTAATGACATTACCATATTACCATTACCCTATGTTATTATACTAACCTAATGTGTCTATTTTTTGTGAGGGTATTTTCTGTGCTGGAATGTAAGCCATATCTAAATACTTAATTGCTGGTGTACCCTTTTAATTCTTCTTATAACCACTTTGCTGTGCTGGCGTTGTTTCAACAAAGTAATAATAATGTTGCTCCAGCAAGTGGGATAAATTTTCAAGTATAATATTCACACTGGAAAGTTTTGGTATATCACTGGGTACCAGTCTCTAGACCTCCATGACTGAGGCATTAGGAAAAGATTATGGTTTCACTTGTAGTATACTCTTTCAAATAGTCAAAATGTTACTAGATGTTACAGTAGAAAGCCCAAACTGTGGATACTTCTTCTGTTTTCTTTTTCCCTAACATTACAGCAATATCATTATTCAGCTGCAATGATGATCCTGGAGCAACAGATAATTTAGTTGTTGGAGAAACACTAACATCACAGCAATATCAGATTGTGAGTCATTCCCTACTATGAATGAGTAACTTGCTTTGATAAAACCAGCTTTAAATAACTTTATGCCTTCTGAAAATCCTGTAATATTTCTCTCTCTTGTTTCATTGAACAGAAACGTCAGGCAACGCATAAAGTGCTATACCACAGGTTAACATTTCTTTAGAATACCCTTCGTAGGAGGGTGGGCCCCATGGGTAGATAATCATCCCCTGGAACATACACTGTGCTATGAATAAGTCATCTCTCACCAGGACACAACTCTCAAGTTCAAATGATTTAGATTTCTCTTGGCTGCTGAGGCACAGGAACGACCACCTAGTAGCTATTCCGATGCATATTATAGCAGTGAGGTTTAATGGAATGAAGGAGAAGCCGTGCAGCAGAAGCCTTAGTGGTGGGAGTATTTTAAATGTCAGCCCACCCACCCACAATCATTCACTCACTATCAATAATCTTCCCCCAGCAGAGCTGTATTAGAAGATTCTCAACCCTGATGGGAACATTTGTGTTCCCTTCTGTCCGCTTCTTTTAAATGCAGTCATTTTGCTTATTTCTCTCTCAAGCTTTTCTCTCACTGTCTGATGTTATTGTAATGAACATTTCATTTTCAATCATTTTATATGATTTGTTGGTTGAGGCTCTGAGGGACAATGTGGGGCCACAAAGGAAGAGGGATATTGCCCTTTATTCTCCTGTGTTTTGCTAATGTTTTTAATCTGGAAGCTGTCAGTGTCTTTAGCACCATCAGCTCATACTCATTCACTTGACTAAGTTGTGGAGATTGCAACACCACCGACTGCCTGAGTGATTCAGCGTCACACTTTTCATTAAAATAAGCCCACAGAAAAGAATAAGGGCCACAAAGAAAAGACGAGATGGGGAGAGGGCACAGCGAAATAGTCTTTCCATCAGCAGGAGTTCTCATAAATATTGTAATTGTGTGGTTATAGAAAAGAAGCAATTGTGAGCAACTGTGCTGTGCTTGACTTTGACTGAATGCTTTACCTTTTGAAAGAATTGAACATGAACACTGGTGTCAAAAAGAAAAAAAAAATAGCCTTTGTGAATATGACTTGGAATTATCTGATTCCTGCTGGCTGCATGGGAAGAAACAAAAACTGCATCTACTTTTTCTGTCCTGTCCAGTCTTAAATTCTCAGCACCATTACTTGCTGATATCTGCTGACTCATTCTATTTGTTCTCAGGTTTAACAACATGAACTGTGTGAACCCCATGAGATAGCTATTCATATAATGGGATGTGGTAATGTACTGTACCTTGAGGCAAATTAATTGGACCAGCACAGCTGGGTTTCCAATGAGTCCAGTTGCTCCTCGCTGGAACTCTTGTCACCTAACATGAGTTAAATTTATACAGAGAGCTGTTCTTGTGTCAAGTGGCATACGGCACGAGCAATTGTGTGAATGGGGCACCGATCACCCAATTTCTCTGCTCTCCTGCAAGACCCTGATTTCACTCCTCTGGCATGTTATCATCCCATTTAACACCAAAGCAAAGCCCTGGTGAGTTATAGACACACAGCAAGAGACAAAGAAAATTCTTGACTCATAACCTTTTCAGAACAGCTGATATTGCTCTTCCATGTCATACTGTCAAGGAGTTGTTTTGTACATTTTTTTCACCAGTGCCTCAAGAGTTTAAGACATTAATGGTTGTCTGGAGGGCAGAAAAGCACATGAAAAATTGAACCACTGCAGTGTGCACTGTGGAAAATATTCAGGAGCAATGTAAAATCTGTTGTGTGTTACATATTACAGTAAAACATGATTTTTCATGTTTTCCCTGGAAAGTCCAATGAACACTTTAGCAGTCTCGTTTCTCCTCTGTGATTCCTGTTATCTGTGTCAGACATAGTAGGCCTTAAAGCACCACTGATTAATGAAACCCATTAATAAACCAATTAACCTCCTAACATTCATCCTCTTTTTAAAATAAAAAAACAAAAGAAAACCCTAAAACACCCTAAAAGCTTCAAATATTTAAACCAACTAAATTAAAAATTATGCGATTTAATTATAATGGGAATCATTAAAATAAACAATGGAAGAACAAGTGAAGAAGTAACTTCCTGTAAATTAACACATGATTCTGAAGAAAATGATGTCATTGCTTGTTAGGCAAAGCTTGGCAGGATGTTTCACAATGACAAAGACAAATTTTGCTATAAAAATACACAAGAATACCCAAACTCCACCACTAATACTCCTATTGATAATAATAATAATTATTATTATTATATTAAAAAATTCTTAGTAGTTAATAGCTGATTGGATTCAAAGGAACACATGCCAAAGATAGAGTAGTACAAATTCCTATAATATTCAGCTTCTTGGGAGGGTAGAATTTCTTTGATCAGCTATAGTAGTATTGCAAAACAGCAATTCAGCTCTCATAAATGTTCCTTTTTTTCTTTTTCTTTGGCTTCCCATTTGCGGTTTTAGTGTTGTAGTGGCATCCAGTTAAAAAAGCAGATTATCCTAGAGGATGACAAGACCAGCATATTTTTCTAAAATTGGATAACAGATGATCAAGTAATGGTTAAAATGTAAGTGAGGGGCAGTATTGCTCATAATTGTGTTGGGTCTTAGAAGTCCTAACGAACATAGGCTGAAAATTGCCCAAGAAACTTCTCATATAAAATTGATTATATTTCTTGTTGAGACTCATTTCTTATGCTCTTTGATATTTTTCATCCATATTTAAATCTCTGTTCTTAAATTATTCTTTGATATTATGACAGGAGCCATTTGTAAGCTCAAACTCCAAAAAGGTTCAGAACCCTATGATTTTAGCCAAATTACTTCATCAAACTAAAGAGACATTTGGAGAGCACAGTCCTCCTCAGAGGTTAATCCCTTATCTCACAACTGAAAACAAAAGAAAAGAGTAATCTGTATTTGCATGAACATTTCCTGTCTTTGCTCTTGGGCCACCTCTTCCAGGTTTCACAAGATTCTGCTTCATAGTTTTTATGTAATACTCCAGACTTATAATTGGCAAATAAACACGGACAAACAAAAATAAGAAGCAAAACCAAACCTAACATTGCTCATTGTGTTACAGTTTACAATGTTCTGCTGGCCAGTCTTGGGTCATAGCATTCATGTAGAAGTTATTTTGACACGTTCCACCCACACGTACACCAAGCACTCCCTCAGTGGCAGTGCTGATGACAGCGGTCTCCTGTAGCATTGCTGTACAATCCAACAAACTGCTCAGGAATTGCTTGGGTTCACTACGTAGAGTCCAAGGCATTGACACACCCTCTAAACTCTCAAATAGATCGAGAATCATCTGGGACAAGCCTCATCCATAGAGGACCCACCCTGTGACCTACATGCCCTAAGGGATACAAACCCAACTTCATAGTGGCAGACATCACAACACACCCCCAAAAGTCTTATATTGATGACAAAAAGGGTGAGAGTGTTGGGCGGTATAAGGACATGAACTCTGGTTTTAATGCTGTGGCTGTTCAATTTAGGTGTACAAACACAAAAATCTGCTTTCACACATAAAAGAGACACATTAAAGCATATCATACAAACACTTACAAACATTATACTCACAAGTGCACAGCTTTCTACGCAAGATAAAATAAACATAGAGCCATACTTAAGAATTAGCAGATATAAGCAGGCAGAAATTGTTTTGATGATCTCCCTTGGATCTGCGCTTACATTATTTAGAATTAGTTTAAAATTCATCGCTGTGGGCTTGCAGAAAGCTTCATGTCTGTGGTTAGTGTCTGCACCTTGCGCACTGCATGACAATTAGTGCCTTACATAACCACTAGCCAGCCACACACCCACATACGTGCGGACACACACAAGCAAAAGCAAGCGCATGCACTCACACACTCACATGCAGTAATGCAGATCCCAAATGTGCACAAACAGATAAAAACATAAACATACAAACTACAAACCCACTTTACGCCTTCTTTTACCCTGTGGGGACATTTCAGTCAAATTACTTCATAGTCTTGTGCCTTCAAATTGTGTATTCATCCCTTTAATCTCTTTTTGTGTTTATGTTTGTGTGTTCTATCTTGGTAAATGACTACCAGTGATGCAGCTTTACTGCATATGTCAATATATGCTTCTTTTAAACACCTTTGCCCTCCCGTGCTCAGAGTCCTACATCTCCGTGGTGGCTGCTGCAGGAATAGTTAAGGTGATGACAGATTCAGCTTTCTAAACACAAACAGTTTAGCCTATCACGCAAACAAATAAAAACTAAGCTGTATGCAGAGACTGATTTCACCATTGCCCCAGGCAAACCTTCAGCATATTAGCACAAGTGCCTGCGTGTATACTGTATGTGCGGCTCTCTGTTTACGCATGGGTGCATGTAGGAATCTGTGTGTTTTCCTTGTCCCTTAAGCATTGGCTTGCATCCTATCCCTAGGATCTCAATCAGCTTCCCTTGATGAGGAGAAAGGATTTGAGCTTGATGACTTGAGACAGAGAGAAGATGGGAGTTTTTCTGAGGGCTGGAAAAAGGGGCTGGGATAAAGAAAAGAGGGAAAAATGGAGGTGAGGATAAGAAAAAGCCCGTCAGAGGCAGTCAGTCAGAGAGGTGAAGAGACAGACTGAGAAAAGATGAGAGAAAAAATAAGAAATAGCATAAAAGGAATCGTCTCTGTTCCCTTGGTGATCTGAGTCATCTTTGTTGGCTGGATATGCTGCTATGTTAGGACTGAATTAGTCTCACTATGAGACTATGAGGTTTGCGTTTGATATAGCAGGAAACCAATATTAGATATGCAAAAATCCTCTGAAACTGCTTCAGGAACTGTTGCATACATATTTTTTTTCACTACCTCAAAAGTTGCACAAGGTGTGTTTGTGTGCATATTTAAAGCATACATGCACATACAGAATATACTACTCTATCAAGGGACTGTTTTACCTTCTAACCAGGAGATCAGCAAAAAAAGGGCTTCATTGCTATTTTGGTTCCCCAATAAGTTTTCTGAAAATTGGATCCAGGGCTAAAGAATTGAATGTGATGAGCGCCACAGCTGAAGCAATCCACGGGCCTTGAATGAACACATTTATGGTAAAGTGACAGATCAAATCCAATTGCCTCTTCTCTGACTTTAGACAGTCCCTTATTCACGTCAAAGAGGTAGGAGTTTAATGAGGTTTTTGACTGCCGGATGAGTCTTCATGGATGAATGACTTACAAAATGTAGAGGCACAGTGGTATGAAACTCAAAAGTGTGGAGCTGATGATTTTGTCTGTATACATAATAAAACACACTGAGACAGAGAGAAGAGAAGTTTTGCCCTGATTTGTGTTTTAGAATGTGAACTGACTCACTCCTGTCTCAAAAAATAGAAATACTGTCATGTGAAAAACAGAGTTTTTGCTGGATTTTATGCAGTCCAGGGAAAACTGAACACGCCTCATGAGTCAGTAGCTTGTAAAACCACCCTTAGCAGCAATACCTTGAAGTAACCGTCTTCTGTATGACTCTATTTATCAGTTTCACACATTGTTATGGACTCCCTCTTCTTTACAATGTTGCCTCAGATCACTGAGGTTTGTGGACATTCATTTATGTACAGCTCTTTTAATGTCAAGCCACAGTATTTCAATTTGGTTGAGGTCGGGGCCATTGGCCATTGGCTGGGCGATTGATTCTTTTCATTCTCAGCCATTCTGTTGTAGATTTGTTGCTGTTCTCTGGATTGTTGGCTGTTGCATGATCCAATGTTGGTCAAGTTTCAGTTGTCAGACAGATATTTGACTCTAGAATACTTCGATCATAATCTCTGAATACTATGTCTGCTACATGCCCAGGTCCTGTGGCTGCAAAACAAGCCCAAATCATGACCCCTCCATCACCATGCTTGTTAGTTGGTTTGAGGTATTTGTACTGATATGCTGTATTTGGTTTTTACCAAATGTGGCACTATGGATTATGGCCATATATCTCCACATTCTCGTATGTCCAAGGCGAAGAGATAATCCATTATTGTTTACTCTTTTTTAATTGTACTGTCATGAAATTTAGCACTTAACATGCCCTGTAGAAATGCATCTCTTGGGCTTTTGCAAGTTCTCTGAGCATTGTAGGGTCTGACCCTCATTATAATTTGCTGGTACATCCACTCAAGGGAAAATTGTGACACTGAGTTAATGCACACCTGAATGCTCCAGGCCAGCAAACTGCCAAAATATCTGATTTTATAGAGGTGCTGAAAATTGCAGGTGATCGATTAATCAAGTGCAGTATAGGTGTCCTTAGGTTTTTATGGCTCCAAGTTCACTGTATGTTTTATATGGTCCAAATAAGGTTCATAAAGTCTGGGTAAATTTTAGCTTTGAATTTCTGCAATAGCTATCTTGATAAACAATGTTTTAGTCTTTTCTCCACATCTTTGTGCTGTCATCTCACTGTCATCCAATTAACCCCAAAAAAGGATTATCGTGGTCTCAAAAAACAGACGTAATGGAAATTTGCACAATAACTTTCGACACATGGAACAACAAAGCATAAGAGAAATAAATTGGAGAAAAATTTTTTTGATGCCCACCTTCTCTTCTCTTCTCTTCTCTTCTCTTCTCTTCTCTTCTCTTCTCTCTAGACCTACTTTATGCTCAGCTTAGAAGAGAAGAGACTCTTCTAAGCTAGGTCTAATAGAAAATCTGCTCAGCCCCTTCCTCCTTCCTGAATTATTATTTTTTGCATTGAATTATTATTACGTTCTGCCTACTGCTACATTTTTCCGCTAAGAGGAGAGAGAAAAAAGACTTTCATCTCATATGTCTAGATCTTAGCTTGTCATTTAAACTGTTTTTAGGATGGTTTAAAGTTTAATCTACATCAATGCCAAAGAAGAAGTATAGTAATCTTTGTCATCTAATAGGCCCTGACATTTTAATTCTTTTACATATATCGCAGAGCTGACTGTTGTGCTTCTGGCTTGGGAAAAAAAAAAACATTTGAAATGCTAATCAATCTTCCAAATGAAGCAGGCCCTTTCATATTTAGCACACACATTATCTAATCGCTATTTGATTTCACATGCAGAGACATATCTAAGTGAAATCAAATAATCTTTTAAACTCCACCACTACCTCAAACATTAGCCAGTGGATTTCAAGGCAGGGGGCTGAGTAGACTACTAATGTGCTGGCAATTGAGATCTTAAGTGTCCTTTCACACTTTAATCAAATTGATATGGTGGACCCACTGCAAGGGCAATCTCGCTGTCCTTTACTTTGAAAAATCCTTAGCCTTTAGTTTCTGTCTTTGCTCTGTCTCTGTGTCGGTTCAATTTCAGTTGGAGTCATTTCAGTTAGATTTTGAATGCATTAATGGATAGTAGCCTTTGATTCAAATATCAAAGAGTACTTCCCAATTAGGAATAGTAACATAATATTGAAATATGACAACAAACAGAAAATATAATATCAGAAAAGTGCAGAAAAATAAAAGATGAAAATGTACATACCCTACCAGTAAGGGCAGGACTGTTACTTGTGACTGTTACTTCTCAATTTTCTTGTGTTCTTTCTTTCTGATGTTACTCTCATCTGGGATCTAGAGTATGATTACTGCCATTTTCTGCTCACTGTTAACCATCACTGCATCTGGTTGGAACTTGAAATCCCAAATGATCTTGGCTTTGTTGTTCTCAACCACTTTCAGAGGTTTGTCCCACTGAAATTGTGCTACTTCTAAATCAAATAAGGCACCTATCTTTCTGTGCATTACACTTGTCTGTGGTTGTGTCTCCAAATTGTATGCTGGACTGTCTTGAATAGAATCTTTGCACAGCCTGCACCCTGGGTCTGGTTAACACTGAGGACACTTGGTTGTGACCTGAAATCTCCATCCAGTGTTATTTTCCACAGCATTTCAAGAAGAAGGTTCTTAATCTAACTCACATCTCTGTTGCTGTTGAGCATTGCTGTTGTCCTGGAGATGCTTTCTAAAGGCTTTCCCTGAATGGTAGCAGGCAATACTACTACTGCTGTCCCCACCAGCTCCTTGCATAGTCAGTCCTAAATAAGCTCAGTGTTTTACTGCGATTTCAAATGATTTTGTGAGTTAAATGAGTCATATTTCATTTCATGGTGTTTTCATTTATATTTTGCACAGCTTTCCATTTGGGGGGTTAAATTCTCATCCTGAGGTCTTCGTCTCTGATCATCTGCTTTCTCTGTTGTTTCCAGATAATGCTACCTTTCAGGGTTCAAGATCAAAGAGGGAATTTTCATAATGGAAAGAGGAGATAGTGAGACTGGTAGAGTAAGGCAGAAACAGAGAGAGCCGTGGATTCGGTTGAATAATCTAAAATGGAATGCTGACACTTTTTGTGAACTGTGGGTTTTAAAACTCTTTTTATACAACATCCCAACCATGACCGAATTGAAGGCAGTTACGACTTTTATATTAATTCATGTCTTCCAGTATTTAGCATAACGAAAAAGCCCTAAAATAGAGTTGTATATTTCATCACATATTGCCCACTATACTGTTCAGAGCAGTTGTATAAAGCTATTCTTGCTTTGCTCCCATCTTATTTACAGACTTACATTAATCAAAAAAGCGTGGGAAGTTATTGTCTGAGGTCTCAAGAATTATTCCTTCTATCTGTTTCAAAGCTTCACACTGAATTTGGAGAAAGAGCATTTCAATTTGCAGCTCCTTCCTCCTGGAATCACCTGCAGAATCAAGTAATCACCTGGTCTCACTTAAAGAATTTAAGGCAATTTTAAATAATTTGAATTCAGTTAATTCAGTCTGCAAATGTTTTGCTTGAATATTATTCCTTTGCTTCTGGCGTTAGAGAAGTACTTTTACTAAGGTATGCATTCTTTATTGATATTGAAGTTTATATATCTTGATTGTTTCTGTGTTTTATTTTTCACTCTTTGACTGCACTTTACTGGTGTACGGATTTGTATGTGTATGTGCTATTAATTTATGTAACTTATCGTACTGCTGTCCTTCTTGGCCAGGGCACTGTTGCAGAAGAGATTTTTATTCTCAAGAATTAATAATAATAATAATAATTTGTCAGTTTTGGCATATTTATTTGTTTATGATCCACGACAGTAACAATTTCTATATCATAACATGCTTAGAGCAGATGAAACATTTGGTTAAATAATCTACTGCCTTGAGCGCTTCACGGTTCATTGCAAAGTCTGATGATTTCATCATATACCAGTTTTATGGCACAAAATAAAATTAGTTTTATGTTATTGTTTTCCATTTTGTGAGATGTAAACAATTCAAACTCTGACTGTTAGCAAATAGCAGTGTTAAACCGATCAATGGCAACTGCAGCTTTGGATATTGTTGGGGTTTTATTGTTTCTTTAACATAACAGATGTCTCAGGGATCCACAAAATGTCTCTCACGGCAATAAAGTAGGAGTTCATTGCTTTGGAGAGAAACTGCTGTGATGCTGGAATTGCAAATTATAGGTGATTCAATCAAAGCACAAATCACATATAAACATAGGTTAAAAGGTTTTATCCTGCCTCTGTGTTGTCTATTTGAGGTCTTTGGCAGGCATTCACAGCATTCTGAAAATATTAGAATATGTGTGGTTGAATGAGTGCTTTGTACTTGGAGGACTCACAAGCAGCGCAAAGCTTTAACACATAACAGATTGCAAAAAAATACAGGAGGAAATGTTTTCTTTTAAGAACTTACAGCCCAGTGATAGTCAGTAGTCATTTGGGCCTCGTGGTCGGTCAAATATGGCGTCAAATCAATCTGGACTCTCAGATTTTCGGTGCGTTAAGTATTAAGTTCAAAGAAAGGGATTTTTGTTAGTGATACCTCTTCAACTACTCATTCATGCAAATATCTGGCGATCAGCCAATCGCAATCACACAACTTCTGAAAGCAGTTGTGTGAATATTGAAAAGTCAAGTCACTTTATTTCCAAGCACAATTTAAAAACAACATGGGCTGAACAAAGTGCTATATAACCAAATGGAATAAAGCAGAGCAGGAAAATACAGAAAAATAGAAGACAGACAGGAAACACAAAGAAAAGAACAATGTCAAAACTCAGTCACTTTTAAACACTAGGGAGTAAAGATCTGTCTTCAAGCGGGTTTTAAAGATGTCGAGTTTAGTAGGCAAAGACCCAGTCTTCTCTGTGCTTTAGTCTGCTTCTCGGAACAAACAGAAGCATCTGGTCAGCTGACTTAAAAGATGCATTAGGAATATGCATAGTTAGTCCAGAAACTTAAAAACTAAAAATAAAATATTAAAATCAATTCTAAAATGTACGGGAAGCCAGTGTAAAGAAGCCAAAACAGAGGAAATATTGTCTACGTGTGCTGAAGTTGCAGATGAGAAAACAGAGCCTGGCTGATTCCACCGTACTGCTATAATCAAGCCCGGATAAAATAAAGGCATGAATTATTTTCTTAAAGCTGGCAGATGAGAGAGAACATTCTTAATCTTTGCAAGGACCCTCAGCTGGAGGAAACTGGCTTTAATAACAGATTTTTTTTTTACAAATTTGAAACTGCTATCAACCCCCAGAAAAGTCAGTGAGCTTAAGAAAAAAGGTAAACTGTTTTTTTTTTTTTTTCACACCTGTGCACACACCTTGCTACACTGGGAAGTGGCCTAAAGTGTTTTTGATACTGTTTGAATGGTCTAAGGAGTTTGGTAAGAAAAGCATCCGGACTTCATAAAGTTGCTTGAAGACGTTTAACTTCTCATCCGAGAAGCTTCTTCAGTTCTAAGGTCAAATGGTGGAGAGTCACAGATTTAAGCCCTATGGGAGTGTCCCCACAAGAGGGACATGGACCCCCTAATGATCCTCTACCTAATCACACGAGCCAAGGTGTGAAAATGGGTGTAGGTCATAATCAGCCAAAGTTTTGGGTGAATTCATTGTGGACCCTAGCCCCACCCTATCATGTGATTTCCTGAGGTCAAAAGGTCCAGGATGTGTGATTAAGAAGAGGATTATTAGGAGGTCCATGTCTGTCTGGGGACACTCCCATAGGGCTTAAATCTGGGACTCTCCACCATTTGACCTTAGAACTGAAGAAGCTTCTCGGATGAGAGGTGAAACATCTTGAAGCAACTTAAACAAGTCCAGACGCTTTTCTTTCCAAGCTCCTTATGCCGGGCTCACACTGTGTGATTTTTGACCCATTTTGAGCCGATTTTTGAGTCGTGCGACCGTTTTGGCAATCGGCCCGAGTTTGTCCTTCATCGTGTGTCGTGCATCGTGTAGTATACATGGGGTAACGAGAAGCAATTAACACCTCACGACCAGCTCCCGATCATCAATCGCTTGGTCGGGAGGATTTCAAACCTCTTTCAAATCCTCGCGACCGTCGTGAGGGTGTCACTGCAGCTTCTCACACTGCGCACGCGCAAACACAAATGTCAGCGAAAAAGACGGCGCAGCACGGCAGTGCAGCGTGTGATCTGGACACAAGCGATGGAGGCACAACTTGTAGAACTTTGGAAAGCTCACCCGAGCCTTTTCGATGTGGCCTCACAAAATTATCACGACCACAACAACCGTGAAAATAGTTGGATCTACACTGCTGCTCAATCACAGCTGCCTGATCAATGTTTTTCATAAAGTTGATGGTGGTGGTGTGCGTGTGTCTGTGTGAGTGAAAGACAGAGAGGAGAGCGGCGGCAGAATTTCTGTTATAACCTTCATTTTATGAACGCACAGTTTGAGCACTCAGGTCGCATCAGAGCATCGGGCCATATAGTGTGAGACCCTGCATCGTGACCTATGAACTTCTAACCCCTGCGAGTCAATCGTACAGTTTGAGCAGGGACTGAAAAAATCGCACAGTGTGAGCCCGGCATTAGACTACGATGACCTGGATGACCGAGAACCTTCACAGACACTGTTTGAATGGAAAAATGCACTTTCTATCCTACCATAAAAAAATGAATACAACATTTCACCCTTGGGTATGCTATATTTGAATGCATTTTTTATTCTGCCCCTAAATCAAGTAAAGGATTTGTCACTTTAATATTTGTTGGCAAGCTTAATTATACAGTAAAAAACCCTAAAGGTGTTCAACGCACTCAAGTATCACAGATAAACATATTGGACAGGGAAGGACACAGTTCAAACTGCTATGTGCAGTATTTGAAATGTTATGGGATTCAGGTTGTTAAAGATTTAATTATTTAATCTCTCATAATTGCATACATATATTTTTCATGGTGATTCACTGGCCAATGAAAACTACAGTGCAGCAAACACTTCTCTGGAGTAAAACATGTGGAGGGTACTGCAGTGTGCTATGTAAACAAATGTGCAATATATATAAGGCAAATCAGTAAGACAACACCAATATGTTAATTTATCCATGAATATAAGTATGAATGACATATTGTAAAAAAGTATCAAAACTCAAAATATATTTCAGTCTCTTCAGTTCAGTGTTTAGTGGTGAAAGTGGTATCCATTAACTTGAAAATCTGATACCAAATTAATACCTGCAGTACTGTGCATATCGCAGGTTTAGTTTGTCTTTCTATGCCATTTGAAGGGCTGTGAGCTGTGTTTCTTAATTGTTAATGGGCTACTGTCAGACTGTTCAGAAAGCGGAAAGTAACGAGTCTCTCAGGGCAACATGCAGTGGGATGATTAAGAAAGCAATGTCTCAAGACACACTTCTGTCCTTGACCAAGGCCTGCAGCTTCCAGTACGAGGTCAAAAAGCAAAACTATACACAAACTCCAACTAAGTAAATCTTTTATTTAAATATTTCCATCTATGCACTCGTTGTCCATTTTTTTAAGTTTCATGTTGCTTGTGCTGGGCTGGAGTGTCTCTTGCCTTCAGGACGGCCTTGTTTCTGCAAGGATTCAGCAAGGTGATGCTGATGGAACAGATGAACATTCTGGTCCATTGACATGATAGTTGCTCCAGAATTGTCAGCTGCATTTCCGTGATGTGAATCTCCCATTCCACCACATCCCAAGGGTGCTCTGTTGTGGAGGCCATAAAGGAATTGACACAGTGGACATAATTTCTCAGGAAGGGTGTAAAGTTTAGGTTTAAAGTGTGCAAAGAGAAATATCCCACTATGCTTACACAACCTCCATCAGTCTGAACTATTGATACAAAACAGGATGGATCTTTAGTGTTCTTAACAGCAAATTCTGACTCTATCGATTGAGTGTCACAGCAGAAATTGGGACTCATCAGTACAGACAACATTTTTCCAATCTCCTATTGTCCACTTCTGGTGAGTCTGCGGAAGGTGATGCAAACCTGAATGAATTTTGTGTCTCTGGCTAGAATCAAACCCTGAGGTTTACACAAGTGAATGTGTAAACCACTACACTTATGTCCAGTTTCAGTGAGACCATGTGAATTGTAGCCTTAATATGCAATTAGACCCTGTGTGGTGTCCTACTGCTTTAGCCTGTCTGCTTCGAGGTTTGATGTGCTGGGTGTTCAGAGATGCTCTTCTGCATGCCTTGGTTGTAATGAGTGGTTATTTGAGTTACTGCTGCTGTTCTATCGGCTGGAATGAGTCTGGCCATTCTCTTCTGACCTCTGACATTAATAAACCATTACTGTCAATTATAAGATATTTTAAACAGATGGATATGTGGGGAAATCACAGTAGATCAGGAGTTTCTGAAGTACTCAGACCAGCTCATCTGAAACCAACAAGCATGTCACATTCAAAGTCACTTAAATCCCCTTTCCTCTCTATTTTGATGCTTTTGTGTTTTGACCATATCTACATGCCCAAATGCACAGAGTTGCTGCCATGTGACTGGCTGATTAGATATTTGCATAAATGAGTAGTAGAAGAGGTATCCTTAACAAAGTTAGGCTGAGTGTGTTCCTCAGATTCACCTTCAGATTCTTTTTTTCTTTCTAAAACTTCGAACTTAATGCATTAATACATCATTATCCATCCATTCTGATGCTTGTCTCTCAAATTTATCTAATCTCTCTGTACTTTAATGGATCTTCATCTTAAAATGGAATTCTGTATTACTGTTTTTCATTAATCATGGATGAGATCAAACCCAGCTGTGGAACTACGGCTAATAAATCTGCAAATAAACACTGGCTTCCTGTAGATCATGCTCAGCACTTTCCATATGGTAAGCTAAAGCTGTTACAAGATGTACTACTATGCAGTATTAATGAAACTTTAGGAGCTCCCTTGCATCAATTTCTCAGCGCTAGCTAGCGCTACTCATTAGGATAGCTAGCAATTACAGGAAATACTTGGCTTTTATAGTTTGTTTGTTTGTTTATTTTTGTTTGTTTGTTGCAGTCTGCATGCTTCCACACACAAACCCTTTGATCTGTTTTGTTGCCAACCAAACACTCCAGTATGAAGACTTGTAAGGAGCAAGCTACCAACAACCTCCCACACAAAAACAAATCATTGTATGTGGATGTATATTCTGGTGATTAGACTTCCCAGCAGGCTGCCCCAGCACTGTGTGAATCATCATTTTGAGCCACAATAGCCAGTTTTTATGGAGAACATACCAGGTTGAATTAACCCAGAATCCTTCTTTTCTTCACTCTGGCTGAACTCTGTGGCTGCTGATGAACAGATGCTGAGTTGTGTTTAACTCAGCATTCATTTGCTTATTGTTCATTGGCACCAAGGCAAAAGGAATGTCCAAAGCATTACCTGCTAGTCTCACACTGAAGTGACAGATGTCAGCTGCCCTCTGAGAGTCCTACTGGCACAGTGTGTTTAAAAATGGGAGGGAAAATACTGCTGATGCTATTGTGAATGAAGCCTGATAAAATAAAATAAAAAAAAGCCAACATCTAGATGCTTCATTCAAATGAGCATGAGCAGGGGAAATTACTTATTTTGCACTCTGTAGTATTCTGACATCAAGACAGGTTTATGTGGAAGGAAAAAAGATTGCAATAAGTGGGCTGTAACTGGCTTTCTACATTTCAAACGATCCCCCAATTCCCTTCTTCCCCTATTCTCATCCTCCCTCACTTATCTCTTTTTTTTCTTTCTCAGCCTCCATTCTCATATATTTTTCCCTTTCTTTCGCTTTACTCTCTCGTGATCATCCTTTTGGTTTTTATTGGCTATTCCCTCAACCGCAGTAGCTTAATGAGCTTCTCCCTCACTTTCATTTGTCAGCGTGTCTGCATCCCTCCTTCCTGCTTTCAATTCCCATCTCTCTACCCTATCTCTACAGGCTTTGATTTTAAAGCACTAATAACTAGGCTTGCTGGTACAGCAACCAACCCCAATAATACTTGCCCCAACAAATCTCAGCTCTTCCTTTACTGTTAGGGTGATACAAATAAATCATCAACAATATTTTCTGCTGTTTGTTTGTTCCTCTTTGGCAGTATTCTTCATGCACTCAGATGTTTTAAGTGGAGAACTTTTGATCATGTGTGTAAGTCCTCACGTGTCAGCCTAGCTGCTCTTGGTGATGCTACTGGAGCAGTTTACGACTTCAGTGGGAAAAGATGTCGAGGGAGGTGATGCCAGTGGGGAAAAAAGCAGAAGGAGGGGAGGTCAACAGTAGTGGAGACAATCCCAGGCTTGCTATCAGTGAGGCAGAGTTATAGCCTGTGTAGATGCTCCTGACACTTACAGCCAGAGCCCGAGGGGCCACACATCACTGCAGCAGGTGTTTGTGAATGTCGTCATCCTCCGCACTGGTGCAAAAATGGCTCTGCTTTTGTGTGTGTGTGCTTGACAAAAGTGATTTTTCCTTTATCAGAACTAATATTATGTTTGTATGTGTATTTCTGCATAATTGTACACGTTGAAGTTTTGTCTTCACCAAAATCGTTGAAAAGTACAGAGGCAAAGGAAAACCTTTATTTGAGCGTGATATCAGTACAAACAGTGTTGGGAAGGTTACTTTTAAAATGTATTCCACTACAGATTACAGAATACATGCCCCAAAATGTATTTTATAATGTATTTCGTTACGTTACTCAATGAGAGTTACGTATTCTGAATACTTTGGATTACTTAATATATGGCTGGAAGTAGAGGTGACATGGGCCGCGAGATTGAGACACATTTGAGCAGGGGTTTCGAACTCCAGGCCTCGAGGGCCGGTGTCCTGGAGGTTTTAGATATCACCCTGGGTCAACAAACCTGAATCAAATGATTAGTTCAACTTCAAGACATGTTGAGGAGGTAATTTAGCCATTTAAATCAGCTGTGTTGGATCAAGGACACATCTAAAACCTGCAGGACACCGGCCCTCGAGGCCTGGAGTTCGACACCTGTGCATTAGAGCCTCTTAATGCGTGTTTTGTTTGGGTTTCCACCGGCGTGGAATTGCCAAAAATAGAAAGGGCACAGCCTAAGACCGCCGTGTAATCCCTTTATTTCAACAAAGTAACTGTATTCTGAATACCACCTTTTTAAACGGTAACCGTAACGGAATACAGTTATTCATATTTTGTATTTTAAATACGTAACGCCGGTACATGTATTCCGTTACTCCCCAACACTGAGTACAAAGCGCTACATTTATCGGATTCCACATCTTTACTTATGCTGGAACAGGTGAGTATAGAGTTTTATTGTATCAGTCTTATTTATATCCAGTTCCAGTGTTCTCTCTTTTTTGTATTTCAATAATTTCAGTCAAAGTAACTATTGTTCAACGTGTAGTGGATTCATCAACAACATAATCTGCCCAGCTCAGTCATCACTTCTGATGGGGCTAGATCAACTGAAAGGCCACATGCCTCTCTTAGAGGCCTTTGGTTGTTGTTTTTTTTCCCCATTTCAGATATTGGCTTTCAGATACTGTTCAACTTTTCTGTCATAAGTAGTTTTTAGGCCTGCCAGGTCTTTTGTCCTTCACTTGTCCAGTTTCCTCCTTTTTTTAAAATCAACACTGTAAATCACCCTGTTGGTGCAAAAATACTATTTTATGCCTGTCAAATTGTGTTATATTTGCCATTTTTCTTATATTTCTTATATTTTCTTCAACTAAAGAAACTATGTGGTTTTGAAACAGGCTAATAGTAAAGTTTCTAAAGATATATTTTAAAGTTAGTTCTCTTCTGTTTTCTGTTATGGTTAGACACAACACTTGTTCATCCCTGGAGTTAGGTTCACTTTTTCATGTTTGCATGATTCATACTGTAGGTCAGTGTTAAGTGGCTTAACACTGACTGAACTGAAAATGAACGAAAAAGCAGCCAGTGTCCAAAGAAAAACTTTGAAAGAACTTCAGAAAGGCTTTCTGCTCAAAAAAGCTTAGCAAAAAGTATTACCGTGGTGTACAGTAGTACTCATTCAGAGTTACAGTTGGAGCAATATTGCAAGTAAGCAGTGAACATTAATGTCAATACACCAATATTTTAAATTAATTCTTTGATGTCGCTGAACAATGTGCTGCACTAAGTTACAGTAAAACTCCCACCGAACTTATAAATTATGCCATGTCTGAATTTTTCCATAGCCGTAACAACGAACTGGGTTCCACCTCATTTTCACGCTTCATTTTTGACAGCCAATGAAGCGCAAAGCGCCAACATCGACCGGGCTGAAATGTAAAATGCCAGTAACCTCCGCTTCCCTAGACATTCTGCTTTGCTCTCACTGGCGTCGTGCAGTTAGTGCTTCCATTTCAAGTCGAAACCTACGACCTCCTTTGAGGCGTCGTCACTTATCAAGAGGTATATGAGAGGAAGCAGTGCCAAATCTGATTAGAGCACCTTTTAACTGTTCACCTTTAGGATTTGATAAGCTCGCTTTTATGTTTATCCAGTTCCCAACCTATAGATAAAAGATCTATTATTTACTTGACACTATTTTTTAAAAAGGGAGCCCATTTGGGTTTAACAGACTCTT
Source organism: Oreochromis aureus (assembly GCF_013358895.1). Classification (NCBI taxonomy): domain Eukaryota; kingdom Metazoa; phylum Chordata; class Actinopteri; order Cichliformes; family Cichlidae; genus Oreochromis; species Oreochromis aureus. The sequence continues at coordinate 13,289,896 of NC_052958.1, read as the reverse complement.
AAGGGGATCAGATGGATGGGGTGGAGTGTCATTGATGGTAATCAGAGCTCTCCAGCGGTTTCCTGTGGCTTGAAAAGGAGGTGTGAGATTTGAAGACAGGGTTTAATCACCTGCCTCTCTGGCTCTGAGAGGCTTTGGCTTTTAGCTTCTCATCGAACCCTGCAGTTAAATGATCTAGATTGTTCTTTTTTGTCCCTCCTTCACGATCACTTACCTCTTTACCGATTTAAGCTGATTGTGTTATGGCCTTTAAAACAAATGTCTGTGAAGCAAGCCAAAGGTCAGCAAGTTTGTATGGGAGTTTGGTATAGTAATGGCACATAATGTTCACATTGTGACCGTGGTTGTATCAGCAGTACTATTCAGCACAGACACGGCTACGAGCACATAGACACACCAAACAGTGTGGAGACAATGACACAATCAGATGAAGACGGAGACAAACAGTGTTTTATGGGGACCGTGGGGCTAAAAGTGTCTGACAGGAAAATCAAAGACTTCAGCTCTTCTGAGTTCATGCTGCTTGTCTGTCTGACTCAGGATTCCCTTGGGAGAAGCTTGCTTCTGAGTGTCAGAGGAAAAAGTCACTCTCTTTCAACACGTGAGTGGGCGGTAAGTACGACTGTGTTCCTGTATATGTGATATAGTGCATGTAGCTGTTCTAGTGGCACTGCGGTGTGATTTTTGACAGTAATGATGTGGGGCTTTCACAAATTGACAGACGGGGAAGGAGAGAATGAGGACAAGAATGGGAGATGAGGCGAGTCTAGGAAAATGAAACCAGGAGAGCTAAGAGAAGAATTTTTGTCACACAGTGAGGCAGCGTTGGACTACAACCTTAGACTGCAGATAACGAGACTTCTTTTGTCTCGCTTCTCCCCCTTGTCAGACTGTCATCATCTCCTTTTTTTGGATCCATTCCATATCTTAATCCAGGGTCACAGGCTGATGTTGTTTAACACATAGTTCAGCAGATTACTGAAACAATCTTTCAAAAGTGGATACTTTTCAAAAGTGCCAAAATTCTGCATTTCATGTATTTGATGTACACTTTAGCAATGGCTAAGCTCTCTAAATTGTACATCCTGTCATGTATGGGGAGGTATGACTGAAAAATAATACTGAAACAAATATTATTTTTTATACTGTTACAGCCCATAATAATTTCAGAGTGATTTCAGACTTCTACAGTCAGGTCAACTTGTATGATTTTACTGCCAGATCATTCAAAAAGGCAGGTCTAGTTATTTAATCTGAAAATCCTATATATTGTCTTGTTCTTTTCAACAGCCATCTTGAGTTTTCAAGTGCCTAATGGGCTTAATTTAAAAAAAGTAATCATAAATGAGTTATGCTACTTCACCTGTGAACAATTTCCCTACAGTTTTAAGTTAAATGCTGCACTAACAGCAGGTCAGACAGCTTGACTCTCATTGGGGAAATGGCATTAGTTACCTTACAGCCTACTTGCAGACAATTATTACCCCACAATTACAAATGAATTTTTACCATCTTTAGCCATCTTTTCATACGTGCAACACATTGTGAAATGCACAGATTAGAAAGACATTTTGTCATCTTTCCTTCTTCGTGACTGCCTGCAAGGTGCACCACCGTCACAGCCATTGTAGTCTAGGTGGTATGGTTTAATGGGGAATTTTGCACAATGGCACCATTGACTTGACTGAGATTAATAGAGGAGCCAGGGAAGACCATAGAGTGACTTTACCATAACAATGGCTGCTATCCGTCAGCAATGCAGCCCAATCACATGTTTGTATGAAATAATTCATTACAGGCAACAAAAGAAAAGCTACAGGCCGCTCTCATCCCTGAGTGTGTCCCTGGTGATCTAAATGCGTCCCCGTTTTGGTAAGTAAGAAATATGTTTCATACAACAACTATAAACCGTTGCCTCTTCTCACACTCAGATTACAGGACTGCATCGGTTTTAACAACCATAGGTGTAAAGGATTAGCTTGTTGCAACAGATCATCTGGCTTGTCTATGCACCTTAAATTTTCCCATATAATCTTTTATGATCATAGATTAGGTTTACAATGAGTAAGTGTCATATTTTTTGTTGCATCATCCAGATGCAGTATCCTGAAGGGAATCAGGGTTTTCAAGGTACACCAGTATTTTCTGAAGGATTAGGATGTATGATTTTCCATCAGTCGACTGTTTTTTGTAGCAATGGTTAATACAGTATTAAACAAGATTAGAAGAATTTGATTAATAAAAAAAGGTAGGGTAATATAATCTTGTAGTTTTATATAGTAATAATTATAAAACTACAAATAGAATAGTGGGATTCTTCTAAAATGCAGCGGTTATTCTGCATACTGAAAGTAATAACATGAATACTGAATACTTGAATTTTCTCAGGCTCATATGACGAGGAGAAAAATCAAACTTCCAACAAATTAAATTTTTATTACTTTTTTAAGTAGGCAGGCAGAACTGTGTGACAATTTTTTTTTTTTTTTTGGATTACATTTTGTATAAATTCCTTGCCAGTGCTTTAAGTGGATGCCAGTTTGTTTACACTGAAGAAATGGCTTACAGGCCGGAAGCCGTGTGTGTTTACTGGGTTCGGGGGCTGTCTTTTGGAGAAGGTTTCTGTCTGTGAGGTGCATGGGCTTTGGAGAGCGCTTAATGAGTGCTGATCGTGTTAGGCATGGCATCAGGAGAAAAATACACTTCCGTTGCTATATTCTCACACACAGACCCAAACCGATACAAAAATATTCAAGCAGGATACACTGCGCATGTATGCAAAGATTGACAGTGCACATGCTCATGTAGCTCTAGTAGCTGCTCTACAAAGTAAAGCAAAACTCTTCATCCTTGTGTCCTCAAAATAATGATTTTTTTTAGCCTCTTTTCATGAGTGTGTATCTTAAAGGAGAATACTGAAGCTTTTATATCCCTACAAATCCCTCATATCCCTTTTCCCCTTTCTCCTCATATCTCTTACCAACCTTCTTCAAACAGCTTGTATCTCCCAGACTGTCGATCTCTATCTGTGTTCATTTTGCTTCATCTCCCTCCTCATGCTCATCTTTCTTGCGCTTCTGCTTTTTTTTTCTTCTTCCAACCTCTTTCCCTTCTTGCTGTCTCTGTCTCCTCCTCTCATTATCTGACTACTTTCCTTATCTCTATGCATCTTCAATTGTTTCATCAATTTCACAAATATGAGATGGGGGGGCTCGAGCACCAAACCCTCTGGGGCAGGGGGGTTCTCTCAGCTGTTACAGAAGGTCCAGAATGACTCTGTTTCCTTAAACAGCGTTGCCCAAAGTAATTAAAATGTTGCTGGAACAAGAGAAGTCCTTGAACCTCCGCCCCTCTCAATCTTTCGCTCTCCCTGTTGCCATGGTGCTCCAGGCAGCAAGTACAGCGTGCAGTAAGGCTTCCATTACACAGTGAGAGATGTTGCTTATGCGCTTCCTCGGTTTTCTCTCTCATTCCTCTCTGTACTGGTCTTAAAAAAGTGTGCTGTAATTTTCTCTCAGTAGCTCCAACCTCCTTGACCTCTGTGACAGCAGAACTGTTGCTTATTTAAACCTCATTCTGAACACCAACATTGTCTTAACCTTATCGTGGCTAAAAGGTTAACACTCTCTCTCTCTTTCTGTCTCGCTGTCTCTCTTCAGGGTGAAATAACAAATGCGTACGTGAAAGTAGTCTGAATGGGGCTTTTACGTTAATATTAAAAAGCTATATAACCACACACCACCTTATTTATTTTGCAGCCAGATATGTGTCTCTGCCTTATTCTCACCTGTTGAATAGTGACTACATATTCTGTTCTCTTTAGGTTGCCATGTCTGTGTTTTTTATAATCATTCTTATTTAATTACCAGCTTCTGGTCAGTGAGCCTCCTCTTTGGCTCTTTCTCTGATATTTTACTCTCACCTTTTAGGGCCGGATAACATTTTTGAGCTTGTCTGGCTTTTAGTTTCATCTTCACAGTGCTCCAGATAAGTTTATCTACTTTATTGGATTTCTTTAATTCTGATACAACTTTTCAGCTATAGTGATAAATATTGCAGCAGTCCTTGTTCAAAGGAAAACAAAAGAGCAGAACTTCATCTCTCTCTACTTAGGAAGGAGAATCCAGGAGAAGCACTGAACAGCAGTTATATACCGAATAAATAGTTACAATTTCTTCTTCTTAACTTTCTTTTTGTGGGTGAAGAATTTAGTTTTTTGCCTCTACTTTGATTTAATCATATATTTTGTATAGAGGGTTTGTATTCATTAATTTAGAAAAAAAGCTATCTTTAGTCATTAAATAAAAAATGTGCATGTAGTAAGTTTTTGTTTGTAAAGTCTGATGGGTAAAACCATATCGCTGATTGTCTGTAAAGAACAACAAATGTTTGTCTCAGTGACCTCAACCTCAAGGTTAAGGTTAGAGGTCAAGTTTTCTGAAAATCTTGTAAACACAATAACCTGAGAACGAGGCAATGTAGGATTCATAACACAAGTCCAGCTACTAAATATCTTGGACAAGTTCAAACCCCATTGATCTTGACCTCGAGGTCAAAAGTCAACTTTTCTGAAACTCACATATGATTTACAAATTTATTCCATTGGTGCATCTATTTGGAAGCTGTGAGGTAGCAAAGCTTCCAAATAGATAATTATTTGAACTAAACTAATTTAGTTTAGTTTAGTTCTGATTTATATGTATTAATTGAGTATTTTTTGATATATGTCTGCACACATTTCCAAATTGCATTCTGCAGGTGTCTCTAAATGTTATGTCTACACAAATTTCCAAAGTGCATTCTGCAGGTGTCTCTAAGTGATGGCATTTGATTTAAGTGAGGCATATTTTCCCTTTTATGTGACACAGTAGTCTAACTACTGCAGCTGTGTGGCATTGGTGACATTTCTCAGGTTGCTTTCCATACTAAAGATCATTTGGCTTGCAAAGGAACTGGCTTTTTTTTAGGTTTATTAACATTATTGTATCATTATTCATGAACTGCTCAACTAACCCCAGACACATTATATCTGAGAAGTATATGCCATTTTATCACTCATATGTGATACATCATCCAGACGACAGCTTCAAAGTGGTTGCAGTTCCACCTCATTAAAACATTTCCTCACGGAAAAGAGTATAAGAGTAAATGGATTTATAAGAGTAAAAGAGTAACTTTAAGAGAGTAAAGCGTTTATGTATTAAGAGCATGTCAACATTAATCACCATTAAATCTACCTAAGTTTAAAAATTATATGGTCTGTGTGATTTTTTTCATTCTTTTTTTAAACCAATATTTAATGCCGGTCAACAGGAGAGTGAATTCTCTCTGTGCTCAGAAAATCACGTTACCTTTTATTGACATACATTGATCCAGGTCAGCTCGTGCTTATTTGAAGCTATTTGGTTTTGTGGTTTTGCACTTTTTTACTACAGTAGTGAAATTAGCCCCAAGCTTCGTTTTTTTTATTTAAAGGTTTAAGAACAGAGCCCCAGTAAGCTGCCAGAATAGCTTCAGGTCTCTTAGATTCTGCAAGTCTAACAAGTTTTTCCCCAAAGAAACCTGGTGATTTGATGGTGGTAATTTATAATGTTGTCTAACATCTTAGTCCAAAATCTTCTAAAGGTGTTAAACTGGATTGAGATCTGGCGATAGAAAATGCAAGAACATATGTTATTTTTATTCTCATCAGACCATTTATGGAAGCCTTAGAGCAGAAGCATTCCAATTGTCATCTTGTTTTCTTCCACTTATTAAGTTAACTTTTTAAATATAATTTTCTCTTCAATAAACCCAACAACAGGGCAATCCCATTTAGAGGGAAAAAACTGTAGTTATGATTTAATTTCCTGCTACCGGAAGAATACAATGCAGATAGTGCGCTACAGTTGTGGGCACATTTTAGCACTTCATCCCTATTTTCTCACATCATTGTCTTCTGTTCTGCTCCCTGTTAAATCACTGAGCACTGCTATACCTACATGGACTGATGACTTTGCAAAGGTAGCACCACTAATGAGCTGACATCAGCAATCTATCAGCATATAGCCACATAAGGGATTCGGTCCTAATACCCATAAGATAAAATACACAGCCATTTACCCTGTGACCTAGTTTGACCTAAGAACAACTCTTCAAACACCCGCAAAGCACATGACTCATTCTGCCCTGCGGAGCAGCATCTGATTAACACCAATACAGCACCTGTGACGTGTGTGAATACTGGCAATGAGTAAAGCCCGTAACTCTCATTGCCCTGGGCATGCTTTCTACTTTCTAGAGTTAGATTTATAAGCGCTCGCCAAGTCAGGTTCTGTGGTATTTAATGGCAGTTTGGCCCTATAATCATGGACTGGGTGCAGCTGAGCAGCCTGCCAAAGGCCCACGTACAACGCCCGGAGCTTGCAATCTACACATGGAGCATCACTTGGCAATATTCAATTGAAAGAAGTAAACATTTTCTCCTGCTAGTCCCCTTTAACTATCTGAAGGAGATCCAGTACTTCAGGACAGATTGTAAACTTGCAAACTGAAATCGTAACATGTTTTGAGTAGGATGCTTGTATCTCTGCAGTGTTCGGCAAGTATTTGGTTAATCTTTCACCTGCATATCAATTTGGTAGTGCCAGTTTAATCAGTCCCTTAAGAGGTATTGTGTCTATCAGTTTAACGTCAATAAATCAATACCACATTAATTAGGAGAAATTGCTGCCGTCACTGTGAACATATATCAGTAGAAATATCAGTAAAAAAACTGGTAAACTTTGCAGTGCACTGTACTTACAACCTGACAAGACAACAGTGGAATTGCAGTCTGCTTGTAAGAGCACTTCTTAGCTTCTACCTTCCAAACAACTGTACACACACAATAAGTATACCAGAAGCTACATCACCTTTGCAGCACATTTGCGACCTTTAGACAGCAAAGTAAACGGGTGCCCGTCTCATCACAAGTTTCTTTATACTTTCTTGCTGCTGCTGTCAGATGTTTTGTGAGTATGTGTCAGCCATTTTGACCGCAGAATCAGAGGTTGATGCTGGTACAAAGACATAGCTGTCTCGTTTTGGACTGCGTGGCCCGATCCGTCTCCTCATGTTTTATTCACCGTGCCGGTGCTTCACCTCTTACTTTCTTCTATTCAAATTGCAATCATCCCGGCCACGTTATCTGCAGTCCAATATAGCTGTATGCCTGGTTTCAACACATGTAATCTATTCTTGTCAGAGAAGAATACTTAAAATTTGCACAGTTAAAATGGCAAAGTGTCTGAAGGATGATTTGCTAAAGGTGGTTAAAATGTACATTAATGCAGCCATCATATTGGATTCTATAGATATTGTCTCCAATATCTGCTAAACTCAGTAGAATATTCTCTTAGGGTTCACTGAATTCTCTCCAAGGGGAAGAAAGCAAGGTATGCTAAGCTAGGAGAAGAATGCCAGGCGGTGGGTGAGGTGCAAGTCCATTAAGGTGGTATGCAGACATATTGTAAGCTGATCCTTCTGCAGAGCGTTCTAAATGTGGCCCCATGAAAAATAAAGTTTTCACTCTTGACTTCCACACTGGTCTCATCTGTCCAAAGTTCATCGTTCTAGAATTCCTGTGTTTGTTCAGATACAGCTTTGCAAACATAAGCCGTGCTGCTTTAGAAAGAAGAGGCTTTTTTTCTGGCAACTCTTCCAAACACGGCATACTTGATCAAGGTTTTTCTAATTGTATTTACAAACTTTAACATGTTAGCATGCTAAATAAGACCTGTAGAGTCTGAAATGTAGTTCTTTAACACAATGCTCTGGTGGGGAAAGTGTTCATTCTTATAGAAGTAGAATGTTGGAAAATATGCTTCATATTTTACAGGACTGCAAAGACTCCTGTGAAAACCTTCTTTTCCACGACTGTATGTCAAAACCATGAACAGATTCAGGGGAACAGTGCCTCAAGGGCCAAGACCCATGACACTCAAATGTAGATTTGGTCCTCCCTAATGTTGACTGTGCTTATAGCCTTGTCTTTTGCAATAAAATTTCAGACCAGTCGTCAAAATCCCTGACAGAATAGGTTTTTTATGACCGGATGGAGTTTGCATCCTGACAGAAAGATTTTATGGCAGCTCTGGTATCTATATGTGCTGCCCAGATATGAGTCCTAGTGCACAATGATTCTCCTTCTTGTCCCCCTGGCTTTCCACCAGCCAAACCAATACAGTCATAAACCGCAGCCTCCCAATTTACTTTCCCTTTATGAACCATTACCATGTCACCATATCAGTAAAGAAAAAGTTTTAGTGGCTTCAGTTGTTTTATTTCTTGTGTGCTCCCCGAGTATCCGGCACAAATCAAATATCTGCCTTTCTGCATGCCTGCCCACTAACGCAGCCTCCGATCTCCTCATTCTACCCCTTTCTTCGATGTATGAAGGGAAGCTTCCGTGCACTCATATTTTACGGAATACACAGTGATTTCTTAAGGAAAGCAAATGTACTGTACAATTTTATTGCATGACAGTCACAAAGAGGCCCCAAGATACAATGTAAGAAAAAGAAAGTCTCAAATATAAATTTCACTTGGCATGAAGAAGTCACACAGGGGTGTGTTTGCCTCAATATGTGTGGTCTGCTTTTTTTGGCTTACGTACTGAAGAGTTTTTTTTTTTCTTTCTTTCTTTTGGGCATTGCCTTTCAATCATGTCTCCTTTCTTTTGTGTGAGGTTTTTAAGAAATGTTTTTTTGCTGCACAGTGCGACTGTGGTGGTGGTGTTGGGGGGGGCATTATTATATAATCTTAACGGCTTAACGGCACTAAATAGAACCTTTCTGTGTGGAGATGTAGCAGAAGTTATTATTAAAGTACAGTGCAAACACCTCTCACCTCTTGTTTCTAATCTGCAATATTTAACTTGCATGGCTGTTAATTTCTACCAAAGAACATCCAGCACCTGGCTTTAATTTTATTCCCGTATAATATTTCTCTGTATTTCCAAGCTTTTGCCTTTCTTTGTTTTTTAGCCCATCTTTTCTGTTGAGCATAGCCACCTCTGCCATGGTCCAGGTCCACGCCTGCAATGACTCGTACATTGATTTAATTATAATAAACAGGTAGGGTAGCTTGCCAGTGACAAATCTTAGTCAGCTTGATTAATGATGTTTGTGTAGCAAGACTCTCAAATTAGCCAGAGATATAGAAGAGTGGTTCTCTCTCCTTCTCTGTGCATGTGTGCGTACATACGTGTCTGGTTTACTACGAGGAGTGCGTTTCAAAAATCTGTGCCCTCTGGTTGAGTATAAGGGCAGGTTCCCTCCCCAGTCACTATACAATTTGTGTGCATCACTGATCTCTGAAAAACAACTCATGAATCATCATTAGTTATTATAATTATGTGCATTCTCTACCAAAAAACATTTGTAGCTTTCCAATTTTTTTTTTGTTGTTGTTGCATAAATTCCTCACTGAGCACAGCAGCAGTGTTGATTTAATCCTTTTTAATTTGCTCTCACGTAGCAGTCTCACCTCTGATACTACTGCAGTCTTGGAACATTAATGTTTTAGGAAATGTCTAGATACGTATGCAAGCCAAAATCTATTCACTTTATTACTCATCTGCCTTTAAATGCAACACACAGATATTTTTATTTCAGTAATTCATGTATAGATTGAATACTGAGCAATAATCATTTTTTGGATAATGAATTATAAGGTTTCATACTTTAAGCAAGTCAAGCATTTATAGCAGGAACATCAACGAGTACTCAGTTACACTCCTTCATTGCAAATGGCTCCACATGTATTCATGCCCAGCAGTCTGCATACGTCTGTGCTGTTTCTGTGCACTTTTAGTAACACTCGAATTATCCTCCCAGGGCGGTTAATGGAGGAAGAATGTCAAAAAGAGGACAACGCATCCCGTCTCCCCCCCACCCCTCTCGTGTCCCACACACAAGATAAGGAGATGCTGTATGCCAGGCTAATGTAAGCCCTCAAGACATACTCACCATTTCCCCCTAATGTTCCACCTATTAGTTATTAATGGAGTAGCTACAGACACTGAAAGTGACCTAGTGAACCTTGGGACTTGCTGCTGTGCCTGCCATGTTTTCACTTTTGTAAAGTAGGAACAGTAGATATTATCCCCAATCCTGGCTTCCTAACTTTAAAAGACACTGTTGGTACTAGGTTTGCATCTGTCTTTCTTTGACATAGCACACGATGCATACTTTATTCTGTACACCATCTCTCGCTTTAAAAATTGGCCTTGCTGAGTAGAAAAGATTACAGCTATGTGGTGTAGCTATGCGGAACAGTCCTTTTTGTTTCCTCACCCCGGGAGCACTTCATCTGCGTACAGTATTATGAGGGAAGGTCAGGCTCAGGCCACAACGGACCTCTATATCTCTTTGCCATGCTCTGCCCCGCCTCTCACCCGGTGCGTCCTCTCCTAGCCTGCTTTTTCTTATCTGCTGCCCTCACACCTGTGGATGGCTAGCCACTCTCTCCAACTCTTGCCAGAGGCACCAGACAGGATGGTTGCAGATAACCTTTAAATCCAAGAAAAAAGGATGGTTGGGACAGAGGAGGAGGTAGAAAGCTCTCCACCCTCTGCCAGAGATTGTGGGTCCTGCTGACAAGAAGCTAGGCAGAGGATATGGTCAGGCTTAGCTTCATCCCTGAAACCTGGGCCATGGGCCAGCGCTGTAGCTTGACCTACCAGTTTAAGGAGGGGCAGAAAATATAGTGGTGGTTTTTAGAGTGCAGTTTCAGAGAACCTCAGTTAACATATTAAGGTTGCATTTTGAAGACAGGGCAGTGTGTGAATTTCTTCTGGACTTTGTCTGGGGTAGGGCCCCCTGTAGTTCACTATCCAGTTCATAAGAATCTGTTTCAGTTGACAGCAACCACTTAGTCTACATCTGGTCATGCAGGTGGAGGAAACAAATGAGAGCCAAAGAGCAAAAAGAAAGGAAAGAAGGATTCAAGGAATGCAAAGAGCAGATTCTGTCCCCCCTATGGGTTGAAATTTCTTAGCGCTTGCTGTAGGAGGTGCCAGCAGAACATAATATATTTTGGTAGAAGGGGGTTGCTATGATGACAGCCCCAGGGTGAAAAGTCCAATAGAAACAACAGCCCAGTGTGTTTACTTCCTCCACCTCTCAATTTGGCGTCATTACTCATCCTTCACAGCATGTGCCTGCCAGCCTCACCACCTCCAAACTTGCACAAAAAAATGCAGATGCTCTAGAAATTTCAAACAGTAATTTATCTGGCCCACCAGAAACATCTCTATACGCTGCAGCTGTTATTTAACTTGAATTGATTAGGACGTTTGAAGGGTACGGTCATATGTTACTGCAGATATGGTAGATGCAAACATATTCACAGCACGGACTGTGAATATCAAAGGAAAAGCCAACAGTGTACTACAGGTTTCAATATGCAGAAATATACACTGTGGCTGCATGCCAGAACCTTTCACCTGGTATTGATTAATGACAAATAAATCAAGTCAGTGACAACTTGCTTGCCAAGTGCTTTTTAATAATCCATTTTATTAAAGCCTCAGCATAGATTAGCTTCTCAAAAATAATTAATGCGTGTGTGTGCATATTAACCATCACTCATTTCCCTGTCTTTCCACATTTATCATATGCATGTGGGAACCCATTGGCTATTGGCTGATGACAGGCTCTGAGGGGAATGGCCAGGGCTTATGGGTTTCTGATGTAGCAAGTGGAAAGCAGAATAATGGATAACTGATAAGCGAAAATGTGGGTCAAGACTTCCTGTTACCTGTGCTGGTAATTTTTGGCACTTTGATTAAAATCGTTAATAAAAAGCAACATTATCATCAGCACAGGTTAGCAAATGTTTGGTCAGTGTCTTGCTCTTTTATTTTTCCACACAGCCTTAATTTTTCCCACATATTGAATTTATTTTTGATATATTTAACAGCCACCTACTAGCTAGTCTTGTGTTTCTCTCCTGCAGAGAGGGCCAGGTCACAGCTTTTACAGTTTTCAGTATAATTTAGCTGCCTCTAAAGCTCAGATGACATTATCCCTGGACTGTAGCTGTTAACAGTAGTCCTGCTCTGGAGATTGAGGTTATTGTAAGCAGGTTGAGAGCGGGTTCATGTTCACTGCACCAAGAGCAGAACCAAGAGTATTATTGGCAGCTGCGCTTCAAGACCTTGGAGTTGGAATCCATCCACAGAGCAACAATACTCAGTGTGGAAATGGCTAATGATATTATTTATTTTTGAAGTTTAATGGATTAGAATAGAGACAATTAACAGTTCTAAAACTGCAGCCTCATATATCAGATGTCTTCTCTCAGAAAGTTGATGGTGAGGAAAGGAAAAGATTCATTTAATATAATGTAGCTTTTTGAGGGAGACTGTCTCTCTTGGACTAAGCATAGTTTTGCATCAGAAAAAGCAAAAACTCTTCTAACTGTTAATGTTCTTGTTCAAGTTAAATTTGGAGTGTGTTGACATTATTGTAGTCACGCTGGGCGTGGTCCTTGGTAGAGCCTTGGCTGCTGTTGCAGCCAGAGACATTTAGTTAACGTTCTTGCTCAGCTAATGTAGTGAAGCTCCTGAAGATGCGTGTTTGATACTCATTTTCTTTTTTTTTGCCTGTCCCACTTGGTTCTTTAGCATCAGAATTGTTGTCTGAAGACCAACAAGGATACCCAATGGATTTACTTTGCCAAATGGATCATCACGGCCTTGCCGTATTGGTCCATTTGATCAACCTTTGTTGTTATTATTTATTTTATTTTATTTTCAGTTGTTACAGATGGGACAGACATGACTGAGGGGATAGGAAAGGGAGAAAGAAGGATGAAGGAAAAGAAAAACAGAAGGGACGAGGGACAGTGAGAAAGGGCACTTAAAAAGAGAAAAAAAATCTCCTGGATCACCTGTTGAGAGAAAAAGAAGAGAAAACAAGCAAAAAAAACAGAGCAACATACTAAACACAACACCATCACGTTAATCTAGCTAAGTGTAAACAGCAGTAAATACTAAATATTGAATGTTGTTGTGTAGCAAGCAGGGCCAACAGCGCACATTGTGCTTGGAAATAGCAGCCAATAAAGGTGTAGTTTATGTCTATGAACAGTGAACACCCGTGTGCACACCTGTGTGGATCAGCGCGCTTGTATTCAAAAGGTTTCCCCATGTAACGATCTGCTAGAGGATGTAGAGAGCCAGAGTTTCAATGAATGAGGTCTAGCAACTGATGTTCTCAGGTAGTGCTGTTTCATAGAAAACCAAACAAAACAAGTATTCTGACATTATACACAGTTGCTTATATCTCCAAGTGCCCTTATGTGGGTGAGAGCATGCAACCATGATTCATCAGTTGGAAAAAAAAAAAAAAAGGAGAGGGCCATACATTTGAGTGTAAGGGCATTTTAGTGGCTTTACTCATCATTTGAATATGTCGCAACATAGTGGAAAAACATACCGCAAAAGAAATCATATCCCAAATATATTCTGTATTATGTACCTGAACCTAGCAGTTATTCAAGCATGATGTGCGTCAGTTTATATGGTTCTTTGCTCAACTAAAGAAAGGGTACAACATGCAACCTCAGTTTTACCCACATACGATTCACCCACTTATGGGGTTTATAGGCTTTCTAGGTCAATGCTTACACTTGCTTTCCTTGCTGACTTGACTCTAACATGAAAAACATTGGATTTAAAAATGCTGCGTTCATTCTCAGGAGCTCTGTGATAGAGGAAGAGCTAAATGCATCTTTGTACCCCTGCACCTGACAAAGAGCCAGTGTGGGATTAAAATGTTGTACTTTAAATCAAAGACTCATCAAACTGAAGCCTGTGGCGGAAACAATGATATCTTCAAATATCATAGAACACGGGGAATCCCCTCAATGGCCTTAAATAGCTCATGGGTGAAAGTCCTGAGAGACAGTTGTGGTTTTTATAGAAGCAAAGACAGACTGTTGGTCTAGGTGGTGTTCTGCCTGCTGATAGGCTGCCATTTCCAAGCTAAGAGCCAAACCTTCTAAGATAAATCTTTGTTGTTTGACTAGTATTCAAATGGTTTTTGTAAGTTTAGCCTATGAAAAATTCTGCTTGTTTGACAAAATGCTGCCTTGAGGTGACTGTTGTTGTGATATGGTACTATAAAAAACATAACTTTGATTTGAATTGAATTGAATATCACTGGCCTGCTGTCAACTAACATCCTAATTTAGGCCTTGATGAAGAAACAGGAGTATAGGTATCAGCCTGGGACACAGGCTGTGATAATTATTTAAAGACAAATTTCATCATCAGAATTGGGTTGATATTAAACAGGTTTGCCTAGAAGAGCTAATTATAAAAATATAACTGATATGGCCAGATTATTTCGCTCATATCCAGCCTTGTTTGTCCTTTACTGTTTTATACCTCAGAGCTCTTTTTTTTTTTTTTTTTTTTTACACAACTACTCAATTTCCTGACAATGCCAACACAACGAGGAAGAAAAGTTTGGGCCAAAACAATCTGAATCCTCATAGGATTAATTTTCAGCAAACCATGTCTCTAGCTTGGCAAATGGTCACATAATCCTCTGAGTTTCTAATAAACAACAAACAAAATTGACTTTGCTGTCTTGGCACCAAAAGAACATATTGGATCATGCTTTGCATTTACTGGCTACGTTTGAAAGAGGACAGGGAGAGAAAGGAAAGCGGTCAACGACAACCACAAATAAAACTATAAACAGACGGTAGTTGTCAACCCATAGTGGCCACTGTTAATGGACACTCTTGTGCACCATTGAGGCTGTTGGTTAATATTAATGAAAAGCACATGCTATATAAAAAGGCCATATTTATTCTCATATTTGCTCACTGAACCAGGGAACTGCAGACGAGCTTCCATCAATATCACTTTGCCCCACCCGCAGGGCTCGGCTCTTTTCTTATTGGATGTTAACGATGTCGACACCTGCGCCTGTGGCGGCAGACCCCCACTTTGGATGGCGTCCATCGCTCATGATGGTGCTGGCCCACAGGCCGGGACGCAACTGGCAGTCCAAACCAGCCGGCATCTGTTGGGGGTCAGCTGGGCCATGGCTCTGAAGAGCCTGGCTGCCTGCAGCGATTTATTACTGGCCACAAGTCGTTTCTTTCCCTCCACACCTCCTCCCCCGACCAAGAACTCTATTCTACAGGCTGAGTGCAGGCTTAATCAGAGCTGACATGCTGAATGTCCTTGGGTGGGCTGACGTAGCTATTGCAGGTGTGTGTGTCTTCTTGTTGTGGCAGTCTGGAGGCAGTGGGTGACGCGTTGTGTATTATAAGCAGCATGGTGATGGGATACAGAAACACATTTATGCAATCTTCACCAAGTTTCTTGACTGAGACAGAAATACAGCAAGTTGAGCAATGACAAGAGGATGATAAAGTAATGCAAATGAGGTTGCTTTCTCCATCTGTGTTTATATGTGCGGCCCATGTTTGCTCCCATACATATAAATGTGTTTACATCTGCAAGCTAAATTAGCATAAATGTCTGAACTTCATTGATAGCTGTGGCACTGGCTTCGTTGGAGTATTTTGTGCTTGTGTGTGTCATTGTTACGCTTGCTGTCTTTCTCTGCTTGCTGTGAGAGAATTGTAGCAAAGAGAATACTTCTGGGACATCTTCTAACATCTGCCTGTATTTCCCCGACCTTCCCTTCAGTGCTCTAGGACTTTCTGACTTTCTCTCTTCCTCTGTCTCTCTTTCACTCCATTTTTTCTCCTATAATGGATACAATGTTGTTCCATCAGTTAATTATTTTAAAAAATTCATTTTCCATCCAATTTATCTATATTTTCCATCCAGTTTAACTCTGAGATCATTTGTTTTGTCAAACAAGAAGAAACATCGAAATGTAGTCAGAAAGCTTTTATTCTCTCATTTCTGCATGAAGCATCATTTGAGCTTGAGATTTTTTTTTATTCTATTGGGGTTTTTTTGGTCTTCAGCATCTCTTCCAAAACTTTTTTCCAAAAAATTGATCACTGTTATGAGCCATGCATAGTTTATATGCACTAAGAAACAGACACATCTGGCATTAAGTCAAGTCATGTGCAGTATCATCAGGCTCTAATAAGGTTCTACCCCGGTCACGTCTGTGTTGGTAATATTTATGGACAAAAAAATATAAATCAAGCCAAGGCCTGGGTAGTGTCCAGTTGGATGACACAAAAGGTGCCATTTCCATGTTACTTGCTGATGATGTTGTCCTGGCTTTGTTAGATCATTACCTCCATTTTGCCCACGGGTGGTTTACAAGATCATGGTTTCTTTATTCAAAAAGGTGGAAGACTCTCAGAGGGAAGAATCTTCCCCAGAGAGAGAGAGTATCATCTCTTCTGAATTATCTAGTTGTAGGGTATTGCTATCTGGGACGTGTTCCTTGGTTCTTCTGTTCAATCAAACTGTCCACTGTTTCTACTGAAGTCCTTGGGGATTATTACTCGTGTTGGGCAGGAGATGATTCGAGTTTGCACAGAGATGTATGTTTAACACTGTGAATCAAAAGGTATTTTGTCTCTCTATTAGAAGAATTGTAACAACCAGAATGCGTTCATTTTCACACAATGGCCAGAAAACAAGTTTTTGAACAACTAATGTTCCACCATGTTTCCATGACAGTAACTTGAAAGAGTTGAGTGGGAGAAGAAAATGTGTAAGAATGCATATATTTTTTTACAAGATACAGTCTGTTGAATTTTGTCCTCATTTTCTGAATTTTAGGTTTAAGTTGAATTTTGTCAGTCTGTGGAATTGCTAATTCTTTTCTTTGACTTTGTTTCTTCAGATTGTTTTTATACATCGATTTCCATATTTATTTATTCGTTCATTTATAAATATATATTGATTTCCGACTGAAATGTCCACAATGTTGCAAAGTGAGAGTAAATCCAGTGCAGTTTTGGGTAAATGTGTCCTTGCTGTTGCTTTGAATTGCCAAATCTCATATGCAGCTGTTTCTAAATGACACAGTATTAGCTGCTCTAACGTGGCTCCCTCACTTTTGTAGAAAGACCAGCTTTGATTTAAAGGTAACTCCTTGGGAGCATTATTCACTAGCTCTGCTTCTAGGGAGGGATCGAAGGAGGACAGGAAAGAAGTAACCGAGCAGTAGTGACAGGGGGTTGTGCTTTGAGATTTTTGCCACATCATTCCACTGGTTGTTATTTCCATGTTCCCACTGTAATAAGGCAGCAAAAACCTCTGCTGCCATTCCAGACTATAATTAACATGTATGAGCATGCGAGTGCTGGATGTGATGGGTGTCAAACTGAGAGACGCTAATTGGCTCTCTGGCGTAATAGAAAAGCATCCTGCAAGCAAATGGAGAAACACACCGAGTGTCACTAACAATAATGCACATTTGCAAGCCTATGGGTGACCCCCCCTAGAACTGAAACTGTGTTTCAGTTTGTGCTGGAGAGTTATAGATGAATGCTCATAGTTACACTGTATGTGTGTACTGTATGCAGTTTTATCTATACCCCAGCTGATTTATTTTGGGGGGTATAAACACTGCTTGTTTTAGTGTTTATACATTCATATGCAACAATTTAGGGAGACTCCTTCATCTGAGTTCACTCATTTGTATGGCATCAGGCAACCTTTCAATAATTAGAGTGTATTAATACTACAGATAAAGAACTTAAGCTGATGGGTGTGCGTGCAAGTAAAGCAACGTGGGTTTACACATGACTTGAACTACACCCATGAGATAAATGGGTATTACCAGGACTAAGATCTTAAGATGCCTGCAGTAACAAATCAAGGCAATTCTTATTTAGCTTATTTTGGGAGCTTACTGAATCGGGGGAAAAGCAGAAACGGCTTCAACTGTGATGAAAAGCTTTGGTGTGACATGAAACCAGCTGCCTCAGGTTAATATGACATTCCTTTAAGTCCATGAAGATACTGTGGATGTTTGAACTTAATTCTCTGTCATATAGTCGGCTGATTTAAAAAAATAAAACCTATTTGAGACTTTTTTTTTGCTAAAATATTTTCAAATGGTGTTTCCAGTTTGAGTTGCAGAGCAGGGCATTTTCATGAAAAGTTAGGCGAGTAAACATGCCTGACTCTCTCAATTTGCCTTCCACTTTTTTGTTTTCATTTTGTTCATTTTTATTCTAAGCATTGTCGGGTTCTCATATTTTTTGCTCATACTCGAGAATTTTATGGGCAGTGCGGTTATGTGGTAAATAGATTATGCTTGCAATTTATGCGAGTGGATGCTCGTGCACATCCATGTTTGAAGCAAAACCCGAGCTGCAGTGAATACAGTGTCTGTGTACAGCGAGCGTGTGCTTTTACATCCATAAAAGAGACAGATGGCAGGGTAAAGTGAGTTGAGGGAATGAAAAGTGGTCTATCAAATGTTCCAGTCATCCATTTCCAATGCTCCATGCTTTGATGCTTCATCCGAAAAAAGACAGGTAGTTTCCACAAAAATCCAACATTTACTTTTATGGAAACCATTACAAGAAGATGCATTTGTGTGACTTAGCAAGACAATAACTTGCCTTCAAAGCTGTGCTGCTTTGTGATATATTGTTTTATTTCCTATTGTGCTTCTCGGCTGCCCAACAACCCTGCACTTATCTGATCTCTACTCTCCTGCACATTTATCTCACATCTTTCTCTCTTCTTGTTCCCTGCTGAAGCCGGGTGACCTCTTCCCCACTTCTGTGTCTCTGTGGAGTTTTAAACAGATAGCTAAGGAAAAGTTTAACGTGCCTTTGAGGGATAATTATCAAACAGTAAAACTCCCACACAGATCTTGCTGGGTAATTACATTTCCCCCATCTCTCCTCTTTTTTTTTTCCTTCAAATGAAACCATCAGTTTTTAAAACCTTGACAATCGACAATTCCCTGGTGTTGTAGCCGTTCAGGCTTCTGAATGAAAACTCTGAAGAGTAAGCGTTGCCCATTATTCTGTCGCTTCGTGATTTTCCTCAGCGAGCACATTTTGTTTTTCTGTCTCGTTGTCTCTCACACTTCTTTCTTTCTTGTTCTCACATTCACACAAACAGCGGCCCAGGCCATTTGCATTCTGGGCAATTACATTCAATTTGTAAACCGGCGCTGAACTTTAGTAGAATTAGATTTTGCTAACAGGCGTAATGACATTTAATGGAGCATGATTTATTCATTTCTCTTTCATCAGGTCAAGATATGCCACAACTGGGAATTGAATAATAGCAGATGTTTTTGTTTACGGTATCCTCCCTGCTGTCAAACGTTCGTTCTGCTGTCCGTGGACCAGAAGACTTGTAGCCGCGACTTCACCCCGGCTCTGCCCTTTTAACCTCCTGTTGTTTATTGATGTTACAATACTGCGTGCGATGATTAATTCTCTGCTCAATGAATTTCATTGGTAGGCATCTAATATGGCACTGAAGGCTTGAGGGAAACACTCGATATTTGCTGTGGCTCATGTCAGAACATTAAAATGGTATTCTGCAGACAATGACTGCCTTTTGTTCATTGCCGTGTGTTTTATAAGCGACTCTCAGGCCTCACTGTTTTTTATTTTTTAAATCAGTTTGGCCCGTTGAGCTTCGTCTTTGGAGAAAGAATACTTTTGACTTAATAAAAATTGTGGGGCTGATTCTTTGTGTGTCATGATTCACACTTGTGATCCATCACTGTCTCTGAAGATGTTTTCTCTTTCACATGCTGTCACATTTTCTTTGTCCTTGTGGAACTGTTGTATTACTCTTGAACAGGCAACTGATAAACTCAGGTACTCAAATTAATCTCTGCCGCTTCCTCCTAAGCACATTTTACCTCAGGGGGAGACAAGCTAACAGGCAAACAATAACAAAGTAAGGAAAAAAGGGAACCTAAAATAAAACAAAAATAACAGCAGACTGACAATAGAGCAGGCTGACAGAATGAAATGAAACAACGCAACAATCAGGATGGGGACTCTGTGCTTGGACAACAACAAGTGCCAGCCAGCTTGTCTGCATTCAGATTATAGTCTAGCATCTGTCTTGGAGATTTGCCAGTGCAAATCAAGTCTATTAAAGACTGGTAGACCTACTTACGTTCTTCCCATGTTATGTGAGTTTTTACTGACTTGCACAATGCATGCTCCCTCTTTTATGTTGTATGAAAGCATCTCACCTTCCTCAGTGAAAAAGTTGACCCCCTTTAGATATTTTTCTTTCCCAGCACTCGTCTTCATTTCCTAAGGCATTCTTATTTAGGGAGACGATAGTGTTTTGGGATGCATCAGGCAGGCTGTCTTCCCTCATCTCTGCATCTCTCTTTTTTGACTAAAATGAGCAAAGTTCTTCACCACATATCATCTCTGCGCCTGTCATTGTCATCTCGATGATGAAGAGGCATCAGGTCGTGTCTAGAGTTTGCTCACTGTATCATGTTTTCTGGCTGTTTGTGTAACTGCTTATCAGATTTGAGAGAAGTATCTGGCCGACATCTCAGCAGCAGTGGAAAACGAAAATTGATAGCCATCTTACAGAAACAGGAACCGGAGCCTCGAACTGTGGAAAAATGGTCCACTCATTTTAAGAAGGCATGGGCTTTTTATATCATCTCTTCTTGCCTGTTATTTTTACTGATTGAAATTTCATACTTTGCTTTTTCTTTTTATTCATGAAGCTTCTCACTGATACCTTTTTGAGATTCATATTTTCTATCAACTGCTTCTCATTGCATACACGCTCGTAGACTCTTGACTCTTCTCATCCACACATACACTTACATGCGCGTCCTTAATGCACATACATTAATTCACTTCAGACTTTATCCCTGTGGCCTCTCATGCAGCAGTGCAGAACATTCATCTACATTGATCAAGGCAGGCTATCTGCCCCAGTGTTCGTCCTTCCCTTCTCATGCTGCTTAATGAACTCGCTGGGGCTTAATGCAGCTGAACAGACCCCTATGCTCATACCAATGAGCCACTGCAGGCCCATCCGCCATCAACTTTTGATGTAGTTACCCTCAGATATGCACAGGTAGAGTCTTTCAGGCTTAGGATTCCGAGTCTTAAGGCGGCATGATTGGCAGACGAATTTAAAGCCGCTCGTTAAGTCCACATCAACGCGATGGGGACAGTTTAGCTTCGCCCCATTCTGCTGGATTCAGGAGACCTACGTGGAAAGAATTTGTGATTGGTGACTAAACCCATTTATCATGAACTTTCTCTGTCTGATTGAATTGTCTGGATTGTGTCATTAGAGATTTTGTATTGTAGGTATTGAGAACACCTGTCTCTTTCATTTGTGTTCCAGTCACAGACAACTGGCATAATAGCACATGTGTTACATTGCACTGTATGCTGTACATCATGTGCCGGGAGCTGAAATAACTTATTGATTCAGTCTCTCGCAGAAAATAATTGGGACCAATGTTATTAAATGGCTAATCATTTCAGTCATTTATCAGGCAATTTGCAAAATTTGCAATTTGATATTTGATACTTTTTGATATTTTTTCATTGCACATTATGCAGACAGTAACAACTGTACATATAACTCCACAATTTACAATATATGGACAAAGGTATCGAGCCTCGCCTCTTAATCTTTGAATTCAAGTGTCTTCGGTCACATTGCCAGAGTATAAAATCAAGCACCTAGATATGCTGTCTGCCTTTCAGAACCTTTGTGAAAGAATAGGCCTGTTGGAACAGCTCACCGAGTTTGAGTGTGCTACTGTGATACAATGCCATCACTGCAACAAGTCGACTTCAAGAGCAACTTGAAGTCATGGCCTTGGGTTTTCCTTTCACTTCATGACAATACATTGGATCAATTAATCAAATTAGACATTGCCAGCTACATCTCTATATCATAAGAATTTGTCAGCTAGTAGAAATTTTGTCATGCTGCTTTATATCTCTGACTTTGTCTGGTCATCACAGAAAATACTGAAAAGAAGCTGCTCCTGTTGTGATATTGGAAAAATGCTTTACTTCTACCTTACTTTACTGTTATCTGTAAGAAGAATTTTTGTTTACTCTGTTTACTTTAAAGGAACAATAAATGTCTGATGCAGTTCTTTTATGAGTTTCAGTTTCATGAGTTTCATGAGTTTTGAGTTTGAGTTAGCTCATGTAGACATTACCAAAACAAATCTTACAAAATACTAGATATATTTGGATTTCTTTAAACTAGGATGTAGTCAGAAACCATCTACAAAAATGTATCCAGCAAGCCCAATTTTTAGACCTCAAGGTATTTATGTCCATGTGTTCAAAGGTAAAAAAAAAAAAAAATGTAAATACACATTGCAGCATAGTTACATTCTGTCAGTTTTGATTCTGAATCTGTCTTGTATGTGTTGGTGGAGTTACGGTGCAGATTAGCACTGTCATCTCACAGTAAGATGGTTCTGCGTTCAATCCTGCTGGGGCCTTTCTTCTTCTTGGGTCTGGCGGGTTATCTGCATTTGCTTGCATCGCCTCCCACATTTCATTTCCAATTGTATGAATGAATAGTCTCTCAAAAAACAACCTAATGTACCACTAAAAGTACATTTAGGTACTTTATTCATGTCACAATAAAATGCTATTTTCTTGTTGTGGGATGAAAAAATAGATGTTTTATACAAACCACGAACTTCTTGACCTCAAGTGGCAGTGACCTTCATCTGCAGCAGCTGGAGAACTCAGGTAAAGCCAAGAGGGAACAATGTGCTTAATTCAGCGAGGGGAGAGAAGGGGACGAATGACAAAACATTTCATCACTTAACCAGTGACATAATTATAACACAACTGTATAGCTCCCAGGGCGATAGCTCCGTCCATTCACTCTAGTTATGCTGTTGTCAGACCTCTTTATGTGTGGCATTAACTAAGTATTTGTTATCTCTGACATATTGCAATTAGCTGGGTCCACCACCATGATATTGATGACACACAGATAGGAAAGGCAGTGCTTTTTCATCTACTTGCACACATAAATAAATTGTACATGGGCATACAAGCATCAAGATACACTCCTGTCATTCTGTGGGCTGTAACTTTGCAGGATGATGAGTCTTTATTTCTCCCACCATCTGCTATTCCATTTATATCCCCTCAAGACCTCCCTATCTATCCATCTCGGACCTTCTTGCTCTATCCTCTACGTCTTCCATTCTATCACTTTCTTTTCTCCGACAGACAGTAAGTTCAGCACCCTAGTGTTGGTGAAATTTTTGTCTGTGTGGTTGTGTGGGCAAATGAAAGTTGGGCCACTGGAGGTTAAAAGAGCAGAAGATCCACCCGGTTCCCTTTCCATTATTGCCTCATTACAAAACTCTTGGGTTCTCTCTGAGCGCACGAATGAACTGCAGTGAGTATTCCATTTGAAAATGGGACTAATGCTCTCACTCAGACTACAAATTACTCTGCAGATTCTCATCACTGCTGCCTGTGAGTTTTGAATCAGTGAACTCTGGCCTGTTGGACTAGTTCACATTCCAGTCTCAATTTGAGATGTTTTGACATTTGCAGGGGGGAAAAATAGTGTGCAAGTGCTGTTAGGGTACATCTGTGTACAACTGCATTTTTCCCTTTTTGTGCATGTTTGCATTTTAAATCTCGCCATTAAAAAAAGCTGCTCTCATTCAGTCATTCACTCACTCAATAAATCACTCAGTCATAGCATTAATATGCTTAATGATTTATTAGGGTAGGGGGCGGCATAGTTGTCAGTACAGCAGGTTTAACTGGTTGCAGTTGTAAGCTACGTGTTTAATGCACTCTATTAGCTCAGTGTGTATTTATTTCCAAACTGTATCTATTCTTTTCTGTGGTAAAGACCCCATTTTCCCTACAGGCATCATTAGAGTTTAATCTAATCTCATCAAATACAGCGATTTAGAACCAAGGTATTTAGTACTAAAGCATTTTGGGCTCATCACATGTTGTTCAATTGTAATAGGTCTTGTGGAATAAACAGTGAATGAATTGCAAGCTAAAGAAGGAAAGAAAAAGCTCTGCCATTTTACGATGTGCTAAATAAACATGGGGTGCAAACAGTTTAGTTTTTTTCCCTTAACCTTGAGACTTTCCCTTTTCCATCTCATATGCTCTTGCTCACAAATACTGATTTTACCACCCAGACTGCATTCTTTGTTCCTTTACACGCTCCACTGGAAGCATCAGGACTACAATGCAGGAGATGGAGTGGGGAAAAAGACAAGGAATAACACTGAAGACAGCAAGTTAAAGTGCACGGCTGCAGGAGAGCGCAAGAGAAAGATAACTGTGAGATAAAGACAGCTGAAAAGGCTGCTTGTGAGAGACAAAAAGAGAACGTCATGGAAAAGTATATAGCTAGCAGAGTGGCATAAAGATAAGGAAAGAAACGGGCAGCGAGGAGGGTGGAGGAGTGTTGGTATGTACTGGGGACAGAAGGGGAAAAAAATGAGGAAATGCGTTCATGGAAAGGTATGGGAGAGAGGGAAGAACAGTGGAATTCTGGCTGGGTCAGAGGCATTTAACACAGTAGGTGCTGTGGTGGCTATGGGGAGTGAACAGGTGATTTATAGGTAGGTGGCCCAGTGCTCACAGTGAGAAAGCTTTATTCATTCCTCCCCTAATCTAGCTCATACCCCAGCCAGACATGCTTAAGGTAATGGGCACAGCTTGCTGTCTTCAAAGCCATCAGCATCAACTAAGCTTGGCAAGACTACGGCATAACAAGGGAAAGGGGGAAGACATGTGACAAATCTGAAAAAAATAAATCACATTTGCAATCGCAGTCAAATATTTTATAAAACATTTTTTCAAAGTCTATAGTGGACAAATTGTGGCATTACATCTTCTGATACCGGCCAGTAAAGGTATTCAGATAAGTATGCGCCATGTAAAATGTGCTTTGTGCATTAGAACAGTAACAGCTGGAAAGGAGACCATAGAGGTGATCAAGGAGAATGGCTCTGCAGAGAGAGAACCAATTTGAAGAAAGGGGCGTTTAGATGGCAGAATAAGAGGGTTGTCAGAAGTGGTGGCAAAATTGAAGGCAAGCAGATAATCAGAGCTGGAGGACTCGTGTGGCGGGAGGGAGGGGGGTTAAGTGTAGATGAATTCAGTGCGTGTGCGTGCGTGTTTTGGGGGGGTGAGGATTGCATGCAGAGTGTTGAAAGGATGTCACTGCAGCTGAGATCTCATAAGTAATGACTTTCTAAATTTTTCATTCCAGACTTCTTTTGCATTCATTTAATATGTGTCTGTTCACCTGACTGAAGAGGCTGGCAGGAGAAGTTCCACTGTTTTTCCACTTTGTTCCCTTTTGTTTCCTTTTTCCTTCCTTGCTCTCATTTGTCCTCTTTTTTTGTTTGATTTGCTTCCTGCCAGAAGGAGAGACAATATTCTGGATAAGCCCAGCACTGATAAATGGATGCCAGCAGCTGCCCTGCAGCGCAGAGTCTTGCTCAGAGTGGCAGATCATTTTGTGCCACACAGAGAGAGAAAGACAGAAAGAGAGGGAGAGAGAGATGTTGGCTGCCTGTCTGTCCTTGCTTGTGGCATCTGTGATTGCAACAGCGAGCCATTTGCATCGATCCACTTCTGAGAAAGTCTGCCATTTAGGTTGTTACCTTGTCCAAACACAGCTACTGAGATCAGCCACACACGTTTTTTTTCTGAATGCAAACACACATGCTATATATGTGTATAGACTGCATACAACACAGTACACTACCCATCTTTTTGGTGCCTGTAATGACAAAAACGTTCCTCAAAACAATTCATTATGTTGATATTCCTACACACCCAGCAATTCTTTGTTTTGAACAGGCTCCGGGAGACATTAAGACTTGCAGTCTGGTATTTCGATTACTTTGATTTCAGAAGGCCAGAACAATACCACTGTCTAATTATTATTTATGGCACAGGAGTACTCATTGTATAGATTCTCAAGTGAATAATAAGTCGTTTCATAACAATGGCGCTAACATTAAATTTGTGTTTCCTTTGTCTTTTTAATTGCAAGTTAACATAGTTAGTGATTACACTTACAGACTAAGGCTGTGTAGTCACATAAAATCATTGGGCTATAAGTCACATTGTTTGTCTTAATCATCTCAAAATGTGTGTGTGTGTGTGTGTGTGTGTGTGTGTGTGTGTGTGTGTGTGTGTGTGTGTGTGTGTGTGTGTGTGTGTGTGTGTGTGTGTGCATGTGAGATTAATATTTTAGAAACTTTGATTTACACTTTTGATAAAGCATGCTCGGAGTCATGTTTCGGAGTTTGAGACATAATTCTGTTTTGTTTATATCTGGTAAATTGCCTTGCAACCTAAGTGTGCTTTCGGTAAAAGATCGAGTTTATACTTCATTTAATCCAAATGTATTCTTCGAATTTTGGTGAATGATGGTGAACACTATAATAATATTTCATAATAATGTAATCTGTGCTGGAGCAAATCCAAATGATAAAAACATAATTTATTATTCCTCAAAAGAAAGAAACATCTTACTCAGATAGTCTGCATGACTCTCTCTGTGTTGAACATCATAAGGATGTGAAAAGATTTTCATTGTCTCTGTTGCCAAAAACCTGGCAGAATTTTGAAGGGCTTCCTGCCTCTGTGTCATGCATTATTAAGAGCACATCTCATTGACTATTATCCCTTAGGGTCCACTTATAAAGCTCTGTCTTTAAGTAATATCAAGGAAGCAATTAGGAATTTGTTTTAAAAAGGTTAAAGTTGGGGTTATGGATGTATCTTGCATACCAATTTGTACAACATGACTGTATTACACTCTTGACCTAAAAATGAACTCAAACACCAATGAGAATACAGAAAGGCACCCCAACTTTTATCGCGATTGTAACAGAGCTCAGACAACTGAGTTACAGTTAAATTTGTCAATAAAACCCTCCCTGTTGTATTTCTTAAGCTTGATCTGTCAACTGTTGTAGTGGAAAAAACAAGATGAGGCAGTGAAATAAATGGGCAATAAATAAATAAATAAAATGAAGTAACATCTCGCCTCATATGGGAAAGACATTTTCTCCTATGCACCCTATGGTTACTGTGAACATTTTGAGGTCCTTTGCAGGGCCTCAGTGCTGCACCAAGTGCCTTCTGATTTTCCAGTCAGTGCACTACACCCAACTTCACCATCTTCACATGGATTTGGCTTGCTAGAATGAGTTTAATAGGTTTCTGGGAGAGATAGAGACAGAAACAGCGATGAAAGCCAAGGCAGATTTAAAAAATGTAATGAAGGGTTGAACCTAGAAATAGGTTAAAGCTATGTCACACTATTTTAGTTCAACACAGTGTTCTTAAGCCATCCCGCATGCATTATGGTCTTCAAGCTATTTTCAGCTGTTCCCTTATTCACAAGAAGTCGCCACAGGGGGTCACTCCACATATTTGAAATGGCAGATTTTTACACCAGGTGTCCTTCCTGACACACAACCTCACAACCCCAGAGGGATTTGACTCTTCTCTCGGGACCAAATCAAGGATCCCTCAGTTGTTAAAAAATTAAGGTGTAATAATGCAACAGCTGAAATATTCCAATATTGGCATTGCTTTGATAAACTCCTCCTTGTCATGACATGTTTACACTTATTAGTTAGTATTTAACATTTTGGACAACAAGTTGTCCGCTGTGTTAAAGTCTAACACTTTGTTGACCCATTCACTGACCCCAGCCTCCTCAGCCCCCACTGACTTGCACTCCATAACAATATTAACTCACTTCCTTCTTTCTTCCACTCTTAATGAATACTAGTGTGCTTTGTCATTTAAGCATAAATTATTTTGGAGCAGCAATGTTTTATACAGCTCCGTTCTGCTTGTTTTCTATTTTTTTGAGCTTGTTAATTTTTTTTAATTAACGATTTTTTCAGTTATTGCTGGTGACTTATTTGAAGTTTGGCATTTGTGGATATGACAATTAGGTGTCTTCTGGTCTGTATTTTTCTCCTTGCCGAGCCACTGCATGCTCTCAGTATTTACAGATGGAATCGGTTGATTCACCATCATGGTGGTCAGCACAAAACCAGTGGACATGCTCTTAGAAATCAGGCGAAGGACATGTAGAGAAAGAATAAATGCCTGCAGTTTATTTTGTTCAGACATAATATTGACTCTAAATTTGTTTATGGATTTAACCATTAGAGTATCTGCTTTCCTTAGCCCTAAACTGTTGCAGAATGACAAAACCCATAGCACCAAAGCACCTAAAGCATTGTTCATTAAGTCAATTACTTCAGAGTGAGAAAGAGTAGAATGAGTGTGAGGCATCACACTGTATGCACAGTGCTTGGAATGGGAGCTGAAGTGTTTTGTCAATCTGTTGTTTTGATGCTGACAGTTTTAAATCCCGGGTATAAAGTCATGAGCACCTGAAGTGTCATATTTACAGATTTTTTTTTTCTCAATCCTGTTTTGAAAAATCTAAACTTTCAATCAGAGTTATCTACCATTTTAGACATTTAGGCCATACTCAGGGGTGCCACCAGGGGGGGACCAGGGAGGGCACTGGCCACCCCCCAAAATTTGCTGTTCCACCCCAACATTTTTAGTGGCTCCCATATGGCCACCCCTATGAAAAACATTCTGGAGGCACCCCTGGTCATATTATATCCAGAGTACTAATTTGAAAATAATTTACCTGGTAGGGAAAGTCAGACATAATCTGTTGGTGACGTCACGAATTCAGTCATCAGTTACTGGGATTTAGGTGTAAGGGGATGAGAGGTAGGGCTGCCACAATTAGTTGACGATCAAAATCGTCGACGACTAATTTAATAGTCGATGCATCGTTTGAAGCTTTGTAATATCCTGAAAGACTCAGGAATGAGTAGTAGGATTTAAGAGTGTAATAGCGGACTGAAACAGAAGATGGCAGCAATGCATCTACAAGGATGCCAGCTGCTGTTAAACGCCAAAGAAGAAGAAGAAGCAGTCTCCAGTATCGTAGCTGTGTCCAAATTCAGGGGCCGCATCCTCCGCATTTGTAGGCCGATTACGTTACAGCGACACGACGAAAGCTGTCCAAATTCAAAGACTCTTCCAAATGCAGCCAACAAATGCGTCTTCCTTTTCCCCAGATTTGAACGATGGGTCGGGTGTATGCCTCGTGGCCCAGCATATCTGAGAATTCATAGCGCGGCTCAGCCATTTCCAGTTTCCAACAATGGCGGCAGCTACTTAGTTTTAATATTACTCTTTCTGGGTCAGAAAATAAACTTTTAACATATTTTCAGGTGAGAATGTAGTTATGTAAACTTCAAATATCTGCTTGATTTATCAAGTCAAGTCTCACTAGAGCCGACAAGAACACCAAACTCCCGGCACATCATTTTTAGACCCCCGCGGTCTTTCGGTACTCAGGTTAAACATGATATATAAGTCACTTAGATAACTTAAAAATGTTATTGTTTGGCTTTTTTCAGTGTTTTATTTGTTCCTGAGTAAATCGGTTTGGCTGAGATTAAAGTTATAGTTTTTTACACAGCTGAATAAATGTCAAACAGACAACTGATGTGTGTGAGATGGTAGAGAATTTACACCAGTGTCCTGTTATATTGGGGTGGCTGTGGCTCGGGTGGCTGTGGCTCAGGTGGTAGAGCAGATCAGCTACTGATCGGAAGGTTGGTGGTTCGATCCTTGGCTTCCCCAGTCTGCATGCCAAATATCCTTGGGCAAGATACTAACCCCAAGTTGCCCTCCGATGCATCCATCGGAGTGTGAATGTAGTTTACTTTGCACTTGAGTTTAGAAGTGCTTGTATGAGTGGGTGTGAATGAGGCATGTTGTATACAGCGCTTTGAGTACTCCGGGAGAGTAGAAAAGCGCTATATAAGAATCAGTCCATTTACCATATTTTAGATAGCAAGGAGCAGACGGCTGAGTTTAATAAACTCCACAAAGGCAATCTGCAAACTTCATTTAAAGTTTAATAAACTATCATCTTGTCTTTATTTTCAGTTAGCACATACCTTAAACACTTCAAGTTGTAAGCTAATGATAGTTAAATAAGAGCAGATGCATGCTGGTGCAATAAGCTGCACATTTTACGTCCAGTGGATGAATGACCTGATTAGTTGACTAATTGCAAAAATAATCGGTGACTAGTCAACTCAAAATAATTGTTTGTGGCAGCCCTAATGAGAGGATATCAATCTAAGTTGTTAAGTGGTTATGAAGTCTCCCATCTCTGTTCAGGAATGGTTCCTTCCATTTTGACACTGATGGTTTCCTTGATACCTTCTTCTTATTGCTTCTGATGGTGTGTACTACCTCGCTCTACTTTATGAAAGAGAATTTTATTTTTTTATTTTTTTATTTAATTTCATTTCATTTGTATGTAGCTCTTTATGTCTTAGTCAGCATTGAGTATTAAACAGCTCTGCATTAAAAATGCAACGCATGGTCTTGTTATTGTGAATCTATTGTGCATCAAACATGATCAAGGAAGTAGAGTCAAATCCTTTTTCTTTTTTTCTTTTTCTGTTTTTTTGACAGTATTATTTTAGATCTTTTGTAAATGAGGCCCCATTCACATGGATGGGGTTATGCTATTTCAAGCTGCAGTCTTGTATGAGTGTAGCCATTGTGTGTCATTAGGTTTGAAAATGATGCAGCTGCATTAGTCGAATATAAAGTGGCAGTTTCTGTCCAGACACTGTGGAGACATAATGAGACCACATTTTGTCTGTTGTTCTCAAGTCTTACTTTAAATCAAATTATGTATAGCCCCTGAAGGTTAAAAGTTTTAGCTTTTTATTTTTGGACTTTTTTGGACTTTTGGATTACGGGAGTTACTGTGCATGACTGTAAATCTCCTCTATTGGGTAAGCTCTGCAGACTGTGGAGGCCATATGGGTATGCTGAACTCACTGTCATGTTCGAGAACACATTTTCCTGCTGGAAAGAGCCATCAGAGGATGAATACACTGTCATTATGATAGGATGGACAGGGTCAGCAACAGTACTCAGGTATATTGTGGCAATTAAATGATGCTTAATCAATAATAAGGGGACCAGTTTGTCACGAAAATATTCCCCACACTATTACGCCACCAGCAGCCTGAATCATTGATACAAGACAGGACGGATCTATGCTTTCATGCTGTTTATTCTGATCCTACCATTTGAATGTCACAGCAGAGCTTGAGACCAGGCAAGATTTTTCCAATCTTCTGTTGTCAGATTTTAGTGAGTCTGTGCACATTAAGGATTCACTTTCCTGTTCTTAGCTGGTATGGTCTTCTGCTGCTATACTGTAGGTCAGGGGTGTCTAACTCGAGTCCTCGACAGCTACTGTCATGCAGATGCAGGTCTTAAACGCATCCTTGTTCTGACACACCTGAATCGAATGAATGGCTTGTTACCAGGCATTTGCCAAACTTGATGGCATGCTGAAGAGGTAATCCAACCATTTGATTCAGCTGTGTAGGAGTGGGGATGCATCTAAAAGCTGCAGGACAGTAGCTCTCGAGGACTGGGGTTGGACACCTCTGCTGTACGTCATCTGATGTCCTGAGCATACAATTGCACTCTATTGGCTATAGCAAGTGGATATTTGAGTTTCTGTTACCATTCTATGAGCTTGAAGCAGTCTGGCCATTCTCTTTCAACCTCAGGGATCAAAAAGGCATTTTCACCCAGAGAACTGCTGCTCACTGGATATTTTCTCTTTTTCCATTGAGACCACCAACTGTACTCATCCATTAAAATTTGTCATATATACAAATATATTTTATCGTCAGCCAATGCGAAGTTTTGCTGGTTTCAGTTTTATTTATTGTTCACATCAAGTTCAGGAATGAACTCCACTACTTCAACTGACTTTGAAATTGTCAGTTTTACAATACCCAAACAAATTTCTTTATCTTGCCAACTTTTCCCTAAGAAGCTATGTATTTTAGTCTGGTGTGAGTATTCTTGTTCACCGGATATGTTGCCCATCAGTTATTGTCTGTTAAAAGGTGTTAAAGGCTCATGAATTACTGTATAATGGGGAAAGCTTTATATTAACCTTAGACATGTAGCATAGTGAATACCATTTAGCATTATTGCCATAATGGAAGAAACATTAGAAAGCCTTTGTGTAATGTTCATTTAATGTACGTATGAGATGTGTCCTTGGCCATGAAATGAGTTTAGCTCATCGCATCTTAAGATTCGTCACTTTTTACAAGTTCTGAATAAATCCTCTTAAGCATTACCTATTGCTCATTTGAATCGTCTCCCACATTTGTTTATTTTTACTCCTATCCTGCTATGTAATTTCTGTGGCAATGATTAATATTTTTTTCCTTAG
This sequence comes from Oreochromis aureus, assembly GCF_013358895.1. Taxonomy (NCBI): domain Eukaryota; kingdom Metazoa; phylum Chordata; class Actinopteri; order Cichliformes; family Cichlidae; genus Oreochromis; species Oreochromis aureus. The sequence goes on along the minus strand of NC_052958.1, from coordinate 13,257,609 downwards.
AGGTGACCATTGTTCCCATTAAACTGGTCCTTTAGTTGCTCTGTCGCTTAAGTGGCAGACTACTGTTTTCAGATTGCTGTTTTTGATTTGCCTTAGTTGTCAGTGACTCACAGTATGATTTTAGGCAGTGAGTTCTAAATTACCTCTTTTTAGACCAAATCTGCACTCCTCAGCTAACTTATTATTTCAAGAAAGGACTTGTTATATGAATGCAATGAAGGTAATTAATCTAATGAATCTGAGAGGTTTTTTGTTGATGATTAGTGAGAACCCCACTGAGCAAAAGTAGCAAACAAGAGAAAAAGCAAAGATCTCTATACCTAGACAAGTCAACTATAACAAGCTTTTGTACCTACTTTCTTATATTTCTTCCTCATTATGAGAGACTAATTTTGTATACTGCTGTGAAAAAGAGAATTTATGCAGATGGTTCCTGTTTGATAGTGAAACTTTTTAGAAGCTCTTTCAAAACATTCTTGCTTGGTGTCCTTATCACAGAATATGGGAAAAGCAAAGGAGGATAAGAGATCAGGGAACAGGATAAGTCATTGTATAATAGGTATGATGGACTCACCTGTTCAACATGCAAAAGACAATGTAATCCTTTGAAAAATATGACATTGACAGAATATGTAGTTTTAAAATCGGAGCTTGTTTATACCTAATTATGATAATAAGCCTAGAAAGAGGCCTGTTTTTTAAACCGTCAAAAAAACACTAAACACTAAATCTGAATGTTAAAGGTGAGTTTCTTCTTTGGCAGGACAGTCTATTCACATTTAACCAGAATATATATACACGATTTCACAATCCAGTTTACATAATCATATAATTTACATCCTGGCTGGCAGTGACTGGCTTATTTTTAGGCAAACCATCTCTTTTATCCTTTTCTCCATAATTAGATGAGCAAGTAAAATGCATATAAGCATCTCTTTCTGGGTCATAGATAAAAAGTGACGGTGGCCAATTAAACAAGACATGATTTTAGGATTACTGCTTCTTCGACATAAAATGTCGAGCATAACCATAAAAAGATTTCACTGGAAAAATAGAGCAAGGTAGACTGCTTTAAACCTGGCTGAGTTGAATTTCCACATTTAGCAGAAGCACAGTTTAATTAATTTGATTAATCTTATTAATTTTTACGTTTCAGCTCTTTGTCTGCTGGCTGCAAAACTAAATCTGACATCAGACTTATCAGGTGTGCCATTAAAGAGATCATACTGGAGGAAGATGAATAATGAAAATTACAAGACAAAGGGGCAGATAAAAATGTGGTCTCGGAGTGTGAGGTTCTATGTATTTTACAGAACACGATCATCTCAAAATTACTTATGTTTTAACATTAGAATAAGGACAGAGGATAAGTTGGACAAAATATGTTGAAGATGGAGCTGCCAGGCAAGAGACTGTGCATCTTGATGAACACTGACATGCAAGATCAATACAGGAACAATATTTTGGCCATGGTTTCACAGCATCTATACTCCCCGAAATCAATATTAGGCACACCTTGCTAGAACCATGTTGCGCCCCCTTTTGCTATCAGACCTGTCTTAATTTTTGTGGCATAGATTCAACAAGTTGCCAGAAACATTCCTTAACGATTTTGGTCCATGTTGACATGATACTATCACACAGTTGGTGCAGATTTGTCAGTTGCACATCCATGATGCATTTCTCCTTTTCCATCACATTCAAAGGGTGCGCTAAAGGTGGGTTAAGATCTGGTGATGGTGGAGGCCATTTGAGTAAGTTGAACTCACTGTCACAATCAAGAAACCAGGTTCCTGCTGGAAACAGCCATGGGAAGATGGATACACTGTGGTCATGAACATGTGGACATGGTTGGAAACATTACTTAGGTAAGATGACGTGATGCTGAGTTGGTACCAAGGAGCTCAAATTGTGCCAATAAAGTATCCAACTTCGTGTTGCACCACCACAAGAAGCCTGAACTATGTATGTAAGGCAGGATGGTTCCATGCTTTTTTGTTGTTTATGCCAAATTCTGATCCTACCATCTGGATGTCTCAACATAAATGAAGACTCTTTGATTTCTGATCAATCTTTGGCATGTTTCCTGTTCTTAGCTGACAGGACTGGTAGCCAATATGGTCTTCTTCTACTGTAGCCCATGTTCTTCAAGGGTCAGTGTGTTGTGCCTTTAGATATCCTGTTCTTCCAGCCTATCCAACATGGTTCAGCTGGTCAGTTAGGAAGCTTTTCCTGTCTATCTAGGTTATCAGTCATCCAGGTCATGGTAGTCTAGAGAGCGTGAAAAAAGAGGCAAAAAAGAGGCAACTGGACTTCTTCTTCTTTGTAAAGATGTTTCACCTCTCATCTGAGGGGCTTCTTCAGTTATAAAAATAATAGTAGCTCTCTGTAACCTTTTAAAAGAAGTACTTACCTGCTTCACCGGGCATCCACCAACTCCCTCCAAGGTCCTTCTAACCCTGGACCCAAATAAGATTATTAGGAAGTCTCAAGATTCCTCTTAAGAATCGTATTCACTTCCTAGACAATTTCTAACTCCATATCTTCACTCTGTCAGAGCGAGCCTTCAGTGGTGCTGACATCCCTCGCCCACCTTTCCCAATAAATTCATTATTCTACCTTTGTCGGTAGACATGTAAAACCTGTCAAACATTGCCTGAGTTTGCTCCTTGGGTCTGAGCACAACCATGTCATGTTCAAAGTCAATTAAACTGCCTTTCTCCCCCATTCTAATGCTCAGTTTGAACTTCAGCAGGTTGTCTTAACCATCTCTACATACCTAAATGCATTGAGTTTCTGCCACATATTGGCTGATTAGATAATTGCATTGACGAACAGTTGAACAAGTCTAACTAAAAAAGTGGCCAGTGAGTGTGTTTTAGAATTTGATTCCTTCTGAGCTGACACAATTTACTTGCTTCTGCATCAAATGCATTACATTGTGATACCTAAAGGTCTTGACCAAGGGTCAAATATGTGATGATTGAGGAGTGAGAATGGCTTTCAGCTTTAGTCTGCATGTGCAAAGATTTAGAGAAGGAATTAATTTAAAGTGTTTTGTGGCGTGGTGGTTGCACCGTGTCCCACTTCCAGACACATAGTGTGTATTATTGTTTGTACCATCATGCCAGCCATGGCATCCTTCACAACCCAAGGGGCTCCCGTTTTGTCACAGCTACACAGCACATTCCAATACCTCCCTCAGTGTTGGCACAAACACACGCCGGTTGCAAGTGTCCCCATAGAGAATGTTGGCGGTGCGTTAGCCTGCCCGAGTGTAACCTAGCCGGCCCACTATCGCTCGTCTCATCCGTTACACTCTGCTCCCATTCAATCAGAGCCCCACGCCTCAGAGGAGCTGCAGATAAAATTCTCATTATCTTAGCTCACAGAATTAAAGGGACCAGGACCGAGGGGGCACACACACACACATAAACACACACACACATAGATTCTCGCTAAATCTCACATGCGAGTACAGTAGACCACTCATGTGCATACACATACATACACACAAACACTCCAAACACAGATTTCCAACTCCTGCTGACTCTCCTATCCTAATTTGTGCACCAAGGGAGGCTTTATTGCAGGAACAGTTTGTTTCCATTTCAGTTCTCTCCTAAGAAAAATCTGCTTCAAATAGATTATAAAAAAGATTTCTGCAGAGATGCTATTTGCTTTTTCTGTATGTATGAACACATTTTTCATGTGTGACCATTATCCAACATTGTGCTCCTGGCAATTTTTGCTGTGACACTGTACGCAGCTTTAACCAAGCAATGTCGTCCTTCATGTAACCACCCATAAAATTATGAAGTTGTCAGCATCCAAGTGTGTTCGTGTTAGTGCAATCAATCCAATGTTTTGTTTGTTTGTTTGTTCTATGAAAGTTAGGGATTTGGAATTTTCTCTGTCCACTGATATTTGACATTACCTCAGTGTTTATGAGGCCAAATATCCGAGTCTGTGTGTGTTCCATACGGGTACAAGTGTATCAGCTATAGAGTGTGTGAGCAAAAAATGACCAGGGGAAATTTCTGCAGCACATGGAAACCCTATTGTTTATTAATACTTTCTAAATTGAAGTGTGCATCCCTGTATTCTCTGGGCTGTGCTGTCTTGTGTATAACACACAGTGAGAGAAGGGGTGAAAGACAGTCAAAGGAGGGCGGAGATAAAATGAGTTTCCTTTCTTAAATGGTTATTCCAGTAACCAGTATTCAGTGAAGAAGAAGGGTCATTTGTTCATATTAAATGTGATTTAGCAAAGGTCTCCAAGTCCAGCTGCTGCCCCTGAAGTTTCATAATTCTCTCCATAGCCACACTGTATAGCTGCAGTCACTGACACATTTCATAATAACCATTTGAGTTACTCTGTGCATCGGAGTGCTTTCTCCCATGACCCCTCTCGCCACAATGTTACATGATATCGATTGTTTCCATTAGCAATTGTTGAATCACCTCCTATTGTTTCTGTCTCACGTCACTCTTGACACTCCGTAGTTGTCAATATTCTTGCTGTGCCAAGCGCTTGGTTTCAAGCGGGGCCTTTTTCCACTTGAATGTTCAATCAATTGATGATGGCTGCACTCATCAGTGGTTCAGTGATAGAGCTTTCAGAAGGCGTTACGGGATGAAAATGTTCATCGGAATGCCATAATATGGTTAGAGTTATAAACATCGTTTGGTGTGACAGGGAGGCAAACCTGGCTCGAACACTGTAGAATGCAAATCAGGTGCTGATGATGAATGCCTTTGTTACTGTGGCTGACATGAGAATTGAATAAATCAGTGTAATTTAAAAGCATCGCTTTCACCTAGAGATGCCAAAGGCTCTAAAACAGTTTCACCAAACTCTATACTGAAGGCACAGCAAGGACAAATGGCTTTCTTTGGCACACCTTCCTCGCGTTCTCCTCTTCCTCTGTTCATTACAACAAAAGTAGGTCACCTACAAAATGGCCGCCATTTGGCCACCCTCTCTGCCCCTCTTCCTGTTAGCATATGTTTCTGTCAGGCCTCAGCCAAAAGAGGCTCCTGAATAATGCACTCAAACAAAGCACCCTAAAGACAGACAGGCAGGAGATTTATTGCCCATATTTGAGGCTCTTTTCAATAAGCATTCCTCAGCCAATTTTCCTTTGCGCCGCCTTTAATTACCTGTCTTAATAGGATCCCTGTAAGAGTGGCGGGATGTCTTCACTAATGTCTACTTCAGAATGGCGGGATAATTACACAAGCATGAAATTCTCAGAGATGTCTTTGAAAAGCAAGAGGAGAGGAGTGCAAAGAACGGGGGGTTAGGACAGCAAGCTTCTTTATTTGCAGCTTCACAATTTGCATCGGCCAATTTGCTGAATGTAGCTTTTAATTAGGAAAGTTGTTTTTTTCTCTGGTGAGAGTGCTTTTGGATGAGTGGATTTCTGAATTGTTTAAGTCAATGTGTGTGTACGTGATTTTATACGTGTGCCGATTTGTTTGTCTCTTTGTGATAGTACGAATGATCGTGTATGCCATCGAGGATTTCTACTGGCTTTTCTGTAATTCCCCTCAAGCAATAACCTAAATTCAGACTCTACTAGCATAAATATGGCACACATTCCCTCATGTTCCCACTTGCTTATTCATATGTATTCACCTTTTTTGACCTTTTTTATCAGGTACTTAAACAGATTACACTGCCCACGCATGGCAGACTACAGCTCACGGTGCAGTTATTTATTTTCATATTTTATGGATCTATATTAAGTTGCACGCTTTGATGTAACCGGAACCACTGTGGAATGTGGAATTGACAGCCCCAAAGGGATAGCTGTACCACATTGGCAGGACTTTGGTGGCACACATGAAGACGGAAGAAGCCCGTTGCCCTCATCCTGACACATTTCGGTCCTGTCACGGCTGTGACAAGCCCCAAATCCCCTATGCAGACCATGACAGGCACGACCCCAGCTTGACTGCTCAGACAGACAGACTTCACCCCTTACTTCACCTGTATATTCCTACCAGTACACTCTCACAGTCAACAATGCAGTGTATAGAAATTCCAGGGGTGTACCTGGATTAATGTGCAGTATACCAAGGTAGGTGCACAACATAATGCCTTATTTACTGAATGATTCTATTTCTAGCATTAGATTAAATCTAAATGAGATTGTCAATATAAATAAATAGAAAAACCCTCTACGACCTGTATGGAAATATTTACACGTGTAGCAATACAAAATAATGCGTTACAGTGTTGAGTTGTTGCATTGCAACTCTTCACATTGCACCTTTGGAAAAAAGCATCTAATCTGCTGTGCATAATCACCACTCTCCGGATATGCTCTACATTAATGCAGAGATTTAACTTAACCAGCCAACCTGCAGACAGGTGCCATGCTCCTCCTGCATCATAAATATGTATAAGACACTGTTGCAGCACTCAAACAATTTGCATAAAAGATGATGGCCGCGTAACATAAGCATGATTTGCAATGCATAGAGAGCATATGAAGGTTGAATGTGTCATCTCCTTGGAGCACACTTTCATTTTCCTTTTTTCTCTTTTCTTCCCCCACTCTCTCGTTCCTCTTGTTCCCTTTATTTTTCTGTTATTTATTTATTTGAACATTACACCTTGCATGCAGTTTCATGATTCTCTCCTGGCTAGTATTTGAGGTATTTTCTTTCTCTCTGCAGAGCAAATCTAGAAAGAAGTAGTTTGTAAATAAAGAGAAGTAGAGAGGATCATTTGCAGTGTTCACTGGGGCCTCTGGCTGGACAGTTGGTAATTCACAATAAATTGGAGGCTGACGAAACCCAGCCACCCTGCAGAGGATGGAGAAATGTGTGTGAAAAAAGAGTGAATGAGGAAGCGTATGTAAGTGCTTATATGTATGTAAGTGCGTGTCTGTAGAGCTTAACCAGAGTCCTCACTGGTCCTCCGGGAAAGTGCCTGACCCGTAGTAATCTGTATCGGTAGTGGATGCACACTGAGTTGGAAGTGCGTGTGTGAGTGTCTCAGTTTGCTGTGGTTTGATTTCTACTTTAGATGTATTGATTCTGTCAGTGCTCCAGAGGCACGCAGAGGTTTGCTAGGATCACACCTCACCTTTAAAAAGGAATCGCCTTTATCTGAAGCTTTTGTTTAGTGGCGACTGCAACTGTGAACTTACCCGCTAAATGTATACAGCCGTGAATGCAGAGGGCTAATACACATTGTTTGGGAATTGGGAACCTGAATACTGCTTTGTTTTTAGGTGATTTTAACTGACAGTTAATATTTGCCACCTAATAAGGAGACGGGAAATCAATACAGAGTATAACAGTAGTTCACACAAAGTCGTACTTTGTCATAATCAGCTGACCTCAGTGCTGATACACTTCAATGCATACAATTGTCAAATCTCATACAGCTTTGCAACCCACCTCCACACAAACTCCAGCTTTCATGCTTTGTCAGACTTAATCAATGTTTTATTTGTTGTAGTCAAAGCCTGCTCTATTCAGTGGTGGGTTTTGTTACTTCTTTCCTCACCTTTTGTTGTTCAGGTATCCTTGTAGAAGGGTAGGAAGTTTCAGAACTGAAACTTACCGCATTTTTCAGACTATAAGGCACACTTAAAATCCTTTAATTTTTTTCAAAAATCGACAGTGCGCCTTATAATCTGGTGCGCCTTATGTATGAATTCTGGTTGTGCTTACTGACCTCAAACCGATTTTATGTAGTACACGGCGCTCAAAAATCTGTCAAAAATGTTTTAGTATGACTTTGGGAAGCTACGAAGCCGCACCGTTTGATGGATTGTCGGAGCATTACGGCTACCGTAGTCAGGAGCCTCACGGAGTAATCTGTGTCCAAAACTCCACTTCAGGTCCCAAAGTCAAATGAACACTGCGACATCACTGAGAGTTAAAAACTGTCTAAATTCTTTCGTCTTTACTAAAAATGATCAGTGTTGCTGCTTTACCAGGTGTAACAATTAAGTTTAACATCCAGGCATCCATGAAAACAGAATTTATTAAATTTAACGGAGTTAGAAGCTAGCAGAAATTTAACGCACTAGTTTCCACCTAAACATGACATAAAATGTTCTGACTGAGAGATTTCTGAAAAATTTTAAAAGTACAGCTCTGCTATCACTTCCAACATAAATTAAGACAGAAAACTAAACAGCAGTGACCTTTGTAGGGTTACTGAAGTTGGACTAGGTGGTATATAATGATGTGCTACGTTGCTAGCGACACAGCTATGTTAGCATAACATAAACACAGAGAAGCTGGAGGATGGATGCTAACTCCATAGGAACAAATGCAATCGCATGGCAGAATGCTGTAAACAGACCAAACTTCAATCAGGAGACCAACTGAGATAATCCATCCACAATACGAGTCTTAATATACTGCAACAACATGGGAATAGAGCATCTGTGAGAGAATTGAACATTAATGAATCAATGGTAAAGAAGTGGAGGAAGCAAGAAGAATGAGTAAAGTTTGACTTGTCTGACTGTTTTGTTTCACTTAATGCGCCTTATAATCCGCTGCGCCTTATGGTCCGAAAAATATGGGAATTTCAGCTTTTTTATGTACAATTAGGAAAATAATCATAACTATAGATTATAGTATTTTAGGGCTAGATGAACATTCAGTGTTGATTCCCTTTCTCCTCATTCATTTTCTATATTGGGCAAAAAAGTAATCCAACACAAGTTTCCAGCAACAGTAAACCTGTGTTGTTATTACTCATTCTGATCACACTGTAGAAAGTGTAGAGGAAAAACATCCCTTCAAGTGACTCAGATGTGCAAAAGTTACCCTGCCCTTACTTTGACATCACTGTTTTTCAGTGCACAACAGTCAGTTAAAGGATGTCAGCATTAACTAAAGGAAGTGATAAACTTGCTGACAATAAACTGTTGGAACTTGTTTTTGATTCCCATCCCTATTCAGAACAGCTGTTAGATAATCTTACCCTGTCCAGCACTTCAACTTCAAATTTGTAAAATTTTCCTTTTCTGATAATCATATTAGATATCCCATAATGTGGACTCACCGTGTCTTTGCAGTTAGTAAAGAATCGTAAACAGGTCAGATATCCCAGGGTTGTCTTACACAGTGGAATAGTAGAAGTGCAATTATACAACAATTAGCTCTGAGCACACTTCTCTGTTGGTAGAGAGATATTCCATTAGTGCTAACATACTACAGAAATTATACCTGATTACTTCAGAGGTGTCACTCGTCTTTGTTTTCAGATAATCAGATTCATCAGGAGAAAAAACAAAGACATCTTGCCACCTGGGGAAAACAGGGATTTAGATGATTTATTTCCTGTAATTCTTTCCAGTCTTGATAATCATACCAAGCAAATGGCTGACAGTATGACAGCTGAATGATGAGTAAATCTAACAAGAGAGAATATACCACAAGCAAAAGCAAAGTATGAGGCCTTTGAAGCTACTTCTAAAGTTAGCCTGTTAGTAGACATGCAGAAGAATCAGAGTTGGAATTGGATGAACCCGAGCACATTCAGATAAATGTCAACAATAAGCCAGGATACTGCAGGGACATAATGGGATGTTGCTAGGCATCAGGAAGCGTTTTTTTTTATTTGAGGACAAAAATAAATGTATCAGCAGACATTGAAATGTGCAGTTTTCAGTACTGAAATGAAGCTAAATAAAAGTATATTTCCTTTAATATTTTAGTGAGGTATAATTTTGAGACAGTGTAATTAAAAATGTAATGAAAGTATTGTTGTAGTTCATATTTATTTTGAAGATTTTAAACTAAATAAAAAACAGCCTTTACAAAAAGGTTCTTGTTATTTTTTCATTCCAAGTGCCTGAGCTGTTAGCATTCGCACCTCTTTTTACTCTTTTTGATTAGTTCCAAATTAGGCCCATCAGCATAAAGCAATAGTAAATCTTTCCCTTAAAGTCATACCGTACAATAATATTACATAAACAAATTCTGATATTGCTTTAAAGCAGCGGTCGGCAATTCATTTTCCCCAAGGGGACACATAAGAAACTGGGCCAGTTGTGGAGGAGTCACACCAACAACCTGAACTCATTCTGCTTAATATGAATTTGATCGCTTCATAAGCTTATTACTTTGGCCTTTCACAACAGTCCCAGCTTCTCATGTGCCCCCCTTGGGAAAATTAATTACCCACCCCTGCTTTAAAGTGTTTCATATGATCATTCAAAGAAGCTGGATCAGTGACTGTTAATATAAAGACAGGACTCTGCAAATGTTTCAGATCATTTTCTGCATTGAAATTGTGACCACGAGGCTCTCTGTGGTAGCAACAGATGAGCTCCCTGTGGGGAACTAATTTAGAATTCACACTGTATGTATGGTTTCCCAGTAGGCTGGCTGTAAGATGGGGTGCATTTCTCTGTCTTTTTTCATGCTTCAATAATCGCTACTTTGTCTTTTTAACTTGTCTTTAGCTTTTTGCCTTCTTTTTGCATCTGTTCTTGTCACACTGTGTTGCATTCTCTCCGTATTGCTATATATAGGTATTTTCCAAGCCATACTTTAATGTTCTTTTCTCTTTTTTTGTCAGACCACAGTATTTATGTCTTACTTCACATGCCTTGTCCTTCTTTTGTGTCTTTGTTGATCTCCTTAGTTCTTATTTTTCCATCCTGCAGTGGCTCCACCCACCATCTCTTCCCCGTTCATCTCACTTACTCAGTAAGCAGCTTGGGTTTTTAAACTCTAGGCTATGGCAATAGCACACTGCCCATCTGTCACGGCAGAGAGTTGCCATGAAATGGCCAACTCCTCAGCATTGCCGTGTGATCCTCTTATATGCTGTGAGCATAGCACTCACCCATCTCCCTCTGGGAAGGGTGGAAAAAAAATTTCCCTCCTTACCCTGTAAGGCAAAGAGAGACTGTCAGATTTAGAATGAGCAGTGAAGAGATGGGCTTTCTCATCCTCTCAGGCTCATACTAGAGGGCACAGCTTAAGGGGAGCAGGCAGCCCACGGTTATGGAATTATAAGAGAGACACCCAGCACATCAGGTTAAGTCTTTGGCGGAGGATTATGGGTAAACAGGAAGCGTCCCTTTGCACTATGCAACAGTTTCATTTCCTGGCTGGCAGGCACGCACACTGAAAAAAATCCAACCCCAGCCAGTAAAGGACTACAACACGCACAAATAATCTCGTTGACACATTCTCACACAGAAACTCCCATTTCAATCTGAAATATGGCAACTCATACTGAAGATATTCCACTGGAGATGCCCCCTTGTGCATACATCAGATTGTTAACATATCCACCCTCAAGAGACGAGTATGGTTTATTCTTTGGTTTATTTCAAGTCCCTGCTCACGTGGCTTACAAAACATGATTTCCTATTCATGTGTCGCTCGCCTGGAATAAATTGAAGCAGTTTTATGAGCGTGTGGAGAAAATGATTCTGAATCAAATTGGTGCCCTGATTTTTTTTTTCCCCCATCGGATATACTACAAACACGATTCCCACCTGGAATTTTGCACAATTTAGATGAGATGATTATTCGGCTCATACTTGTCCTACTTGCTTTAGTTCAATTTGAGTGGGCACCTGGGAATGAATGGAGAAGGATCTGTATACAAGAAGAAGAAAACAATGAGAGTAATTCACATTAAATAAGGTGATTGCTGGATGGTCAGTTTGTAAATATGACAAAATAAAATTGCCTATTCAAGGACAGAGAATTCCCAGTGTACCGAGTTAGCATGTTTGCAGGGGCTCAGTTCCATTTTCCATTTCTGCAGTGGCTTACTAATGAGCCTAATAAAGTGTAAAGGGTTTGTCTAGAGAAAGAGAATATAAACATATCCAGTAAGCTCTGAATTGTATTCAAAGGGCATTTTATTTAGTTAACAGAGCTGGGTGACATGGAACAGTGGTAATGTGGTGTAAACCAAATTATGACGTTGCCTTAGTACACCCCCGGCAAACAAACCACTATTTAAATAATTACTTTTTTAGCTGATGCCTTCTCAAGGTCAGTGCAATCACATTCTAATGCTTTGGATGCTATTGCCCTTTACGTCAGCTTAAACGTTACACTAAGGCCTGTTATTGGGTACATTGCAAATCTGCCCTGGAGATGCAGTCTTCATCTGTTGGCTGCTTCATAATTTATATCACTTGTCTTGTTGTGAACTGTGGCTGCAGCTGATGTGTAATATGGTGAGGATCAATGCCTGACAGCTGAAGCTGGAACAGAAAACCAGTCCCGTCTAACCTCAAATGTCCAGTGGGAAATTCAGAGGAGACATTTTCAAACAGCAAATAAAATTTGTTGGTAACTTAATCAAAATGTCAGCTCATTCTTCACTGTCTCCATGCCCACCCCCCCACCGCCACCCTTACTGTATGAGCAGTAGTTTTATAGCAGGGCTGCAGTACATTACAAATCTTAGTACATGATACACCCAGAATATACTCCTTGCTTCCTTACCTCCTTGTGTTCGTTCAAACTTGACTAGGAAAATATACGTGGAAAGTTTTTAAATTTACTGGTTTCTTCTGTTGTGATACAAATTGGTTCTGATGAAATGCAAATGCATATTTTACCATTGCCCTAAAACAAGGTAAGTCTGCTGGACCAGTGAGCGTGGGGCATTGGAGAATTGCTCCTGTGGTTTCCAAATCTCATGAATGAAAGCAGCACCTTGAAGCTAGAACTCACACACTCAGACTCTTCACTAGGTAGGCACATTAATATGCTAATCCATGGTTTTCTTTGTTTTTCTATGCACTTCTAACTTCAAGCTCATGCCCAGATTGTTTGATTTCCAACAGAATATTTTGGAAATCGTCCAGAGAACATTATTATTTTCTCTATTGAAAGTTAGTTGTGGGCTGTGTAAGGTGTTACGGTTACTGTAATGCTTTGAGGCTTGGCACTGGTTGCTCGAGTAATTTGTGCTGCCTTCAAATTGTACAATTTTTACCACTGCAGATATGCCTTAAAAAAATAAACCACAAACCTGGATGCCTTGAGTCACCTTTATTTACCTTTTTTTTTCTCTGAGACTTGTATGCTTTGAATGAAATTCTGTTTTCTTTTTTTTCTGTTTGTTTGGCTTCATCAACCGAAAGTAACAGTAACAGAAAACACTATCAAATATAATCCATACTTACACCGCTGCTTAGTCGAGAGTAAGCTGGGCCTTTGCTTTAATGCTGTCTTGCAACACAATAACGGATGAGAGCACTTTTCGTTTGCAGCAGGATTTACTCAACAAGATTTTCTATCTCAAAACCCCTTAATGCTTCCTGCCATGCCTTTGTCTCAGCCTTGTTGGCAAAGGACTTGCTCTCCTAGCCGCAGGCCACACCACAGTGCAGCCGTAATCTCCACAGTTGCCTGATCAGGCCCAATTCCAAACATGCTACGTTCTAAGATGCCACTTACACATTGCCAATTGTCTTTCCGGGATGCAAAACTTCCCAAAGAACGTAAATTAGTGTGGCATAGCTGGGACGCTGCCCAACGTTATTAGTTACACATAATGGTTGAACTTTGATTTTAACTTCTGTTTCAAATATTTGGTGGATTATAGATGTTTTCCACCCACACACTGATAAAGAGCAAAATCCAAAAAAAAAAATACATTGAAAAACACTTGTCCACCTGCAAATTATACCAGCAAACCTGGTATAATTTTCATAAATGATGTAATTTTGCTCCTGTTCTTTCTCTCCACAGAAGCCTTTTCCCTAATCTGTGGGAGGTAGTAATATTTTGAGTTTTTATAAGCCTGTTTTTAGGGTCTGTTTTACTCCCACATATAGTACTGTCCACATGTCTTGAGCCACCCCTCATTTCTTCATGTTTTGCCTCCAAGGAATCATTCAAGTATACCAAAAAGCATCTAACTCAAAAGATGAACCATTGTTGTGTCTACACATGGCAGAAACTTAGCAAAGAATTAACTTTAAATTAATTTACTTTAAATCTTTAGAGACTTTGTTACATGCATAGCACATAACTTGTTGCTGGTGTGAACGATCATATAGTTTGACAGGTATAAAATAGTGAAGAGCAAAAAAAATTTAGCTAAAATCTTGGCATGGTGGGCAATGTGCAAATCTTAAGGAAGGGAAAAGGGGAGAATATGCTACAGTGCATTACACTGGACTGGACTGAAAATCAGTGGCAACAGAGTAATGAATCCAAACTTCAAATTTTTGGTTCAAATCATTATCAGTAATGTCTTCTTAGACCAGTTTGATAGCAAATTTGTTTCTATATTTGATTTCTTTGTCAGTCTTTTTTGGATCAGCCATATTCTCCGAACAGTACCATCACCTCTTAACTTTTCCATCTTTTACCTTTAAGGTTCTACTGTTACTGCAGAGCAGACAGGTAACTAACCATGTCTTGTCTTACATGTACGCCCCTCACTCTACAGTACTGCCTCTCCCTCTTGACTGTTCTGGCTACTCTGCTCTTCTGTTCTCCTTGTCTGTGCTTACTAGCTGAGCTGCCTTACCTCGCTGCTCTCTCTCTCTCCTGTCTGCCATGCTTGGGTAGCTACTTGTGTTCCCATGAGGTGGTCCATCAGCCAGTGCTGCTGAGCCCTGACTGGGCATCAGCGCCTGGATTCCTCTCCAGTGGAGTTCAGGTATCATCTGTTAGCACATCAGAGCCAGAGTCGCCCCTCAGTCCCTCAGCCACAGGCCCGGTGAATGTGTAAGGAAACTGTGTCCTGGATCTGCCTTAGAGAGACCGAGTGCTCATGCCAATATCAAGCAGAGCTAAATGAAGTCTGAAGTAATTGTTTTTGGGTCACTTCACTTAATACTATTGACTGCAATTACCTAGCATTTGCCTTAACATGTAATTTTAAATAATTATTGTTAAGATGTTAAACACTGTGAGATTTAAGGACTTCCAGTTAATACAGGATTGATTTTAAACATGACACTTTTTAAATCAAATTTAAGGCTTTATTTAAAAAAGAGCTTGATGATATGATAAATGATGCTACAGTATTTAAGGTTTTCTTCACAAATGAGGCAAATTTGAGGCAAAAATCATGTCAACTTCATGTACAAACATGTGCAGACACACTTTGTTATCTGTGAATTGGCAGAAGAAAAACAAATACAATCCAATACAGTTTGTTTAAAAATTCCCCTACCACTGCACTCTACTCTTGACCCAGAGATAAAACCTAACAGGGTTGCCAATACATATAACCTTGCAGTATTAAAGCAGCAGTGTTTGGGTAGAAACTCCAAATAAGCATTGTAGTAGAATGGTCTTAATCAAAAGCTGCCCTTCTTCAGACCTTGTCTGGCACTTTGCACTCTTCCCACAGTGCTCATACCATCCTGCTGTGCCCGGCTCCCCTTGACCTACTAAATCCATAGAGGCAGCACTAACACAGCTTTGAAGGACTCTTGAATGTCTTTTATACTATTTGGCTGAGCAAAATTGCCTTAAATTTGCACAATTGATTTAGGATAGGATGATTATTATAACCAAAAATACCTGTCCAAATGTGTGGGTTTTTTTCAGATTTTTTATTTGTTCAAAAACTAAATAAGAGAAAAATAAACAGTTGTCAGTTGTTGTATCAAATCCCCCCAAAAAGTTGTGAAATCACTTGTAATAATATCCTGGATTTTCATGTGATTATTCATGTTGTCTCCTGATTGATTCCTACATAACTGTGTTCAAATAAAATATTCACAATGGGCCATAAAATCCATTCACATTTTTATGATTTCCTCCAACATCTCTATCATTTTGATTATCTTTCACATGTCATTACTCTCTGCCTATTAAAGAAATGTAGCAACAAAACAAATTACTCAAAAAATTTGGAAACAATCCAAAGAAATTTACTCATTGCTCTTTTCTCTCTTCTTGCCATCCTGAGAAATTATATTTCATGCATGATGAGCGCTGGCAAATGATATTATGTTTATATATCATCCGATTCTGACGCGTGCTCAGATCATAATGACGGATAGGTTCTTAGGAATGCCAGTGCACTCTCTGCCCGCCTATTCTCCAAGCTAAGGGATTTTCTAACAGATTCATCTGCAGGTGTCAGTTTGTTGGCATTGATTGGGCCTAACGGGCTTTTCGTGGAAAGAGAAGTTTGTTTGGTAAAATTGCAAATCCATGCTGACAGTATATGTTTACTGCTTGCTGAGGAAAAACACTGAGTAGTTTCCTCGAGGAAAAATGAAAGCAAGAAGAAATCATGAGGGAAGTAATTTTCTCAAAGTCATTTACATCATTTTGATTTGTAAAACACTGATACATTATAAATTTTCCAGAGATTCTGCCCTAAAAGGATAGTTGACAGCACTCAGGAAACTATAATGCATTCAGCAATCCAATCTCCAACCTTTGAATTGAAAATGCATCTTCTTTAAAAACAATCAGTGTATTTTGCCTGACTGAATGTGCAGAGCTCAGCTAAATTAAGGTTGCATCCCATTTACCATATTAACCACACAGCATACCCCACTGCTTATGAGAGGTCATTAAAACATTCACCTTCACAGGTCAATAAAGATTCTATGAGAAAGCTGGAGGCTGATCTCAGCAGGGTCACCAGTCTTTTACCTTTGCTTAAACCCACATACACATTCCTACACAAACACATACAGACACACTTAGACAGTTTTACTGGTTTTGTTAGGATTAAACTCAACCATTGCAGGTCCCAATAGGGGGATGTCCATCGGGCAAACAAAGTTCTCATTAATACTGCTGGGGTCAATGAAG
Organism: Oreochromis aureus; assembly: GCF_013358895.1. NCBI lineage: Eukaryota > Metazoa > Chordata > Actinopteri > Cichliformes > Cichlidae > Oreochromis > Oreochromis aureus. Next base: position 13,240,851 of record NC_052958.1, on the reverse strand, counting down.
TGTACTATTGGTGGCTGTAATGACTTGACTCTTTATCTGCAATGCAGTAAATGATGGCAGATCTGATTTAAAGGCACAGGCTGCAGAAAATTTAGATGGACTCCCTTGCACTGACACACTGTGAAAAATGTTACTGCGCTGTCTCGCCTTCAAAAGTCTCTTCCATAATTCATCCAAACACTGTGTTGCAATGTATTTTTTATTTTTATTGCATTTTTAAATAATCGCTAACACTGAAGAATGGCCTCCCATAAACATATTTAAGATTATGAGAAAATTATTGGATGTGTTATATTTTTTTCTTGTTCTGATGACTTACATCAAAACGAGATTATCTTCTCAACAGCATGCCTTTCTCATTTCCTGCAACAATAGGATAAGTACGTGGCTTTACAAGTCTTCTGTGAAGTGTGGTATGACAGTCCTCACGACTGGGTTTGATATGTATATGCATGTGCATGGTGACATGTTTCTTCACATTCATTCCTCCTGTGTTTTAATATAATATCACAGCAGGTATCCATACAGGTAGAAGAAAAACCAAGATTATTTTTTCTTGTTTGCTTCTTTACTCCTTTGTATATACGCATAATGCAAATACATCAAGTTGCCTTGCATGTGTATGGCTGGGCACCAACTAATTGATCACTGCTGCCTTTGATGTCTAACCTTGGTGCAATTGCCACGCTTTCCCATGGGACCCCATAATTGATCTGAGGACATCAAAGGGAGACTATGGCAGCACCCCCAAAAGGTTCAAAAACACAAACTTTGATCCTGAGAAGCATATGCAGATTATGTAGGATGGTAATTTGGATCCATTGTTCTCATGGTAAAACTTTTTTTTTGTATTCTTCCTTTCATACTTTTTAACATGACAAAAATATTAAATGTGGAATAACAGCATTGTTGCGAGCTATGTCCAAACAGCAGTAAGACAAAAGATAATCCAACTAAAAACAAAAAGAAAGACAAGGCTGTTTATATATGCAATCGCTGTGTCTCAGTTAACATATCTTCATGTTTACACTTGGTATATCCTCTACCCTTCTCACTTTCAATAGTTCCTATCTTGCTTGCTTAAAGAGAGCAACCCCCATACTGTTTTCAGACAATTCTGAGGCTGAGCCTCAGCAAGTGTCACCACCCCTATAAAAGCAGTGGTTCTGGCAGTTTGTTGCTTTGGTGTGCTAATATTTGTGTTAACACAATGGCATAATTTTGTGTCAAGTGGACATACCAGCAAATTCATACCAAGGTTAGATTGCAGACTATGCAGTGCCCAGGGAAACTGCAAAGAACCCAAGACTTACATCTCACTGGGAGCTATGGCTGCAGGCCTCAGTTAGCATATTAAATATTAAAGTTCATTGCCAGATAGAAAGTCTCATGTCTCTAGAAAGAACATGGCAGCACAGCCTAGGTTAGCAGAGTTGGATATGAACAAACCACTAAAACAATTATCTTTGGTTCTGGTTTTGCCTGTCCAAAGAGTTTGGGCTTAATGCACAGCACCATGTTTGGCTGCCATGGCTGGTAGCTGAATAACAAATGTGGACCCAAGAGCAGAACCAGTAGAGGCACCATCTAAGTTTCACAGTCCTTATTGGATGTGAAAAGGTGAAGTGAGTTCACGGAGGTTGGGGACTTTTCTCAGGGGGTTTCTTCCAGGTCTGGAGAAAGATAACCACTAGAGACAGTGTGTTAAATCCAGACCCACAGTACTGCTGGTATTAGTGAGAAGGTGTGTAAGAGCTTACTGTGAGATTCCATGAGACAAAGGCTTTCCACAAAGGCAAAGAGAGCTCTGACTGAAATGTAGGTAGGTGATACCGTCCAAAGGTGATCAGGGATGTGGAGAAGTTGAGGGAATCCAGGTTGGTTTGATGGATGAACCAGCTTGCTTGTCTGATTGCGAAGATTGAAGATGGGGGACATTTCAGCTAGCAGAAGAAACACTAAGCAAAAAAATAGAGGGACGTAAGAGCATGAATACAAAGGATTCACTAAAGAACAACATTTGGCCTATTTACCACTCATTGGAGGTAGACTATATGGACTGATAAAACAATAAACAAGAGGAAGTGTGACCAAAATTCCTCCAAAAAAATGTGAGCGCTGACTGTATATCATCAGCAAATACTTGCTGGCTAGTTAGCTAACAGTAAGTTTATTTTCAGGCATTGCAGGTAAAGCTGTACATTTCGCACTGTTTCATGGTTATGATGATTAACTTGAGTTCTTAACTGTAGAAGAATTTAATATTATGTGTCGCCAGAGACATGGCAAGTTGCAAAAGTTCACAAAATGCATGAGCTACAGCGTAAGTTGCAGTCAAATGTTACAAAAGTCAATTCCATGTGCACAACATGCTGTGTTTGATTTTTAAACACCTCTTATTCACAGGGTTTATACACTTCTGTTGATTGGCTTGTGCTCCTTGCTTAGGTCAAGGTGTGGTAGTTGGGGTGAAAGGTGTTAACCTCTGACTAGAGTTGGATGTCTCGAGACCGGCTTTAGTCAGACCAAGACCACGTAAAAGTGGTCCCTTGGTTTTGTCTTGGTCTCGCTGTCTCGGTCTTGCTGTCTCAGATTGACATAGTGGTCGGGAGATTTGGAGTCAACAGTATCCATGACACACAGCATAACATTCGATAATGTGTCATGCGCAAAAGCATCAGCTCTAAGAGCCGTGCTTAGAGAGTGCTTTGTAGTGAATCAGAAGAGTCGACTCCCATTGAACGGGAGCCGGCTCCTCACTTAATGTCCTTTCGCTGCTCAGCTCTCACACAGTGGCTCAGCTATGCTCCAATCCCTCCATATTGTGGCCAATCACATGCGAGGATATAGGATAATATCATTATGTGAAAAACAGAGAGGGTGAGAGACGCGACAGTCAAGTGGAGCGTGCGTCTGTCCTCTCAGTAAGTGAGTGAGACAGTAGACAGCAGTGAGGAGGGCGTCGCAAAAACACATAAATATGCCTGACACCCGTAAACGAAGCAGCATCTGGCTGCAGTTTAAAGACTTTTTTGTCTCGGTCTCGGTCTTGGTCTCGTCTCGACTTTGTCTTGGCCTTGACTCGGTCTGTCTTGGTCTTGGTCTTGTCTTGGTCTCGATACCCTCTGGTCTTGGTATTGTCTTGGTCTTGCTTTAGGCGGTCTTGACTACAAGTCTACCTCTGACTATGACATATGCTAAATGCATGATTTACTGTTAAATGGATCATGAAGTACATCATATTAGCAGACAGTATTAGAGGATTCTCCAAGATCAGTGTTATTAAAATGTTTGATTTTTGCTATCTTTCTTGCCATTCTCTTCATAACTAAATAAATACTTGGCTTGCAGTATTATGTAGATTTTGTCACATTTTATTTAGAGTAAACAGGTACATATAGCTATCCCCCAGTTCTTAGTCTGTCAACACAGTAAGCATGACATGTAACATATTTTCAAGATGACTGTGAAACAAAATATTTTAAATAAGACTTTTTTTGTCATGAGCCCTCCTACTCTTCTTTGAGCTCTCTTCTAGTGTTGACTCCTGTCCAATGAGTCTGACAAGCTCTGAAAAGAGGCCTGGCTAATCTCTCCTCGAGTGTCAGCTCCCTCCTCTGTTCTTTTTCTGAAAAGATGCTGTTTATCTGACCAAAGCCCTTCGCAGTGCCATTTGCGCTATGGGGTGCTTATCGACCATGAGATAATTCAAAAGGCCCCTCAGCCAGCTTCTTGTTCATTAAAAGTTTCCTTGGATTCCTCTTCAAAAGTGCATCCATCTGTGTGCTAAGAAAAACGATAGAGGGGAATGTGAAGAGGGCTGTGTATATGTGAATGGGTGTGGGCATTATTTCTCAGTTTGAGTCCTTGTGCTGTTTCCTTTGAGTTAATTTCTTTTTGACACTCCCGTTTGGATCACTGATGGATTGGGTCCAGGCTTGTGGTTTAAGATTTGTTTTTCCCCTGCTTCTGTTGTTATTTGATCAGCATTAACAAAGCTGATCAAATGATGGCAAACGTTAAAAGGGTGTCTATGACCTACATGGGCTGTTCTGCCACTAATTTGTTGTGGTAGACCTGACCACTTTTTACAATTAAAGCTTTGACTATAAGGATCGTCTTTCGCATTAATTTCCCTCAGAGTGAGTTGCATTTGATATCAGTGAACCAAGACATCAAAGTGAAAAAACACAAGCTCTGAATTTAACAAGAAGTTCCAGTCTAGTAATTCAGTGAAAGGCTTTTTTTTTGCAACCTTGAGCTGCAGTTGAAGTGTAATCCCAAACAATATTTGTGGACACCAATAAGCCTTCATAGACTGAGTAGCTTCCAAGAGGACAGTATTTCAAACCACCACAGATTAGCTCCAAGAAATGCTCAAGGACAACAAAAGCAAGGAGAGGAATTTAGATTGATGCATTTTTATGTAGTCATATGTTTAATTTATCAATAAAACTGTCAGGCCTCCACTAACCTGGGCGGATGTACCCTAATATTAATCAACATATCAGCATCAATCAGTGGGTCGAGACCTGGCAACCAGCACTCCATTACAGTGGCTTAGGGACAACCTTGCTAGGGACAAAGTTTGATGACTGATGGCTATATTGCTGAACAAGAAAAAATAGGATAAACATTATATGGCTACTCACATCTGTATCCATAGTAAGAGGAGGGCAGAACACAGACAAAAAGCAAGCAGGCATGGAGGGACTTCCTCCTTAGATGTGCCATGTTTTCTCTGCTGTTAACAAGCAGGTAATTATGGATAGTGGTTGGGGCCATCCATCAGGGGCAGGCTTTGAGCAGATTGATACCAGCAGAGCTCATCCTGTTTTCATCCCCCTTGCTTTTAAGATCCTCAGGACGTGATTTGGAAAATGGCAAACTCCAGCCCACTCATCCATCACTTTCTTGCTTGTGTCCCTCGTGGAGGGAACCAACATGCTGCTCCTTTGGACAACCAGGAGGCTTTTGATGATGAAGCAGTTAAAAACTGAATAGTCAAAAGTGGGAAGCCATTAGTTGAAGGATTGTGACAAATCTAAGGTAGAGAATTGACTAAAGGTTTTTCAAATTTAAAAAAAAAACAAAAACGTTTTAATACATAGACATAAGGCGGGGGGGGGGTAACTTCATGATAGACTTAATTAGAAGATAATAACTAGTTGCAATTTGCTTTAGTTAATTACTAGAAGTACAGTAGCATAGTAATGACTTCCTCTATCTTATGCAAGTAGATTTGGCCTAACTTGACAGGCTTTCCGTTTGTTGTAATTGCATAGATGCCAAGGTGCTGCCTATAAACAATAATTGGTCTGTCTCAGAAGTGTAGACAGCGAGATGTAAACTAATAGCCAATGTCAAGTTAATGTTTGTATGACAGGATAAGCGTCTTACCTGTCAAAGTCTTCATGTAAAAACAATTAAGTGGCAGTGAATCCGGAAGCGATTACAGTTTTCAATTAACAGGAAGCAAATGAAACGATGTCCGTCTCCTTATTGCTGCCTTAACACTACTGTTTTAGAGCTCCACTGTCTCCAAGGCAACAGGTTGCAGTGGAACTTCAGCATGGAGGCTGAATGGACGCATGGGAGAAAACGCTGATGAATAAACTGCTCTTGAAAGCCATTGTGTTAGTGGCTTGTCAGTTGCAATCTTTTTGCTGGTTCTGATTAATTCTCTGATTCTGAATTCTTTTCATTAGGTACTTGTTTACCTAATTTAGGCAGTGACCTCCTTTTTGAAGTAGCCTATTTATTTTCTCATCAAATAATGCAAACTGGTACAACACTCTTTACTTGCAAGGCTTGTTAGCTAAATATGAGTCTTGGCATTTGCTCATGTTTCAGGCATTTTTTTATGTCCTTTTTGTCATTGTCAGTGTTTCTCACTTGATGATCAAGACAATTATAAGCCAGTCAATCAACAGTTTGCACATGAAACTCATCTGTGAAGCTTCTGAGATCCATCTCATGAATATTGTATGTGCTCGTCTGTCACCATATTAAAGCTGTTTTGCACAAATATTACCCCGCATAGATTGTTTTGACACAGGCTTCTTTTTGACGTCTCTTTCATTCTGGAAATTTTCCTCAAGTAAGAAAACCTGGAAAAAAAAGCAAATGAAAGTTAGTAAGGAAGTTGGACTCTGCTTTTCCACCCTGTGAATCACCAGTGGGGAAAGGAGATGGAAGACTGTCAGCATGACGAAAATTTAATTAATCGCAATATCTGGAGCTCTATAAACAAGTATTGGATTTTCAATTTCGGGCAGAAGTCCGTGGTTGACGGACAGGAATGCATTCCTGTGCAAGCTGAAGTTCAGTTTCTCTGCCTGCACTGGCAGGTATTGATCAGTAATTATTTACATTTGCCCTTAACTTTCCCAAGCATCAAAACTAGTCAACAACGTAAACACTCACACTGGAGAATGGCGGGAGGGGGAATCTGTGGATGTCACGACAGCCTGCACATATCTCGTTAACATCACACTCATTTTCACAGTTTTCTCTGTCTGTGTCTGGCCCTCCTCTGCCAAGCCGTGGTGGTGATGCACGAGTTCCATAAACTTAACTAAGCCCAGACAGAAGTGTTGGCCTACACCCAGGGGAGTCATGTCCAATTTTGCACTTCATAGCCAATAAGTTTCACAGATCAGGCTATACTCGGAATATCTAATCATCTGTCAAGAAATTACTTTGTATTTTATTTATTTATTTTTTAAAAATCATGCTACAATAAGACAAACACAAATACAACATGGTGTAATCCAAAGAAATATGCCAGTACTTTGGGAAACAATTGACAGCTTTTATTCATAGTGACACAGTCTGTTTGGTTTATTGGAACTGTTTCTCTTGATAAATGTAGGACAGTTTGTAGTCAGAAAATTGCACTGCACGTTTCAAAAACATTAAAATGTCTACTATTCAAGAATAATGAAAACATCTTCTAAATTTATAATTAACTGTTATCTTTTATTTTTTAATAATTTAACTGTGCCAAATCAACCTGACAGTACCTGAAGTTTGAATTTGAAAATAAAAAAAAAACAAAAAAATAAAAACAAACTGAATAAATCTTACTATAGTATGCATTAACATCGTTGATAGGACTCAACCCAAAACTTGTACTTGTCTTTCGTAAATGCACATAATGTGCCATATTTTTTCATATAAATAAATTAAATGGCTAGCAATAATTCTACAAAATGTCATCTTAGTATATGGAGTTCAACAATCCTCCACCTTTTCACACGTACATTAAAATAGACTCTATTTTGATCGTTCGACGGTGTTCCTGCAAAAAAAGCAAAATCTCCTTGTGATTGCTTTGGTCAATAGCAGATTGCTGTGGTCACCTGTAGTTTGCATGGGCGATGCCAACTTGTGTGCAAACATTTACTAACTACCTACTGAACAGCAGTGAAACTTGGAAAAATGCAATGCAAACCAGAAGCCTTTCGCATTCAAAGTTAAAGTAGTGTCTTCCTACTAAAGCCAACAGATTTCAAAAGATGCGACTTTTAATTTGAAGATAAATGTCAAATGTTTCTGGTTTGCACTACACTCATCATACTTTTACAACAACTTAGCAAGTAGTTGGCAAGTGTTTGCATTTTAAATGCAAACTGCAGGTGATGATGGTAAGGAGGATTTTTTTGGTGCAGTCTTTAACCACTCACCAACTGGTCAAGGAATAGTGATTTTTCCTACCAACTGGTTGCCAATGAGTCTCTAGGCATGCATGACTATTATGTATGACTTTTGTGGGTTTTCATGGAGCAGAAAAGTATTTTGTTTTTTGTTTGTTTTTCTTAATGCAGAATACAGTGTATTGCATCGTTATAGCAGCAGCCAACTCACCTGTCAAAGAGCTAAACAGAACTGAAGGCCTCTTTATTTGATTATAGCTGAGGTTATTTCCCACTGGCTAGTCTCCTTTCACTTGTCAAGCATTTCATGAAATCTGCATTTGCAGTGGATGTCAGAAGTATCTAACAACAGTTGTTATTCCAAGATCAAAGCCATCAGCTTAATGGCCACCAAATAATTCACACACCTTAAGAAGTGCTGGGTATGTAAGTGCATTTTTAGTGTTGATGAGGCAAGACAGGAAAGTTCAAAGCATGAATATTGTGAGAAGGCTCCAGTGTATAAAACTGCTGCCTATGATGACTTTCTTTTTTATTATTTTGATTTTTTTGCTCTTCACAATGCATGACGCAGAAATATTTTTGGAAATCTGACCACCACATTAGTGTGTAGAGTCACATTCCTACAGGGATGTAATGATGAGTCCTGCATTTCTACAAATGACCAGACAGTAAATCTAGCATTCTCCCTGAAAATTTAGAACAACTTGCATTTGAGTTGCTGTCAATTCTCTCCTGGGGTTCTTTTGTGGGGACGCCACTCACAGCTGGTGACTCACTTTTCAGATGTCAGAAGCTGGACAAAATGCCATCATGAATTTGAGTTCTCTGAGTCTTTGGGAATGTCGACCCTCGTGCTGCAGAGTCCTTCCCTACAAACTTTTGCCCCAGTTTGTGCCTTTTTATAGCACATGACTGGTTATGCAAGACTGCTGCAGAATTGGAAGACACTGATTGGCGTGTTCTGTTGCTTTCATATCTTGAAAAGGCTGAGTGAAAGATAATGATCTGCTACAATATTTAGTACTTACCCTGTTAGTGACCACTGTCCACATGTAGCAAAATTATATATCACACCCATTTTGTAGCTCAACACTCAGTGTATGTATATTCATGTTAATCAAGATTCCTACAATGAAATAACAGCTTCACGTTGTTTCAGCTCTTCTAATCAACGAAGGAAACATCCGTTTCATTCACCGATGCAAAGCTGACTCCTAGCCACATATTTCCAGCACTCCTGTGAACTTCTCACTATAAAATGGTTGTCATTCATTTTCATTAACTGCTATAAATGAGGCTGACATCTGCTGTATTAAAAATGTAATTATCAGAATGCATAAATATGTAATTGCTGCCACCTGCATAATTGATGTGCACTAATGCACAATGTTGAAGGTATAAACTTCCACTTAGCAGACGCGTGCCACCTGAACAATAGGTGGGCTCCTGAGTGATAATTGAACCCACAGACAATTCCCAGGCCTGGGAAAATGTTAATCACCGAAGATGGATCCTTCATTAGCTAGCTCATCCATAAAAAGCACCATTCATAGCTATGAAGTGCAGAGAAATGGAGGTAGAGCGGGAGAGAGTCATTCCCAGTAAAGAAAGAGGTGAGAGATGACCTCAAATTCACATAGAGCCAGTGGAACACCGAATCAGGAAAGCACGGGGGGAGAGAGAAAATCTAATTATGTTTGAGTCATCTTTATGGTGATTAAGATGTTGGCTAATGCATGATACATGACACTGCAACCATCGGACAGCTGGTTCATACAGAAAAAATGTGCCTCAGTATCAAAATGCAACTGAGAACTGAGCAAGTGAGTGTCTCTGTATCTCTATTAATCTTGCCTTGCATTAAACTAATATCACTCCACGTGCTTGATGGTTAATGCTAGTAAGCATTTCTGAGGTTTTTGCAGAAGTCTGCAAGGAGTCCTGGGATAAGCATGTTTGCATTATCACTGAGTAAGGAGAAGTAAAAGCATGGGAAAGAAGACTTTCTTTCAGTATATTAAGTCCTTGGATGACTTGGAAGTAGCATCTTGGTCACAGTTTACCCTCAGCTGGCTATTGATTGATGGCCATTAATGACTCATACACTCCCAAATATAATGCTATTAGTTTATTTATGCTAAAATAATTGCTTTGTCCTTCTGTGAATATGTTCAATGAGTGTCGCTGTCACCTTTACGTGACTCAATGAAAAGTCTGTTTATCCACTTTACTTGGATATCAGATGTAAACTGGTCACTTATATATTTCTAGAGAGATTTAATTAGATGTGATGACCTGAAATGAAATAATAAGAAATTGCTTTTAAATAGAAAGCACAGTTTTGTCAATGCTAACACAGAAGACAATATATTGTCCAGTTTTAATGTAGAAATGAAACCATGCTATTGCCCGCTGTTGAAATGCTGTGCACCTTAGCTTCAACTGCTTATCGACCTTAGTTTGAGGACAAACCTACATAGGCTGTGTTCTCACAGGCTGCCTCCAGAAACACTGCGACCAATCAGGAACCTCCACCGTGCCCCATCCCCCAGCAAGCTCCTCGGCCCAGTCTGAGCAGCCAGTCAGGGGGCCACTGAGCTGTGGCACGTCGAACCGCATTACCCAAAATTCCCTGTGTATCCCCAAGGCTTGACTACGTTGGGAGTGTGTTGTGTCGTCTGAGGCCTGTCTGCAAGGTAGCCTCATTTTTCATCTGCTGTTCTGTCTCTTCCTCTCCCCCCCAATCCCTCTTTCTCCCTCTCCCTCTGTGCAACCTCTCAGCCTGCCTTTCTCCAGCTAAATTTGGCATGTATCCCTTTAGTGTATGCTTTTGTGTCCCGCTGTATGTGTTTGCCAGTGGCCTGCTGTCCTTTTGCTTTCCCCTACAGTACCTTTCTCCTACTCTGCCTGACCCCCCAAGGGAAGGTGTTGCTGGGGTTTGTGCGCATGTTCTTTTGAGTAATTGAACATCTTTGAAATAAATAGACACATACCCACCCCCACCCCAATTATCTCTGTGTCTTAATTAGGCCCTCATACTGTGCAGAGACCCTCCCTGGTGACAGTGTGTAAGTCTGTGACTGTGTGCATGTTTGCAGGAGTAGTTCCTCTGGTGTAATTCAGCTCTAGTTGTCCTCGCTTGCCATGGGATGTTCTGTCAGGCTGACTAATTACCAACTGGTATAAGAGTGTGTGTGTGTGCACATGTGTATGCGTGCATTTACTGTGCAATAATGCAATTCAGAGCACCTACTCTGTATTAGTGATCTCTGCTCTCACTGCAGCTTGGGGCATCAATATTGATCACTGTCCTGTCAACATACCCAATCAAGTTGGCCTCAGTCAATGATTCCTTATTTTTAAAGAATCGATGCATGGAAGACAGTGAACATGTGACTGTGGGTGTACCTTTTTTTTTTTTAAGTGCGAGTTCATTAACTAATACCCTCTTATTTATATGTGTGTATGGCTCTGTGTGTTTGTCTTTCCCATTTGTGGTTTTGCTGTTCAAATACAGCACTCCTTCAGACAGCTGATTGACAGCAAGTCGCCCCCGTGGCAGAAAATCCATGGCCTTCTTCCCTCACCTTTACTCTGACTGCTGTCTCTCTGCTGCTGATTTATTGTGATGCTAATTTGATTTTGGCTCACTGGCCTCCCACTTCTTTCTGCTGTTACCTTCGAGAGGGCTGGATAAGTCTCCTTCTGCTGGTTTTGGCATTATACTAAAAAAAGTGAGTTTTTTTACGGGGAGGGAAAGTGACTTACTTTTTGTTTAAGATGTACAGATGGAAATTAGATTGTTTATTAAACAATGACTGAAGCTGAGGTCATGTGAAGAGCTTTACATTTTAAAGTAAGTGCGGTAATGCGCGGTGACCCAGTTATATTGGACCGCAATCAAATATAAAACCGATCAAAAAATTGAAAGCAGTAATTGTTTTGGTCAGTCGATGGATTTAATGGTCAGTGATGACACTGTATTATGTAGTCTTGTCTAGAGTATTGTGCAACAAATTGTCATTGTCTGATTATATTCATTGTTATTCATATTAGTTGTTTTTTGTTCACCTCCTTTGTTTTTCTAATTTCCCCAGTTCCTCTGTCACTCTGTACATGTCCTCATGTTTACCTGCGTTATTTGTACTTTAGCTATTTTCTGTTTTATTTTGAAGGTTAATGTTTTCATTGGTATTTCTCATTGGTACTTCCTTTGTTAGATTTCCCTCCTTGCTGATTGTCTGGCTTGCCCTTAGTGGTTCCAGCTGTTCTCAATTACTTCCCTGTGTATTTAAAATCCTGTCTCTCCTTCAGTCTTTTGTCAGTCTGCTCTCCTTGTGCTTTTGTTCCTGTTTCCTGTGGTTGCCTTTCCTGGATTCCTTTTTTCTTTGAATCAAACCTCTTGTCATTGTGTTTCTCTGTACTTTTTGTGTGTGTGTGTGTGTGTGTGTGTGTGTGTGTGTGTGTGTGTGTGTGTGTGTGTGTGTGTGTGTGTGTGTGTGTGTGTGTGTGTGTGTGTGTGTGTGTGTTTATCGGCATATTATTAAAATTCAAATTTTGTTGGCTCAATATGCTTCTTCTGTCTGCATTTGGGTTTTGATAACTCATGACATAAATGTACAATGCCTAATATGAATGGGACACAGAAGGTCACAGCCCATTGAGGCGAGGTCAAAGTCATCTTATAGCCCTTTTCCACTAGTACTTACTTGGCTCGCCTCAACTCTGCTTGACAAAGTTTTTATGTTTATCCATTAAGTGGTAGTACGTGGAACCAGGTACTTTTTTAGTACCTACTCAGCCAGGGTTTTAAGCAATCTGAGTCGACAAAAACGTGAAATCTACAGACTGCATGGCACCAATTGGCCAATCAGTGGCATAATTCAGTTAGTCATGAGAGCTACTCCGTCACAAAAATCAAAACTACCATGAGGAAAATGGCTATACAAAAACCAAATGTGACAAAAAAAAACATACTTCAAGCAGCAGGTATACCATCACCTCAACCTCCATGGTTGTTTTGTGTTTGTGTCACATAATAAATGAATCACAGGCTTTTGAGCATTTTGCTGTAACGAGCCCAAACACATTGAGGTTGTACTCAGTTGTAATGTAAAACTGAATAAAGTCAAGCTGAGTAAGCCAAACAGGTACTAATGGAAATGGAAAAAGAGGCTTTATTACTGTATTAGACAGTGCAACTTATGCACATGAAGGTTTGCATCTATATTGTGACAACATCATTTTGTCTAGCAACCACCTAGCATTTATTCAAATAAAACACCTTAAATAAGCATTGTATCATTTTTATTTCACACCAGTGATTTCTAATTTATATCCCCCAAAACTTCACTCAAGCATGAGATATTATGACGCCATTAGGCTGCCTGGCAACCACCTGGCAACAGGGTAAAATGACCTGTTTTTTGCCTTCATGCATCTAAAGACATTAAAAGCATAGTCTAATTTTATTTCACTCCTAAGATCACAAACACATCATATTGTTTAATTTCATGACAGTAACATCTCATTTATGTCCACAAAAACTGAATTATATATTACATAACGTCATCATGTTATCTACCAACCACCTAGCAATGGGCTAATATGACTGTGGCAAAGGACCCAACGCACAAAACGTTGCAAGAGGGTTCAATGCTTGTTTACAATAGTTTTGGTTTTTTTATCTCCACTTTTGTGGTTGTGCAGCTTTTCAGCTGATGTCTGCAGCATAGCACAACTAGCACACACAGCACCCCATTAGGTCCTGGTGCCCTACTCAAAATGAAAGGCATGATTAGATGATGGCGGTCAGGCTTGTGGTTCAGCCTCCCTTGACACCAGACCCTGAACCTGCTGCTCCCCCCCTCCCTTACAGCTGAGCCACAAACCACACCCTGCCACAATGACCCTTTTTTGCGTTTATTCACCCACAGCACCTTAAAAAGCACTGTATCATTTAATTCCACTATCCACGTCACGAAAAGGCCAACGGTACTTGAGCATAGACACTAGTGATACATAATAAGTGGTTGCAAATCTTTAGTGGTCATTAACTGGCTGTAGTCTCCAACCCCTAGAGATCAGCAGATAATTAGTATCTTGCTTTGAGAAGCTCTCCTAGATCAGCTTTTATCTTGAATCTAGATTTTAGTAAATGAAACACATGCCCTACTGAATTACAGTGAAGAGAATGACATTTTTGGTCAATAATATTAATTTCTTTGAGCTTCAAAAACTTGTTTAGGTATTTATTTTGAATCATTTTCAACCAGTATGGATGTCCACATCTCCAAGCATCTCCAAAGCTGAAAATGAGCAGTGACTTCAAATCCATTCTGCTGGTGTAAAGCCGAAGCAATGTAAAGAAGAAAAATGTCTCACTGTCAAAATACTTAAATATCTTAGGAACACATCAGGAAATAGCAAAAATTGATGCGGGTGTCAGAATCACTATATCACAATATGGGCTGCTGTTGTGTTTTGAGCGGTTCCTCTGTCCACTTCTCATTTAACAAGTGATACACAAAAGTCCCAGCTTTGGAAATGTGCTACGTTTTTGTTCTGAATGCACCATCAGTCTTGATATCATGTAATTCAGATGAAAAATCTCGCTGGGTGAAAGACCTTTGTGACATAGACCAATGATTCATGTCCGTCCACATTTGTATTCTGTACCATCTGAGTCATGCTAGCCTCGCTGTCTTCAGATAAGAGCTTCTGTGATGAGGAGCAAATATAAGAGCCATCTACAGGGTTCCTCCTCTTCCTCTCCATCACCCAGTATCTCTCTCAATCTTTTTTCCACTCTCTTTGTCAGTATTCCAGTGGTTTGATGGGTGTAGCTGACAGATGACAATCTCATTTCCATTCAGGCGTGGTTTCCTGCTATCTGGGGGCTAAGCCATGCAATAGCTATAAGTGTCACATTAAATCCCAGCCAGAGAGATGGGAATGGCAGTATGACAGAGAAGCCAGTCACAACCACCATTATGTATGTCTCTGTGGGTGGCACCCACATGTTGAAATGTGCAGCTGTAGCATGCCTGTGCTGAAGCTGAGACATGTTTAGGTGACCGCGATCTTTAAAATGTCCCAGAGCAATCTCCTGCTTGACACTGACTGTGATTCGCTTCACAGGTTTAAAGTGATGCGAGTTCTTTTCTTGACAGCAGCAGAGATGGTGAGAGTGGTGATGATGACAGTGATTATGGTCATACCAATACTGATCAACGATGATGATGTTTTTAGTCAAAATTAAGGTGATGAGTGTGCATGAATGACAGTAATGGTGATCATCAATATTCATGGCCATGCTGCAGTGATGATGTATGTACATTAACATGTACATTTGAGGAAATTTGAGGGGACTGAAAATGAATCTGAATATGAGCAATTAAAGTCCATTTATATTAACAGCGGGGTGTAATTACATCCACTCAAATGCACAGACAGAGGAGACATCAAGACTTGGAATAAATAGATTCACACAATGGGTGGCTTCTTGTTTGACAGTGATTAAATCCACCACTGAAGTGAAGAAACTTAAAAACTTCTATAATTATTCCAGCGAGTACACATGGAAATCCAAGCTCTGCTCCTCATCCACTTACTGACTGTGAGCTTTCAGCTTTAGACCTCTAATAGGCTCCATTATTGCCAGAGGGATAAATAGCATGACGCCCTCATTGTCTAGCACCCATGCACTCAGTGACCAAAAGTTCTTGCTGTACCCCAAATTAACCAACCAAAAAGAACAATGCAAGCGCCTGGAAAAGAGCAGCAAAAAATTTCACATGCTTGTCGAAGACAATTACGCCAAAAAGAATGTGCTCCTCTACATTTAGCTGATGAGATTTTAGTCAGGTGCAACGTGAGGAAAGAAATAAAAAAATCCCAGTCCAATTACCGTGACCCTGAAGAGGTTTCGAAGCTCTCTCGATAGTGTGTAAGGGTTTGTTTGAATGGAACAGTGGCAGAAAAGGGGAAAATGAATTATCGATTCTAATTACACAGCCCTGTTCTCTGTGTGACGGGCCTCTTTTCGGTCATGTCATTGTAGACCCTGTTAATGGGAGAAGCTGAGACATTAAATATGCATTG
Organism: Oreochromis aureus; assembly: GCF_013358895.1. Lineage (NCBI taxonomy): Eukaryota > Metazoa > Chordata > Actinopteri > Cichliformes > Cichlidae > Oreochromis > Oreochromis aureus. Next base: position 13,225,087 of record NC_052958.1, on the reverse strand, counting down.
CTCTCGGTTGTTAAGTGGCTGAAGTTGTTAACATTGATTATTTAGTTACTTTTTAAAAAGTGTGATGGTACATGGGTTTAAGGGTTAATTTGCAAGAGCAAGTCTCTACATTTCCCAGTCCCACATTATCAGATACAACCACAGTAGTTAACCATTATCTGGGTACTGTTGCTGCAGATATTCTCTTTCTTTAAAAGAATGCAGCAGTTCTGCAAATAACTGGTTTAAGTTTATAATACTTTTTTGGACCATCGCTGTTTCCAGTTCTGAAGCTGAGCTCAGCTGTTTTCTACCTTGCACCGGTTATTAGCATATGTATAGAACATTTCTGTGTGCATTGCCTTTTAAAAAGTTCCCCAACAAACTCCAGGAAACCATACTAGAGTTTGCGTTATATAATCCTCATGCTGAATCTCACAGTTACAGATTTATAATCAATGATCTGCAGGTTTTCTCGCCAAGCTGCATTTTAAAAACATAACATAATATGTTAAAGAAAACAAAAGGAAAACAACAGCTTTAATAAATGTGTTTAATACTGTTTCCAGTGCAAATTAAAGCTATTTTTTGCTTCCTCATTGTTTTGAGTTTGTATTGCAGTTTCCCCACTACTCTCAAGGCTGACTTTTAAGTAATGCACCATGCGTGCGCACTTTCCTGTGCATGGACACAGACATGCTTTGCATCATTGAAATGGGAGCTTGGGGTGGGGATGAGGCGTCTGATGGAAACAGGACACACTCATTCGGAATACTGATGAGATTTGGTGCAGACTCCACAGATGCAGAAGTCGGAAACACATGCATAGCCTACAACCTTTACCTCTGTTCACCTGTCATGACTTACTCTTATTGGGTTTTTCATTACTTATATACTTTCCCAAGCCTAATGTAACACATAAATACTAAATGCTAATAATATGTGTAATTTGTATGAAATTTGACTGGTCTTTTTCTGCCTTAAATATATTAAAGTTTATATTTTTCCTTAATGATTACAGTTGTTTTACATTCCAAAGACAAGCTGTTTAAAAATTCTGTGGTACTTGTGCTAGAGTTAGAGACTAAACGCAGTATGATCAATGGTTTTTAGTATGCTGTAATTAAATATTTGTATTCATCTTCAGACAAGCTTTGATATGGTTTGTGCTCTGATAATTCTTTACTCTTTTGCAGAAAAAAGAAAAAAAAAACTTGTCAACGAACCCAAAACTCATACTCAAACTTTTTGACTGCTGACTTAAGTTTCCTAATTATTTCCTGTGCCAAAAATCTTAAGGGACTCAACTCAGCCAGTTGTCAAGTAGTTGCCTTCTGGTTGCCAAGTTCTTATGTCATTTCACAATTAAATTTCCATCCTGCAGCGACTATGTCACTATTTGTGGAAGAATTTCTGAAATTCAAATAATATAAGGTTCTGTTTGCACTGAGAATGTAAGTCATTAATGTGAAGTTCTGTATAATGTGAATTTCTATGTATGTGAATGGCAACAGATTTCCAATTTTCGCTGCTTTAGCTTAGTTAATTTCCATATCATCACAAACAGAATGTATCTAATTGCCAACTTGATAGGAAGCTGATGGCAGATTGATTTTGTGTTATTGCATCATCTTGATGCACCAAAGTAAATTTGAAGACAGCATTTGTCCATTTCAAAAGCAATGAGATCTCAAGTTCATTGCAATAATTTTGGTGGAGTCATAGTCTCTACCATTGTTTTTAACTCAGAATGCAGGTTAGTTGTTTGGGAATATATTTCCAATGAGAAGGACCTTAAAAGTTTCATTGCAGACTTGACAGTCACTCTTCCTCTTTCCTTTTTCTGTTTTTCTGTTGGATTGTTTTTATTTATTAGATGATCACCTGCTGCAAAAAAGTGAAGTGGAGAGCCAGAGTTTATTTTAGCAAGCATGTGGGAAGTGTTTGACTTCTCTCTCTTTGCTCCATGTTTTTGTTTATTAAAGAAACTGAAATAAACTGGAAGAAGTTGAGACTTCAGAATTTGAGACTGGTGGTGTGATTTGGCATGCTTCATTTGTAATTCTAGAAACCAAGACCCATTGTGGCAGCAAAGCAGATGAGGCAAGCCACTACACTGGTATTTCAATCTACCTCTCCTCTACTTCTGCAGTACGCATTTACACCATTGATTGAAACATTGGGCTAGTTGCTGTAAATACAAATTGAATTGCAAATGCAAAAATGCTTCAGAGATGAATGTACTGCAGTACAAATCAATATGATTTAACTCAGTTTAATTCAGAATTTAGCAGTTTTACTTTTTTGACTAATAAAAGTGAATCTAACTTAAATGAAATCACCTAAAAAGTCAGCCTCAGTCGCAGTCCTGGCAGAGCAGCTGATCTTACTGCCAGCCCATATCAGCTAGGGTGCGCTACTTAAGCTGTACATGCAAGCCACTTTTTTTTCACACCCTAGTTTGTTTCTCAGGTAATTGTTATTAAATCTGGTGTCATTGATGACTGATTTATTCTGTGCTCAGGTTTTGCTCCTCTGCTGCTCTCACAGCTTTCCACATATGGAAAGCTGATCCCAGAAAAGAGACGTACCACCAAATACAAATTACTAGAGACAGAAATAATAGCTATTATTATATGTTTTCGAATTTAGATGTGTTTTAAAATTCTCTTTACGTATGGATTTGGTCAAAGGTACAACATGTCATCTGTTGGACTACTTTTAAGAGTTTGTCTTTTTGGTAGATGTTTTATTCTAGTTAGTGAACAACTGAAAGAAGAAATCACACATATGATACGAGTCACAATGGAAGACAATATGGTAGCATGTGTTTATAATAGTGTGTTTTTACACCTGGTGTTTTATCCCTTTGTTTGGTCAGTCCTTATTACAGGCTGGATAAGATCTCATTTCTGCTACCTAAGGGCACTGCTACAAAAAAACAAAACGGTGAAAGGATGTTACTGTGGGTTCGTCGGCAGATCACCAAACACATTCCTGGCTCCATATTTTTGGTACCAACTGGTTCATTACATCACATGCAGAACCGTGTGATCTGGCAATGTAAAAAAGAGAGCGGAGAGAAAAAAGAGAGAGGAGGGCAGAGGGAGAAAAAGGGAGAGGTAAAGGGAAATGCGAGTGAGGAAAAAACTGGCCCTCTGTGTCTCTGTGATGGGCCTTTGAAATGGGATTGAAGATAATACTTTAAAAGCATTAAAGAAATATTGAATATCAGCAGTATGGGCTTCATATTGTCAGATTGAATGTTTCCTTATTTCATTTTCAGTCTCTTTTCTCTCAGTCTGTCTGTCCTCACATATCAATTCCCTTAAGAAATGTGCGGGGGGGGGGGCATATGAAAAGAAATCAGACATTTCCTGTGCCAGTACGCTTACACGCACAGATTTACTGGTTTCACCCACCACCACCTACTGTCTGCTCTCTCTCTGTACCTCTCAATCTTTCTCTCTATCTCTCTCCCCCTTCCCCTTTTCTCCCCCAAAATTCAATCTTGTATTTGCAAGTGATGGAGAGTAGCTCGGCAGTTTTATACCAGGCGCAGTAAAATATATTAAACTGCAGGAAAATAAATAAATAAATAAAGTGGGGATCTATCTGTCCTAGTTTCACTTCATTGAATGAGCATGATTTGGTCTCGCATGCTGTTTTATTTACTTTTTTTTTTTTTGGAATTCAATGCTGTGTGCAGCACAGTTTGTAGCTGAATATTGATATTGACTGCCTGGGGCTTGTGGGGAAGGTGATGCTTGGAAAAGGGAGGGTTCAGACAAGAAAACCTTTAAAGCAGAGATTATGTTATGTGATTATGTTATATAATAATGTGGTTTTAGACCAAAGAGTTCTAGGGACCGCCTGAGGGTAACTGCCCACTGGGGAGTTTCCTCTAGAACTATCACATACAGACTCAACCGGACTTCACTGATGATCCTTTTTCTGTTTTGTTTCTACTTCAGCTTACACGCTGCTGCTTACATAGCTGATGTTTACACGGATATCTTTTATTGCCAGTTGCCAGTGCAATAACAGTATATGCTTACATCTGGGGCATCCACTGTTTACTTACCCAGCTCATAGGTTTCTCTCGTGTCTCTTGTGTACCTACCCTGAAGTAGTAACTGAAAGAAGGCCCCTAAATTAAAGTTCTAATAACTTTTATAATCCCTAGTTCTTGCAGTCTGGACAAACAAATAAGAGGGGTTTTCCTCCAAGTGTTAGAGGAACCTGCCAACTGAAAGTGCCTGTAGAGTGAGTTGTCTTTGTGCAGGCAAACAGACCAAGACAGCTGTTTGGTCAGTTGGTGACAGACGGCTGTCCAACTCTGACAAGGTCATACTTCATAAACTATTTAATGGGTTTCTTGACAATGCGAAAAATATGGAATACTTGTAGCCATACCTCTGAAACAGTTAATACAGGGCATGATGTTAAGATAATTTCACTATTAGATATCCTTATGCTGTTTTAATGGTATATGCCTACCCTTTTCAGGGAGACTGATATTCTGCAGCTGCCAGACATTACCCTATGCCAGAGTCTAGGCCCAGTCCTGATTGCTTATATTATCATATGAAAATATGACTTAAAGTCAATATTTAGTATGACCACATTAATTTATCAATTCAGCTTGAACTCTCTTCATCAAGCTTTCTTGACATTTCTTTAAGAAATTTTTGGGAGTAGTAATGTTGAGGTCGGGCTTTGGAATATCAATCCATGACAGAGCCACTGATTGTGCTCCATTATGTGATTTTTCTTTGCAGGTGTGCTTTTACTGCATTTGTAGTGTATTTGGGATCATATTCATGCTGAAAAATTAACCAGCATCTTTCCATTGAAGCCATTTCTGATGAGGATTTGGGGAGGGCCAAATTAACCCCACAGGTCTTTTTGCTGTTTCTTTAGGACTTGATCATCAGATACTGTTCGGCTGCTGTTGATAGTTTTTTAGGCCTTTTTCTTTTTTCCTTTACTTGTTCAGTTTCTTCATGTTTTTTGTTTGCACTACACATCTAGTCAAGATATGCCAAGTTATCAGGAATCACCTTGTTGGTGCAATAAAATGGAATGGATGGAATGGAAGAAATGGCGTATTTGTGACAGACAGTTATTAATAAAGTGCCTAAAGATACGATTTAAAATTGGTTCTTTGCTAAGTTATGTTATGTTGAGACTCAACGCTGGTTCATCCCTTGAGTTAGCTGCCTTTTATATGCTTAAATGATTCATAAGTCAGTGTTGAGTGGCTTAAACAAGGGTTAGATGCAGGGACTGGACTGAAAATGACTAAAAATGAAATGTGGTGGCTTTATAATTTGGCCCAAAACTGCATAATAATTCTATAAAAACTAAATTTCCAGCTTCTTCTAAATCCTGAGTAACAGGAAGTCTATTCACAATTTATGTTTGAATATCTGTACATGTTTGAAGTAGTCACAAAAAATATGATGTTCTACTCTCTTTCCTATTAAATTTAGGGAACAGGGAATAAATAAATGAATGAATGAACAGGTCAGTTCTTTTAAGGGCCACTGTCTCTAACAGCAAGTACTTGCCTTTATAGAATCTTTTTCAGTGGATAGGACCAGCAGATGCAGTGATGGAGAGATGAAAAGAAGAGGCTGAAGAGGAAGAGATTGAATAGGGTATGAAAGCCCAAGCTGCAAGGGGAGATGAAAAGAAGGTTCAGAAGGAAGAGAAGCTACAGAAAATCAGGTAGGGGAGCTTGAAATGTGTTAGTGAAGATAGAGAGAATATGTGGGGAAAAAGAAAGGGAGAACATAAATGGAAGGCAAGAAGGAGAGGCCAGAACAAACAAACAAGGGAAAACCACAAACTCGGACAACAGAGCTGATTGATGGAGACGAGCTAGAGGGAGATGGGTAGCGGTTATCGAAGGGGAGTGCAGCCAATAATCTCCCATGGGTCTGTTGTGTCAAGTCCATATCCACAGCCAGCAAGGCAGCAACTGTAATAGGGATTCCCTGTTGGCCAGTCAATGGGAGCCAGGTGGGAGGCCGTGGATCTATTCTCCGAGCCCTGGTAGGAGGAGAGTACCAGCGTACACCTCCTGCACTTATCAGATTTTTCCATGCTGCTTTCTTCATCGTTTTTTCCTTCCTACCGTCCTCCTTTTAATGGTCTTGCTTCCCGTCTTATTTCTAGCATCCCCCTTTCTTCTACCTCCCTTCCTCATATTTCTTTCCCTCTAAGTTTGTTTTTCAGCACAGAGATACAGCTTTGCCAAGAGCCTGTGATCAATACCTCATCTGTCTTTTTGCAGTCTGTACTGTGAAATAAAAGAAGCCGCAAGAGGTCAGACAGTTAGAAGACTGACAACAGGCAGTAGTTGTTTTGTTTCACATGAAGAGTTGAGGGCTTTGTGGGTTTCTTTTATTAAAGGTGTCATAGCCCTGAACAATACTTCATACTCTGACCTACCTCCATTCCAGACGTTTTCTTCAGTACTGCATCCACCTGGATGTTTCATGACTGAACTGTCAGTCAAATGTCAGCACATGCCCACTCGCTTCCAGGTTTACTTGTTGTTCTTCTGTGTCTGACACATAAACACACCATTGTGTGAGTGCTTGGATGTGTGCACAACTTCTAGTAGATCTTCTTTTGTATGTGTTGAATGCTTAAAAGCTCACCAAACCTTCAGCACTTTCAAGAGAGATATGCATTACTTCCAGTGTCATCTTCCCCAGTTGCCTTGGCACCCAGAAGCAGCCTGGAGATTGGTGATTGATGCACTGGCAGTATCATGGCTGACATGACAAGTAAAGTGACGGGTGACACCCAAGCCTCACGCCAGCAATGACAGAGCTTCATGGATGACGAGACACTCGTAAAGGCTTTCTGTACTCGCTATGACACATTCACAAATTTACATTTTTTAAGAGTATAGCTCATGTATGGATCACATGAGTCATACATATTCTATCGACAGATTTACAGAGCCTGTTTCTTTCTTTGATGCTAATATGCATTATCTCTCTCTCACGCACACGCACACACACACACACACACCATCCCATCTTCAAATCCATCTTTTCCATGGCTCATTTCCTCCCTCCTCTAAAAATGACAGTGGCAGATACTTCCACTCACTCGGAAGGAAAAAGAGCAGATATATCTAGTTGAGTCATGAAATTGGGTTCAATTATATTGCTCTGTCAAGGCAGCCTTGACTTCTTCTTACCAGACCTGACATTTGGAGTGCATCTGCAGGATACCAATTTTGCTCTCTTTCTCCCAGTCAACCTTGGACTGACTCACTTTATGTGTTTTGGATGCAACCACAGCCTGTTATTGGTTCTATGTTTTCTTTGAGTCTTGTTCACACCTCTTTTCAGGTCATGGTTACTGCAGATAATAGACTGGGTGCTATCATGTTTTCTAGAGTGATTATTTTTAGCCTGTTACGTGTTTAATGGCCTTTACATACAACATTTGATTTGATGAAACTTCACTGATTCTTGTTGTGAAGGTTATGATGCAAGATAAATAGAAAAAAGCAACTTTGCCTCTTGCACAGCTGTCAGTGTTATGCATATGCAAAATACAGGTCATAGCATATAGGTACAGACTGTCAGTATCAGTTATTTCAACTAAGTAAAAATGGATATGTGCTTCATTAAGATGTTTCAGAGCAGGTGGAGCAGAAACGTCCACGTTGGACATAATGAACTTCTGCTGTTTAAAGTGTTTCTTGACATTAGCCTAATATCTTTTGACAGCTACAAGCTAATGTTTGGAAGCGATACAATGAACAAAGTGGGAAGTATTGCTTTCTTTTTCAGATCATCTCTCTTGTAAAGTCTCTTTAAGGTCATTGGTCTGCTATGGCTCCAAGAAGGCTTAGTAGCTAGCGTATACATGTACAGTGGTCCCTCGTTTATTATGGGAGTTATGTTCTAAAAATAACCCGCGATAGGCGAAATCTGCGAAGCAGCCAACTTTATTTTTTTACAATTATTATAGATGTTTTAAGGCTGTAAAACCCCTCACTACACACTTTATACACTTTTCTCAGACAGGCATGAACATTTTCACATTTCTCTCTTGTTTAAACACACTCAAAGTTAAAAACATCATAGAAAAAATAAGTCCAGTATTAGAGAATGAAACCAAAGGCACCCACGGTTGCCTTAGGGTGCAAAACGTTTCGTCGACATTGTTGTGTTTGTTGGAGAGAATACTTAAAAACACACAGTACAGCACTTCAGAGTCACACTGCTAGCGATCGAAGATTTATGTAAATTTTACAAGCTGAATGCATTCGTACTGTACAGGAGACACGGCACGAGATTGATTGATAATGGTCTACAGCCAATCAGGACGCAGAACACAATGTGCTGTTTAAAAAAAAAAAAAAACAGCATGCAAAATTGCACAAAAAAACCAAACAGCGAGGCCGCATACCCAAATGGCCTCTACAATCACCAAATCTCAATACTATAGAGCAGATGTAGTGGAACGGGAGATTCCCATTATCTGCAACAACTGCATGATGCTAGCATGTCAACATGGGCCAACATATTAGAGGAATATTTCCAACACATTCAGTCGATGCTCTGAAGAATTAAGCCAATTTTGAGTGGACGAAGGGGTCCAACTCGGGACTAGCAAGGGGTCAGTGTTCAATTAACAGAATTTTGAACAGCTATTCATAAAACAAGGAAAAAATCACATTACTGTGTGCATTTGCAGCATGTTTTTAAAGTCATCATTTCTGCCATCAAGCCTAAAGCAAGAATGAAATTCATTGATGTGAAAAAGCCTAAATACACAACCATAGTATGACTTTGTAAATATCTTGATATGGTCTATTATGTACTGTAGGTATTCGCTGATATTTAAGACTAATTTGAATAATCATAATATCTTCCCTGCCAACCTGCAGGCCTGCCCATGCCATTAACATATCCCCAACTTCCCTTAGAGTTTATACCACTGCTAAATGCTCTTTTCTTAAGCTAAGATTAGTGTCAGTGACATTCCTGAGCCTGGTTGGCAACACCTAAAGGAATGAGCCAAAGAGAGACTGGCTGATGGAGAAACAGTAGATCCTCTCCTCAGGAAAGGCTAATGCAGATTGTTTTTTGCCTAGACTCAGTTTCACTTTAGTTACTCGTATCTCTTCTCCTCTAGGAATATTGGACATTCTGTAACTAATATGACACAATGATAAAAAAAAATGTCAACTGGGTTAGATTGAAAAAGAAAGAAATATTAACAGACCCCTTTGTGACTGATAAAACTTGAAAGGTCAGATAGAAACGCAGCTGCACAATCACTAGAAAAGAGATCTGTTTTGTCTTCACATTTAAAACAAGTTGCTGAAGTAGTGAAAGTGACCTTATATAAAATCCTCAGGCTTTTGCATGGCATTGAAAAGATGCAAGGATTTACTGTTCAGCAGTAAGGCTGCAGGTTAAACCAAACAACCTCCTTTTTGGATTTTGGATCTCCTTCATATAGTAAAAGTTAGTTATATAAGTGATGGTTTAAGCCATTCTCTCCACTCTTACGTTTACATGAAATACAGAGAAAATGTCTTTGCACTTTATTTCCAAAACTGCTACTGCTCCGGCAGAAGCAACCACTCATATCACAAGAAAAATTCAAATGTTTCCCTACAAGGCAGTCACAGAACATTTAAAAAAAAAAAACTGGTGGTGACATGTGTAACACCCTGTAAAATGCTTTGTGGTTTACCAAATCTCTTTGTTGTACTGTCTCTTGTGACCTTTTCAGATTTCTGAGGTCAAAGCCCTGAACGCATGATGTAAAATTTAAACAGCTATGTTTGCCTTTAAACGCCCCTGTACTCTCGCATCCTGCCGAGATGACAGTGTTTTGGCTGTCTGATACAGCTGTGCCTTTGAAAGATCTCTAGTACTGACTGCAGCTGAGGACAAACTGCTGAGTCGTCAAGACCAGTAAACAGTATGCGTGTTCATGTGTGTGATGTATAAGTGATATCTGTGTGACAGCAGAGGAGGCTGTTGCACAGCAAGGACGTTGCGTGATGACAGCTCCATTAGTGGCCCTCTGGGGGCTCTATAGGGGCCCTCTTATCAATCTGGCTCCAGCTTGGCCCTTGGCCCTGCTGCAACTGTGGCTCTCAACTCACCTCTGCATGTGCTCTGTACTGGCAAGAATGTTTGATCCAAGGGCAAACACATGCAGACAAACAAGGATACAGATGCATTATGCATGCATAGCCACCCACTTAATGGTACCTGTATGCATGCAGACAGAAGGGGTGTTATGAATATTTATGTCTACATTTCCATGGTAATTATGGCGTGTATGTGCATATCAAGTGTCCTTTAAATATACACGCTCGGAGACCCATGCAAACAAATAAGCGTCTGTCTACGTTTAATTAGTTAAGTAATCTTCAATTTCATTTAACTTAATTTATATTGTATATAATCTCACATTATTTCAAGAAAGCAAAGTATTATTTGGGGGAAACAGTACTCTATAAATATGCGATTTATAAACTTGGAGATGGAAGTAGTTTTACATTAGCTGTCATGTGACATCAAGTACAATATAAATCTTTAAAAGAGGCTACAGCACATTTGCTATTCAGCCAAAGGTTTGATAAGCTTAACCCTAGATTTCTTACTCTGCAGAGGGTGATCATATCCAGGTCAAAATATACAGTTCAGAGGTCAGCTAGATCAATAGCCTTGTTGTGTCTTGTCCCTCTCTGATCATTTGGACCATGTATGGCTGCACTGCATGTGGCAAATTGATCTCCAAAAAATGTGAAGCTGTCAACTGCTGTGTCTGTCAAATTGCCTGTCACAGCCATTTGTCTTGTTTATATGTGTCAACAGGGGATACTTGCAGACAAGGCAAACCAATATTCTTTGAATTTTGTGAGTTATGAGATCTCCTGTGATGGACAGTTGTTTGCTGATGTTTTTACATTGATCATTCCTACACAAGGAATGGCTTTTGCTCCACAGCGATATTACTGAACCAGCGAATAAACAAAAAGTCCTGCAGTTTGCTCGTAGTAATGGTATGATGCTCTCAGCAGGTATATGCATGATGTATTCGCAACTTGATCACATTTATCACACACCCAAAACTTGGCTGCAGAGCTGCACTAAATCTCTTGTGGGCTTGCTCTCTCATTACATTTGCTTCCCCCATTTCCATGTCTTTCCCAGGTTATGGGGCTAATTCCTCACGTCTCCTTCTATATCTCCAATCTGCTTCTCCGAGTGTTAAATTATGGATGAAACCTACCTGACATGGCACTGAGTTACATAAGCCTCCCTCCGTCCTCTCACCTGGATCCCAGTGGCTTCATTATTCTGTGTGAGGATCATTTGGTTGTGAGTAAGCCCTGTCCCACCACATGGAAGTCAGCATTAATATTTATTAGCGAGGGTTTTTGGAGAGTGGAGATACTGGGGGGGAATGGGAGAATTGTTGGGCAGGAAACAAGAGAAGGACCATGAAAGAACATGCCTGTGTGCTTGAGAGGAAGATATTCAGTGTATTTGTAGGTGAGAGCACACTTGTGTATTGCATGTGCAAGCAATTCGGGCACGAGCCAATGGTTCTCTGAGATGGAAAGGCCTGAGATATACAGGAAGGCGCAGCCATCTGTTTTTGGCATTACTTTTTTTTATTTATTTTTTTTATTATTTTTTCAGGGGGTGGGGTAGAAAGATAATGTTGTGTGTTTTATCTCCAGGCTAACAGCATGTTGGGTTATTTATTCATAATTTCATACAGTCTGCCAAGAGTGAACCCTATTTTTTTCTGCCGAGCCTGGCACTCCCTCGGCTTTTCTCCTTGACCTGACCATATGGGCTAACGAACGTTGGTGTCATAAAATGCTAAACTAAAGTTGCATTAAATTAACTTGAAATCATGTTCATAATACAGATGACTTTTTTCTCAAATGAGTGTTGAAGGTACATTATTTATGTAAATCTTAGTTAAGATGTTTAACTTGACCCTTAATGGCTATTTCTCATCCCCTTTCTTATACTACATGGACTAATTTATGAATCCCAATCATTTAAAAACTGGTTTGATTTGTTTTATGTTACAAATATGTAGTGCCAGGGGATTAGATCTTTGCTCTTGGATTACAGTTTAATATTGAACTGTTTTAGCAAATCTTTCACATGCTGTCCAGAAAAGCAATATGACCTTATATTGGGAGCATAGAGGACTGTGGAAATAGCCTTGAGTCACCTTTGATTTTTTTCTTATTTTGCAAGGAAAAATAGGTCCAGCAATTTATTGAAACGTGAAAATACTACATACAAGGTAAAAATAGAGGGGGTTTTTTCCAATTCTAATGAGAGTTAGAGTCAGTATTTGGTTTGACCACCTTTATTGACCTCATGACTGTTAATTTTCCACAGTGTTTTTTTCTGTCCAGGTGCACTTTTGGCACTGTGCTTGGGATCATTGTCATTCTGAAACATGAAGCCATTGCCAATCAAATACATTCTACCACTGGCTGAAATTTAGCCCCATCTATGACAGAGCCGCCACCATGTTTTACAGATGGCTGTATACAGTATCTCTCCTGAACCTCTTTTCTCCCTGTTTCACTTCCTTAAGAATAGCTATTTGACAGCCACCCTTCCACTGAGACCATTTATGATGGGTGAGGTACATTTCTCAGGTCCTGTGTTAAGACCACTGTCTGGTTCCTTGGAAGCTAAATAAAATGAAGGGTGATTTAAGATTTTTGCACAGTACTGTAGACTGTTTAACAAACAAGTACATGCAGCTGCAGTGGCAGGTTTGAAGTGTCAGTTTTGTTACATGCGCCAAATGTGCCATTTGTGCCAGCTAAGAAAAGAAAACCAAGGCCCTGGTTCTCTAATTTGGACAAAAGCAGGTTGGAAAACTGTTGGCTGGTCTGTTAAGTTTTGATTTCTGCTGCAACATTCAGGTGGTAAGCTAAGAGTGGGTTGTAAACAACATCAACACATGCATCCATCCTGCATATTGGTGGTGTTGTAATAGGGGCTTAGATGCTTTTTGGCACACTTTTGGTTCCTTACTACTGACTGAATATAGTTTAAACACTACAGCCTTCCTGAGCATTGTTACTGATCACATCCATGCCTTTATGACTAGAGTGTACATTGTATTATTTGATAGCTACTTCCACTAGCATAATGCACCATGTCACAAACGTCAGATCATCTCTGACGTTTCTTGAACATGACGAGTGTGTACCTTTGGGATGTGGTGGAATGGGAGATTGGCAGTGAATATGAAGCCAACAAATCAAACTCTTTGAAGAATGTTTCCTACACCTTGTTGAATCTCTGCCATTAAGAATTAAGTCATTTCTGAACTTCAACTAACAAGGTGAATGCCAGATGTAAATGTGAAAGTAGGTGAAAAATACGAAACCACTTGTTCCTCCAACTCCTCCAAGTCATAAAGTTTTAAACTTTGCTGTTTCACTTTCTTCACTATTTCAGCAATTATTTTAATCTCTCATGTAACTTCCCAAGGTTTTTGAGCAAGTGAATATTTATATTTTAGTCAACAGAGCAGTCCTCATTCAACAGATAATGTTTTTAAAGCCCAGTTGATTTTGTTTTTACAAAGCAGATATAATCAATATTTCTCACAGTGCAGCAGATACTAAAACAACAATTTTTAATTCAATTTACTGTGAAAAGAGTGTTACAAAACCCAGAGAGAGTTATCCTGTGGTTTTGCAGTTCCTCTGAGCTCTACATGCTTTAGTCTTTGAGCCTATTGTTTTGGTATTTTGCCCCACTGTTTTACTCCTATGAAGTTTTTTGTTTTTTTCTTCCTTTTTTAATCTGTACTCTAGTTTGCTGTGGTTACAACTGTGTAGAACAGATTTAAAAGAACCACATCTGCCTACTTGAACCACAAAGCCTGTGAACAAGGGCATAATTGCAAGTGATGACTCATGGTAAAGCCGAAGGGGAGCACAGCAGGACGGCTTATAAAGTAACCTTGGACTTTTGACAGAAGTATTTGGACAGACTGGAATCCAACAAACCACATTTTTAAGCACATAATTATTACGTTGAAAATCAATATTTAAAAAATAAATAAAACAAAAAAAAAGAATAAACTAATTACAACGCAAGTAATCCACATTTAGAGACACACTTTTTAAGTGTTTACAAAAAAGAGAAGAATTGGGCTTTGGGATTTATTTTCCCTTACACAAAAGCATTCATCGTCACTCACAGATGCTGAGGCATATGGCCGACCCAAGCAACAACCATCTTTTCTCAAGAGTGATGTGTTTTCTCTCACCCAGCTGCTTGGCTTAGCACTCACCCAAAAACTGTGCTCCAAGATGACAACAAATCAGCACTGAATCGGCTCTTACAGAGCAACCTTTGTCACGCAGCACTTAAACATGGTGCTTAAAAACAAATTTTACCACTTTGCTTGTATTTCCACGTCCCTTTAAGTTCTGACACCCAGAAACACAACATTATGTTTACGCGAGTCTCAGAAAATAGCAAACTTAGTCTATGCTTTCTGTTAGGTGGTAGGTAGGTTTTGTTTTTGTTTTTGTTTTTTGTCTGATTAATTCTTTATTGACCAAAATGTATACAGCCTCAATTGACATATGTTGTCAAATTTTGCTGCAAAATTATTTTTTTTTAAAAACCAAAAAAAAATCCAGTCCCATCTTTCTGGAACCATTTGAATTTTCCTTCTAGCCCAAATTTTTCTGTCCATGTTCAGACAGCATTACCTTGTGAATGCCTCGTGTCACCACAATGCACCAAATATCCCTGTAAAGTCATCTTCTCTTCTTTCCAAAAGCATTTTAATTTTGTCTCTTGCACAAACGGTAACAGAGGTAAGGTCATGGTCAGTGGGCCCATGGTAAATTCATTTGGTAATTCATTGGATATCCAGCTCTTAAATTGTCTTGCAGCATACAGACCTGGCAGAGAAAACAATCTTGTTCTGCAGGAATTTCATTATGTTTTTTCTGTGACATGGCTTGTACAACACAGCTTTCTTAACCTGTAATGTACAACCCACATTAACAAGTTAGTGATTAAAGTGATTTGTGTGCAGCTTACACTATATTGCTACATGTATGCTGTCTTTTCAGAAAAACACAGCAGTTACTCATCTTGTTTATCTGATATAACTGATGTTTGTATGACTGAACAAAACTTTTCATCAGTAACACAAACAAAAAATGAATTAATCATGACAACTTTAAAAGTATGACAGGCATTTCAGAATACTCACACTTGTGCCACAATTAGCTTATGTTAGCTACCAGCAGGCACCAGCTGTATTAGAAAAAGTCAAATTGTCGCAGTAACCCCCTGTGGCCAAGGCGTAATGACTTGAACAACTGTTTGATTTCCTGTTAATGTAACTTTTATTTCGGTCAGTTCTTTTATCTGAAGTCACACAGTCTCACTCTGCAAGACCTTTTCTTCCTAGTGTCATGCAGTACCATGTGAAACTTGGTTAATAATTCATATGATTGCTTCTTTAATAATTCTATTCTAGATAAAAGACTGGTAAACCCACAGGGTTTAGCATAAATGTATGCGATCAGATGAAGAGAAATGAATATGGATTTTAGATCAACCTGACAGATTGAGGTCAGACTTTAGGCTACAAGCATGCAAGAAAAAAACCAAAAAACCAAACTTTGATTTCGGTTACTTATATAGAATGACACTGTCACAGATAAAAATAGGATTCTCATGAACTGTTTATATTTCCAAATATACATTGCTTTGATGTACTGTATGAAGACTTATAGACGTATACTGGTTCTTGAATAAAATCCCTGGAGCTAGTTGGGATTAAATGTGATATGTACTCCAGAAGCTTTGCCAGGTTGACATGAATAGAAATAGAACGTGCTGTGTTGGTTCAAAGGGACTTTTTTGATACCTAGTAGCTAGTGTCAGTGCACCTTCCAAAGCCATCACTACGCATATGTCAGGTTAATGCCTGGAAAACTCCATCCCCTCCAGCCACCAGCCTGGAGCCCTGTAACACTGAGAGTCTCATTAAAAAGATATAGTGAGTTTATGCCACAGGGGTTAGGGGAGCACTCGGTCCACTTTAGGACTATAAACCTCCCTGTGACTACTCTGCTGATGCTTGAAGGAAGCCTGAGGACAGTTGTGCCATGCTTCCAATCGAATTAAATTAAGTAAAATTTTATTTATATAGCACCAATTTTTAAAAAAACAGTTATCTCACGAATTCTTTATTTCATTTTGACCTTAAATTATCATAGATTACTCATCTTAATTGTGTTGTAAGCCAGGAAACCCTTTAAGGCATTCTGTAAACCTTACAGTTTAATTTCAGATATACAGTAATGTTGCAAAAATTGTGATGACCCTTACCAGGTCAAGCCTAGTAACATTTACCCGTAGTAACACTTTTAACAGGGCACAAGTCTGAACTGAAAGGTTTGCTTTAGACTGAATGTTTCTTGCATCTACTCAGCTCTGTTTCTACTCTGCAAAAAAATAAGACATTTGTTTTTGATGCATTTCCTCTGTTCTTAATCCAGATCGTGTGTGTGTGAGTGGTGCGCAGCATCTGCTGTGGCAATGTGGCACAAGCACACAAATACACTAATTTTAGTGAGAGAATCAGAGCTCTTGATTAGAATCGGTGAAGGCAGAACTTGTTGCAAGAAGTGAATGAGTCTTTTGCAGGAATGGCAAAAATCACACGTGTAATATAACACTCCTTATCACTGTTGCGTGTATATCTGGATAAAACCATAAGGAACATTAGAATAAAAGTGAACTATGTCTGACTATCACTTAAACAGATTAATGAAGCCAGCAATCTTCCGTATCCCATGTCTGAAAAGGACTAGGGAGACTGGCAATGGTTGCCTGAAACCACAAGTTTGAAAAAAGAAGAAAAATAATGTGAAGGGGGCGAAATAAAAAGAAAAGTTGTTTGTGATAAAACAGGCCTCTGGTGAGTGTAAGTAGAGCTTAAAAGGAAGACTTATTTATCCAGTGGGACTCATACAATCCTCTGAAATAAGATGAAACAGCACAGAGACATTTTTATATACAGTGTACACACTGACACAAGCAGTCCCGTTTTAATGTGTGCACTACACTCAGTGTATATGTAGTTATTCTTATATTTGTGGCTTTTATTTAAGCTGATAATCATAAGACCTGTGCATTTATTGTCTAAGGACCTGTAGCTAGAAGTGGAATGCATGGGTCTTATCCTGGCCTGAGACACGTGCTGCATGTTTTTACAGTAACCACTTGTAGAAATGCATCAGGGTTAACTGCCCCTTTGGAGGCCACATAATATTCTATGATTTTACTTGGTAGAATTAAATTGTCATGAAAACGATTTTAATAGACATTGTGTACATCTGTTTGCCTTTGATTATGTTTTTGCATTTCATTTCATAACATCTGACCATGTAAGTTTTTTGACAGCTTTATATGTTCTACAGTACTGAAGCCCCAAAAGTGCTTCTTATTGTGTTTCATCAGCATGTAGATGAGAGGTAAATGTATTCATCTCCTACTGAGAAGCCTGATCTGTATTCATATCTGCATTTGCATATTTCCCAATGATCTCTCTTCACACTCTTACTTACTCTCCGTGTTTGTTCTATCGTAGAGGACTGACAGCAGATTTACTTTTTTCCCCCGTCTATGCTTTTTAAAAAAGTAATAAAGTTTGATATCCAGGGGGCATGGGGTTTCTTTGATAGAATACATGTTAATTAAAGCGGTAACATTTGTAGCAAAAAGTGGTGGTGAATGTGGGGAAATGAGGATGTCACAGGGGAACCTTAGAGCTTTATCTTGTATGTCTTGCAGTGTCTGTCAAATGAAAAAATGTACCATTAGGGCAAACACAGCTTTTACTTACTGAGGTCGGAGTTACGTGTTTTTTGAAGGTAGCTACTCGGCGGACCTGTGAAAATGATCTGCTTGACACTTGTCTCCAGCCCCACAGTGGCGTTTCTCTCCTTTTTCCACTTTGAGAAAAGCTTGGTTACACGTTTCAGGGTTGAACGCTGGCTAACTCTCCATGTTGTGTGCCAGGAGTTTAACAGTGGAGCATAGGTGCACATCTTGCTACTGCCAATGTGCAGACACAGTGGTGCTGCTGACATGAGAGACAGTTCAATTCAATTCAATTCAATTCAATTTTATTTATATAGCGCCAAATCACAACAAAAGTCGCCTCAAGGCGCTTTATATTGTACAGTAGATAGCACAATAATAAATACAGAGAAAAGCCCAACAATCATATGACCCCCTATGAGCAAGCACTTTGGCGACAGTGGGAAGGAAAAACTCCCTTTTAACAGGAAGAAACCTCCGGCAGAACCAGGCTCAGGGAGGGGCGGCCATCTGCTGCGACCGGTTGGGGTGAAGAAGGAAAACAGGATAAAGACATGCTGTGGAAGAGAGACAGAGATTAATAACAGATATGATTCGATGCAGAGAGGTCTATTAACACATAGTGAGTGAGAAAGGTGAGTGGAAGGGAAAACTCAATGCATCATGGGAATCCCGGCAGCCTACGTCTATTGCAGCATAACTAAGGGAGGATTCAGGGTCACCTGGTCCAGCCCTAACTATATGCTTTAGCAAAAAGGAAAGTTTTAAGCCTAATCTTGAAAGTAGAGATAGTGTCTGTCTCCCGAATCCAAACTGGAAGCTGGTTCCACAGAAGAGGGGCCTGAAAACTGAAGGCTCTGCCTCCCATTCTACTTTTAAATACTCTAGGAACAACAAGTAAGCCTGCAGAGCGAGGCGAAGTGCTCTAATGGGGTGATATGGTACTACAAGGTCATTAAGATAAGATGGGGCCTGATTATTTAAGACTTTGTATGTGAGGAGCAGGATTTTGAATTCAATTCTGGATTTAACAGGAAGCCAATGAAGGGAAGCCAAAACAGGAGAAATATGCTCTCTCTTTCTAGTCCCTGTCAGTACCCTTGCTGCAGCATTTTGGATCAGCTGAAGGCTTTTCAGTGAGTTTTAGGACATCCTGATAATAAAGAATTACAGTAGTCCAGCCTGGAAGTAATAAATGCATGAACTAGTTTTTCAGCATCACTCTGAGACAGGATATTTCTAATTTTAGAGATGTTGCGCAAATGGAAGAAAGCAGTCTTACATATTTGTTTAATATGTGCATTGAAGGACATGTCCTGGTCAAAAATGACTCAAGGTTCCTCACAGTGTTACTGGAGGCCGAGGTAATGCCATCCAGAGTAAGAATCTGCTTAGATACCATAGTTCTAAGATTTTCAGGGCCGAGTACAATAACCTCAGTTTTATCTGAATTAAGAAGCAGAAAGTTAGCGGCCATCCAGGTCTTTATGTCTTTAAGACATTCCTGCAGTTTCACTAATTGGTGTGTGTTACCTGGCTTCATGGATAGATAGAGTTGCGTGTCATCTGCATAGCAGTGAAAATTTATGCTATGTCTTCTAATGATGCTGCCTAAGGGAAGCATGTATAATGTAAATAGAATTGGTCCTAGCACTGAACCCTGTGGAACACCATATTTAACCTTAGTGTGTGAAGAGGACTCTCCATTTACTTGAACAAATTGGAGTCTATTAGATAGATATGATACAAACCACTGCAGTGCAGTACCTGTAATACCTACAGCATGTTCTAATCGCTCTAATAGGATATTATGGTCAACAGTATCAAACGCAGCACTGAGGTCTAGCAGGACAAGCACAGAGATGAGTCCACTGTCAGAGGCCATAAGAAGATCATTTGTAACCTTCACTAAAGCTGTTTCTGTGCTGTGCTGAGCTCTGAAACCTGACTGAAACTCTTCAAATAAGCCATTCCTCTGCAGATGATCTGTTAGCTGTTTGACAACTACTCTTTCAAGGATTTTTGATATGAAAGGAAGGTTGGAGATTGGCCTATAATAGGCTAAGACAGCTGGGTCTAGAGATGGCTTTTTAAGTAAAGGTTTAACTACAGCCACCTTGAAGGCCTGTGGTACATAGCCGATTATTAGAGAGAGGTTGATCATATTTAAGATCGAAGAATTAATTAATGGCAGGACTTCTTTGAGCAGTTTTGTAGGAATGGGGTCTAAAAGACACGTTGATGGTTTGGAGGAATTAATTATTGAAGTTAACTCAGAAAGATCAATTGGAGAAAAGAGTCTAACTTAACACCGATGGTACTAAAAGTAGCTGTAGATAATATTACATCTGTGGGATGATTATTGGTAATTTTTTCTCTAATGATAAAAATTTTATTTGTGAAGAAGTTCATGAAGTCATTACTAGTTAACGTTAAAGGGATTGTTGGCTCAGTAGAGCTCTGACTTTTTGTCAGCCTGGCTACAGTGCTGAAGAGAAACCTGGGGTTGTTCTTATTTTCTTCAATCAGTGACGAATAGTAAGATGTTCTGGCTTTGCGGAGGGCTTTCTTATAAAGCAGCAAACTATTTCTCCAGGCTAAATGATGATCCTCTAAATTTGTGACACGCCATTTCCTCTCCAGCTTACGAGTTATCTGCTTTAGGCTACGTGTTTGAGAATTATACCACGGAGTCAGGTACTTGGATTTGAGGCTTTAGTTTTCACAGGAGCTACAGTATCCAGAGTCGCATACGAGAGGAGGTAAAATTATTAACAAGATAATCGACCTCTGTTGGAGTAGCGTTCAGATAGCTGCTCTGCTATATGTTGGTACAGGGCATTGAAGATGATAACAGTGGGTGGATTATATTCTTAAACTTAGTTACAGCACTTTCAGAAAGACATCTACTTTGATAAAGTCTACTCTCCACTGCTGTGTAATCAATTATTGTAAATGTAAATGTTATCAGGAAATGATCAGACAGCAGAGGGTTTTCAGGAAACACTGTTAAATGTCCAGTTTCTATGCCATATGTTAAAACAAGATCTAGAGTGTGATTAAAGTGGTGGGTGGGTTCTTTTACATTTTGAGAGAAGCCAATTGAGTCTAATAACAGATTAAATGCGATGTTGAGGCTGTCATTTTTAGCATCTACATGGATGTGGGCACTGTGGATTTTATTTCTGTCTTCCAGAAGCAAGAAAAAGACCTGGGTATTAAAGAAAACACACAAAGCCTAATGATATAGAATTTTCAAGACAGATATTGATATTTGGTGATTATACCTTCACCTAGGATGTTGTGTTTCTGGTAGCATTTGCGCACCTGTGTGTCCGTCTATAAACATAGCTTGCACTTGACCTTTCACTGCACTACAAACTTCTTAAAGTAAGTTTAAAAAGAAAAAAGAAAAGAAAATGAATATATAGAAAATACTTATCCCTTAAAAATAAATACTGCCAGGAGACTGAGTTGCCTTTGGCAGAGGTTTGGACTCTCGGAGTGCTTCTTGTTTAAAAATACAATATATCAGCCAATTTTTTTTCTTTCAGATGAAACATAAACAGATTTGTCAGACATTTGTTATATATAATTATGTATGAGTCCATGATAAGATAACATGACAGTGCAGTTTAAAAATAAACTTCATTGTCACAGCAAGACATGGATTATTTATTTACACTATGTCTGACTTGGTTGTTTTTCATGTTTGCGGCATTCCAAAAACACATGTGTTGCCAACAGGGAAGTTGCAGAGTACCTTCTGTTGGAAAGACTATGTAATATTAATACTCAACATAACATGATCTAAGGGTGCTTCTCCCATTTCTTTTTTTATTATCAGCTATTATAAATGCAGATATATCAGTCAATATATCAGTTAGGCTCAGTCATGGATTGGCCTCCACAGAGGCCAGAGCTCAACATTATTGAACCGTTGTCATTGTGGGATTATGTTGGCAGAGAACAGAACAAAAGGCAGCCAGCAGTCAAAGAAAAGCTTTAAAATGTCCTTGAAGAGCTCTGGAGAACTATTGCTTTAAGACTTCTTAAATTATAAGAAATGTTCAAATGATAAGATTCAAAATCACACCAAGTATTGATTTTCATGCTTTTTAGAATTGTACAAAGTTAAGTTTTTAGGATTTTTGCTTTATATAGTGCATTTCAATGCATTTTTACTCATTTTGCAATAAATTGCTAGACTTATTTCCCACTTCCCTAGCAATACAGAAATGATGGGTGGCTCAAGGCTTATGCACAACACAATACCAATTAAACGACTCTGCACTGCTTTGTTTTTTTCTTCTTTCCTATAAAACTTCTTTACGGTGTGCATTTGGTTGTTTTAAGTCTTTAAAAATTTAATGGTAACATTAGGCTAATAAAACCCATTAGCAACTGGTAGCTTATATCTTAAAATTTAAATCTTAAAAATATAGACTCTACCACAACTTGGGCCCAGTAGGGAGCAAAATTGAAATCCACTGATGGAAACCTTCATCTATGACTCCTTATTTTAACTTAACAAAATGCATGCATTCAGTTGACATAATAAATCCCCTAAAGCTATGAATGTATTTTTTTACACATCATAGCACTGGATTTACTTCAAAGATTGGTGCTGTGTGTTTGGAATGGGAGCTCCACCACCACAGTGAATATATCACATTTGATCACATTATTCAAGATCTTCTTATACATATTTAGCAATCTGGAGTCAACTGAACTGCAAGCCCATACAATTGCAGAGACACTCTGTAGTCAACTAAATGAGTCAAATAGAGGTGAAATTTAATAAGAATTTAGTAGATTTTTTCTTTTCTTTTCTCAAACTGTTGGCCATGAAATATTTTCACTTTTCAAAGCTTGTAAAGTTTTAGTGATGAAGTCAGGAACAACTTTCATAATTTGTCCTTGGAGGTATTTATCTATTGTACTTTATATTTTTCTCTGAGGGATCTTAGCTGCTGTGTACAGTGTAGTTTACAATATGGTTTGGATGAATAGGTATGACATATTTTGGTGGTAAATGCATTGTTAGCTGTGATTTTCTTTTTCATGACTGATGAGACTGTGCGAGTGTTTTAAATGAGAAGTCTCAATGTTAAAAACATTCACTTGCTCCAATTTGTTCCCATTGTGCACCATACCCCACACTTGAATTCACTGTCTATATGTGCTCCACTTCCCTGCAAGAATCAATATACTTTGAGCCAAATGTCAGCAATGGTTAGAGAGACTGTATCAGGCAGAAGAGACAAAAATACAGAGAAGGTGCATTGATTTATTATATAAGGTGGTTTGTGACATACGGTGTACAGTATCTCTGGTCAAAAGTTTAAGTCTTTGAAAGGGCATTTCAATTCATTTAACTTTTAGCTATTTTAGTCTTTATCCCATTCCAGGCTATATTAAGGTCTTTGGGAGTTTTTATTTCGACATGGTCTCCTTTTTCCGTGTACCTGCGTATTTTCAGAGGAAGGAGTTTTGTTTTGTTGTTTTGTTTTGTTTGGGGGGAGGGGACGCTTAAAAGAGGTAGGTTAGTAGCTGCCTGTCACAGAGGCACACAATTTCAAAGATATCGCAGTTTGACATAAAATACTATCTTTAGAAGATAAGATGATTCCCAAACAGCTATCAACTATAGCCCCGGCAAATCACAGCATTGTTTGCAGTGTGTCCGTACAAAATGTGAGGAAATTCTACAATTGGAGGACAAAAGAAGTAACTATCAAAACCAGATTACCTTTACTTGAAAAGTCATGTCCTTAAGACATAAGAAAAGACACAATGATAATTATGATCAAGTGGCTTGTATGCCAGACTGTACTAGACTAGACTACCAGGAGGGAAAAACATGTAGTTGCACACTGTCAGTCATGGATTGGTCTCCCCAGAGTCTGGACTTCAGCATTATTGTAGTTGTGTAGCATCATCTTGACAGAGACCGCAGCAAAAGGCAGCCAACATCCAAACACGAGCTGTGAATGTCCTTTAAGAATCCTGAAGAATAATTCCTGTAACCTAAAAGAAATTACAAGAAAAGCTCAGGCTGTGTTAAAGATTAAAGTTGGTCATACAAAATATCAACTTCAACCTCATTAGAATTGTGCAAACTCAGTTTTTGACTTATAGGCTATATTTCCATGTATTTGCACATGCTTCAATAAATTGTACCTTTTTCTACCTATTGTACCTATTTCTCAAAATAAAAAGAACAGGCATGGCTCAAGAGTTTTTGTCCTGTTGTTGACTTTTGTGCTGTATATTACATACACTAGTTTATTTTAAAGGAGCTTGAAAAGAAAGAAGTATATATCTCAGACCTAACAGACACTGGTCTCCATGTTATCGATTGTTTAGTATTCAGCACACTTCATTAGAGCAGTACTTACTAGTGGCAGCGTGTTTTGTTTGATCAGTCATTAGCAAGTAATCATTAATGCGTCTGAACATTTCCCTTTTATCTTTTGGACAGACTTATCTGGGGAGGCATTCAATAAGTTGAGCGTGACAAGGTTGAAGAATACATTTGAGCTTTTGTGATCAAAACGTATTATCTTCTATGCCGTCGCCTCTACTGAGTGCATCCTTGCACTGTGGATCTTGAGCAAGTTGAGATAGAAGTCAGTGAAAAGGTGCGTGAATGAAAGATTATTTAGCTACAAGTAGAAAAGACGGGGGCTTTTTGTCTTTCTTATCAGCAGAGGATTAAATCTTTGTCATATGCAACAATTGGCTTGTATCATAACCGCTTTCTTACTCATTATACACAGCATATTGCAGATCAGCTATGCATGGTTTCCACTCCATATGTGTTGAATGTTCTTTGAAATTAATCAGATTTCATATATATGAGTTGAAGCTAACAGAGAGAAAGACATTGAGATAATTAATTGGATGTTAGCAATAACTGACTTTGACACAGAGCATAACAGCTGTGGTGTTTTACATCTGTACTAGGTTCATGTGTGGATTACTGCATGTTGACTACATCTACCTCAAATTAATGCCTCAAATCAGTGTTGTGTTTGGTTTAACAGCCTCTGCAAATAGCTTCTTTTAATGATTTTCCTCTAAGGCTATTTCCATCTCCTGTTCTTTTCACCTATTCTTCTCTCAACACATTTTTTTTCCTCTGCAATCCTTCTTATTTTTTTGCTGTTCCCACTTGCTTTCGTCATCCTCCTCTCTTCTGTCTCGAGATATTTTCCAGATATTCTCTTACATCCCCATTTACTCTGCTGTTTTCTTCATCATATGTGGGTCTAAGTGAAAAGAAGAAGCTACAGCCAGAGACTCTGTGATTGATAAATCCCTCTCTGCCAGTGACTGGGAGCTTCTTAGCTCTAATCATACTACAGACTGCTCGTGGTTGTGACAAGCGAGAGATTCAGATTTATCAGGTATAAATGAAAGGAACTAGTGAAATGTTGCATGTGGCTTTTCTTTCAAACAGTTACAAGTGTTACACTCAGTATCCCTATTTTAAAAAAGACATCACCCTATACATAAGAGTTTAATGTTGATGAATGTGTAATCATACAGAAATATATGAGGCAGGGTATCATTAATAAGGCCACAGCCACTTGAAGAACCCACGCTTTCCATATTAAGTGAGCCTGCACAAGAACAATCACCACACGTCCATAAACTGGCATGTTAACAGAAGGCCTCTGCTCTGCCACACAATGATAGGCTTTATGGGAATTTTAATAAGCCCCTATCCATGTTTTGCCCACATGCCTTATCACTGCCAATAGAAAAAAATATCCATTTGGTCTCTGACATCTTCACAATTATGATCCCTCGCTATTTATGAGCCCATCCATATTCCCCCCCCCCCCCCACCTACATCCTGCACCAACACCCATCCAACTCACATCCTAACTGCATCTGTGTTCCCCTCCTGTTCTTTCTTCTTGTTCCTCTCCTTCACACTGTAAGGGCCAAACATAAGCACTGGCTATTCAGCCACTTGACCCGAGAGCCTCAAAGTGTCTCTGATCTGGATCAGCTTTAGACAAGAGGTTAATAATATCTTTGCGAACAGTCGCCAACAAAAGGACCTAGCAGGGCCTTCTCTACTGATCGGTGTTGTTGTAGGGCGGGATTTGGGCAGGGTGAAATGCGCAAAAGCACGAGACGGCAAACCTCATTTGCATACTCATGTGCCAAGAGCTGATATTTAATTACCAGCCTGCCAAGATGGTGGGATCAGTTTGCATGTCGTTCCATTTCTGATCATTGCCATCTCACGAGACTGGAGCCTTCAGGAAGGGTCCAAGGACATTGGCAACAGAATACACCGAACACACAGAGCAGGCACGAGTTACTGGTGTGCACATGTGTATGTGCCGAACACGGGGATTTTGCTGTAGTTATATAATTATGAATCATACAGACCCAAGCTTTCAATTCTGTTCCATTATGTGAACACGGTCTTTGTTTCCTTGTGTGTGTCACTACCCATTTTGTCCTTCAGTCCTAAAAAAGTAATAAAGAAAGTCTCTGCTATTTTGAATGCGATTTTACAACGTCTCTGTTATTGTCACTTCATCAAATCAAGTCTCATTGTTTATTTGTGACAGCAGCAGGTTTGAGCCGTTGCCTTCAGGGCTTAGTTTTTATAGTTGAAATACACACACTCGTACACACACGCTTGTGCTCAGCTCCTTTGCTTGTGCAGTGACGCACCGAGCAAAGCGCCAAGAATAGAACAGTTCGGTTAAATTCTTCCACAGTCCCTCCAGGATTAATGGACTCAATTGGGCAAAAGCATATTTCAAGATAGTTGGTTTTTAGCTTGGTTTTTGTATGGATGGTACAACAGCAGTATTGGGCATGGGTCACACAAAACCATGAGGACACTCACTTCAGAGGCAGTCATTATAAAAATAATATAAAATATCAAGAGGTTAAAAATAAAAAATAAAAAAAGGAAACATAAGAGTTTAGTGCTAATGGCTCCATCTAGTCTGCTATTGCTGAAAGCTTTTTTCCTAAATAAATAGAAAAGATAGATTTTGTGTCAGAGATATTCCAAACGTTCTTTTTTTTTTTTTAAATGTGTCTTCACATTTGTGTCATTTCATGATATTTTATAGCCTGATATTAGACCTCTGCCATATCACTCCAACTTTTCAAAATCTGATCTATGAAGTGTGTGTTTTGACTTCTGTTTCCTTGATTGGAGAATGTTATTTTCTACATGGTTCAACATGTAGTTACATTTATGAAAACTGAAAGCATGTAAGAGACTGTTATGACTTATCAAGGTACTTAATGTTTATTTTTTCAGTTGCCATTGTGAAGGCATTTTCTATATTAAAATGACAATTGTTCAATTAGGGTTCTGACAGTATCAGAGTTTCACTACATGGTTATCATGGCCAAAATAAATTATGTCTAAGCAATTAGCAGTGTTGTCCTGCAGTGGATTTTAAATCAGCAGTCATTGTGTGATTGAAGTGCAGAGTTTCAGCTTCTTTTTTTTAAGAGTTTAACAAAAATACTGCATGAACTGTTTAGGAATGACAGCCAGTTTTACATATATAGTCCCCCATTCTCAGAGTATCAAAATAACTGGACAAACTAATGTGCTAGTTTTAAAAATAATGGTTGTTTTTTATTTTTGATTGAAAATCTTTTGCAGTCTAAAGTCTAGAACCAATGGAAATAACCAAATAGATGAAACAGAGATGCTCTGCCAGGTCGTTGTTGCCAGTGGTACCAGGTGGTATAGCCAACTTCAGTTGCTGCTGATCTGTGACTGCATTTAGCTTTGTCCTCAGTAACTAACTACCACTTGGAACCTCAGATTAAGAGTTCTAGTGACCAGATACCAGTCACACTTGGAATCGACACCAGATATTTTATCAGATTAATTCCTGATAGCCTTAGAGTTATATATCACAACTTAGTACAGCCCAAAGTGGCATTTAAAGTACAATCTTGTCTCAGTGTTAGTAAGAAAAAAAATAGCATTATTAAAATGGAAATGTAAGGCAAGCGAAATATTAATTTTTGCATTGCTAAGTTAATCTTAGAAAGTTAATCAAATTGCTACGGAGCCATGTCAATCACTTACTTTAATTATGAATCTCACACTATTTTAGCACAAATCAGGTTCTTATCCTCACATCCATCACTATGACTCGATCACAGTAAAGAGGGATCTTAAAACTCTGCAGTCTACTTCATATCCACTAGTTCAGGAAATCATTACTATTAAAAATTTCTATTGAAATTTACAAAAGGCATCACAAAAAGCCATAGACATGCCTTGGTGGTGTACAGTTCATGTTAGGGAAATACTAGAATGTATTTTGAAAGCACAGAAGCTCAGTCCGCCCATGTTGTTTCATAATTTCCTTTCAACGTGATGACACAGGAGTTGAATTTGGCTCAGGAGGATGGGAGGAACGCAGGCTGGCATTTATACTGTAAATCATACCAAGAGATGTATTGGGACATTGTTTCCATTTAGTGACTTTCCCATCTCCCTAAAGTCGTATGAGAGATTCAGTTAAAGTGAATTAATTTAGCAGTTAAATGGATATGTAGGCAAATTCAAATATAATCTAGCAGATAAGTAAAATATCAGCCCAGAGCCCAAAGTATGACATTCAGGACCCCGTGGGATCATACTGGGTTTGAGACAAAAATGAGAGGTGACTAGAGGATTGTTCACATTAAGCCACATTTATGGTGATCAAAGGCGTGTATCTGTCATTACTGCAGTGAGTGGAATCTGCTCAGTGTTCGTTCATGTACCATGAAATCTTTCATTCATATTTCATAACTGAAATACTGAGCCTGTTAGTAAAAATATATAATGCGTATATGTGGAGTGTCTTTAGTTGAAATTGTTTTAAGAATGTTGTATAATTAAAAATATGCAATTTCCCTCCACTTTATTTCACTATATTTGAACAGCTACTACTTTTTTTTTTTCTTTTTTTTTATGGGCAGGAGTGAGTGGCTCAAACTAGACACAACACCAGAGTGTAGTAAAATGTTTTTCCACGCTTGGTACAAACATCTAAAAATTACAGGTTTTGGAGCGAGACTCTGGCATTGCACCACCTCAATAAATGACACTGTAGAAGGCAATACGCTAAATCGAAATATGTGAAACCACATATCAAAGAAACATATAAAATGTTTTATTTATTTATTTATTTATTTTGGGGGGGGATCTACACTGGAAGCTTCTTTTGCTCACCTTGTAACTTTTGGGGAAAAAAACACCTCATAGGAGCAATTTAGCAGTAAATCACACAGGGCAGAAAACTGCTGCTGCACTGCTCTCTGCAAGTTTGAGCTTTCAAGCCAGTGGCATTTCTGGTCGCCCCCTGCTGAGGAATGTCATCCTGCTTGTTTTGCCTTTGATATGTAGTATAAAGGGCTGCGCTGACATCTCTGATTGGGGCAGCCCCAAACCTTAACGTAACAGGCCTTAAACAGCAGTGCTTCAGCAATTTTCCTGAAATGATTCCTTTGATTGTTATTCTATATCAACTTTTATGTAAAATAATGGGTGATTTTTATGTGTCTTCCTCCAGTTTGATGGAAATGAAAACACTTCAGTTGAAAACTACTGATTGTAGACCCACATAGGTTGAGTCCTGCTTCTTATTGATTTTGTGGATGTTTATTACACCACCTCTGCACTGGAATTGCATTTTTTTAATGCATGCAGCAAGTAGTTATAATGTTTGTCTGTATGCATGTGCTGTCTTGGGCTTCTTTTGTTATTTTGTCTGCGTAAAAGTGAGTAGGCAGATCTGATAGGCGCCGACAGAGCTGGCAGCTAGCCTGTGTATCTTAGTTAAAGGGCAGTGTGTGCATAATGCTGGCACGGCGGAGAATCAGGGTCTATAATCTCTTCTGGAGCAGTGTCATCATGGCGGGGTCAGAGTCCCCTTTTCCCCAGCACGGACGGAGAAGGAGACTGAAGTGGAGTTGACAGTGTGTACACCATAGGCCATACTCACTAAAGCTGCGGGAAAGCTAAGCACAAGGACAAATGACATATTGCAGCACACATTAGCATTTTTAGCCTAGCAGAGGATTAAGTGTTAGAGTTAGGAGATGATGCAAATTCATATGCATGTGCTTGCTGTAGCAAAATTAGCATATTGGCTCTGTTTGTATAACCCTAACCGTTAACACATTGACACTTTTCAAAGTATCAAGAAGAATCAGTGAATTCCTGCTATCTCTAAATTCTCAGGTGGCTCTGTTATGAGTGTTAAACCTACTACTTAGGGTAGCATTGAATAGGCTACTATTGCACGGCTTACTCTTGCAGCTTACTCTAGCACTTAGCTCAGCGCAAGCAAGAAAGTGTCATAGAATTAGAACTGCAGCAACTGCAGATGTTCTGACAGTGCAGAGAAATCCCCTCCACCCCAAGTTGCCATATTTGTGTTTTTCCTTCTTCAGATGATTACCCCCAATAAGCTGTTGGTGCATATCCTGAAGAAGGGGAAATATAGACGGGGGCAGCCTTCAGCAGACGCTGCCTGCTCGTGTACTCCGAAAAAATCCCCTTTTTGCAAGTTTGAACTATCGCTAGAGCTGCTTGTTTTTATTCTCACTCTTACTCATCTCTCTCCTCCTTGAGAGATCTTGCTTCTTAAAATATTCATCCCCTTTTTCCCTCCTACTTCTCAACTAACTTTTTGTCAAGAGAACAATTTTTAGAGCCCCCCCCTTTTTTTTTTTTTTGCTGTCTTTACATCTCTCTCCCTCTTTTCTGTGTGGACTGTTTTGTTTGCCCCTCCAGACTTCATCTTTCTGTTGTTGTTATCTGGGTCAGTTTGCGAGAGGAGTTTCTTCTCAGCTTTTTCTTTATTTACCCCCACCTCCCTCCACACACACACACACACACACACACTAACACACACACACACACATTAAAGGGGGCTAAATCTATTCTTAGTACTACACAAGTAACAGGGGTTGTCCTCCTTTCATTGTTCCAGGTGACATGAATATTGCAAACAAGAGGACTTACTGTGTGGGAAATGAATTAGTGCTATTTTTCCACATGAAAAGGGCCTGTCAGTCTCTGTTACACATGTGCACCTGATTGTCTTGCATTCCTATTCTCCCCCCCTCTCTCTCTCTCACTCTCTCTCACTCTTGCCTCTCTTTTTCTTCAACCTCAGCATTACAAATTGAATGATGAATGTTTTATTATATTATTTCCTTGTTCCCATAGATGCCAGGAGGTATATACGCAGGAGGCATTTCGACAGTGCCTTTGTGACATTCCCCCAGGGTTCTACAGAGGATTGAAGCATAGCAGAGAAGATTAACGCTTGCATGTTTTGTATTATTACTCTAAACCCTGGAAGGTGAATGTGGAAGGTCACCATTGTATACTGTGTAATATAAAGTATGCCTGCCATTGTCAAAGATTAACACCTGTCCAATACAGTTTTAATAGCTGCCATGGTAGTTTGTGATGTCTTAAATACAGAGACCGTAGCCATAAGGTTATTTTGCCACATAATATGTAAGTCGGTATTGTTTTACATATACTGAAAAGCCACTTTTTAAGTGTTATATTTGCAACGCTATGGCTTTGTCAAGCTAATGACAGTTCAATCAAGGGAACTGGAAACTGCTTTATCATCACTCTCTGTAATAACTCAAAATCTATGCACATTTCTGGGATTACCTTAATGAAAGGTCAAACTTCAAGGTCAAACCGCTTTAAATAAATTCCAACCGATTTGCATGTTTTACTCGTACTATAGTTGATCAACTCTCATCCAGAACCTCAGCACAGCACCCAAATCTGGGGTGACGCTGTCCCATTGATTGTGCTTATCTGCAGCGCTTTCTTTTTTTCCACTCTAACACCTTCTCCCTTATTGCCTGATTGCTTTGCCTCACTTGATAGGTTCTGTGTACCGTCAATATTTTAGTCAGAGATTAATTTCACCGCCAAATCTAGGCATTGGAAAGCTCTCAGCAATCAGATAACATTTATAAAGCCATGCTTGACCCTGAGCGTGGAGGATGAAGGGAGAGAGAAAGGGCGGGGGGGTCTGAGGATTGGAGGGTGGATGCAGCTCATTACACTCACCTCAGACTTTTTCAATCAAACAGGATCCTCATCCTCTGGTTTGACAGATTGACCAGCTTGTCTGTGTTAACTCCTCCCAGCCACATTTCTAACTGGCACCGGCCTGAAGTTCCTGTCAACTAGTTTCCTGACCGCCCTCCCCAAACGGTTCTCATTTCACCGCTGTTGTTTCGTAGCTATAGGCGCAATGTTGACTTCTCCTCTCATTTTCCGGGGGCATATGGACGACATCACATTAATCCTTTGCTAAGACTGCACGGTCAATCATACTGTATTAAATCCTAATACTTTCAAGGTGACCCTGGCACGGATTCACTCGGCATATGGTCCAGTTTTAAGCCATGAAACAGCAACGTGCAGGGAGGGAAAGACTTTTATCTTTTTACTTCATTTAAATCAACACAATTTATGAACTTCTAGCTAAAGATCATTGAGGGCTTTATTGTTTTTTTCCTCTTTCTCCGGTAGATTGCTGATTGTGAAATCTGTGGCCACAGTTCAGGGAACTACTCTCTGTGGTTTTTGCCCTTTGCATCCCTTCTGTGAATTGATTTTCCTAATTTAAGCAGCGGTTAGATTAACTCAGAGATCACACAATGTTTTGGTTGACAAGGAAAAAAAGACCCATTAAGCCAGTAAATGAACACATCCTTCCAGCCAACATTAACTTCAATCAGTTTGCTTTGAAATTTAGATTTAGTCAATTAGAGCTTTATTTGTCAACCTGGAGAGAAATAAATGGGATTTCAAAGAGACCTATTATGACAAGACCAAGGCATAAGCGAGCAGGCAAGCAGCTAGCCTACACTATAGCCTATTACTGCTCTTTGACTCATTTATTGTAGCTAGAAAGTGTTGCTGGCAAACTGAACCCAACAGTAATTCTATATGGCACTGCTAAGAAATATTGATTGCAGAGACATCTATACATCATCTACCATCATTATTGACAGTTTTGCTCAAGGAGAATTGTTCATATTTGTGCGCTGCAAGGCCCGGAGTGTGGTCTTTATCCTATCCCAGCACGGATGATTGAGGTGTTTTTCTGTACACAGTACCACTGAGGCCACGGGTGCCTCTGTTAGCTGTGACTAGGATGATATGGTGTTGCAGAATGCAATGTGCCATTGCTGTATTTATTGATTTCCAAACATGATTTATGCTCAGCCAGCCTTATATAATTGTTAGGAGGCACTTGAACATTCAGTCTTTCAGGCAACTAAATTAGTTCTCATACTACCATCTGGCGAGCTGCCAAACAAGCTAGTGTCGCTTGATATATTGTGTTTGAAGGGCATGTTGCTTACAGTGATAAGCCACAACATTAAAACCACTGACAGGTAAGGTAAAAAACACTCATCATCTCATATGAATGCGGTGTTCTGCTGGGGAGACGACACGCCTGAACCTTCCTGCAGACTGAGCAGACCTCCGAGTTGTACTTGGTGACAACAATGCGGCCCAAGACACTGCAAAACACTGCTCACGAATGACTTGGCAGCATGGCAGACATGAGAGAGAGCCCAAGACCTTGACTGGCCTGCAAACTCTACAGATCCAATTCAAAGCAAGCATTCATTAGCTGTCCTGGAGCAAGCTCTACCAGTGGAGGCCAGCTTGGCCCAAAGGATTTAAGCATCCACCGTCACCATAGGACAGCCAAATGGTCAGTGCCCCAGAGAGTGTATTTTATTTTCTTTTTTAGTTTTTGTTGCAAGTCTTTTATTCCATTTATGATGCAGCTCAACCAAGATTTGAAGGATCGTAGTTTGGGCTCACAGCTATGTAATGTCATCTGTCAACTAAATATTTTCATGCTTAGCTTGCTTAGTCTTTCAGGATGTTATAAATAAAAATAAAGGAAGAGGAAAATATAGAATTGAACGCTGTAACAATCAATTTCTACTATAGATATTGTTAAAAGTCTCTTTGTATGGAAGATGTCACTGCAATTACATCTTCAACAACATGAACGGATATGGAAAGTGTGGAATCAATAGTCAGTTGAACACATCAAAATGTTGTCCCAGTTACAATCCATATATGGCCTACAATAGTTAGTCAACTTTCAGCAGACTAATCAATCTGACTCCTACAGATGGAAGCAATGACCATTTAAATGAGGAAATTTGTTTGTCAACACAAACCACATTAGAGTAACTGAAGAGAGAGGATCAGAAGTGCATTATTCCACATTATTGATGCACGGCTAACAACAAGGCCAAAGGTTGTGGTTTCACACCGCCAATCAAGCCTGCTTTTCATGTATTGATCTGTTTTGAGGTGCTGCTGGTTGTTAAATGTGAATCCCCACTGATGACAGCTGGACTCACTTGTATTCCAGTCTGCATTAAATAGTGTAATTTCCACTGTGTTCCCACTGAAGGTAATAGACTGGACTTGACATTGCTGCGTAGGTGATGAAGTTCACTTATATTTAGTTTGTAGTGCAGTAACCACTTTTATAGTATTTATTCTACAGCGTTTGATTTGCCCGGCACCCTTTAACTGAACGTCATTCAGTCATTTTCCAATTTATTTACCTGATTTAATCAGGACTCAGTGAGCCAAAAACTCTCGACCAACTACTTCAAAATATGTAAATGAAGATAAAGCAGTGATAAGAGACAGGCCAGTATGTAAAATGAATTTTGTCATATTTAAATCTTTTGTTGTTGTTGTTGTTGTTGTTTAAATTACAGTCATGGTAATAAAACAAAGTACACCCTCTTAAAATTCTAAGGTTTTTAATCATCAGGACATAATTTGGTTTTTAGAAGGTCATAACATTAGGTAAATAGAGACTGAGATGGTCTACAAAACATGACGTATTACACTGTGTCATTATTTATTTATTAAAAAAGCAGTGTGTAAAAAGCAAAGTACACCTGTACAGCCTCCAAAGGAATTAAGAGAGTAAGTTGCAAGCAGGTGCTGCTAATCCAATGCAAAGTGTGTGCACCTCTACAAAAGCATAGATTTTTTGGCACTTTGTAGGTCTGGAGCATTCACTGTTATGTTAACACTATACCAAGAAGGTTTGCAAAGTTGTATCTGTAGAAACCACAAGATTTCTGGAGCAATCTCCTTTGGACTGTCATGGTCTGGGCAGCGTTTGGGTTTTTTGTATTATGGTTTTCCTTCTTTTTCTCTCTGAGTCACAGTGGGAGTGCTGCACCAGCTTCTCCATTGCTCCCACCAGTACATCAGAGTCATCTCTCTTGGGTCGCCCTTCCTGCACCTGGTACCTGCTAACATTCCTTCATCTCTCTCACTGGTTCAGTTTCTGCAGTCAGTTTTGCCACACCAGTTTTCTGTATGCGCTCAGTAAGCCATTCTCAGTAGGTAAATAAATGTTTTAAACTTGCTCCCAGTGTGCTGAGTTTAAATTTAGAAGCCAATTTGTGCCGAAACATGACTTGGACAGAGTGGAGATATTTGGATATAATGCTCAGTGCCACATTTCACTCAAGGATTTTAGAGAAAAATGAGGCTGTTTGTCTGACAACAACAGCTGGATCATGCAAAAGTCAATGATCCCAAGCACAGCAGCAAATTTACAACAAAACGGCTGAAAAGAAAAAGAATTAAGATGTTGCAGTGGCTCAGTGAGTCCATACGTCAATCTGATTGTAATGCTGTGAAGAAACCTTGAAAAAACTGTGTGTAAATAAACACCTACAAACCTCAATGAACTTAAGCAGTGCTGTAAAGAAGAGTGGGCAAAAATTCCTCAACAATGAGGAAAGACCAATAAAGTCTCACAGAAAATGATTAGTTATTACTGCTAAAAGTGGCTCTACAAGCTGTTGAATCACTGTACGTTGGCTTAGTTTTTGTTAAATGTTGTTAACATTCATCTGGGTTGTATTTACCTAATCTTAAGCCATGGTTAACGACTAAATCATTTTTTTTAATATCCTGATATCTAAAACCTTAGTAATGTCATAGGGTCTACCGTCTTTCTTTCCATGATTGTACATTATGCATGCTCTGTCATCAAAACCGGATACATCCTACCCCATCCTCTAATGCTACAATTACAAGCATTACAGCAACATGAATCAGGAGGTTCACTGTAGTTCTGAAGATTTCTCATGAGACCTTAATCATCACACTCACACACTGAGATAAATAATGTAATCTTAACCAGCAAACAGATGACTGAGTGGCCTTCCTGTCCCCCCATCAGGCTTAAAAACTGCATATAACTCAAAACAAATCTCACACACTGTCTGAAAAGCTCATATGCATGCCTATCATGCATCAGACAATCATTAATGATCACTGACCCCCCGCATAGTGATTTAGATTTCTGAGAGTGATGACTCATCATACTGTGATATGATTAACTGGTTGCATTTAGATCATGTTGAAAGATTTTATGTTTTATGTGTTTTTATTCGTTGTTTTATTATCTTTCATTAACAAGCATATCATGAAGTGTTTATATATTTCATAAGGTTTGCTGAACTTTTCCACTGTTGTGCAAGCTGACATTTAACTCTACAACACAAATAAGTTAAACAGGAAACAGATGCAGCACCCAAACCACAAGAGTTCAAAAGTGCACCACGTTTCCTAAAAAGAAGTAGCCAGACACACATGTGACTCACACACTCCCACACACACAACCATTGGATTAGAGGAACTTGTAAAAGAGGAAATGTGATGTACTTGCATACGCGATGTAACCTATAAATAAAGAACTGTGCCTGCACTCAGGGTGTGGGTCTCGCCAGAGGCCTCACCCGTGCGCGGGGTCTCGCCAGAGGCCTCACCCATGCACGCCGCTGTTATTATATTCTAACTGTCTGAGTGTCTTTATTCAACCTGAAGAATGTCTTATTAAGAATAAACTCTTGACAATTAATTGGTCCTTCGAGTCCGGATGTAGGACATCGAATTATAACTAATTTTATGCTCCAACGGAGTGACCTCGTCGTTTCCTGACATCGTGGAGAGCCCGCGCTGAAGTCTGTCGACAGCCTCTTTCCTATGAAGGAGAAAAGACCAACTACGTGAATTCGGGGTTGGCCAGCGTTCTTAGTAAGAGGTCCACGATCCTGGGGAACGAGGAGGAATCTCTGACCGGCACTTATATCATCATAACCAGGTGAATATTAACACTCAAAGGCACATCGCGAATAATCGTCTTTTAGATTGACACTTTTCTAAGGGAAAAACTCGTCCTGTAGGGACTGGCAGTTTAAAAAAAAAGACTCGCTTAGTAAGACGAAACTGGCAGTCCAGAAGAGACTCGTTTCGCAATAAAAAAAAAGCTGGTAGTCTAAAAGACTCGCTTGTAAGACGAAACTGGCAGTCCAGAAGAGACTCGTTTCGCAATAAAAAAAAAGCTGGTAGTCGACAAAGTTTACTCCGGGAGTAAATGGGAAAAGGAAAGTGTCAATTAAAATAGGATTACACTGCCGCGTATGTGAATTGTTTGTATTTAAAAAGAGGAAGTGAGTGTCATTTGAAGAGGGACAGTAGGACCCTACACCACTTCTATTGTTTTCCTGTGTCGACTGAAATACTGGTGAGGAAGGGAAAAGGTTGCGCTTCATCGCATAAAATTAAGGCCGCCCTTGACATTAGGACAAGGGTAGAAGGCTGCCTTAATAACCTCCCCTAACTCTAATACCAGAGAAGGTCACACAGTTCTGTTTGTAGTATTAATAACACAAAATCAAAATGGGAAATAAAACAACAAAACTCACTGCTGACGAGCAGTGGCTAGAAAAAAGAAATGTCCAGGCGCCGGACAAATTAGTGCATATAGATGGAGAAATCCAAAGAAAACTAAATGTCACGTGGGAGGAAAATGCATTAACTAAATTAAAAGAAACCCTCCAAGCAGAAATAAATACTGAAAAGGAAGCTAAAAAGAAATCAAAACATACACAAGAGTTGTAATATTTTAAAGCATGGAAAGAGGAATGAAGTGGAATAAACAAAAGGTTAAATTAAGGTTAACTTAAATTAAAGCAATGAAACAAAATTGGGAAGACAGCCAAGCTGAATGAATAGAATGCGTGAAACCAGATAATCCACACAAAATATATCAAATAAAAAGAGAGATGCATAAGGCATATTAAGGCTGTGTCATTGTTCAGCCAAGGAAAATGTCTCCAGCTTGGGAAGGTGTGAAGCTGCAGGTTCACACAGACCCGTGATGGATACATAATAAAATATAAACTAATATACTATTGTATATTAGTAGTAAAGTAGTGTATTGTGATATACTATTGCTGTTATAAAAAAGGAAAAACAATACAATGATAACATTAATAATGACATACTATTAATAAGAAGAGGCACCTCAGTCAGTTATGATGTGAGGTGGAAGATTGTTAAAAGTAGTCTGATTCAAGCTTAAGGTTTGCTCAAACTCAGTACAGTGATATATGAGATAAAGAAAATAAGGAAATAACTACACTAATCAGGTGCATAGAGACACTTGACCTGCTTGTGAACCTGTCATCTTAGATGAGACTTTGTTAAGATGAAGAGCAAACCTATACTAACAACTAATAAGCCAAACCCGTATACAACAGCTAAAGCTACAGGTTTGAGAAGCTGAATAAAATGAATTAAATATGTGGACACTACCAAGCTGATGAGCAAGTTACACATTTTTTTTTAATTTTTATTTGTTTTTTAGAGCAGAAGCTGCATATTAAAGGTCACACATGCAGCTGTCTGTGAGCTCAGTTTTTTCCTCACACTTCTGCTTTGTTTCTGGCAGCAGCTTTTTCTTTTTCTTTTTGTGTCCTTGATGATGATAAAGTCCAGAGCCAGCTGAGAGCTGGGTTATCTGTTTTGTTTTATGTGACAAGGCTGAGAGATTAAAACTTAGTTTCTTGTTTTGAAAAAAAAAAGGAAAAAAAGAGAGGTTTTGTGTTTCTCAGCCAAGAACAACTACAATTTCATTTTCTGTTTTGAGACATCATAATAATAATAATAAAACAAAGAGTGATGTTTTGTTTAAG
The DNA here is from genome assembly GCF_013358895.1 of Oreochromis aureus. Classification (NCBI taxonomy): domain Eukaryota; kingdom Metazoa; phylum Chordata; class Actinopteri; order Cichliformes; family Cichlidae; genus Oreochromis; species Oreochromis aureus. Next base: position 13,186,088 of record NC_052958.1, on the reverse strand, counting down.
TGTTGAAGCAGGCTAATACTGCAACATATCGTCTAGTGCATGATCTGCGAGCAATATATGAAATCATCTTATTTATCTTTAAATAAACTCCAATTATGGAGACCTGAAGTCACATGCTTAGGGCACACCCTCAGGTGAAGGCAGAAAGCTACTAAACAAAGAAAAGAAGCTATACAAAATGCACCACAGCCACAAAACTAAGTATTCACATTCTTTCTGACTCTTTGTGAGCCTGAGTTATGACCTTGGCTCCCTGTTTTTCTGCTTCCACCAAGGGTGGGGGTGACGCTCCCGTGGCTCTTTACTATCACAAAAAAAAAGAGAGAGGCCCCTACTCTCTGAATACAATATTCTCTTCATAACTCGGCAGTATGAAATGTCATGAAACAGCGTAACTCACAGTGAATCAGCAGTAAATCAGCAGTATAGGATAATACAAACCTATCTAATAAATCTAATGATTTTCACATTCTTTTAACTAAGAAGTGTGATGCAAACTAAAACTACATACTGATTACACAAGAAGTATGATGTGGCCTCCAGCAGTATTATGATTCACTCATTTTGATTACAGGTATAATGTAATATATGACAGCATAATAATCTCACAACTGCTACAAGCACATTTGCCTTTCTTAACACACGCGAGTGAAAGGCAACTGTTAAGAAAATGCCCTTTTGGGTGAGACAGGCCCAGAGGCCCTGCATGCAAGCGCACTAACACACATACATGCAATGAAGAGCAGCTTACACTAGAGCACACACTATATGTGCGCCTCTATATCTCACATTGGTGTTAAAGCAGGAAAAACTTAATAGTTTTGTTATCAACTGCTGAATTTACCCACTACTGACATTTAACTCTCCAGCTTGCAGGACAATAGGTGAAACGTTTGTGAAAACAGAGAAGGAAAAATAAAGACACAGAGAGAGTCTGGTATGACCAAGCAGTGACCAGACAATAAATTTAGTTGGTAATACAATAAATTGTGAGATGCTTTCTCCTTGATTGATGCAACACAAGTAATTTACTGTATGGAGGAAATTCTCTTTGTGATAATCTTTTGAACGTGCATTTCTGTTGACCTGTCAACTTAGCGCATTATAAGCTGATATGCAAATTAGTTGATTGATATTAGATTTGAAAAATAACTGTATTATAAAATAAGTGAATAAGATGTAACAATGGTTGAAATATAGTTTTTTGTTTCTAGTGTGTGGAGAAGGTTTTATCATGGCACACATCTGTTTACATGGGAGGAAACTCCTCATGTGATGCGACATTTAGCAGTTTGCAAGTGTGCAGCACATCAGAAGAATGACTATGAAATTACAAAGGGAAACAATTTTACTGACAAAGGATGAACAAAAAGCAGCTCCCACAGCTGAGCAAAAGAAATGGCTGAAATGCGGAGCGAAACTAAAAGAAGGAAAACCAATACTTCCAAAATCTCTACACAAAACAGCAGCCTTAGTGACACATGGAGTTACTCTCCATGCGTCAACAGGAGGGATAAGAGATATAATCTCCAAAATACACTCTAAATTTCGAAACTTCAGCAAAATGCTGGCTGGCCAGAGTGTATAGGCCTAGTAAAAATGTGGATGAGATTAACCCAATGCTTGCAGAAACTGTCACCATTTGAAATCGTACACGGTAGACCTTTTCCTCTGCCCATCACCAGTGAACCAATAGACAAATCAGTTAGAGAAACAACCCTAGCAGAATGGATGACAAAACTGCTAGAGAACAAAGAAATAGTTCTGAGCAACCAACTGCCGAATGATTCTTCTCCAGTCTCTTCCAGGTTGAAACCAGGCGACTGGATCCTGATCAAGGTACTCCAGAGGAAAAACTGGAGCTCTCCGAGGTGGGAGGGCCCTTATCAGGTCCTGCTCACAACACCGACAGCGTGCAAAATCGCTGAAAGACCTTCCTGGATCCACCAGAGCCACGCCAAAAAAGTACAAGAGGACACAAGCCCAGACACCAGTCCACCTATCATCTAGTGATCTGTAAGTGGAGGAGAGGGCAGATTGGGTACATCCCGCCCTCTTGACTTCTCGCTTTCAGTCGACACACTAGGTGATCTGGTGAACTTGGTCGACCTGAAGAAACCCCATTGTAGCCCGAGCCCCGACCTAGCCCCACCTGCCCGGTAGAGTAAAGGAAGATCAGTCCAACCTGCAAAACCAGAAGAGCAACCCATCACTCAAGATGTGTCCTCATCCTGTGGAATCAGATCCATGACCATGGTCTGCCTATGGAGACTTAGAGTCCCAGAAAAGCAGGGTGTATCTTTTGTTTATCCAAAAAAGACACTGCAACCGGAATCTTCCTGGCACAAGCTTATAGCCCGATAGCAACTGAGGAAGAAGAAGACTGTGTTTAAAAATTTCAGACACTTCACATGATGTAGCAATTGAAAATGCCCGAGCAAGTGATCGTCTACTGAAGTCTATAGAGTATGGGTGAAATATATTAACAACAGGAGGGAATGTTGAAAGATTTTATGTTTTATGTGTTTTTATTCGTTGTTTTATTATCTTTCATTAACAAGCATATCATGAAGTGTTTATATATTTCATAAGGTTTGCTGAACTTTTCCACTGTTGTGCAAGCTGACATTTAACTCTACAACACAAATAAGTTAAACAGGAAACAGATGCAGCACCCAAACCACAAGAGTTCAAAAGTGCACCACGTTTCCTAAAAAGAAGTAGCCAGACACACATGTGACTCACACACTCCCACACACACAACCATTGGATTAGAGGAACTTGTAAAAGAGGAAATGTGATGTACTTGCATACGCGATGTAACCTATAAATAAAGAACTGTGCCTGCACTCAGGGTGTGGGTCTCGCCAGAGGCCTCACCCGTCTGTGTGGGTCTCGCCAGAGGCCTCACCCATGCACGCCGCTGTTATTATATTCTAACTGTCTGAGTGTCTTTATTCAACCTGAAGAATGTCTTATTAAGAATAAACTCTTGACAGATCATTACATTGTTAAGTACTTAGTATAGTAGCATATAATGCTGATGTATTAAAATGGGGCAGTAGACAGATTTTTTTTTTTTTTTTTTTTTTTTTTGCTTTATAATTATGAAATAAATGTCGATTGCCCGGTGTATTGGCTATAGAGTAATTAAACCATCGCTGTTTAGACTGGTTGCCTATAAGCAGCTTTCACTATCCAAATCTGTCTACCAGTGAGTACTAAATCTCTCAGAACAATGGCAACTCATTTGTGAAGCCAAAACCGAACGAGGACAGCACGTTTGCTTTCCTTCGAAGCTACTGGCACCTTTACTAAGGAGACGGTGAAAACACTACCCATCAAAAGAAGGAAAGGAAACTTTGAGAGTGAAAAGTTTTACTGTCTATAAAAGTAAAACTAGAGTGAACCTTAGAGGGGGGTTCATACGCAGGAGAAAGCTCTGGAGCATGAGCAGGTTCAAAGGCAACGTTCACTTGGCATTATTTCCACTAGATCAATATAAAACAGAACCTGCTCACCTAATAGCCCAATACAAGCGGGTGCTTTAAAACAGAAAGCAGTCTCCCAAACAGCTGTGCAGTGGGAGGAGTGGGTTGTCTATTGCTACTTTAGGTACTAAACGAATAGCTTTAAAAATGCATTTTTGTTACAGGCAATAGCATTTTTACTGTTACTGTTTATCGTGGATATTTAGAAATGTAATTTTTTGGTTGTTTTGGAATATTTATAATCCAAATCTACAAAATGTTGGGATTCTTTGCTAAATGTTTGCAGATTATTCAGATATATGCTCATATAGGCTTTGATCCCAGCAACACATGAAGCCCCAGTTAACACTGCACAGCATGTAGTGATTTTGGAAGGGTACAGTAGGTTTTGTTCAGGGATTTGTTCATTGTGTTTCAGGAACATGATGCTGAATCACATTGTGTATGTATTATAGCAGAATGGCTATTTTAAAATCCAGCATCGGTCATTCAAATATACAGCAACTGGTCTCCACAAAACTTTAGATAGTGTTGTTAAAAGAACTGATGCAACTGACAGTAAGCGTTCCCCTGTTCCTGAGACAACTTTTTCTTGGCATCACATTTTAAATTAGCATATGTATTTTCAAAAGTTTCCGAATGTAAAAATGTACCTGTTTTCAGATGAGTATTGATTTTTAAATGATCTGCAGATCATTTCACTTGGTTTTTTTTGTTTTTTTTTTAAATTTTCCACGGTGTCCCAACTCTTTTAGAAACAGCAGATTTCAGTCAAATTTGCCATTACTTAAGTGCCTTGAATGAGTCACACCAAGAGGCCAATAATGCCCCGTGGTTGCGGCAAACTATAGCAATAGAAAACAGAAAGCTTTAGAATTACAGAGTTGGCAGGGAACTGACTACCACTGTGACTGTGCTGCTGCGGCTCCCTTCTCACTCTGAAATGCCTAAGATTGATGTGTTCATTTAACATTAGCCTCCAGCACCACAAAGAGGATAAGCACCTGGGCTCTAAAAATACCTCCTTTTCAGATCACCCAAGGAAGAGAAAATCAGATGAGTGAAATTACACTCCAAATGGAACCCCATTCATATTACACTCTCCTCCTTGCCAGCGATCCACTGTGTTCACAGTAACGGCTCGCTTGCTACTGAAATATTGATATTCATATGGAAATGCTACCCTTTATTAACATAATAACATAAACAAATTGGGGATTTGATTTGAGTCCAAGAAAAGAGGCAATGGGGCACTTTTGGCAAGCTTACTAGTCAACAGCTGTGCATCTCAGCCCAGCATGATGTATGCTTATACAGCTTCTGTCGAGAAGCTTTAGCAGCTGTATTTTTATTTTTCTATGTATAAAAGAATACGTATACGTGTGCGCGCGTGCGAGTGTTTGCGTGTGTGTGCGTTAGTGAAGTGTGATTATGTATCTATAAGCTTGTTGTCATAGTAACTGTGCCAGGCAGGGCTTACTCTATTTTTTTTTTCTTTTTTAGTCTTAGAAAAACAGCCCCCGGGAATCAAAAAGCCAACAATTAACTAAGCTGCGTCAGCCATTTAAGGTTTTTCAAAATTGCATGCTAATGAAAATAGTATCACAGGGGTGAAAAATGGCTACTGTTCAAGACTGTCCTTTTTCCTAAGGATTTGCATTTATGAACATAATTCTTTAATACCATACATTAAAAGTGTGCCTGTGAGGAGGTGGCAGGGTATTATGGTACATATAGTGGTATTAACACGTTTCAAGTGGCTCCTATTTTGCAGGATTCAACTGACTTCACCAGACATGAGGTAACTGATAAAGGTCGCACACTTAAAATAGATCTTTCCAACTATGGGTAAATGGTGGCATAGGAGTAAAAATAATATAACAGTCCAGTTTCGGCCCTGCCAACACTGTGTTTTTATCTTTTTATGGAGATATTATTCAGCAGCTATGGCCCCTCTCATCATTCAGTGCTTCTGATCATGTAAGTGAGATGGAAAGAATGGAGATGTGGTCAGTCAGTCATGTCTAAGAAGACCTTGGAGGACCAGAGCGCTTTGCCACTGGGACCTGACAGCACAAAGCTGATGGATTGTTTTACCCAGCAGACAAGCCGGGGTGAAAAAGCTAAGACACTGTGACCACACCTGGGATATTAAATCGCACTGGAATATCATTAGGTTGATTCCTCTCGAGGTCGACTGCTGATAGGTCCATTTTATACAAAAACAACTCGAGGGAAGAATACATCATATCAAGGTAAAATCAGAGTGAATTCCAGGAGCGTGCTGTGTGGATCCCTGGGAAAAGAAAAAAAAAGGTTGAGAAAAACTTCAGATGGATTCCCAGAGGACCATGTTTAGGGAAAACAACAGCCATTGTGGTCAAACAAAAATTATACTCATCATGGGCATTAATGACTTAAAAAAAACCATTCAAAGTCAGTTTTAAAGTCATCCACACACACATTAGAATGGATAAGGCAGGCTAACATTAAGCTTCTGGAAGCCTTCCCAAAGCCCCAATCTCAAAATTTATGAACTACACTTAAAAGCCAGGTCCATGCTAAGAAACCAACCAACTTATATGACCTCCACTGATGCTACCAAGAAGAATGGCTTGTTGATGGTTACCAAAAGGTGCTATGGGAAATTTAACCAAATTTTAGTGGGGTGTGTAAATATTTTTGAGCCTGTATATATAATTTTGACCCTGTGTGGATTAAGGATGTATGCTGTACAATCACTCCACCCTGGAAAAAGAACAAAACTGAAATTATTACCACAAATGTGCAGAGCCACTGAAAATGTGCATAAAATGTAATGTAATACATTACCTGAACACTTCTTATGTATGGGTACCTCTAGGAATTTCTTGTAGTGACTGAGCATTGAGTTATTGGCAGCTGATCGTTTGGATCCTGTGGGTTTTTCATTGGGGCCTCTGTGTTTCAGCACCTTGCTGATGCTCACTTGGATCTATAGAAACTGAAGGCCACCTCGATGCCTTAAGCTCATTGTTATCTTCCTCCAACTGTTCCTAAGTCACTTCTTTTGGGGGCATGCCATTGCCACCGGGGATATCAGCTTAGTCTACGACATTTCCCAGGTGGAAAGGTGCATGTAGACGTACCATCCGGATGAATGGCAGCACTAAAGATTTCTCAACAGGACCCTCCATTGTTATTGTCAGTGATGTTAATCTTGCAGCTGAATAGTCTCTGCGTGTTATATCTTGGTCCATAGTGACATCTCCACAGTGCTTATAAGCAATTCCTTATCACATAGAGCAGTATAATAGGAGGTTTTACTGCTATGTTTACAATACCTTTTTGTTCTGGTTGAATATCTTCTTTTAGTGCAATTTATGAACTGTATGTGTGTGTATGTTAATAGCGTGTTATTTCATGAAGTTCTGTTGAGATATATACAGATGTGATACCAGTGACTTTGTAATCCCACCACAACACAGCTTCCTCTCTGTTCCCATCATTTTTAGTCATTCTGTAGCCATCAAACAGGCAGCAACAGACACAATTCTATCTGTCCGACGTGAAGGACAAATCACAGGAGTGTGTTTGATTCATGTGCCTCCTTGAGAGAAATGCCCCTGCCATTGCACTCTTTATCCTGAAATCTTATCTTTCTTATAAGCTCCAAGGATACAACTCCCTCCAAACTCACAATTCCCTGGGATATCTAATGGAAGGAAGAAAAGCAAGAGATGAGATTGGCTAATTAGGTTGATTTTAGCATGTTCACTCTAATCCATGCAAACGGCGTGCCACACGATCAAGCCAACAGCTAAACGACCTGCTTGGAGTATTAATTGCAATCTATTAGTTATACATCTTAATTAACCCCCACCTCACCCTGCATCACCACTAAAATATATCGGGCTTTCTGATAAGACTGAATTTTCAGCTGAAACCACGTCTTTTATACTGCTTGTGAGCATATTTTCCAATTAATTGGGGGGATGCTTGAGAGGGACTGCGTCAAAAGTAATAAATATAACAGCAGGGAAGGATTTGTTCTCAAGGATTATAATAAAATGACTATAAATGAAGGAACAACTAATTCTCTAATATAATAGTTTTGCTTTTAATCTGCCTAATTACTTTCCAAATAAACCATAAAACATATCTTTTGTTTTCAGTGTCTTTTTTGTGCTTAAATATAACTGGAGGTGTGAAGGATTTTTACAGAACTCGTATATGTTACAGGAGAAGAAAATGAGCCTGAGCCAAGGATGCTTTCACACCAAAACCGGACCAGTTATACTCGTTAGGAGTTGGCATTGCAAGAGCCACATCGTTTCAGATTCGGAGGATAATCAAAGGGCCAAAGAGATTAAGGAGTCAGTCCCCTAACCTAATTATTCCTGACACAGATAAGCAAGATGAGGCCTTAAAAGTTGGAGCAGAACAACAGGATTATGCTGTGTGCTTACAAAAGAGATGTTTCCACATGCAGCTCTGTGGACAGGTCAAGGCCTCTGTCAGAACAGAAGGCGAAGACTGGTATTCAGCCTGACAATATGAGCTTGTCTTGACATTTGTGATGGATCTGCATTGTTCCCTGAATATTTAATCACTCATACCCAGTGTGGCACAAAGAAGACGGATGATGCTTCTGTATTTTACTCAAGCCTTAAGATTAATTTAAGTGAAAATGGCAGAATGGGGATGAATGACAAGCACAGCATGGATTCAGTGTTTTTTTTTCTTTAATAGACTGGTATTATGGATCAATTTCCATTTGAATTCGCAAATGCAAACATTTCGTCTGCCTCACCAACAAAATGTTTCAGTACATTGAGTGCTTTACTTAACTTCGCTCAAGTTGCATTTTTCACAGACACAGAGTTATTAGCCTTCTCTCAGCAGCATCAGCCTCGGCGTTCTCTCTGCTGTTGTATGAGACCCATATTACATTACAGCTAATGAAAACCAACAATTACAGCTAGTGTTGCGCCATTAAAAGCAGTCAGCTAGTGAAACACGCGATGGTTTTAATTATGAAGCAGTCGGAGAAAGGTAATGGATTTGTCACCGCAGTCAGAACTGAACCCAGATGCTCATCAAAAGTGCTTTCACAAAGGTTATTCCTGCATGTTTCGCACACTAGATTTTGTTTAAATGTTAACTTTAAAAAGCTGAAAAAGGGAGAAATGTAAAATATACGGTCCTGTAGAAATACAGGCACAAAGAGCAAGCATTCATCTTTGAAAGATTGGACACCTTGCTGTCATTTTAAAAATCTGAGTACACCCATATATTAACCTTCAGATCGTTACAGTCAAAATGAGGGATTCCACATTAGCTGTCGATTATTAGAATCCTCTTTGATGTTACTGTCACAGGAGTTAGTATAGCTGCATTTATAGAAATGCATGATCTGACTAAACTAGCATACACATAGTTGCATCTTGCATGTAAACCTGGATTATTTGCTTAGTGAAGGCTGGAAAAAAGCAAGTGAAAATTGAATTTAATCATTTTCAGGACTTTCTTTATGAGTAACAATCTCAAACCAATTCAGAACTATTTCAGTTCATTGATTTTTTTTTTCCTGAGATATCTTGATTGTTGTAGCATTCAAGCAGCAATCATGATTTCTCGGGTTATTTGACTTTGTACAAGCACTTTTGGTGAGCAGTTGAGGTAATTATAACCTTCTAAACTAGCAAATAGCAAATCAGCGCCAAACTATGATGGTACCTCCACTGTGCTAACACACACAATGGAGAGTAATGAATATCAGTATGAAAAGTTGGAAAGTTGTAGAAAATGCCAGCTTTTAAGAAAATTGTGAATTTATTTTCGTAGTCTTTGGGCATGTATTAAAAATTCTACCAAGTTGTAGAGTTGTACCAAGTCCTGTCAGTGTTTTGCTGTCATTTTGGCTTGACCCGTTTAAAGACAATTTTTGGTAATGGTTTTGTCGCTTTTTCCAGCGTTTTGCATGATTTGATTTCTTTTTAGGTCCTGTGTAAGTTGTTTTGACCAAGGCAAGTCAGTAAATTTGAAAAGTGGAGCAGATTTTGTCAGTTAAGATGTTATGCATTTCTTGCTTTATAGAGGTGTACCTATGAACCATAACTTTGTCTCATTTCTTTTATTGGAACTGCTAACACAGAGGTTCACTTTTTCTAGAGGGGAGTTTGAATGCTCAGAGTATTCATACACTACACTACGGGCAGACTTACTAACACGTTTCACCTGCACAAACTGGATTTTGGCATAAAAAAGTATTGTTGGCAGTGTTTATTATTTAAATCAAGCTTGCAAACTGATGATGCAAAACAATCAGAAGTATTTTGACTTGACAGTAGTCAAAATTCAGAAATTCAAGCCCCAATTTGGAGAGACAACTCCAGAAATCCTGGTACTTCCAAAAGGCTTTAAAAGCCTGCTGTTCTAATGGAATAGTATGCATGCTCTGGACAGATTAACTGAATATAGATTTGTTTGGCTGCAATAACAGAAGACGTGTTTGGCAAAAACCAAAGGTCGCTTTTCATGAGAAGACCATCATTCCAAATGGGAGGCATGGTGTTGGAAATGTTATGGTTTGGGATTTATTCCCTGACTCAGGGACTGGGCAGCACACAGTCATTGCTTCAGCTCTGATTTCTACATCATGAGAAATAGTGCTTGAAGATAGTGTTAGGTTATCTGTCCAAAAGTGTAAATCGAACTGGAATTGGACCTTTCAACCAGATAATAATCTTAAGCACACAGCAACCTCATTAAAGAATTTCTCAGCCAACGAAATTGAGGATTACTGGATAAAATCTTACTGAAATGCTTTGGGGAGATTTGAAACAGGAAATATTTGCAACTGAATGTATTTTGCATGCAAGAGTGTTTGAAATTTTCAGTTATCCAGTGTCAGAGACCGGTGGACAATTTTGCAAAATGCCTACAGAAAGTCTGCTAAATGGGTAATATCTGAGGCCAAGGGTATAGTAACTTCTCCCACTGAAGAATATTACATCCATTAATTTTTTGTTCACTTCAATATTGAAAAGGCTAATTCAAATTGTTCAAGTATATTACCTTTATCTAGACCGTGTATAAAAGAGGCTCAAATGTTTGCTTGTTAATATATTTAAAAAAAAAACAGCAAGTGTTCATTCACCTTTTTTTCGCCACGCTATTTACGGTGTAAAAGGAAGTTAGTCAGTTAAGCTTGTATATACCGACCATGGCCACATTACTACTACACATTATCGCCAGGTCATGGGCTATTTCCTGTTCAAAAAGCTGCTCATGCGAGACAATACATTTTTAAATCTACACTTTTATAGCCAAAGCCAGCCTCTAAACTTCCTGTTCAGGGGTAAAGTGGAAAAAGACTGATGAATTAAATAACTTTAGCACACTGCCTCAGGCTTTTATGCCGGCACTCACCTCTCATAAGTAACAGCACGCCACATAGTGGATTCAGCTCTCCAATATAATTTAGAGTTTTTTGTATGAACATGCTTCCTAATCAGCATTTGGCAAGTATATAATTGTAAATGACTTAGCAAAGTGTAATAGAGAGTAAGAGGCCATACAGGACTGTGTCTGTAAATATAGATAACTGCTTGGGGACGGTAGCAGTTTTCTAATAGTAAAGAACAAAGCAGTAGCCTTGGCAGCATTTTTTAAGGTTGGGCCAGTTTCTGCCCACAGAGAACAGTATAGCAATAATTTCCTGCCCCTACCACTGAACACCAGTGAAAACTGAGTATTTTTTTATATTAGGTCATTTGCTTGCTTGTTTTTGAATTAATCATTCTGATGCTAAATAAAACTGTGTTTTGTGAAATGATCATACAGTAGTTTCATATTAGAGGCACACTGACAGACAAATAATGCCCTCGCTAACCTCTCTTAATTGAGCTCAGTAGCTTTCGATGGTGATTATGGCTGTGCTTTAGGTTGTTCAGGTGCATTTTTGTGAGTCATACTTTTTAAGATTTTCTCTTGTGAAAAAAAACATTTCTTTTTCAGACTTCCTCTGATTATTTTCATGGAGCTAGAATAGATGGTAGTCGTGACAACGGAATTATGAAGAGAAAGCGATAAATTAGCTTGTGTGTTTACAGAGACTGTTTTTCTTTGTAGGTTTTTTTTTAGAAAATATCTGTTTTTTAAAATGAAAGAGTAACTATTATTATGCTGCTTTTCAGTGCATGTTTGTTCAAGCATAAACGTGGATTGATGCATGTCTGCGTATGTACTGACTTTTTTCGCCTGTTTTGAAGTTAGTGAGCTTTTGTGGGCGATCGTGGCTCAAGAGTTGGGAGTTCGCCTTGTAATCAGAAGGTTGCCGGTTCGAGCCCCGGCTTGGACAGTCTCGGTCGTTGTGTCCTTGGGCAAGACACTTCACCCGTTCCCTACTGGTGGTGGTCAGAGGGCCCGGTGGCGCCAGTGTCCGGCAGCCTCGCCTCTGTCAGTGCGCCCCAGGGTGGCTGTGGCTACAATGTAGCTTGCCATCACCAGTGTGTGTGTGAATGGGTGGATGACTGGATATATAAAGCGCTTTGGGGTCCTTAGGGACTATTAAAGCGCTATATAAATACAGGCCATTTACCATTTATGTGCTAGTGTTACTATCTGTGAGTTATCAGTGTATTATATACTGACCTTGTCTTTTAACAGTTTTTTTGGAAGTGTAGGCTGAAGTTGGCTTCACAGGCATCGTTTGTCTCTGTATGGTGGGTACATACACATGGCTGACTGAGTGCACGGTAGGTGTGCCTCTGCATGTGTGTGTGTTGGTGCATTGAAACATGGACACCCTGTCCCCTCGGCGGATTGTGTCGCTCCTGCTCAATCCAAAATAAAGAGCGCTGGCCCATTCTGCAGCCTCAGTTCCTCTGGTAAATGGCTGGCTGAGTGGCGGTAATTGCCTCCCGCCCTGCCAGTTCACAAAAGCAGCAGAAAATGCCGTGCAGAGATTCAAACTACAGCTCCCATTAGATTACACTGAGCAAGCTTGGGTGTCCCGATTGCCGATTGCCACCCCACACCACGCTCTCACAGTCTGAGGCTCAGTACTTTAATATGTGAAGAAACAGGATTGCAAACATCATCCAAGGTCATTTTTCCAGTGTAGTTAGGGGGAAGATGTTTGCTTAGATAAACAGAAAGGTCATTAGCAGGAGACATGAAGAAGCTTTGACAAATGAAGTCAAGCCCAGTTAATGCTCCGTTCTTTGAGGAGGTATCTTTGTAGAGATGAAAAAAATTGAAAATTGCCCTAACTGTATATCTCAGTTTTCTCAGTAAGCGTCTAAACCAGAGCAGGCATCTTGAGAATGAAGGGAATAAACCGATATAGCATATAGTATATAAACAGGTTTTTTTTTCGTTCATATGCCTCAAACTGCCAGTATATCCCAAACATCCCTCAGGCAAAAACTCATTTGATTACCAACCAGTATTGCATTCTCGATATACGATGGTGTGATTCTTCTTTCTTGCTGTTCTGTCTCAGACATCTGTTTGTATGGGTGAACAGATGGGGGGACGAGGGGGTGGGGTGGGGATGGGAATACTCTAGAGGTTATTGGCTATTGAGAAAAATGCTTGCGTGACTTCCCTTCCCCCCTAACACTTTTGCTTTCTCAGTACATCTTGCCCTGGTGGACACAAGTGCATCATTGGCACATGTGACTCTCCCACCTACAGTGTGGCACTCTAACATACACATGCAGTTGTCTGATACATATACATATATATATATATATATATATATATATATATATATGTGTGTGTGTGTGTGTGTGTGTGTGTGTGTGTGTGTGTGTGTGTGTGTGTTTCCATGTGTGTTTATACACATGGACACATGTATTGGCAACAGGACATTCTGTGTGTGTGTATTCTCATGAGACACCACCACCACAAGCATCAGCAGCTCATCAAAGCAGGATATTAAAATGAGATTACTCAGACTGACGATGACGCTGTGAGACCCACTATACAAGCAGTGTAGCAAAGGGTAACATGTTTGTCTCATTCTTTTCTCCCACTCCCCGTCTTTGGTCAAATAAGGAGAAGACACTTCACTAAGACATTCATTCACAAGCATAGAAATAACAGGATCACGTGGCATGCAGGTGTGTGTGCACATTACAGCTAACGTAAAACTGGCATTAGCTGTATTAGGAGGTTAGGAGAGAAGAACTATCTGTATATGTATATATTAATACTCATGTTCATATTTGTTTAGCCCTAACTGTAAAATGAGGACTCTGCCTTCCATTCTATCTAGAAACCACAAGCAAGTTATCTTTTGGGCTGATATGGTACTGTGAGGTCTTTAAGATGAGGCCGGGTGACTCAGGACTTGCAAGTGAAACGTGATGGCCACTAAGACTCTAAATCCACTTCAAGGTTTTGGTGGCTGCTTGATTAGTGAAGAGGCTAATTTAGAATAATGTTTGTCACCTACGTTGACCTTAGCTATCAGTCTTTGGCACTCTCTCTTGCAGAGGTGTGTGTTATGAAGCACAATTAATGGGTTAATGTGCTGTGTCAAGCTTGAAGTCAGAGTTTTCAGTGTCACAAAAGTGGCTAAATCACCATGGTAATATGCTCAACATATAACTTAGTATGGAGCAGGATAAGTTCAGAATTTTCCATTTAAAATAGGCTAGAAAAGCCATGTTTTCACTGATTTGTTTATTTACAGCATGTCTTAAGTGGAATGTAGAGTCTCTGCAGGGGGGTATATGCTTAATATGTGCAGCTTGTTAAGTCGTACCTTACTAACATTACAAATTAAGCCCAACTGAGCAAACATATGCAGTTTTTATACTTGATTCTAATCTGAATGCATTTCTTGTCTGATTTGTAGCAGCATTACATTTTACTGTTAGGTTTTTTAGGATCTTTATATATTTTTATTACCATTTTATCATCATCATCATCTGATAATTTCTCTGATTGGAGCAGGAAGCACTCATAGGCATCATTGTATTTGCAGAAGAAGAGTCATATGATGCGAGACCCCTTTCTATGTGAGTGTACACAGAGCCTGAAGCAGAAAGCCCAACTAACAGAGGAAGTTGATAACCACTATCAACAATACTCATTATCTGCATCTGTGGGGCTTGTTGGCTAATGCAAAGAAAGCCTGGTTGTGTTAAACTTCCATCGCAGTTTACCTGTCAGGTCAGTCAGGCTTGTTTGAACTTTTTTTGCATTATCTCTTGATGTACTTACACAGCATAGGTCTACATATCCACACATTACAAACATTAGTGATAAACTAATGATATATTTAACTTGTTTTATTGATGAATTTACATTTCTTATAAATCATGGTTGGTCTTTATCATTTGTTCTTCCCTTTGATCCAGGGTCGTGATGAAAGTGAAAAGGATTCAGGGCTTGAGCCAATATCACCTGGTACTTGTCAAAGACAACTGAGTGTTACTAAAAGAGGAGAAAGAGTTTACCTTTTTGTAGATTTCTTACATCTGTTGTATATTGTGCATAGAGAATATACATGTTCTGCAGTCCAGGGGTTGTTAAAGCCACCATTGAAGGAAGCTTCCATTTTTGGATTAAGATAGATAGATTTGTACACAACACTCTGTACTGATCGCCTAGTATTTCTTACAACCTAAAGAAAACATATTTCCTCAAATGTCAGACTGTCCTTTAACCGTTCCTCTCACCTCCTACTGAAATCTGTGTTAAACACAGAGAATAATCCAGGATTACATAATAGCAGCTCCATGGCAGATGTTGTGACCCACTTCTCTATTCACTTGAGTGCAAGGTTATGACGGGTGCTGTGAAGGTTAACTGGTCTGGTGGAAGTGAAATACATACAATACTATATATATATATATATATATATATATATACATAGATATATGTGTGTGTGTGTATGTATGTATATGTGTGTGTGTAATATAACTATGTTGATAGATAAGCTAGATAGATTATATAGCCCAATATTAAATTTGGTCTAATGGATATTAAGTCACTGGTGCATAATCCACTCAGACCAAACCTAGACTGAATCTTTGAAAAGAAAGTTGTTTGTAACACTATAAACAGACACTGAATTGTTTGACATTGAATTAACTGTTTGCTTGCTAATTATTTGGTTACTCTTGGAAACCTCCAGCTATCCTCCATGCCTGGTAGCATCATGATTAGCAGAATGCTGACAAAAGAAAACCTTCCTTATCCACAGTGAACATTATGATGCTGTGATCAATAAGAGCTCTGAAAGACTGACACAGAACAAAGTGAGTATAGACTTAGCTTATGCAGGGCACAAAGTTAAGGTCAGTCTCAATCACAATCTCATTTGCAAGCATCCTATAGGTGTGCTATTGAAGCTGCTTTAGCTTGCCCACAACTGCTGCTAGTCTGCAAGCACCTTTGCAACCTATCTCAACCCCGCCTTGACCTTTTCATGCTGTTTCTGACTTAATGTTGTGTCTTTTATAATTGATGCCTGCTCTGCTCTGTTATGTGCTAGGTTTTGCTGCTGCTCTCCACGCCTCTGGCTTTGCATGTATGTACACTGAAAGGCAGAGACGTGTGCTCTCCCTACCAAATGTTTCCATATTTGTGCACAAAAGGGCAATTGAAGTCCCAGAGGAGAGCAATGCCACCAGATATGAATTACTGCAGATTTCTTTAGACTATAGTGTTTTGGGCTGAAATCATTTTTATTCATGAAAAAAAAAAAACTTTTAGCAATACTACAACTTTGACTAAATTATGGACATTAACAAAATCAACTATGACAACTTAATGTTTGCCCCCTTTATGCATGATTTCTTACTGTTGCAACCAGTATCAGCCGGCTCCAAAATAACTGTTAATAATATTTAATGCCCAAGACGACTCCTGATAATGTCCGGGGTCCAGGGTAGGAGGCACTGTGCACAGGATCCAGTGTGAACTGCTCCACACTGAATATACAGTGGCTTGCAAAAGTATTCGGCCCCCTTGAACTTTTCCACATTTTGTCACATTACAGCCACAAACATGAATCAATGTTATTGGAATTCCACGTGAAAGACCAACACAAAGTGGTGCACACGTGAGAAGTGGAACGAAAATCATACATGATTTCAAACATTTTTTACAAATAAATAACTGCAAAGTGGGGTGTGCGTAATTATTCAGCCCCCTGAGTCAATACTTTGTAGAACCACCTTTTGCTGCAGTTACAGCTGCCAGTCTTTTAGGGTATGTCTCTACCAGCTTTGCACATCTACAGACTGAAATCCTTGCCCATTCTTCTTTGCAAAACAGCTCCACAACTGCCCTGTGACGGCCTCAGAGGTTGTCTAAGAGAATATTGGGAGCAACAACACCATGAAGTCCAAAGAACACACCAGACAGGTCAGGGATAAAGTTATTGGGAAATTTAAAGCAGGCTTAGGCTACAAAAAGATTTCCCAAGCCTTGAACATCCCACGGAGCACTGTTCAAGCCATCATCCAGAAATGGAAGGAGTATGGCACAACTGTAAACCTACCAAGACAAGGCTGTCCACCTAAACTCACAGGCCGAACAAGGAGAGCGCTGATCAGAAATGCAGCCAAGAGGCCCATGGTGACTCTGGACGAGCTGCAGAGATCTACAGCTCAGGTGGGGGAATCTGTCCATAGGACAACTATTAGTTGTGCGCTGCACAAAGTTGGCCTTTATGGAAGAGTGGCAAGAAGAAAGCCATTGTTAAAAGAAAACCATAAGAAGTCCCGTTTGCAGTTTGCCACAAGCCATGTGGGGGACACAGCAAACATGTGGAAGAAGGTGCTCTGCTCAGATGAGACCAAAATGGAACTTTTTGGCCAAAATGCAAAACGCTATGTATGGCGGAAAACTAACACTGCACATCACTCTGAACACACCATCCCCACTGTCAAATATGGTGGTGGCAGCATCATGCTCTGGGGGTGCTTCTCTTCAGCAGGGACAGGGAAGCTGGTCAGAGCTGATGGGAAGATGGATGGAGCCAAATACAGGGCAATCTTGGAAGAAAACCTCTTGGAGTCTGCAAAAGACTTGAGACTGGGGCGGAGGTTCACCTTCCAGCAGGACAACAACCCTAAACATAAAGCCAGGGCAACAATGGAATGGTTTAAAACAAAACATATCCATGTGTTAGAATGGCCCAGTCAAAGTCCAGATCTAAATCCAATCGAGAATCTGTGGCAAGATCTGAAAACTGCTGTTCACAAACGCTGTCCATCTAACCTGACTGAGCTGGAGCTGTTTTGCAAAGAAGAATGGGCAAGAATTTCAGTCTCTAGATGTGCAAAGCTGGTAGAGACATACCCTAAAAGACTGGCAGCTGGAATTGCAGCAAAAGGTGGTTCTACAAAGTATTGACTCAGGGGGCTGAATAATTATGCACACCCCACTTTTCAGTTATTTATTTGTAAAAAATGTTTGGAATCATGTATGATTTTCGTTCCACTTCTCACGTGTACACCACTTTGTATTGGTCTTTCACCTGGAATTCCAATAAAATTGATTCGTGTTTGTGGCTGTAATGTGACAAAATGTGGGAAAGTTCAAGGGGGCCGAATACTTTTGCAAGCCACTGTATATGCCCTTGACAAGATAAAGAGAGGTGAAGGGCTTAAAGTTGGTCACATTGCATTAGCATTGAGCATGCCTGAGTGGCTGACAGGGCAATCTGACTGGAGCCTAATGGTGGTAAAGCCAGTATACAGGAGGAGAGGGACAGAGGGTCTACCATGCTTTGGGCATTACATGGGACAGTCAGATGGGGTCACTCAGCAAAACCAAGCAGCCACCCATCAATAATTAAATCAGTCACAGTCAATATATTTCGGCATGAGCGCCTGAGCACTTTGATCACAACAGAAAACAACAAAACTGACCATGCAAAGGAGAAATTAAGCCATTTGTTTGACAAGAAACAAACTGCTACATGGGTGCAGCGTCTGTATGCCTTGTTTATGAAGTAGGCATTCATGTGTATACACAAGTAGGAAACTGTGCTATCTGCTTTTTTCCAATTTGAAGGGAGAGTGCGACAACGAGTACTCCATTGCTCTTTATGGAGAGGATGGCTTTTCACCAGAGCTGTGGCCCCTCTGTCAAATTAGATTAAGGGCTGCTTACTCATTATTGACAGGAGCCGCTTGCAGTAATGACCCATAGTGAGAGAGTCGTTTCCTTTGATGTAAGAACACAGCCTACACTGGACATTTCCCACAGCATATCTCTTTGGGGGGGAGCCCTTTGATGGCCATTACATTTTTGTGAATTATTCCACATTGCAATGCTAGTTCTGCGTCTGGTCCGACTTTGATCTAAAAAGCGCCTGTCTGATGTGCTTTTTTTCTTCCCACTCCCCTTCTTTGGCCCACCCTAAAGTCAGTTGACAGGGAGGTTAGATTTCATAAAGGCCCTTAGGAGTGTGTGTCTGCATTTCATTTGTTTGAGTTGGGAAGATGACAGAAGTCACATTTAATTACAGGGTTCTTGTGTCAGCTCAGAAGATAAGGGGGTATGCTGTGAGTGCATGATGCATACAAAATGATCATAGTCTGTTCTCTTCCATATTCCGGAGGAAAATATATCTGCCCATTAGACTGTCGTGTAAGGCAAAGTATTTGAATTTCTGCTAGAGAATGTGTTTATCACAGTGAATTTTTGTTTGTGGATGTGCATGCATACATGCATTATGGGCCTTCGTGTGTATGTTTGCATTGTGTGCTTGCACACCTGCTTCAGTCTGTGTTGTGCATTTGGCCCACTGCAATGCCCCAGAGCTGTGCAGCTGCCCTGTGCAAACAGCAGGTTTCCCAGTGAGATGCTAAAGAGGAAGCTTGACATTGTGTGCGGTTCTTTGTGATTAACACTAGCGAGACTGCCAGAGAAGGAGAAAGCTATCTGCCTCTGATTAGACAGTGAGAGTTCACTTTTAAAACATACCAGTACACCTTACCATTAGAAGCCAAGGTAGACAAGTCTGTGGTATTGTTAAATGCTTGTTCACATCAGGTATAAGGGGAAAAGTGTGCGGGGAGATCTCAATTGGACCTGGCAGTTGGGTAGAAGAAGTAGTTGCTAATCAAAGTCTAGCATTCAGAGCTGACAGGATGCTTTACTACCAGTGACAGAGACTGAGCTGTTGTATATAGCCTCGGTACCATCTGAGGTTTGGGATGCCCTCACTGCAAGCTTTTGGCCTTGGCAAAATGTTACCCTGACTTCAGCTCTGAATCATATGTCACTGCATCATCTCATATCATGTGTTACACTGACCTTTACAAGGCAGGTGTGATTTTGTAATTTTCACCGGTAAGGTACACTGATAATTGCACAATAAAAATTTTGGACTCTAAGATTTTTGGAAGAGCACTATTTATATCTTCATGTATGAATACTATGGCACGATGTTTACAAAATTATGCAATCATCTAACGACTGCTGCAGGGTATGGCCTGTGTTGTTCTTGCAGTCACCTACTTACATCACATTATCATATTGGTTTCAGCTAGTTATGGTTGTTTTCCTAAAAATGTAGTAGCAAATGAGAATTTAGACAAGGCAATGTGAAGTCTAGAAAGTCTATCCTTTTTTCTGAAGACTAGAAACATCACTGTTCAAACATGATTGCTGACAGTATTACGCTGGTCCCAGCATGCAGAGGAGGAAACAGCTTCTGTTGAACTTTTTTAAAAATGGGGATTGGGGGAGTCCATTTTAGCTATAGAACAAACAACCTCAGTCTGTTTTTTGCCGCTGGCCTCTATAGCTATATCCGGCTCCAGGTACTCAGTTCAAAGCAATCTGGCAGGTGGAGTTAGAAAAGAGCACAATGTTGTCAAACAGAAATCAGATTTGCTCCACTCTCCATTAGCCTTAGCCCCTTCACTCTCCCCCCTGGAGATCACATTAAATGACATCTGCTATCATCAGGATAACCCGTGTCAGGTACGTGACAAGACTGCAGATCCTGGGTTGATAAGAGAGATGATGGAGGAAAGAGAGAGGAGATAAAGGAGATACTGCAAGCTTAGGAGTTCTCACGCTTACATTAGAGCTTGTTAGAGCTGTCCCAGGATATAATTAACATATAAATCGAAGCTGTTTCATAAACCAAGCATGGTACAGTTGAGAGCAGGTTGATGCCTCTGGGAGGAAGGAAAAGAAGCATGTATTCAAGGTGTATACTTTCAGGTATACCTCGTTTTATCATTCTAATAAGGTACTGTTGGACATGGGAAATGTGATCAGAAATCACCCATGTTTCATAGGAGCATCTGTAGGAAAGGTGTTTCAACTTCCAGGCTTAGTCTGATAAGAAGGTCTGCTGAGTGAATCCAGAGTGAACAGTTGTCAAAAGTATCCATGCATGACCTGGCACAGGAGCATCAGCCACAACCAAATATCTCACCTTATCTTCTGACAGTAGCATTTGGAGAGCTCGCACCCTTCTATCCGTCTCTATTTCTCTCTCTTTCATTGCATTCAGCCCTTCCATTTCCTCTTGGCAGTGCTAAAGGGCCACTTCTGTTCACTTGGTAATGAGAAGATGTGTCTCTTTGTCACACTCTTCTTCAGCTTCCACTTGGTTTTAAGCATCTCTCTTTTGTTGCCTTTTTGAACATCTGTTTGTATCTCTTTCAGTCTCTAAAAGGATTGTTTATCTGCCATCACCTCTTTAACAGCAAAAGATATCCAGCCGAGCAGATTTTATCTCTGAAATGCTTTTAAAGGACTGAGCGTACGTATCTTTGAAACGTGTACGCAATGTGTTTCATCCAAGCGTCTTGTCTCTTGATGCCGTCTTTGAGTATTCGGTCTTTCATCCAATTCCTAATTGTACTTATCCTGCTGTATACAGTACTGTGCACACTTTGTGGCTTTTCACTGGATAAAACACTGACTCCAGGCTTCTGTCCAATACGCTTCCATTGAGAACTAATCATCTGGCAGAATGTGAATTCTGCTTTTCTGGAGGAAATCATTAAAAAGACTCACAGAAAAAAAGCTGCCTCCAAATAGCCGGGGCCCAGACATTGTTGGACTGAGGCGTCTGCACAGGCGCCTGATTAAAAAAGAAGCTTGGGTATTAATTGGCCAGCTGATGTTAGGTTGTCAGCAATAGCTGATGGCTCATTATGCTGCTGGAGCAGAATAGGAGGAGGATGAGAGATGAGCGCACCCCCTCATACATTCTATTTTGGCCATCCTTAAACCGAGCACACCCTGTAATTTCAGCATCAACACATCACTCAAAGGGTCTGGTGTATTAGATAAATAAAATCTGTCATTCCCATGGATACAAGCTTGGTGGGAGCTGCACTAGAGAGATGGGTATGATTGTGCATGTGTTTGTTTGTGAAGCAGGGAATCATGGGGACAGTTTGCTTAGCTAATGGGGTTGGCGGGCAGCACAGTGCTCTCTCAGGCGAACAGCTAATTACCAGGAGCAGATGAGAACATGGTGAGTGTGTGTCCGGGATCCAAAGACGCACTGCTCAACCAACCAGGATGGTGCAGTCTCCCTTCTGCCCAATCAGAGGCCCTGAGTTGATACCTCGCTTCCTTATTTAGTGTCCATCCAGCCAATCGCTGGCATCTTCACCTTTAGAGACTCACCCGCCTCTTGAGTGAAGCTTCCATTTGCCATGGCAACAACTTGTGTCAAAAGGCTACTTAGCCCAGAGGGGATCTCACATAAACAGAATCCATTAAGTTCAGGGTCATTTAACGTTCACATTCCCTAATGCCACTGCAGATGAACAATTGGAATGTGAGGACTGTCCTTGAGATGAAATTGAGATTTTTGTTCGTTGGAGAACAAAGGATGAATCTCTTTGGCAGCACACGGCCATGATGTGAATACCTTTCTATTACATTTGAGATAAACCAGACCTTGTAGCCACAGGCCAGCCCATTCTCATTCCTGTGGTGTCCTGTGGTAGAGGACCCCTTGGCATTACATAAAAATGCACTGGGTAAGTTTGCAAGATAGATTTAGTGTAGCAGCATATTTTCACCCAAACCACCATCGTGTCCTTAGTGTATTATATTTACATTTTTTTTCACTGAGCTCTTTTTACAAATTTTATTTCACTTTTTTTAACATTTCTATTTAATTCTGCTGGTTCCTTTTTTGTGTTATCAGATCTTGTACTATTCTAAGCTCTTCTTTATAGGTTATGATACAATAATCCCACAGCTTTTTATCTAACTTTTTACACCTAAACAAGTGTTTATTGTTCCCAAAAAGAGATACACACAATTCTTTAATGTCTGAAAAACCTGTGACTTATTCCACCAACATCTCTGCAATCTACGAATGTAGACCATGTTGCTCTTTAAACAAGGACTATTGTCCTTTGGCATCTAATGTTACCACGGCCAGTGCTTTAACCTGTCGTGTTCGGGTCAAATCTGACTGATTTACAAATTAAATAACTCAAAAATATTGTGTTTTACATCCGATTGCCTTGAGGCCTCTCCCTTAGAGATAGGGTGAGAAGTTCGGCCATCCGGGAGGGGCTCAGAGTAGAGCCGCTGCTCCTCCACATTGAAAGGAGCCAGTTGAGGTGGTTCGGGCATCTGACAAGGATGCCTCCTGGGCGTCTCCTGGGTGAGGTGTTCCGGGCATGTCCCACCGGGAGGAGGCCCTGGGGCAGACCCAGGACACGCTGGAGAGATTATATCTCTCGGCTGGCCTGGGAACGCCTTGGTATTCCCCCGGATAAACTGGAGGAGGTGGCTGGGGAGAGGGAGGTCTGGGCTTCTCTGCTTAGGCTGCTGCCCCCGCGACCCGGCCTCGGATAAAGCGGATGAAGATGGATGGATGGATGCCTTGAGGCCTTATGACATTCTCCACACTATTCACTTGAACATATAAAAGTGATGAGCAACTCTTTTGTTGAATTTTGAGTGTTTTAATCAACTTTGTTACATCTGTGGTGTTCCCAGTCAAAAGTGACCGCCATAGGAAATAAATGGGGATCCACCCCCCAGCTTTGGCCTCTAACTCCCTGAATGGCCCACTGAATGACCAAATGAAAGACCCACTTTTACGACCCACTGAACGACCCACTGAACGACCCATTGAACTACCCACTGAACTGAATTTGGTGGTGAAAAATGTTTCTTATGTTAATTTAAGAGCTGTTAAAAC
The DNA here is from genome assembly GCF_013358895.1 of Oreochromis aureus. Lineage (NCBI taxonomy): Eukaryota > Metazoa > Chordata > Actinopteri > Cichliformes > Cichlidae > Oreochromis > Oreochromis aureus. The sequence continues at coordinate 13,162,439 of NC_052958.1, read as the reverse complement.
TAACTGGTCAATTGTGATTGGAACACTAAAGGGGGTGGGGGTGCACACAAAAGGAGGGGTAAGGACATCTTGTGCCTTGGCAGTGTTTACCACGCTGCGATAAGAAAGAGGCTTCCAGTTTGCAGTTGTGCCTTCTATCAAAATTAAATTGCCAAATAAAACAAAGAAAAGACTTCCTACTTAATAGGAGAAACTTCTAAAATCATGTCTCTACAAAGTGCCACAGGATTTCACTTACCTCCAACTGTCAGTCATCAAATTACTGCTTCAGGCCAGGTAACATTTGTAAATTAGATTTTTTTTTAAATTCTGCTTCACCTCTGAGATGATGTCGTGACACTTCTCATCATTTTTCAGTATTATTCTGACACAAGAGCAAAAAGGTGGAAGATATCTCATATTTCTAGGGTAACCATAGCAATGAGTGCTGTGTCTACGAAGGAGTTTCTACAGACCAACGCCTACTGCAGAGACTGGATGATGTTGTTGCTGCATTATGCAAGTGCAATACATTTTATTGTTGCAAATATATAGATCTTTGTGAAAGACAAAGAGCTAGAGGGGTATTGTTCATAAATCTACACCGTGTGCATGGTGGAAGTACTGCTGAGAGTTGCATTATTCTTTTCTCTTTTGAATCACAAAAGTCCTGTGACCGTGACCACGTGCACAGTTATGGTATGGGTGAGGACTGCACGCAAGACCTGTGCCGTAACGGCTCATTTATCATTCATCTGTGGTTGGCCCAAGCCACCCAGAAAATATAGGGGAATGAGATTTCCTTGGCCTCATGGCAAGCTATTTAGGTGGATGCACAAGGTACAGACAGCTTTGCAGATATACAATACCATTTTTATCCCCTTGCAGATATATACACAACTCATCAATACATCTTTTACCCTGGAATTCACCTGGATATTGAGCTGGAATCCCCCAGTTTTAGTGTATTTTTAGGCTCGCACACATAAAGCTTGTAATGTGAAACAGAAATTTCTCCATTTCTGTCCATTTTAAAGATCACAGATGATGGAGGTGCTGTTATAGCTTATCATCATATCGGGGCTTTTACTGTTAAAAATAAGTTTGATGTGCTATCTTGCACTGAAAAAAAATTGAATATTTCCAGGATGATATCATATCATTCACCCATCCTGTAAATAGCACACTGCTCTTGCCTGGGATAAAATCCCATCATTACATTCTTGCCCGTGTCTAGCTCTGCTCTTTTCTGTATCCCTCTCATCTTTCCTACCATGTCAGTAAAGAGAGCATATTTGAGAAGGTTAGACTACCCACTGTCCTTTGAAAGTAACTTTAAGAATGTCATTGTTCGTAGTGGGTACTTTCATTGCCACACTTGATGAAAAACTCTGAATACGTCCTAGTTTTGATAGGATATCAAAAAGTGGCGGCCTATGCTTGCACCTTGAAGGTGACAGATACTTGAAAAATATAAAACACGAGACAGCCTCATTTCAAGCCCAGTAAACAAAGCAGAGTACATGTCAGACATTCCCCAACAGGGTACACTGACACTTAAGGGAAACACAGGGCAGCAGTCACTGTCACACACAAACAAACTGACCCACACTGTCCACACGCAGGACACCTACTGTACACTACATTTATATTTAACCGGCAGAGGTTCTGATGTATATTTCAGCAGTGAGAGGTTCTTGATGGTAACTTTTGCAGCACAGTAGTTAAAGAATGTATCACCCAGTGTGCCATCCAATCACAAGGCCGGATTTTCACTTCCCCTCTGCTCGCACACTATAGGGAACAAATCAGAGCGTCTTCATCCTCCCTGAAGACACACATAGAGAGAGAGATGCACATCTATTATACATGGTATATGTGGTTATGTGGAATGAACCGGCCGCAGCAAATTGGGCACATTTTGCTCTGACGCTAGTCAGTCTCCGAGGGGAGCCAATTACTACGTCTCTCCTTCAGAGCAGAGCCAAAATAACCGAAATTCCCTCATCTTCCCCTGAGCACAGACGAAGAGCAGTGAGAAAAATGTCCACTCCCCGGTTTCTCATTCGGTTAGCCCTACAGACACTCGTTGAAATCACACATGCACTGCATTCATTACCTGCTAATGACTCTTCATCCCTCAGAGACCAAGCAGAGAGAGGAAAGTGAGGGAGAAGACAAAAGAGGGAAATGGAGGGGTATGCTAAAAGAAATATAGATGGAAGTAAGATGCTGACGTCCATCATCGCAGACAGCAAGACGTGCCCCAGGAGCAGGTGATTTTCAGACTGGAACACTGAACATTGGAGACATGGAAATATCCGATACGGCTGGTTACTCCATGTTGGCTGGTGGCCTAGGAGCAGCCTGGCATTGAGAGCTGAACTGCCCACGCACCTGTGCTGACCTTCGCTTTGACTGGGAAACACAAAATTTCGAGTGTGAAAAGCTTTATAGACTGCATTTGCCAACAATACACAACACGAAGAAAATCCATTGATCAGTGGTTTCTTTTTCCTTCAGCTGGACCTGCAGCCCTTATTACACATTCAGAGTGAACCATTTTAGCCTCTTTGGAAAATAATGATTCTGTAAAGTGCTTCTTTGGGCTTCAGCAAATGGGACCTTTTACACACTAAAAGACCTAAAGATAAGCCATGCTTTTACATAATGGTGTATTTCACTCTAATGGTGTATATTGTGACCACACCATTAGCAATACTGTGCCATGAGAGATAATTTAACAGAAGGTTTATAAGACATATAATTATGCCTCATGTCTGCCTTCTTATCCTGCTGAACTATATTCTTTTTCTGGCAGCTGGAATTTAATTCAAAGTGTGTGTCCAGTACTGAGTCTTACTTTCTTAGCCGTGGAGGTTATTCAGACCAATTATTCAGTCTCTCATCTTTGTATTCCAAACAAAGGCATATGCTGAAGTAATATGTTACACCAGCATGCACGCATGGTGTGCATTATGCTACAAAATTATTGCGACTGTGTGCAGTGAACCTGCAGTCACGTCGCCTGTGAAGTGGTTGCTTTGAAGACGGAGGCCAGCTGCCGTCTTCAAAATGACGTTGAAGATACACGATAAGACAGCGATAAGCAGAGGGGTCAAGTTGGCAGTTGCATGCAGTGTGTTTGTGATGATTAACTGTGATAAATTGGAAAAAATCAAACTTGTTTGAGTAGGTGACCTTGTATGTTTCAAAGCCAACACACAAGCCAGGTTTTAGCTCCACCCTGCATGTTGTTCCCTCTGCTCTCACTCACATTTATCCTGTCAGCGTCACTGTCTTGTCCAGCAATAAAGGCTAAAAAAAAAAAAAAAAAAAAACAAATTGCATCTGTTCATGTGTACATATGTAGAAATTTATAGCAGCTTTTTACACTCATTTAGAAATTTAAAAGTTCCTCCATAAATATTGATGTAGTTGGTGCAGGATGGCACAGACTGATGTTGACAATCAGTCTCTGATTAGAAATTAGACTTATGTTATTTTCAAGCATTTGTTAATCTGTGTAAAAAGGATTGCAAAGACTGCAACTGTTTGGAGACAAGTTGCCTCCCACCATGTTGTAGTGTTTCAATTGAAAGTGGTTGCACTTGGTTGCCAAAATTGAAAAAGAAAAAAAATCACTGCAATTATCAGGCAACTAACTATTCCTGTTTTCATAGTAGCGAGACTGAACCATTCATGATTCAACTGCAGGTTAATATACAATCAAATAAAATAGAAATTTGGGTGTTTTATTTAGAGCTTTAGTCTTTCTGATAGCAGTGAGGTTTGTACCTTAAACAGTGGGTCTGCATGAGTGGTGGAAGCTTATTTTTTATTTTGTGGCATGCAGACTTTTAGATCCCTCTAGTTTTATGGCAGTTAACAGCCAGCTCGAGGTCATCCTCAGAGAGAAAATAAATCTGGAGGTCCTATAAAGACATTTCTATGCTTGCAGGATAACGATGGACTCAGTGCCCCTTGTTAGTTTGCTGTACAGATTGCTATCCACGGCTAATTAAGTTTTATACTGTCTGGAGGTTGATTGACTTAAAAACATCAGTCAGCTAAAACTGATGTTGTGTTCTTGAAGGTAGATTGCATCAGCAGCTTATATAGGTGATACACAGATAACCCACGCAGCCTATTGGTTTATGTCCCGATTCTTTATTTGAGGTCGAGAACAAACAACCACCAGTCCAGATGAGTTCAGTCAGGCCAACTCTTTCACTCATTTTTTTCTAGTCTGCTTGTGCTGCCTAACCGAGAAACACTGCTGCTGTGGCTCAACTGTGTCTTACTCGCAAGATTTAACACTGCTAACCACTCATAAAACTGTTAAAGGAAAATCCACAGGATAAATTGGTATGTTAAATTTGATATTATGCATCATTATCAACCCAAAACCTAAATATATTTAGCTTTCTATCATATAGGTTCAAGATTCAAGACATCTATTGTCATTCTGTGACATTAGGTAGCATGAGAAGGTAAAAGTAATGAGGTCCCCATGAAACTGTACTATAACAAATAAAACAACAAAATCAGTAGAGCTAGCAAGGACAAGGCAAGGATATAAATAAAGAATGCAGTCTAAGGTGCTGTGAGTGTTAGACTGCATGAGGGTATTGATAAATATAATATAAGAGTTTATAAGTCTGATAGCTTCCAGGAAGAAGCTGTTTCTCAGCCTGGATGTTCTGGACGCACAGCCTTCTTCCTGAGGGGAAGGGGATAAACAGTCCATGAGCTGAGCTGGAAGAGTCCTTCATGATACTGGCAGCCCTGTTACTGCTTCTGCTGATGTAGATATCTGCAGTTAATGAGAGACTGCTGCTGATGAACTTCTTTTTGGACTTAACGGGCTACTGCAGTCTTCCTGTGTGCAGCAAAGCAGTTTCCATACACCCGAGTACCCCACAGTGACCCGCTTGAGCCTCCTCAGTAGGTACAGCTGCTGGCAGGCCTTCTTTATTAGGCTCCACATTGATGCAGAGGTTTGCTCTGCACCAAGCCTCCAGATCTTCTACCTCTGGCCTGCGCTACATCTTATCATTACTGGAAATCAGTCCCACCACTGCTGTGTCATCTGCACACATTACAGCGTGGGTGCTCGGGATTGTGGCTGAGCAGGCATAAGTTAGCAGAGTGTACACCAGGGGGCTCACATCAAATCCCAGTGGAGAGCTAGTAATGAAGATGACGGGGGAGCGAGTGGTGCAGTGGGTCCCCAATAGGGACTCAGTCCTAGTGTCATCATTTTGTGTATCAGAAGTAAATCAACAAAGGTTTGCATTTTAAAGCCAGAAAAGAGATGGCTTTCTTTTGTTTTTGTTTTTACTCAGAAAAACTGCAGTTAGTTTATGAAAATATCTGCAAACTTATCTGTCATTCTGATTTTCCTCAATCTTCCTATTAAAATCCACATTAGTGACCTTCTTTAACTGGTGTTAGCTTTTGAGGATCGGGTTGAACATGAAGGTTACCTAGTCTCCCTATTCATTCATTCATTCATTCATTATTTATATTATATTACATTAATATATCTGCATGTGGTGGCTATAGTGTCAGATGTCCTTGATGCATCTTCCTTTGTGTCAGAGATAAAACACTGTACGCCTGGAATAAAGCACTGTATTCTTACATGCATGAATGAGTGAATCTGCCTATTATAAAAGAGAGTTTTGAGTAGTCAATGAGACTAGAAAAGCGCCATACAAATACCAGTCCGTCTCCTTAAAAAGCTCAGAAACTGGCAAAACATTGTTGTCGCCATTGTCTTTTTAGCAATAAACTGAAAGGGAGCCAGCTAGTATTCAGTCTTTACAAATTGAAACACAGGCTGCATTGTGAACTAAAAGCCATACCAGCTGTGCTCTTCGACAGGAACAGAGATGAAACGTGCACATTCTAATTACGCTTCACTCCACAAAAAGTATGAGCCACTTGCTCACAATTAGTGTTAAAGTCCAACCCCGCAGAGGGCTGAATTATTGCCATAGATTTTCTGTATCGTCAAATGAGTGTGTTTAGAGAGCAAAATGGTCTTTTTTGGTGGGTTTGACTCACACCCTGCTCCCTACAGCGAGAGATAAGGTGGGTGTTCACTGCGACATGATGAAATGATTGTATCTTTTCTGTAAGAGGTCCGCAGGGTGACTCAGAGAGACATGTGCATGAGCATTTATTCTCTCCATGTCTGACTACCTTTCTTTGAGTTTCCTGCACACACATAACACACACACAACCTCTGTATGTGACTGTGTGAGCATGTGCACATAAGAGGGGAAGTGTATCTTTTAAATCACCCTGTGGACATTGCACATTGTGTGTGCAGTGTAAAACTCTGGCCATCTTCACACTGGAGAGTTTGCCTGTGGGCTTCTCTCTGTCCACTGTCATTCACTGAGCTCAAACCCCTGAGGACAGATTCTTTAGCTAGAGGATTCTGTTTACTGGAAACCTCTGCTTTAATAACTGAGGACTGCTTTCTTTTTATGACATTTCTGTGTCTCCCATATATGACAGTCACCTCTCAAGACACATGCATACTTTCACATCTTCACATTATATCAGCGTTTTCTCTTTCCTTTCCTTAAAGCAGTATGTCCCCTTTCTAAAGCCATTTGAACATGAAAGCATGGATTCCTGTGATAAAGAAAGTTTTCACAGGGCTCTCTGCACACCTGTGGAAAAACTAAGTAGACCTTCACTGTTTCCATAGGAATTAAGACGGTAAGTACCAGCCAGGTGCTGCGAATCGATCATAGGCAGGTGTGAGCACCTCTATAAAAGGTGGTTTTGGCAGTTTGCTGGTGTGGAGTATTCAGGTGTGTGTTAGCACACAACGCCTCGGTCTTCCAGGAGTGGGCATCAAAGAAAATTCACATCAAGGTCAGATCGTGCAATGCTCAGAGAAATTGCAAAGAACCCAAGAGCTACATCTCAGACTCTATAGGCCTCCGTCAGCATGTTAGATGTTCATAACAGTAGCTTGTTTGGAAGGACTGTCAGGAGAAGCTCTCTTCTCTCTAAAAACAACATGGCAGCACAGCTTAGGTTTGCAAAATTCCATCTGAACAAACCACAATACTTCTGGAACAATATACTTTGGAGAGATGAGACCAAAAATCAGCACAAACAACTTGTAGCAAATGTGACGTGTGATAGTGTAGAGACAACTGTTAACTCATCTCTAAGTCTTCTAGACTGGGTCAATCAACAAGACAACAATCTTGCAATATCAAAACTAGGACAGAATGGCCGAAAAATAAAAGAATTTAGGTGTTGTACTGACCCAAAGCCAGGCCATATGGTAGGACTTTAAGAGAGCTGTGCATAATCGAATATCCACAAACCTCAATGGATTAAAGCGACATTGTAAACGGCCAAAATACTGCACAGAGTCCTGTCACAACTTTGTTTTTCCTCTGATTATAGGTTTTAGTTACCTAAATGCTTATTGTGATTTTACTCAGACATGACAGGACATTTTTAAGAGGGGGCCAAAATGCTTTTTGACTTATGGAGCATGAGAGCATGATGACAGAGAGACAATAATGACAAAAATGATGGAAGAGTGTTGTTCTGTCTTTTTACAAGCTGGGTCAGTGATGGGCTTTATTTTGACAGGCAGGCCTTAATTTAATGACCATGTTGAGTGGAAGCGATGCTTGCGCCACATCCCACAATGGCTCTGTTCATGCATTTTCTCAAAAGGAATCCTAACAATGAACAAGCACTGACTGAAAATGAATCTGCACTTACTTTGATAAGAGACTGATCGCCGGAGTCATTTTTCTAGCACAAATGTCACATGTGTTTCAATTGTGCTGTTATTCCTCTTTTAACATAATTGTAAATTTTAAAAAAAAAACAAGTAAAATGATGAATATATGTGATAGAGAGATGATTAATTAGCTTGGGAGCTTTGCTTAGACACAACAAGCACTTAATGCTTTGGGAACTCATCAGTATTTTCTTGTGTTTTGCATATGAAATGTAGAAAATGATCATCAGTGGCATGTCAGCGCAATAAAAGTGCTCTTGTTGTAGTGTATTAAGATTCAGCTTAAATGTGCAAAGAGCTTCTGTTATTTTATACATTCTGTTATTTTGTTTTTTGTTTTTTTTCCCGGTGCTCTTACAGCGGCATGACACAAATCTTTCATAAGGTCTGCCGTGTGCGTCAGGATGAGGTGCACTTACATAAAAGTAATCGAACTTCCTTGACACCACTTTAACAGCGAAAACCAATGTTTCTCACTTAAGGCACAGCACATCTTTTATTCCCTTTTCAATCTTTTCATCAAAGGATCTACAGCACCAAGTGCCATTTCCAAGGTGAAACAGAAAGTGGACACAAAAGACGAATATCTCACATTCTCGCCCCTGCCTTGATTTTCACCGACTAAAGCCGATCTCGTCAAACAATATGCAATTACCAGCATTTAAACAGCTAAACTTGCTAAAGTGATTAGCCGGTGTTTACCATAAGCAACATTTTGTACACAAGATAACGGCTCTCATTTGCATATGCTAATGCTCGGTAATTAGCTATGCTCCTGCGGGTAATTCCTATTCAGCCCCAACCTACAGGCAGTTTCCTTTCTTTCTTTCCTTCTTCTTTTTTTTTAAACAGCAAAATAATGAATTAATTCAATCAATCATGTAAAGGCTAATATATGCATAACAAATGGCAAGGGGACGGTTTTAATGTCAGAAATCAAAAGGCAAAGATCCAAGGATACTCTAAGGCATGAAAGAGAGCGCTGCTGCTCAGGTAGACTTAATTGTATTTCTCTGACAAACAATAACACAAACACCTTCTTTGCCACATTTTGGGATGGTAATTGTAATGCTTAGTGTTCAGCTGGGGACAACAATATAGGCAATTTATCCAAAAACCATCTTTGTAATCACCTGCCCACACAAACCTGTTGATCGTGTTCTTCCAATACAAGAACAACAAAATGGCTTTTGTGTGCTTTTTGAATTAAGGTAAACCTCTTTCGCCCTCCAGCCAGACATGACTTAGAAGTAGTGACGAGAGAGAGAGAGCGGGAGAGAGAGATGTTGATGTAATTTAGGTTTAATGTGTGTTTGCACTCCTAATCTTCTCTCTTCTCCGCCGTTGAAAGGCATGATAAACTCTGAGACTGTTAGCTGTGAGGCAGGCACCTATGCTCATCGTTCTTGTCCCATTACCTCAGACTGGGCTGGGGCATTATCACACCCAGTTCCATATTCATTCCCATCAAAGATGAGGCCAGAGAGAGGGCAGGATATATTTTACCTTCGCAAGCAAATGCCTAAACTATTATGAGAACTGAAAGGATGATAGCTGTATGTGTTTGTGCAAGGCCTAAATTTAGAGTTTTCTCTAGTGAAAAAGGGGGGAGGGGGCATTAATGTCAGCTGTCTGTCATAAAACCAATAATGTAGTGATTTACAGCGGCTCTTATCTGGAGCTAGAGACTGGAAATTCAAAAACCCCAGGGGCATTGCAGTTCATGAACAGTCATCGCTAGAGTACAAGGCATGGCCTGCAATGTTAATACATACTTGTAGTTTGGTTTCGGGGATTTTTTTTACTCAAAAGTAAAGGTCAAATGTTGTGGCAGCCCAACAGCACAAATTCACCACAACAAATGACAGCGTCTGGGTTTGCCAAAACTGATCACAGCTGAACTTGTTTCATTTGATGTCCCTATGAAAGCCATGTTTATTCTTATTGCATGCCCACTCACTTAAACTCTAGAGCAGGGATGCCAAACTACAGCCCACTTATGTGGACCGGACAAGTGAAACCTCTTTCTTAACATAAGACAAAGAAGCACAGCTTCAATGGTATGTCTCAGTTCTTCCACATGATAAACACGTTGCTGTAGTAAATTAAGAAATGTCACATGACTCTTTGGACTGTAAGAAGCAAATGTGTAAAACTACAGAAATCTGTAACATTGGTGTAGTACAAATGGCCACACAAAGTCTTTGCTGGGCCGATTCTGGCCCCCGGGCCTTATGTTTGCGCCAAATATCGCTTCTGTAAATGGTTAAATGACAGAAAAGACAAACATTTAGTCATAAGCTGTTTTTTTTCCACAGCTTGTTAGTTATCCCACCATCTGATGGATGTTGTTATCTTCTCACTATTTTGTTGTGATATTTATTTCTTGGCTCTGTCGCAGATGTCAAGCAACTACCCCACTTTTAACACCAACTCTCAGCTCAACAAAAATACCCTTCAGTCATGAGTGACGTTTCCTGCCAACTACTGTCAGCTATTTAGTTGCCATTATGCTCTTACTCCATTAATAGCTGTTGTGGTAAAATGTGTTTATGCATAACTGTGTTAAACGCCATCCTATTACAGCTCAAACACATATCCTGAATTCAGCTTCTTGTCTTTTGTGGCCTATGGCAAGATACTAGCTTCAGGATAATACACCTGAAAAATACCGACCAAATGTTGCTAATTGACACACAAAACTTCAGTCATTGTGATCCATCAGTAGCTAAATCCTTTTTCAGTTAACAGAACAGTTAAACAGGAAATGACTGAAATAGCCCTAGCAAGACTAAAAGATGAATATTTTTTGTGTTAACATTTACATTCATTCTCACCTCTCATCCTATGATAGCTGTGAGAGGCTCCAACCCCCATGTGACCCTGAACGGGACCAGCGGAAGAAGAAGGAAAAAATGGATGGATTTACAGTCCTGTAAGTCTTTATGCTAGCCATTAGGGAACTCTCATTCTTCAGTTGACTGTGCGCTAAATGAGGTTTACTCAAGCAACACAATGAGAATCATTTCAGCCTGAAGTAAAAAAGCAAAACTTTTATATCATTGTATTGTGGTTTCCTGTTAATCAGGGTTTACACAACCACCACAGGGGTTCATCTGCCTCCACCTTATCCCTTGCATTCTCTTCTGTCACACCAACCCTCTTCATTACATCCATCGTTACATTTAAAGTCCCTTGTCTCACTTCCATACCTCGCTACCTCCTTTTTCCTTAGTTTCCACAAGCACCCTACTGGTCAACAGCACCGGTTGCAGTTGTTGTGTACCTGGACCTTGACTGATCCACTATGGAAATCTCACTCTTAGTCATGTTTTATTTAACAAAGATTTTATGCCCTTCCTGATCCAGTTCATTTATTGTGGCTTGGGACTAGCAGCGGGAGTACACTGCCTTGTGGACCCCCGCTGTGGCCGAGTTTCCAAAGAGGAGAGCATAACTGTGTATTGCTGTATTATTACAGCATTTATTTACAGTGTAAATTGGTTTGAATCTCTGTTGCACATGAATTTGTGTTTGCCATTTTCGCAAGATACTAAGAAATGTGGACCCATTACCAAATATCAGTGTTCCGGGAGCTGCATCTCTCATTAATTTGCCATCAGAACCAGCAGTTTTAAACTTCACTTTCAGCAACAGAGAAATGCAGCAGACCTGCTCTGTGGGTGGAGGTTGCCTTGGAGAATCACCTGGTGTTACCAGGGAAACAGATAAGCTGGTGGAATGGCTATTTATGTAAATGCGTGATTGCCATGGGTGGAGTGTACATGTCAACGCACACCTGACAGCCGAGTCTGTTGCTATGGCGGCCAAGAATTAAAAGTGGATGAAGAAGAGGATTATTGCAGCCTCACAAAATTCAATAAAACATGATAGCAGCTGTGCTTATTTAGAGACATTCTGGACCGATTTGATTTGGCTGAAAGTATCAAGGAAATGTGCAAATGATAAATTTAATACGCGTCCCCTGTTGGTGCCTGGTACCTGGGTCTCAGTCTGTCAGCGATAATAGCCCTTGGTATTTCATCATACATTCAGACAGTGTGGCTGGTCGCGTTAGAGCACGGTGAAATTACAAGGAAGCCACCATGACAAGATAAATACAATAAATCTAATATGCTCTTTGTCAAATTCAGGGCTGAGTAATGAGTTCTGGAGGCTTTCACAGTAGACAGCAACTTCAATTTCAAACAAATGGACAGTATGTTCTCATATTAGTGTGAGAGAGCTCATATGGGAAACTGTAAGGAAAGTTGGAGGCTTGTTTCCAAGTCAATTTAAGTCTGGAGATTAGAACATACCCGCAGACGTGAAGACATATAACTGTAGGTGGTGATACAGGAGTTTAGGCTTTAATACATCAAAAAACAAACAACTCCAAGCCGCAAACCTGCTGCGCTTACAGGTTACACTTCTTTGTGGAATATCACAAATGAACAGCATGAATCAGAGCATTTCTGCTGACAAGTGTTGCATAGAAGCAGTTATATAATCATAGCATGTCGGTGCACTGCATTTCTACATGCAGTCTTCCAACTAAGAGGCTCACTCGGGGGCCTGTGTTGTCCCCAGCTGGCACCTGCCGCTGCAAGCGCCATCTCCGCAGTTGCAGGGCATTAGCATGGCATAAAGCTGGCACAGCTAAACAAGAACTTGCACACAACCCTCTGGGGAGAAAGGGAAGGGTGGGGTTTTTTTTCTTCTTCTTCTTCTTCTTTGGATGTAGTAGGGAGTGTTCCTAGGCAGAGGCCATCCCCAGAGCAGTAGAAGGTACAAGAGAAAACTTGCAAGCCACCACATCAGGCACAGATCGGGATCCGCATGGCACTTGATAACACTATACTCCTCAGGTGGCTCGCAGCAAGCAGATGCAGGCTTAAAACAATAGCCCTCAGTGGAAGGGATGTGGAGAAACAAGTGTTGGCTTGGCACTTGAACATATGTGGAGGGTGCGATCCTAGAAAGCGAGTGTGTGTGGTGGACTGAGGTGTGAGGAGGCATGCATATATGCACATATGGTGCAGTGCTGAACATGTTGGTGACTGTGGATGCAAGCTGGAGGGCAGGAAGAGGCCGCAGAAGAACAATGTCATTGTGCTTTTCTAATGTGTACGCATGAGTGCCACGAACTGTACTTGTGTATGCTTGGCTTGCCAGTGTACCGAAAGCACTGCGAGGTTCAGGGAAAGATGCAGCCATCGTGCTCTAGTAACGAGATTCTCGCACCCTCTGGTGCGTGATGTCACTTCAGTGGAGGGCTTCCTCTAACAAGGTGCTAAAGGAGAAGACAGCAGAGCAGAGCATGCACTGCTTATCATCTGCATGAGTGTGTGTATCCGTGCATTGGTGTGTGTGTGTGTGAAGGCAGGGTGGCCTTTTTTGTGCTCCAACTGTGTTTGCTTCCTCTCAGTCCTCCTTCCTTTTCAGTTTGCATTTCAGGATTCAGCATGGAGCAGTTACCGCTTTCTAATCAAACACAGGTTAATTTGTGTTCTCAAGCCTGGATGCCTGTACAGGTGCAGCCATTTAGATTATTGAGGGTATATTGTGTTAAATTATACACATGGTGCATAATTAAACCTGTCTTGGAAAATGCCATGGAAACCCGCACTGTGTATTTAAACTAAGCAGCTTTTACCTTTCAAAGTATTGAAAAAAAAGCTGTTTGGCTCTTAACTGAAGTGAAAAGGTGGGTGTAGTAATAAAGTACATTTGAGTGCTGAATTTGAGTTACTTGTCCTTTTCACTCCATATGACTTTATGTATATAAATAAATATACAGTATGTAGCAATGCATAGTAGTGGCATCATCACTGCCTTTGGAATGGTTAATGTTTGAATCCCACTCACGGCATGCATCTAGTAAGGGTCTCCCTCAGACTAAAGTCTGATTAGAATATTAGCAAGAGACATATAAGTAAAGCCATACTAGCCTAAATATTGCCTGGTTTAGCAAGGTCCACATCCAGGGCATGCTGATGTAACGTGAACTATTGGAACAATAGAACCCATGTAGGCACATGGAGAACATGCAAACTCCTTTTCTGCTGTACCTCATGCTTGGCTGTCAATTCAGACAACAGGTGGTTTTTAAAAGGCATCAAAGCAGAACTGGCTTTGCACCAGCGCAGGTACACGCGCCACATCAATGGAAAATATGTAACTCTAAATATAGATATACTGCATACAGATTTAAATCCAATGTTTAAACTGTTTTCTAGACAGCAACATCAAACCTAAAAGTCTTTTTAAATCATTGACATCTTTTGTGCAAAAACCATTTTTTGTGCAAAAAATACAATCTTTTTCGAATCTCTGAAAATTGTACAAAGACAAAACATCAAATATTAAAACTGAGGCAACAAGATATATATGCTCATTTTGAATTTTGTGCCAGTAAGAGGAAAGTTTGGAGGTGTTTACTGCTGTGTTTCATCATCATCGTCTGTTATTGTAATAGCACTGCGCTTGGAAACTGAGGAGACCAATTGCTTTGGTTTAAAAGGAAAAAATGCTTTCTATTGTTGCTTGATACAGGAACACTGAAAATCAACTCCTCCAGTCTTTGTGAAAACATCTATCCTTGTTAAGTGTATTTTTTTTTTTACATAAAGCTGTCAGCATCAGTCTCCTCAGCAAAAGTAAAATCAATACAAGGATGATGATTTTTATTTTGATTCACCAACCAACTAGAGCTCATTCTGAATAACGTTCTACTGAAAAGAACATTTTTTTTCAGTAGAGAATCTCTTTTTCTTCTCAAGTGTTTGTGTTTGCTGCAGCATTTATTTAAAAAAAAACACATTTAACTTTGCTTAAAATCAATCTAGTGGTAAGATGGAGTCATCTGCCAACTAGGGGTGTTGCAGGAATGTGGACACACAAAAGTAAATACTTAAAAAGGAAACGTTGTGCTGGGGGAAGAAAAGCAAACAACAAAACTGTCTCCTTTTGAGTGCAAGTACAGAACAACATGAGTCACATTTACAGAAAAGGGCTGCTGCTGAAACACCGCTAGGAAATAACATGTCCAAAGGAATATGTCCTGGCACACACATAAGCACATAATAAACTCACACACACACTTACATGCAGAATAAACACACAAAGATGTTTGACAGGAGGTCTGAATGATGTTTGGAGAGTCTGAATAGCAGTGCAATCTGATAAATATTATCTGGATTATTATTGCTTCTCCGAGCCTCAGAGGAATCTTTGCCCTATTGGATACATGATTAATCTGTGAGCAAATTATTGCTCGGCGTCCTTGGAGGCCTCTTTTTAAATTGCACTGCAGTCTCCCAAAACCTGGAGTCAGAGAATGATTTGTATGAATAAGTCTTCCTTTTTCACCATTTCTTTTCACAGTCTTTTATTCACTCACCCACTGAGGACCTTCGGTGTATTCAAACTAAGCGGAACCCACACCTGTCGCAGTCAAACTGCGCTGATGGATTATATAATGTCCAAACAACCCGTCAGCATGTGCATTAGTGTCACGCTTATGCGGTGATAGACTACTGTACTGAACGTCCAAGTGGATCTGTGCGTCTGCGTGGATCAGCGCTAAATTGTTTAGTGAAGACCCTGGAGTTCCCTTCTCTTTGAATTCACATCCAAATGATGCAGGGTGGGTGGGAATGACAGTGACAGCGTGGCTTTTTCAATCACTTGGACCTGGTACTTTGGAAGTACTGTGTTGGCCAGGCAGCTGGGCAAGATAGAAAATAGTATGCTGTCTAGCACTGAGCTTTTTCTTAGAGCAGTTAATATTTTAATGAAGGCAATTTTCTGACATGTTATATATCTTCTCTGAGATGGTGTTCATAATGCACATATGCTCACATTTTCTGTAGATGTCTGGTTTACATTCCAAAATAGTAGGCAGTGATATTGCAGACTAACTTGGGTTGCCGCCACAGGTTGTACAAAAAAAAAGGAAAGTTGCCTTCAGCTGCCTGCAAACTGAAGGCAACGTTCATTCCTATTAAAGGACAGCAGGGGGAGACTCCTCTGGTTGCAAAAAGAAGTCCTTGGTATAGACATCCGAAAGAAAACAACCCGTATTTCTCGCTCCATTTATAACCTCAGTAAACACTTTTCAGGTATTACATGATCCCACTCTGTAGTTTAAAGTTGCTGGAGCCCCAAGAAACCAGCTGCCTTTATTAGTCAAACCTTAGTTTGGCACATCTGGATTAAAAACTGTTTCCCCAGTTATATAAATATTTGGCCTATGGGCCACATTCGATCTTGACTGAATATAAATCTGTTTGCCTCAAATAAATGAGTCACCTACAGATACCTCTTATACTGGCAGCTGCTATTGTTTTGGGCCACCTTTAGCCTCTTAGACCCAAGTGAGGCATAAATGACATACTCCTTGAGGAAGATAAGAGCAGGACATTCTGCCCACACATTTAAAAGGTAACATTTTTCTTTGTTTCAAAGTTTCTATTGATATCACAGTAGTGTTATAGTGTTTTAGTTTGTGAGCCGGAATGCTGAACGTCCTGGGCTGAGAGAGGTAGTTTTAATTTGCACTGTTATTTGATGGCATTAGAAACCAGAGCTCTTGGAGAAAACCCACACAGGCACAGGCAGGGGATTGGCTTTGAAACAAAACCCAACCTTAGGTAGGAAAACTTTTCATAGTAGCGTTTATGAACGAGGTGATGATTAGCTCTTCAGGGAGAATTGCTGTTGCTGCTCAGACCCCTCGAGAGCTTTCTCAAACAGCGAAGCCTTTTCTGTTAGGTTATTTGCTATAACATCTTTAATACAACAGAGTATTTACATCTAAAAGGTCTTCAAATTGGCCTTATAGTTTCATCAAAAACATGCCCACAGCAGCATTCACACCAACGCAGCCCTTTGAAGTTGTTTTGACACTATGCTGTTGTTGGCCTGTTAACGGCCTTTCGTGGTGAAGGGCATCCCGAGGGCTCAGTTTACCGACTGACTACATGAGTTAAAATGTCAGCAGCATACTGTGCGGCTGTGATAAACCTTCTCTTTGTTAGGGATACTAAGACATGCAGAAATGTTGGTTTGACAAATTAGCATTTTGCCGATTGCCCCTACTTTTTCTGAATTGCAGGCACAAACGAAATTCTTTGCTCTGTACTTGTGATCGCATTTGAATATAATGCACAAAAGCAAGCCTCGGACAGCTCAACAGGTTTAATTAAATTACGCAAATCCCCATTTCTATGTCCACTCACAGCAACTTCATCGCTATCTGGGACCTACAATGGAATGGACCCGCTGTTGTAATAGGAGCTTACAAGGAAAGAAAAAAAATACTCTGGGGTGGTGAAATGTTAAGAAGCGGGATTACGCTAAAACCTGAAAAGGAATTACATGTAAATCTATATATTCTGGACAATGTCTACCTAATTAAACTTAAATTCTGGCTCTCCAGAGTGTCTTCCGCAAAGCAGTAATTCTTCAAGAAGGTTGTTATTGCACAGTATTTTTTAAGGATTATTCTACGGCTTAACCTGCTTCTTCGCTCCCTCCTTTGTGTATTCAAAACTGTAAATTCACTTTATTTCAGAATAATGAGCAAGTAAAAGAGACTGACTTGCAAAAAAAGGTTTTTTAAATTAATAAATCCACTTCTGTGAGCAGCAGTTAAGTGTGAATTCAATTAAATATGATGAAAGATAAAGATTAAGACAAGCTGAGGAGCCCTCTGGCCAAATGTGACTAGTACTTGCCTGGTGGGGACATTAACCACGGAGTCGATCCCAGGGCTAAGTGCAGTGCCTGTTAGTTTATTAACTTTATGGGTGTTCGATTGAGGAAGAGAAAAGTTCACAGATGGCTTGTTGATGAGAATGAGAAGGCAAACAAAACCTCCCGCAAGTATCGTACATTTGGTTCCCATAGCCACTTTTCCTGAGCCGGTTTAATTAAAACGTTTTATTGATAAAGATTAGCAACATCCATGACAGCATTAAGAAATGACAATGATTTCAGGAGAGTCGTTTTTTCCCTGTAAATATGCAAATATCAATGTGCTTCAACACAGTACTTCACAAATGACTGAATAGATTTGTCTAGGCAATGAATTAAAGCAGTAAACTGTGGCCATATTACATGTTTATATCACAGGCTTTACCCTCTCCACGATCTTTCTGCACACAGTTGACCACATAAAATTTTTGGCTTACTATGTTTAGGCCGGGCTGCTGGAAAAGTAGGTGGGAAACATGTGAGCGATGCAGCCCCGAGTTTAGAATAAATGACATGTCAGATTGTGGATGAGCCCCTGTCCAGATACTGGTATGTTCTTTCTCTCAGATCACCCTTTTTATATATAAGCATTTTAAAAAGCCAAATAAGTAAAAAAGTACCTAAATTAGTATTGAGAAACTTGACCAAATGAATGCTCTAAAAACTAATTTGTTCCGATCCATATTGAACAGCTGTAAGATGGTTGCTCAGAGGCTTAAGAACACCAGCAACTGCAGGAATCAGGATTTGCACATTGATTCTCTTTAAGAGTAGCACGGTTCACAGTTAATACTCCCTATCCACACAGTAAAAGCTGTTTAGGTTCTTTTGTGTGTCAAACCACATTAAACAAATATGCACATAGTAAAAACACCTTTAGTTTAATAAGAGGAACAGCAAAATGAAATGTGCAAAATGTAATCCTTCCATAAGATTACACAAGAATGCGACATGATACTCCAAAACAATGTAACACCATAATGCACCTATAAGAAGCTACATGGGGCACGGTTAATACCCAGAGACGCACAGTAGCAGGCTGTCTTCTAATCCTCTGCAGGGAGCCTGAAAAGATGCAAATCGGGGAAAATCAAAACCCAGGAAGACGTCAGTAATAGTCTTTTGTTCCATTTCAGTTTAAATTAGATTTAATGATTTTTAAATCCATCCATCCATCCTCATCCGCTTTATCCGAAGTCGGGTCGCGGGGGCAGCAGCCTAAGCAGAGAAGCCCAGACCTCCCTCTCCCCAGCCACCTCCTCCAGCTCATCCGGGGGAACACCAAGGCGTTCCCAGGCCAGCCGAGAGATATAATCTCTCCAGCGCGTCCTGGGTCTGCCCGGGGCCTCCTCCCGGTGGGACATGCCCGAACACCTCACCCAGGAGGCGCCCAGGGGCATCCTTGTCAGATGCCCGAACCACCTCAACTGGCTCCTTTCGATGTGGAGGAGCAGCGGCTCTACTCTGAGCCCCTCCCGGATGGCCGAACTTCTCACCCTATCTCTAAGGGAGAGGCCAGCCACCCTTCGGAGGAAGCTCATTTCTGCCGCTTGTACCCGCGATCTCGTTCTTTCGGTCACTACCCACAGCTCGTGGCCATAGGTGAGGGTCGGGCGACGAGATCGACCGGTAAATTGAGAGCTTCGCTTTTACACTCAGCTCCCTCTTCACCACGACGGACCGGTGCAGCGTCCGCATCACTGCAGCCGCAGCACCAATCCGTCTGTCGATCTCCGGCTCCCTTCTCCCATCACTCGCGAACAAGACCCCGAGATACTTGAACTCCTCCACTTGGGGCAGGAACTCATCCCGACCCGGAGTGGGCACTCCACCTTTTTCGGCTGAGAACCATGGCCTCAGATTTGGAGGTGCTGATCCTCATTCCCGCTGCTTCACACTCGGCTGCGAACCGTTCCAGTGCGAGCTGGAGGCCCCCACCGATGAAGCCATCAGAACCACATCATCCGCAAAAAGCAGAGATGAGATTCTGAGGCCACCAAGTGAAAGCCCTCCGCCACTTGGCTGCGCCTAGAAATCCTGTCCATAAAAATTATGAACAGAATCGGTGACAAAGGGCAGCCCTGGCGGAGCCCATCACCCACCGGAAACAAGTCCGACTTATTGCCGGCAATGCGAACCAAACTCTTGCAACGGTTGTATAGGGATCGAATGGCCCGTAACAGTGGGCCAGACACCCCATACTCCCGCAACACCTCCCACAGGACACCCGAGGGACACGGTCGAATGCCTTCTCCAAGTCCACAAAACACATGTAGACTGGTTGGGCAAACTCCCATGCACCCTCAAGTATCCTCGAGAGGATAAAGAGCTGGTCCAGTGTTCGCGACCAGGACGAAAACCGCATTGTTCCTCCTGTATCCGAGGTTCGACTAACGGACGAACTCTCCTTTCCAGCACCCTGGCATAGACTTTCCCAGGGAGGCTGAGGAGTGTGATCCCCTGTAGTTGGAACACACCTCTCCGGTCTCCCTTCTTAAAGATGGGGACCACCACCCCGGTCTGCCAGTCCAGGGTACTGCCCCTGATCTCCACGCAACATTGTAGAGGCGTGTCAACCAGGACAGCCCTACAACGTCCAGAGCCTTCAGGAACTCGGGCGGACCTCATCAACACCAGGGGCTCTGCCACCGAGGAGTTGTTTAACTGCCTCAGTGACCTCGACCCCAGAAATTGGCGGGTCATTCCCTCATCCCCAGACTCTGCTTCCTCCTCGGAAGGCGTGTCAGTGGGATTAAGGAGGTCCTCAGTATTCCTTCCACCGTCTGACAATTTTCTCAGTCGGCGTCAGCAGCGCACCGCCAGCACTATACACAGTGCAGGTAGAGCACCGCTTTCCCCTCCTGAGGCGCCTGACGGTTTGCCAGAATCTCTTGAGGCAGTCCGAAAGTCTTTTTCCATGGCCTCTCCGAACTCCTCCCACACCCGAGTTTTTGCTTCAGCCACTGCCTGAGCCGCATTCCGCTTGGCCTGTCGATACCTGTCAGCTGCCTCTGGAGTCCCACAGGCTAACCAAGCCCGATAGGACTCCTTCTTCAGCCTGGTGGCTCCCTTCACCTCTGGTGTCCACCATTTGGTTCGGGATTACCACCACGGCAGGCACCAACCACCTTGCGGCCGCAGCTCAATGCAGCAGCCCGGCAATGGAGACGCTGAACATGGTCCATTCGGACTCAATGTCCCCAGTCTCCCTCGGAATGTTGTTGAAGCTCTGCCGGAGGTGTGCGTTGAAGATCTCGTGGACTGGGGCCTCTGCTAGACGTTCCCAGCACACCCTCACTACGCGTTTAGGTGCACCGGGTCTGTCCAGCGTCCTCCCCCGCCACCTGATCCAACTCACCACCAGGTGGTGATCAGTTGACAGCTCAGCCCCTCTCTTTACCCGAGTGTCCAGAACATATGGTCGCAGGTCTGGTGATACGATTACAAAATCGATCATCGACCTGCGGCCTAGAGCATCCTGGTGCCACGTGCACTTATGGACACTCTTATGTTCGAACAAGGTGTTCGTTATGGCCAAACTGTGATTTGCACAGAAGTCCAATAACAAAACACCACTCGGGTTCAGATCAGGAGGCCGTTCCTCCCAATCACGCCCCCAGGTCTCGCTGTCGTTACCACGTGAGCATTGAAGTCTCCCAGTAGGACAACAGAGTCTCCAGGTGGGGCACCTTCCAGCACCCCCAGGGACTCTAAGAAGGCTGGGTACTCTGAACTGCCACTCGGGCGCATAAGCGCAGATGACAGTCAGGACCCGTTCCTGACCCTGAGGCGCAGGGAACAAACCTCTCATCCACCGGGAAAACCCCAACATACCGGCAGCAAGCCGGGGGGATATTAGAATACCCACCCCAGCCCGCCGCCTCTCACCAGGGGCAACTCCAGACTGAGACAGAGTCCAGCCCCTCTCCAGGAGACTAGTTCCAGAGCCCAAGCCATGCGTAGAGGTGAGCCCGACTATATCTAGCCGGTACTTCTCAACCTCACGCACTAATTCAGGCTCCTTCCCCACCAGAGAGGTGACATTCCATGTCCCTATTGCCAGTCTTGGCAGCCGGGGATCGGTCCGCCAGGGCCTCCGCTCCTGGCCGCCGCCCGACACATTGCACCCGACCCCTATGGCGCCTCCTGCGGGTGGTGGGCCTGCGGGAGGATGGGCCCATGTCTCCTCTTCGGGCTGTGCCCGGCCGGGCCCCATGGACTAAGGCCCGGCCACCAGACGCTCGCCCTCGGGCACCCTCCCCGGGCCTGGCTCCAGGGCGGGGCCCCGGTAACCCTATCCCGGGCAGGGTAAACTGTTCCCTCGATGTTCTTTTCATACGGGTCTTCTGAATCGCTCTTTGTCTGGTCCCTCACCCAGGACCAATTTGCCATGGGAGACCCTACCAGGGGGCAAAAGCCCCCAGACAACATAGCCCCTGGGATCCCTGTGACACACAAACCCCTCCACCACGATAAGGTAGCGATTCACGGAGAGGTTCTTAGCTTAACACAGCGAGAGCGAATCACAGCACATCTCACCAGTAACAAAGCTTCTACGACAAGTAAACAAGAAACCACACAGACATTTACACTTGAATGACAAGTTAAGTTGGTAACCTCGTGCAGGTTATGCCTTTGTTGCACGGATGGATGTACGTGCTGTACTTGTGGCCTTGCCCTGGGTTCAAAAGTGTTGCAGCTCCCTTCCACGTCTGCGTGCTTCGACAGATGCAGCGCGCAGACCAGCTTCTGACCTCTGTGCTTTTGTATAGTTTTGTACCTTTACATCAAAAGAAGTCGGCGCCTTTGTATGTGGTTTGTAGCTGCCCTCCCAATTAGAAGTTAGAAACAGGACTGGTATTATCTTATTTTTTTTCTATCGGCTACACAGAAAAATGATTTATTTAAGTGCCCTGTGATCCCCTTCAAACAACCATTTGTATCGTGAAGATGTTTCAGTGGAATATTACTGTGATATTTTGATTTTTTTTTTAAGAAGGTGGGTTGTGTGTAGTGTTATCTGTCTCTGCACATCAACAACAGCTATCTAGGTAAGTGCTGTAACACAGTCATACACACATCCTATGTTCAAAACATCAAGCTCCCTGCAGCTTTCCTAAAATATTAATTTAATCATCTGGAGCAGCCACTTTGCAAGCTGGAAAGAAGACCTAATATCCAGGACAACTTGAACTATTCAGAAATGAATTATCCTTTGGGCCTCAATCACACAGGCTGGGCAGATACATGTGTATTCCCCCAGTCACATGACTGGTTGGTGAGTGGTTGTTATGGGTTGCCAGCTTTCAATTCAATTCAGTTTTATTTATACAGCACCAAATCACAACAACAGTTGCCTCAAGGCGCTTTATTTTGTAAGGTAGACCCTACAATAATACATACAGAGAAAAAGCCAACAATCATATGACCCCCTATGAGCAAGCACTTTGGCGACAGTGGGAAGGAAAAACTCCCTTTTAACAGGAAGAAACCTCCGACAGAACCAGGCTCAGGGAGGGGCGGGGCCATCTGCCGCCACTGGTTGGCGAGAAAGAAGGAAGACAGGATAAATAAAAGACATGCTGTGGAAGAGAGCCAGAGATTAATAACAAGTATGTTTCAATGCAGAGAGGTCTATTAACACATAGTGGGTGAAAAAGAAGAAGAAATACTCAATGCATCATGGGAATCCCCCAGCAGCCTACACCTATTGCAGCATAACTAAGGGAGGATTCAGGGTCACCTGATCCAGAACTAACTATATGCTTTAGCAAAAAAAGTTTTAAGCCTAATCTTAAAAGTAGAGATAGTGTCTGTCTCCCAAATACAAACTGGAAGCTCAACTTGTCTGCAGACAATCTCCCACAACTCTAAGAGTGATAATGTAACTGCAGCAACCATCGCATTTCAAAAGAGACAACTTTCACTTTGAAAATGAATTGTCACTTTTCACCGTGTCGCTACTCCTCGGCAAATAGTTGGCGAGTGTCTGTTGACAAGTGTCTTCCATACAAACTAAAAACAACTGTAACAATCCGCTAACAACAGATGCCTTCACAAGGTTTTTGGTGGAGTATCAGTTACCTCTTTGCTCCCAGTTTCCACTAACAACTGCTAACAACCTCCAGCAACAACTCACCAACTAGTTGGGGAATCAACATTTTTCCCAAGCTGTGGTTGCCAGGTGGTCACTGACCGCCAATCAGTTTCACAGTCACAGCCACCAACCTCCAGTATCCACACCTTTGTTTTCTTAGTGACCAGTGATTTCCTAATTGGGTAGTGGTTGTTGGCTGACACTATGTGACATTTTTCCCAAGCAACCAGGGGTTTCCAGGGAGTGACCATCTAGTCTCTAGGCCTTAAGCCGCATCCACACTGAAAGCAATTTGTAGCGACAGGCTTACCAGAGGTCACATAAAGAGAGTGACATTTGGTGTCTTTAAACGATTACAGGGGAAATAACCACTGACGATACAAAGTGGGCGGGACCAGAGATAAACTTTTCTCAATTTCCAGACGACTAATTGAAGCAACTACCAGTGAGAGTGAAGAATATCTGTGACTGACACATGACCTGATAGAAAATGCATTAGAAGGTTACCTAGGCAACCGGAGCCTGGAATCTCCGCAAGCGACCAGCCGTCAGCTTCAAAGCGATGTGTGACGAGCAAATCTCTTTCAGCGTAGACACAGCTTTAAGAACATTAGTATTTTTATCATCTTAACTGGGCTCTGAAAGCTCTCAGATACCAGAAGGTAGCATTCAGTGTTGCCTCAGCTTTCATCAGTTCTGTTATTAGTAGTTCAACTTAAAAATTCTTTATAATTGCTAGATTTTGAAAATGGGTAAAATAATTTTAATTAATAAAGGTATTATCACTAACTGCTAATTATATACTGAGATATTTTCCAAAGATAGCTCTGGCTCTATTATAATATGCAAAACTGATCTTTTGCTTACCAAAATACTCTTTATTGGAACAGTTAGGCGCTTGAAACTAGTGGGGCTGTTTGACCAAGCAGTTTGATACCAAAACACGCTTTGCAATTCATTGTGGTTATTGGCAGGGAAACTTCAGGGGGCTTTGGTGAGTCACACGTCTGATGCCAAACAGCTCTTTCTTCTAGCTCTCACAGTCACTGAATAAGATGACAAATACATGGCAAGCTGAGGATTTATAAGTAACATGTGTTGCACAGAAAGCTGATTTGACTCCCACTCTCATCTGAATTGTCAGAAAATGAGATGATGAGGAGTGCAAAGGAGCTCAAAGGAAATAATAGCTATATATAGTTTGAACTTCACAGTTGGACTGGCAGCTGTTCGCTGCAGGTAAACCAACTTTAAATCAGACAGCAGTTTGATCTAAAGAAGTTCACTGGTAGGATAAAAGAACACAATAAAAATAAAGAGAAGCACCTGGGAGGGGAAAAAAAGAGAAAAGGTAGTTCAGTGGAATCCTGAACTGCAGGAAGGGAAGTGGTTCGAATCTCCTGCGATTGTGTGCTGTCGTTATCTGTGGTGTGATGTGATGATGTACAGAGTAAGTCTAATGCTCTTGAAATCATTCGGGGATAAAGCAGCTAGAATCCCCAATAAAATCTTCTTCAGGGTAGATTTCATCACCGATGGTGGCAAATTTGTGTTGATAAAACCGTAGTGTACCGCCGGGCAACAAAATGGCAACATTATGTTTTACTTCACTGGTTTAAAACACACACGCAAAATATGCTTGGAATGCATTTAATGGAGAAAAGTGGGGCTGCTTTTTCTGCTTAAAAGAGGTGGTGCCTTTTTAAAAAAATGTATTTTACTTCAGTATTTCGAAAAGCTTTTACGTCATACCTGACAGTTGTTGTGGAATTCATTCATCCGCACATCCTGACCGGTAAACCATATCAAATACCAAAAGCATTAGCTTTATGCAGATCAACTAATAAAACGGTGAGGTTAAATCAAAAACAGGATGCGTTAGCCTGCAAAGACGGAACACTTGACTGCATGACACAGTGAAATGCTAGCATTTTTGAACTCCTAATACAAAACAGCAAACTTGTGATGAATTGCCCCACAGCTCCCCAACTTATTTTTATAGTGTGCATAAATTTATTTATTTTTTTCACCATCATTTTTAAGCTGTACAGTAAATGGCCCAAATGCTGAGTCACTTTACAACACCATCTGCTAATGCACATTAAAAGTCAGGTTTCTTTGTAGCTGTTACTGAAACCACTAAAAGCTAAATGCAGGTTTGTGCCTGTGATACATCTCTCAAAGCTGATTTATGCCTCATATAAAACCATGTGTGATATATAACCAGCTTATTGTTGTTGTAACGTGTTGTTTTTTGGGTTTTGTTTTTTTCTTTTTTACTCAATTTGCATAATGTTTTGGTTGTGGGCATTTGATCAAACGTGCTGCTTTTAACAGTTTGTTATTTTTAGTTTGTTCAGCACATTCAAAATGAAATAAAATGATGGATGCATTAAAGTGCCGTGTCTCAACTTCAATTTGGCCATTTAACACAAAGTGCCCAAATTGCAAAAGTTCTGAAGTAATTGGACACTCTTCAGCTGAACGCTTCCTGACCAGCTAATTCAGTTAATTCATGCACGAAACGATTCACGTGCGGCTCCAAGTTGATAAGAGAACATCCATTTAGTTTCATTTAGAGTTGTCCGCCTGTGCGAGGATTGAGGGGACCGTGAAAGTAAAAGCAAATCTGTCAGAGAGTGCTTTCAAAGTGAGATTTCCAAAATTCAAGCAGGTGTTCAAAGTAAAATTTACCCTAAACTAGCACAAGACTTGTGGGTGAAGAAAAAAAAACTTATGGACTACAAAGGTCAAGAGGGTTTTCTACAGAGGGTAAGAAAAGTCCAGAGCCTCACAGACTTCAGCATAAAATCATAAAACAGAAAGTACACTGTATTTAAGCTTCATCGGCCTCTCACATTGTTCTTCGCACAGTTCTTTGAGATTTGCAAGTATTCATTAATGCACAGCTCTCTTGAGTTCCCATGACGCATTCAGCCAGCTGGAGGTCTGGACCTTGTCTGAATTATTGCAACACCATGATTCTTTTCTTTTTCAGCCATTCTATTGTAGATTTGCTGCTGTGCTTGGGATAATTCTCCTGTTGCATGACCCAAATTTGGACACGCTTTAGCTGTCAGGCTGTTGACTGTAGAATGCTTTGGTATGAAGAAAAGTTCTTGGTCAACTCACTGACTGCAAGGTGCCCAGATCCTGTGGCTGCAACACAATTCCAAATTAATACCCCTCCAGCACTGTGCTTGACAGTTGGTATGAGAGGTTTGTGCTGATATGCTGTGTTTGGTTTTCTCCAAATGTGGTGCTGAGGATTATTTCCAAACATCTCCACTTTGGTCTCATCTGTTCAAAGGACATTGTTCCAAAGTCCTGTGGGTTAATTAGATACAACAAAACTAAGCCATGCCACAGTGCTCTTTTTAAAGGGTAGATGCTTTCTCCTGCCAGCACTTTTAAACAAAGCATACTTTTTTAATTCTCTTTTTCTAAGTATGCTGTCAGGAACTTTAACATTTAACATGCTAACTGAGGTCTGTAGTCTGAGATGTAGTTCTTGGGTTTTTTGCACTTTCTCTGAACATTGAATGGTCTGAGGCTACATCCACACTAACCCGGATAGATTTAAAAAAATTGTATTTTCGTCTGAAAACGCTCCGCGTCCACACTAGCATTTTCAGTTGTTTTCAAAGAGTTGCGCGTCCACACTAAAACGGCCGAAAACGCTGACGTTGCAGTTCAGCACATGCGTGAAACACAAGACGACTCGACTACCAAAATTGTGAGCAAACAAAACAAGTGCTGTCCGATACCGTCCGCCAGTTTGGGTTAAGTGGTCACATGACTGCATCATATGACCAACATGCGTCATCGTTTTCGAAAGTCTGCGTTTTCGAGTGTCCACACTGCGGCGGGACAGCTCCATTTTGAAATGTATGCGTTTTTGAGAGCGTTTTTAAAACGCCGTCTCAGTGTGGACGGGAGGCCAAAACGAAGAGAAAACGATGCATTTTCAAATGAAAACGCATTAGTGTGGACGTAGCCTGAGTTTGGGGTGAATTTGCTGGAATGCCCACTCCTGATAAGATTTCCAACTCCCTTGACGGTTTTCCCCTTGATTAACTTCAAATTGTTACTTTTTTGTAACTAGTTTTTTAATTTAATTTATACAGCACCAAATGTAACAGTGTACTTTCTGTTTCACGATTTTATGCAGAAGTCTGTGAGGCTCTGGACTTGACTCTTCTTTTGCGTCAAGGCGCTTTGTATTGTAGGGTAAAGAACCTACACACTGCTTCTGCATTCTGGCTTTGGTTTTTCATTAATAAGTAATGGCACAATGTAATATGTCTTGTTTTGTTGTTCATCTCTGGTTTTATTTAAATCATTTAAACACCTGTTGAGAACCAGATTATTTTTTTCATGTCCTTAAATGTAAAACCTTAGAAGCGACAGAGGGCGTCCTTTCTTTTGGACAGCTTTAAGGTGCAAATGAGGGGTAAGTCACCAAAAAACAGAGGAAGACGTTCACTGAAACATAAAAGGAGATTAATTAGTAGATGTAGGAGCCAATAATGCACAAAAAGATACAGAAACACAATGAAAGAATGCACACATCAAAAGTTTGCTTTGAAACTTTGTTTTTATATATATATAAAAACAGCCATATGGCACGGAAATAAGATGATTAGTCCATTTCATTGTAATTCTCACTGACCCTTTTTGCACAGCTTGTCCTGAAATTATGAATGCTGCTTTTAGATACCGACCACTAATTAACACTGTTACTACCTCCCAATAACTGCAGTATCCCTTTTGGCAATGTGTGTAGCACTGTGTGATGTGTTAACAAAGTGTCATTCATAACTGCCAGACAGACAGGAGAAGCCCTTACAGAGAGGATCCCATGCCTAAAATTATAAATACATCCACGAAGAGCTGTCTGAATGTGAGCTGGCCGGTGCGGTGATGGCTGCCAGCCTGAAGGGACTAAAGCAGGTGAATACTGGATACCAAACTGGACCACTGGAGGACAAGAGGGCAGGACGTGAGCGGGTGTTACTCTGAGATAAGGAAAGGCAGGGAAGCAGTGCAATATTTTTAGCGAGGGGAGGCATAAAATTAGGTGGCATGAACAGTAAATTAACAGTTCGGAAGATTAAATGAAATCAAATGAAATTCATATTTTAGATTCCAGCTTGTTAAAAGAGGAGTCTTAAAAGAAGCTAATGTTGTAAAGCGATCCATCATTGGGCTGATGCATGAATCATTTCATGTGTTTGGCATCATGTCCCAAATCCTTACTCTCTTCCCATTTGTCTCCATTATTGTTTTCCTTTACATTTCTCTGCTTTCTTTGCTTGTTTTCGATTCCTTTCTTCCTTCTTTCTCCTGCTTTGTGAATTATTAAGATTTATTTTCTCCTCAGACCCCTCAGAGGAAAACATGTCTTTGGTTCATAAAAAAAAACATATTTCCTCTACTGTTGCTTTTTGTTCACATCAAATCATTGATTTCTTTTTTGTCTTTCCGGCACTGTTGTTGCGCGCACACGGCGAGATCACAGGAAGAACATTATTTGCCTGATTGAAAAAGGACCTCTGTGATGCCTGCTTTTCTCTTACAAATACCTTCAAAAACAAGGCAACATTTCATGGTTTAATTGGTGTTGACGCACTTCTGATTTGGCTGCCTCAGATGCCGTGGAAGACCCCGTATAATCGACATTTCTAAGCAAACAATTTGCTGACAACAGTTCTCTGTAATCTGGCTGCTACGTCCGCTGGGCGTAGTTTCAACTATGACAGCTTTACAAACAGAGAGGAGATGAAATCAGAGGGCTTAACTTACAACTCAAACAGACAACCACTTTTCATATCTTGCACGGTCGCTTTCTTTTCTTTCCTTTTCTTCTCTAGCACGTGGCCCGGTCACTGTCTCATCAGCTCTGAGAGGCAAACCAATCAGGCACATGGGGAGACAAAGTATAAGAGACGATGAATAGTTTGTGACAAAAAAAGACAGAGAAAGGACGTGGATGTAAAAGACAAAGACATCGTACCGAGTCCATGAGTCAGCTCACAGCACAGACAGGATTCTTAATTGCCCTTAGAGCATATTTCTCATCCCAACTTGTGGTAATTGGACATGAACACCAGTGATAAATTGCCTGGGCCATCTTTGATTTGGTGGCTGCTGACTGCTATGTAGCACCTTGAAATTATAACTGGCATCCAGAGGGGAGAGATGCTGGCAGCACTTTTTATTTGTACCAGCCTCAGCTTTCAATTCCACACATATATTCGAAATCATTTAACACTTCGGTGTATGCGCTTTTTCTAACAGATACAATACAGAGTTTACTCATGAATAGTAATTCACGCCTTCGGTTCTTACATGTAAAGTAAAAACTTAAACCGTGTGTCAGAAAGAGCCGTATAAAATAAAAGTACCCCTGCCATGTCTAATTGAAAAACATATCTTCCAGGCTGGAGGTGTTTCTTAAAAACACAATTTGAAAGTTGAATAGGCAAACTTCTATTATTGTTGCCCTCTTTCAAAGCAGTTCGGTCACTCCGTCAGTTTTTAATCTCAAGAAGAAAACAGCCAAGCCAGTTTGTTCCCGCCGCAGTTGTTTTTCATTCTAAAAGCCATCTGAAATTAAATTGCATATTGTTTTTCTGCTACAGAATACGTATCTGCTCTGTAAATCACATGCCCTGAGCCCGAAGTTAGACACTTATATATAATAATTTTCAGTTCAATGATTACTCAGCCTCTCTTTGCTTTAACTTGTGAGAATGCTTTAATACTTTTTGGTTTTTTATAGCCAGTAAATTTATATTTATGTAAAGCAATGATATCAGCATTTTTGTTACAGCCAGATGCTCACACAACCTAAAACCTCACTGAATACTACTTGGTGGATGGCAAAATATAAACATTGCAGCAACTCAGTTCTTTTAGATACATAGAGATGACCTGCTGAAGCTCAGTGCAGCCAAAGCGTGCAGAAGAGCATCTCTGAATGCACAACACGTCAAAGCGCAAACAGCAGAAGACCGCACAGTGAGCAGCTTTTAAATGCCACAGCCTACAAGAGCAGCTTTATGACCACGGAGAACCCGTGTTCTAACGACTGCTTCCAGCAGGATAACAACTTTTCTTGAACTTGCAGTCACAGGATCACAATCGAAAACAGCACCTTTGGGATGTGATGGAACAGGAGATTCACGTCATGGAAGGAAATGCAACAAATCTGGAGCAACTGTGATTCTATCATGTAAATATGGACCAAAATCTCTGAGGAATCTGTGTCATGAAGAATTAAAGCATTTATGAAGGGGAAAGCAGGTCCAACCCTGTGCTAGCAAGTGAGCAGCGAGTCGAGGTTTCGTACTACACCTCGACAAACAAATGCACCATTAATGTGTCTCTTCAGCCGCTACAGATTTAATCAGATGTTTCCGTTTTCTACTTATCCGTGATCCCCTGCCTAGGCTTCTGTCTGTCAAAAATGTGCCTCGTCAAAGACTCAGTCAAAAATATTTTCTAGCAGTTGCCTTTTATTACCGTTTTATTAATAAACTCTAGCAGTAATAATACACTTTTTAAAAACGTGTGACGTTTTTGGCTGCAGAAACGGACGAGTGGGATTTTATTTGGACTAAAGGACTGGCTTTTTATTGAGCAGTAGCGATGGTCTGCTCGCCTGTCTGTGCTGCCTATGTTATCTATTTCTGTGATGCAGTAGGTGGGAATAGCAGACCATCAGGACAATCGGTGACACTTGGGCCCAGTGTTTCCTCAGCTCCCTCCCTTGCTTAATCTGTGTTTTCTTTGTGCTATCCAACATGTCGCTCGTCACCGATCCACACTCGCAGCCCCTCGCCACTGACTCAGAATCTCACGATATTTTCCTTCCCTTTGTGTGTCTTTCCGTGGCTTTTCAGCCAGGTCATGAGACGGTGATTCAATGATGAGCTTTTTCTAGCGCTGGGAATAATGTGGCTGCTTGTTTTGTGATTTATTTAAACACTAAAATCTGCTCTGAAAATAAATTCCTATGAAATTCAGTTAAAATGTTGATTTAAAGAAAGCGATGGGTTTTTTTTCTTATGCAGGTCTGGATGCACTTCTTTTAATTGCAAACAGAGCTGTCATTAAAAACTTGTAAACTGAAGCCCACTGGAAATCAAGTGTCTGCTTCACAGTTTTCAGTGTGTTAAATACCTATTTTGTCAGGGTGACTGACCTGCTAATACAAAGCACTGCTGAATTCTTATTATTGCAGTATCCTTGTTAGGTTTGCTCTTCGGGAAATAGGCTTTAAACCATATGTATGGTGATTTGAGGAGGCAGTGATGTGGTTTATGTAAGATTTGGTAAAGCATGAGTGCTTTATGATTAACAGTCATTTAATGTGGAGTAGAGCATTTATTTATATGGCAGGCTACATTAAATGTTTATGGGCACTTTATTAGAGACCCTTTATTTTATTTTTGTCATGTTGCAGGCAAAAGCCGATGAAGATAACCTCAAGAAAACAGATCAAAAACAAAAGTCAGATGAGTATTTCAGGGAGTTTACCGCACAACTACCTCCAGGATTGACAGAGAATGACCCGAAAAAGGAAAAAAAAACAGCGTGTGACAGGTGTCTGGGTGTCCAACCATGAGGGATACCGACTATTATGCAAATTTTCTGTTTTATATATGGTTTTACAATTTCACTGACTCACTGATGTGGTTTCAAATAATTAGGTTGGCATATTTACACCCAAGACCTGTTTTTTTTTAAGTCCTTTTAAACGTCCTGATCCGTACGTGGAAACTCGATTTGTCTGAGCCATGTGCATAAATGCTTTCACCACACTACAGATTAAAAGAAATGGTTTTCTTCCTTGTGTTGGATTAAAACTGCTTTACTATTGTTACCCGATTATGTGCACATCGATAGCGGCGTTTTTATATTTTTTGCTCATCTCTACAAAGGAGGTCTTTCATTTAAGAGATAATAATGATAATATTTGTATTTTTTCCCTTTAGATCTTTTTTTCCGTTTACTTCATGTAACTGTTAATGAGCATACTTTCATTTTTTTAAACCAAGTTTTGTTCATGGATGACGAAATCAGCTTCATAGATATTCTTTACCGAAACAGAGTTAATTTAATAAGGGGAATGTAATTTTCTATTTAATAAGTGCCATATATTAGGCATTCTTTAAGCGCATGTGTAATTAATCATTTTAGCTGTTTAGCTCCTAGTAATGAAAGACTAGCTCGCAAGCGCCCCCAGCTGAATGGCAGCTACAGTTATGTGCAATGGGATTAAAAGGGAGTGGAATGACTGCGCTGTTTGTGGAAGCCACAAAGACAGGGTCCCCCTTAAAGATCCAGGAGCTAAAACTATGAGTCAGGCAAAGACTCTTACACTGTTAAGAGTCCCGCAATAAAAAAAAAAAAAAAAAAAAAACTATATGGAGCTGAAAATTAATATAATGGATCCACTTTTATAGAAACCTACCTCTGCCTCAGCAAAGATATCAAGTGTTACCTTCATTTCCCATTTAACTCAGACAACTCACGTTAAGAGTGTAGTGTCTAGGCTCAGAGCTCATCACTCCCAGCAGATGCATTAGTGACTGATGAGTAAGTACCCCCCCGACATGTTGGGTCAGTGCTGATGTTACACGTGTACAATAAAGTGCAGATTAAGTTAGAAATAGCTCCCAGCCTTCAGTCAGTTTAAACTGTGAAAACAAACGGTTTCACTGATTACCACCTCCAACAACCAATCAAGTAACAGTTTACAACCATGTCTGTACAGATTAGGAATATGCATTATGTACATGATCAGGAGTTAAGCAACCAAAACTGGCACACAGGTATAGTGAAGGTTCTCATCTATAGTAGAGGTTATGCCATCGTGTTGCCTAACAACCACATACACACCAATGGGCTAAAATGACCAATCGGTAGAGTTTATGCACCTCTAACACATTCTATATTTAACTTTTACATCTAATTTATATCAACAAAATTGGAATTATGCATGATAGAGCATCACGTTACCTAGCAACCAGGGGAAGGAGATTATCTGCCTTCATCTCACCCCGTCCCTGACATCCTCTTCTGTCACATCAGTGCTCTGCAGGTCGTCCTTCACTACATCCGTAGAGCATCTCAGTGGTCTTCCTCTTTTCCTCTTGCCTGGCAGCTCCATCGTCAACATCCTTGTCCAATATGTCCACTATCTCTCCTCTGGACATGTCCAAACCATCTCAACCTTGCCACATTAACATTATCTTCTGACCCATCTGTTATACTCACTTCTAACCCTGTCCCCTCCTGGTCAGTCCCAGTAAAAACCTTAGCATCTTCAGCCCTGCCGCCTCCAGTCATTTTTTCAGTGTAACAGTCTGCAAACCATACATCATAGAAGGTCTTGCTGGCCCCTGTTATTTTACTACTACCTCTACTTGTGGCTTCCCTGTTATATCAGTCTCGTCTTCATTCGCATGTTTTTTCTCTTGGTTCTGACCTTCATTCCTTCTCTCTCAGAGCATACCTCCACCTTTTCAGACTTTCTTCCACCTTCTCCCTGCAGGTCAAATGTCACCTGCAAACATCATTATCCACAGACACTCCTACCTGACCTAATCTGTCAGTCTGTAGCTTAACTCCATCCATCTCTTCTCCACCCCGTCTTCATACATGTCATGCACCACCCTCACATACGTCTCTGCCACTCCGGACTTCCTCATACAGTTTGGGTCTTGGCAGCTCATCATATGCTTTCTCTAGATCCACAAAGACACCTTTCTACTTCTCCATCAACTCTCTCAAAGCAAGCATGACATCTGTAGTGCTGTTTCTCAGCACAAAGCTATGCTTTGCTGATCATCACCTCTCTTTTTTACCTAGTTTTATTAGCGCTTTCTTGTTGTGAAGAGACAGCAGACAGCGCTAACCACCACACCACCCTGACATGCTACTAATTTAACTCAAGTAAAACAACAATTTAGAGGGTTTTAGTCAATTTTGGTCACATCTGGCAAAACAACATGCCTGACGAGGCTTAGACGGACGTTTATTGGAACATATTGGATAAACTTCCTAAATTAGTTCTGCCCCTGACAAACACCCTCCATATTCAATAATGAAGAAGACTAAAACTAATGAAAGTAAAATAAAACATTTTAAAACGATAAAAATAATAACTTTGGCCTTGATTGTAGATAAATCTTCAAATTGGACTGTTGT
Source organism: Oreochromis aureus (assembly GCF_013358895.1). Classification (NCBI taxonomy): domain Eukaryota; kingdom Metazoa; phylum Chordata; class Actinopteri; order Cichliformes; family Cichlidae; genus Oreochromis; species Oreochromis aureus. The sequence continues at coordinate 13,127,592 of NC_052958.1, read as the reverse complement.
TGCAAAGAGGCTACAAATTCTCTTCCAATACAGATATATTTTGTTTCAGCCAATGGGATGGATCAAATCCAGTGCACAAAAAGGTTTTATTTTAAAAATTATTTTCGGGAATTATGTTTTGTTTTTTTAAACAGGCAGGAAACACTTCAAACCTGTACTTTTTTAAAATCAACTCATGTAAATTCAGTAGCTGTGCTTCTGCACGACTTACATAAACTTTAAACTTTTAAGTGAAAACAGTTGATTTTCCAGCAGTCCCAGCAGGACTGCTGGAAGTGATACATTTGAAAGATTTTGGAGGTGAAGGTTAAACAAGCTCAAGCTTAGACAAATTAGCGTCGGTAATTTCAAATTTTGTGGTTAAAAAAAGAAAAAAAAAAAACCCAAACCAAACTGTCAAGCTTTTAGTGAAAGACCTTTGCTGGATTGTGGTGTTTTACAGGAAACAAAACCTTTTATCTGCATTGAAGTGCTCTTAAATTTTGGCACAAGTGTTTCATAAAAAAAACTAAAATCCTGAGCTTTATGTCTAAAGGACTTTATTTCAGGTTGCATTTTTCGCATTCTTTCATTTTTATTTGAAGAAAACAAAACAAAAACCCGCATTTAATTTGCTTATTTTTTATTCATCAGATTTTTAATAGAATGCAAAGGTCCATTATGTGGAAACAAATTCAAACACTGTATCTGCCATGGCATACAGAGACAGGAAGAGAAGAGACTGCCAGAGACAGGATCATTACCATTATCAGAATGTAAACTTTACAGAAGAAGAGATGATAAAATGCCACGTGAAGGCATCGATATTTACTGGTCATAAAAGTGTGACAGTGAATAAACGACGAAACACTCCCCACAAAAACATCTGCAAATGTCATAATCACACAGATATACACTGAAGACAAAAATAATTCATCCTTTTTTTTGTTTGTTTTTTCTTTTCAAGTCTGTGTGGCTCCACCTACAGCACTTTTCTAAAACAAAGCAATATACACCTTTCAACATATCCTCACATTTACAAGAAATTCATTAGGGAAGCATTCGTTGCTTAAAAAACAAAAATTAAAAAAAATTGAGCTTTTTCCTGCGAAACAGACGTTCCCTTCCGAGTAAAGAGGAAAGCAGGGCTTGGGCTAGAGTGTCAGAGAGCAAAGTCGATGACTGGCTGAAACACATACGTAGGCATCACTTATTATCATTCACACAGGTACTGCTGAGAGGATCGTGTGGCAAATAACGGACCGGCAATAGTGTAGCCGCCGATTAGGGAAAATAAAGGACGAAAGGAAAGTGATTCTTGCATGATAATTATTTTTTCTTATAGCTTTGCTAGCATGCTCTATATGGAGCTACTGGGGCTAGCAGGAGGAGAAGATGTAAGAGAAGAGGAAAAGCCAGATGGGAGGGTTGAAATGTTAAATATGAGGGAAGAGTGAGTCGCGAGCTTGTTGTTTAGTTCGTCTTCTGTCCAAAGCATCACTTGCCGTCCACGTTGGTCTTTGGAATGGTGTTTAATGGATGGTCTGTTCTCTTTTTTTGTGTATCTTCTTTTATCTTTCCTTTCTTTAACGGCTGTAACCAAACTCGTCTGCATCGTCGGCACGGAAGTCTCCGTAGCGCCAAATGTTGAGCTGATGGGAGGACAGAGACAGATCTCATTGACCATACTGACACAGATAACTGCACAATGTGGTGAAAATGTCCCATTGCTTTGAATGGAACTTCCAATAACCTCTCCAGCACATTGCATGTTAAATGGACAAGAAAAAAGAAAAAGAAGCTAAAGGGGAAAGAGAGCTACAGTGCAACACGGAGAGAGAGAGAGAGCGCTTTCACAGACCAGTGCAAAGAGCCAGCATCATCATCATCATCATCTCCATCACCATTTAATCGGACCTGCGTATCCAGGAGATTCGCAGTGCCTCAAACACCACCAAGTCTATTACTTCTCCTATTCCATTACACTGACAATCCTGCACTGCCCCATAAACCATCCCGTTTGCCTAAATGTCGGCTTTACCGCGACGTGGTTGGCAAAGAGTGTGCGCACTTTGGAACAGCACCCACTTAGTTACTGCCTTTATAAAAGCCACAGAAGCCGTCCGGTCTGAGAGGTGTTTGTGTGTATATGCGCAGGTCTGCTGTCTGGGATGCTTCTTTTATGGCTCTCAGAAGCATGCGCGTTCAGCTGTTAATGCTGTGATTCATACCTAATTAGCGACTGTGCTAATTAGCGGTAGTTATTAGGATGAATGAAATGAATGAAGCCATTTCCCCGTTTCGCACTCCGCTGCCTTTTTTTCTGCTCCTCCCTGACACCCTGAAAACATGGCAGTAACTCCGATTGTGATTACAGTCAATTCCACCTCTGACTGACTCATTGTCTGGACATGCTGTATAACCGCCGGGTAGCTAAAGCGGCACAGGAGGGACTGATTCTTTTAGAATGTAGAGCCATCATGCTTTACAAGAGTAAACAAAGCGACATCCAAGTGTCTATTGCATGCTCCTGGGGCTCTTGTGAAAGGCTTTTTCTTTTTTGTACGATCCTGTCAAAGTCTCCAGGTTTCAGCCCTTGTCAACAGGACTTATTTGAACAGACCTTTATTACTCCTTTATTACTTTTACATAATGTCTTTTTTTTGTTACTACTCAACATAAAGACCATAACCATAAATGTGAGTCCAATTGTTCACGTCTCTGTCCTGCCTAAGGCAATGTGGCTGCTACTAAAAATCAGTTTATTTTTCTTTTAAAGGCCCCGTAGAGCCGTGTTTGACAAGTGAAAGGTTGATGGTTCAATTCAAGCTGAAGACACTAATCCCCTTTGCGGTTGTGTCAGGAAGGGCATCTGTTGAAAAATGCGCGGCGCTAACCGCTGGGACGACCCCTTGTCACAAGAGACAAGGTTAAAGTGGCTTCTATTTATTTATGTTTTAAAGGATCAAGTGATTTCCTAAAGAAGTTGGGTAATGTAGTTTCAACTCTTTAATCCTTTAAAAAAACTTACTAGGAAAAAACATAGAAGCTCTTTTCTGAACTGAGTGTTTTCTGTAATATTTCAGGCCTGCTTATAGAACAAAATGATCCGGTGCGCTTCAGAGATTAGTGAAGGTTGTCTCTGCCTGTGCAAACTGTCCAAATAATCGTCAAACCACGTCTTTTTATATATGACATATATCTTTGATATGCTGATATATATGCATTAAGGTACAGGGCAGGTCATCACTCTTAAATCGGAAAGTTGGCATATGTACTGCACTGGTGACTTTTAAAAGCAGCAGGATGAATATGTTTTAGTTCATTATTGCCAAAAAAAAAGGCAATGACTTTCTAGTTTCTTGTGCATATTTATGATATCATCCGTACTTAGATGCTTTTGGAATGGAGGAAGTAGAAACTTCAGTAGAAAAGGAACCTTTGAGTGTATATAGTACTTGACCTAGACACAAGTGTGGCAATTTGGACATGTTATGAAGTCTAAACATCAGCTGTGTAAGGGGAAAAAACCCAACACAACAAAACACAGAAATGAACCATCAATGGTCTCCAGGCTTTATATGTGAAGGAGGAAGTTCAATATGATGTTCACTCTAAGTGAAAATCACATTTCCACTCACTACCTAAGGAACCCCCCCACACAGTGAAGCAATGTATAGAGAAAAATTGAGAAATTGAAACAGTATTACGAGAAAGTAAACAATGGCACTCACAGTGTGTCTGGAGAGCTGGACTCTCGCAGCCCTCCCCGTCCATCTGTGCTACACATAGCGCAAGATAGCACTACACATTAAATTGTAACCCCCCACCAACTAGTCCCTAGAACTCTCTGGTCTGAAAGCACTTATTGTTTTTAAATTTCCTGGGTTCCTTTCCAATCTTTTGCTGCCAGTTTCACTTGGCTGGCCGCACAGTTTACTGGTCACAGAATAAATACATTTGCGGCGGATTGTTATGTCAAAACTCTGACTCGACTCATTCCAACATGAGAGCCCAGTGTGCTAGACCCTAAATCCTATTCATTCCTTCCTCACTATCCCCACTGCACTCTTTTGCACAAATCCCCACCCCCCCATTTTCATAGAACGGACCTGCACAGACTGTGGGCAGCAGTCCATATGGGACAATGCTGACTGCCAATGTAATGTGTGACATCTTGAGAAAGAGAAAAAGCAGAGAGGAGAAGATACACTTTCTCTCTGATAGTTTCCAAGGGAGAGTAATTAGTGTTGTAATGTATTCTTGTTTTGGCATCAGTAGATTTCTCAGAGAGGCAGACAAACTACAGGAGGAGGCGACAGAAAAGCGGAAAAAAAGGAAAAAGAAATAGAAAATGACAGACAATAAGATGGTGGCTGGGATGAAGTCACTTACCCTGGCACTCTTGGCAGATTCTTGACTGTTCAGGTACTCTGTCACCTGAGGCAGAAGGAGACAAGTCATTAGCATATCACATCCCTGCGTCACTCGTAGGATTTTAAAGGATTAAGGTGAATCAATGCATCCTTTCAACCTGCTCTGCCCCTGAGACATTTCTTTTACCTGCATACATGGAAATTTACAAGTTTTTTTTGCACAAAGTTCACTTTTTATAAAGAAGGGTACTCGCTCACCCTCCCCTTCAGCACTGGATGGAAGGAGCGCAATGTTCTCTGAAGATCAACAAGATCGAAACAACACACAGACACAAAGTGGTTATGCCACTGCAGGCGATGCAGATCACACAAACATGCAAAGGAAGCACACGGAGCTCCCGACGTCATGTTACAGCGCAACGCTTTCTGTAACTGAGTTAATCCACCAATGGGTGGGGCATCCCTTCATGCTAAGTCACTCAAGATAAGAGGCTTTCATACTCATGCCTTCCAGCCTCAGGCCAACACGTCGATGGTGTGCAGAAGATTTTTTTTTTAAACAAGTGCATTTGAAGGACACCTTAAAGGTGTTGTGCTTTGGTGTTTTTTTCCTCTTTTGGTACAAAATCAGTACTCTTTTGTTTTGTTTTTACAGTAAGGTTCTGGAACAGTGAAAACTAACAGGGAATGAGTCAGGTATGACCAGTACTGTATAGCTAACTATAGCAACTGTTTGCTAAACAAAAAGCATTATAACTGATAGTGTAGGTGCTGTGCAATTAATCAGCTACAACTCTGAAAACAACACTGCACGGCACTTTGTAACGACGGCCTCTTTTACTGATTTTACCCCTCACTCACTGACTCTCCGATAGGCTCCGGCAGGTTTAGTTGAATCGAGCCTTTTCTCAACCAGAAGCGCAAAATCAATTCAGCTAATTAGAAACATACAATAGTATAAAAAGGAACAGAAGATACAGATCTGCTTTTTTCTTTAACAAAAAAAGGCATCAAGTAATCATAATTATTTGTTATCTCAACTTAGAGCCTAGAGATAACATTGAATCAACTTGTAATTAGCAAATACAGCCAAACTGATGTTTATTCACCAAAGGCTATGCAACGATGAACTATCAAAGTCTGCAAATGAACTTAAATGCTAAAACCCGATGTCTTAAAAAGTGGAATTAAGCTATGACATTATGGTAAAGAGTCTAGGCTAGCAACTTGAGCACGTGCCATCTCAGGGTGTATTTTATGGTAAAATCTTTAAATCTAAACTTTCTAATCTCTGATAAATAAAAGTAGTATGAAATAAAAACAAAGTGTACTAGTTTAAAGTATTATTCAAGCTATAAAGTACCCAGATAGTTTTGTCACATACTGTATATATAAACTCTTTCCACCCTATCCATTTGCTCAATAGAAGTGCTGCTTTAAAAAGATCTGCTCAAAGGTAATATGCACATATTGAGAGTATGGAGAGGATTACACAGGAGTTGGAGGAGAGAAGAGAAAACCAATGTGCAGTGTTGAGCATATTGACTGCTTCTGCTAGAACAGCCATTTAGCCTCATTGAATGAACCAGTGATGAGTCATAGGGCAGGGGGTGGGGGGGCAAAGGGAGATAGAGAGCCAGTTTGCTTAGGAGGGTACAGTGTAAGTGGATGTTTGGACCTTGAAAAGCTCAAGCAACAGACCCTTGGAACGAGATGTCCTCCACCACTTACAATATTGGATAAAGTTATGCACGAGGTACACAAACACAAATAAGAGGTTGCTCCACATCCACCGAATAAGCACAGTCCGTACGATGCATGCATGAATTTGTTCATTCCTGTCTTTTCTGACATAGTGGCAGACATAACCATGACAGTAAAAAGAAAACAACTTTAATGAAAGAACACAAAGAAATCAAAAGTCAACTGAAAGAGAAGTCATTGTGTTTACACATAAAAGATCCCGTTTTGCAGCATGTTTTGAAGGCGATTATAATAGCAGAAGAGCTGGTTGGCACATACACATCTAGAACAAGGATGCCAGATGTTAAAACAGTCGAGTGTGGATGAGGCTCTGGAGTTTAATTGCTTAGCTAGCTTGTGCACATAGGTTGATTTGATAGCTGCGCTGCATATGGCACAGCCAAGATAACAGACCTGTCTGTCTGTGTGAGCGCGTGCACATGTAAGTGTGCGGCTGAGGAAAGTGCTGTGGCTGCACAAGTCATCCGTCAAAGCCAGCTAAAGGAGAGATTTTTTTGTTTTTGGAAGGCATTGGGATTTGGCATCTTGGTCCCATCGGGCAGATGTCACCATATGGAAGACCCAGCCGAAGATATTTCACAGACACAAAAGGCCAGTGATGCCATTTGGGCTTTGGAGGAGAGCTCTCAGTGCTCACAGCAGTCTTTCCCAGTGCAACACTTGGACAGCTAGGGGAAGCTAACATGATGGGGAAGAGGGTCTCATACATGCCAAAGTGGATTAGGCAATATATAAACACAAAAGAGAGAATTGCATTTGTGAGGAAAAATGGCAAACCCAAAAAAGAGCTCAACTTTAGAGGAAATGTATTCCATCTGCACTTTTTCCAAACTCCATAGAGCTGAGAGGCTGAATCCAAATGCTAAGTATTCTGTGAAAGATGCAAAGTCAAGAGCACTACAGCACAATATGCACAGATGATATGCTGCCATACTGAAATTATCATGGTGGGCCTCTTTGTACTGTGGTCGGGAGGGTGCCTTTCCTGGCTCACCCTCATCTTTCACTGTTCCCCTCACTTCACTGAACACAACAGCCAATCACTGTGCAGCTGAACACAGATGATGACAGACTTTGGATTTCGAACGGCTGCACGTATCCTGTCCCGGATCCTTCTTTTCACAGCTTTTCTATTGGCTCCAGTAGAGAGGCACAATGGCTCATTTGTGACACAAAGTGATGTAAAACTCGTCTGGAGAGGCAAAGAAAAGGAATATTTATCTTTATAGCAAACAAGGGTGTCATCATATAGATGGAGGAGGAAGGGAAATCTAGAAATGATGGCAGGGAGGTAGAATAAGTAAAATAATGTGCAAGTAAAGTAAAGAAGTCCAATAAGAAAAGGAAAGAAAATGCAGAGTTTGTAGAAAGTTCAGGTAGCAGAAGGCTGCGGGCGACAGTGAGCTTGTCTGGATGACCCTACAGAGCTCCCATATGCCAGACAGATGCCATTAACGGTGAGCAGTGGCTATGGATGCTGGCACCAGAGAATATGTTGTTGGCTAAGGAGGCTGCAGCGTACGTGGGAGTGCTCCTGAATGCATGTGATTTAATTCTTTGCAATTACTTGCAACAAAACAACTAACAAAAAAAGTTCTACTGTAAAAGACTGAGACTAAAAACGTCTATCTGATACTCGCATTCGCACCAAAGGGGAAGGATCTGAAAATACTTTTGACTCCGCGTTAATGTATGCAGGTAACTTTCTCACGCAAGACTTGGTGGGAGACTTTGTGTAAGTGTGATGCTTCCCGTAAGATGAACGACAGGTGGTGTCGGTCTGGCGGTTTGGCACTAGTCTGTGTATCTGACTGGCTGTGAATCTGCGAGAGTGAGAGAGGCAGTGAGGGAGGGAGACCGTGCATTTCCCCGCACTGGCCAGCATGCCCAGGTGGTGTTCTGCTAAGTGCGGTGTGAAAGTGGTGGATCGGAGCGAGAGCTAACGCGGCACTTTTGTGACAGGTTGTGCACGTCTGGTGCGTAGGTGAGCTGCGTCTTCTTTGAATTTCACAGCACGTGAAAATGCTAAAGTAAAACCAGATTTAGCCAGATTTTTGGATGGCGTGTGTATGAAAAACAAGTGACTAATCGACGTTTCGGTGCCGGGTGTGTTCACGCGGTCCTCGCTGACGATATGGGATGTCAGAGGACTTAAAAACCACCCGAGTGGAAAGGGAACAATGAGGCGTGTCCTCTGTGCATGTTGCACTTTTCTCATTAGCAGCAATGATGATCAGGCGCACAGCCTCTCAGACACATGCAGTCAAACTCCAACATAAAAACTGCCACTAACAGCCTTTTGTCACTGTTTCTTTGTTGCTGCTTTGCTCGTTTTTTTTCATCCCACTCTATCAATCCTTATTACGTCTTGTTTCATGTCCCCCCCGCCTGCCTGCCATCTCAGCCTCCTTTTGACTACACTGAAAACAAAAAACTGTGCAGCAGACGGATCGTCGTCAGAGCTTCTTCCAGAAAATAATAGCTTTCATGTCCGCAGCTCAGGGCGTTTCCAGTTGAGAATACTCTGTTAAGCAATGGACTATCCTACAAGACATCTTTCAATCAACATGTCCATGCATAGCTAACAAGGGAGGGACTCCTTGAAGGTTTGTCATGTGTCAGGACTGAAGGAATGCAGTGGTGCTTATTAAAGACAAGATAGAAAGACTGACACTGAATCAGATTTTTTTTTTTTTAAATGGATGTAAAACAAAGTAGATCTACAATGTCTGGCAATTATAGTTTTTTTGTGTGGCTTTTATTTCTCCTAATCCTTTCTTTACTTTCTACTAGGGCTGCACACATGATCAAACACTTACAATGAACTATTCTTGTTGGCTTATTTGTTTATTTTGACCACAAATTGAAACTGTTCAGATTCAGATTCTGTCTTTTCCGCGAATGCTCTGGCATTAACCAAGCAGGAGAAATTGAAGCTTCTGAAGTAGACATAGTAGGGCCCCAGCTGGGTATTTAACTAAGGTCCCTCATGCTATGAGGCAACAGTGCCAAATAATGAGTTACCAGACTGGCCTTGTTGGCCTGAAACAGTTATTAAAACCTGATAATCGAGATAAAATGAAATTAGCAAAACTCCATTTTGCGATGACCCATCATTTTATCTCGTGTTAGAAATCACAGCACACTGCTTTCCTTTGCATCGGTGTGATTTTGCTCTTTCCCAAACCCCCCAAAAAAGCCAAAGCACATTGAGTGCATGAGTGTCATTGCCCCTGTCTGCTGCAAACTAAGACTACGTCCTGTTACATGCTGGTCCCCCCAGCATGGCTGTCGGATGAGATCAGATGCTTTGTTGGGAACGTGGCATGACAAGCCCACCAGCGTGGGTTCATGGAGTTAAAGAGGACACATTCATGTACACCAAGCACATACAACAAATGCAAATGCAAACAGTCTCTAGTGCTCTCCCAGATGTTCTGGAAGGAACTGCTCTTGTAAATATGCAATAACACCACTGCATCTCACCCTAACCTGCAAATGTACTCTCATAAAAGTTGTGTAAGAACATTTTGCTCTTCTCCAATATCATTTTATTTTTCCCAGCAAGGTCAGATATCACAAAACAGTATAAATTAAAACAGCCCGGTGCCTCTGCTCCCCTCCTGTACTCACCCCAGGGTCTTAGGAGGGAGGATGGTGTGTAACAGTGTGTGTGTGTGTGTGTGTGTGTGTGTGTGTGTGTGTGTACACATCTGCAGAAGGAATGGCATCTGTGAAGTGGCGCGTGTCAGTTAGGACATGTCCAAAAAAAAAGAAAAACAAAAGACCCTCAGAGCAATGCCAGCAGGGGAGGAAAGTGCATGCGAGTGTGTATGCAGTCAATAACAGGGAGCAGAAAATGTCCATTAAAAGGCCCCATCTCTAACTCTACTTGTAAATTAGGTATTGAGCCATTGGTGGAGAGCGGTTATGCTGTAACACACCCGTGACACTCAGTGGGGGGGTGTTTATGTGTGCCCTGTGGGTTTTTTGGGGATGAAGAGGCTCTTGATGGGCTGTGACAGGCGTTGGGGGTTGAAAAGCGAGGGCAGCAACCTGAAAAATCAGTCAACTGGTGGTCTGGATATGGCTAAAAGCCATTTATAAATGACACGGTGAAGACTTTTTGGGTTGGGGGCGGAGGCGGCAGAAATCTGATACACTGTGGGGTACCTACTTTCTGTCCTTGGCCACACAAACTCCAACCTGCTATTTTTTGTTTTTCTTCTTTTAATCTCATTGGGATTGTTATTACGATTTCACAATTACAAATTTTACTACATTACTATTTATCTTTGGTATTCATCTCCCAGGTTTGCACTTGTGTGTTTTACTATCGTTTTCCTCCATGTCAAATACATGAGGGACAGCTACACAGGTGACTCCTATTCTTGGGGAACAGTGTTACATGAATCGTGGTTTGTCCACCAGGCCTCAATTTGTTACAAAGAACCTACTCTATAGAGGCAACAACACTCCCAGGAGGCATATCTTCAATGTCCAAAGCAGTGCCTTAACAGCATGGCAGCAGAGGTCCTCACCACATGAGACCCTTGACTGGAGAGTAAAGGGGCAATCGTGGTTTGATAAATGGAAGAGGCGATCCCCGGAGGCAGCCCTCTGCACGTGTGATCCTCTTTCCTGATTTCCCCCCATTCAGCTCCCTCTTTATCTACATTTTCAAACTCCATTAACACAATTATTCTGTCCTACTAGCTAACACTGGGGACTATAGCAAGTTGTAAGAAAACTACACTACCCAAGAGGCCCTTTGTGTAAGGAAAAGTGAAAAAAAAAAGTCTGAATAAACAAACCTCACATCATGCGAGCTGCCGCTTACAGGCGTCTCTTCTGGGCCATCAAAGCTTTTCACAACTTTAAAGTCAGCTGCTCAAAATTCATACGGTAAAAGCAAAGCATCAGTGTGAATACGGCAAGAATACAGAGCAAGAAGATAAAAGGCAAAAAATAAAACCATATTTCCTGAGGGGTTCCTGGTAATTATAGCTTTCACTTTGAATAGGCCACCTCACAGCTGTTTCCCCCGCAGTCCACCTTCTGCCGACATACTCACGAAAACATTTAGATAAAGATCTTCTCTTCATCTTTATATACATTAGGTTAAGGTATCTTAATCCTTTCTGTGGGGAACAAGGTGGAAGCGAAGTCGATAGTCCAGCTTGGCTGTTGGTGATTGATAATAATTATGGTGGTGAAGGGAGACACTTCCGTATTTGTAATTGAGTTGTAATTAGTAAACTGGAGATTATTAGCTTGTAACGCTAATGAACTTTGGGGGCCAGCACCGACTTCGGTTAGATGAGGTGACCGAGCGAGACAGTCAGCACCGTGGCCCGCCACAGTTTGAATCAGTCATATTTTTTGGCAGCTGCTGACAGAAAACACTGGTGAAAAGCAGCAGAGCACAAATGACAGCGCTCCTAACCACACAGACATCTTCCACTTGAGCTGCCATGACAGGCTCATTACAACTTGGATAAAGAAATATTAAGTGCGAGTGTGAAGTTCTGTGCAGTAGCTAAAAATATCCGCTCCAGGCACTTATTACTTGTGTGCCCAATCAGGTAGAAAGAAAATAATATATCTGTCATGCAACTTGTGGGCATTATTATCAACCTTGTGTGGGTTTGAAGGGCAGAAACATCTGAGGTAAGTTGCAAATAATTGCACATAACTGCATTTTAAATCACAGCTCATTATGAGGCCACCAGCAGGTTTGATCTGAGCTCTTCTCCACTATAATTCCCGGGGATTATTGCTCATCATGACACAGCACTGAAAGACGAAATGCAAATCAGCACGAGCAAAAGCTAAATGAGGCACCTCACCATTGACATCTAAATGACATAGCTCAAGCCCAGGATAACATAAATATACTAAAAGCTGAAAACAGAACACATGGAGAGAAATATGACAATCAGAAATGAGGCAGTGGTATATACAAGAATTCAGAGGAATGGACTGCGTAGGTGTGGAACAAGAAAGAAGGGATGAAGTGGGAAAAACTAAAAAGATAAGGTGAACAGTGAGTTGAGAAAGACAATAAAAAGGGTGAAAAAAGAAACAGAAGTCTGTTAAGTGGGCACCAGTGTGCAAAGCTGCCCTTCTGCGAGTGGATAGTTGATGGTGCCAGGACAATTTAAGGCTGGCTAAGTATATCTCATGTGCCTTGGAAGTCTGTGTTCAAGTCTCAGGTTAGCACATGAGAGAGGATCTAAATGTGTGTTTTTTTAAAAAGTCACTTTCTTTGTATACAGAACAATCCAACAGGACATTTGGCAAACATTCATTATCTCTTGTTTGCCAAAGTTAACAGCATAGTCATTTTTTAAGCATTTATAACTGGATGGAAAATTGTTTTCTCGTGCATCCCGATGCCTTTTTCCCTCTACACTTTTACTGTCAGAGAAAATGACACAATTGCTCCATTTTACACTGAAGTAAAGAGATACAAATTTTCTTCATCTCAATGACAGCAGTTGCTAACAGGGGCAATCAGACCAAATAACACATCGCTCTAAATATTGCTACCAAAGGCAACCATAACGTGGCTGTTCAGCTTTACTGCTCATTTATGATACTAATTTGATGAAAACATGTACAGCTGGCTTCTTCTACGAACTGTGGCCAAATGTACCTAACAGTCAGAGCACAGCAGTACACAAACACCCCTTTATTACTACAGAAGCGTGCACATTGTCGAGCTCTATAGCTGAATTTAAAATGTCAGAACAGTGATAGAGTCCAAGAACAGACAGCTACACAGATAATCTAAATATAAAAGCTTAATAAAAACACATGAGCAGATGGACTACACATGATATGCCATATGCATATGACAGATTATACTATGAGATTAAAATCTCTTGGTTACGCACATGCAATATGTTTATGAGGGTGAATAGTGGTTATTAACAGTTTAAAATATTTACGGCTGTTCTGATTCAGGTTAGTCTGTCTCTTTGGATCATTTTCATATTATATGACTTGATGCTTTATTTTCCAAGGACATCAGCGGGTAAGTTCTTTACTAAGAACTTTCTATTGATCATAATTAGGCTCAGTATCTTCCATCTGATTTTCCCATTTCCTCTTTCTTGCCTTCCTTTAAAGTGGAACCAGAGATTTAAGATGAAGCAGCTGGTATATGATCATCATTTCACCTACACTTTCACAATGTTTATACCTTTTCATGACACTACTATATAGCAGATGTGATAGCTGTCCATATGGCGTGCATAGTGAGCATCTACTAAAGAAGGGCTTAAGGCAGAGAGGCATTGAAAAAAAGAAATAAAGACCCAAATGGATGAATTTTCCTTACTGCTTTTGCTCTATTGGGACATTGCCATCCTCAAAGACTGGTGTTAACCTTCAGTGCACTTATGACTGACTATTAATGGTTGCTGAAGTGCCAGTGAACATTACAGCCCATCTGTTACGTAATGCCTTAGCACTAGAGTACAGATTACAATGACCGTGTTCCAATGCCCAGGCATGGATAATGACTAAAGAACAGAGACAAAATGGAACAGATAAAAAGGACAAAAGTCAATTTTACAAGGAGGCTGATAGTCTAGATGCATGAAAAGGCAGAAGGGAGGAGTAAAAGAGCACAGGGTGCAAAGCAAGAATCCTTGGATACTACACTACTGAGCTTTGGGAGAATTTCTATATAGGGGAAGAATGATCCAGAGGTCACCAAGAAGTAGTACTTTAGAACATTTTTTTGGCTCTATTGCACCTTCAAGATAACGTTTTCTGTTGTCGTGCTAGCAGCAGGCACAGTTGGGCTCATGAATCTCTCAGCCAGAATGCACCTTGCACACAAATTACTCTCCATCAACACTCCAAGTTCACTACAGCAAAATGTAAAGTAAGGTGAACACATTCATCCTGAGCAGCCTACAAGAAAGAGGGAAATGGGAACAGTACAACAGTTTGACTTTGAGCAGCTTTGATTTGTGATTAAAACTATGAAAACTAATGGTTCATTTTCAGGCTAAAACTCATCCATATTTTAATTATCAATTCATTTCCACAATATTTGGTTACTTAACACATTAATCTTTTTGGCTAAAAACAACAAAACGAATGGTGAACCAAAGACACTTAATCAATTCTTGATTTTCTGTCACCCAACAAATCCATAGATGCTCATCATTTCTAATAATGCTATAAAGAGCAGAACAGCATTAGTTTAGGAAATGCCATAATATGATAATAACACTGACTACCAAACTTCTATCTATGCAAACAGAAGTCTAGCAAATAAGCCCACATATACTGTGAATCAGACGCACAATCACCACGTTTAGATGTTTCAGAGGTCGTCTGATCCTACTCGAGTTTGTTTTCACGAAGAAGGAAATGTGGAAGACGGCTTTGAGCTTGGAAGCAGACTTGATGGGTGGAATTATCAACAAGAAAGCTGTAGAGCTTTACTTAACACACACTTGTAAGCACTTTGGCAACACTGCTGCTTGTTAGGCTTTCTCCAGATCAAAATATTTGTCTGAAGCCAGCACAGAAGAGGCAAATGCATGTGGAGGCACAGCTGTTGCATACTAAAGAGGAACTGTTTGATCCAACAAAACCTAAATCTGTGGAGTCTATAAGCCTATTAGTTGAACTGCTGGGAGGTTTTAATCACCGTCCTTTGTCTAAAGGGACCATTAACCAGAGACTGCATTATGGCTGCTGGCTATTCTTCGGAGGTCAGAGTTCAAAACACTCTCACAACGATGCACAGTGCTTTATTGACTAAGGCGGGATGGGAGAGTAAATAAATTGTTTGAAACACTGCGTTGACAAGTCTGTTCTTCCCAGTAGCTTCTAATTTAGATTAATATAGATTCTGATTATATTTATGAGCGATTACACTCTGGTGGACACATTACTCTGTTCCTTTGTGAGCTTTAATTTTTAAATAAATAAGAGTGACTAATATTGCGCTTGTGCAGAAGGAGTAATTGCAGCAGGAATAAATATCCTCCATTTTTCTTTATCTTTCATGTACAGAGTGGCTTTGAGTCTGCGAGGAGAATTAGCATAATGAGAGAAAAGCACATGAGTGATGCTTCGTGGTTTGACAAAATGGCCACCGTCTGAGGCAAAGTGTAGGTGTTTAAATGTGTATTGTGAGACTTGCGTTTGACAAGTGAGATGAGATAAGCATTAAGTCTTTTGTGCCACAGTGTTCACATTTAGAAAATCTGCAGCCTTTCAGTGTAGTACTAGCTTTCATGTATCGAGAAATTCTCCATGACAAACTAGCACCAAAACGTGGTAATTACTTAACTGCTAGGAAGCAAAAGACCTCGTAATGTGAAATAATATGCAATCGGGTCATTCGCCAGTGAGAACGCCAAACATTCACTGTGAATCTAAAACTGCAGTCCAACAAACTTGCACTATTGTCAACAGTGAACAGTGCTGAGATCCAAATTCGGTGACATCATATTTCTCTCGCTGACTTGTTTTCTGGGAGGCAGTCCATAACTGTTAATTCATCTTAAACAAAAACACCCAATTCACATCTCACCCAAACCACAAACTATGAATAACTGTCGGCTGCTGTTTGCAAAATTAAACTGCACTGAAACAATTAAAGATGGGCAGCAAAGACTAGTTTTAAACAGGCACGGGGGCAAAATTATTTAAGACTGTATTATTGAAAAGTGGTTCAGCTGTCAGCCATGGAGAAATGATGATGCGGTTTTGCTATTCCCAATCTTGAACGGTTCTAGATTTCTGAAGAGAGGTGAAGGCGGCTTTCAGTTTCACATGCTGCAGGACTTTACAGCAGGGAGAAACAAACATTTAAACTTTGCTGGCAAAACAAGCAGTCTGTTGAAACACCTAGTGAATTACATCCAGGTGGATAAACGCAGTTTTCAACTGCCTACCTCATTGAATATGGGTAACTAAAATTAAAAGGAACCATTAGCCAGCTGATTATTTGGCTAGAAGTATATTCAGAAATTCAAATGTGAAAAGGTCAGAGTATCATTCAGCACGTCAGCTCACTGCACACAAACAGAGGCGGATTTAACTTTTTGATTTCAAACAAAGCTCTTTCAGGTTCTCTCTGTTTAACACATCATTAATGTTTTTTATTTTCCACAAGAAGAAAATAAAATCTAAAAACAAAACACAAACCCAACCCAATCATTATAGTAGTGGAACTGATAAAAGCAGCAGTACCATAAATCTTAACGATACCTATAAATATCAGCTATGTAATTACACGACTACCACATCTATGGCCCTGTTGAGACCAGAAGACTAATTAAGTTAGACTGAGAATAGGACTGGTTGCCTAAACATAACAGCAGCCAATTCACTAAGGGAGAGAAGCAGCATGGAAACAACAGAAACAACAAGGAATTTGTTTTTGTTTTTTTTAATCTAACAATGAGAGCTTGCGTCACCAGCATCACATCTCCTCTCCTCACTTACCATCTTCTGCAGATGCTTCTCCTTGCGGACATCCACCATGACTAAGCCCTCTTTGACCAAGCCGAGGCCCACGTCCTCCTTGGTGTCCCCAAACTGTATTGTGACGTGTGGGCAGGTGGCACCCGAGTACTCCACATTCAACAGGCACTGGGTGTTCTGGATGTCTCGCACCACGCAGTCCACCACATCAGCACGGGCGTCCTCCTGAAGAAGCGAGGGGATTTTAAGAAAAGATGAGGAAGGAATGGAAGGCGGTGCAAGATGGAGACAATTGGATAGAAATGGATGTTGGATTAAAGAGTGAAAAAATGAAAATTGAGTTGATAATATAAAAAATGAATAAGAGGAGAGGGAGAAAGTAAAAAAAAAAAAGATGAAAGAGATAATTAAGTAGGTTATAAGTGAAGGCTCACAAATGCAATCTAGAGGCTGATGGAAGCAGTGTAGATATGCACCAGCCAAACTCTAACATCATTCTGTTGGAAACAAACACTGGTAAATGGGGGGGAAACCCTCCTGGGCAATAATAACACCACCTCATTCATGTCAGTTATTCAAATGACAGTTATCTACTCAACCAGCTGAAGAGGCTTTAGTCTGTCTGAAGCATCTAAGGTTAGACTCCTATTGAACCTTCTCATCTAGATCATCAGTCGCCTTCTCCTTTCTTCTTATTCCTCAGGTAGTTACCTCTTCTAATTCCTAACCTTCTCAAATGTGAAAGGCCAGCATTTGTTTGAACATATGGTAGAGAAGGAGGTGGAACAGCTGCAGATCAATCCTGACCTCACGTCCTCCAGCAATCGGGGTGGGGGGGGAAAAAATAAATAAATAAAAAAGGAGCCGCATCTTCAAAGGCAAGAAGACACTTAGAAGCAAAAATCAGTCCCTGGCTATCATCCATCCCTCCCCTACAACATCCATCTCTTCGCTTCCCTTCTTTCTCGCCCTGGTCTTGTCTCCATGGCAACCCCCTTCGAACTAGCCGCCCTTGGGTTATGTGCGTGTGTGGTGTGTGTGTGTGTGTGTGAGTGCGTGTGTGAGTGCGTGCGCGTGTGTGTGATCAAGTGTGGGCAGGGAAGCTTGTTCTAGGCACAAAACTAAGGGCCTTTTTTGTCCCCGCTCTCCCCCTGGCCAACTTGTCACAGGCGCTGCAGGGAAGCTCGGGGCAACAGTGACAGAGGGGGAGAGAGGAAGAGCGAGTCAGTGTGTGTCAGAAAGTAAGAGAGTGAGGGAGATAAGAGAGACAGAGAGAGAGAGAGAGGGACAGCTGATACAGGAGGAAAGGGAAAAACGCAGAGAGAGACTACTATAGAAGAGGAATTGCACTGACACTCGTGAAGAGACGATACAAAATTAATGAGTGCCTTTCAGTGACCCGCTCTCATCCACTGTGTGTAGAACAGACATTTCTGAAGCACTTGAGGGCAACAATGTTTGCATTTGCACCTCAGCTTACATTCGGATAACAAAACACTTCTTTTTTTAAAATGACTTGCTTTGAGCGATATTAAAATGCTATGAAGAAAATTAAATTTTTAATAAAAACAACACAAGCCAAACTTCTCAGACAAGATAATGTTACATCTTGTCCCAGCACAAAGCACCTTTTTTTCTTTTTGAACTTTTCATTTTCAAGAAAACACAAAGCAAAGTATGAAAAGAATAAGATAGATGTGATGTGTCAGCAGGTGTTCTACAGTTTTGTCTAGTGACCTTTGCTTTGTAATTTTAGCCCCCCCCCCCCAAAAAAGAAAAAGAAAAGTGTATTTTTTTCCACCGCTTAATTTGCACATGTCTGTTAATAAGAAGAGATCGATAGCAGTCCAGTGTAAGCGATGCAATTTAGTACGTGATTGAGTAATTGGATGGAATAGTAGGCTTGTTTATAAGCCACTACCATTAGAAAGTGGCTATTTTGGTTAGAGTGCTTCTGTCTGGCATTTGTTAAAAGAAATAATTTGGGTGTTCATCTTTTCTACAAGAACAGTCTTAGCAAAAATGTGTTTAATTAGCTGAAAAGGCAAACTAAAGAAAATGGCAAGGCAGCTGAGAGTTCATGATGCCCACGAGAAAACTGGATTAATTACTGATAAATATGTGGTAGATGCTGCTGGAGTGAGATGTCATGGAAATAACACACTGTGCCTCTTTGCAAATAAAAACTTTAAGTTAAAAGTGTTATTCCTTCAAAACAGCAGAACAGTGAGATTGTACCTTGGCATTTTTCCCCCTACAAAGATATTGTCACTATATGAAAAGGCATTAGGAGAATGATTTTATACTACTGGCAGAATTGTGTTAAGAAAGATATACGACTGACAATGAATGACTCGGGATGGTGAACATCTTGTGTAAAGGTGTCAGGTTGCAGATTGCAAGACAAAGGCAGCAAGCTTTTTTCAAGCGCAGCAGCAAAGGTGTGGTACAAGAGGGGTCGTGGGCTGTCACGTGCTGTCAGTTTGAGTGACGTAGTAAAAGGCTTCAGAAAAAACAGATGGCAAACACAAGAAAAGAGGAAAATGAAAAGAGAAAAAGGAAAGAACAGATGCAGACTGACAGAGAGGGGTAAGGTGCATGTCAACCTCCAACATGTGGTTTAGCTTTGTGTGCGTATGTGTGTGTGTCTGCAGGCTGTAAGGTGTAGGTGATGCCTCTGTCCCCTGGGCTGGATCAACAGATGGGCCACTTCATCACTGACTCATGAGACAGGTGACAGCATGCACCCTGGTACCACCTGCTTGTGAACACATGCACTTTTTCTTCAAAAAGTATAAGAAAATGGGTTTTAGTGAAAGTGATTCTGTTTTCACATCCGACAATATATTAGGTTGGGCTTAAATATTGACGATGCCAGGGATATTAAACAAATTTTATATTGCGGGACACGTCCAGCCCACAGTATAAACAAGTTTAACTACAAATTTAATCCCTGACACATTTTAATATATGAAAAAAAAAAAAAAAATATCAATTTCACACGTCTGTTTTTTAAAAATTTCTAAATGGAAAGAAAATGTTGCTTAAAGGTTTAATTGTGAGGAATAAATGTGTGACATGACAAAAAAGAATCTGTTAGCTCATTGCACAGACTGTCCTGTCATTGTATAATCTCTTTTTCTTTCTTTCTGTGAACATTTTTTTTCATGATTTATCTATTATGAGCTTACTTTGGTGAGAGGTTATCAGCAGGAAAAGCTCTAAAACTTTAAATTTTAGACTTATTTATAAACTTATTGTGTAAACTGTATTTTCATCAGATGTTCAGTGGGCCAGACTAGACTAATTGGTGGGTTGATTTTCACCCCTGGGCCTTATGTTTGACAGCTCTGTGCCAAACTATCCAGTGGTTTTTAAAGAGGGTGCCGATGTGGATTTGATTGATACTCTGTTATTTGATTATGTTTCCTCACATTCACAAGCCCATTAAAAATACTTTACGCTACATTTTCAAACATAATGATATCAAATTTGCAATTTGACTGTATAACGCAACGGGCTGTCTCACTGATGCACAAAACAAAACATTTCCTTCAAGGGTTGCCATGTTTTAGAATAAATGGAGCCTCTTTTGCTTACACTGTTAAGTGCATTTGATAATCTGTGATGCACTATTAAATGCAAATGCATTTAATAGTGCATCACAGACTACAGCCTCTAAACTGACCATAAAAACGAGTCCACAGCCGTCCTAAACATTTAGACTCTGTTTACTGTAAATGTGTGTGATTATATTATTTTGTGAAACACGCAAATGCTCCACACACTGAGTTAAGTGAAATCCAAACCCTGTAAACACTCACTCTAATGCGCCAATCGGGCACATACCAAACGAAAACATGCTTCTGTTTTATTTCTATTCGGGATGCTGCTCGCTCAAAACGCTACCAATCGGTTGACCCCCCATGACACGCACAAAACACAGTCACTCACACACATGCTGAGACATAAACACACACCAGTGGTCACTGGAGGTTGAGAAAACACACTCAGATGTAAACAAGAAGATTAGTGCCATGAAGGAAAAAAAAATGCACTGGTGCTCTGCTATCAGATGGTCAGATGGACATCCAAGTACACAAACACACAAAGCAACTGGAAGGATTTTAATCACTCTGTAACATGAGAAAGTTCGAGCTGCTGAAACAGCGTGTATATCGAAATCCATCCTATCAAACTGTTAATAAAACCATGTCTGGGCACCCAATTATATTCAAATCTGGAGCAAACAAGTAAATCAATGACTTGGTGTTTGTCATTGTTCTGTCTGCTTTGTACAATATGCATTATGTATGAGCATAATTTTCACTAACACTTGCCTGGAATGACAACTCAACCCCGTCTGTCAGTTACAGACTTATCGCCCCGTGTGATAAGTGAAACTCAAACAGTTTTCATGTCTTGCCAGGAAAGTCGACTTTCAAACGCTGGCAGAAAATGAGACTGAAGAAGCCGATATCTCAAAGTTAATTTTGAAGCTTTCAGCTGCGACACATATCTCAGCTCTGCGCGTGTGCTCATCTGTGCACTTACGTCCTGGGGGACCTGGATGAAGGCGAAGGTATACTCGGTGGCCTGTACTGGCAGGGTCCTGGTGCTGAAGGCCGGAGGTATGGGAGCCAGACGGGTGGATGACACAACTTCCCTCTGAATATGAAAGAAGGACAAAAATAACGATCAATACAAAACAGGTTCATTACAAGCTGTCACATCAATCGCAATCACATAAAAATGCAGTTTGTTTTATTTCCATTTTTTAAGAAATTAGGTCAGCGAAGTCTCAGTGGTATTTCCAAACAGTAAAGATTTTATACCTTAAACTGTCCATGAGTTTCACATTTTGAGATAGTGAACTGTTACCTATATGACCCCCACAAAAAAATAGCTTGTTATCATAGTCTGCTTATTAATTTCTGGCATTCCAGCCCCCATCTCTCAAATAAGATTGTATCAATTGTGCCATCTGTACTTTGCCACTTTAATGATAGTTTACCACAAGAGAAGAACAGATGCCATTTTGTCACTTAAGTGCTTTGTTCTTGTATTCGTAACTGAGCAATCACCACGCCAGTACTGAGGCTCCCTTCACTAAGCTAGATTTACTCTCTAGTTTAGCTACGAGCTAAGAGTAAAGAAAGCAATACACATCATATTTATTGGCACCAACAAATGCTTCCAACACCAAATCACAAAAATGAAAGAAAATACCAAAGGCTTGTAAAGCCTACCTTTAAAGTGCCTATGATAGGCATTTCAGGTTGTATTCATTTGTTTTGCACTGACATTACATGGGACCTGTTGTATTCATTCCCAACACCAAATTTTATATTCTTGAACTCTACTCTAAGCTACTATAGTGGAGTATTGTAAAACAAGCCATTTTACCTCTGTTCCCCCTGAAGTTAAACCAGCTTTCCTCTAATTGGCTAGCCTTCAGAAACAAAAGGTTCGAAGAGTTGGTCGGTGGGGCCAGAGCTGTGCGTGGGAGATCCTTATTAAGTGCATCTGCTCTCACTGACATCATCCAAAGCAAAAAGTAATAATAAGTTGTCTGAAGCCTGAGGTTTTGGCTCACAGTGACTGCTTGTAGATTATTTAAAACTTTGGCCATGTTTAATATGAACATCCACTAATGTAACAATACATCTATGACAGAAAATAAGTCCATAAAAACAACAGTGTTCAGTTCAGAATACCGATTGTTAGTTCAGTGCTGTACTTTGACGTGGCTCCCAGATCTTTTTAAAAAATGTGTAAAAAGTATGCACTGTATGTCAATGTTATGAAGCAATAAACTTGATATATCCACACAGGTAGGGCACACGTGAGCAATAACCAATCACTGATCACCACAGGCTATTCTGTGGTGGAAAGTCAGACAAATATGGCCGTTAGAAGTGGGGAGTTAATTTAATGGCCCCCATATCTTAGGCTAATGTGTTCACTGGTCTGCACAGTCTAGACAGAGAAAACCTTGAACATTTATTATGGCTAAAACGTTAAGATTTATCGCCGCCATATTCAGGTTTGACAGCACTTTGAACGCAGGCTTTAAAAATGAAATGCCAAAAGTGTTCTGCTGTGTTTTCTAATGATCACATAATAATTCAGGTACTGACCTGTTCCTGAGCGAGGTTGCAACATTATCAACTAATAGCCTGAGCCATAAAAATCAAGGCCAGATCGACCCAAACTGAAATGACGCAAAACTACAAAGAATGAGGTACGCAGCAGCTTGATTTTTTCCCCCTTTCTGTGTGCCGGGTCAGCCTCGGAGAATCACACTTTCAGCAACATGCCAGGATGCATCACATCTGCCAACCAAACCTCGATGTGTCCCCTGCTCTGAGGTCAGTCACACACTGTGCCGCTCCACTGCATCATGGGAAAACTCCGCAGGGTGGTCGCGGGGGCGGGGGTTGGCTGAATGAGCCACTTGGTGGTATGGTGATGCAAAAGCATGTGTACGCACGTGGGCAGAGACGCAATTGTAACGCGTATGTGAGGATGTAGTGCCTTCGTCATCGCGGAGTCACTGAATGAGAATCCTCAGAGAGGGGGGCAGCTTTGTTTTTGTCATAGTTACAGCATGAATAAAAGCAGTCTGCTTCAGTTACATCAAAAGAAAAACTCCAGCTGAATAAACATGGGAACAAGCAAACAACTGGTGACTGAATAGATGGATAATAATGGAAAAAAAATCCCTCTTCAGTTACTAAACTCCTTCTGGCTGTTGGGTTTGGCCAGGAAAAGCACTGCTACTGTGCATATGTTTTGAGCCCTGAACACCAGCACTTTGTTTTATATTCTAATGATGACAATCCATCATTAAGGGACAAAGACAAGAACGTACGCACGCAGTCAGTCAAATTCATCGTCACAAAGTTACTCACGTTGCCATAGTCAATGTAGAAGACATGGACCTTTGCCGGTGACTCAACTTTCTCCACTCTGGCTCTGTACCTGTAACAGCAAGAAAAATAAAAAATAATTGAGAGAGAGACAGAGGGAAGGGGTAGCGGGGAGCAAAGAGAGAGAGTATAGAGCACAGGGGAAACAGATGAAGACAGAGGGCACAAGAGGAAAAGGAGATGAGTAAATGATTCTGTGCTTATTTCCCTGGGGAGAATGTGTTGGAGGATCTGTCTGTTGTGATCGGAGGAGAGGAGTGGAAGAGGAGGCGGGGTGAGGTGGGACAAAGGGGATCTATCAGGACATAGCAGGGCTGTGAGAATTGCACGGGGGCCTCCATGCAATAAAAGAGAGAAATTTAAACCTATTTTTGCCTTGTAGCAAATAACGTCAGTGCATTAGTGCTAATCAAAAAACCCAGCAGTTTCACTTTGTAACGGTTATATTTTCAAGCGTATCCGACAATCTGAATGAAAATAAACTTGTTATTACAAGGACATACTAATCAGGGTTAAATTAAAGGGAAAAAAAACTGAAAACAAAACAACAAAATGCCTCAACAGTGGCTAAATCCTTCCTGTGAATTCATACGGACGCAACATAAGAACTTGTTTTGCCTCACACTTGAGTCAGTGTGTCGTTTCATCTGACCATCGCTGACTCTTAACTTTAACAAATGAGCGTGAGGAAGACAAATTGGCTGCACACCAAGGACAGCAGGAAAAAGTCAAATAATTAGGCCCACATGGGCAAAGACAGAAACGAGAGCACGAAGTTAAAACTGAATAAGTGATTAACAGGAAGACAACAGCAATGAGCACAAAGAACAGAAATGAGAAGAGCAAAAGACAAAGTGACGAGTGACTAATGAACAGTTTTTCTTATTCACTCTCTTTTCCATTCACTTTGACTCTGTGGTATTCCAAGAGGCCTTGTAAGGCGACAAATTTCTAATTACTCCCCGAATGAAAGGAGCCGACATTCCGCATGCGTCACAGGATACTTCGATACGGATACAGAGAACAATGCAAACATGAACGTAATTAGCTTGTTGATAAATAATAGAAAGTGACAAAGATATCAGATATTTTCCACCTAAAGTGGGGTTCCTGACAGACTTTTTTCCACAAAAAACAGGTTAAAGAAGTGGAAGGTTTACAGCAGATGGCTTGCTATAAACTTGAGCCCTGCCCCGGAAAAACAGGACAGGAAGATGGAAGGAGGGATGGAAGAACGAAAGGACAGCACCTGGGTTGGGGGAACATTTGGTTTTTAATCAGTTTCGTGGTCTTTTTTCACCGTCACCTTCTTGACAGACTCCCTCTCCCTCCCTCGATCACTGTGACTTCTATCTGTCCCATAACCATCTGTAAACTACGAACATCCAGTGAGGAGATGATGAAGAGGTGTGTATGTGTGCTACTGTCAAGCTACTGCTGATTCTGAAGGGCCAAAGCAGTGGCATTGAGCTAATTACACCCAGTGGGTGTCTGCAGTCGACGCAGGCTTAAATAGAGACAAGGTAAAAATGAAATGTCAGGTGTTCCTGTGAGGGAAATAACTACAGTGTGCAAGCACATATTGTACCTCACAAAAATGTATAAAATAAATGTTGAGTTTCGAGTTTCTTCCCTCAGCTGATAAATCACACGCTGCCATCAAGTTCTTTTTTTCTTCCCTCGGGGCATCTGTTGATACTGAGTATTGTGGTACAATCCCATCAATAAGTTGGCCATCCATTGTATTATGTGATGACACTGATGAAGAAACCAGATACCATCAATCACATCAGCTGACACCTGATCCACGTAATAAGGTCAGTGTCACTCCTGACCGGTGCTGTCAAAATTGGGTGATTATTCACTGAGAAAAGAAAACCTGCACAGATCGAACTGTTTATACATGCACTGCATCATTCATATCACTGCCAAGAAAACTGAATGTAAATTTTTTTTATAATACTGAAGAACAGCAGCTAGTAACCCTTGTGTCAAAAGAGAGAGACATCTTAATCCTTCCTGTTTGTCATAAGATGACCTGACAATGTTGATAAGGTTGCTATGAGGCTGCTAACATCAGAGGAACTATAATGCATGCTCACCATTCGCCATCAGCAAACTTGGCTATGCAGTAGTCTCCCCGGCGTGGAGAGTAGGATCCTTCCACTGGTGGCTGGGCGGCGATTTCTGCTCTCATGGTCTCCATCAGGCTCTCCAGCTGACTTCCTGATATGAAATTCATGTGAAATAACAGGTGAGGACTGGAGTTCAACTTACAATTCCAAATGCAATTTGAGTTTTCTTCAAATTATACTCATTACATGCCAGTGGCCAGTTTTTAACATTGTTGTGGTTTCAATCTTTTCTCCGTATGCATTTCACCTGACTAAAACTGGGACTTTCCACCTTGATGCAGCAGCAGTTAAAAATATGGCACATCTGTGTGTAAAATGGACCTAAAATTAATTAAAATCCTATACAGAGGTGCCTGTGATTCCTCCTTTCAGCTGCCGGCAGTATGTGACTGATGGAGGGTGGATCCTGAGGCAGCGGCAGAAAATGAACACGTGTATCTTACCCCATGCAGAGCCCCTAAATAAATGTATGAATATAAATGAAACCAAGCCTGGCGCAGCTTTGTGAGGCATTATGATGCTTCTTGTTTGAGTGAGTATTTTTCTGTCGGGTTGTTTATTCCCTTCATAACTGAATGGTGCAACTTCTAATAATCATTTTCCTTTTTGTTATGAATAAATTAAAAGCATTCCTGCATGCTCGAGTACAATAAGATACTTCAG
Source organism: Oreochromis aureus (assembly GCF_013358895.1). NCBI lineage: Eukaryota > Metazoa > Chordata > Actinopteri > Cichliformes > Cichlidae > Oreochromis > Oreochromis aureus. Next base: position 13,101,282 of record NC_052958.1, on the reverse strand, counting down.
TTCAAGTTAAATTAAATCACTGCTTTAGAGAATGTACTTTATGCCTCAATTCAAATAGACACAAATAGGTGTCCTCAAAAAGTTCTGAAAAATGCATAAGATTTTCAGAAATCTTGACCTCTGACCTTGAGGTTACCAAAATTCAAACTTCCCTGAGATTTCTAGCAGATGTATGAATCTGAAAAGTAGATGGTATGAATTTGAAAATTGTACGTCGGCTTGTTCTCAAAATATCGCATTCACAAACTTGGGTGTCTGTGCCGCCTGCCTGGCATGACGACGACAATACCGCATCAGCCTTTTTACATTTGAGGAATATAAACAATCTGATTATGGTGGGTTCCAGTCTGCCATCCTATGCTCTGAATGCACTGAAAAAGCAGGAATTCTTTTGGCCTTTCAAATACAATCTTTGCTTCCACTTCTTCAAAATGAAAATCAAGTTGAAGGATAGCCCTTTTTTGACATATTGGAGGTGAATCACAGAGGCAGAAGTGCAAGGGGACATGACATGACTTCTACTGAGAGATCTAAAAATAATAGCCACGCTGAAACCCGTCCAGAGGTGCACAAGACGATGACCCTGAATGTAAGATTAGTCAAATTTAAATCAGCCGAGGCTTATTTTTTTAACACTTAAGCACGACTGGTGGCTCAGTGGGGAAAAAACAACAAACAAAAACAAAACATTAACGCCTTCAGATACAGATACCAAAACAACGCAAAAACAACCTGCTTCTCTTGTTATGCCTCGACTCTGTTAGAGAAATAGAATTTTAAATTAAGCAAGCCAGCTCTCCCAGTGGGTCTTTATGGCCTATCAAGCCATTATATCATGCGAGGGAGACCTATTATGGTGGATTCAAGGCGAGAATGGGGCTGTCGATATGGCGGGAGCTTGAGAAATCAGATTATGAGTCAGGCCTTCATGGATCCAATGACTGCGGTAAGTGGCAGCCTGATTTGCACCCATCAGTTGCAATTGGGGAGCTGATTGTGAACACCACTAAGTATGTGCATCTCCAAGAGAGCCACTTTTCTGGTGTTTGTGTATTATGTACAGTATATTTATTTGTGTATTGCAGCGCATGTTTACACACGCATGTCTATTAGTGTTCGCAAGTGGCTGTGCGTTTTGTGTGTAGAGCTGTATGAAGAGTGTGGAAGCAATTACAGCAGCTAGTTTAGTAAAGTGGCCCATATAAATTTCCATGGTGGTATTTTTAGAGGCCATTTTCACTGATCTACCACCTGGAGGGGGTTGGTGGGCAGGAGCGCCAGAATCATGTGCAATGGAGCATCTTTAAAAACATAAATTCATACAATGGGAAAGGAAACTGAGGCAAAAACAAAATTGCATTACGGATACAGTACTGTGAAAATGTTGGAGGTTATTCAAGGAAAGTAGAGATGCTTTCGAAAATACTGCAAATAGCTTCTTTTCCTCCCCCCAATAAAATCATTTAGTAAGCAGTAAACATAACAATCATATCAATATTTTGTGTGACAATACTGCATCTACGCATAAACTTGCTCCCAGTCCTACAATAGCAGATCCAGATATTTTTAAACCGGATGGATAGAAGAACCTAGCATGTCAGCCTTGGGTAAAAAACCAATTTCTCACCTTGTGCATGTGTACTTTTATTTTACAGTATAACCGGGGTATTACAAAAACATGTTTTCTCCCACTAACCTGTTTTCTTGTGTGAAAATAAATGCAGTCAGCGTGTGCATGTATCTGCGTGCAAAATTAGTAAGTGCTGCTTATGCATGTTACTATCAAACAGCTTGGAGGCAGGCACTGCACGCACCTTTTTTTATTTTTTTTATTTTTTTTTTACTTATGTACTGCTGCTGTGAGTTGTCATTAACACCTAAAATTATTTATGCTTGTGGAGAACAAGAAAACACAAATAATGATGCTGTTTTTCCCACGGTTATCTGTGCCGAGACAGGCAGGCAAGCTGCAAACCAACAGCAGACAGGAAACCTTCATTTGCATGCTGTCAAACTTGGAGAAAAACACCAACGAGGGATACAAAGGGATTGTGGGAGTGTGTAAGAAAAGCTGGGAGCTCAGTTTGATTGTGAGGAGTGGGAGCGGCGGTCAAGGTGGGGGTGTCCGACACATCACTAGCCACCCACTGGTACAGCAATTGCTAATGAATGCAGCGGAGAGGTGGGGAAGAAGCATCGACACACCAAACAGACCCATCCTCAGCATTTTGTAGAGAAAGCAGTTTTTAGAAAACACATCAGATGAAATGCTTTCTAAACAGCTTGCATCATATGGACCAAACACACACGCACGCACACAGGCGGGGTGGTTGCATCACTATACTCCAGCTTTACCACTGTGGCTTGGTGCAGAATAACTAATATTGCAGTGGACTACAGCTTTCACAGTCAGCCACCTCCTTGATTTATTAAGCAAATTAAAAAAGTTAGTGCGTGCCTTCCTTCTCAATGAGAATGTGTGTGCATTTAACTGAAAATGCTTTATTGATGTAAATGATATTTACAATACTGAGCAACAGAATGGATTATTTACAGTATGAACTGGGAACTGAAGCTTATGAGACCACCATATCACAGATTTTAGAATGAGCATAATTATCCAGACTAGCTAAACAAATCTCTCTCTGCATACACATTTTATCCCATTCATGGTGATGTTGGGCCTTTTAGTGCCCATCACCTTTATTTCCTCTTGTACACTGCTGTTTGGTACAGTTTGAGCTAAGGGTTCTATTTTTCCTGATGTTTGGAAAAAGAAGAAAATTAACATATTCATATTCACCTCCTGATTCTTATCCTCTAGAAAGAGAATAATGAAGAATATAATACATCCTTATATACCAGATGCATTTTCTTGCATCACAGTTGAGCTTCAGAACTTTCTTATCTCAGTCTCAACCTGATAGAGTTGTAAACTGACACCTGCAGAGCACTCAATAATATTCATTTCCACATCTGCAGACTGCAAGGTGTGCTCAATTTAGTATGCAGCGTGGGACTCACGCATTATCATTATTCCGTGTTGGGATTTGAAGGTCTAATTAGGAGTGCAGAATTCTTGGATCTAGGATTATCAGAAACACTCCATCCATATGTCCAAGTTTAAGTCTATGCTTGTCCATAGAAGAACATCAGTGTACTGTCAAGGTGCAAATCACAACACCAATAATAACAGCAACAACAACAACAACAAAATGCATGTGGAAATATATTGGATGTGCAAGGAATTACACATAAATGCCTACAATTAAGTCTCCTCTGACTGCAATCAGTGTGGAAGAAAGCTAAAATGAACTTCACAAACTGCAGGTGAGCACCGACAGAAGCAATTTGCCATCTGGGGTGAATTGAGTAAAAGCTTACGCAAGTGTGGAAATTCTGAATGAATAGAAAGAGTCGCGTTAGCATGGAAGGACAGCGAGGAAACGCTGCATTACAGCACAAGATTCCCATTTTACGTTGGCATGAAGACAACTAAATATCTGCGTGCAGAATGGGTAAACCATGTCAAGCGTGAGTGCTCATTTTGCGTTGAATGGAGAGCCAAAGTGATGATCTAAAAAGCAGCCAAACCACTGACTGTGTCTTATGGCGGCCAATTTCTTTCTGTCTTCATCTCTTTATTCATCTGTTGTTTTTTTTCCACCCCCCTCCCTCGTTCTGTAATTTGTTTATTCACCATTATGGATGCAGCTGTTTGTAAATCATATATAATTACATTTTGAATGCCCACAGAATAGCGAGGGAACAATTAGGCTTTAAAACAAGAAAACAACAGAAAAGGTGAGCGAAAAAGAGAGAGGGGAGAGAGACTGACATGTTACAGGTTAGTTATGATCATATTTTATTCTTTTGTGGCACCCGGTGTGTGAGCAAAGACGGGGGAAAACAAAAAGCCAGTAAAAACAGCAAATCAAGTGCCCTTTCACTACGCATCCCAAGGCTCCACTGAATTCTATTAAGCTGTTTACAAAAGGCATTAAACCCACAGAACGGTAAATAATCACAATATGAAAGGAGCTCAGGCCAGGAGAGCAATGGCTACCTATGAAAGCCTTCCAATTTCCTGGTTTATAAGAATGACAAAATTAGGAGTCAAAGCAGAGAGCATCTATGAAAAGATAACTGCCAGTGAAATAACTGGCTGGAGAAGATCCAGACACATAAACCTAGCTACAGCTCAGTCAGATTTATAAAAGCAAAATGGATGGTAAGATCTAGAGACACACAATTACCCCAAAAGCCTTTTTTCTTCCCTCCTCCTCCTGATTTTTACATCAGCATTCTCACTCATGTTGAAAATGCTGCAGAGCCTTTGTTGTGCCCCCTGCCTGGCTAGTCAAAGACTGTGTGGATACATGGATGGTACATCATCTACCATCTGAGAGACTCACAAACACTGAACAGAGCTTCGTGCCCTAGCTCACCTGTTAGTTTGCGGTGTTAAATATGCATGAGGTTTGGACAGGCTTCATCCTCTCGGGGTAGAGGAATGGCTGTGTTTCAGGACATGCGAGCAACAATTTCAAGGTAAAAAGGCAGCAATGACAAACAACAAAACACAGCCTCAGTATACAGCGTACTGGCTTGGGAGGCCTGCAGTGAGAGCAAGCACACAAAGCTGTTATGAGATCATTGGCCCCCGTGTTTGGTCAACAAAGAACCAGTAAGGCAATCACCTGCAGACAGTGTGTAAAAGAAAGGCAAAATAGGAAAAAGGCCATTTAATCCCCTTCCTGGCTGATCTTTAAAATATTCTGAGCATCTGCAGCATGTCGAAGGAGGTCAAGCTAGAGAAACAAATGATCGCCCCACCTGACAACTGCTGCTCCACTCCCTCTAGAACGGGATATGGATTATGTCTTGCGATACTCCACCAGCAATAACTCTCTTCCATTTTTCACTTCCTGCCAGTCTGGAGTCGTTTTTCTTTTTTTTTTTGTTGAACGGCAAATTACCATTTCTGTAATTGGAAAAACCATCACTGAGAGAGAAAGCATCTGTGGCTCTCTTTTTGCATCAGTCTCTTCTGTTCCTCTCTCTACCACCTGTCGAGTCTCATTGACTGCAGCTAATGCCCGGATTTGATTGTGGGGAGTTTATATAAGAAGGTCCTTATTCCCCAAATGTGCACATATTTGCACATTTTTGCCCACATTTGGTAGAGTTGATGAGATCCAGATTTAGACCTGCAAGTGGCTCACCACTGTGAAAAGTCCCATTCTGCCATTCAGCTTTAGGTAATCGACCTCGAAGTTGACATTAGTGCAAATCGTGCTTACAATGAGTGTGGACAAACATGCTTATTTTCCACCTGAAAAGCAAATGTACCCCACCTCAAACCGACAGGTGAGCTGACCTTTTAGAAGCTAAGTTGCGTATCTGATTTAATAATGAATGCCTTGGGAGGCGGAAGATCATCTTGGCGGGAGTTGACCTCTAAATATTGCATCTGCTGCAGTGGCAGGGAGCTGGAAAAGTGAAAAACAAGCCGCATCGGGTGCTTCTTCTCCTGCAACTTTCATTCCCTAGCTTGGTTACTTTGTTCAGTGTATGGTCAAATTGGACTACAACAAGGCCTTGTACACACTTCAACTGAATTAAATATTAGACATAAAAAGGGAGGAGAACAGGGATACAGTGGCCACAGAAATAACCACTTTTCTTTTTTCAGAGTATGGTCCATTTTGTTTTAATGGCAAAACTCTAATTAGACTGAGTTTGAAATTAAAGCTAGTATTGTATTGGAAACAAGTAGCATAAGCTCAAACATAGTTGTAGTCACATACACTTAGTATAATTATAAAATCATTTACTTTGTAATTTTATTGAACCAAAAAAAGGTTTACTACAATCATTAATATACCCATCACAGTAATGCCTGAAAGTTGTTATTTTCCACTGCTGAATTTCTGCAATTTCTCTACTTAAAACTTTAATAAGACTGTTCAACAGAGAACTCATGCTTAACAAAAATTACTTTGTTAAATCAAATGCTTTGGGGGGAAAACCTAAACAAACAGTATGATAACGCACTGGCACAGAAGTTAATTATCTTAACCCCTGGCTGACTCTGGCCCACAGTGTTAAAATTAGACATTTCATCCAAAACACACACACAAAAAAGTGACAACCGTTTTCAGTGCACTCTTGCCTTTTTTTTTTTAGTAAGCTGTACTCTGTAGAGTAATCATCACTTGGCTGCCCTGACATGACATCTAATTAGGAGGCCACTCACCCTAATTCATATGAAACGCTATAGTAATTCTTATGTTCTCTTATTGAAATCAACAGAGTGAATAAAAAGGGAATTAGCCCTACCAAAAATCTACTTGAACTAAAAAAAGCAATGGAAAAAATAAATTGAACCTAAATTGTAAAAATAATGAAATTCCATTTCAAAAAGCAGGAAAGGACTTGGTCTGAAGTCCAGCCAGACAGTGTTGTTCTGCCTGCATTGCTCCAACAGTAGCTGGGTCCAGCATCATTAGGTGATGAACAGCTGCTGTGTGTAAAAGGTAGAAGTGTGAATAATGTGGACGGAGTGGCACCTGGTTGGGGGGAACGACTCCACTCATTATGAGGCTGTATGGGTGCCAGGAAACAAGCGGTAGACAGGATGTACCGCCAACCGCGCTGCAGCTGAGGCTTGGGGTGAGCAGAAAATGTGTGTTTGTCGGTCGGGGCCAGGCCTAGCAGCCCAGTACCGTGGATGTGACAAGTGCGTTAAGGCCAAATCAGGGGGAGGTCACTAGCTAGGCAGAGACAAGTCTTCTGCCCAGTAACACAATCTGTGGCTTGGGAAAACCAATGCAGTAATGAGCAATAGCGATATTAAACATTAAGCATCTATTCTACACAAGTTTACAAGACAGAATAAATGGTGTTGTGGCAGCTGTAAGTTGTATGTTCAGGTAGACCCCAGCTTATATAAGCACTGATTTGAAATAGCTGTATGGTTCCTGGAATGTCACCTGCAACTTGGCAGCCCCTAAAACTCTGTCTCTCCAACACTGCAGTGAAGCATGTGCAAATTTTTCACAGATCATCAGAACTGTCAGCTCTGTGGGGCCTTCGTCAGTTCTGCTGGATACAACTCAAGTCAGCTTGCACTTCATAAAAGGATACAGGTGAAAGACCCAGGTACAGAGTTTCTCCTTCTACCTAGTTCACAAAATCTAAGGAGGAGAACCTGATGACATCGAGTATGATGCCATTCTCCCTGCTCCACAGGCATCATGGTCAGTGGCAGTTCCATCAGTAAGCCGCTGTCTTTCCCAACACCCCATGAAGTCTGCCCACATGTAGTAGTGTAGCTGGGGCTCTATTTGAGTGTGGTTTGGAGAGATGAGACATTTCTGGGATAAACCGTTTGCCACAAAGTTACTGTCAAAGGTTTTAGGGCTGGTTGTGATTGTAGCCTCGTCCATTAAAAAACCTCAGTGTGGTTACTGTTCCTTCAGCTTACCAACCTGAGCTGTTTAAGGTGATCTGTCTCCTGTCAGAGAATTGCTCCAAGTCTGGCCAACTGATATGAGCCGATTCATCCACGGCACAAAGACACAGAGATCTAAAGACCACAATAAGCGAGAACTAGCTAGAGATACCACACTTAGATGGACAGCTTCAACTCTCTGGGTACCATAGTGCTGATATAGTGTTTGAGAGATGGCGTCATTTCATTGCAGTGTTCTGTTTTAGATGTGTTATGCATCCTACACTATTTGCTATATAGTGGTAAAACGTTTTTCACTGCCGATGTGTGTTTGGCTTCAATTTTGGCTGGGCAAGTGGGCTTTGGAAACGTGCCAATTGGTCAGCATAGGCTTATGAGAAGGTTTATAAAGGAAGCCCATCAGCTGCACCCTGCTTTTAAGCCTCTAGCATGCCTCCTGCAATTTCCCCATCATTTCAGAGGCTCTCAGGGCTCCTTTGAAGTGTGCTGACTTGAAGGCACATTCTCTCAAAATTATCTTTTTTGCTGGCTTTCTCAGAAGCAAAAAGGATGTGTGAACTACATGTTGTATCTGCCATAGTTCCCGTTTGAAGTTTTCAAATCACTATAGCTCCAGTTAGCCTGCTTATATACGCCCCACTCTTGAGGGGTACTGGCTTTTCACCCCAGCTGTTTGTTGATGAGAGTAGCTTAATTCACTTTGTTATGTACAGCCTTTGTGCATCCAGTTGGATTGGAAAGAAAAGACAAGAAGAGGGAAAAAAGGAAAGCAGCTCTTTGTTTCCCAGGTTGCCACTCATTGAGGGAAGGTTCTTACCTTACAGTGGTCAACACAATGGGTGGTAGAGGCTATTATGTTGGCACATTACTGCCAAGGACTGAAGTCTCCTACACGCGCAATGCCCCAGACGTGCAGCTAGCGTATGGGCCCCTTTTCTGTGAAGGATATCTAAGCAGCTGCTGACTGGCCATGGCTACAGATGTTTATTAGGATCTACCAGCTGGATATGCCTGCTCCTTGGAACATTCAGTCCTTAGTATGGGCACTTAAGGTCTCATTTATGCCACCGTGTTGGTAGGGTGCATTATAAACCTGAGCAGAGCTTTTTAGATCCGTGTCTACATCTCCACTTAGTGTCAAAAATACATGGAACAACCAGTAATGTGTGCATTTCCTGCTCATGTTTATGTTTTTATTGCTTCTTTAGTTTTGCCATTGCCACTGACAGAAGTCATATCATGAAAAGGTCTTTGCAATGTAGTGAGTGATAGAAACACTTAAAAATGTCTACTTCTGTCACCGTCTTGGTTATGCACATTTGGCTTATTGGAAACCAGCATACAAATATGTCTTTGTAGCCTTTGTATTGCTTGAAATCACATCAATTCCTCTCACTGTGAAACTAGAGAGCTATATGAATGGACAACAATGTAACCAACTTTCCTAGGCTGTAGTGTTTTGGTCAGGTAGGTTTTCTGTAAACAAGGTTTGAAATGAAATGTTTAGTCACTACGGTGTCCAATATACATTTATACACACACATGCCCACTTCAGATTCATACCTATCAAGAGTGCAAGAATACATTTAGCAAGTGTTTAAATTACGTAGACTCTCCAGCATACTGGTAAACTAACAATATTGTACGGCACAGAGTCACTTCCTTCCCCTGTGCCTGGAGTGGCCTTTGTCTTTCAGTGTCCAAGGTCACACAGATCTATGCAGGCCCCCCTCTGACAGTAATTACATATAGCCTCCGGAGAGGAAGCAACATGCACAAGGAAAATAGGGGGGGGGAAAAGACACAGCAGTACAAAGCAGAGAGATGTGTGTGTGTGTGTGTGTGTACTGGGAGAGGTGGGGGGCATGAAACAATGCGCGATAAAGACCCTTAAAATAAACTGAGGATTAAAGAGCTTCTCGCTCAAGCTTCTTGGTGACTTGGAAAAAACACTCCTAACGTGAAATTAATCACTTATCGAGTCTGTGTAAAGATTTTCATATACTGAAAAGGAGAGAGAAAAAACAAGCCCTTATATCCTCATTTAATTATAAATGGGAATAATTAAAATGGGAAAAGGGGTAAAATATAGTGCAGATACAGAGGGGCCCAGGAGAATAAAAGAAATTATAAACCAAATTTCCTTCGTTTATGAAAAATAAAAAATAAATTCTATATTATACATACACACATTTTTTTAAAGTACAGCAACAGCTGTGAAAGCTTTTCAATACCCACTGATCACAGCAGACCACAATAAATAAATAAATACATTCCATCCTATTAGATAGCCACAACTCCCACAGGGTTAATGGTTTGGAAACTGCATCTAAATATTAATGACTGTAACCCTACCGATTATGTGTGTGTGTGTGTTCTCTCTGTGTTATCTTTCTTTATCTTTTTAATACATGCATCATCTGCTCATTATATTGGACTTAAAACATCTTTTTCTGCCCGACTGCTCATTGGTATTAATATCTACACTACTGCTAAATACTAAAGTCCTACTAGTCAAAGCTGTGGATATGTTGTTTTACAGCCCCTGCTATAAAAACATGTGTGAAATTCTGATGGATGGGAATGTCAGGTATACTACTATGTTAAATTTTGAATACATCTGTTGGTATATATAAATTCAACTCAGTGTTTACTCATCCGGTTAATTCATGTTTCATATGACCTTACTTGACACATGTTATTACCTATAGATTGGAATCAGGGCAGTAGCGAGCACATATGTATAAAAAAGCCTGCTATTCCAGATGTTTTCAGACATTGACAGTGGGACAGATGCTATAACCACTCTTTCACTTATGCATTTATGTTAGGTGGTATGTTGTCATCAGTTGCAATCACAAGAGTATAAAAAATTCTGCCTCCACTTCCAAGCTTATCTGAGTATATAAAAGTCCTTTTCAGAAAATTTTTTGGGGTGGAGGTGGGGGCATGTAATGATAAAGCACTCAGCTTGTATGATTTTACAGGCCCTAACACTTTGATGTTCTCTTCAAGAGGTTGGTATGACTTAATGTAGCTTTGAGGGAGCGTCAGCGAAAATGAAAGAAACCAAGGGAGAAAAGGAGATGGAGGAAGGAGGGGAGGGGCAAACAACATGAAGGAAAGGGAGATGAGGAGAGGAAAGCAGAGGGTGAAGACCGGTCAGGTTTTTCTTCCCTGCTGAGAATAACATTTTTTTTTTTAAGTAGCACGTAAGTCTCTTGGTAGAAGAACACGAGCCAATTAAGAGGGAAAAAATAAATAAAAAAGCCCCAGCACTGCTGGATCATCTAAAAATCAAGCCTTTATATGAGAAAAGATTAAATAACTCACAGCTCCCCTGTCAAAATACACTGAGAGCAGCAATGTTTTAAAAAAATGCAGGTTGTGTACAATTTCTTTAAATGCAACACTTTAGATCCTACCCCCTAAAAAAACGTTGAAGTTGTAAATACCTTGCATCTTCCATTTCCCCAGGTTCGTTTATAGGTATAAAGAACTTATGAGAAATATGCTAAAAATCAATAAAAATGCTTTGATTTGCTCTTTTATGTGTAGCTTGAGTACATTCTGTTTCCCACAAGACCATGAACTCCTACTCAGTTTTAGATATTGTGCAATATATTTTTGCTTCTATCCCACCCCACCCAACTGAAAATAAAGGATGCTGAAGGCATTAACCCAAGTTTCAGGTTAATGTGCCATGTATCATATATTTCAGCATCTTCACAGAGGCACCCGATTTAGATCAGTGATAAAGATTTATAAAAAAAAAAAAAAAAAAAACCTCACTCAACCTGAACATCAGTCCTGACTTGCAGGAAAGTGAAGCTGAAGTAGCCAGAGGCAGTGAAAAGGCTTTAGATTTGAATCTACAGCTGATAGAAAAAAAGATTAATTGTTGAGCGCATGTCACAATACCCGAAGCTTTCAACGTACAGAAAGGTTATACAAACAATTGTGAGCTAAATGTTTTTCACAGTCATAAATGATTGGATTATTAAGATGTGTGTGATGCTTAGGCTTAGATTGGCAGTAAATGAAGGCAAATTAATTAATGATGACAGTGAGGCAAATTAAAAGGTGGCCAAAGTCAATTTCATGGCCTCTACCAGGCGACTGCCAGTGAAGACAGATGTGGGGGGCGGCAGAGAGAGAGGAAGACCTCAGAATCCCGAGTTGCTCCTACAAACTGGCAGACGATGAAGGGATAGTGATTGGCATAAAGGATTCAGATCTGTTCCAGCTAGTTTGTCAATGCAGCTTTTAATGTATTTGCATGTTTCTAAATGCAAAATTGTGTCAAGGCAATAATTAAAGCTACATAGACAGAATTTAAAATAGACAACCCACCCCTGAAGCGCTCTCCCCTCTATTCTAAACCCTTCAAAGCAGATAAGCGCATACTTACATATTTCAAGCCTTTTTTGTGTTTTGATTTGGATCATTATGGCTCATACCTCATTGTAGCCTGAAAAAATTAACTTTTTTGAGATGCACAAGTACAAGTGCCGCGTTTCATATGAACTAAAACAAATTCCATGTTGTTTTTTGGCTTCACACAAGACTTGAAACCCACTACCTCTGCTCATCCCATTGAGCATGTATGCCTTACTTCCTACACCGACTTTTGTGTACTCATCTGATCTGATCTCAAGAGTTCTATGATTGGCTGGATTTTCTAAAGCCCAAAATCAAAGGCCAGCAGAAGTGCTGGAGTCTAGTCCCCCCACACTGCTTCACGGTGGATCATTCTAGATTTTTTTTTAAACCACAAAAATTTCAAACAGATTGCCTACCCGAGCTTTAAATGGCAAACTTTTTGTTATCATAGAGAGAGTAGATTAAATTGTAAGACTCCATTTGACTTAAAAAAAACCCCCCAAACATCAATGGTGACAGGAGGGGATGTAGTGATTTATTCCTATCATTTAGTAGTAATAATAAGCGGGACGTCCTTTGTTTTGTCTCCTGGTGGGAGGGATGCTGCAGCAGGGGATGAGCCGAATGTCTGAGTAGTAGAGATAATTGTCATTCATAAAGTCAGTCTGGTGTTAAAAGGGAATAAAATGCAAAGTCCTTGCTTGCCACCGCTGTTGGGAGCTGGTGTAGATAGTGGTATTTAGTGTGAAGCTGCAAAGGCTGATGGAAAAAATATGCAGCTTGAAGTAAAACAGCATGTTTATAAAGCAATTTAAACTTTTCTAAACGAATTCTCATTGGTTACTCTATCAAATTTTGTATTCACTGGAGTCTGTCTGGTTTTGCAAGCTGCCTCTTTAGGCCAACTCGAAAATTATATACTTGGAAAATTAAGTGAAGAAAAATGAATTTTCCTTGCTTCTGCAATTGTCATTCACGCACTCCCTCACTTATGCACACGACAATTTCGAGGTACCTGTCTCTACATCCTGGGCGTAGAAGTGCAGGGTGTCGGTGATTTCAGTGACATAGACTGGTTTGTAGTTTGCCACGCGCTCCTTCTCCTCTGAAAGATGCACGACCTCCTCCACTGGTTTCTCCTCATAATTGGCCCAGATCTACAACACATACAAAGAGTAAAAAATGTTTTAAAAAAGACATGTCAATGCAACACAAACATGGAGATCAGATAGGTCAAGCTTAATGTTCCAAACATTTTTCAGGGATAGAAATTCATACAATGAGAATTCGTACATGCTGCACTAGTGGTCTGAGATTTAGAACAGCATGAGACTACTGAATGAGACTGGAATGTCATGCTGACATACCCGGTCTTGGTGGCATATTGCACAAGCATCAGCAAAGCAACATTCATTTTCACTAATTATTTTTGGTCCGATTTCAAACTCTTGATGCTGCCAGCATATAGGACAGTCCATCATTCCTATGACAGATTTCTGACCTCACATAATACTACAAAGATGTTTCCGAACACAGATATTTGTAAAGATCTTCCTCGCGTCTTCCAGCAGTTGTTTTAGGGTTAAGGATTAAAGGTGGACTGAGGATCAAGTTAAGATTAGCCATGTAATGTCACCGATAATATCACTCCCTCGGTAAAGAATGTTGTCAATTAGGTTCCTTCACGAGCACAGCAATTTATGAGGATGCATGTAAGCAGGTTACATCCTTTCTAAGCTGCATCAAGGTTAGTCCTCTTTCGGCTCCCCAGGAGAAATGGAGGGCAGGAGGCTCATTAGAGAGAAGTGCTTTGCCTTAGGCCACATATCAAACTGCATGGATGTCAGCAAGCCCGCGCGTGTGTGTGTGTGTTTACATAAAGAAGGGGATGCACCAGAAAGAGTAGGTGGCTAAAACGAATAGCAGCATGTCTGCATACAGCTTCAGGTACAGTAATAGCATTAAACACATGCATAAACACAAGACTGTTAGGATGAAAGCGAGCTAATCAGCTCCCTGTTGATGAATCATTGTGAAACAGGAGGAGAGGTTACGTGGGGATCTCAAAAGTCACAAAGTACAGCTGAGCTTCATACTGCTCCAACTTCTTGTATAGCTGTAGCACGACTGCTTGTTACTGCTCATTTCTGCAGGCTATTTGGGAACTGTTTACTTTTAAAGGTTACTGAAAAAGAAGAAAATGAGGCGGGCAGATTTTTAACAGCACACTGATATCAGCCAATTAGATTCTGGCTAATTATTTCAGTGCACGGTATCTTTCAGCTAATTAGATTAGCTGGTTTTACTGTTGTCACTTTTTCCACTCTGTTTTGGCTCATCTGCCAAGATGCACGTGGTAATCACACCTGAGGCTTTAGTATAACATGCGCTCCTCTGCGTGCAAAGATGATCCTGTACCTCATTGATATGGCCCAGGTATTATTCATGCCGACGGGACCCAAATCTGTTCACACCATCATACTCTGGGGGGCACATGGTTTCTTTATTGTCTGAAGGCATATTTTAAGGCTGGGGCAATTGATGGTTTTGTTGGGCAAATAGTAATGGGCCTGAAAAATGGAACATGCAAGTGCCAAATCTGCAGTTCTACGAATGCCCCCAGAGTTAAACTGCCCAACTTGACTGTGGAATTGATGTATTCGCAGCCTGGTATCAAATAACAGTTTTGAAGCACCACACAGTTAATTGTGCATAGCTTACAGCTTTGTAGCTTTGATGGTGTAGTCGCTTTAAATGAAAGGTGAGTGCCATATTAAGTATAGTGCTAAGTCTATAAAGCAGTGGGTCACATCAATTCTTTACGTAGATAAAGTATGAGAACAACTGATTGTGGTCGCTGGCATTCCCGTTAACAAATGGCAGGCAAATACTATGAAAATGCACAGGTTCTAAGTCTTGTAATTGCTATGAAAAAGAAAACAGAAGGGAAAAAAGAGGGAGAAAGGAAATAAAACAGAAAGAACGTAGACAGGTAGAAATTCTGGGGGTAGAGGTCGATTAAGGTCACTTAGGGCTGAAAACAAACCAATGTGTTTAAACCCCCAAGATCAACCAGTATTAGGATAGCATAGCTATTTTAGATATGCAGACTTTATGTGCACACTTACAAATGCTGGAATACACAGGGTCTAGTAATAAACATGATTACCATATTGCAACTGAGCTAGCATGGCTTGGCTTTTGATCAAACCTGCAGCACCAATTAGGGAAGACAAAGATTAGAGTGTCACCATTCATTAGCCTGGCAGATGTCACTGCAGCACTTTTAGGCTGATAGCAAGTTACAGGGGGACTGGACAGAGAGCACAATGAGAAGGCTTCATGTCAACATCCCATTCTATGATGTGTACAAGCGCAAAGGTTCAAAGTGATAAACTATTAGAAAAAAAACATGTTTTATTTAAGATATCCTCAAAGAAAGAAAAAGCCAAAAAAAAAAAAAAAAATCGCAACCCTGAGTTAATTAACTGTGTCTCTAGTTTTGATCTTTACACCTCTGATCCTGGTGTCCACTTCGGAAGCAGATTTCTGCTAAAAGAAAACATCAGATCCCCATTTTTCCCTTTGTTGCTGCATGATTGAATGAGAAGGTCGTATGTTTACATATTTATTATTTGTGGCCAATTCGGATAAAAGACACGAGTGATCAGTGTGATTACAGCAAGATGAAAACTTATTCTGCATCATTCGAGTACATCATTAGAAAGAAGAAAGAGCTCTGTCACTTTTTAAAGCTATAAAAAAAAAAAATTAGAAATATATGCACACAAACACACAAGCGTGCACACACTGTGCCCAGGGCTGATGACCTTCCGTGAGCAGCCAACCATCCTGTTTGTTCCACTTGAATGCAGGTATGTGACTGCTGCTTCTGCTGCTGCTCTGCAACTGCAGCCAGACGCTAGAGCCACCAAGCTGCCACAGACAATGAGAGAGTGAAAGAGGGGACGAGAGGAGAGAGATAGAATTATGGGAAAAAGGGATAAAAAAGAAAAAGAAAAGCGGCAGGCCATTTAGATCAGGTTGAAAGGACAAGTCCTAATAATGGAGACAAAGCTGAGAGATGGAAGGTTAGGCTGACCTTCACAACTCTTGAATGACAAAACACACTTACACCCAAAGTGAGTGACAAGTGAGTCCAGAGGGGCAATGTGGTGATGGGGAAAGGTTGCGCTCAGAGTGACTATCAGAATCACATTAAAACAAAAAAGAAAAAAAGCTGGAAGAATTGTTGAAGCATGTGTGTTAGGGATTAGCTGATTTCCAATTTCCAGCTGGATTTTTTGTTGTTTCCTCTAACTTTCATTCTGTTAATCTTCCATTATCCTGCTTCCTTGGTTTTGGCTACAAACGAATATGCTAACTCTTTTATTTTTCTAATCACTTTAACCACACATGATAAAATTGACCAAAAAAATAAATAAATTCTGCTTATAGAGCTGAGAAGCTTTGGCATTAGCCAGTGTAATGTTTAATTGCCAAATGCTGATTAAGTAACGAAGGGCTGTATAAAAAAAAAAAAATAACAAAAAACCCAAAACAAACCCCAACAGCTCCGAAGAAAAATGAGCTGTTATGACCAGGTTTTTACAGCAGTGCAATAGTGGCAAGCCTTATTTTCTAAGCCTGGCACCCAAGACACCTCTCTGGCTGAAGAGTACCTCTTTGACAGTTAAGTGCAGCTCTGCTCTGGATAATTAAGAGGTCTGCTGATTAGCTTAGAGTCAATTTATCTGAATATTTCTAATCTGAAGAAGAGTGCCGCAGTCCAGAAAGACTAACCAATGGTGCAACATTCATAGATTCACACATTCAAGCACAGGTGGATGAATACACAGACAGATGGATGACTGAACACACACGTAGTGCCAGAACGAGGGTGTGAGGGCTGGTTTGAACACTGATTAAATGTGGCAGTGTGTCAATTGTAGTAGAGTGTGTGTGTGATTGTGAATGTGTGTATGGTCTGTTAAGACTAAAATCACCATTGCTACACAAAGTGTACACTTTTTTTTACGCAAAAAAACACCCCAAATTTTCATCATAGCAAGCGTCTTCTACGCCAGACAAATGCAAATACAAGATTGAGAAGCAAAGAAAAAAACAAGGCCTCACCTCCAGATGTTAGAAGAAAACAGTGCAGTAACATTAAAAAGTAAACATCTCAAATATGCCTCATTTAGATGCAAATTGCTTGGAAACAAATCTCTAAGAGAAAAAAAGTGTTTCATTTCATACAACTCACTTTCTCCACCAAATTGAGAACATCACACTTATTTGAGGAATAAATGCAATCACATTTGAAAAGAATATAATCTGTGCAACAAATTCAGTAGCTTTACAAGTCTTCTCCTCATATATGGCACTCACAAATACATGACACTCAACAGAGGAAGCACTGCCATCTGAGTCTAACACACTTCAGGAGACTAGAGGGCTCAGCCCACGCAACCTGTAACAAACAGGCGTCCCTCAGAAAGAATGCCGCAAACTAGCTGAAGCTAGGGCTAATGTGATTAAGATAATAAAATCTTGGTGGTCTATCTTATTACATGTGTTTTACAAAGTTTCATTATTTATTCATTACCCAATCAGACTTGAAGAACAATTGAAATCAATAGGAGCACGTTGTTCATGCGAGTGCACTTTGTGAATCAATTTAGCCCCATTATATCCCTGATGAATCTCCCTTTAGCGACAAAGGTTCATTAACTCAATTGGAGGGCACGTTCTTTCTCTTTCACAGCAAAAGCCTTTATGCTGCACATAAGAAAATAGTTTTGCTTTAAGATTCATTTTCATTTCTTAAGACTGTCAAACAATAATACGTGGATGGTTGCTACTGGATACCATATTAAAATGAAGAGCTAGATTGTGTTGATAAGATGTTGCCTTAAAACTCTAAAAGCTTGACTTTTGCTGTAAATTAGGAGCAGAGAGGAATCTGATTTGCATACAAAGTGAGAAAGAGCTCATTAGAAATCAGCAACAGTTTTATGTTAATGACTGGGTCAGGTCGGCAGAAAGGTGGAGAGCCCTGGATTTTCTGTTCTTTAACAATGTTTCTATATTGACAAAGCCATTAGTGCTGGAGAATGATCAACAAGATGGACAGATGCCACTTCCTCATAGCCTATTCAAGGTGGGACTGTTCTTCCTCCACCTCGCCGCTTCTGTGTAAAAGGTACTGGGATGGGATTGGGAAGGGTGCTTTTTGTTGCGCCTTGAAGGTAGCAGCAGAGGCAGTCACAAAGCGGAATCATTGTCTGTGTGAAAGAGAGAGCCAGCATGGCAGGACACGCCACACTAGACACCAACACTGTTGAGTTACAATGTCACGCTGGCACGCCATCTTAGGACTGCGGCGGCATTATGCCGGCATCATTTGTGAACGAGCAAAGGCGCCGCAATGAGGGGGTCTTCGCAGCTGAAGTACAGCATGATATGGGGGCAACCGAGATGCAAGCTGCCTCGTCGCATCTGCCATAACTAAACAGAATCCTCCAAAGTAAAAACAAAAAAACAAACGAGAAGTGAATTTTCAAAAGTATCTAGTTTATAAGCATAAAACGTGTAGTTTTAACCCAAGTTTGTTGTTGTTGTACTTATAGAAGTAAATCAAGAGCAACAAACTCGCATGGTGGTGCAGAGGTCAGCAGTTTGCATGTTCTCCCTGTCCTTTTGTTCACTGGGTAATTAGTATAGCTGTAGTATAACTGGTGATCCTAAATCAGGAGTAACTGTGCACATGAATGTGCGTGGTTGTCAGTCTCCGTGTCAGCCTTGTGAGGGACTGGCAATGTGGTCAGCTCACTGCCAGTCCCACTTTTATCTCTATGACAGAATCCTCCTCCATGACCCTGACCTGTACACGCAGTTAAGAAAGTGGATGCATGGATAATGTTAATAATAATAATAATCATGTTTAATACAAAAGGTGAAGTGATAGTCTACTACAGTTATAACAATCTAATGCCAGTTGGAGGACTTTAAAATGATCTTGAATATGTGTCACCCCGACTTCTTTCCCAGCAGCTGTTTTTAAAAAGACGACTTTACTCACACTCTGAGAATCATTTTGCTGACAGCTGACGCAGTCATCTTGAGCTCATCATCTGTGACAGCTGTAATTCTTGGCTGTTCGACAGATTTTCTGTGGTTGGGAGATGCTATGAACTCGTTCTCATTTGTCACAAATTTCTTTCCTGTGTGGCAGCGGAAACAGACTTTCAGAAAGTCCATCAGTTTGAACTGGGCTGCCTAACACTCTTAGGGCTGATTAACTGTGAAACACCCACTCTAAACAAAAGAAGGGAACTTTAAATACCGGGCTAGCCTAACAGCACAAGACCACAAACATTTCAGCACATTCTGCATAAAGTAGGGTACATTTTATAGTTCTCAGAAATCTGACAAATGCAATTTCCAAATTAAGAAAAATCTTGTTTAATACTGATCTTATATTAGGGCGACTACTTAATCAGCCAAACAAATCTAAACACCCCCCCCCCCCAAAAAACCAAAAACTTGTACAAAAATCATTTTACGATTATTCAAGGAGAGCAATTTATTTTTGGTATCACTGAAATGGTGAAAGAGCAAACTTTGTTTTCACTTCTCTTTTCAAAACAATATGCCTAACAAGGAGATACTCGGAGCTGATCAAGGTAGAAAACAGCTTGACTGACGGGCATTCTACCAGACTCCACCACTTTGATTTACTGACTGTTTAAGAGTTCATTTGTGGTGCAATGATCATAATGTAAGGTAACACTACAAGTTCAGGGTCACTGCTGTGTCTCTGACAACTTCCAATTCAAATGGAGTAGCCTCCACATGAGAAATGTCATTATTGATCTTGACTGGACAGCTACTTGACTGACAGGTGCTGCGAAAGCTCAATTGCTCTGGAACACTAAACTAAAAAGACACTAACCCAATACATCAAAAGGAGCATATAAAGACAGTGTTCAAGGTTAAGAGGGGTTGTTGATGGTACATTAACCTTCATGGCTCACCTTGTCTTGGTGGTCTAAGTGGGACTGGAGGAAAAAAAAAAAAACTGATTTAGAGGTTGAGGGACTCGCTTTGCAATATTCCTTGTCATTTCTTCCTTGCTGTACTCATACTCAGACATAATACATGACTGTAGCCCTGGGAAAAATTGGTCCAGGTTAAGCTACAATGTGGTAACAACACCGTTTCTGTCACAATGGGCTAATGCAATACGACTGCTTTTGGGTCTGCAAGGCCACGTAAGTGGGTATGGTAACAAAACATGTCAGCTGCATACAGGCGTTTGACAAGCTGTAAAAACTGGAGTCATACAGCACCAGTATATTAAGATTGGAGACATGAACACAATAATATAAAAGTATAGGAGTCCAACAAAAGTATTCTACCTTAGGATTTGACATAGCACCTCTGGCAAAGCTTGAAGAATAATCAATAAGATATGTAAATCGATCGTCTAGTTGATGCTTGCCAATAAAGAGGTCAAAATAGGTGTTGCATGGCTTCTTGTTCTGCTGCCAGAGGTGAAACTGAAGTCTTGTTAAACTGAAGTTACAAAATTCTTCTTGACTCGAGCTGACACTACTGGCTGCTGATTTCAACACTTGGATACACTGCCCACCAATGAAACCTAATCAATCCTAATCTGCTTTAACGGGAATATTAGGAAATAGGGGTCCACGTCGACATCCCGAGCCAAACCTCAATGAGGACATAGAGGGAAAGGATGAGACGGATGGAGAGATGAGTCTCTCGGATGTGGTTACTTAGCAGATAAATTATGCATTAAAACTGCACAGGTGGTCTGGGACAGGGTTTTTTACGTGAAGGGAGGGAGCCGAGCAGCTGGGGAATTCATAACAGAAACGGAAGAGCAAGTGAAGGAGAGAGGGAGAAGGAGAGAGAAAGAGATACTCCCAAGCTTCATATCACAGCCAACAGATGTTCTCCCATCAAAGAGGCAGCAGGCAGGCGGCAAGGCTACTCAACCCCAGCTTTACACGGCTAATATGACCCCCACACATACACATATGTGTGCACGGACGCGCAAACAGCAGTCAAGGGCTTGGAGACGACCTAAGGCTATCATGGTGGCAACTTGTTACACTTTTTAAATTGACACAAATTGATCCACTTAGACATGTGTGTGTTCGGGTGGGTGGTGGGAGTAGGTCTGTCAGACCGCTGACAAAGTACTATTAGCAACAAGCACCAAGTTACACCTGACAGAGATTGGTGGTATGAGCGTGTGAACTGAAGGGGGGCATGGCGTTACCATAGAAACAGAGAATGTGGGTGCATATGAAATCAAGAGCGATCTGCGTGCACGCACAAAAACCTACACCTGAGCTACCCTGCACATGGGTGCCACCCTACTCACCATGTATAAAAAGACAGACAGCTGTGAGATCGATCCAGGCGTTGTTTACAGATGACATTCACAGACGTGTACACACACACACACACACACACCCACACACAAAATCACACAAACACACACGCGACGACAACATCAACAAACCCATGGTCCCTGGAGGTAGTCCCTCTAGCATATGGAGCCTTATGTCAAGTGGGCTGTTTCTTTAACTAGAGCAGTTTCTGTGTCTTTCGGAGGCCATTAAAAGATGATCAAGCCGCACAAGATCAGAGCAAACAAAGGCATCGCTGGGGAATAGGCATGCAATTAAAGTCAACGAGCTCCAAGAACATGATACAGAAAAATCTTCAAAGGTTTAGACAAAGAGCGAGAAGGGACAGAAAAAAGGGAGAGATACAGTAATTAAGTTGTAAGAAAGACAAACACTTTGTCTCACTGTATTTCATGATAACTTTGGTTTAAAAAAGGAAGAGGTGCTGCTGGAAAAGAGGGCCACAATTTCAAATTCTGAGGTTTGCTTCAGTACAAAGTTGCCTATCATGCACTAATTTTGCAATTGTTTGCCAAATGAACTCTGCACTCTCCACAGCTGCCCTTTATCATTAATGTTGTTCAATAAAACAGTCTTGTTAATTATAATGAAAAACAAAACAAACAAAAAGATATCCCTCAATAACAATAAGGAAAAAATGAGTAATGGTATTTATTAGTCAAAGACTGGTATTTTCAGGTTAGCAATTTGCACAAACACCACATGAGTGTAAAAGCATCAGGGTTACAGAGCGGGCAAGAAAGAAAGAAACCAGGACAAAGTTACCGCGAGGAGGACCAGATAAAACAAACACATGAAAAAGAAACTACTGTAAAGAGAACGTAACACTGCCAGTGCTGTGCCATGTGAAGCTGCTGGTAATGCGTTACTGAGGCACCAGCAAAATGGTCATAGTGTTGGATGTAAAGATAATCAACTTAACAACAAACCTTTACTTAATGGATCTGTTAACACTAACACTTGAGCTTATACCAAATTTAACCCTAAATTAACATATTACCAACCAAAACGCAACATGTTTGCTTTCCTGTTCCTATAGCTATTATTTAGCTATATATACATTACTTAGCAATATAAAAGAATATATTCTAATATATTATTATATATTTCTAATATCTTCTGGCCACCCTGCCAGGGCACACAGCTTTCACCTCTCTGTGTTGATTTCCCCAGTAACTGTCTTTGGTACGACCTTGAGGCCAAATGTGTGAAGTTTACTTTCTATAGCAGCACCTGCATGGTGCTTCTGTGTGCAGAGAAAAAAAAGAGGGGGTTGAAATTAACGGTGACTGCACATCCTTTCAGCTCATCCCCTCTCCCTGCTCCGTCTTTCAAGCCTCCTCCATAAGATGTTTATAAGCTCAACTGGATTACTGTCCGTAAGAGCATGCTCTCTGCCTGATCACTGGAAACTATAGAAAAGCTTAAAGGAACAAGAGCAAAAGAGAATAAGGAAAGACAAGTATAGAGTGATTAAGAAAAAGGACTACTTTGGTTTTACAGTGTACAAGTATGCAATTATAAGACAATTAATCAACTTTTTAATTAACAGGCTAGGCCGTCCTGGATTGCCAAAGCTGTTGCCATGACAACTGGCTTTACACAGGGTGGAAACATCTTCCCTAGTCTGTTTTTCTCTGTAGAAGAATCCTGATCATTGTTAGTGAGAATTAAGGGAATGGGAGTAATGTAGGGTAGAGACGGAGAGGCGGTGCAGTGAGGAACAGCAATGGAAAGCAAAAACAGAAGTAAGAACTAGACAGGAGTGAAATAAATGGAAAGGGGGAGGATATTAAGGGCATAACATTCAGATTGTAATGAAATCAGAGGTAAAAAACTTAAATGTCTCTGAATCCCTGTTCTGATGTTGTTCCCCTGAATATCTGATGTTCCATTTACGAAAGTGAGATTATGAGCATTTCTATCAGCAGCGCTAAGGCGGGCATTGTCATCTGCACGTGCCAGAGCAAATCTCCAAGCTAACACAGTGGAAAAAAGGCAATAAATCATAATACACAACATTCATAGACCCTATGCACTGAAGCCATTTTCTGAACCATAGTTTTTCTGTCTCCCCCCCTCACATTTTAAACGGGAAAGCTTAGTGATTAGGAGATTGGTCAAATGGATTCTGTTGTTAATTCCTGACTGCATTTATAGAAGTGGAGAAAAAGAACCCGAGTGGCTTGGCCTGATGGCTTGCAGAACACATCACCAGTAAAATACTAAGTGAATGAAAAAGTGGTGCTAAACACTTTATATCTTGTAGTACACGACAGGGATTTTGCCTATTATAAACAAAGCACGTGCATAACAGCTGAAAATCTATTCTGTGCGTTGTCTGCTCTTTGGGAGAAAACTAAATGCTACACCCAAAGCTGACATGGCTGCAGCAAAATACAATTTTAAATGTGTGTTGTAAAAGTGTTAGTTTGGAATATGAAAAACTACACAATGTGTAAATAATCCAATTATAACAGAGAGAAATTCAGCAAAAACCTGAAAAGATAATGTTAGCTTGGTTTTTTTGTGTGTGTTTTTTTTTTTTAAATAAATAACCCACCCCCGTGGCAATTAAGCCCTTTAGAAACCCTCTACTTTCCTCTGCACAAAATCCTTACATGTTTGTTTTGTGCAGTGGAGAGTAGGTGTGGTGGAGTTGGACAAACATATGAAACATTTCTCAGTTTGTGCTCAAGCTACAGAGATCATTCCCACATTACAGTAATATAAAGTGTCCGCTTTCTCAGCAGCTGTATATCTGAATTCCAAGTATATTTGAACCATGCAAAGAGCTTCAGGGTGACCCTTACTGGCACACTGAGGAAGTAGGAAATAAACACATAGTGTGTGGAGACATATGGTGAAAAGTCAGTAAATAATTGAAAATGGGAGAGAGAGAGAGAAAAATGCAGTATGAAAAGAGGCTGGTACAACAGCGGGAATCAAAATGTGGGGATGACGAGAGCTGTTTATGTAACCGTCTCTCCCTAAGGCAAGAGAGGAGGAGAGAAGGAAAAAACCACAAAAAAACAGCGGGTCCGTAAAATGCACAAAAACTCACTCCCAAAACTAGCAGTGTGTTCCCATTCTCTAGATTTAGAGGGGGTTTTCCTGCAGGCTGGCAAGCAAGGATTCTGAACACAGTAAAAGTGGACTGGCCTAAATTACAAAGGAAGAATACTGAGAATTATAATAATTAAAAAAAAGGTGCTGGAATGAATCAAAAATTATCTCCAACCTGGATCTCAATAAAAAGGTGTCAAGTTTGTAAAATCGGGCAGCAAAGCAAGGTGGGAATAAAGTTATTTCAGGCACCTTGCACACGCTGCAATCCCACGCCTAGTTTAACTGATGAAGCATAATATGCCAGCCATGCCCCTAAGGGTCAGTCAAAGAATAACTACGTGTAAATGCATAGGAAATATGGCAACATTCATGCTCTTGACAGTCATTTGAATAATTATGGTGGTGACATGGATGGGTCTATCAAAAATCTAACACATGGGTTTAAAAAAAGTTGCTCACAAGTGACAGAAAAGAGGATGCAGAGAAATAATGACTACAAAAATTTATGAAAGGAGAAAGCAACGAAACGATTATGTTAGGAGTCAATCTGAATCCACTGATAATTACCTATGAGAGCAAAATGCACACAATACTTAGTCTGATAACCCTTAAGGTCCACAACCTTCAACTTTCCTTCCTATAATTGGCTGCACAATGACAATCAGTATTCATTCAGACAGTCTTAGAGCTGGCAGCAGCAGAAATGTAGCTCAAATTGGCCCTGTACTGATACAGCACAAGTGACAAAACATACAGGAAGTCAACAACATACAATGGCAGTTAGAGAAACTGTAACCTGGGAAGTGTAGGGATCCAAAATGATATTGTTAGAAATCAGCACACATCAAGACATTAAATCAATTAAAAATAATAGTAATAATGTAGTTTGGCAAAATGATAAAGCCTTAGAGTACGGGTAAAGTAAGGGAGAAATGATAAACAGAATATCTAATTCAGAGCCTAGATTGCAAAAAGACAAAAGGGGAAGAAGGAAGTCAAAAACAAAGAGGTTGAATTAAAGATGAGAAAGATGGGGATGATAGTGTGTAGGCACTGAGGCAAGAGGAAACTACAGACTGTACTGTGAGTGGAACACTTTAGCTGCAAAGCCAGTGAGTTCTTCCAACTCCTTTGATCTCAGTTACACACCTGAAAAGTTTTCTGGCCATCTTGCACAGTACTGACTCTACTGCATTAAGCAAATGCCAAAAGAGCAGTAATTCCCAGTAAAGTAGGTGCCTGTAAGACCATATTTGGTCACAAAGACAGACTCAGAAATTGACAGTAAAATCAGCTGTGCTGTTGTCGTTGGAAATGAATCAGTGCAACAGAAAAGGAGTAGAAGAGGGGGATAAAGTGAGAGAAATATAGAACTGGGGAGGCGGTCATGAGGCAAATGGAGAAAAAGAATAAGCAAATTCATTTAGGAACAGAATTGGCTGCTCAACCAAGGGGAGTATGCCAATGTGTAGAGGACTCTGTGTCTGTGTGCAGGTAATAAGGAGAACTGATGAGGCGTTTGCTTCCACAGCGGCTATACAGTAAGCTGCTTCTCTCCATTTGTGGCTGAAAAAAAACAAAACAAATACGGCTCTGATCCGTCTCATCCGAGAAGATGCTAAAGGAACGCTTTGCATATTGGCATGACAACAGCAGCAACGCAGTAATCAAACACTGATCAGCCACAACATCGAAAATACCGACAAGCAACATGTATAACACCGATAATCTTATTACATTGCAATGTTTTGCAGCAAAACCCTGAGTCCTAGCATTTGTGTGAACCTCTGACACAAAAAAAAAAAAAAAAAACAGCTCAGGAAAAAGAAAGAGCTCAAGGCACTGACCCCGACCTCAAACTCCCCAGATCCCCAACTTATCAAACATCTGTGGAGTGCACTGAAACCAGCACAACTGACACACCCAGAAGGATCTGCCTCCTGCAAGACACAACAGGATGGGCAAGAACTCCTCTGGTGGAACAAGGGGAGCCTACAGAGTATTTAGGCAGGTGTTCTTGCTGTGGCTAATATGTGTAAATAGGAATGCAAATTCAGCAAGCCAGAGATGTCAAAGGGGACAAGTACATGTCATAACCTGTTTGTGTGACAACAAGGCCAGCAGGGAAATGTCAAAAAGTCTCATCTTAATGCTTGGGAACTAATATAACTGGAACTCATTAAGTGGGACAGGATATGCAGATCCCAACCAGCGCAGGACCAGCATTTAAATGCTACCCTCAAGAAACAAATATTTAGCATTTCATTAGACAACAGAAAAAAGCAAGGGAAGCAGAGAGGCAGGCGGGGGGAAACGTAAGGGAGGGGTGTTTCTCTGCCGACCCATAGTAAATAGAGTTAAGTGTGGCTGCGAGCAGGGGCCCTAAAAAATGTCAAAGTGTGTGTAAATGACTATAACTTGCATGTCTTATTTTTAGTGCGATCGTAAATAGCTCACCCTGTTTTGCTCTTTTTCATGATTAAATAAGGACGATTAGCGAGGACACCTGAAGCGGGGCAAAAAAATGTGCAGAGTTAATGTTTCTGATTAATCTGCCTGATGACTCCCAAAAATACATAAATGTCAGTCATCTGCGGGGAAAAATGCCAGTGCTGCTAATGGACGTTCGCACGAATGGCATTATCAAAAAACACGATAAGAGTGGTTTGTACAAGGCACAGCAAAATGAAAGGATACAGCAAATCCATGCTCACTTCGGTTATCATCTAACTGAATCCAATCCTCTAAACTATTCAAAGTATTTAAAGCCTAAAGTTTCTCAAAGAAGAGAACCTCAAAGAAGACATTTAAAGGGTATTATGAAAAGGCATAGTTTTACACACGGGTAGTTTGAGGTAAATACGTAACATTTAAGTAAACACTCATAATACTGCATTAAGCACAAAGGAAGAACCTCTGCTGCAACTGACCAATCAAAGCTCTCCAGTCTAAGGTCAAATATGTCTGTGTTAAAATTCAAGGCTCACTGCTCTTATTGCATGCACTCATTCTGGTGAAGGTAGAAGGCAGTCAGCCACAAGCAGTCCTCAGCAAATCAAGTGGAAAAGTGTCTCCTTACAGTGTCCCAGGAGGGACTAACCCCCCCAAAAAAAAGAAAAAGAAAAAAAAAAGAGAGCAAATAATCCACTAGCCCAACTGAAGTCAGTGCACGTCCTTCACACTTACTTTAATCAGCAAAGATGGCGGAGTAACTGGGGCAGAGGAGAGGGAAAAAAGAAGGGAAGCCCCAAGATATAAGAGGCAGGGAGAGTGCAGAGAGGCAGATGGGCAGACCTTTGTGTTTTTCTATTGCGGGTGACGGAGCTGAGCATGTGTTAATCAGCCATAATGCAACGCACTGTGTCATATCATGTTATGCTCTCTGTCAGTGCATCACCTCCACTCTCCCTTTTGAGCAACCCTCTCTGATCTCATGGCCTCAAACCTTCATCCTAAGACTAGAGCGAAGTGATGGGAGGCTGGGCGCCTGAGTCATTTCTACACTGATGAAACAGAGGGAGCCGCAAACCTGCCCACGAGGTCCTCTGCTAGGAGGGCACAAGTATCTTGTGCATGACTGGAGAAAGAAATGCATGTGGCCAATGACACAGAGACAGATGTACATAAACAAATGTATGGGATTATATATAAAATAATGATCACGAACACAAGTTGAAGGAAACACGCAAACTAACGAAATCACATGCAGGCTGCTGGAACACAGTTGCACAAATACACATAGAAAATGTTGTGCTAAACAAAAAAGGCCCACTTCCTGTTTATATGCTTCATCAAGTAGAATATTTCATATGAGGGTGTGGGCTCCTTAGGATTGGCCTGATGTCCTGGATGCATTTTTCAGATGACATTTTCAAAGACTGCGTGTTATCCTGCAACTCACGTAAATATATAATTCACCGAGCAGAAGGTGGGACTGCTCAGATGTCACTGGGGTAGCTTCTTGCTCATTAAAAAAAGGGGGGAAGAAAAAGAAGAATGTGAGCGCCACGTGCACAGGGTGCAGCCTTTGTGTCAAATGGAGAATGAAGCAAATAAAGATGGAAAGAATGTTAGTATGTGATTTCACAAGACTGCGAGAGAGCTGACAGAGTGCTGAATTTGCAGCTTTGAATTGGGGAAAAGGAAGATGAAGACCGGGAAAATGAGAAAGAGAGTTAGAGAGAGAGAGAAAACTGGGAGTTGGGGTGTAAATAACACACACATCACTGGGTCCACTGATCTCTTCTTCTGTCTTTCTGTCTCTCTGCCTCAGGGCACCGAGGGTCCAGCTTGCCGACTAAAGTGGGGGTGGTGTCTCCGGAGAGAGCGTGCATGTGTACATCTGTGCGTGCACCGTCTGTCTGCACGGGCTCAAAGTGTGTTTGAGTAAGCAGGAAAGAGACAGTGAGAGTATGGTGCGTGCACGTGTGGCGCCTCCCTCCATCTGCAACCAAGTTTGTGTGTATGCGTGCGGATGTGTACACAGCACACTCAATCATATTATGTAATCTCTTAGCCATACAAAAAAAAACAAAACAAAAAAAAAAGGCTCTGTCAGCTCTTTGCTTTTGTGTGGTAGGTGGTTCATTTTGTGCGTACAGTGCAGAGAGGGAAGATGAAGGCAGCCGTGCACTCGCTCACACGGGCATACACACTGGCTTACAGTAGTAAACAAACAGAAAGGAAATGGTATGCAGTCACATTCAAAACGCACATCTGCGCACATTGTGCACATATGAATGTGAAGGCACAATGTAGACAGAGACGGATGCCTGGGAATCTGTAGTAGATAATAGAATGCACAGTTCACTCCATCTTATCCAAAGATTGGAGGTCTCAAACGGGTCACTACTCCCATAGTAACCACCCTGCAGGGAATGATGTCCCCCCTGCTGTGATCTTACTGTCCTTTCACACGTGCCACCAAAGCCTTCAACCTTCAGTTTGCCCCTTTACTGCCCAATCATTTCCAGCATGTGAAATGATATAATAAGTAATTAACATAAAATACTTATTACAGTTGAGTACAGTATATAGTTAACAATCTGTACAGCACTTTGGCCGACGGAGGTTGTTTAAAACATGCTATAAAATAAACTTTGACTTGACTTATTACAAACACATTATTTAGTGCTCAGTTAGATTTATGCAAACTAACAGAGAGATGTCAAACTAATAGCCCGGGGTCCAGAGCAAGATCACCACAAGATCCAATCCAGCCCACCTGAAATGTGAAAACTCTGAAAGAGGAAAGTGCAAATTTTGGACTTTTCACAGGATTCTGACCTTAAAAATTGAATCACATCACAAGAGTCTAAACAGTTACTTCTATTTGAATAATTGTAAGTTTAACAGCCTTCTTACAGATAAACACATCATCCACACTACACCAAAGAAATTGATAACATAATACAATTAAATAAATTGTAATTAAAAGCATTAAACATCACACGTTTGTCTGCCTCCCCACTCACTCTACATTTTTAAATTATGGCACAAATTCACGGTAACGAGCTGCCAGTACTTTTAAATGTAGTTTTACAGATTTAATTCTAAGAGTGTGGTTAATCCCAGGAAGCAGTGATGACGGCTTCTTTGATTGATTACAGCAGCATTTCTTTGTAATGTGAAAACACTGAGATGTTTTCCCTTTCCAAAAGAAATATCTCAGCCTGTTTATCTTGAGTTTTATAAATGGACAGTTTACATAATGTTTTCAGAATGAACTTAAACTTCATCACACTAAAAGGAAGAGAACATGCAAGTTATTAGAAAATAGTTTTACTGGTCCGGCCTACTTAAGATCAAATTAGGCTGCAAGTGGACCATGAACTAAAAGGAGTTTTGACACCCCTGCTCTGAGGCCTGTTTATATGATTCCAGTTATTATCCAAGCCCACACTTGGTTAGTTTTTAGTACAGATGCATTGTGGTGTATAATGGTCCTAAAAACATGAACACCTTTTGTGAATGGAGCACAAAACACATCTGATTTCCAGAATGACGGCACAAAAGGTGATTTGCCCACAGTAGGCTGAGGACTGCTGCACCATGAGTCATCAAACTGTACTAACTTGTTCATTGCTACTTGCAGCTACAACACTGTGTTCCAAGCAACGGACGTAATGGTGAGAGAAGCAGGGTCCTTGGGGTATAGCAGTTATCGGACAAGGGAGTGCTGTTGTGCTGGACTTTTTAATTCTGTGGACGATATATTTCCAGCACAAGCTAGACTTGCATCAATAGTTTGCCCACGGGTGAGATGATGCACTGTGACTTTTGGCACAGTTTTAGCTACTCATCTCTTAAAGGGCAAAAAATTGCAAATTGCCTGTGACATAATGGTTTCTTGGCCCACTATCTTTGAGATGTCACCACTGCCCCTGCTTTCATTCTTCCATTATTTGTTTATTTATTTTTTGGGTGATTAAAAGAGCCTCTGTACATTGTTTTATGTATCATATAGATAGAAAAACAATACTAGATTTTAAATGATTTGTAAATCACTGTATTCTGTTTTCACTATATATGACATCCCATTTTTACTTTCAACCAGCACTGCAGATTGAAAATGTACTGTTCACCTCTGTGATTTACCGGTACATAACATGTCTCGGTGCTCACCCAGGTCTTTAAACACCTGCATTATGCATGAGCTGCACATTGTATGCAATGCGTTCCTCAAAGTCTTTAGTATAAATCTGAGGCCTTTAAACAGAGTAAAAAAAAGAAGAAACAATAAAAAGAGGGGGGGGGGGTACTGCCTCATAACCAACAGTGCCTGAGGTAAAAATGTCTCAAATTAAAATGAGGATGTTTTCTGGCATTTGCGGCATATGACCAGACAAAGTGCCTTTCATTCAAGTTCACCCATTGAAATTCTCGTAATGGACTCTTCTGAAATCGTTCCAAAAGCAGCCGAGGAAATGCAAACAAGCTGTACGCACTCATGACCTTCACGATATCCCACAAGCTGCAAAGATATATTACACAGCGCTACATAAGTAAAGATTTTCAATTATTTCATTATCCTATCGCAGTCTCGAGGCAGAAAGTATACTGCACACAAAGAAGACAAGAAATCAGAGATGAAGAAATGCAAATCCATACGGTACGGAATAAAGTCTTCAGGTATAATCTTTAATAAAAGAAACCTTTGTGGGATTACAGGAGACATTTAGAAAAGAAGCGAATTCCAACCACCGAGACAACAAAGAGTATGGATTTTAACATAATTAAGAAACAGGCAAGATAGTGGACTAGACTAAAAAGAAGGGACTCAAAAAAAAGTGGCAAGAAAATCTTAAAACATCAGCCCGGTAATAATGACTTCCCTGAAACACAGCTGAGGTATGTCATTTCTAACCAGGCCCGAGAAGCAGTTTCCTCAGCTGCCATTCCCGTTCTCTCTCAAATGGTCTGGACAGGTGTCGAGCCCAGTCATTAAGGAAGTATCACTTTCTGTGATTGCCCATATCATGGTCATTGTTCCCGTCTCAACGCCACACAGCCTTCATTTGTTAAATCACAAGGCAACAATGACAGCAGTAAG
Organism: Oreochromis aureus; assembly: GCF_013358895.1. NCBI lineage: Eukaryota > Metazoa > Chordata > Actinopteri > Cichliformes > Cichlidae > Oreochromis > Oreochromis aureus. Next base: position 13,069,337 of record NC_052958.1, on the reverse strand, counting down.
CAATACATTGGAGAGATAGCGGAGAGGTATGCCTGGAATGGTAATACAGTTGTGCAATCATTCCGTGTGCCTCCAAATGCCATTATATTTTAATTCTTTACACACTCTAATGCAACTTGTGAGAGGAATGTAACGGCACTAATTATTTCACATTAGCCAAAAACTCTCTTTGCAGAGACATGACAGCCAGGGACTCGGACCAAAAATGGCTCAAGTTAAGAGGAAATAATTTGCGAGAGCAGCAAAGGGATTTGGCAAAAAAAAGACCTAAATTTGAGAAACAATTTTAGAGTCAGCCATAGAATGAACCAAATTTATTTCACTTCAAGACTCCACAGATGACCTTACTTTAATGTTAATCCCCAGCGTTTTTCCATTATATTGCCTGGTGGCTGCCATAGGTTATTTCACTATGAGAGGCCAAGAAAATGTGAAAGGATAGAGGAAAGAAAAAAGATTTCAACCCTGGAAGGATTTCACTGGCTTCAGGGCTTAAGAAAGCACTGAGCGTGGTATTAATAGAATAGGGACTGTCATCCATGGAAACCAAACAAGGACAGTAGTATGAAATTTTATGTAGATTATTAACAGAAGACTGAGAATTACCATGGTACATAGGTGATAAAAAAAAATCATTCACACTACAGCATTTTTTTTTTTTTAAATCCACACATTTTATCTAATTCCACTGAAAGGGAAATATACAACAACAGCATCTAGAATTTTATGCAAACAAACAACAGAATGCTAACCATATAAATCCTTTGAGTGAATCCATCCAACTAGAGGTAAACTTCCTACAGCATGAACTCAGGGACAGAAGCTAATTAGCTTTGCTAAAAGCCCAATTATCTTGATTCATCCACAGTGTGTTCCTGTTTAGCCAGGTGTGTGATGTGCTGACTGCAGAGAAGACACAGCTTAGAAAGCAAGACAGGGACAGGTTTTTGCACCGTCTTTGAAAACAGGAGGAAAAAAAAAACAACTCATAAAAAAAGCACACTGAGATGTTTGGCTTCCACTGTGAGCTACCAACTGACCTTTCAGAGTAAGCAAGAAGCAACTGAAACAAAATAAAGATCTAGAAAATTGCAGTGTACCAATATAATCAGACATGCAAACAATGTTAGTCAGCCAATAGCAGCAAATTCGAGTTCTGTGATCTGCTTTGCACAGTAAAAACAGATGATCTGGGTCATGTGGTAATCTATGCTTGTGAACAGGGCCTTTGGCAAAGTGACAGCTAAGTCGGCTGGACTTGCAAGTCTGGGGACCACTTGGGGGTGAAAAGAAAAAAAGAAAAAGAAAAGAATGCTGAAACAAGATTATGTACTTCAATCAGGCTGCTCCAAGGACACGTCACCTGGCTCACTGTCAGAATGATGCTGCTTCAAGTGCTTTTGACGGGTGCTGTTGATGGACGGGTGAAGTATTAGGAACGGCAGCACCAGATCCTGGGTTTATGTTTCCAAAGTTTTTTTTCCCCTTCGAAAAGGGTACAAGTGCTGCAGGTCCTGATTCATTCTGAACAGAGTCCAGGCCAAGGAACTGTCCCGCATGATCCAAAAACTGTAAAGCATCTAAAGATGCCAGGGGCATGACTGGAATTTGATTATTAGTTGAAGGACAGAGACAAGAAAAAAAAAGCAGAGGGAAGGGTAAGGATGTGAGAAAACAGAAGAGATTAAAAGAAGGAGAGTGGTCTGTGAAGAGGGCCAAGTAGGACTGAAGGAAAGAGGCGGTAGTGATGAAAGGAGAAGATTCCTATGACATGAAATATCTTTAACAGGGTTTGTCATATCCTCTTTTGCCCTTTTTTTCCACGCCTTTTCTTTTCTATCTTCTTTTACCCACTCTGAGAGCCATCGGAGTGTATTAATCTCCTTCAAGGTTGGGTAATTATAGCAGCAAAGAAAAGGGGAAAAAAACCGCTTGCCCAACAGAAAGCACACTTTATCATTGAGCACTGATTGTTGATTCCATCCATCCATCCATCCATCCTCATCCGCTTTATCCGAAGTCGGGTCGCGGGGGCAGCAGCCTAAGCAGAGAAGCCCAGACCTCCCTCTCCCCAGCCACCTCCTCCAGCTCATCCGGGGAACACCAAGGCGTTCCCAGGCCAGCCGAGATATAATCTCTCCAGCGCGTCCTGGGTCTGCCCCTGGGCCTCCTCCCGGTGGGACATGCCCGAACACCTCACCCAGGAGGCGCCCAGGGGGCATCCTTGTCAGATGCCCGAACCACCTCAACTGGCTCCTTTCGATGTGGAGGAGCAGCGGCTCTACTCTGAGCCCCTCCCGGATGGCCGAACTTCTCACCCTATCTCTAAGGGAGAGGCCAGCCACCCTTCGGAGGAAGCTCATTTCTGCCGCTTGTATCCGCGATCTCGTTCAAGATTGTTGATTCATCTTTTCATAATGAGGCCACTCCAATTACGAACATGTTTCTGTCCTCGTCCAATTTATAGCTACTTGGTTGCCTTTTTTTTTTTTTTTAAAGTAAAGGTGGGCCTTAATAGAATATTCACAAATAAATACACACAAAAAAACAACAACACTGCACATCTGCGAAGAGCTCTGACTAGCAGAGCAGAGCCAAGAGCTTCTGGGAGTCTAAATTGATTTCCCCTCTCGTGAACCCATCTCTTAATTTCTAAGTATTTTATTTCATTTTTCTGTTTCTGAAATCGGAAAGTCCCGAGGCACAGCTACATATCGACGAGCCAGCTCCCACACCTGTTCAGTCTTTAGGGAACTTCAATGAAAGCTACAGCCAACATTTCCCCAGTCAAAGACTCTGCTGTTACCAATCCACTGCGCCAAACTACCATTTTGTACAATTCATTTCTCTGAGCTGCAGAAAGATAATAGTGGAACATAATATGACTAGCTGCAAAGAGATCTGTCTTATTACAATGACAAAATGCACTCTCTTTGCAATGAGTCTTGTTTACACAGATGACTGCTGAGCGAGAGTTTGTTTTTAAAACCAAAGGAGAATTTGAATATACACCAGACTACTTTGTTAAACCACGGAGGAGATTTAAGGAGGGGGCGTGACCATGGCTTGGCAGCGATCAAATCGTTGTTAAAACACCACAAGATAAGTTTAGACTGTGTCCCTGGGTCTGTCTTTTTCACTGAATTATGGGAATGTTAGTGCTGATAGCGTGATGATAATTCTTACAGGGGGACACACTTTAGAGATTTATGTAAACAATAGCCGAGGCACAAATAAATGTAATGGGGAAACAGGCTTTGGAGAAGGTCCAGGTCTACAACTTAAGCCTTCTGCATGTTGCGTGAGATGGATTTGCTCCCAGGACTGTTCCAGATATTGTTCCAAGAGATGCTGATGTGCAAGATCGAAATGCGCTGAGCTCTGAGAAAAGGGGTCTTCTCCAAACCCTTTGGAAGGCTTCATTTAGAAGACAATCACTTTGTCCCATTGGCCTCATTGTAGCAAAATCTCATATTCGCTTAAGTCACTCGAACTAAGCAGTTTTGGTTCAGGATGCTACTGCAGCAAGCCTCAGTCCCTCCCCCTCGATGTCCTGCTGGACCACCAACGCTTTTCTTAATGAGTGTGTGCATGCATACACGCACACATGGGACCCTCTTCATTACGACAACCTTGTTTTCTCAGAGAGACGCCTGACGCAGCAGTACCAATGATGTCTTCCATATCCACAGCCGCAGGGACAATAAAGAGAGGGCAATGAGAAAAGAGGAAAAGAGGGAGGGCGATGGGAAGGGATACAAGCTACCCTACCAAGCCTCAGCCTACACACAAAGACCAACTACCTTAACTTCAAAAGAGAAAGAAAGGCATGGAAAAAAAATGCATGCTCTTAGCTTTTTTTTTCCCCCCTCAAGATGGTCTCTATGGGTTAATTAGAACACCAAGTCCCACCTTATCTGCCTTCAAGTTGCATAGTATGCATTCACACACAAATACAACTAACTGCCCCGTGCCCTGCTAACACAACACACTTTCCACTACACACATGCACAAACAAATCAGGCTGTGGTTGATTTGTCCACCGGTGCCTTTGGCAAACTAACATCAAACATAATCACCGTCTGTCTGGTCAATTCAGGCCCCATTCTGTTGCCTTTCCTCACGGCCCTGTCCGCACTCAGGTTAGCTCAAGTCAAAACCTTGTGGTGAAAGTCAATCTGTCTCAACACTGCAAGGGGGTTTAGAAACCGGTAGTGAAATTGTTATCGGAGGTGTCAGGAATGCGCCTTCATGCTGCAGTTAGATTTAACATGGCAGCGTCTGTGTGCTCACATCACTGGCAAGATGTTTTTCCTTTTTTTTCACCTCTTTTTTTTTTTAAATGCCAGACAAAAGGTTCACCTGCGCACCACTCTATTCAGAGTTGTGAGAAATGGAAGACCTAGACAGAGAGTAAGTGGAAGAAAAAGAGGAGAGCTGAGAGCAGGGAAGACACAAGAGTAGGAACACACTCACTGTGAACATGATAGATTCAGAGGAGGGGAAAAAAGAACACAGCCCCTTCTTGGCTCCGGCACTACATCACATTTATATGGGGAGAAGATGCATTTGCGTCTCCTCAAGGACCCAAATAGGTGGACGTAAGTGGAAGAGAGAGAGGAGGAGAGGCATGAGCAGAAGAAATAAGTTACACAGATAGAGAGAAAGAGGACAATGATGACAGCTGGCTGGGCACCTCGTGCATCTGCCAGGGGTGAGTCGCAGAGCCATAATGAAAATGCAGGGCGAGATCAGGATCACTGTGAGAGAGGCCTCTATCCATCACAGATTTCCCACTGAGAAAAGACAGCTTCAATGATAACTGCAAATATGTGGCTATTTGCAAAAGCAGATGGAGTATTTTCAGAACATTGTAACTTTAACTTTTAGCACTGCATCTTATTAATGCACTTTAGTCACATTTATATTGCCACCGGGGTTGACTTGGTGCAATTTCTCAGCATTAGTTGAACAAAAAGCTTTTTATTTTTCTCCACTCACTTCTGAAGGATTATCATTTCTCCAGACAGCACCTTAAACTCTACTAATAAATGTATTACTGGCACTGATGTTGAAGGCGGAAAAAAAGAACTGCTGGATTTGTGATGGAAGAAATAGCCCACACATGGACACAATACAATATGGCCACAGGCAGGCAGACCTAAGATACTATGGCTCAGAGATGGGAAAGCCAGTCAAGTAAGCATTGATGCTGCTGCTATGCCAGATGACATGTTGAGATTTATGTCCATCAGCAATATTGAACCTAAAGATAGCTAGCTTTGGTTAAATGACGTTTACTGTTCAATTAACATTTGAAAGCTTTGTGAGGGCCAGTTTAATGCCATTTTGGACTCTAGTCATTGTTTTGTAGGTTGTGCAGTAGAGCTCTTGTAGCATCTAAATGAAACCTACCTTCTCTTTCCTCTGTCGGCACCCCTCCTCTGCTGCAACCAGGGTTTTGTAGTAGGCACTGCGCTCCGCTGTGAAGTGCACCTTGGACAGAGCATTTTCTACCAGTGCCACAGACAGATTCACACCTTCAATGTGCAGCCAGCCAATGAAGTTCCCTGCTTTGTCCATGCTTTCCACTTCAACTTCCACCTGGAAAACCACAAGAGGAGGAGGGGGAGGGGAGGGAGGAACGAGAGGAAGAAAAGAGGCTCAGTTAATGTTCTGTATCAAGATTAGGTTTGAGATTCATTTACAGCAATGGGAGGGAGGGGGTCCCCCCTGAGGAAACATCACTGTTCTTAAATAGAAACATCAATGGAGACCTGTGAGCTTTCTATTGATTCAGTACCACACACACACACACACACACACACACACACACACACACACACACACACACACACACACACACACACACACACACACACACACACACACACACACACACACACACACACACAGATCCTGTTTCATTCCACTGTTGTGGACTTCCCAGCGAGTCTGATCTTGGTCGGTACTTTTATAACCAGAGAAACCTCCGCCCGCCCCAGCAGCGACTGCTCGTCTTACTGCACTTTCAGAATAACTTAAGTGTTTGACATTTTCAATTAAGCATGACTGTCAGCTTTCAATAATGTGTCTATTTAGAAACCACTGGGCCTGTGATTGGCCTGCACAAACAGTGGAGGCTATTAGAGGCTTTAAATTAGTGTTGCATATGCACTTCAACCTTAATTAAGAGCCCACATTTCTTCATCCTATTTTTTTTTTAAACAACGCAAATCATTTTCAATTAGTGACAGCTAAGTTGCCATTCCCTTAAGTAAACAAATGAGGGCACCCAAATTAGCTAACCCTGCTGACAAAGTAGGAAAGATTTCACAACATTGCCCGTGATGGACTATAACCAAATTCTGCCTATTCAGGCTAATTATCTATTCATTACTTTTTGTTTCATAAATGATGGACGACCGTGAGACGAAAGAAAAAGGGCGGAAAAAAAAAAAAATCAATAGCATTTTTCTTTACTCTAAAGCCTAAAGTCAGCGAGAAAGTGAGAGGGCAGGTGTGCTGAGGAGATAGGACGTAGTCAAGCGATTAAGACTTGGACTGCTTAGCCCTGCAGTCACAAGGGAAATCTGAGGGGAATTAAGTTTGTAAACTGCTCTGCCTTGTTCTCAGCTGAAGTTAAAAAAAAGAAGAAGCTTTTATTACTGAATGTATAATCTGTTCTTTTATTAAGCATAAAATTGACAAGCTATTCATATAACAGTGGGACACGTATTTCCACTTTCTGAAGCGTTTCCATCAAGAGTTTGTTCAAAAGCGATATAATGTAATGTAACACCACTTGGTACAGTGGCATATCAATGAGACTCTTGTTTTCAAACTTGGCAAACTATCCTGAATAATTTCATATTTACAGAAAACAAACTGTTTTCTACCAACTAATAAAAATATAGCAGTACTTGTTTTTAACATGTAAAACGAGCAGCTAAAACATTGGCCTGCCCTCCCAGGTCATGACAGCAATAGAGTCCAAATTCACTCGCACCTCATCCGCCTCTGTAAAATCTTCATTACTGTCTTTCTGTCTTCCTTGCTGCCATCTCAGATACTAACCCCATTTTATCTTTTTTTTTCCTCCTCTAAGTGGAGAAGCAGTTACATAACTAGGCTATAAGAGCAGCACCGGTCCTCTGAGCATCCAAATGTCAAATGGGGAAGTGGGCGAGTGCTGGAAGAAAAGAGCCAACTTAACTGTTACCAGCTTCCATTAACGCAGCGAATGCAAAAACAAAAATACAACAATGCTGACAACTAAAAGCAACACTCATAGCTGGGAAAAAATCCAATTTGAAGGCAAAATAGAAACTCGACTAGAAGTTGTCTAGAAGATGTGATCGGAGCACGCAAATCTCCAAAGCAAAGAGTGTTTATGCTCGCTATGGGGAAAAAAACAAAAAACACAAACCAGGAGATACGAGGGCAACTCTAGTGTGCTCAACAGAATGAATGAAAGCCTTGTGGCTACCCATTTTTCTTTAACTCTGACCGGTCCTTTACTTGGCAGGAGATTCTAGCAAACATTCAGTCATGAAAAAATAGCTCGATCTGAGCTATAAAGACAGGCACACTAAGAGATAGAATAATATTTCCACAGGGGGGGAATTATAAACTGGAATGTTCTATTGCCTTAGAGAATCATAATCCACAATTATTCTCTAATTATCATATTTTGGAGGAAAATATAATTCTCCAGGCCGTGTAGAAACTAGAGAAATGTGATGAATATCACCAACGTGAGGAGAAAATACACAGTCGAGTAAGTCTGATCAACCATCTGTAACAAGAACTGATGTTAAAAAAAAGAAAAAGGGAAAAAAGTGATCCTAAGAAAACAATTTTTCAGTCACAACAACAAATTCGTCTGTGTGCTTTCCTGGACCACTTACATGGGAAACTTCATTTACCACATACTGCCAACCTTATGCAAAGAAAATGAGCCTGCCTGAGCTGATGACGACAAGATGACTCTTGTCTTTGCCTACAGGGATGCTGTAACAGCACACAGCATTAATAACCACCAAACAGACCTACTGAGAAATGTCAGTAATATTACAGGATACACGAGCTGAATGGAAAGCACCAGCAAAGACAGCAGGCTACAATCACACACGCCAGCCTGTCATAATCAAAAGGACTATGCCCGGACAGTTCAACTTTAATTAGTCAATCAATAGAAAATGATTATTAAGAATGTTATTCCCTGACTGAAGTCAAAATAAACAGCAAATGCGCATATTGAGTGACCACAAAAACTTGAAAGCATATGTAAAACTGAAGTGACATTTCACCAGGCAGGGGGGCAGAGATAAAAGAGGCTTAAAATCAATGGCAGGATTGAAGCCTAATACTACCGTTAGCGCAATATGTGGCACACAGCACTACAGAGCAGAAAAATGGAACAATAACAGCTCCTTTATCCACTGAACAGTCAATGCCAATTATGAGAATCCATCGCCACCTTGTCTTCGCATTCTGCTTTAGATTGTTATTTTTTATAATAATACTCTCATCTGTTATTCACCTTTACCTGAAATGCCTTACTTACCATTAGTGAGGATCAAATATCTTAGACTGTTTTGAAATCTATCAACTTGTCAGAGGACTTTTTGATGTTTTTGTCAATTTATAGAATAATTTATTATTTACATGAAGTCGATACATTTTATAGAAATGATCACGTAATGATTCCTGCAACCAACATATTTCATTATCTGTATTTTGTGTGGAGGAACATTGCCACCCACGAGCTTTGGAGCTTGATCTAAAGCATCTTGAGTTTTACAAAGACACAGACAGAATCCAAAGTTCTTCTTTCCTTCAAACTAAATAGCTTTGGTCACAATGTGGAGAGGACAGGGGAGGCGGACTGGAAACTGCTTTGAGTAGAGCCCAGATGGTTCCCAGCGGAGGCCTCATCTGAGCCAAGATGGCTCCCGTCGGAACACAAATGGGCTCTGGTAATCTCATAAACGCTGGGATTGTGTCAACACAGTGGACAGAAAAGAGAAAAAGCAAACTACGCATACGCACAAAGCTAAGCGTGTGTGTGCGTGCGCAAGTAAATACACATGCGCACTCGTTGACCAGTACAAAACACAAAGCCATTTGGTACAACTGAAGTGAAACCATGGCCCAAGGGCGTGTTTTAAAACTGCAGAAGATTGAATTCACTTAGCTGTTTGAAAGTGAGGAGAAAAAAAACAACAACACAAAACTAAACCGCAGTTGGTGACACATCATGTCAGGGCCAAACCCACACTAAAAAGAAAATGAAGGAATACAGTGGGCTGGCAATTTAAAACCTGGCATGCAAAGGGATTCAAACAAAAGATGTTTTAAACACCTGGAGGGAAAAATGCCAGTGGCTAAATAAGCAAAAGGTGCAGAGAACAGGGTGTGCCCATTTCTCTGTGAGCCGTTTTAGAGCCCATGAGATCGAACGTGGCGCGTAAAAAGCTTGTTTTAGCAATGCATTATGTGCTATGCATCCAAAACAGCTTCCTGTAGGCATTTATGCAAGGCACACAAGAGAATAATCTACTAGTCAGAGCTTTCAATCATCACTGACAGCAGCTCTGTCACAACTTACATCTCAGTTTTAGTGCATGATCCAATTACTGAGATCATAGTTATCACCATAGAGATTTAAATTTATGAGTGAAATTACCAGTTTTGGTCATAAAAGTTTAAAGCCTGAGGCTTTGTCAGTAACAAATATAGTGTATGTTCAGAGTGTACTCTAGGCCGCCGCTGCCGTGTGTGAGCGGCTGCCAGAGAGGAAAACGAGTCAAAAAGTCTGCTTATCAAAGAGGGCTCTGTAATGCACAGAACACCGGAAAAACAAACTGGCAGACATTTAGGAATGTCTTTCTTTATTTTCATTAAGCCACTAGAAGGTGGTTGCTTTTATAGTGGTAGTACTCTACCACTTAGCTGCAGACTCTCAAGTCTCTGAGTGTCTGTATCTATAAAATATATTCATGGGGGGAAAAAAGGAGAAAAAAAATTAACGAAACAAAAAAACAAACAATCAATAGTTCTTAAGTAGCAATGCTACTGTAACATTGATTAATAGCATCACTTTTTGTCCACATATCTTTTAATGTCCCTCGTGACCTTGACTCAGAAAAAATGAGACAAGCAAATGGATAGAATCTGTGTTAGAAACAAAAAGGAACACTTAAGTCACTCCCACATACCCTTTGCTCATCCAGCAGAATAAGCCATCTATCAAACTGAGCCTTGGTGAAGATTGAAGAAGTGATGCGGAGGTGTGTAATGCGCACGTATGTGTGTTCTCCTTTGTGTGCAGGGGCAAAAACATCAAACCTTCTTAGAGCAATGAGTGGTCCTAAGCCCTACATTGAGGTGCAAAGTGGGCAGGGGGGAAAGGAGTAATCAGATAATCCCTATACCTTATTTCATATTCCAAACCTTCCCTATTCACTTAAAAGAAATCACGGCCTTCAGACACTTAATTCAGAGTCATGAATGTCACATGAAAAGGACAAACTGTCCTTTTCATGGGCACATGAGGATTTAAGGAGAAAAAGCCAAGCTTTGAATTGGTCAGCTTCAGTGCTCCGAGCCCACTCTTGCGTGAAGACTCCATTTGTGGGTAGAGCACCCCAATCCAACAAAAGTCCATCATCTCTCAATAATTCCCCACGCATTCCCGCTTATATTGATCATTTTTCTAAGAGGGCACAAGGAGCTTATATGGCACATGTGCACGCCCAAGCCAGACATACACACAGAAATTTGTTCAGATTTACACCTCAATTAAAGTTTCATAAAGGTATACAGTTTGAGGAGGTCATTTATCAAAACTGCTAACTGAACCCAGCTGTCGACAAATAATGAAAAACTGCTACTAGGTTAAACTACACATAATATGTTTTATAGTTGTGATTACTTACTAAAGCAACAGCATGTAAAAGGGAACTTTAACATGTGCGAGCGCAAGTACGTATGAGACACCTGGGATTAGTATTTTTAGTGTGGATAAGCTGTAAACATGCTAGGATGTGCTAGCATCATGTCTCTAGTGTTGTGGCCACCGTCAACCTGTAAAAAATTATTCCTTAGTCCATTACTGTTAGTGCACGGCAGGTCCATAAACTGCTGTTAATGGGAAACAGCAACACAGCATGCCTGGGAAACAGGGGAATTTGCAAAACCCTCAAATTAAATTCTCTTTTTTTTTTTGGCAGGCAATCCTACTACAGTTCTTTACAGATAAATGAGGCAATTTTAAGAAAAGAAACCTCTTTTTAGTGTTTAAAACCTATCCACTGGTACACACAAAGGTTCCCTGAGTTTAAAACAGGTTATGTATGTTAGCGGGTTACTGTGGTGGAGTCAGGAGAGGAAAAAGCTAACTGGTTCCAGGAGAAATCTATAAATATAGATCACCTTTAAAAAAAGACAGCCAGAGAGAGAGAGAGCAAGAGAGACAGACAAGAATAAATGAATGAATTAAACAAACCGCTATTGATTGCTTAATGGCACAGATCAGGCAGAGATGTAAATACTTTGTTAATGGGGGCCTATAATTAAAAAAAAGAAAAGAAATGTTCACATGAAAAGAACATCAGCCAATTTCAAACACAGGTGAGTGATCAAAGTGATGATGTATGTAGTCCACACTTCATAAAAAAATGTAATAAGAGGAAGAGCGGGTAAAATAGGTCACCAACCATCAAATGTCGGAAACATATTGATGTTATTTCTGTTCTTTTATTGATATCTGCAAATATAAATGGGCTACATTTTTTCTAAACTTACTCTGTATATTATTTAATGATATTTTTTAACATATCCACGGCTGTAATACAGACAATGGTAGCCTGAGAACAACAAACATTTTCTGATGTGGGATGCCTATGGCTGTGGGTTATTGACTGTACAGCTAAAGCTCTGGCACCAACAAATTCCAAACTAGGTTAGTTCAATAATTATCGGATCACAGGGTCAGGATAAATGGGTAAGAGGGGCATGACAGAAAAACGATTCTGTATTATTAATTGTTTAAATATGTATACACATCTACAGAATAAAGGGATCAAAAAAGGAAGGGCTTGTTTGGACAGCTATAAATGACTTGTTTCTGTGAAAGAACTTCAAATAGGTGGACATGTTAAAAGAAAGAAAGAAACAGTCAATTTGCTGTATGGTGTAAGGTGAGGATTGGCTTCACCCTGGCAGGATATTGCTGTCCAGAGTGCTCACTGCAGAGCTCAAGTGAGTCTCAATCTGGCTGTCTAAACAATTTGGTGCCAGCAGGACTTTTGGGACTCACTCACTCTACTTCCTTACATGCCCAGCATCTACAGTTATAGACATAGCTGCTTTGAGGAAAACAAATCTTTTACTGGCACTACAGGAAATCAACTAGCGTACGCTCCGGTCTTTCAGATTTGAGTGCTTCACCCTGGCCTGACATCCTGTTCCTGAAGCAAACAGTCAATCTCTTTCAAATCTAAGGAGAAGCGGGTGAACTTGTGATGCCAGATTCTGAAGCATAAAAGGACACGATTACGACTCCCCGGTGAAAGAAAAGACCAAGAAAAAAAGTCCAGGCATCAGCAGACTTCAGAGGACCTTTGCAGCCTTTTGGCTGACTTGGACAGAGATTTTATCATTCGGGCGAACTGGGACTGTGAAGACAGGGTTCACAGAGAGGCAAGTATGAGAAAAATGCATATTTTTGCATGGCTCTCTTCCTCATCTACTGTGTATATCTGAATTAAACCATGAAGTCATTAACATAGAAGAATGCTGTCATTTTAACAGACAAGTGAGGTACATGTCTGAAAAGGGCTTTATGCTGCTTTACAATGTCAACGTACAAACTCGGCATCCTGTAGAAATAAAGGTCAACATTTGTTCTTTGGGAGTTGTGACCTATTTCAGCAACGGCTGGTGTTGCTTGCATCGGAGCTATAACATACCAGCTGGACAGGAATGTGTTTGTGTGCGTCTTTGTGAGTGTGTTGACTCTCCCAAGGGTGATCAATGTGACTCAGGGGGTCCCATGCATCACTGTCAGTGGCAGGCTGCTGTCTATCGGTGAGGAGGTTGGGGAAAAGTCAAACAGTTTTTCAAATGGCCAGAGCCATTAACAGTCAAGCAAGCAAGCATGATCCCCATCATTAAACCTGCCTGATGCCAATTAAAGAGTTTTCCTTTCATCAATAGATAACTGACATTTCCCATGCATCACTACTCTAATGATAGAGGTGAATGAAGGAAAGCTGGTGGAGTTGAATGGGAGAAACCGAAACATGGGAATAGTAAGCCGCATGATACTAATACTATTCAAGTTGAAAAGATGGGAGGAACGATAACATAGAAGTCTTACATGTTATTTTTTTATGAGTGTGTTATTAGGCCCTGGCATCACTTGCCTTTCAAGCACAGATCAAACTCTCTTCACGCCATGTGTCATTTGTTGAAAATGGAGAAAAACAAGAACACAGTAAAACTTTTATTTATTTTATGTCATAAGTAGCCATTTAATAAGGTGGTTCTGGAAGCCTCATGGAAATATAGTAGATACAGCCAACTGGGAGGAGACGAAGGAGCAGACCCAGGGTATGTTGAAGAGATTATATCTCTCAGCTTGCCTCACTTTCCCCTGAAGAGCTCGAGCTGGTGGCATCTCAACTTAGACTCCTGCCCCCTACCACCTAGATACGAATAAGCGGTAGGAAATGATTTGATTAGCCACAATATAACATGTTAAACATTGATAATTTAATCAATGTAAACCTTGATCCAACTTTAATGTGGATCTTACTTTAACATGTTCCACACTTCTCCAAACACAGGCAGTGTCAGCCTCCCCCAGATGGACAACGTGCCTCGTCATACGCCAAAAACCGCTCAGAAACATCTATCCTCTACAATCCCCAGATCCCAATCCAACTGAGCATACATAGGATATGCTAGAACAAGCCTGACCCACAGTGGACGTCACCACAGCAAACTGTTAATGTCCTGGCACCCAACAATACAGGATGCTCCCAGAGGTCCAATGTCAATGCCCCAAAGGGTCAGAGCAATTCTGCCTTTGCATGAATTTTACAAACAATGCATACAGACCGCATTAAGGCCTTTGTTATGCCTACTATACCCCAGTTTAAATGCTGATGATTCTGTCTGTCGTGCATCTCGAAGTGGGGAGAAAAGGATTAAAGCCAGAGTTCTGGTCACAGTCTAAGTGACTGGCTGCACTGAGAAAGTTAAAATATAAGAAGAACAGCTTTTCTTTTTAGAGAACGGCTTTGAAAAACTAAGAGTTCATAGAAAATGTGTCAGAGTAAAGACTGAGAGAAAGAAATCAAAGGTCAACAAAGAATCGATCAGGGCAGAATCTGCTGCTGTCCTCCAAAACAATCTACTGTAGACTATCATACTGTGTATTGCTGACTACACATAGCATTTTACTGAAGTATTATCAAAAACAAATCCATCTTTTTGCCAGCGACTTCACATGAGAAACCAAAGAATGACTTGCATCATTCTATCATGGTGGCAGCTACTGTGTCATAAAGAGCCCTTCAACAAGTAGTAGATCTTACCAATAAATTTGGTGAATGTATGACCGAATAGTGTCTTTTGTAACATTAATCAGATTCATGAAAAGGTTGTAGAAAACTGCATGAAATTTAAATGCAGCCTGGTTTGAACCTGCAGGCCTTCATGATGCTCGCTGATCTTTGTGATGGTTTTTCTTTGATTTCACCTCAAAGCCAATACATGTGCAACAGTTACAAATCACAGAACCCATGGTCCCAACTCAGTCAAAGGGTCAGCAATACTGCGCAGCATAAAACCGTTGCCAGAGTAATGATGACCCAAGAAGGTGCAGCATCAGTGTATGTTGCTAAATCTGGTTTGATAGCTCAGTAATGTTGTCAGGATGGTTGATCCCTTGAGTAACAAACAAATCTTTCAAAACCCACAATCTGAAACAGTTACAGTCCAAATGAATATTGCAGTACTTATAACAAAAAACCCCATTTTGCTATGAAATTCATTTATTTTTGAATGGGAGAGGTGCTTTTTTGAATTGTGTGTAATGGGAAAAATGGGGTAACAAAGTATATATGATAAAAGCGACAGCTTCAAAGAGGGCTTGAAGATAAAAAGGTAACACTGCAAGAGTCAGGAAAACTAATCATGCTAAACCTGTAGCTAAATTAGTTTATAGATTCTTTGTTATCCAGATGAAAGAACAGCACAGTCCTTGCATAGCACAAGACATAGCTGAGAAAGAGCAAGGCTCCACACTGGCCCTAACAGCCTGGTTATTAAAATCAATAACAGCAATAACTACAATCCATCTCATTTTTAAGGAAGGGGGGACATGGCATTCTGGTCGATGAATATTGAGCTACATTTGTAATAGGGCTGTGCGATATGACCAAAATCTCATATCCCGATATTAAGACATCTATCGTCCGATAACGATATAAATCACAAAAATGTAACATTTTCTGTAAATTCTGTTATTTCAGTATATATATTTCAGTTTATTTTGCGACACCACGGAAACAAACGATAGCGTAAAATGAAACGATAGACGTTTTTATATCGTCATCCGATATATATCGTTATATCGAACAGCCCTAATTTGTAATATTACTAATATCATATAATTCCCCTTAACTGGGTGTCGTGAGGGTACAGGTGGGGAAACAAATTGAACTGAGCTCTAAGTTATTGAGTGGTTGTTAAAAGCACACACACACACACATCTGTGAAAATCATTAGATTACAACAATTTTCTTTTCTGTCAATATAACACCATGATGTCGCTACCATAGCTGTGAATAGATCTAAAGGGATTTTACAAAAAAAGAGCCTCTCTGCCAACACTGGATATTGTCCTTTTGTTTTTAAGCATTTTTCACTTAGTTCCCAGAGCTACACTGTGCTCTGTGTTGAGATGCTCAGCTTGTCAAGACCCAAGGGTACAGGAAACCCACAGCAGTTCAAATCTTCAAGTCGCTGCCTAAAGCGGTGAAAAGCTTGGCGGGAGCAGTCAAGCCGCATTGAGCACATTCAGGGGTGGTCGAAATGATTGGAGACCACATTAAGCCACATTACCTCGGAAAATGACAGCGTGGTTTTTCCTTGCAGATCCATTCACACGTACACCTTTGACTGCATAACCAATGAAGTAAAGCCACTATTCTGCAATCAATGAGCAATGAACAGTATAGCAACAAAGAAATATAACAATAACAAGGAGAATATAAGGTAAACGCTAAAGTGGTGGCTCATATTGTTCAGCTGACCAGTGCAGCTCATTGTATAATATAAACTGCAGGTAACGGCTCTAATCATAAAAATGATTTAATGCAACTGTAATTGAATCAAACAGAGGTTTTTCTTTTTTTCAGCTTTCAAACAAACACACGTAAATTGCTGCTCGCTTTACAATTGATAAAAAATACTCTTTCCTCCACTACATTACAAAACTATGTGGTTTTTTTCCCCAGTGTGGTTACCAGTGGATACATACTCATGGGGGAAGAACCCCCCCACCCCCCACCCCAAAGAAAAAGCCTCAGCACTGGCTCGATTTATAAGCATGATGTACTCTATGGGGTAGATGACTCATTAACAACACTCAATCAATCCCATTTACTATTTCCACCCAATGCGGCTTATCACTATGGGCGATGACACACATGTTAAAGTAAAAGACAATGACTTATGAAACATCTCTACAGTGATACTCTGCAGTAATATCCATCACACGAGCAGCTGTTTCTTCACTCCACTTGCAGCAGCTTTATGAATCAATTTAAGATTTCATAATGGAATTTTAAATATTTATGATTCTGTGGCTGCAGTGACCCAACTACAACCGAGTGCAATGATAGTGATCTGTCAGGAAAACAGTGGTGCTACTGGACATCTTAAAGCACTGCCAGTTGTAGACGATGACAGCCTCAGAGAACAGATGAACGGAGGCTAGATGGAAGACAGAAAAAGAGTGCAGACTGACAGCAATAGCAACATCCCCACGAGACCAGGCAACACTTAGACATGGTGATCAACAGAAAGAAATTGTGAGGCGGTTTGGTTCATTATTTATGACTGGCCCACAGTACCTACTTGAATTTCCTCTCACTTCAAGAGAGATATAATTTCCAAGTAATAACTGAAAAAGTGTTCAGCGTACCGACAAAAAATCTTTAAGACAAAGTTATATTGCGGGTGAAGAAGGGAGGGTAAAAAACCCCCAACAACAACAACAAAAAAAACTTCCAAGGCACTGAGACAAACACTTCTACACCTACCGGCATAGTGGCGACGTTATTATGGCTCAATGACCTCAGGGGGGAAGAGATGGCAAGTGACAGAGAGATGGGGCACGGGGCAATCACGGCCAGGCCATCATCATTTGTCTCTACCTCTTTTTCTATCCTCTTTCACTAGTTGACAAGGCAAATGGCATAGCCAGCCTGTGTCACTCAAAAAGCCATTTCTGTCCTCCCAGACCATGCTTGTGCTGACAGAGTATAAGAACGAGAGTGAGAAAAAGGGGAGGAAAAGCGCCGACAGAGGATTTTTCAACATGGCTTTTTGTCAATTTCTGTGTGCTTGTCAAATCGAGAGGCAGTGCCTAGTTGCGGGGCTGGTTGGAGAGTTGTTAGGCAGAGGTTGAAGTTTGAGTGCGAGAAGAGTGGTAGCGATGAGCTGCTGAAGAGGTACTCCTGTTTGCTATGAACTAGCGTTGCATTAAAGAGTCGACATTACAGGTTGGAGGCCACCAGGAGTTGGGCAGAAGGAAGACGTTCCTGCTCTGAACACGTTTATTCTAGATTCACATGTCATTTCTAAAGGGCTGGCATAAAAGCACAGTCAGGTTTAAGTGGAAAATTATACACAAGACTGCAGTGTGGCAACTATTAGAGATCACATTAAAGCCAGTTAAAATGAATCTTTCATGGCAACAGGTAGCCAGAGATCACATATATGAAATAGGAAATGATATGACCCCATTCAGCAGCATAAAAGAAAGCACCTCTTGAGACAAATCATTGCATAATCGTCCGTCAGTTTTGGCAATCCAATTCAACCTCGCCGCATATTCAATCACATAAATGGCAAGTGACGATCAAACAAATTAGATGGGGAATTGAGGTGGGTGTTGGTGTGTGATTGTGTGTGAGCGCAAGATGGAGGGGGTGGGACAGATTGAATCAAGTCATGCTTACTTATGAGCCATGCAGTTAGTCTGTTGCTGGCCTGCAAACGATGATTCATTGGCAAATATAATTTGTTCTCAATTTTCCATCTTCAGCTGCGCGGCTTGACCAGTCTGACTAGTACCCTGCACACAGGAGTTTATCTAATCAGCGTGTGTCAAATAAATGAGTTAAGAGCCACCCTTGCACCTGGACTTCATTAGCAGATTCACCTTTAGGTACATGGTACTCCGAGAGATCAGCTAAATGGAAGGTTAGGTTGACTCATGGTAGTAATTTTACTCATATTGAGCAAGCACATACAGTAAATATTCGGGCCATACTTGGAAAAGCACAGATTCTTGGACAACAGTGCATTTTTTTTTTTTTGTTAAATTGCCAATTTGAGTTTGAACCCATTACAACTACTTACCACCTGCACTCCTGAACACACTGCATAGGGAACTATGCAAATACAGCAACTATATCCACAGAAAGGCAATTTAGCTTCTACCAGTGATTCTTAATATTTAAAGTAAGTTTCAGTTTGACATCATTTTTTTGTGCTGTGACTTTTGTCCAATCATCACTTTCCTCATTTTTTTTTTAAACTGCTATTCAGGGGAAAGGAGGGACATAAAGTGTCTACAATAATACAGGGCCTCTAAACACCTCTATTATGAGGAGACAATGGAGAAAAGAAGGCTAACATGTTTTGGACTGTGACTGACTGAGAGAAAGAACTGCCAGCAGTAAAGCAGAGATGAAGCCAACCGGTCACACATGACAAGAGAGTTTAAAGGTCAAAGTTTTCAGTTTCCTCCTCACTCACCATTCCCTTTATCACTGCCTAACAAGACTGCAATAGTGACACTGCTAAAAGAAGCAGCATAAAACGTTAAGTGACTCAGAAAAATTTATAAAAAAGGAAATAGTTACGTTTTATTTCGATACTTGTTTATTGCACAGTAGCTGGTTTGAAAACAAATTTCAACTTGTAATTCCATAAAAATGTATGCTGTACTGTCATTTCACCCTGGAAGAACAACAGTTCAAAGAAGTGATTAAAAGCTGAAAATTACCATCACATCCATGTCCATGATGAGTGTATGTAAACTTCTGACTGTAACTCTATGTTAAAAAAAAAAAAATCCATTATTTATAGTAAAATCTATTAAACTCTACAGAAAACAATACGAACAGCACACAATTATGCACTTTGAAACACTTGGCTTACAAGGTACCATTTCCAGCAGAAGTGCTTTTAACACCACCAGGTGTGTGATATTACAATTATGCTTCCAAACAGGATGGATAACACTTGATTCAAAACAGACAGTAGTGCACATACTCTTCAAATTCAATTTCAACAATGCGGCCAGAGGCAAAAGCAGACACCCAACTACCATTCTACAGTGTCATAGAGTCACAAGCAGTGTTGGGATGGTTACTTTTAAAATGTATTCCACTACAGATTACAGAATACATGCCCCAAAATGTATTTTGTAACGTATTCCGTTACGTTACTCAATGAGAGTAACGTATTCTGAATACTTCGGACTACTTAATATATTATCATGCTTTTTACAACTACATAAATGTACTATTGCTGTGTAATTTATTACTATTACTGAAGGTTATTCGACATACCAATACTAACTAGATTTTTAAATCTTAATATAATATGAGTAGCAGTAGGGTGGACATTAGGTAAGGCTGCACTTTTCCACGCATATATAAAACAGGTCTGTGGCTCCGAACCGTAGTAAAGGGACCTCTGGCTAATACATCGGGTTCTGTGTCGGTCTCGTAGCCGAAAACTAGCTTTACTTTGTTGTCTGGGTCAACTTTGCTAGCCAGAGAGGCGTTGAAAGGCTGCTCCAACGGAACTTATTGTTTCGGAGGAAAACACGAACACAGTATACAGTCGAGTCTTAATAGCTTACTTACAACTGGGCTTGTCAGGCACTCTTTTTGGCTGCAGTGGTTATTATTATATTTACACGCTTCCATCTCCCGTTTCTGGTTGGTGACAACTCGTACTTTTCGACTCTCCTTTTTCTTCCTCCCTCAGTAATTTTTTCCTGAGTAAAGCTGAGCAGCAAACTAATGGATGGCAGAAAAGTGTCGGGAAACTAGAGCAGTTAGAGTGTCAGCAAAGCCATGTGTGAAAAAAAACATCTGCAGGCCCCTCATTTAAAACTTGCATGCATACATCTGAGTTAACATTTTATAGCCAGTTAGATGTAAGAGAGGTCAGTGGCTGTGCACGTGTTCCTTTATGGCGAAAATTACATCATGCGTCTCAAAAGCAGAAACTTACTGAGAACCCCTGTAGCATTTCTAATCACTACAATTTGTTTTTGCCCTTATCACTATATGAAATTCAGATCTTTCATTTATTAAAATTATACAGTAAATTAAAATAATAGAAAATGGCCTGCTTGGGAAAAGGTAAATTATTTCAATTTAAAACGATAACTTTCAGCAAGATGTCAAACAAAGAGAGACGGCAAAATTAAAGTTAAATCAATGTCTGCCTTGGGAAATTACCACTGTTCATCCATGTGTCAAACCAGTCCTCTATGTTAGTGTGAGAGTGTGCGCATGAACGTGTGTGGGGGTGTGTGTTGGGGAGGGGAAAAAAATAAAAAAAATAACAGGGCCACACACCAATAAACACAACCAGGGTGTAAGTGACCTAGACTGATGCTATCATTCAAAGGCCTGACAGAGCAGACAGAAAGCAAGCTGGTAAGGAGACTAGTAGGCAGTGGCCCGTATACAACATGGATCTATAATATATCTGGATGTTTAAAAAACAAAACAAAACAAAAAAACCCACCCAAGAACAACAAGAGGCAAAAGCATGAGATATTGGGATGCACGCTAGTATGACATAGTAAGCATGACAGGTTTACATGTGCAATGGTAACATGCAAAGGCAATTCTCAGCATGCTTAAAAAGTCAAAATCCCCATGGTTAAAGAAAGCCTCACTCTTCAAGTAAGACTATTCCCCCGCTATCATGCAAAATTTAAACATCTCATTGCATCACTGCATGTGATTGTGTTTGAGACAGAATCCACCACACGGATAACCTTTAGCTAACAACGCATTCTGTCACACAAGGATACAATAAAATAAAATAACCCTCAAACAAGCAGTATTTATATGCAGGCACTTAAAATTCTGACATACCAGAAACTGAAAATTGGCCTGCAAAACACGCATATGCACTTCAGCACACTACTGGGAACACAGGGCATTAAAACTGCTGTTAACCGACTCTTTTTTAGCGTTCGGCTCAGCAAAAGTGAACAAAAAGTGCTAGCTCCCAAACAAATCGTGCTCGTTCCATGCTGTGCAAATATGTCAGTAACATTACGTCGCCGTCATCAGATTCATAAGCATGTAAGCTTAGCACACTTGCATCGACACACTGGCATGTCATGTCAGCCAGATGTCTACCATTTACCAGTCACCCATTTCGCTTTCCTACACATGCTGAGGGAAAGCTAGCCATACCCGTTTTAATCCCCTAAAGCTATGTAGAAGTGCTAACATGTGAAAAGGGATTAAAGGCAAATTAAAGCTGCGTGTGCATGTGTCTCAAATATGGCTGCATTAGCAAGATTTCGTACGAGGGCCAGATGTAGAGTGAAATCATTTGCGTGTAGAAGGCTTGAGCATTTGGTTGAGCTTGTTAATTTATCCCAATGTTTCCAAGTTCTATAGATTTTCTTCTTACTCTAGACCACAACGCTACTTAAAATTCAAGTACTGTTGAAAAAATGTCAAACCTGAGTGGGAGATTGAGATTTTGTTTTCTTGGACATCAAATTTCTGACGTGCATACCAATATTTCCTCACTTGCTTTTACCTATATAAACACATGTTGCCATGGGTTGTGGTAATTTCAAGCACTCAAATTGACATCCTACCCTCAGCTCTACTTACTGGCTGTAAGTGGACTGTGTGGGAGGACCCGGCTCTGACAGAACTGACTGTTGTGTTATTGACTTCAATTTAGAAAGTGCTGCCTGATGCTTCCTCCCTCCCTATTTTCATAGCCAAGACCCCTCACCACCACCACCACCACCCCAGCTTACCTCTGGTGGAAGTCCCTGATTGCATTGCAAGAGAAAACAAATTTAAGCAATGCCATGGGAACGGGAGTTTAGATGGGACTAAGTCCATTTGTACAGTGTGTATGAGCTGGAGGTGGTTTTTCCTTGAAACAATATTCCTTTCCATTTTTTCCCCAGCATTCTTTCTTTTATCCCAAATATTTGCTTTTCCTCTCATTACTTTTTCTTTCTAATGCTTCCACGGTCATTTAGCAATAATGTTAACGTCCACTCAGGTGTCCCTTTCTCAATTTTCAGCCCTTCCCATCCAGCATTGTCTCCAACCTGCTTGGGCAAACAGCTGCTTAAGTATTGCATTGTTGGATGCCGCAGGTACACCAAACATTTGATGCTGTGCTGGATGCACTCATAGATTAGACACACTTAGCTAGGCTTCTCAAATCCTCCGTACCAAGGGAAAAAAATGCAAAGGAAAAAAAAAAAAAAAAAAGAGGGTAGAGAGACAGAATGCTCCACGGGAAAAAAACTTGGCTTGGTGGCGAGTTGTCAACATTCAAGAAAACACACAAAAATCATCTCCTGTACACACACTCATTCTAACATACCACTTTTCTTTTCTACAAGTAAAATGACTCCCTCACAACAATGACCTCAGAGCACCTTAAAGTATACTTAAATATATAAAGTGTCTGATTCTCATTATGTTCACATGGGAGATCAGGGTTCATTTGAACACAGATAAAGTAGAATGGCAACTATCGGTAATGAAATCCAAATTGGACGCATATTAGAAACAGACTGTGTTTACTCCCTCCCTACCTATCATCTGCTTTCCATCGCTGGAAAGCCACTGAAAAGCAGCCTTCAATATCATGTGTAGTCTGTACCAAGATAACTGGTGTGGGGCAAAATGAAAAGGTTTGTAAACACAAACACAGAACTGGAAAACTATTGGGGGAAAAAGGAATACTGGCCTCAACATGGACGCCTTTTATCTGCTGCATAAATGAAAACTTGTTGGGGGTTTTTTGCCATCACTGGGTCTGTGCTGTAACAGACTTTAGTACAAATAAAACCAATTGTTATGATCATCACGGCACCGTGTCCACATCATCCGCTTGAAGCACACTGCAGCCGCCTTGCAAATGATACGTGCTGTTCCTCCTCCTCAGAAAAACCACTGCTTCACCACTGAAACAGGGAGTCAAAAAGAGTGACCGTGGAAGTTTTTCCCAAGTTTTCTGCAGAACTGATCTTACCCGAGTCTTGCATCAAAATTCCCTCTGCACCATGAAGGGCTACCTGTGCTTCTGGCATTGATGTATCATGAAGACGCCTACAGAGACTGACCTGCTTGCACACTTGTGCCTCCACCCTGACCCCGGCCAGCTACACTGCACATGTAAGATTACAAAAATTGGCAAAAAAATGAGAAGGTGACAGTGGTGAGTTTGTTTTGGGGTATGATGCTGTGCAGTATGATGACAATGGTGAACATAAACTGCCTGTAATTCTCCCTTAGACAAAGCGCTACACAGATCCTTGTGATTACCCCTGTCGTAGAGCAACATCAAAGACAGCTGCAGCTACTATTATTTTAAGAAGAGGGGCACCACAGAAAAACAAATGCAGCTACTTTGTAATTGGAGACGAAATTTTAATAAAGTATGACTCAAATGATGGCATAGTGGTTCAAGATCACATTAAATGTTAGTAGGGATTTATTGCGATCATATAGAGAGGCAAACTATGAGATTTTGATTATGTTACATGCTATAAATAAAGTGCATAATTCCTGGTATAGCTCCAATTTGATTTTAAAACCAAAATGATGGTAATGAACAACAAGTCAAAATCCAAAATAGGAGAATGTAATGTTTCACAATAACATCTTACAAGTCAGGGATTCTGTTTTGACCTAAGTAATGGAGGAGAAGGAGGTGGATCTCAGGGTCTTTAGAAGTAAAATATTATAGGATATTAAGCTCATCTCTCTGTGGTGAATTAGTATGTTTTTTACCTTCACATTGCTCAGAGAAATCAATTTCCTTCACCTGGCAGTTGGCAAGGCAACATTGTGATGAACGCGCATACAGGGATGCTCTATGAATCCTAATGGGGCCAGCTGACTAATGACGTGGCCAAGGCGGGTCATGGAGGGCATTAGCATATGGTGAGGAAAACATGGGGAACCAAGGGCATTTTAGCTCACGCTTGGCACATTATACTAAGTCGAGTTTAATACTGAATATCAGTATTTATAATTAGCACTTAATTAAAAATTCTATTCTGAGTGAATATGGCTTTAAAATGAAATGAAAAATCAAAATTAAAAAGGTTCAACAGTTTTATCCAAATGTGCATGAAGCATCTCCTGCTATCTATCCTATAGCTATCTTGGCTCACGCTGATTGGGTTACCAGCGCTAACCTAACAACATCTTCTCTTCTGCTTCCAGCTAACACAGCACTACAGCTAATCCCTGCTCTGGCAGCCAGTACGAACACAGCTAACCATAATGAAGCCCATTAGTCTGGAGACAATGGCTGCTAGCAAAGCTCAAATGCTGAAAAACACTGGATCATAAAAAAAAGCCCATCTTTTACTCTGTGCCTTCAGTTGCTATGACCTGATATTGCCCTCGCTTGAGAGAGCACCCACAATGTCAGAGACACATATAGAGCATAAAATGAATGAGCAAACACAATTAATGTGAGCCAAGCCTGCAAATACCAGTCGTGAAAAAGTGTAAACTGTATTCATTTAGAGTAGGAGAGTGAGAGCAAAAGCAAAACAGGGAGAAATAAGACTTCCAGGAAACATAAAAAGAACAAAAGCAGTGTCAAAAGTAACAAAGCAAATGAGAAGAAGGACAAGTAGGAAGAAAAGAGTGATTAAAAGTAGACAGAAAAGTCAAAAACAGTAAAAGACTAATGTCTTAAAGTGAAAGCAAAATAGTTACTAATAAAAAAAAAGAAGAAAAACCCCCCAAAAATGTTCAACCATTTTTCTTTGCTTGATTAAGTTCCCTGCCTGCTTAAACCGTTTCAAAGAAATATGCCACCAAACCATATTCCATGAAAATGCAACAGTGTTAATATGTGGGATACAGCACAAGGTGATCAATATTCCTATGCTGTATTGATTGGAGGCCACACAAGGTCAGTGAAAGCAAATTAGCAAGACAGATCAGGTACTGCGATGAAACAACAACCTGAACAGATGGAAGCGGAAGCCACTAATAAACCCTACTGCCTATTATAATCTCTTGATACGCTGGCATATGATTTGTGTGTGTCTCTTTGTGATGAGAAAACCGATAAACTGAAAAAAAAATCCCCACCAAGCAGTTTAAGCCTTCACTGGGACACTGATAGCACTGCATGTGTGTGTGTGAGAGAGAGAGAGTGCAAGTGTATTGCACGTAATCTCCAGCAGAATTAATTCCTAGAAATTGAAATGAAAATGGAAAACAAACTGCCCAATAATAGGGCCTTTATCTCAAGGTCAGCATCACAGAGTTTAGGGTGTCCTTATGAGCACATACTAAGGTACAGGATGATGGCCTAGAATAAACTGACTTAAAACTAATATTACGTTAGGGTGGTCACTACTATGATATAGATCACTGGGACATTACTCAATACTCAGAGGACATGGCCATTCATAAACACAGAGAGATAAATGAATAAAATTTATAATAGCTCTCAAGCACAAAGCAAATTGTAAAAACAGTGTCCCCCTTGTCTCCTTGAGAAACTTACACATGCTGACAGAAAAACATATGTGGATTACAAAGGGCTGTAAATTGTTGATCCCAGAAATGACACAGGCAATGCTATTGTCATTAGAGCTATCACTCAACCTTTAATCCCATTGTGATTGTTGCTATACCATACTGCAGGTCATTCATCCAAACAGGGTTCACACACACACACACACACACACACACACACACACACACACACACACACACACACACACACACACACACACACACACTCTAACAGACAGGCTGCCGACCTACATGTGACTGGCCGTAGCCCAGATTTGCTAGCACTAACCCCAGGGGATGGGTTCTGTACTGATTACATATACCCCTTGAATATGCTGGCGGACAAACTGCACCAAAGTAGGTCGTGCAGCACCCTAAACTACAACCAGTGCCCTCCTGGCCTGGTGCAGCGCTTGGCTCCATCGAGCTTTGTGCAAAGCAGTTAGGGCAGGGGTCGCACACTAGGCGATTGGGCCTGGCATGACAGCGTGAAGGTCCCACGTATCTGACAGCTCATCAAAATGTAATCGTTCGGCAAGTCCGGAAGGTGAGGCCTGACAACACCCATCTTGTCAAGACAGTGCATGCTAAACTGTGAACATATGAGACCACTATATGACCTGGATGTTAGCTACTATCCACCATGGATATCCTGGCATAATCTGAACTGGAAAAAAAAAAAACGAAGAGTTTTTCTAATTTCAACATTGGCTTGCACCACCAAACAACTGATTTAGATTCAAGTACTACTCAAGTACTACTAAACTCGATTTAGCTTGAGAAAAATACATTTTTTTTTTTTTTTTTTTTTTTTTTTTGACAAAGAATGTCATGTGCGCTAAACTTGGGGAAAACCTTGCAGTGATTGCAGAGCTTGGCCGGCTATCAGGCTGTTTTGGCCATTCTGGGGCAGAATCAAACTATAACGCAAAAGGCTGTCCGCTTTTGGTCAGTGGAGCATTACAGAATTTGGCAGGGCATGACCCAGGCTCCATCAGTACTGTGAAAGCAGCATATCCACAGAAAGACAAAAATTGAGCAAGAATTTAAAAAAAAAAAAAAAAAGACAGCTAAGAGAGAAATGGACAGGATAAGGGCCAAGAGGCAAGAGCTGCCCTTGCAGTGGTGGTCATTCTACGGGTCAGTGGATGATTTTGGTTAGACATTAGTCCAAGAAGTACTGTCCTGGGTGGGTAAAACGCAACCTGAACCCATTTTGGGTCACTTGCTCATGAAACGGTGGCACACCACACTTAAAGAACAGTGCAGAGGCAGCACCCGACACAAACAAAGGAGTGCCCTCATGCACACAGTAGTAAATGTGACTTCTGTACCTAAAAATCACATCTGCGAGCTTCCATGTGCAGCTTACTGTTCCAGGATGCTTGTTTAAATGCAAGTGCATTATCTCACATTATCAGTTGCTTGGAGAATGCACTAAAGAAGCTGCAGTACACCTGCGATATCATGCTCTGCAGGCCTGCGATGCTATGCAATCCCAGAGGAAAGGAGACGAAATAGCTTTTCTTTCATAATACTGGAAAATCTCCCCTATACTCCTGTGGCTGCCACCTCGCTGTTACATGTGCTTCATTGAAGCCTGTTCATATTCAACCGCAGTGAAGTCAAGGAGAAAGTCTGTGTGTGTATAATATAGGAGTTGGCTCTATACTCGTGTGCCAGTGGGAATAACGTACTGCACTACAGGCAGTGTGACCTTTTCTAGCTCGTGTGCCTTCCCTCCTCCCTCTTTTTGTCTCTTTTTTCACACGCTTACTCTCTACCTTGGACACGAATGCACACACCTAGCAGTCGTGTCACAGCTAGCTTTACCAAGCATAAATTACCCACACTGCTACCTTGTTTAATGGGCATGAGGCTGGTGCAAATCATTTGAGGTAGAGGGTTACGGGACAGTCGGCTTCATTCGTTCTACCTCTCCCACTTCCATCAGGAAGCTTGTCTTGTTTTCTCTATTGTGCCTCCTTTAACATGACCTTTATGGCTGTGCGCTTTCCGGAGCGACAGTTTGTGCTCAAATTGAGGGTTAAGGCCTGCCTGTTTAAAGTGCTCTAACTACCTTCAAAGACATATGACGTGGAAGAGGATGGAGAGTCTCCATTATATACAATAATAATAATGCACTTCACTTTGCAGTATTTATTTTCCAGTATTCTTTTAAAGAAATTCTTTGATTTTAGAGTCACTTCTGAAGTCCTACTGCAGTCCCGAGTTGAGTAAAAGTATCTGATTATGGATTTAAGAAAGTAAACTTTTGATTTCCTGGAGCTGAAGCAAGAAATGGGATTATACTTCATTCCAACCTGTGAAATAAAACTAAAGATGGAATTTGGTGACCAAAGAAGTTGTGTAAACGTGAACTTCTAAGAGGCTTCATGTAAAGAAATAGCCAGCCAGAAGAGTGACACAATGGCAGACCAGGAGTGAGCAAAGTGGGAAAGATAGTGAGGAGGGTGAGGGTGGAGTGGGTGGAGGGAGTTAATGCACATAACACACTGCATCAAACCCAAGCACCGCTCCAAGCAGGATGCGTCAGCAGTCCATTCATGTTCCTCTATTTTCCACGAAAGGACGAGGCAAAAAGAGTGAGAGCAAAGAGAGCTCAAGTGAAAGGAAAACAAAGATAAAGAGTGAGGGGGCTGAGAAAAGAAAGAGAGAGAGCGCATGATAAAAGAGAGGAAGCCAGAAAGTGAGAGAAGCGGTGACCCATCAGCCTTTTCTTACCACCAAAGCAAAACTGGAAAGCTTTGCCAGAGTCGTTGGAATGGTTGGAGTACTGCTGGGCACGAGGGGGTTAAAATATGGTTGCTGTGGGGATGCCACTGTCCATCTCTGACTTGTGCTTGGACAGCCTGTCCATTCCCCTAAGCCACAAAAGCCCCAGAAAGCCACAGAACAAGAGACTATGAGCATTAAAAAAAAAAACAAAAAAAAAAAAAAGGAGAGCGAAGGACAGCAGGAGCAAACTGGTTTTTGAAGAGGTAGATCTCTAAAAAGGTCTGAGTGCTTTGAGCTCACCCAAATACCTCAGGACACTGCAGAGAGCGTGAGGGAGGCAGGGAGAGAAAGAGGGTGTGAGAGAGAGCAAGAGAGGGTGTGTGTGAGAGAAAGAGAGAGAGAGAGTGGGAGATAGAGAGACGGTGCACGCTCTCTCTTTCGCTGCTACAACGGATCCTTTCCACATCGACGCTGCTGTTAACGTCACGCCTGTAAGCCGCGCTTGCCCAGCGCTTGCCTTCTCTGCCTTGCTCCTCTCCCAGTTGGACGCTGCATTAGCGAGGGGGTGCTGATCACCACAAGAAAAGGAGGGGGAGAAAAAAAAAGAGAAAAAAGAACTGGAAACAAGAAGAAAAAAGAAACAAGCCGGAGAGAGGAAGGAGAAACTGCGCGCCATCCCTCCTCCCTCTAACCCACCTCGATCAACCCAGCTACAATACCCCCACTCCTCCCAGCACCCCCTTCCATCCCCCACCCCACTCCCCCTCTGAAGAAACTGACGGATTATTGGGAAGTGCACGGGAGGCAGGCTGCAGCTGCTGCTGTGTGTGCGCTCGCTACTGCCGCTGTGTGCTTCGTGGGGATGGTGTGTGTGCGTTCGCAATTGCTGCTGTCGCCACCGCGGCTGCTGAGGCTGGAGCATGTGGCTAGTTAAGAGGAGAAAGAAGCTAATGAAGGCTGTGTGTGTCGCCTAGCCTTTTCAACCGCTGCCAAGAGCTCCCCAGGAGGAAAGGGGAAAAAAAAATAAAATAAAATAAAGAAGAATCAAGTGGACATGACACTGCGTTGAAAAGGGGAGCAAAGAAAAGAGTGCAAGAGAGGGAGAAGGGCTGTCAGACTGACCAACCGACCAACTGATTGACTACTAAAAAGTGAAAAGAGGAATACAGAGGAGGTCTGGTTTTTTTCCGTTTTTTTTTTTTTTTTAACCCCTCCTTTCCACTACAAACAAAAAACATAGAACACTGGAAAGGACTGGATTTTTTTTTTTTTTTATCCTTCTCTAATTGTAATCCCTTCTACCTCCCTCCCTCCTTTTGTTGTTTCCTGCCTTGGGTTTTATTGCACAAAACAAAAAACAATAGTGTGTGTGCATCTCTGTGGTTGCCTGGACTATGGAGACCTGGCTAAGGTGTTTAACGGGGGGATCAACTGTCGGATTCCAAGGACAAGCAAGAGAAGAGGAGCCGACAGCGAAGAGCGAGCAAGGGAGCACTGCTGCTTTGGGAGCCTGACTGGATTCCTAGCTACAGTCTTTTCCCCCCTCCTTTTTTTTTCTTGGTAATCGGCACGTAAAGGAAGAAAAACATTCACAAAGGGCCTTCGAACCTTTCTCTTTGGATGTATGGATTTACAAAAGGGCTCATCTTGTTTAAGCTCTTTGGCACTGATGCCCGTTTTGACAGGGCAAACATAAAAGGTTTTCTTTGCTGCTCTTGGATATAAATACATCTGATGCGAATACATCAGCTCTTTCTGATTGCAAAAAGGAGGGAAGCTATATATCTCAGTTCAAGGACCTGTAATAATAACTTGAGGTAGGTGTCTAGTGTTTCAAACCCTCTCTGCATCAATTTGTAACACCCTACCCTCCCCTCTGTCTTGTAATACGGTTTTTGGTTGCTTAATTTGCCATCATGTTCTTCTCATACACATATTTCAGAAAAGCCAGTCTTCTCCACCTTCCCATTTCTTTCTGCCCCTGAGCACAGTTCATGGAAATAAAACCACCCCTTAACTGAGGACAGGTCGAGTCCTCTTGCTCCTTAGCAACCACCTAAACCCTTGCTCTCCCCTTGCCCACATAAGTTCCCTTAACCTTATTACTTTGGCCCCATAAACAATACTGCTAGCCAACCAGCTGCTTTCCTTGCCCCCACACCCCCAAATCACCAGCCCCAAACATCCCCATCCTCCCCCCCAGATGATGCTGAATTATGAACGTGCCACATCATGAGTCTCCTGGGGCGGGTAGCTGTGCATCGTGCCAGGAAAGCCGCCCTGCTCTGTGTAGTCTTCCTGATGGTGCGAGCGTGGAGCAGCGCCTCCCTGGCCTTGGCGGGGGCGGCGGTGTCTCAAGGACCCCAGGGCTGTCCACCGCAGTGTTCTTGTAGTAATCAGCAGGGGAAAGTGGTTTGCACCCGTCGTGGCCTCACCCGTGTCCCCCCTGGGATTCCTGCCAACACGCGACACCTCAATCTAATGGAAAACGCCATTGAGGCGGTGCAGGCTGACTCCTTCCGCCATCTGCACCACCTTGAGGTGCTCCAGCTTGGGCGAAATGCCATTCGGCAGATTGAAGTGGGCGCGTTTAATGGACTCACCAGCCTCAACACACTGGAGCTGTTTGACAACCGGTTGACGGTGGTGCCCAGTGGGGCCTTTGAATACCTATCCAAACTAAGAGAACTGTGGTTGAGGAACAACCCCATTGAAAGTATTCCTTCCTATGCCTTCAACCGGGTACCCTCACTCATGCGACTGGACCTGGGAGAGTTAAGGAAACTGGAGTACATCTCAGAAGGAGCTTTTGAGGGCCTACAAAATCTCAAGTACCTCAACCTGGGAATGTGCAACATAAGGGGTGATATGCCAAACCTAAGTCCCCTCAAAGGCCTCGAGGAGCTAGAGATTTCTGAAAATCTCTTTCCAATGATAAAACCAGGCTCTTTCAAAGGTCTGCGCTCATTGAAAAAGCTATGGGTGATGAACTCTCAAATCACAGTAATAGAGCGCAATGCTTTCGATGACCTATCTTCACTGGTGGAGCTTAATCTTGCCCATAACAATCTGAGCGCTGTGCCACATGATTTGTTCTCCCCGCTCAGGTACCTGGTGGAGCTCCACCTCCACCATAACCCTTGGAACTGTGGTTGTGAGGCTGTATGGTTAGCACGCTGGCTAAGGGAGTACATCCCTACTAATTCAACTTGCTGTGGACGTTGTCACTCACCTGCGAGTATGAGAGGTCGACAGCTAGTGGACGTGGACCGAGGTGAGGGTGCTGCAGTCCAGTGTTCTGCACCATTCATTGCTGATGCACCAAGGGACTTGAACATCTCAGCAGGGCGAGTGGCTGAGCTTCGATGCCGCACAGCTCCAATGTCTTCAGTGCGCTGGCTCCTACCCAACGGCACTATATTGACACATGCCTCTAGTCACCCAAGAATATCAGTCCTCAATGATGGTACCCTTAATTTCTCAAATGTCCTTGCAGTAGACACAGGCACCTATACCTGCATGGTCTCCAATGCAGCTGGGAACTCTAATGCCTCGGCCTACCTCAATGTGAGTGCAGCTGAGCTTAATACATCCAACTTAAGTTACTTTACCACAGTGACCGTGGAGGTCTTGGGGCCAACCACTGAGATGCCCAAACCTAAAACTACAACAACCACTGCAGCTGCTGCAGGCGCTGGTGTTGCTGGGGGAGGAGTAGGCCTAGGGACAACAACTACAACTGCCTCTCCTTCCGTCTTTCAACCAGTCTTCATCTCCACCCCAACTGTACTGCTGCAAAACACTGACAGTCCACCAGGGGCAGCTAAACCATCTGTGTTGCCAGGAATTCAATCGACTAACAAGCCAGGCAAGTCTGGGCCTAGCCTTGATGAAGTGATGAAGACTACTAAGATCATAATAGGCTGCTTTGTGGCAGTGACACTATTGGCTGCTGTCATGCTCATTGCCTTCTACAAATTGAGAAAGCGCCACCAGCAGAGGAGCACCGTGGCAGCTGCCCGCACTGTTGAGATTATTCAGGTGGATGAGGAGGACCTTCCACCACCAGCATCTGCAGCCCAAGAGTCAGCTCTCACATTGCCTGAAATCCGAGACCATAACAGCATACACAAATTGGACTTTATCAGCCACAAGACTGACTACAGCTTTCACAAACCCAAGGCTGAATACAAACCCCAGCCTGATTTCACACTTCACAAGCCGAAGGCTGAGTATACCACTTATAAGCCAAATATGGACTTTAGCAGCCACAAAACCATCACAGATTACAACACACACAAATCTACGCCGGATTTTAGCCTTCACAGACCAAAGCCTGACTGCAGCCCATTTAGACCAGAATATAGCACCCACAAACCTAAAGCAGAATACAGCCCATTCAAGCCAGACTTTGGTACTCATCCAAAAACTAAATCAGACTACAGCCCATTCAAACTAGATTACAGCACTCATCCCAGGCAGAAGAGCGACTTCAGTCCATTCAAACGGGACTATAGCACTCAGCCGAAACCTAAACATGACTACAGCCCATTAAAATCAGACTACAACACACAACATAGACCTAAAACTGAATATAGTCCATTCAAGCCTGATTTTGGTACGCACCCAAGACCTAAACCTGATTACAGCCCATTTAAACCTGACTACAGCACTCAGCCTAAATCCAAAACAGAGTACAGTGCCCAGAGATCTAAAACAGACAGTACCTACAAAGCTAAGGACCACTACACCCCACATAAGACTACAACAGATTACAGCGCCTTCAAGACTGACTTCAGCCCCCAAAAAGTGGATTACAGCGCCTTCAAGTCTGACTTCAGTCCACAAACTCAGAGACCTAAACTGGATTATAGTCCACATAAACTGGACTACAGCCCTCATAAGGTGGACTACAGCACTCTAAAGCCCAAATATAATACCTATAAACCGACTGGCCATGGGGCTAAATGGACAGACAACAATGTTGGGAACTCTTTGCCGCGAACCTTGCCCAGTGCCATCACAGCAATGGCTGAGCCCTATGTCGTAAAAACTCACAACAAGGAGAAGGTACAGGAGACTCAGATTTAAAAAGGCCCCTCCAAAAGGCTCTCACCCCTTTTCCCAGTCTCCTAGCTCCCACTCACCCCTCTTTCACACGCCCCTTGTCCTTTCCTCATTTAAAATCATGCAATAGAATGCACAACGAAAAAAGGACAGGATATACTTTTGTACAGAGTGCAAAATTTAAAAGACTGATGATTTCTTGTTGTACATGCTTATAAATAAATATATATATATGGACGAACTAAAATTACCATGGGTTGGTGATAGAGAAACGTATATTAAAAAGAAATTGAAACTATTTTCTAACTTGTAACTTCTATTTAAAATAATGAGTTGTTTAAGATGCTGTCTTGACTTTGAAAAATGAGGGTAGTCTTGTTTTAACAGAGGGCA
Source organism: Oreochromis aureus (assembly GCF_013358895.1). Taxonomy (NCBI): domain Eukaryota; kingdom Metazoa; phylum Chordata; class Actinopteri; order Cichliformes; family Cichlidae; genus Oreochromis; species Oreochromis aureus. The sequence goes on along the minus strand of NC_052958.1, from coordinate 13,035,039 downwards.
TTCTGTGTGATTTTTACACCATGCTACAGAGAATGCAGTGATAAGAAAAAAGAATATTTATACAGAGAAGACTTTCTTTAACAAAATCCGGGGAAAAAAAAAAAAAGGTCAGTGTTGATCTTTACAGGTTTATCTTGTAAAAGCACCAAGAATTTGTACTGTGCCAAATGTTATAAATGCAATAAAAAGGATTTTTGGAAGAAAAAAAATAAGTACTAGAGAGAGATGTTTTTTCCCCCCCTTTCTCTTCTTTTCCTGGCGTATACTGTAACAATCAGCCAAATGCTTTAGACACTGCAGTAAGATGCTGCAGCTATACTTTAACTCTAAGTGTGCTGAATGAGTCAAGCAGAATGAATCATGGTGCAGAAGTGGATGGGGTTTTTTAAAATATCCCTCCACACGTCCTATTATATTATTTACAGCAACAATCTGCTTTTTTTATTTTTTGCTTGCTTTTTGTTTTATATCCATGAGTGACTGTCATGATGCTTTTATCAGTCTGTGGCTGATCAAAGCACACATTTGATGAAAGTTTAAGTTCAACAAACATGTTAACAGGTTAAAAAGAACCTGTTAACATGTTTGTCAGTCTCAGAGACATATAGCAGTGCCATTACAAATACTTTAATTGAAATGCTCGTGATATAATGCTTCAAGAATCCAATCTGTGTTACCTACCTCATTTTCTCTATTGCAAGGTAGTCTTATTAATCACAAACGTAATGAGTGAAAAAGGTGCACTTTGCCAAAAAATATAGATCTTCATATCTCTTTTCATTACATTTCCAGCTGTTGGGGCTTCATCAATCAGTATGGGGTCTTTTTATGGTGACAAATGCATTTGGGTCTCACTGTTAACTGTGCATTTTTCATCTTCAACAATATCACCCCTCTCAATCATAATAAAGCCACACAGTTCTAACAAAAAATGATACAGAGTGGATAGGAAACACCACCTGTAGTATTCTGAGACAGGTAAACCACATATTTTGTCTTTCTGGAATTCAGTCGAGGGGCATTAAAGACCCACCAGCATTTTCTGTGACTGCTTCTTTTCTCTTATTTAATGATAGTACTGTGTCTCAAGCTCTGTTTATTGAAATGTAAAAGAGAAGGTGGTGTGCAGTACACTGGGAGAACATTACAGTAAACAGCAACATACCATGCTTGGAGTGGGCAACATGTGGGTGAGAGATGACCAAGAGAATACTACAAAAGATCTCCGTGGGAGTTGTGTTGATCATAATCATCACAACCAGCATAGATACGTCTTAGCTAATCAAAACATTATCAGAACCAAGACGTGAAAAGATGCACAGTCACAGATGTGTACTGGCAGCGAAGCTTATGGCTGGTAGTGAAGTTCACAAAACCTGTTTTCATAATCAGTAAGTGTGGCAAATAAAAAGCTGGTTAAAAGGAGTACTTGTGAGGCGAGCACTTAAAATATCTTCTCTCTTCGACAATGTGGTATTTCAAACTTTGTGTTACAGGAAGTATAGTGACAGAGGTTTAATTTTAAACAAAAAAAAGGGAGTGTGACAGTAAGCTGAGAGCATATCAGCTCAATATCCAATAGAGGCTAACAGAAGAGCAGACTGATGTTTATTGAAGGGGTAAAAGTCCAGTTCTTAAAAATTTGAAAAGGACAAGATGGAGATGAAGTGTGCTTGCGTAAGAAATGGAGGTCAAAAAAAGACTGCTGAAGGACATAGCAAGAGTATGCTTTGCAAAGTGATTTGCAAAGCACACCTTTTTACAAATGTTTTAGCAGATGTCTTGGCTTGGAAACACATCAAATTGTTGTAGAATAGGAGCATGTAATGTAAATGTATAATTTAGTGGTCTAACATTGTACATTACAGGGGTATGATATAACCATCGCAATGAAAAGTGACATCTGGAGAAAAAAAAAATAAAACAGGACGAAAAAGATGAGCTGGAAATATTTAGAGGCAGCCCAAAAGGAAAGAATCTCCTGACACACAATGCAAAAAAAAAAGAAAAGGATTTTATGTTCAGATACGACTAACTTGAGAAAAACTAACCTACTGCAGTGCATACAGGGCTGTCCAGACTGGCCACCTGGACAAATAAAGAGATCAAATCCTACCCTGCTTTTTCATGTGCCATATATTCATTTTGTAGTGTGCTGGGATACGTATAGAATTTCAACAGAACGAAAAGATAGCAAGTTGAATTATTTAAATTGAAGAGTTAATGTGACCACTTCATCTTGTACTGACCATTTCTAGCTAATTTTAATATCTCAGTTTGCATGCCGTTGTCTCCCACATCTTTTGTTTACTTGTAATTGTTTTGATAACTATGCAAATCCAGACAATGAGCTCCCGATTGTCTCTAATGGGACACGTGTGAAAGGAATGTTCAAACAAGTGTAAGAAAGCAGGGATCAGCACGCTCTTTTTAAATAGATAATGTTGTGGGTTTAGATGGATTGTGACTAACTGGACAGATGTAAGCACCATATTACGCATTCAGCTCTGTTATGACAGTCTATCATAAGCTTGGCAGTGCTATATTACACCTCCTTTGCCTCAGTGAGGTATAGCAGGATGGGGCTTATGCTTCATCACACTGTTCAACCCAGAAGTAGAAAGAGAAAAAAGTATGCTGTGCAATGTGATCACATATTAAGCTGCACTGTGCTATAAAAGGCTCCGTCATGCTAATCGGTCAAAATGGCTACAGGGTCATCAATCAGCCAATCAGCTTGCCAGCCAGTGAAGAGCCCGTCTCCATGGAAAACACTTCTCCACATCCCTTCCTCCTCCACATCATGTTTTTTTCCTTTTCCTGTTTATGTGCTTCATTAGCAATCATGAAGCCATTTGAAAGAGGAAGCAGGGTAAGATGAACCTATTTAACCACAGCTCACCGAGCCTGTAGGGCAGGGTGGGAGACGACGTAGAGGACAAAGAAGATGTAATGATATAGAAACTAAGATATATCAAAGACATTTTAAGTGAGATTTCGTGACAGATTACTTAAAATAAGTTATTGGGAGGCTGGAAATTTGGTAACAGAAAAACAGACAAGTATAATAAGCAAAGAGCAGAAAGCAATGACAGAAAATAGGTACGCAGAAAAATGTGGCAGAACTCGATGTGGTGGGAGACTAAAAGAAATACAGAAGACAACATGGAAGTGATGAGAAGAGGTTAATTAAAAGAGAACACAAAGAAAGATAAGCATGGTGGGAGAAGGAAAAAAATGGAGGAAAACCAATTTTTAAAAAACAAACCTGAAAATGAGGAAAAGATAGAAATTGAGCTACCAAAAGAAGGGAAAGGAAGGCAGGAAGAGTGAAAGAAAGCAAAAGCAAAGGCACTTGGGGAAGAAGGAAACAGAGCAAATGTGATGCAAGAGTGCCAGCTACAGATGGAATGGGGGATATATAACTTGGCCGTCATGGCTCTCGCATGATTGGTAAATGGCCTGAACTGCACCACAAGGAGAGTATGTGTGTGTGAGGAGGGGGGGTGGGTTACGTAGCAGAGTGCAGCAGATGAGAAGTGCTGATACAAGAAATGGACCACTGTGGGTACTTGAGTAAGAGATACTCAAGAATATAAAAGCAGAAAGGAATGAAATGGAATAGCAGGGACGGGCTACATGTGTATGCTTTCAGTGTCAAAGGTCAAAGTACTTAAACCTGCTGGAAAGTAAACATACTCGCTCCTCTATTCAATTAAAAAAAAAAAAAAGACTAAAGTAGTTCATTTTAAACTAAAAAGGGATTGCAGGACATTTCGAAACCCAATTATTTTGATGCAATCTTTTAATTAGGTTTTTTTCCTCATCTTAATTACCGTGCAGTACAGAAGCTGGGACGAGTAAAAGTATTTCTTTAATTTTAACCTACACCTACAGGCATTATAATCAATAGCATCAGGCATGCAAAAGCCAACTCCTCAAAAACATATCTGCAAAATGCAAAAAAACAACAACAAAAAAACCCAAAGGTGTTGCTTCTTAACGTTCAAGTGTTGTTTTTTGTGAAAACTCTATAATTTGCATATCCATAAGCGCAACATTTAAATTGCATTTCTCTTTTATGGATTAGTTAGTAGTACTAAAAATATACTACTGTTAATAACCAAGTACGCAAACTGCCTTGAATCCCCAGTTGAAGCAAAGGATGTGTGCTGCACGGTGCATACTCTAGGATTTCTGTGTGAACACTAGCCACTGTGCTAGTGGAGCAGAGAGGGGGGATATTCTAAGCAGGCCTGTGAGCGTGCTGCCTTGTGAGTCAACATGAGTCAGGGCCAAAGAGTTGTTGGGTCCTAATGTCAAATAGAGAGACTGTAACAGAGAGCAGAGTCAAAGGTAGAGACAGCACACCACAGCACAAAGACAGAAGAATAAAGCAGGGACATGCTTATTATGAAAAAATTTTGATGGTTTAAGGGAGTTGGGATTATTGACTTACTCTGTGTTAATCATTTGGCTTTACTGCATTATCCTTACTAATAAAATTACTACACGAAGAACGCATGCCACACTGAGAATACATTTTATGAGCTTTGCTTTGTAGATATTCATTTTGAAATATCAAGGAACGTTTAAGGAAGGTAATGGTGACAGTTGTGCATGTGGATTAGAGGAATTTCTACAGGCAAGTGGATGCGTGCCGGTGCATCTGCTTCAGCTGTGTGAAAATGGATGCAAATAGCCATATTCAGTGACCAGCTGGTGATATGATTTGTTGTTACTGAGGTCAACAGAGGCAGAAGAAGACATTTCATCGCAGTATCCTGCTGGCAATGTGCCTAGTGCAGTTGAGGCTGTAATGTTGAATAGGTGTATGCCAATAGACTGACATACACCGTGGTCGAATTCCCACAGATTTTGCTGCCGTAACCGAGAGTGAATGGCAGGTGGGCTGCTTTTTTTTTCCTCCTCCCCCCACGTGGCTAACCGCTCAAGTGTGTTACTCCCTGTGAGACAGAGTTTATTGCCCTTTTGGTGGGTGAAAAACATCCCTGTTTTCTTAACAGCAAGAGACGATGAAGCCTTACTTTTATGATCCCATCCAACAGTTGAGTCTGAGGTGGGTGTGGGTGCGTATGTGCTTTTGTGTGTGTACTAAATCATGTCCACTGAGAGCAACAAACAGGGGACTGAGACATATGTGAGGTGGGGTATGCTGAGGGGTTTGTGCACACACCAAACACAAATAAAGACATAAATACACACACGCATGCACACATAGACACCAAAGAGAGGGGGAAAAAAAGACGAAAAAAAAAAGAATGAAGCCACTGACCATTAATTTCACTGCTTGTTGAGATTTACGCCCTGGACAGAAATCATCATCGCAGGCACAGTATCACCAAGGAGACTGCACTCAGGATCAAACCTCATTCACCCACACAAACATGTTTATACAGAAACGCACAAGAGCAGCCAAAGCCACGCAGTTCAAATGCCTTTATGTCATCTTTACTGGACTGTTTTGATATGTTTAACCTGAAATGTATTAACGAGCTCCGGCTCCCCATTTAGCTCTGAAATATGCACAAGCTGCCAAGCAAATGTTCTGACCGCTGACCTCCTTTATAATCAATATTCTTGATCTTCTGAAAATTTGTTTGTACTTCTTTGACACTTATCATCAAGCCAAAGAGAACACCACATGTATACTGTAGCATACATGTGTTGTGAAATGACTGCAGTGAGACCGTCTTTCACTTCTTCTAATTTTCTTAGCCATTTAGGGATTCATTTAGATTCATGCCGTCATGTGTGGACCACACAACTATCAAACCAATGTGACTTTCCAGAACTGTATTTGTGTGTGTTTGCCCCCCATTTTGTATGTTTCCACGCAAAAGACTTCATGAAAGACCAGAAAAAGCCCATACACAAAGTGTTACTGAGAAAATCTCTGCTTTTATGCTGCATGGGAAGAAATGAGGACAAAGGAGGCTTTTCTTGCAAACCAGAAGACTGATACTCAATGCAACTAGCAGTGCATGGAGTTTATGGAGAGTATTCTGGGACTTCATCTTTTCAAGGGTGACAATGTGTGTATCTGAGCATAAACATTTTGGTGATTGTGGAGGGGTGGGGTTACAAAATGGTGTCCTGTACTGAACAAGAAAAAGAAGAAACTGAGGAGGGGGGAAACAAAACAACAACAACGGACAAGGGAGAGAGAATGAACTGAGCTCGACGGTGAGGGCAAGAATTCAAATTATCTATGACACTCCAATTTGGCATGTCAGAGGACAGCGGCGTCGTATGTAAGAAGGAACGTAGGGAAAGAAGAAGAAGAAAAGGAGTGTGAAAAAGAGGCAGACAGAGGGCAAGGATAAGAACACAGAGCAATGAAGCTGAGAGGAGAATTTACAATGCGATTGCAATAAATAAGAAGCCCCTATTGTGTACTTTAAGAGCTCAGCGTTCACTGTGTAGTAACTGTAGCCTCATGCATTTACTCTGATGTGGACTTCAAGATGACAAGCAGTGTGCTAATGTGAAAGACTTGCTGAGAAAATGTGCACCGCTGAGCACAGAATGGCAAAGGAAAGCACGTCAAGATGAAAGCACTGACAAGCTGCGTAGTGCAACAACGGGGCTGAAACACAGTTTTCACGTGGAGCCGAAATTATTCAGTCGCTGCAGCAAAATACAGCGTGTGTTTAAGTGTGTGTGTGTGCAGTTGGGTCAACAGTGATCTTTAAAGATCAAACTAATCAATAGTCAGTCTCTGTTTGCAGTCAATAGCTTAAGCCCCACTGCACTGTACAAAGTGGCGTCCAACCCACCCCTTCCCCCCTCACTTGAGTTTTTAACATTTAGTAGGGCAGCGGTCCCCAACCCCCGGGCCTCGGACCGGTACCGGTCCGTGAGTCGTTTGGTACCGGGCCGCGAGAGTTGAGGCTCAGGTGTGAAATGTATGTTTTTCAGGGTTTTTATCGGTTTTCAGCGTTATTTTGTTATCGTTTTTATCGTTAACTCGGTTTTCCTGGGTCTTTTCACGTGTGTTATAAATAAATCTTCTTTTTTTCGGTACCGGTACTAGTTTTATTTTGTTGTATTTATCCGCGACACCTTAAAGGCCGGTCCGTGAAAATATTGTCGGGCATAAACCGGTCCGTGGCGCAAAAAAGGTTGGGGACCGCTGTAGTAGGGGGTATTTGAAAAATTGTCAGATTAAGTTCTTAGCAAAGTCTAAGTGGAATAAAATGTAAATGCAGCTCCTGTATACTCAAAAACAGAAAGGGAGGGGAAATAAGCTTGCAAGCTGTTTTCATGGGGAAGTGGATTCAGGCACTAATGCCATCCAAAAGATTTAATGCAGCCCAAATAAACATCATCTCCAAGCATGCCTACTTAAAATGCAGCCCTTACTTTGAAGAAAAAAAAAATATCTAATGGCAGATCTGATGTGGCAGGGAAACAATGCCATATTTTTGCAAACATATCTCTCTTTTCCCTTTAATTCGGATTTCAAATAAATCTGTTTAGCGTTCGGTCTAAAGAGGGAAAAGAGCTGTGACGTGTTCTGCAAAGCCGTGATGTCCAGTGTGTTTTTGCTCTCTTATCTTAGGGCTGAATTCGGCTCCCTGTAACAACTGAAACACAGATGCGTGACAGCATGTTTGTCTATGTGAAAGTGCTTGTGTAGGAGTGACTGTAGGAGTGAACCTGTGGCAGTCTAACTATGCCACCTCCACATAAAAACTGATCAAAGCATATGTCATCCCAGAAAACAGGCAAAAAGACCCAGTGGCAGTTTATTGAAGTCAGAAGACACAAAAACTTAAGTTTGTAAGATCTTCTGCAGTGGGACCAGCCTAACTGAACTCAGCGGAAGGTGAGAAAGAAAATACAAAAAAATCTATGTAATTTTTAAAATTTTGATTTTTAAGAAAAAACATAAACACATGGAAGGAAAAGGAAGTGGTTTGATTTAATTATCTAATAAATAACTAAAGTGGACTGAACCATCAGAGTCAGGAAAGACACTAGGATTGGCATTTTCTGCAGTACTGCCACTCCAGCACTAAATGTGACGTATAAAGATGGGAAACAGGTACTTGGAAAAAGTTAACCAATATGAAATGATCTTAGACCTGCATCATTTTTAAAGGAGGCGACTCCTTTGATTAAAAAAGTAAGTCAAACTGTAAAGAAGAGAAAATGACCACACTGCTAACCCGATCTATGATCTCCCCAAACACTTTCCTGATGAGTTTATGGCTTCAGTCGCCAGTTTCAATGTGATGTTCACTTTGTGAATAATGACCTCCCATTAGAGCCAAAAAAGGACAGTAAAGCAGAGCATGCTTTAGGTTAGCGACCGACTACTCCCTACCACATAAGTATACGATAACCCTCAGTTTCTCAGTGAAATAATCCCCTTGCTCAACACGTGAAGTTTCAAAGCACCAAGAAGGGCTTCAAAGTGGAACGTCTCTACCCAGCGGGTGATGCCACGTTGGATATGTCCACCTTTTATATACAGTCTATTGTCAGCACTGCAGATACCTTGAACAGTGATTCTTTTTCAGCAATTTCTAAAGCACTTCAGATCAAAGATGTTTTCGAGAACAGGTGAATCGGGGGCAATGTGGCCCGAAGCTGTACGTGACCTCGACAGCCCGGCTGATATGAGAGTTCCTGCCCGACGGGGGAGCCAATAATTAGCGAGCGAGTTATACTTCTCTTTCCCCCTCGCCACTCTAACTCCAGCTAATTAAACATGACCGGACACATCAAAGGCATATATGTGCAGACAGGCTTGTGTTTGTCCATCAATTATAGTTTTGTTGTTATCGCAACAAAAACAACTTCAAACCAAGTTTGTGCTCGAAGAGTGTAAACATCAGAGCCTGGTGAGCCCAGTCAGGGGAAAGGGAAAAAAACTGAAAAATCACAACACAGTGGTAATGTGCAAAGGGGATTTGAGCAGAAAAAAAAAAAAAAAAAAAAAAAGAGAGGACGTGGTTCAGCCCATGGGAAGAATATACAGAGTGAGAAGAGGAAAATGATTAAAGTAAAGAATAAAACAGAAATGGGAGGCACAGAAAGGTTAGGGTTTATGATTGGGGAGAGGAGAAATAGAGGAGGCTCAGGGTAGAAGAGACTTGGCAACTATTCACCATCCCACTCTGTTGGCAGCAGAGGCACAAACTGTTTGCTCACAGCAGTACATGCATCTATTAGTATTGTTCCAGGAGATAATAACTGTGTGTGTGATTGTGTGTGGCTCTATGTGTTCCTGGATGTCAATTCTCAGCCAAAAGTGGCTAACAAGTTGTGATGAGGTGACAAATTAACAATATGGAGTGGCAGTATAACATGTATGTGGAAGTAAGCGTTTGTCTGTGGGTGTGTCAGACTAATAAATGAACGAGTCTCTGTAGATCTGCCTGCTTTTCTAAACAGCCGTTCATCTGAGCTACTTAGCATGTGTAGTGCTATCGTCACATTTAGGATAAAAGCTGTTTACTGTTAGCTTTTCTCTACTAATGACCGCCTGCATGTGAGGTTACTTACACCCCCCTGTAAACTGCATGACTCGGCGTGGACATCAGTCATACTCTGTGCTGCCGCCCACCACCATCACCACAACCACCACCGCCGCAGGTAAATTCAAAACCTGTGGGGAACTCGGCATTGAAATTTGGGCACGACAACACCACTAAAGGATTGCACATCAGATTGTTAGCAAACGCTAAACGCTCACTGCATTTGACATTTTGTCTAATTGAGATCAAACTGTATGCTATGTTTGTAACTATAAACTACCCCTATAGTCTATTTTATCACAGCTGTAGTCATGTCAAAGCAAGCATGCAATCTGCCCGTTCCAAACAGGCATTATTTGAAGGGCCACTGTAATAGTGGTGCTAAATGTCAGCAGTGTAGAAACACCAGAGGCCACTGCGCTAACAAGACCACAGCTCCCTAACAACTACAGCCTTCATTAGTCTCAGATGCAGAACTACCAAAGGCTAACAAAACATTACATAGTAAGAGAATGCTAAACCTATTTCAATCTAGTTTTGTTTTTTGGGGTTTCTGTGAGTATGAACAGGGAACCCAGCTGTTGATAAAGTGCAATGAAAGAAACCTTTTGGGAAAACACACTGAGAACTGAAAATCAGTAGAACAGAAGATAACCTGGGAGAGGAGGGACTTCATGCGGGAATTAGAGGAATATGGGCACTCCATGTCTTCCTAATTCAATTTCTGACTCCCAACCTCTGTCTAACTGTACATCTGGTATACATCCGGTCACCACTAAGATTAATAAAATGACTTCATGAATGTCACACAAAAATAATTTACCATAGGCTTTGGAAGCAGCACAAGCATCAGCAAATGCTCTCACTTTAAGGGAAATTCAGCTGGCAAACGAAGCATTTTAAGAAACTGCAGCGCTATCGCCAGCCTTTCTGGGAACTTACCCTGCATACACCCCTTCACATTCAGAGAGAGATTCAGCCAGAAAAGGGGTTTAAAGAAACTACATTTCTATAGTTGGCCTCAATCGAAGTATGCTTATACACACAGCCTCCTGCCTGTCGCCCACTTCTACCATTAGCTTTATCTGGCTGAATTTAAAGCCGAGAGCCCAATCTCCGTTCGGATTTTGAATAGATTTTTGCAAGGCTTGTTCTTCCCTTTATGCCCCCGACTGTCCTCTGGGAAACATAGAAAAAGAGGGAAAGGGAGGGGGAGGGAAGAGATGCTGATCGCTGACACAGCCACTGAGATAGCCTCTCTGTTGTTGGTAAGGGATATAAAGAAATGGAATGAGAGGAGAGGTAGATGGAAGGCGATGCTGAGATGGGGATAAAGGTGCAGGTGTGCCGACATTATGCTGGGGTAAGCTGGTGAAGGATTACTTCTTCAAGTCTCTCCTCTTTATGGCCTTTATTTGCCGTTTACTTATTCGGATCATTTGGGGCTACATTCCTTCTCATGCCAGGGTCCATAGACACACGCACAGATAAATGGTAGCTTTGTGAAGGCAGAGGAAAAGGCCAGAGGGAAAAGAAAAGAGGAAATGGTTGGTCGAGATACGTATGACCTCAATGAAGCAGGAGACAGGTGTTTAGAAACTTGTTAAAGGAAGCAAGCAACATACAACTGGCATGAACCGCTGAGACAAAAATACTAATGGCGTGTGGAAGGTTACAAGCGGATTGTATGTGTGTGTGAATGTCAGTAAGTGCTCAGCTCTTCCAGTTTCGAAGTCTCACAAGGACTGAATGTCTCTTTTTATAATGGCTGCTGACTTCTGTGCCTGTACGTCCTTGTGGTTAAACCTAAAGCCAAGACGATGTCGATGTGTAGCAACTGCTGCGTTGTCAAGGGAACCATTAGCACTGAGACCAGAGTCGCGCACACACAAAAACTGCATTGATGTTGGTGATTTATGGGTATTTTCTATGGAAATGATTCCTTGTCAAAACCCCTACACATGGCATGGATTGCAAAACGCTAAAAGAGTTGATACATACACTACTAGTCTATATATTTGATGTATGTATGGTGGAGAAACAAAGATAAATACGCATCCCTCTCTCAACCTATTAATATGTTATGAATCAACAGAATACGATCAATCTGAACATCAATAAACCACAGGCACCCAAAGCCATTTCCTCAGGCAGGCTCATCTGTGATTCATCTGACACACGGTGAAGGACACGGAGCATAAACCATTTTTAGAACTGTACACTATCAAGAGCAAATTGCAGGACAGAAAACTGCAAGACGACCCAAACAAATTATAGTATTATTCCAGGTGCAAGTGTCAATAAGACATTTATTTCAGGAGTGCTTCAGAAGGAAATGGCTTCAGAATTCTCCCAACTGTGAGCATAATATATTTGCTGATAATAAATGTGACACTATTAATTTTGCCTCCGATGCCAACTGCGTGCCATTTTTGCTACAGTGTCAACCAGTGTTCACGTTTAGGTAAGCGCCTAGCAACCCAGCAGCTCAGGTTTACCTAAATTCATCGGGAGGGTGCAAATTAAGGTGATGGAAGACAACCTTGGCACAAAAGAAGAGGTGTTTGTGCAAATACTGACATACTAATGAATTGAACAACTGAAGCAATAAATAAAAAGATGAAGGAGAATATGTTGACAATCAGCTGACCTTCTAAGGATTTACAAAACAATTCATTGAGAATTAAAACAAAACCCTATTAACCTTCTTAAAATGACCCCGAGATGCCACGCCTATCACTTGACCTTACAAATATCATCTCAGGATCATGTTTAAGTTTCTCATTTTTGTCTATTGCTTTAATTACCAGCATCCAAGAAAGATAAAAAGGTATTCATATATTTCATCAGCTCTGTTCTGAGTTTTAAACAGCAAGCCCCATTTCTGAATTTCAATCAGTCAGGCCTCTCTTATTATCATTTTCTTTATTTGCCATCTCTGAATATCCCTGACAGCACTGCATAGACAGGTGGGATATAATAACAAATTCAAACAAGCTGGAAGGCGGAATAAATGAAGCCAAACAATAAGACGAGTAGTGACGTGTTTATTGACACAGCCGCTGGCTATCTGGCTGGCTGCCTCGGGTATTCACAGCCAGACCAAAATCCAATATGTAGTTTGGCTATTTTCCTTTTAAGTGAGATGGACCAGTACAAGTGGAGAAAGGGCAAATAAAGACACGACACAGACAACAGAAGCCTTTTTCCCCCCCTTCCTTTTCCTACTGCTTCTATTCCTTATGAAACACATCCAGTCTTCTGTCCTCAGGTTCAGTAATAATTCAAGGAATGTGTCTATGAATGTGAGCACTCACACTGATACTCCATGTCCTATACCTTTCATTTTGCCCAACTGTATGTTTAAAAATCCAGAAGCAGCAAAATGTAGTGTGGAAAAAAAGAAGTGGAGTGTAGAGAAAGAGAATAAGAGAGTGCATTATACCATTGCCCTCACTGATGTGGAAGAGCACTGCAGTGCCCTTCATGTAGGGGATAGGCTAAGAGGATTCAGTGGGTCCCTGTGTGCACTGTGTTGCAGTCTTAGCACAGTTTGCAGGTTATACTTATCAGGGTGGACGATGAAGTTGCAATTTCATCACACCGACTCGCACACACACACTAAACACAAGGTCGCCCTTGTAAACGAGTTGTGACGATAAAGCAGAGGGAAGGTTTCTACCTCTCTCTCCATTCAAGCCCATTTATCTCCCCGTCTGCGATGGCGCGAATGCACCGTAATTCACTACTTTCAGGGAACAAAGAGGCAGAGCAGTACTTAAATTCCAAACTGCTGCAAAAGTAAAAGCTGGACTCCACCTGTTGACACCAATTAGTCCAATATAATGCAGGCGAGCTTTTGTGGGCAACAGAATTTATGGTCAGAAGTTAACTAAAACAAAGAATAGTAGCATTATGCTCATAATGTGGGATTCAAGCTTGAACTTTTCCTTTTTTTGAACTGCAAACTTGCATGGTTTGCAGAGGTCACGCAGCTAGAGCTTTTGTTTTTGTTTTTTTCAAGTAAGAAACATATCTGCTATCAGAACCAAAACAAAATAATCGCACTGAGATCGGATTGGTTTTAAATATCTAAATGGATGTCAAATTTAAATACAACATTAACACTTTGTGCTTCCTTTCAGATTTATTTTACTGTCATCTCTTAAATGAAAACCATTAAAAACGCCATATGGGTCGTTCGCTACTCTTTGCTAATAAAACACACTTGTATGCAACCGCTTTTGGCAACAAGCTACCATATGATAGGAGAAGCATTAAATATTTCTTGTATGGATCTAGTCCAAACTGGTCATGCTGCTAGGCTAGTGCCAGAGTTATGAATGGATGGGGACAGATCCTGTCTGTGGCTATAAAGCTGCAGTAATCTGGATATGGGGCTGCCTTCTGCAATCATGGTTTGTTTAACTACAGCATGTGATGGGGAAAAAGGACCTGAGGGGCAGTTCACCGTCCCCACCGTCTGTCTCGCTGACCAGGAAACCACACTATGAATTATTCATCGTGTATACTTATTCTCCATCTCTCACGCTCACACGCAGCACGAGTATGCCGAAGTATGACAAAGAAACACGAGTCAAAAATAGATAGCAAAAGCGAGGCCAATATAAACAACAGAACATGGGGCAGTTGTGTTAGAGAGCACAAGAGAGGAGCAGACATGGTCAAAGGCTGTGAGATCCAGCACTTGTGTAATCGACCTCACGCCAAAATAATTCAAGCTTGATCGGAAATCAATGTGAGAGCATGGGAGATGTGAAGAAATTCGATGGTGTCCTGCGGTGCTGTGTGGCAAAATAAGACATATAAAAAAAAGGGGTCAGATCCATAAAGGGGGTGTATGTGTGAGGAATGCTAAATTAAGTGATCACAGTTGCAATGATCACAGATGCACGGGGACAAATAGAAAAGGCACACTAAGTAACACTTCAATAAACCAATTGCCACAGTGTGCCTTTATACGCGAGCAGAAGGCAAAAATCCTCTTCATATTACAAAGGCATTGGGTTTATTAGCATTTAATCAAAATGCTCACCAAGAACAGTTATTAAAGCAGAGAGATCTGCACAGGCAGGCATTAGCAAGGCATCTGTGATGCCACGCTGGCACAGTGACTCATCAACGCTCCACAACACAACCTCCTGCAGGTCTGAAGGCAGCCTTTGCCAACCCCCACCCATGGCAGCCTGATGCACACAGTGTTCGTGTCACAAGGTGGAAAATGCGGGTGGGGGTGGGGGGTTTGGGGGACCTCTTTTAGGCACGAGGGGGCCACGTTTAGGACAGCATGCGACGCCACGTGAAACCAAGGGAATGAACCCCCTACACAGAAACTGAAGTAAGTGCTGTGTGTGTGTGTGAGAGAGAGCACTGTGGAAGTTAAAAAGCTGGTTCATTTTTCAAATTTGTTTTGCTAAAATTACTGATATTTTCCTATATTTTCGGCTATTTTTTATTGTCAAATACAGCTCAAGTACAAGATGAAAATAGGGCTTCTCTTAAACTGCAAAGTATCTAGTAATTCAAACTCAGAAGAAAGATGTGCAATCACTTGGAATAATGATGTGTAGCTTTTACTGTGTGTTATTTCAGAAGGCAATTCATCCGAGTGAATAAAACTGTTGTATTTGAATGCTGTATTTATTGTGGATGGTTACATAAAGAAGACGAATGCTTTATGAAACTATGGTGGGTACTTTGGTTTCCCAAGAAGTCGCCAGGGAGGATAGCACAGACGTTATGTGGGACGCCCTGCCTGGCACAACCCTCGCTTTTCTCCAGGCTTTGGCTCTGGGAATACACAAGCTTGTGACCCCTGATATTGGGTGTGTGTTTCCTTATTAACCTCAGGTGAATCTATACTATGATTTTTTTTTTTTTTAAATGGCAGAGAGGTTACACACTACGATAGGGACCTGTTTTTATGTCAACGTGCATGTTTTTCTCAACTTGCCTATATGTGAGAATAGGCTATTAAAATGTATGCAAAACAGAGGTAAGTGTTATTGAGTAGGCAGTCAGGGGTATACAGTAGATGAGAACACCCAGACTGAATGAGGTCAATAGAAGTGACAGTATACGTAGGCAGAAGAGTGCATCACATATTACTGTCCACTTAGCCTGCTCTTATCCCTGCTCAAACACGCCATCCCTGCACCCCCCTCCCCTGTCTTATTCTTGCCTCCTCTCCCACCTGGTGAGGCAGTTATGCAACACCAACAGTTCCAATCAGGGATCCTTTCTGTGTTGATTACTACAAACACACTGAAAGATAAAAGAAGAAGGAGGAGGAAAAAAAGAACACAAGTAGATGCATTTTAACAGAAACAAATGGTTCAATCCTCAGAGCCTAAGAGCTAGTAGCCTTAAATACAATGCATCATCTGACGTATCAAGCAGATGATCGCACGGCAGCCATCTCACTGGAATGATCATTGGGCCTGCAGCATTTTAATGAGCCACCGAGATGGTTCAAATATTATTTCACTAACTAATATCATGTTTATTAACACTACAACTCTAAATATATCCCAAGACTAGCTGAGTCATCCCAGATAACCAACGTCAATGCAGTAAAATTCTTCTGTTCCCCTGCCTCCTGGTTAGGTTGAGCTTTTGAAGATGCCACGCAAAAACAACAAAGAAAAATCAGTGACTAGTGAACGGATTTTTTTTCCCTGTTTTTGTCAATGGAAGGTGGGAGGTGAGAGAAATTAAATGGAAGACATCAGAAAAGAAAAAGGAAATGTCTGGGGAGAGGTGTTTACCGATGCATTTTTTTTTTTTTGCCCCTGCTCAGAATTCTATGCTGCTGTTTTGGTTCCACGCTGGGAACGGGAGCAGTGTCTGTCAGAGATTAACACTACACAGAGTGTGAGGAAGGGAGAAGGAAGAGAGAGGGATAAAGGAAGACAGAGCCGATAAACACAAAAGTCTTCTTTTTCTTTTTTTTTAAGCAAGGGGAATCAGAAAGCGCAAGAAATCTTTTTCTTTTTTTTAAGAAAACAACTGAGAGAGACAGAGGGAAATCTGTGACGATGGTGGCAGCGGTGGTTGTAGTGGTGGGGGGGTAAATAGACTAAGATGGAAGCCAAGGCCTCTCCCCTCACTGGGTGCCACATTAATTATGCATGTCTGTATCAAGAGAAATTAAAACATAGCCGTGTAGCAGTTTAAAGATAAATTGAGAAAAGGAGGGGGTAGGGGGAAATGGTCGTTGAGGAGAGAAAAAGCTGGGAGCAAATGTCAGGCAGAGATTTCAAACCGGACACTGAAGACAAGAAGGGAAGCAGGAGTGAATTACAAATGACTTTTTTTTTAACCCCTGTTTGTTTTTAGGACACAGATTTTTATTTTATTTCTTGAAAGGGGACCAGAACAGTGGTACAACAGAAAAAAAGAGACAGAGAGAGCAATGTGTGCTCATTCCAGCAACCAAACTCAATTTCAAGGCCACAAAGAGAAAGAACTAGCTAATTAGAGCAAAAAACGGAGGTGTCGGAGTGGGAGAACGTAGTGGCCACTGAGTCAACATATCGTTAGCTCAACAAAGCCCTAGAAAACTAACATTGGCTGTCGAGCAGCGTAAGCAGGAAAAATATTTTATGAATGCAAATGACTACGCCACCGAGACCCAAAAATCAAATGGTATTCACGTGAGGCCACCTTAGGAGGATCCTCAAAAGCCGCTGCAATCAGATGCTATTCAGAGATGAACCAACAGCAGAATCTCATGCTAATGAAATCAAATGATCCACATTCACGTTGGAGTGAGACACACCTTAATAACCAGTTTCATTTAGACTTGCTGCGATCTGCAGGGATGGGAAAGATAGAGAAAAAGATGGATTCAAGGGCAAGGACCAGTTCTTCGTTCTGTCTATCATCGATTTAATTCTGTAGCTACTCACTTGCCTCAATAAAGCGACTACATTTCCTGTCACCTCTTCATTCCAGCTTTCTCTCTCATGTGTGTTCTCTTACAGCTAGATGTGCACTTGAGCCAATTTGTTCACCGAAATGTAAAGTTTTTTTTTCCCCTCAAGGTATTCAAGAGACATCATGAGACTGAGTCATCAAAATACTTTTCTACTCAGTGATTCATCATCTACTAACTTTCTTTCTAATAAGTGACAGCTTACGTATGTGTGAATGCTTAACTCTATTGTTAGCTAATTGAATGCGTCCCTCTCAAGAGTTTGACTGTGTTTGTGTTCATATTAGCCTAAACAGGAGGTCGGTGCAGCCAGCCAAACAGCCAGCCCCCACACTGGGCTCGAGACTCATTATATGGCTCGATCTTTCCTGCTAACTCCCACCTACCTGTGAAGAACTTGCTGACACCACCAATGACTGGCAAGGGAGGAAATGTGTGTCAGAGTGTGTGCACGAGCTTGTATGGATGGATGAGGTTATGTACATGATGGCAAATCCTCAAAGTCAATTTTTCTTCCCTAACCAAAATAAGCATTTCATGTCTTAAAACAGCTTTGATAGGCAGCTAGACTTTGGCATCATTCGGGCATATAAATGTCCACAGTGTCAATGAACCAGATGCACACACACACGGTTGGACAGAGAGCACAGGAAAGCACCAAAACAGCACACCTGCACTGCAGCTTGATGGTAAAAATGTTCAGATGTGGGGAGTTTAAAAAAGAAAGGGGGAAAAAAAAGTGCCATATGGATATGTGAACGAGGTTAAAAACTCTATTTTCATTCCAGGGGGACTTTAATTTAATCTGTAAAGATAACAGAATCTCCAAAGACTGTGTGCCTCTTGTAGATTTAATCATATATGCATGAGAGTGTATACATGCATCTGTAAAAACAATAAAAATTCAGATCATATAACTGCTCCTCGACTTCTGCGCTTCTATTACCAAATTCCCCTGTTGTTTGCATCAGTTTTTTAACAGTCCAGGCGTTCAGAAAAACCTAGGTTTCTCAAACACATACACAAAAACACACGGGTCCACCTGTGATGGTGGCTACTGGCTCCATTTTCATTACAATTAAACATCAGAGGACAGTGGAGTTAGCCACCCTACGCAAAAAAAAAACCCCTTTAAGACTGAGATAAGAATGGAGAGGAGTAGCTTAAAAAAAGAGAGGAGAGACTGTGTGTGTGTGTCCTGGATAAGTGGTGGCAGGATTATAGCTAGTTCCATCATGGCTTTGGTCCGTTCACTGCCTCCTATAAAAACCTATTAGCATGTGAATGAAGAGGCACACAGTGGATGGAGTTTTCTAAAGCCCAGGAGCACTGATCCACTATCAGGTGAGTTTTCCGTAAACTGGAATAAGCACTGGAGGAGAGTGTGTGTGCGTGTGCAGGTGCTTTTGAGGCTAGTGGATTGGGATTGTGTCCACTTCTGTCAAAATTCTTCTTGAGATTTGCCAACACTTTAATGCACCTGTAATAAAGCTCATTTGGGAGTAAACAATTTAATCAGCTTATTAAAGCCAGTGCCCCTATCTATGGACAAACTGCCTTCATATTAGGTTTGACGGAAGCAAGGAAAAAACTTGGATTTTTCGATGGCAGAATTCAGCTAAAAGAGCTGCTCTCCCATCTGCTGTTTAAAGCACAACAAACATTCTTCTCACATCTCTGAACCAAAATGATCTTATGTTCAAAGTAAAGTAAAACTAAAGTGTGAGTGTGAAACTAAAATGCTGCAAAGTGGATACTGGAACTCAGACTGTGAATAAGAGAGCGAAACGGAGGAAGTTAAGCGCCAGAACAGCAGAATATCAAAAGTGCCCAACATGGAGCTGGGCTTTGAAACAATAGGAACTGGGGCCAAAATGTTCCACTTCATTGCTTACCTCCCTTTGCAGCACCAGCTCTTTGGTGAACAGCATGGCCTCGTCACTAAAGGGTTCAGCCACCTGCATGCCTCCAGGCGTATTCCGGGAACTGCGTGGACATTCAATACCTGGCCAAAGACAAAACAGTTGCAGGAGTTAAAGGTGAGCACAGCTGCTACTCAAAAGAACAGCAAGCTGCCTAAAATTGGTTTGACATTATTTGGTTTGATAAGCCAGAATAATAATTTTTTTTTAAAAGACATGACTGAGTCAAATTATCATTTGGAGGAAAAAAAGAAGAAAAACCACTCAAATTACATCCACATTTTCCAGGCGCTCCTGACAGCTTAGACCACATTAAGCGCGTTCCTTGCCCCTCTTAAAAGGTCAAGGTCAAAAATTGTTTAGCTGCTCAATTGTACAAATGCACGTTGAAGGCAAAATAGAGATTAACCAGCCGCACTATGATCTGCACTAAGTGGATAATTGGTTGTCAGAGGTCATACCTGAGTGCATGAAGCACTTCTGTAGAAAACATTGACACTAAAAAGTGGTCTTAATAAATGTTTGTCTTTGGGATCCTATGACATGAACTCTGTTATATTTTCAAAGGCTTTTTTGTTTTTGTTTTTTAAATAGAAGAGAGATGGGAACGGATAAGCCTGAGAGCAGAGGTGAAGGGAAAGAGGAAAGAGCAGGTATAAAGGTGCTTGGACGGTAGAATATCTACATTAACCAGTATGAAACCAAAATGTGACAAAAGGCATATGCATGCAACAGAGAATTTATGTATTCAAAGGTGACCTTGAAAGGTCCTTTAGTTCATGAATGTATGCGAGGATCTTAGTCTTATAGAAAGGCTCGGTTCACAAACTGAATTATACATGTATAACCTGTACTGGAGGAGATATGTTTCACTCACTGAGACGCCTCCTCCTCCTTTTATTCCCTTTCATACATGATGATGTGAACGCTCATGGAATCTTTCAGATGAAGATTCAAACGGTGAATATAAAAACATAACAGCTTTATTTATTTATTTTTGTATTCGTTTGCATCCAGTTTTCTCCAAATACTTCAATTAACGAGCAATTAGTGTCACTTAACCACTAAAACAAGCAGGTTGGTGCTCTATTGTTTTATGCAGAGTAGCCTAATGATAGATTCGGTTGGGAGTTCAACCCTCGAGCGCTGTGCTAATAAAGCAACAGCTCTCTCCTACGGTCTTTTCTTCCCTCTTTGACTCAAGGTTTAATTTAATGAGCTTCACTCGACTGACAGATATACTGCCTCAGGGTGGACTCACAAATACATGACAGAAGAGTAAAATCAGATTTGCTAGGGAATCCTGGTGACTTAGTGCTCAGCATTGGCCATCTCCCTCTAATACTATCCTGGGATTTGAATCTGACTCCTGGTCCTCGTAAGTATTATTTATGGTCTCCTTGTGTTCCCTTGGAGAACTTCTGAATGATGATGTATTTCTATAAGAGGCATTTGAGATTCGCAGAGGTATATGCTGCTGAGATTGTGTGTAAAACTGAAGGAAAACAATATGTGTGTGGAACAGAAAAGCTCATGTGTGTTTGATTAAGGGAGGAATTGCATACGATGAATAAAGCCGTCAAATTTGATTTAATATATCCAAATTTTAAAAAAAAAAATGTTTTCGAATTCATATTTACAAAAATGCTTTACAGATGGGATGGATAGGATTTTTGAATAACTGAATAGTTGTTATATTTTTAATAAATCAACCATTCCAGAGACTATTTGTTTTTAAATATGCACTCAGCAGCCACTTTATTAGGTATACCTGCTTAAGTGCTAGTTAATACAAATATGTAGTTAACGTATTTATTGATGCAGACACAGTAGAGAAAGGGGATTTAAGTGACTTTGAACATGACATGGTTGTTGGTGCCAGATTAGCTTGTATGAGTATTTCAACGGACAGCTTTGAGCTTATAAGAAAACAAAAGTAAGTGTAATAGTTACAGCCAAGGTAGGCAGAAGACCAGCGGAAGACCACTCCTGTTAGCTAAGAACAGTCTCGCCAAAACTTGATGACAGAAGATCGGAAAAATGTTGCCATGTCTGGTAAGTCTTGATTTCAGAAGGTCAGAATTAAGCATAAACAACATGAACGTATGAATCCATCTAGTCTTGTATCAACAGTTCCCACTGAGTGTGCTGGTGTAAAGGTTTAAACTATACAGTCTTCATGAATATTGTTGCTGATAATGTCCATCCCTTTAAGACCACGATGTACCCTGCACATAGCACGCCACAAAGCTGACATTATCCAACCTGGTAGCAGAAAGTTCTATCTAATAAAGTGGTCAGTGAGTTTATATTGTTCCTACCTCTACCACTAAAAGGTGGTGGTAACACAAAGAGAAGCTGTTTTTGGACTACTGTTTAACAATAAAAAAAGAAGAATGTGTTTCTCTGCTAACTACCAGACCCCAGACCAATAAAATGTGTGGGCCACAGCGAGAGCCATTTAACAGCTTTTAAAATGAACAAAATTACATCCAGCGTGAACTCCACCAGCTTAAGATAGCATGCTGCAAGTCTATCGCAACTATGGCCAATTATATTAGAGGGGTGTTAAGTCTTCAAAGAATAATGATGTTACTTGAAATGCCCATTTCTAGTTTACAGGGTCATTAATCTAAGACACTATGAACCTATAAAGTGTGTAAACACTGGCTACTGCAATTTATAAGGTTATTTTATTTATTTGTCCTTTCTAAGAAGTCATTATAAACTTTCTAACTGCCAAAAGATTAACATTACTGTTTATGTATAGAAGTAGAAAAAGACTGGACTGAAGGACCAACTGACTTTTTTTTTTTTTTAATCTCATCTTTTTGTTTAGTACTTTCTGTTCCCTGTGTGACCATGTCCCATTTATGAGAACAAGAACAGAAGACATCAGCGCATTCACACTGGCAGGGAAGGGAAAATGGCCCAGGAAAGGCAAAAATGAGGCCACAGGACAGTCAGCACCCAAGGGTTATGAAGAACTGTTGAGTCAACCTTCTGCAAGACTTAAAGTGTCCAACAGCTAGCTTTAAAGCCAAACAGACACGTGAGAATTTCTCTTTTACAGTCAAGTTTACATCGTTTCACTCCAGCTCAAATATCATGTTCCTGAGTAATTCAAGGTCATGATGTTTAAATTACAATATACTTAACTGTCAGACAGTTTAAAGCTATGAAATGCCAAAGACTAACAATAAATATATTTAAAATTAAGAAACATCTGTTTTTTAAATTATAGCATACAATAGTTCAGTAGTATCATAGTTGTTGTGCATATTCTCCAAAGTATTTGTCTATTTTCAAACATTAACAAGAACAAAAAGAAAATAAAGCCTCCAGTAAAACAGAGAGACGGAGTAGGAGGAGGAGGAGACACTGATGGCCAAGATCATTTGAAAGTATTTATAGAAGTGGACCAGGACAGGACTTCCACAAGGGACACTGTAGCTACAACGCTGCCTGAACAAAGACAGGAGGAGAGGTAAGGGATGCCGAGGGGGGGGGAAGGAAAAGAAAAGAAAAGAAAAAGACAAGAGGAAAGGCTGTTAACAGCTTGCAAATACTGCAAGCCGTTAGCAAAAATTGGTGTATGAAATAATTGGAGAGGGAGAGATATTTGAGTTTCTGCTCGAATTGGCCGAAGCTATGATAAGGGCTGGAAATGTAGGGTTTTACCCCCACCCCCTGGCATAATCCACAGAAAAGACGAAACATTAATGTAACAGACAAAGAAGTACAGTTTAACTGTACAAGTACACAAAGTACAAGGAATTTCCAGGCATGCAGGGAAGACAATTTCAAACCAGCTAAAGTGCTTAAAAAAACATTAATACTCAAAGAAAAGCAAACCGCTAAGAAGTAGCTAGAATTTCTTAAACACTAATGAATGCATCCCAAATGAGAAGTCCAACTAATCGAGTCAGACATGCAAACAAATACACACTGCATTGTCCCCTCAAATGACCTAACTGCACTCAATATCCTGTGACTTACTCACACATACTGTAGTCTCCTCCCTGCAGCATTTAGACCAAACCAGGGAGTCACTTAGCATAGCCAATTTTAACCTGCACCACGATACATAACTCACGCCTGACACCCCGATAAACATCTGGGTCAAACTGCAGGATATCCATCTTATCTCCGAGACAAACAAGACATACACTGATCGTCCTGACATCACACTATATACAAAAGCAAAAAAAACAAACACACACACACACACACACACACACACACACAGGATGCTGCTGTACAGCTGCTCCTCATTATTGCCTGCAGTGCCTGCCTACTTGTCAATCCACCATCAATCATTATATTTGATGTGCAAGACACGGGCATTGGATTTTTCATTTTTAAATGTCTCAGCCAGACTTTAGAGACAGATCTGGAAAGACTGTTAGTAATGAATGACTGGTTCATTTTGGAACAAATTAACGCACAATTGAATGAGCAGATTAAAGAATTAATTTGTCGTTTCCAAATGCTGCAACTCAACTCGTAAAAGATGACAAGCTATCAGCAGTTTCATTTAGTAATGCTGTGGTTTTGTATCACCCCCAAACCCTGCCCACCCCACCCCCCGCCTCGCTTCCTCCTCCTTCCCTTCTGCAGAGCTCAGGCTCAGAGACGGGTGGGGTGGCCCTGTGGTGAAGATGTTTTTAATCTGTGATTTGGGGTGAGCAACATGACTGATGAAATACTGCCTGCCCCCCTTAGCTAAAAACACCTTTCCTGCTTAGTCATATATACACACACACATATACACACGCTTTAAGCTCCTTTGCCTTGCACCAAAACACTATCCCTCCACCCGGACAGGTCCTCACAAATTCTCCATCATTCTCTGCCACAATCATTCTCCACACGAAGCGCAACTGTTTCTATATGTTCTGCTATAAATCGATAAAAAGGGCTCGCACATAAGATGTATGGAACCAAATTCAATCTTCTAACCTCGTGGCAGAAACACACACACGCAAGCTAAACCACTTCAGCTTTCTCTTGACAATTGTTTCTGTCGTACAACCGAGAAAGATGACGATCTCATTCGTTTAAGCATTAACAGTACTCTCTGTGCTCACTGTCATTTCAGAGAAAAATCACAAGTTGCTTACATTAAGGCCAAGGTATTAAAACCTCAACATATGTTTGTGTTGCTGTGTGGGCTGTGCATACTAAATAAACAAGATACAACCACAGACTGTAGGTCTGAAAAATGAATCCACTGCTCAAGTGCTTTGAACCTGTATTCTTTCCAAGGGGCTACTGCACTAGTTTAAAATAGCCAGATTAAAGATAGAGTTAGACTGTATATGGTTTAGATTGTTTACAGTTTATTTTGCTTTTAATGAGCCGGACTTTTTTGTATTTTGTAAAGTGGTTTTGAGCAACAGTTGTCCAGGCTTTACAGCAGATGAACAGCATCTGAAAGTCATGGCTTTAAGAAACAGGGAACAAACCTGACACGGGACCTGTCTGTTTATCTGCTGTTTGGCGAAGCATCATCAGAAATGTTCTGAATGGAAGGGTGTCTGTCAAGAAGCCAATCTCAAGGAAAGAAAATGGGGAGAAAAAAGGCTGAGGTATGCCAAATTACACAAGGACGGAACTAAAAATCAGTGGCAATCAATCTTGTGGAGTGATTAATCCAAATGTAAACATTTTTGGTCCAAATAGCCATCAATAAGTATGGACAACATCAGGAGAGAAGTGCAAAAGTGAGGGTCAACAGCCATCTGGTAAACATGGTGGAGGCTCTGTCATGGTTTGGGGCTTAGAATACAATTAGGAACGCATAAAAGTACAGTCAAATGCAATGCGGTCTGGAAAGTGCAGACTGGCAACGATTTAATTTTCAAATTCTTAACTTACTGCCGATGCAGTAAAAGCAAACCTGGACAATGTAATAGTCATGGATTGACCTCCCCAGATCCTGGACCTTAACAATATTAAAGCAGTGTGGAATCAAAAGGCAGCAAACATCCAAAGAAGAGTTGAATATTCTTCAAAAAGCCTTGTGAATTCTTCCTAAAGACTACTTAAATTACAAGAAAGCCTGCCTAAGAGACTTTAAGATGTCAAGGTGGTCTTACCAAATATTGACTTTCCAGTTTGTTAGAACCTATACTTCTATACTTTATTTCTCTTTCTTTTCCATTTTCCTAGCAAAATACAAAGAAATGACGTGAGGCTCAAGACTTTTGCACAGTACAGAGAAAATGACTACTTCTCTCCTGATGTATTACCTCAGTAAAAACCCACCCTACTGAGTTTATAGTCTGAGTCTCTAGTTTAAATTCATATTCACTATAGAATAACTGACATTTTTTTAAAATTATTATCCTAACTATAGCAAAATGGATTCGGCAGCTTTGTAAAGGACAAAAGTAACTTATGAGTGATCAGTTTCCTTTGTTTCACATCCAAACCTTGCTCATCATCATGCTAAAAAACAAACAAACAACCTAAACACTGTCAAAATGTCACACTTAAAGATTCAAAAACAGTATAAAAACAAATGTGAGAGTCACAGTGGCTACATCTATCTTTTATATAAAGCTAAGCATTTACCCTGCTTTAAATCTTTCTTACAAACCAAGCTAACGACCTTGAACCAATTTCATTCTTCACGGGAAGACATGAAGGTAATAGTGATCCTGTCGTACAGCATACAGCAAAAACAAAGTTAACGTAATTTCAAAAATGTCAAACTTTAGCCGTGCATTTATGTTTAATATGAACAATTAAAAGAATAATTATTATTTCCAAATCATTACAGCTCACCTAAAAGAACCAATCTGGATATATAAGTGACAAATATTATGTACACTGCCAGCATCTAGTAATCTAGTTAAAATTCCTCCCAAAAACTACACTATGTAATTCGGTGAGCTTTCAGGTGACTAGAGATCACAGGAGTGGATCGACTTCTCTTCCACTGGTAACGATGAAAAATGACAAGTATCTTCTTACAGACATGTGCCTCTCGTGGCTGTCGTGCACTAGTGTCATCATGCAGTTTATGCAAACAAATAACACGCCACAAATCCCTAAGTTGGTAATCGGCATGCTGATTAGCCTTCGACTTTTTACACATACCCTGCCAGATGTACTGTTTTTGGCATGTCTGCAGGTATAAATGGATGCTTAAAAGATAAAGGCAGCTCAGTATGAATGCTATTACTGTCTATCATTTTATTTTATGAAGTCGCTAATTCTTAATTTTTGACAGGCTGTTGGCAGGTTATAATTAGCCTTGCAACAGGCAAACAAACAACTAAAAGCTTGGGGAGGTTCATGCCTAAGTGTGTGTATGAATTCAGCTCTAAAATCCTTTCCTCAATAACCCCTTTCATCAGAACTTCCATCTCATTAATCCTTGCTGTCCTTCCCCATGTGCAACTATAAGGTAAATTTCTCCTATTTGAATATGTCCACCTCATCCTTCACTTCCGTTAATGCAAAAAGGCCAAGCCAAAGTTTACCCGAGGGTAAACACACACATACACACACAGGTGGCCAAGCCACAGAGTGCAAGCAGCTGATGGTAAGATCACGAGAGCGTGCTATTAGGGAAAATCTTTGGATTGTTTGACCCTCTCTTATCCTCTCAATCTGTCTTTCCGCCTCACCATCATCTCACCACGGCTTTCAAATGTAAGGCCTCATTACCTCAGACAAAGCTTAGGCAGTGTTAGAGCCGTTCCTCTAGAGCACACATTGCATTTGTGATATTTAGTTGTAAAAATAGATCATAAAAAGGGGATTTTTTTTTTTTTGGTTCCTTGTTCTTTACATTGTAAACAAGCTGAAAAACTATTGACATGTAGATTTGTCTGTGCTTATCTGATCTGACAATGAAACACCAATACTGAGTTAAAAAATGGCCAGAGACAAGTTAACTCTGTACCACCCACAGTGGAGCAAAATTATTTATTTTTCACATGCATTAAACTCAATTGTTCTTTGTTTAAGTTGTAACACATTTTATACACAGTAGCATTCATGTTTAATTTCAAGATTACTATTCTATTTCAAAAATTGATATTCCTGTTAGTGCTGTCAGTGTTAATCTCGTTAAAATGACGTTAACGCCATAACCGCATTAACGCGGCAAATCCATGCGCTGGGCTGCACGGGGCTAACGCGTTAACTCGCTAACAGAGATTTGCCGCGTTAATGCGGTTATGGCGTTAACGTCATTTTAACGAGATTAACACTGACAGCACTAATTCCTGTATGTTGAGACTTTAACAGCCACCGTGTAAGATTTACTTGGATCTGTTAGGATTTAGGACATTTTGTATATATAATTATATTTTATATTTGTTTGTGTACAATAAACAATGTTGTCCCTTCATTTACAGGCAGAGGGTCTTCTTCATAGCATGTTTGCACCACCATGCTTCCATAGCAGCAAGTGCCTTTATCTGTGGTTACAGGGCCTTCAGATCAATACAGTTATATTTATAAAACGTTGATTCACAATAGCAGTCGCCTCAAGATGCTATATTGTAAGGTGGAGACCCTACCTTAGTACAGAGAACAGCCCTACAATCAAACAACCCCCTCTGAGCAAGCATTTATCAACAGTTGGAAGGAAAAAACTCCCTTTTAATAAGAAGAAACCTCCGGCAGAACCAGGGTCAGGGAAGGGCAGCCATCTACCTGATCCATAGTAAAGCCTGATCACTAGTGCATTGTTAAAATTGATACCAATACCAATATTTGGTGATTTAAAAATATATAGACATATTAGCTGATCCTTTTTTTCCTTATCAGATACACAAATTAGTTTCACTAAAATGTTATAGCTTTTCATGAGTCTTACTAAGATAATGTGACAATGCTGTTGCTTTTGTGATATTTCAAGTATGTGATGCAACATCATAACCAGGTTAAAGGGTGTTTCTTCCATATCTTCTTTAGTTTTTTCCTTTTTAATTTATGGGTCGCTAGAAATGCTGATACCAACATACTGGCAAATAGCTAATATTAACCAATATATTGGTTGGGTTCTACTGAAGGGCACAACAGCATTTTATTGTACATACTCTCCTGACTATGTTGGGATTATGCTTGCCTTTTTCTTCCGACTTTTTAAGATAGCGTGTCTTGAAATTTGCTGCCTCATTTATTTTTCTGTTTTTATTTATTTATTTTTATAAATCTGCCCTCAGACAATGCCTGAAGTGTACCACCAACACACAGGTGTTTAAGGCAGTCTTTGCCTGCACTAAACCAAACGCTGTGTGATGGCTAATGTTCCTTGCTGACACTGGAAATCTTTGTGTCCGTCTGATCGGTGGTTCATCTTTTTGACAGTCTGCTGCTCATAACTTTACAACAAGTAACTCTGGAAGTGCACTTCACCTGCTCTGAACTCAAACTCTGAAATCCACTGAAGACAATAAACTTTTACATCCTTTTCACCACTTTGTCTACCTTTGTTTAAACCATCCTTTACTCCCATTCACCCTACATGAATTGCTTTTTTTATGTCTCCTTTTTACTGTATCCCCTTTTTGTTAACCTCCATGTCCTTCCAGCCTCCACATCTTACTTCTGCTCTTCCTTTCATCATCCATCGAGACCCCCTCACCACACCCTTAAATCCCTTTCCTATACAGTACCCCCCTCTCTTAGAAACTGGATGACTCCTTTACCCTTTATCAAACTTACATATTGGAGTGACAGTGCCCAGCCAGAGAGTGAAAGAAGAAGAAAAGTAAGGCAAAGTGCTTCAGGAGACTAAAGGGGAACTACCCCTTCAACCCCCTAAGCACACCTCCGGTCTTGTTTGAAGCATGGGCTTCACTTGCTGCTGTACTTTGTTTCCTCAACTGTCTTTCTACATCAAGGAAAACTCTGGAAAAGGAAGGAGACACCGGGCCTTTTGAGGTACCTCGCTGGAGAACCAATTTCCTTGCAGTAGTCAGCGGGGTTCAGTGTTAAACCGGGACAAATAAGTATGGCTAAACAAAAGAATAAAAATGCTGCTGGCTAAGCAGGCCGGGAGATCTTAAATTGTGTTTTGGTATTGTAATATTGAATTGCGGCGTTACATCACTTACTGCCTTGGGATGATTTCATTTGCAGTGCTACTGTAAACACTTTGTTCTTAAATGCCCTCCCACAACACTGTTAAAGAATAAAAATTTGGCCTTGATGAATACAGTATGAAGAAAATGCAGCTAATGAAACAGATGACTAATGCACGGCATGTTTTAAAAGCAGCATCCTTTGAATGCATTTCCTTTTTATCTGCATGTAGAGAATATTTACATAGCACTCGGAGCAAATTACTAAACAAGGGGACTCGGCATATAGAAAACATGCTTTAACCTTTTATCCATAATTAATGGGGTGATGAGTAATGACGATACTTAACCCTACAAAAGCATAAAATGACACAGCTGTAAAACTTTATGGTTATGGTAATGAGACATAATAGACTATAAAGGTTTAGAGTAACTGTTCCGACATGTCACATATGTACCATGCAGCATAAATAGGAGTTTAATCTCAGTATCAAGTTACAACTTCCAAACGCATACCTTTAAAATATAAATATTAAATCTGCACAATTTAGTGCCAGAAAGGCTTTTGTCATGTATACAATTATCTCCTTTTATAAACAACTTTTACGTGACACACAGTAACGATAAGTCCTTTTAAACTAGCTGAACATATCGGAAAAATGAATAAAGATTTCCTCTGCAAATTTTATTTTCCGTCACAAATATGCAATAGCCTGAAGAGAAAAGGTCCAAAGGGCCCCTGCAGTTTCATACACAGATAAACACGACAGGCTTGAGGGCAGCCAATTTATTGTGCGTGTCATTTTCCACAGCCCTTGGTGCAGATGGGCGAATAAAACATTGCAAGATAACTTTGACAGGAAAGAGAAAGAGGAAAGAGATAGGACGCACTTGGAGATTAAAAGGTACGGCGATAATAAGATGTCCTTTGTGCTGTGGGGCTTCATTTCATGTATGGCTAACGGTTTAAAATTTGTTATCACATAAAGAAAAC
Source organism: Oreochromis aureus (assembly GCF_013358895.1). Taxonomy (NCBI): domain Eukaryota; kingdom Metazoa; phylum Chordata; class Actinopteri; order Cichliformes; family Cichlidae; genus Oreochromis; species Oreochromis aureus. The sequence goes on along the minus strand of NC_052958.1, from coordinate 13,004,608 downwards.
CATGCACAACATAGAGGAAAGGAACTGGTGAGCTCATGCCCACCATTAAAGATGAGGAGAAAAATAATATGAAAAAGAAGAAACAGAATAGGAATGAGACAACAAGAATGAGTACACGTGTAAGCTCTTGAATTCATGCAGAGGACTAAATGGAAGAGAAGCTAAATACACTAAATAGGCAGGGAAAGGAATCATTTTTAGCAATCAGGGTTAATCCAACCAAATGTGTGTATTAAAGACAGCATGGGTCATCTTCTGGGAACAGCTTTAATCAAGTCTGCTCAGTGCCCATCAGTACTAATGCAGTTCCTAAGATTTTCTAATAATCTTTGATTGAATAAAATTATTTCAAAAGTATACCATGTAAACATCAGTCTGAGTTTACATTATGGGCATTTAGCTAGCGAGAAAAGCAAGACCAAAACAACAAATATACGGTCCTGTGTACAGATGGCTTCTTGTGATGGGGTCATTTACATGTATCCTGGTGCAGGCAGTGGACAGAACAATGCAATTTAAAAAGCCATCAGTGGATCGCAAGACAATCAGACACAAAATTACAAAATTAATTAATGCATCAACAAGTCAGCCACGCATAATTAAACTGAATCTGGCTGTCTTGACAGAAATATATTGGTGTTTGTTCTACTGGAAATGAAGAGGAACTGTTTAGCGAGTAAATGTCTGCCTGAAATGAAGATGGACTGAAACACAGTTTGATTGCAAAAAGAGCATTATCTGTGTAAAGGCTAAGCCTTCTCGCTACCACCCATGATCTGGAAGGATGCACAAATCATTGGTGGCTGCTAGAGATACAGTCTCTGTGTTTTTATTACTAGCACCAACTGTCAACACCGTCGGGGAACTGAAATAAATGACTGGACCTGCTATCAAGCAGTCCCTATTTCATCCCATCTGCATCTGCTGTTCTCACTGAAAATAATATAAAGGTCTACAAAAGGTAGGACACATGAGATTAATCTCTGAATTTTATTCTCTATAAAATGTCAAACAATAGCAATATTTGTGGGATAGCTGTGGGATATTTTTCACATGTATTTTTACATTTATTATCTCAGACACCAAAAGATTTGTGATATTTTGCGAAGAAATCCACCACATCCTTACATGTTAGTAGAAAGAACCAGCAAAATTCTCTGTTTTTCTCCCCTTGGTCACTCTTCTATATATAGTTTAGTTTCGTATATTGGAATTAATCAGTCAATGAAGCAACTGCAGCAGCTCTGTTTATTTTCGATTCTTCTCTGTGTTACTGCTTTTCAGGTTACAAAAAAAAAAGAAAAAAAAAGCGGTAAACGAAGAATAAACTAACTGTGGTTGAACATATACTGTGGTTTTCACAACATGACCTTCCCACATACTTAAGTAAAAGAGGACAACAAAAAGGCGGGTTTTGTACTTGAAGCACAAAAGAAATTATAAAGTGTAGCACTAAAAACCTGGAGTTTAAACCTCACTTTATCTTGAAACAGTAGCCAGTTTCTAATGAAGATTACTACCAAGTGGAGAGCAGAGGGGGAGTCCATTTCAAACTTGGCAGAACACCAGAAGGGGGGAGGCGAGGCTAAAGGGGGCACATGTTTCACGCCAACAGTGGTGTTCTGAAAGATGGTGGGCTGGGACTGGAACACACCCAGCTACCTCTGTGCCCTCTCAAGGTTGGCTGCTGAGAGGAGTGGGAAGAGCGTAAACCTTTGCCCCCCTGCATCATCCGGTGTCCTAATGTGACGCTGACTATCTGCACTGGCTGCAATCTAAATGAAAATATCTCTTCTCTGTTACTGAAAGACATGGTGAGGAATTTTATCATAGAAGAAACTAATACCCACCCAGACCCAGATGTGACTCAATTAGATGACACAAAATTAAATGACCTTCACGACAGAAAGGTAAAAGATACCCACCGGCAAGGAGGAATGTGATGAGGCAGGTTTCTTTTGGCATGTACAACTTTAGGCGCGAGCCGCTGAAGACGTATTCTACCACAGCCTCTGACCGGCCAGCCCTCTGCAGGAAGGGCAGGAACTGCTTGGCTTTCTGTGTCTCCTGAACAGCAAAGAAAGAAAGAGAAATGACATCATTATTTTAAGCTACAGCTGGACTTTGAGAAGGAATAAAAAAACAAAACATTTCAAATTTGAAATAGCTATGTAGACAAGACACAGAGTAAATAGGTTAATAGACAACATAATGTGTGTGCTTAATTCAGATATTTTTACATGTCGATCAGATCCATCCAATCCAAAAAAAAAACAAAACAAAAAAAAAAAACACAACTCTCTTTTCCTGTTTCAGTCTCTGTTCTTAAGGGTGAGTCACTAGCTTAGTGGTGTGCTTGGGCCAAAATTACAAGCAGAGCCAAATCATGTGTATTCAAGCAGGGTCAGTGATGTAGCGGCGGTGGAAGATTTGTAAACGATAAAAAAATTATTTAATATGCGTCTACTCCAGGCATGAGCATGTAGGCACAACAGACCAGTGAGTCACTGCCCAGTGTGTGGCAGTGTGGACATGGGAGTAGGCACAAAGCCTCAGAGGAAAGGACGGAGCTAAAACGAGTAAAGTCAGAGCGAAAACATGTGTTCTCCCACTGTTATTGCGAGTTTATGCGAGGGTCAAAGCGGTTCAAAACCACAAATATCAATAATTCCGTTCCTTTTTTAGAGAATGGTGCACTAGACATAAAGCAGCAACAGAAAAGACGGACGAGAAAAACCATGCAACACGCGTCACCGGTGTTTTTGAGTATTTGAGTAAAGGGTATGTGCTTCAGTCATAAGATGTACCACCTGAACTGCACCCACTGCAATCCAAAATAACCCCCTCAGTGGGAGACGTCAGAACCGAACGCTCGCACGTACACGCAAACACATTTACAGCACCTGCAGTGTGTGGGCTGTGCAGTCTAACTTGGTTCCGAAAAAGAAAGAAATGAAGAGACACGGGAAAGGAGAGGACCTCATTATGCAACCTTTAAAGGCATGAGGTGAGTCAAGTGCTGTATCTACTCTCCTCCCACTACCTCTGTACATCTCCTACACAATACATTTATAAACCCATCCTTGCTCTATTTGTGACTGCATCCCACTCAATGTACATAATCCCTTTCAGTAAACCTGTACCACCAAAGGATGCTGACGTATAGAAGCGTGTAAGAAGTGTGTGTGTGTGTGTGTGTGTGTGTGTGTGTGTGTGTGTGTGTGTGTGTGTGTGTGTGTGTGTGTGTGTGTGTGTGTGTGAGAGAGAGGGTGCCCGTGTATGTCCGCAGTTGCATGTAGGCGTATACCAAATTAAATAGAAAAAAAAAAACAGAGTGAAGAAAGTGGATGGATGCTGAGGTGTGGAGTTGCAATGTTGCTATTTTGGTCCTTTTATTAGAATGCTCATTACATTAGCCTAGCCAAACAACTGGTGCATGTGCATGCACGCGTGTGCGCTCACGCCCACTGGCATCAATCCTAGCTGTTGCTGCAAATCATGCATCTCTTATTTGAAAGTGACAGAAATGCTATAGAGGGGCTGTGCACAGCACTCATGTGCATGTCGCACATAAACACATGATGGAGCACAATCCCGCTAAAATGCAAGGACCGCTACGACCTTTGCGGGCTTAATGGGACAGAATTTAACGAGTGTGATGTGCAATTCTCTGTGTGGCCTATAATAATTTTCTTACTACTGTTATAGTTAATTATTGAGCACCTCCCCGTGCAACCACTTCCAAGTCATTGCTACATATTAAATGTGGTCAGTTTAGCCAGTTAAGTTGGGCGGAGGTTTATAAGCAGGAATTGCATTAAACCTCCCAGATGAAATATAAGAGCTGCTCAGTCAGCACAACAATTCCCTGTCATAATTATTTTACAGGGACTGCCGGTAATTTATTTGTGCTGCTGACACAATGAGACAGGGAGCCTACAATGATGACAACGTGGAAGAGCAGAACATCTGAGAGCAGTTATACACAGCCACATCTTAATGACTTATTAGCCAGACTCTGAAGTCCAGTTGGCGTTAAAGAGCTTTAATGATTCGTTCAAATGCATCATTAGAGTAGAGCTTATACCCTCACTGGCCAGTTGGTTAGGTATAGCTTGTTAACTACTGCTCGTTGCCACAAATATCTAAATCAGCCAATCACATGGAGGCAACTTAATTCATTTCGCTATGTAAACAAGGAGAAGGTGACTGAATGGGGATGAAAGTTGATGTAAGTCACGAGATGGGCTGGTGTGCATAATTTGGGAACTTCTGATCTACTGAGATTTGTTATTTTTAGGTATGCAGAAGAGAATATCTGAAGAGACAATACAAGCAGTTGGGCTACAGCAGCAGACGACCACACTGGCAGCTCCTGACAGCTACGAACAGGTAACTGAAGCTACAATTTGCATTGGCTCACTAAACAGAAGCTTGAGGGAAAAAGTTACTTGGTTCGGCAAGTCTTGATTGCCTATTGTGAAATTCAGGCAACAGGAGGGGGGAATTTGGTGTAAACAACATGAAAGCATAGATCCCTCCTACCCTGTATCAGTGGTTCAGGCTGCTGGTGGTGTAATGGTGCGGGAATACAATTTTGGGCGCACTTTGGTCCCTTTATTATCTTTTATGACTACAGTGTTCCCATCTCCTGATGGCTGCTCCCAGCAAGATAATGGATCATGCGACAAAGCTCAAATCATCTCAAACTGGTTTCTTGAACATGATAATGACCTCCACAGCCACCAAGAGAGAACCTCCAGAATGCGGCGAACAAATCTGCACCAACTGTGATATTCCATCATGTGAAAATGAACCAAAATTTCAGAGGAATGCTTCTAACATCTTGTTGATCCTGCGCCAAAGAGTGAAGGTAGTTCTGAAGATAAAGAAGGGTACAACCGGGCATTAGCAAGGTGTACTTGAAGTGTCCAATGAGTGTGTCTGGCCAAATCTATATCAACACAGTTGTCTCCAGATACAGAATAAACTGGGTAGCTGCATCACAGCCCATTATAATATAAATAGGCATTATTTTGAACTGTGAATCATGCAAAGCTACTCTAGTAGAGTCCAAGAATAAAAATACAGAATCTATGAGTAAGAAAAAAAAGAAATACAGACTAATTAATTTAACAAAATGTCTCTCCGGAGCAAACAAGAGTACTACAATAGCACAAGTGAGAGAGACAATGAGGTGTTAATGTTTCTGAAGTTCAGTTTCCACTCGTTAAGTGTCTTGTCAAAATCTATAAGAGACGGGGAGTCGACAAGCACAGTGTTAAGAATTTTGCTTCTATACACACAATGGGTTTCAAATGAGGCAATCAAAATGTGATTGCTTTCAGCTTTAATTAAAAGGGTTTAACAAAAAGAAGAATTAACCATTTCAATTACAGCCATTTTTGCACAGTCTGAATCCTGTACTTAAAAGTAATTGGACAAACATAATCATAAATGAAAGGGTGATTGCCATAAACTCCACATAAATAAAACGGCATGTCCTTAATGATTAAAATACCAAAAAAAATCTATTTTTATATTAAAGTGAGAGCGACAGCGACGACAGGGTGAACAGAAGACAGAAAGACGTGATGATAAAAATTTTAAGAACTGTGCGAGGAAAAATGGATGCTTTTAAAAAAGAAAAGAAAAACAGAGGAGGGAAAGTGCACCAATCACCCATCACTTGATACCGAGATACTTTTCCTCACACTGATGCTCATTTGGTAAGCACTCTCAATCAGGCTTCATTAGCCAAACGATGCCTCTATCAAGCCCCTGGGCACACGTAAACAAGCTAGGACCAAGTCTCGCTGATGATTCTATTAATGGTGCTGCATATTTTTAGAGGACACTTATAGGGGTGAGTCAAGGATTAGAGAGCGTCTTCTGAGAATCACTGGCCTGATGTATCTTCAGGTTCTATGTAAATGAGTCTACATGACTGCATGTTAATCAGCGTACATACATTTTTATTCCTCTTCACACAGAATCTGCCAATCTGTATGCATTTATACACAAAAACATACTCACCCCAGAGATGTCAGCCACTCTGTGGATGGGAACCTCCTTCTTGCTGTGCAGCCCTTTCCCATTTTTGATGGCCCTGCAGTAAAAGGGTTAAACTATAAACACATGTCTTTCAAGCATAGCTCAATGGCTTTATTAGATGGAAAAAGCATAAGGCTGGAGGTTTATTAGACCTGGAGAAACAGAAGCTCTTTCTTTGTCATCACTGTAGATACATGGAGAGCTACTGTGGATTTGTGAAGTAGAATATAAATTCATTCAGTTTTCTTTCCCTGAACTGCCATTACAGCACAACTGAAAGCACTAGTGGGAGAATTTTTTTTCCTCCTCTCAGCCAGATAATCTATATGTTTGAGATGAAAAGTAGAAATGATGGCAGAAGAATAATAATGGAAGAAAAATTACAGTTATACCAGCGAAAATGAGGAGAAATTGAGAGATGCTTTTATAGAGAGTCAGCTAGCAGTTTTTAGTGATGGTTACCGCAGCTCCAGGGACAAATAAGATGAAGATGGCCTGAGGCTGCAACTGCGAAGGGGGACGAACATGCCACAACTGGGTCACTGGGATGCAAAAGCACTGCCTTTAAGGATTGACTGTGTACGTTCATATGAGCATGTATACATGTGCATTTAACAGCCAGGAGGAGGTTCCTTTGAAGGCTCTGGGCCACTAGCCTTGTGCAGTGGAAACTAAAAATAAAGTCAAGGCCACAGAAAGAAACCTCCCATCAACTCTAATAGGACCCCACCAGGGACAGAAAGGGAGAGAGGAAGAAAAAGAGAAGGGGTAGAGAGAAAAGGAAATGGGAAAAGAGGAGAGCTAGACCAAAGAAGGACAAAACTAGCTAAGGTGCAGAAATAAGGACAAAATGTGCAAAGGAAGAAGGAAAGCGGGAATCTGGTGAGAAGGGAGAAAAAGAGGGCAGCTGGGCAGTCACACACGAAAGAAAGAGGAGAAAGAGTTAAACCAAGAGGCTGTGGCTGCATTTGCTCTACCTATAGCAAGCAGATCCTAATCTGTGGCAGAGTAATAAAGCCTGTACTAAATCTCTCCTCAGCATCTCCATATAATTATTCTTAGGCCCTGTGTAAAGAGAGCCTCTGATTTAATGTCTAGCACATGGGGAGATGTGTGTGTATGTCCCTTGGCATGTAAAATAAAAAAGGAAAGGGCAAAAATGCATGCATGATTAAATATGTGAGGGTAATGACATGTTTCTGCAGGAAAAAGCAACAATGGCTGTGACATGCTGGAACTTATGACGGTGGTGACGCTAAAATACGCTCTGAAAAACTGAATTACTTCACCTTTGCAGTGCAGCATTTAACAGCAAATTCAAAAGAAAATTGAAGAAGGAAAAAAGCCTCAAGGTCATTTTTTTTTAAGTCGCCTACATTTCACAAAAGCAAGATCTGTCAAGGTCAAAAGAGAGAGTGCACACATGTGCGTCACAAGCATGTTTCGTTTGAAGCAAAAAATGTGTATTTCTGAGAATTAATCATTTCAAAGACCCCCCCCAGCCCCCCTTCATGCCACGTGCACAGCAGCGTTAAGTTCAAGTAAAAGGGAGACGGAGAGTGCTTTGTGTGAAGGAGCGTGTGTTCCTCACCGTGCCTCTGCGGCAAGCAGTTCGTCATAGTGGGAGGAGCGCTGGTCATCATCCTGTCTGTATCTGATGACTGTGGCAAGGCCTTTACTTACAAGAGCCTCTGCTATGTTGCTGGGGAACAGAACAGAGAAAGAAAGATTACTTTAATTAAAAAAAACACAAAAAAAAAAACAAGCAAAACCCCTCGGCTTCACAAACGAGCTCTAAAGGGAGCTCGCTCAACGGGGGCAAAAAATGCATACTACAAATCCCAGAAGGTGGGTTTACTTACGAACAAAGGTCACTTAAATGTTGACACTGCACACTTGACTAACCCCTTCTACCGTGTGATACTGATGTAGGGAAGAGAGGATTGAAGGCAGAAAGACGGGGACATTGTGCTGCTTAATGTAGCACTTAGTTGCTAGCCCTTGGACATCAGTGTTCTAGCTAAAGCATGGGAGAAAGAAATGAAGGGACAGAAAGAAACTCTTCAGAGTATTTGTCAACATGGTGCAGGCATGGCGACTGACGCAATAATTCAGCCCTTGTTGATGCCAGTTAAACGGTTCCTTTTCTATATTTTAAAGCTCTGCTGTTGGAAATAATGCAGCTAAATGAGTGATAACCTGGAAGCAAGCAGACATTTATATCATCTTTATCTTTAAACTATGTATGAAAAGGTTTTAGGCATTTGATCCCCATCTTATTTTCTGCAAGCAATAGCGACACCAGAAACAAAGCCATAGAAAAACATTTTCATGGACAAAGGGAACAAAAGGTCCCTCAACAGACGGTCTTATAATCGAATTGATATTGGATGACGTGAAACGATGGAAGCACTTTAGACAATCTTAACTCACACAAGACTCCAAAAGTTCTCCAAGACTGTTAGATCTTAAGTGTACTGTGCATGAGTGTCTTGTGGAGTGATTTCTAACAAATAGCCACCCAGCGAAACACAATTCTTTGTAAACAAGCTACCAAGTCTCAAGTCCATTACCACAAGAATAGCTCACACAAGGTCAAAATCCTCTGCCCCGCTGACCAAATCAGGCCCTGACCTCAGGCCTCATGGGGAGCCTCACCAACTGTTCCATCTGAAGCAGAGTTGCTGGTTCTGGTTTGACAAGGCCAGATCCTGACCTCTGTACGGACATGTACTACCAAACACAGGACAGCTGGTTTGATGAAAAGAAGGCATCTACGTCTCCATGTGCACATGTGATCACGCTTTATGTGTTGAGTGATATAAACAGAGGGAACCAGAAGATAAGTGTGGCTTTTAACTTTTTTTTTATTATTTATTTTTTTGAGTGAGAACAGGCTTCTGACGTTTCATTTCAAGCACTGCGGCATTAAAGCGCCTCTTTACTGGTTCTGATTAAATTTGAACCTCTGAACAGTTTAATAGTGCTTATATCTTTGGTACTGTGTAAAATACATGTTTCAGACGGATGACCTGAATTCCTTCAAAGCAGAGTTTGTAGATAGAAAATAATTGCTTGCACTGAGGTGACCGTTTTCTTCTTTTTTTAATATGAACTTAAAAGACAAAGAAACACTTTCAGGTTACTTTATGATTGATGGTGAGATTACGAGTAATATGGATTTAAAAATGAATATTTTGTGTCATTTTAAAACAGATTAACCTGACTTTTAAAGGGTTTAACAGGGAAGCAGCTGTACTAACAAAATAGAAATGTGTTAGTGAAATCATTTACACTGATAAATTACGTGCTGTGTGATCTCCCAATAAGGGTGGCTCAGTGGTCTCCTACTGCACACTAAAGACAACTGAACAAACCTAAAGCATTTTGATTTCCAATGCAGTTTTTCTATACTTCCATGTTTTACTTAGCCTTTCTTGTTTCATATTGCTGGATTATCTCGAGCCATTTTCCATTAGTACCAACTCGGATTGATTCGGCGTGACTCGGTGCAGCACCGCTCGCCTCAACTCGTTTTCCATTGCAATTGAGTACCACCTAATGTGTGTGGGTTTGTTATAGTAACGCGGCCGAGCGTGTCCTGTGACATAATTAGTACACAACGCGAACGCCACAACAAAGGTGGACGTTGAGGCAACAATAAACCTCTTGGTCTGTGACTTTTCGCGAGATTCGGGGACCACAGTGTTGTTTCTGTGTGTCCATTTCCATGTGAAGCCATGATTCATTGAGTGATGACACTGACTAGCCAATCGGTGGCATGCACTCTGGTGATCGCCTCGGATCGCTTGGAACCCTGGCGGAGAAGGTATCTGGTACCAGATACCTAATGGAAAACCCTGAAAACCGTGGCGAGCCGACCCGAGTAGGTATTAATGGAAAAGAATATAAAGCAGGCGACTCAGTGTGGTGCATGACTTACATGCCACCAATTGTGACTGTAGCACAGGTACGCTCTGGGAAGGCAGGCGTGCCTTCTCCTGGACCAGTAGCTGCTCTGATGTAGTCCACTGTCACGTTGACCTGAAAGGGGGAACATAAGGCAGAGGTCAAAAAAATATACCAAGAGTAGAGAGACAAAGTGACGGCAACAACGGTTATGGTAATAATTAGTGTGAGAAGTGTGTTCTGGCTTGTGTATGTGTATCGGGGTCTTTTCATTTGTCCCAGTTCTCAAGGTCACCCCCAGTCAGCGCGAATCACATCAGCCAGCACTGCAGATCTCCCCAGAGGAGAAGTATTAACACACAGTGGGTGTTTGGGACAACACACACACACACACACACACACACACAGAACAGTGATAGAACCCAAATGACCCTACATTGTGTGTTCTCAACACAGCTCCCTGGGGATAGACTCCAATCCACCCACCCCGAAGATACAATTTTGTCACTCAGCTGCGTGCATGTGCAGGCAGGAGACAGGGAAAGCCTGCTTTGCGGGCTAGACACAGGCAGACAGCAGTAACAGCAGGGATGTAGCCATACCGGTAGTTTAAGAGCTACGTCTCAACCTTGTCAGACAAGTGTGATAAGACGGAGGAATATTAAAAAAAAAGAAAAAAAAAAAAAAGAATGTGGGAGTTTGACTTTGCATCACAGTGCCAAAGCATAGACATGAGTCCAACAGACAATGCAGGCAGGCCTATTACAGGGACATGAAAGAACAACGCTGGCCTGTCATTAGACGGACAGAATGGGTGCGTGGCAACGTGAGCAGGGGAAAGGAAGAGTGTTGTGCTGTACTGTTCAACAGTAACTGCAACTGTAATTTCAGAAAGGAGAGAAAAACAAAATAGAAAATAAACATGGTGTACTGGTTTAGCATGAAATTGTCCTTAATGACCATGCCCACATCCATGGTTAGGCGTGGAAGAAGAAGAATAAAAGCCAAAGCAATGTGACACAAGACCCCGAGTGCAGGAATCAGATGAAACAGGAAATGGTAAAAAGGAGAAAACCAACACAGAAAGAGGAGACTGGGGGAGATTTCAACATCCAAGCAAAATGTAATGCTGGATGCTATAAGCTCTGTATCTGAAATTCCAGTGGTTCCCCATTAAGCAAGGTGATGACAGATTATAACTCTGACCAGCAATGTTAGATTAGAGGAGTTCCAGGCCTATTCTCCACGGGCCATCTACCAGATCTCCTGATAAGGCAGAGCCATCTATAAGAACCCCCCAGAGGAGAGTGAAACAGAGGGGGAGAGGCAGTGGATGGATTAGAAAGTGGGGGAGTGATAAGGACAGTAGGAGAAGTGAGAGACAAAATGCGTTTGTTCTGCTGAGGCGACAAGCAACATGGGAATATTCAGTCAACTCTGCCAAAGGAACGAAATACTTGTTTTTCTTTTTACTATACACTGGCGTTTCTGTATACTGGCAAAGGGTTTAGCGTGAAGAGAATTTCAAAAAGACTTCGAGTAATAGTTGGGTTTTGGTTTTTGTTTTTTTGCAAATTTCGGTTCTGCAATAAAAAATATTGGCTTATCAAATGTGTAGCCAATGAGGTCATTCTGAAACGATGTAAGGCTGTAGCCACGAGAGAGGGGTAAAAAAAAAAAAAATTGAAGGTTGCTGCAAAAATTTTTCATCTTCAACCTTGCGCCACAGAAAAACTACACCACAATCCCCAAAGTCTAAAGACGGGTCACTAGTTCAGTATGAAAAATCAAATCTTCATTTCTGCTTCTGAGTTACGATGTTGAATAATGGCCAACACAGTGGGCTTAAAGAACATTCGGAATTCACAATGATCAAATGTCATCGCTTCACTCTGCATCTAAGGGTATAAGAAAGGTCTTTTTAATACCACTTTAATTTTAACATAATGCCAAATTTGCAATGGAGAGATGTCGACAGTGAAGAAGTTTGGAAAACCTTTGGCATACAATGCAGTTTGTTTTCTAAGTATTTCCAGGCATTGACTTTAGCCACCAAGAGAAATTCTTATTCTCAAGCCATTAATCTTTAAACTTATATCTTAGACTGAGCAGTCTGGCTAGCAAGGCCTTCTCTATTGTTATCATCATGTTTGGGATTTACACCAGTGTGCTGTAAGCCTAGTGGCCCATTGGGCCTAAACCAGGCCTGCTGAGAATTTCTGTAATCCTAATATTTTTTAAACGGGTAAGCTACAACTGTTAAGTTAGCTTGTCCTGTATCTCATCATCTTACTGTTACAGTGTATTTTTCCATTATACATTTTTATAAACATAAACACAAACAAACACTGTGACTAATTAAGTTGAAGTAGCTAGCAAGCAGTTAGCAATGCAGTCATTGTGTAAGCTAAAAGTATAGATGGCTAAAAATCTTGTGGGGTCATGACTAAAATATTTAAGACTCATATCCAAGTGAATTTAAGACATTTTATTCATTTTTAACGACTTAGGATTTATCATTTCATCCTATTATCTATCATAAGCATATGAATTGGTAAGTTTTGACCAGCTCAGTGAACTTAACCTTAAATACCTGAATCTAATGATTTCATCTGCCCAAATGGATCTTGGTACAAATAATAAAACATAATGCCTTAGGCCATGACTGTTACCGGCACGGATGCATGAAGACTAAGTCGAATTAGCATTCAGTGCAAACAACCTTTGCCAATAATGCAACATAATGACAAGCTCGTGACTGTGGGGTTGTCGAGCTTCCTAGAATGAGCTCTATTTGCGGTGGTCTTAAGTGAAAGGCTATCACAGATAACTTATGCTAAGCTGTGATATGGAAAAGGTACCATGTTGTGAGAAGCCCAGTATGGGTTCTGCATGATGGGGTTTCCAGACAGGAGCACAGTGACAGGCAGCTTATCCCAATAGCATGTAGGTGATTTATTCTTGCTCTAGCTTAAAAAAAGAAAAGGGGAAAAAAAACCATGTCGTTTCCTGCACGGTCCATCTACCCAGCTCCCATAACTTGTTCTTTTTGCAACTATTTAAAATGGATATGCCAACAAATACACACTTAAAAACTGGTAAAGATGCATTTGTAATCAAAGACTGCATTTAACAGTGCTAAAGCTTTTGGTGGAAATTTCACAGTTCAGCTGTTGCAGCATGCATACCAAGGTGATAAAAAAGAAAGCGGTGGGTGTGGGTGTGCGGGTGTGGGGTTGTTCGACATGCAGGAATACACACAGGTGTTAGAGCAGCCTCACCTGCACCTGGATGTTGGCAACACACAAGAGACTATTGTATATAAAAGACTGGACATTTTTAAGCTTCGAAAAGAAAAAAAAATGAGGAGAAAGAAAGAGAGGGATAATTAAGAAAATTAGTGCAAGATGAAAAAACGAGGTATGAAGGTACTGTAAGAGAAGGGAGACTGTGTGGGTGAGTGAACAACCGTTTGTGTGCAAGAGAGGTGCTTAGGTTGCTGCTGTGTTTTAGCAGGCTATAATCACAGCTGGCTATCATTTAATGAAGTGAGCTGTGCTGAAAAAAAAGAAAGAAAGAAAATACTCAGCCTGGGACAGCATAACACAGAGAGGATGAGGGGGAATAAAGGAGGAGGAAGAGGGAGCCCCATCTGGATTTTCAGCCATGGGACCTGATGACGCTTTGACTACCTGCTTTGCGTCTGCTTGAACACACATACCTCAAGCTTTTCCCAAACCAACTTTCACATTCACTCACACACACACACACACCGCATCAAATACCACATTGTGCACACACACACACAAGACATTCTCAATTCATTCACACACTGATGTGCACACCAATAAGAGGGGGAAACTCTGTCGCTAACAGTACTACACAAGCAGCTGCATAACAGGAGCCACTTTGAGCACGCAGGATTATCCGAATGTGCTCAACCCTGATAAGTGGCTTAATGCAACATTTCCATTCTACTTTTTTTCTGCTGAGGCTGAGACCCAGGCGCACAAGAAGCACTACTTATAAAGTTAGCCACATCAAGCTTTTTGGGATTATGTCACCATGCAAGCACTGCCATTTCAATGGGGGGTGGCGATATAAATGAGAAAGACCAAGACAGTCAGTCAGACAGACGTAGAGTGACATCAAGAAAGGAGAAAAGAAAATGCCTCAGTGTATTTATACCCTACCATAAAGGGATAGCTCAGGAGAAGTTCTTGGATATGAGGTAGAAGGAGTTACTGAAAAATTCCAACATCTACTATTTGTCACATTTAAAAAACAGAAATCATCAAGTTTTAGTTTCAAAGTCTTAATATAAACATGATTAAAATTAAAGGAAATTAGCATGTGTCAACATGAAACTCAAAAATGTCTAGTCGCAGGAGCTGCTCAGAAGGTACTGAACCAATTCCTTTTTGCCTCAGAGAGCTACAGCCTCTGCTTGGACAAAAAAAGAAGGGAAAAAAAGCAGTCTTTCGAATATGGATATTAGATATGCTTTATAAAAGATCAAAAGCCCCATGCTCTCCTTATAGAGATGAGGAATAGGGGGTTTAACAGAAAGAAGGAAAAAAAAAGCATTTAATATAGCTTTATTCTCCTAAACCAGAGCGCTGGCATTAGGGCATTGAGCTGAGCACATCGAGACTGCTGGTTAATGCTTAGTCACGTTCTAGCAGGTTTAGTCGCAGGGAAATCTGCTTGTTTTCCAATTCCTGTAATGTATTGCACTCTTGGGCAGCTCTTGGGCTCAAAGGAGAAGCCAAGGGGAACACCTGTAGGTCGATATGATAGTTCAACCTTGTGACTGCAAGGGACCATTAGCGTTGGTCAACACCTGTTCGAGATGATGCTGAAATACACCTACTGTTATCTGACAGATCTGCAGTTAGAGGGAATCACATCCTCTGCTTCTTTCAGGGAAGACATGAAGCAGAAACTTCCAATTTACCCCCAACAATATTGAGGTAAAATCTTTGTCTGCATTTGTGTCAGAAAGCAAAAGGAAGAAAGGATAAAAGTGGGGCTTTCTCGAGCAAAATTTCAAGGGAAACTGTGGTCTTAGAGTCTGCTCCAAATCTGTCTCCTTGGAGCTCATTGTTCTGAGACAGGATGACAATAAGTGGGTCGACTAAACTCCTCTCCTTGCTGGATTGCAACATGCATCTGCACACTTGCATACCTGCATCCAACTTGACACCGCAAGTAGGCCAGGGTAGCATGGATTAACATTAAAGCCTCGTGGGTTGGATTTGTGCTCAAAAATATTCCCCCATCATCATTTTTTTTTTTTTTTGGGGGTCAACAAAGCAGGTAAAGAACAACTCTTGTTCCTTCAAAAGTCGGGTACGGCTGAGTAACTATTTCTAAAAATGATACAATGTGACAAACGGTTTAACCTTGTGCCTTTGGAACAATAAAGAAACAGGAGGAAGGCAAGATTCCAGAGTTGCTCTGTTATTGATTCACCAGTGAGGAGAGAGGAAGCTGTACTGCTGGCAAATGGGCTAGAGCTCTCCACTTAAACCTAACTCACTTCAAAGAGCCTATAAGTACACACTTGGGGGAATCCAACGTCAATACTAATCAAATGGTGAGCAATATGGTGGCATGTGCTATATATACAGTTCTAAATTCATTCAGCAGTATGAAAAACATGCAGTCAAAGTCATAAAGGGATGTCTTCAGAGTAGGGACGTGCATGATTAGTTGTCTAGGCAACGGAAATATAAGTCGGTTAAAGTAATTATTCATACTCCATACATCCATTTTAGCATATTTATCTAATTTATTATATATTTTATTAAGGCACAATGGCAGTTGTCTACCCTGGTCTCTGAATCTCTTCAGTACTCTGATTAAGAAGTAAAAGCTTTTATGTAGGCTATGTCAGCAGACATTCAACCACTCAGCTGCAGCAATGCATAACCACATTCTGCACCTGCAAAGAAACAAGGCTACTGGTGTTAGTACTGCTAGAAGTAGCTACAATGTACAAGCTAATCTGACACCATATGTTTGCAAACTGCCACAGATTTCAAGCAAAATTTACATTTTGAGTGTTGAAGAAGATGGTTAACAATTACAAGTAGCTTTTAAAGAGACATGCAATATTTATATGGATAGTGTTTACTCTCATCATTTAGATTATGCTTAATTTATAGTGTTTCTCAGTTTTAAGCTAGTCAAATAGTCATAATTTTTGTTCTCTTGTTTAAATTTTAACTAATTAAGCCACCACTTTAGAGTCAGTCTTTGATTAAATGAAACCATAGCCTAAAGCAGCAGAACTGTACAAAGTTCTTTTAAAAAAAGATTTAAAAAAAAAAAAAAACACAGTTTGAGTCAAACTGTTTTGACAGCAAATATGTCACTTAACTGCACTTTCTATGAAGTTAACTGTCTTTGAAATGATCTTCAACTTAATAACAGAGAAGGGAAGCACGAGGGCAGATCTTAAGAGAAATGCCATGTAGAGAAAGCTATCGGATGATACTGTAACAAGAGAGATGGTAATTTGCCTCGGGTATTAAATGTTCTGTGGGAGTTCTTTGCGCCCTGCACATATTATAGCACTGATTAAGTGGTCAAGGTTGATTTTGCATGCAGACAAACAGATCCTTAATGGCTACCACTTCCAGCTATAGCTTGAGTGATCAAATCTTTCAACGTGTCATGAAGCGGCACTTCCACCTGCATTTAGAGCTGTCTACATGTGATTGGATCAGCCAGGATTCATTTGAATACACTGGGCAAACAGGGCCAGTGACTCAATCCTGTGAAAACATGCATAGTCAACACACTTAAGACACTAACTCCTTTTGACGCACACACAATCATGCGTACTTTCCTCTGCGATAAATGCTACAAAACAGCGATTTGCCAGAGGCTTAGAGAGATGCAGTAAGGCTTTAGCTGAGTTGACTTTTGAAACACCCGTGGGTCTAAGCAAGAAATACCGTGAAATCAAACTTAGTATAAAGACAGTGCAGACTGATATGAGTAATGTCACATGTTCTCTGAGTTGCATGCCATTTGTACTTGCATGACTAAACAGTTAATCGCTACAGCGCACGAGTGAGGGTTCTGATGTATGTTTACATATATGTCTCAAGCTCTAAATTAAGTTTATATGTATTGTAACATCATCTATATGCATGTCCATGCACCATAAACACATGAGCCACTGTTTGGTGGACAAACCCTGCAGACAAGCCTTTATAGTCAACATGGCATTAGGCTGACACATGCATATTTATCACAACACTGTCACATCTTTTTATACCTTAACAAGGCTATAGGTTTCTCTATTTCCACTACCCGCACGCTCGTCTTTCCAAACACAAACACCACAAATAAACAGCGCGATCATTATTCGCACTTCAGTCACAGAAGCCGGCTTACGGCTGAATTTTCTGTCATTAAAAAAACATTAATGAGTATGATTAAAATGACTGTGATGAGAGGCTGGGACAGAGATATGAATCTCACTCTCACACGGAATGCCAAAAGCAACTCTGTTGGCTTTTGGCTTTGAGTGGGTGCATGTTTTTGTGTTTATCAGCCTGCACTGCCATTTTTTTTTTTTTTTTAACTCAGTTGAACAGTTATGAAGGTGTGGGTGACATGTTGGCTCCATCTATTGTAAGGCTGCTGTAGTTTGGCCCCATTAAATCTCTACAATTGTTTGGTACATTCTCGTACCACTGGAAATACATGCTGAGACTTCACAAAGCACACAAAGGATGGATTTGTTGAGGTCTAAGCTCCAAAATTTTGGAAGTCAATTGCAAAACAGTATTGAATTTATGAGTTAACTTCTATCTGGGGAAGTCATTTTGTCAGGGTGATTGCGCATAATGACAGTTTCCATCAATCTGTGCTTGCAACTGCATTTCCATGTAAATTTCTGCAATCTTTTCCATCATGGCCCTATTATTATATGGCCCCTGTGCATCTGACAAGTTTTAAACTTATCTTTATGGAAAAACATAAACTATTATTTGGCGCAGGCAATGGACAAAAGCTCTGGGTCTGCCGCCTTCTCTCCATGCATTACTGCCACTGAAGGTGGCAAAATTGCCACTGTAGCACAATGAAAACAATGTAGGTGTAGCGTACATATGAAAGATGCAGAGTTATACACTAAAAGGTAAAAATGAAGAACAATTCCATCTTACAGACCAATCATTTAGCAGAAAGACATACAACTAACCTAGTGTTTTAATTACATAAGCAAAAAAGGCAGACACGAGAAGGAATCTGAATCATGCAGGAATTTGGATGGACTGTGAAGGACACCCAGGTCAACAACACAGATTTTTGGTTAAATGTAAAAATGCAAGTCCTGAAAAGAATTGCATTTGTTAGTGACATTAATGTCTAAAGAAATCGGCAGTTAGGAAGATGAATGATTCTTTGGTCATCCTTGTTTCCACGCTTTATCTAATCCCTCACCCTTCTGGTCTTTGTTTCTTGAATTTAATAATCAAATCACTATTCCATCTCCTGCTGTGGTAGCCATTATGTTAAAATGGTCAAACAGACTGAAGCACTGAAAATCTCTGAAATGTTATTTATGTTGCAACACAGTTTTCTCTGTCTACACATAAGAACTTTTTTGTGCTATTCGTGGAATCATTTTATTTGCATTTCACCATGGTGAAAATGAAGAATGTGGCTCATGCGTCCAATTAAAAAAAAAACACTAATCATCGCCAGAGAAGAAGGTTAGAGTTCATGTTTTAATGTTCCACAAGCAAATTGCTGGCATGCAAACTTCATGTGTAAAGTTGACGTAAATACAGCTCGCTTGGAGTCTACTATACACCTCTTTATACAAGTCCTCTGAGGCGCAGCTGTAGTAAAGCTCATTCAGAAATATCAATTTCAGAAGCTTGAGCATAAGTTCAAGGCAATTGTTTTTGGAATTTGATGTATGAATAATATGTCATTTAATTATTTGCGTTAAAAAAAAAAAAAAGAAGTGATAATCTGGTTCCTGAGAGTGTCCAAGATAATAACTGTCATCTTTATGGTGTTTAATTCATTAATTGAGATGGACTTGTGTGTCTAAAAGAGTAAAGTATAAGCTTTATACAAAGGAGTTAAGAGGAGACCAGCACAACAGTCCTTAACCACACCTAAGAGGATGTCCCGGCAAGCCCTGTACATGTTCACAAATGCTTGCTTTTCATTAAGTTTGTGAAAATTAAATGTGACAGAGTGAAAAAAAGGGCAGATGAATTAGTTCTTTATTTTGAAAAAGTTAAAAGATGCGCTACACAGATTCTTAAGCCAAATTAAGTTAATGAAAGTAAGAATTCAGACTGTAATCAACATCATTTAAAGCTGCGCAGGGAACAATGCAAGTCTTTTTTTCTTGACGACCTCTAACTGCATAACTGCATCACTAATATCGCCTGACTCTACCCGTCTGAACGTGCTTCGACGTTGCTGGCACATCACCTGAAAAGTAGGGTAACACCCCAAAATAGCAGCTTGTGCTGGGCCGCAGCAGAGCCGTGTTGATTCTGAGACAAGCCGACAAAAAAAATTTAAAATCAGATGCCTTATGATCGCAGTTGATGTCGCTGGTACTCTGAATTGCTGTGAATTAGTCTGAATGTGTCCCAGTTAGAATTAATTAAGTCTTACAGACGTTTATTAGCTCCCTGCTCAGTCGCTATTTATCGATAGACTGATAATTAAATCCAACATCTTCCCTTTCATCATTATTAAATGTGCCCGTGTGCCATTTGAACCTCAAGCGTTCATTTGTTTGTCAGTTCTGAGGCTGGCAATATCTCCATTTAATACGCTTTCTTTCTTTCTTGATAGGTACTTCTAAATAAACCTCTTCATTCACTGGAAGGTTTTGGGTGTTGTGTGGAGTCTTGAGCAGGTATATTACGCTTCATAGATCTAATTACACGGTTTTACTTAGGGGACCCTTCTCCAAAAACTAACCTGTGTGTATGAGATGGATAAAAATGTAGTTTTGGTAAAGATTCACAAAACCAACTTTAATTTATCAGCTCAATTTCACTTTAAAAAGCTAGATAAAATGCTCAAGCTATGGTGCGTTCTCTGGAGTGCTCTTCAGTTCACTGCTGGTTTCTGCTGGGTCAGATGTGTGTAAATCATAGCAGCCCTAGCTCCCTCCCCCAGGGTGTACAGACCCGGTGGATCAATAGACACAAGAGGGGGAAATCAACATTGCTTGTTTAAATGGAGCATTGGGCCAACACCAAGCCCTAGGGCATCTACCAGGAGTACTTTGTATTCACACTAAGAGATGGAGAGAAATAGTTATCTAACTTGAAATGTATTTGGATACCATTGGGAGGGAAAGGGTGTTGGAGCAGCTACATTACAACTATTGTTTAATTTCTTAAAGCTGATAAGAGGTATTCATTTTGATTCACACACTGTCACACACACACACACAGGGCAAAACTGGTGAATGCAGGTGTGTTTGTGTGACTCTCAGTGGTTCTTACCTTTTTACCAATGAGCTTCTTCCTCAGGAACTCCCGGGCCTCAAACATGTAGGGAATGTCATAGAGGGGACGGAAGCGTTTGTCTTTGTCCTTGTTCTTCTCCTGAAGAGATTGATAAGTGATGAAGGAGGTCAGGATCAGGATGCGGGGAGGAGAGGAGAAAATGAAAAGAGAAAGAAGGATGGGGAAGGAGAAAGTTATTCATATTGCACTTTCTACAACCTCTCATAAAAGAACATGCACCAACTCTGATCTCAAGCATACAGACATGAAGAAAACATTTTTTCCACAAGGTCAACTTATTTGTCCCTTTTTCACTTTCCATTACAGTCCCCGGAACTAACGGAAATATTTAGAGTGTTGCACATCTTCCTCTTGACAAAAGCATCTGTTACTTTCAGTGCTGACACACTACACAAAGAAATAATAAAATGTAGCGTTATCACAGTAAAAAAGGCACGAAAGGGCCAAGGCAAAGAGAAACACATGTTCAGAGGTGAGCTGGAACATTTTCATATATACAGTCTTTCACCTGTTAACTGTTAAAAGTAAAACATTATTCCTACTTTTTTTTTTTTTAAAGGTACATGAATGTTTAGAATGTTTGTTTTTGTTTATTAATATAAAATGAAAAAAGGACGTAATTTCAGATCTTAACTGTGGCTTGTTGTGTTTGTGAAGGGTCAGGTAATACAAAATGTCAACACTTTAGAAATACTGATTCTCCAAACAATGACCACATGCTTTTTTATGGACATAAAGCAGGAATTGTCTGTATAAGAATGCTTGGATGACTTAGACTCAGATAACAAAGTATTCCAATAAGGTGGTCTTTTAATCATTTGCGCATTCACACAAAGATATTTTGACCAGGAGAGCCCGATTCTTGCAAACACACTTACACACACAGCTGCAGACAAAAACTTCCCTCAACACGATCACCCACTCTGTGACAGCAGCCGGCCACAAATAGAACCCATTTGCATTTTCAAAGGAGGCTGAGGTTTTGTGTTGCTCCCAGAGTGAATAAATGCACATGTGTAATAGAAACAGACGCACAAACGCAGAGTGACAGGTGTAGTTTTTGCGAGGGTATGAGAAAAAGAAGAGGGAAAAAAACAGAATGCACAAAATGACAATGATGCAGTGGGAAAGTACGACAGACACTAACAAGAGAAAGGAGGCTATGAATGACAATACCAGTATGCTCGCCACCCCTGCCCCTCCCACGCTCTTCTATGAGCGCCATCATTATCTGTCATACAAACAGAACTGAGTCTCCTTCAAATGAGCACACAGGCTTGGATTAATTCCTCATTTCCTTCTGTCTTCAATGGGGTTCATTCATTTTTAATGACTCTCCAGTTGTTCCGAGCTGCCAGGTGTGGCACACAGCTGGGCAGATGGATGTGGAATGAGACACATGGGGAGCAACGGATGTATGAGCATGCGTACGTGCCTATGGCACTAAGGCATTACGGTGTTTAAAACTAGTCTTGTTAGGGGGTGGGGCAAACTTTACTGGTGAAAAGAAAAAAAAATTAAAACGTCCACAAAAGAAATACATTGAACTGCCGTGGCACAAGAATGGGAATAACCTAATCTACCTTCAAATAGCCTTTCTTTAACCATAATGGAATTGTAACGACCTTTCAATATTTGTTGCTTCCTTCCCTTCTGCTTTCACTAGTGGAGTCTGTGCAGGATCAGACTTCAGGGCTAATCTCAAATATTCCAAGTGGAAATCCCTTTACCACTCAGACAGGAGCCAATGTCTTCCATTTTGTGTCAGTCGGGGTATATCGCCCGGGAATTTCATCCCTACCAAGTCAGTTGCACTGGGATAATGGGGCCTCTTAGGACCATTGCCAGCCAAGCCTCCTGCATTTAGTGCCTGAGCTGCAGACACAGCCATCCAACTTCTGGGGATGAGAATGACTGACGTTGTTGGGGTGAAATAAATCATTTGGAGCATATTTTCCTTAATGTCATATCACGCCACATTAACTCAACATTAAGACAGTTCCAAGATAATGGACTCTGGTGCTTACACTGGGATTAGGATTCTGATAGAGACAGATACAAAACAACAAGATAACTTCAATGGAGAAAAGCAAAGAATGGGCTTGAGAAGAGTGAGAAAGGAGGAAGACTCATTTCTAACTAATAAGCTGTTTCATGGTGTAAAGGTAGCCATGTCACTGAGGGCCAAGAGTGTAAATGTCAGCACTCTATGCCAATTAGGCACAAGGACTGAAGAAGTAGACCAAGAGGACAAAAGGTACTTCTCCTGCATCTTTTAGAACGTCTACGGGGAACAGAGCTAGACTGAGTGGAATGCGGAAAGGTGAAAGAGTCGGAAAACAAGAAGATGAGACAATCAGAGGAAATGTTACAACTAAAAAAACCCACACATAGGCAGTAGGGAAGAACACACAGGCAATCATTCTCCAAACCAATGCCCATGTCCGGCATTAGCCACTGGACAACTTTAACCTTGTCTTAAAACTCACCTCGGCTGATAGTATTCTTGTCACCACCATGCTAAGCAAGAAATTGAAGGGGAAAGCCATGTTTCAAACAAAAACAGCCAGAGTTTTAGTGAGACAAGGAAGCGCTAATGCCTAATGACTGCAACAACTGCCCAGTATTCTCAGTGCAGTCCAACATTACTGCAGTCTAACTTGTGCTATGCTGCACAACAAGGCCTAACAAATTTGTGGACAATTTTAGCGCAATTCAAAGATTTTCAAAATAAATGTCTCTCCCTGCCAAACAAGCATAACATAAAGCTATTTGCCTTGATGAGTCCAAGTCTTCAACTTTGGAGTGGAGAAACTGACATCACCCAAACCCAAACAGTATAATATTATTATTTAATATTGACCAGAGATACAAATGTCTTCATAAATACAACTCAAATACAAAAACATTTATTTAATCATTTATGCACTTATTTACACAAGACAATGCTTAAATAAGTAATTAAGTAGTAAGTATATCCATCCATCTTTCTTCCACTTATCCAACTGGGCCGGAGCCCATCCCAGCTGTCATTCTCAGATTAATTTGGAAAATGTGTGATCTCATAGTTTTCCCATCGAGCAGCTACTACACCAATGTTTATAACACAGCACATTCAGCTGTCCATGCAACTGAAAAGAAAGAGGTGTGAGTGAAGCACTGCCTTAGTGGGTAAAGTTGCTTTAATAAAAGTTCACAAAATGTATTTTCAATATCCCATATATTGAAAGTGCAATATGTAGACAGTGGTGGCATCTACACAGTACTGTTTTTATTCCCCATAAATACTGTATTGGCCTCAAAAGTCCACCACCGGTCAGACTCTACCATAAACCGCTATTATGCAGCTGCAGGAAGGTTGCAGAGAGAGGAGAGTGTCACTGCTTTGTCTCAGCCATAACCCACTAAGAACAGTTTGCTCTCAGTGTCCTCGGGGGGAGTTTTGTTCTATTTGGGGTAAATTCCCTTCATTCTAAATTACCCGCTACAGCTCAGGAATCGTGTCTGACGATTGCAGAGGCATGGCTCTGGCTGACTTGTACAGTGTCACAGGGCTGCAGAGTCTGGGCTGCAAATGTGTGGATGCTCGTGCTGGGAGCATCTGCAGCTTCTGGGGTGAAATCATGACTCAGGAGCATGTCACACTTTGTGATGCTTGGCTTTGGTGTTGGGGGAAGTGTACAGTATTGGGCTTGGGGTCCTTTCTTCATGAACACTTGTTTTTTTTCTGGGTTTTGTGTGTGTTTTTATAACACCATTGTTTCTCTTTTTCCCCTCCTATGCATTTTGGCCTTTCTTCCACACGCCAAAACAATTTTAGGTCACTGAAAACAGACCTTTTGGATAACTCCTTCCGGGGTTAAGATAATCAGAAACTCTGCAGCGTTGACATGTTGACAGGCTTCTGATTGGCCAACATGGCTTTAGGGTTTAGGTTATATCG
Organism: Oreochromis aureus; assembly: GCF_013358895.1. Classification (NCBI taxonomy): domain Eukaryota; kingdom Metazoa; phylum Chordata; class Actinopteri; order Cichliformes; family Cichlidae; genus Oreochromis; species Oreochromis aureus. The sequence continues at coordinate 12,980,170 of NC_052958.1, read as the reverse complement.
CCGCCTGTTGGTTTGGCAGTCTCTTGACAGCACTTCAATTTTGTTTACGGGTTCTCTTAACAAATTTCCCACCTGTGGGACTAATAAAGGTCATCTTATCTTATCTTATGTGGGAGGGATTATTTCGTTTGTTTTGAGATCACCGTTTTAAAAATCTTTTGTCCATGATCTCTGGGGCTTAGTTTTTTTGGGGGTTTGCATGTGTGTCCCAGACAAGACGGGCGCTGTTTTTTTTATTAAGCACTGCACAGGGAGGCTTAGACAAACAGTCAGCATTTAATATTGTATGCCCATTAACATTACTAAAATATGCATGCATAAACAATAAACTGCTGAGGTAGGCTGGGTTGGAGAGATAGCACTACAAAAAAAAAAGAGAGAGAAAGAAAAATTATTGCTCGTTATAGCGTACAATCCAAAATTCATGCAGGATATGAATAAGTCATTGCTAAACCGACTTGAATTGATTCCACAACAGACACAACAAACAAACCTGTATTTCACAATGAAATTACCCGCAGCGCCACCAAAACAAACAGCCTCTCAACTCATGATTAGCTGCTACCACACGGGTAAATATACTGGGACAGCTGGGACAGGTTTCAGCCCATGTTCAGATTGTTCTGCTATTAATAAGAATGTCAAACACAAACTGCAACTTAAATCATCACACTTGCTGCCTGAATAAGAGAGCTACACTTCGACTTAATGTGCTTTTGTAAAAAAAAAAAAAAAAAAAAAAAAATTAAGCTTCTGAAGCAGACGGTCAAACTAGCTCTGCAGACGGACAGAGTGATGGACAGACTGATTAGCTGGAGCTCTCCATGTCTTTTTTCCTTTTTTTTTTTAAGTCAATAAAGCCAAAGTCATTCAACTTCTAAAAGTTTAGCGCCAGATAACACTGCACCTATCTCAAAGAGAAAGCCCCAGAAAGCTTATAAATGACTTTTATCTAAACAAGTCCTGTTCAAAAGGTGCAAATCAGTACTGTAACCTACATCTTTCAGATAATCTTCTAATGTAGCTTTTTCTATATCGCCCCCTCTTGTGCTCACACAGAAACAAAAGGAAGCTAAGCCTCTACTTTTAAAGTACAGACATCTAAAAAGTAGGAAAAGCAAAATAAATAAATAATTAAATAAATAATAAAAGAGAGCAGGGGTACTAGCAGTTCCCAGTGTGCCTCACCCACCCAGTGGCGCATAAGTGAATCACGGGTGGGGTGACCCTCCTCCCTTGTCATCATGCTACCAATCTTGAGGTCAAAGCATTTCTTGCTAGGCTTTTAGGCACGCTCCGAGCGCACACACTGCTTGACACAAGATTTTGAGGATGAGGACAGAAGTCAGGAGGAGGGAGAGAGGGAGGAAACCAAAACAATGAGCCGAGTGGGAGAAGATAAAGTGTTGAACACAAAAACACAGCCGACAGCAAATGAGCCTTTCTGCTGAAAGATTTGGTAATTATACAGCTGTATCTCTGTAGTTCTTTACGAAATCTGAACGAGCATGACTTTTTTTAAAGAATCTGTATCTAATTTTCAAAAATTATGTTCCATTATACAAATACTGAATATATACCCCAGTGCAGTTCTGGAAAACCAATGAAAATCAACATAAACATTCCCATATAGGACTCATCTCCACATATACTTTGAATAATTAATTGAATTCTCAAGCTTCCTTTGAAATAGTGTCTTTTTTATTGAACAATCATTATGCTACAATTGGTAATTAGCTTAACAACTGTAACATTTTTTAAAGACCTCGATGTTCTGCTTGTCATTGTCATGTCAATCAGTGATAAACCATTCTGCCTTGTAAGTATTGTTCAAAAATAATACGTCAAATAACTCTGACTATGACTGTGACTTCCAAGTACTTCAAAGGTCATATTCTGCCCACACGTTTTGCATGTACTGAATTTTTAGAGAAACAAGCCACAGTGATTAGCACTTTGGTAAATATGGCGGCTTCACCACAGGTTTGAACAATCTGGCTGAGGTGAACTACAGAAAGGTTGGACAAGTAGGGAGAGCTGTATGTAAGAGCCATATTCATCATGCTGCTGTATACAGTATAAGAACAGTGAGTTGACTGCTCTCTGTGCTCCATCAACACCGTCCTTAACCCTACTTAAACTGCCTAAGCACACAGATACATTAAAATGAACAAAGAGACACGCATACGCAAACATTTGGGACTTGATGCACGTATCATCAAAGCAGAAACACACCAACACATCCAAACACAATGAGTGTGAGTGAGTGGGCGTAACAGTGAGTCACTCTGTGGTATAGACGTATCTCCCCACTCGTGTTTACACTAGGTTTGTCCTACTGCACATGAAAGGAAATGGAGAAAGAAAGCCAAAAAAAAGGAAAGAGAAAGGAGAGAGGAAAATAGAGAGAAGAAAAAGCTGACTCCAGCTCCCAAGCTCAAAATAACACACTGGGGAGGAGAGGAACCAAAATCAAACAAAAAAAAAAAAAACAAGTGAGGAACTCTGTATCCTATTTTTTGCTGCAAACAGACGCCATTGGTCAACTAATCTGTCAGTCTGAGCACAATTAGCATAGTCATCAGAGAGGACAGGGGGAGATGTGGCATTAGGACACTAAAGCGAACCACTGAAGATGGGAGGAGGAGAAGGACTTGGCAGGAACTGTCACAGTTCATCAGTGCACTGGTACATCGCATCTGGTCTCCATACTCCAATAAAGTACACACAACCTGACACACAAACATAAATGGCATTGTTCCTGAATACCAAGTTCAACAGGGCACATACACATCCAGACAGACAAAGATAATAATGACAACTGGCACGACACAATCCCTGCAGACCTCTACAGAACACAACACGCATACAGTGTATGAACGACAAAAACAAGTACAGCCCTGTGCAACATCACTTAAATGCCAAATGATTCAAACCGTATCACCTCTTAATAACTGTATTATTTCTAAGTTGTTGCAGATTTCGTCTTATGAGAAATCAAAAGAAACATTTCAGAATGACTACAGTGAAAATACAGGTCGCAAAGTAGTAAGTGAATGCAACTAAAGTGTATCTGTGAAACACAATTTCCCATCATGCCATCTGCATGGACATGGTTATATACTAACCTTTGAATATTCTCACTTATCAACCAGTGGGAAAAGAGTGAGTACCTCTAAATAGAGAGTAGTGACCACTCTCCTAAAATGACCAGCAGAAAAATGCCTGCACAATCTAGCTCCAAAAGATCCTTTGCACTCGAAGGTGCAAATGTCTTTCGACGACATCAACAGTAAAATAAGATTTTACTAAAGAACATGAAAAGAAGCCGGTAACAATTGGGAGCATGACTTTTATCATAGTCTGATCTGAACATGGAGAGCATGGAGATGGGATCGTGATGACAAGGGGCTGCAGAAGTGCAAAAGGTGCTAGGGAATTTACATTTAAAAATGGCAGGATGAATGCCTGTGGATATAGTGGAAAACTGGGTGATGAGATGACTCTCAGTCTCCAGAAGCTTGGCTGAAGAGAAATATTCCAGCATAATAACGATCCAAAGCACACTGCCAAAATCACACAAGAGTTCCTAAGGAAGAAAAATGTGCAAACTCTGGCCGGGCCAAGCACGCTGCGTGACTTGAATCTAATAGCAAATCTCTTCAAAAAATTTTTAGTTTGGTAATATGGGATGACATGGTAAGTACTTACGAAGAAAAACAACATCAAAGTAATGAAAAGCAAGTTAAATTTAAAGCATGTTCACTCACAATGAGTTGTTCTGCCAGGTAAATATAGGCCATTGTCACGATTTGAGAACGACTGTAATAAATCTCAAGAACCTATAAGCAAATATCCTACTCGTCGGGTTAGATACAATATCATGTCAACATTACATAGTAATGAATAATGTGACATTTAAGTTACAATGTATGGGTGTAACTGCTGAGTTTGTTTCCTTGAAGCTTGCAGACTGCAGTGCTAACACAGCCATATATATCACTTCTTATTATAATCAGTTTGCAGACACTCTGACGCCAATTTCCAAGATGTTTCCTGACATAGGCTAATGCAGCTTAACCAAGCATGTCTGTTTGTGTGTGTGTTTTGAAGCTGCACCTCAAACTGTGGCAATGTCTTTATGACTGCCTGCTGCACTGTAAGCAACAAGACAGTTCACTGGTGATGTTAGCCAACATGATGTCAGTGTGCGCACACCTGACTGAGGCATACCTGCCCTGACCTCTCCCTCTACAAATCTGAAGCTAAGAATCACCTCCACAGGTAAAAAGTTGGCAGAATTAGGCTTTTTCAGTGTGGATCCATCCTCCTGGCAACTTTTAGCTATGAAAGCTGCAGTCAGCTTCTTTATGAGATGAATACAGATGAGCACCGGTATTCTGAGGTGTCAAACAATATTTTTTTGGCTTTCTAAATCATTCAAGCAACAGTAATGAATGTAAAATTACAATGTCCAGAATGGCTTCTAATAACTGAAGGGGAACTGCTACATCTGCGTCTGTAAAGGTGTGTGGACAGGGCATGAAATTAAGTTCTCCTGCTCACTTAAGATAACAGCTTACTTGCCTAATTTAGTGGTCAGACACAGGGGCCAGTTTGCAAATGAGACAGGACATAAAATTCCCTATTGCATGCACAGGCATTTTTTTTTTCTTACTTGCTATAGTCTACCTTAAAGTCAAAGGGCTCATCAAAGTCTCTGCAAACCTATCAAAACTCCGTATTGCTGCCATAGCGACAACATTCAAAGCTAAGTCAACAGCATTAGAGACATGCAGGCAGCTCTTTAGCTCACAGACAGAAATAACAAGCTAACAAATGACACCAGCAGCAGCACCACCAACATCCCTCATTTAAAACTAAAACATAGTAGCAGTTTAACATGCAACAACATCCAAATTGAGAAAATGGTCCGACAGTTCCACATAGAGGGCTTCGTGTGTGACAAAACAACTGTGACATATACGATTCAATAAAAAAAATCTCCATGTTTTTAACATGGAAGGGAATTTTTAGGTAGTTCTTTCTTTATTGTTTAGATTAGGAAGACTTATACTTCTAAGTTTAAGTGGAATAATTATGTTATTATATAATCCTTGTATAAACAACAGGAAATAATGATGTAAAGGGTAATAACAAGTACTCTGAGCTAGTACATTATACTCAGTCAAATTTTATCCAGCCTGCTACAAATTTCACTCCAGTAGCTCAGTGAGGCAAGACCCAAACCAAACAAATTTTGATGAATATGGGTATTTGCACAATAATCTGACACACGACCACACAATTAAACATGCATGAAGTGCGATAAAAGCAATACAGCACTGTGCCGATGTAACACCAATACAGTGCACACAAACATTCACATCTGGGCTCACGCTCCCAGGCTCCCTGTAACATACGACAGTGTAATGAAGCACAAAACACATACTGTTGAAGCATCTGGTGCAGGCAAAAAAAAAAAAAAAAAAAAAAAGAGCGACAGACAAGAGTAAAGAGAGACACTGAGAAAAGTTAGGAGCAAATGCCGTGTAATGCAGGAAAGGAGAGAAGAGGAGAGAGACAAAATGGAGAAGCTTTTGCCCACAAGCTTGTTACAACCACAGATAACTAAGGAGAATAAATACACACGAAGGGCGACGGCACAGGTCAACAATCTGACCACACTGAGCACACCCGGAGGGAAAGGACAGCAGAAAGTGACTGTGGAGAAGAGGGAGAAGAGAGCAGAAGGAAGACGGGAGGGAGGGAAGACACAAAGTACTAGTGTCTTAATGATGGGAGGCACCAACAATGCCAGGGGAGAGAGAGAGCGATGCGAGAATAGGACGAGGACAGAGAGTAAAAAACAAACTTAGAAGACAATAAAAAGGGAAAAGACAGGAAAGCGCACCCCATAAAACAGACAGAATGCACAAAGAGGGAGTCAATAAAAACCAAAACAACCAAAACAGAAGAAAAACGAAAGAAGGGTTATTGCAGATAGTCTGTAAGCTGACTTTTACAACCGCTGCCTAGACAAAAGCGTCACACCCCTTTTGCCTCGTACCTTTAGAGGAGGAAAATGTAATACCAGCTTATATAAAAGGATATGACACGAAACAGTGTGCTTACTGAAAGCACGATGGTCAAACATCCCTGGGTGTGGAAAAAGGGTTTTATTTCAAATATGCACCTCTGCCACACCGCTGTTACGACACTAAAATCTTATAAACGGGAGGGATAGTTTCAGGTATCTCTATATTTAGAAAATGAAAATAATTCAAGGAACCAACACACCTGTGACAAGTAAGCGCAGTCAAAAAAAAAATTGCTTTGATTGGTTCTTTCTCAAAAATAAATGTACGTCAGTCAACTGACATCTGGAAATATAAGCAATGCATGTTTTTGTTGTACAGTAATGCAAAAGATTTCATCTCCAACACTAATTTCCCTGATGAGTGCTCAGGAGGTAAGGAATGAGAGACATCGAGCACAACAGACTCCGGGTCATTGCAGTCTTTGTTTTGTTTCGTCTTTTAAGGACACCATATATTGTATCAATTAGTATTTTTCCCAGGTGTCAATAAGTATATGTGTGTAAGCATGTACTTGTGTGTTTTCAGTCTTGAAGTGATTCTGAGGAAAGTGAGTGTGGAAGGGGAAAAAGAAAAAAAAAAAAAAAAATCGATCTGCCTCACTCTCTGCAGTGCTGCAACCACTGGGTGTGTACTACTGTTTCACTGTATCTGCTTATGCCCCAACTGCAGGGGCGCCACCAAGTGGTCAGACTTAAATCCACAGTCTTTTGGAAAGAATTTAGACTGATGTGCAAGGAAAGAAGAGAGGCCACGAGAACACAGAGAGGTGGACAGATATTTATAATTGTGCAGCTTTTGTTTAAGTAACTAAGCTTAGGTGGAAAATACCTTGACACCAGATGCTGGCTGACCACAAAGCTCTCACTCATCCAACTACATTCACTCACTCCTTCAATTTCAAGTAGCCCCTTATTACAGGCAAAGCTGTGCAAACATTTAAAAGCAGATAGCTTTTTTTGTACCTCTCCCTCATTCCTTGGGGGCCGAATGCTGGACAGGTGGATGGTCTTGTATTCGCCAGAGTTGAGCTTGACCACCATGGCGTCAGCGTTGACCACCTGCATCACCTACAAGGAACAGAAGAACAGAGGAGCGGGAACGGTTAAAATAAAAACAGCCCAAAAAATAAATAAATAAATAAATAAACTTTGGGAATGTGATTAGGTGAGCATACAGCACAAAAATAAGAACATGAAACTCAATTAGAAATCAATTTAAGGGTCCAAAAACTTAAATCCTTGGGGTAATTACAAACCCACGTGCAGGGCAGTGGGGGTGCTGGAGTAAGAAAAAGAATGGCATTGCATTTTGTTGAGTGAGTAAGCAGATGGACTGACAGAAAGATGGGAAGTGAAGGAGCAGGTAAAGGATAAATGGAGAGGAAGAGATCTGTTCAAAGGCAGAAAGAGAGTGACAGAGCACACTGTGTGCTGTCATGAGCAGGAGGCAACAAGAGTGAGGTAAGAAAGAGCGATCCTTGAGTGAATGAGTAAGTTAGCAAGCTAAGGCATCCCAGTAGGCCAGCTAGGTTTGGAGGACAGGGCGAGGACGTTCTGCTATCTGGGGGATTGACAGCAGGCAAGGAGGGAGGGTAGAGGAGGGAGACAAGAGTGTGTGAGGGGGAAAAAAGCTTTAAAACGCAAACATCGTGTTTAAGATAGACTGGCAGAGCATTACACAGTTGTCTACTCGACTACTGGCTGGCAGCATTTTGTTCTGGAGACCTTTAGAAGTGTAACTAAACACACAGACTAATTTATGTCTGGCATTTAAATGTTATTTCTCTCTGTTCCAATGGGAATTTAGAGAAGTACAGTTCAGAAGTATGTGTGGATGTTCAAAAGTGATAGCTTAGAACTACAGCATTTCTTCCCAATGACAGAACATCACAAAAGCACTCAGAACTTCAGAGGGAAATCTGAAATCTACTGACATAGATGATAAATTATGAATCTCAGAGAAATGTGTACTCATGTCAAGTCATTAAAAATGAAGGGTGAAGCAAATATTTCTAACACAGCACAGTCTATATATGTGGCGTCCAATGTGCTCACTTTACTTGGAAGACAGATTGAGGGTATAATGTGATTTAGACGGAGAAGGCATCCAAACCCAGAGCCTTTAAGTAGGCCACTTGCAACAGACTGAGAAATCAATCGCCCTACACATGTAGCCACCCACACATGCATTAAATGGCCTCATCATCACTCAAAGTGGAGTTCATATGTAGGCCGGGCACAAAAGTCCTCAAAATGAGAGATGCAGGTCTGAGCGATGTATCAACCACAATTTGGACTGCGTGGGTGTTTGTGTGGCTGCAGCTGTGGTAGAAAAACAAAACAACCAAAAATTGAGAAAAAGTTGAAACTTTGTGTCGATACTGCAGACACAAATCCAGGTATATTAGGCTCATTGGGAGATTCATTATTCCATGAAAACAAATCAGACTGCCGTTGCATTTTGCCACCAGAGAACAGAAATTAGACCAGCCCACATGCTAAATAGGCTGCCTGCAAAAGCAGCCAAAATACATCATACACTAATCACTGAGCTGAGTGGGAGAGATACAGAGACTTAGGGAGCAGGAGGGAGAGAGACGGAGAAGGGGAGAGGTGTAATGAGTAAGTGCGAGGGGACGCGTGCGTGCACATAGACGCGCGCACACATACCAGCCTACACGCATTCACACTGTAACAAGGTCGTTTTGTGGCCTGCCCAAGTAAATAAAGTGCAAGAGAGAGAACGTGGCAGGAGCAGAATAAAAATGGCTCAGCATTTACTGGCTAATTATCAGCTGGAGGAGGCGAGAGGAGCGAGGCGAAGGAGGACAGATCAACACGCACCAAGATAGACGAACAGAAAGCTGGAGCGAGCCAGGGAGATAGAGTGTAATCTCACAGCAAATATCACAGGAACAGAGACAGAGGAAAAGATGGAGAATAGATCGAAAAATAGAGCAAAAACTCTTTGGAAAGTTAGCTGCCACGAGGGTTGAGCGAGCAGGCAGAAGAGACAAACAGGCTGGCAGCATGACTCACTGGTCTATTCTGCTACTCGAAATGTGGGGATCTACTGCCACCCTCTGCCTAATAATGACATGACATCTGCAGTGGTCAAGATCAGTCGTAGTGCAAGGTGAATCTTGGCTACCATCGGGGAAAGTGCTGTTGACTCTCACATTTATTCAGTTGGTTTTAACCACACGGCCACGTGTGGACTTAGCCAGGACTTGGTCATTACTCGCGTCACATCGCCTTCCGCAAAAGCAACACCAATGTAGCGCGTTTCATGTGGACACCAGTGGATTTGATGCGATCCACATGCCATGGCATAACATACAGATTTAAATGCCATCAAAGCTGCATATAGGCACCAGCATATCATATGGGTATGATAAGCACTTAATTTGCACAATGCTGTTAAACAAAAACACTTCAGAGGGACTCTAGCCTGAAGAACTTTAAAATTTTATTTTTTACTTTACTGCTGCTCAACTCCAGAGTTTAACCTGCAAGCCTTTCTCTCCAAATGTGTCGTTTTGTTTCATTTTGTTATTTTAAGAAGCTGTCAGACATTAAGCCCAGTTTGTCTGACTTGGTTTAAAAGCAGTGCACATGTTACCTTTCTGTCTTAAACACAGGATTAAGCCATACTCACTCACTCACTGTATTTCGCACCTATGCCTTGTTACATTTACAGCACACCCATAAGCCTTTTTACTCCTACCACTGATCAGAAAATCTTTATGCATCTACTAAAACTCCCAGCTGGAGAGCAGTGAATCCAGATACCTTATACATATGCGATTCTTATGGATTTGGATGAGCTCATCACCAGCAGTGTTCCTGACAAGCCGGTGATGAGCTTGGCAAAGGGCTTTACAGTACGTCACCCTTTGTCTATCACCTTGTAAGTCAGTGGTTACCTGGGGGAGAAAGGGGGTACTATTGGGACATGGCCTACATTCCTATTCTTTAGTCCCAGCAGACGAGGGGGAGAAAGAGTCGAGACAGTCAAAAAGGAAGATGCGTCAGCAGGATTGACTTGTGGGGATTGGACCCGCTGTGTCTCTCCACTCTATCCATCACTCAGGTAATAAGAAGTGAAAAGTAGAGTGGATGAGGAGAGGGGAGGAGTGTGTGATGATGGGATTGATGGATAAATGTGTCCTTGTGAGAGTGGCTGCACTGCAGCATTAGGTGCCGACAAAAGTAACAGGGACGAGTGCAGAAGGGCAGTGAGAGGCCTGAGTAACTTTAGCCTGTCCGGTATGTACTTAGCTTTAAAGCAGTTCAACTACCTGCAGGGTCAACGAGACACTTTCCATCACATCAATTTTTAAGGGAACATTTTTAGACTTGTGTGGTCCTCCTGCCATTTCAGAGGCTTATCACTCACTGGAATTACTTTGCAAGCTATAACAGACAGCATTTAAGTTATAGAAAGCAGTTGCACTTTAAAGGAGATCACCCAGACGAGTCACAACATCCACAAAGTACGATATCTAAGCTAATCCTTAAATAAACTGGCTAACGTAGCAGCAGCTGACACAGAGCAAGCTTAAGCTGCAAGGTAAGTAAAGGACAAAGAAACATCCTGAGAAAAAATTCAAAAGTGCATCAAAGTTTAACTGGGGGCAGTGCACTGCAGAAGGCCAAAAAAAAAATGAAAAATAAAAATAAAAAAGACTGACTATTCATGTCCTTTTCATCCTATACACATCCACACAAACCTACACGTTCACGGTCTTCTTTAACCCTCTACCTCTCACTTTTTTAATATTCTTTGTGCCTGCTTTTCATACACTCCCCTGAGCTCACCACTAAATGTTCCCTCACTTGCACACTGCCCACATTCAACCCTCTTTTACTGAGGGGGTTCAGAGAGATCTAAACGCAGCTCACACCGATAATATAAATGTTTTATCCTCTCTCGATCCTCTTCCCTCTGACTCAGGAAAAAAAATATACATGCACATAGTTTTCTTTTCGTGCCTTCTATATGCTTGTGCAGTTTATCAAATTCATTCTGTAAGCAGATTGCCAAAGCAACACCTTTTATGTAACCCTTAGGCCAGCTATGAATTTTTCAGGGTCTTAAAAGTTTGGGGTCTGGAGGGAGCAAATGCAGACAAAAGACAAACTTTCAAAAGGCTCAACTTTTTTCTTTTTATTAAGCGTTTCCAGAGTGAAAAATATATATATTTACTAAGGGGAAGGTATGGGGGCAACTAGTCAAAATGCTCAGAGGGGGCCACATTTAAAGCTGACGTTTTAAGGCTAGAGTTGCTTTACTGCATTAAAGTGCCCTGTAATATGTTATCTCATTGTGACAACGAGGTTAAGCTATATTACCAAATGTATCAAGGAGTCAATCTTATTTGGTTTGAACCGGTATGTGCTGACATTTAGGATGGACTGCACCCCCACTGTACTTGATATTATGGATGTTTCTTTTCTCCCGAGGCCCTGGCCAATAACCTCCAAAGCTAATATCTCTAGTTGTTGGCTTTTGGGGTCGTTCTGTGCCGCTGCTACAGCACACGCCAGCAATTTGGCACTAATTTGCCTGGGGATCGCTTCAAGGTTGCTGTTAAGCATTCCTTGTACCTTTACTGAGGGGATTTTTTCTCCCTATATATTCATTGGGGTGTGTAAACGTGAAAGCAAGAAGTGTCAGGAAGAGATAATTCATTACAAGCATCAGAGTGCTCATGCTTTTGCTGCGATACCGAGAGAAAATTGGAAATGCAGCAGAAGGCATCAACTTGTGAATCCAAGTGAAGCTGCCTTTCTCGCTTCCTTATACAACCAAATTCAAGTCTTACACATACTTAACAATGTCTTCATGTCATGCACAAAGATTTACCCTCTATACATGCAAAATGATCCTCATAACAAGCCCCTTCTTAATAAGACTACAAATCACCACTTAAAGACCTCACCTTAGCTACAAATTGCCTGTCCTTCTGATCCAAGTTGGCTGTCGGCGCCACATAGTCTTTCCAGATCCGAACCTTGCGCTCTTTAGCAGATCTGCAAAGACAACAACAAATACAATTTAAAATAAAAATATAAAATACTCATCATTAGTCAGATATCAGGAGATATGATTTAATCAAGTGACTAGAAATATGCAGTTGGCTGGAAAACACTAAAAACAGCTGATTAAATAGAATTTGGCTTGTGTCAAAATCTATTTTCTGTTGCGTACCGTTCAGCAGCTCTCAGTTTTTCAGCTCCCTGGGTGTAAACAGCCATGGACCAGTCCACACAGCGTGCAAACCCTTCTTTCAGCAGGAGTTCTGTGATGTTACCATTCTGAGACAAAATCAAATGAGCACGGTCAAAAAAACCCAAAAGGAATAAAACGAAAAGCCAAGAATGAACAATGTCACCACTAGGTACTGATTCCAGTGTTTTACCGGGTGAAGGATGGTGCCCAGTATGATCTGGTTGGGGCAGCTCTCCAGGATTATTTGAACGTCTCGCTGAAGAAGACGGGATTCTGTGAAGAATCTGGCCTCTGCTGCAAATGGCTCTGGCGTTTCTGTACCATCTGCTTCCCTCTTGAATGTGGGACACTGAGAGGAAGAGAAACAGAAAAAGAAATATAGATTACCCATGCACTAATCAGTGTATGTTTTCCAAGTATTTGTGCATTAAAATGTATAACTGATTAAATACACTTTGCAAGAAACTCTTTTCACTGTGCCTGCCGTCCTCTTAACTGTTGTCACCTTGATATGCATGTTATCTCTATTCTTCTCTGGCAAAAGCGTGGCAAAATACCAGACAAATATAAGCACCATGGGCGAGACAAGCAGACAAGTCTTTGAACAATGACACGAAGAACACCTTGAAATGAATGAAATATCTTCAAGTGGGGGATGAAAAAGATTATTTATCTTAAGTGATCCATTGGCAAAGCTGGACTTGATGAAAGAGACTGATGGGCAAATGTGCAAGAACACCACTGCTAGAATAAACAGACTAAAGGAAGTGACAGAAAGAGGCATTACTTATGTAAAAAAAATAAATATATAATAAAAGAGGGTGGGGGTTTGGAAGGAACCGTCAAAAACCACGAAAAAAAATAGCTGTCTGGCTTTTATTTAACTACATGTTGTTACTTCAATATCCTAGCAAAAACTGCAGAGACTAAATTGTTTAAATTGCAGAAAAAAATCAAATAAAACCACACTATGTAACATGTAATTGTATGTGCAGCAAATAATGGTGGTTACCTTAACACCAGACAGCATAACAGTGACCAGATAGTAGTCTGGGAGCAGCAAGGCACGAACAACACTTCCGTCCCGCACATGCTCGATGATGGCTAAAGGGAGAAAAGATAACATAATGTAAAATCATTCGAGGGAGGACAGATTGTGTGTCAAATTATGATGTGCTTAAAGACCTCAAGCTCTTAAAGTTAAACGTAACTGTTATGGACTACACAAAACTAAATCACACAACTGCTGGCTTAGGAAAATGTCGAGTTTAAAAGACGGAAATATAGGAGTGAATTATTAGTGATCCAAAGTGCAATCCAATTGCTTTCAGAAAGCTCACCGGGTGACTGTTATTGAACTCAAAACAGGAACCAGCCAAAAACAACGCAATGATTTAATGAACAGTGGGACTGAAAAGAGTTGTCCTCTGAGAGGAGAAAGTCACAGACTGAACTCCACATCAAAGTCACATTTCATCCAAAACCCACTACTCTAGATTTAAAGGAAGAACACTTCCTTCTTCGTGACATCAAAAGGCTGTGATCAGTTTGAGCTCATGTTGGTTAAAACGAACTGGAATACTTTTCACACCCTTAAAAGTAACATCATGTTCATAAACCACTGCTTCAAATGATTTTGCAAAAAATATAATTAAAATGATATGACGACTTTGTGGAACCTTGGAGTCAAGTTTGACCAGCATATGTTCCCTGACACACATTTACCAAATCACTAGAAATACCTTCTTTCATCTGTGCAATGCTGTCAAAATTAGGAACATCCTGTTTCGGAGGGACGCTGAAAAACGATTCTATCATTACTTATTTGCACTGCTGTAATTCCCAATCATCTGGTTGTCCTAAAAATCTTCAGTTGACTCAACATGCTGCACAAAAAGTACTAACAGGGAAAAGAAAAGGAGATCACATTTCTCCCATATTACCATCTCAATGTTAAATTGAGAACTGAATTTAAGAGCTTTGCTCCTCACAACTCAGCTATCACAAACCTAACCTTTGGAAACAGCTTCTCATGTGAGCTCAGGAGACAGACACACTAACCTTAAAACTTTTTTCTTTGATAAAACTTGAAGTTAGGGGGCTAGGTCAGGTGACTCTGAACAATCTAGAAAGAGCTGTAAGTTCAGGCTGCAGGGGGACGTCTCATGCACATCTCCTTCACTCCATAGTGTGGTAATTAGCTTTTTTAAAAAAAATTATGTGTATGTATTATTTACCTTTTGTCTGAATTGTGGGGACTGTCTGATCATTGGCGTCTTTACCTTATAATCTAAACTCCCTTGAGATCACTTTTGTTGTTGAACTGACACTACATGAATAAAGCACTTTGACTGTGGTCAGCTTGAATGCATGCTTCATAATTTCCCAGTACATACTTCTTTCATAATTCTTTGTGTGGGGGGAAAAAAAACAAGAAACCAATTTATATGCGTTACAATAGACTTCAATGCAGGGGCATTTAATCTGGACAGGTTTTTAGGTAACTGTTAGAAAAGGAATTTCACACCTAAATAATCTTCTGCGATGGGCTCATTCAGTGTCTGAAAGGTTTCTCTCTATAGATGTGAATGTACAGGTGTTACATGCATGCCAATGGCAACAGGGAGTAGCATAAGCAGATGAGAGAAACTGGCATACCCATTTTTAAACAACTATTTTTTGTGTGTAGAATACTTCAAGTAGATTGCTGCCTCCAATTTTAAAATAGCCCTGAAATTCTCATAAATGGCAAGAATAAGAAATGAAAGAAAGAAAAAGTCCCCCTTGTTCATTTTTCTATTCAGCAGAAGGATGGTGAAATGAGCTTAACCACTGTTACCGGCAGTCTTCTCGAAATAGAGTGGCACATTACACCTCGAGTAGGTCGAGATGAGGGACCAAAGGAATGAGCTGGTGAAGAGCGAGACACTGTGTGCCTTTACATGCCATGAAGTGGATATTCAGGACAAAACATCCAAGCCCAGATCAACTGATTCCTGCTGCCTTGTAAAGATATGATCTAACAGTCTTAATTTTGAATAAGATCTGTTTTTCTGAAGAATCTTACAGATCACAATATTAAAGAAAAAGAAACAGCACTGCCCAAACTTTCCTGCTCTAAGAAAGTTATTTAGTACAACTTCAACATATAGTGCTCATGAGGCCCATGACCCAAATAAACAAACAGAGGTTATGTATGTAATCTCTTTTTAAATTTTCATGTATTGTTTTTCTTCATAGGCCAAACATTCATTTTTCAAGAGTGAGGTACAACAAGTCCATCTAAAATTCCTTACCATTGATAGGTTTCTGGTGCAAAGAGTCGACAAAGTTGCGGGGATTCTCTATGGTGTACTTGATGTTGCGGATAGTCTGCGCGCCGCCACCCTCGCTCCACAAACCCTTCTTAGAGGCCTTTGACTGGTCCTCCAAGTCACACAGTCTGGCCTGCTCTGGACTGAAAAAACAAAAACAAAAAATGAACACCCACAAAAAACACATTTCAAAATTTTGACCACTCTTAAAGTAATAAAAACTGTATGTTGCCAAATGTATATGCAAGAAATAACATCGCTAACTTTACTCTATATGAGTTTTGTGATGCAATTTTAAATATGTGGAAAACTATGCGAGAGATATTTTGCCTACTGACAAGCCCTCTATTCTATGAGAACTTGAATGCAGCCGCAGTGTGTGGGCTCATCACTGCAGGGGCAGTTGACTTTCTCTAATTTTAACAAACCGTGAGACCAAAACAAGAGACCAAAATGAAAAACTCCATGGCAACTATAAAAGATTCCCTTCAGTGAAGAAGCAATGCAGCATGAAACCTTGCCACTGCAGCGCTACTTTATATGTGGCTTCTCACCAGCCTTGAAATTTAAATGATTTCTGTTAAAGAACACAGGTGCGTTAAAGCTGTAACAGCTTGAGTTAAATATTATTATGTTACAAACAGCTACAAAGATTAGAAGGTCTTTGAGCACCATAAAACCGTTCTGACAACCACCACTGGCTCAGCTTGTTAACGAGCTGCAATTAATTTCACACTGGTTAGAGAGAGAGAGACACATTGTATTTAACAAGCAGGAAAAGGTTTTGATTGTAGACTCGCTACCCTTGTTAAGTTCAACATGCTTCTCTTATGCCGGCTGCCGATTCAAAGCTCTATACCAGTAGGCAAAAAAAAATTACCATAACAATAACTACAATTACAACAACTGACTTCTGTCATGTTGGCTTCATCGCAAATTCACAGAACTACAGCCCCAACTGGAGGGTTTTTATTCCCACACAACAAAACTGTCACAAGCTATGCAAAAGTGATTATTTAAAAAAAAAGAGAGAAAAAAAAAAATAGGACCGTATGTGCTTGCAATGGTTTTTCGCTTTGTTAAATTAAGTGCCGGTTCCAAAAAAACTGCACTCTTGTATTATTGGCAACCAGCTGATGACCAGATTACAACTGCTTAAAAATGTATCTGAGCATTTTGTGAAGCGACAATAACAGTGTTTAACAGCTCCTTCAAAAGCGGCCACGCAGCTGGCTACAAACGCCATAATTAATTCCATGCTGGCTTCCTAAATTGTGCAGCTTAATGCCATTTGAGAGGCCTCGCACAACTTTAATTATTCAGAACTTCAATTGGCCGGCGGGTTTTTGTTTTTCCAAGAAGCAAAGGCCGACCGACTGGGAGTTTCGGTCTGTGACAAGAGGTTTTTAAAAATAAACAGAGAAATTGAAAATTTTCACATCTTGCTTCACTTTGCAGAGCCAACAAAGTGGCTCGCATTTAAAATGCCACACACATAAGGACACACATATCCCCCATCTCCAGCTGTGTGCTCTTAATTGGGCTTTTGGCCACGCGCCCAAAATGCAGTCAAGTTCACTTTCCCCTCTACACTGATTTAGCTACAAACTTCAAATTGAATTGAAACAGTTTCTTGCTTACTGAGCAACAATGGTGAAACTTTTCTGTAAGAAGTCAATTTTGTTTAAGCTACTTAGTATTTAAGAACCAGACGGGAACAGAAACCTACAAAGATACAGAAAGAGAAACTAAGAATGCAATCAAGGAATGCAGACTGAAGAAAAATAATAAAGCCACAAAATAAAAGGAGAGCAACTCATAAGCAGAGATTGGTTAAGATATAGAAATAACTTCATGTGTGGAGGAAGACGATAGCAAACTTATCCATGTCTCCAAATAGACCGCTTTCTTTTTAGGTCAGCAACTCTTCCAACCAACACTACTTCAAATCAAAACAGATATTGACGGGTGAGAGAGCGAAATACTGAGCAAGACTGCTGGAGAAACAAGGGCCAAGGAGAAGCTTTCCAATTCCCTTATATTTGAACATGCTGTAGGCCAAATCTTTCATCTCCTCATGTCTCCCTTGTGCAACCCAAAATACCTTAAACAGATACAAAAATGCGGAACTTTAGTAAACGGTTCCCTCTAGTCTTTGTACAGTTCGAAGAGGTTGTAGTAAGTCATGCTCCCTGGTGTACTTGACTGGAAGGGTTCCACTCCCTGTGAACAGTGAGACCTAGAAGAAAAACAGCTTATCCCTCAGACAGTTACACCCCTCAACCAGTACTCCTCTGGGGCTCCAGTAAAAAAGAAGCAACGGGAGAAGGGGGGGGGGGGGTTGCTCTGATGGGTGGGCTTTATAAACCAATAAGTCAAGCTCCCCCCTCATCCTGTGGCTTTAATATTTCACAAGGAAAGTGCAACACACTGGAATCTAACCAATTTTCAGGGTCTAGCTTTTCTTTGTAAATGGATTACCCATTTACAAAGAAAAGCAGTCAGACATAGTGACAGAGACTAAGATGCAAAACTAAAAAGACAAGACTGATGACTGAACCCATTACAGTCCACTTATGTTTCAGCACTACAGACAGCATTTTCTATGACTGATCAAGTCAAAGCAAAAATCATTCAAATGATGAATCTGACAGCTTCGATATGAGAGTTGAACACATATTTCAATTCTAACTTCTAAAGGAGAAAAAGAAAGAAAAAAAGGGAATAGTCATAGTTTTCTTATAAATGGTGCTGGTAGCATTACAAAAATTGTCATTAAATACAGTACCATCCTAACGCGTTGTACTGCTGTGCACCAAATTTGTGAACAGGCTGAGCTGCAGCTTCAGTTTCTGAGCACATGTTTAACTGCACTGTCCAAAGCCATCATCATTATCATCAGCTCCATAATTATCACACCATAGTTTGTATGATCAATGTAGCCAGTCATGAAGAGCAATGATACTGGAGGTTAGTGCACTCGCAAAAAACTGAGGCCTCGAGTCCTTCCTGAATAATGGGTTCCCCCTTTGGCCAAATGATGCCAGCTTACACTTTAAGCATAATTTACATTAGTGCTTGTTCTAGGCCATTGCGCAGAATGCTTGAAATAGGTCATTAGTGGCAAAATAGTCACATCATCTCTGTTCATATTGGAAGATATAAATGTAGCAGCGTGAGTCAAATTGCTTGTAATGTGTGTAATGTGCAAATACTGCCACTGGGGGGGATATACAGCACTCTGTCCTGTAGCTCTGCATGTGCAAGTGTATTTAGAGAATTACTGCGTAAGGGCAATGTGGCAGAAAAGAGTTTCAGAGGGACATTGATATAGCAGCAGGGTAATGCTGCCACCATCTGGGATACTTTGGCTCCATCTCAATTCTCTACAGTCTAACTAGTTGAGGACTTATGTATATCTCCCTACGGATTTTCCAGTTTTGTACTGCAATAAGCCTTAGCAAGAAGATTACCTCATGGTGCCAAAAGTGATTTCCTCCCTGTTCCAAGTGCGAAGTGTTTAGAAGCAAATTTAACACTGACATCAAAATTACTTCAATAACACTGACTGGGCCGGCAATCTTTAAGTGGAACAAATCTACAATATCAGTTACATATATAATAACCCACTTATGGTTTGTTGTGCCAACATATGTGATTATGGCACCCTAGCACATAAAATACAACCAACTAAAATTGTACATAACATACACTCTATGCAGATGCCACCTGAAAGTTTCATGTACTGTATGCAAAAATGTTACTAGGTCTGACCTCATAGGATAGTCTATGCTACTTTTAAGTTACCAGGGTGTTCAGTCACTTTCAGCACAGCAAACATCTAAACCGCCTGCAGTCGCATCAGCAGATAAAATGCACAAGACTGGGACGGAGCATGTCTCTCGTGCATCTTTGAGATGCCGACCGTCTTGGAGAACACCCTAAGTGGCAAACACATGTACACCCTAACGTTCTACCTCATCATTTAGATAAAAACATTCATCTCTGGTATGCTTCTGATTTCCCAGTCTTAGAGCGCTGTTGTATAAACATACACACTTTTGTCCTAATGTTTGAAAGTCTGTCTACTCTTTACTGGAGCCAGTGTTATATAATGCATGTTGCCACGGATAATTTGCATGTAAGCAATGAAGCTGAAAAGACTAAAAGTGACCCAGTCTGAATGACAATGCTGTCATGTTAGCAGACTGATGATGCCAGTAATGTTTCTCTCAGTTAATAAAACAAATGGCCACATTATTTTTAAAACATCCTCATTTTAGTTTCTAGTTCCTAGTTTTAGTCTCTGCACATAGATGACATCTTTATCTTATAAAGGATATCTTATATCCATCCAGATCAAATTAGACCATGTCTTTGGAAAAAAACCCCGCATTCATTAGAATTGTGAAATTACCAACTTGGATCAGGTCTAGACCTGCTCTTGATGTCATCTGGCTGGAGAAGATTCTGAGTAATTATTTACTTTTGCTTTCACTACCAAACTAAAGGTTTCATAGACATAAAGGAGGGGTTAGACATGTCTAGTAGTCTTTGATACAACAATTATAATTAATTACCAGACAAAACAAGCCTCAAACAATATGAGCACAGAAGAAGACTGTATCAGGTACATTTCTATCTGGTCTTTCTGAACAGGCCAGCACTGCACTGACCTTGATAGACTCGAGGTACTCCTGCTACCATCACCCTGACATTCTAACCGTATCATGTCCCGAACATATGTTGTATAAACAAAACATTCTTGAAAGCAGTCGAAGAACTCATTGCGAGCGGATAGGTTTTTTTTATCTTGTTTCTGCAGGTGTGTCTTCCCTCACTCACTTACATACTGCACTTTTTAAACAATAACAGAGCAGTTTATTACTCATTATGGGTCATTATTATTTTAAAAAATTCTGAATAAAATATATATGTATATATATATTATCCAGTAAGTGTACTTTTTAAACTCTTATTATTAAACTCGGCATCAGCCACAATGCAATGGGATCAGATCCGCAGCAACACCTAAACGTGTTGACATTCTGTCCCACGAGAAGTATTCACGAGTACTGTCCAATCATGTGTCAGCCATGCCCGTGATCTCAACTACATACTTACATACTTTTATGACAATTACTTTTACACAGTTGCAATGCTATGGTGCCTTTTTTTTCTCAACATAATTAGACATAAGCAGACAGAAGCTAAATGCAAAAACAAGTATCCCAACTGGTGAAAAACTGTTTAAAATTCAAAAAAATCATAAAAATTAAAGCCTTAAAACAAACAGTAATACATAACAGAAAGAATAGAACCAAAGATCTTACTTGTTCCCTCTGAATCCTTCCCTGCGGACTGTGGCAAGGCCTTCCGACACTAAGGACTCAGCAATGTTTTCGCCTGTTGTGTCTAAAATAAAAAGAAAGAGAAAAAAAATGTATTACCAACACTAGTCTACCGTAATGTACTGTCTGAAAATTGCAAGGGTAAAAAGACAGGCAGGGCAACAGGTTCCTAGTGAGGTCCCATGAGTTAGAAAAAGGCAATGTTTTCCACATAATGACATGGCTTTATAATAGAAATACAAACTAAAGTTAAAATTTTAAAAAGAAGCATAATTGTAGTTTAAGAAATGGCACTACACCTTTCCCCAGGTAGACCATGCCGTATTCCCTGTGCATATTCTTGTATTCCACTGTAAAGCACACTTCTTTGCCGATTAGCTTCTTCCGCAGGAACTCTCTGGCTTGGAAGGCCCATGGCTACAATGCAGACAAGAAAAGGTGACATTTGACTCATCAGTAGATGTCAGTATCAGTAGACGTAAACAAATAGTAAAGACATACTGGCTCAGGTACAAATCCAATCCTTTCTTTTGGATAAAACATGTTGGGGAACCACCTATAGCTTAAACTTCCTTTAACCTCCAAGGTTCACAGCCACAAGACCAGCATAAAGGTGTGTTGTATTGACATGAAAATAGCCACACTAATGCTGGTCGCTTCTTAAATATGTCACTGAAACAATTATAAGTGTGTACTAACGCTATGTCCCTGATGCACATGCAAATGACTTGATTCATTTGGTCAATGTCTGAGCAAGTGTGCACATTTCCTTTATGTGAGAAACCAGCCAAATCAGCAAATGCAGGTCCTTTAAATTTCTTTAAGCATATGACCTGCACTTACTCTTTAATACACTGACTCAGATTTTTCCACGATACACCATTATTGGTAACATACTGACACTGTTTCTGACAAGGCTGGCTAACTTGTTTTAGGATGCTAAACCTCTGAAAGCGTAGCTAACATAGATCATAATAAATCTATATCCAGCTCAAATTCATTGATCGGTAATTACCTGCTACTTGAGTTTACAATAGTGAATAGTCTTTTTTATGCAGAGTTAATAATGGTGCTTCAAGACTCAGTAACAAGTTTAATAAACCGGTAGCAGAATATATGGTAGTAATGTTCATGATAAATAAAATGATGAATATAAGAAGTATAATAGCCAACTGTTTAATTTACCTAGAATCACCTTAAAGCCTCGAGTTGAACTATTCCTGGAACTAGCACCAGTCTGTGCAGGGTCTGTGCACCACAGATATGTGTCAAACATAAATATAAACACAAACCAACAGAACCACTCACCTCGTCAGGGGTGTCCTTACTCTCGGGCTGGCCCTGTGCGGCTCGGCGGGCCAAGGCCCCAGCTCGGATATTGCTGAGATTGATCTGACGCTCTGGGGGTGGGCCACCTCGAGGCTGACCCCGAACTATGATGGCACAGCCTGACAAAACCTGGCAAAGAAGACAATATAGATGGTCAGTTCGGTACGACAGAAGCAAAAGTACGAATATCGGTTAAAAACACCACAGATTCTGCTCTTAAACCATAATAATTTCACACACACAAAGATATGAGTAAAATCTGTGGAATTATTAAAATTGGTGTGACATTAAATACAATTAGTCAGCAAAAGAGGAAATCAACAGTGTGGATGCTAATGTGCCTGTACAATTAACGGGAAAGGAGCTTCATACTACGTTACTATGGTGACTGTCATTCAACTGCAAGGGGAGATCAGCCCATGTGATGGCACAGATGATATATATTTTTTTTAAATAAAGATAACCTCCTGTCAGGTTTGACAACCATGGCATTTACACAAATCTGAGCAAACAACCTTTATCTGCTAACTCCCCGGGGTGTCTGCAGGAAGCATCACTGGGTGTTGTTGATCTAAGATCTGCTCTAGATAAATCAAATCAAAGGTGCTCCCACTAACCGACTCCACTCCCTACGGGTAAAGGCAAAACAGAGGTGTAGCTGTAATGAGTAAGAGACAGAGGGGGAAAAAACGAACAACCCATTACTCTCTACACCCTGAATTTTCTGCCTGACTCACTGATCACCTTTCTCAAATAAACTCCTTCATTAAAAAAAACAGTTGTTCAGACTTCCTTGTCGAGCATCATATTGCATCAACTTCTTTCAGTGTTTTCAAAGGCTGTTGTTGTGATTTGGTGCTATTTAAATAAATTGAATTGAAAGGCTTGGAAGCATCATTCTTTAATAGAGTGCAGAAATTCCAGATTGGAGGACAATCTTGATATCTTCATTATAAAATTGGACATTAGTTTTTTGTTTGTTTGTTTCAGTACGGAGGTCTGTATGGGCCACAAAGGGCAATATAAAAAAACAAAAACAAAACAACAACACTAACTTATTAATTTTGTCAGTTCATTCAAATGTTAAATGATTTCATTGAAACTGTCATCATGAAAGGTGCTTAAACGGATCTGTGTGTACCAATTATATATATGAAAATTGTTTTAAACAACAAAGTAAGATAGCAGAAGTGCCCAGGCTGAAACTGAAAATACACAAGAAAAAACTGACACTGAATAAAGTTTCCCATGACTCAACCAGCACCACCTAAAAATCACATTTCAGCGAGTTAACAGAATTTTTTCTTTCAAGAAGGCAGAAGACTGTGTCTACTAAGTAACTTTCAAGTCAAAGTATGCAACCTAATATAGGGAGAGAAAAATCTGTTAACTTCATCTGCATGAAAAAAGGTCAAATTGCAATCTGGTCAGATCTTAAATAGCACAAGCCTAAGCAACATATGGACAAACATTGGCTACACACAACCGAGATGAATGGCAGATTATAGGGGGCAAGAAAACTGCAGCTACGTGTCAGTTTTCTCTGGCTGTTTTTAACCAGCACACTGAGAAAATCCCCCGTCTGTGGCTTCAGCTGACGGGACACATCAGCCAGCTACAATCTTACAATGTCTGGAGCTCCACCGTTATTAACAGACACTTTGAAGCTAAAAGATGCCTCAGCGGATCCTGCAGGAAACCGTGACAAAACTCGAAACGGCAACTAGAGGACAAGAGTTTCTCAACTTAGTTTCTACGCTAGTCTGGGAAACATTGATTAAACTAGTTTAATCTGCGCTACTGCTCAACACAAAGCGGACAATGTTTACAGACACAACGAACTTTGTTCATATAAGTAACCAGTTGCTTTAAAGTAAATATAAGTTAGCTATTGGCTAGCATAGCCGTTAGCTGAGAAACTAAACATCTGGTGTCGTTACAGCTCCCAAGTTACTAAAATGCAGTAGTCCGTAGGTAATTCGTCTATAAGAAAATGTGACTCAAACCAGTCAGTGAATTTTAAAATAACTTAATTCCAAAAACTTTGAATTTCTAAGCAAATAGTTTCCAGCTACTTATAGCTTACTATCAAGATAGCGACCATGCTAATGTTTCCTTCTGCTTACTAGCAGGCTAGCAGATTTAGTGGCGAATCGCCTAAGATTGTTATTTATACTTGTCAGCACCAGTGTCAACAGATGCATTCAACAGATAGTATTATTTGTAACGTCAAATAAGATCACTTAAGGCTATATGAGTTTTATGAGCCTTTATTAGCCCTTGGGTCCCTGAGCTAACTAGCTGCCTCCCTACACTCACGCAGTGTGCACACATATTCACGTTAGGCTCTTTACCATCTTCACGATTCCTCTTTGCAGAGGAGGAGCCGAAGCAGAGGCTGTCTGAGCTGGTCCCGAAACAGATGCCATGTCCACCGGTTTGAGATTCAACGCCGTTAACGGGTAACCAGGCAAGTGAGCTGGGACTCTGAGGTGAGTGACTGTTCTAATGAAAGCCAAGAGAAAAAGGCTGAACACCGATCAACACACACGTTATACCGGAAACACACTTTGCCACGCACGTGAAAATCCTTCCGGGTCTGGAGACCAGCGTCAATGGGAGTTAATGGAGCTGCTTCTTGACCGCGTAAGCGACTTGAAATAAAGACTTCCGGTGCAAGAGGTACGACACGTCAGCACAGTGTTACCCCAGCTACTGCTGCCTTCATGCCGTGTCGGAAAAACGTAAATTTCGTCACACACCCCCAAAGCGAAAAATACAATACATTAAAAGTTGGACGATGGAAACCAAGAATGTGTACTATAAACAATAATAACAGTGAAATAACGCAGATATATTCACAAATTTTAGCTTTAGAGAGGCAAGACTGAGATGGCTTGGACATGTGCAGAGGAAGGATAGATATACTGGAGAAAGGATATTGAATATGAAGCTGACAGGGAGGAGGAACAGAGGAAGACCAAAGAGAAGCTTTAATGACTGATCATGCAGATCTAGAGAGTGCTTTTCCATTTGTAAACACTCTTCATTTTCATCATTGTCATTGTAGTTTGGGGCTTTAATGATTTCTTTCAACTGTTCTTTTTTTTCAGAGGGGAATGAATGATTGTACAGCAAACATATTTAATGACTAAAATAAGAATTGGGTGTTTTGTTTAAACGTTAGAAAGGTTTCTTGGAGCTAATTCTAAACAACTGTAGATTTGAAGATCATCAGTTCAAACAGCTGTACATAAGTGAAAGTTACTTGGTTGTTTCACCACTTTGTCAAGGTCTGGAAGAAAACCTGGACTCTCACCCTTGGATGAAAGGAAGTTTGTTAGGAAGTTCAGGAACATCCCACAAACCATCAAAGCTCAAGGCTACCATGAACTGGAAACTGCTGGAACGCTAGGGTCACTGTCCACAGTGAGGCAAGTTTTAAACTTCCATGGACTGTATTGATCAAGAAAGGAGGCGCTGGTCCAAAATCAACACCTTCAAGCTTGACTGAAGTTTGCAGCTGCACACGTGGACAAGCCAAATGCCTTTTAGAGGAAAGTTTTACTGGTACATTGCACAAAGTGAATGGAGTAATGAAGAAGGAGGACCTTCAGATTCTTTAACTTTACCTCAATTCAAAATCTAGATGGGTGAAACTTGAACACATTAGGGTGTTCCAACAGGACAATTTTCCCAAACACATCAAAACTAGTTTTGGAATAAGTAATGCAGTCTAGCATTACGTTTCTGGAATGGCCGTCCCAAAGCTCCAGCTTCAACACAACTGAAAATCTGTGCTTAAACGTTGAGTCCATGTCAGGAAACCAACCAATTTGAATGAACTTGACCAATTCAGACAAGAAGTGTAGTCAAATATCCAGCCAGAATGTTGCCATTAGCTTGTTTGAGGGTGTATGTACATATTTAAGCCTGCATGTATAGTTTTACTGTAAAGAAACTTGTACACTACATTCTTGCTTTCTAAAGTTAAAGATGTAAGCTTCGCAATCACTTCACCCTGGAAAAAAGCAGTTCAAAGGAACCATTTAAAGCCCAGAATTACCATGACATTTATGCTCATGATGAGTGTGGATGACCACAGCTGTATTTTCCCTCTCAGTAACATGAATACTGGGCTATGCCGATGCACTGGTGTATATGTAGGCTGAGTTGTACTGACATGACAGCCTTTCTAAATAAATAAATAAAGGAGTATTATTTGAAAAAAAAATACGGAGTAAATTAGAAATTATAATCTTCCCAACAGCGATGCTGACTCCATTATTTAAAATACTTTCAGCAGTCTGCAGGATGTGCAGGAGAGTAAAAAAGTGTCTTGAAGGTAAGTTTGTAACAGCTTTCAAGGTATTGCTAGAAACCTGGACAATAACCCCATTATTCTCACTTTTCAGTATATTTATAATTCATGCATTTACGTATAATTATATATTTCATGTAAAGGTTAGTCTCTGTTATGGGCTTTTTAAAACTCACTCCAGTTAGTATTCAAGTTGGCAGGACAGTCATCCTACTCGATAGATAGATAGATAGATAGATAGATAGATAGATAGATAGATAGATAGATAGATAGATAGATAGATAGATAGATAGATAGATAGATAGATAGATAGATAGATAGATAGATAGATAGATAGATAGATAGATAGCGGTCCAAAGTCAGAATCGTTTAGGTAAGTAGTGTAAGTAGTGTGTGGTGATATTAATGTAAAATCCACATGAATGGGAGAAACTAACATTTCCGAACCTAACATTGCCTCAAAATCGGTCAGTGCTTACTTCCCCTGTCAGTGGTTTTAATGCTGTGTTTGATTCATGTATATCTAATTTCAATTTGTATTCATCTTCTTGTATGTCGTGTGTACATATATAGTACACATTTCACGTGCATTTTACGCGCTATAAATAGTATCACCAAGTCTTAAACCTGGTAGTCTTTACTGTTTTCACATGTTTGTATGTTCAGGTTAGTCCATCAGTGATTGCAAGAAAAGTTTTTACTAGCTTGTTGACAGCTAAATATTGTGCAACACACACAGGAGCTCACCCAACCATGGAACATATAAAGATTCAGCTGGCTCATTGACAAAACAAAACAAAGAGGCAGGCCAGCGCCAGAACACTGTGTTGTTGCTCAACAAAACCTTAACTGTCGTTGTAACATGCTACAAGTTTCAGTGCCTTGGACAGCTGGTGACCGTTAAATTGGAGCTGCTACAAAACCTTTGGTGCTTCAAACCATTGTGAAATCAAACCCTTTGAACTGAATCAAATCATAGAATAGACAATCTAAAAATGCTTGTATTTTTGTTGTTATTTTTAATCGTTTATGTATATTACAAAAAAAAATCAAATGTTATTGAGCATACTTTGATATGGCAAAGCTGCACAAGGTTTAAGGGGGAAAATCTAGCCTGCATTTTTTTTATATTTATCATTTTCTGTGTCCGTGCTGCAGGACACAGAAGAAACCAAGCGCAAATTGGGGTACGCAAAACTTCTATTAAAACCTATTTTTTAAAAAAAAGATTAAAAAGGGATTTATTTTCGTTTGCATGAAGTTTGGTTTGGGGATCTATGAAAATATAAAAAAAAAAAATATCAAATCCTAATAATTAAAAAGTCGGGGGTTAGGTTGCGACTAAATGTTGAGAAACCTGGTTATGTGGAACATGAAGCATTGCAAGCATGACTTACCTTGCATAAAATGTGTGAATAACGCGTGTATTTTCCAAATTTAATCTGTTAAAAATATAACCAGCATTATTTTTTTTTAGTTCCGTCAAATAAAAAATACAATCAAATAAAAATAAGCATTTAAGACACATTTACACTGAATGCCATGTTAAGACAGACTGTTTCCGTCTTTTACCCTGCTATCTGCGGCCATGTAACCGCATGCAGGATATCTAATAATGACTAAAAAAACCTTAAACAATCACCTCCATTCACAGAATGCGGGAACATTTACGATACTAAAATTCAAAAAGGTCAACATTCCTTGAATCGCGTTGCCATCTCGTAACAGGATGGAGGAAATTGACCATGGAAACGAGTTCGTTGCGCACACAGCTACTCGGTGCGCTTTGGAGAGGTTTTGGCAACCTTTTTACGCGGCTGAGTTTTTCACAGTTCTCAACGCTTCAGGACACAGTAAAGCAGTAAAGCACCAATACACAAGTTTTATACACAAGACAAAGATCTATGGCATGTAACTAAAACGTATATATTGTCCGTGGCACTATTTAAGCGCTGAAACTCACCCCTTCCCCTGGCGAGCACATACTAAAATTTACGCACAACGAAAACGTGTTGCTGTCTTAACAACACAGCATAAGTTCTTTAATTATTCTCGTTTGGCACACACTGTATGTGCAGTAAAGTACTATAAATCAATGACCACGCTGACTCGCTGGTAATAAATAGAAACCGTCGCCCTGGTCGTTCTTTGTCTCGGTTGGCAAGGAGATGATGGTGTCCAAAAATGGCTGTCCTCTATCCAACCTGGCTGATTGTACACACAGTATTATTATCCTCTAACTCGTGGTTAATGTATAATTTGGGCCATATGGCATTTTAAAATCTAAGCCTTTATTTCGGTGGCACTTCGATCTGTGTGGACCCAACTAATGATTCAATTAGTCATTAAACAGACCAAAAGACGAGCCTCGTGTGGGTTTTCACATAGGCTAATATTTGCTCGTCAAATATTTCCCTTTGAAACGTTTACAACGTATTTTTATCTGCTGGCTGCCCAAGGAACATCTGTGAGGGTTGTTTTAGCCTCCCTCTTCTGCATAAAAAGAGGTCCCCCAATTGGCCCTTTCCTTGCGCCCATATAGGAGTCTATTTGTTCACGTTTTGAAAGAAAATGTAATAAAGAGACTTTGTGATGGATTTATGATTTATCAAAAGCACTTTACCATATGGCAGTCGTCATAGGAGCAGATTTCCAAATGTTTGTTTTATGAAAGGAGACCAGAGATCATTTTAATCTGAGCCACTTAACCTAGGAGAGGATGTTCAAGTCACGTGACCCACTAAAGTACGAGAAACACACTGATGTTGATCATGTAGTTTCTTTGAAAGAAGACACTCAGGTCTGTATTTTCGCTACATTAAGACGAGCCAAAGCAGAAAAGAGAAGAACTGAAGTGTGTTGCGCTTAAAACTGTATTGTCTAATTAAGACTGCAGGCAGCTACTGCGCAAAAGCAAGCTCTTTGAGGTCCCAAGCTTGGATATTACTCTTTTGTGTGTCAGCTGCTGGAGCAGTGCACGGGGTACTAGACATTAAAAACAGACTTAATCTATTTGTTTGTGACGCTTTAGATGATCATACATTGCCAAGAAATTTAGTAAAGTGCGCTCAGGTGGCATCTGCTTTGCCCAAGTGTGCAGTGTGTAATATCCCACTAGTAGATGGTGCAAAGATGCTGACATGATGTGGGGGTAGGTTATATCTGATTGGATATTTCACACTATGACATGTCTAGATGTTATTATAACAACAAAAACTGAGATCTAATTTTGGCTTGCTGGGACGCTTTGTGGGAAATTCTTCTACAAAATACATTTCCATCACTCACTTGGTCTTCCCCAGTCTGCATTTGCTTTTAAAATAGGCTGCTTGAAACGTTCTTTGTGAATCGCCGAAAAGGATCAGAATACAAGTGGTTTTAAAGCTAGGATATTGTTCTATGTCCTAAGATTCTGGCCGCTTAAACGCACCAACTTGAAGCACATGTCCAGCCTTTAACACCCACATTCTCTTTCAAAGCAGTAAACTATTTACATTTCAGGAATCAGATCACCACGTCATGTTGAGGTGTGTAGGTCTATAAATTGCTGCTGATGGGTGGGATTCCTCTCACTGTCACCAGACTGGTGTGGCGTTACCGCGACAATTTCATTACTTCTAATCTATCACATTCTTCACATTGCAGTCCCAGGTCTCCGCCCCTTCTCTGGAAAAAAGTTCTTATAGTTTTGACTTCAGTTTCATCATCAAGGCTGGGAGCAAGGAGAGATGTGCGGAACGAACACTGATCTGGAAAATAAAGGTTCATTTTCATTTTTTTTTTTAACCACTTATATATATTCAGACTGTTGTAAATCAGTAAATATGGATTAGATATGAACCACAGTAAGACATTTAGTCGACTCGTTGTATTCGGCTAATTAGAAAAATAACAAATTTAGTATGTGTTGTGATAAGGTGGTGGAAGTGTCAACCAGTTAGGAGGAATGTTTCTCAACGGAAGACCTCTCCCACAACCCAAGAGACGAAAAATGATTCAGCTGGCCTTGGAGGGAGTCCGTCCAAGCCAGATCTCCAGGATACTCAGGGTACGGTAGCCTAAATAGTGAGAGAAAAAAATGGATTTCGAAAAATAAGCTTTTGCGATGTTGTGTTAAATGCAGCATCAACGGATTATTCTTCTTTAACACAGTGGAGCTCACTTGCATCTTTAGGTGTCCAACGGGTGCGTCAGTAAGATCCTGAGCCGCTACCGGCGCACAGGACTCCTGGAACCCAAGACCATCGGTGGGAGCCGCCCCCGACTTCTCACCCCCGGTGTCATCTCCACGATCATCCAATGCAAAAGGGAAAATCCGACTAGTTTTGCTTGGGAAATCCGAAAACGTCTCGCAGCGGCGCGGATATGCAAGGCCTCCAACGTCCCCAGCGTAAGTAAGATTAAAATTCAAATGTACTGTAACTACACTGAAAAGATTCCAGCACTTGATGGTGTTTTGTGCACACTGTGTTCTGCAAGGTGTCGTCCATAAATAGGATTTTAAGAAAGATCCACTTGGACCGCGGACCATCGTGGATGGACCTCAACGCTGATGTCAGGGTTGAGCAGGGCAAGTAACTTGGTCCTTGGACAAGTCATTTATAACGGTTTAGGAAGACTATCGAGTTTGATCAGAATTTCTATCACTGAACATGACAATTTAACACATAAATGTATAAATATTAACTGCATGTAGTCTGCGTGTTTCCATATGTGCAGATTTGTATTCTCTGGCTCAAGAAGAAGCAAAGAAGTTTGAGAAGTTTGAGACAGAGTGCAGTAAAAAACAGAAATCCAAAGGTGTGCAGCACAGAATCCGCACCACCTTTACACCAGAGCAGAGCAGAACACTTGAGCAAGGTGACTTAAAGTCTCTTCAGCTATTTCAAACTAACACAATGCATAATTTTTAGACTGAGTAATAGTTAAAGAAATATTTCTCTGTGTTGAATCAGAATTCTCTCGCAGCCAGTATGCTGATATGTACACAAGAGAGAAGCTATCTGCTGAAATTAAACTTCCAGAGGACACCATCAAGGTAGACTTTTCATCAATTTTAGCATCAAGAAATTCATATACATTTGAGCTGTCTGTTCCTGAGGTGTGGCTTCTGTCCCTCAAAGGTCTGGTTTTCTAACAGACGTGCTAAATGGAGGAGAGAAGCCAAGCAGAGAGGTAGTACGCAGAGTAAGTGTGAGCATGTGTCTGTGTGTGGTGCACACATACTTGGGAGCTGAGTGTGGGTGGCAAGGATGTGATAAGAATGTGTATAATTTGACCACTGGACCATAATAAAGGGAGCTGGACACACTGGTAGTGGAAAGTCCTCCTGAACACATAATTCTTGCCTCATAGCTGTTAAAATGTGTTTCTTTGTAGCAGCTGAAGACTTTCAAAAGCAAAATGACTTTGTTCCTGTAAATCCAACAATGACACACAGCTTCACATCTCAACAGGTACAGTGCAAACCAGTGATATCTACTTTAAAGCCCTTAAAACATGCCACTGTGAATGTTTTTCCGAGCATAGTTTTCTGGCTAACTTTAAAATGCTAGGCAGTTTCCACGTGAGATTTCTGTGTTTTTAAGTAACATTTTAACAAACGTCTGGTGACATAGTGATATTTAAACTTCGTTTATGTGGTTTTCAAGGCTACTGGAATGGCAAAAGTCAATGCTGACAGCTCCTCATACAGCACTGTTACAAGGAAGCTGCAAAATTGCTGCTTCTTCCCAACAGAAACAGGTGAGATCCAGGAAAACTGTCTTTGACCAAATCACTGTCTTTAATAATCTTTCTCTGTGTTTGATTATGAGGATTTTCATTAAATTTAATTTTTATTCATGTTGATTGAGAGTATTTAAGAATGATGTTAAAGAAGCTGGAGATTAGCTTGATTGTAGTTTAGCTGAATATGATATAAAGGTCAGTGATGAGAGTACATGTTATAAAAAGTTTCATTCCCTGTGATGGGCTTGGGTTTGAATTTACTAAACTGCTAAAAATCTATTAAGAATCCAATGATCCTGATTATGAACTAATTTAAGGTTGCACAAAAAAGGTATTATTATAATATTTTCCCTCCTACCTGTGTGTTGGTCATCATGTAAAGTTGCCTGGACTTGCAGAATTCTTTTCTGCTTCACACCACCACCTATGAAGCCATATGTTAAACATGTAATAAATTTATGTCGATTTCACGAGTCATTTGGGACTTGTAGTGATGGTAAACTATATTCAGTATATGTCTTTATTCATTTTAAATATGAACAATAGGGTAGGTGTAGGGTAAAGCCTGTCTGTTGGATCACAAGATCACTTAAAATCACTACTCTCAATTGTTCCTAAGTACATACTATCTTAATTTTATGCAAGAACTTATCAGAAATTAAAGAAAATAATCTTTTCCCCCTTGACGTACAGGCGTGAGGAATTCTGAATGTCCGACATCCTCATTTCTCCATCTGCCGAGTGACATACAAAACATAGAAAAAACTCCTCTGGATCTCCATAGAGATGGATACACTTTCCCACTGGTTCCCCACCACACAGACATGAGGAGAACCTGCCCTTTGGCAACAAAGACAGGGGGGCCAGACTGCCCCGTGATTCAACAGTGGAACCAGCAGGGAATGCCTTTTACCTGGAGTCAGTTTCAAACAAATGAGCAGTTTCTGTTGGTCCCGGATGTGAATCAGCATCTCTACATGGACTGATAGTGAGACCAGTGAATCAGCCGGAAGAGCTTTTGACTACTGCTTAATTCCTCGACTGAAGGGACACTTATAAACCAGTAGAGGGAGACAAAGTATGGACCTAACAATTTTGTCCTTTCCGTCCATTGCCTCTTAATTGCACTGCAGCTCGACTCATCACTTTTCCTTGAGTCTGTGCTGTTGGCACGCAATGTAATCTTTGATTGGTAAGATAATTAAATTAATTCACTAAACCCATTTGCAATGAAGCAAACTTAATGTGACTTTATAGCACCAGAAGGGATGAAAAAATAGATAAGATGAGGATGATAATAAACTCTTTCTTGGAAGCGATTTTTTTTTTTATTGATAGCTATCGCCCAGCAACAAGGACAATAAAGCTAGGTTCAAGTTAAAGAGGGTAGAGTTTAGTACTGATAGAGATTATTAAGAGATACATTTTAATCTCATAGTATAATCTTTAATGAATACTTTACTGTGCTCCTCAGTTATATATCAGTTTTAAAGACTTGTTGACTCCAACGTAAATGATTGCTCCATGGATCATTTAAGGTTACCACATGATGATATGGACGTTATCTCCTTTATATTGTTAGGCTTGACATTTGTGTCAGTGTAGGAGCATAAGGAACACATCCAAGATTTCAGTCCAGGAAAAGCCGGTGGGAGAATCCCTAAAAAATCCCTAAAGTTTAAATGCGACCTGATATCTGTTCCGCTCGGTATCACTTTTTACGACTGCAACAGGGCAGCGGCATTGAGTTCCTTTATATCCCTTTACTACAGTGAGGAGACAGTAAGTCTCTGAGTTTACTGATAATTGGTCAGCAGGGGAAAGATTGGGTTCAGAATACAAATAGCTTGGTCAGCAGCATGGAAGTGGCCTACTGGCGAAATGACCCCCACTGGAATATAACATCACGAAGCCAGATAGGTAAATGATATCTCCACGTTTGTGTTGTGACTGTTTCTGAAACATCCACCAATCTTGCATAAATTGAGGCAAGTTTTAGGATGACTGCATATGAATTTTTAACGGCAGGTACTGAACACATGTATTGAATTTACATGCAGTTTTCAAGTGTTTTTATGCTGATTTATGACACATTTCAAAGATCAATATCTCTAATATAAGACTTTTTTTTCAGCTCCAGTGATTTCTTTACAGTTTGTGCTTATATAGTAAAATATCCTATGGTTTTCTTACAAGATACAATACATTTTTATATGGATTGCGCCCATTGTGCCCTTGTGCTTCCCAACATTTTTGGTTGCTAGCATTTCCTCTTCTAAAATCTTCAGCTGTTTTAACCTTTTCTAGGTAGAGAAATGTATCCATGAATTCAGGTTCTCATAGATTACTTATCTACTGATATTTACTGTAAAATAAAACTAAATCCATTCTGACATCCTACAGTATTACAAAGTGAATAGTATGTAAAGTCTACAGCAGCAGGCATGCCCAATTCTTGTTACAAGGCTTTTAATCGGTATATGTGGTATTTTTTT
Source organism: Oreochromis aureus (assembly GCF_013358895.1). Taxonomy (NCBI): domain Eukaryota; kingdom Metazoa; phylum Chordata; class Actinopteri; order Cichliformes; family Cichlidae; genus Oreochromis; species Oreochromis aureus. The sequence goes on along the minus strand of NC_052958.1, from coordinate 12,945,295 downwards.
TATCTGTTGTACTGCTTTTTTTCCCCCTAAGCAATAAACCTGAATACTTAGTGCACTACTTTAAAAGCCTTCATATACTAATTTGACAGAAATATTAATCTTACATCTGGAGGATTCTCTGTATCTTATCTCATATTGAGCAACTAAAACTTTAGGAATTGCTGAAAAGCACATCCAAGTTCAACTGAACCTCACTCTAGTCTGGGATGTCCAAATTTGTTATCCAAATGTTCCTGACATGTTATTATTTATCTCCTTCCCTTGTTGTATGTATGACCCCCGTTGCTTTAGCCACTTAAGAGTATTTATTATACACTAGAATTTGCTTCTCTGACTGATATAAGGACCAAACTGCCAAAAGATGGAGTAAACAGACTCAGAGATGGTGTTTCTGGTATGTTCCTCGCAACATATTCCGCAGAGGAAAATGTCAAGTGCTAAGACGGAATACAGCTTAGTGTAATGTTAAGGTGTTTATTAAAATAGGAAAATTACAAAAGGTTACAAATTTCAGGAAAGATCACCAATATGAAACAAATCACTAACACAAAATAGCAGCTGTTATATTCTACAGTATACAAACATATAAACAGAATGATCAAGGAATAAAAATACTCAAGTATGATATTTACAAAAATTACAATTTGTAATTTACAGAACGTATGAGGCTTTTTATATTAAGGAAAATTAAATAACAGCAACGGCACCTTAAGAGCATTAGTTGTGGTTCATGATCTGCCACATGAGTATTGGTTTTAGCTGTTTAATCAGCCTTTCAGGAAGCTACCTTTCCATAAATTAGCCACTTTACAGACCTTCACTTTGACTGGAAACCTGTGTGAGACTATTAAAGGCCTGCATTCATACAATGATATTGAATACCGTTTGTTTCTTTGCAAGAATTCCCGTGAATCCTGGCCAAATGACTTACTCACTGGTTAGAACATAAAACCCATTGACTTACAGCCAAATATATCATTTTTTTGTGACTCTACTGTACCATTTCCAACATGATATTTGCAGCGGTTATTTTAGAACTGAGAGTTAGAATTTTAGGTTTTAAATGCTGTTGCGACATGCACAAACATCCCCACAGCTACACTGCTGTTGATAGCTGAGAAACACAAGGCCACTTGGGGCATCATTAGGTTAAGTTCTGGTTATTCTAAAGTTGTGGGAATCAGATTCTTGTAAGCAAACCACATATTTACTTTTTCTAATCTGTGTAATGCAAAGTTGAAAGTGTCAAAAGTCAATTATGCTCTAATTTTTCATGTAGGGATGTTTCCCCCCTGATGATTTTGTTCATCTTGTTTATCCCTTTGCATGAAACACGATTAATAACTAACATCAATGTTAAAGAAAAATGTGACTAACATATTCACCTAACAGGCAAAAGATCACTGGTTTGAGCTTGAGATCCCTCGGAGGGTACAGGAAAATGTGTCAAATCAAATATGCACATCCATCCGCTGTAGTGACCCCTTATAAGGGATGAGCCGAAACAATCTTTATTAATATGAGCAAAAACTGGATTAATCATCAACTCTTTTACAATATGTCCAGGTCCCTTTATGAGCTAAAATAAAGTATAGAACAGTGGTTGCAGTAGTTGTGCTACAGCAAGAACATCCCGGGTTCAAATCAACCAGCCTGTACCTGAGTAGGTTTTCGCCGTGTGCTTCAGCTTCCTCCTCCTCCATATTAGGTTAACTGGAGATGCTAAATTGGCTGTAGGTGTGAATGTGAACTTAAATGGTAGTCTGTCTCCTTCACCCCATCTCAACTATCACTGCCTTAAGAAAATACCCCACCTCCTCCTAGATTCAAAATTTCCGTGTGGGCAAAACAATACCATGAAACAAAGTTTGGCCATGTGAGGCATATTGTACCTAATATTCTGCTCTGGTCTGTGTTATTTAAATGCCAGGTTTGCGCCACAGTTATTTAAAGATCTGTAATTCTTCGAAACAAGAAATTATCATCAAAATATCATACGCAATTACGAATTCGTTTTGGAACAGTTTTTTTCATTTAGAAAAATAAATATACATTACTTAAAAGCAAGCAGTCTCTTTAAATATTAAACATACTCAGCACAAATAAGCCAATCTGACATTACCGAGTGACCCAAAAATATTCCAGATCTATAAGACCTATAAATTTATACAGCACAGCGGAAACATAACAAATCTGCAGGTATCCACATACAGAGTCACTTTCCATGAAACAAAAAAAAAAAGAAGTATAAAATATCCTACTGACCACACACAGCCCGCCAGGGGCCACAGTTCCCTCCATACTGGAGACCAAATAGCCATGTTATATTTGGCATGGCTCGTCTTTCTCTCATGCTACAAATATTAGCATAAGATTTGGAGCAGTTTGCTCAGTCCTACTTAGACCCTCTCATGGGGGAAACTAATAGTTACAGCTAACTGGGGAAAAGGTAGTTCAGCTACTGCACATAATTAGCACTGCCAGGCTGAAAGGCTATTTTCTCAAAGGGAACATAATAGGCAGATTACAATGACATTTTCACTCATATATTTTCTTTTCTTGGACACCTTTGGTTGCTGTGATAATCATTAAGCACCTTAATACCAGATAAGTACCTATTTTTGTCATGAAGGCAACATTTATGTCAATCCCCATCGCTTGTGTTTAAGGTAAAAAGACCAGCTCGACACTTAAAAAAAACACTTCTTCTTCTTCTTCTAAAAAAAAAAAAGGTCCCAGTCAATGAAGGCTACCTTAAGTGATAACCACCAGAGAGTTGGGTTCAAGTATATTCCAGGAGATAATACTGAATCACAAGTGTCCTCCTCATTGTCATTGTTTGCATGGCTTCAGAAATTCTGAACATGTCAAAAAACAATTTGCACGCCGTTTATGTGCACAAGACTTTGATTTCGAAAATGGTATCGAGCTTCAACACCGAGATCTCCTCATCTGCAAAATCGAAGAATGGGTGAGAGCCAATTAGATGCATCCAGTCTCCAATTTCTAGTTTATGTCATCTACAGATGGCGACAGATTCCACCATAAAATCCAAACTTGTCACTATCACACAGTCATTTTCTGTATGCCACCCAATAATCCATGTTGGAGAAGTCTTTGTGGCCCAAGTTCCTCTGCCAGCTCTTGCAAGCTATGGTAGTCCCCTGTGGGTTGCTTTTCACACCACTCCATTAGTTTCTTTACACATTCGGGTAAAGTCTGAAGACTTTGTATATCCACCCTGAGTAGAAAGCAACATTAACAAAAAGTGCTGGCTGTGATGAGGCACATTTTGTCCTTTGGATGCTCACACCAATTATGACTTTGCGCTCATGTTCTTGGCAAACCAGTGGGCCACCGTAGTCCCTCTGCAAGAACAAAATAAAGAGAGACTGTGGATTAGCAATAATTACACCAAAGCAAGTCTATAGTAATAATAATACTAATACCAATATAATGCTTAAAATATCAGTTCACCCACAAACAAACATATTTTGCCATTTAAGCCTCAGTGGCTTCAAAAGGCTATTTGGCTCTTTAAAACACCTGCTGCTCAACAAAGGGAACTATTTCTTCAGTAGAAAGTAGTTCCGATAAATGGTGTTTGTTACACAATTGTGGTGAAATGAACCTTTAAGCACTGAGCATTCAGTTCACATGCATGTTGTTTTGCTTCAGGATGCATTTGGCGATTTGAGATCCTTACATCACATACGCCTTCTCCCCTTTTCCCACCAGCACATATTCTGCTTTCCCCGGTGTCTTCTTTGATTTGCGAGCACATGTCGTTGTCCACCATCGGCATGATTACAGTGTTAAGGGCTTCATCGTGTCCAGTATCTGCACAGAGAAGGATACAAAAAAACAATAAGCAACTTGTAAAAGGAACAGTGGTTTTTTGTCATTCAAAAATAACATGGAAAGCAGCATGTGGGTGAAAGAAGGCAGTACTTTTGGTTTCCCCCCATCCATACATGGTGCAGTTGGTGCCTTCAGGGATGCGACAGTCTTTCACGGGAAGATGAATGGTGGATGCACCTTCAGACACAGGGGCAGGACTAGAAACAACAGAAATCATCACAAATAAAAGCCAAAGCATGTTGCACGACTTTTCTTTTTAAATTTAAAGCACTCACAGTATTTTATATCACTGTCTTTTTCTTTAACTAGAAGCATAAATCAGCTGAGACTAGCCACTAACTGAGCACTTACTCTGCTAGCTTCAACATTACTAGGTTGGAGCCGTCTGGGCCACAGATCAGGCGAGAGATTCGTAGTCGTGGTCGGTTTTTAGACTCATCGAGGTGATGCAGACCGACCTGCACGCTGTAATCCCGGAGATCTGGAACGCTGATGATTACAAGAGTCAGTGTAAGACAGAGTCATACAATTTTTTGGAGTCGTACAGTGGATTACAGCCAAACGGTGATTCAACTGACCGGATTCAATAGGAAATCCTGCCCAGATCTAGAGCAGCTTTTCTTTTAAACAAATCTCACAAAACTGTCTTTACAAATATGACTTTTTTTCAGTTCACACATTCCACTGGCTCTTGATGTTTTTCAAAAACACACTTAGTTTTTAAAATAACATTTCCTGGATGCCAAATATGTATTTTTTTCATAGAGAAAAAAGCAAAAAAAAAAAAGGCAAGGCCTCAAGCACCTCGAGGCTCCCCGCTAAATCAAAATATCTGCTAAAAGCTGCTGATCTACACCATATGTATTACTTGCAGCATTGCACATTACTACAGAAAAAAAGGGATCTTTTTTTTTTTTATCAAAGCCAGTGCTACACATGACAGAGACATTGCACAAGGACAATATGATTAGTTCTGACATAAGCAACTGCAGGTTAAACAGCAGTCCAAAACATGCGGTCCCTATCTCAGGTCAAGTCTGTCTGGCAGTATGCTGTGCAGCCTTTAAGCAATTATAGATAGAAACAGCAAAGGAAGTGTTTTTAAAGAAAGAAAGTAAAGTTAAGTCTGAAAAGGGAGAGAAATTACCAGGAGGTGAAGCACTGCTGGTCTGTCAAAACCCAGTTCTCTCTGATTAGTGAGCCACCACACAAATGGACCTTCCTAGGAAAAGGTAATAAGAAAAATGCATCGATCACAGTACGTAGCATAAACGTGGATTAAGGTCTAGGCTTCTAAAGAGCAAAGACTGAAAACCACTTACTGTCTTTGGATGCTTACAACCCAGCTGCCATCTGTACCTCGCACTTGATGTCCTCCAACTATTCTGGTGTTTATGTGCACAAAGCATGATATCTTGGGCCTCGTTTGAACTAAACAAGGAGATATAATTGATACTGTGTGTTAGACAGATGTAGTTTTTTTAACATTTCCAATGGAAAATATTTATTAAAACTTCAAAAGGAAACTATTTGTTCAGTTAGGTAAATATCAACAGACGGACTTGATCTACAGAGAGAGAGAGTTGCAGGGGAAAGGAAGGAGATCAGAGATAAGCACATGAGCAAGAGGACCGTTTTTGGTAAAAAAGAAAAAGAAAAAAAAGACATACTCACTATTTGTCTGAGGAGCCTTTGTAGCTGATTCACCTGATGTAAGTAAAGCAAAGTACAATATCAGCATACACCCCACAGCAGCAGAGAACATACAAAAAATGAAACCTGAGTATATATGACAGCCTTTTATACTTTATAAAGGCTTATCTCTGGATCTAAATCATTGCTGGAGGCTATATTAGTCAGCAACCGCAACAAATAGATTTGCTCAAGACCTTAAAACTTCACGGAAGACGTGTTTTACATTATGGAAAATATTCAATGCAGCTTCACTGAAACCAGCCAAAGAACAAGCAGGGTCCAGTGGCCCAAGTGTGTGTTTTCTCAAACGAAAGTATGGCAACAGACTTTCGCATCTGTTTGCTGTTTGAGCATCGTGTATTCTCTGCCAATTGGACTAAACCACAGCGAACAGATTACGTAAGCCGCCCAGAAAGCTGTGCAAGAAAACAATTATGATATTTTGGTTAAAGTCAGTAAAGGCTACGAAGCTAAATCACTTGTGTTATTTCAATGTACTACACCCACACATCAGCACTTCTTCTGTTCTAAATGTCATTACATGTTCTTTCAGATGTCCCATTTAAACAGTCCCAAAGACTCTGAAAACTTCTTCTTTGTTTGATAAAAAGGAAGTACATTTAGTACCCCTCAGTTTCATAACAAGCTTCTCTGCCTTTAAAGACAGCCATGTTTTTGATTTGCGAGCAATGCTTCTCTCCTGGGTGTTACAGGCTACCTAACACAGCCTTGCTGGTTAGCTTAGCACAAAGTTAAATAGAGACATCACTCATAGGCAGCCTTTAAAGCTATTAAAAGAAGGTAGTGCAGTTGCTCTAATGGCCACTTAAGACAGGTTCAGAAAGCCAATCAATCTGCAAAGTCCAAAGAGGGTACAAAACATGGATGTAGCTTCTGGGTATGACAAATGAACCCAGTACAGAAAGTCATTAGCTAAAAATTTTTAGCCAATAAGCTTGTGGTTTAAGTCAGACCCACCCTTTCTAATCACATCTTTTTTATAACCAAGATGGTAATCACTCATCTTGAGGTTTCAAAAGTGGTCCATCTATTACACTGTGCATGCATACACTCCCATGTTAAATGCCCAACATTTAAGCAGAAAGAAACACGTTTACAGCAAAGAATGAAAATGATTTGATGGCTAATAGCTAACTCTTACACTGACTGTCTGGTGGTGTTTCTTTTGATATATTACCTAAGTTATAAACATTGAATTTATGACTTAAATGTAAGCATTATGAAGGGGTTGGCTGCTACAAATGATGCTGTTTTGCTTTGTTTGGGTTTGGCTGCAGTAAAAGTCACTCGGGTACATAGTTTTTACTTTAAGCTCGTTGTCATTAGCCAAATGATAGCATCTTATTTAATATAGTGAATTACAGATGCGCCTTACAAACCAAGCTAGTGTTAGCTGGCAGCTCTGCAGGTCTCCCTTCTCATCCAAATATCATCACATCCAACATCAAAAAGCCCAAAATGACTATGGCAAAATTAAATATTTGTGGCTTCAAAGCTGTGGCCTCCAAACCACTGGATGATATAATAAACATCCATCTGTTCTGGAAAGTCAACAGTTATATCACACTTGTTTAGTATGTGTGAGTATTTAGTATTAGTATGGATGAGTTTGTGGTCTTGTTGGTCTTTGGCTCTGAAGCATGCATAATCAAAGCTTATCAGATATTGGCACTGACTACACATTTACATACACATATACACAGATATATTTCATTGTCATTCTACTTGGGTAAACACAGATATTATCTACTTACCGAAACTTACATAGGGTAAATGTTTATTTAAGGAACTCACAGTGTTTTAGTTTACAGTAATCCCAGGCCAAGCGGTTATTTGGACTGGTGTAACACCAGGGGCCGTGTCTGTCGCGATCTGGGTTCCTGCAGTAGTTCTTCTCCAGCCCTACATGGGACACCGTAGAGTGAGAATCCCCACTGTAAAACACACAAATACAGATTATCATATCCCATGTGTTATTTTGCAGAAAGCCAAAAACTAACACTGGGTCATATCTCATAAAGGTGTGCACATGTGTACATGGAGTTGCACATATGCTGTCAGGCACATATATTACATAGACACAAAAGTAACTGTGGAATGCCTAGAAAATTCTGACTCTGGCTTTCCTATAATGCAATGAATCCTCAACATTTGCTGCTTAGCCTGTAGAAGGAAACGCAGAGTTTTGTGAAGAGTGCTCATGGGAGTTTGAAAGTATGCGGTCTAAGCATTCAGCAGGGTTCAGACCAGCAGGAGCCACATCCTCTATGGAATGATGCAGTTGTGCTTCTGATTTGTAGGAATTTACTAATCGTGTGTCATCTAAGCCATCCACGATATCCGTAAAAAAACCAGTTACTTGGTAAGAGTTCAGACACGCGCACACAAAAATGATTCTAATCAACCGATAATTTGTTAGGGGGTGAAGACAATTCTACTTCCCAGGAGAATGTTAAACAAGTTGTAGCTCTGAGCATGTTTCCTAGTATGACCCTCAGCCTTGAACAGAGTAGACTCGCTGGCTGCATTCTACGGGAGGGAGCTGATTGGCTTTGATCTACTTTCCTAAGAAAGCACTTCCTGGGGTCAAGGGTCGGCTCTGGAACATGTCCATCTGTCTGTGCCATTTTGGCTTTTAAAATTCCTGTAAATTAAGTAATTCCAACAGGCTGACTTCAGCGTGAAGTAACGGCCTTGGAGCGGGCAGTCTTTCCCCCAGTATGGGTCACTCTGAGAGCACCCTCGGGTTTCCTCTCGTCAGCTAGATGAATAATAATTGGACCCGGTATTGACCCCTGTGGAACCCCTGATTTCCTCTTGCTGTTTGTTTTCAGTGCTTAGCCTCATTCATTTGAAAGGGATTTTCACAAGGCAATGGGAGCTAAGTTGTCAACAAACACTCATCAAGTGAGCTGAAAAGAATGTCAATCTCTCTAGGAAACAGTTGCAGGGTTGCTCAGTACGGCTGAAGTTGCACTGGGAGCCAGCAACAGCAATGCAGCAAAAGTCTTTGCAGAAAAAATTATTTCATTACCTGTTTATGTGATGTGACCAGTCTGCACAGGGAATCCCTGATCGAGTTATGGATAAAGTGCCCCGATACGTCTCTCCATTCTCTTCATAACACTCTGAGATAGAACGGGATAACATTATTCAGATGACCTTGTTAAAGCGCCGAGGATTAGTGAGCCCAGCAGCTCGTTTAACACCTCTTCATGTAGTTGGAATACTCACAAACACAAATTCATGTACTTGCAGAGACAAAGAAAGAATTTGAGTCTATGCTTGTCTTTGTGGTTTGGACCATTTAATATTATGGGCCTCTGTGTAAATGGTGTCTCCCAAATCTCATTATTTCTGGTCTTAAATAGAATCAGAGAAGGATCTTTAGTTGCAAACTGACTGCCTGCTTTGAGACGTGTGGTCTACAAAATGCAAAGCAGAAAAACATGGGAAACGACAACGAGCAGCTATTGCCAAAGTCTGGTGTTGTTGTTCTTGCATGAAATGGAATTCGTTGGGCAGCCTGTTGCCAAGTGGCTCAGTCTTATGAGAGCAGTATTCTTCTACTTTACAAAAGCATGACATCTCTTTTTAAACATCTGTAGTTTGGAATTCGACACGAAATCCCTTAGCAATTGATTGAATGTACTTTGTTATTTACTTTTAAAAGATTCTAGTAATTTCAGAAGAAAAGATTGACACTTTTGCTAATATAAAAACTTTATCATGTATTTCTTTAAACTGATATAAAAAAAGGAGAATTAACAAAGCTGATTTTGGCTTTATGTCAAATGAACCTGGCTTTGAGCCATAACCTTTACTCAACAGTGACAAGACTCTAGGTTGTTTTTACAATACATTTTTTTTTAAAAACTAAATAAACATGAGAGGTTATTCTTGCTGTTACTCCCTTTTTAAACAAAGCAAATAACTGCATTCCTCAAAACACTGAGCTACTTCTCAGAGATAAATTCTCATTGAATTTACCTGCTTTTTGTGTAGCCTCTGCACCACATCTCGGGATGTGGGTGCAATTGGCTATCCTCTGATTAGGGTTTGTAGTGAAGCACCATGGGTAATCTGCACCATCAGGATTACGACAGTAATTCTCTCTGAGGTCTCTATAACACACACACAAACTACAATTTAAATGATGATGCTGATGATGGTGTTGAATGCACAAAACACTCTCACGTACTCCTCTTGACATTCCTGAGAGAAGTGAATCCATGCTGTCAGCAGCTATGAAGCAACCATTACTCACTTGCATTTGTAGTTCTGCGGAAGAAAGGAGTGGCTATGCGGGAACTGGGAGTCCCAGCGCTGACATGTCACACCCTCCGGGGTGACATTCATTGTGCCTCGGTAGTCTGTGCCCTTGCCCTGGGCACAGGAAGTTGTTACTTCAACATCAGAGTCCTCGCTGGGGTCTGAACCTGAAACAGATAAATGTCATTGTAAGGTGGAAGCATGCAAAAAAAGAGAAAGTCACTGAAAAAGCAAACTGTAGTCAGGAATGAGGGAGGAAGAGAAGGAGGGGAATATTAATCCCTACAAGAATGTGTCATGTTTAACCTAGAGGCAGATGATCAAAAACAGTAGCCCTTCCCCCTGCTTGTATAGTAATAGAAACTTACTGTGTGTTCATACCAGTGGTGCCAGACATTCTTTCACGTATGGACATCCACAACAATGAGAAGTTGGTTAACTTGCTGACAGAACAAGTCACAGAGCTCGAAGCCTGATCTTATTTATACCTTTGCTTCAAAATTAAACACTGAAATTAGGATTCTTGTGAATTTCTCTATTGCAGGCCAACTAAAGAAAATGGCAACAAACCCAGTCTGACTTGGTCGATATTATCCACTGGCAAACTATTCCAAACATCTTTAGATGGAATTCTGGTGTTCCGCATAGCAGTGCAGGGGTAGCACTACACAGTGAGCAATTTCCAGATTTCTGTCTTTGTTTCTTTAGCCTTTGACAAATGGGATGGGAGAAGATGGAGGAGGCAAGGGAATGTTTTGAGGTTGAAACGAGAAGGCGGGTGGAAAAGGATTCTTTGGCTTGATGTAATGCATGCCAGTATCTGTGTGCACAGTGTAGTACAGGTCAGTGGTTTTTATCTTTCTAAGGGCAGGCATTGAGGGATACACACATCTGGACAAATGCAGATGCTCGCCGTAAATCACAACCTGTACCGTGAAGTCAATGCGTGTATGTGTCTGACAGAGACAAAGAGAGATGCTCTGTGAGGTTGTGGGTGTGCATATGGGAATATTTCAATGCAAATTCTCCAATGTTGCAACATCTTTTTTGGTTTCCACTGATTTCCTTTTCCCTCTGTCTTTTCAATTATATATAAAGGCAACATGTTATATATACTTGTCCCCATATGGGACAAAACTTAAAAAAAAAAAGTTTAACTAACATTCACAATACAAAAGTGAATAACACACACATACTTTAATTACTGAATTTTATATTTTTTTTATAGGGAGAGAGAGTGGGCGGAACAACACGCAATAAAGGGCCCCGCGTGGACTATAACCCAGGCCCCTGGAGAAGCCTTTGGGCAAATGGTTCATCAGCACAACCCAGTCAGCTATACCTGTCTGTGATAAAATGCACATTCATACCGAGTATCACTCAGATTTCCACCTTCTGCATCTTCAAGGACAGTCATTTTTGATCAGTGAATGACCCTTTAACAGAAGGGTTTCCTTAGTGCAAATCTGGAATCAATAGGAACTGTCAAAGCAAATATCTCTACCAGCTCACTGTTTAACATGTTAGATCCAAGAGCCAACTTCTGGAGGCAACGCAAAGATGCCAAAAACTGCAATTCCTGGGTCCAAAAATGAATCAGTCATAGACATACATGTTAAAATGCTTAACTTCATGTTTACTGCCTGGTGTAAAGCAAAGAAAAAAAAAACTTTATTTATATAATTTTCCCCTTTGTGACAAATATATGGGCCATTTTTTAATATAACTCCATTCATCCATCCATTCTCTTTGGCTCACCGGGGGGATGGGGGCGGTGGCTGTCCCACCTGTCTCAGGGCGAGAGGCAGTGTACACCCTGGACAGGTCGCCAGCGCTGCAGGGCTAACACATAGAGACAGACAACCATTTGCACTCACATTCACACCTATGGGCTATTTAGAGTTACTAATTAACCTAACCCCACTAACTGCATGTCGTTGGACTGGGGCAGGAAGCCAGAGTACCCGGAGAGAAGACCATGCAAACATGAGAAAAACATGCAAACTCCACACAGAAAGACCCCGGCCTGATGGTGGAAGGACCTTCTTGCTGTGAGGCAACGATTCCACCGTGCTGCTCATCTGTTTAAATTGTATAAAGGCTCAAGGTTATGCATTACAAAGGGCTTGGCCGATGTGAGCCACAAACAGGTGCCAACTACACTTCTATCTGTCTGCTAGAGTTTAACTGTGTTTGGGAAGACCTTTTTTTTTAACATAATCTTTATGCAAATATCTGACAACAAATATGTTTTGGAGTGTGCTTACTTGTACTAAAAGACTACAAGAAGTCTGTTCTAAGTATATTGTATTTACCACCAAGAACAAAGATACTACTGTGTCTGTTAGATGCACTCATACGAATGCGCTTTGCTAGCGTAAAACTATGATCTCTTGTCTAATCTTGGTTAGCTGTGGGTAATCATGGCAGATGGCAACAGCCGTAATGTGAAAGTTAAGGCATCAAAACGAGAACCCACCAAAAAAGTGTTACTTTTATGGCCACACAATATAATTCACATCCATCATTCTCATGTTCAACAAATCATCCCTTTACCCAACATGCCCTGTAAGGAAGCATATGCAACTGTTTTGCTCTTTGTGCATTATTTCAGGTCTTTTCTTTAATTTCTCTATAAAATTGCATCATTTTGCAATCAATGTTCACACCACTGAAACAACTTTTAGACTTTCCGATTGCAATGTGCGGTATTTTGGCATAAAAGCCTCTATTGTAGTCCTCCACTTTATAGCCCTAAATGGCTTCAGTAAAACACTTCAGGCTTTGTGAAGTTATAACTGCCCTCTTGCAAACAACCTATTTAATGTCCCTTGCTGAGGTAGAATGACTTGGAGCAAACGCCCACATGAAAACACCATCCGGATAAACAAAAGTCTTCTGAAACTTTGCTGGGGAGAAGGGGACCTTTTTTTTTTTTTAGCTCAGTTGACCACAACTGCTCCAAAGCCACCAAAACCTGTATGTATCAATTCCCTGTTGCACATTTAAACAACTTGCTTGTGGTAAAAACCAAATCCAAAAACCAAAGCTTGCTCAATCATATGTTCACTTCTGAATCCTGTAATACATTCTTACATGTGTGACGAATAAATGCTGCAAGGGTAATGCATTTTGAACCAATATAAAGTCATAAATCTGAGTAAAACAATAATTTGTTGCTCTCAGTTTGTTTGAAGACTTTGTCCTCAAAGCCCTAGCCTCAGATTTGGAGTATATACAGTGCACAATCTCTTACCACACACAGTGATGTTACAGTACTCCCATGGAGTTTTGGGATCCATGGTGTAACACCAAGGACGGAGGCGGTTATTCGGGTTCCTACAGTAGTTGTCCTTTAAATCTTTGTCCCGATACCTGAAAAGGGACAGAGAATGTTAAAAAAAGAAGGGGGATTTAAGTAAGCCATAACAAATCATGAGATCTACCTCTTTTGAGTATTAGCGTCATTTTTTAAGCCTGTGTCATGGGTGTGTGTGGTTGTTATCTGTGAGAAAGATTACTATGTGATCTGCAGCTTACTTCTTGGGCTGGAAGGGGTGTTTGTGAGGCCTTGCCGAGTCCCATCTCTGGCACTCTTTGCCACTCTCTGTATGGTCCATTTTGCCCCGGTAATCCTCCCCGTTACATGTCATGCAGACATCTGTCAACAAAGAAGCAACAGTTATCAAAATGTTTTTTTGCCTATCAAGGAAATCGAAAAAGAATCGTGTCTTTTGGAAAAAAATGAACCACACAACGTATGAATCGCCTTTGGTTTTATTTGTTTAAATCTTTTTTTCTAGTGCTAATACTTCACGGGTCTCACCTTCTGAACACTGTGGTATGCCACACTCCTCAGCTCGTACATTGGGATCTGTGGTGTAGCACCACGGACCACCGGGATCGTTGTTAGGATTCCGACAGAAGTTGTCCCTCAGGTCTTGCGTCGGGTACCTATCTGGATAAAACCTACAGGGGTGTAGACACACATAACTGAAACTGTTACCTGATACTGCAAGCTGTATAAATACATTTCTGGGAGTACTTGCACACTTGGCTGCTCTGGTTTTGTTTACAGTACCACACCTGCATGCTTGTGCTCTCAGTAACAACCCAAATAATTTCAAAAGGCATTTACATTACGGTGTATGCCTCCGCTCTGTGAAATACGATAGCAAGACCCGGTTACATTTTACATCCTCTCGCAACAATCTTATGCAAATAAGGCATCAATATGCCTCCTTTTGCCAGATTTGCACGTTTTGCACAATCGCCTTACTGACTCCAACCACATCTCCCCTCCTTCAAGTATGAAGCAGCGAGACTGTCACAGCACAGCAATCTCCAATAGCACAGAACACCGTTATGCACCACTTGGAGCATCCCATGCAGGTCTATTGCTGGCAGCCCTTTGAACATGTTTAAACCTAATCCCTCTTTGTCAACGGCTCCACGTAGTGAACAAGACTTTATGAAACAGAACCTGGACCGTCCAAGCAAATGGTCTGTACTTTACGGGGATTCCCATACTAAATGGACAGTGTGGGAAATTTGTGTTCTTTCGTGGCAAGACGACCAAAAGCCGGTATGTCAGCAACTCCCTGATACATGCCGACCACTATCCCCCCTCCCACCCAGGGAGACATTGAAGCAAGGCAGAAGAAAAAGTGAAAAGAAACAAGTGAAGAGACTGACTACAGCATACACAAAAAGCTTAATGGAGTGAGCAAAAGGGCTTGAGTTCATTGTTTAACTGATGATGTAAGAAACAACTTGCAGGAACTATTTAAAAAAAGTACAGGAAAAAGACACAGAGGCCACCCTCCCTTTAGCAGCTTGTCTGAAAACTACCTCAGGCAATGACTCTTAAGGGAGTCTGCTCTGCTTTCCCCTTTGTGCCCAGAGGCTTATGCAAGATTTCTCTAATAATGTACAACATCAGTCAGCCCAGAGGTGGAAGAAATCGCAGGCATCCGACTTAGTCAAGAGAAACAGAGTGCAAAGGAGAATGAAAGGGAGGACCATTAAAGCGAATAGTTTTACCTACATGTGTCAAAATATAACAGCCCATACACCAAGTTCTCACTTATGCATGTAGCCCAAACTAAAACAAAAACACTTGTTCCCCTCCAAAGCAGCAGTTTCCACGGGCCAAAACTCACATCTGCTGGGTGTAAATCAAAAGCTCAATAGACTGTATCTCGATCATAATACAATATCCTTAATTTATAAATGGAATTACAAGGTTGCTCACTTTGCAAAAAGAAAGAAAAGTCTGCATCTGCTGAAGCTCCGTAAAAAGGACCCAGCATGGGAGCAACTTAGTCATAATGATGTTGTGCTAACAGATGTTGACCAGTTATTCATCTCCTTGCCAAAATCTGTTCCCAGCGGAGCACAGGCAGACACTATGTGCACATGCTTCATTCTCGGGGACGACTAAACATATTGGCTTGATTTGGGATAACACTCAAGATGAAATCTAGACCTGAAGTAACTGCTGCAAAATGTCTATCAATACCCACACCTGATGGAACAATGTTGTGATTTAGTACTAGAGCATCCGAAGAATAAAGCAGTCGGAGATTAAAGCAAGCAGACCAAGACACAATTTATCTTCGTGCATAAATAATTACTGCTGGAAACAAGGTTCAACAGGAAACTCTGTGCCGATAGGAAATGATATAAAATTAAAGAAATTTGCTACTTCAGAGAGGGTATGAGAACTCAGTCTCATCTTTTGAATATGGCTACAGCTTAGTCTGGCTTGGCCTGACGCTATCCAAATGTGACAACATCTGTGAACCAGCACATCTACGCCTACAGTATTGCTCATTAATTAATAATCAAATCAACCATGCACAGCTGTATTTTTCTGTTTCCAATCTTTATGGTAAACAACTCACTGGTTTAATTTTTTCTTTTTATGGAAGCGCTGTAGAAACCTTTCACCGGCTCTGCCTCTATGTAGTCACAAGACTATGCAGTCTTGTGAAAAACTAACTACACTCCACGATTAAGTAGGTTGTAGAACCACCTTTAGCAACAACAACTCTGTATAACTTTATCAGTCTCTCACATTGTTGTGGAGGAATTTTGGCTCACCCTTCTTTACAGTGTTGCTTCACTTCATTGAGGTTTGCGGTTTATGTACTGCTCTCTTAAGGTCTCGGCCACAGCATTTCAATCAGGTTGAGGTCTGGACTTTGACTGGGCCATGGCAACACCTTGATTTTTTTTTTCTTTTTCAGCTATTCTGTTGTAGATTTGTTGCTGTGCTTTAGATTGTTGTCCTGTTGCAGTTTCAGACAAGCATTAGCTTTCATACAGATGGTCTCACATTTGACTCTTGAATACTTTGATATACTGAGAAGTTCATAGCTGAGTCACTGACTGCAAGGTGCCTAGGTGCTGTGGCTTCAAGAGCCCCCATCATCACCACCATTCTGCTTGATAGCTGGTATGAGGTTTTGTTGCTAATATGCTGAGTTTGCCAAACGTGGCACTGTGCGTTTTAGACAAAGTCTCCTTTTTGGTCTTATGTGTTCAACGGATGCCTTTTCAGAAGTCTAGTTGTTTGTTCAGATGCCCCTTTGCAAAACCAAAGCTGTGCTGGCATGTTCTTTTTAGAAAGAAGAAGAGGCTTTCCCTTGCAACCCTTCCAAACAAGCCAAACTTGTTCAGTCTTTCTGTAATAGCACTATCGTGAAATTTATCATTTAACATGCTGTGAATAGGTCTACTGTTAGCCAACTGCTAATGCATACTTTTACCCATTTCAGCCAAACACTTTTTTTACACTCACTGGTTTCATCGGTTTCCATATGATTAGCTAACAATTTTAGCTGCTAGCCATACTTGTTCAGTCTTTCTGTAATAGCACTATGATGAAATTTTATCATTTAACATGCTAACTGAGGCCTATTAATTTCTACTTTGTGGATAGGTCTACTGTTAGCCAACTGCTAATGCATACTTTATCCATTTCAGCCAAAGACTATTTTCTAGACTCACTGGTGTTATCAGTTTCCATATGATTAGCTAACAATTTTAGCTGCCAAATGATTAGCTAACAATTTTAGCTACCACATTTGACACTGTTTATCCATACTGTTAAATAAATGTTTTAGAAAATAGAAAAATAGTTCCCTTTTTTGGAATAATTTATCTCTGTGCAGTTCTAAGCGTGGTGCTGATCTTTTTTTCCCCTATGTTTTGAAAGAAACATTTTACTAAGATGCTAAATATTTTCCATTAAAGAAAATCATAAATCAAAGCTGTAACTGTGTGTGTGCCTGTAGCTGAGAGCGCTCACTGACATCCCATTGGAAAAATTAGCAGAAAAACAAAAGAAAGTCCCTAGGGGTACAGATAAATGATTGCAATATTATCTAATATTATTAATACGAAGAGAAATATTCCATTTCATTCTCCACGCTTGGCTGGACATCAGTGCACATTTCTTTCTGAGCCTTGGTTCAAACACTAAATATAGATAACAGGTGGAAGTCCCTTTCCGGGAAGGGAACCTCCTGAGAAATCACCCCTGCCCCACACTGATCAGTCAAGCGTGAAAATAATAGTTACCTGAAACTCAAATGGTGCGTGGTTCATTATGGTGGTAATTCTCACACAGCGGGATAGTCCCATGTTAGGTAACCCCACAGTGGCACTAAATCTCCCTTAAGTAAGCTCCCTGTGACCCTCCGAAAGTCAAAACGGTAGAAGTCCCCTTCTAACTGAGAAGGGGACTGGGACCATGTGCCAAATAAACAATGACAAAGGATTCCTAATGTGAATAACTGCTCAGTAATATTGTGGCTTTGTGAGCTCAGCTGGACATCAGACAGAACACGACTTCAGTCAATAAATCTTTGCACCTTCTTTCTTTCATTTTTACCTCCATTCTACTTTTTTTCACACTGCACTTCTTCAAACAGTTATTATTACCCCCACCCCCACCCCGCCGCCTTAGCTGCAGTTAAAATATCTTATAACTAACGAGCACCACTAATGAGGCCCTGGCACAGAACCATCTTTGCAAATTCACTGAGCTTGCCTCGCTGTGCCTGGGAGAAAACATCTTCGGGGATACACCTGATGGTCTAGAGTGCTCCAAGAAAAATAAACAGCCCCACCGGGGAGGAGGTGGCTACATGTGTTGAAAGAAATCTGACTTAACTCTGGATAAACGTTCAACTGTCTCTGAGCCTCCGCCTTCTCTTAACCCCAGAGGTGCAAGGGGATGAACTGAACATCAATAAATCAGCTGCCGAGGCCTGTTCAGTGTCAGACACAGAGAAGGAGCATCCAGGAAGGTGGTGGAAGCATGGAGATTAGAGACGCAAGCTTTGAAGCCTGTTGTTTCAAATCTACAAGAATCTGGTAAGGGGAAGTGAATGATTAACATGTTCTCTTCCTTAAAAAAACCCCTCTGGTGTACAGCTGAGTAAGGCATCACAAGTAACTCTTCTTCCTCGAACAAGATCTGAATGGAAAAATGCACTTGGGATTGTCTTTCCTGTGTAAAAGAAAAGTCGAGCAAAGAGAATTGGAGCATCCCAATTATAGCCTAAATCACATAAGCCAAAATGACGCTTATAACGAGTTACCAGGTTGGTCCGAGATGGGGCTGCGCTGCTCGCTTACCCTTGCATTTCCTTCTCTGTATCTGTGATTGCTCACCAATAAAGGCATAAATAAAAAAAGAGAGATGACTTACGTGTGCTCATTGATGTTATTATCTGACCAAGCTTGGCAAGTGATATTTGACTTTGTCCATGACCTCCTTCCTCTGTAGTTGTCCATGGCGCCAATGATACACTCCCTTATGTAATCTAAATAACAGCAAAGGCATAAAAAAGTATATGTGTTAATTAACACATAAATCCTGCAATTAAAAGTTAATTTGCCTTTACAGCCTTGACCTCCTGGAATTTATTTTCCCATATATGGTACATTTTGTATTTTTGTTTTTTCACAGCCAGCATTTAGTAGGTCCCAGCTTGTGTGTTATTCCCTAAACAGACGACTCCCTAAAGTTCATTAAATGTCACCGGGGGGAGCTTTTGTAAATTCTGTAGCGCAGTCTAAAGTGCTAGATTCCATAGCTGACTCTTGAGAGAGCTTTGCGCTCTGAGTGTAAGCAATGATTTTTTTGTTGTTTATATTCCACTTAAGTCCTTGACGTGCTTTTGCATGCGACTTTCCCCGCTGGGGTGATTAAACAGCGGGGGGTGAGGAGAGCCGGTTCCTTTTATTGCATCAACAGAGAAACCAAAGACTTAAAAAACTGAGGAGCAATCAGCAATTACACATTTGGCCCGCGTAAATACCTCTCCGCACCTGAATGTTCTCATGAGAAAAAAACGAAAAAACAAAAGCGAATTCCATCAAGTTATTTTTGGGGCTTTGCCATTTACCTTTTTTTTCGTATAAAGTAAAGTTGATGTTGGCCTGCTTCTGCACATTGTTGGTGAAACGGTCAAAAGGAAGCAAGTGGCATTTCTTGCTGTGCCGCTGAAAGTTAAAGGCTCTGAAAAACACCCAGGAAGTAGTTGAGAGATAAACAACTGATAAAACAAGAAAAATGTGTAAATACCAGGAGGAGAACAAGAGGATTGAGGAAACATGGTTATAAAGAAACCATGTGCGGGAAATCAGATAAACACAGAAACAAAATATAATTCACCTGCAGTTGAAGTTTTTCTTCACTTTGCATTTCCGGGCACAGCGTTCCTCTGAATTGCTGGTTCGTATCAATGGGAGCTGAGGACAGTCTGTGCAAACGAGCATGTGGCTTTCAGTCTTTTCATACCTCTGTAATAACTGACGAGACTTTCTGCAGCAACCTGCAAAACACAAGGACACAACATGAGAGGTGCACCTGTTAAAACATCCATTAGATCGGACGATAAGCCCGTTTACGCCAAGGTTCACCTCATATGGGAGTTGCTCTCTAGTTTTTGACATCTTTTTAACCTGTTTGAAGCATCCTCATTTAAAAGCCAAGGCTTTTAATTTAAAATGACAACATTTCATAGTTATCATCTGCCTGAAACCTTAACCTTAACCCTAGATGAAATCACTGCTCATCTTTTGGATTTTAAGAGGTTAAATATCATTAATATCACCATAAAAGTTGCATATCTGACTTGTAAACCAATTTTGTTTTATTGTTGGACTTTGATAATATATAGCTGGCAACTACTTTTGCCCCAGAGATTTTTTTCAGGGTCTTCTGATATGACTGCACGTAAGCCTTAAACGTTGGCGTCTTTGTGAACATTGTATAAGTGCTGGCTGGCAAGAACTGAGTTAATCAGTGGTCAGTCTGGGAACCCATCAGTCCATCATCAGGAGTCATCAGTCTGATCACCCCTGGGAACAACACAATTTTAGGGCTCCCAGTATAGTCAGAATAATTATAAAAAATAAATAAATAAATAAATAATCATGCTAGTTTCTGATTCTTTGTCTACATTGAATATTTACCTGCCTGCAACCAAGGTCCACTTCAAGGTGATGCTCAGTACTGCTTGGACTACAAGCAGAAAACACAAAGCTTCTAGCACCACATATTTTGTTCTGCACCTGAAGAAGTTACAGATATCTTCGCACGAGAATGCACAATGCTGCTTATAAGACATTGAGGTGGCATTGCTCTTTGAAGCCATTAGCATTTAAAGCCTCACTCCACTCAGAGGAGAGTATTTTTATATGATTTCTTGCCTATTACTCTTTCTTTCCTGAGCAAATATCCTTTTCCTCTCAAGGGGTATTAATAGCATTTGGGCCGTCCTGGTAATCGGATGGATCACAAATTGTGCATGCCAATTTGTAACCACTGTTTTTGATGTGGGCCAGGGGTCTTGGTTTCTATACTGCATCTTCATTAACAAAGTATAAAACACTAGTCATGCACTGCTCCAATATTAGTGCTGTTGTTAAGGAGCTACTGCCAAGAACTTAAGTTTTCTCATGGTGTCACCATTAGGATATCAGGCAGTGTGACTGCTGGTTTCAGCGAGTTGGCATCAAACACAGGGAGAAAAGATGAAATTATTTCCCCATCATCCAGTAAACTGGGTGGCCAGCTGATGATGAAAACATCCTTCAAAAATAGTTTGCTTCAAGCTTCATGTTTGCTGGCACGTCAGCATCCACACACTGAAGTGTTTTGTGCAAGTCCGGAGCTGTTCCAAGCTCAGCTGTTCTGCAATTCTTTAGATAAAATGCGCGGCTTCAGCTGAAGTAACAGGTAAAGCAGGTTATGTGTCAGGTTAAAAAATCGGTACGAAAAGTGGCCGGAAGCAAAGCCCTGCCTCAGTCTGAGGTGCTTTAAATAAGCAGATTGGGCAGCCAAAAGAACAGAACCAACGGGGGGTGGGGCAGATCTTGTTTCATAGGAAAACTTTAACATCACTCATAATTTCTACAATATAGTAAATTTTTATGTATCAAATTTTATGCATAGTCTCTCAGCTATTGGCAATTGGCTGGATGCTCATGTGGAAAAATGGAAACGTTTCAAATACATAATTCATTCTTGCTTTATTTATAGGCATTTGTTGAGAGCTTTTTCCTAGAAAGAAGTACATCAAAAGCAAATTCTACCATCGGAACAATGTGGCATGATGCATATGAGCTCCAACTGGGTTCAAAAGCAGGACAAAACCATATTTTAAAGCCTAAATCCCCCTAGTGATGCAAATCATTCATTTTTACGCACTGGAAAAAGTTAAGATCCCGTCTTTCAGCGGTATGAAACCTTTCTGTAAAAGACTCATCTGAACATCTTTAGATGGGTTGTGTGTCTGCTCACAATAGTTTCGAGTTTACAATTAAGAGCAAGTGCAACATAAATCACACCGGAAGATCTCATGCTACTGAATTACAGCTACACGCTCCTGTGCCAAGATCCGACACATGACGCTGTGTGTGTACTTAGGATATTGTAAACTGTGGAGCGTTTAGAGGCTCCTCGTGGTTGAAAATGGTTTTCTGGGAGGACGTGTTATTAATGTTTTTGGGCTCCACTGGACCACATCTGGCACTCATCACAGTGTTGTTCCAGCCCTGATGTCTGGCCAGGCTGCTCAATTAGATTTCACTTAGTCTCTTCCTCTCCTTGCACTCAGCCTTCTGCTATCTCCAAATCCTAAACATTTGCTGAGGTTGAAGATTATAATAAAAGGTGCTCAGTGAGTGAAAGACATCAGATTTAATAAGAAGAGGCAGCTACAGGTTAGAGGAACAGCTTGGAGTATCTAGTCGAGCTTGAAAAATGCAGATAGCTAAGGTGAAATGCCGACACTCGACCTCAGAAACTTCCACTTAGGTGCCCTTGAGCAAAGAATTTAACTCTCAGCTGGATAAGCGTTTTAGTCACGCTTTCCTATGTAACAATACCTCACTTTGTAATAATAATAATCATTATAAAAAACATAAATGTTAGGACAGTGCAGAAGAAAATCTGTATTACATGAACAACAGGAAAGTAACAGGTTAAAGGTGCGCCTCTGTCTGGGAATTACGCAGACATTACATCTGCTTCAGAGAGCGCAAAATGTGGTAGTGGGCTCAGCAGCCAGATGTTACCCCCTCCACACACACACACACACACACACACACACACACACACACACACACACACACACACACACACACACACCTCCCCTCCCTCACACGTTTACGCGCACACACCTTTTCCATCTCTCTATCGGGAGAAACGCACGAAAAGGCCAGCCCAGGTCCGGGGCGCGGATTACTTTCCCCTCACCTCCGGGCCGGTCAGATGTCAGGGTCGGCACCCCTGGAGGTGGTAACTACGGATTCAGTGGTGTCAGCGGGGCGGATGTGACTCTGGACATCCACCAGATAATCAGCGCACGGTGAATATAGGGGCAGCCCGCACGGAGCTCGTTCACAAGACCGGTTGTCGTGTGTAAACCCCAGGCTGTCTGGCATCCTCTCTATTGCTGGCATCAGCCCAACAGACACAGGAGTGTCTATTACTAAAAGGACCACGACCTATATAAAAGATTTTCATGACAAAGCAGCAGAATTATTCCAAAAAAGTGCGCTGGAACGGGTCTGGAGCTGGAATTTAGAACCGTGCACGTTCAATGTGGAGGCAGAAACTTGTAGATCCTAATTACAAAAACTTTAATCACACCAATCTGAACCCTTGAGCTATTTGCTGTCAGAGCAGCAGGTAAAGTGAAAAGGGTGATGGTTTCATTCAAAGTCTTAAAGCTCGCAAAAGTTATAAAAAGTTGATTCCTTCTAAAAAAAAAAACCCCAGCAACAAATAAACAAACCAAAAAACAACAACGAAAGTCATTATTATTTTCTCAAGAACTTTTCCAAAGGAGGTCTGTGATCAAGGTCATTCAATAGCACGCAGTGTCATGGTGTGCAATTAAAAACTGATTTTTTGTACAAAACGAAGTGCAGCTACAAACTTCAAGCAAAAATCACGACTGTCAGAATCCCTTAAAATGACTTAGAATTTCTCCACCTTTCCCATTTCTAACTTTTAATTTTTCCCTGCAAGTTTCTTTACTCTCTCTAATTAATTCTCAATTTCTCTATTCATTTCTTACTCGAAAGCATAAAAAGCAGAGACGGAAAACAATTAGATTTCAGCCAGTTCGTGCAGATATTTATCATCCACTGGAACCGTTCAAGTCCTACCTGTTTCCACAATAGTGAGCAGAACACAGAGCAAAGCATGATAAATCCAAACGTATGTCCTCATGGTTAAAGACTTGGGAGCAGGTTAGAATCCGGATTAAGTGAGCAACGCACTCGGAGCTTGTTTGAAGTTCTGAGTGGCTGATGGTGAGCAGAAGACTTATCTTCCTCACACAGATGTCACCTTCTCAAAAACCCACACGTCCTCGGGTCAACCCCCTTTTTCTCAAGTTTGTACTATCAGCGTCTCTCCCCACTGCTGTCAAGCGCAGCAGGGCAAATAGCACGACTTCCGGTTAATCATTTCAAGTTAAAATCAGATGCCGTTCTTTTTCTTTTTTTTCAATTTTAAACGGAAGCAATGGATTACATTTATTCTACTGTCAACCAATACATAAGGAAAAGAAAAACGAATTAATGTTACATATAATCCGTTTTTGGCAACTCATTTGGTGGTTGCTGTGTAGAATTTAACCTTTAACTTTAAAAAGAAGTTTATAAATTGTAAAGAAATAACTTAATATTGCTTTATAGATCTGCTGTTAATCTGCTATCGACATGCAGGATGCAGTCTATTTTTATTTATTTATAAGTTCATCATATAAACTACTTATTACTCGACTACATTAAACTCATTTATTAACAGGTTTTTAGTAGTTAAATTGAAATACTTTATGCATCATTTCCAAAAACAGACAGCTCACTAACCTTTGCACTTGGACCATCTGCTGCTGAGAAATCCGTGACTGCAACTAATTATGATCTAACACTACTCTGCATAGCCAAGGTGAGGACCTTTATTCATGACCTATGGCTAAATAGTTGTAATTAAGGTAAAAGATAAAATGATACTCGGTAGCTGTTCACCCTTTTACATCAGTGCAGCACTGAGGCTGAAGTGGCCATAGTGTGCTGTCTTGAGGCCATGCAAAAACAATTAAAGGACCTTTATTGGTCTGGTGATCATGAGGCAAGAGCTTTTTCTTGAAAGATCCCCTTTTCTGTCCCTCCTCACTTGCCTCAGTGTGGCTCAGCCAAAAAGGCAGATGGGATTCTTTACATGTTGCGCCAAAGAGATCTTGGCGCAAGGTATTGATTGCATCCTCTGTGGATTAGCCAGTTGCAAAATACCTAATGTAGGACCAGACACAGTGCACAGACATAAAAGAATACATAAAACAAGGAAGAAATAGTTCACTGAAATTCCCTGAAGCAAGACACTGAAACTGCAGCAAATACTTTTTCTCTGAACTCCAGCCAATTGATACAAAAACACTCTGGGTTTCTTCAATCATTCAGCGTGTCAGTGCATGTCCGTATCATAACGTTTAAGCCGTCTGTCTCTATGATGAATGTGCTCCCCATAGTGACAAACATGCCACCAATTTTGCACGGACTCGCCATCACGAGAGAGCATCTTCTTTCAAAGGCACACGGGGTCGGTTGTTCTCAGGGAAGTCAAATGACAAAAATGAAAAATATCTGTCAGGGACTGAGGGAATCAGACGGGATAAAAATATATATGAGGTGAAAACAGTTCCAAGAGTCATAGCATAGGGTAATGGCACATTGTAAAGTGACCTTACACAGTCCTAACAACTATATTATTTGCTTTATAAAGGAATACGATTGGGTGGAGCAAAAATGCAGCATAGAACTTTCTAATGTTCTCTATCTTTATTATAGGAGTTGTTGCACTGATCACTAGAGTTTAAAAGTGCCATAAAGGTACAATAAGGTCACTATAAAGACAACACTGAGCACCACAGGAACAGTATAAATCCCTATAGGGACGTTATAAGACATGAAATGTGTGTGTTTAGGTGGGGCAGCTGGAAGTGATCCTATTTAGGTACTAGAGTACAGAACTTTTGTTGGGCTCTAACCCTTATTTGACAGGAAATCCACACTTCAGCCGTTAACAGGCGGCAGACTTAAAGCCCTCCAGAGAGAGCAGCAGGGGGAAGAAATAGTTTGAGGTAAATGCCAGACGCCCAGCCCTCCCTCATTAAGACGCGTGCAGGTCATTTTATTTCTCTTTGGTCCCTTTGCCTGCCTTTCGTATGTGGTACAAAAGTGTACCAGCAGGTGTAGAGGTGTGTGTATGCGTGTGCTCAGGGGGCTGCAAACTGGAACTCTGTAGGCCCTGGCAGCAGGCGCGTAGGTGCACTGTTCAGCATGCACACAACATGTCAATCAGCGGTAGAGCAAAGAAGAAATCCAGACACTCGAAATCTGTTTTGGAGGAAATTTCTGTAGATTGGTACCTTTTGAATTACAGCGCGCCCTGTCCCATGTGCTTCACAAGCCTTGGGTAAATAAGTTAGGTTTGACAGCTGATTATGCATCGAGGGAGGAGATGTTGGAAGTGGGAGTGCGCTTTCATAACAGACCAAAGCAATGGGAGTATTGCCTTCCACAATTTATTTTTTTCACTGCAGGCCTGTTGCTGAGGAGTCCAAGATGTCAGTCATTCTGCAGCACTGTTAATGAGAGCATGAGATGTTATGTAAGATGTATATGACCGTTTTATTTAAATACAAACTGATTTAAAGACGCAATCAGTGTAACTGACATAAACTTCACAACTGCCAGAAACTACATGGCCCAGTTCATGACAGCGCGTTCACAAGCTACTTTTTTTTTATCTGATAGCAAGATAATTCTCAGATGACTTCCAGCTGATGTGCGATCGCCCTTAAATTCCAGCAGGCCAATATCATCCAGGGGAGATAACGATAATAATTGCAACCTTGATCTTTCTCGGGTCATTAATTCCTTTGGTTCTACCACATTAAGAAAATACTCTTCCAGGCAGAAAAGAAACAAATGTGATTATTGACTGAAATGATTTTCTTCTTCCTATTAGATCTAAATCTCTACTTTTGTTTAAAGAAAAAAAGACACCAAATGGGCTTACTTTCCAGATCAAGCGCTGAGGTTGAAATGGTAAAAATGTAATTTAATTTGTCTTATATGGAGGATTGAAACTGTCAAATCAAAAAAGGGGGAAACAAGTTAGAAAATTACTTAATAAATAAAATCATCTTTCATTAAACTGAGCATAATTGAAATTAAAACATATTTAAGCACAGATGCCTTTATATAATGTGACAGAAATTGATTCATTTTTGTCTGTATATACATTTTTCACTTGTTCATTCAAATTTTTGCAGAGTTAGACAACACCATACACTTAGATGGATATAGTGAAAATTACACCACTTAGGTATCAAAGATAGAGATTTCTTTACATATTACATATTATTTACATATTACGTATGAGTATATATGGATGTCTTTTTTGTTTTGTACTCTTCCTCTCTCCATTTATGCCCACATAAACACACATCTATTTAATGGCCTGCTGAGCCATGTAAAGAGGTGTGGACAGGGGAAGTGCAGAGCAGAGAGACCATTGGAGATGGGTAGCGTTCCTCATCAAGTGGATTCAGGGAGGAAAGGTGCTTTTTTAAATTGTCTGCTCCCACTGCATTTGTTAAAAGGAGACTCATTTGACTGCTTACAGCACGATGCCAGCACACTGGTGTCTAAGATAAATGCTTTTTTAAACACAGCTAATTTGCTTATCCAGCTGGAAGCTCCAGGTCTCTGATTACTGATATTCTGAGCATTTGGGAGGAAGTAGTTCAAAGGGCTACAATAGCAATATTAATAACCGTTTTTCAGTCAACAGCTACATAAAATCTCACAGTGTTAAAGTTTTTAGTGGGAATAAAGTGCTCAGTGATGCACACTTTGATCATGTGTACATACGCGTGCAAATATTTGGTGTTCATGGTTTGGCTTGGATTATTCTTGCTTTTATCTGTACCTGGACTCACCTTATCAGCGTCGAGCCTCATCAGCCATCACCTCTGTTATTTACAACCCCGTGCCCTGAACCAGGGCGGTATCATTTGCAGCACTGGCCATGCTTAAAGCTGGGCTTTACCTATTTCTTTCTAATTACTTTACACCCCAGCTGCTCAACAAACACTCCCCCTGTCCTTGCTTCCCTCCATTCCTGCACATGAAGGAGGCTAATCAGCGGTGTGATCGCCCCCTTTTCACCTCTGACCCCGCCAACACTAGAATAACAACCTCCATACCAGCCCCACAACCCCTCAACGCTTTTCCCCAATTAGGAGGGTGCTTTTCCCCTTGCAGATGACAGATGAGGGGTCAGGGGGCTGTCAGACCCCCTTGCTAGTTTCTCCTCATGCCCACCACGGGATTAAACAGAAGGACGTCCTTGCCCTGGGGAGTGACAAGAAGAAAGAGATGGAAGTCATGTTGACATAGATAAATGGCTATCGAAAAACTAGACACTGAAGCACACAGAGTTAGGAGATGGGGGTGGAAAATAAGAGCTGTTTGATGAAAATAGAAAGACAATATAGGTGTGAAAAGTTGATGGGTGAGACTCGCATGATTTAAAATGGGTAGACTCAAAGAGGATTGGCTGCACCTGAGGAGAAAAGACTGGTGCAGTAACTGATTTTAAGATAAAGAGAGCAAGAGGTTGGTCATGGAAATAGCAAATAGATAGAAAGATTAAATGTCCAAAATAAAAAGAAATGAATAAATGAACAAAAAAACAGATGAAAAAGAGATCTGGGGAGGAAGAAGTAGAGATGGGTAAGGCAGCGTTCGTTGTGTTGCAGCGAGCTTTTTTTTCCTCCGCTGCAATAAAAGTCGGGCTGCGGTCCAATGAATCAATGGGTTGGGGGCTTTCCTCTCTCTGTTGTGTGTTATGTCCACCGCTAATGGGCAGCAGATGTGGAGGTATTTCACAAGTGTGGCTTTGGAAAACATTCCCGCACATAAACCCAATTAGGTCGGACCCTGAACACGAGCTAGCTGGTGAGCAGGCGAGCGTACTCACGACCGCCCAAACTCTCCACAGACACAGTTGACTTAAATAATCTGATTTTTTCACTGCAGGAAAAGGGAAGCTGCAGAGTTAATTACGCTTAAAGATTAAGCTTGAGTTAGCCAGTGTTCTAATGCAGAATTTTCAAATTCTTTTCAAACAAAATTTTTTTCAGTTTGTCTGCTTTTATAAAAATGGGTTGGTTAATAAGCTCTGATGGCTCAGTGTCTGCTCTCAGGTTTTTTGTTATCTAAGTGGTTCAAAATAACCAACAAAAAACAAATCAAAACAAAAACAAAACAAAAAACCAGTTAAGCCACCATGGAGAACAACATGTATGAGAAAAAAGTACTGATTGGATCTAACAACATAGCACGCCTTGATCTTAAAACTCAAGCTCAAGCCAACGTTATATCATGAGTTAGAAAATTGGGAAAGCTCCTTAGATCACCTGCCCCAGGATGAAATGATGCAAGGTCATACTTATGCATTGATACCTTGCCGAATACACCCTGAGGTAGAAAAACATTTTTTTTTTTGCAACTTTTGAGATCCATCCAAAAAAAGTCAGGTGCTCTTGCAAGTATAAAACATTCAGCAAGTGGAAGACATATCTTCCAGATTACAGAAAGATAAATAGCTTTAAGCGGTCGCAACTTAAATGTTAAAAGCGAATGATGAATGCCTTGCTTGTTTGCATGCTGAAGGCATTATTTCAAACTGTCACTCAGACATCAGCACAAGTATTTCCCACTAACTCAGTGTTCCCTCAAGTTCATTCTTTCAATTCTAGCATGTGACAGTGAAATTCAAACTGAAAATAGTTATAAATTTACCGGTGAATAACTATCTAATGAACTATATGCTTATTGTATATATTATGTTACCTATGTAGAGATTTCCCAAAGAAGAAGAGGCAGTAACAGGTGCCCTTGGGAAAAATCAAAATCAAAATCAAAAATTCCTCACAACAAGAGGGTCCTGTGTTCCTGTGTTTCTTTGAAATGTTATGTTTTAACATAAAGGGACTCTCATTTGGATGAAGTCTAATCATGGTTAGGGCTGTGTTTGTAAGGATATCTAGTTTTGCCTGTGGACCACCAACATTGTCCCAGCAGCTTCAGCAGGACACATCATCTGACCTCGAGTCAGCATTTAGCAGCAGAGAGATAAAATTTATCAGGAAAATATCACCAGTTGCATTTAATAAAAACATTTTGAAAGCACACCTGAACCGTAAGACCCACTGTCATGGCAAAGTTGTAGCAGTTGGAAACACCACCCATATTACTTGCCCCAGGATAAAATGATGCACAATTATAATTATGCGGAATCTCTATGCCAAAATACCTTAAGGCAGAAAAATCTTTTTGATTTGACCTTCATCCGAGGCTTCATCTTAGAAAAAGTTATGCAACCATGTGAGTACAAAGTGACGGACGTACACCTTCGTGATTACAAAAAGTGAAACAGTTTGGAGCTACTGGCATTCGGTATAACTGAAACAATAACACCTTTATTAATCAAAGTGAACTCACAAATGCCTTATTTATGTATTTAAGCAAGGCGTGCTTGCTTATTGGCATGTTGCAGGTGCAAACTGTGACTCAGACATGAGCACAAACATTTCCCAATGGATGACTCAATCTTCCCCAGTTTTCAAGCGTTCCACTTTAGCACGCGACAATGCGGTTCATACTGAAAACAGATGAAAATTTACAAGTGAAAATGTATTTAATGAACCGTGCACTCATTATTTACACTATGTGATGTATGTTGAGAGTTTCCCCCCAAAATTAAATTGATTTTCAGGTAATGAAGGGTCCGGAGTGCCTTTCTGTGTGGAGTGTGCATGTTCTGCTCAACATGCATGTTAAGTTAAATGGTGCCTGAGTACTCTGACTTCCTCCCACAGTCCAGAGAAATGCACGTTAGTCTAAATAAAAAATGTGAATGGGTATTTGTCTCTGGAGTGGATGGTAAAATTGATGGAAATGCATCGCATGGCTCTGGTCATTAGGATGAGGTCTAACCAATGGGTTTGTAAGAATATCTAACAAGTTCTGTTGGAGTTGCTTGAATGCTGAAGAAAATTTGGCATGAGCATCATAAATATTTTCCATATAAATCCAGTCATTATGAAAAAAACTGTGACATTTTTTTCTCCTTCTTTGAGCATCTAGCTGTATATTTGAGGTGAAGGTGAAATCAACAAGCTGACCATAATTCTCTTTCCCCGGACACTACAAACATCGTCCCGCCAGTTTTAGCAGGACATCTTATCTGACCTAGAGTCAGCATTCAGCAGTGACAGCAACCTACTGTGCCTGCATCATGAGCTATTGTTTCTCATGTGGCAGCTGCTGCATGCTTGTCTGGCACCTCATTCCCTGTTAACTGGCTCCACGTGTGTAAAAAAGACAGGTCCAGATACATTACATGCTCTTTCTGAGGTCCACATATTACAGGCATTAAATGCATGCTTTGCCACACGCCACAGACAGACACATGTGCACACGCACACACTCACTAATCCCCTGGCTTTAGTGGCACAGCAGGAGTGCGGTGGTCTTGTGTGGCTTTATTAACTAGGGTGGAGCGTGGAGAGGTGAGGCGGTAGAGTAGGGGATAGAAGGCGGTAGGGAGGGGGGAGCAAGGATGGAGAAGGGTGTGCGGAGAGTCCCACCAGGTGCTAATAGATTTCCTGCAGCTTTGAAACGTTTACTTGCACTCGTCCCGTGGACTGGAGTCGAGTTTCATCTGTGGCAAATTACCCGGACCGAGGTTTGACCTCCCTTCAACACAGATCCCCAGACGCATGCCTGTGATACACACTTACCAAGGGGGGACAGACATGTGTGTGCACACCCACTGTTACGTCTACTAACATACATCCTCAGTGTTGACGCGGCCTTACAAATTCATATTAATGTTCATTTATAAAGTCAAAATAGTTCAAAAGCTTTGAGAAATGCGCTCATTTGGTATTGTTCCAAACGTTAAATGCAAGAATTAATGTCACTGTCGTGTCTGCAGCTGGAATCGCAGCTAGCTTGTAATTAACACATGATGCAGGGAGGAACAGCATGTCCTCACTATGTCCAAAGTTCAAAAATGCTCCTAATCTTGTTGCACTAACTTTTGGAAGATGGAAGCAGAGTAACAGTTGTGTGTTTGGTACTTCGATGCTCATAAACAGGGAAAACTAAGAGAACAGATTAGCTGTTGTTAAGATACTCAAGAGAACATAAGAGCCAGATGAAGATCAGGTGGAGCTACGCTACGTCAAAGAGCTGGGAAGGTTAGCTAAAAACAAAAGAATAGAAAAGGGGAGAAGTCCAAGAAATTTTACTCAGCGGATCTGGTAAAATAAAACAGTTTTTGGTATTTATTTCATGTGACAATGCGGTTTTAGCCACATGGACAGTGATGGATAATACTGAGATAGACTCACCATTGTCTGAATCTTTTGTCTTTAACATCATGTTTGTCCTGGTAATAATACCTGTTAACAGAAGGCAGTTACTTACCCACCGTAGTCTTTGACTCTTTGATTCTATCACCTTTGTTTTACCTGCGTAAGTCCTTGATATTGTCAACTTGTTGTTGTATGCTATATATTTTGGCTCCATTTGACATCTCAATCCAAATCACATCTCCACTTCAAATGCCAAAAATGTCAATTGTCTTTTCAATGGTTCAACGCCTTAGATGCAAAAGAACTCGGTTCAAGACCGGGTGGAGTCACGATTCAAGCCTCAGGGGAGTCACAAGCTGGTGTACTCCTAGTGCCGCTCCCAGTCCTGGATAAAAGGAAGGGTTGTTCCAAGAAGAGCATCCACCCTAATATCTGTACCAAATCAAACATACAAGCCACTGTGGCAATCTCTTTAGGAAAAAAGGGAGCAGCCAAAAAGTATATAGGGTCCCCTTGCTTTTCCATTCCCAGTCCCTGGGTTTACCAACCCAGGGAGTGGGTCCAAAGGTGAGGTAGAGAGTAGTGGGTAACAGGCTGAAGGGGACTGCAGAAACTTTAACTGTCAGGTTAAGTATTATTTCCCATATGACGTCGTTTACCAACCCAGGGAGTGGTAAACTGGGTTGGTAAACCCAGGGAATGGGCATGTAAGAAGAATACATGCATGTCACCACAGCAAACCCTGAGAAACAGGACTCATTTATTCGACACTAGTTAGCTAGATGTTAAACTACTAATTTCTTCAGCACAATAGTGCTGCAAAAACATAAACAACACCCAAGACTAAGAGTAATTACATTAAAGACATACATAAATTCTAAAATATATGAGAATGCGAAAATAAATTTAAAATAATCAGGATAACATAAAACATCAAAACATAAGGCGGCTTAGTTGGTCTGCTGCATATCATGTCACAGTTTAAGTTTAAGGCTGCTAAGACACCTGAATTATTATTCAGTAGCTGTAAAGTTAATCAGAAGCGGTTTATACATTTGCATAAGACAAGCTTTCTGGGTCTTGACACGAATTCCTTGAAGGTTGCATCAGGAAAATTATTTGGCCCAACAATCTGCCAATTCAACATGTGAAGCTACCTTTGAGAACAAGGGACCAGCCTGAAGTAGCTATCCTTAAAGTTCATCGGGGATCCTGACACCTGATTCTTTCCAGTCGAACAAAGTTAAGGTTTGGAAGTATAATCTACAAGCATGAGAAAGAAAGTTCACTTATATCATGTTCCAGCTGATAAAAACAGCAAACAACAATGTTGTGGTTCTCAAAGAAGTGGGACAACAACAGCCATGCATTACATGAAGTTTTAAAACAGGTAAAAGAGGGGGACATGGTAGCAGAGAGGTAGCAATCCTCTTTTGAAGAGGTGAAAGTGTGCGTGAAACAGTTAGAGGGATGACCGTGAAATGTTTGTCATCCAGGAGACATTTGGGAGCTTCCTTTCTCCACTTGTTTTCTCTGTTTTCTCCTTTTGGTTTAGGAAAAAAATGCTGTTTACTTTAAATATGCCTCCTTGAAACATAAACCCTGGACAAATCTGTTTAAATGTCAAGTCAAGTGGACATTTGCGATTTTCCGCATCTGAGAGACCCACTTCACAACTGCCATTCAGCTGGTGAGTCATGACACAGATGTCAAAGAACAACTTGTGTGTAATTCTGATATGCCAAAAGACATGTATGACACCCTGGGAATGAGAACAGGCTGAGCTGGCTGCAACAGTACGCTGGACCGCTTCATGCTTTGCACAGACAGATGCGATGCAACAAGAAATTCAAGGAAAGAATAGTAGTTCATTTATCCTCACTCCATATCAACAATATTAGCTTATATCTATTTCTCAAAAAAACAAAAACAAAACAATAACCCTTACACTGCCCTGCCCTGACCTGCTCACTCACTTTTATTGCACTAATTATTTATTAATGCCATTCTTTCACTTACTCAGCATCTGATGAACTTCCCCGCCTGCAAGTTCCCACATGCGAGCCCTTTCATATTTGTGGCAGGGAGGCTTTCCACTTTCTCGTCTTGAATGCTTCTAATTTTTTCCTCCTAACTATGAATGTGGGTGGTATGGGTGTTTGCATGAGTGCTCCACACCGTGGGTGACGGTTTGTAAATGAGTAAGAGGTGTCACCTGCGCTTTGGAAAGTCGTGCGTGTTTTGTTTTTGCTTTCAAGTATGTGTAAAGACAGAGAAGGTTGTTTATCTTTTGCACAGCTTTTGTGTATTTATGCGTCTGTGTGCGCTTGTGTGCATGCCTGGAGAAATGGGAGCATCTGCATATAGTTCCAGCTGTGAGATGCAGCTGTAGGTTAATTTAGCCACAGTAGTTGGGGGGCTTGGCGTGTCAGAAGATCTTTAAGAGAGTCGACTTTCTGTGTGTGCCAGACTCTGGCGGTTAATTACGCTGTGTTATGACACACAGTTGATATGCTGACTCGCTATTGTGTTCAGACACCTGGGGCTCGCACACTGGAGGAAATAACTCACGCTCTAACAACAAAAATGTCTGGTCTGACTATATGTCTGGGTTATGTAACTGAGATGCATCTGATGTATCTGATATGTGCCTTAGTAAGGAGAAAACGTATAAGAGTCATCAGAAGTGCTAGCTTAGTAGAGTGACTCATTGTTTGTGACTCTGAGGAGGAATTTGTCCGTTTGGACTGTCAGTCACTAAGGCAGTTAGACAACCAGTTGAACAACAGTTATAGCAAGACAAATCCAGATAGTCACACAATCATAAACAATCTGATTTACTTTCACAATTTTCTCAGAACGCACAACTGACTTACGCTGCATCACCAGTTTGCCGGGAAATTGCTCTTATCCTTAAATAAACAATCTTCACACTAAAACTGGTTGCTCACTTACTTTTATTCCTGTCAAGGTAGATAAATCTGTGATCAGAAGATTACACACAGTTATCATAGGGATGGTAAGTTAGGGCTTTCAATTATTTCTTTGAACCGTTCTTTTTCTAGGGTGGCTTGATTGTACAGCATACATCTTTAATGACTTCAAAAAAACAAGCTCTGGGTGCACAAGGTTCAGAAATATGCATGCACTCTCTTTCTACAATGTATTTTAAGCATATTAAGTATTTGTTAGTAATCATGATTAAGTACAACTGGTATTTTCTCTTTGGCAGGAAAAAAAAAAGGTTTAATTGACTGGACTCATTGGATTGATTGATACTCAGAACAATGGGAAAGTCCAGAGAACTCAATGATAAACTAAGAAGGAGAATTGTAGATTTGCACGAGTTAGGAAGGCCACATCTTAGTCTGTCATGTGTTTCGTGTTGTCAAGCTCATGTCATGTCTGCGTCTCGTTATCTTTCCTGTTTTATTTTTTAGAGTCAGGTGTCTCCATGTTCATTGTGTTTAGTTTAACTTTCCCTGTAGCGTCATTATGTTGATGATCACCTCCTGTGTGTATTTAAGTCCTCTGTCTTTCTCTGTTTGGTGTCAGTCTGTCTATCCATCCTTGCTTTTCCCAGCTAATCTCTGCTTAGCTCATGTCATATCACAGTAAATTTCAGGATTTTTTCATGCGTCTGTTCAGGTCCCTGTTCATGTTTCAAGTCATAGTTTTCACGGGTACCTGTTCAGATTCATGTCACGGTCAAGTTAATGTTTTCATGTTGAGCTTAGTTTATCCCAGTTCTGGTTTTAGTATAGTCTCACCCTATTGCGTCTTGCTTTGATTTTCTGTTTTGGATTCCAGTTATTAAACGGCTCGCTTTTGGTCAACTTCATTTCGTGTCTCTAGTATCTGCTTTTGGGTCCATTACACAAACACACTGGGGTACCCTGCTGTGACAGAAAACTGCTGGAACACTTCATTGTCCACAGTAAAGTGAGATTTACATCACCGTCCAACCTAAAACCTGCTTTAAAATTGATCACTTTAAGCTTGACAGAAATTAAAGTTACACATGGAAAAGCCAAATGGTGCTGGACTTGACAAAGATCAAGCTATTTGGCCACAATGACAAGAGGTATGTTTGGAGGAGTAAAGGTCAGGCTGAGGCTGAGGCTTAGATTCAAACCCAAGAACACTATACCAGCCATTAGGCACGGTGGTAGTAGCATTATGCTCTGGAGCTGTTCTGCTGCCAATGATACTGGAATAATGAAGGAGGACGACTACCTCCAGATTCTTCAACTTTACCTCAAATCAACAGCTAAATGCTTGAAACAGGAATTATATCAAAAGCATAAAACACGGTTTTGTAATGGATAAAGCAGGCTAACATCAAGTCTTTTGCTCTCCCAATGCCCCTATTGAAAAGCTACACCAGGAAACCAAACAATTATGCATAGTAGAATTATGCCGGAAGCTTGCTGAGGGATAGCAAAAACATCTGGTTGAGGTGTTACAAACATACGTACAATCCTTCCACCTTAGAAAACACTTTAAAGAAATGATTGAAACCATGATATTCATGCCCATTATAAATGTATGTAACCATCTGACAGCTGTATATTTTCTTTTATTTAATTTGCCTTTGTTAATGATAGTAATAATTCATAAAACTTTTTATCCTAATGATTTTGACCAGAACAGGCTAGCCCACACAAGTTCCTATCTGCAAAATCTGCAATACATAAATGAAATGTTTTTTACGACTCTCGATGGCCGGGAATGCGCAATTTATTTTCCATCTTCAAGAGCAGCTGAACATTTATTTGTCTTATCCCTGGTACCATCAATTAAAAGCAACGTTTTGACAGCTTGTTTCTTTTTCACCTCCAAGCTGTGTGCAAATCTTTGTAAGTGCTCTTCTGTTTTCTCCCCTGAGATAAGCACCACTCATATTTCCAGTCAGAGACAGCTGATACAAAACTGTGGGTGTTGCTGGTGATTCGAAAACCACATCAGACCTCTGGTATTGGTCACTGCATAGCCCGCTGAGGAAGAGCATCCCACATCTGCACTCGTTATGTTCCTGTTTTCCTGATACAGCTGGGGCCTCCGCTTTAGCCTCACTTTCTCTGTGGCCAAAAAAAACATGAAAGAAACATGAAAAGCCAATGCTACCAGACAGCATTTACAACAAAGTGAGTACTTTAATAACCAGCAGATGAGTCACAAAGTAACAGAACTCCCAACGTGGATCCGAGGCAGTGCAGAGACAACGAAGCAGGTGGAGGATATTTGGAATTTAAGCTGTTTTGGATATGCCGGGGAAAGGCTAGAACATTGCCAAGCCAATTATGTAAACCTCTGTTTTTATTTAGGAAGCTCATTTGGTTCAAGCTTTGAATGACTATGTATCTGGTTTGTATGATTGCTGAAAGTAATGTTAAGCCTATAACTGTGGCTTCTGATATCTGCAATGACTGTATTTTCATTTTTAATTGTTTTGTTTTTTGTGATTTGATTTATGTGTACTGCCAAAAGTATATATTCTTTTCTCTACCAGGATAAGATTTGGTTAGTTGATTTAACTAGAAAACCCTCAGTTAATGCTTGATGCTGAAGAGAGGGTGATTATTATTATTATTATTTTATTGATTTTTATTCATTCTAATAATTTCGTTGCTGAATTGGCTGCTTTAGATCTTCAGCCAACCTGGTACATGTCAGCCACCTCCTCCAGGTCTTCAAGAGGGATACTGAGATGTTCACAGGCGTGCTGAAAGATATGATCCCTCCGGGAGGCCTCAGGTTCACCCCGAGCCCTTAAAACACTTCACCTAGGAGGCACCCAGGAAGGATCCTAGACAGAAGCCCAAACCACCTCAGCTGTCTACTTTCAACATGGGGGAGCAACTCTAGTCTCAGGCCCTCCCAAATCATCAATCAGCAATCTTGATCCTAATTCAAAGGCTGACCCCAACACCCTTCAGAAGAAAGCTCATTTACACTGCTTATATTTGTGACCTTATCGGGTTCGATTCTCAAGTTATTCAGCAGCGTTCACATCACTGCAAACGGTGAACCAATCCACCTGTCAATCTTCTGTTCCACTCTCCTCCTCCACAAAACCGCAAGAAACCGGAACCCCTCCACTTGCAGCGGCAGCTCCTCCTCAATAAATAACATTTAAATGTCATTTGTCTGAGAAAATCAGTCTCGGATTTCAAGGTGCTAATTTTCATCTCCTGTTTCATCCTCAGCTGCAAACTGTCTTGGCATGAGCTGAAAGTCACTGCTCAGCGAAGCAAGAAGGACCACATATTTGCAAAAAGCCACTGAGCCAGAAAGCTTCCACCCCTTTGGCTACACCGAGAACTTCTGTTCATTAAAGTTATAAACAGAATTGGTGACACAGGTGACAAATGCCTGGGAGTAGAAATAGGACTCCTTATTTTCATGCATTCAGGCCACAGGAGCACGTAAGTGCATGAATAAATAGTTAAAACCGAAAAAATAAAACTTTCCATAATTGTTTAAACTTTTATGATGTGCTCCAGTGTGCTTACAGCTGCATCAACTTCCAGAAATCACACCCAAAGTCAATCGTGCAAAACATTTTTGATTCCATGGAGAAATGATAAGACACTCCTTTTCCAATGGTTGGTAATCCAGTAATCTAGTCACCTTCCTACCTACTGTAATTCTTACGCAACACATTCTTGCAAAGGACAGTCACCCCATAGAGAGAACTTGTGCAGTCAGCTGGAAAACGCAGCTCGACTTGAAGTGAACCACAGACCACCATTTTGTGCTGGACCATAGATCATGTAAAGTTGGCTGCTGTTAGGCCACACCTGGATTTCAAAGCAAACATTACACACGAAATCTAACAAATTACAAGAAAAACATTTGGAAAAAATCTGTTACCAACACAAACGGGACCTTCGGAAGCTTAAAGGGAAAGGAATCCATGTAGTAATCACTGTGATGAGAAATCAGAACTGATAATTAAGAGCAGATCGTGTCAGTATTTAAAATGATTTGTTATTTAATAAAAGGCATCTTTTTGTCCGTATATTTAAACCGTGAGCCATGAGAAGCTACTTAAACACCATGAAAGAAAGCCATACTTTTACTCTAATCTCGTTCATCGTAATCTAATATCTTTAAAAAGAAAAAAAAAGCAGAAGAATGTAGGCAGTTGCATGCAGTTGACTGCTGACCCGTAGGGTATAGCCTTTATGAATAAAAAATGCGGCGGTTAAGAAAAAAAAAACAAAAAAACAGAAATTCTGTAGGAAAGAACAAGATATGCTAAACATATCAATTTCAGCTTCTCCCAAATGAGATCCCCTGCGCCTTGTAAGTATCACAAGATATTTATGACAGCAGTTGTGATTGGGTTTTGAGCTCTTGCCAAACAAATGCCTTTATGAGGTGTTTGAAATTTAAATGAAAGGGTAGGAAGTTCATTTGGGACTTGGGTGGTTACAGATGTCCCTCTTGAGCCCCGAGTCAAAGTAACAACCTTTAAAATGACACAAAGGAGCTAAAAAGCAGGAGACGTGGAAATAAAACAAAACCTCAACAATGCCTTGGTGGTCTTATTCTTGTTCTTTGTTGCCAGATGAGGCTCAAAATGCAGTTTCTTCCAACCCCAACCCACAGAGCTGTTCTTCCTTCCCAATAAGTGTGTGCCTGTTGGATTGTTTGAAAAATCTGTGCAAAAAGCAAGCAAACAACAACAAGAAGAAGACTTCTCAGTGGTTGACAGCGTATTTGTCCATGGGCACAAAGCGGCGTCCGTGTGGAGATTGTATTCTTTGGTAATCTAAAACTGGCAGTACTTTAAAGAGTACTTCCATGAAACTATATCTTCTTCATCTGCTGTGGTGAGGAATGCGAGGGAAAGCATTAGATGCGAAGAGGGACAGTAGGGGTTTGAAGAGTGGACATGCATGTAAATGAAGGAGAAAAAGCACTTAAAAGGTACACTTTGGTGCACAAATACGACTCCGTCTCTATAATCTTTGGAAAGCCCATTTTAGGAAAATAAATATCTTGTAATGAGAGGACTGTTAATACTTACAAATTTAATTACCGACATAATAAACTCTTCATATTTACATTAGAAGCCGTTTACTTTTGGGACTTCAGGCCAGATATCAATCAGTGACAGAGGGACGCAAGCCCGGGGACTTAGGATAACAATCAAAAGCACAACAGGAGTGACCTCTTAGTGTAAACCAACAGGGTCATCTTGTTGCCAGACGCGAAATCCAGAACCCTTGGCAGGAAATCCACCGTGTGCTGTTGACACCGCAAGTCATCCGTGACAGACAAGGAATAATACTTTCGGAGAGGAAGAGTTTGGAGGGGGAAAAAAATGGAGTCCAACATAGACAGGGGGCTGTCACCGGAAAATACGGCTTTCAGGCGTGATACTAAATCTTTTGTACATTAAG
This sequence comes from Oreochromis aureus, assembly GCF_013358895.1. NCBI lineage: Eukaryota > Metazoa > Chordata > Actinopteri > Cichliformes > Cichlidae > Oreochromis > Oreochromis aureus. The sequence continues at coordinate 12,905,040 of NC_052958.1, read as the reverse complement.
GAAAGGGAAAGCACTAAAAACAGAGATGAAAAATATGCTTCAGTTATAAAATATAAACCTATGAGCTAGCAATTTCTCTGTCTTAATATGATAATAAATTATATTTTAAATTTGTATGACTCGTATTTGCTGCAGAGACGCACAAATTATACTTGCCTAAAATGTCACTTTTGATTGACAGCATAATCAATTTATTTCACAGGATCTGTAAAATATAGAATTTAATCATATTAGTCTCTTAATAGTCATTCACCAGCTGTGCTACCAACAATAAAGGGCATTATAAAGAAGAAAGTCATTGTAATTGGTCTCATTAAAAATGCCCCAAAGCATCCCTTCATTCTTTATGTTTCAGCAGCACACCGTGTAGGAGTACGGTTAGTTTTAACGTCCATAATAAAGCGTAAAATGAGCCTATAGTTTGCCTTTGGGGGGCAGTGAGGAATAGTAGCTCTGAAACTGTGTGCACAGCTGGTTTCAGGTTTTAAGTGTAAATCGGACCATCTTAATGAGAAACTCACTTACCATTTGATCAGCGTGCAACAGGGAAATCAGGAATCGCTAAATTTATGACCATTATGGGCCTTTGTTAATGGATGTGTAGCTGAGTCAAATTCAGTGTTCAGCGAGGAGAGATGTGGATGGACCTACGAGTCTTTCGTTTCTTTTCTTGGACAATGTTGATTTTGGCTGGATGCAAGTTTCTGATGTTGGCTAGACACTGAGAGAGCAGACTCGGGGTGCTTCCTTCTCATTCTCACACACATTTGGATGGGAAATGTGTGTTGGCAAAGTGACAGAAGTTACTAACAGAAATCTGATCCACTGTGGAAAAAAACAGTCATTCTGTAAGAAAAGGTCATCAGCCACAAGTCTTAACGCAATGGAATATCTAGTAATGATAAAGTTTTATTCTGTATATACCTTATTTGCACATGAATAAACACTTTTTTTCTTCCCCAGGATTATAAACATTGTTCTTTTTTTTCTATTTTACATTTTTTTGTTTTTACATGACTCACTCTGGAAAATCAAGTGTAACATACTAAACCACAATCAAGGGAGACTGACAGAGAGGCCCACTTAGACCCATCCGAAGCTGAGACTGTCGAAGTACTTGGTGGCCTGTTGTAAAAAACAAAGGCAGAGAAAGACTGACCGACAGGCCCATCAATCATCTGCCAGACCGGCAGGAAGGTAATAGACACGCATACACGCAAAAGGTTCCAGAAATAAAAAGGCCAACCCACACGATCCACACCAAGAGCACCAACAGAATCAAAAACACTTCATATCACATCTAGAATACATTATTCCTGAGGTGACAGCATCTGATTTTAGCACTTAAGAGTAGAATGAAACATCTGGATGGCTGTGGAGGTTATGTTCTTTCTCCATTGTTTTCCATGCATCTCTAAAGGGATTCTGTTGGAGCGTTTCATCAGATCAAATTACTTCTTTGTGCAAAGCGACTGAATCACCATGCCAGCGTTTTTAGCTAAATAACTACATTTCATGTATACTTCAGAACATTTAGTTCTAGAGTTACTACACTACCAACTGTTTTGCAATTTTGTTAACACTTGCATGGACATTGGTTTACATTCATTAAAGATCATTACATTAAGTATCAAGTTCCTTCCATTTTATATTCATACAAATGCATGGAAACTAACTGCTGTCTGTAATGTAGGGGCAAGACAAGTAACTATATCAATACTAGCTGCTTTAAGATAATATACTGCAGAGCGATATCTTAAGCTAACTGCTAACACTAATATGCAGCATGCTCACAATCACCATTGTATCATGCTAATGTTGACAGGTATTGTGTTTACCATGTCCCTTTGCGATTTCGTGTGTTATTACTGTAACATTTCCAAATTACTAATAAAAACAAAGTACAGCCATATACGGTATATAAATGACTGATTAGCCAACATTATATGACCCATTGGTTTATGAGGTCCTGCTTTAAATCAGTGACAGAGGGACACATCATGTCCATCAGAAATAAATAAATAAAAAAAAAGTTTTTTTAAGCCAAATATTACCATATTTGGACAAGGATGTAAATGGCTAACCATAGGTGCATGCATGGACAGTACAGAAGTATCATGCAATAAATATACAAATACAATAGGAGTCAATTTCACTCACTGGCTGGAGCACAGACATCTGTTAGCACAATTAGCTGCATTTGTCAGTCAGTTGCAATAAAAATGCCTCTATAGGGCCCAACACTGCAAAGATGTTCGATGGTCCCAGGCTGACTCCAGTTAAGATGAGGTGAGGCCTTAGTGGATAGTTTGTCAGTGCCAAATTATCACATAAAGCTCCATGCCTCCAAATAACAAACTGAGACGGGGTTTGAAAGGGTTTGCCAAAAGAAAAGTCAAAAGGCATTTAAGGGGACAAGCACACCAATGTCCATGTCTACCCATCCAGTGGCTAAAGCCCATTAATGAATGGTGCAGAAGGAAGTGAACTCAGTAAAGACTATGGCCATGATGCTTCAGAGTCCAGTTAAATATAATCACTGTGGATATTTATTGGTAAAATATTTACTTGAGCCAGAAGGCTTAATCCTCTGAGTGCCATCAGTTTGTGTTCACCCGATCATTAAAATACCAAACATTGCAACATGGTTTGGAAAACTACTGGCAATTGGATAAAGTACTCATGAATTGTAGTAAATGAGCTAAATTACTGGCATGCTCCTTAAATAATTGTGAACAACATGGTCTGAATCGATCAGAAAGACTGAATAGCGATTTCAAACATCATGTTTACCTATCCGGTTCTCTTTTGTTCCTCAGCAGAGCCAAATGCTGTCCCCTCAAGAGACGGCAGTATTAGCTGGTCACACCTTAACATATCATGAACTAATGCTGGACACTCGGTATATTATGCTTTCCATCATTACACAGTAAAGCAGGAATATCATGCAGCACACTGAAACAATTTGAAATGTATCTTGCCTTGGTAACATTGCATAAATGTTATAGTAATAGGCTTCTCCACAAGAGAATACAAGTCCTACTGGATATGGCACTTGATATTCGTAAGGGTTAATAAATGCGGAGCATAAATGCCATTGTTATTTTCACCACATTTTTTTGGAAGATTATAGTTAAAGATAGAGGAAAACATTGTAAATGAAAAGTTCCTGTCAGACCTTTGCGAAACTTCCTGACAATGATGGTTTTGATTTAATGCCGGTGGAGCTTTGCCACAAGAGAAGTCAGAAGAGCTAGTAGGTTCTTGACGAGACTTGCAGAAATGCGTCACACAAAAAACTGACATAAGTCATTGTGATGTAATTGTTTAGCCAACAAAAGGATTCTGAAGAGGGTGAGTGTTAGTGGTAATGTGATACGTGTAGATTAAATTGTGCGGTTTTCAACTTCCCCACAGAATTAAGTAGTTCTCTGCAAACATCCGCCAGTGTTTATGGAGTATACACAAAAAGACGCACGCCTCGGTCTCGCTTCCTAGCGTCCACAATTTCCTACACTGTTGACATTTCGAGTGCCATAAACAAATAATTGTTGATTTTGTTTTAATGTTCAAATCTAACATTTGGTGTGAATGCTCAGCATGAAAGCATTTTTCACATTTAACCACAGAGTACACATCCCAAAGTATCTCATGTTACTAAACAAGGAACAAAAAACATAGTCTCGACCCTGGGATATGACCAACTTCTAAATGAAAGGCGTCACACACGTCCTATTTTATTTAAAATGATGTGATTGGTTCCTGTTAAAGTCCTAAATATTAATCATCGACAAAACAAACGGTCGAGTCAGCTGGTTTATGTAAAAATGGCAGTTTTATCTTAAAGATTTAAAACTTGTTTCAAACAATCACATCCAAGTTTGAAGTCTGGCTATTATTTCCTGCCAATAAAGACTGCATAAGTACGCAAATGAGCTGTAAAATTGCAGCAAGTGGTTTTCCACATACTGCATATTCAAAATATTTTCATCCCAAAATTCATGAAGTGTTTTTCATTCGTTGACATTGATATTTGGCTTTGATAGGAATCCAGTTTGGCCCTGTGAAATTTGTTATTGTTTTTACAGCAGATATATTTACTTTAAAGCAGTGGTTCGACTGATTAGCGCTTTTTTTTCCCTTTATAAAGAAATGTACTTTACTGTTCTCTCTTTGGCAATTACAATCACAAAAATTTAATAAAACCATGTACAGTAGTATCAGCACATCACATGGATTATGTAGGTATTTTTAATATATGTAATAAATATGAGAAGAAGGCACACAAAATGAAAAAGGATGAACTTTTTTTGTTGAGAAACTGATATATCAGCCATAGTGATAGTATGAAGCTCTTGTATAGTAGTTGATATCACAGTATAATAAATATGACAGAGGCAATTTCACCACTACACAGATATAAAGGCTGTTCTTCAGCAAGGAGATCAAACCGTGAAGAGAAACAGCAGCTGCACTTTGAATTGCAGTGCCGACAGTAGTCATTTAATTTAAAAAGTGACAGCAGTGAATACAAATATACCCTTTTTTCCCTTCATTTTGACCAAATTTTGACATAAATGTTGAATACAAATTTCCTGTAACTCGTTTTTTTTTTTTTTAAATTGTGGCTATAAAAAAACAGCAGAATGATATCCTGACTCTTCGGTCAAATAACCTTTAAATAATTAAATACTATTATTACTATTTCCCATTCAGCAGCCACAGTCTAAAAAGGGGTTTGTATGAGTCACAGAGTCCACATGGCACTAGAGATTTTGTCCACTGAGTACGTACAGGACACCAGCCACGCTTGTCCTGACTGGTTTACGCGTGCTATGGCAGCAAAGTTTTTACCGGGGCAATCCAAAACCAAGGCAGAAAATCCATATGATCAGCTACAATGTCAAAATCTGTACACTCAAAAACAAGCACTCTGTGGCAGTAGGAGGTTCAGCTTTTGTGCAAAAACATAACAATGAACATGACTTTCACACTGCAAAAAACAGCATCTACATTAAAGAACAGCATAGTGAAGTGAAGACAATGTCCTCAGAGACACTGTGTAAATGCTCTGGGTAATGTTATCTAAAAATCAGACTGAGACAATATTATTACGAGCAACCCAGATGAGGCAAACCAAGGGCAAGAGCTCGCGATGATGTGATGATTTGGCATCTCTTGCTCTGATCTTGGCCAATTTCTTAACCAAAAAAAACAATAAATACCTAATAACTAACCACTGCAAATCGATTCAAAATATACTCTCGCAAAGGGCAGCGCTGTTTCTGGCAGTGGTGAATATAACTGCTCAACATATTCAATAAACAGCAAGTCCACCCATTGTGATTCAAATCCCTCTGATACTGTAAGGCAGTTGAGTCTCTTTGTAAGAAACCAAGTCAGACAAAAACTCGCCAATCAAAACGAATCTTTGGATTCCTCTAATCTCAGCTGGCGGGTACCACTTAAGGATGACGGACAGATAAGTTGAGGTCTTTCCTAGCTTTCATATCATTATATTCTGATATGCATTTCTTTCATCACTTGCGCCCTGGTGAAATCCTTAAGAGAAACCGCTGATAATACAAAAGAAACTGGCAGAACGTGGGGCTCACGTTTTTTTTGTTTGTTTAAAGCGCTTTTCATCGGGCGCTCATCATTTTGGTGGCAGCGCTGCATGCTGGTTGCCATGTTGGAGATACGAAGGGGTGGAGATACAGGGTTGGATTATGTTATTCGGAGGTCATGATGGGATGGCATGGTGTCTGGTGTCAGTCACAACCCAGACCAGTAGCAGTTGAAGGGACAGCATTAGCCACAGCGACGGAGTCAGGCCGGACACTCCGCCACAGTCAGCGTTATCTTCCTAGTGGCAAGCAGGGAAAAAAGAAACTATAGTTAGTATTTGTTACAGAGAACACATTAAAAACGGTCCCTATAGCTATACATTATATACATTATATATGTCAGCAGTCCACCAACAACTTTTCCACTGCTTTTGCTCTTTTTGTAACAGAAAAAAAGTCACTAAAAGGTTTACATATATTACAAGTACATCCTGCTATAATACTTTATTTTTCTGAATGCGCTGAATCTGATATATATACTAATAAAAATTCTGTAACTTAAGCTTAAAAGTAGAAATGATGTTTATAGACAGTTATATGCTGAGTTAATCAGATGAAGAAAAATAAACATTGTGTTTCTCTTAAAAATATTATTTCACTACCCTGGTGCTTGTGCCTTTAGTTATATAAAACTCTAAGATAGGTTTATCAGAATGTCTTTTTACATATTTATGGCTTCCCTTGAAAAGGACCTAATGACTACCTCGAGTGCAGTTGCTTTGAGAAATAACTGCTGTGCGACCAGTACAGTAGTAGTAACTGAGCTTTACTTCCTAATGTTGTGTTTGGGAATAAAGAAAAGAAATACATAAGCTAAACAGACAGCTGAGCATATCTACATCTGTTTTTCTATTTTTCTTAGCATTTTTTTGGTGTTAATTTTAAAAATGAATGTGAGTTTCATTATCGAACAAGTTGAATCTGCTGATGTCACTCCTATTTTCAGTACTATGCAAAGGTTTTGAGCCAGCCCTATTTTAATTTATCTTTTGCTGAGAGCAGCTAGGCTTTCCTGTAATTTTTTTAAGTGGTCTCAAGCAATAGTTAATGAGCTTTTCTGAAGGTCTTTCAAAATCTTTCTTCGGACATGGCTGATTTTTCTAACACAGACCTACGAGTTATTCAAGCTTCAAAAAGGCACCCAAAGCAAGGGATGAGGCAGCATTGTATCTACTATCTACATTTTGAAATTGTATCTTTAGGCTGTTTGTTACTACCAGCATGCTGTACCAACAAGTTGGTTCCCAAAGAGCGATTAACTAAAAAATATCTTAAAGTTATCTTCTTAGGAAATAGAAAAAATCTGAACATTCAGTGGATCCAGGTAAGGTATGCCAAAGTACACAAGAACTGGACTGAAAAAGGTCTTAAGGAGTGCTGAATCCATTTGTTGTTCAAAGTGTCGTCGATACATTCAGAGGTCAGGAGAAGGTATAACAGTGAGTGTTGACAGACATACGTAAAACACGGTGGAGGCTCTGTCATGGTTTAGAGTTGCACTTCAGCCAGTGGTCTTAGGAATCGTATCACAACTGATGGAATCATAAACGCTTCATACAACACCATCTATGAGGTGCCTCATTGGGAACAGCTTCATTTGTCTGCGGGACAATGATCCCGAACTCATTGCCAGTACAGTAAAAGCATACATGACTAGAAAAACACGCAATGGAACGCTATCAGTCAGGAACTGACCTCCCCAGAGTCCGGCGCTCTGCAGGGTAGGATCATCTTGACTTCTTGAACAAATGGCAGGCACGATCCAAAGAAGATCTTTGAATGTTCCTCAAGAAGCCTGGAGAAGTATTTCTGAAGACTATTTCAAGAAATTCCAAGAAGCTGCCTCAGAGGGTTCAGGCTAAGAATAACGGCGGCCACAACAACTTTCCAGAATTGTCATACTCTATTTCCATTTATTTTTGCACCTGTTTCAATAAATCATTGTACCCATTTCCCTTGTCCTTGCAAAATGAGGGGTGGCTCATGACTTTTGCACAGCACTGTGGCTGGTCACATTTCCTCTTGCAGACTAAATCCTGTATTTTTCTACCTCTGGCTTCACTTAAATGTATGTGCAATGTGACAGTGGGAAGCTTGACAGTCGCAAGTTTCTTACAACTGTACAACAGAATTAACAAAGGACAATGAAGCGTAGAAAGCACCCTAAATGAGCTATGCAGGTATCAAACATGTGGTCACAAAACATGAAACGATATCAGGATGTTTTTTATACTTGACTGGAAAACTTTGGATAAATGAATTCCCCTGATATTTTTTGGCAAAAGAAAATAAAATCTAGATGTAGATGATAGGTGAGTGGTCTGTTTTTGCTAGCATCCGGATACATCAGTAACCAGTAGACACTTGAAGACAGATAATGATTGATGGGGAACAGTACAAAGAGAATGGCTTGAAGTTCAAAGTCAGTTAAGGAAAGGGAGGTAAGTTGGGAAGGTGAAGTCAGATGGTGATATAAAATAAGAGGGAGAAGCAGGTGAGAAGATGTGTGGAAAAGCAATGGAAAAAAGATAAAGTAGTGGAACAAAGCAGGGACATGAAAATAGGGGAGGAGACAAGATTTGAAACATCAAGGGAAAAAGAAGCAAGAGTTACGAACAAGATCGAGCATTCGAAAATAATGACAAAGTGTTAACGAGAGAGAGTGAGCGTTATGGGACTGACCCGAGACAGCACATGAACAGTGGCAGCAGTAACATGAGCAGAGAGGAAGCCAATGGGGAGCCTGCGCTCCTTCGGCACATGACCTCATCCTAACCATCAACAGCCAATCATAAGGCGGGAAACAGAGAAAACAGAGAGAAAGAGAATCATGCAGCAAAGGGTCCATATAGTTAGCAGGTTAGAAAGGAAATATGAGCAGAAAAGGAAGAAATAATTAGGTTACATACACAAACAGTAGTACAAGGCAGATGCATTCCCTTCAGAGACAAGTGTGAGAGAAAGTTAGTGTGTGGGTGGATGGGTGGGTGTTTGCATATGCGTGTGTGAGTGAGCAACGCAGTGCAGGCAGAAGAGTTCATTTTTAAAACTTTGACGCTGGAAAAAGACTATAGAGTGAAAACAAACAAAGCATTCAAGCACAGGGGTTTCACACGCAAAGATTCTGTGCTGCTCATAAAAATGTTTGTTTAGCTTAGTTATTCATAAATCAAGAAACAACCGACTGTTTATCTTTGCATGGGAAACCTACGCACATACAGCTTTTGAGGGATTTCACAAAAGACAAAAGAATCCAAAAGAGAAGTGGCATGCACGATGTAAAGATATTAGTTATGGAAAGGTGCCATGAGTTCAGCACTGATATATTGTTCCCATACTGGGAGAGTCTTAAGGACTTGTGCTTTGACCAAAATGACTCTGGTCTTTCCTTAATTGGCCTCTATTATGTCCATGTTGGTACCTTTTACTATCTGGGTAAATAAAAAATTGCTCAAATGTTTTTCGCACAATACAAAGGCATTTTGAGAACAGGCTTGAATCGTGAGAACTTAAACATACAGTCACTGGACACTTTATTAGGTACACCTTAGTAATGTAGTACCGGTTTGGAATCCTTTTTGCCTTCATGGCTATTTCTTACTTCTTCATGTCAAAGAGTCAAAAGGGTTCTTTCTCACAGATTTTGGAGGATATAGACATGATAGTATCGCACATTTTCATCCAGATTTGAAAAACCACAATGCCAATGTCCTGTTCCACCACATTCCAAAGGAGTTCGTGGAATTGAGATCTGGTGACTGTAGAGGCCATTTGAGTACAAGGAACTCACTGTCATGTTCACAAAACCAGTCTGAGGTGATTTGAGCCTTGTGACTTGCGTTATCAATAATCAGAGGATGGGTACACTGTAGTCATAAAGGCATCGACATGCAGGTCGAACAAGGCAGGAGCAGTGCCTTAGTGTTGTTTACACCAATTTGAATGTCACAGGAGGAATCAAGACTCATCCAACCAAGCAACATTTTTCTAATCTGCTATTGTCCAATTTTGATGAGGTCATGTGAATTCCAGCCTCAGTTTCCTGTTTTTAGCTGACAGGATTGCAGTCTCCTGCAGCTGTAGCCCAACTGCTTCAAGGTTCATTGTGTTAGGATGCTCCTCTGCATACAATGGTTGTAACGAGTTACCGTTGTCTTAAAATCAGCTCAAAGCAGTCTGGCCAATCTCCTCTCACCTCATGCATCAACACAAGCATCTTAATCTAAACAGCTGTTATTCACTGGGTATTTTAGACTGTTTTTTGGACCATTTTCTGCAAACCTCAGAGATAGTTTATGGGAAAATCCTCAGCAGTTCCTGAAATACTCTGAAATACTAGAATGAACAACTGTGTCACGTTCAAAGACAAACTCAAGTTTCTTGTCCTTTCTGATGCTCAGTTTGAACTTCAGCAGGTCATCTTTACCATGTCTACGTGACTCAGTGCATTGAGTTGCTGCTTCGCTTTTGCATTATTGAGCAGAGGAACAGGTATACCTATTAAAGTGCCTGGTGAGTGTATAGTACAAAAAGCTTTGCAGTGGTCTTTCTTTCCAATATAACTACACTCAGTAAAGGCTTGTTGGTTGTATATCTGGTTAAATGTCATTGAGTGTTGCAGATCTTCTCTGAAAAAGTCTGCTGTTATCAGTCCATCCATTTATCTATTCTCTTCTGCTCGTCTTTATCAGGGTCACGTGGAGCTGGAGCCTATCCCAGTTATGATAGGGCGAGAACCGGATTAAACCCTGGACAGGTTGCCAGTCTGTCGCAGGGCTAACATAGAGAGGCAGACAATCATTCAAACCCACAGTCATACCTATGGGCAATTTGAAATCACCAAATAATCTAACCCCGTTAAGTGCATGTCTGAGGCTACGGGAGAAAGCCACAGTACCCCAGAGAGAACCCAACAAAGAATCCAAATATCTTGCTTAGAAGATAAACAGAGAAAAAATGTTTGTCTCCCAATCACCGGAAAGCCAGACAAAAGGTCTTTGCTAACACAGAACAACCAATTTTTTTAAAAATAAGGGGAAAACAATCATCCAAGTCTGATTAAAGGCACTTACATGACTATTGTTATCAAAACAAGCTGCAGGCCCCTTCCTGTACCGCGGCTCGGAAGCCAATTGACAAGGATCAGGCCCTTGTGCTGGGTTACTGAAGTCAGGAACATGACAACTTCTGATTGATTCTGCATTAGTAATAGCAGCAACAAATAGTGCTTTGTTCAGAAGACACAGTTTCTACGTACAGCTGGAATAGTGTTAAATCATACATCTTGATTACTAAACAAAGCCACTAGTTGGAATACGTTGCTTAATACTGCAATGATGCGGCCATCATGTTCTTCAACGGTGTTTTCCAAGAGGCTTTACCTCTAATTGATCACAGCTCTGTGTATTTGCGAGAACATCATTGATTTGTTTGTAAGCTATCCAGACTTATCCCACAAAACCATCTGCCTTACAGACTTAGAAACCCAAGCATTACAAGTCTCAATTCTGGGCCAATTTGTAAATGTCAATTACAGCCGAGATGATCATTTTTGTGGGTGTGGGATTCTAAAAGACACAAATGAGGGAAATACTCCACGGTAACCGCTGTCGATAATGGAAAACAACCCTTTTACAGAAGCTTGGAGAACGAACATTCAGTTGTTTACCACAAGTCCTCTTTAAATGGCGAGTGGTGAAAAATATCAGTCGTAATCAGCGCCTATGTTCTCCAAAGCACAAACTTTATAAACATCTGCTCCCTGAGTCAAGTGTACACACTGTCTACCAGATTATAGCTGGTGTTTAGTAAAAGGATACACTCCTGTTCTTCCTGCTTTAATATCTTTTCCTGGCATTCACAGCCATGTTCTGTTTCTGCAACGATGAAGACGAGGTTCGTCTTGGGCAGCCTTTCGGCGTGATAGAGCCTGGAGAAGGGAAGACACACAAGAGACACAAAAGCAGTTGTTGACACGTGGGCTTGAGTCCAGGAAAGATATGATTTCATTCAAACATGTTCACAAGAGATACAGGAAGTTGAATGTTTAACCAGAAAGCAGTGAAGTGAAGATGCAGTAATTCTCATCTCTTTTCCACAAAAGTAGTCAGCTATTGGTCTGCACACACAGTGGATCACTCAGTCAAGTTTGTCAACTATTTTCACTCCTAAGGACACACAAACCTGCCTTACCACACCACTGTCCTCCGAGAACTTTACTGAGACCCACATGTCGCTGGCGCTCAAATGATTTGCTCCGCTTTTGTATTTTTTTTTTATTTTATAGTGGTCGTTAAAAAGAAACGTGTGTGCAGCTAAAGTGCAGGAATTCCACGCGGCACGCAGGCAGGCACTCCATTAGCCGGCAAGAGGGGACCTTAAAACACCACACATGCCCATGCACAAATCACACATGAAAATGCCAAGTGACTTGACTTCACTTATATGGCATGCAAATGTTTTGAAAGGTTTTAGGCCCATGTCAGGTATTTTACAGATATTATTCTCTGTCAGTGTCTACACAGCAAGTGCCTATTGTGTAGCTGAGACGGGTTTTTAAGGTTTACCTTGAGCACTTCTCTGTGTCGATTACGCCTCTAAAAGACAGGCTGTCATTCTCAAAGTAGTATTGATATTCCTCCTTGATGCAGACCTCCTTCTCCACATCCGGTGCATCATCGGTAGCTGTAGAAGCACATTCAGGTATATTTTTGGTTAACACACAATTAAAACAGCAGCTCTGATATATTTTCACCTATTATACATACGGCAAACATTAGCATTCATTAAGTTGTGTTTTGAATTATTTTTATTTAGAGAGGACTTGTGTGAACCCAGAGCGCTTCACACAATGAAACAACTTCATAACAAGTAGATTGTAAATTTTACGAAGTGTAACATTCATAGTTCGCCTGTGAGCTTTTGAAAGTAACTGGAGCGTTTTTTCCTCAGTATTTAGATGGACTTTTGCGGGACTTTTGCTATCGTCTGTAAAGCTGATTAAGCTACAGTTTCTTTTAAATTCCATTTGATTTTGTTTGTGTCTACATTTTGCTATGATACTGAGCTTTAAAGAAAACCTAACACAGACAATCATTCTCTGTATGTTCAACATGAAGGTAGTGCTGTACAAATAGTACATTTATCCTTTGTTCGTATGTGACAATTAAAGCAGCTTAAGAGATAAAGTTTATTGCCTTCCTCCCAGGAGAAACCAGCCATGTAAATAGTAATATTTAAATTTAGAAAAAAAGAGAGAAAGGAGCATTTCTGGGCATTAACATCAGTTCTCATATTTTCTTGTGGATGACAGCATAAAACTAATGCCAAAGCTTTAATAAACTAAAACTCGTATTTTGCCAAAGCCATATGAAAAGAAGTGTCTTTAACAAAGAGAGAGGGAGGCCTAGTATTCTGTTTTTCCTAATACATACAAACCTAAGCCTGCTAAATTCCTCTAAGGATGAGGTTGTAACTATTTGTAAAAATGACACTGACTTCAAAGTAAAAAGAACATCCATCATAATTAATTCTCCATAAGGAGGCAATCCAGGGTGTATAGATCTGCAGAAATTTCTTAGAAACAATTCAACCCCCTTGTTCTCATGTGAAATTAATAGGAACCAACCTGCTTCCCCGAAGTTAGGTAATGTGATGCTGACCACTAGCTGTTGCATTATTGACCTAAGAGCAAAAAAGCAATCCCAGACACAAACAAATAGTTAAATTCATTTGATTTTATATACATTAAAACAAAAATCTATTCAAGTACTCACGCAAGCTACAACCAAACTGCTGAACTAACTAAATTATATCCAGTTTTCATACGTTCAGCACTGTGCAAATGTCTTGAGCCGCCACTCGTTTCTTTATATTTTGCTAGGAAAATGGGAAATAGGAACACAGACTTCTTGAAATGTGAAAACATAGGTGGAAATACAACATGTAAGTCAAAAATAGTGTTCGTATCATTCAAACCAGCTTTAAAGTTATTACTTGGTATGATCACCTTCAGGCAAGCTCTGATGATAAAAATCACTCGGACACAATTGGACCGAAGCAGGCTTGTGGAAAGCAGACATTATAGTCGAGGCTTTAGGACAACTATCTTGTAATTTCTTTAAATAGTCTTAAAGATTAGTTCTTTAAGCTTCTTGGTAGACATGCAAAGCTCTTCTTTGGATGCCTTTTGTTCCATTCTCTGTTAAGATGGTCCCACACTACCTCAATAATACTAAGGTTCAGGCTCTGGGGAGGCCAATCTATGACTAATAGCATTCCATTGTGCGCTTTTCTACACAGTTATGCTTTTATTGCACTGGCAGTGTGTTTGGGATCATTGTTATGCTAAAAAATGAAGCCACTGCAATCAGGTCTGATTGAACCTCCTCCAAATATTTTAACCACATACTGTATATTGATGATGATTTTAACCAAAAATGTCAATTTTTGATCCATAAGACCAGTTGCCTCTGCCACAATATATTTCTTTCTCTTTCCTAAGATTGGCTTCTTGACAGCGACTCTTCCATAGATTGTTTTCCAGGCATGCAGATGTCTTTTTCTTGAGTTAAGAGCCCTTTTACGCTTGGATGATTCATACGTGCTAAGTGGCTTAAAAACAACCAACAAAACACTCATCTGAAAATGGTTGAGAAATTGGACTGAAAATCTAGTGAAAAAGCAGCCAATGTCCAAAGAACAAGGTCGAGAGACTTTCGTAACGCTTGGACAGCTAAAGCTAGAGAGTACTTTAAAAAGAAGTCTCGCTCCTTGACACAAAATATAAAGAAATGAGGTGTAGCTCAAGCAATTTGCATACTGTAGTTGAAAAGCCCTAATATTTGCTTTAACGGCGTGAATATGGATACATTTTAAGTGGCCTTAAAATATATTTTTATTGGACATGTTGTAATGACATCAAGACAGTGACACAGCGCATAAATCAAGAGATGATTTCCTGGAATGTAGACTGTCTAGGGAAAAATTCAGCTATTAAACAGATGCTATACGTCCATGTGGAGGAACAAATCCTGCTTTCCATGTATTTTGAGGTTAAGAACTTAAAATTCCTGCTTTTATAGAGAATATTTCTGCTAATAATGGGATGACACCATTGCAGACCATATTATTAAAAAAATTAAAAATCAAACAAATAACAAAAAGAACTCACCAGGCAGCAGCAGTTGCCCACCATCCCAAATTTAATACATCTGCTATTGTGGGCTTAAAGGGAGAAAATGAGAAAAGAATATTAGATGAGCACCAAATAAAACCTATAATGAATAGTTTAGCATTCATTTTAAGCTGGCTGAGCCTGTCTGAATATCCTGTTTGTGTTTACAGTAGCTGTCTAGTTTTGCACAGCACAAAGACCAAAAGTTCCAGCCAGAGGTTTTATTTTCCTCCTTTGTGAGGAAATTAGAGCACAGTCCTCGTCAACAGATGTGAGGATAACTATGTAAACAAAGAACCAGTGAGAAAACAAAGTAGCACACGGTTTAAATAAAAGGCCCAACATGCTGCTTTGATTATAGTTAGCATGCGAGGGCCTTGTTTCGGTGAATCAGTGCTGTACTCTTTCCTTTTAGTTGACGGTGTCCTGAGTCATCAAGGAGGCTTTACTAACCGTGTTACACTGGCTGCTGACAGAGTCTTTGATCAGAAGATATCTGCGTCTTTCATCTCACCTTGGTCACTAGACCATGTACGAATATGTGGTAACAGCTGGGAAATGACAGCTTTGTTTGTCTAGTAAATGATTTGAATTTTTTACAAATACAAATACCTCTATTAAGTTTCGGCTTATTGCCTCTACCTATGATGGAAACATTTTAACATCAAGGGAACGCATCAGTGTTATTGTAAAATCGGCAGTGGAAGTTGCATTTTTTGTAAGTGACGAAAAAAGTGCCAGCTTGTACATTGCTTGATGTGTTAGCCAAGCAATCTGTTACTCTAACTGAAACATCCACTTTAGCCATGCTTTCACCATTCCCTCTGCTTTCCCTACTATCTGCACTATCCAGATTTATGGCTCCCTTTAGAGTGACGGTCTGTATTTGTATTGCATGCATGTCATCAAGCAGGTATGAGTACAAATTGCATCATGTTTACTTGCGTCTATCCTTCTGTTCATGCAGGGAAATTCATTCACGTACGGATATCAGAACGTGTAGGTGTGCAGTAATGCGTGGCTCAGTTTGTGTGATAGGTTTTGCGTGTGTTTATAGTCTCTGGCTTATGTAACTTACCACGTAGACGGATCGCATGCCGGCAGATGTTTTGTCCTCTTTCTTGGGATCACAGAGCGACTGGTAGTTATACGTATTCTTATTGGTGTACAGAGACGAGTTGATCAAGCTTCTCATAATACAAGGGTCGATCTCACCGAAGAATTTCCCAATCTAGTTTTCCAGCAGGGATCAGGTATTCAGGGCACAGAATAATAATAATAATTACAAAAATAAATAAATAAGAACTTGCACAAAGAAATCATATAATTAACAAGACAAATGCATGAGTAGTAAACATGCCTCAAGGTCCACTAACTACCTACAGCCCACAGATAAATGGCTGAACACAGCAAAAACCTCTAAAATGGAATTGTAGGTGGGATTTTTCATTTACAGAATGCTTAGGCTTCTTGATAATTTGAATGTATCATTATATTTTTGCCAGGCTATTTATTAGGTACACCTTGCTAGTACTGAACTGGACTCTCTTTGCCTGCAAAACTGCCTATTTTTTACTGACATGACAGAAGTACATAACTGCCGCAGATTTGTCGGCTACACATCCATGATGCAAATCCTCCATTTCACCACTGACGACAGTTATCTGGTGAATGTGGAAGACATTTGAGTCAACTAAAGAAACCATCATGGAAGATCTGAGCTGTGTGTTATCCTGTTGGAACCAGCAATCAAAAGATAATGTTATCAAGCCATCATGTAATTATGGCCAGCACCAATGCCAAAGTAGGCTATGGCATTAACATAATACTTAAGGGGGGGTGACATGTGCCCACACTATTACACCACCAGCAGCCGCCTACAAGGCAGCATGCTTTCGTGTTGTTCATGCCAAATTCTGAACTGCTATCCAAGTGGTTGCAGGAGAAATCAAGACTCATCTGAATAGGCGATGACTTCTACTGTCCAATTTTAGTGAGTCTATGTTAATTGTAGCCTCACTTTCATGTTCTCAGCTGACAGAAGCCTGATGTTTGCTGGCCATCTTGACCATGTCTACATACCTAAATGTGTTAAGTTAGTGCCATGTGATTGGCTGATTGAGCAGTTAAACAGGTGTACCTAATAAAGTGGTCAGTCACAAAGTAAAACACATGCAACAAAAAGTCGTGAAACTGTAGGCATGTGCAAAAAATGTTCACAGAGAATTTAAAGACAAACAGACAGCAAATCACTCTCAAACCAGGATGACTGACTTCGGTATAATCTGATTAACACAGTCCATCGGGCAGCCATAAATTTTTACTTGGGGGAAGTAGTTTGCCTCAGTATATCAGAGGTATCACATGACTGTGTGCATGGAAGTGTTTAAGTAACAGTGTTTCCAGGAGGGCGTGTGTACAGTAAGTAGTGCTCTGTGTGTTTGTACTTTATGAAATGCAGTCATTCGCTCAGGTCACTGTTAACAAGCTGTCCTCCATATATTCATTCCTCTTTATCTTAACATTCACAGGGTATATAAATCTTTTAATCTATAAGGTAAAGTGAGCCTTCTTTTCTTTCCACATGCAGTAACACAAATAATGAATTAACAGTCTCAACACTGTTAGCTTGCAGATTCCCGGAGGGCGTTTTGGAGAAAGCAAAGGAATAAGCTGGGGAGAGAAGGACATAGAAAGAAGGCGAGAAAAGGGGAAGCTCACAGAGAGAGAAACATTGCTGCTGTAGGAAATATGACTGAGGGCACACTGCCTTTTATAAACAAGGTCACTGGGTTTTTAGTACTGCTGAGGCAACTGATTTATCCACCATACACCCAACTTTGATTAGGGAAGGGGTTGAGGTGGCATGAAAGCATTTACTCAGATGACAACACGGGTCAGCCTTTAGAATAGGACAATAACAGCGCAGAAACATCTATTTTCTGTATTTGGGTTTTGTGAATTAGCTAATAATAGGAAGCCCTGGGAAAACTTTATTAGGCTCCCTTGTTATGTTTTTTTTTTTTTAAATAAAAAAGCTAATTTAGGCTTACTGAAGATTCACAAAAGATTTGTTGTGATATTCAAACTTTTATGGGCTTTGCATTAGAAAGCTGGCAAGTTAAAGACAAACTGCATTAGGCGAGTCCAGGAAAAGGTCAGTCTCTGTGTAAATGGACTGGTTGTTGAATTCAATTCAACTTTGAGCACGTAAGTCCTTTGACAGTAAAAAAAAAAAGAATTTCTTTCAAGGTCAAGAAAAATGAAAGAAATATTATTTTGACACAAAATATTTCAACTTAAATCCAGCTTACCTTGAACCTCCAATTTCATTTCGTGAACAGAATTTGATCAGTTGTTACATTATCTATACAATAATGTGAAAAGTTAAGTTTTTATAGGGTTCTATGTCCTGTGAAAAACTAAACACACCCTTACTGCTTCCATTGGAATTAAGGTAGGTAGTAGCCAGGTGCTGCTAATTAAATACAACGTTGTGGCAATTCCAGATGAGAAGAATTCAAATGTCTTTTAAAACAATTCCACAATCATCTGAACTGTGGACGTCCGAGCAAATTCACCCAAATATGAGAGTCAAATATGAGGCCATCTGTCCAACAGCTAAACCTC
The DNA here is from genome assembly GCF_013358895.1 of Oreochromis aureus. Lineage (NCBI taxonomy): Eukaryota > Metazoa > Chordata > Actinopteri > Cichliformes > Cichlidae > Oreochromis > Oreochromis aureus. The sequence continues at coordinate 12,886,608 of NC_052958.1, read as the reverse complement.
GGCTGTCACTTGGTCATTCAACAGGACGATGATCCCAAGCATAGTAGCAAATCTACAACCGAATGACTGACAAAGAAAAGAATCACGATGTTGCCATGGTCCAGTCAAAGTCCAAATTCTCCAAATGACCTAATTGAAATGCTGTTGACCTTAAGAAAGTAGTGCACAAACAAATGCATGCAAACCTTAATGAACTGAACAATGTTATGAAGAAGAGTGAGCTAAAATTCCTCTGCAATGATGTGAGAGACTGATAAAGTTATACAGAAAATGATTACATCAAGTTCATGCTCCCAAAGGTGGTTCTACAAACTACTAGATGATGGGGTGTTAAGCTTTCACAGGACTACAGAATTCTGGTCACATGAAATCAGGCAATCACAGATCATCACAGGCCATATGATGATTTAAATCAAGAATTAAAAGGTCTAATTTTAAAGTTTTTTTTTCTTTTAAATCATTTTCCATCCTGTGTAGTTTCTTCTTTAGATAACAGACTAATGAACTAATGAAATGAGATCCCAGGATACTATTTTAGTATACTTAGACATATTTAAATACTACATTATTCTAAATTCTAAGTACTACAAAAGAGTCATGTCACGATATCTAAAGAAAAAAAATCCTGGCAATCAAGTCATCAGACCACCAAATATTAACCTAAATGAATGTGAGGAGAAGACATACTAGTATCACTAAGGACAGTTCATGGTTAGTAAATCATAAACAGAATAAATAATTGATTAGTGGAATTAAAAATACCAATAATGAGTTCAATATTAACACCTAACACTAACAACTACTTGATGCTTGGTAAAGGGTCATATTTAGAAATACTTGACTTCATACCAATCAGAATCGCTATTTATATTTTCAGCTGCTGTGTGAATGAAAAAAAGAACAAAATCCAGAGGCCCACCTCATTAAAATGGTCAATCTGATTGGTCATCACCAAGAAGCCTCCATCATCCAGAATGTAACAGTTTAAATTCTGGAATTAAACAGATGATTAAACAGATGATTTTCATCCAAAACTAACAGCAAAACATTTTCTACATACCCGAACCTCTTACCTTATCGCCTATCGTACAGCCACACAGCTCATCCTTGCACTTGAAAACATAGAAGAGCAAAATGATGAAAACTGATAGGAACGACAAAATGTGTCTAATTGCGCACATGCTGAATATGTCATGAAGATAGGATCTACTCACACTTTTTCTCTGTGAGGTGTTGGAGAAGATCTCTCTCCACATATCTATGTCCAATTGTACACCGGCCACTGGGTTAAAACACAAAAGCCAGACATCCTAGATCATACTGGACCTCTGTGTCAACTTTCCACTCTGAACTCACAAAATGGAACTTGGCTAAAGATCACAGACAACTAGACAACTTGATGTGTGGTTTGTGTATGTGTGTTTGTGTATCTGTGGCAGAGGGAAGAAGAAATAGACAAACGTAGTGGCCATTAAATTAGAAGCAGCAAGTGTTCTTGGAGGAAAAGAAGTTCACACTATAGGGTGTGGATCTATAAATAAGATGCATCGCTTTAAGCGTAAGTGTGTTTATGTGTAGGCGGTTTAATAAAAGATAGAGCATGAGAAATGGGGCTTAAACATGTAAACACTCTTTGGGTTGTGATTTGTATTTGTGCACGTGTGTTCTTACCAGCTGGTTTGAGTGTGATATCGTCAATCTTGAGGTTTACTGCTTTACTCACTAGGACTGAACCCTCGTATTGAGCTACAAGAAAAACCAAGGAAACGCTGCATTGAAAATGGTATGTGCACATTTTCATTTTATGGCTACTAACAATTTACTGGCTTTATCATTAAAAGTTAACAAACTAAACAAATTAACAATTCACAAAATTGTCTAAGGAGCTTGGAAAGAAAAGCGTCTGAACTTCTTTAAGTTGCTTGAAGACGTTTCACCTCTCATCCGAGAAGCTTCTTCAGTTCTAGGGTCAAATGGTGGAGAGTCCCAGACTTAAGCCCTGTGGGAGTGTCCCCACAAGAGGGACATGGACCCCCTAATGATCCTCTACCTAATCACACGAGGCAAGGTGTGAAAATGGGTGTAGGTCACAATCAGCCAAGGTTTCGGGTGAACCCATTGTGAGACCTTGCCCCACCCTATCATGTGATTTCCTGAAATCAAAAGGCCCAGGATGTGAGTGGGCGTTAAAGTGTCTGGGAAGGGGTCTCAAAACTGGATTATGGATGGCAGATAGTTGGTGTCGTAAGCCACCGCCTCTGTAAAAAGAGGGCCGTTCACAGTGGACATAGATGGCTTCTTTCACTCCTCTTTCAAACCATCTGTCTTCTCTGTCCAAAATGTGAACACTGGCATCCTCAAAGGAGTGACCTTTGTCCTATAGATGCAGATAGACTGCCGAGTCTTGTCCCGTCGAGGTGGCTCTTCTACATTGTACCTTCTCAGATAATAATGGATTGCATTTCTATAGCGCTTTTCTAGGCACCCAAAGCGCTTTACAATTCCACTATTCATTCACTCTCACATTCACACACTGGTGGAGGCAAGCTACAGTTGTAGCCACAGCTGCCCTGGGGCAGACTGACAGAAGCGAGGCTGCCATATCGCGCCATCGGCCCCTCTGGCCAACACTAGTAGGTTGTAGGGTCTTGCCCAAGGACACAACGACCAGGACAGAAAGAGCAGGGGGATCGAACCAGCAACCTTCCGGTTACAGATGAGCTTCCAAATCCCCTGAGCCACGGTTGCCCCAGATGAGAGGTGAAATGTCTTCAAGCAACTTAAAGAAGTCCAGACGCTTTTTTTCGATGATCCTTAGACTATGATTACTGTCAAACTGCCCATTTGATCCTCCTTTAGCAACTCATTCATACAACTGCATGCTTTACTGTATAAAAATACTGTATACTACTGAAGCACTTTTGACTTCAGAAAAAATAAGTTAGTTACTGACTGTGACTCTAAGTTAGAATCACAATTTGACCACAAGAGAACCATATCTGATAACAATACATAAAAAAAACACAAGGAAAACAACAAGGAAACCAATGCCACGTCACTATGTTATTTGGTAACAGTGCTTTCCGGGAATGGCCTTCACCTTGGAAAATAACTTGATTTGTAACCATTTATTCCTCTGTGAAGGTGAAATTCAAGACAAAGGTGAGAACTGAGGTAAAGGCTCAAGCCTTGTTGTGGGTTTATTTCCAGTGCGTTTTGTTGTTTGCAAATAAATTCTCTAAAATAGGATTGAAAGGAGTATAGGGAATGAAAGGCCTTTTAAAAAAAAAAAAAAAAAAAAAAAAAAAAAAAGCAGCTTAGATCTTGGTAGAGGATGGACTCTGCAAGTCCCCTTCTAGATTTTTGAATGTGTATTATTATGCTGTGATGGTAGAGGTTCATCTATCTTCACTCTCTCGCAGCCTTCATTCATTTATTTTGGTTTCAGATGGCCACAGTGGTTACAAGCACCCGATAGAGAGATTTAACAGCTAATTATTTAGAGATCAGACAGTGTCTGCCTCTTTATAGCTTGATACTGATATGTTTGTGAACACTGAAATGTGTTGTACCCCTTGGTGACTGCGTTGTAGCCAGTCATTCTTTGGCTTACTTTGCAGGTTGTACGGCATTGCACAAATATGTTACACAGTCACGTGGATTATTCACGGAAGAGCTGGATCTTCAAAAGAGGCTTTCTGGGTATTGTAGCCAAAGTTCCTTTTAGGTGACAAAAACTCTTAGGTGATGACACAACAGAGTAGCTGTTACTCACAACTATTTTGGAATACAGTTGGAGTGAAGATGTACAGATCATTGTCCAAACTTCGCTTGTAGAAGCTTAAATCATACGTCTCCGCTTGTCCAGTCCAGTCCAGTCCATTACTGTAAAAATAAAGATGAGTGCATGCAAATATTACCAATATCATACTACCACGACCACATTTTTGACTCTAATATCTACAGATCTAATTCTAACTGCAGTTCTTTGTTTATCAAGTTCACTTTTAATAACAGTAATAATAATTTATTTATAAAGCACCTTTCAAAAATCAAAAACAAGATAGGAAACAAATAGATAAAGATGAAACAGTATTAGGGGATTAAAAAGTGAAGAAAATTACAAATGAAACAGGTAAATTAAAAACAAATTTCAAACATTTGCTAAGAAGAGATGATTATTTCTGTCTCATCCATGTTTAGCTGCAGGAAGTTCTGTGCCATCTAGCATTCAATATATTGGATATAAAATTAGTTAATTAACTTCACGACTGCCTTTAGTGTTAAAGAGCTGTAGAGCCTTGTGTCACCTGCATAGCATCGAAAACACTGTGTCTACAGATAACCTGTCCCAGGGGTAATATGCATAAAGAAATCAGAAGTAGTCCAAGGACAGAGCCTTGCGGTACCCCACAGACCAGAGTTGCCAATGACTCACTTATCCTGTAAGTAAGAATAAAACTTCCTTAAAACTGAACCTGAAATGATTCAGTAAAATACAGGTTTTACCAGAATGGGAAGCAACCCATAAATCACTCATCACTCTGAAATGAAAACAAACAATTTTTCAGCAATAATCTTTTCTAAAACCTTGAGGTGTCACGGTCCTGGGTCGGTTCGACCCAGCATTTTGAGTTTCTTATGTTCATGGTATTTCTCGGGATTTTGAGTTATATGCTGTTTACTTTGTGATACTGTTTTGATTATGATTATTATTTAGTAGGTTTTGGTCAGTGTCAAGTCTGCCTCTCTCTGTCTAGTCCGTGTCTTAGTAAAGTGTGTTTTGTTTCCTGTTTTACTTTGAAGGTTCATGTTCCTGTCTGATGTCAGTGTTCCAGCTTTGCTCTCCCTGTCTCGTTAGGTCTTATTCCTCCCAGCTGTGTTCCCCTTCTGTCTCTAATTCCTTGATGACTCCCTCAGTGTATTTAAGCCCAGTGTGTCTTTGTGACAGTGTCGCGTCGTTAACGTCTGTACACCCTCGGCTTGCTGTGTGTTCATGATTTCCAGTCCTCCAGCACCTCAGTTTAGAGTTTTGTTTTGCTTTCGTGAGTTTTATTTTATGTTGACGTTTTGTCCAGCAATAAAGCTGCGTTTTCAGTTTAAATCTCGTTTCCAAAGAGTCCTGCATTTTGGGTCCACCACTCCTGCCTGCCTGCCACACAGCCAACCATGACATGAGGAAAAATAGATCGGACTCTCTCTCTAGTATACCTTTTGTCCTGTCTCTCTCTGTTCTGTTTCCCCTCATCCCCAACCGAAGAAGAGTGTTTTCTTCCTACTGTCACCATCTGTTTGATTATTGGGATTTTCTAAAAAAAAATACTGAAAGCTCTTTACCCTACAATATGAAGTATCTTGAAGCAACTGTTGTTGAGAATTGGCACTATAGAAATTAAATAGAGTAGATTCAAATAAACAGGAATTAATTTAAAATTAAAGTTTGTAGATGTATCTGAAGTTATCCAAGGAGATGGGGGCAGAGAAGGTTTTTTTAATGGTTGTACAAAAACTTTTTAAAAATGATACATGGACAAAACTAGTACAAGTGATGCATTAATTACAAATAGAATGTGTGGCATGACAAATTATTTTTATGTGTGCCTATGCCAAGAGGCACACATATTACTATTCGTCGGATTTATTATTCTTATTATTATGTGTGCCTATGCCAAGAGGCACACATATTACTATTCGTCGGATTTATTATTCTTATTATGTGTGCCTATGGAAAGAGGCACACATATTACTATTCGTCGGATTTATTATTCTTATTATTATTATTATTATTCTCCATCTTCCGCCTAAATTTCGCACGTATCACGCCCGCAGTTTTGAGACAAGCTTCATATATGTTACCTCATTTTGTGCGGCCGGATCTGGAATGGTGTGCTATGACTTTTGGTGTTTATGAATTTTATAGTTTTTAAATATTAATATTTTAGTGAAAATTTTCCCGCTCCTCTGCCAAACAGTTTTGACATTAGGATTACATATGTTAGATCATTTTGTGCGCCTGGAGCTGGACTATTATGTTGTGACTTTTGGTGTTTATGACTTTTATAGTTTTTTAAATATTAATATTTTAGTACAAATTTAGGCCAATTCATCTTTTGGCGCCAAATAAACAGACTTCATTTGTGGTGTCTTGGCTCTCTCTAGTGGTATACCGGGAGTAGTACAGCCGAAAAGATTTATCCTTGTGTTGAAAACTCCATATCCCACAATTCATAGCACGCCTCTACAGAGTGAACAATGGCGGCCACCACTTCGCTTTTATATGTCTTTTATTCGTGTTTCTAGGTCACAAAATAAACTTTTAAGATATTTTCAGGCGAGAATGTAGGTGTGTAAACTTCAAATATCTGCTTGTTTTATCAAGACATCCCATATTTAGCGACAGTGCTCTGACGACGTTGGTCCTGCCTGACAGCTAGCCGGCTACCTAGCTAGCTGCCGCGCACTTGGCTGCAAATGGATAGCGAGGGACTCTCTCTGTCGTTTCACCTCCCCGGTCTCTCGCAAATGCTCGCACAGAATCGGAGTTACAGCTGGATGTGGACAAAATAACTGAGTTGTTTGGTGGTGCTATAACGGGGAGCTACAACAGTGGGCAGCTATCCACCGGTGTATGACAGAAAGGACATGCCGCGACCGCCGATCGACCGGTGTTTGCTAACGTGGAGGTCAATCGTGGATCAGGGAAAGCGAAGGCAGGAGCGTGAGGTGAACTGAATTTCAGGTAAGAAGTTATGACCTGCACTCTATTTGGGTCAGATATAAACCGAGTTTAGGTGTAGTTTATTTAGCAGCAGTTCTCTTATGTGTTGCTGATAGTCGGTTAGCTAGCTAGCGCCGCTAGCATAGTTAGCTAGCACCGCTAGCGACCCTTCGTGAAAAAGCACCCAGGCTTGGCTTATATTGAGGCGGTGAAACTCGTGTCAGCACCCGGTCGTCGCCGACAGTATGTGTTTTAGCTGGACTTATTTTTCGTTTATATGGACCGATGATTTATTTATTTATTCATTTTAGTAACGGTATAAACAGTGAAAGGTGGTGGATTGGCCAGATGTAAACTTCAAATATCTGCTCGTGTTACCAAGACATCCCATATTAGCTCTGATGTTTTCGGTGCCTGCAAAGAGCTAGACAGGTAGCTAGCTAACCCGAGCTGGCTGTCTTTTTGACTCAGGGTCATAGCTGGACTTATTTTTCGGTTTTATGAGCCGATGAGGGGTTTTTTTTTAGTAACGGTACAAACAGTGAAAGGCGGTGGATTGTCCAGATGCTGGTCGATGTGGAAAAAATAACTGAGTTGTTTGGTAGTCGCTGACGCGGAGCTACAACCGAGGGCAGCTATCCACCGGTGTGTGTCAGAAAGAACATGCGGGAACGAGGCGGCGGCGACCGCCGATCGACCGGTGGTAGATCGTGGATCAGGGAAACCGAAGGCAGGAGAAGCAGGCGGCTGCCGGTCGGAGCGTGAGGTGAACTGAATTTCAGGTAAGAAGTTATGACCTGCACTCTATTTGGGTCAGATATAAACCGAGTTTAGGTGTAGTTTATTTTCGTTGTGCTGACTTTTTACAATCAGTTATAATAACTCGTACTGCGTGGTAGCTAGCACGATGGAGTTTCTATACAGCTGTGTGCCCGCTAAGTTACTGATGTTGAACTTTATGACAGCCTCCCTGTCATTCTCTCGCCTGTTCAAACTTCAGTCATGAAACTGATCAATGATCGGCTTTTCTCTCTTGTTTGTTTATCGCGCTAAACAGCAGCAGCACGTTTAAGCTTGATCAGCTGTTGTTAGAATCATGGATCAGGAAAGCGAAGGCAGGGCGTGAGGTGAACTGAATTTCAGGTAAGAAGTTATGAACTGCACTCTATTTGGGTCAGATATAAACAGAGTTTAGGTGTAGTTTATTTTCGTTGTGCTGACTTTTTACAATCGTACTGCGTGCTAGCTAGCACGACGGGAGTTTATATACAGCTGTGTGCGCGCTAAGTTACTGACGTTGGACTTTATTTTATTCATAATGGTTAGTTCATAGAGTTGCCGTACAAACGGAATCGTGCCACATTCAGAGAAAATATTACGATTTATTCTGTCGTTACGAAGCCTCCCCTGTCATTCTCTCGCCTGTTGAAACTTCAGTCATGAAACTGATCAATGATCGGCTTTTCTCTCTTGTTTGTTTATCGCGCTAAACAACAGCAGCACGTTTAAGCTTGATCAGCTGTTGTTAGAATTCATTTGCTTTTAATTTCTAGTATCAGCTGATGTTTGCTGCAGCCACAGCTGTAAAACGGCTGTTCCAAACCAGATATCCTTACTGAATCATCAGAGCTGAACAGGTGATGGAGAAACAGGTTTACCCTTAGGTGACATGAATGAGTTGAAGGAAGTTATGAACTGTTTCTGAGAGACAAACACCAAGCTCCTTTTTTTTTGTGTAGCTGACAGCTGGTAACTGTGCAGGGGCGGATCTAGCAAAGCTTTTGCCAGGGGCCAGGTAGGGCATTAACAGAGAAAGGTGGACACAAAGATATACTTTTCTTTCTTACTCTCATACAGGGAGTGCAGAATTATTAGGCAAGTTGTATTTTTGAGGAATAATTTTATTATTGAACAACAACCATGTTCTCAATGAACCCAAAAAACTCATTAATATCAAAGCTGAATGTTTTTGGAAATAGTTTATAGTTTTAGCTATTTTAGGGGGATATCTGTGTGTGCAGGTGACTATTACTGTGCATAATTATTAGGCAACTTAACAAAAAACAAATATATACCCATTTCAATTATTTATTTTACCAGTGAAACCAATATAACATCTCCACATTCACAAATATACATTTCTGACATTCAAAACAAAACAAAAACAAATCAGCGACCAATATAGCCACCTTTTTTTTGCAAGGACGCTCAAAAGCCTGCCATCCATGGATTCTGTCAGTGTTTTGATCTGTTCACCATCAACATTGCGTGCAGCAGCAACCACAGCCTCCCAGACACTGTTCAGAGAGGTGTACTGTTTTCCTCCTTGTAAATCTCACATTTGATGATGGACCACAGGTTCTCAATGGGGTTCAGATCAGGTGAACAAGGAGGCCATGTCATTAGTTTTTTTCTTCTTTTATACCCTTTCTTGCCAGCCACGCTGTGGAGTACTTGGACGCGCGTGTGATGGAGCATTGTCCTGCATGAAAATCATGTTTTTCTTGAAGGATGCAGACTTCTTCCTGTACCACTGCTTGAAGAAGGTGTCTTCCAGAAACTGGCAGTAGGACTGGGAGTTGAGCTTGACTCCATCCTCAACCCGAAAAAGGCCCCACAAGCTCATCTTTGATGATACCAGCCCAAACCAGTACTCCACCTCCACCTTGCTGGCGTCTGAGTGGGACTGGAGCTCTCTGCCCTTTACCAATCCAGCCACGGGCCCATCCATCTGGCCCATCAAGACTCACTCTCATTTCATCAGTCCATAAAACCTTAGAAAAATCAGTCTTGAGATATTTCTTGGCCCAGTCTTGACGTTTCAGCTTGTGTGTCTTGTTCAGTGGTGGTCGTCTTTCAGCCTTTCTTACCTTGGCCGTGTCTCTGAGTATTGCACACCTTGTGCTTTTGGGCACTCCAGTGATGTTGCAGCTCTGAAATATGGCCAAACTGGTGGCAAATGGCATCTTGGCAGCTGCACGCTTGACTTTTCTCAGTTCATGGGCAGTTATTTTGCGCCTTGGTTTTTCCACACGCTTCTTGCGACCCTGTTGACTATTTTGAATGAACGCTTGATTGTTCGATGATCACGCTTCAGAAGCTTTGCAATTTTAAGACTGCTGCATCCCTCTGCAAGATATCTCACTATTTTTGACTTTTCTGAGCCTGTCAAGTCCTTCTTTTGACCCATTTTGCCAAAGGAAAGGAGGTTGCCTAATAATTATGCACACCTGATATAGGGTGTTGATGTCATTAGACCACACCCCTTCTCATTACAGAGATGCACATCACCTAATATGCTTAATTGGTAGTAGGCTTTCGAGCCTATACAGCTTGGAGTAAGACAACATGCATGAAGAGGATGATGTGGACAAAATACTGATTTGCCTAATAATTCTGCACTCCCTGTAAACACCAAGCTCCTTTTTTTGTGTAGCTGACAGCTGGTAACTGTGCAGGGGCGGATCTAGCAAAGCTTTTGCCAGGGGGCCAGGTAGGGCATTAACAGAGAAAGGTGGACATAAAGATATACTTTTCTTTCTTACTCTCATATAAAATATTTAGCTTTTATTAAATAGTTATCTGAATCTCACAACCAAAGTTTGTATAATAATACACAAGATTGGCTGTAGACCATTGTTCATCATTCAGAACACTGTGTAAAAATAACAAAAAACAAAAAGTGAATGCATGTGTGAAAAGTGGTCCATAATGTAATGCTTCAAAGCGTGTTCATGCAAACATTGTCGGGTCTGCCGTGGTACAATGGGACTTCTGCTCATGAACCTGTGTGCACAGCGTCTGCAAATCGGCGCTGTACGAAGTAACTTCATCTTTACCCAAAACTGTAAGCTGTCATCTGTGAGGCGCGAGCGGTGTTTGTTTTTATCATAATTCATGGTGGAGAATGGCTGCTCTTCTGAGTTTTGCTGTCTGTAGCCGTATGAATGGCAACTACAGTGATTAGCAGCGGCATAGGCACACATAAAATTTCTTCTGAAATTTTCGCTTTCTAGTTATTATTGTGTGGATGCTTTATGCATCCACACTATTGAGTTCCTGTTTCTCTTTATTCTTTATACTTTATTATTCTAGTTGCCACTTTTTGTACGTTTTTTGGCACTTAACTACTTTAACAATTTTCAGCCGATTTTCACCGTTCAAATTTTAAACTATTCTGCTATTTCTGCTAATGATGGCTATGACTTTTGGTATTTTATGCTATTATACTTTTTAAAATATTAAGCTTTTTTCCTTTAATTTGTCCCATTGAAATGAATGGAAACTTCCACAATTCTGCTAAAACTTGCTTGTTTTTGAAACTTAACTACATTCTCATACTTTCGCCTAGAACAACCATTCAAACTTTAAAATGTTCACAAATTATTGGGCTATTCATTAATGATTCAGCTTTTTCATATCTGTTACCGTTTTCATCTTATCCCTCTTTAAGTTTTGAGTTTCATTTTGTGATTTTTCAGAAAATACATGCGTTGTTATGGTTGCTATGCACTTGGCTTCCAGTGTGCCACTGTAGGTTTCGCAGTCTTCTCTTCATGTCCGAACAACTTCTTGCTACTTGCTCAATTTTCACTGAACTTCCACAAATTATACATCAAAACGTAGGTATTTTTGCTGGCTTTCAGAAAATGTCACCATCATTGTTGTGAGATTTATAGAATTTTGGCAAATCTCCTCAGAGCAACACAAAGTCTGAAAACTCTCCATAGAAAGTCAATGGAGAGTTTGTTCAAAATCATCGCTTGATTTCTGTAATGACAGGCATATTCGAATCGTCATATCTCCTTAACGAAGCGAAGTTAAAACATGAGGCTTGTCCCCGTATATCTTCAGACATTCCTGACGCTCACAATTCAAGAATTTTTTCTCACCTATTACCGTTCTGAAATGAGTTAGACTTGTTTGAGGGTAGGAAATTAGTCCTTCGCTCAGATTTCTTAAGATTTCAAACTCTGAAATGAACCACTTTTTTTCTCTCGTCATATCTTTTTTTTTGGATTTCCACAGAGACCTGAAAATTTCCATGACTGTTCACCAAAGCCTGCTGTCTCTTACGGTGAAAGAATGATATCGATACTCCAAATAGATTTAGAGTTAGAAAGCGTTGTTTGAGGGCAAGTCAAGGCAGTTTTGCTTTGCTCTACTCAGTTATGGTGCATTAGAAGTCAAATATCTTTAATAATTCATATTTTAATGATAAATTGTCAACACTTGAAGATTCCCCATCTCTTCTGAACAAAACGGTGTAAGAATGACCGTTCTAGCCCCTACGGTTAGGAAATTATGGCCATTTGTTTGAGAGGAATCCTCACTATGAGAAATACACTGCAGAAATCCTGTCTCTCTCTGTGCTGAGTGTGTAAAAACGGCTGCACCTGTTTTGGCGGGAAAAAGTACACAGCCTCTCTGATTGGTGGATTCAAATTTAGCAGCTCCCAGGCTGCTTGACTGACCTAGAAACTTGCTTGTCTCTCCCTATGTATGTGTGTGTGTGTGTGTGTGTGTGTGTGTGTGTGTGTGTGAGAGAGAGAGAAAGAGAGGCGAGACAGAGTTTTTATGGGAGCATCTTATTGTATGATTTAAATTCAATATATTTAGACTGGTTGACTGAATTTGATCCTGTGTGTCTCTCTGTGCATGTGTGTTTCCATATGTTTCCATATTTGTGATTGTGTGACTGTTACACTTTTTTTGCTAAGTTTTTTTTTTCATTTAACAAGTACATTTGAAGGACCCTTAGCATGTTCAGCATTTTTCAGCTGTCCATTTTGCTTTTCCAATTTTTCTGTTTAAGTTATTACTATTGTGCTGAATCATACTATTTCTGCTATTTTATAAGATTTGTGCTAAATATAGTATTTCTGCCCAGTATAGTATTTCTGATTAATTATAGTTTTCTACCAAATCATATTACAGTATTTTTGCTTTTTATACCATTTTTATAGGATATTTATATTCCTTAATATAGTATTTCTGCTTTTTATAGGATTTGTGCTTAATACAGTATTTCTGCTAAATGTAGTATTTATGCTTAATCACACTATTACTATATATTTCTGCCAGCTTCCCAGCCAGCCAATCATATCTGAGGTCTGCAGTTTCTTCTCTCGTCATATCTCAGCGACGGATGTACAAAGAGTAATGAAAATCGCAGTCAAAGTACACCAAAGTCCGCTGATTCACCCAGTACAAGAATTATGCTTCTAGTCCACCTAGTTTTTGAGTTACATGACGTTTTGTAACTCCAAAAAACGGCGCTCTTTGCCTTTCACCGCGATCTAATTCTGACTGCTCATCACCCTGTTTCCCAAGAGCACACTGTCTTTCCCAGTGGCGCAGCTGGTAATGACACAGGTCTGCAACCCAAAGGTCGTGGGTTCAACTCCACCTTGGACAACCTGTTTTTGCCCTACAAATTAATACACTATCACAGACCACTAATTCATATTCATCATTTATTACAATTCTGAAAACTTTTTACCAGCTTTTCTAATATGGACCTCAGATTCTTCTTAACACTCCATGGCACAAATACTCTTCCCTTTAGGCTCTGTGAATGTGTGTGTGTATCAATATTTCTCCCATTTTAAAGTATTACTCCTCCATAATTGGATTTCTCTTAAATCAAAGTACTTTTACTACATCTTAGTACTTCTGCTCAATCATAGTATTTCTGCTAAATCATAGTATTTTTGCCAAATCATCATGGTTTTGTGCCAAATCATCAGAATCGTGTTTATTGGCCAAGTATATGTGCAGACAAATACAAGGAATTTGGTTCCGGTAGATGGTGGCTCTCGAGCACAGCAATGTAAATCTCACACACACACACACACACACACACGCACCCACACACACACGTATCTATATATACATTACACATGCATACACATACATACACAAAGCTGTGTAAACCAACTATAAAAACTAATCTAAACGTATATACATAAAATACAGAAATGAAATGAGGTGGAATGAATACTACAGAATGTACATAAGGTGCAGTTGCAGTCTGGCAGTGGGAGGAGTGTGACAGTTCAACTGTTTAGAAGGGAGATGGCGAGGGAAAGAAACTGTTCCTGTGTCGGGTGGTCCTGGTCTGCAGGCTTCTGTACCGTCTGCCAGAGGGCAGCAGGTCAAAAAGTCTGTGTCCAGGGTGTGAGGGGTCTGTGATGATTTTCCTGCCCGTTTCCTGGTTCTTGAGAGGTACAGATCCTGGATGGAGGGCAGGGGGCGCCGATGATCCTTTCTGCTGCCCGTACAGTCCGCTGCAGTCTGCACCTGTCCTGTTTAGTGGCTGCACCATACCAGACTGTGATGGAGGAGCACAGGACAGACTCAATGACTGCAGTGTAGAACTGGATCAGCAGCTCCTGTGGAAGACTGTACTTCCCCAGTTGTCTCAGGAAGTACATCCTCTGCTGGGTCTTTTTGAGGATGGAGTTGATGTTGGTCTCCCACTTCAGGTCCTGGGAGATGGTGGTACCCAGCAACTTGAAGATCTCCACAGTCGACACAGGGCTGTCTGATATGATGAGGGGGGCAGAGTTGAGGGATGTCTCCTGAAGTCCACTGTCATCTCTACAGTTTTAAGAGTGTTCAGCTCCAGATTGTGCTGACTGCACCAGAGTACCAGCCGCTCAACTCATCATAACATTTGTGTTATGTTATAGTATTACTACTAAGTGGAGGAATTTCTGTCATGTTACAGTATATGTGCTGATTACAGTATTTCTGCCAAATATAGTATTTCTGATTAATTATAGTTTTCTACCAAATCATAGTACAGTATTTTTGCTTTTTATAGGATTTTTATATTGCTTAATATAGGATTTTTGCTTTTTATAGGATTTGTGCTTAATACAGTCCATCCATCCATTTGCTTCTGCTTATCCTTTTCAGGGTCACGGGGGCGCTGGAGCCTATCCCAGCTATCATAGGGCGAGAGGCGGGTACAGGTCGCCATTCTGTCGCAGGGCCAACACACAAGGACAGACAACCATTCACACTCACATTCACACCTAGTGACAATTTGGATTATCCAATTAACCTATCCCCACAAGCTGCATGTCTTTGGACGGTGGGAGGAAGCCAGAGTACCGGAGGTAACCCACGCAAACACGGGAGAACATGCAAACTCCACACAGAAAGACCCCGGCCTGATGGTGGAATTGAACTCAGGACCTTCTTGCTGTGCGGCAACAGTGCTAACCACCGTGCCGCTTAATACAGTATTTCTGCTAAATGTAGTATTTATGCTTAATCATACTATTTCTATATATTTTTGCCAGGTCCTCTGTGAGGACTGAGACATTCAAATTTACATATCAGGGCCTGCACGGCTTCCCAGCCAGCCAATCATATCTGAGGTCTGCCGTTTCTTCTCTCGTCATATCTCAGCGACGGATGTACAAAGAGCAATGAAAATCGCAGTCAAAGTACACCAAAGTCCGCTGATTCACCCAGTACAAGAATTATGCTTCTAGTCCACCTAGTTTTTGAGTTACACGACGTTTTGTAACTCCAAAAAACGGCGCTCTTTGCCTCTCACCGCGATCTAATTCTGACTGCTCATCACCCTGTTTCCCAAGAGCTCACTGTCTTTCCCAGTGGCGCAGCTGGTAAGGAAATTATAGCCATTTGTTTGAGAGGAGTCCTCACTATGAAAAATAGACTGCACAAATCCTGTCTCTGTGTGTGCGTGTGTAAAAACAGGTGCACCTGTTTTGGCGGGAAAAAGTACATAGCCTTTCTGATTGGTGGATTCAAATTAAGCAGCTCCAGGCTTTTTGACCCACCTAGAAACATACAGGAAACACTGTATGTACAGCCCCTGTTTGTTCACTTGCTTCTGCTGCTGCTGCGTGTGTGTGTGTGTGTGTGTGTGTGTGTGTGTGTGTGTGTGTGTGTATGACAGAGAGAGAGAGAGAGAGAGAGCCTTTTTATGGGTGTATCTTATTGTGTGATTTAAAATCAATATATTTACACTGGTTGATTGAATTGGATCCTGTGTGTGTCTCTGTGCATGTGTGTTTCCATATATGGGGGCGATCGTGGCTCAAAAGTTGGGAGTTCGCCTTGTAATCGGAAGGTTACCGGTTCGAGGCCCGGCTCGGACAGTCTCGGTCGTTGTGTCCTTGGGCAAGACACTTCACTCGTTGCCTACTGGTGGTGGTCAGAGGGCCCGGTGGCGCCAGTGTCCAGCAGCCTCGCCTCTGTCAGTGCGCCCCAGGGTGGCTGTGGCTACAACGTAGCTTGCCATCACCAGTGTGTGAATGGGTGAATGACTGGATATGTAAAGAGCTTTGGGGTCCTTAGGGACCATAAAAGCGCTTATATAAATACAGGCCATTTACCATGTCCATATTTGTAATTGTGCAAGTTATTACTATTATGCTAAATTACAGTATTTCTGCTACTTTTCGGTATTTGTGCTAAATACAGTATTTCTGCTAAATCTTAGTATTATTGCTTAATCATATTATTTGAGCAAAATCATAGTATTTGAGCATATTCTTTCTATTTGTGCCATAGCATAGTATATTTGCTGAATTACAGCATTTCTGCTATGTTGTAGTATTTGTCCTAAATCACAGTATTTGTGCAATGTTTAGGTATTTTTGTTTAAATAAAGTATCTATGTAATCTTGTACCATGTTTGCTAAAATCCTGTATTTCTGAAAAGTTATCTTGTTTCTGCTAAGTTACAATATTTATTCTAATTTCTGCTGCTAAGTTCTGCTATGTTATTGTATTTCTGCCAAGTATTATGTTTTCTTTACGTTATTGCAGTTCTGCTAAGTAATTACATTTTGCTAAGTTCTTATGCTTCTGCAAAGTTATTACAATTTTTTGCAAAGGTTTTACAACTTCTGCAACTTTTCAGCTTTTTCAGCTAGTTTCAGCTGACAGCTTCAGCTTTACAGCATCCACACTGCATTTTCGCAGGAAATGCAAATTTTTCTAGTTATTATTATTCTCCATCTTCCGCCTAAATTTCGCACGTATCACGCCCGCAGTTTTGAGACAAGCTTCATATATGTTACCTCATTTTGTGCGGCCGGATCTGGAATGGTGTGCTATGACTTTTGGTGTTTATGAATTTTATAGTTTTTTAAATATTAATATTTTAGTGAAAATTTTCCCGCGCTCCTCTGCCAAACAGTTTTGACATTAGGATTACATATGTTAGATCATTTTGTGCGCCTGGAGCTGGACTATTATGTTGTGACTTTTGGTGTTTATGACTTTTATAGTTTTTAAATATTAATATTTTAGTACAAATTTAGGCCAATTCATCTTTTGCGCCAAATAAACAGACTTCATTTGTGGTGTCTTGGCTCTCTCTAGTGGTATACCGGGAGTAGTACAGCCGAAAAGATTTATCCTTGTGTTGAAAACTCCATATCCCACAAATTCATAGCACGCCTCTACAGAGTGAACAATGGCGGCCACCACTTCGTTTTATATGTCTTTTATTCGTGTTTCTAGGTCACAAAATAAACTTTTAAGATATTTTCAGGCGAGAATGTAGGTGTGTAAACTTCAAATATCTGCTTGTTTTATCAAGACATCCCATATTTAGCGACAGTGCTCTGACGACGTTGGTCCTGCCTGACAGCTAGCCGGCTACCTAGCTAGCTGCCGCACTTGGCTGCAAATGGATAGCGAGGGGACTCTCTCTGTCGTTTCAGCTCCCCGGTCTCTCGCAAATGCTCGCACAGAATCGGAGTTACAGCTGGATGTGGACAAAATAACTGAGTTGTTTGGTGGTGCTATAACGGGGAGCTACAACAGTGGGCAGCTATCCACCGGTGTATGACAGAAAGGACATGCCGCGACCGCCAATCGACCGGTGTTTGCTAACGTGGAGGTCAATCGTGGATCAGGGAAAGCGAAGGCAGGAGCGTGAGGTGAACTGAATTTCAGGTAAGAAGTTATGACCTGCACTCTATTTGGGTCAGATATAAACCGAGTTTAGGTGTAGTTTATTTAGCAGCAGTTCTCTTATGTGTTGCTGATAGCCGGCTAGCTAGCTAGCGCCGCTAGCATAGTTAGCTAGCACCGCTAGCGACCCTTCGTGAAAAAGCACCCAGGCTTGGCTTATATTGAGGCGGGTGAAACTCGTGTCAGCACCCGGTCGCTCGCCGACAGTATGTGTTTTAGCTGGACTTATTTTTCGTTTATATGGACCGATGATTTATTTATTTATTCATTTTAGTAACGGTATAAACAGTGAAAGGTGGTGGATTGGCCAGATGTAAACTTCAAATATCTGCTCGTGTTACCAAGACATCCCATATTAGCTCTGATGTTTTCGGTGCCTGCAAAGAGCTAGACAGGTAGCTAGCTAACCCGAGCTGGCTGTCTTTTGACTCAGGGTCATAGCTGGACTTATTTTTCGGTTTTATGAGCCGATGAGGGTTTTTTTAGTAACGGTACAAACAGTGAAAGGCGGTGGATTGTCCAGATGCTGGTCGATGTGGAAAAAATAACTGAGTTGTTTGGTAGTCGCTGACGCGGAGCTACAACCGAGGCAGCTATCCACCGGTGTGTGTCAGAAAGAACATGCGGGAACGAGGCGGCGAGGCGACCGCCCGATCGACCGGTGGTAGATCGTGGATCAGGAAACCGAAGGCAGGAGAAGCAGGCGGCTGCCGGTCGGAGCGTGAGGTGAACTGAATTTCAGGTAAGAAGTTATGACCTGCACTCTATTTGGGTCAGATATAAACCGAGTTTAGGTGTAGTTTATTTTCGTTGTGCTGACTTTTTACAATCAGTTATAATAACTCGTACTGCGTGGTAGCTAGCACGATGGAGTTTCTATACAGCTGTGTGCGCTAAGTTACTGATGTTGAACTTTATGACAGCCTCCCTGTCATTCTCTCGCCTGTTCAAACTTCAGTCATGAAACTGATCAATGATCGCTTTTCTCTCTTGTTTGTTTATCGCGCTAAACAGCAGCAGCACGTTTAAGCTTGATCAGCTGTTGTTAGAATCATGGATCAGGAAAGCGAAGGCAGGAGCGTGAGGTGAACTGAATTTCAGGTAAGAAGTTATGAACTGCACTCTATTTGGGTCAGATATAAACAGAGTTTAGGTGTAGTTTATTTTCGTTGTGCTGACTTTTTACAATCGTACTGCGTGCTAGCTAGCACGACGGGAGTTTATATACAGCTGTGTGCGCTAAGTTACTGACGTTGGACTTTATTTTATTCATAATGGTTAGTTCGTAGAGTTGCCGTACAAAGCGGAATCGTGCCACATTCAGAGAAAATATTACGATTTATTCTGTCGTTCTACGAAGCCTCCCTGTCATTCTCTCGCCTGTTGAAACTTCAGTCATGAAACTGATCAATGATCGGCTTTTCTCTCTTGTTTGTTTATCGCGCTAAACAACAGCAGCACGTTTAAGCTTGATCAGCTGTTGTTAGAATTCATTTGCTTTTAATTTCTAGTATCAGCTGATGTTTGCTGCAGCCACAGCTGTAAAAACGGCTGTTCCAAACCAGATATCCTTACTGAATCATCAGAGCTGAACAGGTGATGGAGAAACAGGTTTACCCTTAGGTGACATGAATGAGTTGAAGGAAGTTATGAACTGTTTCTGAGAGACAAACACCAAGCTCCTTTTTTTGTGTAGCTGACAGCTGGTAACTGTGCAGGGGCGGATCTAGCAAAGCTTTTGCCAGGGGCCAGGTAGGGCATTAACAGAGAAAGGTGGACACAAAGATATACTTTTCTTTCTTACTCTCATACAGGGAGTGCAGAATTATTAGGCAAGTTGTATTTTTGAGGAATAATTTTATTATTGAACAACAACCATGTTCTCAATGAACCCAAAAAACTCATTAATATCAAAGCTGAATGTTTTTGGAAATAGTTTATAGTTTTAGCTATTTTAGGGGGATATCTGTGTGTGCAGGTGACTATTACTGTGCATAATTATTAGGCAACTTAACAAAAACAAATATATACCCATTTCAATTATTTATTTTTACCAGTGAAACCAATATAACATCTCCACATTCACAAATATACATTTCTGACATTCAAAACAAAACAAAAACAAATCAGCGACCAATATAGCCACCTTTCTTTGCAAGGACGCTCAAAAGCCTGCCATCCATGGATTCTGTCAGTGTTTTGATCTGTTCACCATCAACATTGCGTGCAGCAGCAACCACAGCCTCCCAGACACTGTTCAGAGAGGTGTACTGTTTTCCCTCCTTGTAAATCTCACATTTGATGATGGACCACAGGTTCTCAATGGGGTTCAGATCAGATGAACAAGGAGGCCATGTCATTAGTTTTTCTTCTTTTATACCCTTTCTTGCCAGCCACGCTGTGGAGTACTTGGACGCGTGTGATGGAGCATTGTCCTGCATGAAAATCATGTTTTTCTTGAAGGATGCAGACTTCTTCCTGTACCACTGCTTGAAGAAGGTGTCTTCCAGAAACTGGCAGTAGGACTGGGAGTTGAGCTTGACTCCATCCTCAACCCGAAAAGGCCCCACAAGCTCATCTTTGATGATACCAGCCCAAACCAGTACTCCACCTCCACCTTGCTGGCGTCTGAGTGGGACTGGAGCTCTCTGCCCTTACCAATCCAGCCACGGGCCCATCCATCTGGCCCATCAAGACTCACTCTCATTTCATCAGTCCATAAAACCTTAGAAAAATCAGTCTTGAGATATTTCTTGGCCCAGTCTTGACGTTTCAGCTTGTGTGTCTTGTTCAGTGGTGGTCGCGTCTTTCAGCCTTTCTTACCTTGGCCATGTCTCTGAGTATTGCACACCTTGTGCTTTTGGGCACTCCAGTGATGTTGCAGCTCTGAAATATGGCCAAACTGGTGGCAAATGGCATCTTGGCAGCTGCACGCTTGACTTTTCTCAGTTCATGGGCAGTTATTTTGCGCCTTGGTTTTTCCACACGCTTCTTGCGACCCTGTTGACTATTTTGAATGAAACGCTTGATTGTTCGATGATCACGCTTCAGAAGCTTTGCAATTTTAAGACTGCTGCATCCCTCTGCAAGATATCTCTCACTATTTTTGACTTTTCTGAGCCTGTCAAGTCCTTCTTTTGACCCATTTTGCCAAAGGAAAGGAGGTTGCCTAATAATTATGCACACCTGATATAGGGTGTTGATGTCATTAGACCACACCCCTTCTCATTACAGAGATGCACATCACCTAATATGCTTAATTGGTAGTAGGCTTTCGAGCCTATACAGCTTGGAGTAAGACAACATGCATGAAGAGGATGATGTGGACAAAATACTGATTTGCCTAATAATTCTGCACACCCCTGTAAACACCAAGCTCCTTTTTTGTGTAGCTGACAGCTGGTAACTGTGCAGGGGCGGATCTAGCAAAGCTTTTGCCAGGGGGCCAGGTAGGGCATTAACAGAGAAAGGTGGACATAAAGATATACTTTTCTTTCTTACTCTCATATAAAATATTTAGCTTTTATTAAATAGTTATCTGAATCTCACAACCAAAGTTTGTATAATAATACACAAGATTGGCTGTAGACCATTGTTCATCATTCAGAACACTGTGTAAAAATAACAAAAACAAAAAGTGAATGCATGTGTGAAAAGTGGTCCATAATGTAATGCTTCAAAGCGTGTTCATGCAAACATTGTCGGGTCTGCCGTGGTACAATGGGACTTCTGCTCATGAACCTGTGTGCACAGCGTCTGCAAATCGGGCGCTGTCTGAAGTAACTTCATCTTTACACAAAACTGTAAGCTGTCATCTGTGAAGCGTGAGCGGTGTTTGTTTTTACCATAGTTCATGGTGGAGAATGGCTGCTCTTCTGAGTTTTGCTCTCTGTAGCCGTATGAATGGCAACTACAGTGATTAGCAGCGGCATAGGCACACATAAAATTTCTTCTGAAATTTTCGCTTTCTAGTTATTATTATTATTCTCCATCTTCCGCCTAAATTTCGCACGTATCACGCCCGCAGTTTTGAGACAAGCTTCATATATGTTACCTCATTTTTGTGCGGCCGGATCTGGAATGGTGTGCTATGACTTTTGGTGTTTATGAATTTTATAGTTTTTAAATATTAATATTTTAGTGAAAATTTTCGCGCTCCTCTGCCAAACAGTTTTGACATTAGGATTACATATGTTAGATCATTTTGTGCGGCTGGAGCTGGACTATTATGTTGTGACTTTTGGTGTTTATGACTTTTATAGTTTTTTAAATTTTAATATTTTAGTACAAATTTAGGCCAATTCATCTTTTGGCGCCAAATAAACAGACTTCATTTGTGGTGTCTTGGCTCTCTCTAGTGGTATACCGGGAGTAGTACAGCCGAAAAGATTTATCCTTGTGTTGAAAACTCCATATCCCACAATTCATAGCACGCCTCTACAGAGTGAACAATGGCGGCCACCACTTCGTTTTTATATGTCTTTTATTCGTGTTTCTAGGTCACAAAATAAACTTTTAAGATATTTTCAGGCGAGAATGTAGGTGTGTAAACTTCAAATATCTGCTTGTTTTATCAAGACATCCCATATTTAGCGACAGTGCTCTGATGACGTCGGTCCTGCCTGACAGCTAGCCGGCTACCTAGCTAGCTGCCGCGACTTGGCTGCAAATGGATAGCGAGGGACTCTCTCTGTCGTTTCACCTCCCGGTCTCTCGCAAATGCTCGCACAGAATCGGAGTTACAGCTGGATGTGGAAAAAATAACTGAGTTGTTTGGTGGTGCTATAACGCGGAGCTACAACAGTGGGCAGCTATCCACGGTGTATGACAGAAAGGACATGCCGCGACCGCCCGATCGACCGGTGTTTGCTAACGCGGAGGTCAATCGTGGATCAGGGAAAGCGAAGGCAGGAGCGTGAGGTGAACTGAATTTCAGGTAAGAAGTTATGACCTGCACTCTATTTGGGTCAGATATAAACCGAGTTTAGGTGTAGTTTATTTAGCAGCAGTTCTCTTATGTGTTGCTGATAGTCGGCTAGCTAGCTAGCGCCGCTAGCATAGTTAGCTAGCACCGCTAGCGACCCTTCGTGAAAAAGCACCCAGGCTTGGCTTATATTGAGGCGGGTGAAACTCGTGTCAGCACCGATCGCGTCGCCGACAGTATGTGTTTTAGCTGGACTTATTTTTCGTTTATATGGACCGATGATTTATTTATTTATTCATTTTAGTAACGGTATAAACAGTGAAAGGTGGTGGATTGGCCAGATGTAAACTTCAAATATCTGCTCGTGTTACCAAGACATCCCATATTAGCTCTGATGTTTTCGGTGCCTGCAAAGAGCTAGACAGGTAGCTAGCTAACCCGAGCTGGCTGTCTTTTGACTCAGGGTCATAGCTGGACTTATTTTTCGTTTTTATGAGCCGATGAGGGTTTTTTTAGTAACGGTACAAACAGTGAAAGGCGGTGGATTGTCCAGATGCTGGTCGATGTGGAAAAAATAACTGAGTTGTTTGGTAGTCGCTGACTCAGAGCTACAACCGAGGGCAGCTATCCACCGTGTGTGTCAGAAAGAACATGCGGGAACGAGGCGGCGAGGCGACCGCCGATCGACCGGTGGTAGATCGTGGATCAGGGAAACCGAAGGCAGGAGAAGCAGGCGGCTGCCGGTCGGAGCGTGAGGTGAACTGAATTTCAGGTAAGAAGTTATGACCTGCACTCTATTTGGGTCAGATATAAACCGAGTTTAGGTGTAGTTTATTTTCGTTGTGCTGACTTTTTACAATCAGTTATAATAACTCGTACTGCGTGGTAGCTAGCACGATGGAGTTTCTATACAGCTGTGTGTGGCGCTAAGTTACTGATGTTGAACTTTATGACAGCCTCCCTGTCATTCTCTCGCCTGTTCAAACTTCAGTCATGAAACTGATCAATGATCGGCTTTTCTCTCTTGTTTGTTTATCGCGCTAAACAACAGCAGCACGTTTAAGCTTGATCAGCTGTTGTTAGAATTCATTTGATTTTAATTTCTAGTATCAGCTGATGTTTGCTGGAGCCACAGCTGTAGAAGCGGCTGGTCGAAACCAGGAGATGACCTTACTGAATCATCAGAGCTGAACTGGTGATGGAGAAACAGGTTTACCTTTTTTTAGGTGACATGAATGAGTTGAAGGAAGTTATGAACTGTTTCTGAGAGAAATAAACACCAAGCTCCTTTTTTATTTAGCTGACAGCTGGTAACTGTGCAGGGGCGGATCTAGCAAAGCTTTTGCCAGGGGCCAGGTAGGGCATTAACAGAGAAAGGTGGACACAAAGATATACTTTTTCTTTCTTACTCTCATACAGGAGTGCAGAATTATTAGGCAAGTTGTATTTTTGAGGAATAATTTTATTATTGAACAACAACCATGTTCTCAATGAACCCAAAACACATTAATATCAAAGCTGAATGTTTTCGGAAGTAGTTTTTAGTTTGTGTTTAGTTTTAGCTATTTTAGGGGATATCTGTGTGTGCAGGTGACTATTACTGTGCATAATTATTAGGCAACTTAACAAAAACAAATATATACCCATTTCAATTATTTATTTTACCAGTGAAACCAATATAACATCTCCACATTCACAAATATACATTTCTGACATTCAAAAACAAAACAAAAACAAATCAGCGACCAATATAGCCACCTTTCTTTGCAAGGACACTCAAAAGCCTGCCATCCATGGATTCTGTCAGTGTTTTGATCTGTTCACCATCAACATTGCGTGCAGCAGCAACCACAGCCTCCCAGACACTGTTCAGAGAGGTGTACTGTTTTCCCTCCTTGTAAATCTCACATTTGATGATGGACCACAGGTTCTCAATGGGGTTCAGATCAGGTGAACAAGGAGGCCATGTCATTAGTTTTTCTTCTTTTATACCCTTTCTTGCCAGCCACGCTGTGGAGTACTTGGACGCTGCGTGTGATGGAGCATTGTCCTGCATGAAAATCATGTTTTTCTTGAAGGATGCAGACTTCTTCCTGTACCACTGCTTGAAGAAGGTGTCTTCCAGAAACTGGCAGTAGGACTGGGAGTTGAGCTTGACGCCATCCTCAACCCGAAAAGGCCCCACAAGCTCACCTTTGATGATACCAGCCCAAACCAGTACTCCACCTCCACCTTGCTGGCGTCTGAGTGGGACTGGAGCTCTCTGCCCTTTACCAATCCAGCCACGGGCCCATCCATCTGGCCCATCAAGACTCACTCTCATTTCATCAGTCCATAAAACCTTAGAAAAATCAGTCTTGAGATATTTCTTGGCCCAGTCTTGACGTTTCAGCTTGTGTGTCTTGTTCAGTGGTGGTCGTCTTTCAGCCTTTCTTACCTTGGCCATGTCTCTGAGTATTGCACACCTTGTGCTTTTGGGCACTCAGTGATGTTGCAGCTCTGAAATATGGCCAAACTGGTGGCAAGTGGCATCTTGGCAGCTGCACGCTTGACTTTTCTCAGTTCATGGGCAGTTATTTTGCGCCTTGGTTTTTCCACACGCTTCTTGCGACCCTGTTGACTATTTTGAATGAAACGCTTGATTGTTCGATGATCACGCTTCAGAAGCTTTGCAGTTTTAAGAGTGCTGCATCCCTCTGCAAGATATCTCACTATTTTTGACTTTTCTGAGCCTGTCAAGTCCTTTTGACCCATTTTGCCAAAGGAAAGGAGGTTGCCTAATAATTATGCACACCTGATATAGGGTGTTGATGTCATTAGACCACACCCTTCTCATTACAGAGATGCACATCACCTAATATGCTTAATTGGTAGTAGGCTTTCGAGCCTATACAGCTTGGAGTAAGACAACATGCATGAAGAGGATGATGTGGACAAAATACTCATTTGCCTAATAATTCTGCACTCCCTGTATAAAATATTTAGCTTTTATTAAATAGTTATCTGAATCTTACAACCAAAGTTTGTATAATAATACACAAGATTGGCTGTAGACCATTGTTCATCATTCAGAACACTGTGTAAAAATAACAAAAAACAAAAGTGAATGCAAAAGTGCATAAATATTTATTTTACGTGTTTGATATGTGTGGCGGGCGTGGTCTGCAGTGCCGCTGCAGGGGAGGTGGACCCACCTGAGGGGCATCTGCAATCACACCTCTCGGGCGTAGTCTGTGCTCTCTCGGCTGTTTTTGGGTGTGTGTCGGGCTGTGAGTTGAAAAGCTACAGCTGGCTGGGAGGGTACACCAACCATGTGTGAAAAGTGGTCCATAACGTACTGGTTCAAAGTGTGTTCGTGCAAACATTGTCGGGGTCTGCCGTGGTACAGAGGGACTTCTGCTTATGAACCTGTGTGCACAGCGTCTGCAAATCGGGGCTGTACAAAGTGACCTCATCTTTACCCAAAACTGTAAGCTGTCATCTGTGAGGCGCGAGCGGTGTTTGTTTTTACCATAATTCATGGTGGAGAATGGCTGCTCTTCTGAGTTTTGCTGTCTGTAGCCGTATGAATGGAAAACTACACAGATTAGCAGCGGCATAGGCACACATAAAATTTCTTCTGAAATTTTCGCTTTCTAGTTATTTATTATTATTATTATTGTGTACTTATTTTAATAATCACATAAGTAAGTCTTTTTAAAAGTGAACAGCAGTTTCATGATCTATATCGTATCCTGAGCAACAGAAGGGATGTTGAGTTCTAGTCACATGACTTATACAGTAAGATGCCACTTTTTTTGACATGGTCTCCACTATCATTGATAGGAGCGATATATGGATGGAGACAAAGTTCTAAATTTATTTGTCAAGCTATTGCTCAACCTTTACTTAAGGTGTATGAACTAACTGGATATTGACTTTTCTGTGGGATCACTCTAGAAGTTTAGGTAGATAGAGGAGGGGCAGAATACTGTAGCTGGACTTTCTCACAGAAAAGGACCAGTTAAGATGGCTGGAATGCTTCTATGTAGAGGTATTCTAGACATGTTTTGCTGGTAGGATCCCCAGGGAAACCCCAGAACTTGCTGGAGGAACTAAATATCCAATCTGGCCTGGGAAAGCCTTGGCAATCCCCAGGAGAAGCTGGGTCAAGCACCTAGGGACAAAAGTATAAGGTCCAATGGGCCACTCTCCTCAGCTTATACCACCATCACCCTGACATACAGCAGTAAATGGATATACATTTGTATCCAAACATACATAACAAATCTGACTTTATGCCATAACCAATAAAAATCAAGCACTACATGGGTAAGTTGCTGCTCTATAAGCAGACCACATCATAATTC
Organism: Oreochromis aureus; assembly: GCF_013358895.1. NCBI lineage: Eukaryota > Metazoa > Chordata > Actinopteri > Cichliformes > Cichlidae > Oreochromis > Oreochromis aureus. The sequence continues at coordinate 12,859,649 of NC_052958.1, read as the reverse complement.
TTTATCAGATAATCCTAAACATATATATTTCTTCCCATGATCTTACATTAATCCTGCCCTTGCTCATCTAAGAAATACCTTGTGGGGTAGACTCGTGTGATCCCTCCTTCAGTCGCAACATATCTGGACATGACACCGTTTCTGACAAGCAGAGTAAAATAAAGCTGTAAAGCATACCGTTACAAAAACTGGAATGTGCTTTATTTTTGACATTAACTGAAATACTTGAACCACCTGTGTTCAATTTTTTCCACCTGGTCATTCTTTACCAAATACCGGTGCTTCACTTACATCGGATCGTTTTCTTTCCATATCTTTATTAGATCGGAGGTAATGCCAGCATCGAGGAGCAGTCGGTTCACCAAATCCACATTGCCTAAACAGCAAAACAGAATTTTGAGCCTCAATATTATACCTTGGGAATAATATGCGAGTGAGTCGGTAGACTTCTGTTAGGCATCAGCCTTAAAATGTCTCATTTCAATAAGCTGATGGTGCACTTTAAAAAATTATGTGGAATAAAAAAAAACTGTGGAGCATCAATAGTTAACATTAACAGACGAGAGTAACCACAAACTCTGCTGTGAGAAAAACAGAAATACTGTCGGGAACCAAAACATACTTCGAAATATTTTAACATTTGCATCACATTTTATGTATCCAGAACCAAATCACAAACTGAGAGAAGGGAACAGGATTAAACTGAGATATTACCAAAATCACAAACACCTAAAAAGATCCAAATGGAAACAAAGCTGAAAGAATAAAGCTGAAGCAATGTCACAAATGAAAATTTTCAGAAAAAACATTACCCTTTGAAGAAAAGAGCATCTTAAAATCAGAAACAGATACGGCATTAAAGTACTGTAGGAATGAAACACGCATTTTCATGCACACGCCTCCTTCTCTGGGGTAGGTGGTAGGGTAGCACAGGTGTTACAAAAAAAACATTTTGTGGTCGTCTGTGAAAAACCACATGACAAACGTAACATATGATACAAGCTGCTCGTCCATTTCTCTTTTTTTTTGTTGCTATGCCCGCCTCTTTGAACCCACAGACGACCCTCTTCAGTCCATTAACATCGAGGCTCGTCAGTGCACCCCCTCCACCTCCTCCAACCTTTATGACACACCACACACATCAGAGAAAACAGCTGGTGTAACACTTTATTTCCCTCCTACTCCACCTTCCCTCTCTGTGCAGTGTTTTTCATTAGAGATTCTTTATTGGAGGCAGCCCAGGAATTCCTAATGTACTTCAACTTCTTCGCCACTGCAGTGGCTTAACCAAGTAAAGCGTGTAACGATGCTCGAACCCCCAACAGTCCACATGGGCCTCCTCTCTCTCTCTCCTTCTCTGCTCTCTATGGACTCCATTAAACTGGCAGCTAATAATGGTGAAAGTAATATTTCAATTGGGTGAAAAGTTTTATTGGATTGATCCTGTTGAGATGTTTGAAGTAAGTTATTAAATGCACACCATCAAATTATACCAAGGAACACAATATAGGAGCTCTTTTATAAATATCAGGGGACCTTTTGGTTTACTCAGTCCCCCCCCTCCCAAAAAAAGAATGATCCATATCAATGAGCGCATGTAAGAAATGGCAAGGATGTTAATGCATTGGTCAGATGTTAGGGAAAAGGTCCACTGGTCCCTGATTTGTGTTTTATTGCTCCGCTCACGCTCTCGGCTTGACGTGTCCTGCTCTTTCTCACAAACACAGAGTAATTGGATGAGGTCGAGCAGCTATAGGTGGGGTGTGGAAGGCATATTGCTATCAAATACTGTGTGTGTGTGTGTGTGTGTCACATCTAAGCCGACGTGCCTCACACATGTGCAGTCAGGCGTGTGATGGTCAGACTTTTAGAGTTAGCATCAAATGGGTAACACGAACAGAGGGGTTCAACATTACAAAGCTTTGCCTAGTCATGCACACCAAACCATCCAGCCAGACCTGTACTTCACTGGAAAGAGAGACTTCTGGGAGTATGTTTGGGTTGGCACTCTTCCAGTAAAAAAATAATCTTTTTCATGTAAATCTACTATAACAAATAGTGCTCACATCACAACCATAGGCACCAAGAACATGCAAAATGGACAAAAATTGTGGTAAATATTTCTCCATTTTTTGATACTTACACATGGGGTTGTTTGGAGTCTTCCTGTCAATGTAATCGTTAAACCTCTTGAGGAACTCTGTGTTGTTGGCGTCAGGCTTTAAGTCCTTGCAGTAATCTCTGTTGGCAATGGAACAGTTTTCCAGTCATACTCAGTAAAAGTTACGTTAGAAGTAACTTTATAAAAAGTTGTCTGTGCCTTCTTACCTCGGTGCAATCAGTGTGTAGCCATATTCATCAAACTTGTCAGCCATGAGGCTTTCAGAAACTGCGATAAGTATAAAGTAATATGAGTTTTCCCCAATAAAGGTTCAAAATTAGGTTCAGAATAGACAAGTTAATAAGAGTCACTATATTGAGATTGAGATGAGATGTTCCATCTGAGAGAGATTGATACCTCAAAAAGGTGAAAAAATTATTATAACCTTCTTCCTTATTTCATATGTTTTGGATATTTTTCCCGTTTACATGTTTCAAGTCATAATACAAATTCTAGACTAAAATAAATAACCAGAGAAATTACAAAATGCAGTTTTTAAATGATGACTTCCATTATGAAGGGGGTAAAAGCTATCCAAATCTACCTGGCTATATGTGGAAAAAGAATTGGCCCTCTTATTAAAACATGAATTAACTGTGATTGACTAAATTTACCAAAATTTAAAAAAGCATCTTGATGATCCTCAAAGGTTTTGATAAAATATTATTTGAACTGAAGAGAAAAAAGTTGAACTTTCTGGAAGGTTTAAATCCTGTTACGTGCGGCAAAACTAACACAGCATTTCAAGGGATTCTAGGAGTGCTTTGCTGTTCAGGACCTGCACAGGTTGCAGTAACGGAACGATGAATTCTGCTCTCTACCAGAAAATCATGAAGGAGGCATTTTTTCCCATGAAACTCAGACACACTTGAGTTATGCAGCTCAACAATGATCCAAAGCATACCAGCAAGTCCACCTCTGAATGACTGAAAAGAAATTAATTTATTAATTAAAAAAAATAATGAAGGTTTGGGAGTGGCCTAGTCAAAGTTCAGACTTGTAACAGAAACACTTATAACAATTATAGTTCTCGTTGCCAAAGGTGGCACAACCAGTTATTAGGTTTAGGTGGCGGTTACTTTTTCCACTTTTTTTGGTTCGCTTTTTTCCCCTTAAAAACCGCATTTTGTATTTATTTATCAGGTTATCTTTTTTAAAATTTATTAGATCATCTAAAAAAGTGTATGCCTTGGCAATGAGAGATGATATACTCTTTAAAAAGTCCCCACAATGAGAAGGTTGTGGGTATGTCAATAAAACAGTCACAAGTTCGATCATCCGCGGTTTGTTTTCTCTTTGGTAGCTTTCCATTTTCCATTTGGTATTTTAATTTATTTTAAGTTTGGTAACACTGCATGCTGAAACACGTTTAGACTTTATTTAAATCCGAGAAATTGCTGGGAAGCGTCAGAATTGAGAAACTTGTCTGATTATCGTCTATGTTGAGTCACAGCTCAGTTTCCAAAGAACATACTGTTAACATCTGTCAGGATACCAGCAACATCGACACAAACACACCATTTGATGTTCTGGTAATGATAAGGGGCCGGGATAATTCGTACAGCTAGACTAACTGAGGCAGATGTTCTGTTTACAGACCGCAAAGATTCAAATCTTGCACAAACAGGTGAAAATCCGGTATAAAGCCAAAACTAAAAATGCACCAGAACAGACTTGGCCAGATGTGCCGTATAAAAGACCGCTAAGACTCGGAACCAGAAGGAGAGAGATGAAAGTAAAGGAAAAAATACTTGCCATTTTTCCCTGGAGTGGAAAAAATCCCAGCAGAGACAAAGTGAATGAACAAGCGAATCATCCCCCAGGGAGGTAAAGACGAGAGGGAAAAGAAAGGGGAAAGAAAAGACAGGGTAAAACCACAGGGGTCAAAGGTGACAATATTTTATTCACAGAACGAGTCCTGAATAGAAATATTGCATTTCGAACTAAAGGTTTTTAGCCCTTTGGATGCAAATGGAGACAGCGCTGATGGACAACACAAAGAGAGGCTTAAAATGCGGTTTCTAAAGTTAGGTTTGAGATGTGTTTTTAGCATTAGGATTAGCATTCTTCTGGCGATAGGATAAATCTGTGGAGTTAAAATACTTCTGTGAAGCATTTGCATTAAAATACGGTGCATTGAAATGAAGCGAGAAATATATACCACAGATCATAACCTTAATGTTTAACCTCAACATTTTTCTCTGTTGATTATATGATGCAGCAGAATTTCTCACGGCGACACGGCCGCTGCTTGTCCTCTTTGGTGGTCACGGTTGGGGAATAGCTGCACCCATGTGGTTTTTCTTTTATATTCAGTCACTGCTTACTAATCTCACAAAGTATCCAGTAATGATGGATAGCAGGGAGATTTGGGAAATGAGGAATTAATTTACTTTTTGGGCTTTTAAATAAAAAATTAAATAAAAACCCTTGGCTTGTTTTGTGAGCTTCTTTAAAATGCTCAATTCATTCATAGTAACTCTGGATTTCAACATAAATCGATCTCTCATACACAAACAAGAAATAAAAATCTGCACCGACTTAACAAATGCGTGATAAATAGATGAGGGAATTGGGAGATTATGGTTTGGACTTGAACTGTGTTTTTAAACTGACATTTACAGTGCTCTGACTCTCTGAAAAGGAATAAAGCAGACAAGCCAGGCTTCGGTTTCAGAGATTAACGATGTTCTGCGGAGACTTTTGGATTCGATGCCTGCAAACAAGACAAAACCGATGACAAAGCACACAGAAGGGCAGACAGAAGAGGCGAGGCTTAGTGTGTTCAGAAGTATCCTGTCTTTCATTAGGAGTTATTTAACAAGGTTGTAAAAATCAAAGTGAGTCAAAAAGGAGAAAAGTGAAGAAAACAAAGACTCACACTAACTCATGTTCGGGGTACAGACTCACAGCTTTCTCCTTTATGGTTTCACCTTTAAATAATGCAAACATCCTGTCCTCTGTTCTTCCTGCTACAGTGGGTTAGTGCCAAAACCACATCTGAGGGCCATTGGAACAGGTGGGGGGTTAAATACACACTTGCACACACAGACCCGCACACACTGTCTGCGCCGCACTGTGGGTCCACATTGCATGCGAAGCACTGCTTCTCAGAGCAAATAGCAGCTTGATTCAGTGTCACAGAACTGTCATTATTAATCAGAAACCAGCATACGAAGGAAAACAGATCATTAGAACAAAATGCTTCTGTCTTTGTGAGTCCGCCGCATCAGACAGACTGAACCAAAGGAAAAGACGTTACATCCAAAGTCTGCCGGTGATAAGAGAATACAAAGAATACAGGGGCTGTGAGGCAAAAAACAGGAGGAGAATACTTGCCCAAAAACGCTGCAGGGGTCCAACACACCAGGAATGGTCAAGAGTTGAAGAAGGCAGGAGAACGTAAGAAGGGAGGACAGTGAAAAGATGAGGAGAGGAAAGAGGGAATTGGGAAAAGAGAGCCGGAAAGGAAGTAAGCCAACAGGGTTTACACAATATTTTATTCAAAGGGAAATTGAATAAGAATATTGTTCTACAAAAACAGTTTAAGTAATCAGTTTGTGGAAAGCACAAAGGGGCAGTTAAACAAACGTTATGATATGTGGCAAAAATCTGTTCATTCAGTCATCTTATAAAAACTTTATTTGATTTGTCTTGAGGAACAAAACGGTTTTTACATTTACATCTAAAGTGGAGCTCTTATTGTCATTAACATATATATATATTATTTGACTCTACTGACAAAGCTTTGCATGAATTACGACTGTAAATAACTCATATTTATGGTCCTTTTACTTCACACTTAGACTTGGTGGAGTTTCTCAGTTAATCTATTCCCTTTCCTTCTCCGTAACTTAATCTGATTGGCTGCTGCTTAAAAAACAGAAGGTTTAACCAGCAGGTGGGCGGGGCTTCAATGCTCAGAGTTACAGTTGCAGTGCACCTGTGACCATTTTTAATATGACCATTCTCTTTTATAGATCCTGGGGCTCGTAGGGATTAACCTTTATACACTGACCTGATCATGAAACTGATCATGGGCAGGTTCTTCTTTCATAAAACACATAAAAAAAAAAAAATCAGACACATTTCTAAGTGTATGTGCACACTAATTTCAAACTGAATTTTCACACTAACAGCATCACCCTTTAGCACAAAAGCAGCTCTGCATTATTAATTTAATTTGTTAGAATCAAGCTAAATTCATTCTATTCTGAACTATTTAATCTTGCTAGTGTGTGCAAGATTACTCTGCAATCAAAAAATAATCACTGTAATGAAAAAGAAAAAGAAATCAAACATAATTTCCTGTTATAACTTTAGAACTTTGAGCCAATACCAAAATCTCAGATGTTACAAAAAGCCCTTCCAAGAGACATTTTCAAACTGTCCACATGTATGATTATTGAAAGGTGACGAAATATAACAGACTGCCAGAATCAAGCAGGCTTTGTGTCATTCCTGAAATAAGAAGTGTTCTGTGGTGGCCTAGAAGTCTGAAAATGTGTTTTGACCAATGGTTGGTATTACTGTAAGGTTTATGTAATATATGCAAAATCAAAAGTAATATTGCATTTACAAGATCCACAAATGTCCACTGAATGCAGACTCTAACCAGGCATGGCTCCAACTTAGCTGCAATGAATACACACACACAATAAAAATGTCCTTTGAGTAACACTATAAGTCAATGACATCTTTTACTAGTGGGAACAGACAGATCTTAAAAGAGACATGACGACAATGCCACACATATGGACGCCCTGATCTGGTGTATATCATCAAATACGACTGAGCACAAATGTATAAATACCCTCTTGGTGACACACGCGCAGGCTCACACACACTGAGGTATTTGGCTTTAAATGAAGTGATGAGTACTATATGTGCGAAAGGGGACACTGGAGCCTCTCGTCCCGCTTGTCTGGTGACAAAAACTTTGAACACCACCACAACTGAATGTGGGTTTTGCAATAGATACACAAGTGACAAGTGCATGCAAGGAGAGTGCATGTAAATGAATTATCTGTATATATATTATCTCTGTGTGAGCAAATATGGGGTGTGCTATAAGTGATGAATAGGAACTATAACGAGACACAAGTGTTTTTTAGCCCTTACATGGAGAGCATTGATGTCACTGGAGAATATTAACAGTCATTTTCCACCCACTGCCATGTATTTACTGTCTGTATATATAGAAAGTAAATATAACTGAGTGGAAAACCTAGAATAGCAAAAGAGATTGAACTGATTTAGCGTGGCACTTACATTTAGCCTGGGTGATTGTGTCGCCAATTGTTGCACGGATGTAATGCATGCTGTACTCGGGCAGGACTAGGGCCAGGCTGTGAGAGGACAAATGATAAAAACATGACATTTTGCTTTGGAAAAAAAAATCCTCAGTCTTCCACCACAAATCTTTCAGCAAGGCTTGCAAAGTATTTTTAGCATGAAGCATAATTTACCAGTTCACATGCAGTAAGCTGCGCAGACACTAGTCACTCTGGTTTCCAAAAGTTTATTCCAAATTGTGTCTGGATATTGCCCTTACCACGGATCAGTTTTAATGAGCACAAAACAGAATTATGACTATGTAAAGTAGGAATGCAAAACATGCACGAGGTTTAAAAAGCCCACCATCTGCATGCACCGAACCTATCATCGCCGAAATCATATTCACAATATTTTTCTTACCTGTAGTCTGTACCCTTCACCGGTGCAAAGGTGTACATCCTCTGACCTCGATCGATGTAACGCTTTAGGCGAGAATATTATGAGTATAAGCTGACGAAATGACCAAATTATCATGATCGCGCATCATCAAATGAAATTACCTTATCTGTTGATTTCAGCAGTGTAGATATCGTGGTACTTCCTGTTTTACCTTCAATCATTTGTTTTCTTATCTGTTGACCAAACATTACAAATAAATGATACTATAGTGACACATCACTCATTAGGATTAATTTGATAGATGTCCAGGGGGCCAGATTGGAGTCTTTTTGGATCCAGGCCATATATTTGGCAACCCTGTATTACAGTTTATCTGATTTTAATGTGGCCTTCTGCGATTATAGGAGTCAGAGAAATGTGTTTTTCAAACCTGCACTTTGATGTCATCCTCGATCTCTGCATCTAGGAAATCCAGTGTTACAGGTTCATGAAACTTGGCGGTCTGTGCAGAAATGCGAGCAATTAGTGTTGTGTACCAAAAAAATGTGGGCTTTGAGTACAAAAAGGGGAAAAAAGAAGAAAAAAAAAACTGACTAGTAAACATCTCTTACTGATGTATTTCCAAGAAACTATTTTGATATTTTGCGGTCTTATTATGAAATAATTTGCTGTAATCATCTGTAATCAATTTGTGCATACAACATTTACAAGAAAATGCATATCTCAATGACGCCCGTGTTGCCTCGCTTCAGCAAACACCATCCTGGAGCCATATGGTTGACTTATGTATAATAAACAAAGAGTCAGCCAAATAACACAGTCAGTGTAGAACTCCAAGCAAACATCCTATTGGCAACAGAAATGACTATAGCAGACTGGTAAGCAAAGAAAAAAAAAAGAAGAAACATCTCACATCTGATACACAGAAACACAACCTTTCTGCAAAGGTTCATCCTGCAACATGATTGCTAAAACTCAACATAAGTGATCCCACAGGCTGCAAAAACACAACAATAAGCCTGTTTATAATCAGGAATGCCATTTTTCATGACTGTTTGACCGGCGTTAACGACCCTCTAATGGTTTTTAACGTAAGAAGCAAATCTTGGGAGAAACAAATCAATTTTTCACAAGTTCTGCCTACCTGTGGGTTCAGATTAGGATGAAGCAACACGTATCCATTTGGATCAATGGCAAAGTAGTAGCCATTTGGACCAAACTAGAAGAAAAAGGAAACAGAGGAGCAAATGTCTGTGTGAAAGACGACTGCAACTAATAATCAAATGCAATATCTACCCTATTAATACACGGGATCTGTGTGTCTTTATTTGTGTTGCCCTTACAGTGTACTGAGGCGTCAGTCTCCTGATATCATCCAGGGACACATCTATCGCCATAACCCCCAAGATAAGCTGGTTTTGAGGTTTCTAAGAGAAAGCCATAAGAAAGAACAGAAAGGGATGAGAAAGTTTAAAAAAAAATCACTGCAAGAACTCCTACTTTAAATCCTGCTGCTCTTTTTGGATGAGTCAAGTCCCTTTGTGCATTCTGAACGATTTCAAGGAAATGGGGTGCAACAGAAATCTGGACAGTTTAATTCCCAATAGTGTCACGTGTTGCAATGAGTCACTGACAAGGCATTTCCAGGCTTGTTTTCAGTCACAGTGGAGGTAAGCCCGAGTCCTTCGAGGTAGACATGTGACCTCATCTTGAAGCACTTAGCTACCGGATCATTTCTCACTCTGATCTGCAGTTTTGATCTCATTTTGATTTCTGCTTTACGACATGCTAGATTCTCTTCTTGTGGCGAGCTTCGGGGGACCACTGCATCAACAGAGGATGTAAGTTAGAGCCACAAGAGAGCAGAGGATAAAAGTAAAGGATGAGACCGTAATTGTATGTTTACTTTTTGGTCTGGTAAACTTTATGGAGTATCCCAAAACCACAGACTTAAATCCTCTCATGGGGTCAAAGTGTCAGGCATACAGAACATTTATTTAGTGAGTCAAATGCAACAAAGAAGGATGTAAAAGAACACAGAATGAATAAGTTAGTTAAGGCACAAAACAAAAGCAGGCGAGCATGATTTAAGTGATTTAAAAAAAAAATGGTAACATAGGAGTCCAACAGTGGTTCTGGATACCTTTGAGCCTGTGCCGGTTTTGTTGAAGACAGGCAGCGTTCCAGTGATCACCAGGCCAAGCTCCTGCAAGGTTAAACAGGTACAGTTTAAACACAAGTCACTCCCAGGTGGGAAAAAAAAGCAATCTCATAATCTCATAATTCTAAAAAAAAACCCATCTCAGGTTCACACCATGATATCCTTTACATACAGGCCATTTATTGGTGCTAGTGGTTAACACATAAGCCTAAGATGTAAACAGGAAGTGCATTCGGCATAAAAAATAAAATCTGTCAAATTAAACATGTGGAGGTACCCACTGTGGTGACCCCTTTTGATTAATGTAGTAGCTCAAGGTAGATTTTAATCATGCCTGTCTCACCAATCTCACCGATGTTCGCAGTATGTCTGGGGGCCTACCTTTACAACCACATTAACTGTTGTGTCAGGCAAACTTATGTGTTCATATGAAACCCAGCTCATTTGATTTTAGATGAAGGTCATTTGGAATTGTATTTACGCCTACACAAAAATCAGACACAATATGAGAGACAGAAACAGATGCTCTCAGAAGATTAATGCTTAGTGTCTAACGCAGTCTTAAGATATGATGTCAACGCCTTTGTAAGTTACTGCACATCATTTTCTGTTTTTGTGCAATTTTGTATTTTGTATTTCAATTTTGTATGTATTTTATATGATCCCTTTTGTTTTTATACTGCTTTAATGACTAGATGTCAGATAAAATCCAGGATGTCTCCAGTAATAAAAGACAGATATTTCCAGCGCTGACATGAGGTCAGTACTGTTCCAAACAGTGACAGTATCCAAACCAGTTGGCTCACTTTATCAGTATTCTTATCTGAATTTCAGCTGGGAAGTAAATCTTAATGACTTAACAACCATGATCGTCTTTATTTTATTTATTTATTTATTTTTTATCAAATAATGTTTCGCAAACACTACTTCAGCAGAGTTCAGCTGAGCAGGCTGACACCACCATGTTTAGTATAACTAAATAAAACGTACTTATCTGAAATTCTTCAGAAGACATAAAACAGATTTCTTCTAATTCCAGAGCTGTACACAAGCGACAGAGTCTCTGCTTCCACACTCTTCCAATGTAATGTAATGCATTTTGGTTACAACACTTAACATACCAAAGCATCCAGGTAGACGTTAGTCCACTGAACCTGCTTGGCCTTTTGTTTAGCTTTCACCATAGGCCTGCCCAGAACATCCAGGTACTCCTGCCAAGAGGATGAAGGGAAGAATATTACTTTTGAACCTGCACATGAGGCATTCTACCACAAGAGGGCACAGCACACAAGTGGTTAAGTAAGCGAGGTGGGACTTTGACATGAAAGACAGTGCAGAAATACAGCATGAGCGTGACTGAATGTGTATTTACCTGAGTATTTAGCCGAATGGCACCTATAGATGGGATCTCATAGTAATAACCTAAGGAAGAAAAATATTTTTTAAATTTTATAAACAAAACAAAACAAACAACCCCCCCCCCCCCCCAAGAAAAGAAAAACATATTGATATTGAACAGCAAAAAACACGTTAATAATCATCCCCACTCCAGATGCTGTGTAAACGCTAAAAATGCTGCTTTTGTATGAATAGCCTGACCTATTAGATTTAGAATTGTATTGTGCCAAACACCACCTGGTCGCAATTACCTACAATTAGCCTCACTGACTAGTACTGGGTTGGACTTTTCCTTCATAACTGCCTTAAATGTTTGTGGCATGGATTGAAGAAGGAACTGGAAAATGTTTTAAGGCAGACTGACATGAGAGGATCGCACAGATGCTGCAGATTTGTCAGCTGCAAACCCATGATGTGACTCATCCATTCCAGCATCCCAGTCCCAAAAGTGCTTTTATTGGAATGATCTGTGGTGATTCTGGAAGCCATCTGAGCTCACTGTCATGTTCAAGAAACCAGTTTGAGATTATATGAGCTGCTGGAAGCAGCCATTAGAAGATGGGTACACTGGTTACTAGTAATTGATATGATCAACATCAATATTCAGGTAAGTTATGACATTTAAATCATGATCAGCTCATACTAAGGGGCCCAAAGTGTGCCAAGAAATGATCCCCCACACCATTAGCAGCCTGTACGCTTATATGTTACTTAGATTAAATTTTGACTCTATCATTTGAATAGTGCAGCAGAAACAGACTCAAAACTCTGCAGCATTTTTCTAGTCTTCTATTGTCATATTTTGTTCGTCCCATGTGAACTATCACATCAGTTTCCTGTTCTTAGAAGACATGAGTGGCCTACGGTGTGGCCATTCTTATCTGACCACTGGCATCAACAGCACGTTTTTAAACCACAGAACTGCTGCTCTCTGAATATTTTCTCTTTTTCAGATCGTTCTCTATAAACCGCAGAGACGGCTGCCATAGGTGAGAAGTTTCTTCTGCTCTGTATTTGTGTGCACACTTGTGTCCCTCCTCCTGTCTTCTTTCTGTGATCATCATCATGGAACCACCAATCACTCACATACCAGGCCATCTTTCAACAATAACCTTGGCAAGTTCAAAGTTACTTAGGAGGAAGAGCAGGTTCATCTACTGATCGGAAAGTTGGTGGTTAAATTCCTGGCTGCTCCATTCTGCATGCCGAATATCTTTGGGCAAGAAAATAAACCCAAGTTGTTCTCTAGCTCATTCATCAGATTATGAATGTAGCGATTGGTAGATTGGTATGTCAGTTACACTGATTTTCCTGCCATGTGATTTGCTAAGGTGTAGCTAATAAAGGGGGCAATGAGCATATGTATTTAAAACCTTGTTGTTACAATAAAAAGGTTATTTACAAAGGGGTCACAGTGGTACCTATAGAATATATTTTATATTACAGAGAAAAATTCAGGTGAATGAAACAAACGTGTCACAAGCTCTCTAAACCTCCAATAGACCCTGTAATGTACCTTTATTGTTGCAGGCCATCGACTGTATCGGCGCCTTGTCGTAGTTGTGTTTACCTACTGAAAATGTAAAGACACGCACCTACGAGGGAAAGAGGATGCAATCAAATCAAATATGCTAAAAGGCTCATTCTGGTATTTGACTCTGAACATTGTAAAAGAGTGTTTACAGGCTTACGTTTTTTTGTGGGTTTTCAAGTTGAAAGATCTTCTCTGCTCTGTCCTCTCCGCCATCAGTGAAAAGCATAATAATCTTGTTACAGTTGGCCCTTGAGTAATTCATCTAACGGAAACAAGGAGATGGAAATAAAACTAACCACTATTTAACCAAAGATAAATAAAAACAGCCAAGAGAAGACGATGAAAAAAGAATTCGACTTGCTGCTACTGTTAAAAAAGATGAAGAGGAATTAAACGGCAGCTCTGATACTAATAAAATCAAACCTGCAATATCTGAAACAACCAGAGGAGGTCGACACATACCCAGTATTCAGGAGAGGCCCACTGGGATTGAGTTGTTAGTGTGTCCTACAGTGTTTGCTGTCATTATTCTTACAATTATTATTGAGCACTGTTTAAGGAACAATAGTGTATAATGCACTTTAACACAAAAAGCTCAACGCATCAACCAAGTATGTCTGTGAAGGTTCTCAGTCATCCAGGTCATCGTAGTCAAAGGAGTTTGCAAAGAAAAGCGTCTGGACTTCTTTGAGTTGCTTGAAGACGTTTCACCTCTCATCCGAGAAGCTTCTTCAGTTCTAAGGTCAAATGGCCGAGAAGAGCCACCTCCACAGGACAAGACTCAGCAGTCCATCTGCATCTTAAGGATAAAGGTCACTCTTTCGAGGATGCCAATGTTCACATTTTGGACAGAGAGGACAGATGGTTTGAAAGAGGAGTGAAAGAAGCCATCTATGTCCACTGTGAGCGACCATCTTTGAACAGAGGTGGCGGTTTACGACACCAACTGTCTGCCATCTATAATCCAGTTTTGAGTTCCCTCCCCAGACGCCTTAACGCTCACTCACATCCTGGGCCATCTGACCTCAGGAATTCACATGACAAGGTGCGGCCAGGTTTCACAATGAGCTCACCAGAAACTCTGGCTGATTAGGTACCACACCCGCTTTCACTCCTTGGCGCATGTGATTAGAGGATCACCAGGGGGTCCTTTGTCCCTCTTTGGGGGGAAACTCCCACTGGGTTTAAATCTGGGACTCTCGGCCATTTGACCTTAGAACTGAAGAAGCTTCTCGGATGAGAGGTGAAACGTCTTCAAGCAACTCAAAGAAGTCCAGACGCTTTTCTTTGCAAACTCCTTTGATCAACCAAGTATAACCCTAGACCAGGGGTGTCCAACTCCAGGCCTCGATTGCCGGGGTCCTGCAGGTTTTAGATGTGTCCTTGATCCAACACAGCTGATACAAATGGCTAAATGACCTCCTGAGCATGTCCTGAAGTTCTTCAGAGGCCTGGAAACTAATCATTTGATTCAGGTGTGTTGACCAAAGGTGATATCTAAAACCTGCAGGACACCGGCAATCGAGGCCTGGAGTTGCCTACCCCTACCCTAGACACACATTACCTGTTTAAGCTGTTCAAAGGCCGTCTCAAAGCCAGCTGTGTAGTTGGTGCTGAGATTCGCAGTGATGTTCTCCACAGCGTTTTTCAGTATCTTTTTGTTCCTCACATTGGCCTGCACAAGGTTCCCAAAGCACGACACATTCTTGGCGACATTTTGGAACTGTAGGGAAAAGGTAAGGAGGGATGACGGGAAGTGCAGGGAAGGCACTTACACATATTTTCTATTAAATATGTGGCTCCCCCCCTTCATTGCAGAACCATGCAAAGACACTTCAACATTCAGGATAAAAAGATTAAAGCGATTCCATTTGAAACAATATAAAGTGATTACTGAAATATGTCACTTGTGTGAAATGAAATCAGTTTTAATCAAATCTGGACTGACCGAAGGGAGCTATAGGAAAAGAAGAAATGGAAGGAGAGCAGGTAAGGGCATGAAAAGAGTGGCATAAGGAGGTAAAAACAAAACAACAACACAAGCTTTATTATGAAAGAATTATTTGCTTGAAGCAGAAATCACTTTAAATGGTTAAATTACATTTACACAGATTCACACATGAAGTATCTTCATGTTAATATTGGTGAATAGTTAATGTGGAGGAACAGATGGAACTCAGTCAATTAATGCGCACACCTACCCGCCACGTGCACACGCACACATATAACCACACATACACAGAGCACAGACTTTGGTACATGGCTCATTAATGCCAAACATCTGTTTTGGACTTGAGTGCACCCCTCCAATCATGATCAAGTGCAACACTGGCACCAAAACAAACACTGAAACTTGCGCAAATACAAAAGAGGTGCAAAAAAGAAAAATCAGCTTTTTCTGTCATTTCAGCACTTTTATGGAAATCTGTAAGTACAATGGTATGAATAAGTGTTTGTCCCCTTCCTGATCACCTAGTGTTTTGCGTATCTATCATACTTACACGTTTCAGATCATTAAACAAATTTTAATGTTAGACAGGGATAACCCGAGGTTATATAAAATGCAGCTTTTAAGTTATGATTTCATTGATTAGGGAGAAAAGTTATCCAAACCTACCTGGTCTTCTGTGAAAAAGTAACTGGCCGTCTTGTTACATCATGAATTAGCTCTGATTAACCACATTTTTTGGAAAGCTGAGTTCAGTTTCACTAAACAATTAAGAAATCACTTAAATAGAACCTGTCTGACAAAGTGAAGCAGGCTCAAAAAGCAACAAATCCCGCAATGATGTAAAGAAACACCTGAGAAACAAAGTCACTGACATCTGTCAGTCTGGAAAGAGTTACAAAGGGTTATGTCTGTGAAGGTTCTCAGTCATCCAGGTCATCGTAGTCTAAGGAACTTAGAAAGAAAAGCGTCTGGACTTCTTTTAGTTGCTTGAAGATGTTTCACCTCTCATCCGAGAAGCTCCTAAAACCTGAAGAAGCTTCTCGGATGAGACGTGAAACATCTTCAAGCAACATAAAGAAGTCCAGACGCTTTTCTTTCTAAGCTCCTTAGGTTGAAAAGGGTTACAAATTTCTAATGCTTTGGCACTCCAGTAAACCACGCTGAGAGCCATTATACACAAATGGAGAAAACTTGGAACAGTGGTGAACCTTCCCAGGAGTGGTCGGCCTACCAAAATTGCTCCAAAAGCACATCGATGACTCATCCAGGAGGTCACAAAACAACTCAAAACAACATTAATGAGCTGCAGGTTTCACATGTCTCAGTTGAGGTCAGAGTTCATAATCCAACAATAAGAAAGAGACTGGCCAAAAATAGTGAAAACCATTGCTGACCAAAAAGAGCATAAAGGCTCGTCTCACATTTGCCAAAAAACATCTTAAAGATTCCCAAGACATCTGGAAAAATATTCTGTGGACTAACGAGACAAAAGTTGAACTTTTAGGAAGGTCCTGTTATATCTGGCATAAAACTAACACAGCATTTCAGAAAAGGAACTTCATAACAACAGTAAAATATGGTTGTGGTAGTGTGATGGTTTGGGGTCATTTTGCCTCAAGACCTGGAAGACCTGCTGTCATCATTGGAACCATGAATTCTGCTGTGTACCAAAACTACTGCTGTCTATTAATGTGGCAATGATGAGTGGGACAAAATTCCTTCACAGTGCTGTAAAAGACTCATTGCCAGTCATTGCAAATGCTTGATTGCAGTTGTTGCTGCTAAGGGTTGTCCAACCAGTTATTAGGTTTAGGGGGCAATCACTTTTTCACACAGGGCCATGTAGGTTTGGATTTTCTTCACCCTTAATAATAAATTAAGAAAAGGCATTTTGTGTTTACTTATGTTATCTTTATCTAATATTTAATTTTGTCTGATGATCTGAAACATTTAAGATTGACAAACATACAAAAAAAACCAGGAAATCAGCAAGGGGGCAAACACTTTTTCAAACCACTGTAGTTAAAGATTCTCTCTCTAGCTGAAAACAGGCTTGAACAACATGGAAATAATAGAAATGCCACTTGAAAGCCACATAAACCCTGAACAAACTACAGAAATAAGGCAGATGGCTGCCCCTCCCTGAGCATGGTTCTGCTGGAGGTTTCTTCCAGTTAAAAAGGAGTTTTTCCTTCATACGATGGTCGTATGATTGTTGACGTTTTCTCTGTTGTATTATTGTAGGGTCTACCTTACAATATAAAATGCCCGAGGAGGTTGTTGTTGTGATTTGGTGTTGTATAAATCAAACTGAATCGAACTGAAAGTTGTCAGAACACCATTAAGTATAACAGAGGTAAAATATCCTGACTATTCTAGGCACAGCATTTACAAAATAACATTAGGCTATTTACTTAGAAACATTTCAATCTGAGACAAAAAGGAACAAAAACCAGGCAAATGACAAATTCTGTTATGCTTTTAGAACACCCAAGGCTCGCAGCTTGCAGTATCTGTTTCCAAATATTCAACATGTTGGCAGAAGTTTCAGGGCATATGCTGCCAAGACATTCATCCTCAAAGACACATGCCTACACACATGCACATGTACACACTTCCTTCATCTAACTAATAATAAAGATCTGAAAATATCATAGAAACAGCAATAAAAAGCCACCAGCCTTGATACCTTGAAAATAAAGAAATAAACTTGTAATTGAACATAAGAAAATTTGAACTTTTTTACAATCTTGTTTCAGTTCACAGAGGTTTGATGGCATTAGGTTATGTACAGCTCTCCTAAGGCCCCACCACAGCATTTCAGTCAGGTTGAGGTCGGGGCTTTGACTGGGGCATTGGAACAGCTTGACTCATATTGACTTGATTCATAATGTTGTTGTGCTGCTGTGGTAAGGATTATTATCCTGTTGCATGATCCAGCTTTGAATACTTTGGTATACAGAGGAGGTCATGGTTGAGTCCTAGACGTTAAGATGTCCAAGTCCTGTGGCTGCGAACCAATCCCAAATCATCACCCCTCCATCACCATGCTTGTTTGTTTTTTGCCATACATTATAGCCAAACAGCTCCACTTAATTCTTATTTGTCCAAAAGACATTGTTTCAGATGACTTGTGGGTTGTTAAGATGGAACTTTGCAAACCTAAGCTGCGCTGCCAGAGCTTAGATTGGTCCAGACCAACAAACTGCTGAAAGATCTGCTTTTATTGAGGTGGTTACACTTGCAGATCAATTATTCAAGAGCATTTGATTAGTGGCTCATGGCTGCTACTTAACCTCTTAATGCCTAAGGAAGCAGTAAGGGTATATCTAGTTTGTCACAAGACTCCTGTGTAAACTCACCTTTTTACATTGCATTAAGTAGAAACAACAAATCAAATATATACAGAATAAAGACAATGTTAAACTAGTGACCATCTGACAGATAAAGCACATACAGCATACCAAACAGATAGATGGATGCATTTTAAGATGTTATTTATTGAATTCACTGGGATTTTCAACTCTAAAATAACTGAGAAGCCTTTGGTTTGCTGGTTTGGTTCCACGTTCCTTCCAGTTAGTTAAAAAAATACTTTCTCCCTTCAAGGAAGCTTTTCGTTAATCTACTAGAAAATTATGAACTATATGAAATAAGGGAGTCCAAGACATAAGGCATACATGTTCCATTATAAAGGGTTAGATGGCAGATAGCTGTCAGCCGTATAGAATTTGGTCAGAAAGGTGTGTGATGTGAGAGTGAGGCAACAACCTTGGTCGCCATGGTAACATTCTGGGAAAGCCAACTTGAGGCATCAATTAGACTTGCACATATCAAATTTATCATAAAAAATATTTTTCATAATCAGTTTAAAAAAGTAAATCAAAATGATGGTACCTAAAAAACACACACACACGCACGCACGCACGCACGCACGCACGCACGCACGTACTGCATTGTTAGGTAAATAATCGCACTGGATCTGGACAAAAAGTTCATAAAACAAACCATTCTATTCTAAAATGAGGTACCTACCCTCAAAAAGCTTCAAAATGCAGTCTACAGTCTACAAACTTAGCTGGATTTGATCAATATACCTATTACATTTGAGCCTTATTTCATTAAGTTCAAGGGCCTTTCTACTTAGCTGATATGACAACCCCAAACCAAACATTCAGCTGAAACCGCTGCTTTATTAGGGGAAGTGGAAGAAAATATAATTAATGTTTAATATGGAAAGAAAACTGAAACATAATGGGTATTTCCTACTGTTAGAAGAATGTGAAGGAAGGGCAAAGATAACAATAAGGATAAAGGAGATTTTAGACAGGACCAGAAGACTTCTGTGCCTGAGCAAGTGGAGCAATTCATTCGACTGCAGCAGAGATGTTTGATCCCAGGCAACCAATCTGTAGTATAAATGCTACTCTTATAAACCCGGGTGATTTGTGTCCACGCTGAACACGGAACACATACAAACTTAAGTATGTGATGTGAAACTAAGTACCTGCGTAACTCTTAATGCATGGACTTGTAAGGAAGAAGCTTACATTACATCCAGTCTCTGGTTTGCTTAGTCCAGCTGAAAGCTATCTGGGCCCTATCAGGACAAAATCTTGCCAAAGCTAAACACAAGCTGTGTTTTAGCTGTCCCAACACAGGCATAGAAACGGGTTATCGATCACTCAGAGTTAAATAAAGAAATTCTCTGGTCAAGCTCTGTTATCTTTAAGGAATCATCATCATAAACAGCACAGGTAGGTCCCACCTTTGACACCTACAGTAATCACTTCTATCTGAATAACAAACTGTTACAGTAGGAGCAGTTTAGTAAGCCAGGCTCAGATACTGAGACACAGTCTGAGACTTCACAACTTACTTATATTGACTTTATAATTCTGCATCAGTTCCACTGTTCATGTGAAAGACAGATGCTTGAGAAAAACATGGCTCACATTTGAGGCTGAAACAATCTATTGCAATTTTCTTGTTACATTCTTTGGATTTGATTTTGGATATTTTCTCCTTCACACAAAAAGATCTACAGAGAGACGTCTCTAGAGCGCATTCCTCTACAACACAAAAAATATTAGCTCACTACATACACCAAGGGACAGACAAAAACTGAGTTTGAGGGTTGCCTTTAAGCAGCCCTGCCACAAAGGGTCCAAATGAAGTTAGGGTGTTTGCATTTAAGCCCTTATCACAGCTAATATAATTGTCTCCAATATCTCTTTGGGACTACTCAAATTCCTTCAGCTGGGGGACATTACTAGTATAACCCCTTTCAACTGTGTTATTTTTCTTTCCACAAATAATATCTGTAGGAGGAAGAAAAGCTTTAACTGACCAGGCGATGGAGCTTTAAATGATGATGGATGAATATTTCCCCTATCCCCATGGCAGTAAAGCTTTGATGCCTGAGAGTCCTACCGAATTTCAATTGGGCAGTCGGGCAATTTCCACAACATGCCTCTGATTCAAAGTGAAATAAAAAAGAAAAGAAAAAAAAGCACACTTTGATTCATCAAACTTATCCTGTGGCCTTTTGCGGCTTACCCAAGCTGTGTTTTGTGTTATCACATATAAAATACTAAATATATATACACACATACACACACCGTATGTGTATGTATACACACTTACAAGCATGCATGCATCCACGCACGAATGCAGCCACAATGAAGATCTATCCATGTGTCGGCCATGAAATTACTAGAAAGGTCGCTGTCATGTTTAGACCAATGACTCAAACCAGGCCAAGGCTGCT
Source organism: Oreochromis aureus (assembly GCF_013358895.1). Lineage (NCBI taxonomy): Eukaryota > Metazoa > Chordata > Actinopteri > Cichliformes > Cichlidae > Oreochromis > Oreochromis aureus. The sequence goes on along the minus strand of NC_052958.1, from coordinate 12,838,998 downwards.
TAAACAGCCAAGCCTCCGCATTAACAATAAGTCCACATTAAGATTCATCACTGCGCGTGTCTGGAAATTCATTCATTCATTCATTCTGAACAGACAGATGATGAGATCAAAGCATTAGCTGTGTGAGTACTCACAGAAACCACGTTCACAAAGTCATCATCCGAGAGGGTCTCCAGCATCTTGCTGACGGATATTTTGATGAGTTTGAGCGTGAGCCCTGACACGCTGCCGCTCCTGAAGATCAAAAACAGAAACAAACTTTGTCTTAGTTATGATATCTATCAGAATATTCAAGTATTAGAAATTCATCTTCTATTTTGTAAAAGGGGCAGTAAAATGTTCTTTTAACATAACGTCATGCTGAAAGACTCTTTTAATGAACCTCTATTCCTTTCACAATAATCTTACCTGCACCAGGCAGCTGAGAAGTCACATATTTCACAAATATGAATATCTTTGATGACAAACCTGATCACATTTTTTCAACTTTACTACCACCTGTCAGGTAAAAACTATGTATGAGCACTAAGGAAAGATATCAAACAATGTGACTTTATGTTTGTGTGACATCTTTCGAAATGTTATGTTACGTTTTTAATTGCTGTGAACATTAGGATAAAATGAATAACAAAATATCTGTGTCGGCAACGTCCAACATCTCTTCCCAAAACCAAAATGGAGCCTATAAAAATGTATAAGAATATAATAAACCTGCTTCTTCTAAGCAACAGACTAAAGGAGGACAGAACTGGAAAAATCAAGGTGGAGTTCATTTACAGCGGTTTTCAATAAAGCATATTGATGACAGCTTTTAATAAGCCTCATTAATCTTATATGTGCCAATTACCAGAGCTGTGTTAAGAGTTGCAAGTGTACAAATTTAGTTCAGTTCTTCATTCATCATATCGTGCAGTTATTCAACCCTAGAGCAGGTTTATGACCGTCTGTGATAATGAACATTCACTTGAGTAGATAAATTCACTTGGCATCAGAAGCAGTGTAACAATTACACGATCTTGATAGTGCTACGCATTTGTTTTAAGGTAATGAAAATGGATAATCGATAATCATACAGAAAAAAACAATAACAATAACAATAATATATATATTTTTTAAAGTTACACAATAGAGGATTAGCTTGAATTGGGAAATCAAAAACAGAACGTGTGTGTTCCTGGAAAATCCTATGTAGTTGTGTAATATGGAAACTTTAAAGCATAAATCTCAGGAGAAAATAACTGGACTGTGAACATTGAGGTTGCTCAGTTCACTGGCTGCTCTTTCTTTGTCATTGTCACATGTGAGTACATCGCAGCAGCGCCCAGCGGGATGAGGCCAGTCAGAGGGTTAGCATCAGGGCCTTCTGGCACACCAAAGAAAATAAAATCTGACTGTAATGGATGAATCATAAGGTCGTCACTCACGCATCCACCAGGATCAGCATGTCCTTGGGTGAGGCCGCCCCCTGGATGTACCTGGTGAGTAATAGCAGACACACACATATATAGGTTGTGGCTACTAAGCACATACAGATATATACGTGCACAAAGAAGTGGAAAAACACACATGCACAAAAGAACAGTCACTAACTGTAATGCAGAAAGGCTATTTTTAAAACGCAAAGCACAAAGACAGAGGCACATATTAGTTTTGAAGCTATACATTTGTAATCTTCTCGCATTCACCTTTTGTGCGCAAGGAAGCAAAAACTCACTAACTTACATCAAATGCTTTGCATTTCAAATCAATCCAAACTTTGTAATAGTTAATTACATCTCTGCTCTCATTTCTTTAATAAGCAAACAGTTGGTTGTCTTTGTTAGAGTGCTCAGATGCTAACAGGCTGTCTGAAGCTAATGAAATTTAATAACATGTTTAAAAGTGTACTGGTGGCTTCCAGCCAGATTTTAATAATTTTCAGGCAACTAATTAAGCTTTTGTATTGCTACCCTTTGATCTGCTGTGGCTTAATCATCATAGTCCTCTGATGTGTTTGTCTAAATTAGTTTTGCTTTTGGCAACAGATGTGAATGTGATTGTTTTAAACTATGCGTGCATGCAGATGCTTTTATGAGAACATGCAAATACAGTTATTATAATAAATGTTTAACATGACAATTGCTCAAAAACACCAGATAAATGTGGAAGCTCGAGATGATGACAGTAAGGCACAAAAACCTCACCACACTGAGTAGATGCACCTACCATGGTCGCCTGCGCACATCGTAGAGGTCAATCTTATTCTGTGATTTGCTTAGGTCCATCCATGGGGATGCTGAAATTTTGGCAAAAGGAAAAAAAAATGGTTATTTAGATTTAGACCTTATAAAAGTATATTTACACCAATAACAGACACTTTAGCTTAATAGGACTTTCTTACCTATAAAATTACATTCCATGTTAAACTTTGCCTCAAAGGGCACACTTTAAAACACGTCTTCAGAGCCTTTAGCAGACAACTAGTCTGTCACTCTTAAAAACTTCAAAACTGCTTTAGCTAAACCTGTAAAACTGAGTACTAAAACATATATACACTATATGGACAAAAGCACTGAGTCATATTACACCTGCAGGACCTGACGCCTATGGAGACTCATGCCATTAAGCTTGCACAGTTTTTGGGCTGATGCTAATGCCAGAGTACATTTGAAAATGCATTTACTGAGAAAGCAGAGCATACACCTGTGGACATGGATGTACCTGGATAATTTAATAATGCTGACGGGTGAATGTAAAGGGTTAGGGTGGAAACACTTGAATTCAACAATCAAAAGGTGTTGCCCATTACTTTTGTCCTTACAGTGTATCTTCTTTTTTTAAATTGTACATAATTGAAAATGTAAGACTTCCTCAAGTCTTGTCACTGTGACATTGCCAGAGGAGTCTCACTGTGATAAAACAGCGAAGACGTATACTATTGGTATGTTTTATGCTCCTGGTGCTTGGTCCTTGTGTGACTGTCTTTTGCTATGGATTCCCTAATGATAAACTCTTCCTTAGACTACAAAAGAGGATTTGAATGATTCAAAATCGATCTGTGCTTTTTAAAAAAACTGTGAACTTACTAACATTACCAGAATTTCTGAATTGAGAATATGGACTGATATTAATTGAAGTCACAATTATGACTAAACTACATATAATTTGAAAAATTGAGATATATTGCAATATTTCTGCTTGGTTAGCAGTGGTTTCCTTCATGTTGTTTTTCTATTAATACCTTTTTGTTGTTTTTCTTACAGTGGAGGCATGAGCAAACATTTCAGCAAGTTGTAGAGATTTCAAAAGCTGCTACCCTTGAGTTTTTTTTTATCACTTCTTTCAGTATTGCAGGTTGTGTTTGTGGTGTGATCTTAGCATGATGTCTACTTCAACTGAGAAAAGCATCAGTCCTGTCTGCCATTAGTGGATAATTTGTCCTGTTTCCTACTGATTAAAACCACGGTCTTTTCTAGTCTGTCAACTTGTGCAAATGCCTAATTCGTCCTGTAAGATCTCTGTTGAGATAGCACACCGATCTTTTACAGCAGGCTCTGTCAAAACTAAACAGTCTTTGTGTTCCCTTATTTACAGGAAGGGGCATTAATTGTAACCCATGACTCCTAGTAGTTTCAGGAGAAATGGCGACAACAACACCTCCTATACTCAAGTATTGTATATAAATGCCCAGTGTACATAAAATAAAGACATAAAAGATTGTACTTTTATACATTTTTTGCAACTATTGTTTGCAACTTTTAATTCGACATTTAAGATGCCACTATTTATTTTTACAGGAACCAGGAATTTCCTATGTGAAGTATAAAAAAAGAGAAGAAACACTTGCAAGTGCATATGTTTTACAACAATTATTTAATGACTACCTTGCCTATTTCCCATCCCGAGTTGTGCCAGGTTTGCATGCATTTGGCTGTAAGATGATAAATCCCCTTTAGTGGAAATTTTGTGTTCCCTTGACTCACCACCAAATAGTCACATAGTTGCAGGTCTAAGCCCCATTGCATGCTGGGCTGCTTACCTGGGAAGTAACGAGCCAGTCCTGTGGCAGAGCCAAACACTTGCCAGAGAAGAGAGGGATCTTCCTCTTTGTTCTTCCGGAAAACATCCTCCAAGGCTTCTGTCCAGTTTAACTCATTCAGAATGATGGTAGCTGAAAAACACAAACACACGCACACACACATACACAAACACATGCACACACAGAAATAAAGATGAAATGAGTCATACTTGTGCAAAAGTATAAAATCATAAAAATCACACAAGCACAAAATGTCAAGACGTTTCAGAAAGCATTTACTCCAAAAAAAAGCAATTCTGGAGAAAAAAAACTTACTTGAAAGTCACACACACACACACACACACACACGCTTGGATTTGGCAGTATTAGTCTACTGACATTGATGGCAAAGAGGAAGCTTCCTCACTGATATTCAAACTGATGTCTGGCTTCTTCAATGAGATTTATATTTTAGTTTTTTGCTCTAAAAACAATTTCTACAGCAAAGAAAAGAGGTGAACTAAAAAAAAAAGGAAAGTATGATTCAATTTGGTATTTCTGGAATAAAAAAAATTCTTCCAGGTACTCACTGACTGGACATGCATTGTTTTGTTTACCTGTTGGTCTACAGAAGCTCACGCTGGCTTAAATCCCAGACAATGTTTTTAGATACAAAAAAATCACAGTCTTTCTGGAAGCGTAGGCTACTTGTTGAAATGACTCATACTTGTGTGGCCTATGCAGATGCCTCCAACAAAGTGAGATTGTTCTAAGAGCAACTGAATTAAAAGAGGAAAAAAACATCAGCATAAAAGAGGGGGCAGCCAGGAGATAAAGGCTTTGCTGAGGCAGTCGTGTTAACAGTTGACACCAGGCTGTCTGCTAAAATGTAAGAAAAGTTAGAGTGATGTACCTGTAACTCTGAAACTTAATTCTAAACTAAATGAGACTTTTCAGCTTTTATAGAGTCAAATCAGGACATACACAAACTCACATAAAGACACATAATAATGTCAGTTGAAGCAAGCAAAGACAAACTCGAAGGATCTTTTAGCAAATCTTATATGAGGTGCTCTATTAGACTTTCTTTAACCTGCCTGCAGTTGCTGGCAGAGTCTATGAGCCACTTTCCAATTACATATATTTATATGTATAAAAAATCTAAAACAAAGTAAATATTAGTATATTATATAACATAATGTAGCTATTATTAGTCTCAACATAAAGCATAGAAATATATAGTTTTTACTGTCCCTTCCCACCCCTTAGTTCTCATGCCCCCTGTGGCTCCTTACTCCTTGCCTTCCTCACAAAAGCCTGTTTTACTCAGCCCTGTAATTGTTTGTACCATAAAGAGGGAGTTTGGGGCACTTTGGTACTATAGTGAAATGAATGTGTGTCCCAGTGATAAGTGGCCCTTAACGGATTACTCCTGCTGGTTTCTCCACTACAACTAACAAGAAGTCTCAGGATAAGACGCACTGTTATGCCCTCACGCTGCTCATGCTGAAATAATAGGGAAAGAGCACCTTGATTATTTCATTCAATCCACTGCCTGCTACCACAAAATACATGATCTGTGCGAATGTCAATACATAATGACAAAATGAATCCCTGACAAAGAGAGCAGCTCCTCGATCACTACGCATGTTTTTTTCCCTAGCTGTTGCTTATAAAATTGACAAACCCATTATAGTCTCCTCTAGGAATATGGATGCAGACGCACAGTATATCACAACCAATTGAGCTCACACAACCCACATGGGCAGATTAGGCACCACCGACAAGCCCTTAGCAACAACACTGTGGTACTGCAGGGCAGTGTCCTTTAATCTCAGCTATAGACTGGAACAAATTGCAGTAAACAGATCCATCTCAGTGCTGACGTGTCAATAGCAGGTTTGAGGTCAAAAATGGTCAGAGGAAGAAATGAGAAGTGTCACAGCAAAAATGCAAACTCTGGAAAGCTCTATTAGTCAGGTGGAGATGCTGAGATTTGTGATCTTGTGGTGTGTTTGCATCCACTGCCATTCACAAGAACTGTACTATGATATAACCTCCTCTCTCCCATTTAGCTCTCTTGATTATATACAATTTGATCCAGTGAAAACTTTATAAAATGCATAATAAAAGCGCTCTGAGCTCAGAAATTGGTATAGGACTTATTTGTATGCCACCAGACTTTTGCTGCACTGGAAAAAACTACCAGTCCTTGTTGTAGATAATTAATTACTGACCAATCAGATGATAATTAATTCAGAAAGGATGCTTTGACAACAACCATGGCAGGCTCATAAATCACACGATTCAAATTCAAACATGGGAGATAAAAAGTGTGAGAGAGTGGGAGATTAAAAAAATTCATGATTCATGTTCCAGGGAAGTTATGGGAACTGATTATGGAAAAGATAATTGAAAGTATTCACTTTGTGGTGGGTAGATTCCTCCAATAACACATCAAGCAGGATTCTGGCATAGACTGATGAGGGTGTTGGCTTCAGGAGGAAGGAGAAAGCGACAAGGTGCAATGCCAAGCGATGCCAAGCGATGCCCTGCGGCGTTCCCTGTCATCAGCTAGCTGGTGGCTCAAACTGCCTGTGTTTGAAAGTAATTACACGTTGGGGACTGATGTGGTGAGAACCTGCAATCATCATATCAAAAGGGCGCCCTCCAGTCCCTGCCACTCACAACTGATTGTGACATAAGCACAAACACATCCCTTTTGCAGCAATTCACACATCACTGGCATCATCGCTGTGTGAGCCAAAGCAGGATCGGACCTGAAATGCAGGACTCGGGAGCAGGACTAAGCTAGAAAGCAGCTTTGGTGCTGAGTTTACAAGCCATCAGATAAACAAATGCAGCTACTCAGGATTACTTAAACAGAAGGCAGACAGACTCCAAACAGACGGCTCACCCAGCTAGAGGGGATAAGAGAACGACGTGACAAGGAACAGAGGGAGACAGAGGACTTAAATGCACACATGAGCTGGGGGACAGATGCAGGTGAACAGATTCAATTAACGAGCAAGAGGGGAAGCAAAACTGAGCACAGCACACAAGACAAGAGGTTATCAAAATAAAACAGGAAACTTACACTGAGACTAAAACACATGAACCAAAGTACACAGACCAAAGATGAAACTGGACAAACACGGAAAACATAACAGAAACACAGACGAGGCAAGGGGAACATAGGAGGATAGGAAAAACTTGTGGATAACTAATAAAGAAAGCTATGAATTCAAAATCAAAATGAAAACACAACCTAACCGAAGCAAAGGTAATACTTAAACTGAAAACTACAAAGTTAAATAGGAAATATCAAACACAAAACTGTACTCAAAACAGAAAACTCTGGGCACAAAACCCAGGATGTACTTTTCTTGATAATGTAACAATATTGAAGAAGAAACTACACAGAACAACTGAACAACGTACAGTTAATATTAAAGAAACACACACTGGCCCTGACTTTTCTAACTTCACTGATTGGAGAGGTAAAATGACCAGTCTTGCTAATCAGTGGCTCCACCCTGTTGCTGCCTCAATTAAATGGAGCATGGATGTCGTGCTCCATTAGTCTAATGTGAGCAGTTTTCTCCTCCTATGCTTCTTGTTCATTAAGAACTCTCTACTACTAAGAGAAATGTTTGCAAACCATAATCTGATTTGTTTTCCACTCTGCCATTATTCTGCTGATTTAGTTTCATGTAGCCTGTCTGTCTTACCGGGCACACACACACAGGCTCACACTTAGTTGTTAAACCAAACTAGAAATAGAGGTGTTCCTACTCTGTATTCTGATTTGGGCAGGAAGTTTAACTGTTTTGGTTTACTGTTGTTTTTTGTAATTTATGTAGTAAGCTGGTTTCATTCTCTTGGTTTGGTGTGTAAAGAAGAAAGTTTTCACAAGGCTCTTTCAGCCCTGTGAAAAATTAAGAACACCCCATGATTTAATAGCTTGTAGAACCCCTTCAAGCACCAATAACCTTCAAGCAATCATTTTATGTATGACTTCCATCCATCTCCACATTGATGTTGAGGAATTTTGTCCCACTCTTTTTAAACACTGACATTTGCAGACATTAATTTATGCACATCTATCTTAAGGTCCCACCACAGCATTTCAATCAGGTTGTGCATACTTTGTAACAGGACTGCACACGTTTTTCACACAACTGTAAGCCCGTATTTTTGTTTCCAATGATTTTTCTTATCCTGTTTTGTCACAGTGCTTTACTTTAGCTGTAAGTAACCCTACTTTAACAACAACATCTGGTTATTTGCTCCTGTTATGTATCACTCCATTAGATTTGTAAAGACCCTGCTGATTGTGTTGATAAACCTACTCCATTCTAATCTATTTAGCTGTGATGCTTGAATCAAAGAACTGGCCAGACTATCTCCATCCTGTCCTTGCCATTACAATCAGATGTTGTGATCAAAGAAAGAGACAAAAAAAGAAAATGACTGTACATAAGTCTCACTTTGAGTCCAGTGGATGAGTTTTCAAAAAGATGGTGATGTGTGTGGACCAGATGGATAACACGCTTGAGTAAATACTAAGAAAATTTACTCTCTGTACACATTACATGTATGTATAAGCATAACCTGACCTGGGACCACAGATACAAGAAAGATGGAATCTGCAGGAAAAACATTTTGAGGTTGTGAAGAAAGAAACCCACACACACCAATGTCTGTCTCCTTGTTTTCTTAGAAGTTTTCAAGAAAAGGTGAAATGGGATTAAAAGAAAGAAACTTTCTCGGTTAGCCTACTCATTTGGGGGAGAATCCAAAATGTATGCTCCTATCAGCTGATTAAAAAAAACCACGGGAAGGCATCCAACTTATCGCAAGGACGCAATTTAAAGCTGCACTAATGTAATGACTGTGAGACAAGAAGGAAGATGAAGGACGGATACGCACAGAGAGACAGAGATGGAGATGAAAATGAAGATACCTCAGAGTTTGGCTGCCAGCATCGTAAATGAATTAGGACGTGCATCAAGTGGCACAAGAGTGCAAAAAGAAAAGAAAATCAGTTCATGTGCTGTGAGCTTTGCCAAAGGGGCTATAACTATAACACACACACACGCAAACACGGTGTCAGAGTATCTCAGCATGTCAGAGAGTTTGTGTGTCTGGGGCTGACAGGTGCCACACAGCGTTGATGCAAACGGGCATCAGACGAGCCTCGGATCTCCTGCCAAGGCCGCAATGCTCTCTTCTCATCGCATTCATGCCAGTCTGCTTAATGAGAGAGGAGACATGCATACACATGATCCATATACAGTAGAGTAGGTGCATATGATATGACACACACATATGCACACACAGCCCTCACACCCAAAGTGTTTCTTCCTCTCTTTCTCCTTATGACACACACACACATACAAACCTAGCCTTTTCTGGTAAGCGTGCACACACACACACACGTAAACATGATAATGAATCCCAGTCTGACCACCCACATTGGAGCAGTGGGTGGAATGGATTCCAATCAGTAAGACTAATGCAGAGGAGAAAGACGGTAGCGCATTTGTCTCCTCACAGCACACTATTAATATGCCTAATATAATAGAGCAAGGGATGGGGAAGAGAGGATAGAGTGATAGAGGGTGGGGTGAAGGGAATAAGAGCAAAGTACTGAGGAAGACATGGAAAAAAACAGAGCTAAGAAGGTACACACAATGGCATGCAAAAAAAGAACTAAAGCATAAAGTAAAGAGAAAGGAAAAAGAGGAAGTGATGGGAAGATGTAGCGGTTGTGGAGAAAGTCTACTGCAATTAAAGGGTCGGCTGATGCATCGCTCCTTTAGCATCAGTAAAAGCCACAAGGACGCCAGCCTTGTCTAGACAAAGTCCCCTAATCAAGTTACCAGTCCTTCCTCCATACAACGAGATAGAACATCGGGGCGTGTCTAAGTGTGTGTGTGTGTGTCTCCTCCTACACACACACGCACACCCAAAGACACACAGATATTGCCATAGCAACGCTGACAGTACTACCCAGAAGGAGAGGCAGCAATGTGGCAGCCTGTCCTTGGAGGGAGAGAGCAAAAGCACTAGCACAGCTTTATTACTGCGCTAACAAGGACTCTGCCCAGACCCCACCCTCCATCACCTGCTTCTATAATGGTAAAAGTTATGTTTTTTAGCTGTATTTTAATGAAAATTGCTGAAAATATTACCTTAAATGTAATCGGTAATGCAGTCTATAGGTCAGGTTTTTAATTTCGAAACAAAAATTAACATTCACAGATTTGTACTTTTCCTCAACAGTTCTTTGCTGGTATTAGTACCAACAACAGTGTGGAGCCAGTTCTATCTCAATTGAGAATCAGCCCACAATTCAACAGGTTTAAGGGCCATTGATTATGTAATACTATAAGCAGAGTTAGCAGAGTAGCTTTCAAGTCACACTAACATTAACATGAAAGTAATTTGGGGTTTTATGGTCCCACTAGAAATAGACAGAAGGCAAGGCAAGGCAAGGCAAATTTATTTATATAGCACAATTCAACAACAAGGTGATTCAAAGTGCTTTACAGAGACATTAAAAACAAAATAGATAAAAAGCATGATTTAAAATTGATTAAGACAAGCAAACAAACAAACAAACAAACAAAACAGTATATAAAATCAAAAATCAAAACAGTAGATAAAATCAGTAGTTAAAATGTAAGTTTTGGAATTTAAGCTTAAAAGTGTGGATTTGGTGCTTTATTCAAATGCAGCAGAGAACAGGTGAGTCTTCAACCTGGATTTAAATAAACTGAGTGTTTCAGCTGATCTGAGGCTTTCTGGGAGTTTGTTCCAGATATAAGGAGCATAAAAGCTGAATGCAGCTTCTCCGTGTCTGGTTCTGACTCTGGGAACTGATAAAAGACCAGATCCAGATGACCTGAGAGATCTGGAAGGTTCATACTGGGTCAGGAGGTCACTGATGTATTTTGGTCCTAAACCATTCAGAGCTTTATAGACTAGCATCAGAACTTTAAAGTCTATCCTCTGACAGACAGGCAGCCAGTGTAAAGACCTCAGAGCTGGACTGATGTGGTCCACTTTTTTGGTCTTAGTGAGGACTCGAGCAGCAGAGTTCTGAATGAGCTGTAGTTGTCTGACTGATTTTTTAGGTAGACCTGTAAAGATGCTGTTACAGTAATCAAGCCTGCTAAAGATGAATGCATGGACTAGTTTTTCCAGGTCCTGTTGAGACATCAGATCTTTTATCCTTGAAATATTCTTGAGGTGATAGTAAGCTGATTTTGTTATTGTCTTAATGTGTTTTTCTAAGTTTAGGTCTTCATCCATCACTACACCCAAATTTCTCGCCTGGTTTGTGGTTTTTAGGTGTATAGATTGAAGTTCTCTGGTGACCTGTAATCGTTTTTCTTTGGCACCAAAGACTATTACTTCAGTTTTGTTTTTGTTTAGCTGGAGAGAATTGTGGCACAGCCAGTCATTAATTTCCTCAATGCATTTACCAAGAGCCTGTACAGGGCCTCGGTCTCCTGGTGACATTGTGATATATATCTGTGTGTCATCTGCATAGCTGTGATAGTTTATTTTGTTGTTCTTTATAATCTGTGCCAGTGGGAGCATGTAAATGTTAAACAGAAGGGGTCCCAGGATGGAACCTTGGGGAACTCCGCATGTGATACTTGTCTGCTCAGATGTGAAGTTACCTATTGATACAAAGTATTTCCTGTTTTCTAAGTATGTTTTGAACCAGTTTAGTACAGTTCCTGAAAGACCTGCCCAGTTCTCCAGTCGTTTGAGTAATATGTTGTGGTCAACTGTGTCAAATGCTGCACTGAGATCCAGTAAAACTAAGACTGACATTTTTCCACTGTCTGTATTCAGACATATGTCATTAAACACTTTGGTCAGAGCGGTTTCAGTGCTGTGGTTCTGTCTAAAACCTGACTGGAAGGCATCATAGCAGTTATTCTGTGTCAAGAAGTAATTGAGCTGTTGAGAAACTGCTTTTTCAATGATCTTACTTAAAAATGGGAGATTTGAGATCGGCCTGTAGTTATTCATTTGTGTCTTGTCAAGATTGTCCTTTTTCAGTATAGGTTTAATTACAGCAGGTTTTAGTGGTTCTGGAAACACACCTGATATTAAAGAAAAGTTGACGATCTGTAACAGGTCTGACTCCAAAGTCTTTGAGACCTTTTTGAAAAAACTTGTTGGCAGGACATCTAAACAGCAAGAGGAGGAGTTCAGTTGACCTAAGATGTCCTCCAGGTCTTTGCTGTTAATAGGGTGAAACTGGTTCATGGTATTTAAACAGTTTTTCGGTGGACACAGTACATATCCTGGATCTGCTGTTGATGTACCAATTGCTTGTTTAATCTTTTGGATTTTTTCTGTGAAGAATTTGGCAAAGTCATTGCAGACCATGGTCGAATGAAGTTCAGCTGCCACTGACACAGGAGGGTTTGTTAGCCTGTCAACTGTAGAAAATAAGACCCGAGCATTATGACTGTTTTTGGTGATGATGTCAGAGAAGTAGGACCTCCTTGCACTCCTCAGTTGTAAATTATAATTGTGAAGTTTCTCTTTATAGATGTCATAATGAACCTGGAGGTTTGTTTTTCTCCATCTGCGCTCAGCTTTCCTACACTCTCTTTTTTCATTTTTCACCAGTGTGGAGTTTCTCCATGGAGACTTCTTCTTTCCAGAGATAACCTTCACCTTAATGGGAGCAATAGTGTCCGTTACATTTAACATTTTAGCATTGAAGCTAGTGACGAGCTCATTGACTGAACCTCTGGACAGGTCAGGTGTTAATGGGAAGACCTGGTTAAAGATCTCACTACTGTGTTCAGTTATACACCGTTTTGTGATCACTGCTGTTGATATATTTGTGTGGGCTGAGATTTTACTTTCAAAGAAAACACAGTAATGATCAGACAGGCCCACATCAGACACAGAAGGACAGACGGCCATAAATACTGTAATGAACCACAAAACAGTTGAACGAATCACACTAAGAACAATCCCCTCCTACCACGCAGGCCCCCTACCCTTCTCTGTCCTTTCATCATCATAACTGCTGCTTGTAAAAATAACTGAGTGCATTTGGCCATTTGGCTATGACAAAAATGTCTGCACAGTCAGAGGCCCGTCACTGTGCACATTTATAGTCCAATATGTTGACTGACTCGCTGTATAAGGGCATTAAAGTCATGTGACTAAGTCCACCGAATTTAGCCACGGGCCCACAGAGAAGATCATTACTGGAATTGATGATGAATGCTCAAATCGGCACCAATGCCTGGATTAGAAGAAGTTATTTAAATGTTCTGATAAATGTTACTATCATGTGTAGTTTAATGTAGTTTGTAATGAAGTTGTGACACATTACTGTAACGTGATATGTTAAGCTGCAGTCAGTGATGAAGTGTGACTATGAAAAGCTTTTCTAAAGCTTGGACTGAAATAGCAGAGTTCATTCAGATTATTATGTCGAGGCAATTATGACCTTTAATTCACTGTTAGATTCTCAAATGACAAGCTTCCCTTTATGTTGTCTGTCCTCTTAATTCTAAATGTCCTAATATAGTATATAGTTTCTATATCGCATATAATCTATATCCATGCACATCTACCAGCAAGGACATTTAATGCAAGTATTTCTATGCGCATGTATGTACAGGCATGCTTATAGCTATATATTTGTGTGCACCAGTGTCCAGTCATTATACTCACCAGTGTCTAATACTGTACTTTGTATTCATGTAGTCTTTTTGCTGTTACTTTGAAATTTCATTCAAAGGATCATGTCAATGTTTTTAAGGAAATATCAATCAACACACCTTGATATAAATAAACACAAACCTCTACACTCTACATTAACCTATCACAACGATTAAACATACCGTAGTTTGCAGATGCACACAAAAGCGATTACCTTGATGCTGGCATTACTTACACGGTAGATGCCCATTTTGTATTTGACACTGTAAGGCCCTAATAGATCAAACTTCAATTATGTAACTCTAAAATAGTTTATAGCTAAACTCGCTACATTTAATTACAGCAAGCTAAATTTAGTATGATCAATGAGCTGACCATTCTGTTTTCCGACTCTGTGCTGGGGGCTTCAAATTGGCCTGGTTTGGTGCACTTTTGAAGAAAGAATTGCAATTTTTTTGCAAATTTCGCAAAAATAGTGCCATGATTCATCATGTAGAACGGCCGCAAAAAAATGACGTACAAGCAGAGGGCAACGGCCAGCGCAACACAAAATTTGGGGCTTTCGCTCTAGGCAGCGCATGCCGTGTCTATGGGAAAGGGCCTTTAATCTGACGAATAATAAGTGTGCTTTTGCATAGGCACACTTAATAATTCTATGGTGTGAACATTAGAGTAAACAAAGACCCTTGGAGAAAGATACTGAAAGATTACTGATAAACACGGTCAAATAGCTGTGAACAGCTTCAGGCAAATACAAAGCATCCTGCCAAAGGCCAATCTACAGACCTTCTGTGCAACTGTTGAGAGGTCAGTGGGGCCATCGTGGACATGAGGGAAAGGAGCAGCTGGTGACCAGGGTAAAGTGGGAGCTACAGACTGCTGACCACTGGGAGGATGGCATTTGGGTTATATATAGACGAGAATGGTTTAGCCTTAGTGTGGAACTGTCTACACAGTGCAGACAGCACTGGAAGGCTGAGGTCACTGCCTGAGTACTGTAGATTGTACATATTGTGACGAAAGGTAAAGAGAGAGAGAGAAAGCGTGTGTTTTTTAACTTACACCCTTCATATATGTCTGTTGGGATGTGGACGGCAGTTGTGTTGTAGGAGACATCTCGTTTGAAGTCCGGGTCAAAACTGAAATCCCCGGGAATGTATGGGTTCCTCTTCTTCTCCTTTCCATCTTTCTTCCCTTCTGTATCTGACTCACTTTCTATCCCGCTAAGCTACACATGAAAATAAAGAAGAATAGCAGAATTTGATGTTTTAAAATCACATGGAAAACATTTTTGGCTTTATGTGTGTACACTGTAAAATTAAAAGTATGTGTAGTATCTTCTTGTAATGGATAATGCATGCTAAATATTATGCAGTGATAGATAAATGCCAGTATCTAGATAGAAGCAGATAGAAAGGGGAGAGTCAAACAGAGAGTGACATTAGTGTGCACTGGGTGTGTGGTTCTTTCCCACTGGGGCCGTGGAGAGGAATTAGATGTCGAAATCTGTTTATCAAAGCAGACAAATGATGTCCAAGGCCAGGAGAGGCATTAAATGCGTGATGCACACTCATTTATTTGTGTTGGGCCCTAAACATGAACTGGCCCTAATCCATAAAAAAAAACCCTGTCTCATAAACAAGTCAAATTTATTATAAGCACAAAAATAGCTTTTGCGGCATGCACAAATTTGTACTAACAGAGATTTATTTGCATAAATTTTAAAGTGTTACAGTTCTTACAGGCTACAATACAAACTCAAATCAGTTTTTTCCCCCATTGTAACAACTCAAGGCTGCTTGATGTGGATGGCTTGTAGGGTTTTACTGGAGAATTGGCATCACATCAAATTGCTCAAGTTGTACTTACGCCGTCTTTGGCATTGTAGTAACTGATTTTCTCGACCTGCAAAAACACCAAAACAGGAAAATATCAATAAAGCATGACAAGAAATACACAAACTCTTAGTCTAATCTAGTATCTTAATACTAGATTGAAACAAAGCATCTAACGCTGGTCCAAATCTTAAAGGTGTTTTACCAAGATTGCCCTCACAGATGGCCATGCTTTGATGGGTGTGGTGTTTCCTTATTGCTCCCAGTCTTGCTACATTGTTCATTACCTGGAGTACACACTGGTATATGTCAGTGCAGTGTACAACTAAGTGTACAAGCAGCTAACAAATTGGCCTGTCACTGACAGCAGCAGAAAGTGTGTATTTCAGTGTCCAAAACAGAAAAGGTTTATCATCAGGAGAGCACGAATGTCCTGTTTTTACACATAGTACAAAGAGCGATTTTTAGTTAAAAAATTAAGGGTCCTATCCTAATTCCTGTTACCACTGGGATTCCATTCTGCAACGATGGGTCACTGAAGGCTAATCACCAAATAGCTTAATAAAATTCTGTATCTCAAAAAATCATGTTCAACCTAAAAAAAAATGAAACACAAAGCAGATGAACAAAACTTAAAAAAAAAAAATGCTAAAGCTAGTCTCAAAAACCATAACAGGGCATCTGAATCTCTCAGTTTAACTTGCACCTGCTACTTTTCCCTGCAGTCCAAGTGAGTTTGCGTCTGATACTGAGCAGCAGTGAAGTAAGTGGTGTTGTTTTGCTCTTACACTGCTGGGCTTGCTGTCGGTACACGGGCTAGCAGGGTGATAACGAGCTAGCCTAGCTGTTGACGTAAGAATGCCCCGGAGCCACAGAGATGGTTCACTGATTCCAACCACCTGCATACCACCTCTGAAGTGGCACGCCAACAGGACAACAACTGCTCCTGCCACTAACACTGCTGTGTTAGCTTAAAGAGTTTGTAATTATCTCACACACAAGTGATTTAGCAGGGCAAACTGTGCCAAACACAAACATCTGCTCTCAATTTTTCTGCTTTGACTGCTCCAATATACCAGAAGACTTATGAGATCGACTATATCTGCAAAGTGTGCCATAACACACCCATACACACAAGTTAATAACAGCAGACTGTCTCATGATCTTTTGTGTCAGGTGACGTTAGTGCAGACAATTTGCACATTAAGGTCACACCATTATACTTCCCAAAGGAGAAAACTGTGTGCAAGAACACTTAATGTGTGAGACAATCAAAGGAGATGAAGGGAGCGTAAGGACCAAAAAGTGAATACATACATAACAAACGTGTATGTTGTGTCTATGATCTAAATCTTATCTGAATATGCATATGCTTACTAATGTATTGCATCTCATTTCACACAGGTACACCTGCAGTTCATTTTTACATTTTTAAACACCAAATGACTCATTTAATGTGCTATCCACTTAGAAAAAACTTGCACATCATCTGTTCCCACCAGTTATGGTGCTTTCCATCACTACTTTCTGTCAACAGTCATAAAAGGCGACCTTTGTTTTCTCAGGTAGGTCGTAAAGCATTATATTTACATTTTAAGCAGCATGAAATTTGGGACTTTAATCCTACTCTTACATGAAGTACATCAATGCGATAAGTGAATACCAAATGCAAACACGAACAACAGCAAAAGGGTTAAAATGATTATGATGCACTGACACATGCAAATGTGCTGTTCTTACTGCAGCTGGCACTGGCTTTCAAGTGTCAGCAGGAAGAGGTGTCCAGCATTACTGACCCAGTTATCAAAGGTGGCAGACAGAGAAGACACAGGCACATACACACACAAACACACACCACACACAATGCTCCACTTGCTATTTCAATAAATTTACTATTATCACATTAAGATGATATTTTTCATGTCTTAGTATGAAAAGAAAGAAACCTTTGTTTCAGATGTTTGGTGGCAACAGTCATGGTAAAAGTACACTCTCTGTCAATTCTTTACGCATCAGGACATATCACACCATGTCATCATTTATTGAACAAAAATTAAGTAAAAAAGACGAAATGCAGAAGGAGTGTGTAAAAAAAAAAAAAAGTACACCTGGTCTGGAACATTTAGGTGTGTTACTGTAACAAAATGCCAAGAAAAAGCCATGAAGACATTTGCTTATAATGCACAGCACCTTGTTTGGTGAGAACCAAAGCTCATCAGCACAAACAGCTCATACCAACTGCCAAGCACAGGTGACGATTTGGGCAGTCGCTAAGTCAACCATGAACTCCTCAGCATACCAAAATATTTCAGAGTCAAATGGCAATCTGTCCAGTGGCTTAAAGCTTGGCAGGACAATGATCCCAAGCAAAAGAATGGCTGAAAAACAAAAGAATCAAGGTGTTGCAATAGCCCAGTCAAAGCACAGACCTCATCTCATTTTAAAATGGTGGGACCTTAACAGAGTTATGAATAAATTTAGCCCACAAACCTCAATGAACTGAAGCAAACTTGGGATGAAGAGTAGACCAAAAACTCCTCCACACAAAGTCATACAGAAAACGATTAATTTATAGCTTTAGCAACTTTAGCTGCTAATGCTAAAACTGCTAAAGTAGCTCTTAGCTTCTTTCGTGCATTTGGTGTTTCCACACGCTTCCTCTGCATTTTGGCTTCGTTTTTGTTAAATAGATAACAGCATGGTGTAATATGTGTTTCTGGTATGTTTCTGGACCTGGTATAGACAAGATCATTTTTATTATGTCCTGAAAAGGACAAATCATAGAATTGACAGACAACTGACTGATTATGCAATATGAAAACACACATCCTATGTTATACTTTATAGTAATATTACAAATAATAGACAAGTCTTACTGACAAGTCCAAAGGAAAGACATGAATGATATACAGGGAATCTGCACAGAGTATTATATTAACCTCTTGTTAATGCTAAAGAATGCTAAACACAGACAAGTACACTAAAGAGCCACAGGTTTTCGTGGGGATAAGCACATTGTCAAAGGATATCCTGAAGCAGTTTCACTTGAATTGGGCTGAGGTGTATGAAGCTATCACCTTTTGTTTACCACATAACAACTGCAATGCATGATGTTTGTACAGTGAATACATTTAGATGCAATAAACTCTGCATGACTCTTAGCTTAATAATATTTTATATTGCTTTGGTTAATTTGTTCAAGAATCCCTGTCACAATATCTCCAAAATAATTACATTTGCTAGCCAAACATAAAGGGCCAAAAGGATATCCAACTCAGTGAGTAATATCATAAATAAATCAATCCCCAGAGATCCATATCTCGCTGTCTATTTTCAAAGCACAAGAAAGTATGCACGGCATTGAATAATCTTTAAATATAATGTTGAATAATGTTTAAGGGACAAATATGATTAAGACTTGACAAGCAGTGCTTAAATCTTACTGGATAAATGGCAAAGTTGATTTTTTCCCCCAAATCTCCCCACTAGAAAATGTACAAAGAACGTCATTTTTAATTTGTAAAAGGGCTGGAGGAGATAAAATTTATCATTTCCATTTATTATGAAAAAGTTAGATCTAAAACACTGGGCTTGCTTTCAGGCAAAGCAATTTAATTCAATTCAATGAGTAAACACTGTCTTCTTATTATATGCTGTAAGTAATACTAAGATTACTGGAGCGCAATCGCTGTGTGCGTATAAGTGTATGCGTGTGAGTGTGCACCTGTTCATCATAACCATGCTTGGTAGTTTCCGCCTGTTATGTAAAATGATAAAATTCAATCAATAAAGTCATTATAGCCCTATTGTGATTGTAATTAGATTTTCCTTCCAATTATTATGATAAGGATTATGACTCAGATGTCCCTGCACCTCCTCTGCATATGGAGTTCATCAAACCACTTGATCTGTATGTAGACAGCCATGTTAATGAACATATTAGATAGATCATGCACTGGCCGCTCACTCACGTCGCTGTCGTCCTGCCACACGTGTTCCATCTGAAGCTTTTCTGCTTCTGTTGCCAGCCTCTAAAAGAAGACAGAGAGAAGGAGAGTAGAAGAGAAAAACACATTACTTAAGACCATTTTAATATTATAAAAATCTCTGAATTTTTTTACTCTAAGGCGGCAACGAAAAAAATACAAGTAAGTCAGCTAGAGAGATGGTGATCGTAAAAATTAAATGCAGCAGATTTCATATGATTCTTAGCCAGAGTGTATTCAAGGGAAAATACCACATTTCCCTCGAATACCTTCAGGTATGAATTAGAACCATTGACACCGAGTTGTGCTAAAATTAGACATCTTCCATCTTCTCCCGAGATCTGATCATAATGACTAGGTTAATGGGTTTATAATGGTCCCAGTTTTTAATCGGTACATGGTCCAGAAATTCACTGTATTATTAATTGCCCTTGGGAAATATGAAATCCAGCTCCTCCTGCTTTTGTGTATGTTGCTATGAATTTCAAGTCACACACATACACACACAAAATAGGCAAGTAATCTGCTGGGGCAAAGGAGTAAATTAATTCACTGTATCAACCCACTCCTCTTCTCATTCCATAATATAATTTTGCAGTAAGATTAAACACGACAGTCGCAAGAATCAGCGAGGCAGCACAAAGTCTGACTGTGAATCCCAGGATGGGATATTAGTCACAGTGTTTGTGTGGCAAAATCAAGCTTCAAACACGATTTAGGCAGTAAGAGGAACAATTTTGGAATCACTTAAACAAAATTACTTAATATAACACCAGATAGCTATTATCCTTGTAGCCATACAATAAGATGTATTACACAGAGCTGATTTCTTTATGCAAGGGAAAAAAGTCCAACGGAAATCACAGATAACAAGACAAACTTCAAAGTCGCAACACATCATTTTAGCTATTTGAGAGAATTGCCTTTACCTACCAAGTAAAGCAAAAGCACTTGTTCTGTTATTGTTGAACAATTGGCCCCACATTTTCCTGGTGGTAGACAGAACTTCATATCAAAACACAAGTAAGAAGCATGAACATGCACCAAATATTACTGGAAAGCTAGAAAGAAAAGCCTCTGCTGATATAAAATATCAATGTCCATAAAAAGAAAGAAAGAAAGAAATTCGATAAAACAAGCAGAAAGAGTAGCAGCTGCTCACAGATCTGACTTCACATTACTAGTTATGCTTGTGCTCCATACCCCATTATGCTTTCTGGAGGCTGAAAGCGTCGCAAACCACGCTCTGGTTGTGTCTCATTAGGGGGAAATTTAGCAGCAGCTTTAAGAGTTGGCAGGAGCAAAGGTAAAAGCGTGCTACTGCTATGTCTCTGCAGTTATGGTAGGGTGGAAAAACGCTTCGGTATAGCTTCAATACACGGCATGTGGGCTACTTATAGGGAAAATATGTATACAACGTTCCTGTCAGCCACCTGCTCTGTCATTGCTCTGTTAGACAAGTTTATGTTTATGACTCTCCATGTATCCACATGCACACACCCCCCCCCCCCCCCTCTTTTTTTTTGAGGTATATGAGTCTTGGCAGTGGGGTCATTCTGGTCTTTTTATTTGCACATGCACAAACACACAGTGCCTTTGTAGATTTTGTTTCTAGTTGCCAGTGGCAACCAGGCTGCACGGACTTAATGGGAATATCCTGTCAGTTTCCAGTCAGGTCACTAATGGTGCAAAGACAAATCAGTTTGTGTGTCGTTTCTGTGGTCACAAACCCACAGATGGCCATTTACTGTGGAAGCACTCCCATTTCAGCTCCAAGCATTATCGAAAGAATGAAACATGATAAGATGACAAGGCCTTTGTGTGCATTTCTGTCGTCCGCACAAAAGCAATTTGCAAAGCATTTTCATCACATTCACATCAGGTAAGTGGATATCAGTTACAGCAGGTGAATGAAACTCATTCCAGCATACCTGCTCACACGTTACTAAGAAAACAGTGTTCAATACTTAAACACATACAGCATGCAGCTGCTCAACTTAACCATGCACAGATGTTCATGTAACAACACAACAATCATGTGGTTGCATACAGTAAGTGTGCACACGCTCATAAGTGGGGATATGACAGCATACAAAATCAACCAATCACGTAGATATTTCCTCGCATTTATGGATTTGCATGTCACAGCATAACTATGTCATGCAAAGAGCTTACAAAATCATCAAAGGGATCTTATTCCTGAAAGGTATGAGACAGTCATCAACAACTGAAGAATGACTACATTTCCAAGTATGAACATCTCTCCAAAACTGAACTGAAACCAACAATACTGGTCAGGAAGCCAGACAACTACATGCATGACGTCATGCACGATCACAGTTAGAGCTGAGGCTTTAATCAAAGTAGATGGAATTATAAACAGTTCCAAATACCACTCGGTTTTTATACAAAACCTTCAGGCATCTGCTAGAAAGCAGGCGATTATGATGAATTTTATCTTTCAGTAGAACAATGACACACAGCATATATCTGAATCAACATCCAAATCTGGCCTCACCAGAAGAAGATTAAAGTTTTGGAATGGCCCAGCCAGAGCCCAGACCTGAATCCCACTGAAAATCTGTGAAATGAGCTGGATAGGGCTGTGCACAGTAGAAGCCCTCACACTCTGACAGATTTGGAGCAATACTGCAAAGAAGAGTGGCCAAATTTTTGCCAAGTTAAGATGCGGCATGCTAATCCCTACCCAAAACGACTGACTGCTATATCACAATCAAAAGATGCTCCAACAAAATAAAAAGGGTATGCATACTTCTCTTATTCCTTCCTCTGAAATATTTCTTTGTTTTTTAATTAAAAGCTATGGATTACAGTTTATTAAAAGTGGAAAATATTCTGAAATGATTTATTTCATTTTTTAGTAATTAGTTAATTAGTTTAGTAATTATTTAAATGATTGTAAAAGGAAATGATGATGCCAGAATGCAGAGCATACTGTGCATCTATGATGGTTTAGAGAGATATCTGCTCACAGGCATTTGTATTTACTATCGTTTTACTTGGTATTTCCCTGCAGGTGAGGCCTGCTGACCTATCTTTGACTCCTTTCACCCAGTAGTTAAAGGTGCCAGGTTGAATTTCAAGCAGCTGTACACACACACACACACACACACACACACACACACACACACACACACACACACACACACACACACACGGGCACAGGAAAAGGCATTTATAAGGATCTCAGCAGCAGATCAAGAGGTGAAGGGGTCAAAAGTGCCCAGCTGTTTCTTCCACCTTGTAGCTTCTCTTTTATGTTGAATCCACAGCCTCACAGTGTCTTTCTACACCTTTAAGCAGTTAAAGGTTTTGCAGAATTTACACCTCAAAGTGCAGCATAAACACATATCAAACAGTACATAAAAGAAAAATGCAACACCAGTTATTTTAAAATACATAATGAGAAGATGTTGAAATAAGGATTTGCTAACAAGTTGGCTTAGAAATACACAATATGAGCAAATTTCTTTTAGCAAGACTAATGGGAACACTGTTGCATTAGTGAGGAGATAATGAAAATGTAGCTTCACGCCTTAGAACCAAGTTACTTCAAGTTAGGTACCATCCACTTTTATGGGATAGTCAAATGCAGGTGAATTCATTAGGACAGACATGCTACTGAATATGAGTTTTACTGATATATGTGCCAAAATGCTAAATTCAAATTGGCGCTACATTGCTGACATTTATCAAATTAGAAAGAAAAAAAATGTTTAACAAGCTTCAAGTGACCACTTCACAACAGATCTCTCATAAATCCACTGAATGCTTGGACACAGACTGTGTGCGCTTGCACGTGTTTTTCTTCTGCTCGGAGAAAATGAGTCATGTCTTCTGTAATTCCTTAAATCTCCTTCTGATGTCACTACACGATGAGGCAAACTGAATGTGTTATGCTAGAAAAATGTTATTTCTGAGGACCCAGAGCAATAAACACCCATGAACTATGTGAGCTATAAACATTCCAGCATGTATAAACTGAGCTGGCCTCAAAAGAATGACAAATAATATGTGAACTTTGCCCAAAAACAACAACAATTAACTCCAAACAAGAACTTTGTGGATTTCTAGCTTATATTTTCTATTTGTTTTAGTCAGGCTTGCTATCTTTAGCACACTGTTGGAGGATAAATGTGGAAAAAGCTCTCTGCTGATCAATAACACCTCACATTATGTTTTAATGCAAGGATGATTTGTCTCATGCAGATGAGTCTTTATATGTCGTAGTAAGGGTGGGGTATAGAAAGCAATGGAAAGAGTTTAAAGACAAAAAAAGTGGATAAAATTACAGTTAATGTATGTAAACTCTTTTAATCACTGAGTCACTCACACATGCTCTCTTTTTTTTATCCTTTGTCTGTGATCTAAGAAGAATATTGTGCTCTGAAACTCCTGTGATTTTGTAAGCACCACACAGAGATGTACTGTGTAAACATGCTTGCTTTACTGACACACGCTCCTGGCAGCCTGATTAGAGCATCTAGTACTGCCAGGACAGCACACACAGACACACACACACACCTGCCATCTCACTGATGTGTAGGGAGGCACGGGAGAGCAGAGGAAACATGAGCATCTGCTGTTGTGACTGGCAGCACTTTAGTCAGATCTATCCTGCTCAGCCTGTAGGGAGCCAGGAGGAGAGTGGTGAGAAAAAAGTGGTGAGAGAGGACATACATTTACACACATTACACAGATACACACACACACACACACACAGTTACCCTGGCACCAGAAGGAAAACAACTGTACAGTGAGTGCATGCAAGTTGACAAATTAACCCTATCTACACAACTCTGGTCTTTTAGAGAAGACATCACTCTCACCAACATACTAACTTAGCATGAAGTGACTTGTTAGAGACTGGTGCTGATCCACTGCTGTGCTCTGGTTTGACAGCTCATCTCTCCTGCAGCAAACTCTTCCAGCCGACCATGCTATCTGTGTGCCAGCTGGCTGCAAACAACTCCCAATTACAGCTGTACCCAGCTGGAAAGTTGATGTGACGGTTCTGCACATGGATACACCTACAGCCACTCGCTGATTTGCTGTATGTTTCGAAAGAAAAGTCACAATTTCGATGTCAGCGATTTAGCTTTACATATCACTATTTACGGATCACAACAATAACTAGTTGAATGGTGCTTACTTTAGCTCTTTCCTGAAGCGTGACGGAGCAGACAGTGCTTTCGGCCAAAACAGTCACAGACTGTGATAGCTACTGTTGCTGATTCAATTAAAAAGCAGAATTTGACCAATGTAAAGCATTTTTTTTAAAACAACAACAATAACAAAAACAATTAAAGCTGCAAGCAGCGATATGAGGGCCCTCGCACCCCCGGCGCGTCGAGCCAAGCCCAACACCTAAAACCAGCGCTTCCGATCTGATGTCACATTGATGGAATTCATGCATTTAACCACCAGCTAAAATTTCATCTCATTCAACCATTATTATAGTCGTCCCACTAGGTGGCGCTCTAACCATTACTGACAAATGGCATAACAAACATTTCCGAGCTCGAGTCTCATCACGCCTGCGACCTTTGGGAGAGATTGGACATTGTGTTTTTGAGCGACAGCAGATTACTGCTTTTTGGCGAGTGATTGAAACTCCACGTGCCGCCATGACCACCCGCTTCCCTGAACGTAAAAGCTTCGCAATTTAACATCACAAAGGTCTTTAGATTCCACACACAGGAGATCGCGTAAATCTAATGAAATCCCTTGGAGGAGTTCGTAAAAGTATGAGGCCTGAAAAGAGGGAAAATGTCGCCAAATTTACACATTAACTTTAAAATGGCTGACTTCCTGTTGGATTTGGGATATTGCTCCAAGAGACTTTTTTGTACATCTTGATATCTCCAATAAGCTTGCCAGGTTTCAAACTCATACATAAAACACAGAGCAGGGGCTGTTGTTTTGAAATTTTGTAGGGGGCGCTGTGGAGCCATTTTGCGCTGTTCAAGGAAAATGAACATATAAAAAGAAATCCCTCATCACATTAGAGGTGTGCGCCAAATTTCAAGACTTTTAAACTTTTCAAGCCCCTCAAAAGCCACTTCATCTTTCATGGTGAACTGCGTTGCCACCAGGGTGCGCCGTTCAGTTTATAGTCACAATTTTCTCACTGAAGCATCAAGAGGGACTGATGGTGATATTCACGGCTTTTGAGGTGGCCACGATGAACCTGTGAAAATCAGTACAACAAAATGAAAGACATGACATTTCCTGGTGCCACTAGGTGGCGCTCTACGTATTCCTGACAATGGGCATATCAATCTGTTCAGGGCGGGTCTGACATCATCCCTGTAAAATCTGGTACTGATCACATTGGATTTCATTGAGTTACACTAATTTGTTTCTTCATGGCGAGACCTCAATGTTCGCCATGCTGCTGGGGTCACACCCTTCAGCGAAAACTCACAGTTTTCTCTGTAACCCAAGACCAACTCCTTAAGGCTTTCCTGGAGAAATTTGAGGCTGCAGATGTCACCCATTACAATACTGTACCCCAAAGTGTAAAACATGACATTTCCTGTTCCCACTAGGTGGCGCTGTCCCTAATGTCAAATATGGCAGTTGAAATATGTTCAGGGGTGGAGCCTTATCATATGTGTCCACTTTGGTCAAGGTCGGACAATGTATGACAGAACGAGAGGCAATAAGATTTTCATGGCGAGTCATCGAAATTCGCCGTGGCGCCACGGCCCTCACAGTATCCCGAAAACTCAAAAGCTCCGCAATTTAACATGGCCCAGGTGTGTAGTTGACACTGACCAAATATGAAGCTTGTACGATGAAATTCCAATGAGGAGTTCGCAAAAGTTCGAGGCATGGAAATGGCAAAATTAGAGCCAAAATGTCACCTTCACTTCCAAATGGCGGACTTCCTGTTGGGTTTAGGACATGGCCATAATAGACTTTTTTTGTGCGTCTCCGAACGTTAGATATGTGTTCGAGTTTTATACATGTAGGTCATACCCATCTCGGGGCTCGCGTTTCTCATTTTTCTAGGTGGCGCTACTGAGCCAATTTTCCCTGGACATGTCTACGGACATTAAAATACGTAAATTTTCACCAGACCTGACGCTGTGCAAAATTTCATGAGTTTTTGAGCATGTTTAGGCCCTCAAAAGGCCGATTCATTTGCCGAAATAATAATAATAATAATAATAATAATAATAATAATAATAATAATAATAATAATAATAATAATAATAATAATAAGAAACAGAGCAGATACAATAGGGCCTTCGCACTTTTGTGCTCGGGCCCTAATGAAAACGGTCTTTTTCTGAGGCACTGCTGTTGTTGTCTATATCTGAATGGGACTAAATGTGACAGACAGAGGGAGATAGAGTTATAATGAGAGAGAAATCAAATGTGTACTCCCCTCTGTATACATATACTGTATATCTGATAAGTTTCATGTAGGAAAACAGAGATGACAAACACAAAGCCGGAGCACTGCGACAGCTGGGCTGACAAAAGCAGCTAGACACACAAATACACACACACAAGCACACACAGTCCAGGAAGTGGTGAATAATGAGTCACTAGTGGCCAAAATCTCTCTAACATACACACACATAAACACACACACAAAAACACACGTGCACTCTTTATCTCATTGAGTCAATATTTCAAATATTAATGCTCGTTAAGAAAGACAGGATTATGTTTGCACAATATTGCATCATGTCATTTAAAGCCTTTTAAAATCCCTACTGTGTGAAATCCATACTGAAACTGTAACATCAAATGAAATCTATTAAACTGCAATCTGTTTTGTAAAAGTTCTGAAGCCAAACCGTCTGTTTTGGATACTCTCTGCATATGTTTGTATGTTGTTGTTCGCTTTATATGTTTTAGAGTCCTTGGGCATGCATAGCATTGCTCAGTGACTAAGGGCACAGTGTCCTGAGATTTACAGCAAGTATAGAAACTACAGTTGGGAATTGTCTGGCATTTTAGCAGTCCGTTCATAATCATTCTGTGATTAAATGAAATGCTGTAATGACTGCAGATAATTAATCATATATTTCTAGAAGCTAATTGACATGTGATGATTTTTTGGAGGATTACTTTGTTACAACCAAACAAGCAACTTATGATCCAGAACAGAATTAGCAGACAAACTGAAGACAATACACCTATGATGTGTTGAAGTGCATCCCATTATTGGATTTGTTAAGTATTTGGGCAAGAAACCCCTTTAATAGAGTCATTAAATTGACAGTGAAAACACATGAAAATTGCGTTGAATTATTATCCTTTTGAATGATTTGCTCGACATAGTTTACAAGAACTTTACATTTTCTTCAGCTATGTTTTATATGGTTTCAGAATTCATATCAACTGTGAGCTGCCTGGCACCTGAGGCAGTGAAGTAGTCCTAAACAGCACCATATCTACAATCAAACTGCTATAAAAACACGAATTCAGTTCAGTGGGTTCAGTAGTGTTTAGTTTAAAGTTCCTTTCTAAAATATTTTCTTGTTTTTCTAACAGGTGGTCTAATGCCTTTGTTAAACACTGTAATTTGACACCAATATTTGCAGTTATCGCCTGTACCATATCAGCCCAATACCACTTTGCTTGTTTCGATTATACAATTTCTAGAAGATTGTTTTGAAGTAAAAATAATTTGATTTAAAATATTTTCCCAGTTTCACACAAATTCACAGTTTAAAAAGGGCTTACAAAGAGCTTTTTATATCATAGCATGATGATGATTTACATTTTAATATTCAGAAGAGATTCTGAATCCCACGTCGCAGTTTTAGTGTACCTTTAGTGAACCTAAGGTGAAAAACACACTTTAATTTGTTTATGTAGGTTACATTTTATCTATATAAAAGTGTTTGCTTGTGTAAATATGGTTCAAAATTATGCAAAACTGTTACATAAAAAACACCAAAAACATTAAAATAAATCTACATAGGTACATGATACATCTACATGATAGTAGTGGGGATTCTTGAGGTTCTTGGTCTTTACATCTATTAGCATAAGATTTGAAAAACTCTGAGATTTCCCATAACTTTATTTTCAGGTGTGTTCTCTGAGTACTGTCCAATGCCATATTTGATTGTTTTTTGGGGGTTTTTTTGCCTTTCTTGGCTTGCTTCTCACAAGAGGCAATATAACATTTCAAAACTACGCTATCAGGGTTGGGGAACTCCAGGCCTCGAGAGCCGGTTTCCTGCAGGTTTTAGATGTGTCCTTGATCCAACAGAGCTGATTTAAATGGCTAAATTACCTCCTCAACGTGTCTTGAAGTTCTAAGGAGGTCTGGTTATGAACTAATCATTAGATTCAGGTGTGTTGACCCATGGTGATATCTAAAACCTGCAGGACACTGCCAGGTCTTGAGGCCTGGAGTTCCCCCACCCATTCACTATATGAATCAAAACCTGTAAGATCCTACTGCAATAAGCTTATTACTCTAAAAGGCCCACTCTTGTGTAAGATTAAATTAGCATAATTAACCCGCCAATAATCCATCAACAGCGTGCGACATTCAGAAAATTTGTGTTTATTCAGCAATTTTGGGCTTTCACCAGCACTCAAGTGAAAGACAGCTGTTAGAAAATCAGTCATTATGCGACGTATGCTTTCTTCTCAGAAATGAATGTAACTCAATATTTGAGTACAAATGGACAAACACTCATGTGAAACTGTACAAGCAAAACTGTTCTTAGTTTATTGGACAACATAATTTAAAAAGAAACGTGTGAATGAGGAGTGCAATGAGTGTCGTGTGTGTGTGTGTGTGTGTCTACCCTATGATTAGGACTCTAACAGCAGAGTCTAATGACTCACAGCATGTCATCCAGTGGAGGTTTAATAACGCACTTGCAGACACTAGAGATCAGTGACTCCTCTGTAATTACGCACCACTACATAACACAATGCTTAAAAGAGCTCTGTTTAAGTGCTCGCACTCATGCTCTCATCCTTCTTGAACAATTTAATGAACATGAATGCTCCTAGACAGCCAATTTTGTGTTTAATGCATGCATGTAGCAGATTAGGAGAGATGAGGGTACTTGAATGGCAGTTTTCTCATTTTGTTTGACCAGTGTGGAATGTTAACCGGGGTAACAGAAAGAAAGCAAGAGAGAAATGATTCACTTAGGGAGTGAGGAATCTGTTTATGATGCCCATGTTGCTTAGCAACCAGGGTGTCATGGTTACCTGCCGCATCCATGGTCCAGGCACAGTGGAGAGCAAAAGCTCCCATGCGAGGGCAACACGAGAGACTAGAAACATTTTGTTAATTATCTCCCCACTGTAGCGTGAGCCATCTTTCTCCTCTGCAATTAAAAGTCAACTCAAACCTGCCTGACTGAAGGTAATGCCAACAGCCCACTCACAGTTAAGGAAATGGGGTTTCTTATCGATGGAGAACCACTCTGAAAATGATTTAAAACAACGCAAGCGGCCAGGGTTGGAGAACAACTGTTGTTTTTGTTTCCAAAATGGCCACCAATTGCGGCTCAGACTTTGGTGGGAAGCCAACGCCTTATGAATCTGCTGCCAAAGAGCTAATGCAATCCCAGGCCTGAAATAACCCTCACCAATCAATATTCAAATAGCCCGGGCCTGTCTGCGCTGTACTTTTGCACAGCCTCATAGTCTTACTTTCTCTTTTGGATGGTGAAATGTTTTTGTTTTTATCTTTTTCCTTTACTTTCCTTGAGAAATATTTGCAGTCCAACAAAGACCATCCCTGCGCAACGTTCCTCAATCTTTCATTCATTCTCTTATTCCTTCACAACAACTTCTCTGCAAGCCAGTTTGCTCTCTCTCAGCAGTCTGTCTGGGGGAGATGGCACAGAGAATAACCTTCCACTTGTCCCAACAAGTCAGTCATCCCTGTTAAGTCTTAGGTCATCTTGAGACCATCCATCAGTTAAAACTAATAATGGCAGCTACTCTAATACTTCCTGCTTTTTATCTCTGCTTTTGAAGTTGTGTAAACCTAAGTGCAGCTAAAGTTTTTAAATGTAAAATAAATTAATTTGTCTGTGGTTATCATCAGTGATGGGTCATCTTTGACCAAGGGATTTTTTCGGCAGTGAATTCATATAGGAAAAAATATTTATCCATGGTTTCTGCTGTGTAATAAAACAGAATACATCAGTTAGTGTTCACAATCACAAAAATATCTGCATCTGATAACTGTCCAGATGTTTCATTGCACAGTGTGAAAAATATTCAAATAAAACAATGTATTAAACTATTCAACTATGTTTTCGGCATTCCTCAAAGTTTCAAACAAAACAGATAAATAAATATTCTGATACTAACACCTGCTTCCTGAACAAATTTTAATGGAAAAAAAGTGCCACTAGCCAAAGCTATCATCTGAGCTTTTTTTCTCATTAGGATAAGCTTTAAAAACAGCTTTTCAGCATATTTTGCTAATTGCTAATAGTTCAGCTTCAGTAACTCTGGCTTTCTGGTTTGCAGCCACTGGTAAAATCCCTCCTTTTAATGAGAAATGAACATATCCAGAGAATTCTGCTGGTGTCACTGCGGGGAGTAAAATGATCTATTCCGCTGGGAGAAGTTAACCACGGGCTCCATCAAAGAGTATTGGTTAAGAGAAAAGCGTCAATAATTGATGAAAACAGAGTCATAGGTGGCCTGAATATCAGAGGGAGGCTATCTGCTGTCAAGGTAGGTTCAAAAAAGAAGTAATGAACAAAGGTGTGCGTGCACGAAAAAGTGATATGTACGTAAATTCATAATAAACCATGTGCATGATAGATGTTCAGTAAATCCTATGGAGAAGAGTTTGAAACTTTTACTCTTGATGAGATTATAGTCTCACTTAACAACTTACTTAATGTAGCATGATGTTTATTTTGTCATTACGGTCCTATTGGGAGTAAAGCAGACATAAACGCATGTGTGATTTATGATTTATAAAGTAAGATGGGCCTGCTTTGTGACAGACTATTCATCACTGTGTCTAAGATGGTGTGTAAGGTCAGGTCCACTCCTTGTTCGTCACGGTCAATTTTAAAAAAAAAACATGATGGCAAAATGCTTCACATCCAAAATGTGATGTCTCAGTAGCTTCATCCATTTTTTAGATACAGTCTATGACTGCAATGACACTCTTCTTCTCAGAAAGGTGAAAATACGCGGCCTTATTTAAAATAGGGCAAATGTCGTATTTCAAAACACTTTTTGTTCAAACATAAAGGCGTAAAACTACTCATGAAGATGATTACAGACTGTTACAGTGTTGGTTAATAGATGCTACAGTAAAGACTTGTGCTATTAAAAAGTAGGCTGTTATCTTACAGCAGCAATGGGCAACTAATTTTCCCAAGGGGCCACATGAGTAACTGGGATTGTTGTGGAGGGTCAGACCAATAAGCTTATAAAGAGACTAAATTAATATTGAGCAGATTATTACAACAGTCTCAGTTTCTCATGTGGCTGCTTAGGAAGATCAGTTGTCCACCTGTGAGTTATACAGGTGAGAAAAATAACGTGTTAGAGTATGTCTGCATTACCAAATACCATAAAAATTTCTTTGCATTTAGCTTGTGCATATTGGTTACAGAATCTTCAGAGGCTGTGAAGCCAACTGTACATTTAACTCTAAGTGTATTGACTTTATCCCATTGAAGCAAGTTGATATTGACCACCTAACCAACATCAAGCTTATTAATTTCCCTTGGAGCAACATCTTTAGCTGAAATAAAACCTGGCCATTGTGGTTTGAGACCACTTCACTATCCAGAGCTCACCCGATACGTCATCAGCGGGCAGAGCTATCTGCCAATATTTGTATTTTTAAACATTTTTAAACATGAAAAGTTCAAATGTAAACAAGAGACTAATAAGAAGAAGAGAAAAACACTAAAAACACTAAAAACCAGCTGGCGTGACCAGAGTCTGGCAGAGCGTAAATGAATAATCTATGAATTGTTTTGAAATAAAACTAGACTCATTTTAAAATGCATCATAATCAAAGAAAGACAACATAAATAAGTACAGATAACACGTTTTGTGCATTAATGGGGGCGATCGTGGCTCAAGAGTTGGCAGTTTGTCTTGTAATCAGAAGGTTGCTGGTTCGAGCCCTGGCTCCGACAGTCTCGGTCGTTGTGTCCTTGGGCAAGACACTTTACCCGTTGCCTAGTGGTGGTGGTCAGAGGGCCCGGTGGCGCCAGTGTCCGGCAGCCTCGCCTCTGTCAGCGCGCCCCAGGGCAGCTGTGGCTACAATGTAGCTTGCCATCACCAGTGTGTGAATGTGTGTGTGAATGGGTGGATGACTGAATGTAGTGTAAAGCACTTTGGGGTCCTTAGGGACTAAGTAAAGCACTATACAAATACAGGCCATTTACCATTAAGGGGGAAAAAAACTAAATAAGTCTTAAAAATCCTATATTGGTGAGGCTCTATCACTTTCTTCCTCAACAGACCTTAACATGGATGAGCTCTATATGCAGGTACTTATTTTAGCAGCTGATGGACACTTGCAGCATCACCCTGGAAGAAATTAATGTGAACATCCACAATGTAAAACCTTAACTTCTGCTAAAACACTGGTTCACATGACTGACACAACCAGATGATTGGATACCGTCTACCTATATGCATGCCAGTAGGGAAAACATGGCAAATGTGGATTACCAAATCAAATAATGTTACTCAACTAGGTGATCTCAATATTTAGACAACCAGGCTCGCAAAACAATATTTAGTTTCAGGTAGTTATATTTTTGTAATTTAACATAAACTCAACAGGGAAACTATTTTTGCTAGTTC
Source organism: Oreochromis aureus (assembly GCF_013358895.1). Taxonomy (NCBI): domain Eukaryota; kingdom Metazoa; phylum Chordata; class Actinopteri; order Cichliformes; family Cichlidae; genus Oreochromis; species Oreochromis aureus. The sequence continues at coordinate 12,805,645 of NC_052958.1, read as the reverse complement.
TTTTTAACACATTGTAATGAGGAAGGATACCACATACTTCTATATCCAACAGGAAGATATATAAAAGGACAGATAGGGCTAAAAGAGGAGCAGAGGGCAAGGCAAAATTGGAAACTGGGAATGAAAAGTGACACAGAATCAGGATGAAGTGATGGCAAAAGAATTTAACAGGGTTTGAGGCAGAAGAAAGAACAGGGCTGGCATGAAAGATAAAATGTGTGATAATAGTGGAGAGTAAGAAAGAGGAAAAAGTCAAGAGACAGCTGATTTTGGATAAGAAAAGGTAAGGATGGCGATGCACTTATGCATGTGAGAGCACGCAGATGGTCACAAGTGGAGCTTAGCCTGTGTGTGAAGCAGTGAAGCTAAGCCACAACAGCAGCTGCCTAAAGAATCTGAGTCATATAGAGATCAGGAAGAAAACCCTCTAATCTCAGCCATACACACGCGCAAACACACAGCTAAACATATCAATACCTTCCTCAAAAATAACAAATAAAACTAGCTACCGTACAGGTGCTGTCGATGACAACTTTTCAGGATTTCTCTGTCAGTACTGTGGTGGTTTCTTTCCTGCTGGGAATTTCAGTTTCACTTAACATCCTTTTAAGAACGACACATACTGAATGCAAAATACTGTGGCATGAAATGAAAGAGGCAAATGCTTTGATCACCCACGAGCTGTATAGAGACAAAATCATTTCCCCAGTCAGATCATCAGCACTTTGGGAACATTAACTTGGAACGGTTGAAACAGATGAGCAAAAAGTGATGTTTAAAAAAGGCAAATCTATATAGTCTATACAAGAAAAGAAAAAGGAAAAGATTGGAGCAAGATTGACTGTGTTCACTGACAATTGATATCAGTCATATATAAACTGAGGGACACGTATACAAAAGTAATTGGACATTTGCAAAGCACAGCCCAGGACAGCATTTTCGTCAGTGTAAAGAGAAATGCCACTGCTTAGTTCAGGCGCAGCATTGCCTAAACTTTACAATATACATGATTTTGGTTGGTTTTATGAATTTACAGTTTAATACGGTCTCAGCTTTCAAATTTAAAAATCATGTGAATTACTCTAAGAAGTGGAAATATTCTTACTGCACTGTTTTAATCTTAAAGGGTCTGAATACCTGAATCTGACCACAAAATACCTGAAATTCAATCAGAAAAACTCACGTGGACTTGAAACCCTACTTTTACATATCTGTGTGTTTCCTCGTGTATTCCTGCATGTATGTGTGTGTGGTTGTTTATAGCAGGGCTGTGTGTCAGTTTAATAGCCTTGAAGGTTCAAACTGTGCTGTGTGAACAAAGAAAGAGTGCTGCCTGTTGCTGAGAGGCCAAGATCCATTAGGCTTCTAGTCTCTTGTTTAGGGCCTCAAAGGAAGTGTACCATATAGAGCACTCATGGACTTCCTACCACCTCTTTATCATCCGTGTTTCTCAAAGATCAGACAATTCAGTTCTTTCCTTTCTCCCAGACAAAAAAAGCTGTGCTCCTTCAAATGTTCAGTTATGATGTGCGCAATCAGCCTTTCAACGGAACAAAAGTGAAGACTTAAAGATAAAAACAAAAAGATATGAGGGATGATGATATGGAAAAAACAACAGAGGATAGTAAAGGAGTGTAAAGTCAGAGAGGAGTGCTTTTTACCTCATAGAGAGCTATTATATTAGCGTAGGCCAGGTCAAAACATTACAGATGCTTGACCATTTCAATTCATGATTTAGCTAAGTAGTTCCTGTAACAATTTATGGTCCCTTAGATAAATTGACTGCCATAAAGTTGACTCAATTCAACTTCATTACACAAAATACATCACCACCACAACCTGTACTCTTCGATGTTAATGCACTGACAAGTGCGTACTCTTGAGGATTAAAACGGGAGCATATGGTGGGGTTTTTTTTACACTTATATCATCTCTCTTTCATTTTTTGCTTCCAGCAAAGACTAAACAACTGGCACTAACTTCCACAGGTGAAACACACAGCAGATGGTGCTGATAAAATGTTAGAACACAGTCTGTAGTGTAACATCTATATTCCACTGTCATCAACTCACAGAGAAGTCATATTTAGTCTCCCCAGGTGTGAAGCAACAACACCGAAAGCTAATTGTCCCTAATCCCTTGACAATTATGAAGATGTAAGACAAACAAAATGCCTGGCAGAAATGATGGGTTAATCAATTAGATTGTAGCTATGGCAACAAGCTGTCAGCCTTAATTGGATATTCTGGGCCCTTTCAGTCAGATTGATCGAGGCTGGGAGCATCCCAAGGTCCTAATTTAGTTGGTGAGATACTGTTAAATGTAATTTAAAGGTACAGGGAAAGGTTGGATCAATTTCACATGCTGTCCTTTGAAAATAAAAAAAGACAAGTGTGTCCAAGAGAAAATAAAAATACTGGTCAAGACCTCAGTTAAGTGAGCGCTATCATTTTCTATACAGTACAAAATTCAAAGCACAGTAAAGGCTATACAAATTTTGATCCAGGACAAATGCAGATGATAGAGGAATCAATAATGCATATCTATTGAACAGCTGCTTATGAAGCATTTCAAAACCACAGACCTCCAGAGAGTATCACAGCAGTGGTAGAGGAGCAATCAGAACCATATTAGAAAGCATTATGGCTGTTATCATCTTTTTTTTCCTTTTTTTTTTTCCAAATTCGAGAGTTGAAAAAAAAAAAGCCGTTATAGAAGTGACAGAAGTTGCAGTTCCTCTAGGTGCCACTTGAGACTGGCTCCAAAAAGGAGTCAGTCCCAACAGACTCCTGCCTTGAAGTACTTAACGTTAGAGCATTAAAAAAAATGTCTGCAGCCTGGTACATTTTTTTTTCTGTGAGTGAGTTTCACATTCTAATAACTCATCTCAGTTGGGGCGTGCCGGCTCTGACTGGCAGGAGACCAGATATAGTGAGGCCCGTCAGGCCTTACTTCCACTACCCTGAATCATTAAACTGAACCTCTATTTACTGTGAGTGCTCTTGGAGCCTTTTAGAGCATTTTTAATGGATTATCTCACTAACAATATAGTTTGCTGTCTGGTAAAGACCATCCAAGAAGTTTGTGCTTCACTTTTGTATTTAGTCATCCAGGTAATGACAGTCTAAGAAGCTTGGAAAGTGTAGAAAGCTCTGCTGCCAGTGCAGTTTTGAGATCCCTTCCCAGGTGCCTCAACCCCGACTCACATCGTGTGTCAGGTGACCTCAATAGGTCACATGATAAGGCGAGGCAAGGTCTCACAATGGTTTCACCTGAAACCATTTTTACACCTTGGCTCCTGTGATGAATCAGATAATTAAAAGTGGGTAAAAAAAAACCCCTGTTAAGGGATAATCCAGACTAGGGTTTAAATACTTGGGACTCTCCACCATTTGGTTTTACAACTTAAGAAGCTTCTCAAACGAGAGTAAAACATCTCCAAGAAACTTAAAGAAGTCAAGTCGCTTTCTTTCCAAACTCCTTAGACATTCTAGTATTTTATTATTCTCCAACAAAGTAGGTAATGTATGTGTCTTTGTATTGGAACTGTTTTGTTTAGGAATGTAGCATGCTAACTAAGATAGCAAGTACTAGCCGACAGCCGACTAGTACTGTAGCACGCCACCCTTTCATGTAACATAAATTTCAAAAGTCCAGCATGACTTCTGTCATGCTTGGAAATAGAGTCCAAAAATATTGGGTAAGGTCATGGCAGCTATGTTCAACCTTTTGTACTGTTTATGTTTTTCTTGTTTTTTGTTTTTTTTTCCTGAGCCACAATTGACCATATTTAGACAAGAAAGTGAAGTTTTCAACTATTTCTTGCTAGTCTGGTTAGTATATGGATATAAATTGTATAGATGCATCTGAGATCACTCTATCAATGTAGCAACCTGTAAAAATACTTGAACTAATGCAGAATTGACACAGTCAAACATAATATATATGAGATAAGTGAATTGAAATAAGTGAAAAGACAAAAATACAATGAAAAGGTCCACTTCATTCTATTATAAAGTCAAACTAACTACTGTCATGGACTGAGAAATGCTTTTGTGCTTTTTTTTCTCTTCCAAGGCCTCTGAATTGTACTCGCAGCCTTTCAATAACCTGCATGAGGTGAACACGGTTCAGGAACACTTTACTACAAGATGAAAGCATTGGCCAGCATAGTCATCATGGCATTTTCCTTCTGTTGGGTTCAGACAAATGAGCCATAAAACCAGCCAGTATAGGTTAGGTATGAGGGCAGATCAGGCATCAGAAGTCAGAAAGACAAAGCTTTTCTCAAAGTTGAAACGAAACAGGGTCATTCGTGACCATGTACCAACACAGACTGCTAACTCTGAATCAAGTATTCTAGGTGGAGCATGTTTGATTATAATGGATCAGCTGTGATGTTGTTCCAGAGTCTGTCCCAAAGAGAAATGAAGATAAACAGATTGTTTCTGTGTGCTTTCCTGGGCCGCTGTGCAAGAAGTCAAGCTGTACCTAATTTTGCAAACAGTGTAGATTTTGCATTTTATTCCATCTCAAGAATTATGTCACCATGACAAAAGACGCAAGGGAAAACCTCTTCCACTTAACTGATTTCCTATAAATTGCCACAAGATCATGAGATTACACTTACCTTTAGGGCTTCGGAGCGGTTAGCCAGCAGTCTCTCTATGTTCCCAGCAGCCGTTGCCACCAGCTCCTGCGCATTATTGGACTCCACTCTGAAGTGCTTTCTGTGTTTATGATATATCTAAGATAGTCACAATAAAAATTCTGGGTCAGAAACAACATAACATCTGTCTACTTTCTATTCACAGAGAGATGTAGTGTGACTAAAATTAAGAACGTTACTCTGCATTAGTGCCCATCTTCTATATTTCATCAGCCTCACTGACCAAAGCACAGTGATTTCAAAAAAAGGATTATGTAACTGTACCATTTACTCTGCTATGGAATATGTCCCAGCAAGAGTAATAAAAAAAGCACAAATGCCAAACAGCCAATTATTTAGAAGCCTAAAGAGATTTCACTGTCCAGCATTCAAAACACAGAGCTGAGGCACGTTCATGTAGGCACCCAGTGAAAGACTAGTATTAAAAAATGATACTATTAAATGTTTGATTCGGATTGTACTATTACATTGTTTTATATTTGGAATTTGTATGGGTATAAATAAATTTAAATTGAACATATTAACACTAGTAAATACTATAGTTTTGGGGTGTTTTGAAAGTTGAAAATGAAATTTCCGCACTTGTGTGCATAAGCTGATACCAGCATTTGAGGTTGTAATTTACATGAGTCAGCATAACTGTTGAGCCAGCATTGTAACACCCCTTTTCAACTCCCCCTGCTTTGCACATTAATCTCATTCAGCTGCCCATAAGACTTCCAAATACATTTAATTCTTGTTTGCAGTGATACGCCATCCCAGAACATCAAATGAAAATAGATTTTGTAATGATTTTTGCCATGTTTTAAGGCTGAATGGTTTTCTTCTCAAATGGATCCAAAGTAGCAGATGCATTATATCAATCAATGTGGATCTAAAAAGCTTCTTCTCCTTCTCATATGTTTGTGTTTTTGAGTGTTTAAGTGTCTGCGTGTGTGTAGGAGCTGTAGCCATCACAGTACAGCTCATGTGAGTGTGTACAGTGTGCTGGTGAAATGAAATGATGCAGCTGCAGCATTATGTCTAATGAGAGATTACTATATGAAGACTGGTGATGTGTTGGGACAGCTGAGGTCGTGCAGAGAGAGCTAATGAGACTAAGAGTATTAAGTGACAGAAATTACACAAAATAATGTTTTCTTGTCCTGTAAATATAGATATGAATAGATATAAATTTGACTTATTTAAAAAATATCATTTTTATATAAGAAATCTGTTTCTTTGGTGTTTGGTGGTGTTTGTGCACAGTTGGTCCAAGCTGTAAAAACAATGAAGATTTATTAAGCACATTGTCAGTTCTGGTATTTTGAGGTGTATGATACCTATGTGTGAGACATGAATAACTTTGTTATACAAACTTCAGTTTTGTTAGACATTTATTAGTCTGGGTTAACGCCCATCCAATCTATAACATGGGAGGAACATAGTAGCGAGGGCACAAGATTTTCAGAAAATTTGGCCCTTGACTTTGAGGTTGAGATCACTGAGATTTGAACTCATCTGAGATGTTTAGTAGATACAAGTATTGTATTAATTTAAAAATCTATTTGTCGCTTTGTTCTTGAGTTACTGCATTCACAAACGTATGTGTCGCCCCATCACCCATCAAAAAAAAGTAGGCAGAGAATTAGTAGGACTCTTTATGTTGGCTGTGTGGATGCTCTTAAATCTTTGCTCTGATCAAAAACATCAGCCAAGAGCGTTGCACCCCTTTATCCACAAAATGTGAGGAGAACTCACTCACTCACAGTTAAGATTTAAAATCTTTGAAATCTTACTTAGTGTATATGCATGACAGGCAGTCTTACCTCTATTAGGTCCTGCATGCCAGTGGCTGTGTCTGTTAAAGTGATCAAATCTTTTTGCATTTGGTCCACCCATTCCTTTATCCTGTGAACAGAAAAAGAAAGTAGCTGATCATTCCTTGGCTGATAGAAAGTCTACATTTGTTTTTATTCATTTTGAATGCAGCCATTGCAATCATATGACCTAAGCTGGCTTTTATTGTTTACTATATCAATAGCTATGCTAGATTATCTATATAGATCCACTGGAGGGGAAGCGTGATATAATAAGTGTTAGACAAGTTAATGCATTACTCTACTCCACAAGAGCTGTGCATTAAGGCAAGACCTATTCAAAGTTGGCAGCATGAGAGTATCACATCCTCAGGGGTGAGATGCTGGTTAATGTATTCTTCTGATGTGAAAGAGGACAGAAAGAGAAGAAAGACATAAAAGAGCAAGACGGAGACAAATGCTCATTTATTAGGCTTTAGATTTATGTAACTTCAGAACACATCAGAGATTTCGTTGTTCAATTCGAAAATAAATTATTCATTTTATTATTTACTTATTAATTTATCAGCCTTGTTGCATTTTAACACATCAGTACAGTCAGTAATATTCTATGAGCTCTACTTTAAGTGATGCCTTCTGTGTCCATGAACTCAGTATGTCTAAACAGTTGGAAGGAAAATTAATGACCTCCAAGTTAGCTATCACCATTTTAAAGTTACTGGTTTCTTATATTAAATCACTGATACTGAAACCCAGGATTCGTTTCATTTTGAAAAATATGCTTATTGTCTTTTTTTCAGACGGTTAGCTGAAAGGACAAATGAGCCTTTTTAACAGCCTGTGGTGCAGCTTGATAAGGTCGTATTTAACCTGGGTTCCAACACCAATTATAATAAAAAACTACTTTTATATCAGTGCATGCGTAATGAAATTCTTAAAATATAAAATTAAGACTCACAGGGGAATATTTCTGGACTGAGTAGATTTTTTATTACTTAAACGTTTTCTAATTATACACATATTTATTTTGTTATATCATCCTTGTCTAAAGTAATATTCTAACATTTTTACTCAGGTGAAGTCTCTGATTATTTCTTACACCACAGAGTAGACTATACCCTCTTTTGAAAAATGCCTTAGCCATCTGTCTGCCGTTAATTAATGTGGGTCACAACTACATCTAAAGCTCACTAAGCTACAAAAACTTGGTTTTGTTTCATAAGTTTAAGAAAAAAACAGTTAAAATATGACATTGAAGTTCCAAATATTGTGTGCCATAAAATTATACTTTTTTAAAATCTAAGTTAGCCCTTTCTTGTGTTTGAGCAAATTCAAGTTAAAAGACGTCTGATGTCTGACCATTATCAATCGTAAAACTATAAAGTGTACCAATCTGTCACCAAACCTAAAAACAATACACAGCACATCTAAAGACCCCTGCCCAGTGTCTTGTCAATTAAAAAAAGACTTCATTCATACCCCAAATGACCCCATCTCCCCAAAGTGTAAATTAACATCATCACCTCCGGTACTGCTTAAGGACGTTTGGAATACAAATGCTATCTATGTCATCCAGTGTAAAAAAGAAAAAAAAAAACACACAGGGTAATGTGAGCAAGTTAGCTCACATTAAAATGTGCAACATAGCAGCCACATAGTATATTTAGCCATTAGAGCAACAGCTGCTTGTCGCTGATAGCAGATAATAATAGAGTGTCAGCATACATGACTAGAATAGATTAGAATAGAATAGAATAGAATAGAATAGAATAGCCCTTGATTGTCATTGTACATGTACATGTTTACACATCCTAATGAATTAATTTTAAAGTAAGTCAATATGCTATAATCACCTGGAAGCAGCCTTCAAGATGATTTAGATTTTACTTGTAGGATTTATGACTGCATGAACTTAATGCTTCGGTCAAAGCAAGGTTCACTGAAAGCATTAAGCAGAGTTTGTGAGCCCAGCTGTCCATAAGTAAGAAGGGGTGGGGCATAACAATTCAATTCAATTCAATTCAATTTTATTTATATAGCGCCAAATCACAACAAAAGTCGCCTCAAGGCGCTTTATATTGTACAATAGATCGCACAATAATAAATACAGAGAAAACCCCAACAATCATATCATATGACCCCCTATGAGCAAGCACTTTGGCGACAGTGGGAAGGAAAAACTCCCTTTAACAGGAAGAAACCTCCGGCAGAACCAGGCTCAGGGAGGGGCGGCCATCTGCTGCGACCGGTTGGGGTGAAGAAGGAAAACAGGATGAAAGACATGCTGTGGAAGAGAGACAGAAATTAATAACAGATATGATTCGATGCAGAGAGGTCTATTAACACATAGTGAGTGAGAAAGGTGACTGGAAAGGAAAAACTCAATGCATCATGGGAATCCCCGGCAGCCTACGTCTATTGCAGCATAACTAAGGGAGGATTCAGGGTGACTAATGGGGAAACCGTGAGCATGTGTGGATGTGTGTACTCTAGCTGTGCTCTATGAAAGTAGACTTCTTTGTCCATTTTTTCAAGAGTTAAACTTGGTCTTGAACAACTACATAAAATGTCATCTTCAAAGCATGATTTCATTCATAATTATTTATCCTTTGGAAAAATTATCACATTTTTTTTAGTGAACATTATATTTGAATTAAATCTACTCTAAGTGTGAAGCACTGAGGGTTTAGAGCTTTTTTGTGTAAGGGCACTAAACAATAAAATATGGTCCTGAGAAATGATCTAACTACAGTAGCTGGGAATTAAAGTCACCCTTTCCCTTATGTGTCTGCTGCCCCTTAGACCCTTTTTATGATAGATTGTAGCATCATGTAATAAAAACGAACTGCTAATGTCTCATTCTGCCTTTTTTGTAAGCAGTCTGATTTCTATTTAAAAATCACCAGAGCAACTGCTAAAAGTAAAAATAGTGTTCTGATTAGTCACATCTATATACAAACATTCAGATTTTTTCTGATCCCATTGATATAATAAGAGAAATGGTGAAAATGGTTGTGAAAACAAAAGGGAGAAAGCATCCAAAAAGGGTCAGTGAGTGGTGCAAGGCCACTTAGCCTGTTGCCTGCAAGGCCACGAGAAGGAGGAACCACGTGCAACTCAGCCAAGTGTGAGACCTGCTGGGACTGCAAGACTCTTAAACTTGTCTCATTGGGCCACCCACTTATGAAGCAGACTGGTTTTATGACAGGCAGTTATTGAAGCCCCTTTTTTCTACCCAACTTCTAGTCTGAGTAGTCTGAGTACTACTGACACGTTTAAGCAATGTTGCCAGACACATTTGTGAGCTGTGGGAAATGCAGAACCCCACATTGCTCTTGGGTATATGACATTTTGCCTGCTTCACCGTACTTAAAGCTACAGCAGACTACAGCAAAATTTTTGTGCAACACATGTCCTCAATATGCAGAAGAGGGGTAATGGATATATTGGACAAAGGATGTTAAAGTAAACAAAAACAGAAAAACCTCAGAGGAGATTGATTGATATGGTGAAGGAGGACATGCAAAGATTTGGTGTAACAGAAGAGGACACTAGTGATAGAGTGAGATGGAGGCAGATAACCCGCTTCTTCTATGGTAACCCTAGAAGAAGAAGAAGAAGAAAAAGAAGGACAAGTACCTTAAATGGAAAAGAGTAGAAAGTCTGATGAAACAGTTAAAAAAAAACAACCCTTTTTTTCTTGTGTCACAGGTAAAAAACAAAAAAACAAAAAACACCCCACACACTTCCATGATACACCTACGCTTCCTCAATTATAGCTCTTCCAGGAAGCGTCCTTGCTCTTCCGTCCTTTAGATGCAACTTCAACATGATGCTAAGACTGATTTCCACGTCAAAGGCAAGATGATGAAGGACAGAGTAGATGAGGAGGCAATGAAGGCAATGTTCCTTCCCAGTGAAGAGAGAAAAGATGCTAAAAAAAACCCAAACTGGAGCAGAAAAAAACTGGATTCCAGTGGAAGAAAACAAAAATTAACAGGAGGGTTGCTGATTAGATAATTGATCACAGGTAATCACAAAGGCAGATAAAGACAAGAAGTAAAGAAAGAAAGAGTGGACTAGTGAAGCACTGACAGTGATGCTTGCCCTCACGATGACTCCGACCTCTGTTCAGCGTCAGAACCAGCTGTCTGTCAGCAGCACAAATGAGCTGAGGGGGCAGCAGCTGGACTAACTGACTTCAACAGGCAAACTGACAGTAAAAGTTTACTAGATAAAAGTTGGCTTCATGTCAGCTTATACTGACTTCCCTGGACTTTAAACATGCTCACACTTTGAGCCTGGAACAGTTTTATACTCGTTAGACATGAAATGAGAAGCTCTCGTACCATCTCACCCACGCATCTTGTTTATGATAGTGAAATGTGACTCATACGGTACAGATCATCCCAGGTTCGCTGAATTTAGACAGTTGGGGACACACTTGGTTGGAGTTTAGACAAACAGGTCATCTGAGGGCTCCCGCTCCAACTCTGAAAGGATGCCATTAAAATTTCATCACGTTCTTTCCATGTCCTCAGCTGTATGCATACGTGTGCCAATGAGTTAAACGGTGTGAAATTAGAGGTGCTAGCCAGCGGTGTCAATATTGCTACAACAGAAGGATAGCACAGCAGATACTATAGTGTGTATGTCACAAGAGCATGACACTTCCTCACTACTAAATGAGCTGCTCCCTTGACGAAAATGATGTGTCTTTATTCATGCTTGACCCCTGTGGCTATGAGTAAAGTGGTGGATGAGGAGAAAGTAGCCCATCCCCCTTTTCTTTTAGCCTCCATTGCTCTAAGGACTGCCTCTCTTAGGCTATTTGTCATGTATACGTGTGTCTATGCGTGCGTATGTGCTCGTGTGTCCAGGTTCATTTAAAACCAGAGAGAAGTGGGTTGTACAGAGGTTAGATGGGAGTTGCCAGGGTCAAAGGTCAGCAGGAAAGGCTTACACCATTTCATGAAGCTCTTAATGTAATGAAATTGATGAAATTGACACATTTATGCCTGCGCATTTTGAGTGATGGACCAAAGAATGACAAAACCCTTACTAGTGAAATTGAAAAATACTACAATAAAGGTTTTTTAAAAAAGGTAAAAAAAGAAAAGGGAGGTGAAAAAACATCATTTTCAACATCCTGACTCACCATAACAACCTTAATGAAGGCCAAGTAGCCTCGCTGAGCCAGTTAAGAGTAGACTGTCATATTCAAGGGTTGAACGCTGGGAAGTGGACACAATCCCAGAATAGAGAACATGACTCAGCATGAAAGCACAGCTGCCTTACTTCTGACCACTTTATCCCCTCCGGCTTAGCTATGTGTGACTGCTGAGGAAATTTGTACTCCTCTCTCTCCCATTTGTACACTTCAAAACCACAACCTCAAGCTGTTAGGTGCTGTGCAGCAATCAGCTTGAGGTTTCATACCCTTTTATAACCCATAATGAGGTTTCATACACAAGTGTAGTGGGGTTCATACATTTAGAGAAGATAAATGTGATTCTATGCTACAAAATAGTAAATATAATGCAGCAAGGATTACTGTTCTTCAGTAAGTTAGCATTGTCCAGCTTCCATTGAAAAAATTTTAATGGGATTTCTTTTTACAGGTGTTTTTATTTTTACTGCAGAAAATAAGGTATAACTAGCAAATCGTCTTGGGAATAATAGCTTTGAAATTCACATCTGGGGTATTTATATACATACGTCATGTCGAGACCATAAACATATCTAAAGCTTTTATTAACTACAGGCCTTACAACCATTAAAAGAAAATCAAATTATTTCTGAAGTTTAAGACTTATGGCTGTAATCCTAGTTAAAGCCGCTTGTCATGAAACAAGTAGAGCAGTTACTAATTAATTAAAAGTGCAACTGTCAACTAAAATTGACATTTTAATGATAATTTCACTCTGGAACTTGGATTTTAATGTCAGGCTTTTGGCCATCATTCCGTTAAGAAGTGAATGCGAGCAGTGAGACATGCCAAGAAAAAGTTGGAAGAGGAAATGCGAAAGTCAAACTTTTATAATTAAAAGTTCTTTAGTAACCCTGTAAACAGAAGTTGTTTTTTAGACTTTTGACTTTCAACTTCTTAGCAAATCCATAATTCCAAATCAAATGCACACACTCTAGCAGTGACTGCATTACTTCTTCATGGCATAAATTTAAGTGTAGATTCAACAAGGTGCTGGAAACATTGCTTAGAGATTTTTCTCCATAGCGACATGAAAGCTTCGCACATTCACTGTTGATTTAACTGCACATACATGTAATGCGAATCTCTTGTTCCACCACGTCCCAAAGGTGCTTTGTTGGATTGAAAACTGGTGACTGTGAAGGCCATTTGAGTAAAGTGAACTTATTGTCATGTTCAGGAAAGTCGTTTGAGATGATTTGTGACACGGCATGTTACTCTTCTGGAAGCAGCTATCAGAAGATTGGTAGACTGTGGTCATAAAGGGATGGACATGCACGGGTAGGGCCCAAAGTGTGCCAAAAAAATATCCCCTACACCATTACATGATTAGCAGCCCAACCTGTTGATAGAATGAAAGATGGATCCACGCTTTCCTGTTGCCTAGATTGAATTCTGACTGCCATCTGAAGGAGGCCACAGAAATCAAAGACTCGGCAGTGTTTTTCCAGTCTTTCATTGCCATATTTCATTGAACCCATGTCACGTGCTGCCTCAGTTTCCTGTTCTTAGCGGAGAGGAGTGGAAACTGGTGTGTTTTTCTACTGCTATATCCTGCTTCAAGGTTTGGTGTTATGCATCCTGAGATGCTCATCTGTATACCTTAGTAATAACAAGCGTTTAATTAGGTTACTGTTGTCTTCCTATTAGCTATAAGCAGTCTAGCCACTCTTGTCTGACCTCTGGCATCAACAAGGCATTTTTAACCCAGAGAACTGGATATTTTCTCTTTTTCAGACCATTCTCTGTAAACCACAGAGACGGTTGTGTGGGCAGAAATCGCTGTAGGTGAGGAGTTTCTGAAATACTTAGACAAGGACCATCTTTCACGAGCAACCATGCCCTGAATCCTCCCTTAGTTATGCTGCAATAGATGTAGGCTGCCGGGGATTCCCATGATGCATTGAGCTTTTCCTTTCCAGTCACCTTTCTCACTCACTATGTGTTAATAGACCTCTCTGCATCGAATCATATCTGTTATTAATCTCTGTCTCTCTTCCACAGCATGTCTTTCATCCTGTTTTCCTTCTTTCACCCCAACCGGTCGCAGCAGATGGCCGCCCCTCCCTGAGCCTGGTTCTGCCGGAGGTTTCTTCCTGTTAAAAGGGAGTTTTTCCTTCCCACTGTCGCCAAAGTGCTTGCTCATAGGGGGTCATATAATTGTTGGGTTTTTCTCTGTATTTATTATTGTGCTATCTACTGTACAATATAAAGCGCCTTGAGGCTTTTGTTGAAGTCATTTTTGTTGTGATTTGGCGCTATATAAATAAAATTGAATTGAATTGAATTGAATTATTCAAAGTCACTTTCTTTCCCATTCTGATGCTCAGTTTGAACTTCAGAAGACTGCCTTAACCATAAACACATGCTGCTATGTGACTGATTAAATAATCGCATTCATCGCATTGGTGTTTTGTCTCATGTTCACACTTCGTTGCTAGATTTTAACAATGTTTACAGTTACATGAAACATGGAAGAAATCAATAATGTGTATAAATCAAACATTGTGATAGCAGTTATTCTGAAAGATCCTACAATGGCAAATAAATTAACTCTGGAGAGATATTGAGCAGACTGTTGTCTTCAAAGGTAGTTTACTTAGAAAGATGGTTACTGAGCCAAGGGAAACTGGAAATCAACGTAAATAAAGATTGGATATAAGCGGACTGACTGGGAGGGAGACAGGAAGTGGCATTTTCAATATGCAATAATAACATGAACAAATTTTCAAACTGTCTCAAACTGTCCTTGAATACGACTTTCTTTCTACTTTTCAAATAGTGAAGCCCCTTCATTCAGAGTTTTACATGAAAAGCACACTGACTTTTTCAACGGGTGTGGAGTTTGTAATCCAGCATTAAAAGACGGTTCCCATATGGAGTTCAGTAGAAGGACTTCCTCCCAGCATTTTTCTCCCGTTTGTACTTTTATACCAAATGTATTTCTACATCTTTACGAGGAAGCATCAAGGGATTTTTAAATAAATACCCCACAGACTGTATTCTTATGTTTTTTGCTGTCAAAGCGTTTGAAGAGTTTGTCATAAAACCCTTTTTTTTTCACATCTCACTGGTTAGCAGGCACTAGCAGTTCGATGGCAGCCAAGTCTTCTCATCTCACTTGAAATTTATTGTATTATAGTCTAATTTCATGCAGCATGAAGTAAATCTAGGAAAAAGCACATCCGTTTGTTTTTCACACATGACCTCACATTGTCATTCAGCAGTAGGGGTTTTCAAGTACGCCCAAATCATTTCCAACCCTCATTGTTAGACTTTTTGTTTTCTTTCCTTCTGTTTTACTCACAGGGAAAAAAAGCAAACAAATCTGACACCCAGAGCCAAGTGAAAATGTAGAATATTGATTAAGCATTGTTGGACGTCATCCTTACTGAATCACTGAAAAATCAGCCTCACACCACCTCAGAGGCCCAGCATGCTCGTGTACAAGCAGCGCACAAGAATCCAGGGCTCAATATCCAATCTCAGAATTTCCACTCCAGCGCCCTCTTGCCTTGTAAACATCCTCATGTTTTTATACTCTGAAGCCAGTCTGCAGATCCACATCTGATCTCTTAATTCCATCAAAACTGTCACGGAAAAAGCATCCAAAAGCAAACCCCCTCCCTCCTTAAGTCCCATCAAGTTGAGTCATGGTTTCCAAGAGTGGGTGACAGTTTGAAAGCTAAAATCCTCCTCTAATAGTAGTAATTTGGGCTTCTAATCTGTTCTTAGAGAGGAACAAGCCTGATACTATTACTGGAAGCTGAGAAGATGCACAAAAAGGATAGGGATGTTTGAGGATGCCAGAATGGATGTAATTGAGCCACTGGGGGATAGTGCATCTAATAAGCAGCAAGCTTGACAGAGCATTGGAGAAGACAAACAGTCACTTTCTGCCCCTCTTCCTGTCTTTTTCTTCGTGCCTTTCCCTCCTTTCTTACACGGGCTTTATCCCTCTGGTGTAAAGCTACCGCTAATGGCTTAGTATACTTCTTCTGCTTGGGTCTTTCCTCTTAATTCACTTTATTTTGTCTTGCTCCCTCCAGCAGTGACACTGCCGTCTGTCTGTTTGTTGTGTCTAATTTTGCAAATTAGGACTTCATATTGTGAAAGCTTACATTTCCATCGCATAACTACCTATTGCTTCCTTATCGAGTTTAAATGAACTCAGAGTGCTAGAATTTTCCTTCCTCTGCCCCCCCCAGCTGCTTTTCCTCCTCCCACATGTATCACCACAAAGTACAAAGGAGACAAGTGATGATATCTTCTCCTTTATTGAGGTCAATAACACCATAATTGCAGGCTTTGTAAATGTCTCTCGGCCTCATTATCCTCTATGGCAGGACGTTATTGATGCTTCTGCCTCTCCTCTATATTTTCCTCTTAGCGAGTCATGCAGAGCGTTTTAGCCTAGCCCCCTGCCTAGCTCTGAAGAGCTCTGTTTAAGTGAAGCCTTGACAGTATTTATTTTTTGTACTCTATCAAGCACTTATGTTAGGGTAATTACAGTTGCAGAAGAGCTGACTTGACATTGCATGAGATCACTTTGAAATGATGGGGCAATGCTGGTGGGCAGTCGTGCATGGAAAGACAAGGTGTAGGTTACAGGAAGTTGATTCCACTGGGACTGGTTTTACAGGTGAACTTATATTGACTTGTTATGCTAAACTTAACTTCTGAGCAACACTTCAGGTGTTTACTTAGCTCTGAATGGCAGGATTTGTGGGATGTTGCTTCATATTCAAACTGTGTGGGGCTTCCTGGTCAAAGACAATTACATAATAATCAGGTAATTTGAGCACCAAAAGTACCACAAGGTTTAGTTACAGAAATCTTTCAAGTTCTTTTTCAGTTATTCAAACCTGAATGCATTTCTTTAGCACAGCTTAATTTTAATGCCTTGTGTAACACTTTTGGACGTCACAGAAGAAATAAATTATTGATGCTCAAAGTAAGATAATAGTGTCTTCCAAGTTTCTGTGAAATTAACTGGAGAAAAAACCCCGTAAGATGTCCAAGAATTACGGCTGTCATAGAAGATGAGCTCAAAGTGACATCCTGAGAAATGGTGCCCAAAAAGGACAATTTCGCAGGAGAGAGCGTACATTTGTTATGGTTTTTTGGGGGGCGTTGGTTTCTTTGTTTGTGTTTCTAAATGTTTTGACTGGAAGATCACATATAAATGTAAACTGATATACTGTATATCAGTAGATAGATAAAATTCCAAAGACATTATTCCAGGTTCTCAAACCTAAGGAGTGACTCTTGACATAACTGTGACTGTTAATCAAATATGCTCAGGTTTGACATTTTATTAGAAATAAATATATAGAACATTGTAGCTGGTTCCTTATTTCCCAAGTGGTGGCACAGGAAATGGATGAGAATGTCAAGAATTTCAGCAAAGAAGCATTTCCTGGCGCAAACCTCAATTTATCCAGGCTTGGGACTGGCACACTTCTTTTAGTTAAAAAAGATCAGCCTAGTAGCTGGACATTACTGTAGAGCAGGGAAAAAAAACATTAAAAAGTTATGTACATCGCAGCTATTTGACTAGACGATTACGTCCTCTGCTAATGCCTTTGCCCAACCTCCACCTCTCAACTACTTAAAAAAAAAAAAAAAAATCTTTTAGTTTTTTTATATAACCTTAAAGGCAAACAGCAAATACAGGTTGCCTTCATGGCTTTCTGCCAGACAGGCACTCTTAAAAACACGGTAATCAGTATATTTTAACCAATGCACGATCTTTCCCCCAATCCTTACCAAATAGTTTTGTTGCCTAAACTGCAGGCAAACTTCTCCCGCTAATTCAGATACCTCCACCTGTTGGCAGAGAAATCTTTCTTCTCCTTCTTCTTATTCTTTTGTCCCTAGCTGGCGGTTGGCAGGCGAGGTTGTCCACGAAGCCAATACGTTGCTGTGGGTGCTGTAGGGTTTCCATCTTGGTCAACGATGCACTTCCAGGCTTTGTGGTCTCTTTCCTTCACCTTTGCTTGCTCGAGGGTTAGGCGTCCTTGTTTAAGATTGTCTTCAATTTGCTTAATCCAAGTCTTCTTGGGCACGTCACGCTTGATTCTCCAGTGGGAGGGGTGCTGCTGCATCAAAAGGCGATGATTTCTCATGCGGCAGATGTGGCCAAACCATTGCAGTCGTCGCTTCCTAATCAGCTCTTCCACTGAGGGCTGCTGGTGACACTGACTACGTATCACACTGTTGCTGAGATGATCTCGGAGGGACACTTGGAGAATCTGATGCAAGCAGCGCATTTGGAAGACCTCAAGCTTGTTGAGGTCATGTTTGAGGATCTCCGACCCATAGGGAAGAATGGGCAATACCAGTGTACGGTACAGGCGAATTTTGGTGGTAAGGGTGACGTTTGTCTTCTTCCAGATGTACCATCGGAGGGAGGTGAAAGCTGCCGCTGCTTGACCAATTCTTGAATGTATATCCGCTGTTGATGCCCAGTAGTGGTTTTTGATATGGGCGACCTGGGCGGTTGCCCAGGGCGGCATCGTGGTGGGGGCGGCATCACGGGCATCGGCAAAAAAGTTGCTCGTACTCATGCTGCCCCGACATCATGCCAGCGCATATTGGGGATGGCATAGGCACCGATCGGTTTTCTATCGCCCATTTGATGGGAGTAAGGGCGCCCTCCGTTTGTGAGGTGCGCCTGCTACTTGCGACACAGAAAGGGCGGGGCGGCGGGGGATTCTCTGGCTGGCTGGAGCGGCATCTAATAACCAACCCGCAAAATAAAACAAAATAAAAACAAACCAACAAACAGGAAAACACCAGACATTATGATACAGGCTTATAATTTGCATCAATGTTTTTTCGAAATTCTATACGCGAAAAGTGAGCGCGAGAGCCCTCGGTGATGACACAACAAGGCTCCAGTTACAGCAGTGCAAGTAAACAAACAATAAATATAAGAAGAGTAAGAAAATAAATATACACTTTAGGACTAGGGGTAAAGGAATCAATAACAATTTATAATTTACAGTTTGATGATTTAAAGTCTCACACAACCTGTCGAAAGGCGAGGGGGGCCGGCTGCTTCCAAACAGAGCACACTTCATTCATAATGTTGTCAATCCAAGCCCATTATGTATTCATGATTTGAATCCTGGGTTGTGCGAAATCCCAGAAATAAACCCTAGACAAAGTGAATCTGTGAACTAAGGTGTAGGTCTATTAGGTTATGTTGTGGTGATCCTCGAGTTGGGGGATGGGTGTTCATACTGGAGTGCAAAATTAAAACCAATGGAAGATGGACAAGAAAAGTTCAAAGCCATCAGGTGCTCAGTTTAGAAAAAAGAGAAAAGAAGAGGAGGAGAAACGAGCAAAAGATACAGGTAAGCAGATGCGTCATTGGATAATGGCAGGTCATCCTGAAACAATCAGAATCAGAATACTTTATTAATCCCTAAGGAGATTATGTGGGTTACAGTTGCTCCAAGAAGAAACTGAAAAATAGTAACAGTAACAGACTAAACTCCAAACAATAAATTATGTTACAGATTTTACACATTTAAGAAATGGCACTAATATATACAGAGTCCAGCTCCACCCCCACAACATTACTGGCCTTGTGGGTCAGTTTATTTAGTCTGTTGGCATCTGTGATCCTCAACCTGCTGCCCCAGCATGCAACAGCATAGAGGATAGCACTGACCACAACAGAGATACAACAAGATAACTATAATTAGTAGGGATAGCGAAAACTTCTGTTTACGTTTGTTAGCCACTTGGCTATGATAGTAAACAGCAGACACTGATGTAGCTTACTGAATCTTTTGGACTGTGTTCAGCACAATATTAATTAGTCATTGTCAATTGTTGATTTGTCCTATTCTCATTGTATGACGAATTATAATGGCTGTTTGTTAGTTGTTTGCATACTATGCATTCTCTCTCTCTCTCTTCATATATATATGTGTGTGTGTGTTTATCTGGTTAAATTCAGTATGGTTCCGACAACAGTTTTTACAATAAAATATCTTAATGTACAATCCTTAATATGTTTTATGTGTGTAGGGGGTGGGGGGGTGCCAGAGGGGGTGTTCGCCCAGGGCACCAAACAGGCTAGGACCGCCACTGTTGATGCCACTTTCTTTTCTTGCAGAGAAATAACTGAGTCTTGTGGAGGAAGGAATAAATAGGTAGTTATGAGCAATATCCATTCATTTGCTTAACCGCTTATCTAACTTAGGGCGACCTGTCTAAGAAGCCATTAATGGGGTGTATTGAAGTGTTCTTATTTCTACATTTAGTTGTTTTAATTCTTTTTTCTCATCCATAAATCTACTGTGCTAAAAAAAACAACCTTCCTCCCTTCACACATCTATTTACAAGAAATACAAGGTAACAAATTCAGACTGGGCCATTTGGTTATCTGAGCACTGCTCTGTTTGTCTCTGACAGCATGAGACTGCCACAGGGGAACTGGGGTCAGACTTTTTTCCCTACCCTTGCCCACGTTTGACCTCGCACTCTGAAGCACGACGAGCTGGGACTGACTCTCTGTCCTCTTAGCCAATAGTCGGCCTCCTCCACACCCTCCATGTCAAACGGCGTGTATTTTACAGCTTCCATTGTATCACCTCTCCCTGCAGGTGTCTCGACACATTAAATCAGAGAAAGCAGAATTGTTGTGACACCTGAAAGTGTCTGTACTTGCTGCAGAGAAATTTCACCTACTGGTGAGATACCAGAACAGTGTAAAGAACAACAGCAGTAACTCAATTAAGATTACACTTCCTGTGTGCACAAAGTTTCCCATCAGACATACTTGTGTCTAAACAAAAAAAGACTTTTTTGGTGAATTTTCCAAGAGCACAACACTACATCCACATTCTAAGTGTACAACCAGTTTGAATCACTGTCAAGTAGAGTTCTTTACTCTCACTGTATGTCCTAGTCAAAGCCACCGTCACGATATACCAACTTGACTCACACTGCCACCTTGATAAGCCTCTTGATCCATAAGACCACCAAACCTAAAGATGAACTGGACTGGTAGAAATTGATTCACATATCTTGTATCAATATCACAATGGTTTCTTTTAATATTATACATTTTTGGCCACAGTAAGCATGTAGTGGAAATCTAATTTCATGACATTATGTACAATCTTTCATCCCTTAGTCTTTGAAAACAACGCTATAACAAAAGTTTGTATTCTTTTGAACCATTTCAGCGCATTTACTCATCCTCACCCCTCCAGCTGTCTTTCCCCGTGCGACATGTCATTTTGAACTCTGCTCAGATGACTAAACCTCCACATCTCTGTCACCTTCACACTTTCTGAGCAAACTCCCTACCCAGCCATCCATACATCAGACCCTACCCTTCAGCCTCACTACACATACAGACGATCTTGGATGGACGATGTGTATAAATAGAGATTTGAAAGCCCCCTCTAGCCACAATGTCCAATTAACGTCATTCTAAACGCCTACACAAGCAGACTAGTGTTAGTGCTACACTGAGTACTAGTCTCCCCTGATGGCTACACACAGTGCCAGTGTTGGTGTCTGAGCACCGCTGCTCTTATGTCTCAATGCAGCTCCATTAAGGGGCTCGAGAGGCACCATCACAAGCCATCATGGGCCTCGCTCAAAATATAACACATCAGATGGCCTAGCAGTGTGTTTTATCCACTTAAAGCTACTAGTGCGTTATTATAATAAGATGACTTACTGAGTCGTTAACCAGAGCTCTAAATATTTATAGGAAACACTTAATGAACTCTCACAAAATTAATATTCTCCATAAGGCAGTGATACTTTTTCTTTCTGTCAAATTGTTTAATTAAATGATTATGTTGTTCATGATCATGTTGCTTTCTTGTGCCGTGTATCAAACTTGATGACACATTTCTGGCTCATGCAAATACAGACAGAACAGACAAGAGGTGCCACAGGGTATGATATTCAACTTTCAGTCACAAACAGCCTCTCTCTTCAAACATCTGCCACTTTCATTTCACATTGCTCTTCTGTATCTTTGCCGTTATATTACTCGACTAACTAACTTTTGATAGCTTCCCTGGAATATCCTAAATTTCTGCCTTGAACTGTAGTGCCCTCGCTTTCTGTTTCAACATACAGATGTGCTTCCTGTACCAAAGAGGGCTGCTATCCCAACAGCTGTTAACTATTCCCAGGGTTTCCCAGGCAACGGTGCAATGGAAAATTCTTGGGATTTTTCATGTGAGCTTCTTTTCCTCCCCACATTTCTTCTTCACGTAGTTGGAAGTGTTAATGTACCGTATGTGTATGTATGTGTGTCTTTTTCCTTACAAATCCAAGTCAGACCTTAAGGAAAACTCACGCAGAAGAACGCTCAAAACTTCCGCCGTGGAGAGGGCGATTTATGGGAAGCCCCCTGCCACTCTACGCCTCTCTATCTTTACCTATACAGCTGTGTCAGGACACTTAACACCCCCGTCCCCAAAGACAGACGTCCTGGATAAATATAGTCAGACTGGGGCAAAGGAAAATGAGTGAGTAGATGAGAAGAAAAAACATAAATGAGTGAGAAATAAAAGGGTGAGGTGTAAAAGAAAAGCAAAAGAAATGTGAAAGGGTTAAAGAAAATAAAGTGAGTAAATAGCAAACGTTATTCATGGTCAAAGATTTTGCACTGTTGCATGTTTATGTGTAACAGATATTACCCCGTCAGCTGCCTGATTCTGAGCGTGCCTCCTGAAATATACCTGCTAGCACTAACTCCCTTACAGCCAAGACGAAATCACAGCCAAGGAAACCCTAGACAGCCCCGAGCAGATCATTTCCATCTGCGGCTCATTACATTCGATTCATCCTTTTCAAATCTCTCCCGTATTATCAGTGTCATAATCCAAGTTAGATTTGACACTGGAATGAAATTTGAAGGGAAATCTAATTTAATGAATGCATTTGTCTTTGTTTTGTTTTGTTTTTTCATTAGATGAGACATTCTTAATTGCCCAGTCTTTGCCAAAGCAAGAAAAACGAAGGCTCTACGGCTCTGCGATTCAATCAGCAAACAAAGCCCACAGCCTTTTGACTAAAATAAAGCAGAATTTATAAAAATAAAAATATTAAAGTAATAATGTTTTGGACACAGGGGCTATGGCTAGCATGATTTTCCAGGGATACAAGTTTTTTGAGCCTGCTCTTCAGCTCAGTGATGATGTAATGGAAATTTGAATGTAAAAGTATTAACAAGTTTTCTTTGCTTCAAGGCAGCGACTCAACTAATTGTATGATTAGAGCAGATTAAAGCCATGATTATCTTCTTTATCAGCATATTAGACTATGTTTTTTACTCCTGCAACCTATTTCATTTTATGACTGAGCTGTTCAGCAGCAGTAACACCAAGCATCTGGGATCTAGAGGAAGTCTGGCAGTGAACTAAGGTGCATACGTCTGGTGTCTTCTAGAAACTGAGCCATCATTACAGGCCACTGTTGGTGCCAGCCTACTGGGATGATTGAGTGTCAAGTCAAACCTGATTAATAAAGGGGGGGGGGGGACTTATGAAGAAAACTCATAAAAATCCTGTTCTTGATGGCTTCTTTTCTCATTGCTGAAGAAAATTGTAAGAGATTAGTTAGACGTTAGAGAACATTTAACGTCTAACCAACTCTTGAGCCACGGGGCGATCGTGGCTCAAGAGTTGGGAGTCCGCCTTGTAATCGGAAGGTTGCCGGTTCGAGCCCCGGCTTGGACAGTCTCGGTCGTTGTGTCCTTGGGCAAGACACTTCACCTGTTGCCTAGTGGTGGTGGTCAGAGGGCCCGGTGGCGCCAGTGTCCGGCAGCCTCACCTCTGTCAGTGCGCCCCGGGGTGGCTGTGGCTACAATGTAGCTTGCCATCACCAGTGTGTGAATGGGTGGATGACTGAATGTAGTGTAAAGCACTTTGGGGTCCTTAGGGACTATTAAAGCGCTATATAAATACAGGCCATTTACCATTTAGCCTTCTTGTTAAGATTTAGTTGAGAAGTCTTATCTCTTTTGTAAGCAGCTGGACATAAAGCATAAAAACTAGTAAAGGATAATCATGACAAAACAAATTCTAACTAACAGCACTTCTAAAGAACTGACTAATATCTCAGATCCTATCAAATCTTATATATACATCCCACCTCTGCTCACGTCAGCAGGCATCGTCTCCCTTACTACTCGGCTAATCATTGAACTGATGGACATGTTATTTGTTTAGTCTGTAGACAGAAGGAGTACTGTCTGTATTAATTTGCGATTTAAATAATAGTTTTGCGATTGTTACTGGTCAGACTGTGAGGTTTTCAGGGAAACGGACAAAACATGAAGTTACTGAGGCCAGATTATAAGTTAGTACTTTATACTGTGGCCTGCAACTAAGGGTCTAATTCCCCAAGAATTAAATGGAATTTCAGTGTATTTTATCTGCAATAACGATGTTCACCTACAAATACTTATCAATACACTTGTCGCCTGTCGATATACCAGAATAAGGGCGTGACAGTTCAAGTTTTTACACAGAAGATGAGATTAATAATAATTAAGTGTTTAATTTCCAAGTAATTAAGTGTAAAAACAAACAAAATTTCCCAAGCTTACACTGCAAATACACTGTACCTTTAGGGATGTAGGCATTATTATATAGTGGCTTAACATTGCCTTTTTACATTTTTATCATGCATTATCTTGGTGTGGGTCATGAATGTTCAACTATTCACTTAACTATTCAAACATCCTCTTGTATCACATATGGAAATGCGATAAGGACTGCTCTTCTACTCACAAATAATAGATAAACACTTCAGGACATAGGCCTATCAACAATTTTCAAAAGGGCCTTAAGAAAACTACAAAAAAATAATAGCTTACCATGAATGAAGAAAGTGTGAAACCCAATATGATTTGCTTTTTATTTATATGAAAAGTCAAAATTGAACACAACAGAAGTAACAATAATGTGTTCCTATTAGCCATGTACACTTTTAATTATACTTGTTTCTTATTTCAAATTACGTGAAGCCTAATGTGTATCATTTCCAGTTATTCCATGCCAGAGGGACTAAGAGGAATTACATCCTTAGTCCCAGGCCATATTACAAAGTGCTACATAACCACCACAACATCATCCATTTGTTTGGAAACTCCTTTTCTGCAACTTTGATTTAGCATTTCAGCCATTGTTGTCTTAAATAAACCAGATTTGAATAGGAGGGTTGAGTACAAAGTTATCAGTTAACACCATAAAAGTAGGCTGGCGTGGTGCAACCATAAACAAACAGCATGTGTGCAATGCACAGACACTTGCTAATACAGTACACAGTAATAAATAATACACAAATCATCAAAATCTGAGCACAGATTTTCCTTTTTCTTTTTTTTTTTTGTACAGGCTGTTAGTGCCAGACTGTATACACAAGATGGACATAGCCATTGGGACACCACTCATTGGTTTGGCTGCATTTACAAACAGTATGGCTGTAAGAGAGAGAGAGACAGATTTCAGCTAATTAGTGCTAAGGAACAGACTAAAGAAGAAATGCTAAAATTTTGGTCCCAAAAACGAAACAAAATTATACAAAACACACAGCTATGTTAAAAATGCTCGGTTGATGCGGATGAAGGGTGTGGTTCGGTGGCTTAAATCACTGGAAGTGATGCCTCTAGTGGCTACAGAAGCGCCTTTGTTGGCATCCGTCTGCCACTGAAAGAAAAGCAATGACCATAATAAGCAGTATCACTAGGTGAGTTCTATCAAATTTCATTGCTTTATTGTGAATTAGACAGACACCAAGGCACTTTTTGTACCAGGTGGCAAAGACAAAGATATGTTTGTTCCTAGGAACTTTGATGCTCCTATGCTGGCTTCATTTTTCGTACAAATCCCCGAACCTAAAAACAAAAATTGTATCTTTACAATTTGTTTTCAATATGAACTGGTAATAAATGTTGAACTAGTCCTTTAAGTTCACAGAGGGCTCAATGTGAAGCTTGCTTTCGCTCTAAGTGTGGTTTTATATACTTATATATATGTACATGACTTATATCTTGCTGCTTTCTTTTGATATCACGCATCTCCTCACATTATGCCAACTAATTGCCAGAGACGAGGCCACAAACACAAGACGCATGGCGCTTTAGCTGGTTGAGCATGAAATCTAGTTAGCTTTAACAAAAAAAAAAGCAAGTGAGAGTGGGAGAAACAGAGCGGAGGGTGACAGAAAGTGTGGAAATCAGTAGGATCAAGATAAAACAAGCTATATGTGTCAGTGACCAGGGTGAAAGCCAGGAACAAGCATATGACCAAGCTTTGGATCAGATGGGAATGTTAGCACAATGAAATGGCACATAGCGGCAAAACATTTGGATATTTTCTGTGTATTTGGCTGCAAGTGTGGTAACAGTCAGCTGCACGTTGGCAGGATTTATGTAGCAAAATGTCCATATATTATATATGTTTGTAATCAATAAGGCCAAGTAGTCTGGATTTTCATCTTGTCTCCTTTTCTCTTTATCTCCATCGTGTCTTTTTATCTTTCCTGATCTAACAGTGTCTTTGAATGGCGCAGAGATCTCTGGGGCACAGTCTATGACATCAGACTTTGCATTTCAGATTTGATGATGT
The DNA here is from genome assembly GCF_013358895.1 of Oreochromis aureus. Taxonomy (NCBI): domain Eukaryota; kingdom Metazoa; phylum Chordata; class Actinopteri; order Cichliformes; family Cichlidae; genus Oreochromis; species Oreochromis aureus. The sequence continues at coordinate 12,779,347 of NC_052958.1, read as the reverse complement.
TAATCATCTGCCTTTTGGCAACAAAACAAACCGAGAGGGGAGAGCTAAAGAGACACATAGGGAGCCGGACGGATAGAAGACGGACAGAGAAAGAACGAGACGGAAACAGAGCGATGAGAAACAGAGTGAGAAGGCGTGGAGGGAGGGCTGAGAGGAGGAGAGGGGACATGAAGATCTGAGAACAGACAGATGCTGGCATGTGAGGTTAGAGATGGAGCCCAGAGATACAGTCACACTTCAAGTCCATGAGATAGGGAGGGGAACGGAGGAGAAGGAAGGAGTGAAGGAAGCAAGGAATAAAGGGGAAAAAAGAAAGTAACACAGAATAAATAATAGTATAGAAAGTGTATGTAAATGTTTGGCTGTAGTCATAAACACTGAGCTACTTAAGAACCACATTTCTGAATTTCTTTAAGGGAAACGGGCTGGGTCGGTCTCTCCATCCTTGCCCTTCTACTTACTCTGTTTTGCTCTGTGACTTTCACCTTGAGGAGTCAACGTGAAGCTTGTCACTCAAAATCACTGTCACTACAACAGTATACAAACACTGGCTGCAATTGCTCACAGTGAAATAGCAAGAATTAAAAGAAGCTGTGCACTGACTTATGTTTTTTTTTTTACTGGTGGCTAGGAATATGTTTTTAAGAAGGCGCATTACAACTGTGGGTTTATAGTTTGACTCTGGCATGCTTTCTTCTGAAATAAATACTCATATCTGCAAAATAAAAGAGTGAACGTGCACCAGCGAGTGAACGTCCGCACCAACATGAATATCATGTACACAACCCACAGATCAATCCACTTAGTGCCCGTGAAATATAGGGAGTAGGCTGGCCACTCTGCGAGTCTGACATCACCATATTCAGCCATTAGGCTAAGTGCCATCATAGCTCATCTCTCTAGGACTGAACTTGGGCTGCATTCAAAACCAAAACCTGTAGTCCTGGCTCCTTTAGAACCATCTGGAATATCTTAAACCTGTTGATTAAGTGTGAGGTTCAGCATGTCAGCCGAACAGCCTTGCACACCTACACTTTTGCTTAATTTGGGAAATGTATTCCTGCGACTGCGGACAGATCATCTGTTACATCTATTAATGCTGCAGTGCAAATATGGAAGGTCAAATTTAGACAGAGCCAGAGATAGCTTGACTGTGCAAGCGATATCTCTACTTGATGGCATGGGTTTGTAAACCGAGTTAACGTCTTGCAGGGCAAACAGAGAGTTTTCCACACTGAGCTTAAGTACTGGTCTGCATGCTGGAAATCACAAGAAACTAAACTTTTAAGGAAGGTTTGAGACAACTTTATCACCAATTGCCTAATCAACGCAAGGTGATATTGAAAGGTGTCCAGCAAAATAGGGAAAACTAATCATCATTTGTATTATCTACTAATCAAGTAACCGTCCTGATGAATACATTTACCATTATTCATCAATATTATCAGCAGAAGACAAAAAATATCAATATTTTGGATAAATAATGGATTAACTGTGTCATTTGACCCTTCAATAACCAACTGCTGTCATAAAGACATAAAAAGGAGTATGTATGCTTTCTAAAGCTTTCCTATTTACAGTTCAAACTCCATGCACTATAAACAAATGTGATTCATTACAGCAATCTACGCATATAGCCAAATGTCAGAACTATCTGCGGACATGGTTAAGAGAAAGTTCAGACCTTAGTCTCCCTTCTTGGGATGATTCATGTGACAGCCCGCCATATGTCACATCGCTGCAGGCTGACAATAAATGGGCAGCAGCTTTTAATATCATATTTCACAAAGTTAAAGTAATGTACAAAGCCCATGTACAATCCTCATCATCAGTTGGCAAGAATAAGGACTGTTCTGCTTCCGAGAGGATTTCCCACAAAGTGCGCGTTCACAAACTTAATGTAAGCTTTAGGAGCATATTTAGCACCACATTTCTCTTTAAGTGATTACCAGGCTGCTTTGCATCTACCGTATATCTCCGAACATGCCATAAAATGATACAGGTTCAGAAAAAAAGAGCCATGTAAAAAGGTAGGCTGTCATTTCTACGATACAACACCGTATTACTTTAAAAAGCCAACAGGCTGTTTTCAGCTGTACAGTACTCACATCTGCGATGTTGGGAATTGCCCGCTAGACTCAGACGAAACGGTCGCCAAGAGTAGGAATAGACAAAGTGAGTAATCCATATCTTTGTTAATTTCCCTAAAGCAGGATTCAGCAGATGATGAACAAAAAAGGGGGAAAAAGAAGAAGAATTGCCCACAAATCCAAAGCGCCGCTCGTACTTCTCAAACCAAACGCCTCACACCGCCATCGGTGCGCGTTTGGAAACAAATCTCATCCGATAGCTATGTTCTCCCCACCGATGGAGTTGAAGGAGTGTGTTCTTTTTTTGGAGGGGGGGTGTAGCGTGTGTATCGGTGTGTGTGTGAGAGAGAGAGACACTCTTAAGTGAGTGTTTCAAACTGGGATAGGCTGTTAGAGCAAATCTCAAGCGTGTGTCCAAAAGATTTATAAAATAAAAAAATAAAAAACAGGAGAAAAGGGGAGGGCGCATTTACAGTAGAGCTCCAGCTCGGCCGGCAGAGCGGTGCCACTCTGCACACTGCAAAAAACATCGTCGGTTCGCGGGGATGAACACGTGGGGTGGAAGTGTGTTTGAGTGATTGTGATGATTTCATCCAAGAGTTCTGCATGGCTCGGAAAAAAACTCACAGTTTATTTTGAAAGTCTTTTAGAAATCTTTACACAAATGGGAAAAGTTAATCTATCTATAGACATGACCTAATTTAAGATTTTAGGTAACTTTAAAAAATTAGAACACACAACTCTTAATGGCACTTTTTCCCCATTTTTTTGCAGTGTGTGTGGTCTCTTATGTTTGTGTTGCTGAGGCGCAAATGGGTTTCCGGGCGCCCTTCACGTCACCCAGCAACAGTTATTTACGGCACACTGGCCTTATCAAACATGGGAGATCGCACCTCCGCATCTAACAACACTGCAGCCCGTTTCTTTAGATTTAAGTTTTCCTCTGATAACCTTAAAAGCCCTATATGACCTCGAGCTGATCATCATCACACACTCCACTTACTGTGCGTCTATATTATCCTTCCTACAATGAGCTTCTTCCTCACAGAGCTGACTTTTGAATGTTTTTTCATGTGCATTCTTGTAAACAACAAAGTCAGGTGACTTCCAGGGCAACTTTGCTCTTGTCTGGTCACATGCGTTGCTTAAAGCATTTCAGGCCCACAACCCAGTTGTAGTCCATGTCAGATTCAGTCAAGCATCTCAAAAAATAAATAAAATAATACACTCTTCCCATCCAATAAAAGCTCTCTGTTTTATTATGTGTATCATGATGAACCTTCATTTAATTTTCAATAGCGCAGTGCCTCCTTTTATGCAGAAATGTGATAATAAATTCCACTCGCTCCAAGGGCTGTGGCAAACCTAATATGGAGTGACATTTCCCTTTGCTGGGACAATCAGCAAGGTAAATACCAGAAGCATATACTGTATTTTCTAACGCGTTTGTCTTCAAAGCCCCTTGTCAGATGCAAAACTAATCTTTCACTAATTTGCTTCAAGCGCCTCCATTATTACAAACCCCCCAAAGATAATTCTTTTCTTTTTTTTGGCTTGAATTTTTGTCTGCTTGTTTTTGTGTGTATGGATGTCTGCATGCAGATGAGCCATGTGGGTCACAATAGACAAACAAGGCAAAGTGTTGCCCACCTGCTACGTGAATCACACAAATAGATAGGCTGTGCAAATAGCTGTCTATGCCCCCCCTCTCAGGTTTCACTGTAGCTCATATAAAAGCTGTTCCTCTGGGACCTCTTGCCTGGCATGGCTCAGAGGTGGGGGATAGAAGTGTATTTACCGAGCAATGGTGAAGAGGAGGGGCCGGTTTGGAAAGAGTGTTGACCATATGGAGATAGGAATGGTGGTTTAAAGGTTTAAGGGCTAATATACTATATACTATTAAAAAAAACCTACAGAGATGAACTATATGTGGTAATTATCTGTTAAAAACGTCCACAGGTCGATTTTAAATAAATCTGAAGACATTTCTAAGTGGAAAAAATGTACAATGTGTTCCCATAAAAAAACAAAACATAACAATCCCTCATGCTGCTCGTGTTTTTGAAACAGGCCAGCAAATGCAACACTCTCTTAAATAGGATTATATGGGTTTTTCACAGAGATTAGTTTTGCCTTACAAAAGCCTCTCAAAAACAGCAAATTCAGTATGACTAAATACATCCAATTTCCATAAAATCTCTGACTCAGTGTTGTTTCATGCTATAATCAGTATTTTTAAGCCAACACTGGATCAAATGACTGTGTGATGTAAAAGGAGACACCTAAGTGACAAACTAAACTTCCTTCCTAGCATCTTTTGGCTTATTGTTTTGCTTTGACTATAGCTTTTCTCCCTTTTTTTCATTGCTCCTTGTTCATACTCCAAGTCTTGATTATTCATGTGCACTACCTGCCCTGCCCCAAAAGTTAGTGCTCAGGTAAAGCAGATATTTTTTCCCCCCATAGAGAATAAGAAAGCTGCAAAGAGAATGAATAATATGGGCATCAATATGACACGAATGCTAATCTGCTGAGGCCTGCACTGCAAAGCAGGATCTGAGGTTAGTCGGGTAACTTTGTCACGTTTACCCCAGTGGTTAAGTTCTTTGCGGGGCACCATGCAAGTCATGCAAGTCTTCTTGTGTGAAATATGCAGCTGTTTGCAATAGGTCACCTGGTTACAACACTACTGTTTCTGTTCTAATGGTAGATTGAGAAAGCCGGTGTTTTCTGGGAGACTTGATAACTGCCATCAGCCGTTTAGGTTTAACAAAGCATGCTAACAAAAACCCAGTGGATCTATTTCCTTAAATTAAGGCTGCAATATTTTGTAGCAATATACTTTTCTTATTTAGTTTTTTTTAATGCTATTTCAAAGCCAATCCTAATGCACCCTAATGGCAGCACACTTAAGTCAGCATATTCAGCAGATGTGAAATTGTAGGACAAAATTAAATAGGTTAAAAAGACAATACTATAAACACAGATAGAAAAAATGTTCTTCATTTGGCATTTAAGATTGTACCCTGTGTAAAGGTTGTGTTGATTTCAGTCATGCGATTCACTGCACTTTTGCGTTAACCTGTTGGCCACTAAAGTACAATTTGCTTCAGGTCATGTTTCCAGAAAAGAGCAGGAGGTAAAAATCAGCGCAAGTGTGTGTGTGTGTGTGTAACAGTGAGACAGGTGTGTGTCTGTTTCTGAGTGAATTAGGAATGTGTATATGCGTCTGGCGGGCAGCAGGTGTGGCCTCTGTCATCAGCTCGCGACCCCACCCACCTGTCCAGGGAATAGCCCCCCGGCCGTCGCCTAGCAATGCATTTGTCGTCAACTAAGCCACAAGGCTGTTTTTTCTCATCCACTGAGCACACGCCTAACATGTCCTTGTAGAAATGAAGCTGCAGAGACAATCAAAATTACAACCCCAATTCCAAAAAAGGGTGTAAAAAAAACAACACAATGATTTGTAAATTTTATAAACTCCTATTTTATTCACAATAAAAGACAGAAAACAAGTTAAATATTTAAACAGAGAAAATGTATCACTTTTAAAGACTATTAGTTAATTTTAAATTTGATGGCAGTATTCTTGTCATAATTTTTGCTTCATGATGCACTAAATACAAACAGCTGTCTTGCAATTGAGGTTGTAATTCACAAGTTTGTGTCGTCAATTTTATTCAGATAAATAATGACATCATTCAAAATGTAAGTTTAGTTTCCTTTCAGAAGCATATATTAAACTAGGCCTGACTGATCCAGGATGGCACTCTGGCAACTTTAGTTGATGAGGTTAATGTATGTTATTATTAAATTTGGGGTTTTTTGTTTTGTTTTGTTACTGGCCTGGCACTCCTTCCAGCCCCCACATGCTACTACCGTCTAACATCTTCAGCGCATCCTCTTTCCCTCCCATCCCTGTGATGCGTTCATGCTACAGATGTGAAGTTGTGGCTGCAATACTTCAGCATCTCACTAGTTACAGAAGAGGACCTATCATAAACAGAGTAACATGTTTTTGGTTTTTTTAAATGCTACATGATTCCAAATGCAACTTTTCAAATAGCTCAACAAATTTCACCAAACACACAAACTGTTTCTGAGAAGTCTGTCAGAAAACATGCCTGTGAGCTAAATGTACAGCTGGTGTATTTCACTAGTAGAGAAGATCAGAGATTATTTTCAAAGGTCAGCAAATTAGATCTAAAATTTAAATCTTATATTTAATATCCTTGTTTATTTTGGAGTTTTAGAGATCAGAGTCTGTACATGAAGAAAAATCTACCTGAGCTCACAGACCAAGTTATTATGTGACTTATTTCTAAGTAATTATTTTCCCCACCTTGCACAGTGACACCGGAACTTGGGGTTTCCCCATTGGCGACATCCCACTGTAACCCCTAGATTTAACCATATCATTTTTAGTGTAATCAACCAGCTCTTATACATAATTTCTTAATATAACAGCACAGAGGAGGAAGAACTACCAAGCAATAAGGTTTAATTACTAAATGTATAAGCTCATTAAAACACATTTGCAGGGCAAAAGGCTTTGCATCATATTCAAATAACAAAAATGCACCTATGGCTATTTTTCACATCAAATAACCACTTCAAGTCAAACAAAGACGACACACTGTGTGTTCTTTTCCCTACTTCCTGCATTTCTGATCATCACTAATTACTTTTTTGCCCGTACTTTTTCATGATGCTGACGTCACCGGAAAATGCAGGTTGTAAGCATATGGAGAACATTCAGAGCCACGCAACATGATAAAATATCATGAGGCAACTGTTACATCTGGCTTCCATGTCAAAAGCTTGAATGCCACTGTCATATCCTGTCACATTTTTCAGTATTCTGCAAGACAAACAAATTGATACATACTGCCGAACCTTCCCCAAAGAGCAAAATTCTGCATTCATGCACCCACTCTGCCTGCCCCCACAGGATGCCAAACGCAGTTCATTTAATAACTCGTCTGTGGTACTGTGGCGATAAATGATTTCCGACTTTAATCACATCTCCCCCCACACACCGTCTTTCTGGGAAAGATTAAGGGCCATGTGTTTTATCTCAGCATCAGCTAACAAGGATGCATTCTTCACTGTCAGTTCCGACTTCTAAGGAGAAAAGTGACAGAGGACAAGAAAAGCAATGAAGTCTTTTGATTCAGGTTCAGATTTAGGTCATTTTATTAATCCACAAAAGGGGAATTTGTTTGCAGCTTACCCACACAGTCCTGAATTCACATGACAAAACATTGACAATATAATAATGGTTTTCTTTTCCTTCTTTATAACCCGATTTTCCAGAGTGAATAATAATCTCTCTGCCTGACCCCCATGATTTTGGAGCAGGTGTTAATGTTGCTGAGGGAGTTTTTATGTTCAATATATAAAACACTAAACCAGCAGATCAAGATGAAATATTAAGACTTTCAATAAAATGAACAATAAATGAACAATAAAAATGAAATAAAAACTCCTTATTAACATTAAAAAAAAGGTTTAGTTCCTTAACAAATACCGTTTTAGATCAGACTCTGTGTTAGATGGTTCGACCATCAACTTGAGTTGGTGGTTGTTGATGGTGTTGATGCCAAAAGGTCGAATCTGTTCACCTCAAAGATTCAACCTTTTGGGATTTACTTACCCGGATGATTGAGCACACATTAAGGGATATGTTGATGATTTTTATCTAAGCTTACTTCAACAGTCTTTTTTTTCCTTTTGAAAATGCGCTTATTTGCTTTCTTGGCAACATTTGTCACTTCGGTCTCTCAACCTACAGCCAGCACACACACGTTCAGATAATCATGCCTCAGAACAGGAGGAATTTACTGAGCTTTAGCTGTGCTTATAGGTGGATATTTTCTAGCATTTTCTAACACATCCATGTACATATGTCCACTTTTTTCAAATTGATATTAAATTGGTGCGTTTCCACGACCCAGTGGAGTCACACTTGATGAAGGGTCTCTCATTCAGGGGGATGCTGAAAAGCAACAAGATCTCAGACACACTCAGGAACTTCAACACAACTGTGGAGATTTCTACTGCTATCAGATGATTACAGAGTATTAAGATTAACTTGCTCGCTCACTGGAAAATGTACCCATTTCATTTCATTTCATTTATATTCCATTTCTTCCAGGCACTTACAAGAAGTTTCCTGAAACACTCATACTTGTATTGCTTCTTTTGCCTTTTCTTGTTTACTGTTACCTGCATTCATAACAGAAAGCAAATTGGACCTCTGCAGAATTTACATGTTCTTAGTTAGTTTCCATTCATGGTTTTATGCAGCACAGTCTGGGGCACTATTGCATTTACAACTTATCCTGATGGAGAAAATCATACTACATTAGCCACAACAAATAAGGTTTGTTGTGCAGTAAATATACCACGAGCATAAACAAATATATAGATATCTTTCAGTCGAATCAGGTTTTCTTGGTTGAGGAGGCCTACTGCACCTGCGTGGCCTTTTGTTACTTAAATATCCCCCACTAATACACCCATTATTCTTCAGTACTGCTAATTCTAATATGCACTAAAAACTCCCACACAGTGCATATGCTTCACCCTCCACACTGAAACCTCTTGATTCATCACACTGCACTGTTTATCATAGCTGAAAGATTTTCTTACTCACACAGTATCTCATATGAAGGCCAGTCTGCCTTTAAAAAATGGAATACAGACTTCTTAAAACGTCCAATCACAGGACTTTTAAACATTAGCTGTACCACTTAACCAAACTCAAAAAAAGAGTTTAAATTCTGAAATGACAAATAGAATGATAAAATAGAACGGGACCAAATATCCTTTGTTTCCATTAAACATATAATAAGCACTAGGAAAAATGTGAAGCCTTTGTGCTGTGCCAGGGGAATAACTCCAGCTGTACAATAGGTCATTGGTCAAAAACAGTGACAAGAGAATTACTCTAGACTTGAAAGTCCTTGGATGTGTGGGTTTTCCCCCATGGAATACCACAGAAACATGAGGAGAACATGCAAACTTGACACAGAAACACACAGAAAGGCCCTGGGTTCTTGCTGTGAGGAAAGAGTGATAATATTTTGCACATGTCAGTCCTAGGGAACCAAAACACCAACAGCTATAGAGGGAATGCTGGTTATGTACGTGAGGGTCAGTGCACACAGTGCAGGCTTAGCTTCAGATGAGCTAGCTGTTGCATGGCTGCTTGCCATGATCGTTGGATTTTATACCCACGCTTTTGGGTTTTTTATGTTTTATGAAATTCATTCAAACATTCTATTTTTGGTTATCTTTGAGTTTGGGTTCTGTGTTCCTTGGATTAATTTAGTTAATTCCCTTTTGTGTTCTCATTCTGTTCCTCCAGTCTTGCTCTATAGTTGTATATTTATAGCAACTGGTGCCTCTGCTATTTAGGTCTGATATGTACTAGTCTGTGAGAAGTTACTATACAGCAGCATGAAATCTCCCAAAAACAATAACAAATGGCCAAGCTCCTCCTTCAAATCTCCTTCAACTCTTTCCACTCTGGACCCAAAATGCAGGATAAGTAACACAAGATAAGATACACGGGGAACCTCTACAGCAGCGGTAGGCAACTCCAGGCCTCGAGTGCTGCTGTCCTGGAGGTTTTAGATGTGTCCATGATCCATCACAGCTGATTTAAAGGGCTAAATGACTCTTCAGCATTTCTTGAAGTTCTCCAGAGGCCTGGTAATGAGCTAATCATTTGATTCAGGTGTGTTAACCCAGGGTGCGATCTAAAACCTGCAGGACACCAGCACTCAAGGCCTGGAGTTGCCTACCCCTGCTCTACAGCAATGCTGTTTGTTGTTAGCATACAGCAGGGGTGTCGGACTCCAGGCCTCGAGGGCCGGTGTCCTGCAGGTTTTAGATCTCACCCTGGGTCAACACAGCTGAATAAAATGATTAGTTCATTACCAGGCCTCTGCAGAACTTCAAGACATGTTGAGGAGGTCATTTAGGCATTTAAATCAGCTGTGTTGGATCAAGGACACATCTAAAACCTGCAGGACACCGGCCCTCGAGGCCTGGAGTTCGACACATGTGGCATACAGTATATGGCAAGTGTCTGATTTTCCCCTGAGATGTCACATCATTTATTTATGATTGATTCAAACTCATTGATGTTTATATAATCTTAAAGATTGTGTTTGCAAATTCCTTGGATATCCTCTTCTTTGCGAGACACAGCTTTTGTAGGTCACCCCATAAAAAACAACATTGGTTTTCTTGCACCACAGTCTTGTCTCGGGTGATGGCCGGAGTGGTTACACCTTGTTGACTCAGTGAAAGAGAAGTGACGGAGAGTGTGTGTGATATGATGTCTCATTTGGGACAGGGGCAGCCTCGGTCCCCTCTGTGCACTGACTGATCACATTACTATTAGTGAAAACTATTCTGTCAGTAAGAGAAGTCATGGCCCAGCAAAGGATGGCCTTAGGGTGAAACTGGGCATCCAGTGATGGGAAGCTGTCTTCAGGGGGGATCTGAGGTGATAAGATATGAAGGGTCTTAGCTGTCCTGTTCTCTTTTTTAACTCACAAAATCTTGATTCCTTCCTAAAAAATTACATTTTCCTACTGAAATTCTCAAAAGAATTTCTGTTGACAAGACTCATGTAACCACATGCATGTAGAGCAGTAAACTGCCACATATGTAACAGGTGACTCTGATTAATGTCTTATCCTAATAGTTATGTTAACATATGTTTTCTGCATCATATACAACCGCTGCAGCTAAACCTCTTGATCTACAACATCATCTTTCGACACTTGCCAGCAAAGATCCCTTTCTCAATTCACATTCATGTGTCCAAATGCTGGCGTCTCCTCTTATCAAAACACTACCATCAGTCACTGATTAGAGACAGCACATCCGTGTCTGTGTATCATCTGGACATCTGGACTTTACCAGATGTGAATTTCAGAGCAAGAGAACAAATTTGGGAACAAGGTTATGGGAATTCAATCACAATCCAGATGCTTTCTTTTACACTATTCTGCAGTGATAACTAAGATCATTTACTCAGTCAATGCAAAAATTAAAGGTAGATACCTGTATTTTACATGAGTATTCCAATTTAGGCAGCCTCATCCTCCACTGTGTTACAAGGGTAGTTTATCCCATCAGCAAAAGTCTTAAAGAAGCAGTGCTTCCAAGTGATATCTCAAGTGAAAGTTTGCAGCACCTCTTTGGAGATCAAGGCATATTTGATGGATGTGTAACCTCTGTCTAACCTTGCATAAGCTGATGCATCCGACGACATTGCCTGATCCCGCCTCATCAGATCTCTGTTGTTTTCATCAAAGTTACCGCTCTGTGAATCACAGATGCAGGACAACAGCACAATGTTTCCAAGCCACCATCTGATTCAGGCCACATCTTTGAAGACAAAAGAGGGGAACAAACACATCTTTCGAAGCGAAGGATGTAAGGGATCTATCAGAATCAGAGAGGGGGGAAAACAAAGGGGGACTCACTGAGAAGCGGTATGAAGAGGGGGAATATGAAAGAGATCACAGGGAACATGAAACAAACAGGGGAGACATAAAGGGAATAAAGTACACACCAGAGAAGAACCTGGCAGAGAGAGCCTGGCATAATTTGATCAAGTTGTGGAAATTTTCAGCCAGAAGCACATCATAACTTAATCAAACCATATAATCTAAGGTCCTCCATCTTTCTCTCATGAACACTTCTGGAAAGAACTTATACAGAGAGCTGCAGCATTACAGACTATACAAATTGTAGACAGAAAGCATATTTTTGCTTCATGAAGCTTCTGAACTTAGCTTGAGACAGCAATTTATTAGTGGGATATTATTTGACAGAACCAGGCTTCTTTCTAAATTTATTATTGTTTAAATTTAACCTAAGCTCCAGCTAGCAGTTGGTTAGCTTAGTTTAGCACATACAGGTAAAATTGGAGAAACCGCTAGCTGACCTCTGGCTGAAGGTGAACTTCTTCTACAAATATGCACAGTTTAAATAGCAGACAATACTTCATGTGAACATTAGCCAACTGTCAAGCTTACTGGGTACGCTTTTGTTCTAGCATGCAGTAGCTAAGAGCTTAGTATCCTGCTATATTTAAAGTGTTTTCTCCAAAAGATCAATTTGAGGCTCATTACTGCTCACTTTGCCCCATTCAGCGATATCTGGTGTAGTGTTTGCAACAGGTGTTTTCAGAAAGATTACAATCGTACCAGATGACCAGCGATGATCAAGGTTCCCCACATTAGTCATCTTTTTGCTTTATGTACCTGATTAGCATCATCTATTTTTTGTTTTATAATTAATTCTTTTTTTACGGCACAAATTAACACTAAAGTATAAGTCACTGTACACCAGTAAGCCAAGATAAATACATATCTCTTAGAACTGCAATTCAGTCGTTAGAAAAGCTAACTAGCCCTAGAGTACTTGTGTAGACTGTAAGTTACTGTGCATTTGCATATTCTTTATCTTTCAGCTGCTCCCTTTAGGGGTCACCATAGTGGGTTATCTGTCTCCATCTGATCCTGTGTCTATCTACCTGGCACCTTCAACTTCAATCATTTGTCCAGTATATCTACTATCCGTTCTCTGCACCTGCCCAAACCATCTCAACCCTTGCCTCCTTAACTTTGCCTTCAAACGACTCACCCTGAAATGCCTCTCTGATGTACTTACATCTAACCATGTTCCCTCCTGGTCACTCACAACAAAAACCTTCAACTCTGTCACCTCCAGCTCAGCCTCCTGTAGTTTTGACAGTGTCACCATGAAACCATGAATCGTAGCAGCTCTCATTACATCTTGTAAACCTTTTCATTACCGTGCATTTGTATAGATTGCTCATTCCTATAAAATAATAGATAAAATCCTTCTTTTGTTGTAGGTATTATAACTGTAGGTGGTCTTCTATTTTTCCAACTCATAATTATTTTGTGGCAGACTCAGCTGGCAGAAGCAGGTGGTTTTTTCAGCTGCAGAGTCAACATTCAGCAGGTGCTGACACAGGTGATTCATCCCCCTGTCTGTAAACACACACACACACAGACAGACACACACAGACTCCCACTACTCCCTGAAAAAAATGCAATAATAAATAAGTTATTTATAAGTTTAAATGCATTTAAGCTTATGGGATCTCTATTTTGAACTCAGAAGAGAAATACTTAAGGTCAAAGGTCCAAAAGGATTCCACTACAGAGAACTGTGTGACTGTGTAAAATGGATTTCTCACGCCCCCTGTTGGTGTAATATACATATGTATAAAAAGTCTAAAACATTTTTTAAAATGAAAAACTGTTGTGGATTATTTCTATGATTTGGATTTGCTTTTAGGTTGTTGTATGTTGCAGTAAACACATTATTCCACCATCACTCATGAAGTAAATTCAGATCTACTAAATATGAGTCAGTGGACTGTATATTGATTTTAGAAAGTTTTAGTGCTAACCTGTCATTCTCATTAGTCAACTCTGAGCTTTTTTCAGAGTTTCCTGGCTTTAAAGAACAGCCCTCCAGGGGTGAAAGTACAGCAAGATTTCAGACCCATGGTTGCTGAGCCGAACAACTGAATCTTTTCTTCATGATGTTGCCGGGTGAAGTTAATGAGAAAAGCCTGTCCATGGAGAATGTCAGACACCTTTTTTCATGTAAGACATTTTGAGACTTCCCAGTCTCCTTTGTAATCTTTAGTTGTATTGTGTTTCCTTTTCCCCATGCTTGCCTGTTGGTGTCTTACTGTTTGTCTCCATGACTTTCTTTGTTTTGCTGTCAGGTACTGCCTGTTTTACTTTCATCCTTATATGTACCTTATAGTGTCTCCCTGGTGTGCTGTGTAGTTTAGTCTTCATCTTTGTCATTGTGTGCTATCTGTCTATCTATCTTTGGATGGTTACATTTTGCTTCAGTTTAAGGTTTGGTTGTTTGTTTGTTATTTAACACAATTTTGTCTCATATCATAGACTGTATATAAACGATGGGTGAGGATTCTACATCTCAAAATTGCATTAAAATTGCATTTTTTTCTGACGGCCAACAGAGGGGAATTCTGCTCCTTTGCTCTTATGGTCTTACTGAATACAACATTATGTTAATCTTACTTGATGTAGTGACACCATTAGAGTTAACAAGGAGGATCAAACAGGGTATGCTATATGGTACTGCTACACGCCATATTATACCATATGTTACCATAGTGCAACACTGTATACCATATTATATATGAAAGTAACATAGCATTATAGACACATCTAAGCACATGTCAGACATCCTATTATAGCATATTTTAACAACTTGCATACAAATGGATCAAGGACTGACAAATAGCATTGAGCACACATACACACACCTGGTGCTGATTTGTCTCACAATGAAGCCGGACCAAATGATGCTACAGAAGGATCTGTCAGCAAGCCCCATCTGCACACTCCCACACAGTCACGAAAAGACTAATCAGTAATAAGTGAAGACACATGTGTGAGCACTGCATGCTTGCGTAGGCTTGCTTGGATGTCACCACGGGGCTCCAACTGGCCAAAACGAAAGCAGCATGGCACCATCTTGTGGCTGTATTCTGTTACTTCCTCATATGCAAGTCAAGTATGCAACCTCACCCCATCCCCAGAAATATATACACACACACACACATATATATATATATATATAAAAACTGCAGTTTTCCCAGAAATTCTAGGTTCAAAATAAAATTGTGCTATATAACAGTGGAATATGCAGTAAACTCAATGCACGCTAACAATGCTTCATTTATATGATATTTAATATTTAGACATGGGGCAACAGCCATTTTTACAGCACATTTTGCATAATTTATCAATACCTCCTGTATACAATCACAAAACCATGACATTAGATTTCTTTTTTTTTTCTGTTTACTTACAAGTGAAAAACCAGACAGGTTTTACAAGCATACTCTTTGTACAGTCAGCATACATCATCAATTATAAGTTTTCGTCATAACTTCCCCCTCTATAACATTTGTTCTTTATCTCTCTCTACACCATTCTTGTTTTTTCTTTAATAATATCCGGACACAAAAATAGTATGAACCACCAACGAAACATGCAACATCCAGTGTGAGCACATTTAAATTCTCCTGCAACTACTTGAGTTGTTAAGATAGACTTCTGTGTTAGACTCTGGTAAACTTTTAGTGTTTGGTGTAAAGGGTCGGGTAAATCTGGGTCCCTATAAACAGACAGAAGCTCTTCCCTCGGCCTATCCACTGTACAGCGATCCAAGGAGAAACGACTCCCTGTTACTTCTAAGATCACGCGACTTTTTTTTTTGTTTGTTTTTTGTTTAGTTTTGACTGCTAAAAGAACTATTGCTTCCCCAAACCCCAGTATAAAAAAACTATTTATTTACAAGGTTGAAGATAGAGATGGCATCTGGGTGTGTGTGTGTTTGTATAATTCATCGTGTGTTATGAGAAATTTTAGATAATTTAGACAGATAACATGTAAAGGAAGGGATACTGCATTAGAGCTAATGACATGCATGGACTTGGTATGAAGATGCTAAACGCACACACACGAGCACATGGATAGAAAGTTAAGAAAAGCAACCAAAAACGCACGTTGCACCTCACGTTTCAGGTGTGAAGTCCACTGATTACAAGGTTTTCTTTAGTTGTTTTTTTTTTGGTAATTCACACACTTACTGGAAAATGAAACAATTCGAAAGGGGGAGTGCAAAACAAAGATAGGAATCATGACTAGGAATGTTCGATTTTCTTCCTTTGATTTATAGCTACGTGGAATTGGCGTTTTCAATGTGAGCGTGTGTTCATGCACAAGGGCAAAAAAGTTGGTTCTCTGAGTTTCAGGCCCCTCTAAATATTGTAAACAAGCACTACACAGTGTATAAAAACCAAATTTCTCTGTACATCTGATATGTACTGTAAACAAATATAATACAACATGAAATTGTCTCACAGGCAATAAATAAAGATTCATATAGCAATACAAAAAAATTCACATGGTAAATTTAAAAAAAAAAAGAAAAGAAAACAACAAATCATATTAAAGCAGTAACCATTTCGTGGAGGACATGAAAACACAGCAGTGCAAAATAAACAGAAATGCTTCCTCTCAAACCAAGTGTCATGTTTCTGGCAAGTCAGGGTGCAGTTATTTACGCTATATAGTAGATGTTGCATAGAAATCACGGGGATATTTCACTGAAAATGTTAAATGAACCAGCCTTCCAGTCTTTTGACACCTGTACACAGCAAACAAGACCTTTCTCATGAAATAATGGGCATAATAGGCATTTAAAGAAGTGCGCGTGGAGGTGGGACGAAACATCATCATGCTACTGTTACAGCATCGCGTCTTAGGATCGTAACTCTGGGTAGTTCCTGGTCTATAGTTTCTCACTTTCCAAGTGAAAAAAAAAATAATAATTTAGCAGGATGATGATGTTAGTTTTACATTCTAAGCAGAAAAAGTGCAAAATACCACAAAAGCGAGTGTCGTCGAGTCGACTGCCCTTACGAACGAAAGCAAGACTGATGTAAGACTTCTAATGTGCTCCAATCTTACAAGGAAAAAGAGGAAATGCTTAACTCTCATATAGTAAACGTCTCACATTCTAAGGGGCGTCATGAATAAATAAAACTTCTATGCCACAATCTTCAAGACTTGATTGTCTGTGATAAAGATATCTATATATATCTATCTATATATGTAGAATAATGTCCAGCTATGACACTTCACTATATACAAAGTGAACCTTGGAGGTGTTTGGTTTTTTTTTGTGAACATGTGGCACTGCATACCAAATAGATAGACTCATGCGCACAACATATAATGTCCAATTTGATATATATTAATACTGATGCTATATCAAACAATAGTCATCATTGGATAACATCAGGGAAAAATCAGATTAAAAGGGTAGGAAACAAGTAGTTTTTGTTAATAAAGTCAAAAACATGCTTGCAATATTTTTTTTTTTGTATTGAACTGGAATGCTAGGTAGTGTATTATAAAATATACTTCCTTCCCAGAATAGATTGTTAAAGTACTTAAATAATTGAGGAGAAGACAAATCATAGAACTCTACGCTAATATCATAATACAAAAATAAATAAGAGGTCTCTATGGCAGAGTCTTTACTATTTCATTCCCAAAACGCTTTGTAAATCAATACAATAATAAATCGAGGGTGAGCGCCCCGTTTAAAGAACATTTAATGGATAAAACATCAAAATAAATCAATTCGAATCTATAAGTGTGTCCATTCCCTGTATCTATTAGATTTGAAGTTCTGTGTGAATGACTGTGTGCAATGTGGTGAGCATGTGTGTGTATGTGAGATAAAGTGTGTAATACCTGGTTGATTCTGCACTTGACCTCTGAACTCAGCACCTGTGTTCTTCTTCTAAGTCCTGGCTACACTGCTGTACACTGTATGTCCTGTAAACATGTGTTTATTCCCTGTAAACACATAATAGTTTCCTCCAAGCTTTTCACATAATCAGAGCAGAAATCATCATTTGCTGAAAGCATTTTTCCAAATTGCAAGCTATGCGAGCCCTGAAACAAAGGTTGAAGAAAAAAATTCCCCCTCTTCCCATGCCCAGACCTTCCAGAAGACTGGATCAGCGTTCCAGATGTGGAACCCAGATGTCAGAAACCTGTTTTCCGCTTAAGCTTATTTCTTTTAGATTGAGTCCCCTCCTATGAGTGGATCTGGGCGGTGCTGGCAAGCAGCTTGTGCCAGCTCACCACTCGCTTGCGTAAATCAACTTTATCCAGCCACACGTAGGCCTCGCCTATTAAGGTCTTCTTCACAAATTTGCCACCGTTGGACACCAGGAATAGCTGGAAAGAACAAAAGGCAGCAGTTTTGTGCGTGCTTAATGGGATGTTAATGTGGCATGTGATTGTGAACATACACTTTGTGTGGATTACCTGTAGCGCGTGTCCGGTGGGGTTCATGCAGAAGCGGAAGGTCTCATTAAAGGACGGCTCACGGTCGTGGCGACAAACCCTGGTCTTCTTCTTGATGATCCTTTTCTGGGTGGCGATATTCACCACGTAGAGCTTCACATAAAGATCTGTGGACAGAAACAAATCAAAACAAAACAAAGTATGCGATTTCTCTTAGTGTGACTTTGACAGAGCGGACAGGTTGGAGCACATTTGCAGGAAAATGTCTTCCTATTATCATTAGTTTTAGGTATTTTTTAAAAGGTTTATTTAGTTCCGTCCTATTTTTCCACTTAGGATTAGGGATTAAGAACATATATCTTTAATAACTTTTTATTAGTGCAATAAAAACATGCCTTTTTCAGTTTCCAGCTCATAAATAAAGGCTTGATCCTTTCCTTCTGCACCATGTTTCAGGAGTTAAGCAGATATCTTTTAAATAATTTCCTGTTCTCCTGTGACAGTTGTTTCTTGCAACCTGCTTTTAGTTTCACTTCCCTTCTTTTCTCATTACGAATATTTAATTCAGCTTTCTCGTTACCCTCCTGTGTCCACTTCCCTGATTACTTCCTTGTGTATAAATAGCCATGCCTTCCCTTTATTTTTGCCTCAGCATCTGCTCTCTTTCACAGTGTGGTTCACTTGCATATTTCTGTGATTACTTTGGATTCCTGATGGTTTGTTTTGGACTTTGTGTTCTCTGTATCAGTGCAATAAGATGGCTTTTGTTGCTTCAATCTGCCTTTTTGAGGGTGACTCCCAGTTGTGCGAATCCTGACACTGGGTGTCTATAGCGAACACAGCTGCACTGAAAACTATACTTTTACATAACATATAAATAGTTTATGTAACTGTCATAACTATAAAGTGTTACCATTATGAAACACTGAGCCAGATTCTGTACTGCAGAGCGACAGTGTATTCTCAGCTGAAATAAAGCCTTGTGTGCAGGTCCCATCTGGTAGCAAATGCAAATCAAGCAAGTGGCCGGCAGCTTGGGTATTAAGGAAGTAAATACTACAAGCAGAGGCAGTGTGGGCAACAATCTGCATTTTATCAGCAGAAAGATTCATGTAATTGTGCCGTATAACTCCCAACGCATTTATCCAATGTGTCTAAATAATAATGCACAGAACAATCTTTAAAGGCTAAGTAGCATACAATTGTACTCTAATGAAGCAATTTGTATTTTTTAACTAATTAATTTAATTAATTTTCAATTAAAGGGAGTTACATACTGTATGTATGCTACTACTTGAAATGCACAGTTTCTGTCCAATATAACTCATAAATGGCACATCCCACATCTTATTTGCCCAGGCTTATGTGTCATTAGTGAGCCTTTCCAGTCTTTTTTTTTAGCCTTACACATATACAGTACATATTACTTAAGGATTAAATGCTCTACGTGGGCTGGGAAACACTTTATTGCAACACCAGTTGTTCTGCTGCTATAAAACTGGCAAACATTTGAAGGGAAGCTAGATGCCAGAACACACATTTGTGTGGGCTTCCCAGCTGTTAAATGTAATATAAATTATGCGTATCATGGAAACTCTGTAAATATACTTTCACCTTCCTCTTCCTAAACACGATTCTTGACAGAATGGATGACAATAAGTGATATGTCACAACAGCTTGCTCAGTAGGTGTACTTTAGCTTGGCATTGGTTCGGTCATGTGCATAGATCAGGTATTTTCAGTTACCAGGCAGGTGATCTGGAGTCTTGAACTTGTAGGTGATGTTACGACACTGAAGAATCTCAAGGACCAGGTGTTCACCTTCGGTCTTCATTTCCTTCTTCAAAGCGATCTTTATCTCTCCCATTACCTGAGTCTTACCTAAATGCATACACACATAAGTCTAAATATGCACTAGTCAAGTTAACCTTATATATATATGGCACATTTTAAAACAACAGAAGATGACCCAAAGTGCTTTCCAGGCACCTTCTAAATGGGTGAAAAAGAAAAAAGTCAAATAAAAGAGCAATAGGATGTATTTACAGTGAACTTCAGCAAACTATTAGAGACCTCAAGTTAAAAGCTATTGAAAATAAGAAGGGCTTTAGAGCTAATTTAAGAAAAAAAAGGATGGGTATAAGCTCGATTATTACAATTATTTTAAATGTGGCATCTTTCAAAGCGGCCGCACTCTACAGAGCACAAAGTGTGTGAATGCGATGACTAATATCAGACATGGTCTGCAGGCAATCACATTTATTGATTTAACAAGGATGAGGAGAAGTTATGATGAGCCTTGCCTGGCCTCTAGTTGCCTTGGCAACTGAATGGAAGTGGCAGTTGTGAAAGCTGGGTCAACAAGTCCCTGGCAAATGTAGGCTGTGTGTAAGTGCACTTTTATTACTCATGTTGTGGGGACATAAATCTGTTTACACAGTTACACTGTGGGGAAGCAGCTCCCTTCTCGGGACAATAACATAAATCTTTACAATTTAGGATGAAGTCTGGGGTTTAAGGTTGACTATATAGTCATATATTGGCAGGGATTTGGGTAAATCTTCAGTGGATGTAATATCTTCTGAAGTGATGAAAAGTGAGAAATCCAGTGACACAAAAAGACTGAGCGCAGACGGTGAAACGATAAAAAGATAACATAAGTCCATTTTGTATTTGCACCTTTGTGCAAATCTAAAATTACAGTGTCATAATTACAGTGTGGTATGTCGTAAGCCAAATTACAACATCACAAGTAAGAAGGAGGAGAAATTATATAATAGACCAATAGAGCTGACTTAAAATTGGATGAGAAACTTTTGTGAGCAGTTATAAAATATATACACTCCCCAGCAACTTTGTTAGGTACACCTGTTCAACTGCTCGCTCATACAAATATCTAATTAGCCAATCACATGGCATCAACTCAGTGCATTTAGGCACATGGCAGACATGGTAAAGGGCAACCCGCTGAAGTTGAAACTGAGCATCAGGAATGGAGAAGAAAGGGGATTTACGTGTCTCTGAACGTGGCGTGGTTGTTGGTGCCAGACAGCCTGGTCTGAGTAGTTTAGATCTACAAACACAAACATCTCTAGGATTTATAGAAAATGGTCTGAAAAGGAGAAAAATATCCAGTGAGCGGCAATTCTTTGGGAAAAAAAGCTTGTTGATTCCAGAGGTCAGAGGACAATGCCCAAACTGCTTTAAGCTGATAGATAGGGCACCAATAACTCAAACAACCACGTGTTACAACCAAGGTATGCAGAAGAGCATCTGCGAAAGCACAAAAAGTCCAACCTTGAAGGAGATGGGTTACAGCATCAGAAGACCACACCGACTGCCACTCAGCTGCCAGCTAAGAACCGGAAACTGAGGCTACAATTTGCACACAATTGGACAAAAGATTGGAAAAATATTGCCTAACTTGACTGGTGTGTCTTGATGTCTGCCGCAACATTTAGACTGCAGGGTCAGAATCAAGATAAAAGTATAGATGTAGTGTGTGGTTACATCAATGGTTCAGGCTGATGTGGTGAAATGGCATAGGGTACTTTTCTTGGTACAGTTTGAGCCCATTTAATACCAGGTGAGTCTTATTTAAATGCTACCTGACAATAGCTGCCTACCATGTCCAACCCCTTTATAGCACATAACAACAAGGGACTAGTTTAAATGTTGGTCATGCAAACTTCAAGAGCCATTTGCTAATTGCACTCTTAGATAATCATGTCATGAATGTTGTAATGAATACACCCAAAACACACACACAAAAAAAATTTACTGTATAACAGATACATGCCCAACCTTCAGTGTCACTGTGTCCCAGTGATGATTTTATCACATCTGTGCCATTTGGGATCTTTCCACTGAGGAAGAGAAAAAATAAATAAATAATTTAACTGCATAGCATATTACAATGTAGTACAGTATATCTTTAGTACAGTGAGGAATAGTTAAGCATCAAATTAACATGTTTAAAATGCTAAAGTGCTACTCTTTGTGGGATAAATAAATTGACTTACAATCGGGGCACTTGGAAGATAGCACTGTCCACCTCGTTTGCCTCTGCTTCCTCATCCAGTAGGCTGTAGGCGCTGCCACTCAAGCCACTATCTAACGAGGCTGCTGTGACCGGGGCATCTCCGGATTTGTAGGTTGACCGAGCTGTGCATAGATATCACCACACCCATCACGACAAAGACAAAGAAAGAAAAACTGCCCCTTCCCCTCCTCGGTTGGTTCCAATAATTAAAAAAAGAAAAAAACATGGACCAGGTAGCATTACTTAATATTTGCAGCAGTGGAAATCTGCTATAAAACTTGAAAAGTTTTTGCTAAAGTCAAAGAGAAAGCTACTTTAAAACACACAGGACTGGATCGCAATGAATAGCACACAAACACTGAAGACTAGCGAAAAGCACATGGACAGACATCTTTCTCTCAGCAAAGACAGTAAAAAGTCACATTTAAAATTGAAAACTTAAAACGCACACATAGAACCAGAGCGATATCACATGTATATGTTTATGCAGACTAAACAAGAGACACGAAGACTCCACTGACATCGTTAGTCATCTATATGAAATAAGAATCGCGTTCCGATTCCTCAAGTTTAAGTGAAACTGCCTCAGTGTGCTTCAGTTTCATATTTTCGGGACTTTAAAGAATGTTTATGACTGTCTCTTTATAATCTTTTTAACTGTTTAATCCAGGATATTTTAGATGATTTTAAATGTTTTAGCTTTTTTCTCTCAAACTGCTGATCAGGCAGTGCGATAAGAGTATGAATGAAGTAAGATGCGTGGATGCGGTGCACGAGAGGATCCATGCCGACACGTTTTTCTTTCAAGCCACTCAACACGGCTTCAATGCCGGATTGCAAAAAGCTCACTAATAACAGTTTAATGATGCAGCAGATGTGGCAGTGGCAAAGTGTTAACGTTCAATGACTCATCTCACAGTTTTGGATATTGACTTCCTGGTATTAGTGAACTGTGTCGGTGGCCTTCAAGAAAAGTGTGTGCCGTGTGTGCATGAATCTGTGGTGATGTGGCTGAGTGCAACTTTCTCTCTATCTTCCTGTCTCTTTTATGAATACTCCCCTCTTTCTTTCTGCAGGTGTGCGTTAGTAGTACTGCATCCTCTCTTTCTCTCACTCTCTCTTTCTCTCCTCGCTCCATCTGTGCTTCAGTCACACGACAGAGAGGAGACTCTTGGGCAAACTCTCACCTCCGGTGCTCTGCGGTCTCTCTTCTGACACGGCTTTCCTGAGGGTCAGGTGTCTGCCGTCTGCTCTGCTCCCTTTGGCCGACACAATCGATGGCAGGGCAGGCAGCCAGTCAGACTGGGCTCTCTGAATGGTGAGCACGCCCACTACGCTGTGTCTCTGGTGCCTCAGTGAGAGGCGGCCTCTTTGGCCTGGATGAGTTTAGTTTCACAGGCACGATGTCAAGGGGTCAACGCCGGGAAACAAAGGTCATGGAGTCGGAATTCAAATTGGAAGGAGGGAGGAGCGAGATGGAGATTCAGAGAGCGGTTTATCTTCATCATGGCAACCAGCTTGACTGTCAATCACATGCAGCCACAGTGCAGTGCCCCTCCCACATCACTATTGGGTGGGGCGTGCAGCATGTACTGAGGTGCATCGTGGGTCCGGTAGTTGTTTAAACAGAAGAAAAGGGTTGGGGGGGGGGGTGTAGCGGACTGCATGCACAGCCATCTCGGTGGAGGAGCTTCAGAAAAGCTGGTTGTTGTTTGTTAACCAAAAAAAGGAAATTATATAGAACTCAAAAAATAAAAATAAATAAATAAATAATAATAATAAAATCAAATTAAAAATCCAAATAGGTAAATGATATAAGGGAGGGGACTGCAACTGTCTTCAGTTTTAAAGTTAGATCAGTTAAATGAAATGATTTAAGTTCTAGCTGGCAGCAAAAGTCATTTTCTGAATTCTGAAGAATTATTTTCCTGATGAACTGTCCTCTGTTACTGAACTGTTTTATCAGTTATCTTTCATCGTTAGAGAGAGCTGCTCTGACATTATCGCCAAGCTCGTTTGAACATCTTGCGCAAATCTGCTTTTTTCTGTTTCATTTATTTACTACTGTTTACACTGTCATCTTAATATTAAAAGCTAATGTCAGTCAAAATAAAAGCTAATATTTATGTTTAACTCTATTAAAATACATTTAAGCCTCTTTATTACATATTTTTTTTTTAACACTAATTGGATTTTAAATAGTTAGAACTGGATACTTATTAGCTAGCATTATGCTTATTTGGAAGGAGGTCAAAATAAGTAAGGGTCGAAGACAGTGTGCTACCTTACAGGTGAGGTGCTGGCTGCTGACACTTGTGAATACATACAGAAGAGAAGCCATGAAAGGTTGACACACTGTGGATACAATGCTGAAGAGAACCAGAGAGTGTGAGGAGTGAGGGGAAACTAAGTAAGGAAAAGGAAATAAAGGAACAGAAAAAAAACTCAACAAAAGGTAGAACAGATGAGTGCGAGGAGGCCATGCTGCGTAGGCTTTATTTGCGTCTTGGTTTACTTGGTTGGAGGCGTTGTGGCGGCTGCTGCTGTGACTGCTGTTGGGCATCGCCCGTTGCTACGGCAGCGCCTCCTCTGCTTCCATTGAGGCTTTCCTGATGGTGCTGTCGTGCGGCGCTTTTGCTGGAGCGTGTAGCGCCGTGTGAGCGAGAGTGTTGGCTGTGTCCGTGGCTGTGGCTTTGGCTCTGGCCCTCGGACGGGGAAGGCTTCGATGTGCCAGGGCTACTGTGAGATTTCTCGATAGTGGGCACCTGTGTGTCTAAAACAACCAGATTCACCAAATTACCAAAAAAAAGGCTACCTTTTGCTTTTCTTAGTGGTTGTCACCTGTTGAGTACCACTCGAGCTGAGTTGCTGGCTAGTGAGATACTGAATCTAGCCAGTGTGTCTTATATTCTATCATGCTCATTAAATTTGATGTTACTTTGAGGTTATTAACTAGCATTCAAAGCCTTCCACGGCCACGTTGCCCTCTGTGTTAGGAGAAAGATAGAGCGAAGCTAAGGGCTCTAAGCAGGGTGACATCATGGCAACCAAGAAAACAGAGCACGAGAAAGCAAAAAGCATGAAGCGAAAGCTACAATGGGTGCAAAAATGACCAGAGGAAGGTGGCGGTAATAAAGGAGACAAGACTGCAAAGAGAAAATGGACAGAGGTAGAGGTAGAAATAGAGAGAGCAGAGACAGGAAGAAAGCAAAAAAGAGAAAGAAAGGGATAAAGAAGAACAGACTACAGAGACGAGGAAACAGCAGAGAAGCAGCAGAGAGTTGTTAGGGGAAGATGGTGATTAAGTCGAGGTGAGGGGAATACATCGTGTCCTACCCTTGGCCGGATCTGGAAAGATCCCATGGCTTCGACTCTTGATGACAGATGATTTGGGGGAATCCTGATTATCATGCGAGGAGCCAGTGGTTTTAGGGGAGGAGTGCTGTGAGGAGGGTTTAGAAGAACTGTGACGACCCTGGCCTGAGTGCGAGCGTCTGTGGTGGTCCCCCTCGCTCTGCTCCTTGAGAGGGAGCCACCGCGGGATGTTGTCCAGCTGGGCAGTGTTGGACAGATCAATAAGGACCTACAAGCAAATAGAAAAGTTTTTAAAAGTTGTAGAAAACCTTTATGGATTCAAATATGTATAAAATATAATATCAAAGGAGCTTACCTCCCCCAAGAAATCATTAGAGGAGCCCTTGTCATAGTCCCACACGCTCACCTCCAAAGTCTTCTTCTTAAGCTAAAACGTACACACAGTTGAAGAGTTCATAAAAAAGTTTCAAGTTTCAAGCTAAAGTTAAAGCAGTTTCTCGCCTTCAAGCAGCTGAAAAACGAATAGAAACGGCGACAGAAGTTGGCAGTTTTGCTGTGATTGATACAGGCTCACTGAATCTAAAATGGGATCTAAACAGTTATAATAAATCTCAGCGATACATCCATCTGCTCCGCTGAAAACCAGTGGCAACGATGACAGGTTGGCATAGAAGCAGTAAAAAAAAAGCAATATATTGTGCTGCAGTTTTTTGTTATTTTCAATCTGGAAATTAATCAGTTGAGCGCTTTCTTATTTGTCCATTCATATATGAACTATTACAGAGTTATAGAAAAATCCCATTAAAAAAACAGTGTAAGATAACAATAACATTTTTGAGTGTCTGAGCTCATAGTGTTGGTTTACATGTTGCTTGAGTCTATTGCTATACTAGTGGTTTTGTTACTCTGTGCTTTGGCAGGGTATGCTAACACGCTCATGATGAAGACACCTCCAGCTTATGATGTTAGCATGCTGATACATGTTTGCTAAGAGAAAAGCCCTAAAACATTTAAGCAAAGCAAAATATTAGCATTAAGACAGTAATATCAATACCATGCGTGAATAATAGACTGTATATAAAAGAGGCACCCCCACACAACCATTTAGAGTATAAAGACCCAGCATGTAAGGAAGCAATATATGTTGATTCTGTTTTCCTACTAATTATATCTGGATGAGAAGGTGAAGAGCAAAGTTATCAGCTAATGTTAGCAAGCTTGGTTAGCAGGTTGCATACAGTTAAAAAATGGTACAGATACTGTATATGTGCACTGCAAAGACACAGAATCAAAGCTGGGAGACAAACGTTTTGGAAACGTTGTTGGTAAGATTACAATTACACAAAGCGAGTCATATTACTGTGTTTGTAAGAGAAAATTAAATTAATGATTCTCCAAAAAGCACCAACACCACAGTACAGTGAGGCCCAGTTCAGTGGCTCGAATTAGAAGAAATAAAGCTTAGAAGACAACCCATGGGCATGAATTTCATTATGTGGAAAAATAGCTTTTTTTGTATAGGACGGTAAAAATGTTTATTTCTTCTACAAATTTCAGAATTTTAATGTACGAGACTATTTATTGGCTCAAGTGCACTTTGAATTGGAGATTTTGGTTTGCTTTTGGCTGTGTACAAAATTTCACTGCGAAATTGTGAGATTTCCTAAATGAATCCACTAGGGTTCAAACGTGTCACGTGTACCTAGACACCGTTTTAGTGTAATCAAGTGTCTCTGACCACACAGTACCTGTTCCAGGTGGATGTTCTTATAGATGACAGTTTGGTTCCACTCAGGGTTGATAGTCTTGCCTGCGTGTTTGGTCTTCCTCTTGTTTTCAGCACTGGAGGGAACACATCACAGCAACACACATGTGGTCAACGACATGTATGCAAATAACATGCGTGTCAGTGAACCGCCGCATTGCAGGGAGCAGAAGATACTGGAGTAGGGCACAATGTCACAGTAGAGGGAAAAGAATGAATGTGATGCACATTGTTTGGATGGTAACAATGTATGGGCCTATGTGCATGGATAGCAGGGTATGATGTCAGGGTGTGCTGCAAAAAAGTCCATTTCGATGCCCATCAAGTCATTTAGTTTCAGAGAATTTTGATGCATTGAAAAAACAAATGTTTCAGGTCTCCAGTAAGAAGAAAGCACCATAGTGCCAATGACAAAAACAAACATAATGACCGTATACCAACATTTTTTTTTTACCTATTCTGAGTTAAGATATTTCACATGAAAAAGTGATGCTGGACATCAATAAATGACTTGTTGACATGGATATTTTTGCAGTGTGTAGGGTTTGAGTTCAGACTGTAGCATATGAGTAAGTTTGGAAGAGTTAGGTTGGACAAGACAGGGACAATCTACTCTATACTGGACAACAATGGTATGAATTGGCCGTAGGGCAAAATAATAGTGTACACTGGATGTGGATGCAGGGCACTGAGGGTACATTATGATGTCAGGGCACAATGTAGGATATTATTGAGGGATTTTAATAACAAAACAGGGTCAAAATCTAGGGTATTTGGGCCGATGTTAGGGTTTCAAATTACGATGGTTAGAAAGGAAAAACAGACCATCTACCAGAAAAAGACAACAGTTAGCTCTGAAAACAACACAGGGGACTATTAGTTTATATGTGGTAAGTAAAACAGATGGTAAAATAATAATATCCTGGGCATCCAAAGAGAGTATCATGAAATAATGGGTACTAAGGGAAATATATTCAGGTTAAAGGGAGTTAGTAGGACTGAACTGACTTCTATCAATAAACTTCCAGAGAGAAATTGACCTTGCTCTTTTTTTTTTTGCCTTAACCAAAGTGACAACCAATTATCAACCAAAACAAAACCAAAGTGCCAAAGTGGGCAAGTCACATACCTGGCATTCTGGACAACCATGACCTGACTGAGGGGGTCCAGCATGCATTAAATATAGAAAACAACATACAGAAACAATAGTCAGAGGGAGGGCGGGGGCGGGTCAAAAAGTGTCTGTGGACTGTGAGTACATTTGCTGGGAGGGGAGATTGAGTCTACACTTAGCTTAGGTTTAGTGTGTGATTTGTCAAGTGTGCGTTTTAGAAAGGGGCATGAACAGGAAGCTGCGGTGTGCTGCAGTGGTGGATAGAAATTTTGCTATAGTGTGTACATGACTGCATGTATGTGTGCTGAGAGGACTTCCAGGTCACATGACAGATCTTGTGGCAACCGGAGTGGAGATCTGTCGCTCATGAGCCAGATCGTGCAGTCTGATTTATTTCTTGAAGTTTCTGCTGCAAGAGCTGGAGCCTCAACATTTGTTTTATGTAAAACAAAATAAAAACCCACTGTTTTTTTTCTGGCTTCTCAGTATTGAGACACTGTTCCACGTAGTTGCCAGAAGACCTGTGATGCAACTGAAAAGCCTCTCTATGGATTGCAGCTGGCATTGATAGCTGTGAGATTCCATGTATACACACACAGGGTATACACGAGTATGTGCACACATGCCTTTAAGTGTGCATGTTTCCATAACCACTTTAAAGTGGCCGTAGGGCTTGTGGCTGCCATTCTCTCAGTTTCTTTAGCATAGCCCCAATCCCATTCATAACTCACAGTGGCATCGGTGCATGAGTCAACCCGAAGGCGTGTGAGAGTGGCAGCTAAAAACCCCACAGCTATACAGTATATTATTACTTTTATCTGAAATGATCCTTGGAAAAAAAAAACCCACTCTCTCGAGGGACCTCATCTCATGCCGAAGAGAAGGTGGGAGAGTCAATTGCATTACAGTGCAATCACAGTGGGAAGGGGAGCAGTAGATTTAAGCAGGAGTCTGGATTGTATTGCAAGTAAATATGAGAGCTATTGATTTTGACTGCACTCACACCTACAGTGGAACACACATCAACAGGGGCAACTCAAGTGCCTCATTATATTTACATAATGTTTATGCCATTCGGGAGCAAAAGAAATGGGCCGCTGAGTTTTGGACTTATACTATGTCAAAATAAAAGACAACCTTATGCATAGTAGCACATAGGCGTTATGGAGTTCATAACAGAAACATCCATGTGTTGCACATTGAATGATGTCATGATAAGCCAAAATCAATTGTACATCGATTTTAAAATGAATGGAAATTAAGTTACTGCTTAACAGACTGGCTGTCTGTGTAGCCTAGATGGAAAAAAAGATCTTAGCTAGAATGCTGCTACTGCTTCTGAAAATCTGTATACTTAATTACTTGTTCTAGCTCTGAAATCCTTAACATGTGCTTTCAGTCTAAACACTACTAACTCACCCTCTCCCTGGCAGGAGATACACTTTAACGAATGGATCAGAGTAGCCATTGTTATCCCGCGGGGCAAGGTTTCTGGCCTGCAGGACGTGAACTATCAAGTTGCCAAGCTGCTTGTCATAGTGGATTTGAAGCTGCAAAAAGAAACACAACTGAATTACAATAGATTCGGCTGCATTTTGGTCTTGCATGTATCTAATTTTAGCAAAAATAACATCCATCTACTCAGATTCTATACTCTTAGAATTCAATCTACACAGATTACAGATTTACAGTAATAGTTTTGTGTCACAAACCTGTATCTCTCCGGAGACAAGGTGGGATTGGCTCTTTGTTCCCTCTGCAATCTGTAAAAGATGAAAACAACATGGTGAAACAGACAAAAGTGTAGGTGGAAACTTTGTGTGTATTGGTAGCTGATTATAAGGTGGTGTACAGTACTTTATGCTGCACTTTAGGCTAAACTGTGAAGTCTCCGAATCATAGAATCTGTGCATCTGTTTCAGGGATCCCTTCAGATAATTGACATCATTTAAATAAGACATATACTGTTACCTAATTATAACTAATAAATAATTATATTATACACATCTTAAATTCATATTGAGTTGGAAGTAGATATATCTCTTATGAAATCAAAGACAACTACTAGCAAAGGTTAAAACAAAGTTTAGAAAAGCTCTTCAGAAGCTCTCTGCAGACAGAGGCATAGCTTCAAAATAAACTTTCCCAGAAACTCAATATTGCAATCTTAATGGTGCTTACAGTGCAGCCAGGACTGCTATAGTCAAAAGAAGACCATGTACTTCCATCTCCATGGATGTACATGGATAGAGCAAG
The DNA here is from genome assembly GCF_013358895.1 of Oreochromis aureus. Lineage (NCBI taxonomy): Eukaryota > Metazoa > Chordata > Actinopteri > Cichliformes > Cichlidae > Oreochromis > Oreochromis aureus. The sequence continues at coordinate 12,748,827 of NC_052958.1, read as the reverse complement.
CATCAATATCAAAGGTTGTGACACAGAGTCAGAAACAGCAAAGGAGAAAAGGAGGAGCTGGGGCGAAGGTTGGTTGCAAAGCAGCTTGCAGATTTGCAGCGACTGTGGGTAAGCTAAAAAAGCCTGTGTGAATAGCATGCCATACAGTATCTGTGGATCGTGGCTGGGGTTGACATGTTTGCTTGGCTGCCTAAAACTTAAAGAACGTGCCTCTAAACTCGCCTTGCTGCTGTGACGTTTCTTGCTGACTGAGGGGGATCCTGGCTGACCGGGGCTGGAGGTTGCTGAAGTGGTGGCAGGCAGGCTGGAGGAGGAGGTGGACAGTGGAGCCTGCTGCTGTGACACTTTCTGCAGCTCGGCCGCTAGCTGCTTGGGATCAACACCTGGAGATCTGGGAGGTCTGTCACCTAGAAAGTTAACACATATGGCTATGAGTACAGATCATCATCACTGCACATAACAAACCAAAGGATCTTGACAACGATCTGTCTAGGGACCAGATGAATCATCACTATGGCTCTTAACCCAATTCACTTCCAAGTCAATTTCAATGGAAAAGAAAAGTGAATATTAAAGTGCCACAATAGAGACAGCTCTGTGAAAACAATCGCATGTTTCCAGAACTGTTCTGTGTAACAGACTGAGGAACTAGGCCACAGAAAAAAAAAACATGGCTCAACTTGAGAGAAAAAAGAGAGCTGAAGATAAAAAGCGATATAAGAAGAGCATCTGAAAATAACAAGAGACAAAAGTTAATAGGGAAAAATTGAGGACGGAGGAACAGGAGTGAGGAGGAATCAGTGGAATCAGTTCCAGTTGAAATTATAATAAAAATAATTAGGTAATAACTTACCTTTGCTGTGCTCCTGGAAATCTAGGTGCTGGGAACCCTCAGACTCTGCCAACATGTTGAGATCCCTGTTGGAAAAATTACATTTCATACATTTCTGAAAAGTGAAACTAAAGGAATTAAATGACAAGGAAAAAAGACACAAAAAAAAGGTACTAGAAAAGCCACGAAAACATCACAGAAATGGAGAAAAAAATGATGTGACAATAGTTAATTAAAAAACAGGACAGCAAAGCCAGTGATTAAGACTAGCTTTTAAATATTAGACATGGGGCAACATTAAAGTCATGAAGAGGTTAAAATGATCCATCTTAAATATAAAGAAAAGAAAAGACGAGAATGACACTATGGCGGGTTGAACAGAGTGCACAAGAGAAAGATTGCAAGTGACACAGGTTATACTCACAGTCTGACACACACTTCTGCCTCATTACACGGCTGTCCAACGAGCCCTTGTACCTCTTCATAGGTTTTCCCCATCAAAAGAACACCATTCCACTCCAGGACCTGCATTCCTATATACGATTTGCACACCCAGAAGAGCAATCAATATTGATCCTGTATTTTCCCATATGCAGTGCTGTACAGACGCATCTCTCTAAATAAAACAAGGAATCAAAACCTATCTCGATAAAACAATCAAATGATTAAAAAAATCAGTCCATTCATTTTAGTCATAAGTTATTAGTTAAGAGCAAGCAGAGTAAAAGTGTCTGTTTAATCTTAAAAATATATAATTTACAATCAAATACACTTTTCTCCAACCTGCTTTAGCAGTGACAGATGTTTCAGGAAAGGTTGATCATTTCTATGTATAAAATAGCGCAGTGATATTCCACTCAGCACAGCAAACCCACCGCATGCTCCAAAACACACCCTGCACGCTGGCAGGACTTACACGGTCTGAAACAGCTCATCAGGAAGGTCCTCTGTTTTCGACGGTACTCTCGAGCTGCGTGCATATGTGACAGGAAAGCTAGAGTACACTCTATTCCCACACTGGTATTATTCATCAACACCCTTGAACTGTATATAGTAGCTTTTGGAGGTTGAATTTCAGCGATCAAACAAGCACCCATTCATACACACAGTGTCCTTCTGTGACACAGAGCCTCTACCCCTGTTGAATCTAACAACGTTTCTCCATATTCGCACCAGACAGAGTGAAGCATCGTGTTACCACTGGCAGAACCGAAGTATTTTGCAGCCATTCTGCTCGGTGTTGATGACAGGGTTACGGGTGTTATTATGGTTGGGCTGTCTGGCTAACGGCACCACAGATGTATCTTGACTCTTTAACTACAGCAGCGGCTAACAGTTTTAGTTTTTTCTCTGTGTTAGAATAAAATGCATGACACAATTGCTCTGTAGGATGTTGTTGAATCTTCTGGCCTTTGACTTAAAGAACAACTTTCAGTATCATATTTCTATCTTTTCATGGCACTGTTCTCTCTGGAACCCTTTATAGAGTGCTTACAAAAAAGTGGAGAGCCTTAAAGCAAAGTAAAGCAGCCATGTACTAGAATAAAAAAGAAACAGGAGGAGACATAAACAAGAGCAGCAAGTGGTCATGCTCAAGTGCACATAAACACATCCTCAGAGTACAGGCAGATGGATTATACACGTCTAAACTGTCCAAACTCAAGCTTTACCGATTGTGTGACACCCTTCATGTGAGTATGACTAGGAGTTCACTGATCCTATACTCCCCCATGTAAAAAATCAATATAATGTGTTGGTGTTACACACAAAACAAGCAATTTATTGTTAAAAAAGGCCATATCTGTGGGTTAAGAACCTTAATATAATGATTTGTATTTTAGAACAGTCATCAAATAATATAATAAATTTGTTAAGAAAATAACTCTGCTATCATGACACAGCCATTAGGTTCTATCTCCATTCCAATTAGTCAAAAGGTGAAAAATGATAATAAAATGCTACAAATATAACTGCTGGTTTAAACACTCTACACCCATAAGTTTCTTGTTTTTGGTTCATCTCTCATGACCAAATGTGAGTCATGGCCCGTCGCCTGCAGGTGATAAAACTAAATGCAAATGAAGACCTATTTTTGTAATCTCCCTGTTTCTCTCACTCTAACTACATGTTCGATTCTGTCAGTCTGTCAGCTGCGAACGACCAAAGATGTAAATGCACCCAAATTACACGCATGAAGAAAAGGTTTGTTTGGCATGCTTGTTGAATTTTATATGAGAAGACTGACACATTTTGTATCTTAATTTTGTATCGCACAATACCTTATGGCACCCCTTAACTGTATGACAGAAGACTAGTGAGTTATCAGTCACATTGTAGTTACACTCCATTTACTCTACATAATTTTCACAATAAGAGATTTAATTAGATGAAAGAGCTTACCTTCAAGAATCTTTCCTGTTTGTTCTGCCGCTCCACCAGGTAAGACTTTGGCAACATATGCGCCAATGTCTCCATTACTACCAGGGACCTCTTTTCCTCCGACCACTCGGATACCCAGACCATTTCCTGTTAATGCCCCAAAAGAAAGACTGGTGAGTGTTCATGGTAGAAGTAGCCCACAGTTTACAACATTTATAATTCAATACCTGATTTCTTTTGTATGACCGTACACAAAAATAAACTCACCAAAACAGCCAAATAACATAAAAGTGTGATTATTATGTAGAAAGCCAAATACACTGACTACAGAGTCAGACAAAATAAAGACTGTATAAAAGACATGACCTGAATTCTTTTTAATGCCCACAAGGGGGCAATCCCTATGGTTTCAAAAAAGGGAAAAGTGCTTTTAAGTTTGAGTCAGTTTTGAGTCTTAGTCACTTGTTTTAGACTATATTTAATAAAGCATTAGGTCAATTTTCTAAACCCTTGTCATACCATGTTCCAGAACCGAGGATTATTAGAAATAAGCTCATTGGCTAACTACTTGTGATTCGCGAGTCAACACCCAATGAGCATGCAATTTCACAGCCAGATGCGCCCCTTTCTCAAGACCTCTAACTTTAAAAGACCAAGACCATGGTGAAAATCCTCATCTCGAGGCTTCTAAGGAGACTTCACAAACCAAGAGGTGACGTAGCTATGCCCATCTTTTATACTGTCTATGGTCAAAATAGAATTAAGCCTGTAATTTGATATTTTGTATCAAATTAAACATCTAAGTTATTTACTAAAAATACAGTAATTTTTCAGAGCAGGTAAAATGTAGCTAAAAGTCATGGGTTTAGATATAGTGGAAGTGGGAATTAAGCTAGGGAGCTAGCCAGAACTAGCCATAGCTAAAGCTAAAGCTCAGTATAGCATACTTGCTGGTTTTGGCTAGCTGTAAACTTTGACTGAAAAATATGCACTTTGATGCAGTCTCTGAAACCTAATTATTTGCCACAATTAAATTACTAGATGCTTAATGCAAAACTGATGACAAAATCCAGCTAAACTTCAGGTAAAGCTTAATAGCTTAAATTTATATGTTTATTTAAATCACAGTCTTAAAGAAATGTGTCCAGCAGCAGTTTAGGTCAAATGTAGGCAGCAGCACACTGTCTTTCTGTTACTCAGACTGTTAGCCAGATTAAACCACTACCCCTGTATTGATTTTCTCAGCCCACATAAAGAGGCTTTCAATTACACAAAAACAGAAACCTTACTAATTTTGAACCATGAAACCGTTTTTTATGGTTATTGAAGCCAGAACAAAAACATTGCAGCAAAATGACTCAGTTTAGCACTGGGCGCTAGTAAACAAAACGCTTCCTTTCTGGGCTGCTTGTTAATTGCATAAGATAATCCTGAGTGTGAGGGATACGCCATTTTGAGCATGGCAATGACTGATGAGCGTGGAGGAGAGCCAAATCGAAAGGGAAGCCAGGAAATGAAATGCCGGCCTGCTTTGAGCCTGGAACAGTTGTGTGATGCAACATATAGACTAGGAAAGTGACCTGCTAGTTTGCTGAGATTTGGCTTGAATATTAAGTAACATGCATTAAGCTAACTAGTCATGCTCTGTAAACCCAAAATAGATCTAGGTTAATGTCTATATTTTGTTGTCTATCTTTTTTCACTATTTTTATTTCATTTATGTTATAACATTCTTATTCCTAATTATATCATTCATAGTTTTTCAAAAGAAACAAACTTATATTTGATGCAGTCCTGTCTGAATGTACAGCAGTCAATAACACATGAACGTACATGCCTTTCTGACTGTATAGTCAGTCACTCTACCATTAACATGCTGCTGCTGTAAACTGTGTTACTTTACCTGAGACACTGCGGTCTTTAGGATCCCTCTGCAGTTTGACCCTGAGGTGAGGGAAGAGGTAGTATGGACCTTTTCCCTATGGCCCATACACAATGGTAAGACGTTAAGTGCCTTGTGGTACTATACAAAACGCATACACCATTCATGCAACTTATTTATATATATATTTATATATATCCAGATGATTCCATGTGGGTGCATGCAGCTTGATATTGCATAGATGGCACTTTGAGAACTTTACTACAGTGTATGTGTGTTTTTTCCTCTTTCACCTGTCTCTTCTCCTGTCCGTTCTCTGACCGCCCATCTCTCGGTTTGTCAAACCAGTCTGTCTCTTCCCGTCTAAGGTGGTAGGCTTCAGAGATAAAAACAAGCACAGCTTCAAAACCAATCTGAGAATCTGGACTTTTCCATCCACTTACAGAGGATGGTTATCAGGTCATTTAAAGGTGATTATATGCCATTGAAAAAACGTCTACATATTAGTTGTTAGGTTGCAAAAATTGTGAGGAAAAAATATGAGCCAAACAGAAGTTTAATCTGTTACACTTTTTGCAAAGTAGGAAAACGATGCCAAAAACCAAAACAATTCCATACGTATGCACAGAAAATAAGGCAGATTGAGAACGATTAAAGCACTATTAGTACAACACAGTAGCATAAACTAAATCTATTTTGCCATACTTGTCGATAGATGTAAATGTTGGGTATATTTATATAATTTTTCTCCAGTTGTTAGGAAGGTGAGTGAGTCTCCTCCCCAACAAATGTGTGATCAATCTTATGAAAATTGTAAAAAATGTAAAATCATTTAAATTTGTTTTAAATTTCCAATATAAGTATTGTTTATATTTCCAAATTTGAAATGTCTTAAACCTCCCCAACATTTAGACACCATTTTGTTGATATGCATTTTATTTGTGGTGCAGGTTAATATATTAGCGTAGAGAACTGAACTAATACTCTACCATTGGTTGCATCGTCTCTGTTCAAAGCCATCAGGGAATCACTTAGGGCTGGAATCAAGGCAAACGGGTTTAATGTATTATAAAGTATGAATAAATTATTGGGATCCATATGAATCAATAGGTAAATAATTAAATTGCATTCAAGACATCTCAGACATGGCATCTTTAAGCATATGAAACAAAAAGATAGGAAATGTTACTATGAATGTAGTTTGCACTTAATGACAGCCCATTTTGCATCCTGTTTTAGTAATACATTGTCCTCAGCTTAAAGTTTAGAAGTTCTAGAGCTGCTTTATAGAAGTCGTTTTTGAAACACATGATTTATTGCGAACCACTTCTATCACGACACCAAGTGCTGGCAACAATAATGTTTTTTTCCCCTTTCCTGTTGTAATAGTGCTTTTCAACCACTGCTTTAGAAAAAAACACTGTCCTCATATGTATGACAGCTCATTTGCTTTCAGCTATAGAAGCTGCAGAAAAAATAATGAACTATGTTTGCTTAACAGAAGTTAATCAAATGATCAGATTTTCAGTGATCTTCTTAAATGAAGGAGGCATGCATTCATTTCATGCAGCGTAAAATCACTCATGTATCACAGTGCCCAAAAGCAGATATTTAAGACAAGACATGCATGTTAAAGTTTTATATTTATTAACACAGAAGTGTTGCAAACAAATATCATGCATTTCAAACAAAATGAAACAAAACAAAACAAAAAAACATTTTAAATCTTCCTATACTTTAGTCTTACTGGGTACTAGTAGAAAGTTAAACGCAATCATTAAATAACTAAGTAAATATCCTGTATTCACAATGTACATCAATAATCCAAAAATATATATTTATATATTACTGGCTATGTAAATCCAGACAGGACACTATTATGCTTAAGAGGAATTGACTGAAACTGACAGAAATCTAACTTTTTGAGTGGCAAAGGCACTTTTTGCATTGCATCATTTACAGGGAAAACATTTTCTCTATGTGATCTATTTTAAAGGATCAATATACTACTGTCGTCTAAATGCACAACTAGAAGGATTTAAAATACTTCAAGCGTTTCAACAGGTACGTGTGACATCATGTTGAGTTTTAAAGTTGTATTTGTTGGGGGATGCCTTTCATGTATCTGAAACAGGATGTCAGACTGTACAGTGCAGTGAACTCATATAGGAAGATGTTACACAATAATTGGGATGAGAATAGAACAGAAAATAGAAAACAGTGTATATATAAAGATACATTCAAGTCTATAGGAAAAATAAAAGTTTACAAATGATTTGCATGCACAAAGGAACTCAATATTAAATGTACTTGCACTAGAAAGGAATAAGAAGACACATTCGACAGAATGCAAAGGAAAAACAAAAACACCTCAAAAGACACATGCTGAGTCTGAATGAAGAAACACACTTTAGTAATAAATTCATGCAAGACAAACCATAACCAAAAAGTGTTAATGATGAAACACTGACTAGAAAAGAAGTTGCAGTGTAACAAGTCTGTTTTTTACCTTCACTATCTGACATGGTGCCCTGAAGATCATCCAGCAGCACATAACTCCTACCCCTTGTTGGCTCTTCCCTGATATGTTGCTGCTGCTGGGAGTCTTGCAATGAAAGGCAAGAACCAAACTGGTCCCTTGAATCGGCTGAGATGGGAGGCAGAGGTCCCGCTGATGCACGGGCCATACCCATAGGCTGCCCAACAGGGCTCAGTGGACTCTCTTCTTCTGAATTCTGGGCCACTATAGGTATTCTGCCGCGCCCACTTTGGACAATGGGAAGGCTAGTAGGTTTGGTGCGACCAGATGGGGTTTGATAATTTGGGCCGTCTCCAGATGCTTCACCATCTCCTTTCAGCCTGAGTGAAGAGCTCGATGGGTCTCTTTTGATAGACAAGTCCAGGCCATAGCAAGATGTGGGCCTGGAGGATGGTCTTGAACGACTACCACTAGGATAGGCAGAATCCAAACCCAAGCTCTGACCCAAGTTTAGTGACCCAGCCAAATTAGCACCCAGGGTGGATCCTAAATACTTTTGCTGCTCTGCAATATTCTTCCGAAGACCAAAGGTAATCTCATCCTGCAAGAGACGGCTGGATCTTGGGGATGCACTGGTGGACCCCAAATAGCTGGTATAGTCAGTCTCTAAACCTCTACTGTCTGTAATAGAGGAATACTTGGAGGAGATTTTAGGATCTAGTAGTGGTGTCTTATGTTTTTGGTACAACATAGATGCTGGGAGTTGTTTAGCTGCCTGCTTCTCAAGAGTAAGTCGACTGATGCTATACTTTTCTGACTTTGGATAGTGTCTCTGAGAGTAACCAGAGATGCTAGAGCTTGGTGTATAGTAGTGCTGCGAGAGACCTGTCAATTGTTCTAAGTTTTCGGTCCCACCTGTACTTCTCCTAAACTCTTGCTTAAGCTGCTGCTTTAAAAGTTTCAGTTCATAGGGTTCCTCCATGGTATCCTCTTCGTCAGGGGTCTTTCCAAAGGTATGAAGTCTGGACGTGGATCCCAAATAGTCAGTAGACCCCAGATCAGCAGCACTCCTACGAAGCAGTTTCTCTGCCTTTGCCAGCTCCCTCTCAGCCAGACTATAAGATGAGGACAGACCTGTGGAGCCTTTAGCTAGTTCTGCAGCATCTTCCAGCAGCATGTAACTCCGAGGTGTGTGGTGATCTACATCTGTGTAGTAGGAATCAGAGACAGCTGACATTGGGCTACCTGCTATACTTCCCACTTCTAAGGCTCTGAGATCAAGATGATTCCCATATTTGTCATACTTAACACCAAGGTAAGCTGATGAAGTGGGATCAGGCTGACGGCTAATGACATCATATTTCGTTGCATCGAGCTCTGAGAGTAGGGCTGCTTGTCTCGCAGCTTTCTGCTGCAACAAAAGCATTTGGTGGTAACTCTGCTGCTGGGAGGTAGTGAGCGAAGGGACAGAGGAGTAGATCGAATGAGACTGGTAGGACTGAGGTGTCTGGTAGAGAGACTGCTGAAATTGACTTTGAGGGTATTGGTACTGAGAGTATTTTCCATACTCATGCTTGGTTTGCGGTGGGACAAAGTCATCCAATTCTGACTGAGGAGCTGTCCTGGGACGTTCAAGACCATGACCTTCAATCTCCTCATCCTCACCACCTCCTCTAGTCTCTCGGATGTTGCTAACCTCACTGTCTGACATGTAGTCTCTGTCCTCTGCAACACTCTGTAAGTAGGCCCTTTCCCTCTTCTCTCTTTCTTTAAGCAGTGCGTCTTTTCTACGATTAATGCCCATCTCCAAGTATCTTAGCTTTGCATCTATCTCTTTCTCCTCCTCATCTAATTCTGCTTGTCTTTTGCGGAGCTTGGAAGACTCGCGCTCCACCAGATCTAGCTCTCGATCAATGTCTTGTAGGATCTTGGCGCGTGCCATGTTGGAATTACGGCACATTCTTCGACGAGCTGAGCCAGTGCTATATGCTGTTTGTCCAGTGGTTGTTGACTCATCCTCTGATGGAGGATTTGGGAGAGTCCTCTTCACCTTCTTTTGAGTCCCTGTTGGTGTACCACCTGAGCCTTTGCCCTGTAGGAAAAAAAGTGTTGTAAAAAAGTAGTTTAGTTCCCAAAATAAATGTTTAACGAGACTTCATCTTCAAAAACAATATGTTACTCAGATAAATTAATTAGTGATAACTGCTAGATTTTATATGGGTAATTAAAACAGAGCAAACTGTACAAATTTAAGTTGTTTGATAGTCTTCCTCTATAAGGATGTATTGTAAAAAAGTGATTGAAAGACAAATTGTTGATTACCTTTTTTCTAGGTAACAGTAACATATGTATCTCTGCCCATAAATATTCCACACTATTGTTGCACAAGAAATAATTTATTCACAAACCCTTGATGGATCTCTGACAGCTCAGTGTTTTCCTGCAACCTCAGCTTATTTCCAACTGTTTATGTATGTATGAGATTGTCAGTGGTGAATTGCCCAGGCAGAAAACTGACTACAATACTCCATGATATTTTACCTAGAAATGGGATTAAACTGAAGCTAACTCTCTGGAAATGTCAAAATTAATCAACCAAAAGAAAAGTTTAAACACAGCTCACACCATCTGAATGTTAAAATAAATTCATATTTTTGGTTTTTGGTTTTGCTTCCTGGATTTATGTCAATTACAGTGGTACTACTTACAGTATAGCCTTCACCATACTGGGTTCCAGATGTTGCTCTTTCTTCTCCTGTTGGACTCATGGGCTTAGGATCAGACATAGATCTCTGCATGGATTTCTGTCCTCTGGGACTTGCTGGAGAGGCTTTTGATGGATCAGGACTTCCTCTTAGGTTTTGTGGGCTAGTATCACCAAGGGATTTATCATAAGACACAAACTCAAGGGATTTGCTTGGTGAGATACAAGGGGATACAGGGGAATAGAGCACTTTGGGGGATTTAGGAGGGGCCTGAAGTGTAGAAGAATCAGCTTTGAGGTTAGCAGACTGTCCTATTTCTAAGGGGGTAGGTCGTTTCTTTGGTGAGGTCCTTTCAGAATCTGAAAGCTCCATTCTGGTATCCATTCTAATGTTCCCATCTGTATCAGTTTGTATAGAAATCTCAGTGTGGGCTTGAAGAGACATCTCAGACTGCCCACCCCTATCACCTCTGGCAGTACGTGGACGGCTTTGTCTGCTTCTGTTCTGAGCCTCCCATTCATCTTGATCCTCATCATCAGTCTGTACACAACTGTCAACACTCTTTTTAGCAGTTCTCTTTTTTCTACCTGCTGTGTAAGCTTTGCTGACTGCTTCATCCTCTTCATCTGTCTGGCACCCACTATCTGTGATCTTTCGGGCCAGTACAGTGCCATCAGGTCCTAAGACAACTGCCTCTTGTATGTCCCCACCTGGGTACATCTGACGAAGCTTTTGCTCTTCCAGTTGCAGACGGAGCTGCTCTTGGAGTCTCTGAATCTGCTCAAGCTGCTGCTGCTGCTGAGCATAAGTTTCTTTCTGCATTATAAGGTGAGCCTGTCTTTCCTCTTCTTGCTGGGCAAGTATCTGCTGTTTCATGGCCTGCAGCTCCTCCAGTTCCTTTTGCACCATGAGTTGTTCGTGTTCTCGGAACCGCTGAATTTCCTGCCGTTCCCATTCTAATTCCTCAGCCAGGCGCTGTTGCTTGAGTTTTTCCATTTCTAGTCTCTCGCGCTCTGCCTGATACTGGCTGTCTCCAGGAACCATGGGTGAAGAAAGCGCTTCCAGTGAAGCAGCTATAGCCTCCAGAGATGCATCAGTATAGGTGTCAAGAGATAAAGAGGTTGCTGCTGTAGTTGCAGCATCACCAGCAGTAGTACCTCCTCTAGATATCTCTAGATTGAGTGGGGCATCTGCTTGTTCTTCTGCTGCAGTAGTAGAGATAGTGGATAGAAAACTGTGGGATCGAGTAAGTGGTAGGTTCTGGAGGTTGGAAAGAGAAGGCATGGTGTCGCTGGTATGCATACCTGACAGGGTGTTGTATGCTGTACTAAATATGGACCCTGGCTGGGTGGTAATGGCATATGTAGATGGGACTGGGGCTGCGACAGAGGAATAAACCACTCCATTTGATGATCTCAAAACACTGCTTGTACCAAAGAGTGTGCCAACAGCACTTGTGACTCTATCTTGAGAATAGGGAGGAATTGTCATTCCAGCGTAAGTTCCTTTCTTGGAGTAGTCAACAGCTTCACCTGTCAAAAGTCAAAGATATCATTTCAGTCCCAGTATTACAGAATTATTAATTGTTGAAGCAAGCCATGCCTTGTTCAAATAATGAAAAAAGGTGGAAGACCAAAAAAAAAACTCCAATGAGGTTCAACAAAGTAACAGCATGCAGGTACATGCAAAAAATATAATGGTAAAACAAAAAGATGATAAAAAATACAAAGAAAAAATGTCCATGCAAAACAAAATAAAAACAAAAAGTAGCCATTATTTCCACATTAGCCATGAATAAGTGGAAGCAGTTCAAAGTGACATTTAAGTGACAGGTCTGCAATGTCACTGCACTGACCTGCATCAGAAATCTTTGCTGAGGTAAGATCTACTGCACCTTCAGTTGTGCCACTGAAATTATAGCTGTTTTTACTCTTGTAAATGAAGAGGCCAGCTTCTGCTAGGTTAGTATCTGACATAGAAGGTTTAATTCCACCAAACCCTCTCATCCCATAAGGCGACCTGTCATACTGATAGTGGTCGTCACGATATCCAAAGCGATCTTCAGGCAAGGGTGTGGTAGGTTGGTGAGTAGCACAACTTCCTGCAAATGGAAGCTTGTACACAACATCACAACATACAGCTCTTTTCCCTGCAGTCAGATCCACTGGTTTGCCATCGTCTGTGATTACAGCTGTAACCACTTCGGTAGACGCAGCATCCACTGAAACCACAGTGTTGAATGGTTTATTTGTGCTGAGGTCAACAGCTCCTGACACTGTGGTTGTGCCATTAGTTAATCCATTAGCAATACAACTTGCAACAGAAGCGGGTGCAATTGTTACGGGGAGTGTTCCTCCACTCGTACTAGATCCAACTGAGAGATTAATAGGGATCTCAGCAGTAGCAGTAGCATGAGTAGATGGCTGAGAGTCAATTGGTCGATAAATAATTTGAGAAACAGGTTCAAATGATTTGTTTTTTGTTAGCTGAAGGGGTACTGAAGAGGGTAAAGAGGTGTCCGAGTTGTCGCGTCGCTGGATTGTGGCAGCACAGGTCACGATGGTGATGCTATCAGTTACTATAGAAACTGTAGATGATTCAGCACTGAGGTTGACCACAGGGGACTGCACTGCACTGCTGTGACGACTGACATCAGTTGTAAGGGACTGACGTCTTGAGTCTGGACCAGCAGACAGATCCACACCACGCGTGGTTGATTCTGGATCCACTTTCATAGTCCTAAGATCTACCACCTCAGAAGGCTGAATAGCCTGTCCATTCTGTGCTGGCAACTGGGGCATAGGCTTCTGCATTGAGATTGGGAGACCATTTGCCCTTGGAGCTGGCACTGGTGGTGGTGTCCTTTCATGAACAACAGAGACAGTGGTCCTTTGGACTTCTGTGGTAACCACTTGAGAGATGAGGTTGGGCATCACCACAGGTGGCTGTGCTGAGGCTGATATAGCCTCAATTATATGACAAGAACTAGATACATGTTTTTCAGGGCCACAAATTTCTTGACTTTCAATGGATTCTGTGACTCGTGTATATGCCAGAGGCACCCTGGTTGTTTGAGGAGGTGTTTGTTGCTGCTGCTGCTGTGAATATGGTTGAGGTTGAGACTGCTGATGGTGGTAAGTCTCAGGCTGAGCTTGCCATGAAGGAGATGCTGGACCAGGGCTAGAGGGAGCATGAGTGGTAACACTATCTACAGGAGAGCTAGGCTGAGATGGCAGAGTGATGACCACATATGTGTCACGAAGATTGCTGGCATATCTTGGAGAAGAAGGAGACTTTGGGGATGGTTGAAACATTTTGCTTTCAGAAGTGGGGCTTAGATTAAGGGCTATGTCACTAGGACCTGTGGGAAGTACAGAGGGTCTTTGTGGATGTGGGGCATGGGCAGGTGATGAAGGCTGTGAGCCAGGCTTTGGTGCAATTGGTGGCTTAACACCATGTCCTGGTTTGTGGCTATCCCCAATTCCAACGGGGATGGATGGCTTTGGGGGTACAGGAGGGGGAACATGAGGTTTGTATGTTGGAGTAACTACTTGTCTTGTAGGTGGTGCTTGAGCTGTAGTCATAGTCACTGTCTCTTGCCTTACTGGAGTTGCTGAAGCCTGAGGTGGAAGTGGAACTGGAGCTTTCCTGGGAAAAACAGTAGGTTTAGGAGGAGTGGGAGGAGGCAGCGGTGGTGCAACAGGTTCTTCTGTTTTTTCCTGAGAATTAGCCCTACGCAGGACAGTTGGCTTCGGGGGCACGGGTGGGGCAGTTGATACTACACTTGGTATACTAGGTGTATACTGGGGGACTGTAGGCAAGGGTGATACACTGGCAATCACAGGAGCTGATGTTTTTGTAGATGCACTAGTCAAGTCCACAATATCGCCTTGGGATGCTTTGATTGTGGTTTCAGGTTGCTGATCTGATATGGGTGATGGAAAAGTTTCTTTCACAGGCTCAGTTTCCATTGCTGATGTGACATCTGATACAGCATTTTTCTCCTCTTCCTTTTTAGGTATAATTTCATCATCAGAAGATAACTCTCCTGAAGAGCACTGCGTTACTTTTAAGTCTGGAATAGGGTGGAGTGCCTTTCTAGATGCAGTGGCTTCTACTTTTGGCTCATGCTGAGTTGGACTTGTTCCAGGAGTCAGGACTCTTTTCATTAGCTCTTCATAGGCAGTTTCAGCATCCAGCAATGGCTTCCCATCCATGTCTAATGTTATTGTACTGCTTTTGGAAACAGTAATATCAGCAGGTTGTAGCACAATTTCTGGGTTAATACTTTCCTTTTTTGCCTGCATATTTTGGTATTCCTGCTCCAGCTGCATGAATTCCTTTCTTTTCTTTATCATGTCTTCATAAACTTCATCTGGCGATCGCAGCTTTTTGGGCTGAGCGGGAACAGTAATCTTCTCTGACTCCTCGAGATCAGCTGTTGAATTGTCAATAAGAGATGCATAAGCATAATCTTCGATGAGCATGCCTCCATATAGGGACTCTTTTTCTGGCTGAATCTCACCTCTGTCAGTTGTTGGAGACTTGGCCCTCAGCATTATCTCCTCATAAGCTTCATCAGCAGATCTTAGAGGTTTTTTCTGTGGTTTATCAATATTTTGATCATCTGTTGGGGAGTGAAGAGATACCGACATGGGCAGCTGATAGGTTTTCTGGACTGCCGCAATCTTTGCAGCATGGATTTCCAATCCTTCAGGATCTGATTCAATACTGGGTGAAAAGTCTGAGCAAGATGATCGTCTAATCTCCTCCATTTCAGCTTCTTGCCTCTGCTCTTCAGTTGGCGAGGCATCTTCAATAGGGGAAAGGTTGCTTGGCGGTGTCTTTTGATGCTCTCGCCTCCTCTGGGCTCGAATCTCATCTTTATCTTTTTTGGATTTTTTCCCTGAGCCCTTCTGTTTTTCTTGCTCCCTGAGCAGCTCCTCCTCTTCCCGTAACTCTTCTTCCTCAGAAGAGTCTTCAATAGTTGGCAGCATTTGACCAGGTTGTCTGTGTTTGGCTTTCCTGTGCTGTTTACCTTCACCACTGCGGATATGGCTCGGACTACTGCTATCACTGTCTTCATCCAGTGAGGAGAGGGATGTTGGGGAAGTTCCAGGAGTGAAGCTGGATGCATGTAGACTGGAAGACCCCTCACCTCTAGACCGATCATCTGGAGAATCTGTCAGGCTTTCCATTTCAGGCTCTCCATCATCATTGGGTATACACACAGGGCTGCTAGTTGTATTCAGCTCCATAGTTTGGAATTTGCGAACTGCAGTACCACTTTGTTGCTTCCCTTCTTTTGTTTCTGCTTCCATATCTTTGTTTATATCAGGTTTATCCACTAAAGTACCAAATTCCTTATCGTCATCATCTGGGCTTATGGTGCTTTTCTTGGTAAGCCGTCTGACTTTCCCTGTTGTGCCCTTCTCTACAGTTTGTGTTTTCTTTTGTTCCTTTTGTTTCTTCTCGTCCTCTCTGATCTTTCGCCGAATTAGGTTTTCCTCATCAGATGGTGAAGCATCTTCATTCTCACTCATTTCCATTATCTGTTTTCGGATAAATTCTTCATCATCTCCTGACATAGGGCTTTCTTTTCCAAAGCTTTCACTGCTATCGTCCAGGGAATCTGCTTTGACATCCACGGGCACAAGGAGCTTTTTCTTTGTGGTACGATTGGCATTCTTATCAGAAACCTCTCTGTCCTCTTCCGAGCTAGGAGAGTCAGGTGAGAGAGGAAGCACTTCTAATTTACGCCTGGCCTTTAGAGTGTCTGTTTGTTTCTCCTCTTCTTGTGTGGTTGCCTGCGCCTCAAGGATGGGCAGGACAGTGCTTTCTAGCTTTGCTAGGTCTGATGGGCTGGTTGGGCTGCCTTCCTTGACAGCTGCTTCTTTAATTCCAGGCTCTTTCAAGGTCTCCACTGTTTTCACCTGATGAATAAAAAAAAACAACTTTTTCAGTATATATGCTTAATTTCTGACAATTACCAAGACAGTTGTTTTAAATGAGCACAATATCCAAGTTCATATAAATTTAGGAATGACAGGAATGAAAAATGAATATTTAAAATATACTTCAGGAGTTAATAGGAATGACTAGTGTGGGGTATTTTTAACAATGACCATATGAGAGCAAAATATAATGAATATCTATGTGTACTTAAAGTAGATAATCATGGTATTGTAATGTAATGACTCATTGTGTTTCACTGTGTGTGTGTAATAACATGTCAGCTCATTTGACTAGTTCTTTGGAAGTGTCTACTACTGTATTTCCCTCATTTGTGCTTCTTGTATTTTAACATGTGAGTAATATTGCTTTCACTTATCTGTCAGTCATTTGGCACAACAAGAAGTCATTAAAAGCAACTCTGATACATCAAATTAGCTGAGGAGGAATCTATTTAGTGTAGCAGCATGTTTTTAAAGAAATATTAATATTTGGTCCAAGATTATCACTAATTTTATTGCAAGGTGAAGCAGTAGGATATATTGTTCTACCAATACTTCATTCAACCTCTAGTAAAACCCATCTGGAATAAACAATTTTTCATTTCCTCCAACTGTAAATTTTTGTTTTATATTTAAGTTATTTAAGTTTTTTTGTTTTTGCAATGGTCAAGCAGTTCTGAAAGATCATTTTTTCTAATCTACCACTACATCTGCTAAATACTATGGTCACCTCAGAAAGTTCAGCTTCATCATTGAGCTTTTCAAGAGGCTCCTTTTCCTCCTCCATGTTAGTGTTTTCCTCCTTCGGGCTGCTGTCCTGCTCACTTACTACAGAAACTGGGATTTCAGGTTCTGTGACAGGAGCTGAAGATACTGATAGAGGTACACCTCCATTTTCAAAAGCTCTCTCTGATACTTCATCCTTCTTTGATATTGCATCCTTGCCTACATCAAACTCTGCAGTGCCTTCTTTGTCGCACACTGCGTTTGCCTCTGATACTGAAATAGTTGTCTGCATGTTGCCAGCAACAGGTTGTGACTCATCGTCTTTTTTGTCACATTTTGCTTCGTCCTTCTCTTTGATTGACAATTCAACAACTTTTTCGAGCTCTTGCTCATCGCCGCCTGTCACAGCTGATGTATCTTTCTCTGCTTCGTGTTGATTTTCAGCAATACTCTTTGTCTTTTGTGAACCCATCTCTGACTCATCTTGGAAAAGGTTCACCTCATGGGCTTGATCGCTGACATTTGTCTTACTGGTAACCGCTGAGGATAACGAGGTGTCTACACTTTGCACTGGCACCTCATTGACCATTTGTGGCTCTTCGAAATCAGGGGGTGGTGGAACAGAGATAACCGTTGCATTGTCAGATTTATTATCTGATTTTAACACCGTGGCTTCGGGTGTACACTCTTCTTCGACCGCAGTCTTTCCTTTCTCCTGTGACTTCTCTGACAAGCATGCTGTTTCAATAATGCTCTCCTCAGCTGGCTCATTCTTTGTTCCTGCTTTTATCTTGTTCTGTATATCTATTTCTTCTTTTGGCATTTCCTCCGGAACAGTTGCAGCCAGCTCTAATCCCGTTGCAGATTCCTTCTTGTCAAGTAGAGGAGACGCATTTTCTGTATTAGTAACATTCTCTTCCAGAGGTTTCTGGTTACTTTCATTATGAACTGCATTCTCCTCATTTGCTTTTTCCTCAGCAGCTTCCTCATCATCAGGTTTTACCTCAGTAGTTATCGGTACACATGCATTTGTTTTAATCTCAACTGATGTTCCCTCATCAGCTCCCTCGGGTGCTTTCTGCGCTGTTGTGTCTACCTCATTATTAAGTTCCTGAGAAACTTTATTTTCAGTGGTGTTCTCCTCATTTGATTTCTCCACAGCTTTCGTTTCTCCTTCAAACTGAGCAACAGGAGAGGATTTATCTGCCAGATCAAGTAATGTGGGCTCCTGATCTTTTTCTGACTGTTCATTTTTCACTTCGTTTGCCTGACCTTTTCTCTCTGAAGCTGAGACAGGATGCTTCTCTGATACTGCAGAAGAAATTTCAGGTTCTACACTTGCTGCCTCTTTTAGTTTTAATTCTTCCTCAGCTTTATCAGGTTCAGGGACATCACCTTGTTCAACAAGGGACGCAGAGTTTTTCGGTTCTACTTCTGTCGTTACTTCTGCACTAACATCACTCTTGACATTAGGTGTTGTTCCACTGTCAGGTGGAGTGTGATCTGCTGGAGTAACTTGTGGTTCACCTATCAGGGGTTTCTCGGCTAAAACCTCTGTTGTTTTCTCCTCTTTCACACTTGCAGCTGTAGTATCAGGTTGAACAGGAGCTGTTTCCTGTCTGACTGCTTCGGGGATCAAAGCAGGCTTTGGCTCAGCTGCATTTGTTGTCACTTCTGGATGCTTTTCTTGAGTGGGTTCCACTTTCTTACTATCTGCCAGGGGAGCGGCAGCCTCACTTTGCGTAATCTTGGGATTTGGCTCAGTTTCTGCCCCAGCAGGATCTGTTGTCTTGTCTAAACCTGCATTAGTCAATGGATTTTGTGTCTCACCTTCCACAGGGAGAGAAAGGTCCTCTGTGGGTTTCTCAGAACTACTCTTATGTTGCACAACTACTGGGATTTCACTGACAGTTGCACTCTGTGCTTGTTGCTCATCATTAGCTATCTCTGTACAGGGATGAGGATGGTCCTCTGATTCTTTCTCAGAGCTACTCTGTTGTTGCTCAGCTGCTGGGAGTTCACTGACAGTTTGTTGATCAGAATCAAATGGCTCTTTCCCTGGCTGAGGGGGATCCTCTGCTATTCTCTCAGAGCTGTTTTGCTGTTGCTCGGCTGGTGGGGCTACTTGGGTACTATCAGCTAAACTCTCTGAAACAGGAACTTCTTTCTCAGAGTAGATAGCATTCTCATCTTCTTCTTGTTGTTCTGTTGTCTGTGGTGGGTCATGCGAACTGTTCTCAGGAGGAGGAGTGCTATGATTAGGTGAAATTACTGCACTATCAAGCTCAGCCTCAGAGGGTGCTAATTTGGTCTCAGAAGTTGGTGGGGTTAGGTTTGCTGGTTCTACTACTGGAACTTCCTTCTCAGGGTGAATAGTATGCTCATCTGCTATTGTTTGATTTTGTTCTTTTGAGTGTGAACCATTCTCAGGAGAAGGAATACTATGATTAGGCAAAATCAGTGCACTCTCAGGCATGGAGTCAGTAGGGGTTGTGGGCAATACTTTGGTTTCAGAAGCTTGTGGGGTTAGGTTTGCTGGTTCTACTACAGGAACGTCTTTCTCAGAATGAATAATATTCTCATTTGCTAGTTTTTGGTTTTGTTCTTTTGATTGTAAACTGTTCTCAGTAGGAGGAATACTATGATTAGGTGAAACTAGTGCACTATCAGGTGTTGATTCAGGAGGGGTTGTGGGCACTACCTTGGTCTCAGAAGCTGGTGGGGTTGGCTCTGCTGGTTCTACTACAGGTTTGCTATCTACAGCAGCAGGGGGAGGGGTGGAGGAGGGAACAGGACCGGGAGGCTGCTTCTTCGGGGAAGCCATGGATGATGGTGAAACATCTCCCAGCTGGCCTGACATCGCTCTTTGAGTTTGACAGGTGAGGCAAAGCCATTCTTTCTGTAAGACAAACATAAAAAAAAACACTGTTAGTAATTTTGCGTGAATGTTTTTACAACCCAAAGTCAAACTGTGTAGCATCCCCTCTTCTTGTAAGAACAGTTCATAAACCTCTGGGAGCTCAGGAGACCAGTTGATGGACTTTTGGGAGAGAAATGAGGTTCCATACTTCTTCGTCTGATAGAGGATTATAGCTGCTCAAAAGTCCTGTGTTTTCTTTGCTGTATTTTGAATTCCATGGTGCTCCGAATGTTTTCCATTAATGAAAAGTTTACCACTATATGTTGAAATACGCAAGGCCTTCTGGAAGAGACAATATGCGGCTCTAAAACCAATATATATACCTTTCAGCATTGATGGCTGGCATCAGATGCAAGCTTTAGAACTGATCTGTCCTCTTTAGTCCTCTTAGAGAACACAGCGTCCAAAAAGACTTTTAAAATTTGATTAATCTGACCTGACCACAGAATATTTTTCCATTTTCCATCAGTTCATTTTAAATGAGTTCTGGCACAGAGAAGACAGCAGTGTTTCTGGATCATGCTCACATATGGCTTCTTTTCTGCATGACAGAGCTTTAACCTACAGTTGCGGATGACACAGTGAACCACGTTCTCAGACAGATTTCTGGATGTGTTCCTGAGCCCATGCAGTGATTTCCATGACAGAGTCAGGCTTGTTTTTAATGCAGTGCCTTGTTCCTTGCCCACATAGATTTGTATACTGTAAGATATTCAAAGTCTTCACAATTTTGAGGAACAGTATCCTTATTATTAATTGTTCTACAATTTAGAAACTGTTTTGCATATTGGCGAGACTCTGCCCAAAAGATGCTCTTTTTATCATTATAATTCTAACACTGTGAAACAAAATGTTTCTGCGCATTTAAAATGTCACTGTGACAAGTTACACTGTGACAGTATAACTTCTATTTTCAAGGGGAGCTTTTACTTTTGTGGGACTTAAGAGATAGGTCCATGCATAATGCATAGTAATGGGACCAGGGGTTTACCAAGGCATGTCAGAAAGGGTTGGGTGGCCTATGCAGACATTTATGAGGCAAACTAAGCACAGAGACTCTGTTATTATAGGACTTGCTGTGTATGTGTATAAGTATATATGAACATAATAGATGCATCTGTATCAGCAGAATTTTTACATAACGAGACTGTTGTCATCAGCAAAATGTTAATTAAACACTGCAAACATGAGCAATTTCAGGTGTGCTGGTTTAGTTTACCAGTTACCTAACATGGAGGTCCAAGTTTGAATCCACCCTGTTACTATTTACTACATATCTTTCTCCCAGCTTTCCTGTCTTCTCTCTACTGTCCTATTGCAAAAAAGCCCCCTCCCCACCCCCCCTTCCTACTTAGCTAGCATGCAGAGGATCTTTTCCAAAGATCCTCTGCTTCTTAAATATGTCATTTACCTTCATTACATCTCTAATATGATTGTGATACACAAAAAACTGTAAAGAATTTTTTTTGCAATATTTTCGCAATAACTTCCTGCTTAAAATTGCGTGGGATGTAATTCTGGAAGAGGACACGTGCTGATATAACTCTAACTTCTAATGTGTTGTCTCTGAGCTCCAATACAGCTCTGCTGTAATGCCAATCCTATTATGGCTGGGTTTTCCTGGGCACTCACTTAAACACAGGACACTTGAGGAGCAAGGAACTATTCAATGTAGGGACACAAGACCAGACCAAGCAGTCTGGAAAAGCAAAGCAAAAAACAAACAAACAAACCACAAAACACCTCATTTCACATTTCGCCAAGTGCTCTGATATTCCTCTGTGAACCTCTCTTGTGAATGTCTTCGCCTGGCTTAGCAGCAGGGTTTATGCTAAATTCAGAAAAGATCACAGGCTGTATGCTAAGCCATGCAGCAGACAAGCCACCTCTGTCCAAGCGCAGACAGAGAGAAAGAAACAAGGAGACGGGAGGGGAGGAGAGAAGATGACAGAGGGAATGTTGCAGCAGCACAGTCAGATTAAATAAGACATGATATGCCATGTTTTAGACCATGCCTATAAAATAAACCTTACTCTTGTACCGTACTGTAGACTTTACCCGAAATGACAGTTGGGTATTGTAACTCATGAAGGAACAATATTTTAGTATATGTGAAATAGCAACTCAAAAATGATATTACTGCATGTGTGTATGTCCAAGTATTATCCATTTGACCTCTTCTGTGGGTCCCTGCTCAAACAACTTGAGACAGGAGCTCCTCCGGCTTGAGGGCTGCATCAGTTAAACCAGAGAGAGCAGGCGCTGATAGCTGGAGTGATGGCCGCCGACAGGAAATGCAGGAAATCAACTCAGACTGTCGGTCAGCCTCAGCCACTTCACAGCCAGTCATCACCAACGTTATCAAGACATCAGAGCTGGAACACCTACGGCTATTACTGCTCCTTTTAATACACTTACTGTAATCATTGTGTCTCTTATAGCTAGTGAGATAAACCAAACCAAGCCTTTTAAGCCTTGAATCACTGCCCCATTAAATGAAATGTGCTAATTTTATCTACAATACAACTCACTGGCAATCTCAAATGCAGTTCCTACCTTACAGTTATCACTCTGAAAAGCAGTCAATAAATTGTACTGCTAGCTTTATACAAAACTAGACAAGGCAACTTTTTCACTGCAGACGTCAGAACCTTAATACACATCCCGGATGTCCTTTGGCCCCAGAAAATATGCAGTGGGAATAAGTAACTTCGGTATCTGAGTTTTGACTTAGCGTATGCCTGACAAAATGAGCAACTTGGGCTATGGTAAGTAACAAAGGACAGAGTATTCTCAAACTTATTTAGCAAAAGAAAACTAGAAGTCAGACTGTAATACTTCATTCACAGTCACCATCTATTTCTACTATCAGAAAAGATTTCTCACAGGTCTCAGCAAAGTCATCACAAATTCTATTTACGGGGTGACGAAACAGCATCTAACTTAGCAAGAATCTTACACTACTCTCTGAGACTCACCATGTAATCAAGCCATCTCATCTCGTGGTGAAACCTGAATTAGTCACGAAAGCAGTCTTTTTGTACTAGTGCATTTAGACTTGTGTGTAATGGACAAACTGGCCTCAGACTGTATGACAGCTGTATATCCATGTACATGAAAAATGATGAACATCAGTCGACAGCTTCCATTCTCTGACTAAATCACAACGTGCCAGAATCAGTTTCACAGCAGGAAGTAATTGGCATTAGCTGCTTTCTTATTTCAGATTAGAGTGTGCATGATGCAGAACAGGTGAGAACTTCTTACTTGTTGGGAATTCAGTGGGAATATTACCTGTACTATTTCTACATCAGCACAAATCCAATGAGTTGAACAGACTAGGGAAGTTCAAACTGCATCAGGAATTTGTGATGTCACGAGAATCAAGAAGAAAGTTCGGGGTCTCCATTTACAGTGCAAAACTACTGAGCTACCGCTAATTTCTTATTTTATTAGAATTTTTTTTAAAGTGGTCTTGAGAAATAGTGAAGGTCTTGCAATGCTTTTCTTTGGATACTGGGTATTTTTTCACTCATTGTCAGTCCAGTCATTGTACCTGACCTTTTTTTCTTGTTTTTTTCTTTTTTATTCCCTTGTTTGCCAAACTACTTAATGCTGACTGCTGAGTCATTCAAGCATAAAAAGGTTCCTCACTCAAGGAAAAAAACAGTATTCCGTCTGCAAACAAGTTGGCAAAGAATCAATTTTAAAATGTATCTTTAGGCATTCTTTTACTTGCAGCCTGTCACAAAACACAAGAGGCAAGAGGCAAAAGGTTTTACAGAGTGATTCACCCAAATTTGAACATTTTGATTCAAAGTGCCATCAACATGTATGGAGAAGGCCAGGACAGAGGTACAACAGTGAGAGCCTATAGCCATTTGGAAAACATGGTGGAGGTCCATGGTCATGTCATGGTTTGAGGTTGTTGGGGATCATGCCATGACAATTTGATTCACCATATAAGATCATCATTGTCATACTGCTGATTGGCAGCAGTATGACAATGATGCCAAACACTGCCAATGAAGTAAAAGCATACCAGGATAGAAAAGCACACAATGGAACACTGTCAGTCATGGATTGGCCTCCCCAGGGCCCGGACCTCAAAATTATTGAACCGTGTGGGATCATTTTGACAGAGAACAACACAAAAACCAGCCAACATCCAAGGAAGAGCTTTAAATGTCTTTCAAGGAGCCTGGAGAACTATTCCTGAAACCTACTTGAAATGAAAGGAATCTTGCCTAAGAGAGTTCAGGAAGAAGTGTTGAAAACTAAAGGTGCTCATACCAAATATTGACTTTCATTATTTCATTATAACTGCCTTTTATACTTTACTTCTATGTGTGTTTTCATGTTTCAAAAGATTGCTGGACCTACTTTCTATTTTCCTAACTAAATATAGAGAAATGAAAGGTGGCTGAAGGGTTTTGCACAATACTTTATGTTTCCACAAAAACAAAACAAAAAAATCTGAATTTTTTACATAATGATCTTTTCTACATCAGCTTTCAAATAAATGTGACATGCCTCTGTAAGATAGCTGTGATGGCTTCTGCAAATTGCATCATGGATGATTCATGTAACCTAGGGAGTCACTCACGCACATCACTGTCAAGGATTTTCTGACATCACGTGGGCACCAAAGAGCTGACAAACACTAACACCCACAAAGATGAATTTGTGGCAATGTTGTTGAAATGCATATACTCAGATAAAAAGCATAAAAAACCTTGGAAGATAAATACAAACTCCCTCTCTCTTCCTACATGAAGCTCTCAAACAAGCACGAGCTCAAACATGAATGAATCATGACAGACTCAGAGGGAGTGCTCCGAAATTTTCCATCTCCATCAGGCTTCCTCCAAGGACGGAGAAAGAAGACAAACTGAAAACCGCAGACGGGAATCAGATGCTGGGACGAGGTGGGCCATACCCATGTTAGGTTATTGTCTCCAACTGAGAGTAGGAGTGTTGTGAAGGTCGGCGCAGCTCTTTGATTAACACGAAGGATCCTATGAGGGTTTGGCTCATCTAAATTTAGACAGAGCCTGGCCCACAGACTTGGTGAAGTCGCTTCCTCTTACCACCGCCTGCACTTTACACATTCTTGGACATATCCACACATACAATACTTTTCCTGTATTTTGATGAGATTTCTTTCTATGACTTTTCCTCTGAACTTCAGAAACGTCGTTTTAAACTGATGATTTAGAGGAAGATGGGACAGATGGATAAAACAGATGAGAGGGAGGCAGTGGAAAAAAGACTGATAATGGTGGATTAGATGCAAGACAGGATGAAAGAATGAGGGGAAGATGATAAGTAAAGAGAATAACAGTCAAGGCTATAGGCAGAAGGAGAAAATGAACATAATACAGCACACTGAAGGACAAGCTGAACAGTAAAGGGAAGGAGCTTAATGACCATTGGAAATGACTCAACATCACCTACTGCCAACAAGCTTAACGTTATCACCCTGTATATCTGCAAATCACCTGCCAAGAGGACAGGACAAGCTGCAGTTTGTGACTGCCCAGAATGCCTTTAAAATGTTACATTAGAGATTGTGAATGTTTTTGACGTCATGTGTACATACACTGGCAAAAGTTCCTGCCTTTCTTCCAGGTTAACGCCTCTTCATCAGCATTTTTTGTAAAGTGTATTTTCATTAATTAGGTTTTCCTTTATCATATGTAGACTGGAGAGATAGTTCCATATTGCAGTTAACTTGCCTCATGTCTTTATGTCAATTAAGATGAGATGATCATTTTCATCCTGGTTACTCTCATTACTCTCATCATCTTGGTTAGCTGATTTTAAAAAGTAAAATGCGCTAAAACACCCTCTATTTCTCTAAAAATATGATGCATCGGAGTTGTTTCCACCACTGTAATTTTTCCTTAAGCAAGCGAAATAAAAGGTGCTCATGATGATGTTTCTAGGTGCTAGCAAGTTAAATTTGCCACGTTCAGAAAGAGCCAGATTAGCTGTTTCACACCCTTTCTATTCTTTATGCTTAGCTAAATTAAGCCAATGCTACCCACCTGCTGGGGTTACCTATTCCAGTCCAGTATTGGCAAGAAAGGGGAATAAAAGGACATTTATGGGTCTATTCCTTTAATATTTTAATATTAATGTTATTTTACATTTAAGCCCACAAATGAATGACATGTCTTGGCAATGGTGATATCTGGATGTATATCACCAGATAATTAGCGAAAACACAATATAATCCACTATATGAATGATAAGGTTAAAAGGCTAGAGACTAATGCTCTTTTTGCAGCACCACTCATGCATGTTTCTGTCATAAAGCTCTAGCTCAAATTAAAATCTGGAAGTCTCTGCCCTTTTCCCATTGATGAGCATGCTCAGTGGCCAACTTAATTACAATTCACTAGACCGCAAGCAGAACATCACAGCATCAGCTCCTTTGCGAGCCAAAAAAGATCTCTGTTCTAATCGATGTCTCCGCGTTATGGATGTTAACATCGTGGTCTCAATGTGTTGTATTCACACTTACATGCACAAATGTTTATGTAATTCTCAAATGAATCATGAAAGTAAACGTTACATGGTAATCGCCTTAAGGTTTGAAAACTGGGCTCGAGACGAGGAGATTGTAGGCTTTAATGACAAAATAAGAAGAAAAACCTGAGTGGGGAATTTGAATAAGTCTCATCCTGCTACCATCCTCTGGGAATGCATGTAGCAAAATGTTAGTGAAGCAGAATGTTGCAGGACAAAGTATAAGCCTACTGAGGAAATATTCCCTGGACAAATGAAGGTTTAACAAGTTAATTATCCCATTCTAAATACAAATCTTTTACTCAAATCAAACCTGACAGTTGACAGAAAAGAGCCTGAGTGTTTCAATTCTGTCATGACAATACTGTCAGAATATTTCATTGCACTGTGGAAGGTGAATGAAGACGTGCCAGAAGAGAGAAGGACAAAGTGTTTGTTGATGTGTAAAAAGTCTGTTTTTAAAGTGGGTTTGACACAATATATATACACTTCTAGCCTAGGGATTAAGGACAGGGAGAAGTTTCAGTGCATATTCTGTGTGCATCTGTGTTTGTTTATCTAGTTTATCTCATAAACTGTCTGCATGAGTCAGCTTCCTATCGAAATCATAAAAATGACAGGGCTATGTTCAAATTTTAAATCAAGTGTTTCGCTCCTTTCAGCAGTTATGAATTACATTTCAAAACAAAGAAAGAATCTTTATAGAAAAGTTTTTACTCTGCACATCCCCTCGGCTATATAAAGAGTTTTTTGGTTTCTTCAATGTCATTATTTTGGTTTTATAGTTCAAAACATTGATATAGTCGATATAGCTGACTGTTGGATTGTCAGATATTTTGGTCCATATTGACATGACAGCATCACACGGGTAGATTTGTGGCTCTACATGCATGAAGCCAATTTCCCATTCCATCACATCCCAAAGCAACGAAGATTGAGTATGTGGGTTACACCCATGAAAACTTGCCAAATATTCTCTGCCTATGCCAAACAGCTTATTCTGCCATTGACTCTTGTTTTGAGCTTCTGGTACCCCAGGTTCCTGTGAGCACGGACACTTCTACAGAGGTCACTTGGTGTCTGCTCCAAGAATGCCACGTTTGACTGATCTGTATAGGACCTGTGCCATGGGGCAACTGCAAGCTGGTGTTCTGCAAACCCAAGTTGCAGCATTATTTGAAGTGAGCCCTGCTACCATCTCCAAATTAAAGCCCAAGTCCCATATAATCAGGATGTCAGAGACAGGCCGTGAAGTGGACGTCCCAAGAAGACGACAACACAAGAAGACAGTTCCCTCACCCTGTCGGCAGTCAAGAACCATAGGCAGTCTTCTACAGTAAAGGTTTGGAGGATGTTATAGCCGACTATTCTCTACCCAGACAATCTGGAATAGACTGCAGACAGCCAAACTCTAGTGGAACCTGAATATGTAGAGAAACTTTATGTCCAGCAATGAGTCCAGATTTTGCCTCTGGCAGTTGATCAGAGGGTCAAGGCCACTTAACACTTGTGGGATTAGCTTGGGCTTGGGGCTTGTGGCTTGTGGCAAACTTTGCAATGCCCTCCCACAGCAGTGTGTTACCAAGCTGGTGATCACCACAAGGATGAGGTGCCTTGCTGTTGGGGCTGTATAAGATTTTTCCACGTGCTAATGACGCCCCTGTTTGTTAAATTAATAAGTTGTTAAGTTGGCAATTTGTCTTGTTTCTTCAGACTTCAATCATCCAATGCAATAAGCGACAACAAACAACAGTCAATAGCAAAATAAGCTATTTGGTATTGGCAGAGGTTTGGCTTTGATTTTCATGGGCGCAACCCACATACTCAACTCTCTTTTTTTAAAGCACACCACACAAGCACCTTTAAGTCACAACTGCAATATTGGTCATAAATACTCCAATTACATGTTTCCTTCAAACTTGCAAAGAGTACTCTAACAAACATTACTCACGACAGAGACACGATTCAAGACAAAAGCCAGAAATTCGTGCATATTACACCGATGTCTCAGCATATGAGAGATTTTTTTTTCAGGCAATGCAAAAGAAAGAGGCACAATTTGGCCTCCAGAATCTATTGGCATGACAATATAGTGCACAACCATTTTTATGTTGGCATAACTAGGGCTGGCTGTTTCCTATACATTAATAAAATCTTATACTATGTTAGGATTCTTGCATTATCAGATTTTCTGCCTGACAGTCAATTCTGCCCACAGGTACTGTTCACGTGACTCGCAGGCCTGAGTCACGAGTGGTAAAACAAACCGCAACAGTCAGGTTGTCATGGTCTGCACTGCTTAGGGCAGCATGGGCTGGCACCCATATCCTTTGTGACACCCCTTTCCTCCTCCACCCCCCCATGGGATTCCTCTTTCTGTCACAGCCATATCTCTTGTCTCCTCTCGCCTCTGCTTTGGGCCTGTCCTCCTCCACTCTGCGATGAAATGTTATCTGTCTGCATGTTTTTTCATCTCAGTGCTCTCTTACTTTCGTTTCATGTTTAAAAAGAAGACTGTGGTTTTAACATTTTACATTTTAATTTAAAAAAATCATAAAAAGACGCTTGTGAAGTTTGCGGTCTATTTCTTATAACTTGTCAGTCAAGTAAGCTCCCTCCAACTGCTCTTCCTCTACCAATACATATATTCTCCAATAAAGATGAAAGGGACCACTTTAAACGTGGGATAAAAAGTTAATCCTCTTGCCTTTCTTTTTTTCAAAAAATGTATGAAAATGATTTTTTCACAGGTGAAGCTAAGCTGTTTCCCTCACCCACTTAAGGTCATTTAATAGTCAGACTGAGATAGTCCAAAATCCACAAAACCAACTTTCTGCTTTATTCATATTAGACCCTTCCCTGCTGGTGCAGTAAAAGCACGTGTTGGAGTGCTAACAAGAAGAGGCCAGTGCCAGAATCTGTGTCTACATGTGTCTCTGCTTGCCTGTCCTTTGCTCTCAGTGTGATGAGGCCCCACTGCTGGCACACTTGACGTATTGGATTGGTGGTGAAAATTTAAGTTTCGCTAAGCATTTAAAATCAGTTTTGAAAGGGGATCATTAGAATTTCTTCTAGAATAGAGCTAGAGGGGTGCTATATAAAAAGGAAGGATCTACCATTCATAGTCTAACCAAGCTGTTAAATCTGTTAAATATGGCAACTGAGACAGAAACTTGCTAGATGTATTTCTCAGTTAAAAAAAAAAAAAGAAATCAGTATAACTTGTGAGGTATATTCTTATTCAGGTGGCAACAAAATCAACCAAAACACATCCGCAAACACACACACAGACACACACATTCACCTTAATGTCTAAAAATACCCTCACAGCCTTCCAATGTGGCCATGTGCGGGACTCTGTGGGTTGCCTGGTGCGGCAGAAGAAAATACACAGTTAAAGGAGTGAATATGAAAGAGGGAACACAGAGCTACAAAAGGGAGTGTTGAGGAGGGGGGGGGGAGAAGGGAGGGAGGGCTGCCCTGCAGTCGCTTGTGTTCTCCCCTCTCTCTCTCTCTCCTCTTTGTGGCTCTCTTTGGTGGCTGTGGCTATTTTTGTATGCTTCAGCCTCCTGACCAACTGATGGGAGAGCTGTGAGAGCAACTGGACTGTATGGAGCAGATTGAATGCTATATAACTGTGATATATAACTGGGATATATAACTGTGGTTAGTTTCTAAGTATTGTAAACAACAGAATCATCTAATATCTGGATTCTGTAATGAGGTGTGACTTAAATAAGGCAGAGGTTTAGAGCAGGGGGGGGGGTTCAGAGATACCAAGTGCTACACAGAAGCATATTCAAGCATGTGCGTAAGTGTATGTATGACCACGGAGCGAGCCTTTATCTGCCTGTGCAGACTCAAGAGGGTTCAGACTGTGGGCGGAGGCGTGGGCACGATTGCAGAATAACAATGAGGAAGGAGGACACGGGAAACACATTGCAATAAATGCAGGATAAGGTTTTAGAAACATGAGGATGCACAACACGGGGACCTACCGCTCAAGTGGCTTTTTGGGTTTAACCGAAACTTTACATGCCTAAACTAACGGCTTAACTTAAGCAGATATTAAGAGAGATGAAGTTAACGAAACAATCTGAAATGATCATTTCCTGTCTGACCCAGAGGAGCAGATTCGTGACATCTTTATGTCATAAATAAGGAAGTGTTTACTTTTGCGCCAAGAAACCACTAGCCTAGCATTTGCATTTTGCTGTGCTTACTCTCTTTGAGGCTAAACAAATCTTGAGAAGTAAGCGATGCTAGCTTCCTAACCCGAATGTCAGTTTGACAGCAGACAAGGGTGACCTACTTCCCAAAAGCCTAAACTATTTCTTTCCACCATTCCACAAAAATAGGTTTACTCAACACTTTATGATCATCTCTTATTCATTTTCCAGGATGACGATTTTTTAAGATCTTGTAGTTGTGACTAAATACAAAAAAGGCAAACTGGAATAAAGCAGTTCAGTTTCTAGGATACATTAACCAACAGCCAGAAAGTATTTAATAATTAAATTAGGGAGAGCAGTTGATACAGGATAGCAAAGCATAATCTTGTAGATGTTGGCCAATGTCAAGTGGGAAAAAAAAAAGAGGAAACACCATGCATCTTCGTAACTCTCGTTTATATGTTTTTATACATCTTTTCATATTTAATTTATCTAAACGAGGCTCGCTGGTAGAGTGTACTGTGGCCAGTTGAGATCTGGTAACAGTAGAGGCCATTTCATGTTCAAGAAACCAGCTTGAGGTGATTTTGTGACGTGGTGCATTATCCTGCTGGAAGCATCCACCAGCAGATGATCCTCTCTGTGGTCGTAAAGGAATGGACATTGTCAACAACAATACTCGGGCAGGCTGTAGCGTTTACATGATATTCATTTGCTGTTAATGGATCCAAAGTGTGCCAATAAAATATACCCCACACCATCACACTTCCAGGATCCAGCCACAGCAGTTGATATAAAAGCAGCATGCTTTCATGTTGTTGACACCAAATTCTGGCTCTACTATCTGAATGTTGAAGTAGACATCGAGACTCTTGTTTTTAGCTGCTAGGAGTGGTACATGGTGTGGTCTCCTGCTGCTGGAGCATTTGATGTGTTCCACATTCAGAGATGCTCTTCTGCATACTTTGGATCTAATGAGTGAATATTCGAGTCATTGTTGCCTTCCTATCAACTTGAACCAGTCTGGCCATTCTTCACTGACTTCTGGCATCAACAAGGCTTTTACACCCAGAGACGTTGTGCTCAATATATATTTTCTCCTTTTTGGCCCATTCTCTGTAAACCCTACAGACGGTTGTTTGATCAAATCCCAGTAGATCAGCTGAAATACTCATACCAGCCTGTTGGGCACCAACAAAAGCACCATGTTTGAAGTCACTTAAATCTCCTTTCTTCGTCATTCTGATGCCTGGTTTGAACTTGAGCTTGACTTGACATTGTCCAAATGCATTAAGAGTATGAACTAGGGTTGGGCGATTGGATAAATATATAGACTATCGATGTTAGGCTGAGCCCATCGGCGATCGTTTTTACAAAGGCAATTTATTTATTTATTTTCCCATGAGTAAGTTTGCTAATAATGATGGAGCTAACAGAAGCAGTCAACAGAAAAAAAAAATAATAATACTAGCGCTGTTTTAACAGCACCCTCTTTCATCTGCGAGCAAATGCGCCCTCCTCAAAGGGTGGTTACATTCTTAGGTTTACCTCTTTCATACCAAATTGGCGACTTAATATTTTTTTTTAGTGCTGTCAGGTTTAACGCGCCGTCATCACGACTAACGCGATTAACAATTAACCCATCATGAGCGCAGACTGAGTCAAAATCCCTGAAATGTCTCTGTCAACGCATTTCGGGCAGTTTGTCCAAAGTTTGTTCATTCTGCGCTCCAGATGGGTTGAACGCATTAAAAATTTTAATCGCGTTAATTGTGATGACCGCGTTAACGCTGACAGCCCTATTTTTTGGGGGGGGTAATTAGTTTGTCCATGTTTGGACTTCTGAGTTGTAAAGGCGCAAATCAGTCCATGCATGATTACATTGCTCCGCCCATCAAAAAGTCTGCCCATGCGCGAATATATCGCCCATCGTCAATTATTTGACTGACGATTGTCGGTTGGAAAATTTTTACATATCGCCCAACCCTAGTATGAACATTACATTAATATGTTCAATTTCAAAACCACAGATTACCTTCTGCAGAATTTAATTAAAAAAGGTGGAACTCTAGTTGGTTTTTCTAGGTGGAGGTGACACAGAGTGTAACTCACAGCTCTACTCTTAGCTCTGACTCTTTGATTTGCACTTGTTAGCATGTGGTGCCTTCCCATTTTACATAAGGCTCCTCCAAAAAGCACACTCATTACTGATAAGGACAACATGACATGGAGCCTGAGCTGAAGTAACACTGCTGAGCAGCAGACACACATTTACACACTTCCCCTACTTCAAAGGGGGTCCCATTGGTAAAAGCAGGGGGATAGCACTGTTCAGGGAGGGTTCTCATAGAGAATACACTGTCTTTAAAAACACAGGTATTAGGAGAGTCGTTCTTTGTCTTATAAGGATAGGAAAAGGCCAAGAATACAAAAGAGTGGGAAATTAAAAAAAGACAGAGAAAATGGGACAAAAATGCAAGGAAGGGAGCTGTGTTTGAAAGAAAGCAAGCAACAGAGAAAACACATTAAGGTGAGTGCCTGTCCTTCCAGGGTGGCTATTTTCACAACTCATATTGATGGGATTAAGCAGAAACACCTGAGTCTAGGCTCACGTCTCAACAGAAATGGCAGGCTTCCTGTTGCCCTTTAAATCCTTTCAGGACACAGAGATTATGGCTACACATGCTGACACATTACAGTGCAGATGGACGCTCACCCTTCAGTATTTCAATAAAATGACACATTTTTAGCAAACAGACCCTGAAATGCCTTATTTCTAATCCTTACATATGGACACCGTGAGAACAGAAACACACTAAAAGAAGCAACTCTCCTGAAGTGTGAAGGCTCACCTGAGCCTACTCAGCCAAATGTCAATAGCTCGACAATCTCACAAATTAAACAAACTGTCCCCTCCCACACACACATACACACACTCTGCACCACTCACACACGTCAGCAACTAAACCCTCGCTGACAGCCGACATTATGGCAGCGAATGACACACGAGTGAGGCGTACTACGTAGGGGGCAGATGACTCAACCTAGGTGCTGTGTGTGTGTATGTGTGTGTGCGTGTGTCTTTTATGCCAAACCTTCAAAAGTTTGGTCACAACTTCAGTCAGAACCTTTCATTTTTATTCAACGTATGTGTCTTATTCAGCCCTGCAAGAGAAAGAAATAGTCATCCCTCGCCGTAAGAATTTCTAGCTACGCCTGTCCTAAAAACAAAACGGAGTCGGGCTTCAAGAAAAGAGGATGTTAAGAGGACTAATCTATGTCCAATTAGAGCATCAGTGGCTTGAATGCCCATCTCGCCTTTGTAATTACATTTCCCCCTCCATGCTTGGCCTCAATTAAGTGATTCAGCTCCTCAGTCTCCCAGCAAGCATGTGCAATTAAAAAAATCCGAGCTTCAGAAGAGGACAACAGTCTAAAAACTTTAATAGTCCTGTCACCACTGTAAACTAATAGGGGTCATATATAAAAGGGGATCGTAGCTACTGTGACAGTGACCTGCTTGTGGACTCCGGTCACTGGACTGCCAGACATGGGAGTGAGGGGTGGGTGAAAAAACTTGAGTGTAAACACAGAAACTCCCTGTTTAAAGGTTGACTGTTTGCCAAACTCCAGGAGACTCCTGGGATTGCTGGCTGTAGCATCTTCTTTAACAGACAGATATGAAAGCGGAATGGCAAAATGGGAATAAGGATATTTTCCATAATGTCAAACTGCCTCTGAACTGGCAGAGTTCACAAGCTGATTCTCAGCTTAGAGCCAGAAATACACAGCAGATTACCAAACCTTGACCTAACAAAGCAATTATCACGTGAAACCAGGAGAGAGCTTCGGCTGGCAAACACGTGTTTGCGCTCTGAGTGGCATGACCATGTCAAGAGGATATTAGCCATCCCAAGTGATCACTAGCTTTAGTTATGTTATACTTTAGTTCTCAATGGATGTTTGATCTAATTGTAAGTTGTGACTCAGATACGCTATAAACAAAATTGGGACAATTCACATGTTCACGTGGGTGCAGCATATGTGACTATGCTTTGCCTGCATGCTGGGAAACTGCTCAACCAAAAGCACTTTTTGGCCTCTGTTCCCATTATATACTGATTCGACACCACAGAGTACCATCTGCTGTGTGGAACTCAAAGCACGGTCTCACAGTGCTGCTTCCACATGGGACAACACATTGTGGAAAACACCAGCAAACCTGTCACCGCACCTTGATAGATAACCAGGCTGGAAGCGACTGGTTGGAGATGCTTTCACATACAGAAAAGCAGACAAATAAGCATTGGCATTTTCATATTTACCAAGTCACATGTATCCAGTTTCACAATTAAAGACTGCTCTACATAAAGGAAAGCGTGCATTCTCTACACATGACCACACAAGCGCACACAGCCACATACACACATATACAGACACAGAGTGTTCAGTTTCAGAGTCAAGTGCTCTTTGATGATGAGTCCTCCATTTAAAAAAATAAAAGCTATTCATCTTCACGTGTCTGGCCGCGCTCTCAGCTAAAGAAAGCTTGACAGTAATGAGGCTTACAGATTTTTTTAAACGCTGCATAATTGACCACATCCATTAATTCAGCAGTCAAATATGTGCAGATGCCATTACACTGTCTATCTGAGTCAAACTAATGGACTTAAAAGAAGTAATAAAGGGTATTTTTGCGAGATGCTAGTGGGGAAAACGCTCAACTGAAAAGTCCTAATTGTATTTCTACTGTGACCTATTTCAATGAAACATCTAGAGGATGTTTGTGTTCTATTTATATACACCAGAATGCATAAATTAGCAGTAGGTGCACGGTGCTGAGAGCGCAGGAAGCTGTAGGGGCGTAAGAAAACAGCAACAATGAAAAGGGTTTCTTACCTCTCCTAAGTGAGGAGTAGGATTGAATCCACACAGATTGCACACTGTCTTCTTGCACTCGGTGCAGAGGCTGTAGTTGGGCGTGTCTGTCGAGCCGACGTTTAGCTCCACATTACACAGAGGGCAGTTTTCCTTGGTCGCTGGAGCTGAAGCGGGCACGGGTTTGGTTTCTGGGGCTTTCTCTTCCCGCTCCACAGAAATGGTTCTTGGGGGTTTCTTGGTCTTAGGGGGCGGTGTGTCAGGAGCAGAGTCTGAATCAGGGGGAGAGCCAGGGCCAGAGAGGGGGGAGTCAGGTGGTGAACCGGGACCAGAGTCTGCAGGGGAGTCTGGTGGTGACCCAGGAGGTGAACCCTTTGCTTTATCTTCCTCTCCCGTGACAAGACTGGTGGCTGAGCTCAAGAGGGATGATCCAAAGCTAAACATTTGAGATGTGGCCGCAGGAGGTTTAGTGGACTCTGTCAAGCCTCCAAAACCTCCAAACAACTTCCCAGCAACAGATTCCTCCTGTTTTGGAGTAGCCTGGGCCTGAGGCTTCGACGACTCCATCAACCCACCAAACCCACTAAACAGTTTTCCCGTGACTGACTCAGCAGCATGTGAAGCAGCTGCTGGTGGCTTAGCTGCATCTGTGAGCCCCCCTAAACTGATACCTCCCAAACCTCCAAAGAAGCTTGATTCCTGTTTGGGTTTAGCTGGGGACTGCTGAGGACTGGACTTCTGATTAATGGGGCGACCCGTCTTGGGGTCGATTTTGGGGGATCCCGCCACTGAGGAGCCTGGTGAAAGCGGTCCCGGAGAGGTAGGACCTGGGGATTTCTGCCTAGGTGTGGTTGGTGGTGTTAACCCTTGGTCGGAGGTGCTCTGCTGCTTTATCAGGAGCTTTCCGGGTTTTCCCGATGCCTGTCTCTGAGGAGAGGCTGGGGCGGAGCCTTGCTTGGGCTTCGTCACACCAGGGGGATCCATTCCTCCCATGGCTCGCTGCATCTGACAGTTCAGACACAGCCACTCTTTACCCTGTGCATGAAACAAAAGATACCAACAAAGTATTAGTTAGCTGCACCAATGACAAGTGTAAGTACAGTATATGCCCAATTGCAAATAAAAGACACAACCAAATAATTTGCATCTCAAATGATGCTAATTCCTGTTTTTTCATCAACAACATTTACACAAATACTAATCAGTCAAAAAAAGCAAATACTATTCATGCATCAATGCCAGGTTATGGTAGCTTTATTACAGGTGGTCTATATGTTGATGATAACTGGTTGCCTTTTGTTGCCTTTGTTTACACCATAAAGGAGATATCAACACCTGTTCTTAAAAAAGCCGGGTTTACAGCACAGAGCTCTTTGTTCAGTGTTTGGATATCTCCTTGGTTTCCACTGTGTGCAAAGTACAGTGTTCAAAAGGGTCAATGCTGACAGGCTGATCGCTATCTAGAAGAGTGTGTATTTGTATTTGTAGCGTAGTGCAGTGTGTGTATTTTTGTGTGTAGCGGTCACCTATTTATTGCGTAAATGTAAACAGATCAATCCGTCCAACACACAGATATATATGCAAATACGCTGGCTTTCGAAGAACAACCCAAGTATAAATGGCAAAGCTGTGTAGAGGCTGTTGCAGATAAGACTAATAAACGTAGGTGATGATGTATTATTGTGTCAGCTGCTACTTGCAGCAATAGAAGCACGCTCTAAGAGTTGTATACACCCTTGGTGGACTTCTCCCTCTGCATATTTGGGGATATTTTAAAGGACTAGTGTCTGTCTAAACATGCACCCACAAATCAAAGCCTCTTCTTTTAAAAATGTTCCTTCTGAACTATCCCCAGTGTTATTATGCACATCAGCCGATCCTAAGAAGAAACTCAAGCAGACGGAACCAGTCATTCTGCTCTGCTATAATCATGGCCCACTAGGGTTTACAGTCAATGTGTGACTGAGTGTCCTCACGGCTGGCACAGTATCTTCCTGTGGCCATGACATGAGTCACCTTGATCAACATTCCCTGGGTCCATATGGTCCCTCTGTTCCTCAAATCGTCTGCAGCTCTTATTAAATGCGCTCATTCTGCCAGGCTCACGGAACAGCGATGTGCCGTTAACAGGCGAGCGCTGAATTCAGCTTCAGCGCAAAGATGCGCACCTTGACTAGTTATCTTGACTTCTTTTTTATGCTGCAATCATTTTTCTTTGTTGGTCTATTTAGGGTGAGGACGTAGAATTTTCATTGTTTACGAATCAGTTTGACTAGTGATTTTATGGTGATTTAAATGCAGAGCCGAGAAGTCTTCCTACTGGCAGATTATATTTATAACCCCCCCCCCCCCTAGAAAAACTGATGTTTTGCTGACATAAAATGTAATGATACATGGCTTTTTCCACACCCTGTCATCATAACATAAACTAGATTGTGTAATATTAGTTAAATGCCAGTATACTAACATAGGAATTATACATGTTTTTTTTTTACCTTTAGATGTCTGGAAAGCACAGATCTGTGGGTGCTGACATGAAATGAATCATTTGGGATGTTATATAAGCTGTGATAACCCTTTTAAAGTCTTCATGACAAGAAAGGGGTTCGAGGAAAAAAATTTAAAAAAAGAATGCAAAGTCGTGTCTTACCGCTGAGTCTGGGGGGCTGAATCCACACAGGCTGCAGACCTGATTCTTACACTCAGTACAGTTATTGTAATTAGGTGGCTCCTTAGATCCAACGTTCAGCTGGGTGGTTTTACATAGCGGGCAGAGCCCAGCTGCAGGCTTTCCAGTTCCCTGCTTAATAGGGGGCCCAGCAGTCTTTGCTGGGGCTTCAGGATGTGCACCAGGCCCCTGTGGCACTTGCTGTTTGGGTCCAGGTTTCCCAGGTCCTTGTTGTTGTTGTTGCTGTGGTGGCGGACCACCTTTTTGTTGTAGAGGGCCTCCCTGTTTGGGTCCTTGACCTGGGGGTCCTTGACCTGGTCTGGGTGCCTGTGACCCTGATGGGCCTTGACCCGGTGGTCCTTGACCTGGTCTGGGGGCCTGATGCCCTGGGGGTGCTTGGCCAGGAGGACCTTGGCCTGCTTTTGGCCCTTGGCCTGGTGGTCCCTGAGCTTGTCTGGGTCCTTGACCATGGGGTCCTTGCCCTGGCTTTGCTCCCTGTCCAGGAGGGCCCTGACTCTGTTTCTGGGGTCCTCCCTGCTGTGGTCCCTTCGGACCTGGCCCTTGCTGCGGGCCTTTCCCTTGTGGCTTCCCTCCCTGCTTGGACTCAGAAGCTGCAGGCAAGCCTTCCTCCTCTTCATCCCCAAACAGTCCAAATTTGGGAATGTTGACAGAATCACCCATGGAGGATATGGAGGAGGAGACAGACGAAGTCATAGATGATACAGCGCTGAGGGGGTTGGCCCCGCTGAGAAAACTGGAGCCGAACATGCCGGATGACTTGGTCTCAGAGTCTTTTGGCTCCTGCCGGAATTTTGATTCAAAAAGGCTGAGCGACGAAGGGCTGCGGCCTGGTGTGGGCTTTCCGAATGGACCCTGGTTGAAGGCGTCAACAGTTCGGCTTTTGCTAAGACCTGTTGGGCCCCGGGAGGCTCCTACCTGCTGGGAACGCTGCTGTGCGTCAGATTCTGATGGTCTGGAAGAAAGAAAACAGACACAGATAGGTTTATCTCTTATACAGATGGATAATAACACCTAACTGGGAACAAGACTTTAATATCTGGATAGTTCCAAAATCCACTTCAACTCCACCTTCATCCATTAATCTTTGTATTTTTAGAGAACAACCCAACATCTGGCGGCAGTTGAAAATTTGCCTTTGGCTGAAATTAACACATTTATGGAGCTTTAGATAAATGTGCACTGTCCCTGAAAAACAACTCATTTGTGTTATTGTTTCTGCTTGAATCATTCACATTGACTTTGACACTCCAACACATTTTCTGAACAAACGCTAAAAATAAACCAAAGCCAATCGCATCAGCACCACATGCTTTTAACATCTACCTGAGCCTTTTGTCTTAGTTACGCGTACATTAATGCTTAATAAAGCTTCCTTTTTTCCAATAATATTCTGAATTACTGGGAATAGGAACATTTATCATCTCCTTTTTTTCTTGGACTGTTTGCATGCTATGCTATTAATCCTTTCAACAACAAAACCTAAACTCATAAACTCATAAACGCCTAAACTTCATCTGTAGCATCACTGTGCTAATAACACAAGCTAAGCCCGTAGCTCTCAGGCCTATTCCACACATCAGTGAGCACAAAATGTGTAGTGAGCAGCCCTGGGGTAAAGCTGACAGGAAAGTGAATACCGTTGAATGACATGGGAGTGTAGATTGTTGAGATAGAGAGGGGAGACGCTTGGCTCCACGGGGGTAAGCTGAGACGTCTTTGTTAGCTCAGACTGAGAGGCAACATGCAGTAAGCACAAGCCTAGCCAAAGGACTGCAGGATCTTTAGAGAAACGCATCAATGTGCTAATGGACCGACTGGATACTGTTTGTTATTGTATCACCATGTGTGTATGCAACATACAGCCGAGATATATTGGTTCTGCTGTTTTAAAGTCTCTGAGGCTTTGGCCATTATTAAATTACATCCTCAGGCAATAAAGTTTAATGCAGTAATGAATACATGTGATTATTTTTATAGTGAGCACAGGCTGTGTGGGGGTACTTTAAGAGCCGAGCAAACAATGAAAAGTAGTGGCGGCGCAGTGCTTGCTGTGAGCCAGCCCGCTGCATTGTGGATTTCAGGACCACGGACAGCGACCAGCCTCATTCCAGGGCAGATGTGTCCACAACAGAGGCTGAAACCCGACTTAGTTAAACATCCAGCTATGAAGACATATATGAGTGATGACATTAAGGCCTGTTCTGTTCTATTTATAGTCATATTAATATTGATGTGCCCCCCTCCCCCCACTCTCAGCCTCTAGCTCAGATATAAATAACACCCCCCACCCCCCGCTGGAGCCAATTAGTAAGGCAAATCTTGGCATTTTATCCCACACCTATTCACAAACCTTTCACCGTGATAAACATGACGTAAAACCCAAATCTGCATATTGTTTTCGTCGGTGGGTTTCTACACCCCAGTTTCACAACCCAGCACCCCCCCCAGACCTCCTCCTCCACGACACCATCGGTTAAAATCCAATTCGGTGAAATTCAGGGGTAAACGTTTAATTGGCGACACCGGAGCGCGCATTCACAGCTGACGGAGGTGTCGGGTTTGTTTTTAGATGGGTGTTAAGGCGTCGTTCGATCGGAGAAAAACACACTGGGCACGACAGATTTTCTTACCCAGCAGGCATTTCGAAAATTTCGCATAAATACTGGAGGTGTGTCTCTTACGCACATACCACACATAAACAGTGACCAATACTGTATATTTCTTAATACGGAACACACACACATACACACAAATCGTTTGCTGGGTTAAAATGAGACTTGCACGTCTGCGTTAGAAGCGCGAATGGCTGCACGACTTAATTGCCAAGAGAGACATCACTCTCAGCCATGCAGATCATCAGATCTCGGTGATTATCCATAAGAGCCAGCTCTAAGAAGGGAATCATTTCTTGGTGCGGTTGACATGATTTTTTTTTTTTTTTTTAATGGGCGTGATCGGGCTCTCTGCCTCCTTTAGAGCATCTCAGAGATTCCCAAACGATGCTTAGCACAACCACAACACATCCACTCGTGCCCATCCTCTCTCCGTGTCGTATAAAATGGCCTGGTTAGTGTGGGTATTTGAAGTGCATCATAAATGCGGTTTAAATTCCCTGCCTTCGTCCAGCCGCCGCGCCTCCGGGCTGCCTGCCTTGCGCCCTTGACATCGCCGCGGAGAGCTGCCGCCTCTGCTCCTCGCTGAGTTCACTCAGGTTGACCGGTGTCCCGTCTGAGACCCGGACAAAGCCCCCCTTCCCGTCAGGTGCCAGCCCCTCGGGTAGCCCAGACGGCGGACCTTCGCCTCCTTCAAGGCTCGCTTCGTTCCCCATGATCGGCCCCTCCCGTCCCCCTGTTCTTGGATCAATGCGCGATCCTCTTCTCGGTTTTTTATCTCCAGCGGGAGAAAGCGCTGCGAAGATGCTGCTCCTCGGTTTCTCGAAACATCTCAGATGATTTGTGACGGCGGTTACTTTACGTTCAGGTCCGGTGTTGCCCTCTGCTTCCTTTCTCGACGTTTTTCTGTCCCTCGCATCTCTGCAGCTGTAGCTACAGCACAGTTAACCACAGTTTTCCGTAAGAGGGGTCTCCGTTTTTACAACCGCTCACAGCCACAAAAGCTGGTTTCCGGTACAGTCTTACAAAATAAAATCAAAATTAAGAGGAGAGGAAAGCGTTTTTTTTCTGAGCATTTAAAACGTAAACTGTGCACACAACGACGTATTTGGACTTGTGAAGGTTAAAAACGGATTAGTAAGGACCGTAAATGAAACTGAAAGAAAAAAAATAAACCAATTCATCCTTAAACGTTTCATCTTCAATTATGACAATTGGATGCCTTTATAGTGAAGAGGAATTTGACTTCCGCTTTGTAATACTTGACGTTTTCACGCAGGTTTTCCACCAGCCTCTCAGCTCTGATGCCCACCGCGCATGTTCCTCCTCTGACAGGTGATCCGAAGACATCAGCGGGGGGAAATATGGATTTAAAGGAGACCCATTCGTCATAATGTATGGAACAGGCGGATTCAATGATGCCTTCATTTTGAGTCGTATGTTCAGCTTCTCACAAGTTAAAGCAGGTAAAACAGATCAGACAGATTTGGAGCTCCTTGGAAGTGTTTATTGATGTTGCTGTAAAATGCCCACACCTGGACTAACCATTCAGTTATAGTTAAATTATATAGATCTAATATAAGGAGGAAAACATTCACAAAGTATGTAACGGACATCTGCAGTAGTCCACAGATGGCTCCTAACGTGAAGAGTAATTCATATGCCTTTTCAGTTGGCAGCTGTACATCTCTCTTTCTCAGTTTCTTTTTAATCTAAATACATTATATTGTCAGATATGATAATGTGCATTTGAAGGCTGGCTGGGAAAATCAGGTTTCACTGACTGAAGCCAGATAAGTTGCAATGAATTCTTTATCTCCTCTCTCTTTGTGAAGATTTGATTGCTGTTGTTATCATGGAGAACACAGCACAGGATCAAATGAGCGTAATATAAAAGGAGGGTAATGAAAAGACAACGCAGAGGCAGCAGTATGTTGCATCTTTAAACCATAACACCACCACAGCAACACACACACAACAGTCCAAAGCTGTAAACAGAATTACATTAAACCTCCTCACATGTTGCAAATTAAACCTACAGTGTATTTAGCTCTATTGTCTTGAGAACATCCACAGCAGGCCACCAGATTCGGCAAGTAGGATATTACAATATGTCTTCTCCGCTGTACATCATGGAGATATGTCACGATATGACAGCAAGTGCTCATTTGCTGTTTTGCATGTGGAGCTCTGAGGGGGGAAATGTGTCCTCACTTTACCCAGTTCAAAGCCCTTAGTACCTGGACTAGCTTGGTAAAGGGAAAAACTGGGTAACCAGATAGTGTTGTAGAAACAACAAAGACCAGAGCTTTAGTGCTTGTGTCTATTTCTTCCTGTTATATTAATAAGAGAATGGTTAGGAATAAGAGCATGTGGCACTACAAATCATCATTTTACCACTGTTTACATGGCATGACAGCCCCTGCAAGTGGGATGA
Source organism: Oreochromis aureus (assembly GCF_013358895.1). Classification (NCBI taxonomy): domain Eukaryota; kingdom Metazoa; phylum Chordata; class Actinopteri; order Cichliformes; family Cichlidae; genus Oreochromis; species Oreochromis aureus. Next base: position 12,705,628 of record NC_052958.1, on the reverse strand, counting down.
TATTTGTTTGTCCTTCAGATATCTTTGTTTTTAGGCATTGAAAGCCATAAGCCTACACATGAGAGTACAGTCTTTTGATTTTTTGCTATAATATGTTGGAATAGAAATAATTTGATAAAAATATTTGATAAAAATCTGCCATTCAATCTATTCAGAGAGATTATTTAATTAAAGTTTGGTATAGATGACATTTTAGATCAGATGATCACTCTTGTGTCTAAGACCCAAATTTGGGGCAAACAGCCCCCCCACCCCCTCAAAATTTGGATTATTACACATTTAGAGGTTTTAATTAGCGTTTTTTTTTTTATATAAACATGTACACAAATTATGGGGAAAAAAGTGATTTCATCAGAGTTAAAAATCAGCAAGGATTCCAGAAAGTTACTCAAAACACAGGTCAAGAAACAGTCTAGCACATGATTTGCACAATGTGTTTTTTCAGTGCTGAATAAAGAAACAGTGAGTGCGTAGGGTTATTTTTTTGGGAGTGTCTTTAGCTTTTATTTTTTGGCAAGAGAGTAAAGAGCAGACAGGAAAATAGGGAGAATGACATGCAGCAAATGGTCTGGGGTGGATTCAAACCCAAGCCCCTGCAGCCTTTTGGCATATGGCTCCCACACACAACCAGGTGAGCTATAATAGCCTGTTTTTTCCCCACTTCTCCATATTCCAGTTTTTATTGACACCCAAGCTAACCGTCTCCTGGCTGTAGCTTCACATTTAAGTGAAGATGCGTGTTAAGCATCTCATTTAGTTGCAGAAGAAGAAAAAAAGGCCAAATGTCACATTCTTTGTTTCTTATATTTTAGAGTAGGAAAATGTTAACCATAATTGGTGTGGCTACAGCATTCAAATCCACGCTTTACTCCATCACTCTCACTGTTTCCTGTAATGCTTTGCTTTTTCTCTGAGCCTTTAGTAACTCTTTCTGCAAAAACGTGCTTTCTTCACCCTAACTTCACCTCTTTGGCTTTCACAGATGTGGATATTTTTATAGTTGTCTCCCTCTTTCTGCTTTCTTCCTGCTTCCTCTCCTCCTCCTCCTCCTCCTCCTCACCTAAACGAATGTGTACGTGTAGGCAGAGGTGAGTTTCGGTGTCTGTCTTCGATGATAAATGATGGTGGTGTAGCGATTGCTCGGTTCCTCCCCTTCTTTTCACTGACTGCCGAAGCATGCCCTGATTGTCTCTACGCTGTGAGGCGGAAGCAGTCCATACATGCGCCTCCGTCTCTGTGCGTGTGTGTGTGTGTATGTCTCATCCACATAGTCACATAAACACACTGCCTGAAGTATTCAGTGATGCAAAGCAAAAGCATTCACTCAGACAGACGGACGGGCAGACAGTCACACATACAAACACAAACCAGCGTACAGGCGCAACATCAAACACAGGCCTAGGGACAAGCACTCTCTGAGGCATGTGCAAACCCAGCAATTTATACAGACACATACACACCTGCATACAGTGTACACATACACTTATTAGTACAGTGCTACCAGGGCCCTTTAGGCATGCTTCTGTTATAAAAAGCAAAACTGCACAGGAGTGAAATGAGTATTCAGATCATCTTGTTAATTAAGAGAATGAATCAATACAAAACAATCTGAAAGCGCTGCATTACAAGTAGAAATCCAACACTCCCAGGACCATGAGAAGTAATTTCAATACACCACTTCACTGGACATGTTGACACTCATGAGGCAAACATACACTAAAGCATTGATTTAGTCTTTAATCAGACATATATTTGTTTAATTTTTTTTATGTTTTATGAAGAACTTTAAATCAAAAATGCAACCACAGCTTTGTGGACTAGAAATGTACAATACTTCCTTCTGTATTAGAGTAGAAGTTGCTTAAAGTGTAGCTTAAAAGTACAATAAAACTAAACTTTAGTAGTACTTTAGGTACTCTCCAACACCGAATCAGGTGTTCTTCTGGACACTGCGAGAGGTGTGTGTGTTCGTGCTGTGTAGCCTCATAAGTGTAACTTGAGTCTGGTAACCAGATAACACACACTGGGCTGTGTTCATTAAATTTGAATAGTCAGTTGGGGTATGAAGCAAAGAAGCTAACAAATGCAATATGTACATATATATGTATTTTGCTCTTGCACACCACTGCAAAACTCAAGTTTAAACTACAATTTCCAAAGCACAAGAATAGGCTTACACTGTTATAAAATTAACCAAATACGCCCAGACACGACCTTGTAGATTGATTCCTTTGTGAATACAGTGCAACACCTGTTTTTCCCGTCTTATATTCTTGTCTAAAATTTAAAAAACAAAACCTGCTAGAAATTTCCCAACTTCCTCCAAACTGCCGTCCTTATTCTAAGAAGAGCAAGCAAGAGCTACATACCTGTGTTAACGTGCACAAATATGCGCCGCCTTCTCTCTCCAAAGTCTGTGTGCGATGAGGTGAAGCATCTCCCAGGTGACGGTGTACTTGCAAGTGACGTTTAATTTCTGGTACATTAGGACTGAGCTTTCCTTAACCTTATTAGCGTCCTGGCACAAGCCTAATTCCGCCCTCAGTGCCAATTTTTTCCTGACCACTGAGGCACGGTGGACTAAAAATATTTTTAAAGTCGCAGAGCCGCCTTCCCTTCCTTTCGTTTCTCAATCTTACTAACCTTATGCACAGGAGCGGACGCGCGTGGTAGGCGTGCTTGAGTGCACCTGCTGCCAACACACACACACAAACACACACTGACAGACAAAGACACACTCATGCACAGACATAAGCAGCCACTCTAATCCGCTTTCCCTCTGAAAGATAGGCCAATCACACACTGCTCTGCACTGTAAGCTGTTTTCTTGTATACAGACTTCATGTGAGCAGATCTCTGCTGTGACTTGGTGCCAAACTTGAGGGTCAAGTTAGCCCAGTGGGGGAAAAAAACACCCAAACAAAAACAAAACAAACAAGCAAGAAAAAAAAAAGGGATCCATCATCAATTATTCATCTCTTGCCAGACTTCATTTTTCCCCTCATTTCTTTGGCCTCCAAAACTGCACCGAGAGGCCTCGACACCACCATCTGTTGAACCCAGTAAACACAAACAAGGGGAGTGGGTAGCAGTGACATGACAGCAGCATTACAGAAAACATAGGATTACTCTGTGGTATTTAAGAAATAGGACGCGCTTCTTTCTCAGGGTATTGCTGAGGCCGTTTCCTTGGAGCTAAATTCTCTGTGAATAGTGTTCGTCGCTCCCTGAAGACACACAAAGGCGTCAGATTCAGAGACTCAACACAAGTTATATAAATCCCTTTGTTTCATACAAACACACAGCAGCACAAACACAAAGAGCTGAGAATGTCGACGTATGTATGCGCGATGAACTGTTGAAAAGCCTGAAATCATGTTTGAAATGTGGCTTGAAATATGATGAAAACCAAGTAAGACTTTTTCTTTGCTTCATCTGCACGGAGGAGGAGATGGAGTCTCACAACACCTGTCCTCATCTGCATCTTCTCCTCGATATACAAAAGGAGCACAGACTCGCTGCAGTATCACAGTGGTCAGCGCAAAAGATTTCAGGCTTCCAGTTTTAAAAAAATTGCAGGAAAAAAATCTAAAATCGATGTGTGTTGGATTTACTTCCAGGAGGTTGTTATGGTGCTAGGGTGAAGGGCGTGGGAAGGAGACTTTAACTGGTAACAGAACTGTTAATAGGATTTACAGGTCATTGTCTGGGAGCCAATCTCCAAGCCAATTTTCCAGTAGCTGACTGATGTAACAGCAGCGTACACTTCTTGCTAAATAAAGGTGAAGTGGTTACAGCGGGGTCTGGATATGAAAAAACTACAGGAAAAGGGGGTAATTATAGCACAAGTAGCCACAGTTTCCACTTTAGGCTCAGCTGGTGAGAGGCACTTGTTCCCAGTGATCAGTCAGCGTGACAGCACTCTGATGTTGTGTTCCTCGGAAGTTTGAATTCCTGTGAGCATACCAGTCATTGCTAAGTCTGCTCAATGGAGGCGGCAGCTCGTGCTAATTAAGAGAAACTTTCTGCAGCGCGTTCCACAGAAGCTGCAGTCAAGTGAAAACACACAGCGCAAGGATCCTTCAGGGGGGAAACTGCCTAAAAACTGGGGTTTTAAAACAGCGGTGAGCTCCTGTGATTTAGCATTAATTTTAATGTAAATAAATAGATTATTACCTTAAAAAGGCTTCTTAGTATTTCTTTCTGTTTCCTGAGAAGTCATGGAAGAGATACGGGGAGGGGGGAGTCGCCTCAACAGGCATTTAAGCAAATGAGACATCCCTGCTTCAGAGCTGTCATTTTAAAGTGATGTCAATTAATTATGGCGTATGGCACAGTTGCAAAGCCTGCTGCTATATTTTATGATCTCTGAGCATGACCGTGTTCGTGACAACTTATTTACTTTTAATTGAACTCACAACGTGCTCTACTGAGACAAGAATTTATTAAAGTCATACAAACACCCACAAACAGTGAAGGGCTTTGAAATTCACGCAGAGCTGATTATCTTTACAGCTAATATAACTCACGAATAGAAAAGGAACGTTTATTTGTCATGTTTCCACCATGTTTTTTTAAATATTTATTTATTTATTTTATTCCACTTCTGTGTCACACCTCTCTTATACTTTATGGATCCAAAAGACTAATGTTAAGGATATACAACTGCATCCTTCTCACATCTCCTCCAGCAGGCGTACACTGATGGTAAACTGGGATGAATTTAAGAGTCATGGACAAGAGGAAGGTGGAGATGATGTAGCTGGTCATGGTTGTTATGGTCCTGGGTTGAGTTTTATTGGACTTTTAAGTTTTGTTTAATTATTCATTGTTATTCCTGGTTTGTGTAATAGTTTTATTACCTTCATGTAGTCCTTAGTTCTCAGTTGTTTTAGCATTATTCCTCCCTTAGTGTTCTTCTCTCCTGTGCCATGACATGGAAGCATGCTATCCTTGCACAGAAGACAACTACAATCATGAGGGAAACAGCCAAAAGTCTCCCAAACTAACAAAATTCAACTACCAGCAGCTTTTAAATAGAAAAGATTGAAAAAAATAAAAGAACCACATAAAGACAAAGAATCTGAAAGTTTGGCTAATCATTGCATGGTTCTGGATTTATAAATTTAAAAACATTTTCAGTACCAAATCACGTGCACATGTTTGGACTGTGAGAGGAAGCTGAAATTCCTGGAAACAACCCACATAAACCGCACACAGAAAAGGCTCAGACTGGATTCAAATCCAGGATCTATTTGCTGGGGAGGCAAGATTGCCACCACAGCACCGCCCCAAACTGTTCTTTAATTTGAAAATGATCACGTCACTCTTTACATCAGCAACTCATCTGCGCTGTTGCTCATCAAAATATGTAATATGTATTTGCAATTCTAATCGCTGTTACTTTATCAAAAATATCTCAGTGAGTCAGATAGTAGATATCAATCTTACATTTCCTTCCGTATTTTATTTTCTCAGGGTAAATATTCAGTTTGAGAGCACTCTCCTAAAGCACGACTCACTGCTATAATGGATTTGTGTTGTGCCCCTCTCCCACTCTCACTCCACATTCCTCTTTTATTCATTGCAGTGAATTGACAGAAGTTGACATCTTAACTAATGCTACTCCAGGATCTAATGAGCTGATTCATCAGTAGTGGTGCAGGACTGAGAGTAGCCCTTTGTTGGGGGAGAGGGGGAGGTAGAGTGCTCATTTTGGAAAGAGAGGTGAAAGGGTTCATGTCAAAGTAATGTGGCTTTAAATGCCAATCAAGTCATGCACACCCCCGTGGTTTATGAATCATTAACAACACACACCTGTTGTCAGGGCAGTGCGTCACAGATCGTGGCATCGTCATTTTGCCACAGGGGAGTAAGTCCCTTGTGTTTAGCTAAACTAAACACAGATGAGTCATAGTGAGGGCAAATTCAACTGAGCATGTCCATTCAAACACATCATATTTTGGAGCTAACAAGGGGGTTACATAAAATACTCCACAGGGCTTGGGGTCATTCTCTACATGCTGCCGTATTTTTCATAAAGTATTTTCCTTGGCTTGTAAAGCTGCTTGGACCAGAGAGCTTCGGCAGCCCTTGAAGATTTACCCAATCCTTGAGCGTAACTCCACAGTCTCGTGTGAATCAGTATTCTCTCCAGAGATGGTCAGGAATAGGTCATTGACCACCTCATCAATCACAAGCAATCAGCGAGTGGTAGTGGTACGTGGCCGAGGTCAAACTGGTGAGTGCGAATCAGTTTATAAATGTACCAACACAATAAGGAGGAGGGATCATGATAATAAATCACAATTCCACAAGAGAGACCAACAAACAGGACACCTAGAAGGCACTGACACCCTCATTAACTTGGTGTTTAGGAAGAATATGGAAGTCATGCATGACTGAATGGCTTTTAGTTCAGTCCAAATTAAGGTATCTTTAAAGTCGAGTATGTTAAGAGGCATAATTGTGACTCATTTGCATGTTATCAGTTAATAAAGAAATCCATAAAATTCACATACTTTACACAACAAGCACCACGGGCAGAAACAGTACAAAAAAAGAGGTAACTATTTTGAAAGATGTGGATTTTATAAAGCAATAAATCTAGTGATTCTCAAGATGCATGATGGGAAATGTAGGCTCGAATCCACTGTTTTGGATTTGATGATATTAGACGGTAAAAACATGAAAGGTCTGGTTACTGACTGTGTGTAAAAGATAAAAAAAAATCACTGTGAAAAATCGAGCTGAGTGTTTTCACAAACCACACTGCCATTTTGAAACTGGACATGGCAAGTGTATACCGAGGGTACAGATCAAAGGAGAAGTAAGGATGATTTATCACAGACCATAGAAGGAGAAGAGGAGTCGCCTCTTGCTGGTCATTAGAAAGAATACAGGTTTAAAGATTTCACTCACTTCACTTTTCATACCCCAAATCTACAGCCATCCTTTATATACAGACTATGCTTCAGTATTATCATTATTATTATTACTCCTGAATGTTATCCAACCTGTACGTACAATACTAAACTAATAGAATAGAATTTTAATAGAGTAAAACCTCTATTTGTTAAGAGTAGAATCATAGTACTTTATATTAAAGCACTCCTAATTTTTAATTTGAATTATAAAGCCAGATCATTTAATATAATATACTTTAAATACATATTAGACTGAGCAGTGGGAAAATATATATTCATTTAAATCTATTTTCCATAAACCTTTCAAGATCTTGGAAGATTTAGAAAATTTTCAGCAGTGTGCCAAATCCAGTAAATTAAATCAGTGTGGAGCCAAGAAAAGAAAGCTGCACCTGGAGAACACAGTAGGGTTCAGTCTTGATGGGAAATGTCATCTATCATCAAGAAGAGCAGCTTTGTATTACATCCCTCCCCCAGTTGCCATGGTTTCCAGCTGCCACTCAGCTGCAGGGTTCCTAATTATGGGATCTCTTGAAGATTACTGCAACATGCATCAGTTGCATGAAGTATAGTGCAGCTGAGGAACATTATAGACTGTGTGTAAAAGATGGACAAACATGAGACAGGCCTATTCACTATTTGCCATTTTTAAAGGCATTTAAGCACCATTTGAGTTATGAAAGAATTTGCTGTAGGACACCCATAATAAGAGACCAGAACAACTAGTCTATGCTTTAAGAAATTTTTTGATGCACGAGCATGTGCAGGAGTGGACGTTAATGAACGTGCACGAGAACCTTCTGTTGTCATTTCCACAGTTTGCCATAACATCCTAACGGACATCTATCTATCTATCGCTCTCACACAGATGGACACACAAACACAGACATCTATGGGATGATCTTTTGCACATCGCACTGTCTCTGCCATAAATCTGTAAGCAGAGCAGAAGCTGACAAAACTGCATTTGTTTAATTGAGCAAAATGTTGAAATGCTACAAACTGATTAATATGCCTATAAGCCTAATATGTTCCTAAAATGTAACATTATTATTTCCTATTTTTGCAGAAAATATGTGAGAGTTAAATTCTTTGAACAAATATTTGGGTGTAAAGACCAAAAGCAGCTCAGATAACCTTAACCAAACCTCAGAAGACGACCTCAGAGACCAGCATATTTCTTCTTTCACCTGATGTTGCTCGCTTCTTCTCTCTTGTCTTCTCTTCTGACCTTTAGTAGTTAAGATCCAATTTTTTTAGTGTTTAGAAGTTTAATTTTGCTCAGTGTAGCAAAATGTATCATACACCCACAGGCAGTGTAACATAGTAATAAAATATTTCTCTGATAGTTGCCTTGAAATATTCCAACAGTACTGACTCTATAAACATGGTTTAGTTGTTCATGATTCAAAGTCAATACTCAAATGAGCTCAGTTGAAGCCTAGCGGACAGCTAAGGGAAATTAAATTAGCTGTAGAAAACAAAATGTCTTTTGCACCAGACTGTAAACATGTTCATTCATGCTTCATAGCTAAACACTTGCTTTTTGAAACGGCCCCAAGTGGCCAGTGCAGGAACTGCAATTTATTAAACTTGCCTTCCTTTTTGAGCTGTTGCTTGACCACTGTCTGTACATATGTGTGCCAGTGCTTCTCACAGCAGCTTTTTACAAGTAAATGACAGTTGTATGCAATGGCTGAAGCATTCAGAACTACATCCAGGGCATAGTAAGAGTTGAGCAGCAGCCCTCGAGGTAAAACTGAGTTCATAGAGAATGAAAAAATCAAACTGGAAAAAAAGCTGCACAGTATCTTCTGTATCTTTGAAATATACTAAAGTAGCAGAGAGAGGGGACTAGCAGTGAGCTCAGCATTTTGCTGCTATCATGTCCTGCCGTTGACCTAAATCTCCTCCTCTCTCTTTGCCCACAGACTTGATTTCCCACAATCCCTTGGGCTAGCTCCTGGGCAAGAAGGAATGAGTCAGAGCTTCTGAGCAGTGCAGAGCCTACTTTCTAAAAGTCGTGAGGACCTTTGGATGTGAATATACATATATTGCAAATGCACTAGCACATATCATGTACTTTATTTAAATAAAGTACAGTTAGCTAGAAGAAATCTGAATCTGGACTTTTTGCTCTTCCAGTACCTACTGTAAAATACTACTGAGATACTATTATAATACATTTGTGTGTAGACTTTTAGTAATAAATTTCAAAAACTTTCTTGTTCATCTTTCACACATTATGTTGCTCTTACATTTTCGTAAGCAGTCCACAGTTTAATAATCCACAGTTTAAAAACACTGTGGATTATCAGCACCCCAAAAAAAAAAAGAAAGAAGAAATAATGTGGTTTCAAATAGAAATGTAGCTTTGAGGCACGGATATGATAGGAGACGTTTAGAGGAAAGCACTTCAGACAGTGAGAAGCCCCCTTGAAGCAAAGGAAAGAGGAATAAAATCCCCCAACATAATGGTCAAGACATCCTGTTTCTACAGCTGAAAGTGAGTATCTTAAGAACTCAGACTGACACACAGGACATTCAAAGACAGTAGTCATGGTAACAGGAGCAGTAAATTCACAATGTGCATAAAACTTGAGGGGCAGGGAAGCTGTTTGCACCAGTCTATTCACTTCAGCTGACATACAACATGCATGCACTTACACATCCACATGTTACCTTTGAAGTCATTGCAACTGGATTTGAATGGAAGCTATTTTCATATATATATCTATAGATAGATAGATAGATAGATAGATAGATAGATAGATAGATAGATAGATAGATAGATAGATAGATAACCTTAGTAACTTCACAATGTGCATGAAACTAAGGTGGTGGGCCAGCAGCGACCTCTGGTGGATCTTCATGAGAAGCATATTTGGGTCTGAGTTTAAGGCTGTCTATAGATGGCACGTGATCACTAGAAAACACATAATTAACAATATTTTTCAAGAAAGATGAGCGTTGCAGTTTCAGGAAATAGAACAGGAAGATTGCTGATATTATAATAAACATCAACAATGCATCCATTCTGGCAAGTAAAGAGGTCAGTTTTGCAAGTCATCATAACTATAGTTAACTCCCCAGAGAGCTTCAAATGTGGGTGTAGATGTTTGCTAGCAGTGAAGAGCTAGTTCAGTCAAATTCCAGAAATAAAAATCTCACTTATCTCAAGTGGCATCGAGCCTTGCAGTCAGTTTCTATTGCACAAGTTGCCCCTGAGATTTTTGGCAGCATCACAACACAATAAAGGCACATTCATTATTAAAGCACTATGCAGATTGCACTTTAAAAATGTAACACCAAGACATTCCGCTTTCCAGAACAGGCAGACATTTGGACACTTGTCATAGCCGGGCACGCACAAGGGACAATATTTTGGTAACGACGCCTCAGTAAACGGTGCCAGTGAGCCGACATGCACAGAACCTTGCAAACTAATTCACCTAGCTCATTATGTGCTGTGCCAGGGATATTCCAACTGTGGTTTGCCAGAATGTCTGTAATGACTCTTTAAAACCAGGAGCTTATTATGCTGAACTTTTATTCCAAGAAATAGTCCCGATGGAAAGTGTTGTCAGTATTTTCTGCGAAGTTAATAAGCAGAGTTTAATACACTGCTGTGGAAATTTTAGCTATGCTCCCTTACCATCACCAGTAGAGCTTTCATCTGTGTAAAATACACTTACTGGCCACTTCATTAGAGACACCTGTCCAACTGTATGTTAACGCCAATTTCTGGCAGCAGCTCGATGCATTTAGGCATTTGGTCAAGACTACCTGTTGAAGTTCAAATAGGGTATTAAAATATTTCACCAACTGCTGATCTGAATGTTTTTCCACACAATCACCTCTTGGGTTTACACGGAATGGTGAGGGGGAAAAAAGAAAGAAAATATCCAGTGAGAGGCAGCTCTCTGGACAAAAATGCCTTGCTGAATCCAGAGAAGGGCCAGACTGCTCCCAACTGAAAGGAAGGCAACAAATAACCCAAATAACCACTACTAAGGTATACAGAAAAGCATCTCTGAATGTCAGACCTCGAAGCAGATGGACTTCAGCAGCAGAAAGACACACTGGGCACCACTATTTTCAGCTAAGAACAGGAAACTGAGGCTACAATTCATACAGGCTCGCCAAAATTGGGTAACGGAAGATTGGAAAAATATTGTATGGTCTGCTGAGTCTTGATTTCTGCTGCAACATTTGGATGATGGGGTCGGAATTTGGCATAAACATGAAAGCATGGATCCTTCCTGCCATGTAGCAGAAGTTCAGGTTGAGGGTGGTGTAATGTGAACCATCTAGTTTAGCCAGTTTACCTAATGAAGTTGAGCATAAATCAACAGTGACTCAGAATTCAAATCTCCAGAAATTCATCTTCTGGATGGAAGTTCCCAGAGCAGGGGTGTCGAACTCCAGGCCTCGAGGGCCGGTGTCCTACAGGTTTTAGATGTGTCCTTGATCCAACACAGCTGATTCAAATGGCTAAATTACCTCCTCAACATGTCTTGTACCTCTCCAGAAGCCTGGTAATGAACTAATCATTTGAGTCAGGTGTGTTGACCCAGGGTGATATCTAAAACCTGCAGGACACCGGCCCTCGAGGTCTGGAGTTCGACACCCCTGTCCCAGAGGATGAATCCAGTGCTGGTGGGTCTAGACCAGGGGTGGGCAATTCCAGGCCTCGAGGGCCGGTGTCCTGCAGGTTTTAGATCTCACCTTGGGTCAACACACCTGAATCACATGTTTAGTTCGTTACCAGGCCTCTGGAGAACTTCAGGACATGTTGAGGAGCTAATTTAGCCATCTAAATCAGCTGTGTTAGTTCAAGGACACATCTAAAACCTGCCTGGAGTTGGCCACCCCTGGTCTAGACTTTTCATCTAGTTCCAACATGACTTTAAATGCAGTCAGAATCAAAAATAAAAAAAATGTAATTATTTAATCAGAATGACACAGCTGTTTTTTGTCAAACTAATACACAAATGTCATCAACTGTCAAAAGGATTTCATTATGCAAGAGTCACTTTTTCTATAGGCTCTCAAAACCCAAGAAAAGGCCATGCTTTTTTCCTTATATCGGTAATAAAGTGCCTGACTGAGCTGTTTTGATTGGCAGCCTGGTATGATGTCATAAAAGGCTGGCTAGGCACCTCTCCTCAGGAAAGTCCAGGTCTGGAATGGCGGGGTGGCTAGCAGCAACTCATTTGCATATAACGCAAAAGACATTAAGAATATCAATTTTAGAGCAGAACTTGAAAAAACAAACAACAATAACAAACAGGTGTATAAACACATGAAAGAATGAATCTATATGGTGTTATGAGCAGAAACCTGAGAGACACATTCCAGGGTCATGAGGGTGCCCTTGGGCCCTTTAATTGTAGGAGGGTGAGGGCGGATCGAAAGGTTTTTTTTTTGACATGAATGAGAACAAAGACGCTTGTTCTTGTAACAGAGATGTTTATTTAGACAACTGAATGCATGCCAGAAAGAACTGTGTTACAGCAGTGGTAACTTTCAGCTCTCTCACATTTCTAACTCTGAGGGAAAGACCCGGATTAGGGACACAACAAACTTTTGAGCGTTGGTAGGGAACACTATCTTGCTCTAATTTATTGCATTGACACATTACTCTCGTCATGAACTCGGGGGGCGCGGGGAGACAGGAGGTACCATTGTTGAATCAAAGATTAAGGAGCTTGGACCTTAAAACAGCTTTGGCTAGGATATCATGAGTTGTTAATATCACTGTTTGGCAAAATTAATTCACACGTTGCGTTGAGGGATTTTTTTTTTCCTTTCTTTTTTTTAACCTCTCACACAAAACACGTAAAAAGACAATAAAAAAGATGCACTTACTGTAGGTAGCATTCACATGCAGTATAATGTGTCTTCTCCTCAGACTAGATTTAACATTTTTCTCCACTATTTCTTACAGAAATTCACAGCTAATGTTTTTCAGTTTGGGGAAATTATCTTACACATAATAGCTACTGGATGAAAAATGTTGATGGGATCGGGAGGAAAAAAAAGAAGAGGAAAATAGTGAGATGATCTGGTATGAAAGGCAAAAAGAGACAAAATTGTGCTTATCGTTGGTGGGATCTCTGTCAGACGTTTTGTTTAATGAACACACAAACCCCTGCACTCGTGCTTCTAATTAATTCATGTTCAGCTCCCTCAAAAAGGGGGGATTCCTTTTTGACACACAGACATCCGGCCACTTGGTCCATCAAAGATTTTTTTTTTTTTTTTTTTGCTGCTGTTGCCATTGTTTCTCCAATATACTGATGAGCCAAAAATACCATAATATCAAAAATAAATGCAACCCTTTCACAAAACAATGAGCAAATAAATAATAATCAAGTGGTGTTCTTGTACTGTATATGTACTGTATATACACAGAGAGTTACGTTTGTCGTATATATGTACACAAACAACTGGCAGTCTTGTTTCAGACTGGGCTTTTAGCATAGCGGACAACTGGGATTTGTGCCCTATAAATCCCAGAAAAAGCAACAACAAAATAACTTATACACAGAATCCTTGGGAGCAGAAGGGGTTACGCACACTGAAGACTACTATGTCGCCTGCAATTTTTGCCCCCCAGAAGGAGAAGCACTGGTTTGGAAAGGAAAGCAAATTTTAAAAAAAAGAAGTAACTTTTTGCTTTTTAGGGAGGGTGTAAAAAAAAAGAGCCTCTTAAAATAATTAGCTTATTATTAAAACATTAACAACAACATGCACGATGCTTTCCGAGCCTCAGTTGAAGAGGGTTATGATGAAGCACTTTTGCACAGTTGCATGACTTTGCAGTGTTTTTTTGTTGTTTTTTTAAATTTTCTCCATCTAATAATGCTTCTGTCCTGCAAAAACGACCGGTGCCATCTGTGCACACGTCGAGGCGAACCGCAGCCCCTCTGTGCCCTCCAGTGAGCGTGCTGCTCGTCTTGAATTGAAAGACGACGTGAGAGGTTCTATTCTCCTCTCAAGCAGTTCTTCAAAATAAGAGTTTTGAATCCTTTTCTTTTAGCAGTTCACATGCTCAGGTCAAACGGGCCAGCGGGCCGCACTGAATTCCCACTTCTTTCAACGTCTCCACGGCTGTCGTCCCAGCATGCTATGTCCATTTGCTTACCAACGAACACCTGACTAAACATTTTTTTTGTCCCAGTCTTATTTTAGTAGCTTATGTACAGGAGGTTGACGTGTCTGCCAGCCAGTATCCCAGGCAACCAGCATATCCTCACACATTTACAGTATGCATTCCAGTTTTTCAGTCCTCTTCTCATCTTTGTCCTTTTCACAGGTTGTGTGCTTTTGTGTCTGAATGAGAGCTTCACTGACGTTACATGTGCGGAGTTCATGTTTCTACCTAAAAAGTGTTTCAGATGTTTTGCTTTTTCTGCTGTTATGGAGAGGTCACTGAATCACACATTGCATCTATAGAACGTATTTGTGTGTTTTTGTGTGGATGCGTGGGTTTGTGCTTGCATGTGTGTCGGTCTGGTTTAATGTGTCCTTTTTTTTTTCTTTTCTTTTTTTTCAAACGCTGCGTGGAGGTCTTTGAAGCTCATGGGTCCTCCTGTTGCGTCCCTTCTTATTTTCCTGCATCCGTCTCCACTTGGTTGCATGTTGGCTGCTCGCCCGAGATCCCCCTGCGAGCTGAGAACCAGCTAGCCTGGCCTGCCCCTTCTGGCCATTTTGGGTTTTCTGGTTGTTCTTAGGTGCCTGACTGCTCAATATACCCTTTTGGGTATTCTGACTGAGTGTTGGCTCTTCTACTGTTAGATCTCCAGCCTGAAGCCATGGCCGACTGAGAGGTGGACTGGCTTGCTGTTTCTGAGCAGTGGGAGCTAAAGCTCTAGGCTGTAATGCAGAGTTGGACCCGCCTGCGCTGTCAGGCTTGCCCTGACTGTTGCTGTTAGGTGTCTTCACCCTCTTCTGTTTGCGCTCTTTCTTCCACACTCTGTCACAAAACTCCTCCACGCTGTTTAGCTCTGGGTGGTCCAAGAGAGACAGGAAATCTCGGTACCACATCCTGTGTTTGGCTGAGTGACCTGCGCCACCTCCCGCACCAGGAATTCCTGGCAGGATGTCACCCAATCTCTGGGTGGGGATGACCTGGAGATTGAGGCGGAGCAGAGGCTGGATAAAGCCGTGTTCCACAGCCTGGCAATGGTAGACGCCTGTGTCAAACTGAGTGAGGCTGCGTATCAGCAGACCTTGGTCTGTACGCAGCACTCTGTCATCTAGCTTTATCTGAAATGAAACAAAGAGGAAGACAAAGAATACAATGGGTGAAAATACTGAAAAAAATAATGATGGAACATGAGAATGAACCACAGTTTTTATACATATTCGATAATCTATATCAGAGATGCCTGTATCCTCTTAAATTAATTCACACTTGTCTTGCAGTGCTCAAAAGTACCCAAAAATAACCCATTAGAAAAACTCTTTCCAGAAATCATGACCCAGTTACTCAGAAAAATCCATAAAGTTTGATGTGAGAAGTTTTGTGACAGAACTATACAATATTCCTTCTATTAAATTACACCCCCAAACCAATTTCTAATAATCAGATCGGGATTTCTGGAAGGAGATACTGCCATTTAGCCCCCTTACATTCAGGGCAAGGGATATATCTCTTCAGCTGGTATCACTTAACCAAGGAAAGTCACATCAGTAAAAGAAAACACATTTTACATTATAATGTCAAATTTGGTCAGGAAAGAAGAAGAACAATGAACAAGGGTTCAAAGGAAATGCCTTGTTTCAGGTCTCACTGAATACATGAGTATCGGTAAGAAAGATCGAAGCAAACTCCAAAGGTTCCTTTCAAGCTAACGCTGCTTCACACTGCATGGAAAAACTGCAGCTACATCAATCACCTGGGCTGTCAGCACAGAGTGATGCTGTCCAGCAAAAAGTAGAAGCTGGCTTAAACTTAGCAGCAAATCATGCAGCAAGTGTGGGTGGGCACAGCAAATTCTTATTAGGTTAATTTCATAGCTGAACACTATTTTTTGCTGAAACAGTAATATCCTTCCATATAAAATTATTAACGGCTGTGTTTCACATTTCAATAAACCCTCTGACTTGTGGATCTATTACACAGCTGGACTTTTTTGTATCGTATTTCTCTTTGCTCATTGGTACCTAAAATAACACACCTAGAAAGGCCAGCTATAAAAATACAGCCGCAGTACAAAAGTTAATCTAAACACCCACACCCAGTGGTTTTCACCCTTTTGGGTCTCTGAGGTTAAAGATTAGAAGTGTCATAAGTCACTAGATGATGGAGCAGGAAAGGTGGAGCCCTGGATGGAGATATTTTGTCTGGAGAAATCTGACTATGTGTAATATATTTTATAATCATCTAGCAGTATATTAGCAAGTCATCTTAGGCATACACACCTCAAGCTTGCGCTCGTCGTTGGGCTTCTGCAGTTGCCAGTAGATGAGCGCTCTTTGAGACTTGGGGCTGCACTCTAGAAACATACTGCTGTTCTCCACACCAAACACACTCCTGTCCTCCACGCTGTCCCCTAAGCCATCCATGTCATCTGCTCAATGCAAAGCACATGCAGACAGACTAATGAGATGCAAATGGCATGAGGAGGAGACAGTGTGTATGTGCTTGTATGAAATCTTTAAGGTACCGTGATGCTGAAGGTCTGAGCACTGGGAAAGAGGATCTCCATTTCTGATGTCTTGCCGTCTGGTTCGCCTGTGAAAAAACGACAGTGAAACTGAATGGAAGTGGTGGAAACAGACAGCTATAAGGACCTGTGGAAAACTAAGTACGCTGCATGATTCAGTAGCTTGCAGCACTACCTTTAGCAGCAATAACTAGTTTTCTGTAGGACTTCATCAGTCTGTCACATCATTGTGGAAGAATTTTGGCCCACTCATCTTTACAGCACTGTTGCAGTTCATTAAGATTTGTTGGCATTCGTTTATGTACAGCTCTCTTGAGATCATGTCACAGTATTTCAATCAGGTTGAGGGCTGGACTTAGACTGAATCACTGCAACACTTTTCTCTTTTCTTTTTCAGCCATTCTGTTACAGATTTGTTGCTATGCTTGGAGTCATTGACCTGTTGGATGGTCTTGTCTCGGTCAAGCTTTAGCTGTCGGACAGATGACCTCACATTTGACTCTAGAATACCTCAGTACACAGAGGAGTTCATGGGGGACTCAGTGACTGCAAGCTGCTTAGGTCCTGGGGCTGTATAGCAAACCCAAATTAATACCCCTCCACCACTGTGCTGGCTGTTGGTTTATGGTGTTTGCACTGATATGCTGTGTTTGGTTTTCTCCAGACATGGTACTGTGCATTATGGCCATTTCCAGAAGTCTAGTGGTTTGTTCAAATGTAATTTTGCAAACCTAAGCTATGCTGTCATGATCTTTTTAGAGTGAAGAAGCTTTCTCCAGGTGATCACACCACACACGGCATACATATTTGAGTCCTTTTTCAATTGTACTGTTATCATCTTTGCTCTCAGTTGGCATGCTAAATGTTAGGGTTGCAGATGTTGCCCTTAAAGTTTTTACAGTTTATCTGAGCATTGCGAGGTCTGACCCTGGGGTAAATTTGCTGGAAGATTGTGGAATTATGTGGAACCCAACTCTTTTTGTACATAAATGAGTTTAACTGTACTAATTAAAGTGGATCTGGACAATCCTCAAAATTTTTCAATTACTGTCAGTTAACTCTTTTAACCACATGTAACTATTAGCTTCCAATTCCACTGCTGTAAGCTAATACTTGATTTCACAGCTATATAATTACACGTACAGTGACCAGATTTGACGTGCTTCTCCATAAAGTTTAGCTAACAGTTAGCCGACACTGTTAGCTAACAAATTTCACTTTTTATCCATATGCTATTTAGCCTTTAACATACACCATTAGCTAATAGCTAGCTGTACATTTAGCAAAAAAACAACAAAAACATCTTTTTAGTTACTGACTGTGTTGCAACTGTTTCATTTGTTGACCCATGTCATTAGATTTCTGTTTAATTTCTCCGTTTTCTTTATTGCAGGGTTATTACCTTACAATATAAAGCACCTTGAGGTTACTGTTGTTGTTATTTGGGGCTATAAAAATAAAAGTTTATTGAAAATGATTACCCATGCTATCAGGTAAAAACTGTTCAACTGTTATACAGTAAGTGAGATATGTTACCCAGATATTCACTTTGTTTCCATTGCTTTTTTATTTAAATCTTTTATGAATTTCTTTTGGCTGCTACTACTTAGTAAATTATACTTTTAGTTAACTTATCTAAGATTAGCTTTGCAAATATCCAGTGGTATATTTGTAACCTGGTTGGGAATCATTGCTGTACATGACAAGTTATTTCTTATGTACTTTTTTATTCCCACCACTTGGGGGCAATGTTTACCCAATGCCCAAGAAAACAGGCACTAACTCAACCTTTAACTCCACTGTTAAATCACATGGAAGGAAAAAAAAACAGCAGAATGTAAGAAACATAAACCTGCTGAGCAGTGAAACTGCGCTTCATTGCCTTCCGATGAGCCGTTATTATGAAACACATACAGCATTGTTTTGCCCTTGAAACGCCTTGTAAAAGCAGGCCCAGTCTTTGTCCTCTCCATATGAAAAAATCTACTGTGTGATTTGGCTTTTTAATGCGATGGCAAGGCGTTTTCAAAGTCTGGCTTTACTGACTAGCTGTGAATGGCTCCCTAGTTCCTAGTTGTCATGGTTCAAAAAACGCTGATGGCCGCTGCAAAAATCAAATCGGGTGCGAGCCAAACATGAGGCAACGGCTGGAAAGAAGAGAAAGAACCAAGGTAGGGATAAAAAGTAGAACCACTGAAGGTTTAAAAAGAAAAAAAAATGCTCAGCATGTTTGTGTGAATTCTCCACACAAAATTATGACCATTTACATCCCGCTTTTTTCACACGTGTCCCTCGTCTGTACATTTCCTGGGCTAACATTCCTGTCTTTTTTGGCCATCTGAGCACGTGCAAGGTTGGGTGTCTGGTTCTCATTCTGGTAGTGAAAATATTTGCAGTGCAGTGGAGAGCTGAGAGAAGCCTGTCCCCACTTTAAACATGGGGTGTGCCACCTCGTCTGTAATCTTGCCAAGCTGGAGTATACCCACTGGCCTACTTCTGTTGGTGTGAGAAGTTCTAGATGAATGAGACATGGGGGTGTCGCGCTATGTGTGTGTATGGGAGGGTAGTAGTGGTGGAGTGGTCAGCCTAATCCTGCTGGGTGACACCAGAGGGTAATTTGAGGGTGTGTATGTTCATACCTCCTGGCTGAAGGGTGAAGTGGTCAGGCAGCTCCTGGTTGCTATAATTTATTGTGTGTTTGTTTGTCTTTGGATATTTGTGCATATTTCTTAATGTGTCTTGGTCGGTAGGATGATTGAAGCACAACTCAGAACAACTGTTACTGGCTAAGATGCTGGATTGTACTTTTTTGGAATGCATAATTAGTGCGTATGTGTGTTTAATGACTCAATTTCGTGCCGGTGTAATATTCAGATTACTTCCATGTTTAGAAGTTTTGGCATACAATGGCTATCTGTGTCTGTTTTTTGGAGTCGCCACACTTACTAATAAGCCAGTGGAGGTCTGACGCTAGAGAAATGAGGCTGCGCATCAGGATGCCCTTGAGCATAACATTTAAAACCAATTGTTTTAAAGCCAACCAAAACAGCAGAATGCAGGTGTACTGATAAGTCCCAGGTGTGACTGCATGTGACGACATTAATACAGGATGTTGTTGAAAAGCAGCGTGCATGCTCAGCAAACCCTCCGAGGATAAATAAAGGTTAAAGAAGGGTGTTTAGCGATTGCGGGCTCCTACCTCTTGGCAGTAGGAAAGTATCTCGAGCACTCAGCACCGTCCCAGGCGCAGTAAGGGTCTCTGGCCAGGCAGCACTCAGCGCAAGCTTTCCCATACACTTCGCAACGGTGTAAAGACATCTGCGATACACCCAGGGCTGAGCCAAGGTACAGCTGTTGCTGTGGGAGTCAGAGAGAGAGCGAGGATGTAAAAATTAAATGTTCCTGTGCGCCTCAGTTGGAAAGGTTCTTGCAAAAAAAGGTGCTTGTGGGTTTAGTTCTCAGTGGGCACATTCTTCGCTTATGGATAACAGTGTATGTTTAAAGACCGAGAATTTCTCGCTTTTTTTTTTGTTTTGTTTCACTTGGACCTTTACCCTTGTCAACAGCTTTTGGATTAATTACACAGTGAGAAAGCAAGTTTTTACCTGCTTGGTGGACAGCTCCATAGCAGTAATGGGAGTAGGCTCCTGTACAAAACAAATAAACCCCATTTAACGCCACTTCTACGGACAATATGTGTTTTTATAGGGAGGCTATTAGCACGCAATTACAAAACGTCATACCCTAAAGACAGTCATCTCTTCCAATACAACCTCCTCGAGGTCATGCCAGCTTTCTCTGGGGATCGTCACCACCTTCAGCACTGTTCCTTTATCTGAAAGGCAAAAGACAGCATGCAGTAAGTGTACATGCAGGCCTGTGCTGGTCATACATTAACATCTGTGGTGCATGTATGTATGGTTTAAGTAACAGATTAGAAATACGTGTGTGTGCCTTATTCAAAAATACATGTTAAGTGCAAGAAGAAACATGGAAATAGATCAAAAAATTAAAAACGATTAAAAGAGATTCTCTGCGTTAAGCACTCCAGCATATTTTCCTTTATTCAGTCACTTTTCTTTCTGTTTGGTTTTTTGTATGTGTATAACACTTTTTCAGTCTTTCTCTGTCCACCGTCTGTGTTCTTTTACCCATCCTAATCTTTCTATTTTATTGCCCAGTCTAAAACACAGCTTGTTCTTTATAACTCAGCAGAGAAAAGCCAGCATCCAGGACTCTCTTCATTGTTGACACTGAGACTGGTGCTTTTCAGGTGTCATTTAATGAAGCTGCCAGTTAAAGGCACTGCGAGGCATCTGTTTGTCAAACTATAGATTCTGATGTGCTCTTTCTCAGATGTGCACACAGAGGCCTCCCACTTCTCTTTCTATTCTTATTTCCAGGAACAATAATACTCTGTGAGTTTCAAAGAAATATCTTTTCTTTGTCCATTACAATACTCCAGATGCTCAACTATCCAAACATTTTGCTCCTTTAATCAGTACAACAGTTTTCAGCTGTGCTAACATCACTGGGAAAGGGGTTTCCCACCGATCAATCAGCTTTATAAAGTTGATAAACTGGAATTAAGTACCACAAAGAACCACTGGAACACAGGAGGGGTCTTTGTGTGCCTAGACAGATATTCCATTAAAAATCACTAATAATTTATGACTAACGGTCCTGCTAGTCGTTAATTGTCTTTCCCAAAATTTCTGATTATTTTAATCCCATTTTAATTAAAAACAAATTGAGCTCAGTGGTTCAGGCCAAGAAGTTAATCGGAATCAACTGGTATATCAACTGGTCCCAGTGCCATGTGATGGCTCATGATGATATCCTTTTACACACTCGGGTTGCCATTTCAAAAAGTGAAATTTGGATTCTGCAAGCTGCTTTGAAACCCATCTTCACTCAAGCTCCCCCTATTTCAACATAGACATTTGTTAGTGACATCAAGCTTTTTGAGTGTATTAGATACTAATGTCAGTACACTGTAAATAAAAATAAAATAAAAACAGAAATTAAAAGTCGGTTAAAAAAAAGGAAAATATTATTGTAATTTTCCGTATCTGTTTTTGAGTGGAAATATCTGTAAATACTAAATCGTAAAAATCTATCTGTGGTTAAAAAATGCCTTTCATTTTAAAACAATACACTGGACTTTATTTGATCTGATTTTGTTTGCAGTGTACAACCAAAAGTACTTATGGCGGACCACCCTGGCGGTGAAATAAACATACAGGAGCACAATATTTATTGCAGTGTCATCTGTTGCATACCTGTGCCAATGAACATGACGTCATATTGCCCATCCTCTGCCTCCACTTTGTCCACCACCAGCTGGGTAAACTGGTAGTCCACGTCCGTGCGTACCATTATGGGTCGTCCCCCTATTGGGTGCACCGGGTTGTACATGGCAGGGTGACCCCTGGCGAAGGTGATGACATCATCCGGAAGGTCCTTTGTAGAATCGAAACCTCCAAATGTCTTGCTGGGGCACTGAGATCAAGACGTGATATGTTTGTTTCGTCTAATATCGTCTTATAATGTCTCATTATTGCTCATAAATTTACAAAATTTTTGCTAAATTGCCTTACAGTTCCAGGGCGAGGGTAGGGCACCCTCCCTTGGAAGGGCACCCACTGGTAGTTGGGTCCATCTCTGTGGGCATAGGGACCCAGGAAAACCCTCCTGATGTCTGCCATGTTGTACATACACACTGCTGAGCCTTTAAATATGTTACTGTGGAAGGAGAGAAAGAGAAATAAATCCAGAAGGGGTGAGTTTAAGGATCAAGAGGGGGAGGAAGCAAGAGGGCGGTGAAATAAAAGAGATGACAGAGACAAACAAAGGGGATTCGTAAATGATCGGTCACAAGACAGGGATTAGGAGCTTGTTAAAAACTGAAGAAAGACAACAAAATGACCCATCATCGCACAAAGACAGAGCGGAGCAAAGTTGTCATTACTTGAGTACAGCAATGACAGATTGGAACTTCTCTCTGATTGCTTCCAGCCTCTTGAGAACAGACAGGAATTTGGGCACACCACCAACAAACCAGGAGACCTGGTTCAGAGCATATTTGAAATCCCCTCCAATATTTTGTGAGCATTTGCTTGAGCCAGATGGGTGGATTTTGCTTTCACAAGGAAAGCAGGCAAGGTCGATCAATCACGCTAAAAAAAGGGAAGTGATGTGGATTTTATTTTTTCAATTTAAGCTCTTTCGCGGGTCATCCAGAAGACAGCAATTTGAGTCGTGAGTCATTAAATGGGAGAATCGGGGAGTTTCACATGAATATTCCAACGTGCATACTCCACAAGAGTTATTAAATATTCTTGTGGAGATTATGACAGAATAAGCACGATGCTTGCAGTCTATGGAGAGCGTGAAGTCTATAAACCTTCCATCATATCTATTCATCTATTTCACAGTTTCATAGATTTATTATTTTTTACTTTATGAGGATAAATGCCCCAAATAATCATTCATTTACTTTCCAGGTGTCACATTTTACAATTACAGATTTTCTTTTGGACAGCAAATCTCCTTCACTCGCAGGAACCGAATGCTTCAAAATGATTCGAGATGTCCTTTGTCTTGCTGACTGCAATGGGAAGTTGTATCAGCCTAATTAGGGATGTGGCTGGCAAACATACAGCCGACAGTACTCCACAAAGCATGGAAGATGAATGGATTAGCATTTGAAAATGTTAATTACAGAGAAATTCAATTAACTCCAGGGGCAAAAAAAATGACGCTCCAATATCTGTGCTTATGAAGAAGGGTGAAAATGTGTTTGTGCAGATACACACAGACTCACACAGAAAGAGGCATGCAAATTCACCCCTAGAATGCACACACACAGACACACACACACCGAGGTACACAATCAGACACTGATCTGTCAGTGGCAGCTTCTTTGTGCCTCATTAAGCAGTGATATTAAAAGCCGGTCCCTCTGAATCTCTGCTCTATTCATCTCTGAAAACCGGCCACTTAGAAAACCAATTAAACCACTCTAATTCCTCAATGCCCCATAATTGAATTTTAAAGTGTACGTGTGTGTGTGCGTGCTTGTGTGGGCAGACGTGGATACGTGGGTGTACGCCCACCAGCGCCCACCAACCTCTGGGTTTTAATACATCCCTGAAAGCAGTGAAAAGCCAAACAGGTCTGGTAAAGCAAGGCGCCTGTCACTATGCGTTAGCCTGCACCGCTCCTCTATTCAGCTCGTCTTATCATTAGCAGTGATTGATGATGAAGTGTTTGTCCTCCTCTTGAAGCGGTGCAGAAACAGTACCGGACACACACACACACACACACACACACACACACACACACACACACACAAAAGCCCTCCTCCTTCCTGAATGCAAATTCATCATCTTCATCATCACGATAAGTGCCACCATCTGTGCCATTTCAACTCACTTATCTGCCCTGCCCCATGCCTTCACCTCTCCACATGCTTCAGTAGAGACACACCCGGCTTCTGAAAACCCCATTCGAAGCTGGGGCGGTGGCCGAGGGGGGTGGGAGGAAAAAAACAACAACAACAAAAAACCCCCGTGGATTTCTGTTAAGTGAATATCATGTTTCTCTCGCTCCCTCCTGCTCCATAATCTGATTTTCCTACAAGCCTGCCAAGGTTTCAGTGAAAAACGGGACAGGTAGTGAGGAATTGGGGAATCTGATAAAAGCAATCTCCAAATCTGAGACGAGGGGAGGGCTACCCTCGGAGAGAAAAGCATCCATGAGACACCTGTAAGTGGATTACGAGAGCGCCGTCTGGGAACTTGACAGAGGCGCACTTGGTCGCTTGCATCGTGCCGTGCCATTTAAAATGGTTAGGAAATTACAGATAAAGGGGCAGGATAAAGGAGGAGAAAAGAAAGGCTTCTTGAAAAGAAATACGAGGCGCGTGTTTTTCAAATGCAGAGGATGAAACCTATACAGGAAGGTTGACCGTTGAAATAATCGAGTCTTTCTGATCTCTTAGCAACACATCAACAAAACAATTCTGATACTACCAGCATCTGTCACGCAGTTTGAACATTTGAAACCCTTGCATGCTCACTTTGGAGGTCAAGGGCATAAGACTGTACCTGGATGTGGTGAATACAGCGTAGATAACAGGATTCTTTGGGTCCTTGGAGCTCATGAGAAACACGTCCTCTAAACAGCGAGAAGAATAATGTGTGAAGGTGAAGCTCTGAGGTGAGGTTAGAATTTTTCCACATCGAGCAAAGACACAAATAAATAAAATAAAACGCACTTACGTAGTTCGTCGAAATGTGTGTCAATGCCATTGACGCCAGGAACTGCGCATATTAGCCGCGCTTTGAGGAAAGTGGTCCATTTGTTGACCAGGCTCCTGTGACCTCCCATGTCATTCTGCAACAACATTTGAAGTGCTGTCAGCTCACACCTCCGTATGCACTTTTGTTAGTAAGGTCCTTGTAAATATCACATTTATATAAACAGAAAGTTTAAAAATGTTACAGAAGTATTAAGTTTCTGTTTATAAAAAGTATTGCAGTAAACATATTTGTTGTATTATTAGCATTAGACGTGGGTGGGGAGGTCGATATGGAGTATTATCGCGATATTTTGCGTGGCCGTATTGTGTTGATACAAGGACACCAAATGTCGATATTTTATTAAGTAAACTAAAGTCCTCTGGGAATACTTTGAACAAGAGAGCTCATCTCGTGCACCACCATCCTGAGATAACATTATCTGAGCAAACTTGCATTAAATTGGCTCACAACAGAAAAACCAGCAGTGGACACACTTACCTTGACAAAGCTACGTCCTAAGCTACTGGTTCAGTCACACGAATAAAAATAGGACTGCAGTCTCCTTCTATATTGTATCATGTGTGAAGTTTTGTGATAATATCATATTGTGGGGCGTTGTGTCTGAAGATTCCCACCTCTAACTAACTTATACCTTATAAGGCATTTATAAGGAAGGTAAAGGTTAACTATGGGCATATGATCGTTAACTTTTTTTCAGCTACTATGACTCTGGCTGTTCATTATTACTTAGATTTTCTCATTAGGACACGTACATGTTACTAAATGGCTTTTTAAGGGCTTATAAACTGATAATTAAGGCACATTATAAGAAGTATGCTACTTTTTTTGTGTAACAGAATCATATTGATGCCACATTACACTGTTATAACAGTTTTGTGGGATTGTGTGTGTTGTTACCTTACACAGTTGTCCTATCCTGGCAATAGTAGCTTTCCCAGTGTGCTCCCCGTCCATGGCGTTCTCTTTGAAAAACAGGAAGATCTTGTCATCTTCGGGGTTGTCGCTCTCAGGGATCAGGTGTATGCCTACGAATCTGGGATCTACAAGAAAGAAAATAGAGGAAAAATAAACAAATAAAGCACATAAACTCACCCCAGCAGACACACAAATACAATTTTACAATCCAACCTCTGCCCCGGTGACAATCATTTCACCCCTATTTTACACCTCTGTAACCAATCCCCCCCCCCCACGATATTCTCCAGTCACGGCTCGGTAATAGCAGCCCTTCACTTTACACCATGGTGTTATAGTATGTGACTTTACCTCAAGTGAGCGCTCCAAATCCAAATCCCACATAAACCCTGTCTCTAGACCACATCCTCGCAAACACACATGGCTCTGATTGTCCCGGGTAACACTTGAATAAATTTATCCTGACTTTAAGCGCAAGAGGAAATCAAAGCTAAACGTAGGAGCCAAGGCCTTAGGGCTGGGATCTATTGGCATAAAGGGGGCGTAAGAATCGAGGAAAAGTCGCCGCAGTCACTAAGGCGTCGCCGCGCGTAAAGCGAGCCTACGTCCAAAAGCTCGGGGGTTTAAGCGGAGAGAAACAAGCAGTGCCATGTTACACCTCCATGGGCGTTTAGGATATAGAGTAGCTGTGAAAAAGGAACGTGCGGCCAAAGTGGGAGGCAGATTTATAAGGGTTGCGCAGGTGCGAGACCTCTGCTGTGAATTGTGTTTACCCCACACACACTTCATACCTCGATCATGAACATGTGCCCTTATATGCAGACCTTCATAAATTTGAGTGCGCACACCACAGATAAAACAAAACAAAAACAAGCTGCTGACCACTGAAGTCATACCACTGATTACCTATAATCCAAACAAAAAGCTGCTTTATTCAAAGGAAATCCAACCATCCATATAAGCAAGAGGTCATTAAAATGTGAAGGAATGCGTAAATAAATCAGGACCACCAAAACTACAGTTTAACCCCAAATCCTTTTAGAATCAGCTGCTATTAGGGATTCATTCCCTGGTTTCTCTATGTTACATTTGAGTACCATATAACCTTGTTGATAAAGCCTCAATAGAATATCTCCACCCCGGTAATCCATGCAATTACAATCCCCTCATTGTGCAGAAGACGCTGGATTCTGCCGAGCCGAATGGATACAATCCCCAGCGTATTTGTTTGAACAAGGTGAAAGATCGATGAGGATTAACGCTATAACAATGACTTCCTCGGTTTATACTGCTCTTTATTAATATGTCACAGTAATCAGCACTGGCGAGACCCGTGTTTGTGATTTTTGATGGTGCCTGGGGAGGGGGACGTGGGCGGTTGAGGGGGACTGGGAGGAATTTGACTCCACTACAGGAGGAAAACAGCTAAGAGCGGATTAGTTCTGTGGGAAAGAGGGTGGGGGGGATGGCACAGCTTGAGGGAAAGGTTCAAACTGACCTTTTGTGGCTCCCTAAGTCCTCTGCGGTGCCGAAAGATAGCCAGACAGACTGAGCAGTCAATAACCCTCACTGCAGCGCTAATCTTGCTAGCACAGGCAAATCCACTGACTTTGTGAATGGGCTCTGATATCTGATGTCTGCACATGAATGGAAATGATTGGAGACTTGAGGCTTGCGAAAGAATTTAATGCCTCAAAGTCTGCTGAAAAGCTCAATGGTATACTTTTCCAAATAATGGCCAATGACAGGGATTTACATCCAGCTTTTAGGGAAAGGTTGAGGTCTATATAGACCACAATGGTCTAATTTTACCTTAATAGCAAAGTATTCTGAGTCATGCTATCTAGTTTTTGCAGTCTCAAGTGGTTTATACTTCACTGCTGCTACTAGGAATAAATATAATTGAGAAGCCTTCAGAAGAATACACTATAATAAAAAAAATTCAACCGCTGAATTGAACATGAGAAATAAAATCACTCTAAGCTCGTCTTCTAAGATTTTTTCTTTTTTTTTTACCATTCAGCCATCTTGAATCATGCTGCTCTGTTCTGATTGGATGATGATCTCCCAGCGTACGGAAAATGGCAAAGTCCCTTCCCATGAAGTCAGCAGATGTGCCCGAGTACAGCTCTCCATCTGCCAGCGAGAAAGGATAGTTAGGAACAAATGACCAGCTCTGAAGTGACAGCGTCCTCCCTGGAAGTAATAAAAGCACGCATCAAACTCACCAAGGAGAAGTGAGGCTGAGAGCATTTTGGGGTCGTAAGGGCTTTTCCCGCGGCCGTTCTCAAATTGTGAGGCCAGTCGGAAGATGTTGTCCTGCGGTGGGTAAAGGTCAAAGATCGAAATGAGGGCAGCGAAAGCCACAACGAGCATGGTTAAAGGTACATTTATAGCACGTGTTTCAAGTTACAATACATTCTCATTATAGTGCGCTACTTTGGGGGGGTGGGATGCAAAAAAACACTTCCTCCAGACGGGAGAAACAAGGAATGTTTTATTACACTGCTGCCTTTTGTTACCAAATGCACCAAAAAAGGGAATATAAGCAGTAAAATGAAGTAAAAACAGACACGACCTCTGAGTCTTTTAAAGAAAAGCGAGTGAGTTTTTTGTGACTTTTAATTTATTCAATCAGTTACAGACTGTCAGCACTACTTTAAACTGAAGTGAACGCCTCTAGGGTCTACCCCTCCCTACTGCTGGACGGCAGGATCCATGCTAGTACATTGATTAACCTGTAGAAGTTTCTCAAGATGACTGATTAAACTTTAATGCAGGACGGAAGGCTGTTAAATATTCGACAGCTGTAATTGAACCATGTAGTGACCGCTTTTTTCCACTGCTTCGCACAAAAGACAACACTGATGAGAAGATAATCGTCAGAGGGAATGAACACGGCTGTACGTTAGACGATACTCAGACTTTCTTTCACATGAATTTACTATAGCGCTGTTGTCACATTTCATGCCTTCTTAATGAATGCTCAGTTTAAGATTTAAATGACCCTTTGCATATATATAACTGATTAAAACTCCAAAACATTTGGTTACAATAAAAGCCCCGAATGAATTACCTCTGCCTTCTTGCCCATTTCCAGATAAGCACAGATGGGGTGGAAGGCTCCTGTGCCACAGATGTACAGATGGGTCTGGTTGTACGGTTGAAGGACACGGATGAAGTTAGAACACTCCTTCTAAAATAGAAATGAGACACAGGAACATAAAGCCTCCACTATTATAATAACTTAATACAGATCAGGCATATTCAAATGACAAAACTGGGTTTATCTGTGGAACAAAATACGATTTTCCAGTGAAAAATCCAATTTTACATAAGCTGGTGTTGGTGATGTAAAGTTTGTTCTAGTGATGAAGTTCACACAGGTCTCAGTGGTAATCATCAAATGTAAATAGTTGTTTTTTTGATATATTAATGCAAATACCTTTTACCAAAATATGACGTAAAATTTGCATTTCTTCTAATACCAGTTTGCTAGAAATTTAAGCATTTTTATGACCATAAAAAGTAAAAAATAAAAACCTTTCTTTATTTTGGAGACTAGAGTGTGACAAGCAAACAATTTTTCACAAATCCTAAATATAATGAAAATACTTTTTAAACTTGCAATTACTGAGGATATCTTTTTATTATATGAATATATTATTTACAGCATGCATGAAGATCGCTTGACTATAATAATTCACCTTCATATTAATATGTTCATATGTCAATATGTGTGAAGTTGTCGATAACAGTGCATAACTTTAGCCATGCAACAACAACTATAAACATTACTTTAAAAGACTGAATTATTTATAACTTTTATATATCCTGCGGTTATAATATGCTGCAGTTGTGCTGCAGGCATAAGGTTAAATTATGTTACAGGCTGGTGGGATGAGTTTTGTACACCATGCATAAAGTTTTACACCACATTTCACATGACAATAAAGTTAAACAATCATAAAAACTAGCATAAAACAGACCTACATTTTGGCCAGTAATGGGAAGTTTTTGGCTGTAAGGCTGTGGCTTACAGGATACTGTGAGATATAAAGCTGGAAAACTGTTTTGAATACATTTTTGTTAATGTGATACCTATCTTTGTTTATGCTGTAATGTTACCAGTGTAGGATATTATACAGCCACATGCAACTCTGTGACCTTTGCTCTTTATGAAAGATCTGATATGTTAACAGTAACCTCATTCTGCCAATTGCCACCTTCATATCATAAAGTTTAAATTAACTGGTATGCTTTATGAAAATAAACTTGACGTTTTTATTAGAGAAAAACTGAAAATAGAGACTAATAGAAAGCAGAATATAATATAGCAAAGATTTGCTGGAATTTAATTTTAAGCAGGGACTTTCCAGTTGGTGTGTGAAATTGAGTCTCTTTTAAGGAAATCCCACCTGTAAGGAAAATCAGGCAAATCTACCACAGATCTTTAACGACCCATATGTTTGAATTTACTGAGGATATTTGGGTTGGCGCTGCAGTGCGTGTTGAAAGTCCCAGTGGTGTGAGACTGTTTATTAGAGTGCTAATCAACGGGATTGGTTAATGTAGGAGGCCTATTAGCAGCCTTGAGGAGCTGATTTGGCCACATGTGTTTAAGAGATTAGGCTGGGGTTTGCCTAATTATAAATACATGCTGGATACCTACCTAACAAATAAGTACACATTTGCTCAGGGATTTGCAAATACAGCACACATCACACAGGCAGCCAAATTATCCTTCTTCTTCCCTCCCTAAAACACATGTATCTGTTCAGTCTTTTCAAGCTTGCAGACATTTCGCTTTGATGATTTGATGGTGTCTCTTATATGAGCCGTAAATGGATGCTGACATTTTCCAGTGCTGCTTAAAATAAACTCTGGGATCACTCACTGCAAAGCCGCCTCCCCCCCTCAAAAAAAAAGCAGAATTTTCTGTAATTATTCTAAAAGGCAAAAACTGTTGTTTTAGCTCTAACTGTTTCTCCTCCGCAGTAACCTGCACGAAGAGAAAGTTTGACATTTTGGGAAAACCACTGACTTTTTGTTTTTAAAGGCATGAATACCACTCGCATATCTGTGTGCCCAAGAGTTAAATAGCTTAGCAAGGTTGTTAGCTGGAGGCCTGTTTGAAGGTTAAAAAAATGAGCTTGTCCATGCATTTGTTTGTATTGTAAAAAGTTTGTGGTTTTACAGGAGGCTACTTCATTGATTGTTTCATGGTTGTAAGGATAGCGGAAAAAAGACGCTACAGCATAAGGTAGAAAAACAAACTGAACTGGATCGCTATGCTGTTAGTGTTTCTGAAACATGAAATTATCAATAATATGACCTACTGTGAGGTACGGCCCATCCAAGAAGATGAGGCTCCAGTTCTGCTGAGCTAAATTCTAGTATTTCTGGTACATTGCCCTAATTAGCAGGGATTGCTAGTGTTAGCTGATAAATATGGTAATTTCAAACAAACTAGCATGGCATTAGCCAAACTGCTAATGTTGAGCTTCAAAATATGAGGTTCAAAACCATATACTAACCACAGTACTGTGCAAAAGTTTTGAGCCACCCTTCATATGCTCTTGGATAATTTGAGGATATCAAAAAAGTTGAAGGCCTAAAAACTACCTACAGCAGATAAACAGTATCTGGAAATCATGTGCTTAAGAAATGAGAAAAACTCCAGCTGACCTGACACGGGACCTGAATGATGCATCGGACCCATCAGTTGATCAATCTACTGTTCATCAAAACATCATTAGGAATGCTTTGAGGGGAAGGGTAGCTGTCATGAAGCCATTCTTATGGAAGGCAAACATGGAGAAAAGACTGCGGTATGCTATATTACTCAAGAAGTGGAGAGAAAAGCAGCGACGCTTATTAAGTGATAAATGCGAAGTTTAAATGTTTGGCTCAAGTCGTCAAGGAGGAGGTCAGGAGGGAGGAACAACAGTGAGTGTCTACGGCCATCTGTAAAACATGATGGAAGCTCTGTCATGGTTTTGGAGCTGCATTTCAGCCAGTGGTGCTGCGGATCTTATCAAAATTGATGGAATTATTAATAATACCATGAGATTTTGATAGACAATTCAGTACCATCTGGAAAGCATTTGATTGGAAACGGCTTGATCCTGCAGCATGACAATGATTACAAACACACTGCCAATGCAAAGCATATCTTGATAGAAAAACACATAAGGGAACACTATCAGTCTTTGACTTGTCTCCCTAGAGCCTGAACCTCAATATTATTGAAGGAGTCACCTTGACAGAGGATGGAAATAAAGACAGCCTTTGAATGTTTTTCAAGAGAAAGACTGAAGAACTTTTCCTTAAGATTATTTCAAGAAATTACATGAAAACTTTTTGTATCCACAAGTCCATTGGACTCCACTTGCCTGCCTGTGTTTTGTGAGCATGTGGACTCGCCGTCCTTGGGGCACATGCATAGTTGATGAATTAATTCAATACCTTAACTATGCATGTGCCCCAGGCCACGGACTTCAAGTGGACTTCAAAGAACTATAACGGGAATGACTGGGCTGTTGTATCTCCAGTTGTCCATGCCCGTGTGTGCAACCGAGTTAAATCAAGGCTCAGGAGAGTTTAAGCTTTGGTCATATCAAATATTGATTTTCAAGCTCATTAGAATTGTAAAAACTCAGTTTTTCCCTTATATACTGTATTTTAATGTATATTTATAGATGTTTCAGTAAGTCTCTGCACCTATTTACATTTTCCAGTAAAAAACATAAAGAAACAAGGGGTGGACCAACACTTTTGCGCAGTACTGTGCATCTATCCGTCTGTGGTGGAGACTCCATTAAGTCCTTTCCACTTATATTTCATTGATTAAACAAACTAGATCGATGTTAATCAGTGAGTGTTAGAGGTGTTGGCAGGCAGATTTTGTTACCTGTTGAAATGGCCAGACTGGTTAATTTCCTGTTTCCTGTCTGTTTTGTAAGGTAACTGCCTGATGCTGTTACAGCATCTTAAAATTTATCTTACAGACTGTAATATCAATATTCTTGTCTAACTTTTGGAAGAAAGCAAATAACTCTATCTCCTCTAGTCCAACTGTTCTCTTAATATAAAATCTGTGATAGCATGCTAACAGACTGGGGTTTTCCATGTATTTAAACACCTTTTAACTATGTGTGTTATCATTAACTTAACTTGAAGCCCTGTGGCTGACCTTAACCCTGCAAGTCTTTGTGTGTCTGTGTGTCTAATGGTTTTACCCTCTGTGTACTGCTGAACAGCGAGCGCGCATGTCCCCCCACATCATTCTCACGGCCCTCGTTATATACATTTCATCAGCTTCTATAATCCCCTCCAGGGTCAGCTCTGTTTGGGATTTTACACGGCTGTCTCAGTTAGAATCATTAGCTCCGTGGTAGGTAGGTCACACCTAAACACTGAGAGACGGTCGTTATGGTCACTCAAACTTGCGGCTCTTTCTTATTCCGTGGAGAAAAATGACTTCCCTGATCACAAACCATGTCATTATGTGAAAACCGCAACACCCGCAGAGGATAAATGAGTCATTACTGGATGATATTAATGGCTCTCGTTGGATTGGTTGTTAATGCTGACCTCCCATGGGCAAAATAGGTGGACAGATTTGTAAACATTTAAATGACTTGAATGAATTTTAGATAATGCTGAGTTCTCTAGTTCAATAAAGAAAATGCACTGGAAATGTGGGATAACTCGAGAGTATTATTTTCCCATTAATGTCTATAATAGCTGGACAGCAAATCCGAAATGACATCAGGCACTTCTACGAAATCGTAAATCCACACTCTGAACGCTTTGTTCAGTGAATCAAATGCAACAACTTGGACCATGTTACACAGCCATTCTACCACGGATAGTGATACAGCCATCAGGCATTTTTTAGGGGGCAGCTGTTACATTTGTTCTGCCGCTGTAAACTGTGGTTTGGGGAAATGCATCACTATGGGAGCTCTGAATGCTTTAGTAATGTCCTAATCAAGGCCTCTCCGTGCTGTACTCTGTCTCTACTCTCACCGCCTCATTTTCAAGGGTAAACATTTTCACAGCAGGCAAATACCTCATCATTGTATTTTGTGTGATGTTGTGCTGCCAGAGCACACTCTTTCCACTGCACGAGGGAGTGAAGGTGAAGTATTGCCTACGTGGTTGTGCGAAACCCAAAAAGTCGCTAGTGAGTTAGATCCCAGTGGAACCACTATGATTTAAAAAGACTGCGCAATTCCCGATAATCCTAAAAACCCAGCAGCCCCGCACTCGAGACTCATCCAGCTATGAAATTAGGATCAGATACAATGCAGCCAGGGCCTTTCCAAACAGAAACACACACACATACAAATAAAGCACACTAACACCATTGTGCTTACAAAGTCAGCAGCATAGAGTGCGTTCAGCAAACTTGCGACATGTGAGCTAACACACCGCGTCAGATAACGAGAACTCAAACAATACACTCCCACATAAATATGCACACAAACGCGCACTCTGAGGCACATAGATAAACATGCTCCCAAAATTAAACTGTACATCGCAGAAGCAAATAAGCTCATTGTCCTTGTGCCCCCGACATGCTGTGTACACTATCGTGTGACCGAACATCTGCTGTACAGTGTGTTTAGATGTAGGTGTCATTGCGGGACAGCCTATAGAGAGTACAGCGTGCCAGAGGTGAAATGGAACACGGGTACTGCACCATGACTTTTATCTGAGCTGATTTAATACCTCTTCGTGCTAGTGTTTCTTTAACGGCTGCTGGGCCCTGAAATTATTTCTGTCTTATATTGTTATTAGGATGTTAAAAAAAACAAAAAAGGGAAATTTGAAGACAGAGCAGACATGTAATTTCCGTGACAAAAAGCAAACATTACACGGAACAGCTCTAATCATGACGCTGTTATAAATGTGGACTTACCCCTAGGTCTTTCCCTGCCCACTTGCATTCATCCCTCTTAGAGGGGGTGGCGGGCCACGCAATCTGTGCAAATGAACAAAAAAAAGAGAAAAAAAGCAAAGTCATATCATGCTGGGGGTTGAGAGGAACATTTAGAAGTCATTTCATGAAACACTAAACTGGAAGGCAGTGAGTCGATAGAGTGAATCAGAGGAAAGAAGCAAGCCTCGTGTAATTCCAGGACATGATTTAGAAAGATATTTCCTGGATTACCCACCTTTATTTCACTTTATATCTTTGGCAATTCCATCAGAAACATATGTGCACACATAATAAATATAAGGACGTTGTTGAACAGCCAAGATTGACTGCATTAAAGGGGAGTAAAGAAGGGTTTTATTGACAGACATGAAAATGAAAAAAAGAAATAAAATCTGATGTTTTATTGAAATTGACTAATATACGTTTTATTGCCCTCTCTGACATTTGCTGTGTCAATACAGGCATTTTATACAGCCTAAACAGGGGTTCTGGTTTAAATTACAGCGTTTCTACGCTTGAAATCCTCGCCATAAGGTTGTACTTTTCGCTTTAAATATGAAAAGAAACCAGGGTTTTGCTACTTTGCTTTGGAAGAGATAGGTCTCATTGTCATCCATCTGTGGCCTCTGGTGTCACATGAATTAAACACACATGGGGCATATGAAGTGTATGAGCATGCATGTGTGAGCTGTAATAAGTACGGGAAAGATTATACTCAATTATACTGCAAAAATGGGTGCGACAGAGCTGAACTTTTTGCTCCTGGCCACACAGATGTCTGCCGACAATGGAAATGTATGCATATGTCCATGCCCAAATGTATGCACGTACACATATCCGCACGGTTATGCGCTTACAATAGACACACACACTGCTCACTCTATTCCTAGATTTATCTCCTCTCTAGATCAGCTGACTGTTCCCCTCATGGGATTCTGCATTGCACATTTTTTAGGATAATTACATTAGATTTGCTTAATCACTGCTTTTTTGGCCTTTATCTCGTAATGATGCAAAGATTAGAACAAAAGAACGAAAAGGAAAGGAGGGGGCAAAAAATACACATCCGAGCCAAGGGCAAAAGATTTAAAAGACGCACTTTCCCCTCTCCGCATTGACTATGTATTTTTCAGCACTTTCATTCCCTTTTTCAGCTCTCTGCAGCCTGCAGGCAAGTCTGCGTCAGTCTTGTGTGTCTGTGATAGAAGCCTGAATCAGATAAAAGAGACTGTTAACCTAGTCCAGGTGGAGTAATGGAATTACGGACAGCCTCGTCTGGACCGAGACAGACAGTGGGAGGGATGAGGGGAGGGGAGAAAGTGATGGAGTAATGGACTCCAGAGGGAGCAGCAGGCAGGGGAAGATGGAAAGAGAGAGACGACTTTTAGACAAACCTGAAACGAGAGTTTTACCTGTTTGTTGTCCCTGTTGATATTAACGAGATCAAATGAGAAAATGTGGTCCTCAGCTCCAACCAGCAGTCTCCCTCGCTCCTCGTCCAATAGGAAACTGTCGTAGCTCGAGCTGTTTGCCAAGCCATTGAAGGTGATGAGGTTACTAGACTCTAACATCTCTGGAAGGAAAGAAGAAAAACATGGTGATTCTTAGATGCACAGAAATGGTGAAGAAAGGGCTTTTTAAATGACAAAAACAAGTCTATATTTATCCAACGCACTTCCACCAAGTTTGGACTAACCACAAAAGACTAGTGTAAAAAATGCATTTGCAACACACAGTATCTTTTTGATTAAATATTGCATGAAATCACAATTATTCATATCTTAAATCAGTCAGTACCAGTGAATGCCTTTTAATCAAAGCCATGTTTCAATGGCAGGAAAAAAGAACAAACAAACAGTTCTTCCCTATCTATGATAATGTTGTAGGATATTAAGGAGATTTCATGTTTCCTTAATTGTGTTTCCACACAAACACTTGCACGGACACATGTCAGTCAAGTATAGCGTGAGACATTTTAAGTGAACACAGCATGTCCCAATCAGGGACGCGGTTCAGACTGCTCAGCCGTGTGATTGGCTGAATAATTCATATGGAGTAAAGGCCAGGGGAGACACTTTGTGTAAGCAAGTATGTGCGGAGGTGTCCATGTATCTTTAAACGGGTTACTATGTTACATAAACGAGTTTGCGGCTGCACGTATACTACAGCACATGTGTGCAAAGCCATCATGTATAAACCTATAATATGTGGTCAAGCTTAATGAAAACCAAAGACCTGGCATATCGGCTGAAGTCTAGCCAGTCAGTTAAAGTTTAATCAGCAAAGATGAGTCCCTTCCACTTTGCAGGGTCAGCTATCACAAGAGCAACAGTATTATATTAACAAAGAACAGCACTCCCACCCTGGGTTATCTCATCGTTTATGCTCGTGAACCTACTTGCCCAAAACAACCAAGAAAACCAATTTTTACGATTATGTAAAGTCAAAGGCAATTTTATAAAAAAACCCAAAATAATCTACAGTATGACATAACCTGACATGGATATTAGACTAACTGCTTAGTAAGTGAACTAAATTATAATAATATAATAATTATCACAAAAATAAGAAAAAAAATATGTATCAAAAGATTGTTGTTTGCAGACCTAATTAAATATGAAAGAAAATCCTTTACTGTGTATAAAAACACTTTAGTACGGCCATTCATGTGATGTTTTTATTTATTACATATTTCTGTTGTGGAGAGAATACGTTGCCCAAACCCATTAAATTCTATTTAATTATCATTGTGAATAAAACTCTGTAACATCATTACATGGGAACAAAAATAAATATCCAATATGTCAACCATCATTTTGGCTTTTCACTGCATGCTGCTCCAAATTATAACAATAACAGTATCTACCTATCTATCTGAAAACACGCACAAGAGTATACAGTCCAGTGGATTGTGATCCCCGTGCTCTCCTGACAAAGCTCTGATTGACGGGCTGCTATAGGAGCCATCTGTGCCCACTCACAATGTGTAAGATCTTAGACATCTGTGTCCACATAAAGAGTGGATTGATGGAAAGGGGATACGGAGGAAGTGGTGTGTCAACCAGCTCTGTGGATCGAGGGCTAGCCGGGTGGATGAGGGCTGTGAGAAGGAGCGGTCATCACCTAATAAAGACGCTCGCAGCTCATCTGTGTCAGTTGGATTTCGGTTTGAGGCTACCTTTGAGGTTACGGAACCTGGAGGGGGTGGGTGAGGGCATGAATGGAGGTCTGTGGGAGTGAATTTGTGTGAAATTTTGTACTGTACCACACATGCGTTGAGCGCATGCGTGGGGGTTTCAGTGCGTGTAGGTATCTTTTCCTACGCGGGCCATTCCCTGCACACTGACATGCTGGCATTCATTTGCACACACTCGGCTGCCACGGGAAAATAAATCCACAGCGCTCAAGGAAGTCATTGTTTAACTTAAGAGCAATTTTCATAAACATTTTGTTATCATATGCTAACCAGTGGGGACCCACTTTTTTTCAGTTTACCAATAAGACATGATATAGCAGGGTCAGGAAATGAGTTTGAGAAGGGAAGTCAGGAAACGCTGTTTCCAGCCGACAGGATGCCAGAAGAGGTCTTCTTGTGTTTTCGCTATGGCGTAACGGAAAAAGTGATGGACGTGGCAGAAAGCCAAGCTGGGCATAAAAAAATGAGAATGAAATGGAAAAAAAAAGATGAAAACAAAGGAAGAGAGGAAGAATAGACTTTCAAAAACAGCAAAATAACAAACCAGAGGACAAATGGCAGTTTCCTCATTGTGTGAATATGAGTTGAGTTAGAACTGCGGTCCAGTTGTCAGAATCTGAGGTCCTTCATGAAAAGTTTCCTCCAGATGGGCCCAAAAAAAAAATAAAAAAAATCACCGCACACATATTTCAACACGTGGTAATCTCTGACAAAGACAAGGTGGCCTGTGCGCACAAAAACACACAGAGAGGCTTTATCTGGGGCCGGGATCTACTGCGGTTTGGAAAATCGGAGGAACTGGGGCGTAAGCACCTAAGGACCTCCAACCTAAACACAGACACACTCGTTTGGAAATGGGAACAAGAGAAGATAGAGAGCACAAGGCACAGCTCATACAAAATATAGTAACCAAGCAAACGCTCACACAGTCAGCGGGCATATAGAACGAACACACACACACACACACACACACACACACACACACACACACACACACACACACACACACACACAACCACACAAAAGAAAAGCAGGTCTGACATGAATTCACAGCGCTCTAGTTTTTAAAATGCAAACACCTGCCACACCCTTAAACTTACATGCAGATATTGACCTAAATGTATACACCACATTAGTTCTCTCTGAACACAAACACACACACACACACATATGTATATACATATATATATATATATATATATACATACACACACACACACACACATAGTCCAAGTTGTAATCCAATCAGAATTTGTGCTTATACAGCACGAACTCGTGGAACAGTGAGCGCACTCAGCAGCTTCCACCTCCAGCACTCTCCCTTGCCCGGACCCCCGACACACACACAGACACACACAGACACACACACAGAAACACACTCTTGCTCATGTATGCGTTCATACAAAGCCACATGCCCCCTCACCACACACAGTCTGCTTACACTAGCCATTGAACACGGAAACGTTTAAACACATACTGGTGCATGCTTATACATTCCCCTCATTTCACACATGCACACACACAACTCAGTGTCTGTTCCTCACTGTCTCTTGTTACACACATCCTCTGTCTGCTGTCTTTCTCTCGCACATTTTCCTTTTGCAAAAGGCACAACGGCCGATGCGGACGGCTTCAGACAAATACGCCAAGGGCACACCTACACACGCAGATGCAAATATGCAGCCACACCGGAAATTCCGTGCCATCAGTGTATTCTTTTCCCTTTCAGATTAACACAAGAGTGAATGGCCATATATGCTGATCTACATTATTACACGTGTAGGCTACTAGACAGCCGTTATATGTCTTTGTTTTCATATTCAATCACTGCAAACAAATATTCAAGGACGCAGCTTGAAACAGGCAAATACAAGCAATTCATTCAAATAAATTACCATTTGCTCACCGTCATACTCCATTATGGAAAATAACCTGGCTCTTGTCTTAAAAAGCTAGAGGGGAAAAAAGCTACATTCAAAATTCAAGTGCAATTGTCTATGGAGTACTCTTCACTCCCCCATTCTCCAAACAGCCAGGCGTTTTAGACGCCTACATGCCACGCAATAGCAGAATAATGAAACCACATGAAAGAAAGGCGACGGGGCATTAAATTATGTTTATCTGAATGCGTGTATGTGAGGATGTGTGTGCTGTGCGAGTGACACGAAACATAAAAGCCTGACAGAGGAAAACACTTGACTGGGAATCAACAGATGGATAATATTCCACTAAAACAATGTCGCTCTTTTTTAAAGTCTTTTTCCCCCCCTTGTTCATACGTCCAAGTGAATGCTCGTTTTATTCAACCACGTCCTGTTTATATCCTCCTTTTTCTTGTGCGGTGTGTGATTTAGACCTCATAGGTGCTGTTTCTGTGGATTCAACGAGTGTGTAAATCTAAGTATTACGAAAGACCTACTCCATTCACATGCACGCGGGGGGGAAAAAATGGCACGTGTTTATCAAGCTTAGCTTTGCAGAAGCAAAGGCGAACAGTACTATAATATCTCCAGCGGTTTGGTTTGGCATCTCAGCTCTTGAATGCTTTCTTTTCTCTCTGTGTGTGGTGCAGTGTACATTTTGCCTCTCTCGTGATGGCCTCGGCCACAAAACGCAGGTGTGAGGCAGAAAAAGAGGAGACAGCCGCCGCATGGAAATTTGCAGAGAGCTTTGCTTAACAAAGTGCTCAAACATTATCCTAAGCTCAAGGATATCCACACATGCCTTAAAAGTTCACCTCCCCTCTCGGTGTTCCTCCCTCCCTTTTCGCTCTCTTTCTAAGCACAGTAGCAGGTGTGGGTTGGTTTCCATGGCGACTGTCTGTATAACACAACCTGGACTGTTGGATTTCTCATTCAGGTGCAGCTGAGTGACAGCTCTGACAGGAAATGTGCTTCCTTACACACAGTGCCCCAAACTCTACAATTAAGAGGAACTCCCATGAGTGTTTTACTCTACAATAACGGAGCACGTGTGTGTGTGTGAGAATGAAGCCCCTGTTGATGGACTATTTACTACAGCCACACTAAATATGTCAGAAATTTGCTTTTGAAGCCACAGTGATGGTGCTTTGCAGGAAGAATGAGCATGTTTCCTTTGATTTCTACACAGTTTCAATAATAATTTTCTATTTTTTAACCAAAAGTGACTCACAGCCATAACTCATAGTCAAGTACCGTATCTTATGGGACATTTTAATACCATATTCTGTCCTGTGAATATGACTCAGTGTATGTGAAAACACAGAATATGCATCAGAGGCCCTAATAAGGAAAACGTGACCACAACCCAAACCGCACCGAATCTATATGAATAGTTTAAGTATGTGTTGAATTTCACCACACAGCCCATTCATCTTTTTCAACCCAAATGCTAGACTTCCTTGTCACCGTATGCCATGCCTGTTTTCCCTCGAGAGGGAGAGAGAAAAAGACAGAGCGAGGAGGAATACAGAATACAAGAGGACAGTATACTAGAAAATCTGATGGGAGTAAAAAAAACAGAGAGACTGAGAGAGAGAGCAACAGACAGAAACCTCTGTCAAATCGAGGATAATGACAAAACAGAGGCAGAAACCCGTAA
Source organism: Oreochromis aureus (assembly GCF_013358895.1). Classification (NCBI taxonomy): domain Eukaryota; kingdom Metazoa; phylum Chordata; class Actinopteri; order Cichliformes; family Cichlidae; genus Oreochromis; species Oreochromis aureus. Next base: position 12,664,055 of record NC_052958.1, on the reverse strand, counting down.
AAAGCTCGTGTACAACAAAAGTGGTCAAATATGGAACCGTTTCATTAGCGTGTGTCTCCTCCTGTCATTGGACGGCTGGACCACAGACCAGGGCTACGACCACAGACGGCTCGAGGCCTGGCCGTGCCTACCGCACTCACACACCACTAAATGTTCACGGTATAATGAGGCTGCCCTGGTTCTTATTACTTTTAAGGAAAACACAGACGCACAAGGGAATCTAAACACTGACTTTTGTACGTAAGCAGTCACCCATCCAAACTTCTCGGAGTATGAACAAACTGGCAGAAATGGTTGTGTCTATCCAAGCACACATACGCGTAGACTCAAAGAAAAAAAAAAAAAAAAAATCGCTCCTCTTGCAGAGCCACTGGTGCTATCACCAGGCAGTTTGATGGATGGACTTTGAGAGGAACCAGGCTGTGGTTATGGTGGTCATGTCTGGAGCCACTGCCTGTTAGTGCAGCCTGTCAGCTGTACAGTGTAGCTGAATGTCAGCTCTGCCATTTTATTACAAATTAATGAGGCACGGCCAGAAATCTGAACGTGACAGCAAACACACTGATGCGACACAAATCCACGGGCGAGGATGCACATTTCAGCTCCGTGCAGCATTTTTTAGGGGGGGGGGGGGGTTGTGCAAACAAATTAGGTTTTGTGTCAAAAACAAAAAAAAGGCAAGAATTATTGCTGTGTGCACTTTGTTAAAGGCAGTTCCACTGGAAAATGATAATGAAAGCAATTTAAACTGTCAAGACTAATATTGTCATAATGAAGCAATATGTTTTCAACCCCTCCTCATTATGTCTTATGCTGTTCCTGTTATTTATGACAGGAATAAAACAGCAAGTCTGAGGAAACGGGGGAAAAAATGACCTCACATTAAATTGAGTCTTAAATTAAAGTGATTTTTAAGGCACTGTTATTTCAAGTTGACCTCTGATTTTGACAGTAAAACACTAAAATTGGTAGAGTCAGATTAAAATCGTTAACAGTGTCTATAATTTTTACAAATAGCCACTAATGCTTAGTAATATTAGCCTGTGAAAAAATCATTACACACTCTACTTTCTCTTGACATTTTCTTGTTAGCCGCTCCCCTTTTATTCGTCTGTTGTCGGTCCCTCAGTCCGTCTTTCTGCAGAGATGTCCCCCTCATTTGTAACGCGACTCTGCTCAGATTGAACGGTGCACCCTTTCTCCATCTGACTGACAAGACTTAGCAGGTGGCGGGACCCATTCATACCCACGGTTCAGCAATCTGCACCATGCTGTAACCTAAGCCTACATCCCAAACACAGATGCAAAGACACGGGATATTTTTCCCGCGTGCATGCCCGTACTGTGTTTATGCACGCGGAGGCACAAAAAATGCACAGCGAACATACACAATTGCAGTGCGCACATATTCATCTCCCGGCAAACACCAACTGCGCTGACGCTCCCTTCTATTGTGACATTTGAGTGCACATGCAGATTATTTTATTATGACAATTTAAAAAAGAAAATAGCTGATTAAAAATTGAAGCGATGGGAAGAAGACACATGCAACGGATGCTCATAGAAGTTGCAAATTACACGAAGGGTTCTGCTGTCTTCCTCCTGCATTATATTCTTATATATGCCACAGGATGAGATCAGCTGGTGTGGTATAAAAGCTCAGTGAAAACAGATTTGCTTTTTTCAGCGATTTGATGAATGGATTTTTGTTTTTGTTGCCCAAGTGGAGCTGGGTATCTGTGGGGCAAAGTGTGTCACATAAATACACACATATGCACAAATTCATTCTGCCATCTTTAAACTTGTGGACTCGGGGTGGTGGGAGCTCACCAAACTCTGTGGTCAGGTTTGTGAGTCAGGGGAAGGAAAAGTAATATATTCCGATGTAACACAGGGGCATAGTTGAAAACCAAACCAGTGCAAAACATTGGTTTATACTATTGGAATGTGGCTGTGTGGGAGAAAAGATGAGGGCAGTTCAGTGTGTGTGGGTGTGTGTGTGTCCAAAAAGAGTTGAAAAGAAGGATAGCCAAAAGATATGTATCAAGTGAGCTGCAATCAAAGAGACGGGAAAGGGAGACGAACATAAAAAAAATTATAAACACACACACACACACACACAGAGCTTGCTTGAAGATTGTACTTAGGGTCTGCGGTGTTGTGGTTCCTCAACTGAAGCGACTGAGCCGCAGGAGAGGGAGGAGGGTTAGGGAGAAAAGGACGATGAGAAAGAGAGAAAGAGAGAGACGAAGGCAGGCATCTCCAAAGTTGGCGCGTTGTACGAACACCTTATAATTATCTACATCCGCTCTGTTAGCCCCAGCCCGCAAGAACGGACAGATACAGCAGCGAGAAGCTGAGAGCGAGACACCCAGATGCTCATTCACATATCAAAGAATAAATAGAAAAAACACCCACTGACGAACCCAACGCACATGCAAACACCCGCAAACATACAAACAGGCGCATATTTTCACAGGCGAGCAGGCACGCCCACACACAAGCACACATGGACGCACAGACAGGCTTATTATGGGGGCTGAGTCCAGACTGACTGCGTTGAGTGCGGTTCCACACCAAGTGTCTATTTTGAAGGGTTGTGAGCCAACTCCAGATTCCCCGGCTCCTCATCAGCTCCACCCATCGAGCCAGCGTGGGGCGTCTGTGATGGCGCTGAGAGGTCATACCTAGGCTCCATAATCAAACACACTGAGAGTATTTATCAGGTTGTTTGATGGGACATTTTAAAGTTTTTTAAGTCTCGCTTTTCATTTGATTATAAGACCGACACACTGGGTCTTGGTGGGAGTTTCACAGAAAGGCCCCTCATGCTGCATGCACCTCAGATGACCTTTAGGGGTCAGTCTTCCTCCTGATGGCTACTAACACAGTAAGGGAGAGTGCTGTACATTGATTGTTCAGGAATGTGTGTGCAGGTATGCATTGATCCATGGGAGTGTATCCGTGTTTTCTCCTTGTGATTCGCATGCATGATGTATTGCAGTGGTGCAACAGGACTGTGGAGCAGTCGCAGTTCATTTTAAAGTGATGATTTCCACATGTGTTGCACAAAAACTCAAGGTGGTAATGACTCACTTTGAGTCAGCCTCTCCTTTTTCTTTTGCTTTACAACATTACACACACAGCGTTAAACTCTTCTTCACGCAAGCAGAACTGTGATGAGATGGTATCAACACGTGCCACATATTTAAGCAAGATCATTTGAACTTGGACTTGAGTTTCACCTTACGCCTTCCTTGCTTGTGTTACTACTTCAAGGCGACGCAAGTAAGCGCTATTTTGGTCTCAAGGAGACGAGAAAATCATTAACTCTTGTGATCAGCGTCCCGTCCCCGCAGAGCACGATCCCTTTTTTGCTGAACGTCTAACTGACCCCACAGGGAAATCATTTACTCCACGCTTGCCCTGCCAGCCGTCCCATGAGAGGTCATTTTATCTACCTGTCTCCCATTTCTCAGTCGCTCTCCGTCACAAACTGCTCACTCTGCAATCTTCCGCCTGTCCTTTCCAGAAGAAGAAAATCACTCCGTCTTGTGTGACTATCGGCCCCTGGAGGCGTGTCATCAGTGCTCATTTGAGAATGATTTCATGGGCCCCTGCTCACATGCTCTGTGTTTATATGACTGCCACAAATAACAAACCTTGCTAGTTCTTGTGGCTGTCCTATGCCTGGGAGTCTCTCCTTCACTCTCGGCTCTCGAGCTGTACTTTTTGCTCGGTGCTTGCCCGACTGTCCTTCCCGGGAGCTTTCCTCCTCACTGTTTATTTGACTTAATTACTAAGCTGGATTTGCATGGGGAGAAGGGATGAGCGACACTTCACTCGAAGCCCGGCCTCCCATGCTTTTGCGTCATCAACTGTACGCCTGCCAGCTCTTCCTTCATTAAACGCGAATCTCATCTCCTCCACCATTTCTACCAGCGTCCTCCCTTTCCTCCCTCCATCCGTCACAATGTGGGTGTGAACTGCGAATTGTCTCCTGACAGACATCAAGAGAGCCATCAAACACCTGTGGGCCCGAGACACAGGCGCAGATGCTGGCGAGCGGTGACACACAAAGAGAGCGGCGCACGATACGCTCTCATGCCTTTACACCCCACGCCCGCTCGCGCTGTGACATGCACAACGGCGCAAGCCAACAGCAGAATGCAATCACGCATAATTATAGAAACACTGATGCAACGGCACAATAAAAGAAACTTATCTGTGAGCTCATGCATATGCGCGCGGGCACATGCACATGCACACAACCAGGTGTCTAATTATATGGGGACACGCAAGACCTGACACATTTGCGCCACACACACACACACTCGCATGCAGAGACACCACTTACAGTCTAAGGGGAGGAAATCACAAGAGAGGGTGTTGAGTTCTCACACCAAGATGTGGCAAGAACATTCGCACACATACATAAACAACAAAGCTTTGATGCACTTTTAAAAATTAAAAAAAAAAAAAAAAAATCCATAAAAGTACGTCTAGCGTGACAGGCTTCCCGAGCAGACCTGCTCTCACTCGTCCATCACTCACACAGTCAGTCAATGCAGACTTTGATGGTTGATGACATATCTCTTGTCTAGTGCTGTTGTCAGCAACATGTTCACTTGTCAGACTGAACAGTGAAGAGGATCACAAAAAGGGGGCAGGAGGGAACTATATTCACATTCTTTAAACAGATGGCTGGGCAAAGAAGGGATGACATCGTCTCATCATGCCTAGAGGCTTGGCTTCGTGTGAACTGAAGAGATGGAGCCCAGGGGATACACGACTTGCAGCAGGTGAGTTCAAGAATGATGCTTCCCAGATTTATTCAGCTCATGTGGAAAATGCATGTCATCACCCTTTGAAATCCCGTATGATGATGGCACTCTTAAAGCTTTATTTTTCTTTTTTAGAATTTTAAATGCTATTTCACACAGATTTTATTTTGGATTTAAAACACATACAATCATACACATTTGGAAGTTGAAAGGGTGATAAATGAAAATATACTACTTCCAAATTACAACGTGCATGTCATATGGCAGGCCTCTAAACATAAGTTATAGTAAAGGTTTTGTCTAAAGATAGAGAATGAATTTGTGACAAACATCATATTCACCCTCCTCAAGCCCGAAATGTGATTTTCCCTCAACTTGGACTGAAATCATGTGAGGAGCAAAAGCTCTGGGTGACAGACGAAGCGCACACGCGTACTTTTCAACCGCACGCTCGTGTTTTCGGCTGCAACCCGACGGCAAATCAGCCTGTTCGTAAATTTTCAGAGGGCACGTCTTACGAGGGAAACGGGACGAAAATAAAGAATTGAGAGACCACACTCCCAGGCATATACTTTCGGTCATGTTTTAGGACAAAGAACCACAATAGCCTTCCCTCACTGACATTAAAAAGCAAAAAAAAAAAATGCCAAAAATGTTGCCAGTTATTTCTAGCTGCGATGAAAAGTCTGCTATTACAAAGAGCCTGATTTAGTGTAGGGTGTGAGAGAGGAGACGAGACACAGAAAGAGAGAGAGAGAGAGAAAGAGGGAGGAGGAGAGGAAGAACCGGCGCTCCGCAGTCTCCCCTCAAAATAACACACAAGGAGAGAGAATAACATGTTTGCTATATACGTCAAAAACTTACATGTGCACGATGTAAAACAAACAAAAAAGGAAGATGAAAAAAAGGAGAAAACTAATGAATTTCTCTTTACTCGCTACCATTAATGTATGTTCTAGTGCTATAGGTGATTTAATACACACACACACACTCCAACTGTTGGATCCGTACAGGATACAGTAATGTGAAGCAGAGAAATCTACCTGGCCCCATAAAGAGGGGCTCTGTGTCACAACCAAAGCAGATCTCCTCCTTTTTTTCAAGAGTTTTTGGGACAGAAGCCATTAAAACAGAGGCTCTACTGCCCGTGCAGAGCACTTAACAGGGCTGTACAGTACTAGCACAAGGGGACAGCACAAGGGAAAATTGGTATAGGGGCCAATATATACATTTAACTTCAGGCAAGAGCCGTTCACAGCATATGGAACCAATTTGACTATTTGTAAGTAGAATAGTGACAGACAGAACTGGCCAGAAAGAAGGGGTGAGTTAATGGGAGTGAGGAAGACAGTAGGTTAAGGAGAGAGTTAGATCATGTATGCTGACCAAGAGGGAGAAAGAGTGAATGAGACAGACACAGAGGCAGAAATAGATCCACAGAAATAGAGGAGGAAAAAGCCATACTCAACATGAGGAAGAATAGATGAAAAGCAAAGCATAAAAGAGAACCCATGGGCAAGAAAAATATACTGGACAGGCTAGTGTTGGCTAAAAGCACCAGCTACTACGGTGAGCCTATATAACCTGGAGCCAGGGGAGAATGGAGAATGGGCTTACCCTTGTATGACAGCTTTAGTCTGGGTACGTTGTGCTTTGGATTAACTCCTCTTCCCGGCTGCACCGCCCCACACAGCAGCACTACAATCCCAAGAAGGTATTCCATGGTGCTGGAGTGCTGCTGGCTGGCCTCCAGACCAGGGGGGCACTCACAGCCCGACCAGTGCCCTGAGAAGAGTGCCTTCCACTGGGGTACACCAAGCTTGGAGAGTCCCTACACTCAAGCCCGGAAAGTAGAGATTCCAGGGAGAGGGGTGAAAAATCCTGGTTGTTCTCCCCAGCTCAGAGTGCAGACTGTGGAGGGAGACTTCGGTAGTGTGAAGTCGGTAGTGGTGGTGGGGTGCTGCTCACATGGCTCCCCGTGTGGAGGTCCAGGCAAGATAGTCCCCCGGGCTGATCTGTCCTCCCCCAGGTGAAGGCGCAGCAGCGCTTCAGCTTGGTGCGACTTAGATGAGAGGTAGATGCTGTGTAAAGGTAAATCAGAACACTTATCCACAACAGTAAGGCTATCCTGTCCTAGAGAGTTAAAAAAATAGATATATCTCTTTCTGCCTTCTTCTCTTTGAGCAGACACTCACAGCAACCCTCTAATCCTTGTGTGCAGCTCCACCAGACTGCGAGAGAGAGAGAGGGAGAAAGAGAGAGAGAGCTACACCATCCACAGAAGGGGAGGGGAAGGAGAGCAGCGAGAAAGAGAGCAACAGAGAGAGAGAGGAGAGAAAGAGAGAGGAGGGCGCTATGACTTGAACGAAATGATGAAGCCAGTGTAGAGGATAGAAGTATTGTGAATGGTTAGGTTTTTATAGTTTCCAGTCATCCCTCCCAATTTCCCGATTTTTTCCTTTTGTTTTATCATTCGTCATCAGTTCCTCTCTAATGCTGTTCTAACGACTTACTTTAAAACTCATATGCTTTCAGTTTTTCACCCAGTCTTTCTCTCTGGCCACGTACAGTAACTCACAGCTTGATCTCAGGTTGTAACGATTAGCAAGGAGAGTAAATACTTTCACACAAAAGAGCGTGACTTTAATTTGAAAACTCCAAATAAATACAACTGACATAGATGTTTGAGTTTCTATATAGCCGTAGAGGAAGGGTTTTTTTTTTTTAATTTGTCATTTGCTTGCTTCAAATTTTCTGATTATTTTAAATTAATAAATTAATCTACTTATTAATTAAAATTATTTTTTTAAGAATACTTTACATAAAGGTTTTAGACATGAAATACATTACTGTCTACATGTTTATGTTCTCGGTTCAAATCTGGAAATTTTTATTATAATAATAATAATAAAAAAAGTTAATCATTGGCCAAATTTTTAGGTGAAATAATGAAAAAAAGGCACCTTTTATGAAATTATTGTTTAAGTAATGTGTGATTTAGTTTGTTTTTTTTAGACTGACAGACATCATGCACATGTTTATGATTTTTTACGATCTTCTAACACGTTATATATCTTTTATTGCAGCTGTTTCAGGGTGCTGTCAGGATGTGTGATTATACGCCCAATAAAAATTCCCAAAACACACCGTTTTCTTGTTCATTTTCTTGGTTCGCACTGTTTCCTCGCAGCAAGGAGGTCCTGGGTTCAAATCCACCGGTCGACTGGGGACTGTCTTGGTGGAGTTTGCATGTTCTTCACCCCACGGCTGTGTGGATTTTCTCCTGGTACTCCAGCCTCCTTCACAGTCCAAGCCATGCATGGGGTTGGCGATTCTAAACTGGCCGCAGGTGTGAATTTTAGCCCTGTGACCTGTCCAGGCTGTATCCTGCTTCTTAGCCTACGGTAGCACTTATGCAACCCTGAAGTGGACAAGCAGAATAAGAACAAGCAGAACCTAACCAATAATATGGGTGGAATTAAATACATACAGGGGAGAAAGTCTGATAAAAAGTCTTGCATTATTTTATTCAAGGTGAAACTTTTGACTTTTTTTAGGTTTTTATTTATTTATTTATTTATTTTTAATTTGAAACTTTCAGTTTGAAGATGGTGGTGCTAGAAAAAGTACCAGACATGAGAGTCTAAATTCCTTACTAACAATATTTATTCATGCTAAGACTATGCTTGGCCCCAAATGTTATTACTGTCAGATATACTTCTTTGAATTTTGAATTGCAATATTTTATTCATAAATGTTTCCACGCACACGGCGAACGTAGCGCTCCAGCGTGTTTTCGACTTATCCAGATGAAACCTCATTGTTAAAGGGAACACATGCTGGTAGTTAACCTGCATAGTCTGAGAGGGATCCTGTCTCTGCTAAAGTCATTCACATCAGCGAGGCAGGTCAACAACACCCCCCTCCTCTTAACCCCTGCCGGCCCCCGCAGGTGCTGGTGTGTGTGAGAAAGAGGGGGCACCTCCTGTTTCCTCTGAGGGGTGACATAGCAGTGGTGAGGTGATAAAAGCTTTGATAAACAGGAGTGCTGATGTGTCAACTCACACACCTCAAGACACTAAAGGAAAACAACCTGAGAACTGGGCCGGTATAAGTATAAGTCTGCGCGGTGAGTGTGTTGTAGTATGAGGGCGCCCCTATACGCCAGCGCTCCCACCAGTGTGTTTGTGTTTTGAGGCTTTTGTTGCTGTATCACAAAGCAAATCTGATCTGTGTATCTGTCTGTCTGTAAGATTTTAGCATAAGCTTTAGTATCATTTGCCCCCCTCCAAACAAAAGAAAGTGTTGTTTGTTGTATCTGCCGCTTTCAAGAAGGTTATTTCCAGTTTATTACAACTTGTATTACATTTTTGGAGTTTCAAACATCTTCTATTTACTAAAGTATTCTTTAAGCGAGTGTTTCTGAAGGTGGAGCCTACAGACTGGGTTTTAACATCTACAGACTGGGTAGAAAAAGTTGTACCTTTGTGTACATACATCTTGTGCATCATCTTGTTTTCTGACCTGTCTGACTTTTAAACCTCGGGGTTATTGGTCTTCTTTAAGCACCAATATTACCACAGCTTTAACAGTTTAATGTATTAAAGCTATGGCGATAAGCAGTTTTCCTTAAAACCCCTCCCCTTTTATGATGCTCAGAGAACTGACCTGTTGATTTAAATGATAAAGTTATTTATTTTTTGTACATTTACAATCCTTATTTCTGTCTTAGTGGGTGTAATTGAGTCTTGATGCGCATCCTTGTTCCATTATGCATTCACTTCCACCACCGTGGTGTCCCTGGCTTCGTATCTCATCACCCCTTTAGTCCAAACAGCCTTTTTAGCTGTTTACCCACAACAAAAAGATGTGTGGACAGACACGTGAAAGTACCCTCTCCCGTCTCACTCAGCTCGTCTCCATCGACCTCGGCCTCTCTCCTCTGCCCCGATCCGCCACCTTCCTTCCATTTATCTGCATTAGGCAAACTAATAGCGGCGCAGCTACCTGCATCGATCCTCACCGCTGGAGTGAGATGTGCTGGAACACGCCTTTATGGGTTGCCCTTTAGGGAGTGCAGCAACAGTCTGACCTATCGTTGCAGATCTATTTGCGACACCCCCCTGGCACGCCGGCAGCCGGAGCGGCCCTGAGTAATGACGACTTAATAAATGGTGACACGCCGTTGGCGGCGGAATGAGATGCCCATTGACAAGGAGCTTCCACAGGCTTTCAGCGCCTGACGGTAAAAATAGAAGAGGACACGAGACACCCTGCTTATGAGGACACCGCAGATAGGAGAGCGGCGTCAGGCGGGTCTGTGTGTGCGGCGAGTGTCAATGTGCTGTTACTGATATGACGGTGTATCTTCATCCGGCGGTATGGAAACCGCTGTTAATGCCTTGTGTGCGCGTTAGAGAAAATGATTATGGTAAGATGATCCCAGATGTCTGTTTTAAAGAGAACATCGGAAATGTCCCACCCAGTACTTCGCACACACCGCCCTCTGACCTCTTCTCTTCTTTAGCACACACCTAAAACCTTCCTGCTCATATCCTAACTGACCCCAAGTTCCTGAGGCCATTGCCACCAAAAGCAACACCGCAAAACTCCTCGCTGTCCCGATAAATGACATTTCAAGTTCAAGGTACGGCCAACCATCATTTCCTTGATACTGCCAGGGTTCCTCTTCTTGTTCACTTCCTATTCCCAAACACCCACACCCACTCTATGTTAACAAAGGTCACACAGCAGCCCCTTACTCAGCAAATGACATATCCAGGAAATGAGAGGAAAAGGTCAGGATAGATAGGAGGAAGGATAGAGGAAGAACAGTAGTATATCGTGGGAGTTACGAGAGCGGCATCTCCTTGCGTGCGTGTGTTAGAGAACAGCTAACCAAGGCCCTAATGTTGCTTATTTGGCAAGCAAAAGAAGGATACTAGGGTCAGTGTGGTGTATGTTTTTCATAGACGCACATATGTGCGTGGGACGGGAAGGAAAGGGGTGATCATGTAACACCTTAAAAGATACAGTAACTTGACAAGTTGAGAAAGGAAACTGTAAAATATCAGCTATAGTAATCATGACAGTATTTACTGCAAAGGGAAGGAGAAGGAAAGAGTAAGTTAAGACTGATTACTTTGCAACTGCGTGCCTTTCCATCACACACATTTTGTTGTAAAAAGGAAAATCCCTTAATATGTCACCACCAGTTGCACAAATGCTATGTCACAATTAAGCATTTGCCTGAGCATGTAGCAGTGTATGGGAAAGCAAGCAAAAAAAACCAAAACATCTGTGTGGACAATCATCATTGGAACTTGGTAAATGTATATTTCTCTGTCAGAAGTTTACAAAGAGCTATATATCAAAGTAGATGAAGCCTGAAAGTATTTTTCCATAACCATGTGAAAGAGTTTTAATATTAGGGTCTCTAATATTTCTCAAATCCGGAGAAAGAGAGCATTTTTGAAGGAAAAGCAGCTGAAGTGGGACAGAAATAAGCCATTATGTGACCCCTTGCTAAGCCTTTTAAAAGGAAAAATAAAAAAATATAAATAAATCACAAAACATATAAAATCATCCTCTTAATTTACTGGCTCCCCAGTCAACACCTGTTTCTGCTCTCACATGCTCTTTTAGCTCTGCTCTTTTGCTCGTCAAACAAAGTGGTGGTTTCATTAAAAATCAATTCTAGAGCTCATTAACAATGCTTCCTCTACCCCAGAAGAGCCTCCAACTCTGGTGGAGGGAAATGGGAGGTTTCCCTCCATTTCATCGCTTCTCGAAAGGTTAGAGGTCGTCCTTCAGGTTTACAATGTGGGTCACGCAACCCCATCGTGTGCATGACAGAACTTGGGTAATCTCTTTTAGCGAGAAGCTCCGCCGACGCATACTGACACGCAGTTTCGCATGGTGTTTCCGCATCCACTCAAGACAAGGACGGGAATCGGAGCGCAAATAAACAAAAGTGGAACCACATTGCGCGAGGGGAAAGCTGTAACATCTGTTGCAGTGAGGGAGGGATGGATGAAGGCAAGCTGTTGGGTGTATTTATTCATCGCTGATACATTTCAATCCATCTTCTGGTCTCCTGTGGAGCTCTGACTCACACAGATGTGTCCACCCCATACATCTGATGACGGTGGTACGAGGGATATCAGGAACCGTTTACAGGAAGGAAGGAAGGAAATTTGACTGAAGTGTCACACTGATTCATAAAAAACTGGATTATTTCCTGCGCAATACTGCTGACGTTCACATGGGAGGGGGCGATGTGGAGGAGTTGTTTTCTCCGACATTAACAGGCTTGCACTTGTTGAGCCACAATTTGATGATGTCACAAGTGTAATCTGTCCTTCTCGGTAATTTCAGTTCGACTTAAAAGAAAAAAAGAATTATGTTTAGTTATTGAGCAACCTTCAGCTCTGGGGTGAAAGACTTCTTGCAACTTGGTTGGTTCCAGAGAAAGCTCATCATGCAGCATCACTGATGCGGAAAAGACCAATAGAAACCTTAAAGCGAGGGGGGAGTGGACTAATCCAGGACCTAAAGGATTCCTTTAAATTGTATGTATATGTAAATGCAAAACACTCGCATTTCTGAATGAGGGTTTGTTGGGGGAGGACTTAAGTCTGCAGTTGGGCTGAGACAACAGCGTAGAAGCTCATTATTCCCTGTGTGTAGTTAAATCAGGGAGCTTATAGGCCTCTAAGAACTCTCTCACCCCTTCCTCCCATCTCCACCCAGAGTCAAAGTGAATAGGGGCTGTGACAGATCTTCTCAAAGAGCATTAACTTCTCTTCTAGGTCGGTGAAATTAAACCGAGTGGCAAGAATTTTGTGCGGAAGTAACGATGACACAAAAAGCATCAGAGTGGAACCCTGTTCATGCCGTGTCGGCTCAGAGATTAAGTTTTATCCTAATAGCATTTGTTTTGCCATCTTTTAATCAAACATTTAACTCAAGATGGTTGGTTAGACAAATCAAATGTCTAAAACTGTTATCTTGCTATTTTCATCATAGCATATGTGTGTATGTCTGTAACAGGTGGTCCAATCTGACTGAAACTTTCCACGAGCATCCTCACACATACAGTGACTATTAACATCTATATCTATGTTTTTAATCATTTATTATAACTCACAATTATTTTTGATTTTTTTAAATACATAATGTTTATTTCAGTATCGCTGTGTTTGTTTCATGTGTCACGTTCTCAACGTACGTCGCCCGTATGTAATCTAACACTCACTAAAATTTGTATCCGTGACGGAATTTTGTTTGAGTCACCACTAAATACAGAATGAAAAATTTGTGCCGCAGGCCCGATATGCCTAATTTAAAACACTAGCACACACACAGGCGACTGTGCAGCTTACAGGTTTTGCCTTTAGCTTTTACACGACAAGTTTCCCCAACTGTAGTGCAAAGTAAAAGGAGGCTAAAGTTACACAGTTCTGGCCTTATTCACGTGATGGAAATCTGAAATAAGCTTTTTGCTTTTTGACAAAGAGAGACTCGAAGCCTGAAATACTTATAAAGACAAGTTGTCTTATCTGTCATGGTCACAGAATGCAGTCAGAACACTGTGTAATAAAAGATAACGTGTTATATCTGAAAGATTACATGGAGACAGAATAAAAAAAATATGGAGCCTTCACTTTATTAAGGTCATGTTGACACAGACAAGAAGAAGAATCTTAAAATTTTCCATCACATGCAATAATCAGGTTTTTAAAAAACCCAAACAATCTGTGTAGTAAATATCTTTAAACTTTAATAGCAACAACTTGCATTTCTTATAAGACTCACGTGTACAGTTTTGCTTCACTGTACTGGAGTTTCAGCTTTTACAAGCAGGTTTAATAAAACTGCCGCGGACTGCCTCAAAATGTGAGCGTGAAACAAAAGATAAAGATTCTGTGCAGTCCCATGCGAAGAGAAAGACCTGACCTGTTCATGCAGTCTAGACAGTTTTTAGATTAAAAACAAATCTTCATAATTATGAGTTAATGAAGAGTTAATGCTGTAACATCTTTCTGTTCTGAAACTAAAGTTATTGTTCTTAAAATAATGCTGCACATTTTTTACAGCTGGCACTAATACCATCAAATAACGATAGCTGAAAATAATATGACAAATATATGACGTCATCAGTATCCGACCAAACAAACAGACAAAGATGTCAAATATAATTTTAAATCTAACTTGTCTGCATCTTCAACTAACTGTTATTTTGATTCAAAATTACTCTGAATCCATGCACCTAACTCTGTTCATCAACATTTGTTAAAGTGAAAATTTTCTTCTTCTTATTAATATTGTTATTATTATTTTATATTACATTAATGGTTTTTTTTTCTTTTTTACATTTTTTGGCAATTATTTTATTATTTATTATTTATTTTTTCACTGGATAATAATAATTCATTGGATAAAAATAATAATGACAAGGAATACAAACCCTTGACAACCAACACAGCCTCTAAAGAGCATTTTAAAAATGATTTTTAACTTTTTAATGTTTCGTCAGGAGTTGATAACTAAAAGTTGTCAGTATTTTTTTCTGAGCTTTGATAATTTGGGAGGTCTGCATTAAAAAGAGAGCATGAAGTGGAACATTTTTGAATACCAAATTTAAGGATCATCAAAAATTAGATTTCCATACTAGATCAGTTGAGTTCTGGTTAAGAATAACCCCCTTTCTGCTGCTGTTGACCAACAGGGTGCTGGTGAAAACTACTACTGGGCAAAGACAAAGGGGGGTGAGAAGTGAGAGTAGAGACTTTATATGTAGGGACTGTGGCTGCTTTAAGGGGAGAAGAAAGAAGAAGGTTAATTGATGAGGTGAAAGGACGACATGCAGAACGTTGGCTGACAGAAACGGATGCAAAGGACAGGGTGAGACGGAGGCAAATGGTCTGCTCTGGCGACCCTTAATAGGGAGCAGACGAAAAAAGAAGACGACGATGAAGATGAGTCATAACTGCTATTTACTTTCACACTCAGTATGTAGCAACAAAATGCCAAACAGATGCCCAAACACACAACCTAACTCTGGAATGCTGTTGGCTCCCATCGTGTTTCATCCATATCAAGTTAGGTAACAACATCTATACCAACTAACATCATCTCCAAGCATAAACAGCTTGTATATCCATGTCTGTGTCACACAATCCAAGAATGTGACTGTAATGACGAATAAGGCCTACGTTTGAGTTTTTTTAGCTGCTTCATAATTTATTCTGTCAGGAAGAAATTCTTTTAGTATTTTATCCGCCTTCGTCTGCAGGGCCGACAGAGCCGGAACAGTGACACAGCACTCCATCCCGCTCTTCTATTAAATATTTACACGCTTGTGAAACATATAAAACTAACCGCCGGCGCTCGCATTACTGCGCAGCAGAGGAGTCAGATTTAATATGGCTCACATTCGCTTCCAAGAATATGTGTGTTAAACGAGGAGAGCCGGAGAGACATACAGACACACAGAGACACCAACTGCGTTCGTCCTGCTGAGCGAGTGGTCAAATGGGAGTTCTCTTGTTTTTTTAAGTCAAACTGAAGCGTGAAATCCCACAGCGCCCCTTAAACTTATATCTTTATGTAAAATGTCTCAACCTATTTTATTTATGACATATATGACTTATTTACCAGAGCATGTTTGAGAAAGTTAGCCGGCTGGCACAGAGTTTCCGCTTCCACCATTAATGCGTTTTTATTTCTAAAGGCAAAGAACTAAATCAAAACGAAACGTCATTAATGTTAGTATTTGAGCCTGGCAGACATAACTAATTGAATTACTTGTCAGTGTTCAGAAGACTGATTAATGAAGTTTTACTTTCCAGGAATAACATTAGAGTCGCAAAGTCTGATTTAGTTAAATTGGCCCTTTTAAGCATCACCACTCAAGACATATGCACTGTTTACAGTTTATGCATGTGACTGCATCCATCACATTAATGAAGCATAGATAAGTAAAGGACACTGATACTTTTCTTCTCAATTTGGAATTATTTTCTGGCACTGAATGTTAGATTTTGTACAGTGTTATTACTTTAAAAAAAAATCCAATCCTTTGGAAAGTTGGGAAACTGAGCAAAGTCCATTTTCAGCAGTAGGAGATGCAGCTCTTGCCAGTTCAGTGTGCATAACTAATATATTGCGCGAACGCTACAATAAATCACTGCTCTCAGGGAGTAATAAGTAAAGTGATAACATTCGTTTTAATGAATAAATGAGAAGTATAATATACCTTGAGAAGTAAGGCCAGCATTGATCAGTACCATATGATTGCAGTTAAAGCTATCTGAAAGTAAAATTGTGCATTTTTGAGCTTGCTCGCCAAATGTCTCCCTTTCGTATAATAGATGCCTTGTGCCATGTGGGCGATTCAGCCACCACATATTTCCCCACTTTGTAACAGCTGTGTGAACAGCCTCACACATCCTCACCAAGGGAAAAGTGCGCTGCGTTTTATCAAGAGAAACAAAACTAATCACAAGTACACTGCCGTTCTGTCAGAGCGGCTAAACTTTTTCACCTCTCATCATCATTTGTCTTACCTTCAGATAAAAACCATACTCCTAACCAGAGCTCTAGACCCTTGTTTTTAACCTTTTAACCATAATTACCTTTTCTTATTTATTGTCTCAGCCTTCTCCCAAAGCCATTAGCGCAGTATTATCAGGTCAGCTTTATCAAGGCTCATAACGCAGCCTGGGGAAACTCCAGGAAACCTTTGTTCCTCAGTCAGTGTGTGTGGGGGGGAAAGGTTCATGTCTGTCACCTTTAACTTTTTTATGAGACCCCGTGTCATGTAACCTTGAGAACAAAACTGTCATGTACTCCCATTCATTACAGGGCAGACAAAGTCCTCGTACTCTGCTAGCTTTACAGCATTCATATAGAGCCCTGGGTGAACACAAACCATCTGTGTAAACACAGACTTCTGACAGGCCTTCATGGTGAGCGATGAGTCCCACCTGTACAAAAGCACAATGCCTCTGGAAAAATCTCCCAGGCTCTCTTAGCGGTTGTGTTCTTATAAAAGTCACACATGCACAATCATGCATACTCTTGCTTTAAACCTGCGAGAGGTCATTCCTGATAAGAGCAGTGACTGAAATGACTCACTCCAATTTGACGAGGCATAATTGAAGGACAACCTGCCACGTTAATGAATGATATATCCTGCCATCTCCGTTCTCTCTAGCGCAATCACCCACTCACAAATTGATGCTTCACATTTGCCGTCCCTTAGACACCTTGTAAATCAAGTATAATTGACAGACAGAAGTGATGAAATGCAAAGCGGTACAACTAAATGACTCCATCAGAGCAGCTCCATTAAAACCTCCTAGGTGACCAATTATCTTTCACTCTTTCTTGGCACGTAGGCACATTCTAAACAGAAAACTGTTGGATGCACACGAAAGTGTAGAGCAAGTTTGATGCAGTATGCAGATATGAAAGTGCTGTTTGAAAAAAGGTAATGCTAGAGCAAGTATTTAATGAGTGAGGATTTCTAACCAGCTACAATTATTCATACTACATTAAAAATACCTTTCATGAGACTGCATACTTCCAAATCTGTCATTCCTGCAGCAGAAAACTTACGTCTTCAGGTTTGGTCACACCTCTGGATTTTAAATATGAAGCCAGTGCTTTAAGTCAAAATCAGCAGTTGAGCCACTTGGACTGGTTTAAAGATGAGCATTTTAAATCCTTGTGATGATGTGATGAATCTGTTTAACCACTCATTAGGATTAGGATTTGTATTTGGACAGCTGGGTTCTCACCACTGACTGTATAAAAAATGAAATGGATACAGCTTTCAGGTCTGAACAGTGACGCCAATAAAGAAGTGACTTAAACCTGCATTTGTTTTAATGGCCGCTGGGGGTGAAAGCTGTGGTTCTAAAAGGACTTCTGGTCCCATTTTTGGACACGGGTGACTGCTAACCATGTTATGTTAACTTGCTTGCTGGGCGTGTGACAATCATGTTGACAATGTCAAGTCATGTGAATAAGGCCCTGGTCACACAGGCCTGCAAACCAATCCAGTCTGGTAAACACCAGTCATTGTCACCAGTCACAGTCTTTCCCATACAATATTAGATGCCTTAGGCGACTGTGGTTGTGATTTGGTGCTATATAAATAAAATTAAACTAAATTGAATTGGTTGGCAAACAGATAACAGTTTTATGACTTGATCTCTATAAACACTTTCCTAATTTTATCATCTCAATCTCTCATTTTGGATAATACTGAATAAAAAATTAAGTCCATTTGGTAAATCTCAGTCATATGGTAAATGGCCTGTATTTATATAGCGCCTTCTAGTCCCTAAGGACCCCAAAGCGCTTTACATATCCAGTCATTCACCCATTCACACACACATTCACACACTGGTGATGGCAAGCTACGTTGTAGCCACAGCCACCCTGGGGCGCACTGACAGAGGCGAGGCTGCCGGACACTGGCGCCACCGGGCCCTCTGACCACCACCAGTAGGCAACGGGTGAAGTGTCTTGCCCAAGGACACAACGAACGAGACTGTCCGAGCCGGGGCTCGAACCTGCAACCTTCCGATTACAAGGCGAACTCCCAACTCTTGAGCCACGATCGCCACCAACATATGTTACAGAAAGGAGGATTATTTAGCCTATGCTCATTGACTAGTGACTTGTGATTGACAGGTTGTGAGCCAATGAACACAGTTAGACACCCCTCTCTCATTAAATTCAGTTTCAAAATGTTCACCCTGGCTTCACAACAGGATTTCAGAAACTAATAGGTGACATCACTGTAGCCACACTATGGACTAATGTATTAAGCCACACCTCTAATCTTTGAATTCAGGTGATTTCAGTCCATTTGCCACAGGGGCAAAATATAAAATAGGGCACCTGGCCATGCAGTCTCTAATTACACACATTTACTTGCAGAGCTCCAAACCTCCTTTGACATTAACATCAGCAAGAACAAAATGTGCTGGGAGATTCATGGCATGGATTTCCATGGCCGAGCAGCTCCTTTAGATGTAAAGTGTAGTTAATCCAGTACTTTTGTCCACATGATGTGTGTCTTTTATATTATGGCAGCTGTGTATACTTCAACCACAGGTGGCTGCTGCCATTTGCTGTCTGTTAGGTGTCACTTCAGTTAATTTGAGGCACTCAACTAAATTTTTCAATGACGTCTGAGATGTTGAGACAAATAATGTGACTATAATATCACTTACTATTACCTTGCTTGTTCTAAAAACCTGTCCAGTATTTAGGCAAAGTCTGAGCCCGAGTTTTGATGAGTAAAATTAACTTGAGCATCTTCTTCCTTTTTGCTTTTCCTAACAGGAAAAGACTGTCAAGATGGCTCACTGTTGGTCAAAAGTCAGAATTAGCATAACAGAAAAAAAAGATAAAAATAAAAAATCTCTTGAGAGTTCTCTTAAAGTATTCACCAGCATCTGTCAGAATCCATTTTTCCAAAAGAAAAAAGTCACTACTTATCTCCTCATCATCCACACACTTCAGTCCTTTAATGTATGTAAAGGAATACCTTCCTCGAACTACTTTTCCTGACAGACTGCAGACCGAGACCCATTCTCAACTTAGACTATTAAACCACAGAGATGGATTCAAAGGACCATCCAGAGGATGATTAGGTTTCATTATGGCAAATGAAAC
Organism: Oreochromis aureus; assembly: GCF_013358895.1. Classification (NCBI taxonomy): domain Eukaryota; kingdom Metazoa; phylum Chordata; class Actinopteri; order Cichliformes; family Cichlidae; genus Oreochromis; species Oreochromis aureus. Next base: position 12,644,574 of record NC_052958.1, on the reverse strand, counting down.
ACCCCATTACTCTTTACTATCTTATAATAAATGTCTTTAAAGAATTTCCTTGTGACTTTGAAAAAAACAAAAGACTGTCCAGAGATCAGGATGAATGACCATGATGTTGTCTCCTCAAGTGACCAAAAAAAGCAAGAAAAAAAAGACGGAGAATGAGAGAAAGAAGACAAAGAATCACGAAGGTCAGCTATTTGTGTGTTTACAACAAGCCCTATTTAAAATAAATAAGTCAGTGTGTCATTGGTATGTTCTCTTTGACCGGAACAACACAGTCCATCTGGGACATGAGCGAAAATATCTCAAGCTCAAGCATAAAGGACCAGCTTGAACAGTCTTCTATCTGGGAAATGAGGAGAGAAAGCAGACACACAATCAATTCACAGGACAAATGACGAGTTGTGGTTTGTTCCACTACTCAGTGTCACAAACAGGAACCTTATTTCCCCTGTTAAAGTGCTGATAATGCACAGGCGACCGTCATCTAATACCAACTTGTGCCACGTCTAAAACAACTCGCAGCACACACAGCGAATTCTGTTTGGACAGTTCCCTGGAAATTTTGTTATCGCTGCATGTCCAGAAATGAATGGAGGGAGGGTGGACAGTGGGTGGACGGTGGAGGGTCTGCGGGGGTGGAGACTTGTTGGAAATATTAGTGGATGGTAGCCCCCCAGCTGAGGCTGTCTGGCAAGGGATCAGTCTCATTCCTCTTCAGTCAAAGGCTCCTTTTCTCTGACCCGACAGTCCCGATGTCTCGGAGAACTGACGCGAGAAATGCAGCTTTAAAAACAGCCTCTGGTCCTGCTGGTGAGAACTGGGCAAAGCTCGCTAACACACACACACACGCATAACTGCGTCATGCACGGGCATGCATACAAGACTCACTGTACTCTAGCCATCTTGCACTTCAGTAGGAAGAGCCAGCATAATACTGTACATAAGTAAGGGGCTGTGTGTGTGCGGTGGGGTGTTGGTTCTTGATAAAAAGAAAAGATTAAGATGATACGAATATATTGAGTGTCAGAAACAGCTGTATTGCATATGTTTTGGCGCCGAGTCACGCCTTTGAACTACAGCCTTTGTCATGACTGCAAAATAAGATGTAGAACACTGACAGTTTAAGAGACCACATCACTCACCTGAGCGATGAATGGAGCATAATGGTATATTGTTCAAATTAGCACGGCTTTTATTTAGCTAGAGTCCCAATTTAAAAATACCCCAAAGCCTGAAGTCTATTCAGAGCTTCATATGCACAACTCATTGATAAAGCTGCATTCGATCCAACTCTTTTCTTTTTTTTTGCACACTCGTCTGCTTCCAAATGGAGCAAAAACAAAATAAGAAAACAGAAAGAAAACTTTCGTGCAGGCACAAAAAGCCGTGCCAACATACAAGTTTCCAGGCCGGTGCCACTGTGGTTCACCAGTCACCTCAGGCACAGAAACTCATCACATCCTGTTTTTCCTGTGCCAGCCAGGTTGGACAATAGCAACGCATCACTCGTCCCTGTGTTTTTCTTCAGGGTGGATTCTCGTTGGATGATAGATGGAGCAGTGTCCTCCTGTTTCCCTCTGATGTTTGGGCTCTGGATTATCCCTGAGCTCAGTGTGGTTGTTTTGGGTGGATTCTGCTCTAATCTCGTGTGCTTCTGTCACACTGCGATGAAAGACAGCCTGTTGGTATTGGCTTAATTCTGAGGCTGACTCACAGGCACAGGTGCACCGTGAGAGAGAGAGAGAGAAAATTCACACTACTGGGCGCTGAGCCTTACAGTACATTTGCATCATCAATAATATTTACTCTGAAATCAAACTGTACCAAAATAATATGGTGTTCATCCAAAAGAAATGAAAAATAATTAGCTGTGTGGGGATTTCTGTTAACACTTCATTCACCCGACAACCATAAAACATACCCATACGAACCTGATTTTGCAATAACTAGACAGTTTCCTGTATTGTGCTTATCCCCTTCCCTAATCCTTTAAAAGGGTACAGGTTTTTAACACAAACAAGTCATTGCATTCTTTGTCGTGGGATGTTGAACAGCTGAAAAGTTTAACCTCGTCAGCTAAGCTATTAATGATTAACACGACTATATGTTCAATATAAGAGATCACCTTAAAAAAACAGCTGTCAGAGCAAATATGAAGACAAAGCCTACATCTCAAAACAAGACATGCCCTCTGACAAAATGCCTGCCCTTTGAGTCATCTATTATAATCCGCACGCACCAACACTGTAGAATCATGCTATGTAATCTCTGCAGCAAGGACATGTCCAAAAACACCTGCGTGCCACAGGTGTGTTTGAATGTTTTAGAGAGTCAGCAGCCTTTATTCTTGTTGCATTTCCTTCAAAGACTTGAATCAAACCACCCACAACACGCAACTTTGCTCCCAAAGGCCAGAAGGCAGAATAAATGAAAATTTTAAAGTTTCCAGGCTTGTAAAGATAACTTACCCAGTCTAATTTTGGCATTCTTTAAGGTTTTTCTTCGGGTGAATTAATTACCATTATAAATAATTAAGTGAAGAGGAGTTTGGCTGTTTGTTGGCTTTATAAAAATGTGGTAGTTACAACACAAAACCCCCATCATGCTGCTACACAGCATGAGGCCTCTTATCCTAACCAGACAACTCCTTTATTTTACGCTTGACCAAGAACCAACATGTTTTGATTTCATCGACTAAACAATAGCAGTTAAAACATACATGTATTCATGTCAGGGTGGGCGAGTCTTCTTATTTGGCTGTCTACCTGCTGGGCTGTGATGAGTAAACAGCAGTTCTGATGGCGGTTGGTGGTCTAGAGTCTTCAGGTTTTAGTGGGGATTCGTTCCTCTGGGGAGCAGTCCTGAAGAAGAGGGGATTACCTCAATCCTCTCTCCCTGCTTCACCCCTTCCAAATCGACACTTCAGATTCAAACAAAGGCCCAGGGACTGTGGGCCTCAGGCCCCTGGCGTGCTGCTAATCCCATTCCAGCTGGACAACAATCCGTCTGGCTGGTGGCCCCTGCAGGGCTGTAAGCTCCTAGTAAGAGGCTTGAAGGAGAAGTCAGACAGCTCGTCAAGGATGAGGACTTAATTAGGCATGCAAAGTCAACCTGGCTAATTGAAAAGATTCGACCCGAGTGCCACCACAGGAACACAAGAGTGGGAGAGAGCATTTTTTGGAGTTTTTCTGTATTGTACAAAATGTTTTGTTGCCAAGCACAGAAAAATGCCAAGGATGAGCTACCCCATACTGATTCAAAGTTGGCAACATGCAAAAGGGGCCTGTTTGTAAGGTTAATTGGGCTGGACAAAGTGTTGAGATAAACTATGGAACAACATGTCTTGAAGTTTTCTTTGGATCTGTGCTTAATCTTTCATGACTGGCTTTATTGGTTGGGTCAGAAGTGTAGTTCTGGGAGGGATTCTACAAGCTGGTGCTATTGAACGACTCAAGCATAGGAAAAATAGGGTGTGCTCGACAGTATGTGACTTTCTTCCCATTTGCCTACATGACGGGAACGTATGTGCGCATTTGTCAGTTCACTGTGTTCACCATGACTATGTGTGCGCCAATAAACTCTCAAGTGTGCTTGGAGGAAAAACGAGTCACTCTGGTAGGTTTGTGTACCCAGCCTGAGCTGATGTCAAAACTCAGTCAGCACTCAGCGGACAGACAAAGCACACACACCTCGGCGAAATAAAACAGAAACTCTCTTGACCCCGTCTTTCTTTCCACTCTCCATCAACACTCTGTTTAAGCATGCCATCATCGCTCCGGCATAATGTGTTTAGAAATGTTGCACTCCCTCAACCTCTCCGACTCTGTAATGCATTTTGCTACACGACCCCCATCTCTCTTATCCATAATGTGTTTGAATACGCCACCTCTCCCCAAACACCGTGTGTTTAAAGAATGCCACACTCTGCCTCTCAGGCTCAATCACTGTAACGTGTTGGAGAGCGCAGGCTACCTCTCTCTTTGTGTAATTTGTTTGACGACGCTAGCCTCTTCGACGCCTCTTACACCTAATGTGTTTGAGCATTCACAGAATCGCAGAATCACATACACCCACATGGACACATGTACAGAGCAACACACATACATTGGGATGATTTTTTTTTTTCTTTTTGCTCTGAGCACACAACCGATTAAGCTGGATGCAGAGAAAATAACTAATTCATGAGGCGAGGCAGCAGCCAATTCTGCCAGCATTTATTACACATTATTGTAAGACCAGGGCTTGAATAGATAAAATATACTGAATATATATATAATTAAAAATGTATTTTTAATGCATCTTTGAGGCTGGTTGTGAGATTGGACATTTATTATTTTAGTAGCATGGCTCTGTAGAAGGCAATATTGGTGTGTTGCTTTTGTCCAGAGTGAAATATTTTAAAAATTCATGATTGGGTTTGCTCAGACATGCATGGTTACCAGATACACTGTGAAAATGGGTTTGAGTTGCAGTTGAGGTATGGCAATGTTTAAATGATTCTCATTCATTTCTTTGCTTTAGTGACTGTGGTATATTTTTGGGCTTTCTATCATGCTATGGTTATTTAAGTGAAAGCATGCGAGTTAAGTTTCTCTTGTAAGTGACGCAACTGTGTTGTGCTGATCTTGCTTATTAACTTATTGTTAGCTTAAGTTAACAAGTCTAAACTTAATAATTAAATCAGGTTATGACCAGTTGACATAATATAATGAAGTTGTTTCAACAATTCTTGATTTAGTGTTGTAAATCCTTTCATCTTTGGTGACACTTTGACTTTTTTCCCTTTTGTATGAGGTTTTGTGCTAGTTAGCGAGTAAGTAGCTAGCAGGCTAATCCTTGATGGTGAACATTACTAGTGCTAATTTAGCTTGCTAGTACTACTAAAAATCATACGGTGCACACAATAGCAGAGAAAAATATTTGTAGCTCTATATCGACTCTTAAATACTTAAAGGTTCCTTGTTGTCTATTAATCACCTACAGCTGAAGTGTGGTGGGATGAAAGGGGCAAAGAACCCCGAACTAAGTTTTTATAAGAGGCTGAAAGGAAAAACTGAGCGGATACAGCCTTTGAGACATCTGCAAGAAAAATGGAAAAAAATGTGAGATTTTGGCACCTACACACACACACATTGTATGTGTAGGTGTACAGAAAGCATTTTGTCACTGTCAAATGTCCAAGTATAAGTTTTAGGCTAATTTATTTCTGTAAGTTGAGCTAAAGCTTTATCACAGATTCAAACTTCTATCAACAGGAATATTAATCTATGAGAAGTACGTAAAGTAAATATTTTAAGTTACAGCTACAGGATTGTGCAAACTTCTGATTCCTTCTTTTATGGTCTTGAGCAATAGCTCTCCAAGCTTTCTGAAGGCCTTTCAAAGTTTTTCTTTGGACATTGGCTTTTTCTTTCATTTTCAGTCAGGTGTTTGTATCTGACCATTTTTAGAGTTTTTTTCCCCTCTGTTTGTTAAACCACTTAACGCCAGTGTTGGGACTAACGCGTTATTAAGTAACACGTTACAGTAACTACGTTATTATTGTGGTAACGAGCACGGTAACTAGTTATTATGCCAAAACCAGGAACGCGTTACTCGTTACTGGGATTTAGATAGGCTCGTTACTCGTTACTTCGTGTGGTGGATATCGCGGCGCTTCCACAGATTCAGTAACATTAGCAAGTGGTGGAGGCCAGCAGGTGGATGAAGGAAAAGGGAGGCAAAAGGAGAGACCCGAAGCGGCCGCCGGTCCGCGTGTCAGGTGAACTGAACTTCAGGTAAGAAGTTATGACCTGCAGTCTATCTGAGTCAGATATAAACCAAGCTTAGGTGGAGTTTATTTTCGGTATGCTGACATTTTGGTACTGCGTGCTAGCTAGCATGACGGAGTTTCTATACAGCTGGGTGGGTGCTATGTTACTGATGCTGAACTTTATTTTGTTCATACGGTTAATTATTAGAGTTGCCAACCGTCCCGTAAAAACAGAATCGTCTGGTATTCAGAGAAAATATTACGCGTTTCAGTACTGAGGTGAAAAGGAACACAGTTTGTCCCGGACTTCAGCTACAATGAAAAGACACAAAGCTGAAGCTGCACAGCTGCTCTTCTTCTCTCATTCTCTCCCGTTTCTACTTCAATCACGAAACTGATCAATGATCAGCTGATCGGCTTTTCTCTCTTGTTTATTTATCGCCCACTTTGCGCCAGAAAGAGGAAACCAGCGGATGTCGCGCTAAACAACAGCAGCACGTTTAAGCTTGATCAGCTGTTGTTAGAATTTATTTAATATTAATTTCTAGTATCAGCTGATGTTTGCTGGAGCCACAGCTGTAAAGCTGCTGGTCATGATATCAGTTTGGTTATCTGGTGAGAGGGAAACATGTAGATGAAACCAGGAGATGTCCTTACTGAATCATCAGAGCTGAACAGGTGATGGAGAAACAGGTTTACCTTTTAGGTGACATGAATGAGTTGAAGGAAGTTATGAACTGTTTCTGAGAGACAAATAACACCAGGATCCTTTTCACGTAGCTGACAGCTGGTAACTGTGCAGGGGCGGATCTAGCAAAGTGTTGCCAGGGGCCAGGTAGGGCATTAACAGGGAAAGGGGTGACAAGGAAATACTTTTCTTTATTATTCTCATTTAAAATGTCTAGCTTTTAAAAAATAATTATCTGAGTCTTACAACAAACAATTGATAGATTGATACATATATACCATCAGAACAGTGTACATCACTGTCACAACAGTGTTTATTTTCATTCAAAGGCTTTATGATTTTTCCTATAATGGTGGGCGGTCTCTAGTCAAAATGCCCGGGACGATTTTTTTGTCCCAGTCCAGCTCTGTATGCAGCTCATCTGCAGTCTGGTGTTACCTACATCTTTCCTATTCAGAAGGCAGAATTTCCAAGTTCTGAGTACAATCAAAAGCACCACGACTGCAGTTTTTGTGTTGGATGTAAAAAGCAGGCTAGAATCATGGCGGTGGTCAACGACGGTCCAGGCGGATTTCTCTCGTGGAAATGTGCACATTATTTTTCCTTTCTATTGGTAGGTGGCACAGTGCACTTGTGGCAAGTAAGCAAGCTAGAAGACTGGCAGTCTGGCTGGGTATCCAGTTACGGAAGCAACACATTAACAAGAGAATTCTGAGTAAAACCAAAGTTACTTTCCCTAGTAACTAGTTACTCTGAAAGTAACGAGTAACTTGAAGTAACTGAGTTACTTTTTTAGAGAAGTAACTAGTAATGTAACTAAGTTACTAATTTAAAGTAACTTACCCAACACTGCTTAACGCTGACCTATCAATCATTAAAGTAGAAAAGGCACCTAACTCAAAAAATGAACCAGTATCGTGCTCACACATTACCAAAAACTTGATAAAGAACCAATTTTAAATTGTAAATAAATTTAGCATTGTCTTTCACATTTGAGGAAACTGGACAAGAGGGTAAACCTGCCAAAGATAATTTAAAAACTATCCAAGCAGATGAACAGGGTCATATCCTTAACAAATACAGAAAAATGTAGCAAAGAGCAGACACAGGACATCTGGTGCATCTGGTCCTTCAGTAGATCCAACTACTGTTCACTGAAGCCTCATCAAAAATGGTCTCAGTGGAAGGATGGCTGTCAAGAAGCCATTCTTGAGGAAGGGAAATGAAGAAAAGGCTGACGTATGCCAAATTACACGTCAATCCAAACTGGAAATTTTGGGCTAGAATTGTTCTCAATATGTTCTGAAAGAACATGATTTGGCTCTGCATTTCATCCACTAGTGTTGGAAATTTTGTCAACAGTGTTGGAATTATGAATGCAGCAAAGTACCGTCAAATTTTGATCAACCATGCAATATATCTGGAAAGTGTCTGATTAGCAACAGCTTTATTTTTCAGCATAGCCACTGCCAACGTAGTGAACGCATACCTGGACAAAAAAGCACACAGTGGAACATTTTCAGTCATGTATTGGGCTCTCCAGAGCCCAGATTTCAACAATATTGAAGCAATGTGAGATGATCTTGACAGAGAACGGGAAAAAAGTAAGCCAACGTCCAAAAATGAGCTTTGAATCTCATTAAATGGGGCTGGAGAACTATTCCTGAAGAATACTTAAAGAAATGACTAAAAAGCTAAACAAAGAGAGTTCAGACTATGTTGAAGAATAACAGTGATCATGCTAAATATTACTTTCAAGCTTGTTAAAACTGTACAAACTATACTATTTTTGCCTTATTTACACATAAGGTGAGCTTTAAGAAAATTGACCCAAACAGAAGACAAGCCATTTATCAGTCTGATATTCAAAAAAAAAAGAGCAAACAGAAGTCCAAATAATCACTGAGGTACATGGAAGGGAAACCGCTGGGGAGCTAAACAGACAGGAATATAGTATCTTGTTACAACACAGGTCAGAGGGAGACTGGCACTATATATACACAACAAAGGAAGTGGAAACAGGAGGGTAATGTGAAACAATTGAAACTAATCAAAGTAATGAAACCCAAGAAATCAAACTAAATGGAGGCAAATGGCTATCAAAATAAAACAAGAAGAAACTATAACTGAAACAGGGAGATACAGAGACAAGAATCAGTAACACTGAACAAAAGTGAACTAGACACAGGGTAACAAGATAAGATAAGATAAGATAACCTTTATTAGTCCCACACGTGGGAAATTTGTTTTGTTACAGCAGAAAGTTACATAGCAAAAATTAGAAAAATGATAATGAATAATGAAACGGAGGGTGGCACTAAAGACTCAAAATACTTGAGGAATAAATTATGATAAAAATGTAAATAATAACTAAACTTCAAACTCAGAATATTCAATAATAAACAAGAATTTTAGAATTCATTGATTAGCGGCAAATTTGAATGCAGCATGGGAAATTCTTTTATTATCATTCTTTAGAGAAAAGGAAAAATGGTTTGCTCAATTTGTGAAATCAGGTGTCAGCATTTCATTCTTTCCTCCTTTATCTAAACTAAAATGTGTCTTTCCCCTAATTATTCAGTGTCTCAGCATGTCCTCTTTATTCTCCTCTAATAATTTCACTTGGATCAACATATTTCTTTCTTCTAGGCTCCTACAACTCTCAAAGTAAAACCTGCGCTGACCCAGAGCTGTGGAAACCAATCACCCACAGCTATGATGCTAATGGTCTTCATGGGGCAATGGTACTGTGCACAATGCAGTCATAAGGGATTAGAGCAGCTCTCTGCACATGGACCTATCACTCATGGGTGAGGACAGCTGAGAGAAAAAGGGAGTTTCAACAGAAAATGATTTAACAACTTTGCATCTGCCTTGAATTCCATTTCTCTGTGTGATTGTGGATTTCCTGCACTGTGACTGTTAAGTAAAAAAAATACCCCCACCAAAAAAAACCCCAAAACAAAACAAAAGCAAAAACACGGATTAGCTTTATTATTTGTGCCTTTTCTCCAACACTTATTCCTTCTGCACGTCCCAAGAATTAGACCATATCACAGTCATATGTATAAATAATCCACTGGCTCACAGTCTGTTATCATCACACTAATCTTCTTGTCTGTTTAATATCAAATGCAATGCTTCTGGAATCAGCTGAAATAACACTGCTGGTGTTTCAAGCAATTAACCTTTTCCACTGTGTAAATGGCTCGGGGGGGAAAGAAAGAGGAAGTCAAGTGGGAATGAATGTCTGCCTGTGCGCTTCATCCAATCTGGGAGAATACATGGCACATTTCAGGGAGGCCCCCGCTAAGTCAGGAATCATGCAAGAACCCTGCACAGTCTGTGCGTGTGTGCATGTGTGTGTGTGTATGTTGAAGGGTTTGTGACAAATGCAAAAGAAATCAGTGTGGTCTCCAAAGCGCTGTTTGGAGCTAATATAATGGGGTGAAGGGGGGGTTGATGTGTGGAAGCTGATGGTAATGGGGAGAAAGGGAGGTAAGACATTAATAAAAACCAAATCAGTCAGGCTTGACATAAACACCCCTTTGTTCTTTGATGTGACGGCAGCAGCCACACTGTCGGGAACGTGATACATCACACACAGGACCGCTGAGGAGTCCCCCCCCCCCACACACACACACACACACACACTTTCACCATTCCCTTTCTATTGCTTCATGAAGAGCACATATACTCACGTTCTCTTTGGCTCGGTCTTCAACTTGTCACGTACACACATACACACCCTCTGAGGTTTAATATCCCCTCCACCTCCATCTCCTACCTAGAGGCCTAATACCCAGAGCTTGATAATAGAGCGCTGTGTCTGATTCGTGTCTGCAGGAAGGAGCCATGAAATTACCTTCCTATGCATCAAGGGCTATAGCATAAAGCTGCACCTCAATCACCAAGAGAATAAGACCTATTGTTACAAGCCAGGGCTTTTAAGAAAGTAAGCGATTCGACTTAGAAAAAAAAGAGAAGATGATAAGACTTGATATCCCTGAATAGTACGACCATCGCTCAGAGTTAGAGCTTTACAAAAATCCAGGTCAAGCCTCTCTGTGTCTTTGAGATCTTGGAAGAAACTCTGAGCGTATGATTATATATTAACCCCAAAGTGCGGGAGATGCTCTGTCTTAAGGTTCAGTGATGTTTTATACTGGTTTCAGTTGAGCTGGTTCCTTTTGTCTTCTTGGAAGCTATAGTTGGGGTTATCAAACCTGACAAGAACAAATGGCCATTATCCTCTTTTCTAACGATACAATGGTGTGTTCCATAGAAACAGTGGCATTCAATGACCCTGAACACTATAGGTAAAAACAGTTTTGCTTGGAAGGTCTTTAATGGGCAGAGGTCAGAATGTCATGTTTGTGTTGCCTGGAGTGAATAACAATAGAGCGGGGTGGCGATATACAGGGGACGGCAGGTAGACAGATAATTAGATGGATGAGCAGATTTGGTGCTGAATCTTATCAGCAAGGAACAACAGGGAAGCAGACAATATTTGATGTCCCTGTCTCTTTGGTGGAGCCACATCCACATAAGTCCTTACATTCAATGTGAAGCTAAACAGTACCCGCCTACAAAACAAAACCTTCAAGGCAAATAGTTGAACTGTAGTGTTTGGGATTATGTTGGATGTGTCTGATTGAAGCTTAACAAAGTCAACAGAGACTGAGTTGCAGATGCTTTCTAGTACATTAGCTACACATGCTTTCCATATGGGAAAAAACACGTATATCTAGTATTTGCTGTAATACATATTTTCAAAACAAAAAGATTTTTATATTCTGTGACTAAAGGTACCAAGCTGCTTTAAGGCTACTGTTTCAATCAAACTGGCTCTGATCCAAGGAAAACATGATGATTTAGTCTGGAGAGGACTGAAATTATTTTTTGATAAGAAACAGGAACAGACCATAATTTATTTAATTTCAAGTAGAATGACTCAGGCCCCCTGAGCAGAAGCTACTCTCAAAACTCTGGTGACCAAAAAAAATTATATATGTATATTTGTGTGTCTTCGTAGAAATACCACCCAGGGCCACAATTCAATATTTCACATTTAGGCCTGTGTCATCTTAGACTGAAATAATAATACAATTTCCAATAATGTTTATGTAACTTTCAGTGGCAATGTTAAAGCAAGTGATTTAAAATTCATCACTCATGCAGCACAGCTCTGATAGAGCAAGCAGCAGAAAAGCCTGTCAGCCTGTTTCCATGATTAACCGCTTTGGTCCTTGGGGTTAAGCTGTATAGTATTTTCTTCTTTGTGATTCTTATTTAATATATTTTAGTCCAAGGTAATATTTTGTCATTTTATGTTTCAAATGTCTGAGGTTTTATTTTGTGTGTGTTGAATTGTGGGATTTCCCGTTCGGATTCCTTATTATTATTGGACACCTTTGAAGCTGTGGAGGAGAGGAAGTCACTGAACAAACTGTTATTCATCACCGATAATCCCGACCACCCTCTGCACCTCTTCCTGGACAGGCAGCACAACACTTTCTCTGACAGACTGATTCAGGAAATCTTTCATACCACAATCTAACAACCGCTATGATACAACACTCTATCATTCTGCCAGGGGATCATCTACCAGATGTTATGAATACCTATATGTATTAAACTTTTTACCAAATATGAGATAAATAAAGAATTACGGGAGTCTTAGCTCTTGGATGTCCACTCTAGTGATGAGTGTTAGTTTCATTTGATCTTGTGTTTTGGTTCTTGCCTATTATTACTGGTATTTCTATTAGTTTTGCTATTGTTTATGCTTTGTGTTACCTAGTTAAAGGTTAGTATTCATATCTGTTTTTATGTCTTTTGGTTCTTTCCTGTTTTACTGTTTTAGTTTCCCGTTCTGTGTTACTTCCTATGTGCCCTGCCTTGATTCGCCGATTATTTCCACCAGTTGTTGGATCCGTTCACCCATGCCTCATTTCCCTGCTGTAAAATTATCCCTTTTGTGTGTTTAGCCCTTTCTCACCTTTGCCCTTTGTTGTGTTGTCCACATATGTTGCTGGGGCCTGTACTACAAAGGGAGTTCAGCATACCCCAGGTATCTGGATTCATTTACTGTAACATCAGTAATAAAGATAATTGGTCCTAAGAAGCTGGTTATCAACTCACAAGAAAGTGGCGGTGCTGTAAGCATCTGACCAATCACAAGCATGGATACCTGATATAAAACCATAATATTAGAAAACTCTGAAGAGGTTAAACACATGATATAGACTGAAAAAAACCATACTGTAGCTGCTGCAGGCAAATCAGAAATTAAAGAAAGTTAACAAATGTGTTAATTTCGCAACTATATTCACAGACTATGTGATCAGCAATGAAAATATGGTGCTAAGTTGAGGTTTTTAACATCTATTTTTTAAAGTATTTTTACCCCCCATGGACAAAGCTGGGGAGCGAGATTAATTTTGTTAATTAGCAGCCAGATATTCATCCTGAAAGACAAGCTCAGATAAATGTTTACTTAACTGGCTGAGCCAGGAACAGTAATTCAAGCGATGGCTGTTGGTGGTTAATGACTTGAGCTCGGCTGATGAGTTCTGTTGTGGTGACAATACTGTACACGGCGATCGATCGAATTTTCATTAACACTGAGCGTCAGGCGTTTCAGAAGGGTCGATCCCGAACCGGGACTGACATTGACCCAGTTCCCTCCCCGCACGAGACCTGTGTCAGCGCATGTCCATCATCACCGCCATCAATAGTCAAAGCCCCTGGAGGCAAAATGTGTGTGAATTGATTTTTATTACTTGTGGAAGCACTAGACCTCGTCCAAAAACCGGCATCCATCACTATGAACCTCTGTTATCAATTCACCATTATAGTTAAATTAAAGCTCAGCAGATTCCCACTCAAATGTCTCGCTTCATTTCTTAGGTGGTTTTGCTGTGGCTTGAGTGAAAACACAATTAACTGTGGTCTCAAATAAAATGGAAAATCGTTTTGTTGCTTTGTAAAAGCAAAGCCTCTCAGTGGCTCTAATTGAACATGCAAAGGGTTATATTCCTTGCATAGAACAATGCAAATTTACCTGTACAGTATTTACTGCATTTCAGTCCAGTCCATGCACCCTGGACTGAAAAACTGTATCTTTAAGCACTTTGTTACTATCAGGTTATTGTAAAAAACTATTAAAAATGCCATGCATTTTTGCACCAACAACGTGGTCCCAAAAGAGCTATTAGCCTAAAACCTGGCAAATCTCAGCAAGGAATCCAGTCTGTGCTTAAAAAACTGAGGAAATTGGACAATTGGACAAAAAAAGAAGTGACAAGACTAAAAAGCAAATGGACAGGACAGCTGTCAAGAAGCCATTCTTAAGAAGAGAAATAAGAAGATAAGGCTGAAGTATGCCAAATAACACAATCACTGCACTGAAAATCAGTGGCAACAGGTATTTTGGAGTGATGACTCCAAATTTGAAGTTTTGGCTCAAATTGTAATCAGTATGTATGGAAGAGGTTAGCATGAAAATGATCCCAAACACACTGCCAATACATCAAAAGTATATTTGGTTAAAAAAAATACACAGTGGAACCCTATCAGTCATAGATTGGCCTCCCCAGAGCCCGGATCTCAAAGTCATTGCAGCAGGTTGGGATCATCTCGACAGAAAATAGAACAAAAGCCTGAGGAAATGACAAAAAAGCAAGTTTTGAGAGAGTATCTGAATTTCTCGACAACAGACAGGGCCCTTTAAAAAAAATCTCTGAGGATACTGTGACTTTTCAATCACAGTGTAACCTCTCAACTTTAATGGGACAATTATTTAGAAAATGAACATTCTCCTGGATATTATATAAGACTTTTAACTACTTCTTAGATAAAAAAAAAAATCATCAAAAAAGTATCTACTGAGACTATAAATCTAGTTGTTTTAAGCCGTTTTCTTATTACTCAGACAGCTCTGAGATCATGGTGACAATGAGCCAAAAATGAGGATGCAAATCATTTTTGCCATGTTTTCCTTATTTACATCTGTTTAATCTTGCAAATTCGATTATCACTGGAGCCTTTTGGTGCCGTCAAATCAACATTGTTGATGGTCTCACACCATTTTCAATTTTTTCCGTGTACTGTAATGGGAAAAGTCTTAGCAAAGTCTCTCTTTCCCTCAGTAACAGCCTCGACTACCTCTCCCTCCTCCCGAGGGAGTCACTCCAACAGACAGGACCAATTTTCTGCTAATTGGGCCTCAGGAAATTGCTCCTCGTTTTAATTTACTGTTGGATAGCCATGAAGACATGCGATCCACTGCTGCTTTTTCCCCTCTCCCTCCCTCCCTTTCTTCTCTACAGTGCGTGCAGGTGTGAGGATGACAGAGAGGCGTACAGCACAGCACCTTCTCTCTTTCTCTGTTTGGAGAATGAAAGTATGCAGGCGGAGATTAAAGCCAAGCTAAAAGGTTAATTCACCGTGGCACCATTTAGGTTAAGAGGTGAGACGGTTACACAGTAGAGACTTAATTTAAAGGTATTTAAAGTTTTCCAAGACAAAAGTGAGCTGAAAGAAAACAATGAATGTGTAGAGGCAGAGCGGGATGAACTAGTCCATCCCAATCAGGCTATTTTAAGAAATACAGACTGTCACAATATTATCCAAAGCACCAGGGCATGTTAAACATGCTGTCCAAACAGGAAGTGTATTCATTGGTGAGCGTATTAAGACCCGTTATCAGGTGATGACAGCCAGGACTGTGAGCTCACCAGGATCAAATGACGATATCTAACAGAGCCGCATTCTCTAGACGACTGTCCAGATAAGATTAATTGCCATCTAGTGACAAAACTAACACAACAACTGTAACATTAGCAACAGCGATTACTCTGCTAGCAATTACCGAAAAAATATCAGGGAAAATCTACACCACACTTAAGATTTTGAAACCCTGATAGTGATAGATGGGCGTAACACTTGTTCCCTCCTCCATGGCTTACAGGATAAGAGAGCCACATTTACGTTAAGACCACGCTTTAGAAATTTCATTGGAAACACTGACTGGGAAAAGCATCGCTTGGAAAGGAATTTCTTTCAGGCTGCCTCCATAAAGAAAATTAATAATGGTTTCAGTTTGATTTTTGGTGTTCACGAATACATTTTTACAAATAAATACAGCCTATAATGAATGGATACCAGTACTCTGTGTGTAGATTTACAACTTCAATTTAACGACTCACAAATTGTCATACACATTTGTAGAGCTTGTTTCCATTTATGAACTGTGAGACTTGCATTTACCTCCAGTACTGCAATTATTTCTCTCCATACAACAACAGCGTTGCCAATGTTCAACTCGTATAGCATAACGAACTCCATTAGGCTCAGCTGAGACATTTTCTTGCCCTGTAGCATGACAAGTTCCTGACCTAAACATATGACTATTTATTTTACTAAATGAAAGTGTCAACCTTCCTGCTGACAGACAGCCTGCCCACTTCAAGGGCCCATGGATCAGGGAACAATCCAACATGTCTGCAGAAGTCAAAAAGAAATGCCTGCGCTTGAACAGCTCTTAATGGAAAATTCCTCTCTGGTCTTTCCATATTTTATTTAGTTTCTCTAACAACATCGATCATTTTCAGATTAATCTATTGTTTTTGTGTTTTTTTTTTAAGCCAACGTAAGCAAAGTTAGAAACACTGGTTTGAAACTTCTCAGGCTTATCAGTTTACTTGCAGTTTATAAACTATGATAATGCTGACAGTAACTCTAGATGGTGTTGATCACATTAGCATGGACCATATTTACATCAATAATCCAAAAAAGGTTGGGATACTGTGTAAAATATAAATAAAAAATGAAATGATTTGAAAATCTCATAAACCGATATTTTAGTCACAATAGCACATCGAAAACGCCTGGGAACTGAGGAGACCAGTAGCTGGATTTCTGTGGGAATGTGGTCCCATTCTTTTCTGATATGGGATTGTAGCTGCTCAGCAGTCTTCCTTGTCGTATTTTCTTTTATATAATGTACCAGATGTTTTCAGTTGGCTACAGAGACAGTAGACAGTACTGTTCAAAGCTATGCTGTTGTAATAGATGCCGCATGCGATTCGGCATTATCTTGCTGAAATATGCAAAGCCTTCCTCAAAAAACTGTTATCTAGATGTTACCTATCAAAATGTGCAAGCTGCCGATACTAATGGCAGTAAAGCATCACTCAAATTGAGTGCCGAAAACAAGCCAGATGGTTCCTCTCCTCTTTAGTCAAAAGGACGTTTTTCCAAAAAGATTTTCAAATTTCCATTCATCTGACCACAAAGCAGTTTTTCATTTTTCCAAATTAGTTTGAAAATGTTCCTCCAGCTTTTTCTTTATCATGCTACTTACTTTTTGTACTTATAAACTCTTATTTTGTTGTAAATAAAATAAGAGCTTATGAGATTTGAAAATTGTTGGGGGTTTTTTGTTGTACATGTCCCGACTTTTTTAGAACTCAGTTATAAAATGCAATAGAAACAACAATATAAAAAAATCTCCACCAATTTATCTTGTTTTGGCTATAAGGCATAAGACTGACTGCAATGCAGTCTTATTTATTTGTGTAGTTTAATGCACTGTAGATTTTGTAGTAGAAAAAAAGAAGGTGTAATGTGTAAAAAAACATGGGTTTTGTGCAAATACAAGGACAAATTGGGTGTGAGCATCAACACCCAATTTGCATGTTATCAGTGTGTTAAATGGCCATTATCAATTTTAATCAGTCCCACAGATATGGCCGGCAGACACACTCCTACACCTATCACCACGCTCAGCAGGCAGTTATCATCTGACGCAATGAGTGATAAACAGAACCTGATTATGGAGGAGACCACTGGTGATCAAGTATACAAAATTACTATGTGGTGAGAACCTAGAAAATTGGACTTTCTAACATGTGGTAAACATTGTGAAAGGGTATATTTGACCTAAAATGTGATCTTTTTCTAAACATAACCAAGAATCTTTGGAGGATAAACCTAACCAAGCACAGTTTAAAAATGAAAGTAAACAGTCAAAACGCAAATTAGGTCCAAGAGACAATTCTCTGTGTCACTCTGTTACACCACCCCAACCGCTGCTCTTATTTTGACCGCTGTTTTAAATTGGAAACACTCCACCAATTATTTCCACTCAGCAAGGTGAAACCACCACTATTTACTGAAGTGACAATTGCTCACTGAGCCTGCTATCAGATGTAGAGTAACATCTACTGGCAATATATATGGGACTGATAACAACTGATAAGAACTATTGGACGGAAAGGTAACATTTGAAATGGGTGCCATCAACATGTATCTATATTCAAAAGTCACAAAGATAAACAATCTATGGAGCAATGCTACA
This sequence comes from Oreochromis aureus, assembly GCF_013358895.1. NCBI lineage: Eukaryota > Metazoa > Chordata > Actinopteri > Cichliformes > Cichlidae > Oreochromis > Oreochromis aureus. The sequence continues at coordinate 12,626,772 of NC_052958.1, read as the reverse complement.
GACTCACATAGCTTGCAGAGTGTGCTCCTAAACACGTGTTGCTGAATGACTGGCTCCAACCTTGGCTGACATTCACGCCAACACATCCACAACCCCCCGAGGGCCTGCTCTGACCCTCACACTGTGGTTCATTTGCATCAACGAATCAATACAAGCGAATGTTTTAGCACTGAATTCCTCCACTGCTGCCTATCGATGCTGATGTGTTACCAAAGCCAAGCATCCATCAGGCAGACTGACATGTTTTTGAGCCAAGCATGACCATCCATCAGCGGAGGACTTTTATAAACCTAACGACCTTATACGAATCAATAAGTCATGTTTTCAAACATTCTCGGGAGTCGATATGCAAAGACGCACTCCAACGGCAGCAGTGACCTCCACCCAAGGACCTCAAAACACTTACGACAAAGACTTACCCCTATACAAAGATGGCCTTTATGGTATTTATGCAGTAGGCCACTGTGAACAAGCAGGAAATTAGGTTGAGCATGACTTAATAGTGTTCATTGATTGTGTATTTGCTGAGATTAGTGAGCAAATAAAAGTCTGGTAAAGTAGTCAGGATTGACAAATCTGCAGTGTTTGCTAAGCTATTTTGCCCTCTTTCCATTAAAATGGTTTTCTGAGTGACTTGTCTAAGTGTGTGCAAAATGAAACAGGAGAAGGTGTGAAAGGAAAGGGCAAAAAAAAAAATGACTATAGAGCACAGACACACACACACAGAAAAAAGATGCACACATTCAAGCACGCAGACACCTTCAAAAATACCTCTTTCGTCTCATACTTTCAGAGGCACACACTCACATGCACACAGAGCTCATTACATCCACCCTGCTGCCTGATGGCTTGTTGACAACTTAGCACCTTCAACTTACTTTTGCACTTTCCAAACTTCCTAACTGCTTGGCCTCTGTGCACATTGGAGCCTATTCACCCGAATCCCCAGTGGACCGACAGAAAACTTGCAAAATCTGTCTTCCCCAAACCCACAAAGTCTTATCAGCTCGAACTCCTGACTTTCTGCTAGCACTGTAATTGTTCACACACTGACCAAACAACGCTGTTCAAACGTACTCCCCCTGTAAAAGTGCAAAAACCCCAATGCAAACAAGGTGTTCTGTTGTGACTAAAATCTTCATCCATCATGCAGATAGGTATGTGTCCCTCAAGGGGACAACAGCACTCTGGCTGTTGTAATAAAGCAGAACCATCATTCAAGATAGAGCAGACTTATTACTGTCTGTGTGGCCTCCTAATGCTTTACACACTCTGTAAACCTCCTGCTGCTCCCGCTCACTGTGCAATAACACCACCATTTAGAAACAGTGGGAGTCAAACCCCAGAGTTGCCATGCAGAGCAGGGGGGAAATATATCAACGGTTTACAAACTTTAATGGTCAGTAGTGACAAATTTATTAATGCATTGAGCAGCAAATTTTGTCAAGAAAAGTTTTCATTTCATATTTAATATGTATAGCGTTTTTAATAATGTAAATAGTCATAAATCAGAGGGAGAGCTGTTTAACTCAGGCTGACTGCTTTTGCCTCTAATTTCTCAGTTCTCATTTCATTTTTTATGTCAAAGGGATTAATTAACTGAACTGACAATGGGCAAACACATTCTGCAACCAAAGGAAAATAAAACAATACGCTGCACTGCGGTCACCACAAAAAGCCCGTGGCTACAGCAAAAACACAAGAACACTTATCACAGATGCAGCAGAACTGCAAAGACAAACACAACTTTTTTTTTTCCCTTTTCACAAATCTCCCATAAAACACCGCCGCTGTCAAAACTATGATTTAAGCACACTTTGAATGAGACTTTCAAATACAGCACAATAGCAACATAGCCTTCACCCTGCTACTTAGTGTTCAGTCCTGTTTACAGTGTAGCTCCATACAAAATTATACTAAAAAACACACAATTACCAGAGTGACCATTTTTCCTTTACCTTCTGTAACTGCGAGGCGGCTCAATAGTCCAGCAGTGGTTTTCTGCTTTATAGAATTTATTTCACAAAGATAAACTCTTGGCAAATGAAAAGCTGAAAAAGCTTGGTGAGTTTCATGGCGTGGTCTTCTGCACTATGTTAAAAAGAATCCCTTGGGGCAAAGGGAAGTAAAAGCACTCATTCAAAAGTTCCAGTATTGCTATATGTTCTGCCTGGGTGGTGAGCAGTAAAGATACAGTGGGAGATCAGTGGGAAAGAATGCTATGGGTTTTATGCATGTCAGGTATCACTTGTCAAAAAGAGGTGATATATACAGGTCGAGATCTATAATAAAGAGGGCAGCGCCTGTAAATGAGGTTTCCATATTCGGCTATTTTCCACTCTTTATCACGCCTGTGCTTATGTCTTCAGATTTGAAGTGTTTTTATAAACCATGTAGTTCACAAGAAAAGTATCTTATGTTTTTTACTTCTTTGTCAGACACTTTTTAAATTACTGGACTGTTATGAGCTCTATTTATTTAATATTGTAGCTTTCACTATAATACTGTATTTTACTGTCTTCTTACTTTACTTATCTACTCTGTAAAGCAATCAGTGGTAACTAGGCAGAGCTAGCTTACACCTTGAATCTTTGTGCATATGGAAGTTATTTGGATTATACTGAAATAAGAATACTTAGATTACAAAATATTTTGAAAAAGTTCTCTGTAAATCTCAAAAAAACATTTTCATTAGTGACAATGTTAGCTGGTTGAAGAGGATCCTTCTCATGCTAACTAGCTTCCTCACAAGCGTTAGCTAATGTCCCGGCCATTGACCAAAACAGTAATGTGCCATAAACTGACTGAAACCAACTTAAATTAAAGTAATTAGTTTGGCTATGTATTTTCATACACTTACTAGTGTTTATGTGCTTAAATGAAGTTTGTATTGTGCTGGTAGTCAGCTGTTTGTTCAGAATGTTAGCTAGTGATGCAACTCAGCAGTATGGGGTAGAGAGGCATTGATGTTAGGCACATGTAAAGTGATTTAAAAAAAAATCACATCATTTGGATTTCCTGAAAAAACCAAGTCCTTAACAGAAAATACATCCACAGTCTGTTGAAGTTTAAAAGGCCTTTCAGCTAACTCACAGAAGACATTTTAATGGTTTGAAGTAGCTAGAAACATTTGTTTATGCAAACCCTAGCTGGCTAAAAATTAGAATCTAATTTATTGGGGGGGTTTCTTTGTTAAATAATTTAAATGCTACCAATTTATTTTTTTAATTGCTTATGTGCCAAGCATAAAGGCTGACAGAGGCAAAGATTATTACAAATGGGTATAGCTGGCTTTAGGTCTGACCTGTCTCAGATTTTGTGTGATATCATTTTCACAGCCCAGTATCCAACGGGATTACAGAGGATGTGGGAAGTGGTGAGTATGTCTTTGGAGTAAATAGGAAGTTCTATATGTACAAAGGTGTAAAATAAGTGAGGTTAGGCTGGTAGCTTGATCTAAAACATTAAAAACAATACTCAGCATAATTAGAGATTTTTAACATACAATTACAATGTTTTCTTGTAATTTCAAATTTCAAAATTTTATATAATGAAGCAAACTATTGGCTCTAAATAAATTCAGTGAAATACTAGAAGAGTTTGCAGGTGCTGTGTTAAGCTCTTATCACTGATATCCCCTGAGCTTCTACAGTCCAAGCAGGGAACATGCTGCAATTCCCAACCCTGGCCCAAAGCAAGTATTTCAGGTCATCTTTTGAAGGACGACCTCTTTCCCTTGCATCATCAAATATACAGTCTTACGCTCATCAAGAGCTTTGGGGGAAAAGAGCATCAGGGGTCAGGAAACTGCAACAGCCCTATCTTGATACCCATCACCTGTCATTATATGACCCAGGTAAAGCAGTCCATAGAGCCTTGGGGCTCTATAGTCCGTTGTTTTAAGTATCCACAGTCAAAACTCCTTAAAATATCACTGGTTTCCCTTGAGGCTAGGTGAACTGGTGACCTTTGACCTGAGGGTCAGGAGACTAATTAGCCAACACCTCTGTGGAGCGCTGGAATGCCCTGAGCCCAGGGCGAGAAAAACAGAAGTGGGATCAGTCAATTCCCTTCACTGAGACTATAAACACTCGCGGGAAGATTCTTGAAAACAGGTGATTGTTATGAGAGTACAGTCACTCATGTGTACAGCGCAGTGGCAGCGGTAAGTGTCAAGTTCAAAACCACAGCAAGGAAACAGGAGATGGTACGGGAAATCTTGTTGATTTAGCAGGGAATTTTATGAGGGCATCTCTAGCCAATAGTACATTTTAAAAAATGCTTGTCTCATTGGAAAATCACTCTTTAACTTCTCCTCTATTTCTGTGAAAAGTACACTTTTGTCCAATATTCTAACAATGTATAGATATGTGAAGCATCAATACTTTTACATAGTGGTTTCTGTTAAAGATTTTAACTTATTTTCTGTGCATATGTTTGTGTATGCATCTTCTGTTTTGTTTTTAGCAATTTTTTATACTTAATCAGTTAATAATAAGCACCACTGCTATAGTTTTTATCTATTTTACCATATTTCTCTTGCTATTTTCTATCTTATCTTCTCTTATCTTCATTACCAAAGAGTCTGTGCTGGTTGGTGAAAAGGTACAGAATAATTAAATGTGTTTAGACAAAGGGCTTGAGCTGAGTTCTAATGACATATAATGATCTGTGTCCTACAGCAGTTTATTGGCTTTTCAAGGACATAATGATATTCAATGGCCATGCATTACATTTCAGACCATGGCCCCCATTAGGTCCAAAAGAATCTTTCATCTTCTACATTCTTGCTTGTAGCCAATAGAGGATCCTATGTCATTGTCAGGAAGCTCTCCCCAGGGTACGGGAATCAACTCCAGGCCACCTTGACAAAGAATTCAACATGATTGATGGTAATTGCTTTTTGTAAAATGCCATGGCCACCAAAGACTCTCTTTCCTTGTCCTCTCTGCCTTTTATGAAGACCAACTAAAATGCTTTACCTGCTCTGCGTGAGGAAGCAGTGGGCATCCTATGAAATGCGTGACACATTCAGCTCTGTGCACTAAATGGCTTAATTATGCTGATGACATGTTGCAATTCACTGGCCTACTTGGACGCGGTGGCTGTGGTCACGCAGGGCCAAATTTAGAAGGGATAAAAAGACTATTGTGTGTGTGAGGATGAACGGGAAAAATAGATATGGAAAGGCATTCGAAACTGAAACCAGATGTGTGCGTGAGTATGTCCTTGTGTGTGTGTGTCTTCAAATTCAGACTGCTGGCCATGCCACTGCTTGGCCAGTGATTTTTAAAGAGTTTGTGGTTTTGAAAGAAGAATGTTTGGTGCAATTACAGAATAAAACGAGTAAGACGTTACTTGTAAGAAACTGGCTAAGGTTTTGATCTGATTTGTGACCAGGGAAATGGACGAGGCTACTGGAAACATAATATATCCAGAAATGCTTTCTTGACTCAACAAAACAGGCCAAATTGGAGGACATCCTGGGTTCTCGTCACTGTAATAAAGAACGGGCACCAAATTTCACCCGTGAATGACCTGCATGAAACAGTTGTCCTACATAAATGACTGTCCCCCCTAAAAAAAGAAAACTCTCCCACAGCAGCTGAACAATGTTCAGCCTATTCAGAACTGCTCACCGTGTCTGTTTAACAACCACATTGAGCACTAGAAAATAATTTCTGTTTGGGGAAGTAATGAAAAAGTGCTCTGGCAAAGCTCAGGACACCATAAGCCAAGAGACTCATTCCAGCACAACTCCACAAATGTCCCCTTCCCTTCCCTTGCACCTTGAATATTTCCAGCCGAGCCAAATAAAATTGTTCCAGGTGCACCAATGAAAAGGACGGGCCTGCTTTCGTGAAAGCGAGGCCAAGGGCTGTTAAACAGAGAGGCGTGAATTCAGCCAGGCTTTGTATGAGCTTGAAGTACTGGCCAGTGGCCCCTGCGAAGGTTAAGTGTGCTCTCTCACAATAGAGAGTGGTGTTTTACTGACAGGTGTCTGCTAACCATTAGAACACATGGCAGATTAATTCAGTCTCATAACATTTGACGGAAATAAGGGTGCGTAGTCCAGAATGGACTTTTACAAAGATACTTTTCCAGTGATACACAGTTTAACGGCATGCATTTGCCATAAGGAGGCTGGAGCATTGCAACTTGATGTTTATGGGATCAAATATCTCACAGATGGCAGAATGTTAGCAGGATTTCAGGAATAACAAGCCACAATGGATATAGTAGATGAGGCCTGAGATGTGGGTTGTAGAGGTGGTGGTACCTATAAAAAAAGGCATAAAATGTCTGGTTACTGTTGGCGTTAACTATTCCTTAATCAAAGCAAGTTTTAGAGGACCTTTAACAGGCCGTGGTGTTAGTCCACAAGAAGTCAAACGCTCTAAAAAAAAGAACAAATTCATGACTGCTCTCCTCTCGCTATGAGTGCACATCCTGAAAAAGATTAAACCAAAAAAAGAAATGTGCAATTCTGGTCTTAACAGATGAACTTCAAGCTCTGAAGAAATAAATAAATGGATAAATAGTGTGATAGCTCTGCAAAAGTCTACCCAGAATCCCACAATACTTCTGGGACAAAGTCCTGTGGGCAGATTTTAAACTTTATGAAAAAAAAAATGCAATTTTCTTCTCCATTATTATACTTGCAGAGAAAAATATCATCTCAACTCTGTAGAGGTTCATAGGAGCATGGGGACGTTGGTACAGCTTTGGCATTTTAGGGCCTGGATGCTTTGAAATCAGAGAGGGATCAATGAATTCAAAATTTCATTAATTCAACTCAACTCTATGTGATTACTTGTTGTTATTACTCTGTGTCTGTCTTTAATTGTGATTTAAATGATTATCAGACCGTAAGTTATGAGTAATCAGTGCGGAAATCAAAGTAATTCCAAAGTGTTTACAGCATTTGTCTTGCATCTGTATAAAGTGCATGATGGCCTGGCTCCACACTACGTTACAGATATGTTCTCAGTGTAGAATTACAACAGATGTCTCAGGTCAGAAGGTGTCCTTCTTTTCGTGTTCCCAGAACATTTTATTAAGTCCAGTTATATAGTATTTACGCACCCTAAGAAATGAAACAGTCCAGCTGTTAATCTTAAATTTAGTCCAACAAGAACCCAACTATCTGAATTACATGTACTTTTGCATAGTTCTGTCTGTGCAGCAGTCAAGTCAGCTTTATTTGTTTAACACGTTTAAAAGGCATCAAGTGTCGGACAAATTGCTGAACAAAGGGACAATGCAGTCAAAATAAAAGAAAGAATTAAAATGCTATATCAGTATATGTTCATGTTTTATTTTTATAGGGATTTGTGTAAGTGTGGACGCTTTGTTCCCCCATGGTTTTAATAGATGAATAACATTAACACTGTATAATACTGTTCAAAAGTCCTGAGTCACCCCTCTTTTATTATTATTTTGTTTTCAAAGAGACAGACTTTCTTGTCATTTTTAAAGTGGTTTTGAGGAACATGTCTCCAGACTTTCTGAAGGTCTTTTAAATTTTTGATTTTGATTTTTGTTTTTTGCATTTTTTAAGTTGTATCACACTGACCTATGAATCACTCAAGCATAAAAAAGGCACCTAACTGACAAGATGAACCTGTGTTGTTTCTACACATAACAGCAAAGAATCAGTAATAAATTGTATATTTATGCACTTTGCTTATGTGTTTTTGTAACAGGCTACTAGCATAACCTGTTACAGAAACACATAAACTGTTCTCATTTCTTTAGTTAAAGCTATGAAAATTATGTAACAGTATGACAGACATAAAAAAAAATTGTAGCAACAAGGAGATTTCCAAAGAACTATCAACTTAAACCTTGGCTTATCTCAGCATGGTGTACAGTGTCATATTAAAAATCTGAGGAAAATGGACAAGTGGAGGAAAACAAAAGTGTTGAGTCTAAAAAGAAGATATCTACTAAAGGCTGAGGTATGAGGTACGCCAAATTACACAAGAACAGTACTGAAAATTAGTGTCACAGGTTTTATGGACTGATGAATACAAATGTGAAGTTTCTGGCATACAGGCGTTGTATTAGCTCAATTGGATGAGCAGGCGACCATATGCCGCATGGCTGAGAGCAGCCGGGCCGGGTTTGAATTCGACCTGCGGCCCTTTGCCGCATGTCTCTCTTTCCCTCCACTTTCCTGTCAGTCTTCACTGTATCTGCCCAAAAAATATATTTAGAAAAGAACATTTTTTGGCGTACAGTCTTAAAAAGAGAGAACAAACTATTTTGGTGATTGCCCATGTTAATTTAGGGCAACTGTGGCATAATCTTTATATTAAGTTGTAGTCTAATAAATTGTTCAGTATCAGACCTTTATGTACATAAAAACATAATGGAAGACTATCAGTCATAGATTGACTTCCCCAGAGCCTGGAATTCAACATTACTGAAACAGAGAACAGAACAAAAAGCAGTGAACATCAAAGAAGTGCTTTGAGTGTCCTTCAAGAAGGCCGGAGAATTATTCCTGAGCACTTCCTAAAGAAATGGCAACAAAGTTTGTCTTAAGAGAGATCAGACTACGTAGAAGAATAAGGGTGTTTGTACCAAATATTGACTTTGAACCTTATTAGAATTCCAAAAAGACTTTTTTTTTGTCTTTTATACTGCATTAATATGATTGTTTAAATAGATTGCAGAATATATTTCTCATTTTCCTAGCAAAATATAGTGAAATGAAAAGTGGCTTGAGACTTTTGGACAGTTATGTGCAATAATCAGTGCAGTTAACCAAAAGTGATTTACAAAAAAAAAAGTTTTTATTGTGTGACATCAAACAGGAAGCTTGTCTAATTATTTTATTCAGTTTTATAGGCAAATGTTTACCTGACAGATTGAGAATCAAGAAAAACACTGTTAAAGTTATTATATTAAAAATTCAATATAAGAAGTTACCAGAAAGTTTTCCAAAAAAATTCAGATCGGTCTCCTTTTGCTGTGTCATGTGAACCAGAAAACAGACTGTACCATTTGGAACTACAGAGAAGTCTGTGAGTGGAGTAAGCCGGGAGTCCTTTCAAACTAACAGATTGCAGCAACTCTCAACAGCTCCTACTTCTATCTTGGACTCTTTCTAAAGCACTTAGAATCACAAGGTCTAAAAAGAGCAGAGCTTTCTGTTGAGGTTTGTCTGTGCCAGTAAGCTGAAACCCGAGCAGAGGAAAAAAGGGCTCCTCTACGTATGGAAAAAGTTTAGGTGAGCAGTAAAGTCTCTCTTATGGGACTGATGAGAAACACCTGGGTGTCTGAGAAACAACATCATCTGCACAAATCAAAGCCAAAATAGATGATGGAGTGTAAGGCAGCAAATCATAGAGGTCTGATACACAAACGGCCGACCCATTGACGGGAGAATGAAACTCAAAACTCTCCCATCAAAGACGCGACGCATACGAAATACGCATAACAGAAAAATTAAGTTATTAATCAAACACTCAGTGGTAAACATTTAATACACAACTTGAAGTGTGCATATGAACCTAGTTACTCTCCACAGATCCAACTTTGTGGAACACACTTGCGGGCATTAAAAGAGGGCTGAGCACAAACAAAAATCAAGCCAGTTTGAAAAGAAGTCTACAAACTGCTTGCATTATTTAATACAGCGTGTGTATTGAGTTTCAGAGTGGCAGTTTCTTCCCCAAATTCGGTTTCTTGACCGTGGCATAAATGATTAAAAACGGGGCACTGGGTTCTTTCTGTGTTTTGGCAGCATGATATTTGATTGAAGTGATTTGCCTGTTGAAAACAATGAAATGAGAGCAGAGGAAAAGTAAAAGGGCTGGAACTTGTCTAATCCTCAGCCAGCGCTGCTAAACACTTCTCTCAGCCTGCGAACAGAAGTGTGTCGGGTAAAACCAAGAAGTTGCTATGGGCAATTTCAACCCAGTGTCCTGCAGTTTTGGATGTTTTAACCAGATCATTTTTAATTTACAGCATCTTCATGAAACCCAAATGCATCTTAACCAAAAATCACCATTCTTGAGGTTATACATCGAATGAAAATAAATATATTTTGGATAATAACAGGGGCTTGATGTTTCAATTTCCTCTTTGTGGGGAAGAGGTGGCCATTGGCAAATAGTACACGAGCGGAAATGAAACACAAACGTCTCTCACCCTGTGGTCTAAGATTTGTGATGTGTTTAAGGAGGCACCATGTCAAATGTGCCCTTCGCTGCCTACTGGAAATATCTGTACTTGCACTTGTTCATTGAAGACAAAAATGAAAAGAAGGCTGATGTCACACTCTTTGCTTTGTTTTACAGGATGTCTTTCCTTTACTCTGCTCTACTCTGTGTTTATACTGTGTGTGTTGCCCTGCTGTTTCTCTGCTTGTATGTTGGCATCAGTACTAATAGGTCTGTCAGATGAGATGCTGCTGAGAGCAGTTGTCATAGCCCAATGTCCAAACTGGCATCATTCACTTTCCACTTCTAGTCCCTGGAGAGAGTTTGACCCGAGTGGAGTTACCACAATGTGCTATCACCCTGCCCAGTCGGTCATCTAACCCTGCGTGCAGACACACACTCGCTCACACACGCCCATATGCAACTCGGCTGATACGCTTTAAGAGTGAGTTACGAACGCTATTCTGAGACCACAGTCATTATTCAGCATTATGCTATCAGCCATACAAGCAATTTAGTCTAGATTTATGATCAAATGTTCTGGTAAAAATATACACGAGAAAGCCAAGTTTCCAATATATGTCATCAATATACATAATGCACTGAGAAGGCTTCAGATGACATCATTTATGGCCCAGACAGGGCACGTTCTCATTTTATAAATGGTACCAGGCAGGAAACAATGTACATGCTCATTTTAAATGCAAGCGCACAGCAGAAAGTTATACTGCCGTTCATTAACAACACATCAGCACTCAGAACAGATAGAAACATGACCCAAAACTCATTTTCAAAACGCATTCGATCCATTTCCATGTTTGTTAGTTTTAACTAAGGCTAAAAGGAAATCTGAAAACCATCAGTGGTGAAAATTCCTCAACATACCATAGTTTTTGCCTTTTGAGTATAATTTAAAATGAAAATGCTGCATATCATAAATTGCATAAAAGGTAGACATACCTACCTAATTTCACCCACTGGCTTGTTAATTCCTGTTTTGAATCCTCAATTTTTAGTTATTTGTTTTCCATATTTAAATGGAATAAAGAACAGATAACAAATAATTCCTATTAATCCTCATGTACTGCAAATCTTCTATAATTTAGTTTACCCAGAGGTTAAAGTGGACTGGAACAATCTGTTCCACCTTAAATTAATGTGTAAATAAATTTGATTATACTTAGTATAATCAAGAAAGTTAACTTTTCATGTGATGAACTCATTGATACACCTGCTTAACAAATGTCATGTTATCTTCGATTCCTACTTTTACTCTCAACACATTTTCCTTCTCATCGCTGTGATGCTTTCCTGTTGGCAGCTGCCAATAAAATTGTTGTCACAGAAATTCAGCAAAGCCATCTAACCTGGGTTTTGCTGTTTGTACCACATTGCGTCCGCAAGCTACAGGCAGAATGACGGTATTTTCCAGTGAGAAAAAGCCATTAATGTGTGATAATGTCACCATTAGATATAGGGGAAGTTGTAAGAAGGAAGAGGAGAAGAAGCCAGAGGAAAGAAGTTTTGTTTTCAAATGTAAGAACTGCTCAGCAAGTGGCGTTTGATAAATTAGAAATGTAAGTTCACATGTAATACCCTAATTTATGTTGATTTTTTTTAGTTTTTCTTTAAATCAGACAGCAGAACCCCCTGCCCCCAGCGTAGGAAACAAGCTTTTATATTTATATAAGTCACTTGTATGTGTAAAAGTTACAGTTACAGTAGCTTTTTCACAAACCTTTTGCCTAAATCCACATAGAGCAGTAAATCTGAGTGAAGCTGATCAAAGCCTTTATGGAAAGAAAACAGTTCTTCTTAAACTAACAATACAAATGATTAAGTTTTGGACAAAAGCTTTTAGCAAATAAGAACTCAACAAAAATAATGTCTTAACCAAAAGTAAACATTGTTGATATTATAGCTACATGGATTAAAATAGTGGTATTTTGGTTAACTGAAAGGACATGGTATTCCATCAGGGATCTTTAAGGCTTACCAGTCAAACTGAAGGTCCAGAGAGTATAAGATGTTGAATATGCAGATGGTTTTAGCTAATGCTATCGAGCTTGGTTAGCCAGGTGCACACATATGATTGTATTGCCTCAAGTGGCCATTTGAGGAAGTGCACTTTTTGGCATTTCCTCCTTGGCTTTCACACTCTCAATAAAACTGACCTCCAGCTTCACGTGTTTTTGCAGCATCCTGCTAGGAGACAAAATAATGACAAAATGTAACCTGGTAACCCCAGATTTCTTCATGCCACAGAGTCAGGAGAGAGAAAAATGTCATTCAGGTTAAAATTAGAGTCTAATTCTTGGTATCGCTATAGGTTATCTGTCTTGAAACTTTCTCATAAATTCCAGTTTCCGCAGAAAATGTCAAAATAACAATGGCTCTTCCTGCATAGGGTCAGGGTTTGGCCCACAACGTGGATAAATATATATAATCCCCCTTGTGCATGCAAATTTTTAAGGTCACATATTCACGCACACACAGGCTCTCCGCAGTACACAAACACAACTCACTTAAAGCTCCTACTGTGCTCCCAGACGAGGCTGCGAACACAATGGGGCCAGCAGAGAGAGACCTCAGCTGCGATTTAACAGGAAAACAGCATGCCAGCACGTTGGCCAACCAGGAGACACCTCACAAAGAAAACACTTTCGTATTATTCCAACCAGAGCTTGTATTAGATATTTTGCCTGTTCTGCAGCAAGACCTGTTTGGTCTTTGACTGATTTTGCAGTAACTACTACTGTCTGTGGTCTACAAAAACCACACAGCTCATGCTTTCATTGGAAATGATTGAAAGTGGTGACCTCAATGTGTTTGACTGGACCACCCTTAAGTGAAAGCTCAGAGAGAAAATCAAAGTGTCGGAGTTTCAGGCATTATACAAACCAAAGCTCCCTATTGGGCGCCTATGCTGAGGCTTCTCATACGGCACTGAAGCAGCCTTTTCCCATTCAGCCAGAGAATTAGCAGCTGCAGCGCATCCGTGTGCTGATATTTCGAAGAAATTCAGTGGACCACTTTTAACAAACCTCTGCAGAATGTGCCACACATGCAGACACACAGAAAAACAAACAAGGATGCAAACAAAGAGTATGGACTCAACTGTTTCCACATGCAGATACACTCACACACACACAAACACACACAGTCCAAGTGACCTCAACCTACAAATACCTTAGTGTTTTTCTCCTTTGCCAGCAGTTCTCTGAACACGACGTATTATTTATGGAAAAATGTACTACTTCTCCTGTGCCAGCTATTTTTTTCTTACAAATAAAACTGCACTGAAATCAAAATGGAACTCATCCATCTCTGCCTCAGTGTCTCTTTATTAATAAATACAGCTAGGCCATGCTTTGAGTGTAAGAATGCGTTGCTACATGGGGGTGTATGTGCATGATGGTGATTTAATGTGGGACAGAGTGTAACTCTTATAGCATGCTTGTAATGCTTTTGTGCTGTCCAGAGGACAAGTAGAAGGCATCCAGTTCCAAATGACTCTACCTCTGCATTGGTGCTGGCTCAGCAGGCTTTAAGTCTGCTTCAATCGCCTCCCTGATTGCATTGGCCTTCTGTCCACCTAGCCATTGATTCCCATGCCCGAGCCAAGCACTTTTCTGTTTGACCGGCTCTCGTCTCAATACCTACATCCAAAGCTGCCTCAATACTAGTATTACCACAGGGTTACCTGTATTAGTTGTGAGGTCAGTGGGTTTAAGAGGGGATGACTGCTGCGCAGCCGAACACGCATGGACACCTGGCTTAAGGAACATGACATCATGACTTACACACTGCTGCAAAGGCAAAACAGAGAAGGGCTCGAACAATCCCAAAGGTCAGACGGAGCCATTTCATCATTCCGCTTAAGACATCCATCACTTGCACTTAAGTTGACTTGCAGGTATATTGCTTCCACGATGAAACAATTTTCAGGTTGTGGGAGTCGGAGGCAAAATACATACAACAATTTATCCAGATGTTCCAAACTTTCTATGAAGCAGGACATCTTAAGTGTTGAAATAACTGTTCACATCATAACCATTCGACTACAAGGGCTGGATGAAACTCTTAAAAAGTGAACTTTCTGTGTAACTGACACCGACTTTAAAGGAGTATTTCCTTTCAAGGGGGGGAAAAAACACAGAGGGAACATTGTTTTTGTAATAGCCTTTTATATCAGGAGCATGTCTTTGATAATAATCTGTTCAACTGTACAATGAAGACATTTCAAGACTGCGATGTGCGCCGTCTATGGAACTGTGACATTTGATCTGGCTCCTCCGCTGGTGTTCCAGTATTTGTAACCTTGTATTAGCACTCTCCTGACTTCCATGTCCCGCTATAAGGGAGGTTTTCATAATAGGCAGAAACATGAAACCGGACACAGAGGTGGGAATGTTCGCAGACACAAAATATTCTCAAAGAAAAAAAGAAAAACACAGGAATGCAAGTCAAGCCTTTGAAGATCAGAAACCTAAGCTGGGTGTCTGATGATGTTCTCTGACAGGAGAGTTTTGGGAGCGTCTTTGTCTACCTATTTCTGTTAGAGGAAGGCACAGTATTTACCTGTTTGATTGCGCTGAAGCGCACTTGAAAGGTGCGAAAGGTGGAAGCCGTATAATTAGAATGTTATAAATAGCTGAATTCTTCATTAAGCATGTAATCTCTAATTAGTACAGTGAACATGCATAAATATTTTGTCGGACAGATTTGCTGTGGCATCGTTTTAATCAGCTTATGCAGTTTCACAACATTTATTTCTAGAGTCACTCAAAGATTTCCAGAGTTGCATTAATTTTTCTGTTATATCTTGTATTGATTATGGGAGAGATGGAAAGTGTTCTCCAGCACACCCCAAAGATTCTCCAAAGGTCTAAACTTTTTGTGTGCAAATGATGTCCCATTTAGATCCCATGAATCCTGATATCGTCAGGATTCATGGGATGGAAAATCGATGGTCGTTACTCAGGGTATACAGGTAGTCAGCTGACCTAATTTTTGGGAGGACATAACATTAAACTAAAGAGCTCCAGATCATAGCACTGGTTCAGGGAGCATTAGACATTCAGCACAATAAACACTCCCTTCACATTGAAACAGGGTAAATCTGCAGTCGTCAAACCACAGGCCCTTTTTCCACCACTCCAGAGTCCAATCTTTTCGCTTTCTAGCTAATTGAAGCCTTTTTTCCCCATATTAGTTTCAATGATAAACAGTTTTAAGGCTACACAGCTGTTTGGTCCCAACCATTTGGTTTCTCTTTGCACTGTGCGTGCAGAAATGCTCTTACTTTCACTATTAAACACAGCCATGAGTTCTGCTGTTGAAATTTTACCATCTGATTTAACCAAACCTCTGATCTCTGATCATTTAAGATTTTTTCCGACCACATTTCTTCCTTGGATATGATGGTTCACCACTATCCCTCCAGGTTTTTTTTTTTTAATATCTTGGACAGTTCTTAATCCAGTGTTAACGTCTTTTCAATGATCACAGGATGTGTTTGTTTAAAAACTGAGAAACTACTCACTTCATCAGTTAGGATTTAATAACCTGTTGCTAGTCAAAACATATTAAGCAGTGCAGTAATTATCCAATGGAAGCCTCTTATCTATTTTCTTAGTTAAAACCAGGTGGTGACTTCTGTTTTAGCCAGGCAGTATATAAAATGGTTTCTCTTGGTGGTTTTTGTTTGTCATAACCAATTTGTCCAGTAAAAGTGTAGTACTGTTGGCAAAGCTAGTTGTGTTTGTCTGATTCCTACATACCTGTCTTATGAAATAGTTGCTTTGTTGTTCCAACAAAAAAAAAAAATGCCTTGAAATTGCCCACTGAAAATAACAAAGCGTGAGACTAAAACCACATGATTTGGAAAACATGCTCAAATGTCTCAATGCAACCAGCGCAGTGGTATTTATAAACTATCAACCCAAATATAAAAAGAAAGATTACAAATACAAAAAGTGAGAAAGAGACGGTGTATGGCAAGAGCAAAATGCAAACAGACTAACCTAAAGAATTCTTCTTAATGAATTCACTCTTACTTGCAGCCTTCCACTTTAATGAAAATCAATAGTGTAATTTTCTACTTAGATAACCCAATCCCTTGAAACAGATTCCCTCATTTCCTCCGGGTGCATCTTCGATTATTCAATCAGCGTGTCGACCCCAACAGCTCCTTGTTACAAAGATTATAGTTTTCAAGTCATTCACCTCCAGCCCTTGGGTCAATCTTGCACAAAGTTCATGATTATTCAACTTGCTCACTCCAAACACTCAAATTCAGTAGCTGTTTGTTTTATAACCCATTATTACAAAGACATGTTTCTTATTTATGACTTAGTTAATGCAGATCCTCAGACCTAAAGGCCAATCAATATCATTCCAGGGCTGGTAAAAATCTGTTAAGACCGGCAGGTCTCAATTAAATTGTGCTGATCGGGCAGATTCAGAAGGTGCCTATGGGTTGTCAGCCACCAAGGTCCCACTCAAGTAAGAGCCAGGGATTTAGCAGCATACTAATCACGGTGAACTTGTCATGTTTTTGCAAATTAAACCACAAAAATCTGTCTTATTTACCCCAATCAACCAGGTCTGGTTCCTTATTCTTGAACTCTGCTTATGTTTTCCCCAGAGACATTTAAGCAGCAAACAATTACACACCTGTGGAACACCTTCTGTGTTACATTGCTATTTACTCTCTGTTTAATAGTTATGATTGAAATAGTTTTGGGGGAGCTGATTTCATTTTGCCACACTGTTGAATTGACATTTCAGCTCCTCTTACCTGTCAAGAAAATGAGGAAAATGCTAATATTAGTTATACATGGTGGAAGGTACTGCAAGCAATTCTAAATGGGTCTAGACACATAAATTGTTCTATTAAGCTGTAAGGATCTTAGATTTAAACCTTATGCATGTTTTAGAGCTAAGCAGGGAAAAATGTGTGAGCGTGAAAATAAAACATTAAAACAGTCATTAAAATCTGAAGTTTATATCTTTTTGGGTGTTGGATGGAGCAAAATTACAAGACCCTAAGGAACAATTGATATTAAAACCAGATTTCGTGTGAGTCAAGAAAAAGCAATTAAATCTTTGTCATGGACACTTTTTTTAACGGCATTTAATCAAAAGACATTAGACTTTCCTGGATTGCCTTCTATGTGAAGGACATGAGAATTTTCCAAGGAAATCCAGTGATTGAGAAGTTTCTGTTCACTTCTGAGTGCCTTAAAGCGTATTTTCCAAATGCCAACAGTGAACAACACTACCTGAAATTAAGGGCAGGAAAAAATATTTTGCTAGGTACAACAAAGTAAGGAAGCAAGTGAAAATTAGCCAGTTAATTGTTACTTTAGTATATATTAGCTAAAAGAAAGCCAGATTTATCTAATGAAACTCGGTTGAGAAAGTAAAGGGGACTCTCACTGGTTTTGGCCCGAGACACACAGGTCTAGAGACTGGTTTGCAACAACTTGGCAACCACCAGTTGCTAGGGAAAAAATAGTATTCCATGACCAATTGCAAGTGGCCGCTGTAAGATCGTTTGCTAGCCTGAAGCTGTCAGCAAGCTCACAGGTAACCAAAGATCAACAGGGAATTATTATTTATTAGATTATTGCAGTTTGTATAGCAGACACTGACTTGTCTACAAACACTTGCTAACAAACCACAGAGTGAAGAAAGTTCATGTTTGAAGTAAAAACTGCAAATTTTGAAACATGTTGGTTTATTGGTAGGTGAGGCACAACTTTTACTCTGAAGGCAAATGTTCTGGACTTGGTGCTTAGTTAGCGAGTGCAGACAAGTAAATGACTGCTATTCAAACTGCCGGTGGCTAAAACAATCTGCTAGCCAACAAAGCAATCACAAGGAGGTTTTTGGTATAACAAATTTCACATGGTCTCAGCCAGAAACCTCCAGGAACCACCCGCGAACTGGTCAGAAGAAACCCTAATAACCAGAGGCTGCCGGGGGGGTCAACTGGTCTCTGGACCTGTGTGACTGAAACTTAAACAATAAATAATGAAATATATAATAAAAGTAAAAATGTATAACTAACAAATACTTTCTAGAGTAATATCCAATAGTATTTCAAGGCAGGGGTACTTAGGACATAGGTACACAACTTATATTTTAATATCCAAGTCTGAGCAGGTGATACTAAGGTATCCAAGTATATGTAGTGGAGTGTAACGGCACTTGTAATATACTTGACATATGTTTGTCTGTGTGAGTATTATAACACTGGTCTGTATTTCAGAATGCGTACCTGTCGAAGACTATAACTCAGCTTTTATCATGTGCTGGGACTTCATAAATCTCAATATGTACATGAAAGAGGGGCCTCCGCTGAAGCCATGCCAAAAGCGATTCAGAATCTCATGCGAAGGAATCAGCATCCAGATGCAGTTAGCATGGGGTTTCTGTTTTGTATTTAATCTGTGGTCTGATCTGGGACTGAGGTAAGCGTGAGCTGATTGCTACCAACAGCTGGTATGTGCTCATTTCCATTGTCTGGATCATCTTTCTCCTCTGGACAGGCAGAAAAGTATGGCTCACAAGGTGGAAGTCGGTCACTGAGAGACGATGGAAAAACAGAAGGTAAAGCAGGAAGAAAAGTGACCGGGAAGAAACGTAAGATGGGAGGGAGAAAACATGTGAATGTGTGAAGACAAAGAAGAAAAGGAGACAGAAAGCAGGGCCTCTTGTACCTGATCAAAAAAACTTGACAGTGTCAACACACATCTGGAGCAAATACACTCCCTCCTTCCTCGTATGCGACTAACTCCTCCCCTTTCCCACATTACCTTAAACCTTAAACCAAAGCAATTCTGTTAAAATAAGAAAACACTCGATATTAGTGTCGTCATTAAAATAAGTACTGATCATGAAGAAGACTGACCATGACAGAAATAGAGCTAAACTATGTTAATTACATAAGAGTTTCACTTCTCAACTGACTCCTTACAGTCTGTAAGTACTTGGCACATTTTCCAATTCTTCCATTCTCTTGTTTGGTCTTGGCAGTCTCATCTTGTTTTTATGGACTGGCCCTTTAATCCTTTTTAACCACAACTGATACAAACAACACAAGGTACTGGAGTATACACTGGGCAGTTGCACAAACACAAACATGTCCTAACATTTACAGCTGTGATTGAAGTTGAGGCCTGAAACCTTAGAGAGTTTGAATGAACACATTTCGCAAGGGCAAGCAGAGTGCATATACGCTGGTGTTGATCAGTGACCATGTGCGATTCAAGGCATGTTCTGGGCAGTATTCTTGGCTGATATTAGTTCTGTACAGTAAAAATAAACCACTTCATGTCTTTGAACAGAATGCATAGAGTGTTCTGGGGAGCATAACCCTTATTGAAATTACATACCACATGCATGGGGCATTTCTCCTGTCTGATACACACAGAAAATACTGTTGCCTTCAGTGAACTTCAAATAGTCACAAATAAAGACAAGACACAGACTGAGAAAAATGTTTGTGACATATAAAAGAGGAGAAGAAGCAAATGAATCAAATGAGTCATCAAAGTGTATAACAACCCACATGCTGGATACATAACAACTGTTTGTAGATTTAGTCGCACACATGGTTTAAGGATTCACAAAAAAGGAAACGGATATCATTGCGCATGAACACCAACGACACACAAAACAATCCATCCTGAAAACCTCCCCAATGACATAACCGTATGTGATCATTAAGTGACTGTGGCAGGTTGTTTTTGCCCGGGCTGCCCTCTCTGCATCTGTTCCCCATAGTGCCTCATTAGTGGAATTCCTCTGAGAGCTGATGGGCAGGTCAAGAAGAGGGTCCTAGACCTCTGCTGTCTGTGAATCTGACAGAGCTGATAACGCTCAGGTCTGGACAGGACAAGGAAGAAAGCAGGAAGAAATGCTCTGATCTGGACCCCTGACCTCTGTGCCAGTGTTCTGATGGGAAGGTTAGGCTGAGGAGTCGCATGGATATAGCGTCCCAGCATGCAACAGTAAAGCAACATGTCCTAGCTGAATCTGCAATGGGCATTGAAATAGTAAGATCTTTATCACCTTATGCATTTTTTTACTTTTACTATATTTATAATCGTTTATCCATTACAACAATTTTATTATAGATATACTTTCTATTTTGTACACCATAGTCCATTACTACTTACTCCACAAACTGAATTTGCATATTTCAGCCTTTGTATGTTTTCAGTAATCTGATGAAGCACTGAGCAAAACATGTTACTCATGTCAGTGTTTATGTCAGGTAAAAGCTCCTTGAAAATAATGTAACACAGAAAGCGAGAAAAAAAAATGTGTTTACTCAAATAACAACTTGAGGCTAACTGCAAAAGCAAGTTGATCCCTGTAGATCCAAGCATAGGCCATCCCGTCCATCTATCCATCCACCTTCTCCTGCTTATCAGATTCAGAGTTGCAGGTGGGCCGGAGCCTATCTCAGCTGTCATATGACGAGAGGCTAAGAACACCTACACCTAATTTAGTATCACCAATTAACCTAACCCCACGCATATCTTTGGACTGTGGAAATAAGCTTGAGTTCCCAGGGAGAACATGTAAGCTCTACACAGAAAACAGCCCACAATGGATTCAAACACAGGAAATGTGAGGCAATCGTGCTAACCACCGCCCAGCTGTGCTACACCACATGCAAAAGTCAGTTTTGGTGCTAATGCTTAATATACCCCTTCATAAAAACTGCACAGGCATTTGGAAGCTGCTTTGATTGACTGGTCAGATGTAGCAAATAGCTACCCTGTAGTCTTTACCTGTGCTAATTCGATCACTGAACTGGTCCTTTCAACAGTTCTTGTGCTCTTGATTGCTAATCAAGCTAGCTGATAATTGAGTACTCCATTTTCTGGTCTTTTGCAGCCCAAAACCCAACACAGCAGCTGTCACAATACTAGTAAAGATGTACAGAAATTACTATTAACATCACATGGGCTAGAGCCATCTTTTATACTTTACTGACTATGATTTGTATTCATTTTATGGTTTCTAGCATACAAGCTAATTGCTAGTTAGATAATTCTATTTTCCCTGTCCTCTGAGAATGTTTTTTCTGTACACAGACAAAATTTTCCATTACCTCCAAAGAGCATTTAGCCAGAGACTTCCAGAAATCTCTCTCAGTCATTTTTGTGCATAACCAGAAAATTGGGCGACAAGGAATGTTGTTTGCAGGGCTTCATAAGAAAAAATATGCCTGGATCTTAAAGCTTTGCATCTCTGCAGAAAAAAAGTATCCTGATTTAACTGAAAAGTCCACTCTGTCCAGAGTCAAGAATTTTTATTGGATGAGTTTTAAATCCTCTGAGCACCACAAACAACGATTCCATCATTCCCCCTTGTGTTGAGGTTGTGACGATAACTTTAGTGACATCTAAAAATATCAAACTATATAGGAAAAACTATGTGCGTAATGTGAGTGAACTGACAGTTAAAAAGATCATTGTCCTCTTTCATAACACTGCATTATATATTCCCCGATTTCTTCCCCCCCTTCACAGTTTATTTGACCAAATAAACTAACCAAATAACTGAGAGACACTTCTCTCTCACGGACTCTTTCCCCATCACCATTCCTTGATAGGATTCATGTAATCAGTGTGAGTCACAGATAAATATCAGTAAATAATGAGTGACGTCTCCCAGCTGGTTTTGATTTTTCCTGTCTTAGTGGGTCAGTCAGCTTCTTACACCGGATCACAAAACCTGAACATGATACCTTGCAAATCCCCGTGGACCACTGGGGTTTGACCGCTCATGTCCATGAATTATACACTTGCATGACTGCACACCTAAGTACTCAAAAACACACACACACACACACACTCACAATCAATGCCAGTGAAACAAATGGCATGCATGTGTACTGAGCCATATGAAAGAACAATCACAAAGCACCATTTTGAATACATCTTTTATAATCTTTTGTTTTCCAATCTTATAGGATAGAAGATAATCTTTTCCTTATTAGAGGGGATTTTCACCTTAAGTCAACACTTCTGTTGAAGTAAAAGGCATTCTTTAGCTCTCCTGTCCAAGGGTGAGAGGAAGTTCACAGCACGTCGATGTAAATGAACAACTTTCACAAGCAATTAAAGTCATCTTTTGTACAACGCAAAGTGAGTAGCCATCAGCTTCTGTGAGGCTTTGAGTCAAAGTATCTTGGCACCATATTCAGTTTAACCTATTGGGAACGCATAATAGCCAAATAATGAGATCGTTCCAAATAAATCTGAGTGCGAATCAAACCTGTTGTAAGAACATAATGGATTTACACAAAGCTAGGCTTATACAAAGAAAATACACATGGGTATTAAAAGAGCCAGAATAGCATTTGGACAGAATATAACCTGAATAATAGGAAGATTATGCATTAGATCCTTATGTGATATTATATATAAACTAATAGCAATAAATTTGCCTAATTTATTAAAACTAACTATTATGTTTTTGCTTTTTTTCTGTCACGTATTTTGTGTTACAGTGGTGAATGTTCATATTAAACAGAAAGATTTAATGCTGATACCTGAAAAGTGAGACAACTGACTGACAAAGAGTTTCAGGTGAACTCTGTGACATTCTTACAAAGTGCTGAATTTATTTTTTAGAGCTTTTCACTGTTGTTTAAAAAAATGACACCTAGAGAGATGTTAGTGCAAATTATAGTGACATCATCAGGCTTAGAAACCCAAACAAAACTAACAGACAGACAGAAAAAACTTTAAAAGTGTCTGTATCAATGATATGGTTCATTCTTAAAAAGAATAAATGCACTGGCATTCTTTCAATAGATACGAAAAATACTTCACAAGATCTAACCAAGTTGACAAAACTCTCAAGGAGCAAGTTTCTTTGTCAAAGTCTATAATCAAGAGATGCCTTCATGAATGGAAATACAGAGGTTTTACAACAAGGTGCAAACCACTGGTTACACTCAAGAACGGGAAGGTCACATTAGACTTTTCACTGATCTAAAAATATGTTTGGACAGATGAATCCAAGATAAACTTGTACCACGTTGATCGCAGGAGAAAGGTATGGGGAAGAAAAGAAACAGGTCATGACCTGGAGCATGCCACCGTATTTGAGAAATCATGTCAAACACAGTGCTGGCAATGTTATGCCATGGGCACGTATGGCTGCCTGTGAACTGGCTCACTACTGTTTATTGATCATCTGGCTGCTGACAGAAGTAGCAGGATGAAGCTTAAGTCTGAAGTGTACATGGCTATTCTCTGCTCATGTTCAGGCAAATGAGTTTCTCAAGGAATGAAATGGGAGATTCTTTAATGCCCAATCAGTCATCTGATCTCTTACTGAAGTAAAAACTCAGGGCAGAGATACCCACAAACAAGCCATAACTCAAAGTGGCTACAGGCAAAAGTCTGACAGAGGATCTCAAAGGAGGAAATGAAGAATTTGATGATCTCCATGGTTCCGAGACTTCACGCCGTCATTGTCTGCTAAAGATTTTTATCCACCTATTAAAATTATCCAAATTGTAAATGCTCTGAATGGTCTGGTTTAGATAATTTATTCTATACTTTATGACGCCATAGCAAGAGGATACCCTTAATATCCCTAGATTATCTCAGGCACACTGTGAGCACAGCAGTTCCAAAAACCTGCTGTTCAAATATTCTGTTAACAAGAATCAGAAGAAAACTGGCTTAAAATGAAATAAGCTGAAATGTGTTTCTTCAAACAGGTAGAGAAAAGATGGTGAGGATTAATTTTCAGACCACAGCATCAGGCTGACAATTTATTTGTGAAAGGTATTTGCTCAATAGACTGGCATCTGGTGAAGTAGTGTGCCTTACTCACAAAAACAATGGCCTAAGTGACAAGCTAACACCAGGTTTAAACAAAGTATGGCATCAGCAAATAAATTCATCAAACCTATTACATTTTATTAGGGACCGTAAAGTATACTTGAGGTAACCATAAACTTCATGGTGAATGGAGTGTTTCAGGTTTTAATGATGAACTCATTCCCATTTTTCACCCAGTTCTCTTCCAAGTATTGATAAAAATGTAAAGCAACCAGCTTAGTAATAGCTTAATGGCCCTAAAAGTCAAATGAGTGCCAAGTCTTCACAGACGATAATGCACTGCTTTTACTGTAACTGAGCCACAGTCTGGATTGCTTAATATAAAACTGGTTAATCTTCTCACCTTGTTCTTTTTCTGTCATACATGTGGCTGCCATATTTTTCCTGCCCCATTCACGCTCTGCTTCCCAATCGTATCACTCGCAAGGAGTGCAGTTAACTATTGGCAGGTACTTGAAAATCTGGTTGAATTTAATGAAATGTGACTGCCCATTTTAAACAGGCCTCAAATATGAAACTGCGCTCCCTCCGCCTAATCCCAACAGGCTACGAATATCCATATAAATATGTCACATTTGTCTAAATCCACAGATTTGACAACCCACAGCACAAGCGATCGTTTAGGGCTGACAGACACCACAGTGCACCGAATAAACAAAGAATATAAAACAGCAGTTCCATTTTACAATTTCATCTCCCTTCCGTGCTCGTTATATAAGAATCTCCCTGCTTCGAGCTTGAAGACTATCAGTAGGACTTCTCTACATTGGCTTGAAGGGGAATTGCATCCAGATGTGGCCTGAGCCTAGCCTGCGATCATTCAGGCCTGGAGACACAGAAGAACTGAATGGAGTAAGGGGCACAGGGAGGAAGCAATGTGATTTTTGGCACACTCCAAGATGCACTGAATAAACATGACCCCATTTTGACCCTGACTAGCTAGTCCCCCCTTGGGGAGCTCCTGCGGGTCCATTAGATCTGTTCAGATACCTCACAGCTAACCTGTCCTATTTCAAACTCAATCAGCGTCCCACAAGAGATCTGTTATATTGCTATATGGCTACAACACAGACACTACACCACAACAAGGGTTCTTGTTGGTGGAGAGTGAACCCATATACCTACAGGAAAGTCTCTGGCTGTACTGAAGGAAAATAATTCAAACACTAAATTGGGTTTTGATTCTCTTTTCTAACAATATCCAGCACACATACACAATGGAGATGGGGGGTGTCTCCCAGAGGATAACACAGCACGGCACTAAAAGGTTATTTTTCATCTATGCCTCATAGAGCTGTGTCTAAAATCTGCCTCTGCTTCTCTGTAATGGATTCCTGTGGCTGCACTTGGCCGTCATGCCCAAGTTGCGAATTGCATCATGAAAGCACTTGAAGAAATCAGACTTGTGTGTTTCGCTGACGTCCTCTTGTTCTGTCAAGTGTAGAAAAAACACAGATACATGGCGTCACTATTGGACAGCTTAACCACAAAGCATCCAATGGCGGCATTCACTGATATCACCCATGGTTAGTTAAACATGGGGGATTTTTAATGACGAACGGTCCATTGTTCAGCCCTTCACCTCCGATTCACCTCTTTGGGAGAACGGAGAGCAGTCAAACAAGGATGCACCCGTTTTCTATTCAACCATTGAGTGAGCAGCAAAAAGCTTTCACAGTCTTGGACTTGACTAAAATGTGGACTTGAAACCTGAAGCGCCCTCAGCACGCTCTCTCAATAGTAGCAGGAAAAATTAAAAATTAAAAAGTGTGATTAAAGCATCATCCCAGTGTTGTTTTCACTCCGTAACGTGGTCGAACGCAACACCGGCCCCTCTTCAGCTCGTCCTCACATTTTCAGGCTGTAACCTACTTTTGTTTCCGAGCTTGCTGTGACTCTGCAGGCATCTTTTAACACTCGCAGCACTAGAATCAGCACTGCAGGCATTTATTTTCACATGCTGAAGAGTAATTACGGAATATTGCAACTCATTGACGTTCCTCCTATGCCACAGTCACAGTAATTATCTATTCATGCATCACATTCCTTGGAAGAGTGTTATTGATTCCAGCTGTGATGGAAGCTCTCCGCCGCTTGGAGCAATGGAGAAGACGACAACATGGTTTTGTGTTTGATTAACATTTAAAAACTCAAAAAATAGAACAGCTTGACAAAGATACAAAACAGTCTATTATCACCAAAAAAAAATAAAAAATCAATTCCTACAATTTAAGTGTTAAAAAAGAAAAAAGACAGAGGCACAAAATTTGTTTTTATTTCTAAAAAGAATCTTATAGCATTAAATTTGGAACTTTGGAGCTGAGTGTCGAAAGATTAAGGAAGCAAAGAGGGGCTCGCTGGTGGAGAAACAGAAACAATATTGATCTGTGTGACAATTATGACCTCTTTGCTATTGAATTATTGATAGAAGTCTATGAATATTTGTTTGCTTTATCCTTTGTGTTGGTTTAAAGCGCTTTTTATTCTTTATATGGTCTTTGTCCCACCTAATTGACATCCTCCAACTAAGTGCCTGCGGCAGGAAAAATAAAAGGTATCTAACTGCTTTCGGGGTGGCTGGCTTTAGCCTTTTGTCTTCATGTATGTCGACTAATAAATGCCTATTCTGCCGTTTTGCATTTTAACCCATCTGAATTATTTATTAACAAACAGGAAAAACATGTATATTCTATATAGTGTAAAGCCCACAAAGAATGTAAACTCAATTATTAGCTAAAGCACAGAATAGTAATTTTATATTGTTCTTTGTACATCTACTTGTACAAATAAATTACTGTGCAAAAGTCTTGAGTTACTCCTCATTTCTTTATATTTTGCTAGGAAATTGTAAATTAGTACAGCAATTTAATGAAATATATTCAAACATACATGGAAACACAGTATACAAGGCTAAAATGTTATTTTTACAATTTTAATGAGCTTGAAAGTCACCTAGCTTTTTCTCATTTAGTTCAGGAATAGATCTCCTGGCTTCTTGATGTATATTCAAAACTTTTCTTTACATGTTGGCTGGCTTTTATTCTGTTTTCTGCTTAAATAATGTTAAGGTCCACGCTCTGAGAATCATTACCATGCTGAAAAACAAAGCCATCATCAATCAGATGTTTTCCAGATGATACTGAATGCTGGACCAAGTCTGACAGCAGTCTTCTACATTCATAATTTCATCAGTTTTGATAAGATCCCCAACATCACTCACTGAAATGCAACCCCAAACCATGACAATCTCCTCCATGTTTTATAGATGCCTGTAGACACTGATGATTATTATCTGAAACAAAAATTTCCCATTTGGATTCATGACTCCATAAGACCTGTTGCCACTGTTTTCTGTCCAGGTATTGTGTAATTTGGCATACTCCAGCCTTTACTCCCTGTTTTCCTTCCCAAAGAATAGCATCTTTGACAGACACCCTTCCACTGACAACATTTCTGATAAGGCCTTAGTTTAGTAGTAACAGTAGATGAATCAGCTGAAGGGCCAGATGCATCTCAGGTCATGTGTCAGTCCTTTGCTGGATTTCTTTCCTGTCTCTTAAGGACAACTTTCAGTTACAGTAGATAATTTTTCAGGTTTACTACTTCTTTTGTCCTCCACTTGGCCTGGGATTCATAGGTCAGTGTTAAGTGGTTTAACAGACAGAAAAAAAACCATTCCTCTGAAAATGGTCAGGTACAAAGACTGGACTGAAAATGAGTGAAATAGCAGCCAATGACCAAAGAAAAAGTTTGGCCTTCAAAAAGCCCGGAGAACTATTGCAAAAGTTACAATAATGTAGCAAAGAGGGTAGACAAAACAGTCCATTTCCTGACAGCTGCACACATGATGTGATTCTGTTGGGAGGCCTAAAACAATACATCTGACAGAGTCTGTGTTCTGCTGATGTTTGTGTTGGTTTTGTGTGCACAGAATATTTTATTGGCTGCTTTTATTAACGGATAACGGATCGTGTTTATGCAATAAAATATGTTGGAATAGAAGCTCTAAATATAGCAACACAGAGAGTGTGTTAAAGGTTAACTTTTCATCTTCTGTAATTATTCATCTGGCATAAATGAATCGCAACGTCAAAATAATTTGCTCTTGGAATTGGATTAAAAGCATCCTGACAGGAGGAAACCATCTGAAGGTTTGGCTTTTAGAAATTGTTACACTGTTGTGCAGAATTAAGCGTTTACTTATCCCATGGCTCATCACTGACTGCTATTGGTTAATCATCCAAGAGGCATGAAGTCGACCATTTGGATGTCTCTGCTTCGACACAGATTTCACTAAATGGAGAAGTTATTCTGGGGCTGCAACAAGATCATTTGGACTCTTCTCAAGGCTTTAAATGAAAACCACAAGAATTCGGAGCGCTCAACCCAAACCCTTGGCTAATCAAGCTGGAGACTTGAAGTACACTGAGTGGTTTTCTCACAGGTACCGGAGCAGTAAGTTCGACTCATTCAAAAGCAGACCTTTACAGCAAAAATCAGTGCATCTGCCAGAAAGTACTCCAGTGACTGGCTTTCTGATTTTTCCCATACCACTTTGTGCCGAAAATGAAGTCTTTATGCTTATTGTGGATGTGTTGCAAGTTTATACTGCCCACTGTGTGACTGCGAACTATGCTGCAAAAGTGAGTAAAAAAAGAAATGGTTGGCTTTTCAAAAACAGCTCTGCCCACATCCACAAAAATGTTACGAGGACATGTAATGTTTATTTGAGAAAATAGTAGTCACATAGCCTAAAAATAACTGTCAACCAATAACTAGAATCTAATTATCATCAATGCTATGTTAGCTTAAGATGGTCAAATAAAATAAAATAAAAGCTTCTTGAAGAGGTGTTGGCATATCAGGCCTGCAAAGATTTAAGAAGTCTGTTTTAGGGGAGAAGGTCTACTATGACCAAGGTTTCAGAATGACAGTTTAACCAACTCAATATGTTTATGAAGGCTGCTGAATACTGTTTGAGTACTGTGTAAAAATTTCTTTTTATTTTGCTTTCAATGAGACAGACTTTTTTGGTAATATTTTGAAAGTAGTCTTGAGTTCTCCAGGCTTTCTGAAGGTCTTTTAAACTTCTTTCAATCATTTTTAGTCCAGTCTTTGCACCTGAACAATTTCAAAGGAGGCTTACTCTTTGGCAAGCCACAAAACACAGATCTGTGAGGCAGCCAAGCGTAAAAATCCCACCTAACTCAAGGAATCAACTAATGTTGTGTCTATGCATAACAGATAACTTGCCAAAGAAACTTTAAAGAAAGAAAAAATGAAAACTGTATCTTTAGGTACTTTGTTACTTGGAGACTGTCACAAAAAATACATCAAAATTTTAAAAGTTTTGGTTCAAATCGCCATTAATATGTATGAAGGAGGTCAGGAGAGTGTCTACAGCCATCTGTCATTGTTTGGGGCTGCATTTTAGCCAGTGGTGTTGGCGATCTTGTCAACATTGATGAAATTATGGATGCAGAAAAGTACCAACAGATTTGGATCCACCAATTAACACTATCTGGAAAAGATCAGATGAGTGACCGCTTCATTTTTAGCATGACAACAATTTCAAACTCACTGCCTGTGCAGTAAAAGCATACCTGGATAGAAAAACATACAATAGAACAATTTCAGTCATGGATTGGCCTCCCCAGAGCTCAGACCTTAACATGATTGAAGCAAAAACAGAATAAAAATTACTCAATATCCAAAGAAGAGCTCTGAGTGTCCTTCAAGAAGCCAGGGGGAACTATTCCTGAAGACTGCTTGAATAAATTAGAAGAAAGGTTGCCTAAGAGAGTTCATTCTTTTTTGAAAAATAAAGGTAGTCATGCCAAATATTGGCTTTTGAGCTTTTAAGGATTGTACAAACTCTATTTTCTCCTTATGGACTGTTTTTTCTGTAAGTTTGCACCTATTTTCCCTTTTTCCCTGCAAAATGAGGAGTGAATTGAGAGTTTTGCACAGTAGTGCTTGCTCATAGGGCGTCATATGATTGTTGGGTTTTTCTCTGTATCTATTATTGTACGATCTACTGTGCAATATAAAGCGCCTTGAGGCGACTATTGTTGTGATTTGGCGCTATATAAATAAAATTGAATTGAATTGAAATTGAATAGTTTACTTGGTTTTATAAAATAGAAATACATTTTCATTAAACTTAAGAATGAACTAGGAACAACTAAAACTCTGTTACAAATTAAGGATAAACTGAACCAAAACTGAATGCATGTTAACCCAGCCTGCGTACTGAAACCTCATAACCTACTGTTGTATAACAGCAGGTTATGAAAGTGTTACCCAATCTATATTCTCTTGTCATAACTTTTTCAGAGATCATTATTCTCCAGAGTCATTTTTTATGCTAAATTATTGAAGACTGGAAAGCTTCTGACATTCTACAACTGAGTGAGCATTCTTGCATAACAGACATTGTCTCAAAAGGAAAGTGAGCTCCACAAACACTTTACTGCAAAATCTGCTAACAATACTGAAAAAGGAAACGCCTTAGAGGAAAACTGAATACTCTCCAGATACATTAACTGGAAATAATAATCCTCATATGCTCTTATCCATTACAGGATTACATTACAAGCAAATTAAGATAACCACATGGAATCAGTAGATTGCTATGTAGCTAAATAAAATACCATTTGTTCGAGTCATAATCTTTTCTTCCCATTTTTAAATCCTGGACTAGGGGTTGATAAGACACACTTTGAGGTATCCACATGTTTATAAAAGACTGACAGGTCCACAAATAAACCCAGCATCAAAGATTACAACTGAAAAAATAAACAGCATCTGCACAAGGGATTGACTTATGAACCCGGGCTGCCTTCTCAGTTGATTCCTGCTTCTCTGTTTCTGCTATTTGAGCAGATTTTCATGGCATCTCGCCTGAGCACAGCCTGCAGGACATACTTAGTTGGACTTTAAAATGTGTATTTATCTTTTGCCAGTTATATGCGTTTGCAGATGCAGAATGATGAAGTCCATTATTGTGCTTTACTAACTAACAATGATCACTTCCCCATGTTCCAAAACCACTAATTGGGCCACCGCAGAGACTTTTGCCAGCTCCCCCGAAACGAGCAATGAGCTGAACCCCCGAGAATAAATCTGCCAAAGAAGGGCTATAGCAAACAATGCGTAGCTTCTGTCAGAGGTCATCGAAATTATCTGTCTACAAATTACTTTGTGGGCTCATGGTAATGTGAGGCCTTGAGCACAGGGGGTGGAGAGCAGCAAATTCATGTATCATGGATAATGTAGAGTTGGTCTGAGCCCAAGAAAGCGTCATCACAGTTCAGATGATCTCTCTGCGATCCTAACCGCTGACACAGAGGAAAGGCGCATCACTGCAAAACATCGGATACACAGCCGCAGCTCCCATATCAGATTCCTTAAATTGTTGGTGCTATTGAAATGCAGCCAGATGGAAACGATACAGCTGGTCCTTTGTCATGTTGTGATCGAGGAGGATTTACACAGAATTTCTGATTTATTTTCAGGGTGTGAACATCCAGCGAGCACTGATGTTTACACTTAATAGTTCTCCTACTGACAGCTTCTTATCCTTGTGGGTCTATCAAACTGACACAGTAAAAATTTACTTGACCAAATCTTAATTTGAAGCTGCAGGCCGATTGAGTATAAATATAGAAATCCGCGCTATAAGGCGTTGACTTGTCAGCACCTGTGTCACTGGCAAGTCAGCAGGTGCTTGCCCCGAGTGTTCCCCACAAAACTAGACCAGCACTATTCTCCCGCCAAATGCCCTGACCTGCAGCAAAAGTTCAGCTGTCTTCCGCCCTCAAGGCAGTTAAGGTCAGACAAGAAAGCCACAACTGGCAAAGGAATCACTATAAAGAGAAGACGGAGCTGGGCCTAGAAGGACGCAGGCACAAGAGAAGAGGACCGGGTGGCTCCTTAGACAAACGGGGTCATTAGCACTTTCAGAGGGAGTCCCAGCAGGGGGTCGGGACTTTGGGAGATTGATCTCAGTGAGAGTGTCTGAAGCCATGAAATGTGGGGGCAAACGCAAACCATGGGGAAGGCCACAAACGGTACAGCGATCACAGGGCTGCAAGCGGAGCTTCGCTTTAAAAAGGGGTCAGGTGGCTTTTTCATCTCTGCTGAAGGCGTTTGGAAAAAGTGACGTGATGCACAAAGGACAGGCGCTGAGTTGATTGACAGACACCAGAAGACTGGGGGTCCACCCATACAACCTAAACAAAAGGACAACAAAGCAGAAATAACAAGACAAAATAGGGCAGCCGCAGTAGTCTCAGAGTTCTCCCCGTGATAGGAGGATGAGAAATTGGACACATTAAGTGATGGATGCTAAACTGTCAGTTCTAATAGGCAGCAAGGCAGGAGCACTGTACTGCTGCTTCAGGAGTCCGGCAGAGAACAGTCCAATGATCAACACAAGGGAGCCAATTAAAAACCAGACTTTGGCAGCCAACTGCATTACACAGACCCTCATGTGACTTTGGAAACACATCAGAATCCACGGAGAGGGCTTTTTATTTTGTTTTTATTTTCTGCAAAAACCTACCCAGCATTTTTCAGTCTTCACACTACAGGCTGTTATCGATCCGCGGTCTCCTGTTAAATCACTGGACCTCCGCTATACATATTTCTAACAGACTGGCTGCAGGAGAGTCCCATTTCACCCCCTTGGTATGGTCGAAAAGAGATGAGTGCTGACATCATTCCCTTCTCTGATAAGATGGAGAGCCAAATGACAAGGTCACTGAGGTGGAGGAGGTGAGGCTGCAGCCTATTCTGAAGATAACGCGTTTCAGTGAAGGTTTCTTTGCGCCGTTGCCTGCAGAGATCAAACACGAGCTGCCTTTTTTCACTCCGCGACTGAATTTGTCTCAGTTCTCAGCGTTAGGTTGTTTTTCTATCACTAATTGGAGAAATGATTCACAGATGCAGGATGCAGGAGATAGCTTGAGCTGACGAAGGTCACTGATATGAAGTTCTTAGTTTTCTTTCACATGCTTTGAAACTGTTTTTAAAGCACTTTGTCTTATCTTAATTAAAAAAAACACACACACAAAAAACTGAGACATCTGCCAGGTGTCTGTATGTGAGCGGCAAACATGTTGGCAAAAGAGATCAGTTCTAAATGCAGTGAAGTTATTTTAGTGTGGGAACTTCGACGCTGAAAGATCAACTACGCTGGAAGCAACTAATTATATGTTGTGCAATCAATCAGCAGCCAATCAAAGGAGCAGCACACAAATAGCTTGCGATTGCGACTCCATTTAAAAAGCAAATACCGTTCATAAACGTGCAAAAATTAAACACTTGCATCTTCAATAACCTATGAGAGGACACCACACATGGAAAACACTTCAGATATAATGCAAAACATATGGATGGGCCCTCAAAGAGAAAAGTGCTCGTTGAACCCTCGCAAGCTGGTTGTCTGCAAAAATGATTGCACTAAATTGCGATGTCTCCGCATACTAAAATACATTAGCAGACTTGGTGACAGAGAAAGTGAGTGCAGAGTGTCAAAGATGTTTGAGGATGTCCATCCGCCTCTGCGTCGTAACTGTCGGGGAAGGCGAGGCAGTCTGGAAATAGCACTTCGCAACAAGCCTTTGGTGTCGCCTCATTTTACACTCATATGACCCGCGGTTCCACCTGACTGACATTCACAGAGTCTTTATATACTCTCTCTGAAAACAAATAAAAGCTCAGTGAGATATTGAGGAGGTTGCGGGTTTGCGGTCTTTAAAATAAGGTGTCAGACTCAGTCATCCTTGTCTTCTAGCAGAGGTGATTCCCCGCATTACTGCGGTTCGTCAGCCGGGAAAAAGCAGCCAGTTCATCTATCACCATTAATCCCCAACGGACTTCCGCTGTCATCCCGTAACATCTGTCAGGCACCAATGCCGAAGAATGATAACATGTCACATCTGCAACACAACATTAACAATAACTCTAACTCATCTGCTTGAAGAAAACACATGTCTGCCAGCTTCATGTTCACGAGCTGGGATCAGCTGAGCCAAAATTCTGGTTCAGCGAGCGTTTCCTGTAGCCAAACTAAAAATACGTTTAGGTTTCTTAAAAATTGAGAATTGAGAGGAGCGACGCGTGTGGAGGAAGATTCAAACGGTCAACAGGCCGCTGTCAGTCAACACATTTGTCAGGAAATATTTTCTGCCCTTACATCTTCATCTGGTGTTTTGAGTTACGAGCGTCTGGTACAGTGGAAAGACAAACAGCTCACATGCTCACGCTGGAATCCGAACAAAGATTCAACAGGTCATTGCACCATAAAAATGCCTTTCAGTCATCAGTCATAAAGATCAAAGATTTGCAGAGCATGATGTTTGGTAAACAATGCATGCAAATATGTCTAGCAGACCCTTTCTGTTGCTGTTGGGTTAGTCTGAACTGAGTTAAAACCTTCCACTTCAGCTAAATAAAGACTCGTGACGGAGACTCCTTGTTGAGCACCTTCCACATCTGTTCAAAGTATTCAGACAAGCTTTTAATCACAGAGTGTATATTGATCTAAGTCTGGTTAGGATTTTAGAATTGTGGTCTGTGGGTGGCGGGAATCTTCTCACCATGCTCTATTTTAGGCTTAGTCAGAGACAGTGTGCAGACAGAATCATTTTTCCAGTTGGGGGAATGTTAGGCTGCCCGTGTGAATTCCTTTCCCCTAGTTTGGGGGATTGACCCCCCGCCCCTTTGCCCCACAAATCTTCAGGTCCGCAACTCCTTTACTGCTGCAGTCCAAGATGGCCGTCACGGCTGGTTAGAAGAAACTAAAGGGCAAAAGGGAAGCCCTCGTTCTCTCAGTCACGTTCATGTGTGATTCCTTAAGCAGGAATTTGCCACCAGTGGGATGCCTGTTTGCCATGTCACCCAATTTTCTTCACATAGATGTTTTCTTCTTCTTCTTCTTTTTTTTTTTTTCAGGCAACAACTAGAGTTCTTCTTCTTTAAGGTTTTTAAAACTATGCATGATATATACTCCAAAAACAACTCTGCTGGCTTTCTTCTATTGACTTTGCACCAAATCTGCAAAGGCTGGATTGCAATACTGTAAGTAATACCAAAGAAAAACAGCAAAGACAAACACACAGAGTCAAATAAATTAAATTGGTACACTTTTTAAAAAAAAAAATCTCTGCTTTGCTTTGTTATCTCCTGCCTCCCCCATGCCATTGTTGACATATACATTTATCAAGTCTAGATCGTCTGCTTTTGCCTTTAACTCTCTCATTCCCTCTCAGTGTAACTCCTCCGATCCCGCCCACTCACGCCTACTCATTCTATTAGCATGTCGCCTCTCTCTGTCCCTCACCGCCTGGTACAGTCAAGAGGATGAAATCACTCTATCGGTGAGTGGCGCCTCCACTGTCACTGGCATCAGACAGCTCCAGAGAAGGCCGTAATTAAACAACTCAAGCTCTGGTAATTACCCTACAGTGGCCCTAATTACCCCATTCTCAGGGTGATTACAGCCTACAGGAGGAGGGGACCAACTACAAAAAGCCCTCCCTGTCTGCATGATGGGGGGTAGGGACGATGGCAGTGGGGAAACCGTGGGGCTTTAATGCAGTGTCACTGTGGAAATGGAGGAAATGAGCAAGTGCATTTAGACAAAGGCGCTATATTGGTGTTGACGAAAAAAGCTGTGGTTCACCCCGGAGAACAGGTAGCACTAAAAGAAGCCACAGAATCCTTGCGGGAGGACAGCAGGCTAAAGGTGTTTATCAGATTAAAGGCTTTGTGCCCCTCATACAAAGATTACAACGGCAATGTTACGTCCCTCTGCAGCCTCTAATCTGCTCAGTGTGTTCAGCTGGTGCTAATTGGCCACACCTAGTCAGGTGTGGATAAAACCATACCTGAGGCAAGCTTCCCAAGGAGCTCACTTGTCTTTGCCTTGGTGGCACCAGCCATTTTAGCGAACCTGCTATGCCATTTTAAGAAAAACCTCTTCTCACACTCACTCTGATATTCATCTCCTTTTTTATGTTGCGGCTTTGAGCCGGGTCGTAACATAAGTGGGGGCTCGTCCGGGATTTTTGGACATTTTAGTGGAGACTGAATATCAGTGTTTTGTATTGCTTTTAGGTGGGTGAGTGATGGTGTTCACTGTAATTGAGCAAACTCTCTTTAGTTAGTGTGTTTCAGCTGGGTGGCTGTGCTGCCCTTCCATCGAAGCACTTGTTTGTTGTTTTGCTTTGTTGTTTTAATTTGTTGTGTTTGGTGGTTATCCTGGGTGGGGGTACACTTCAGAGTTTGGTAGGAGACTATATCTCTGGTCTGCTGCCTGCTCTTGAGTTCGCGTTTAAAGTTGCCTCGAGCCCGGTACACCACTGAAGACTAGACAGGTCAAGTTTTGTTTTTAGCGTTTTAGGCTGGGAGTTGCACATAGTAAACCAGTGGCACCAAACTTGGTAGGAGGTTTGAGACCAGTCATTAATTACGATCTGTAGCTGAGGCAGGTAGGCTGTTTTTAAGTTGGCATAATGTGTACTGTGTGTGCATATGTCAGTGTTGATGGATGCTAATGAGATCCTCATGAGGTGAGTGTTTTGTGCTGTGACCTTTAGTGTTGTGGGGAATATGGCTACTTTTGTTGGATCACTTGTGAGTGTTGTTGGCCAGGTGATGGCAGTAACACTGAGGGGTGCTGACCCACCCTTGATGTGATCATTGTGTGGCCATAGCTCTCCATTTGTGGTTGGTCACTAGTGTGCTTGCTTTACTGAACTTTTTGGATTAAAGTAACTTGTTGTGGTATAGGGCCACTTGTATGTGACTGTTTGTGTGGTGGAGACAACAGATCACTTAGTTGTGATTATTTGTTCCTACTTTTGGTTTTGTGTTGTAGGTCAGGTAATCGTTTTGGGTTTGTGACTGTTGTGCTCCTTTGTGTTGGTCACATGTTACTTTTTGTGTGTGTGTTCAGTGTGGCAACTTCAGATCCTCATGCAGGGGCATCCATGCTTAAAGATGCCAACTATAATGTGAACACTGTGCTTCTGTTAGCTTTTACTTTTATTTCAGGTTTGTGGGTCAAGGACCTAAAGGCTTCAGAGGGGCTTTTAATAAATTTAGGGGTCCTAGAGGAACCCTTTTGAGGGAGGAGGTGTTACGTCCCTCTGCAGCCTCTAATCTGCTCAGTGTGTTCAGCTGGTGCTAATTGGCCACACCTAGTCAGGTGTGGATAAAACCATACCTGAGGCAAGCTTCCCAAGGAGCTCACTTGTCTTTGCCTTGGTGGCACCAGCCATTTTAGCGAACCTGCTATGCCATTTTAAGAAAAACCTCTTCTCACACTCACTCTGATATTCATCTCCTTTTTTATGTTGCGGCTTTGAGCCGGGTCGTAACAGGCAACAAAGACCACAACAAGATCGAAAGCTGTTCCCATTGATGTACCACCTTGAAACTTTGCCAAAAGGTTACAGTCTATCGCGTCCATCAGGCAGTGTATCTTACACAGATCAGCGGATCTCCTCTCTGTCTCAGCAATTTTAGTATAAAAATGGCTATGCTGTTCTAAGCATATCGCTCTCTTCCCTCTCGCCTCCATCCCTGAGGAGGTGCTGACTGGGGGAGGGATCGATGCTCCGCTCCAACAGACAATGGTGTGTCGATTCAGCACCTGGGCAAAGGGACAAGGTAAAAGGGGAAGAAGAAAGTGACATTTCAACGAACTCTGAAGAACTTATGAAATAATTTGTGAAGGTGAGTCATCTTGTTGCTTATAGGACTCTCGGGACCATCGCGTACTTGCCCTGTCCTTCGATGGAAGAATGCAGTAAAGTGAGCCCCATTGGGATACGTGCTGCAGCACTGAGACAAAGGGATCCAACGCTTAGTAGGTGGATGATTAATTATGGATATGACATTAAAGAGGATTTTTGATTGGTGCTTACTGTAATCATTCAAAAACGTATAAACACTGACAAACATACTGTATGATTAAAACGCTAAAACTAAAACTATATAGAACTTGACTAACAATTCCGACCACCAACTAAAAGTACTATTACTAAACTCTTTGTTTTGTTTGTATTGTATTTGCACAGTAAAGTTAATTATTTCACACAATTCCATTGATCTTTAGGTGGAAGTAACACATTACATTTCC
Source organism: Oreochromis aureus (assembly GCF_013358895.1). Lineage (NCBI taxonomy): Eukaryota > Metazoa > Chordata > Actinopteri > Cichliformes > Cichlidae > Oreochromis > Oreochromis aureus. The sequence goes on along the minus strand of NC_052958.1, from coordinate 12,588,562 downwards.
AAAAAATGTACCAATGAAGGTTTCGAACTGCAATCATGTCCAAAGAGCCTTGAGGACCACGTCTGTGACCACTCACAGTCAGTTGTCATCAGCAAAGCAACTTCGGAGCATCAAGACGCTGATAAAATGGCAAGAACATGAAATCAGTCTGCTGTCTGTCAGCAGTTGAATGGGGTCAAGCTGGTGATTACAGGCAATCTGTTTGTGATAATACAACAATTAACTGTGGTAAATTGTAAAAATTGCGAAATCAGTTGCTGTCAACATAGAAAGAAATTCACATTCACTATTTGCATTCACAGTCCAGCCAGAAACTCGGATATGAAACAGAAATTCAGAAATTCCTCCACAAGTATTAATGTTGTTGCTGCAGGACAGCAAAATAACTGCTAAACGACACAGCCACTCAGCAGCCTTGCTTTTACTGACTAGAACCAAGATACAACCATTTGCCAACAAGCTGAGTTAAGTTCTCTATTGCAAAGAGACACAGCGGAAATGAGTAGTGCTCATTGCCACAGATCAGCTCAGATTGACTGCAAAGTAGTGGCAACCTGAATGCATTTATAAACTAGATGGGATTACTGGCAAACTTTTACCAGTCTGTTTGAGACACGCTGTCAAAATGGAACCACAAGACAAGTTATCTCCCACAAGTAGACCCATGCAATTGTTCGGCAATTCAAAGTGGTCTGTAACTACAAACCCCGGATGCTGAAAGCGAAGTTTTATAGGTTAGCATTTCCTTCATCTGTTTCTCTTCCTTTTTGGCCATAGTTTGAAACCATGCGTTTATGTATGTATGTGTGTATGTTGGTATGTCTGATTATGTGTCTGTTTATGTGTCTGTATGTTTTACACTTATCTCTAGTGTGTATTTATTTGAACTGTGAAGTAATATATAAATTAAGTTATCATTATTATCATTATTATTATTATTTGTACTCCAGTATGACTGAACTACAAACAGAAACATAATAACAAATATTCAAACTCTTCCAGCTTCTAACGCTTAACAAATGCCTTTTACTTTGTGAATGTATTTATTGTGAAGAAGCAACAGCTGATGACTGAGGCAAAAAGTGTGGAGAGTTTGTCAGAGCTGTACTGAAAATGGTAACAGATCAAATTAAAATAGTTTAAGGGACGAGTGGTAAAACATACAGTGAGTCAGTCATTTATTCATGGAGAAGTGGAGGCATTATGGTGGATGATTTAAAACCTACAGTACCAACCCAATGAGATCATCATTGTTAACTTTTTGTTTCCTAAATGCACAGACTTGGAACAGCTATAAAAGCCAACAAGTCACATATATGTATTAGCACTGGGATTTAGCATTACTTGACATCACTGGTGAAAAGACTTCATAGTATTAAAGTAGAAACAAATATGTATGTATTGTATGTATGTATGTAATAAACTGCAGACAAATATCAAAAATTGTCGTTAAACGGCACTGAACAGGATGCAAGAACATGGCCGGCACCTTGCAGCCATTTGTAACCACAATTGGGATTAGTTTCGCCAATGCAACAGAACAACGTCATTAGCATGCATTTGGCATTATTTATACGTGTGCTAGAGGATCAGAGTGGGACATCTGCTATGTGTTGAGTGAGTGAGGAGGGCCATTTGAGTGAGCGTGCTGAGGACCCTGATTGATGTCGCACACAGCAAAAAGTCCCTGCGGTCCCATTAGCAGCTACAGTCGGCATTACTGTCACAGCCGTCAGCCGTGATGGAGGACAGTTCCGCCGCTACAGCCATCGGTAACCTGTCCTGTCTATGAAACGACACATGGGGACAAATGAATCGGATGCTGCGCTTCTCAAATGAACGCGGGTTGAAACCAGACACACACTGTGCTTTAATGCAGCCCTGAGCTCTTGTGAAAAATCTACCATTTCCAGCAGTGCGCATTTGGCATTCATCAAAATCGATATCACCTTTCAGGCTCATTGTTCCCACTGTGGCCTGTTCTCAGTCATAACAATTCACTTGGGTTTAATAAAAGACGAATTCTGTTGGATTACTTGAAAATATTTACATGACAACACAATGCGATATGAAACGTATGTGCATCAGGCTCAGCTGTTTGTTTTCCTACAACGATCCAGATGCAAGATTTCATTACTTCCTTTTCTCTCCTGGGTGAGTAATGATATTGGGCTTATCCACAGGTGCAATCAGGATACTATATGAATCACCACACAAGTGGTGATTCACATTTATGCTTCCTGAAAAATAGTATACTGTCCTAACTACCCAAAAAAAAGTTGTGCAAAGAAAAGATGGGTCAGTGCCGACCATTCCCAATTGGCAATTCCCATTGCCTCTGGCATGACTGAATAACCCACAAAACCCTAAGGACCATGCCATATGTCATACTAGTGCTCTTAAATTTGAATCAAATGTCTCTGGCTGTTTTAATAGCTCTGTGATTGAATACAGAAGACACCACTGTAAAACAAAATGCTTTTTGTACCCAAATAGTGAGCCTCTTGCCCACAAAGAACTAGCTTCATTCACAACAGCTCCTCTCTGATGTGCTCATAGAAAAAATGATTTACACTTTCACTATAATTACTCTGATCCCGCCTGCCCCTAAAGGCTACATCTCACAATGGAGCTGTTTGCAGTTAGCTGAGTGGGGATTTTACATGACATAATTGTGATGAATATGTAACTCAACCAAGACAAACAAGCACAGATATTTAGAATTCCACACTAATTGAATTAATGCATGACAAGATGTATCACATGCTCAGACATGTTATCTAACAGAAGCTCCTGTTATAGAGAATCAACAGACAAGACTATGGAAGTGCCAGTGCTTGTGCGAACATCTGTGTCCTGTCTGCATCTGAACATCTACATGGTTTTTGTACAACAAGCATATAAATGAATATACTTTAGAACCACTGGCAGGGGACACGAATAACATTAATTATCTTATTAGAATAGTACCCATTAAGGGGAAGATATATTAGACAGAAAGAAAACAGCCAGTTCTTGAAGTTGCTACACTGGGAGCAGGAAAACTGGACGACCATAAGGATCTGAGAAATTCTGACAGTCTCATTGTCTAATTGTGACGGTTTGACAACTAAGTTATATCATTTACAAATGCAAAGTCTTGACATGGCTACTACATACCAAAAGTGGTAGAAAGAAAAATAACCTAAGACAGCATCATGGGTTTGATGATGCTCACTGAGAGTGAAGGGTGACCAACAGACAAGCTGGTGAAAGCTTTACGCTGGCTATGACACAAAAGTATCTCTGATGGGATGCACAGCTACAGGTAAGGGTGCACATGGTGTCTTCTGTCCACTGTTGAAATTGCCTAGGATAGATATGTGTACAATAGCCAAATGAATCACATTTTCTTTTCCTTGTATCATGACACTCTTGCAGGTGTCATTTTGACATATAAAACCTACCTTAGCATTGTTGCAGACCAAAATCACCCTTTTCATGACAAGAGGACTTTCTGAAGGCCTATTACAGCAGGATAATAGACCTCACTATACTGAAAAATGTTTAAAGAATTGGTTTGAGGAAGGTACAAAGAGTTCAACATCCCAGATCTCACTTGGGTAAAGTATCTGAAGGATGAGCTGAGAAACCACCGGATCAACTTACAGATTTTAACGCACGTGTCTTGGTGCCGGCTACCACCAAACCTCTTCAGAAGTCTACACTTCCTACTCATGTTAGGCAGGTGGTTTTCAGTGTACTTTCAGCATGCAAAGTTTTTTGTGTTGTAAATATACTGTATATACATGTATGGATACACAGGCATGTGTACACTCACTATCTGACACAGATGAAACATAATTTAATCAGAGGGATTGTCCTGACTTTAGGCAACTTCAAAGTGGATGAAGGAAATTCAGTTAAAAAGGGCTGATGATAATCTGAACACCACAGGACTTTACTAGAGAAGTACAAAAAGCCAAAGAAGTCATGCCATACACACTCCTTGCATTTTTTAGATAAAACTGCATGCCTTGTCCTGCATGCTTGCTCGAGCTTTCCAGTATTAATTATATTTGAAATATTGGAGTATATGTCCGACAAGGGCACAAAGACTTTCTCATTAGAATTAAAATAACTTCACCCCTATAGTATAGCGCAACTAAACACAATTTGCAGTGTCATTAATGTTCATCTTTCATTGACTCAGTTGTAGATGTTAAATAAGTTGTAAAGATGTTTTTAATATTCTGCCCCCTTCATGTAAGTAAATGTGAAACACCTAAAACTGCGAACACTTCTCAGGATAATGAATTAGATTACAGTGCTATCTTTAGCCATGACTTTTGGTATATAATCAGACTCCTCAGGTAATCAGTGATCTTGTGGTTCCACTTAAGAGTTTCCAGCGCAGTAACATGAGGAACTGAAACTATAAGATGATATTACGTAAATCCTCATTCGTTGTTGATTTTCTGTTCCAGTATCAACATGTGGAATTCCTCAAGTTCAGTACTGACTGGAATCTTTTTAATTTTTTTTTTTAAATTAAGGATTAGTTATGTATTTACAATGGATCTGCTGCTTCTTTTTCATGTTACTTTAAAGTAATATATTTTGTGCCTTTTTGTATTGTTCTGTCTCTTTCGAACTGTCTGCCTGTCTTGTATAGTTTTTGTTTCATACTGTCTTTTGTGTATTTTTGGTCCATTTATGTACTTTATTGCTTTAGTTTTCTGCATGCAATTTAAGCCTCCCTTTAGCAGAATTGCAAACATGCTTTGACCATTTCTCCAATAGAATAATGAACTCAAACTAGGCAATTTTTACCATTACCCCTGAAAGGAAGTCACTCTTAACTGGGCTATTATGCGCGTCACTCTCAAACTACAGAATGATGCTCTATGATCAAAGTGACATCACATCCACTGGAGCTTTGGCTGTCAGCTGCTCGTGCACCACTTAATTTTTGTAATCTAACATGTCGTGCCACCGTAGCCACAGTCAGGTTGAAGATGCAAGCTTGCATGTTAAATGTCAAGTGAGATCTGCAGATTAAAAACAGGGAGATGTTGCAATAGTTTGAAAAGATGAGGATTTCTGGAAAAGCTATGAAAAAAAATAAGATTTTGTTGCTTCCATTTTTGACTTCTTCTCTTTCTATACCAGTGTTGATATGAAGGCTTGATCTAAGTAGCAAAAACTATAGTTGAGGAGAATACCACAGCAGGTATCTGAACCCTAATCACTGTTATAAATGGTACAGAGCTGTAGTGATGTCACTGTTAATGATATGATGGGTATACTGAGACCCTTTGTGTTCCGTTCTGAGGCCCTCTTCAAGAGGTGTGTTCAGCACCGATCATTTAACGTCAGCTGGTTTTAGGCAATATGACCGAAACACCATCTATCCATTTCCTTAATCATTTGTCTACCAAGGGTTGCTGGAGCCTAAATGACATTGAGCAAGAGGCAGGATGCAGGGTGACTCTCACAGCCACAGCTATGGCCGCTTTAGAGTCACTAATTAAGCTAACCTTTGGACTCTGGGATGAAACAGAAGCACAGAGACTTCCTGCTGTTAGGTGACAGCATCACTACGCCACTCAGGAATGAAAACGTTCCCCTCTCGTTAACACACAGAGTCACACTGTGATTATGCTTGTGAGAGAAAAGATTTTCCCTTCTATTCTGGATGAAGAGAAGACAGGGAGAAGAGCAAAAAAACCTGAAACTGAAGTGCACTCAGCCCTGGAACATTTAGCCTGATGTGAGTGCAGGCCAGCGAGGGAGTGGCGGGAGGGGGGACACATTAGTTCTCAGGCATGGTACGTGGCAACCGTGCGAATGGAAGAATGTAAGTATGACCGGACACCCACATTCCCCCAGCCTTTGGTGGACAACGAGGAAAAGCAGCAAGAGCAAAGTCGGTAATGAAAATGGATAGCAGCTTGGCTACGCTGCCTCAGCTCCATTGATCACGCAGCTGTAAAGAGCGATGGACCTCGATGTGGGGTGAGAGCTGTGTGCATGTTCCAATTCTTTTACGATCCATTCCAATTTAGCCTTACATTGATAACTTCTCCTCCAGAACCTATTGTAGCACTACGCTGTTCAAAGCACAGAGCAGATGTAAACACCCCCCTTTTGGAGCCACTGAACAGTATATATCACTCTGATAAAAGCAGATATAATTGGAGACATTTATAGATGGATCACGCCTGCTGTGTGTATGTTCAACTGCATTGATTACTTCTAACCGAAGGCTACGTCAATACACACACTAATGAATATTCTGCGGAAACAGCAGAGAAATTAATCATTTGATTAAGTTATTTGAACACTCAGCTGGCTCGGAGTTTGTCGCCATCAATCTACATGATCACTAGCATTTCAGTGAATAATGCTGAGGTGGATAGGGGAGTTAGTGGGAGTGGGAAGTTCTCATCTACCCATATTGATGTGGCCTCTTTCTCTGCTCTACAAACACACGTTAGTCCTCATTCTGTCTCAGAAAAGGTCTCCTTCTGAAGTGGCGGCCGTGTGTCGCCAAAGGATCAAATTTGATCCAACACCATTAACCAGTACTATTCCCATTTCTTCTATATTTTGCTCCAGTCCATGCCTCATAAATGTCATCCCCGTCTGTCTGAGCATTAATCTCTATGAGGCTGGGGCCCAGTGACTCTCCAAAACAAACCAGTCTTGTTGAACCGCTCCCCTGCTGAATGGTAGAAGCTTGGCAGAGCTAGAGGAAACAGAGAAGTATGGATTGGGAGCAGGAAAGGAGGGGTGTCTTGTCCATTTTTTTAAGGGGGTGGGCAGCAGCAGCAACAGTGGGGTCTCTGCTGGGAAAAATATCAGCAGCATTATGGAGTGCGGCTGAGCCTGCCATCACTATCAATGAGAGGAAGAGGCCTGTCAGAGCACACAAAGGAGAAAAAGACAATCCCAGACAAAGAATAAGAGACGGAGAGAAGGAGAGAGGAAAAGAGGGCAAGAGGGAAACGACATATGAGGAAGTGAGAGTGAGACAAAGAGACAAATTAAAAGCACTCCAATTAGAAATGGAAGAGACAGTGCAGGCAAGAGCTAAAGAGATCACACTGATTAGAGAGTTAGATAAACCACCATAAACACGGAGGCAAATTGAAAGAGATAGAGAAGAGATAGCAAGCTGGAACGGGAAAGACAAAGCGACAAAGACTAAGCAGGAGCGAGACTGAGCATAAAAAAGAGAATAGGCTAAAAAGAAATTAATTAATGAGTTAGAGAAGAATGAGGTGGATTGGATCAAGAGGGAAAAAATAGACAATAGGAGACAGATTTAGATGAAAAGGAGAAAACCGTCCTGTCACAATGGCACATCAGAGCCCGCATGTGGCACCACTTGATAAGAAGCGTCATTGCCACCCTCCATGCTGGCACCCAAGTCCCTCCTCCTCTCCCTTCCCAAACCATCTGTGCCATCCAAACACACCAAGCTGTCCGAAAGTGGCTCTAGCTCACGCCATTACCAGCTATCTGACGTCATCCTGGAGCCTGGCTCCCGATGACCAAGAGGGGCCCCCAAGATCAGTGACATCATCAGCCCACAAGTGGAGGAGGCCAAACAGTTAACTCTAACAGAGGAGGAGGATTTGAGTCATGTGAGCTGGGATTCCGACCACAGCAGCTTAATGGTTATTCTGGACAAGGCACAGAGAGAAACTGAAAGATGGAGACAAGTTCAAAGTTTTGTTCTCCTCCCATTTTTAACTCTCACACTGTCTTTCCATCTAAAATGGTTGTGAACAGCTGTGGTTATTTGAGTTAACCTTATATAGCACCCAGCATTGTACACCCGCTGGCCAGGGATGACTGTCATATGACAAAATGAAGACAGGCATGGAACTCAGGGTGGCAACGTTTGACGCAAGCATAGACGACAAGCAGACCAAGAATCTCATGTTCTCAATGTTATTCGCTGACAGTGTGTAGGAAAGGAAACAACGCTATGAAATAGCTTTAAAAACAGACAATTTTACGCTGTAATGTATGGGTTTCTCTCAGTTGAAAACCATAAATTCTGTAAAACCACTGAAAGGGAAAATATTAACAGCAATCTAATGTACATTTTGAAGCTATAACAGAGAATTATTTCTTTGGGAAAAGCAAATATTCATAGAAAATTAAATGTTCACGGTCAAAACTTGAATATAGGTGAGCTGTGAAAGCTATTTCAGACTCACATGTAATGAGATTTCCAGTATTTGTGTGGCCAAATGGATTGTTAAGCTTAGTTAGCAATTGGCCACCATGACCAAGACTCCTATAACAAATAACCATATTCAACAAGTATTTTTTAATATTTTTGATGCAGCAAGAACTGTGACAAAATTACAGTCTGTCATAGCTAAAAAGTTTGTGAAGAGTACAGTTGGTGCCCTTAAATATTACTCTGGCGTCCTCCCAAAGTCCAAAGTCAAGCAGGTAGTGTGGTTAGGTTAATTAGTGATTCTGCGTTAGCCCTGGGACAGACTGGTGATGATGTACCCTGCTGGGATAGGCTCCAGCCCCCCTGCAATCCCGAATTGGATACATAGACGACTCGATGGATGCAAAGATAACTACTAACCGTCTGACCTTAAGTCGTCTGCCATTTGCTGTCTGCCAATTGTCTACATTGTCTCTATTGTCTGTGACAATCAATCACCGATAATCAGATGTAGACCGTCCGACAACCACCAGCTGTGAGGAAAACAATGAGTATTCCCCATCCACTTGGAACTGGTTGGTGGTAATTGCTGGAAAAAGGATTGCTAAAGGCCCACTCACTCAGGCCTATAGACCAGTCTGGCAACCACCTGTTGGTATGGAAAAAACATATGCATTCCCCAACCAGTTGGCAAAAACCTCCTTGTGAGTGTCACTACCATACCGCAGTAATTTAAATGAAAGTGACAGACCTGTCTACAAACACTGTCCAGCTACTCTCTCCACTGTAGTGAAACTGTGAAAAGTGCAACACAAACTGAATAAAGTATTTGCCTTCAAAGTAAAAGTTGCTCCTTTTGAAACACATTGGCTGAATGTTGCTTCCAGGTCTGTGACCATTCACACTTAGTTGTCATGTTCAAAGTGACTTTAGTATATCAAGACGACAATACAATGGTGATAAGATGGAGTCAGTCTGCTAGCAGTTTACAACTGAATGGCAATTATGTTTCCTGTTCCCATTAACATTTATTACATAGCAATTAACTGTATTAAATCCATGCAAAATTTACATTAAACAGAATTCACATTAAATCCTTGCATTGAGAGTCCAACATAACCTGGATAGATTTAAAAGAAAAAAACAAATGAAATCCTTCCACAAATAGTGACGTATTTGCCACAGATTTAACTGTAAAATGACCTAAGCACGGGCTGATTTAGATAATCTGGCTAATGCTGCAGTCCCAGTAGGGGAAACTGTGGTTGGAGAATATGAAGACCAAGCAAAATTATTGCAACCAAATGCAATGAATGCTTTTGAATGGTTTCCTCGAAGACAGGGAAATTTGCAACCTTGTTTTCACATAGGAACACAACCAGGATACAACGAGTTGAGTCGAGTCCCCGTCTTGCGAAGAGACACGTCACAGATGATTTGCGCTCATCGCAACCGGCGGATTCAGACTGATAGCAAAGTACTGGCAACCTGTGTGCATTTATAAATTAGACATTATTTGTAAACCTATGCCAATCTGTCTGAGAGTGATTACAGTTAGTCAGAGTTGGCTGAGCTCCCACCAGAAGACCTGTGCAACTGATCTTGTTATCCAAAGTGGTCTGCAACCAGTTGGTCACCACAGCTATTTGTAATCACTGGGCAAACAAGTTTTCCTAGTCACAAGGAAGCTGCTGTCCTATTTTAACTCTTGTGTGACTGATCCATAAATGAATAATCTTAAAGAACAAACTGCTCCAGTTTTTCAGTTCAGTTTGCTTGTAAAATAAATGAATGACTGTTGAAGTTTAACTTTTTTTTAAAAAGTAATACCTACAAAGATGACTGCCAGAAAAACAGCAGCTCTTTTTCACCTCAACATACAGAAGACGAGATGTAATACTTTCACACAACCAGCCTTTTGCTATATAATCACTCATGCTCCAAGGGCTTTGTGTGTGTATTTTCAGTAAAACACAACTAAGAAGGAACAAAAAGTAATATCCTCGCCAAGGTAACAAATCACTTATCCCAGTCAAGGGGAGGCGACAAGTAAAGGAAAAAGATGAAACGTCTATAAGACATCCTCAACTGGTCAGAGTGGGGGGAAATGTAAAAAAAAAAATGAGAGCACTTTGTCTTTCTCTCACTCAAGCACGCACATTACATCCCTTCATGAACTGAATATCAGCTGAAGTGGAAGTGTTCCTGCACTGCCTGGCAGTATATAGGAGAAGCTATAACAGTTCTTCCTCCTTAGCCCGGGCAGGTATCCAAACAGCCTCCGCAGGCTTTGATGAAGTGTCCTGTCATGATGTCAGCCTCCATTGGTCTCTAGCTCACCTGGGACCTCCCTCACTCTTAACAACTCCTGGCTGAGAGTAAAGAACAAAAAAATAAGAAGAAAAAAAGGAACAAAGGGGAGGGAGGGCATAGCCTCCTCATACGCTGCCTGTGCCTGTGCTTCTCACTTCTCCTCGGTGCCTTTCTTAACTAAACAATAACAACACAAACTCCAATATGGATTAAATCTTATCTCCAGATTCTCCTCTTTTTTTCCTCTCTCCTTCCTCCTCCTGCTCGCTGGCTGTCAGCAGGTTAAAAAATGGCTCGGCACTAGCTAGGGAGAAACAATTACTCATGGCGCAGGCTGTATAGACATTGGAAGCTTTGTACTCCTCTGCGATCTCAGGGCCATGTGTTTCTAATTAAACGGTGTACTGGAGGAATTATCAAAGCTCGGGATTGCATAATGAGCCCTGGCAGAAATCTGCGGCAGGCGGTGACACTCTTTGTCTCAAGAGGCGCACAGTGGTTATATTGAATTAAAAAGGAAGCATGTCAATAAGTGACTGAGAGAAGCATTCCTTTTTATTAATGTGTGTGTACTGTAAGGGATTTGTTGCGGCAAAACCCTCAGATCAATCACTTTACAGCTCCGGTGGTGGCGGTCAAAGATTAGGGGCTTCACTTAAGGAAGCTTTCAGCACAGTTCTGCCTTCAGATCCCATCTCTGTGCTTGTGTGATGGTCACCAACACCCACCATGTTTTTCATCGCACAACACCAGTTGGCCATAGACGGGCACGGACGATTTGGCTCGCCAAACGGAGGCATGTTCATCCTTACGCAGAGAGACACTTCTGTATTAGATGTCAGGCCAGATTTTTTTGTAAAACATCACACACGAGCCTGCGAGTGCTTACCTCACATAGCACACGCTCACACACATACTTAAAATCCGGTCTCCATGGTGATTGTTTTAGTGCCCATGTGAACTTGCCCCCTGCATCTGTTTATGTTTGTTGGATGCTGTAAAAAAAAAAAAAAAAAAAAAAATTAATTATTCATAACCACATGACCACTATTCTCATTTTCTAAAGCATTCCCCGAACAGCATAAATGAAAACAATAAATTCTCTGGTCAGAACACAACACAAAGAAATAAGTACAAGGAAAAAAAAAACTGTTTTCTGGTTTCTTTCGAGGCATGCAATCTTGTTAAAGCCTGGTCATATTTTACTGTGGATTGCTGTAGACATGATTCACATGCTCAGCGTCGATGCACGCCACCATCACAGCCGCCGGCACACAGTCCAAGTTGAAGGTTTACACGTCTTACAAGGAGAGAGGCTGGAAAGGGACGCCTGCCTGCCGAGTGCCAAAAAAGGCCATTTAGAGCTCCGAGTCCATCTGGTGGATGAACAGTGAATCACATGTAGGTCACGCTCCACTTTTCACTGTCATTTTACTTCATCCTAATCCTATTATTTTAGTATTCAGCGTAAACTCTAGCCAACAGTTTAGAGCAAGCACTGCTAAAGCAAATTGGATTCTCATGGGGTACATCTCTCATGCAAACATACATAAAAAGATAAGCCTGGACGCACACAAAAATGCAGGCAACTCACTGTGAGCGGCTAGGATGACGCCAGGAGTAATGTGAGGCATGTGTGTTGGAGGCCGTCTATGTTATGTGTAGCATGAATCCTCTTCTGGCAGAGGAAAAGGAGTGAGTGTCTGCGCAGTGGTGTGCTGGAGTCATCCAGAGTTTCTCTTACATGCAGAGAAACACACACACTTGTGGTCATGGTATTGGCGAAACTTTCCTTGCCACACAGAAGACAGCTTACCAATGTCTGTTGTACCGTCTGAACAAAAACCACACTTAAAGTTCAAACTATCATATAAATCTTAAATCCGTCTAGTCTAGAATTCAAATCACCTGAGAAGGAAAAGTAGAAAGAAAAGCTGTGTTTGCATTAGACTCCTTCTTGTTCTATGGATCAGATGCATTTTTACAGTTCTTTCATTCACATATTTACTCAATCATCATATTTGTTTATGTATTAAAAGCTCTCTATATAGCTTTATATCCGCACATAGTAGTATTAAAATGGCAATTCATCGATATGCCGTGTCGGCTGACTTGCAAAACATGACAAAGTGTTATATTTATATTAATTTTTAAAGTTTGCATAAATATTTTGGAACTACCTTAGAAACTTTACAGCTTCATTCTTCAAATGAAGCTGTAAAGCTGCAAGAACTGTTAACCAAGAGATATGACATGTGCTTTCTACACGGCTTCCTCAGCAGGAAGAGTTGGGGGTTTTCAGTATGCTTATATTCTTTGTTAGCTGTTCTGCACGAATTTACATAATGCATCCTTAATCAGAGTTTTCCATCATTTGGAAAAGTTATATGTATCAAGATCACATTCTAATAACAGACGCAACGAGAAATTTATAGATAATATTAGTAGCATGATATTTGGTTCCAACATACAACACACACTTTTCTCTTACCGTCTCTTATTTGCATCACTAGTGCACATAGTACAATATTTTCCAAAAGAAAACAACTGTATCATAAAATAACTTTATTAACAATTTAGAGGTCCACTGAGACTCTCAACTGCAGGAACATCCTCAGGGACTTTGGTCCATATTGACATGATAGCATCACACATTTGTTGCACATTTGTCTGCTGCACATCCATCATCTTCTTTTACCACATCCCAAAGCTGCTCTATCAGATTGAGATCTGGTGACTGTGGAGGCCATTAACTGTCATGTTCAAGAAGCCAATTTGAGATGATCTAAGCTTCGTGACAGCCTGAAAGAAGCCGTCAGAAGTTTGGGTCAAAAGGTGCCAAGAAAATATCCCCCACACCATCACACCACCACCAGCCTGAACAATTGAGACACAGCCCCAACTTCTGACCCTACCAGCTTAATAGTGCAGCAGAAATCAAGACTCATCAATCAGCCACCATTTTTCCATTATTCTGTCCAATTTTAGTGAGCCTGTGCAAACTCTAACCTCAAGTTCCTGTTCTTAGCTGACAGGAGTGGGACCCGGTGTTGTGTTCTGCTTCTCTTCTGACCTCAACAAAGCATTTTTACCCAGAGACCTGCAGCTCACTGGAGATTTTCTCATTTACAGATCATCTTGTGTAAACCATAGAGGTGGTAGTAAAATCAGCAGTTTCTCAAATGTTCAACTTGATTGTGCCCACCTTACACTGGCAACCTTGCAATAACCAAAGTCACTTTAATCACCTTTCATTTTGATGCGCGGATTGAATATCAGCAGGTTTTCTCTATCATGCACATGTGTCTAAAACCATGTGATCAGGTAATTGTGTTAAAGCGCAGCTAAATTATTATACCTAAGAAGTGGCTGGTGATTGTCTATCTTGATTGGATACGACAAAAATCACGGTCACGGTGTAGAGTTTTAGATACCTTAAGTGAACCTCCCCCAAAACTGACGCAAGCTCTGTTTGGAAATCACATCAGCCTGCAATTATTTTGTTTGCAAATATGTTCCACAGATGGGATGCACGAGACACCAGGACCCAGTGCTACAACATTCAAAGTCATGTTCACCGGATAAATCCTGATTTATTGGGACACATTTCATGTAAGCCATGCCGAAAAGAAAAGACTCCACAGCTGCACACCTCAAGGCCTCACACGCACCTTTCTGGCTGCACGGAAGGAAATCAAGGTCGACGCTTCAAGATATGAATGCATAAACACTAAAACACTCCCATGAAATTCCATACACTATTTATATTTCTAAATCTGCCCGAGTCATTCATAGATGTCAACACTGTACTCATATCAAGGCTAAGATAGAGACAAATACCTCAAGCGCACTGCTGCCGTGAAACTGTCAGTTTGGATATTAGTTTGTGTAAACACAATTTCCCGTTCAGCCACGGCACGAGCAAATCCATATGGTTGTTTTTTAAGCTGTATTAAAGGCGTTTAAGGAAAAGAACGTTGGATGATTAAGTCAATAAAGACGATATGATTGTTGACAGATGTTGGAGAAGTCAGAGAACTCAGTTTAATTATTGGGAGGTCTGTGTCAATACTCGGCATTAGGGTAATGCACATTTGAAATAAGGATTATTAGCAAAGATTTTAGATGGTAAAATAAAATTAACCCTTAGCTCAGTTAGAATAACTATAGTTAAGATTTGTTATTTCAACCTACAGTAATTTAGATTTGCCTATATCATTTGTTCTGGGACCATCCCATCCTCCAGTGCCTACATGTGAAAAGCACTCAGTAGGTCAAACACAACACAATAAGAACAGGGTGGTATAGAGGTGGGTTGCAAAGTAATTATAGATAGGGTAAGTCAGATTTAACAGTGTGCCATGCATCAAATTTGACTACTTGAAAGGGTCCCAGCTGATATGCTGGGATTGTAGTTTCCTTTATCATTGTCGTTCATTGGTGGGACTTTTGCAAAGCAAGCAGCAGTACAACAGTGAGTAGGATTCTATAAGACACAGTGGAGGCTCTGTCATGGTTTGGGGTTGTTTTTCAGCTCATGGTGTTGGGGATCTTGAGAAAATTGATGACATTAATACAGAAAAGAAGAGTCAGAAATAACATCTGGAAAGCCTCTGACTGAAAACAGCTTCATTTTTCAGCATGACAGGGATCCCAAATGCACTGCGAATACAGTCAAAGCTCACATGGATAGAAAAATGCATCAGTCTGTCCTCCCCAGACCCTGCACCTTAACATTACTGAAGCAGTGTGGGATCACCTTGTCAGAAAATGGAACAAAAGGCAGCCAACATCCAAACAAGAGCTTTCAACGTCCTTCAAGAAGCCTGGAGGACTATTCCTCAAAATTACTTAAAGAAACTACAAGAAAGCTTGCTGTTGGAGCTCATACTGTGATAAAGAGTAAAGGTGATCGCATCGAAGATTGACTTTGAAGCTCATTAGAATTGTACAAACACTGTTTTTTGCCTTATATACCATATTTCCACATACGTTTGCACATTTCATAAGTTGCACCTGAGGGGTGACTCAAGATTTTTGGACAACACTATATAACTAGTGGTCCCATACGCAGTTTATAAGAAGCTGAATCATTTTTGAGCAGCTGGAACAAAGTATTTTTTCTCTTTTTTTAATGAGAGTGACTGTAGTATGACTCAGTAAACAGCCCGAATCTCTGGATGACAGTATCAAAAGATGCTTACAGATATGCAAAAAAACACCATTTGGCAAATGCTTTTGGAAACAATGTGTACGACAACATGATGCCTGGGCTCATTTAGTCTAATTTCTTTATTAAATTTTGTTTTTCATTTTCAAACTCCAGACATCTTTCCCCTCCCTATAAACCAATTTGCCATCTGTCTTTATTGCAACCATTTAAATCCTCAAGGCCATACGCTATAATGGCAGAGCGCCTAATGTTTGTGTGTTTACTTCCTAAAGGGTAAGAGAGAGGCTGTTTACTGATTAAAAACTCTCCCTCTCTATTTCTTGCTGAGCTCACAGCACTCTCATGACCAAGTCAAGGTCACTCCCATGCTCTCCTCCGCGCCATCAATCTCAGAGGAAGAAGCAGAAACTTCCTCTCACGATATCTGGTTCCTGTGCGTCCCTTTTTTGTGTATGATGAATACAATCTCCCTCCAAATATCATAACTTCTTCCTCTTCCATTCATCTTTAACGCACAAACAAACACAGGTTGACAGACGAATTTGTTTTTATGCAGCAGTCCTATCCATCCAAGCTCTGCTGTGTAGAACAACCTCACGTCTCTTCCTTTTCAGTCACTGACCTAAAAGTTTGATATTATTGATATCGTGTTAAAATCTTATATATGCACAATGCACATATGTGCAGCTCGAAAAATACGCACACAGAAAAGACTATTTTCAGAGTATTTTTGCAAAAAAAACCTCTTCCATTTATTCTACATTAATGCTGCTTTGAAGAACCTTTCAAAGCTGATCATGTAGTTTTTGTTTCTGCTTGCTAATCACATCCATAGGGTGTACAGAGAGACTACAGCCAGCCTGTAAAAAGTTTAAAGACTTCAGCCCTCGCTTTAAACAGAAACACCACTCAGCTCGTATAAATTACAGTGTATAGACACCATCAGTAAATGCCAGAGAGGCCATGTTAAAGTAAAGCACCCCTGACATACTTGAAGCATGAAATTCCATAGCCTTGTTGGCCCACTTTGCCACATGTAAGCAACACAACATCCATCACTTTCAAGCTTCTTTTTTTTTTTTTTTTTTTTTTTTAACTCAGCAGACACTTCTCTTTGACTTGTGCTGGGAAAAAAGTCAGTTAAGTACATTGTAATGTAAGCAAATTTGATCACACACCACAAATCACAACAATCTATTCAGTTAAAAGAATGGGCTTTGCACAAACACGGCGATACACAAACCTAGATTATATAAGCAGGATAATTTAACTGTCAGTATTTATCAAAATGGTTGATGTTGGTCAGTACACAATAGGACATCCCCCTGACTTTGTGCCATCTCACAGGAAGTGTGAGTCAGAAACCGCAGCGTCCTGTTACAACTTCTAAACAAATTTCTGCTTTATCATCGTTTAAACAGATACCGCCATGGTACCTGTGCTCGAAGTTCAATCTGTCACAGCGTGGCTGCCTAACCTCGACACCACCTCGACATCTGTTTGTTATCAATCACCGCCCTCATCAACCTGACGCTCATCATTATCAAAAGGAAGGCTTTTGAAATGCAGTCTTGAAACGCTTTCTGAAGTTTGTTTCTATCTAAGCTCATTCTCCCATGGACAAAGACCCTCCAACGCGCACAGTGAAACATACACATGAATACCTCCGAAACCACAGCTTTCTCAGCTATGAGTACTGAGAAGCAAGTGAGAAACACTTTGGGGCATGAGGCAGGCACTCAATGCCCCCATTTCAAATTACTGTGTATGAGGAATCAAACACACGACAGCAACTCAATGCATTTAGACATGCAGAAAGATTCAACTTTCTGTATACCGATGGATAGCGAACCTTAAAATAACTTAGCCATCATTTTCGTAACTTCTTGACCAATTCAGGTTCAGAGGAAGTCTGGAGCCTGTCTACACTCCTGTGGAAAAGAAAGTTTTTACAGGACTTTCAGGAGTTTTGTGACCCCGTGATTCATTTGCTTATAGAACCACCTTTAGCAGCAATAACTTGAAGTACTTGTTTTCTGTATGACTTTATCAGTCTCTCACATCATTGTCGTCCAGTATTCTGGACCACAGTGTTGCTTCAGTTCATTGGGGTTTGCAAGGATTCGTTTATGTACTATTCTCTTAAGGTCCCGGCACAGCGATTCAGTTGGGTTGAGGTCTGGACTTTTACTGGGCCATTGCAATACCTTGATTATTTTCTTTTTCAGCCCTTCTCTTGTAGATTTGGTGCCGTGCTGCAGATCATTTATTCTTTGCATCATCCAATTTCAGCCAAGCTCTAAAGTACTTTGGTATACAGAGGAGTTCATAGTTCATAAATTCATGAATTTTGACATTTAACATTTGATTAGGAGCACCTGGTTGCTATTTAAACTCTTAATTTTTATGAGTCAAAGATGTATTTTTTCACATGACTGTAGCTGTCACTGGGCTAAAGGTCGGGGTACACCCATTGACAGGTTGCCAGACAAAGACAGCAATTCATGCTCACGCCCACACTTAATAGCAAATTCAGAGCAAGCAAATAAGCCAATGCATATTTCTTTGAACTGTAGGAGGAAAACCACAACACCCAAGAGAGAAAGCCTGAACCCAAAAAACTCTTACTTCTTCTGGAAACAGTTTATGTCCTTGTTGGTACTTTCTAAATGACAATCGAAGTATTTGTTGCTCAATTAGGACACATATTAGGTTTTGATCAATGTTGACGTGCCGTTCTTCAGTCTCCTAGGCTTTGACGTCCAGTGTTGACATTATCTAAACACGCCACGTCCTTTCCTATGCTTTGATCTCGTATGAAATCTGTCAAACACATTTATAGCCACAGCTAATGTGCTGCAGACCAGACGCAAACTCGCTGAGAGGTGAGTCACAGTATAAAGGTCGGTGCAGATTTAGAAACAAAATCTGATGCAGAATTGGTTTTGATTGGGACTAAACAGGAACTGGTATAACTTATACTTTCATTTCCGTAGTTTATAACAGAAAATTTGAATGTAATTGCACTGTTCCATCTACTAATTTGTGAGTGGTTAAACACCGGCAGTACTTGACGCATACTCTATTACAAAGGTAAATTTTATATTCTTCCAATACGGCACTGTGCAAAGGCCCTCATTTCTTTATATTTTACTAGGAATATGAGAAATATGTGCAAACATTCATAGAAATACAGTTTATAGCACTTAAAAGTCAATCTTTGGTGTGACCACCTTTATTCTTTACCACAGCCTGAACTCTCTCAGCAAGCTTTGTCATAAGTAAGTAGTCGTCGGGAATAGTTCTCCAAGCTCCTCAAATGACATTCAAACTTTTTCCTTGGATGCTAAGTGTCTTTTGTTCTGTTCTATCTCAAGTTGATCCCACACTGCCTCATTAATGTTGAGATCCAAGCCCCGGAGAGGCCAATCCATGTTTTTCTATCTAGGCATGTTTTGACTGCAGTGACAGTGTATTTGCCAATCAGATGTTTTCCAGATGGTATTGCATGGTAGATCAAAATCTGACCATACCTTTCTGCATTCATAATTCAATCAGTTTTGACAAGATCTCCAGCAACACTGGCTGAAATGCAGCCCCAAACAATGACAGTGCATCCACCGTGTTTTACAGATGGCTGTAGATACTCACTGTTATAGTTTTGGCCTGACCTGACCTCCATAGATACTGATGATGATTTGAACCAAAAATTTAAAATTTGGATTAATTACTCCACAAGACCAACACACACACACTTTTTCAGGACATGACTTTCACATGCTGTTCCTGTACATAGTTTTTTCAAGTTCCCTCAAATTTTTTAAGGACACACTGCACACCATGCTGAGATGTGTTAAGCTGTAAGATGATCACTCTTTGGGACTTTGTTGTTACAGACAAGATATGGTCTGTGAATACTGCATTCTCGTTGTGTGCAGACAACTGAGGACTTTCGGACCCCTTGATTGAACTTTTTAGCAGTGTCTCTTACTATGACCTGAGTCTTAATCATTTCAGTTTTCTTTTTAGTCTTTAAAGACCAGGCCTTGCACAAAAGCACAATCTCAGTTTTACTTCATCAGAAAATGCTTACGGTCCTCAGAAAAAACAAAAACCAATGCTACAACAACAAATCTTTAACCAGACCTTTGGGGATGTTCCAGTGAACACAAAATGTGTTACAGAAGTTCTTTCAGTGTACATCTATTATGCTAAAAGAACCACAGCATTTAA
This sequence comes from Oreochromis aureus, assembly GCF_013358895.1. Classification (NCBI taxonomy): domain Eukaryota; kingdom Metazoa; phylum Chordata; class Actinopteri; order Cichliformes; family Cichlidae; genus Oreochromis; species Oreochromis aureus. The sequence goes on along the minus strand of NC_052958.1, from coordinate 12,568,664 downwards.
TTACCACAACTAAGTATTTCTGCACATACTGAGCACAGGTGTATTTCTTGAGGCAAAAGTGGTTGTACCAGATTTTTTTTTAATTTTCTTTTTTTATGAGTGCTCAACAAATACCTTGCATCCTAAGAAATGTTAAATGTGTGCTGTCAGGCTGATTTGCAAGGGTGCACATGCTCTTCTGTGAGCAACACTGCCAGTATTTCAGTGTGTTACCTTGTACATGCAAACACACATTCATGGTCCACTGATAAATGAGACTGCAACATGTGTTCCTAGGTAACTTTAAGACGTCTTGCTGAAATATCATCCCTTTGGCTACAATGTGATAGGTAGAGAGGATATAAGCAGTGTGTATTTGTCCTTGTGATGCAAAGAGGCCTCAACACATGGGGAGTGGTGAATCTCCAGCTGCTCCCAATTCTCCCTCATGGGTGTTTTCTGGCAAAGGGTACAGACGGCATGCTAATGTGTATAGCCTCTTGGTTGTGTGCGCGCACGTGTGTTTCTGTCTTGTCAGTGTCTTTACATTGTAGCATGTGTGACATCTGCAGGAAATGAGAGCCACCCTCCTATAGTTGATGAAGACAAAGGGACTGACACTTTCTATAGGCTCGCCGAAGCCAAAATGTTGGAGAACATCCAAACTCTTTTAAAAACTTTTTTCCTAAATGGGTGACAATGATAGATCGCCCTGAACCAGCGCAGCGTCTTGTGAGTAATCTGGAGCAGGGCAACAAAGAGAAAGGGGAAAGCTGGTGCCTCAAAGACAAAGAGCTTGAGCATATGGCAGCAATATAGCACAAACAATAACGCACAAATATCCTATGTGCATGGCACAGTTCTTTAAGATATGGAGGTTTTTCCTCAACAACAGCCTAAAACCACACAGACATGCACAAGTGCTGCGCCACAAATAAATGCGGTTTCAGCTGGGAACGCTGCGAGATTTTTCCGATGTGGAATTGTGGAAGACCCCACACGTAACAAAAGCTTTCCCAGTTACTCTTACTTCAGCTCACACATTATACACAAGTAAGATGTCCATCCAGCTCACATTATCTTGCAAGACTTTGACTCTTTATTTACTACAATGCACAGATTAAACACAAAGGGACAAGATTACAAAACTGCCCAAAACCATGGCTGTAAAACCATAATGAGAAGATTAATTGAAGAGTAAAGTGAATTTGATGCGTGTATAATCAGCAGGCACTGTTTGTGACAAACAGACAAGTGATACATGTACAACACGAATAAATTCAAATGCGTTGCCGCTGCTCATCTGTTACAGTAAGCAGCCGAGCAGTGTTTAGTTCTCACGGGTATCAGAGTTTGCAATTCAATCAGTGGTTAACGCACAAAGAGACCTGCAGTTTACATCAAATGTGTTAGTTCCAACTTGGCAGATTTCTGAGGTCCTGTCAAAACAATCTTTTCAAAGACTAGAAGTCAGTCAGGTAGGAGTATCTACTGATGTGTGAGAAAGCCACTCTGAACATATGGCAAAACCAAAAGGGTTCAGTCGGGTCAACACTAAGTTGTGCAAGTTTGCATCTCTTCAAATGATAAATCTTTGTCTCCCTCTAGTGGTTTTTGCTTTACTTTTACCTAAGCTTACGTTTTTCTTGGATATATGCGCATGGTGTAATTCAAACATATGCTGCAAAAATGATAGATTTCTCTGGGATAAACATGTGATTCTGGTCTAGATAAATAACAAATTACTAATTATTCACATCAACTAACACAAAGCTGGAATCACAGCATCATAGGCATCTGTCCAAACAGAGTGTTAATATTACCTTTTCATGAATACAACACAGTTGTTTAAATGCAACATTTAAACATTTATTTTTGAGTTCTAGATCCACATTTCAAAGAAAACAGTCAGTAGTTGAAGCACGTGCCAGTGTCATATCATCAACAACCAGTTACATACATAAGCACCCAAAATTTTAATCAGGAAAACAACATGCCAGTGGGGGGGAAAAAAAGTTTATGAAATTTTCAGGATTTGTCCTTTAATTTCTCATCTTCACTTTTAGACAAGGATAATCAAATTTAATTAAAGTGCTACAGTAAATGCCTCTTCTCCTGACTTGTCCAAAAGTTACTTGGAGTCCGGTGTTTTGGTTAAGAACATGAGAAAAGTTCCAGACACGCCATTCCTTTCATTTTTGACAACTTTCAACAAACCTTGGAGGGTAGAAAAAAAGACATTATGATTCATACAGCAGAAAGAGCCTATAAAAGAATTTCTGAACACCAGCTGGATAATCCACAACAGACAGATGAAATGATAGTTGAATTTTTTGGGAGAGACGGCACGACAAAAAGAAAAAAGCCGCACAACAACACCAAAACTTATTTCCAGCTGTTATGCATCATAATGGAGGCAGCAGCCCATAACCTGAGCATAGGAAAAGTTGGGTAATACCAAAAGCGCACAAGTAAATCAACAAAAAAATGTCAGAAAATGAATGAAATTCAGGTTATGGGATGATGAGGTCAGATTTCTAGCCTGAATCTAACTGACATGCTGTCTCACGACCTGAAGACAGCTACTAAGTCAAGCTGTTCCAGAAGTACCAACGATGGCCCAAGATTAAATTTCACTGTTGTTCAAATTGTGATAAGCATGAATAAAACATGTGCCGGAGCTGTATAATATTATATTACAAAATATATTTCCTGGTGAACGATTAGTCAGTATGTTTAATATTCTATATACCTGAAGAGTAATATGTGGCAGAGCTGTTTAGAGAGCAATTACTGCTCTCCTTCTCCTTCTCATGCTGATCCAGCGTGCGTGGTGTGAGCAATCACAGAGGACGGAGTTTCAGAAGACAATGAGATTCGTGTTATTGTAATGAAGTTGAGTTCAGGCAAACACCTGCAAGCACTCAGTAAAAGGTCCACACAGCGTGAATAAAAAGTTCACTCCGTCCTCGAGCCGTTGTTCATACAGAGAATGCATGAAAAGCTGGGACCATTTTTACATAACTGTTTGTCCATTATTAGTCTTGTCAAATTGTCTTGGCCTACAGCTATGACCGGAATAGCTGAAAACATTTTAAGAATATTAATTGCGAAAATCTAGCAATTCCAAAAGGTTTTCTCAAATCCTGCAAGGTCCCTTTACAGAAGGTGGAGTGCTGAGAATGGCGTCATATTTGGTGGAAGATTTAAATAGCCTGAAATAGAGACAGTCATTTTCTACTGTTTAGCAACTAAAACATCTATATTATGGTGGCTATATAACAAAGACAAGGAGAAAAAAAAAAAAAAAAAAAAATAGGGTAGCAAGGCATATAATAGGCAGCAAAAACAGGAAGAACCGTATTCAATTCACAGATCACTCACATTCATCACTGTAAAGCAGCGGTTTGGGGGGGGGGGTGGCGGCTTCTGAAGTGAGGCACACAATATAAAGACCAAACCAATCAGCAATATTAATTAATATATAATTAATATTAATATCAGCAGGATTAAAAGCTTAAAGTTCACAAAAGATGAACAGTTCCATTCACCATCCTCAAATCAAGTTACCTATGCTGACCACTAGATGGAGCTCTAAATTCAGAGATTTAGCAGCCTTTACAGAAAATTATCACTTTCTTAAATGGAATAAAATTGTTTTTTCTTTTTTGTAGCCATACATATGAGCATTATTGATACTGCCAAGTTTATTTTGATTACCATCACTCAGCCAACATGTTAGAATTAAAGACAAAGCTACAAATATAAACATGACCCCGTTCATTTGCTGCAGTTTATCACAGTGTATTGACAGCTCACTTTCAAGACTTCAGGCACTGAATTTATACATAATTATTTACCAGTAGAATTATGTAAGAGGCACATTGTGTTTACAAAAGACAGAAACTCACACATAACTTTCCTTCTTTGTACTCTGTGCTCTTACTCAGCCTATTCGACTTGGAATTGTCGAAACACTCCTATATAAATCTCCTAATTAAAAACATAATTAAATTCGCACCTTCATGAGTTGCATAGAATACCACACAAATTAAGCCTTTCCCTTTTTTAGTCATGTTCAAATTAAAGCATGCAAAAACATCCAGCCTAGACCAGGTAACAGAAACTCACGAGCCTGAGTTTCTATCGTGTGTGTCCAACGTTTAGATCATCAGATCACAATGCAGGGATTTAAAGTTTGGTTAGGTGTCAGCAGGTCATGCTCCATCTGTTGAAGGTGGTGTGCAGGGGTCATGTTGTGCTCAGTAAGGGTCCATCTTGATCCTTCTGTACAAGCAGCAGGTGAACACCATTCCACATATCTGAAAACAGGAAGTGTTAGGTCACAGACTGCAGCTTAGTCGCCATGGAAAACTGTAGGAAGCTTGAATGCTACCGACTGTGGGGCAGAGAAGGTTTAAAGGTGAAGAGGTTAGAGACTGCCGGAAAGTATGAAACCGGTTACTAGGGGGTGTCAGGAGTCAAGCAGCCAATATTTCACCAACACGTGTGCGCACAGACTTCCATAAACAGAAACTATATAAAGCTGGGTGAGGTGAAAAAGCAGATTCATGCACTTACGGCTCCATATACTGTTTTTCCTCTTTGCAAAAGCTCTGAGTAAAAACAAAAAGGCCCCCAGACACACAAAACAAACAGATAACCCGCAAAATTGTTTTGTGTACTTATTCATTTACTCACTTATTGTCTCCCTGTCTCTGCTTGGATCAGCTGGTTGTTTTTATTGAGTTACAAACTGATGTGTTGTCAACAGGGAATTTGTAGATTGCCCCCTGCTGGAGAAACTATGCAATATCAGTCATAACATGGTTGAAGGGTGTTTCTCTCGTATCTTCTTTAGATTTTAAACTTTCATTTATCGGCTAATATAAATGTCAAAACCAATAAATGTCTATACCGACCAGTAATATTAGTCCCAAAATAAATTTAAATAATAATAAATAACAGGCTTCCAAAAATGTCACTATAATAACGGAAAAGAGACCACAACAGTTGTGCTAGTATTTTAAATGAAGCTTTTTACATTTAGAAATTTGCTGTCATTTCTGACATCAGTGTAAACACACAGCTGTATGGAGTTTGCTGATACTGGCCTATCAGCAAACTAGACATTATATCGATTACGTGCATCTTAAATATTCAAACATGGCATAATGAAGCATATCTGCATTTTTTTAATCAGCTGAACTGTTATAAACATCCTTCTCAGCCTGGAATTTCACCAGCAGTGAATTCCTAATAAGAAATCAGCATGTCTAACATTACTACTACACAGCACCAAGCAAAAAGTCGAAAAACAAAGCAGAATAAGGGAAGCAGCAGCTGACCAAAGCCGCTGGGTCTACAAGCTTGATGGCCAAATAGGCAAGTGTCCAGATTCCATTTCTGTGCCTCTAAAAGCTTCCAGAGAAAGCCCGATCAAGCAAGTCAGAATTTAATATTGACTCATAATTTCTCCTCGAGCAAGGTTTCTTTTTTCCTCTCTCTTCTCAACCATCAGTGACAGTTATATACAAGGATAGAAGATGCAGTCATTTTGGCTGAGGGAACATGAGGTGAGAAAAAAAAAAACAACAAAACAAAAAACACTGTTTTTTAGTTTTCTTGAGGCCTAATTTCAGAAGACGCTAAAAAACAATGACGTAACAGTGTTAAAAAGTAAACTCATTAGAGACAGAAACATGCCATCTCGTGGGATGGCAAAAACGCATATCTGGGCACCCCAAACAACTCCGAGTCCCTATTCAATGATGTTCATGAAAGCCCAGTCTATTTTAGATTGCAAGTAACTATAGCAACAACACTAATGCTTTTTTTTCCGAGTGGTAATGTAATAGAAGGTGTCAGCATATTAAATAAATAGGTGTAATAAGTGCAGCAGCTACTCTGTAAATTTTTGTAATTTTTAAAAAGAGTCTATTAAAAGTAAGCATGTTAATTATTTTTGCGTTTAACTGTTGTAAATATCAGATAAAGGTTGTATTGTTGTATACCGTATACTCCCCAACACCCATAGTGAAGCCTAATTAAGGTTTGAATTCAAGGGATATACAGCAAAACATTGCTACATGCTGTAAATACACCTGTCCCTATGGTGTTTTCCCCACTTCTTGTCAGCGCAGGTGCTACATAGATGGAAGCGGCACTACACGAATTATAGATCATGACACTATGAACCAAAGCACAGTGAAAAAGCAAGTCAGTTGTGCTATCCTCAGGATGCATTTGAATAAGCTGTCACATCCTCATCACCCACAGCAACACATCATCACAAAATGCATAGCAACAAACTGTAAAACGCAGCCAAATGCAAAGTCGCTGCATGCTTCACGACGAATTAAACATGTTAATCCAGTAAACATGCAGACAGCAGGTCTCGCATTTAACACAAAGCAGGAAGCCACGCAAGGACAAATAGGCAGTCAAATATGAAATATCTACAGTGCCCTCCAACCTTGCCTCTCCATTAGATTAAACCAGCAGCGCTCTAGAGCCAAATTACAATGCACCAAAGTCCTCTTCCTCTTCTTTATAGAGCAGATAGATAAAGCAGGCTGTCAAGAGTGCCCCGACCAACTATGGTGATAACAAACAAACACACAGTACAACACACCAAAGACAGATTAGTGCACACCAACATTAAAACAGACTGAACATTTAACAAAGAGGAGACATAAAGTTAGCCTACATTAAAAAAATGCTAATATGTGAGTGAGAAGTGACAAAATTACACCGTGTACGTCATGTATTCAATATATTCACAGTATTTTCAGCACCTCATTTAAATGGTCAACAAAGTCCCTTCAGATCATTTGGTTGTTGTGAGAAAGTCTTTATATTATAGCCACTGCTAATGGAGAGCTCTGTGCTTAAATTCCTTTTATCAGCAGCGGTGAGCATCACAGAGACTGCACGGTTGGTCATCTCATCTTTTGCTTTTTGCCGTCTTTATAATTATGGCAGTGAAATCCTGGCTTCATGTCTTTATTCTCAGTCCCCTGGTGCCCAATTAAAACTGAGCTGTATGTAAAGTGGTGGACCTGTCAGTCTTGCAAACACCACTGGAAACAATAAATGGAGATTTGTTTAGTTCTAGGTTTACCTCAAGTTAATTTAACCGTGGTTTGCAGCTACAGTAAGACAGAGTCGTTAGCTGGTAGAAAAGTGCAAAAAAATAAAAAGAGAAAAAAAACATATCCTTGGGCTCTGCAATACTAAAAAGCCCATCTTAGACTAAAGGCAGAAGGACCAAACTCATATAATGATGACAGAAAGAATCGGATGAGATGAAAAGACGTGTCCATTTAGAGGATCCTGACCTACCAGGGTACATTCAGTAACAGGAGTTTTTTTCTTTTAATTCAACAAAGGGCAGCATTCCACTCACAAAAGGTAAAAGCAGTTTCTCATTTCTGATAACTGGGCTTGTATAAAGCACCGTTTGCTGAGGGAAAAGGCAGTGGAAATGCATCCTGCTTCTTTACCAACCATCTGAACTGGGTGTATATATTACTTACCTGCAGACAGGCCACTCCTATCCCCACTGCACCGATAACCAACAGGTGATCTGCCAGGAACTTTTCCAGCTTAGTGATGCAGCCACCCTACAGAGTTAAAATTTACACTAGATTATTAGTTAGACAAGAAAGCTTTGTCTGCAATTCTGCATAGCTATAGTTTAAACTGCTTCAGCAAGCAACAAGACATCCTTCAGAAATTGTGTGGTTTTACTGAATATGGGATGTTCTTGATTGTTTAAGTGCATTTTCAGTCCTTCTTTACTCCCTCATCACCCGACAGGCGTATTTACAGAAAGAGGGCTCATAACACTCACAGTAAAAAAACAACAACAACAAAAAATCATCCCAAACCTAAAAGTGAACATAGATACAGTCATCATCCACAAACCATTTTATTTAAATTCTCAGGATATGTCTTCATGCTTATGTCTTTGCACATGATGCAGGTAGCGCATTGTGAAGGATAAGAAGAAACTGAGTGATTTGACACGAGAAGGTGGAAGAGCCTCTCCTGTGCAGTGTGGATAAGCATTCAAAACCTCATCTTTTATTCATTTTTCTTAGAGCTCATTCTATCAGAAGAAAGTTTTAAACTCGTGTTTTTGCTGGCATTTTTTGCGAGTCACTCTATTTAATTTCAGGGCTGCACAGAGCTGCACTGTCTGGCACTGTTGCCTCAAAGCAAGAAGGTTGCTGGTTCAAATCTCTTACTCAGCTCGGGCATTTCTGTGTGGAGTTTGCATGTTTAGCCTGTGACTTTCCTCTGGGTGCCACAGCTTCCTCCCAAAAGCAATTGGGAGGTTAGCAAAAACAATGCCCACAAATCTGAAAGCATGAACAGAGGTTTATCTCTGCCTTTTGCCCTATGTCGACCTTGCAACCCAGCAGCAGTTAGGAAAGTAGATGGATGCTTTTCATTTCAGGAAATGAAATATCAGCCTCAGATATTTGAAAATGGTTTGGCTACAACAGACCAGAAGTGAATAAAACACCAGTTTAATTTCTTCAAATATGGCATGAACCAGAAAAAAAACAAAAAACAATGGACTGTGAAGATGAGCAATCACCCTGAACAACTGGATAACACTGATTTCCTTTGATTACTGCCTACACATAGTTATTAGTATACTCAGTGCTTCCATCTCTTTTTTCTGTCTTTAGGCTATCATCACTCATCTTTGATTGCAAAAGCACTCAGTTGATATTTATAACTCAAGTCAGGGATATAGCCAGGTTGCAACACATTTCACAAAACTGTACAAGAGATTATTGTAAGATATAGAGCCTACAGGAGGCTGAATAAGCCTGCTGTCATTTTGCCAGAAGCATGTATTGCACTGACCTCCACTTTGTAGATGTTGGAGGGGTGGTCTCTCTTTCCACAGTGAGGTGTGATGGTCTTACAGCAGCTGTCAGGTACCGCCCTGCCTTCTGCTTGCCCTGACACAACGTACTTGCTCACAGTCCAATCATGAGAGTTGTTGCTGCCACAGCATTTGAACTGGAGAGGTAGAAAAAGGAAAGCGCAGACTTTAGTTCCACAGTGTGAGACCATATCCCTCATTCTGATTAAAATATGGTTTCATGCATCATCTAGTGTAAACAAATTCCTAACATCAAGCCACTATATAAATATATTTTCACAGCAGTAATTTTCCTCTCAGGGACTACTTTCGCTCCGGCTGTTCCACTTGTCATCTTTGGAACAATGCTCTGTCTAAACCCAGATAGAATACACAGAGTGATGAGCCATTTCTTCTTCTACTACACGTCAGCATAATTTTCAGCTTCATATATCAAATTAATTTATAACAAGTACAAGTATACTTAACCACGCATGCTGAAGAGGGCGAAATATAATCTTACAGAAACTTGACACCAGATGAGTTTGTAAATATATTTCATACATCCTGTTGTAGACTGTCAACCGCAAATGTGACTGCCTCCTTTCCTGGCTGAGCGTAGTTCTCTGTCATAGTGTGGTTAAGATGCTGCTTCAGCTCCTCACTCAGCTGGAAATGAGGAACAAAGAGGGAGACAGCAGGCATACACAGTGAGAAACAGTGTGTTTGAAACAGAGAAGGTGGGAAGGCTGGAGGGGTGGGTGGGGGGGGGGATCATTTTGGGGTAAAAACAAATGTTTTTATGGTAACCACCCCACGGGCTGCTTAATTTATGATTACATGTGCGATGTCTACAAAGAAGGGCAATGAAAAAAGTGATACGTAGGTGCAAAGAGTGTGGAAGTGAGGGAGAGGATAAGGGGAAGATAGATTGGTAGCATTGGGGAGTGCTGTGATGCAAAATACAGATAAACAAGACACTAAAGAATTGACTAGAAATACAGCCTTTGATGTCTGGATATATTTTCTCACACTCACACAAAGTACAGGAAACTGTAATCTGCCCACAGATTACATGATGCCCTGTGCAGCCCTCACTGACTGAAGCTGACTGACAGCCAGATGTTTGGGCGATAACTAAATGCCAAGATTATCTAAATGTGTTAGATAAACTTCAGAGAGCCAGGTCATCAGAGGAGGATCACTGAGGATGCTGCTTTAGAAAGCCTTTATTCCTGCTCGGTTCTACACTCTCACTCAAATGTTCCCTTCTGATTTTTACATTACTGACATCACTGTATTTTCTTTTATTATAATTTAGTTTTTTTTTTTTTTTAATGAATAATTTATCATTTCTAACTTATTATATTATTAGTCTCTTGATTCACAAAAAAGCACAGCTGAATTCATTCTTAAATAATAGGTAGCCATCATCTACAGCACAATCTAACATTACCCTGTTGATCCTGTAACTGCAAAATATAAATGAATTAAAGGATCATCACTGCAGCTGACGTCTGAGCTGATATAAGTGAAAAGACCTGACGGGAGAAGTTTGCCTTCAGGGCTTTCTTGCAGATATGTGTTCTGACATGTGGTTAATGTTGTAAAACAGACCATTTTGACCCTCTTTCACAAAACTTAACCAAGTAGTTTAACCAACTTAACCAAGTTTTCTTGCCTAAAGATTAAAAATTACTTCTTTCTTTCTTTCCATCCATCCGCTAGTCAATCATAGGGCAGGTTTTACGACCGTACCGCTCTGAGAACGCCCCATTCTATCTGATCTCAGAAATTAAGAAGGGTTCAAGGTTGATGAGTAGCTGAATGAGAGACTTTCTGAGAATAACAGGTGTTTTATTATAATTATTTAACTTTAAAAAAGAAAGAAAAAAATCTTTGTTTGTTTGCTTGTTTTTTTAAGTCTTCTTTGACACTCTACTACATTTCCATGCTTTAGTTTTATTAAATCCTGCAAAGGGTCATTTTAGACTGCTCGTAGGTAGCCATCAAGCAATATAATGACATTATAATGTATAATGCATAATTAAAGTTTTGTGGATGTAATCATCATGAAAGATTTTGTGAATATAAATGAAATAATGATAACAAATCATCAAATAATAATGACTACATAATAATATCCAATACAGATAAGATGTACCCATGTGCAAAATCTGGCCGTTTAACTCCATGTAGGTGTAGGAAGAGTCAGCAAATAACCAGATTTTCTGAATTATAGTTTAACTCACCATGATCTCTTGCCTATGAGCCTTTGTTTTTTTTTGGCTTTTACTACTAATTTTTCCCCTATGTTACCTTTCCCAGTCACAAGTTGCCACCACAACAGCCTGACTGGTAATCTGTAATTTTTGCTTCAGCACAGGGCAATCTAATACTAGCAGCAGTCTAACTGCACACTAACGAAATGCAGCTTAGTCAAAGGTGAGCCTGAAAGATGTTTCAAATGCCAAGGAAGTGCTCAAAAAAGAAAAAAAGATATGTTCTGTTTATTTTTAGCCTCCGCCCTGTTTCCATACTGACATCTTGATATCTGAACGTTCAAACTTTTCTTGCAGAACTTTATCTGCTTTGCAAAACGCCTGCTCTTTGATATATACCAAGAAGGGAAAAAAAAAATCATAATATGTATAACTCAAACCCAAAACATGATTATGATTAATATCCAGTAAATCACAAACGATTCCTATATCTAGTAGTCTCTCTGCTATCCCAACTGTAGTGAGAAATGCCCCAACACACTAGTTTGATGATGGTCATCTGGATAGAAGTTTTTTTAACCCCATTTTCCAACGTGCCTGCAGGCATAGATTAGCTGCTGCAGTTATTTCAACAAGGATAAACTGCAGCTTGGTTCATCACTGCAGAACGCCACTCACCTAAACCAGTAAAAAGTGACCACTTACCCTCTGGTAGTATACATAAGCTAGTACCCCGGCCACAAGTTCGATCAAGAAGATAAACAGGAGGCAGATGAAATACTGTGGATGAGAGACAGGACAGAAAGAGAGAGCAAAAAAGAATTTCAGGAAATTTGACTGAACACTCATTAGCTCAGTAGTCGCCTGAAGTATCTGGTTGCTAACTCAAGTTGCTCACGCTTGTGATGCCTCAATATAAACTTTCATCAACTGTCACCGCACTGCATCTGTCACTTCAAACGCAGATGGCAGTCCTGCATGAAATGAGACAACCAGAAAGCAATTTGACAGGCTGCAGAAACCCATTTCTCCTGGGCATCTTTACAGAGCTCCCCACATTACTAGAATAAAGCTTCACTATTTATCATAACTGACGTCTGAAATTATCTTAGAAAAAACAAAACAGTATTAGCACAGTATTTGAGCGTCATCATCAAATATTATTATTTGAGGGTAGTGTTTGCTTAGTATTTGAGCGCTACTCTCAAATAGTGTGTTTAGTTTTCCTCTGCAAGAATTAAAAAGAATCAGACATGAGATGGGTGCTGAGGCAAAAAATAAAAATGAGAATAACGGAGGCTTTAACTGTAAGCGTCATTCTTAATGGCAAGCACTGTTGTATGTACTGTTATGCAAACAGTGTGATGAACTGATTGCCCACACAGAGAGTACTTCGACAGACTGCTGCAAAATGAGCAAGATCAAAACTCCAGCTTTCCCACACTTAAATAACCCAACTTTTCATTGTTCATCAGATGGTTTGTACACCCATCAAAACATGGCTCATTCCACATAATGCAAGTCCATATACAAACAGACACACAAACACGCACCTAACAGGGACCAGCTGTCACAGAGCGGGGAAACAACAGCGTAACTCAGAACCATTATGGAGACACAGATGCTATTGCACAACCTGCTAGATGCACCAAACAAAGTGATTGAAAACTATTGGTAACAAACAGCTGTAAGGAAGAAATATTTAACACACGCACAAACAGATGTTCTTTTTTGTTTTGCAGCTATCGCAGTAATGATGCTGAGCAGAAACCCAGCCTGCTCTGCGTCTCTCTTGGTTACAAGATTGCGAAAAAAGCACTTCAGTCTCTGTGTGCCTGCTACCCACACAAAATGCCAACTTCACACTTCTCTATGCACACAACACTTACTGTACATGCTAGCATCACTCATTATTCTTCCCAAACAAATCTATAAATAGCACAAAAATGCAGTTGAACCAAACTGCACCGCAGATTCCGTTTCCTCTACGCATCCACCTCTTCACTCCTGCAAGGCCCTTTCTCTCTCCATCCGTCACCAGTAGATAGACAAACCTATAAATAGCCCTGCGGCACAGAACGTTCACCTCCCGCCTCCTTCTCTCCCACTGGGTCCTGTCTCTGTAAAATAATGAGGACAGCGAGGGCCCCGTCAGAGTCATTCGTCAACATCTAGCGATAGGCCTTAGACCAGGTTTAGCATGGATGAGCGCCATCGCATGTTGCCACATTTGTGTACATGTGGGCGAGCATCTAGCTTCTCACAGTGGACAATCTAGAACCACGAACCAGTAGACTATCAGGGCTGTTATTACACATCTTATTATTTATCTTCTGCAGTGTTTCCCCATTCAGTTACATTCTATTTATGCCAGTGTGGGACTGCTGTGCTCAACGAGGAGGCAAGCACACCCATGCTTTCTTAAGTGAATTATTCTATTCTCGTTCACCAGACAGAGTCCGAATCAATCGTCTTGGACTGTAAGAGTGGTTTTCCATCTCTGCAACCTTGGCGTAATGACATATAAAGCCAGTGTGACCACAACACAAGAGACTGTTAAGCTGCTGAATAATGACCAGGGATGCCAAAAAATAAAAATGGCCCAAACTACCTACAAGAAAAGAAAACGTGATGGGAAATGCAAGGGCTAGCTGGCTAAGTGGAAGTGACCTTTCAACATAAAAAAGTGGATTCTCCACTAGCAAATATGGACTCACCGTCTTGGATGGATGGCAAATTAAGACAAAAATATTGCTTAAACTCTGTTTAATAATACTTATTAATGTAGATTTTTTTGGTTTTCCAGATGCAGTGTTCTTTAGTCAAATCACAGCAAAATTACTGTCCATGTACACTTTCACTCCCTGCATTGACCATCTGCACTTTGACCTCCTATATTACAGCAAAAATACCCTTGGGAAAAAAAAAATATGATTAACTCTTTTATGTTCATTCTAAAAAAAAAAACTACACTCCTCTAAACCTTAAATGACAAACTGGTAACTGTTCCAAAAGCATGAGTGTTTGCCATCAAAATATAATTTTTGTAAGTTCTGAGTTATGATCTACGTGCAGTTTAATTTTAAACACAGACTCTACATTGAATCCTAAGTGTAAGCCTAACCCACACCTTTACAGCTACAAACAAATGCCTGGACCTAAGCGGAAACCCCCATCCATCAGTCTCTCCGCTCTCACCGTGGACAGACAGCTTCTCTGCTCCCGGATGACTGCACAACAGCCCAAAAAGCCTGTAACTACCACCAGGCTGCCAGCCAAGATGAGGATGTATGCTGACACAGCAAAAGTGCTGGAGGCCAATAGGCTCAAGTAGTCGCTCTTTGCCACCAGTGTCCAGACGCCCACACCCAAAACAGCAGCTCCGCCCATCTGGAAAAGAATTGAGAGAAGCAGAGAAAAAGTAACAGGATTAAAAAGATATCTGAATAAAATCATAAATAAAAATGTTTAGTGCAGCACGAAGTGTCATACTACAGAGACAAAAAACGCATGAGATATGAAATTTAACAGAATTTAACTAAGTGTACTATGTCAGTTTATTATTAAAGAATAGCAAAACACAAGTACTGTAACATTCAAGAGAAACATTTTTCAGGGCAGGAAGTGATCAATTTAAAGTGAACTCAAAGCTTTTAGATGAGTCACTTAGAAAAAGAAAAGGAAATGGAACAGAGGAAGAGGGCATAAAGGAGGCTAGAAAAAAGAAAGGAAACAGAATGAGAAACAGAGAAAAGCGGCCATGCGTAACAACTAACAGGAGTGGTGAGACGTCTGCAATCAAGCCAGGGCATAATGACCACTTCCTTAGAAACAATACAGAGTAACTGATCCAGGGTGGCTTCCTGATCTCTTTTTCTCATCTTACGAGTTTCAAAGGAGGGCAAATAGGAAATGCCTGAGAGAGTCTTTCTTCATCCTCCCATCCCTTTCCTTTAGAAGGAAGGACCTCTTATTCACAACACCACATATCCAACCGAGGACCAACCAGTGGGAAATCACCCTTCTCTAACACTGTAAAGTCTATTAACAAGCTTCAACGTGTCCAGAACTCTGCTGCCCGTATTATTACTAGGACTTCTTCTACCCACCACATCTCCCCAATCCTGAAGCAGCTTCACTGGCTCCCAGTTAAATTTCGCATCCATTTTAAAATAATCCTTTATTCATTCTCTCTCTCCACCATACCTCTCTGATTTAGTACAGATGAACCTCCCATCCCGGTGCCTCAGATCTTCATCTTCTCTTTCCCTCTCTGTTCCTTCCGCTCGTCTGATTACAATGGGGGGCAGGGCTTTTAGTTGCTCTGCCCCTCGGCTTTGGAATTCCTTACCCCCTGACCTCAGAAATATTAGTTCATTCTCTCTTTTTAAGTCCACTCTCAAAACTCATCTGTTTAAAATTGCTTATGTCTAAACCTCTGTAACTTTTATCTGTTATTCTTATTTCTGTGTATATTTCCAGTTTTTGTGTTTTTATTCATTGTACAGTGTCCTTGGGTGCTTTGAAAGGCGCTATTTTTAAATAAAATGTATTATTATTATTATTATTATTAGTAAAGACATTTCTTCTAACAATTAAGTTCCACTGAATTACATTTTTTTAAGTTGGCTATCACTTTTTCTGAATGTAGTTCCCAATACTGTTCTCAGATCTCTGTACTATCACTGCCCAAAATAAAATTACCACCTTAGTATCTGCCAAGTAGTGAAGCTGCACTTTACATCCATGTCTGTCCAGACTTAACCTTAAACATCTTACATCACTTGAAATGTTGCCAGAAATGTTTTACCACAAAAATCTAATCAGTTCATTCTTGAGTCCAAGTGGAAATCTTCGCCAGGTTTGAAGAATGCAGAAAGCTGAAAACACAATCCCTCCATCCTCAGCTATAACTGACAAGGAGGAGGCAGAGTAAAATACAAGCATCAGAGTGTGGTTCACGCGATCATGTGAGCTATTTGCCGATATATCAGTATCGGCATTTGTAGCAGTCAATAGATGATAATTGAACAAGAAAAGCAGAGACAGGAGGAACAACCTTCACCCATGTTGAGTATGGATGCTACATAGTTTCACCATCAGAGCGTACTTATCCACCAGACAGCATAAAATAATAATGGTAAATGGCCTGTATTTGTATAGCGCTTTTACTTAGTCCCCAAGGACCCCAAAGCACTTTACACTACATTCAGTCATTCACCCATTCACACACACATTCATACACTGGTGATGGCAAGCTACATTGTAGCCACAGCCACCCTGGGGCGCACTGACAGAAGCGAGGCTGCCATACCGCGCCATCGGCCCTTCTGACCACCACCAGTAGGCAACAGGTGAAGTGTCTTGCCCAAGGACACAACGACCGAGACTGTCCGAGCCGGGGCTCGAACCGGCAACCTTCTGATTACAAGACGAACTGCCAACTCTTGAGCCATATTACCTTAGTAAGGACTCACAAATAACTGTACCTCACATGTGTGAGTGAAACCAGTTTATGTTGAGCATTTTTGAAAGAAAAAAAAAAAAATATATCGGCTGATATATAAAAGATTTAAAAATCACCAAATATCGTTATCTGTCCTAAATATCCTATATCAGAAAGGCTTGACACACTGCATTAGTAATATATCCATATATAATAAATAACATATAAAAAAATCAATTGAAAAAGTCTCTGGCAAGTCAAATTTGGAGGGGAAGGAGAAACAGTACGATATACTGCCAAATCTATATTTCATTCTACCCTCAATTAACCAAACAATCATGCTTTAACTGGGCATTAATCACATCAGCTGGATTATTTTCTGAGCACATGTCAAACATTACTTTATTAAATTTTGCTTTAACTAATGATGATGATTGCCAATAACAGCGCCGTGAAAAACAGGGACAAATGAGAAATTCCTAGATGATGCACTCTCTTTTAAAAGTAATGTGCTAAGAAAGTGAAAAACAGAAATGGCCAATGCCAGTTCATCCTCACAGAGTATGCACTGCTCCCCCGCCTATGATTAATTTGTGTAGGGGGTGGACAAAAATGCCCTCTTAAAAAAAAAAAAAAGTGTTGTGAGATGGAGGACAGCCTTCAGAGGAAAATGATACTATTTTTCCTCAAGAGACTAGTTGTTAGGTGGCGACAGGAAATTTAATAGAGGCCTAAAGCTAAAGCTTGATCCCTTTTCTCTTTCTAACCTCTCCCACTTACGGATCTGTCTCTCTCTCCTCAAAATCTTCTTTTTTGACTCTGTAAGCCCGAACACTCTGCACTGATGCTGTAAGAGAGCGGAGCTTTAGCGGAGAGCTACAGCAGCATAAAGTGTGGTGCCAGAGAGCAGGTTTGATACACTGTGTGGCCAGAATACACTGACAAGCCCTAAATAATCTATGACTCACTTTGAACTCAGTCCATAGCTCAGCCTTGGAAGACTTAAAACTTTCCTTAATCCTCTTCCTGTTTCTATGTGGCTCTTTATGTGCAATGTCTCTAAAACAGCAGTTTTAAAGGAACACAGACACGTTTACAGTGGACAACTGTGAGAAAACGCGAGCTGCTACTGATGTTGTCAATGATGATCCAATTCACCAGCAGGTTAAATGTAAAGCTTAGTTATTGTGGTGAGGTCTCTGTGAGTACATATTACTTGAAATGAGGATTACTAGCCACTTACCCAGAAGAGAAAGTTGAAAACAAAGAGCAGGTACTTGAGGCACACGGTCACCCAGTCGTTCTGGTCATCTTTATAACCCACCGACATCTTTTTGTCTTCAGTTGAATTCTGAAAGTGCAGATTTGTTTGTTGGAAACATTACATTTTCCTGCAAAGTACTGCTAAAAGAGTGTATCACACTAAAAAAAAAAAAAAAAAAAAAAAAGATCTTACTATAGTTTTCTTTAGATATTTTTTAGCATTTACAGTTTCCTTTCTTTACCCAAAAATGGCTAAACAAGTATTGTTCACACATTTACACTTATCCAGCTGCACATAACTCCCATGTCCCACACTTCTCACTGCACGACATATTACTAGTTGTTTAGTGATGCAGCGTCCAAGCTCCCAATATAACATGCTTTTGTTATATCACAAACCACATCTTTGAATGATCACTAGGACATGTCCCTATGAATCATTAATTGAGCTTATAGTCTTGGCCCTGTAAATAAAAGGCCATGGGTGTGGAAAGCACTTAGACCTATACAATTGATCTAAATAGCATCCTTCAGCGGACAGAGCATAAAAGAAAATGGTGCAGGTTTTCTGTCTGCCAGCCCAGGAATAATACACATATCACTGTAGGTGTAGATCTGAGAGGAAAAGTGATGAATAAATCATTTGTTGGGGATGAAAATGAATAAGGTAAACATGCAAGCTAGTAAGCTTGCTAAAGGGTCAGCTTGTCTACAAATAAGGAAGGAAAACGAAAGGAAAAATGATCTCTAACAGCTTCTTTCCATGCATGAAATTTTCACTTCATTCAGGCTTTGAGATATTCCATCTACCTTCACTCATAAACAATAAATGGGAATGGGGTTTCATCTGAGATATCTACAGCATTTTCTACAATATTTCAGTTAGCTCTTGATAATTTACAGCCTTGTTTTTAGATTTTATCTGTCATGTTGTGGAGCAAAAATTCTCTATACGTCCTGAAAAGCTGGGTAAAAAAGTGTTTTAAGATAGAAATCAGCACAATAAAACAAGCCATCTCTTTGGATGGGCAGGAGCAAAGCAACTGGCTTTCTCTCTGAAGCATGTGTGATTAATATATGAAGAACAGTAAAAGGAAACATAAAACATTATTATTATTATTATTATAAGTAGCAGTGAATCAAGTTTTATTTTGAAGTTTCAATAAGCAGTTACCTTGCAGATTTTGTTTTTTAATAATTCATTTAAATGTATTAATAAATTATTCTATAGATTATTTGCTTCTCAGCAGCATAACAAGGAAATTATATACTGCTGAGTTGCTGAGTCAATAACTATTATTGATCAACATAATGTATATGCTTCTGAAATGGGCCCATTGTATAGAAAGTGAGAGGAGGTTCCAGATCTGATAAGTAAACCCAGTGCAGAAGTGCTAACATGCATTATTATTATTCTTTATTTTTTCGGCCAGTAGGGGGCGACTGTGGCTGTATAAAGACAAGGTTCATGGAAAATAAACCACTCTTTCAATGGCAATGGAGAAAACTGTATTAGTATAAATTTTTAAAAAGGGAATAAAAAACAGGTATCCATCAAATAAATCTTATATGATAATTTACCCAGTCGCTGGTGTTCATCTGTAGTAAGTATAGTTTGCAAAATCTCCGTTTACCGGGTGCGAAGCGTCCACATTTATTTACCCTGGAGGAGGCTATAAACTTTCTATAAGTCCAGGAATCTCACTACTGACTGATGACAGTGATAGTGAGGTGAGTCATCGAGGTTATCCTTAACTTTTCCTTAAGGTTTCTCATCTTTTTTTCAGGAGACAAAGCTTCAGGTGAGAACAAAGCGCTGTAGGTGAGGGAGGAGAGAGCAGTGGTGGAGGAGTCGGATGAAGAAGGGGAGGAGTAAGAGGCGGATGATGTGGAGATGGCAGAGAGAGCGAGCAGGGTGTATAAAACCCAAAGAGGAGACAAGGAGACAGGGTCGGGAACAGCACAGATGAGTGCCTTTGAACCACCATGTAGTCCAGCTTCTTCAGTCGGGCCCAGTGTGGTTCAGCCACATCCAGTATCTGTGGTCAGTGATCTTCTTATTGACTTGATTGAGTAACTGATTTTATTTCCTATTTTATTTCACAGTAAGGAGGTCCTGGGTTTGAGTCCATTGGCCAGCTGGGGCCAAACTGTGTCTAATGTTTGCATGTTCTTCGCATGCAATTATGCATTCTCTTCAAATACTTTGCATTCCTCCCAGAGTCCAAAGTCATGCATGTTCTATATGGGTATATGTGTACGCCCTGCCATAGATTTGCAACTAGCCCCAGGTTCAGCCTGCCAATTGCAATGGAAAATGACAGAAATTGAACAGAGGAAAATCAAGCCCAGTAGGTGCTAGTGGAAAAGAGACTCTTGTGCAGTTCCACTTTTTTATGTAATGCAATCTGTAGTGGGGCACAGAACACTACAAACAAACAAAGAAACAAACAAACAAAAGAAACCCTGAGGTTTACTTTTAACATAGTATTCCCCATGCCCCCCTTATCCTCTTGGTTCCCCTTGTGAACCCAAATTTCAAAATATCCTTTAACCACCCCTGTAAATACAGCTAAGTTTCCTTTCTGTGTTCGTGCCTACTGCAAACTGATAAATGACAAATAAAATTTTAATGAAATTAAACAGTTTGTCTGATTTTAGAGCACCTAAGCTGGCCGTTAACGCTTTCCTAACAAGGCCTTCCTGCTTTTAACAGTCTGTCCAGTTGAATTAGGAGGAAACGAACATGGGTCCCCCTTACAAAAAAAAAAAAAAAAAAAAAAAAAAGAAGAAAAAAACCAGGTCTCGGACATTTTAGACTTTAACCTGTGCTGTTGTGCTCCAGCATCACAAGATACAAATCAATGCACAGACACTTAAGTCCTTTTCCGTGCAAGTCAAACTTTCCCCCCCTCTTCTTCAAGCCGTCCTGAAAATCCTGAAAAATAAATGTCCCACCTGCGTTGCCGATGGCAGGACAAAGTTTAAACGCATTATCTCACAGTTAGACAGACAAACAGGCGTTTTCATCTTATATCTGACCACACACTCACCAGACCGACGTTTAAGGCTGAAAAAAGGACCTCGTTTATCTCCGTCTACTCAGCGTATACGGCACCACTGCAGTGGGCGTTTTGTCCGGTCCAGTCAAGCTTGTTGCTTTCAGGGTGTCCGACAGTCTGTGCGGATGGTGCTTTTGCTTGCAGCTCGTATTTTCGAGTTTCAAGAAAATTCATTACATTGATTTGTAACAAATTGTAATAAAATGAACTCCATATATTTGCAGGTAGACACTAAAACTGCAAAATGAATCAATACAAATAGCCTGCATGTTTCAAATACAACAATTATTACTTACAATGTAGGTTACAGTGAGTCCCAACAATGACTTCTCTACTCACACGCAAAACTAAAACAAAGTACAGCATTTACTTTGTTGGTACAGATATTGCTGCTGAGTAAAAGAATGATTGTGTAAAAGTATTAAACAGTCTGGATAGTAACAGAAATCTGCATAATAGGCATAGCAACTGATAGTCAAGGAAGGCTGCAGTAGTTAACCGTGTCACATAGTAGGGAGTGACAGAGAAGGACCTGACTCAATACCACTAGGTAGTCTGAATACCACAGTGCCATTAACAGCATAACCTTGGTTACAATGTAACCACAACCCCTCTGAAAAATTTTCCAATAGGGTGTGCATGAATAACCAAAGACAAAGTCAAAAAAGCATACTTTACTGTGAGCATAGCCTTGGCACATTGGCTTGTTTGCATGGAGGTTCTATTCATTTCTATTACTACAGTAATACAGCAGAGTACTGAGTTGGATAAATCTGATTAATAATTCTAGTCATGCCACTCAACACATTTCAATTTGCTTTTCATAATGTGAAGTTGACTATGAAATTATTGAACAGAGCAACTCTGTGACCTCAAAGAGAAAAATGGAAATTTGGTATTTCAGGAATGAGCCTATCAGCATTAATTTGATTGTCTAGACTTTGTTTTTTACAATTCAGCAATCATTTAATCACCAAAGAATACAAAAAAGCAGGAAAAAATAAAGAGATAAAACTGTAATAATATGTAAACACCATGGTAATTCTGGTACCCACTTATATCAATGTTAACAACATAAAAACCACCTTACTTCTATGTCGCTTCTGTTGCTTTACATCCCTGTCCAACCAGTGTGTTCAGTGATGAGTTTTTATTGTAATGATAAATCTTTATCACAACAAGGCATCCTTTTCTGAGCAAAACAGACTCTGCAGTGGGCTGTTTCCTCTATTTCCACCTCAGTAATTCAATGTGCTTGCAAGCTATTAGAAATAGATGGTGGCTGCAGGCCCCGGCAGTGGGCACCTGGACTGGCGACAGTCAGTCTAAGAAAACAGCATTACTTAGCAGAGGATGTCATGAATCAGGTCAGGTTTTCCCCAATAAATATTGTCTAATCAGAGTGTGATAAAAACAGGCCATCACCGTCCCATGGCTAGCAACTTGGAGCCTGTTTTCCACTTTCTCATAGGTGAGACATGGCAGAATAAACAGAAATCTGGCTTAGTCTTAAGCCAGCTCTTTTCAGTGCCAAACCATTCCCTCTGTGTCCAGTCCTATTCTGCTGGAGTTACTTTATCACCTTTCATGGTTTTGTAACCCACTAAGCTCTCCAATTCTTTCTCTCACAAAGGGGTAGGAGTAGGTCTGACTGAGTGTGCATGTCAAACACAAACAGGTTAAGGGGAAAGCAAACATGGTGTGCACTGGTGTTTGCATGTGTGATTATTGCAGTATTCAAGAAAAGAACTGTGTTTGTGTGTGTGTGCAGATAGAAAGAGAAAAAATAACATAGTGCCCTGCATCCATTCGTTTAAATTTCACATTCTTTTTAACCAATTTTTAGCACCAGTTGCTTATCTAGCCTTCTATTCACATCATGAAGAGAAGACAAGACATTTAAAATTATAAGTGAGATGCATAGCAACAAGAAATGATACTTGTTTAAAGAGCTACTCAGATCCTACTTCTTATGGCTGACTTCTTGTACCCAGACTGCCACATGCTGCAGTGTCTGCAGTGCAATTCAGGCAGATTATAGGTGCCAAATCGCAAGAGATAAGAGACATCAAGAATCTTACAGAGTTTTATCAGCTTGTGCTAACCTCGTTGCTATTTTTCTTT
This sequence comes from Oreochromis aureus, assembly GCF_013358895.1. Lineage (NCBI taxonomy): Eukaryota > Metazoa > Chordata > Actinopteri > Cichliformes > Cichlidae > Oreochromis > Oreochromis aureus. Next base: position 12,545,684 of record NC_052958.1, on the reverse strand, counting down.
GATGGATTAGGAAAGGTCAGGATGAACTACAGGATTTCCTGGACATGAACTAAGCGGCTGCTGTAGATAAAATAAGAAATTGTTACAGTGAAAGCTTAAGGGACAAGTCTTCCTGCCTCACAAGACACAAGCATACGCACAAACAACTAGAGGACTAGAGAAACACAAGCACAAAGAAGTAGAGAAACACAAGCAGTGAAAGCAATCTGTGTGTGGGAACTCTGGGACAATGTCAACAGATGGAACCGAGCATACTAAGCAGAGCAACACCATGTAGCATCAGCTGACAGATTCACAACGGAAACATGGGAGGTTGGAGTAGCCATCAAAAACTATAATTAATCCCAGAGTGTTTTTTTTTTTCTTTTTTGTTTGTTTTGGTTTGGTTTTTTGAAGGCACTCGGGTTTTTTAATCTTTAGCATGGAAAATGTGTGTACACCTTATTCTAGCTTTACAAACCATCTCGGTTGTCCATCAGCTAGCTGGCCTGCAATTCTGGTCCAAGTAGAAATGACAGCTATCAGTGTGAACACTTCTCCATACATGCATTTTCCCCAGAGGACGGATCCGAATGATTTGAGTGATGCGCACACGTTCCATCTAGCACCCTCTGGAGGCTAACACCTGAGGGTTTGAGCAAACGGTCTCAACACCTTTACAAATACAAACAATACAATTCCTTAATTTAGTACATTTTACTTTATACTATATCAGTATAAGGTTTTAACACGGAACCAATTTACTTTATATAATTTGCAGATATGTTGTTAGCCTATAATTTAGAACTTTCTGGGTTGTTGTTTTTTTTTAAATCCATAATAAATTTACCTACATCAAACCCCAAAACGAGCTTTCCAGAGGCCCCTTAGTTAAGTTCTTATCTTTTCTTTTTTTTTGCACACTTAAATTATATATTTTTAATGCGGCTCACACCAATTTTAATGTCATGAAAGAGTTAAAGAAAATTAAGAGGCGTATCATAAGTGACCATTGGGGGAGGGCCGCTTCTGGACGGCAACGTGTTGAAACGAAACTTAAGTAAAACCCCTAAAAGAAAACAGTTTTTTAAATAGAACAAGTTTGCTTTCTATTTTTCGCAGCTTTTATTAATCAGAAACTTGAGACTTTGCAGGTATGGTTACTTTACTGGTTTCTTACACAGTCTGAGCAGTTGGTTCAGTCCACTGAGTTGAATTGTATTAGTTTTAGGTTATTAGTATTCATTTATTTATTGTATTTCGCTCTTGTGCAGATATGGCAACTGCCAGCAGTCTGTTGTCAGAGGAGAGGTTCTTATGCTGCATCTGTTTGGACGTGTTTACCGAGCCAGTGTCAACCCCGTGTGGACACAACTTCTGCCGCCCGTGTATCCACAAGTATTGGGACACTAGTGACGTTTGTCAGTGTCCATTTTGCAAAAGGACATTTTCTTCGAGACCTGAACTCAACGTCAACACTACCATGTCTGAGTTAGCGGCTGAGGTTGCAAAGCTGGTCCAAGTCAAAGTGTCAACTTCAGACCGAGAGCTCCCAGAAGGAACAAATGTTCTTTGTGATATCTGCACCGGGATGAAAGAAAAGGCCGTTAAGTCTTGTTTGATGTGCCTTACTTCTTTCTGTGTAGTCCACCTGGAGCCTCACCAGAGAGTTTCAGTTCTTAAGAGCCACAAACTAATCGATCCTGTGATTAATCTTGATGAGAGGATGTGCAAAAAGCACAACAAGATAACAGAACTGTATTGTAGGACTGACAAGGCCTGTATTTGTGTGTTGTGTTTCAAAAGCGATCACAAGAGTCACAATGTCATCTCGCTAGAGGAAGAGTATGAGGCTGTGTTAGCAAAAAATGATGAGGTAATGGCAAATATCCACAAGATGATACAATCACGATGCGATAAGATAGATGCGATTGAAAAGTCACTTGATGCCAGCCAGAAAGAAGCCGATGAAGAGAAAGAAGCCAGTGTGCAGATGTTTACTGACTTCATTCGCTCTATTCAGAAGAGTCAAGCTGATGTTGTTGAGGTGATTGAAGAGAGGCACAGAGCGATCAAACAAAAGGCTGAAGGTTTTCTGAAAGAGATGAGGATGGAAGTTGCTGAGCTTAAAAGCAGAAGAAGCCAGCTGGAGCAGCTGTCACGATCTGAGGACCATCACTGTCTTGTCCAGAACTTCTCAAGCTTGCGCGCTCCTTCAAGTAAGGACTGGTCCAATGCTGATGTTTACAGCAACTTGTCTTTTAATCAAGTGAGAAGAGCCATGGCTCAGGTGAAACAAGCAGCTGATAACATTTTGGAGAAAGTTCCAGAGATCAAAATGAAAAGAATGAGAGAACATGCAGTGGACTTGACTATTGATCCCGACACAGCACATTGCTCACTTACCATTAGTCAAGACCGAAAACAAGTTGGAACTGCAGAAAAACAGAATCTTCCAAAAAATCCAAAAAGATTTGAGATGTATCCAGAAGTCTTAGCAAAGGAGGGCTTCACAGGGGGGAAGTTTTACTTTGAGGTACAGGTGAAAGATAAGATTAAGTGGACTGTTGGAGTGGTGAGAGAGTCTGTAGATAGAAAGGGAGACACACGTCTATCAGTTTCAGATGGTTATTGGACCATCGGGTTAAATGAGGGCAAGTATTATGGATATGAAAATTTAGCTGTTATATTGGTACAGTTAAAAAAGCTTCAAAAAGTGGGCATCTTCGTGGACTACGATAAGGGAGTGGTTTCTTTCTATGATGTGGATTCCAAGTCACACATCTACTCTTTCAGTGGCTACAGCTTTAAAGACAAACTTTATCCATATTTTTGCCCTCATTATAACACAGACAAAATGAATGTTGCCCCTCTTGTCATAACACCTGTACCTCACAGATTAGCTTAGTATGATCCTCATTTGCAGAACCCAAACTAGGCTTCAACATTTCCATAATCAGTATGTAAAACTATATCTGCTTGGGAGTTCATCACCAGATCATTCTATGTGTTTGCCTTCTTTGTCTAATGTACTATGCTATGATGTTAATATATTTCAGTGGCTAAAATTACCAGCTGACTTCATAATGTAAGTAAAATAGACTTTGACAAGATATTTTTATGTATATTTTCGTATTTAGACAAGGTTACATGCAGGCGAATTTAAAAAAAAAAAAAAATACACACACACACACAGAAGTACATGCCAGACCTTCTGCCTTTTGTTATCAAATTCAAATTAAAAGCTTTATCAGATTCACAGAAAGAGATGATACTAAGATGAGAAGATGAACATTGATGAACTCTCTGTTTACGCTGTCTTTTGTAATTAGCAGTAACTGGAAATGAATTGATTTTATGTATTTGAAAAGTTATCTGAATAAACTTCACCTCAAGACTGATTTTCTCATATCGTTCATTTTTTTAAATCTGACATTTATATTGCATTCCTCATAGTTTAGGCAGAACTCATATAAATACAAAAGGACGGTAACGGCTTCCCTGTGCCATTTTGACCCATTGAATGCACTACATTGCTTCAAAAGATTACAGTGGCTTTGGTTGAGTGTGTGCATAACACATAACACACCTTGAAGAAGATATAGAGATATTTAATTCTTCATATAATTACAGGCTAAAGGTCAGTGTCCCTGAGCCTTGCTGCTACCCTGCTTAGAGTCTTTAACAGTTTGGGTTTATGATGGAACTCGCTGCGACTCACATCTTTGTCACGCTCACAGCTTTGTGAGACTTATAAGTCAATCAATAGTATTCTGCCCACTGCTTTCACTCCTGACTCCTGCCTATGTGCTCCTGCCCCCACACTGATTTGTGTGCATGATAAAGTGGATGCGCTCGCATTATCCTCAAGTGTGATGCGTGGGCTGATCTTCTTAAGCACCACTGATGGAGCTCACCCATAACTGTGACTAAAAACCAGTGTGTTTCATTGTGTGTTGTCTGTCATTAATGGGAAATGAGCCCATTTTTCCTTGCGACAAATGTTTTGTTATGTTTTTCAAAGTGGGTTACTATTAACTGAATCCTTTGATAGAATATGAAAAGACTGAGGGAGAGTAATGAAAGAGGTACGGATACCTCTGGAAATGGAAATCAAACATTGTGTGATGAAAGATATTTTGACATACTTTCTTGGAAGAAGGCAGCGTGAATATTACATTGCAGGATTTAACTGCATTATTCTCTCACTAACATGATCTTCTATCCCATCTTAAGCTCAACACATACTTTTTTCTTTTAGTCGTATGTCTAAAAGACTGAGGAGGGCCAACTGTGTAATCAGGTGGAAAATAGAAATAGAATGATTTAGGGTCAGCTCTACATGAGGTTGATGTGAAATACAAGGGGAGGAATCTCTGACCTGAAACAGCACCAGGAGAGGGCAGTGAATATCGGAAGGCTACTGGGAAGAAAAAAAAGTCTAAAAATGGTCAATCACACTGCTCTCTATTGATTCAAAGTACACATTTGTTGTGCTTAGAGCCACAACACAATCAGTGATGACACAGCAGGTGTTTTGACTTTTGCAGCCACTAAAAAAGCACCTGCTGTGACTTCTGATTGGGATGAAGAAAGAGGGCAGCATGCTTAAAAGTTACAGGAGTTACAGTAATGTACAAAAGTCTTGAGCCACTCTTCATTTCTTTAGATTTTGATTCCACAGAGCCAGACTTTCTTGTCATTTTTTATAATGGTCTTGAAAAACCTCCAGGTTTTCTGAAGGCCATTTGAGATGTATCTGGCCCTTCATTTAATCATTCTAGTGTTCACTGAAACCTCATCAAAAATTATCTGAGTTGAAAGGGTGGCTGTCAAGAAGCCATTCTTAAGGAAGGAGAACAGAGAAAAATAAGGCTGAGGTGTGCCAAATTACACAAGAAGTTGACTGAAAATCAGTGGTAACATGTCTTATGGAGTAATTAATCCAAATTTGAAATATGCATGGAAGAGGTCAGAAGAGAGATACAACAGTGAATGTCTACAGCCGTCTTTAACACAGCCTGGACGCTCTACTGTGCTTTGAGTGTTATTGGAGATCTTATCAAAATTAATCAAATTATGAATGTAGAAAAGTTCCACCAGATTTTGAACGACCATGTAATACCACGTAGGAAGTGTCTGATTGGCAGCAACTTCATTTTTCAGTATGACAGTGATCCCAAACACACTGCCAATGTAGTCAAAGTATGCCTGAATGAAACAACGCATCAGTCATGGATTGATCTCTCCAGGGTTCGAACCTCAAGATAATCGAAGCAGTGTGGGATCATCTTGACAGAAAACAAAACAAAAGGCAGCGAGCATCCAAAGCAGAGCCTTGGATGTCTTTCAAGAAGCCTGCAGAACTAAGAAATTACAAGAAAGCTTACCTATTAGAGTATAAGCTGTGTTGAAGAATAAAGGTGCTCACATCAAGTATTGACTTACAATCTCATTAGAATTGTACAAACCTACATTTTTTGCCTTATAAACTGTATTTGTATGTATCTTTGTACACATTGCTAATTTTAATGCACTATGATTTCACTATGGAAAAAAGACGTAATATATTTTCGCTAGAAGACCAGCCCTACCATCTCTTATAGTCTAGTATTTCACTGTGCACGTGTGTACGATGCAAACAGTGGCACCCTCTTGCAGACCTAAATACTTACAGTTTTAATCGTGTAAGTAGTATTTTAATGTTGAAGAGAGGCTACCTTTTCACATTGTTAATTCCTGGAAATTAATGAAGTTGCTGCACAACAAATGAATACAGTAATCGATGTTGTTTTTAGCTTTATTTCAACTTAGGATGAAAGGCAGCTTTAACTGAACAAAAGGTGAAAAAACCCACACTGACAGCTAACTCAAGAGACAAAAAGCATTAGAACTCAAGTCATTACCTTACTTAAGGATAAATAAGTTAATTAATTAGCTACACTATAACGCATAAGCAGAAAATAACTTACTGCAACTGCCTCCCGATATGGAAGTGCAAAAGACAACTGAAAGGGAGGTGGTTTCTATATATGTGGTTTCTATTAAGGGACAGAGGACCGATAAGAAACGATAAGAAAACAAGGACGGGGAGTGTGGTGTAGATAAGTGAGGAAATGATGAATACAACTGCGATCATTACTAAAAATTTAGTTGAAATTTAAATATTTTAACTACGCTGTGTGAGGTGGGTCCCTAGGCGCCTCCTAAGCAAGCTTTATCGGGGATGTCCTACCGGGAGGCTACCCAGGACACGCTGGAGATTACATCTCTTAGCTGGCCTATAGGAACGCCTCGGTGTGTCCCGGAGGAGGGGAATGGTTTGCTGAGGCTGCTGTCCCCCGACAACAGAAAATGGATGGTTAGATATATTCTAATACTTAAAATAAAGATTCCAAAACGGAAATTATCGAATAAAGTATGTAAAAATGTGCTCGAATTAATCTATATGTGCATTGTTTGAGTGGACCTGCTCTGACTGATTTTCATACGACAACGAATACATGACTGTTGCTATGCCTTGTCTGCGGTAGACTACTCAGTCATGAATCGGGCCAAATAACTTTTTTGTACATTTTGGTTGTAACACTGAAAAAACATATTGTCAAAATCGTTTTTAGCTTTCCACAAATAACCATGACATTATAAACGGAATCAAATTTCAAGTAACAATGTAACTATAACATGATTCAAAGTTTTCTTTGAAGCTGATTGGTTCTTTATGTCTAGATAATTCTAGAACGTTGGTCCTCGATTCTGATAGGCTTCGTGCCAAGTAATTAAAAACTATTTACTGCTACTAATCGGAAGCTGCACACCTGTAATCGATTTACAGTTAATTCAGATATCATTAAGGGACCTATAAAGGTAGCGTACACTTCTGTCATCATTAAACACCCCCATGGTCAGAATTAACATACCAGTTTGTATTGCAGTTGGGTTTTTTTCCTTCTCCAACTCAAACACCTGTGTTATTTAAGCGAGTCACTGAGAATCTTGCCGGTTGCCTGGATCCTTTAACTGTGGGAAAGTCTGGGGTGAGAAGGCATCTATCTTTGAGAAGGCAGAGATTAAGCTATTCTTTTTGGTGACAGTTGTATTTTCGTCACCACTCATTTCTTGTCGTCAGCGGGGTCCCATTTTAACTGGCAGGCGGGTGCACACTAAGCAGTTTGAACTCCCTTTTTTAAAACTTTCTCTTCGGCGTTACAACTAAAAGGGCTTTAACACAAAAAGATGCGACTTTTGGTGTCGGAGTCCCTGTGATGAGAGCTGTTTCCAAGAGATGAAGTGGCTGATGAGAAGCATTTTTGTGGAACTGCCTTTGCAATACGCGACTGAATGTCTTTCTTGGTGGTGGTGCGGCTACGCTTCGCGTCTTCTCTGACAGCCTGCTTTTACCGGAGATGTAAAAATGAGCGAGCGGGTTACGCTGAAGCGGCGCACGAGGGTTTTAACGGAAGGACCGACTAGTGCTGGTATCAAACCTACAACCTTCCACTCGCAACATCATCTCTCCAGCCAATAGACTGCTCTGCCTCCCTGAGTCCTCCCACTAAAAACAACCTGTATCGCATTTATAGTATGGATAACCGAACGTTTCACCTCGCTCAAATTCATATTCACAACTTTCCACCGGGAGTGGGTTTAGCCTAATTTGTAAGAAACTGTGATACATTCTTAGAATGACCCTCACTTTTCCGTGTGTTCCAGTCATATTCTGTGGCTCTCTGTTATTTTTCCCACGTTTCTATTAGGATTTCAGAGCCCCCGAACACTTAAAAGAGTTGTAGCCTAAATCTCGTCGGCTCTCATGGGACTGAGGCATTCGTCGCGTTGTTTGCTGCTACGGCGGAAGATGGCGGAGGCGGACAGCTCAGAGGTAGGGACCTTGTGGTGTCCTGCACCGTATTTAGCGGGACCGGTGAACTCTCCGTCTGGTATTTTTTGATCGTGTCAACACATTTGGTGTAGATATTATGCATATCTCTGATTTTTTTTTTTTTAGCGATAATTATGAAGACGAGCTTAAGAATAGATTTTGCACTGATGGTGTGCAAGCTAAGGAAAGTGCATTTCCCAATGTCCTGCAGATGTTAGGGCAGCTCTAGACTCAAAAGATGCATGCAATTGCAGTTAAAATAGACGATGCATATGCAATATTTGCATTTTGGTTTAGTGGTTCTTTACTGATGGACGGACACGGGCTGCTAAACGTGATAATGTCCGCTGTCCTTGGTGCTGAAGCGGAACCTGCATCTCTTGCCGGCTCCTCCATGAGTGCACTGTGTATCACCGCTGTCTCATATGTGTTATGAAAATGGCTTTACAATACAATTCAAAAAATATTTTCAGAGTTTATTCTTGGCTTGAATTTAATGATCTCTCTAGAAGACCCTTATTAACCTGTAACCTATGTATTCCTATAATTTCGTTTTAAACCATTAACTTGCCTGTGATGTCTAAAGGATGCTACAAACTCTCCCTTTTTCTTTCCTTGTATGTCCTTAACAGAGGCAACAGCCTGTAATGTCCCCCATTTCTCAGTCTGCTCAGCCCTCCCCACTGCCTAAACCAGTGCCTACTACCCACCATGTGCCCTGCGTCCCCCATACGCCTCATGTAGCAGCACTGGCCACCTGTCCTGGTCGAGGCAAGATTGCCAAGTTCATCAGCCCCGAGGAAATGACATCACGGGACTACTATTTTGACTCTTATGCTCACTTTGGCATCCATGAGGTATGCAGACAGGGCTGAAAAACAGCAGCTTGGTATGATTAGAATTTAAAGAAGAAAAAAAAGGCACCCCCTTGACTCTTTCTACCTTTACCAAGGAATTTCAACCATGCTTGGCTGGCTTTACACTAGTAGGATATGTCAAAAAATAACCTAAACTGATTTAACACTGTAATATACATGGACAATTAGGCTTTGATTTTGATTTTGATGCATATTCTTATGCCATATTTTTCTATAACTAAGAACAGAAATCAAGCCTCCAGTTCAGTAGATCCACTTAAGGTAACAGATGCCAAGGGAAAGCCTAATGAACGACTAAACGCAACAAAATGGAGACAAAATAAAATCAGAACTCTCAGAATCTGTCCTAAAAAGGAGATTTAAACAAAAGCATCTGCAACATTTTTGAAATTATTAAATTTATCGAATAATAAAGTTTGGTTCATGCTGGGAGTTTAAGTATTAAAAGTGATATCATGAGGGGAATTTAAGAGTAGCTGACAAGTGACAAAACACAAGGCTTTTCTATTACCAACTGCCACTAAAAAAACAATATATGCATGGTAAAAATCCATATTCAGCACTCCAGTAGTAAAAAGTGTTTGTGTTTGTCTTTTAAAACTATCTGAAGTAAAGTGCCAATGCCACAGCCCAACTAATGACCTTGGTATGTGCAAAGGAGATGGTGGAAAAGTTTAGGAACATATAGACCACTTAAACAGTGTCTGCATTTAGCATATAGGTCAGCTTTTTGTCTGCTTGCAGACAACCAGTGTGTCCTGATTAAAGCAGTGCAAAGTGAAAAAGAAGGAAAGTGGGATATGTGAATGGGCTCAGGGAGATGGGTATCAGGCAGTCCCCAAAGGCTTTGTGTTGTACTCCTGTCTATTTCAAGAAGCTCTGCCACCGTCACTAAAGCTTTTGGCCTAAATACTGCCTTTTCCATATCATTACTCATGGAAAAAAAATCAATGTCTTCTCAAAACTGCCCACACTTGCCACAATGTAGATCCATTATGTAACATAATGTGTAATATGTATTCCTTTGAGGATATTTATGAATCACACCGTTCTTTGGTAGTTGAGTTTTGGTCCTTTGTACGTGTGCCGGTACTATAAAAATCATCAGGCAACATGGACTCTTACTCTTATTTTCACTGCAGGAGATGCTGAAAGATGAGGTGCGGACGCTGACCTACAGGAATGCCATGTACCACAACAAGCACGTGTTCAAAGATAAAATAGTCCTGGATGTCGGTAGCGGCACTGGAATCCTCTCGATGTTTGCTGCCAACGCCGGTGCCAAACATGTGTACGGGGTGAGACAAATAGATGAACTATCTGACCACAAACAAATGCTTCACTGCTGTTGTTTAAATCTTTATGAGAGAAATAGTTGCACTCTACACATATTTGACTTCTAACTCCTGCATATCAAATACATTTATTTTAAAAAGTATCCCGGCTTTTTTAAAATGTATCTTAAGAGCTTGTCAGGCAAACTCTGTTAGACACAGGCAATAAGAGACATCTGGCTCCCCTTAGAGAACAGCTATAAGGGACAGGTTGGTGTTGTAACCCACAGTTATGTATGATTTATAGACTGTAGTACACCCATGAATAGGAAAGTTTAATCATGAGTTTTCATTTGGCACCAGAGCTGAGATGACTGATCTGGAAGAACAGCAGCTGCATCCATAGACACTGTTATTTGCACTTGAAGATGCAAAAAGCCCCTTAGTGTTTTTAGACGGATTAGCAAGGTTTGATTAATATATTTTGTGTTTACTCCCACTAAAACCCATGAAATATTTTCTAATTATTGATACATTTATCAAAAAAGTGTTTTTTTAATTTAAAGATAGACCAATAACTGCATGTCTCGACCTTTTAACTGGAAGTTTTTTTTCTGTGATCCTGCAGATTGAATGCTCAAGTATATCTGAATATTCAGAGAAGATTATCAAGTCGAATCACCTGCACAACGGTAAGAAGAAGTATTGTTTCTCATTACTGCCATAATCCCATATCCATCTATCTGAAGACAGAACGATGCAAATATATCTGGTTGAGAAGTAGCGTGTAAAATCTGTATATTTCCATCATTACCGTCACACTTGACAATATTAGTCACAGTCTTGATGGTTAAATGGCAGCTCGCCTCTGATGTCAAATAACAGTAATCTTTGCCATCAGTCAGAATCCCCTCAGTGGGGCTTATTACCATTGTAAAATGCCACCCTGAACTTCACAGAGGGAGGATGGGAAACAGATGCTTGGTTTCATAACCTACATATTTGACATTAGGCTGGTTTTAATTTAATCTTTTATATTTACATTTCAGGTACTTGGCTTTTGATCCCCTGAACATAGAGTAGTTGATTCCCAAAAGGCTAGTGGTAAAGTTATAATGTCTGGACCTCCGTTTATGCATTAATAACTATAAATATTCCAAAAGTAGATGTAGAACCGACTATCAGTCATTAGAAAAAGGTAATTTAACCTCCAATTGTGTTATTAGGGGCAGAGTATTGAATCGCTGAATTTTCCTGTAATTTCTGAATATTCGATAAATGAAATTTTGTGACAAGCTCAATTTACAAAACCTTGGCATAAATTCAGTAACTGCCCCTTTATGCTACTTTAGAAGGAAAGCATCTGTGCACTGCATTCATTAATGTTGTGGAACACAGATGGCTTAAATTCACTGAAAGAATGAACACCGGCCCTGAGAAAATGTATACATTTTTAAAAATTCTTTTTCCTTATATTTAGTAATGAAATTAATTATATACTGTACATCATAGGTCAACTGGTAATACCAAACTCCCTGCCGTGCAACACCTCTTTAAATTAGTGGTGTCTTCTTCCTCTGGAGGTCAAAGATGTCAGAATGGGGAAATGAGACAAATAAAATGCATGCACCAAAAAAAAATCAGGCGCCAGATGACAACATTAATTAAGTTGTACTAATTTACAGCAATCCCAAGGCATACAAACAATGTCATTTGAGAATAAAGTCATTTGCTCTAATCTGATGAAGAAGCTGTGAAGTAATTTACTGCCTGCTGTTTTGTGGCTATGCACACTGCAGTCATTACCATCTTCAAGGGCAAGGTGGAGGAGGTGGAGCTGCCTGTGGAGAAGGTGGACATTATAATCTCAGAGTGGATGGGCTACTGCCTTTTCTACGAGTCCATGCTCAACACGGTCATCTTTGCCAGGGACAAGTGGCTGGTAAGATGGTGCTGCAGGAGGTTTGGGGAGTTAAGCAGGGCTTTATGTGCGTGTGTGTCTGTGAGTGGCTGGGTGGACAAATAAGGCTTTTTGACAGATAAAAACAGCAGACAGCGATGAAGTGGAGGATTTACTGTACGCTCGCTTGCATGTGTCTGCTCGCCAGATGCTGAGGTCATACATGAATGATCAGGTTTCTAACCTCAATGGCTGTCAGCAGGCTTTGAACTCAGCACATGTGATCTTTTATTACATGCCAGGTGTGTGAACAGTATGAGTGATTGATGGCCTTTGTGTGTGTGTGTTCACTGGATACCTGACTTCTTTTTTCTTCTTGTATTCAGAAACCTGGAGGCCTGATGTTCCCTGACAGAGCAGCGCTCTACGTGGTAGCCATTGAAGACAGGCAGTACAAGGACTTTAAGATACATTGTGAGTAGTTACGATACATTTGTTGCAGTTTCATTTAAATTCATTTGGTCTTCCTCTCAGCTGTGTTTAACTAGTGCCCACTTTGTTGGCAGCATGTTGCTGCAGCAGTTAGCACTGTTGCCTCACAGCTTGATGGTTCCTGTGGATGGGTAGTAGATCAAGTGCATAGAATATGAATGTTTGTTTAAATTTGGTTTGTATTCCGAACTGATTTAAGTAGTCAGTAAAACCAGATTACAAAAAGGCCAAAAGTTACATTTCAGACTCTACAGGTGTGAGTTAGCATGTTAACGTTTGTGACAGTACAAGTAGAAAAAGACTGAACAAGTGTTGACTTCGCCGGGAGAAAGCCTCTGCAAGGGTGAAAAGTAGCAGCCCAGGTTTGGGTCAGACCCGAGGCTCTTTCTTTTCCCACTTCATGCCTTTCTGTCTACTTTACATATGGTCTGATAAGGAGTCATGCAGCAAGACAATGATCCCAAGCAAAGCATCAAATGTACAACAGAATGGCTAAAAATGGGAAAAAAATGCTGCTGTTGCAATGCCCCAGTTAAAGCACAAACCTGAGCCTGATTGAAATGCTGCATTGAGACCTTAAGAGTTGTGGATAAACAAATCCCCACAAACCTCAAAGAACTGAAGCAACACTGTAAATAAGAGTGGGCCAGAATTCCTCTACACTGAAAAAAAGGCCATGTTGGATTTACTTGATTCAATAGTGGACATTGGTTGCACACAAATGTTTTGCTTTGACAGAAACTTAAACAAATGAGTTAAATCAACACAACTTATTCATATTCAATAAACTTGTGCATTTTGTGTTCAGAAAACACAATTGGAACATGTTTAGATGAAGTAAGTTGAGCTCTTGGAATATTTTAATCCTACACAATTTTGTCATTTTATTTCAACAGTATTCAATAACTTTTACCCCAGTACTACTTTGTCACTTAAATACTACATGTTATCTTCATATTACATAATGTCCAACAAAGTTACCATAAAATTTTAATGGATCTACAACAACTACCATCCTCCTATCTTTATCCTGGTTGCAGGGGGGCTGGGGCATAACCCTGAAGTGATAGGTTACAAGGCCGGGTACACCCTGGAGAGCTCACAAGTCTATCACAAAGAAACAAACAAGCACTTGCACCAGATTGTGGATTTGAACCCAGGACCTTTTTACTGTGAGGCAACAGCACTAACCACCATGCCACCAACCCAGGCTTCTCAAAGAGGCTTGATGCAGAATTTTCTTTACGTTTTTGTCCTTGACAGGTTAAACCACAATAAAAAGCAATAGCATACACGTGGTGCGTGTGTAGTTGTGTGCCTCTTATAACTTCAGTGATTTTGAAATCTCATGCAATCTTGTGAATTTCATGAGTCCAGCAACTAACCACTCTTACTAGATTGTATCATGTCATCTCAACAAGAACAAATTAAGTTGAATTTCATACAGATCCTACATGATTTAATTACGTTCAAGATAGAAACATGAAACTTTTGTGTTCAAATTAAAAGGTAGACTTTTTTAATGTAACAACCACCCAATTTACTTCTTTTCGGTATACCAAAAAAAGTAAAGGCGGCTGCTTGACTTGACTGAGATGGATGCCTTCCTGAAACCACGATCCAAGCGCGCGAGACTGAAATCCCGTGCGGTGTCGCGGGATTTAACATTGCTATATTATTGACTTACTTCACTCGAACATGATATGAACAATTTAATCTACCCTCTCTGCATATGACGTAGTTTCTACACTATATAGTTACACTTAACTTTAAAGCATGAGGCAATTGTGTTAAATATACGCAAGATGCTTACATAAATCCAAGAGCTGGCCAATCCCTTTTTTTCAGTGTACAACAATGTGAAAGACTGATAAAGTCATACAGAAATTGCTGTTAAAGGTGGTTTTACAAGCTGCTAAAGTGCATAGTCCTGTGAAAGGTTTCTTTTTTTACATGACTGCTTTAGACTTCATCAGTTGCTAAATGAAATACTGGGTTCCACTCTGCTCACTAGTAGAGCAACTTGTTTGGGACTGAAAACATCCGAAAGAGCTAGCTACTTCTAAGACTGAACCAAAAGAGTGAAGCTGTAGGTTATAGAACCAAACAGTACTTTATGTGACAATGACAAGCCATAGATTGTTCTTAGATGCTGATTAGTGACTGCAAGGGGAAAAAAAAATGCCACAGTAAAAAGCAGTACCTTCTGTAAAAGTGGCTAAAATGTACAGGGTATTTACAGTGTATAGCCATAAAGACCATAAGATTAAAAATTGTGTGAATGCAAATAATTTTTAATTTAAGGTGAAGTAGTTTAATCTAGCATTGAAACCTGTTGTGCAGCAAGAGGTTCAAAAGCATTTAAACCAGTGTGTTACTTTTTATCCTGAACTGCTTTCTCTGCTCCAAACTCACGGCATGTGTTCAAATAGCTATCACAGCTGGAGGGCTGAGCTTAACCTTGTGATCCAGTATTAAAGGTGCCATTCAAACTTGTATGTACATCGGCTTTGAATCTGGGCCAATAACGCCTACTGAGTTCCCTTTCACTGCACAGGTGGCCTCCTGTGCTTTATTACATCTAAACATACATAAAGGTACATTCTTTCACATGAATCCCAGAAGAACTCACTTTACCCCAAACCCTCACACTCTTATTTTTAGTTTTTTTGCGTTGGTGGCACACTCACCATCTCATGATACAGACTTAGTGTTTGGCCTCCTGACAAAGCAAGGTGGAGTGAAGGGACTGAGGGAATGTGTTTTTTGGTGTGTTTTCAGCCCAAATTATAATAAAACAAGGATGCCAGACATTCTGGAGGAGGTAGAGGAGGAGGCCAGAGTATATTTTCGGGACGGCTTGTCTTTCTCCACATACGGCCTGGATAGACAGAAAGACAGCGGGACTGTTCTTCCTGGCAGAGTTAAGCGCTCTGTTTTATTTTCTCTGCTACCTTTTTTGTGCTGACAGCTTAGCAGGAACAGGGAGAACAGAGCTTTGCGTGTGCCTGAAAACTGAAGGAGAAAAAAAATCCAGAAAACACATATTGTGTGCATGTTTATTCACATGGGTATCTGGTTTGTTTTTTGTATGTACAGGGTGGGAAAACGTATATGGGTTCGACATGAGCTGCATTCGCAATGTGGCCATCAAAGAGCCTCTGGTAGATGTGGTAGATCCCAAGCAAGTGGTGACGAACGCCTGCCTTCTGAAGGTTAGTCTGCATTTGCACCAGTTTGTGAACGCATTTTATCTACAGTATGATTTCATACCTGTTTGTGGCACATATCCAAACACTTTTCTTTCTCCTGGGTACATGAATTCCCAGAAAAAGTCAGACAGCTGTGATACTCTGTTACTGTGAACATTCCCCATCTATTGAGTCTATTTTCTAGTACATAATAGAGATTTCTAGCCGGCTGCAATAGGCTGCAGCTCTGTTTTCATGCTTGAAGATACAACAGAAGCTTGTCTTTCATCTCGCAAATGAACAGAGGATGAGAGCATTCACAGAGGTGATAGCCTTTTTGTTTGTCCCCTCTACCTTTACCTTTTCTCTATTTCACTGTCCCTTTTCTCTCCATATATCATGTTTCTTTCTATTCCGAGTATTTTATGTCTTCATTGCCCCTTTTTTCATTATCTCTTTCTCACATCATTTTATAGTCTCATTTCTCACTTTCACTTTTCTAATCACTCCACCGTTCCTTTCATCTTGTGTCCCATTCTCTGATTTTAAACAATGTCAGGCCTCAGTAGTCTGAGTGAATAGGGAGGTCTCACTCAGTCTCTCCCTCTGTGCGATGGTGAAATGTCACACAAGAGCAGGCATTGAGTCACCAGTGGGAATGAAATGGGCTCTCCATCAGTGTGATAAGCGATGGTCTTGCTTTTGTGTTCAGAAAAGGTGATTCATGTGTTAGGATGGAGGGGCTTAACCACTGACATGCCTGTCTGAAATTTTATTCTCACTGCAGGTATCTTTTTTACATGTATGTATTCAGGGCATCTTTACCCCAACCCACCCCTGCCAGCCACTTCACTGCGTCTTAATTCAAACTGCCAGTCATTCCTCGCATTCTAAAATTACAAAGTCGCTCCCGGGGATTTTTTTTTCTCTCCTCCTACAATTTGCTGTATACGATACTGGCCTGGTATCATTGGAAAGGACAGAGGTGTTAAATCACAATCTGTCATGGTGACGCCACATGGCCGAGTGCTCCAAAGCCCAATAGGCTGGGCAAGATGAACAGGTTGCAGTTTAAAATAAAAATCCCCCTCCATCCCTTAAATACAGCATCATCTACATGCAAAGCAGAGACGCACCTGCTCCTCCTCTATTTTGAACCCAGTATGATGCCTAGCAGGTGACAAAGTACTTAGATCAGTGGCTACCTCAGTAAGGCAGAGTTTGATATCACACACACACACACACACACACACACACACACACACACACACACACACACACACACACACAAAACCTCCCTCCCTTGTAGACATGAGGGAGGACACCCACACAGCATGTGTAGTGCGAGCAGGCTTCATTTGCCAGCCGTGATTCAACCCGTGGGCTTTCACACACACACATATTCTCGCACATGCACGATAATCATGGTGAATAATCAAGAAGCATTGACATACATGTGCCGCATGTGTATGTGAGAGATCGCAAATGGTGGTGGCAAGTTGCAAGCCTGTGATTGTACAGTGGCTCTGTTCTAAAATAGCATGGTTATAGATTTCAAGCTCATTTGCCCTGAAATATATAACAGCAGCTACTGGCAATTTTATTTTCAGGAAGTGGACATCTACACTGTGAAGCCAGAGGACCTGTCCTTCACCTCAGCCTTCTGTCTGCAGATTCAGCGCAATGATTACGTCCATGCTCTGGTCACCTATTTCACCATTGAGTTCACCAAATGTCACAAGAAGACTGGTTTCTCCACTGGTGAGGCTAAACAGGAGCCTTTTTTTTTATTTTAAAGACTTTTGAGATTTAAACCTCTGGGTCAATCAAATAGAAAAAAAAAATAAAAATTTTGTGTCCCATATTTTGGTACAATGTGTGTAAGAGTCTTGATCAACCCTTGTTTTTTTATATTTTCATTCTAAGCAACCAGACTTCAAAATTGTAAACTGGTTTAACTGGTCGTTCCCCCAGCTTTCTGATAATCTTCCAGGGTTTTTCTTTAGACATTGGCTGCTTTTTCACTTATTTTAAGGAAGAGGAATGTTTCTTATTTGGTGAGCCACTTAACACTGACCTATGAATCATTCAAGCGTTTAAAAAAAGTCACCTACTTCAAGGGATGAATCAGTTTTATATCCACACATAACAGATAACGTAGCAAAAAACGAATTGTAATTTTATCTTTTGGAACTCTATGACTAGCAATCCATTACAAAAATACATAATTTGTTCCAATTCTTTAGCTGAATCTATCAAAACTTCCAAAGACACCACAGTTTAACAGCCCTAAAATACTATTTCTGGACCAACAAGGTGATTCCTAAGATCTATTGTTAAAAACCTTGACATTTCTGAGCATGCTGGGTAGTGTAATTAACAAAATTGAGGACACTGGTGAGACACGGGTGGAGGACAAAAGAAATGACAAAATTATCTACAGCAGATGAACAGTGTCTGAAATGCATGTCTTTTAAAAATAGAAAAAACTCCAGGAAAAATGCATCTGGCCCTTCGGCTGATCCAACTACGGCTCAGTGTCTCATGAGAAAGGAAGGGTGTCTGTAAATAAGCCATTTTTATCCTCCTAATACCCGAACTCTTTCATGGCATGCATTTTTAATTTCTCTTTGCTATTTGGGCTGATTGGGACCTGATGAATGTAAAAACAAAGAATTATCTTTTTACCTGATTTTGCTCTACAAGGGCCTGTACATATATCCACATATGAGGACATTTGTTTTAAATTTCGATAGAACAGTGGCAATATAATGTCCTCCTAAGTGGATATCAGGCCCTCGTTGAGCAAAATTTTGTTTTGTGGTCTAGACAACCCAAAATGTGATGTCCACATATGTGGACGCCAGGTCCTAGGAGGTTAAGGCAGGAAAACAGCGATGAAAGGCTGAGGTATGCCAAATTACACGAGAACTGAGCAGAAAGTAAGTGGCAGCAGGTGTTACACAGTGATCAAGCCAAAACTTACATTTTGGATTTGTTTAAATCATCAATATGCACCGAGGTGGTTAGGAAAGAGGTACACAAGTGAGTGTCTACAGCCATCTGTAAAACACAGCGGAGCCTTTCTCATGGTTTGGAGATGGATTTGTTGTGGAGTTGGAGGTGTGTTGGGAATCTTGTCAAAATTGATTCAATAACGAACACAGAAAAGTGCAGTTAGGTTTTGAGCCACCGTGCAATATAATGTGGAAGAGTCTGATTGGTAACAGTTTGATTTATCAGCATGACAATGATCCCAAACACAGAAAAACACACTTGGAACTATCAGTCATGAATCGAACTATCAATCAGGGGTTGGCCAGAGCCTGAATCTCAGTATTTTTGAAGCAGTGTGGGATCATCCCAACAAGGAAAAGAACAAAAGACAGCCAGCATCCATAGAAGAATGTCCTTCAAGAAGCCTGGAGAACTATTCCTGAATAAAACTTAAAGAAATGACAAGAAAGCTTGTCTAAGAGAATTCAGGCTGTGTTGCAGAATAAAGGTGGCCCTACCAAATATTCACTTACAAGCTCATTAGAGCTGTAAACTCTATTTTGTCTTATATACTCCATTTATGTTTGCACGTTTCAACAAACTGCTGCACCTGTTTCCCATTATCGAAGCAAAATATACAGAAATGAGGGGTGATTCAAGCCTTTTCCACAGTACTGTACTATATATTTTTGATATTACTTTCTCCATATGGTGCTTATATAGTGAGGTTGTGTTATGCTGCATAGCAGACAAGGACAATTACTTCCCAGGATTGTCTATCAGGACTTTATTGCATTGTACCCAATGCGATGCAACAGAAAGGCTTATGAAAAGAGTTTCAATGATAAAACAATTCTATGGAACTTTAAATGTCTACACTTACAAAAAGTCCAGATGTATTAATCCTTTCTGAAACTTATGCCATAAAACACATTCTCCAAATCCACTTGTTATTTAACTGAAACACCGATGAGTGACATTTCTTTTTCTCCTATATTATTCAGTTATTTTACACCACAAAAGTTTATAAAATGTATAAAACTGTATCCAAGGATACATGAAGATTTGCTTGCACCGTCAAGCAGATTCACATTCTGGCTCGCCCCGCAGCCACTTGAGTAGTTTGAGCAGTGAATCAGTGGATATTAAATGGATGGCGCTCCATTTCTGCACCTTAGCTCTTGGCTACACTCTGCTGGTGTTACGTGACCAGTGTTTGCACCAGCAGAATCACCGAGCACTTGTCATCATGCTGTTGAGGACACCTATTATAGTGAAAGCTGTTATGCAAGCTTATGTTAATACATTCACGCATCCGGTGCTTACATAATATCGCGTAGAGGCGGTTCTATTTTTTGGCTGTCTGTTGGCCCTGAGGCTGAGCATCACCGAAGGAGATCTCTTGTATCTGTATTTTTCCCATTGGATGAGAGAATTTCAGGCACTTTGCTGTTATATTTCTTCTATGCTAACATGCCGAAGGCAGTCTAGTGCCTGTCAGGACTCTTCTGTAAATCTTTTTATTTCCCCTACTCCTCTTTCCTCCTTGCCTGTTCTTACTGCTTCACCACCATTCCTCTTTAACCTAATTTCAAATTCTCTCCTCCTCTCTCTTTATCATCTCCACCATCTTTCATTTTCACTTCCCTGCCTTTTCCCTTGCACTCCATCACATCCTATCTTTAGCTCCAGATGCTCCAAGCACACACTGGAAGCAGACTGTGTTTTATTTAGAGGACTACCTAACTGTCAAGAAGGGAGAGGAGATCTTTGGCAGTCTTGCTGTCAGGCCCAACGAGAAGAATGTGGTAAGACTGAAAATTTTCAAGAGTCTGGACTTAAAAAGGGAACATTGAATCTGTTACCTAAATTAGAACAGCAGTAACATAGAAATATAATAAAGATATGGCTACAAATAGTGGAAAAAGTCCTCTTTTTACTATAGATACACCTTCAATTAGTAAAAAATGCAATATTTTTAACATCCTGTTTTACTATAGACTGCCTCCAATAGCGCATATTTGCTTAGCAAGCAAAAAGTAGCTGGTTTAATTCCAGCCTGAGCCACAAAATCCCCTTTGGGGCTGCGTCAGGAAGAGCTACCCACTACGGTGACCCCTTGTGGCAAGGGAGCTGGCGAAAAGTAGCTGCTTCTTCTGTATCCTGACCACACACCAAATAACACAAAATATTCAAATAATGGTATGGTGTCCTATTTTCACTGTAGTTACTGTTAATAAAAAATGTCCTGTTTATTTGCTGTGTGCATGCTGTTAATTAACAGAGAATCGCTTTTCTTTTTAATTAAGGAAATATTTCTTACAGTGCTGCTTCTCCTTCGCCTTTTTGGTTGTGTGTAATTCTTTGTAACTGATTACTTCTATTCACTTTTGGTAATGTTTGTTGCAGCGTGACCTGGAGTTCACCCTTGAGCTAGATTTTAAAGGACAGCTATGCGAGGCCGCCATTTCCCACGACTACAAAATGCGTTAGGAACAACAGACCAAGCCGTGCCGCAGACCTAGCCTCAGCCCCTCTGGTCAGCGAGGGGGAGGGCACAGGCTCTCCAACAAGCATTCCAGTTTGCCAGGGAGGGCATCTGGACGCATCTGATTGGATGCCATCAAGCCAGCATCTAGGTGATGTCATCACAATAGGCACGTATCTATCAGCAATAGTGCCATCATGTGTACCAACTTGACTGACCCGGGCACCTCATTGAATGTATCATCCTACTTGATTTTTTTTTTTTGTCTGTTTCTGAGAATTATTTTGATTGATGTATGAAATGAAAATCATTTATTTATTATTATTATTATTATTATTACTACAATGAATGGAAAACGATTAACTTGTGTGATGTTAAGAGGATTATAGCACAGTCATTAACTGTTTTACCTTTAGTAACATTTATTACATATTGTATAATTGTATAGAGAGTACAGTAATTCATTGTTTTATTTTAGCAAGTATCTGCATGTGAATCCTTTTTCATTTTTTAATTTCAGAAAGATGTGAAATGGAATTTATTTCTTCAATTACTGAGAACTTTGGTGCCAGAATAAAAGAGAACAATGCCTCAGAACAGTAACAAACATGATGCAATTATGCCATGTACCACTTTGTTTAGAGATCGGATGAACAAAGAATATGAAAAAAAAAGAATGTGATGAATAAAATGTCAAAGAATCAAATCATTTATCCCGCTTTCATTTCAAACTTGAAGCAAAGATTCAGTTATGAAAAGGCTACAGTATACTTCTGATTTTTCTCTTAGCTAAAAGGATTTTATTTAATTACAATAAGAAATATTGTAAATACTACAAACAGACAATTGTGATTTAGCATTTACAGGTAATGGCACAACTTTTTGTTTTACTGTGGAGAAGCTCCTTTCCATTAAAGTTTGACAGCAGTTTGGTTACATAGACTATATGGACTTCTACCGTATATTGATTTAAGCATTTACTGCCTTCCTGGTTTTAAAGTCCATTACTGTTTTCAGTTTTGTCTTCAAACATTTTAATCTCCACAGACCTAAAAAATGATCTACCTCTCAATAAACTGAGTATAGCAGTACAAAGTTTTTTCTTCCTATGGTTTCAGGTTTTCTTTGTGTTAGCTGAGTCTTCACTTGCAGCAGGCTTTCTTCTTCACAGGCTGAGTGCTGAGTATGACTGTTGTGTCCCTCACCCTGTCCTCCTGCTCCATTAACACTCTGAGTAAACAAAGAGGAAAAAAAAAGGCTTGACCTCTGCTGCGAATCATAATGCAGCCCCAGTGTGTGCACTGTGCTGTGTATCAGATTGTTTTGATCTTACCTGGCCAGGTGGGTCAGGGACTCTGTCAAATTCTTTCCCATGTAGGCACTGACCTCAAAGAACATCACCTTGTTTTCCTGCAAAGGGTGTGCACACAAATTCAGACCCACTGTTGTCCTAGAACAGGCAATACTTGCACAAAAATGCATTAGATTTACATAAGCAAGTCGCTCAGCTTCTTTAAATGACACCTCCCTGTCTTCGTCCATGTCCATTTTGTTACCTAGCAAGAGAATAGGGATCCCTTCTCCTGCTGCTTCCTGAGAAAATAAAGAACAGTGTTCCAGAGCCTCCCATTTCAGGATTTGCCAAAGATGTGAACTGCATAAATGTTATGAGCAATAACCCCAGCTTTTAATAATGTGAATTCCAAAATTGGATGAACTGAACCATGCATGCAACAAAACAAGACTTGCACAGGACCGAATGGGTCAAAGGTCCAACCTGAACATTGGTGATCCAGGGCCGCACAGCCTTGAAGCTCTCCTCCACCGTGACATCATACATCACCACAACACCATCTGCCTTGCGAAAGAACTGCTTGGTTATGCTGCGGTACCTGTGTCAGTAGCAGGATTTGAATGTCAGCACAGTGGCCCATTTTTCAAATGTGAGTACAGGAATACATCATGTACGTCCACCTCAATACTGCCACAATAATACTGCATGGTTAATGTTTTATAGTGGCTATTCATGAAAAAAAAAATTCAAGCGTTGGGAATATGACACATTTTTTTGTAATTTTGCTTCTGTTCACTTCTACAGAGGATTTTAAACACTCAAGAAGTGCATAGTATTGGATTTAACTCAAAGGTTTTGACAAAAGTAATGCATTAAGTGGAATAAAAGCCATTTTATACTTAATCTCTAATTTTCAGTCTGCAGAAACTTATTAACCTAACTGTATATACTGTATACACTTCCATTTGTGTAAAATAAAGTATTGCAAGAGGAATTGTGTTTATTAAGAGGGCATATTAGAGCAATTCTATAAAAAAAATTAAAATAAAATAAAGTAATACAGAGCCAGGGTAAAAAGCATAATTTAAGGGAATTTGCAAGTGTGAAAAAAATTTGTTTTTGAGAATGCAAAGTCATAATTTGTATTAAAAAACCTCACAATTTCTCCCAGATTAAACCTAAGATTGGAGGAAGGTTGCAATAAACTGACTATATATTCAGACTCTTGATATGATATTATTAATTAGTATTTTATTGGTAAGCTTCAAGTTGCAAGATATTAGTGGTTTATATCCAACCAGTTAACTGAAATATGTTGAAGGAAAGGGTCCCTCACCTCTCTTGGCCTGCAGTGTCCCAAAGCTGCATGGCTACCTGCATATTGTCCAATGTTAATGTCTTCACACTGTAGTCAATACCTGATTAAAAAAAACATATAATAACATATAATACTTAATAGAACATAATATAAGGACACACTTCTCACATTTAATTTAGGCTTGATTTTACTTCTTGTTTTCACTACAGAGGAGCAATGATATAAATGGCCAGTAGGGGGATCAAAGTGTCTGTGCTTCATTCCAGCAGAGAAAGGGGTGGGAAAGGTGGTGACAACAAGGCATAAAAGGAGGATTGGAAAAGATGAAAGCAAGGATAAAGAAAATTCATCCAAAGTGACATAATCTGTAGTACAATGTGTGCCAGGGCTCTTAGACAGGCAGTGTGACTTTACAAGCCCTTTCATGTGATGCTAAATCGCCCCCCAGTATTCAGGAAAGGCATCCACAGCCACACTCGCACACATGCCCTTCAGATCTGTTTAAAACTGGCCCTGAAACATCAATAAAATATGACTGCCTTTCTTCTCACCCACAGTAGCAGTTGTGGAAGGGTGGAAATGGCCCTCACAGAAGGAGCGCAGCAGGGATGTTTTCCCAACGCTGGAATTTCCAACCAGGACCACTTTAAACAGGCGGTCTGGGGCAAACAGTTCTTTCGCCTTCTGTAGGCGAGCAATTAGAAAGACAGTTTCATTACCTCTCCAGTAACTTATATAACAGCATATATAAAAGTGGAGAGCCGTAAACACACCTGTGAGGTTTCCTTTCCTACAGGCTGTCCTCTTGGAGATACAGGCGAGGTCTTCTTCGATTGAGTAAAGTAGGATTTCCTTGCAGGAGGAGCTTCTTTTGACACTGAGATGTGACGTGGGGAAGCACTGAGGTCGCTCCGTCTGTCTTCTTCTTCCTCCTCATCCCTCTCGTCTTCCTCCTCGCTGAGCTGGTGCAGTAAGGGCTGAGGTTCTCCTTGGAGCAGGTGGGGCAGGTGGTCCTCTTCTATGGAGATGACTCTGCGGAGGGGCCACCCGTCCGGCGGTGCATCTAACACCTCCTCCTCTTCTGCCACCTTCTTATCAATTTCAACTTTCTTTGATTTGTCTCTGCTTGTCCCCAACACCCTCTTGTTGGTGGCCATTTTGGTGGACAGCCTTTTGGCCTTTGTCTTCACGTCATGCCCTTTAGGCAGAGCGGGGCTGATGTGACCGTTGGCTAAGCCAGAGTTCCTATTCGCTGAAGGCCTTTGTTGGCACACAGGGCTGCTAGCAGCTGTGGTGGAGGGAGCAGGGGTGGCAGCGGCGGTGTCATCTTCACTACAGGAGGAGGAAGCAACAAAAACGATTTGAAGGTGCTCTATAGGCAAGGCCTCCAGAGATAGGTAGGACGCATCCACCAACAGTGAGGCTCTTTGGGGACAGAGGAGAAACAGAGGATTTACTGGATCAATTTACTTGAGTTTTCTAATATTTCTAGTTGTTAATTTGGCTATTTTTTGTGAGTATAAGGAATCAGACATCCTCTGTTTTTCCTCCTTTGATGCATGATTTTCACATCACATTTGTCATTGTTGCATAGGAAGCAATCTGACAGGGATGAATTGTGTTAAAAAGAGTACTTGAATGATGAATGAATCACCTTTTTGCCGGCTGGCTGCTGTCATCAAATATATTGCCGAGGCCCGCTCTCTGCTTCTGCTTTTTTCTGAGTGAGGTTCGAGGCTTGTTTAAAAAAAGAAGGTGCATTACTCAGCTATTCTAGTGCTGTAATCGAGTTAATGCAGTTACATAAAATACTATTTACTTACTACACCACAGCACAAGTCTCGCTCATCCTTCAAATGCTTGTTCATCTCTCTGGAAAGTTAAAGAAGGGACGTTACAGAGTTTTTTGTGCTTTGCAAATCCCTGAACCTTAGATTTTGATTCATAGGGTTTGGCCAGTTAGGACTGAACCAGGAGCCAAAATGAGTAAAACAATAGTTGTGGTCAGAAATTTATATCCACTCAACATTGGCATGAATGATTGTACAACTTTTGAATTGTCTCCAGTCCACACAGGCTCAAAAGTGTGCATACGGGCTCATCAAAAACTCGTGGACTTATGCAGTGGATGTAAACTCCAACTAGTACCCAAGTTTGAAAAGTGCTGGGTGTTCTCATTATACCTGAGGAGGTCAAGCTGCTTCATTAGACTTTGCTTTTCCCTCTGCAGTCCTTCAGTTACTCGGTACATTTCCCTGAAACAAGACAGAAAAAACTTACTTTTAAATAGCTACTCTATGGCACACTGCAGGGAAACACAGTTAATACAAACAATGCTTATACGCACATTTCTTTCTCCTGTTGTAGCCGGGCAGCCTGTTCCTGCAGCATAGCCAGCTGTTCCTGGGCCAGCACCAGCTCCTGGCTGGTGCTCTCCAGCGCTCTGGACAACTCGTTGTTGGTCATTTTCAGTTTGACGTTCTCTACGTGGCTCTCCTGCTTCTCACTGCTCAGCTCAGAGCACTGGTGCTCTAACTAAACAGGGAGATATTCACAGGAGTTATAATACACTAATGCTGGGTAAGTGTACTTAGGGGATATCTGCACAGGGAACAAAACAGTGAGGTTTGGTGTAAATCCTCTCTACACGACAGATTTAATGCCACAAGCCCACTGTTCAATAGTTACACATGACAAATGTTTTTACCGACAGCTTAAATTTTTTTGTCATGCTGTTACAATGGTGGATGTTCTTATTAAACATGACCGCAGAATTTCTTTGGGATGCATTGTCCATATAAACTTACCCGTTTCTGCTTCTGGAAAAGCTGCTCCAACTCTCTCTCCTTCGTATGAAGCTGGTGCTCCAGGTCCTGGCTGCGCAACTGAAGCCGCTCAGAGTCCTGAGGACCAGTAGAAGAAAAGGTTAAACTTGCGGTTAAAAGAAAGAGCACAAAATTAGCTCGAAAGGTAAAAACACTGCTGTCAATACAATATAATCCTTCCATAAGCAAAGCTACGCTTACATCATTACTACTGCTTGTTCTCTCTCTTTGAAAGACCCAGAATTCATGATAAACTGTCTAGTGGTTGAGTGTGGAAGACTATCAGCTTCCATAAGGAACTGCTTTTTTTCCTTTTTACTTGTGTTCCATCCATTCGCTTCTGCTTATCCTTTTCAGGGTCGCGGGGGCCCTGGAGCCTATCCCAGTTGTGTTGAAATCAGATTTAAAATGACCACACAGAAAGTTATTTAACCTCCTAGGACCTGCCGTCCACATATGTGGACATCACATTTTGGGTTATTTAGACCAAAATACTCAATTTTGCTCTACATGGGCCTGATATCCACTTACGAGGACATTATACTGCTACTGTTCTATCAAAATATTAAATGAATATCCTCATTTGTGGCTCTCATTTTTCTTAAAAACAAAAATAAGGTAAAAAAAAAAATAATCTGGTAATTCTTTGTTTTTACATTCATCGGGCCCCAATATGCCCAAATATCAAAGAGAAATTAAAAATGCATGTTGTGGAAGAGTTCGGGTCTTAGGAGGTTAAATTTGAAGTTAGTCATCTTGTGTCAGAGAGTGCACTTCTGTACAGTGCAGTCCAGCGTGCACAGCTGGACTTTAAACATCTCGCTTTGTATTTCTGAATCTTTTTTACTTCTTCGGTTGCCAAGGAGATGCTTCTTTGTCAGATTTTCTTCATGTTTGAGCTCTTTTACCTTTAGCAGCAGTCGTTCTTTCTCATTTTTGATCTGTGCCTCCATCTCTTCATATAAATACCGGATCTCACAGTCATGTGTTGCTGCCTTCCTGAAATGACACGTTAAGGTAAACTATTTATGTCATGTTTCGGCTGTGTGGCAGGCAGGGATTGGACCCAAACGCAAACTCACGGGGACAGAACTTGAACTCAAAAGCACAGCTTTATTGCTGGAAAACAGAACACAAGCAATACAAAACTAAACTGGGAAAAGCTAATTATAATGCATACCAGGAGACACGGGGAGAATCACACACAGCATGAGGGAGATCGCAACACTGACACAGGGAAACACAGGGCTTAAATACACTGGGAAGTAACGAGGGGAATGAGACACAGAAGGGGAGCACAGCTGGGAGAAATCAGAACTGACGAGACGAGGGAGCAAAGTAGGATACACTCACAAGAGACATGGACCTTCAAAGTAAAACAGGAAGTAGCACAGACGCAAACTAGACTAGGGGAGACAGAGCAACTAAGAAACACAGAACAACAACAAAGAGACACAGAGGGCAGGTATTAAATACTCAGAGAACCAAAGAGAATACAAGAAAGCCAAACTAAGACACTAGACTAAAGAATAAACTGGGGGAACAAAGGGAACTAAGATCATAATACAAAAACTCAGAGACACAAGAAACTCAAAACACTGGGTCACCGACCCAGGACCGTGACAATTTATCGATGAAAGACACAAAGTGGTACATGTAAGATCTAAAAACAGAACAACATTGCTGTCCACACTGTGAGCACTTGACATGCAAACACATTTTCAGACTACTAATGACTGGTATTTACAATCCCTGTGATGATCGTTAAGACCCCAGCAGCCAATTAGTTAAGTTTAGAAGAATAAGAAGCTGTAGCATGGTACCATGCAGTACCATGAGTAAGCCTACATCCCACTGATGCTCATGCTGCGTTTACAAAGACAAAAGACTATAATCATCAAGTATGTCATTCTGCATATCAGGGGAGTAAATACATTAATATACAGTAAAAAAAAAAAATCCCCCTTTGCTCTGTGTTCACTCAATCATATGATTAATGTGTTTCCACACCAGTAGAAGGCAGTCAGAGTGTGGATCTAGATTAGTGGTCATTTGACATGGATAAAGACGTTGTTCTATAGAGAATTACAGGTAAATCCCATGCAGCAGGCTCTGGCTGGAGTCCACAATGTAAACAGAATCCCACCCTTATGCCACTCATTATTTAGGGGCTAATGCATAAGAAGCATATTGGCTTTATGGTGGTTTTTAGTCCATAAAGTGTTGGTTAAAACAAAGTAAATAAACAAAACATTGTATATAGCATATGCATTTCCTTACTTATAGTCTTACTTGCCAAAAACATGGCCTCTCTTGAGATGGTATGCAGTGTTGTTAAAATATGAGGACAAGTGGAGGACAAAAGAAGATGAAGGGTATCTTAAAGTCATGTCCTTAAGACGCAGGGAAAAAAATTCAATAAAGACATCGCACGATGTCTGAGAGATGCATCTGGGCCTTTGTTTGATCCATGTACTCTTCACAGAAGCCTTGTCAGAAGTGATCTCAGTGGAAGAGTGGCTGTCAAGAAGACATTCTTAAGGAAAGGAAATAGAGAGGAAAGGCCGATGTATGTCTTATGAAGTGATGAATCCAGATTTGAAATTTCTGGTTCAAATCCTCTTCTGATGAGGTCAGATAGAGGTACAAACAGAAGTTAGTGTCTGACTGAATTATGGACGCAGAAAAGTACTATCAGAATTTGATCCACCATCAACATCATATGGATAGTATCTGGTTGGCAAGAGCTAAATTTCTCAATATGACAGTGATCCCAAGCACACTGTAAACACACACACACACACACACACACATTTTTTACCATGAACCATAAAAACAGGACAACGCTGCCCACAATCATCATATGAGCAATCCAAACAGAAAACAGGCATCCTGTTTTTATATAAAGAAATTAGGGGTGGCTCGAGACTTTTGCACAGTGCTGTATTTCTTTCTCTTTCCTTCCCTATATTGAACCTCATGTCCAATATTTCTTCCACACTCATAGTCACTAAAAACCTTGTGAATGGGTAAAACACCATCAAAAGCCCCTTTTCCCTTGCCCCTTGTGTATGTGTTTTCTGCCCTACTACCTCTGGAGGGCGCTCTCCATCTCCTTCTTTTCCTGATGAGCTTCCTTGATTTGATGGGTGACCCTGGCCAGAAATTCCTCAAAATTGGACAAGAGGTGAGGCTCATCACGTCTGAGCTGGATCCAAAGGCTGCGCACCTCGTCTGGACTGGAGAAAGAGAGGAGAAGGAGATAAAGAGGGAGAGACAAAACTCAACTTAGCCCACAGGTTTGTCAAGAATGGATCATGACCAAAAAACAATAATGCACATAAGGTTTTGTCGTGATTAGACTCACTCTTCAAATACATTACTGGCTCCCAGGCTTTCCAGCAGCATGCAGAAGTGCCTCTCCTCCTCATCCTCAACTCCTGACAGCTTGGCTTCCCACTGGCTCTGATAAAGGGCTTCCTTAGCCCTGAAGACTGGGCCAGGGGCCTGATTTTGGTCATCAGTCACAGAGATTCTTCGACCATGCAAGAATTGACCTGAAACACGCCCACAGCTTTTAAGCTTGAAAGATAAATTCAAAAGTTTTTCATGACTTCACACATCTTTTTCTCTCAGCTGCTCCCATTATCTGCCTCCCATTAGGCAAATGATCGCTACAGTGGATCATCTGCCTACATCACTAAATCCACAAATCTTCTCTGTGGTCTTCTACTTTTCATTATTGTCTGGCAGCTCTATCTTCACATCCTTCCTCTAGTCTCCTACCATCCTATCCTTGCTTCTCCAAACCGCTCTACCTGAGCTGTCCCTCTGATGTACTCATTTGTAATCCTACCCACATCTGGTCACTCCTGATGAACACGTTAACACTCCAGCTCTACTTCCTGTCTTTGCTTTAGTATCACCATCTATAAAAAAAAACATCATAGAGCATCTCACTATCATCTTGTAAACTTCCCCTTTTACTCTTGTCACAAATCAACCCTGCCTGCATTTTTACAAACTATTCCTTATTATTGTATTTTGCACTTGAAGCCACTCTGTTTTTTTGTGTTTGTAGAACTACAAGATATCTTTAAGTATTCAAAATCAACTTGAACTCAACTTGATGCTATAGTAATGTTTTCTATTTCAGGTTCGACATAGAGAAAGCTATTTGCAGTAACAAGTGTGATATGTGTGATCCAAGCTAAGAGGCTCTGATGGCAGGAAACCTACTGAATCCAGAGGTGAATGCCTCCAGTGTGAGGTAACCCGTGTGGTCTGTATCCAGAGAGTCAAACACGTCCTCCAGCTCCTCTGCGGACAGAGGCAGCTCTCTGTGGAGCCTCTGCCAGGAGAAACACATAAACAAAAAGGACTTTAAAATACCACTGTGGTGAGCTGAACTCCACTTCAAAATGAAACACACTCCCTGTAAAACCACTGCAAGTTACTTTTAAGACACAATAAATAAAAGTCACATGATAAGTTCGCACCTCAAATCCTCTACAGTACATTTTCCTCTGTAGTGACACAGCTCAGACGAAGCTTACACTGACCTAACAGTTGCACTGAGTTTTTTTCTTTTTTTAAATGTAAGAGTGTTTTATTAAAAGACCTCAACACAAGCCCACAAGAGCTGCCCTAATTAGCTGGGAACACAGCTCGCTAATGGTCAGACCTTTAAAAAGAGGCTTGCATGCATTGTTCCTGCCTGTGCTCTTCACTGCAGCCTGTGCGCTGAGAGAGTGGCTTTATATTCATAAACATTTCCATCAGCCGTGCTGCTCCGACACTTCTCAGGCTGTTTGAGTGCTCCGAGTTCTTTACCAACGGTAATATGAACTGAAAAAGTGACACTGAGTGGTCCCTGCTCGGTGCTCACTGTTATTAAAGCCCTGCAGGACACTAAATTGTTCCACAGGTAAAAGCGTGTCCTTTCGAACTGTTGTTCTTCTTAGCAGCGGCTTAATGCACTCACAGGTCCTCCACGGATTTTTAAAAACTGCTGAAAGAGTAAAAGTGTCAAGGAAAAACTGACCCCTCCCTGTTTTTAAAAGAAAATAAATATTCATATTGAGCTGGCAAAATTATTAACCTAACTGGTGGAAAATGTTTACAGCAATGATACTAATAGATGAGTTGGTTAAGCCTTACTTTCTGACAGTATATACACTGAATGATTAATCCTTGATTCATTAACTACCATTTAAAATGTCTTATATACTATATCTGCCTTAATAATGTGAAATTGTCAGATGCCTGCAGACTTTACAGAAGTGTGTAAAGTCCACAGAAACACACACAGCCTCCATCTCTAACCCTCATATCAGTGCGAGTGATGAAGCCTTTTCCCTCCACATCACAGGTCTGGAAGAACTCCTTGGTCTTGTCCAGCAGGGCAATGCGACCCCAGTCAGAGCCCCTCCTCTCTGGGCTCCGTCCAAAGCCATTCACCCCGTCCTCCTCCTCCTCCATGTTTCGCTATGTCTCTCTTATCGTTATATATTTATTTTTTTGTGGTATATTTATTTTTATTGTTCTGTGGTAGGTTGCATGTACTTTGAAGTCCTCTTCATTAGCCCTATATTCAGTCCTCTGGGCCTCTTAGAATCACCATGACAACAGAGGCAGGAAGTAGCACCAGATGACGAGATCACTGATAACTTGGTGGCTTACAGACAGACTTAAACCTGGTTGCAGGTTCCTGTAAGACAGGCAAAAAACTGTACTCAATTAAAAAATTACGTGAAGACAATTTTAAGAAAACTAAGGTGGTTACACAAGTAGCAGAGCACTACAGCTAAACTGCACTTCCCTTTTCTAGTAAGCCACTGACAAAGGTATGTAAATACACAGTAAAGGATTATCTTAATACTCCACCATACAGAACACATGACGGCATAATGCCTGCAAGACTGCTGCAAGCAGCAGATGAATTAATGTGTCCCCCTATGTGTTTTCATCGCGCTTTTGTTTTGAAGTGCTGTCTTGTTTGCACTGCTCCGAGCTGGAGCGGAGTTTATCCTGTCAGGAATCCTAAATCTGCAGCAAACACTGCTGAAAGTGAAATATCAGAGGCAGGTGTTGGATTCTAAAGTCTTGAATTTGGATTTTTTTCTGAAGGCTGTTTAATTAGTGCAATTTTTAACTTGGCTACAAACAAAGTGAGTACATACTACTAAGCAGCACTGCCACCTACTTTGTAAGCTCAGACAAATCCCCTATAATACAGGCTAGTTAAAAGACACTTAAACAATGTAAGTAAAGTTCTGGGCCTTCCTCTGCAGCATATACAAAACTCTTGGCAAATTCTTTCTTTCTTTAGCTCTTGTATCTACAAGTTGAACAGGTTTGCATTTGTCCCTTTTTTCTTTAAATAAGTCAGAAACAGAAGGAAAGTTCTTACCTTCTACAAATGACGAGCACAGCAAACTGAAACCTTTTGTATCCGCTCTCAGTATTAACAGAGCTGTGACCGCACTGTGTTTAGGAAGTCTTGCCTCACAGACGACTGTTAGACAAGTCATTCTGCAACCATGTGATGTCATGAGGAGGCAGCCTGAGGCTTTTCAGCCTGGGTCCACCCGCTGCTCTCACACTGAGATGGGGCTGCAGAGTGAGCTTACTCTATGCAGGCTACATGTGTGCAACATGTTTATGTAGTGTAATTAGGACAGCAGCATAATGAAGGCTGTCAGCGGGATGAGTGTTAATGTGTTATTGGAGGTTTACTTGGGAATAAAAGCTAAACTTGTTGACTACTAGAAATTGGCCAAAAGAAAGTTTTATTTATGGCTTATTTCAAAATAAAAGCACATTATTGGAAATTATATATTTATTTATTTTTAAAAATAAAAGCATGCTCTGTCATCACGTCATTTCTTATGATGCCATCTTGTGGTTGAACAGTACAATGACTTTCAGTGGTCAGAGCAAAAAATACTGTGAAATCACAATATATATCTCAAAGTAATTTACCGTCAAAACAACCACAAGTTTCCACTTTGATTTTGCACAGAAAATCGCAACCTTGATTCAGCCTATGAGGTTTTAAGTAAAGTCCTCTACTGGCATTCAGTTCTGAGGAGGAGTCATTTCCCACTTCCTTGTATCTTCTGAAGTAAATATTCCATTTGGAGGTTTAGATTTGGCTGTCCTTTCTTGGTCTTTTTGTTTAGGATCTGGAATGTCTCCATCTTTTTCTGTTTGTACTTCTGGATGGCCTCTTCTCTCTGTTGCTTGTTCTTCAAGTACTCCTAAAAACAGCAAACACACAGGCTGTTGTTTAAAAACGTTTTTCATTTAAAAAGTGAAAGACTGTGATCTTATTTTTCTTTTACTTAGTTAAACACGTTACCTCTTTCTTCTTTCTCCGCTTCTCTTGGATCCTCTCAAATTCTTCTTTTGTCTTCTGGTAAGAGTTTTTCCTCTCCATTTTTTTTCTCATGCGATTGCTCATTGGAAGACTGGTGGAAACAAGCAAACATTTTTATTTTTTTTAAAAACCCAACATTATAAAAGCTGACTTTGTCTCCACCACCCAGCCCTCTCTTGTTTTTAAGTGTTGTGTAAAAGTTGTGAGCCACCCCTCATTTCCTTATAGGACACAATGCATACCATGCTGAGATATGCCAGGTTTTCAGTTAGTAGCTCTTTGGGAATCAAACTGTTTTATCTTTGGCATTTTTTGTAGGTTCAACTAAAGAACAAATTTGTTTTTGCAACAAACTGCTAGCAACAAAGTGATTCAGTGTAGCCACAACACTGTTCCATCCTTTGTACAAGGTGTGTTTTCTATGCTTCAGTGATTCATACGTCAGTGCTGAGCGGCTGAACAAGCAAGGACGTGACCAAAAAAGCAGTCAATGCTCCTTGAAAGCTAAATATAAAGTAATGAGGACTGCCTCGTGATTTTTGCACAGTGCTGTATGTCTGCACGGACTTGCTCACCTTTCGCTCTGTGAAGCTGATGTTGGCTCAGCTTGGTTCCCGGACACTGACTCTTTCAGCTCAGATCCCCCACTAACTTCTTCTTCACTAGCTGCCTCGGTCTGCTGTGCCTCATCATCATCCTCTTCCTCTCCATCACTTTCCTCCATCTCTTTCGCCTGCCCTTTCATCCTCAGCTTACTCCTGTTCACTCTGTTCGTCCAGGCTTCTTTCTTCAGTTTCTCTGCCTCGGCCTCGTACAGATGCCTGAGGTGTTCTGGATACTCTTCTTTGTACAGGTTTTTGGACCCCGGGTTCTTCTTCTTCTCCTTTCGCAGCAGTTTGTTGTATTCATGTTTGACTTTCTGCTTCCTGTTGAAAGCAAATCCTTGACCTGAAGAGTTAAGACAGAGATTTAAAATACAGGAAAATCAAACCATTTAAAAAAAATCAGATTCAGTGTGATTACTTATCTACACTATGCTCATGCTCTTGTGTTGACAGTCGTTTTAATTAACCCAACACGGATTAAGTTCTAATCTTAATATGAATTGATTTCTCACGGTTCCTATGTTATTTAAATATAGAGGCTGTGTAGTATTTACGTGTACGTTCAGCCTTATTGTACCTTCTTTTACGCTGCCTTTGAATAATTTGTGATCGGAGATCCATTTTCTTTTCTTTTTGACACCTTTCGCGCCATTTTTTGTTTTCGCCAAGTCGCCCTCTTTCCCTGCAAACTTCTCATTCTTCGTTTTTTGATCTGTTGGTGCCATGTGTATTCAGTCTCTTCGGGAAAACTCAAATGTTTACAACCTCCTCGTCGACTTCAGCTAGCATGCCGTTTCGTTACAGACGCTGTGTAATGACGTACACAAGACAAGACGTGATAAATCGATTGCGGAAGGGCCTATTTCAAAATGATCCTTGTTAAAATTCCAAACTAACTGGTTTTGTTTTATAAATTCATGCTGTAGTGAACAGGTATAAAATACAGCTTCAGTTAATTCTTTTTTTTAATAGTTTTTGAACTTATCAATAACAATATGAGTTTTATTAAATTCTTCTTATCGGTCTTCGAAGTACTGTATTTTGATTTTTGATGAAGTGTAAACGCCCTGTTACACCCCTGTAAACTAGCCTTGTATGTTATGGGCAGAAATCTGTGCCATCAGAAACTGAATTTGAATAAGTTAAATTTGATTTAAAGCTTATATTATTGAAAAATAAAAATAAAAAGCAGATCAGTAAATTCATCGAACCGTTTTATTCTACTGCTAATGTCTAGGCGTACACCAGAAGTGGGACGTTTGCGTGCTTGCCCAGCTCCTCTTCGTAGAGCCTTTTATTAATTACCATGAAACCCTCCTCATGCAGCCTCACTGAAATTCAGCAACAGATAGATGAAGTCATTCGGTTTCTATCTATAACTCTTAATATTGCTAATGCCCACACCGTGGAGTTTTACACTCACGACGTGTGGAAACGGTTCGTGGCCGTATCACCGGAGGACGTTCTGTCAGCTGTAGGTTCCGGTAACGACCAGCAGAGGGAGCCACAGCACAGGCGGAGTGGTAAGCTAGTTCAGCCCAAACAAGAGAGCGAAGGGCTTTTATTTTATATTATTTTATTTTATTGTTTAATATGGAAGCTTGTTTCCTGAAAAAAATGGCTGAGAGATTCAGACCTAATTTCTTAAAAATTTTGAGATAACAACCCAAAGTTTGACTTATGGATGACAAAAAACAAAATAAACTTTTCTGAGTTTTGGAAATATTCTTCAATGTTTAGGAACAAGTAATAAGCTATTACTGATAATATATATATATATATATATATATATATGTGTGTGTGTATTTAAATTGTTGATTTCACTTAGACTTGAAGTTGTTAGTTACTTTTGAAAGAAGGTAATTATCAGCCCAAATGTGTATGGATCATAGCATCTGGAAAGGGACTGCAGACGTTCTGGACCAAAATCTATTTTAGTAACAACTTATAAAAGTTTTGATCCCCAGTATTTACAATTTTATATAAATTACCAAGGCATAAAAGCAAAACTATTAGCTTTTATACCTTATTCCTTATATGACTACATGGACAGAAACTGTAAATTTTAAAGTATATTCTGTGTGGACTTTATGTTACATATATACCATATCTGTCTCCCTAAACAGAGCAGCCCAGCACCACATTTGGGTTTTGCAATGATACAAAGCGACTGATTGACACCCAGGAACTTGTGCAGGCAGCTAAAGAGCACTCTCTCCCCGGCCTTGGACTCTGCATGAGCCGGGAGAAGCTACTGCAGGGCCTCAGGGACACCAGGTCCGAGTCTGGTACTCCAGAGGAGACAGGTAGGGAAGATTGTTTCCCACTGAGAACAGGAAGCAATCCGGGATTGTCCTGTTCAAATCACAATCATAATTTTTGAACCTATGCGATGTAAATTTTAGGGAAACTGTGACATTTTTTTCCACTGACTCTTTTTTTTTTTAATATAGTGGCTGCTTTTGAGCCAGATGAGTTTATGACTTCTAAGAAATCCCATGAAGTCCAGTCCATGTCTGAGGTGGTGGCCTGCCTGGCTCAGCACTGTGGGGTTAATCAGGTAGGGCAACATTTTCATAGGTACAGGCAATATCCTAAAAGTATATAAAAAAATATGTAAAAACCACTAAACAGCTCTTAACATGTACTGTTTTTGTTTTTTTGTTTTTTAACGTGACATGCAGGTGATAGATGTAGGCTCAGGGAAGGGCTACTTGAGCTCCTTCCTCTCTCTTCAGTATGCCCTTCGGGTGTATGGCATTGACTCCTCTAGCACCAACACCCACGGTGCTCAGGAGAGGAACAGGAAGCTAAAGAAGTTCTCGAAAGCATACCAGAAACACACCAAAGCAGCAAGGACGCAAGCAGAGGCCACACATTCGCCTCAGGAGGAGTTAATAGAAAAAAAAACTGGGCTGAATGGAGACGAAGATGTTTTATCTGGTAATGGGCCAAGAATTCGGTCACAAGAGGAGGAGAGGGTGTTAACAAGCTCATCAGACATCAACCCCGCAGTGCAAGGACATTCAGAGCAAAACCCAGTAACAGATGAGCTCTTCCTGAGTGCTTTATCCGTGGATGTAATACAGCCTGCTTCCCCCAGAGTTCCCCCAAGTCAACTCAGTGCTGAGGAAAGAGAGAGGAGGAAGAGAGAGAACCTAGAGAGGAAAGCTCAGAGCAGGGCCGACAGCACCGGAGCTGTGTTTTCACCTCTCACATCTTACGTTACTGCAGAAACAGAGCTCCGAGACCTCATCAATGAGCTGGAGGTGAGCAAACCCAAAGCCAAAAGTAAATGTTTAATAATATATGTAAAAAAAAAAGGAAAAAAAAAAAGCTTCATATATATTCAGCCAGCTGTAGAGCATAGTAGCAAAGCTTGATTCCCATAGCAACTCCTAGAATTACAAGTGTGTCACAGCAGCTGGAGTTTGCATTACTGGAGTGAGTCTGGGGTGTGACTGCGGTGCCAAATCTGCAGCGCGTCATCATCAATAAATTTTACCATCGATCTCTACTACTCCCCCTCCTTGCTTCCACCTCCTTTTCTGTTCTCTCCCATCTCTGTGTGATTTCTCCAAACCCCAGGATGCAGTTATGGTTGGCCTGCACACTTGTGGCGACTTGGCTCCCAGCACGCTGAGGATGTTTGTGGCTAAACCGGAGCTAGCCGCAGTCTGCAGTGTGGGCTGCTGCTATCACCTGCTGTCTGAGGAGTTTGACCCTGCCGGACAGGGTAAACAAACACACACACACACACACACACACACAATTAGAGGTGTAAATCGCTTCCAGGAGTCGGGAGGTGTGTTTCTATCTGTCTCTGTTTGAGTTGAAAAACTGTAACTGTACACACGAACACACACACACACAGTCTGTGGTTTCTCATGTGCTGTTTATGTCTATTTCTCTCCCTCCTTATTTTCACTGACACTTCTCCCATAGTCCAATCTCAGACACCTGCACCTCATCAATCTGCTCTTATCATAAATGTAATATTATATTCCCACAAAGAGTCACATAAACACTTAAACCGAGCCTCCACAACATTAAAACCACCTGCCAGATATTGTGTTGGTTCCGCTTGTGAGCACTGACCTGTAGACACAGATCGGTGATGTTCTGCGGTGTCTGTCACCAGGGCTTTGGCAGCTGAGTCTTTGGGCCCTGTGGGCTGTGGGCTGGAGCCTGCTCAGATCGAGCCTTGAATCTTCCAAGTCCCAGTCAGTGCCATGGTGCTGGATTCAGTCCTATAAGGTTCAGTGTGAACCACTATAGTCAGAGAAGGACTATCCTCCGTATTTTTCCCATGTAGACATCTTTAGGGTTTACAGAGAATGGTCAGAGCAATAGAAATTATCCAATGAGCAGCAGCTGGCTGGGCAAAACTGATTTGTCAGGGGAGAATGGCCAGGCTATTTTGGGCTGATAGAAAAATAACTAAAATAGCCACTCGTAAAAACCAAAGTATGCAGAAGAGCATCTCTAAACATACAACAAGTCAAACCTTGAGGCAGATGGGCTACAGCAGCAGAAGACCACATCAGGTGGCAATCTTGTCACATAAGAACAGGAAACTGAGGCTACAGTTCATACGGTTTAATGGAAATTAGACAATAGAAGGGCAGAAAAATATTCCCTGGTGATCCAAAACATACTCACATGGTGGGAAGGGCAGCAGCAAAACCACCTGTAGAGAATAGCGCAGGCATCAGTGATAACAGATATGACACTGATTAAACCTGACGTAGGCTAGAGAGAGGGAGCTAGGGTGGAGGAGAGTTGCACGACAGCTTGCAGCTTTGCAGCAACTGTAGGTAGACTCAGTCAGGTTGAATGGTGTGCTTTATATGAGATTTGCAGATTGGATCCAAGAGTCCTCCATATCATGTCTGAGCTAGCTATTTATTTATTTTTCCATGGCTGGGACATGCCCAACCACACTGCAATGTTGTGGCTGATTAGTGCATATTCCTACTTTTTAGTAAACAAGTCCAATATTCCACTGAGAATTCTGAGACTTGGCCTAGTTACCCTTCTGGAGATTGAGTTAAGCTCTGACGCCTACTGTTACAGTCATTAGACTGGATTTATGGATTTAAAATGGCTGTTGAAGGCTGCTGAAAATGAGAATATTTGACCCTTATATTTAAAAACAGAATCTATTGGAAGGAATTGATTCTGCAGCCAGCGTGAAGTAATTTGTGTTTACGGTGTCGTAGTTAGCCCCGAGTTTCACACCGAGGAGGCTGTTTATCATTGTCTGCTGCTGCCCTAACTTGACGGCAACGCAGGTGCCAGAATGCAGACTGATATCATCCCTGTTTCATATATTCCTCCACTCCAAAGTTTATGAGGTATGAAATTGTCTACATGTGTCCTCGTGCTTTGTCTGTAGCCTCTGCACGTCTGCAGGAAAAGAGGCCTCGCTGCAGTCGATGCAGTACCACGTCATCTCTTGTTAACAGCGCGACCCTTGACACTCGAGAGCGGAAAATGCTATCATGACAGCTGATTGAAAACACTCCTTTCCACACTTGTTTCTCGATCATTTAAGGAAGGGAACAAAGGCCTTCGCTCACACACGCACACAGTTTCACTCCCCTGTTGGCCTTACAGTGCAGTCTGGGCTGCAGGCCAGCGCCTGTGGTGGCCTGCCTCAGCCCAAAAAAGGATCCAAAGGCCTGAGAGCTTTCTCGTTAGAGAAGGACGTTATACATTTATGTGATCAACTCATTTAGAATTCAAGGAATTCCTGAAGTGCAGCATCCACATCTAGTACTGTAAACTTTCTATATACTCACAACAGCAAAAACGATTCCAAGACGAGTACAGATTTTGAGTGTACATGTCCGGTCGCACAGTAGAATATCAGAAATATTTATCTGACTTTCAGTGAATTTACATGGCCACTTCAGAAAGAACTCTGTGACCAACACAAGCAAAGCTACTATAAACAGCTCTGTGCACATACTGTACTGAAATCCACCCTTCAGATGTCACAAAGCCTCGTCCACTTCAGTTGCTTCTAAGGGCCTGTGTTGGCGGCCATGTGCCGGGCAGACGTGAAGCTAACCTGACTGCTAATATGCCCCCGTGTCCAGAGCAGTTTGTGAGAGCCTGACCATCCACAGCTGCACATGTTATTAGTGCTTCCTTTGACTGTACTCCCACTGGATTCGCTGTGCCTTGGCCTCAGTCTTCCAACCTTTTTAAAGGGACATGAAAAGGATGGCATGCTGTCAGCACTCGCCACCCTCCCACTGGGAATCAGGGTTTTTGAGTACTAAGAACTCCTGCGGTTAGAAAAATGGGGCTCACATTGCTATTTTTCCACACAATAATTAGAGGTTAGCCGTACTGACTATTTAGGGGGTAACATATGAATTTGCTTGCATTAAAAGAGAAGTTTGAAGTTCGTTTGGGTGATTTCCTGCTGAGAGTTAGATTAGCTTAGCACAAAATGATTAGAAATTAGGA
The DNA here is from genome assembly GCF_013358895.1 of Oreochromis aureus. Lineage (NCBI taxonomy): Eukaryota > Metazoa > Chordata > Actinopteri > Cichliformes > Cichlidae > Oreochromis > Oreochromis aureus. The sequence goes on along the minus strand of NC_052958.1, from coordinate 12,504,700 downwards.
GGCTAATGCTCTTGAGTCCTCAAAGGTAACGAAACACATCTATCAGCATCTATAAAGCTAAATAATTAACACTAGGTGAAATTTGCTAAACAGTACAAAACCTCAGGATCGAATCAATGTTATTTTTAGGCTAGGCTAGGCTTGCTTTCCCCAAGGTTTATCTTTTGTGCTAAGCTAAGCTAAATTCCTGGTGGCTGCGTCTTCGGATTTAATTTAACGGTAACTAATAGGTCATTTGAATCCACTCCTCTGGGATGTTCTAAGGCAATCACTGCAAAAAAAACAACAAAAAAAAAGTTCGGTACTTTTGCTATCTTGATGTTTCTCTTGCAAATATTTGAAATAGATGAAAACAGCATGAAAAATCCCACTGGTCAACTAAACTGATTAATCAGTTGACTCATATTCCTGTGTGTCCTCTCACAGAGTGTTTACAGAGTGTGTGTGGTTTCCCTCTGAGTCAGTACCTCCGTGACCAATCCTGCTTTTGTGGCAGAAATGCCAGGATGTCAGCATGTTTGGTAAGTTTCTCATGTGTTTTTTTTTTTTCTTTTTTCATGGCTGCATGCAAAAAGCCCCCCAAACAAACAAAAAAACTATTAGCTGACGGTAAAACTTTACACTGATGAACTCAAGAGTCTGACCATCAATGGATGAATCACATACTGTTCACGTTCTCATAACCTTGGTGCATACTGAGGTCTGGTGGATACAGTCGACTGTATTTGTACAGTCTCTTCCAGTGTATATAATTTTGCTTCTGTACCCAACCACAGTGGATTTGAAATGAAGCAGTGAAGCTGTGATTGAAGTGCAGACCTGCAGCTTTATTACAAGCGGTTTAAAAAACGTTGCATGGCAAATTACACCCATTTGTTATAAAGCCTTTCCATTTTCACAGGCTCAGAAGAAACTAACCCCCCCACCACCACACGCACATTCACTTGAACAGCATGCTCAGATGCATTGAGGTCACTTGTCTGAATTGGATATTTAGGAACATTACATTTGTTCGCCTTACAAATCTCTGGGGCTGCTTGCGCAGCATCATCCATCGTGGCCCTATTTTTATGCTGCAGATCTGAGCACCTTGGCCGGGAGTCCATTGATTAGCCACTTATTAATCGTCACACAGTTGCTTAAAGACAGGCTCCCCAAGGATTATAGATAGAAGCCAGAAATCTTCTCGTATTAAGGTCATGTCTCTGTCCTCTGTGACCAGTCCAGATATCTGTTCGTAGAGAAAACATCATCAGTTTGCACCAGTTGCCCAGATCCTGCATCCACCAACGCATCACTGCGGTTTTGACAGACACTTTGGTATTTTTTGTGTCAGTGGTTTCCCACTAGTATGAGGCAAGTCCGGGTGTGCCCTGGTCCAGGTGTGCTTTGGTATTTTTGTACAACCATTGCATTGTTATTGCAAAAATATAACTGTTCTATGTGCAGTATAAGGGTTCGTTTCAGAATCAGAAGCCAAACAACTCTTCTGAAAGAAACTTGGCCTACGTTAAAAGAGCACTGGATTCATACCAAAGGCTGACAAGTTAACAGAGGCAAAGTATTATTGAGTGGTGACAACTTTGCAAGAAATTACAAATGGCACGGGCTGTCAAAGAGTGTTATTCTGAAAAGAAAAAGGGAGAACACTTTGGGTGACAAAGATTGTTTTGCATAGATACTCCGTAGTTGTGTCTTGCTCGCAAAGAGTTTGAAAACGAATACTTTGGACCATCAGCCCTTTCATTCTGGCCCAAGGTAAAAGTTTTTTTCTTCACCAAGGCAATACCAAGAATTCTTCAATCATCAAGAAATTTCTTGCCTTCCTTGGGTAAATGTCTCTGTTATCCACGTTGCTGAACTTTCCGGTGCATCCCTTCTTTCCAAGAACCTGCAAAATTGAACTGGCAACCCAAGAGTTTCCACTATCTTTCCAGTAGATCTCTTTTGTTTTTCACCATAACGATGGCATTCTTCATGTGCGCTGACACATCTTTCCATGTCTGTAATATTGAGAGTTCCCATGAGCAGCTACCAAATTCAACTTCAATATGTGGCGTTTTACAGAAGCAAAAATGCAAAAATTGTACCACTGTTCAAATACTTATGTACCTAATATACTAGACCAGGGGTGGGGGAACTCCAGGCCTAAAGGGCCGGTGTCCTGCAGGTTTTAGATGTGTCCTTGATCCAAGACAGCTGATTTATATGGCTAAATGACCTCCTCAACCTGTCTCGAAGTTCTCCAGAGGCCTGGTAATGAACCAATCATTTGATTCAGGTGTGTTGACCCAGGGTGACATATAAAACCTGCAGGACACCGGCCCTTGAAGCCTGGAGTTCCCCACCCCTATATTAGACAAGTCTTGTAGAGTCCATCTGCTGTTCTGGCAGCACACAAAGGACCAAGACTATATTAGACAAGGGTGATCATAATGTTTTGGCTCATTAGTATAAGCAGAGCATCAGAAATGTTTTTTTTTCTTTGCTCTTACAGCTCACTTTTTTTCAAGGAAAGTCTTTGTCTTAACACTTTCCCATTTGTCTCAAACAGGCACTGGAAAGAGTTGCACTTGGCCAAGGGGTAAGTAAGGCGTGCATACTAACTGTAATCAATATCATAGACAAATAGCCATCATTGCAAAAGAATGGAAGCTCTTTCTGTAAACTGTCATTACGCTCATCAAAACAAATACATCAAATGATTTCAAATCACAAGTACGGGCTTTCACAATCACCCAGCACCGTATTATCTTCATTGCTGATCTCCGGCATGCATTCAAACAATCAGCCCATTAATTCTGCTATTGTTTTAAGTCTGTGATTGACTACAGTGTATTTATTTGAAATGCAGAGCTTGGAGGCTCCAGGCCAAAGCTGATACATGACACCCGCTGCCATTAATATGGAATGTTTATAAATATTAATGCAATCATGGAAAGATTGATTACTGACTGGAACAGAGCTCTGAATCCAAAAACAGGCTTGATTGCTTGCTAGTGTTGCACTAAGTTTGCAAAGTGTCAGAAATATTCGTCGGCCATTTGTACACGTTTGGTGAAGGAAAAAAAGAAGTTTTTCACTATAAAAGCTGAGTTATGTTAATTCAAATAAACAGCTTTGTCCTTCCCTGCAGATTCAGATGGAATCTCTGTTCTACCGAGCAGTCCTTCATGTTATTCTGAGGGACCACTACAGCTCCTATAAAAGGTAATCTACAGGAATTCACATCTGGACCAGCGGATTTCTAGTGGAGTATGAGAAATGAGGGCAAATGCATGTAATTTTTTAAGACCTTTTTTTTCCTTCCCCCGTCAGTGTGTACAGTATCAACTGTGTTTGGTTAGAATGAGTTAGAACAGAACAGGTGTCAAGCTTTGATAGCAGTCCAAAGGTTTTGTTTTATTTGTTGTGAACCAGAAATGAAAGGTTTCTCTCTCTGGCTTGTTTAGGTTACAAATGACCCAAGACTTGCCAGCAAAAGCCATATGTACTCGATTCCTGGCCAGATTTGGGTGTATTGTTGTATCAGGCCTAATGAATAATAGACTTGAGGGTTCAAATAAGCTCGAAGTTTACATATAGATCAGTTAGTGGACGGAAAATGAACTGACAGGAATCTAAGTCTTTTGTTTCCAAGCAGGTAACCTATGGGAATGCTAGCGGCTAGAGCACAGCTACAAATGTTTTGTTCTGAAAATGTTCAAAGATCATTACCCTTCAGTGTTATAGTGATGTTTTCAGTACAGGAAACATTATATAAAGATTTGATTAAACCAGTTTCCTGATCTTGCAGGTATTATTTGCCAAAAAATAGGAACATTCCCTACTATATGCAGCGTGACCCCACGTAGGACAATGCTGCTTTAATCTAAATGCTAACGTAAGCTATGTTATATGTTCATACTGTCTGCGCTAACACATAACACAGCTGGAAACATTCCTCGGAGATTTTGGCCCATGTTGACACGATGGTGTCACACAGTTGCTCCAAATTTGTCAGGAGGCAATTTTAGTAGAGTTTATGAACTCAAAGTTGTATTCGAAAAACAGTTTAAGATGATTTGAACTTCATGATATGGCATATTATCCTGCTGTAAGCAGCCATCAGAAAGCAGGTATACTGTGGACACGGTCAGCAACAATACGCAGCTAGGCTTAGGTATTTAAATGATGCTTAGTTGGCAATAAGAGACCCAAAGAGTGCCAAGAACGTATCCCCCACACCATTACACCAATGCCAGACTGAACTGCTGACACGAAGGAGGATGGATCCATGCTTTCATGTTGTTTACACTAAATTCTGACCTCACCGTTCAAATATCACTGCAGCAATTGAGACTCATCAGACCAGTCAATGTTTTCCCAGTAGCTCATGTGCTGCAAAGTTTGATGTGTTGGTATGCTCGTCTGCATACCTTGGTAGTAATTAGTGGCTAGCTGGGTTATTGTTACCCAAAAGCAGCCTGGCCATTCTGTTCTGAGGTCTGGCATCAACTACATCTTCACCCAGGGAACTGCTGCTCACTGGATATTTTTTCTTTTTTCAGACCATTCTCTGTAAACCCTAGAGATGGTTGTGTGGGAAAATCCCAGCTCAGAGGAGGTCATCACCACGCTGTGTTCAAAGTCCCTAAAATCACCTTTCTTCCCATTATGATGCTCGGTTTAAACTTCAACCTAAAGTCCTTGAATAATTACCTTGTTTGATTGATTAGATATTTGCGTTAAAGAGCATTTGAACGGGTGTACTTAATAAATTGTCCAAGAGTAAATACTGTTTACCATGCTTATCATCTTAATATACAGAGTTAGCATTGTAGTTACTATTAGCACTAAACACAACAGTAGTTGGTCAAAAATGGCAATTAAAGTGATGATGGGACTCTAATGCTAATGCAATCAAAGTCATTCCAATTCATACTGATGGGAAGGTGAATGTACCAAATTTCACAGCAGCCCATTAAATAGTCTAAAAAAGCCAGTAAAATCATTAAAATTTGTCCTCTGAGAATCATGGTTGTTTCTATAAAACTTCAGCTGCTTTTAGTTATTTCTCTTTGGACCAAAGTGGTGGCGAGACTAACGGGTGGACATACATGCCATAACTGACTTACTTAGATCCACAAAACTACTAGGAATAAAAAGGTGAGCCGTTGCCTGGAGAGAATTTAAATAAAGGTACCAAAATATGGGCACATATATGAGAAGGCAGCGTCATAACGCACACAGAAACATGTTTAGACTGGCAGTGGTTCTTGATTATGCATTTTAAGTTTAACTCCACATCACCTTTTTTCTTTGTGAATTTTCTGGTGTTTGTTGTGGATTCTTGTTATTTTAATGAACATTTGTACATTTCCTACATTACTAGAAAAACTGTAAAAAGTAGAAATCCTTAACATCATCTGGTAGCAATTAAGGCAGAATATGCAGGCATCCTTCAGGCTTCAGTTTATCCTTAATTCACCTTGCTATCCAAAGAGTAGCTGCTGCTTTACACCCCAGCCCATTCTCACTCCCTTCCCCATACTGTAAGGCCTTTCAGCCAGTGTGGTGCACATCTTTAGTGACTGATTATATCTGCCCGACGAAACCAAACAATAGAAGGAAATGCTGCAGACCTCAGTTTACCCTTATATTATTATATTATTATTATTATATTATTATCACTCCAGACACCATCAAAGAGAACCTGCCTCCTGACCTTTGACCTTCATCAGATCAGCATTGAATACCCATTAGTTTTCCCCAAACTCCACCTATTCATCATCGTTTAAACCTTTCGAAACATTTGCTGAGTTGTGAATGCGTCACTGAGCAGAAACATGTTTGTTCCACAGTGAAAAGCGAGTTGGGAATGTTTACTCCAAGGCAAAGTCATTTGTGGACTACGTTCGGCGAGCTCTGCGCAGACTGGAACTGGATGAATCAAAGGTCGGGAGAAGAATATTACACTCATCTTTACACCTTCCACAAACACACAAGAAAAGAAATAAACACACTGTCCTTCTGCATTTTCAGCTCCAGATTTAGGTTAGAGCTAGACTCAGTAAGCGGACCATTTCCAATCCATATTTTTATTCACCTCAAACAGAGGAGCTTTGCATAATTCACAATTCAAAATTATTTGTTTTATAATGACCCTTGTTGTAGTCCCTGAGTTCATTCTCAACTGTTTAAGCTCCTCTCTCTTTAAGGCCACCCTCCCTTTGATCCAGCTGTTCTTCTGATTGGCTAGCATGGGGCCAGTCCCAACCAGCCAATCAGCAGGTGGATGGGCCCAGATGTCTTGACATCTTACAGAGCCATAAATACAAAAAAAGACTGTCTGACAGTGGAACAATACTTCTGCACCTACTGCACTGTGACCTAATGTGCAGCTCCCTAGGAATCTAACTACACGTCACACTCAGTGCGGCCTCCACAGATATAAATGCTAGCAACAGCATTAGCCACTTGTGAAGCCGACATCATAGGCTGCGAGTAGATGAGGCCTGAGCTTTTGCCTCTCAGGGATTACTTTCACATATGCTGACCTCATTATTTGAAAATTTGAGCAACAATCATTCTAACAGCATGTATGTGACAGGATATAACTAAAACCCTAACAGGTTGATTTAGGTTAACAATAGATGGTGTAGTATAGTATAATATAGGATCTTTCAGGGCACCAGGCTGTTGAGAAGTCTGTCATCTGGTTGCTCTGGGTAACAGTGGGCGATGGCGCACTTCTGTCTGTCCCATGTTTCTCACAGCTCTTTAAAAGCATATGCTATTTTCTTTCACTTGTCCCATTTCACATCTCCCTCACAGCTTGCTTCCAACTTCTTTTTTTGTCATTCTCCTCTATTTTACTTGCATACATAACACGTCACTCTCTCTTTAGCTCTCTGACAGCGACATCCAGGATTACCACAACACATACAGAGTGCGAATGGATGAGATGCATGCTTTTAACATGGTAAGTCTTCCATACATCTTGGTTCTCTCCCTGCCGAGCATCCTAGTATTTAATTCCCACCTTCGACTCCAACAACATGTTTAAACCCTTTTTTGTGTAAAAACCTTTTCAATCCTGTAAAAAAAAAAAAAAAAAAAAAAAAATTACAGACCATTAAGTGAGGTCATTGTATTCTACGGGGAAATAATGAGAGTGATTACTCTGAACGAGAAGAAAACCAGCCACTTTTTTCCCTCTTCTTTTCTGAGGCCACTAATTGTGATGTCAGCCAGCATACCAGTTTTCTTTCATGACACAAACCAGTAAAATAGGTTTTGGGGAATTGCGGAACTACTTGGAAGACACAACTTTTGCACATGTATCAAATGGAGTAAAAAAAAAAAAAAGATATACACATGTGCTTTCTCTCATGTCGGCCTCTTTCTACAGCTGAAGGTGACCCTTGCTCCCTGTATTGAAGGTCTGATTCTCCTCGATCGCCTCTGCTATCTGAAAGAACAGGTAAAAAAGAAAACTTTGGTTTCATCAAAATGTCAAATCCTGCTTAAATGAATTCAGCTCCGATGGTGCTTTAGAACATTCACGGTACAGCTTTGGAGGCTTTTTCCAATTTTCTGTCTGGGCTCATCTTTATGATTCGCTTGTTCAGCTTGTTGATTGGGATATGAAATATACTTCCCAGATGATGAAAGTGAACACACAGAAATGTCAGCTGAAATCTGGAAACCTCTCTTTGTTACTGACAGTAACATAGGTGTCGGCTAAATTGAAGCCAGCCTGCAATTTATCGTCTCGTGCTCCGGCAGCCAAACACAACACGCTAATCTTTGGTCTGAGTCATAACGATGAGATGCGTATGATCGGAAAACTTTGAAGTTCTGATTATGCGAGATTATATGTCAGATGAACCTCCTTAAATGAGAAGGGGGGGACGTAATCAAGCTATGTAACATCAAGTGCACTGGTCAGCGTTTGGGAGATCTCCCTTGAGGTCAAGCAGAGGAAGAGGGGAAAATAGGAGATGATGGATGGATGTTAATGTGATCCATGCGGTGATAAGTGTGCAGAAGCACGTTCAGTCTTAAACAATCATGTAAGCACACAAAGATCAGGTGTTGAATTGATGTGTTTTCACTGAATTTGCAGGTCCTGGTGGTAGAACAGTGATGCACATATTTCAGTAAGGAGAGATCATCTGGAAGAAGAGAATGAGATTTATTACAAAAAATATGAATATGCAAATTTAGACTCAAATGAGAGGCGACATCATGGAGCAGATTCCCAGATTAAGGTAGGAGATTGGTTGGACCCACAGGAGTCACAGACACTGCTTGTGGAGCAGAGTAAGCAGATGGCTGCTGAGCACTTTTGGATGAGATGCCCTGGAAAACTTGGATGATGTAGAGATGGGGAGGAGGAGGGTTGCACGACGGACGGCCTGAAAGGGAGACTTTACAGATCACTTTACAGAGGGAATTTAAAGGACTGAACAGGGGCCTGAATAGAGGCTGACTGACCCAGAGAGTGTGGGCAGATAGATTATTTTTGGATAAAAGCAGAAACGGCAACATTTTCATAGAGGTGAGTTTGACAGCGTGGAAAATCGAAATCACACTGGGGCGGCGCAGCCGAGTGTGAAGCGGCTGGGTTTAGAATTAGCACCTCCAAGTCTGAGGCCATGGTTCTCAGCCGGAAAAGGGTGAACTGCCCACCCTTTGTTGTGGTGGATTGTTGTCCCAAGTGCAGGAGTTTTAAGTATCTCAGGGGTCTTGTGAGGGAAGAGTGTAGCAGGACATTGACAGATGAATTGGTGTGGCACCGGCAGTCAAGTTTCAAGTTTTATTGTCATGTGCAGATAAACAGTGTAGCCACATTTACCCATAATAAAACTCTTTGGCTCGTGCTCCTCAGCTTTACATGAGCACATAGAAAGTGTGCAGTTATATTAAGAAGAAAATAACAGAAAATAGCAGTAATAATAATGATAAAAGAGAAAAAAGAGAGGAAAAAAGTATTAAATATTTAGTGAATTTAAGACAAGTTGGTATTTACAGTTTGTGCAAAACTTGTGCATGAGCATTTAAGTGGCATTTGCTGAAGTGACAGTGTTTAGAGTCATGTAATTGTAGTGAGTGTGTAATGGTGTGTATAGAATGTCAGCAGTTCAAAAGTCTGATGGCTTGTGGGTAGAAACTGTCCTGAATCGCCTGCCGGATGGCAGGAGTGTGAAAAGTCTGTGGCTGGGGTCATGCAGAAGCTGTACCGGTCTGTTGTGGTGAAGACGGAGCTGAACATAAAAGAGAAGCTGTTGATTTCCTGGTGACAGTGACAAAAAGGATGAGATAATGGGTACAAGTGGTGGAAATCAGCTTGTTCGCAAGGGTGGAGGGTCTCTCCCTTAGTAATGGGGTGAGGTTTTCAGTCATTTAGAACAACTTGAAGCAGAACCAGTTAAGGTGGTACAGGCATCCGACCAAGATGTGTCGGTGTTCTGGGCACGTCCTATTGGGAAGACCCAAGAAATCCTGTGTGGACGTGGCCAGGCAGAGGGAGGTCTGGTTGTCTCTTCTTAGACTGCCATCCTAAAACACAGACTCACATAAGCAGCAGAAAATAGCTGGATCGGTCAATGGAAAAAACTGAGAGAGAGAAAAAGAGAGAAGCACAAAGATATTGGCCCATATCACTAAGAAGAATGGAGACAGAACATGAAAGAAGACATCTTTCTGTATTGAACTCACATCAAAAACTTCGATCAGCACAGTGTGTTCTGTGTATTCTGTGTTTCAGTGTAGCCCTGCTGTCCACAATTCTTAATCTGATCCCAGTCACATCAAAATGTGGGTGGAGATCAACAGTTTTAGAAACAAAGTCAAAGGATTGCACTTTTCAGCCAACAACAGCAGCAACAAAGCTCTTGCTTGTGATGGTTTAATGGATGACAGTGTTAATCAGCTGCTCAGTCCCCTGTTTTGCCTAGGGGCTGGTCAGAATTTGAATTTGTCCGTCACTGGTTTGTGACTAAACCTAGCACCACCCACCAGGCCTTCCTGTAAAATCCCCCAGCCACAGGTTTTTAATCCAGATAAAAACTCTAAAGAGTGTTCACGGGTAAAAGTTCATTGTAAAAATACTATTTTAGGGGCGGAATTCCCAAATGCCTCACAGCAAGAGGGTCCAAGATCTGAATCCACTGTCTGGCCGGGGGCTTTCTGTGTGCAGTTTGGATGTTCTCCCTTTGTTTTCATGTATTGGTGTGACTGTGAGTGTGAATGGTTGTCCTTGTTAGCCCTGCAGCAAACTGGCCCTAAATGGAAGCGAATGGTTGGATGGATGACATGATCACTTGATGGTGTATGAATCATATCAGAGTTTCAGAAAAGATAGGTGGGAGTAAGCGACACAGTATGCTTGTTTTATTGGTGTAAATGCTCCCCCTCTGTAGATATGCACTTCTGTCCATAATAGCACAGTCTTATAACTTACAACAGATATTTCTGAAGACCCCTTGGCTATGAGTTACAAACACCTGCTTTAAGATTTTTAAATGGACTGAGTACAAACATGGTTGTGGGGTGACTGCCTGAGAAATTTCTGAACACACCCTAGTCGGCACTAGATGATGACAGAGAGAGAGAGATTTCCAGCGCGCATACAGCCTCTGGGTTGGCTATAGTTCTACAGCTAAACAGCTTAGCTGCCAAGGAAGACAAACTTGTTTTGCACATAAACATGAGCCCACCTGAGTGAACACTTGCACAGATATTTCTTCTCTGGGGATTCAATAGAGAATTCTTTATAGAGGAAACATCCTTCAGCTGTAATAAAGCCCAAACTGGGAGCAGAATCAAGATTTTTATATCAGCTCTGTTGTGTGTTATTTTTTTTATGGGTGTTTTTTTTTTTTTTTTTTTTCTTGTATACTAGGAGGACGTGTCATTCTCTGCACTGGTGCAACTGTTTGACCCCCTGTTGTCTCCCAGATGCTATGCTGTCATCGGACTCAAGAATGATGGAAAAAGAACTACAAGCTGAGGAACTCGAACATATGCACATAATACAATGATTCAAGGGTCATGTTTATACATGAACGAAGCAGCAATCACGCTTTGAAAGTGATTGTATTATGTATGCATTCCCAACTGTTTGTTTTAACTGCAACATTTCATCTAGATTGAATCTTTTTTTAATGTTATCTCTATTTGTGGAACACATGGTGTTACTTTTAAATGAAAAACTATCTGAAATATTTCTACTTCTCTGGTCTTGGCCTTGGGTTCTTCTCAGAGATCGAACCCATGCTCGAAACACCTGGAAAAACTGCCTTTTCTCTTTGATAGCATACTATGTATTGCATCCTTTTAACATGTTTTTAAAGACTGTTTAGGGGGTTTGAAGCACTATGGGGTTTAGAGTAACCAGGGTCCCCTCAGCAGGTCTGGAAACTCCATTTCTAGAACCCCAAACCAGAGGAAGTAGAGGAAAAGACAGGGCATGTGGTGCCCTTGTCTCCAATCTTAATATTTACTTTTTTTTTAAATTTACCTCTGCCTCTGTCTTGGCTGTTTAATAAATAATATTCTTTGTACATGTTTGAAAATTAACGTATGTGGGGTTTTTTTGTTTTTTTTTAGCACATATCTCTTCTTCTGACCTTTCTCTGTAAAACCCATAAGATGGTTGTGTGTGCAAATTCCAGTAGATCAGCAGTTTCTGAAATATTGTGACCAGCAATCATACCACATTCAAAATCACTTAAATCACATTTCTTTCTCATTCTGATGCTCAGTTTGAACTTCCGGTCATAAAGACCATGTTTAATTTTTTTTAGTTGCTACAGTGTGATTGGCTGATTAGATATTTGCATTAACAAGCAGTTGAACAGGGAGTGTATAGTTAATATGGTTATTATAGAAATAAAACATTAAATTAATGAGAAACTGTTTAGCTGCCAGGTTAATGGATGACAGCTTCTTACTATATGAATAAAATATTTAACTGGTTAAAATGTTAAACCTCTGTCAAGTGCAAAACTTGACCATAAATATTGTCAAAATAACCGCTTTTGTAGTGTTAGTTTATCTAACAAGGCTGCAGTTGAATAAATAAAACATAAAAGTGTTTGGAAACAATATTGTCTTCCTAAATAATGAGAATTAGTTCTGTCAAGTTGTATTCCGCTTTGCGCAAAATCCCACCACTGAGCCAGTAATGAGTATGTCAGCTGTGTGTGTGAACATTTTCATTAAAGCTAGGTAGTAAATTATGGAGACTGAACAAACGTAGCCTGAAAGTAAGGAAATAGGCCATAGAACACTTTCCCACTGTGCAGCACTGGTGCAAAGCATTTCTTCTGTTTTCTCCCACTGCATCTACTATTTGTCACTGTAGCCACAGCAGCCTGCACATCTGTTGGCAATTCATAGGTCTGTCAACGTTGCCGTGGTGAAGCTGTGTCCTCGAGTGTTATTTTTATCTCTGTAAAGACACATGGCGAGGCTCTCTCTGCTGTGTCTGGACCGTGTTTGGATCCGGCACCGTGCTTCACACTGACAGCCTGCTGTAGTGGCCAAACTGGACTGACACGAATACAAGCAATTCAAGATGTGTACAAAGCTTGTTTAGGATATAAATATTGCCGGGTTTTGTTGCGGCATGTGAGTCACGTCCTCTTGACCTTTCCCATCCTTGACTTCTAGCACGCATGTTTACGCAAATTCAATCTCTTTTTCATGTGCCCACAAGGAAGAGGAGGAAAATGGCACGATGAAAGGCCTGCATCCGACACAGACACGTGAAAGAAACCAGTTGAAAGCTATAGTCGGCGCAGTGTAGGTAAACTGCAATTTCCTGACTTTGCAGTTGACAGATGACAGGGAAAGTAATGTTTTAGGGTGCGATGACGGCTTCAGACAGAAATCGTCTCCAAGGAAAATCATTCAAAGCATTCCCACCTCAGAGTTCTCACTGTAAGGTAGGAATGAGAGGAAGCAGTGAGGAAGCGAGGGGAGTGTGTCAACACATTTGCTTTCAGCTGTGATCACTGTTTCTCACGGTGGTGTTTGGATACAATACAAGCTCCTGCCACCCTCCCTGATTTAAACTAAAGAAAAAATCTCAAGGGCCCACTAACGTAATAAGCACTACTCTGTCCAGTAATATCTCTATTACACAGCAGGTCTGTGTGAATGAATGTAGACTGGAAGAATGCTCTTTCATCCGAGAGGGAAAACAAAGTCTTAGTCAATGAATCCAAAATAATTAAAGGATACAATGTCGAAGGGAAGTGGCAAACTTTATCAGAGATAGCATGACTACTTCAAGTAGTCACTTCTAAAATACCAGATTGCGAATTAAGATTAGGTCTCTTCTGTTATTTTAATATGTTCCATCTAAAGAATTGGTTGTTGTGGTGTTCTCTTTTACCTAAACAGAAACAGGGGACTTTTCAGAGATTGCGTGCCAGTCACAAACCACCTTGTCGCTGCTTATGACGGCAGGCTTGTGGAAATAAAGAGATTCAGCTGGACGTTGCGCTGGAAACACGCGGCTTGTTTTTTATTGTTATCACCTCCAGTCTCTTCAGATACATTCTCTGAAGACACACGTGGACCGAAACGCATTCACCTGTCAGAGATTTATCTGTGGAAGTGTAAACAGGGATGTCAAACTATGTAAATGTTTGAGTCTCCGCTCCAAATAGCGTCGCCGTGAAGAACCACTTAAGAGAGAATGGACAAATGATGTTTTCAGTGTGAAACACAGTCATCACATCCTTTGAAAAACAGTTCTTGTCGTTCTGATTCATATTTTCCATTCATCTTGCCCGCTCCCTTGGAATGGTATCCAGATTAATAGCAAATTAGACTGATTTAAAACATCTGCTAAGTCATGAAAAAATAGAGAAAAAAAAGAAACGCTGTTACGTGTGGTCAGCAGAAAGTCCAAAGTCAGTGTTACACAATGGTTTGGCTTATATATATTATTAAAGGGCAGTAATGATGCATTCATTTACAGTGACATCCACTTCATTAGGTTCACCAGTTCAACTGATTGTTGCAAGCAAATAAATAATCAGACAATCACATGGTAGTAACTCAGTGCATTAAATGTAACTATCAAAACAACCTGCTGGAGGTCAAACTGCTGATCTACTGGGATTTTCCCACACAATCATCTCTGGAGTCGCCGAAGAATACTCAAAAAAAGAGAAATATCCAGTGAAAAGCAGTTCTCTGGGTGGACATATCTTGTTGATGTCAGAGGTGAGAGGAAAATGGCCAGACTAACTCTAATAATTACTCGTTACAACCAAGGTATGCAGAAGAACCTCTCCGAACTCACAGCACATCAAACCTTGCAGCAGATGGGCCACAGGAGCAGAAGACCACACCAGATACGAGGCCTGTCAGCTAAGAACCTGAAAGTGAGGCAGAAGTTTAACAAAAACATTGTCTGGTCTGCTTTGACATTTGGCTGGTAAGGTCCAAATATGGCGTAAACAACATGAAAATTGTGGATCATGTCGCAAAGCTCAAACCAGCACAAACTGATATACTGAACATAGCAGTGCACTAAAACAGTCACCAGATCTTAATCTAATAGAGCACTTTTGGGATGTTGTGCACCAGAAGATTCACATTACGGGTGTGAAACTGATAAATCTGGAGCAACTGCATAATCTTATTGTGTCAAAGTGACCAAAATCTCTGAGGAATGTGTCCAGCACCCTGTTGAACCTGTGCCATAAAGAATAAAGGTACTTTTGGGCTGGATCCCATTAAGACAAAAGGGGGTCCAGCCCATTGAGGTAGTATCCAACAAAGTGGCTGGTGAGTGTATATACGCTCAAGTACACAGAGTGGCTATGAGCACAGAAGCTCAATCTATGTGCTGTTCAATGCTGTTCAATAAAATACTCTAAGATACTTATACTGTACTACACATGAGTGTTTTCATTCTCCTCACATTAGGGCAACTTTTTTATCTAATAGAGGTTTTATTTTTTTTTACAAAAAGAACACAATCCAGTGACATTTTTAACCACTATTCAAGCCAACTTCAGTCAACCATTATCTTGATTTAAAAGTAAATGTCAAATAACAAAACCTCATTAACTTATCCACTTTAATTTACTGCCCAAGCCAAAACAATAATCGTGCTCACACTTATTCAAGACAAAATGATATTTCTGATCTTCCTGAATTAGGATATGAAGGCTTTTGCGGATGTTCCACAAACCAGGGTGGGTTTGATCTGAGGTTCTGATTTTTGGTTGCCAAGCTTCAATGTTGATATTAATACCACGAGTGTGCTATTTCTGTGAGGCCTGGTCCTTCCAGTTGTGATTATCTTTTTCCTGTGTGATGTTAATCTGCTTCAGGGGAAGAACCAGTGGTTCCGGAGTGAATAGCATGTGGAAATAACCATTACTTGCTCTGTAGGGCTAAAAGGGATGAGGAAGTGGACATAGTTGTGGCATTTAATAATTGCCCTGTTGTCAGTTTTGCATTTTACTTTGCTTAGATTTGCTTTGTGAACTGCTAAAGAACATATTTATTTAACCTGTGCACTTGTATAATGATGCTATTAGGAGTAGTGAGCACACAGTAGTGAGAGTCAGCTCCTCTTTTTGAAGGAATTATCTGTAGTTGCTGATAAACCCATGGAAATATAAGGTTACTGCTTGTACACAAGAAATAGTTTAATGCACACCCCAGTGTAAAACTGTAGCTTTGAATACAATAAATAATTCACAACATGTGACCTTTGGAGATGGTGGCAGGTTAGGTTTGTTGGTTTAGGACAGAGCTATGCTGTCTTTATGCTAATCAACAACAAGCATAATGCTCATTGTGAAGAACCATACAAAAACAAGTTTGGATGCATATCATATTCAGTATGCGAGCATTAGTTTTTTCCATGAGCAAAACAAAATCTGGTTTTAATGATCAAACACATAAGTTTTAAATTATAAGCTTTAAAAATGATTGCCACTTCCCCCCAAAACAGAAAGCAAACAGGAAATGAAAGAAGGAAAAATACATTAATCAATTATGGCAAATGCCCTGAATGCTCAAAAGACTCCTCATCCTCCATTTACTGAGGCCTCGAGTGACCTTTCAGGCCATTTGAAACCAAAATAGGATGTTTTTATTTAGGATTCTTGGCTGTTTACACCAAAAGAGCACGGAATATGTTCGTTACGAGCCAACACGGTAAGAGGGTTGCAGGTAATCAGTCTGAGGGAGTAAACACTTATTCCTTTCAATGTGTTTGTTTTGCCCTGGAGCTGTTTATTCTTTCCCCTGGAATATTTTTTCCTGATTTTTTCCGTTACTAATCCCTTAATTACTTGTGCGGGCTTCTCCCATACAGAGCATCACCCTGTCCCCGTGGGGCAGACAGAGGGCACAGTGTTCATCTTTGTGTTTGCCTGCTAGTATGTGTTTGTTTGAGTATAGCTTGTGACAATGTTCATTCACAAGACTCCTTATCTATCATCTATCATAACTAACATAAAAAAGGGATATATTTTGAGCTTGTCTCATTCATAAACTGTTAAATAGATCAAATCTCTTCCAACAGCCCAACACCAACTCTCATTTGTTACCTCTTGACACTGATGAATACTGTAGAAGAGGAAAAACATCAACATAAGTCTCAGGTCTCCTAAATAATCCAGCAGACAAGTTCCAGGAGGTGGAGGTCAAGTCCTGCTCAGAATTAGGGTCACTGGTACAAATGTCTCTCTTACTTCCACCCTTAATGTTTTGTCACTGTCTCAGCCATTGTCAGCCAGTGCCCGTATGTTCTATACATTCTCCTCCAGCCATCTGTTTTTCTTTCTCCGCTGCTCTGCCCTGGATTTATCGTCTTGGATCCCCGACTGTGGGACAGGCGTTTGTCCAGCTGGTAGTCAGCGGGGCCAAAAGCGTTTCCAAACTATTATGCATGCTCACCATAGGGTGAGGTACAGTAGTTAATCAATCACACCTACTCTCTCAGTAAAGCTTCTCCATAGAGACAGTGGGGGGTTGGTGTGGCAAATTAATCAATATTTTCAATTTGGAGTAAGAAAGAAGCTAATGTGACGCCTGCAGTGGGAGGGGCTTCCCCATCTCAGTTTCCCAGAGTTAAATTTGAATAGAATTTCAAAGAAAAAGGGCCTGAGGCTTCCACCAGTTTGCAGTCATTAGGCAACATATGCCTGATGAGAAAGTGCTAAGAAATTATTATCTGTTATCCCCTTGCAGCATGAGAATGACGTTTGAATATATACAAATTATATATTTTCATATTAGGCAAAACATGTTGAAACACGGAAAAATCAGTAAAAGGTAAGACTACTGACAAAGTAAAGGAAAAGACAATACAGTGTGTCTTACTATCGCATTGGTCCGAAACATGCAACAGGAACAGCTTCAGCGTACTTTTCTTTGACTCACTAAGTTAAAAATGGAATAGAATTTAAGTGGCATGTTTCTAGTCTTACTAACCACTCACAATGGTTTACACTATAAGCCTTATTCACCTTTTCACACAACAATTAAATCTGTAGCAGTTTATCTATGTCTCACCAACATTTAACAGCCAAATTTACAAGCAAACTGTCTAAAATGCATGTCTTTTGGCTTTGGGAGGAATCCTGAGTGCCTGGAGAAAATGCATGTGGTTTGCATGTAAATG
This sequence comes from Oreochromis aureus, assembly GCF_013358895.1. Classification (NCBI taxonomy): domain Eukaryota; kingdom Metazoa; phylum Chordata; class Actinopteri; order Cichliformes; family Cichlidae; genus Oreochromis; species Oreochromis aureus. Next base: position 12,487,047 of record NC_052958.1, on the reverse strand, counting down.
CAACATGCAAACCACACACAGGAAGGGCCCAGGAAGAATCGAACCCTGTGAAGTGGCAGTGCTACCAGAGAGCTGGTGATGGCAGAAGCCATAAAATATAATAACCTAAATTTTCATACTCAAACAATACGGCAACCATTTGTGCCCTTTGGATGGAGGCACTGTTTATCTACCTCTCATCCTTGGTTAGAGAAGACCGCTTCGAACAGGATAGAACTGTGGCATTAAACAATCATTCAACGCAACCTTGTGTAAATTTGCCTCTATCCTCCATCAGTTGGATATCAGCAGAGCTACTGAATCCCTAAGGGGGCTAAGGGTTGATGGTCACCATTCTCCCTTCTAAAGTCACATGAAGACCACCGCAGCAACATGAATTTCAACCATTTAAATCCTATTTCAGATACACCATGTGTACACAAAAGATATTCATGGACATTGTGATTTCAGCCTCTGTGCTCTGCATTTCAAAGTCTCACTGGTAACAGTTTGGCAACTAAAATGTTTGCTTCTTAGTGTCAAAAATTAGAAGGTGAAGTGGTGAGCTATCAGCTAAGGTTAGCTATCAGCTGTGTCAGCACGGTGGTCAATCAAAGCTGCTTTGGCAGCTTTTAAGCTACAGAAAAAATCAAGAGTAACTTAAAAACTGTATTAAAAAGGCAAATTAGCTATGAAGACCAAACTCACTTTTTGTACTAGGCTAAAAACATGTAAATTTCACAGCTTTGGTTTGATATTTTAAAATGGGAATATATAGAAACTGATTAGCTTTAGGATCATCAAGTGGCAACTGGAGGAACTACACTTTGATGTTTGCATCCTATTTTAGCTCCAGAGGGTGGCACTTGTTCGGCAACCAAAGCTTGCTTTTATTTAAATAATGTTTTTTGTTTTTTTTACTCCCCAAAGGTTTAATTTCCAGCTCAAAGTTACATCATTATTCCATGTCATATTTTAGACTAATAATAATTACCGTGCCACACATCTCACTGGAAGAATACAGAGGTCCTGACCTATGGAAGTCTGTTCCTCATTTTTGGTTAAAATTGGATTCTGTGGCATGAAATCAAAAATATAATCTTGTCATGGCAACAATCTGCAAATACCATTTCATGCATGACTCCCTGTTTATAATTGATTTGCAGTGTAGCCCATCAGTAACACGCAAAACCACAAATCCTTACTTCACTCGCCACCTTTTCTCTCCAATGCAGAGCCCATTGCGCATGCTCACCCTCCCTGAAAACCACATGCGTCTCCCCGCTCTGCTCTCTCCAGTGCCAAGGCAGGGAGATGCTCACACTGAAGGCACCGCAGCACAGAAATGCGCACCGTTCCGAGCCGGACCGGGCGACAGCTTCACCTCCACTTCTGCAGGCTTTACGCGTTTCACAGCACAATGGGTTAGAGGGTGATAAGGCAAACTTTGACACACTTTGCATGACACGGGAAAATGCCCTGCGTTGTCTGTAGAGCTCTGCTGCCGAGCGGCTGAATTGAGAGCATAATAACAGAGACTTCAGAGAGAGAGAGAGACACACACAAACAGAGACGAGGGGACCTGATTCCAATCATTTCTATCCCGGTTCCTCTCCCACTTTGGTTTTGAGAGATGATCACGGAGCTGGTGTGCACCGCCGTGGCTGTGGGTCTCTATCTGAACACGCTGGACGCAGATTTCTGCTACGATGACAGGTAGGTTTCGCCCACGGAGCGCAGCAGCGCCGCTGCCAACAACATCACAGCCCGCTCCTACACTTGTCATCTCCTCCGGTTACGTCGGCACGGAAGGGAAGCGGAGAGGGACGGGTCGTTGCTCCTGTCCGCATGTTTGCATGTGCTTTTGTCTGTAGCCTGTGATGAATCACCGCTTATTTGTCGGCTTAAGGCAAGACACAAAGACAGAGTGAGGGGGTGGGAGTGCACTAAAACCCAAGCGTTAAATAAATGTGTTAATATTCCTAAAACATCTACTGTGCTCAACTGTGCGTTCATATAACTTGAGCTGCTCTTGAGTTTATATAGCCTCATGACTCAGTGTACGTCTTAATGTTCTGCATTTAGCCCAAGAAATAATCCTTAAGTATAATGGACATGATTAAAGTCCACAGAGACGCGGGGTTCATTTTCACAGTAAGGAACCTAACAGCTCAAGTTCAACACGTTGTGAACCGATAGCAGCCCTGGTCCCCTCGCCTGCATGCACATGCACCGCTTCTGATGCTCTTTGTGTTGCACTCATGCTTGTTCTAACAATGCCCTACTCTCCGGGGAATAAGGCTAATTTAAACCGGGAGTGATTTTGCAAACAGCTGAATAAACATGCCAGCATTTTAATAGCTATGGAAGAGCGATTAGAGAGAACCTCTGGACAGGGATGGACAGGGATGTACTGTAAAATGTAAAGGTGGACAAAACAGGACACAAAGTTATGATCACTGTAAAGCAAACATACAGAAGTCTTATGTTTAGGGATATCTGCATCAGCAAGATTTATCTGCTCATTATTTTCTCCATTGATTCCTCTGTTGTTTAGCCTATAAAATGCTGACAAATATTCAGCTATATTATACACTATATCCAATTAACAGCTAAGAGCCCAAAGGTTCTTTTTTTAATGCTGTAAAACACAATTCTCCTTGTTCTGGAGAAACTGCAATTGGTCTTTATTGTCTTCATACAGTCTGAGAAGTAAAAAAGGAAAAAACATGTGCGCAAACCAGTAAGATAGATGGTTCCATAAGCGAAGGGGCTCAACAAAATGCAGAAGATCAGATTAGGTGACACTAGCCATCTACAAAAGAGAAAAATGTGGTACATTTCAGGGAGTGGGTGTGCTCGCAATGCATCTGTGCTTGTTAGAATCGCCAATTCGTAATGTAAATGCCTGGGAGTTGCAGCACAGCTGGGCTCCTTTGAAAAAGAACATCTGGACAGATAGTTCCCCACTGACCTTGAAATACTGTATATGGCCATAAAGAGAGCTTGGCTCTGTCAATCCTGATATTAATTCGTCTTCCATTATCAAGTGTTGAATCACGGGGCGAAGCTGCTGATATGCAAGGTATGCGGTAGGTTTCTCTGTGGATTAAAAGCATGAACAGACAGAGAGCAGGCTGCCTCCCTTATTCAGCCACAGCTCAGTCAGAAAGGTTGCTGCCTGGTTAGCATCTATGGACAGCCCTTAAAAGTCAAAATATCCCCCCACTTTCACTTTTCAGCACCATCGGTGACCCCTCTGTGTGCTGTGTTTGAGTAGGACGGAGTGAAGAAAAAGGAGGTGACGCAGCACAGAAACGTGCGAGTGGTGGTAGGAATAAGTTTCGTATTCTATCTTCAGTTACATCGCACCTCGCCAAGTATCCCCCTGTAAAAATGCCCAGAGGTTCTGTGGCCATCGGCTTTGTCTGCACGGCATTGCAAGGTTGTCAAAAAGCCAGTCGGTGAAAGATTATCCGGGGGAGCTGCTCTGCCCACTCCAGCCTACGCTTGCTCTTCATCCCCTCAGTGAAAGTTCAGTATCTCCCCCACCCAACACTGTGTATCTATCAAAGTCACCATGGTAATTTACACTCTGGGGGACAAGCACTGGTGTTTTGGTTCAGTGCTTTCAGATGGAGGAGGCTGAATACCAATCAGAGGTCTGACATTCCCTGGTCGTTCATCAAACGGAGTCCTCTCTTGGGGTCAAGAGTCGTGCGCTCCCGGTCTCTTCCCTCAGGGTTTGAACGAGAGTTACGAGCAAAAGGTTAAGGTGGGAGAAGGATTGAAGTGGAGGAGAGTTCAACTAATCGTTCTGGTACAGAGCTCTCTGCAAGACTGATTTGGTTGTAGTCAAGTTTGTTTGTCCCCTGGTAGGGAGCTTACATGATCTTATCTGACCTTTAACTCTCTAATCAAATTGTCATTACATGTCACATGCAGCTCCTAGCATCCTACACAAGATGCTGAAGCAGATAAAACCTCTCAATTCAGGCATTCCGAGTTGTGGGGATGTTATGGCGTGTCTCTGCTTTTTCAATCATGTCAAGTGTTTTTCCTGGGCATTGCTCAGGGCCTGGCCAAGGAGTCTCTTGGCCAGTGGTAATCACAATGAAAAGCCTCTGCGTGTGAAATGACCAAGTTTTACGGGAGCTGGGAGGGGAGTTGAGCCAGGCCATATTTGACTCAGGGAAAAAGATCAAGACTTCTTTTACTGTAGGGCTTTCCTTGGGTTTTTAGCCAAATGTAAGGGTAGATTTTTCATCTATGGTTTCATCCATAAAAAACAAAATCTCCATAGTGTTGATGTTTGTATTTGTCAGATTGATTGTGTGAGAGATTTGGTAATAGATTGGAAAATGTATTCACCATAACCTCTGAACTTTCCTTTGAATACCCATCATCGCAGCTTTGACAAATGTGACTCTGTGTAATTCTGACATCTCAATAATATTGGTTTTATAACCACACCTTCTGACTAATGGATCAAGTGGATGAATGGATGTCTTCACTTAGATGGCATTATTCAGTGGATGCCAAATGTGAGGCAAGGACAAGAGATAAATGAATGAGGAGAGAAATGAAATGCATGCTAAGTGGCTTTCAGTGTCTCCAAGAAACATCTGTGACCCCAGTAACGTCACAGACCCTCTGTTCAGCTCAGAAGTGCATTACGGTCCCCAAGGGGATTGAAGTGAAAACATCTTCCTTCTTTGTTTTAGCCAAACAGTTTCATCTCCCGGGGCTGCACAAATTTGGCTACGTATGGATTTTGTTGTATGGCACAACGTGGTCCTGAAAAATGCACTGTAAAAACCTCCATATTTTCAGCGCTAATTAAATATACCACACATATAGTGACTCAAAAGAAGTGGCACAGTGAAGACTGAGGATCACAGAGTCTGTTAGTTGCAGCATCTGCTCCTTTTCTAGCTCGGGTTTTGTGGTTAACCGATAAATGCATCAAGATGAGATTTCCTTTTAGGAGCACCCTTTCATCATAGTTCAAACCATATAGCTTTGAATTGAAGTGCTAATGGATTATGTATGTTAATGATGCACACATTGCTTAGCACTGTGGAACACTTACTAAAACAAACAAAACTGCCTTGTGCACTTTCAGAGAAAACAGAATCAAATCCAGAAAATCCTGCTTTTCTTGCTTCCTTCTGTATGTAGTCACGTTGTGGAAGCATGCTCGCTTAATAATGAAGATTTTACATGTCTATGTGCTTAACAGCAGACTGAATCAGGAGTTAACTAGACAAAAAGTTTTCAAGTATTTTTTTTGTATTTATAATGTCTTCTCTACAGCTGCCATATAGCCATGTTTTTATGTTGTAATATTTTTCTATCAGCTCAAACATAAACATAGTGTAAACAAGATAGGTTACCTGAGTCTAACTAGATCTAACAGTTAGCTACAGGTTCTTTTTTTGGTGGGGGAGGGTACGTCCTAGCCAGTCTGTTACTGAACATAGTAGATGTTGCCAGAACTGGTATTTGCAATACCTTTACTCAGACCAAGGGACGAAATACTTCTAATATTAGCAATGTATCTAATGGACCAGCATCTAGATCTGTTTAAAAACGTCAGCATTAAACAATATCCAATGTTCTATCCTTCTTATATTACCTTAAAAATGTGTGTTACCTTTTTGCTTGAGACATCTGGTATTGCCGTTGTAAAAATCAGGCTAAAACGTTTGCAGGGGCTAACTTTATATAAATGCTTGAAGTAATTTAATGTAACTAACTTTATACCTCATAGTAGTGTTAGGCTGGTCAATGAGTAGCCTACTAACATTCATTATGTTTCCCTTCTGTTTAATTTTGTTATTTAAATTTTTAATACAGGAGTTTTTGTTCAGGGATAATCATTTTGTTTTGGTGTCAAACTGAGTATTGATGATTGTGTAGTTCTACTGGTAGTGGTATTGACTACTACATTTCTAGGATCTGTAGAAGACATAGACAATATCAAAACTCAATCAAGCTCTTGCTAAGACATTAAGCAAAAAAACAAACAAACAAACAAAATTCCTTAAATTATCCAAATACTGATGGTTACATAGTTTTATATCGGTAACCTTAAGTAAGTAAAGTATGTAATTTATTTATATAATCCTTTGTAAGGTAAATATCACAAAGTGAAAAGTTGCCTGAAAGAAAGTTTAAAAATATGAGTTTTTAGCTGCTTTTTAAGAGACCATTGAGTCCACAGATCTTAAGCTCAGTGGGAGAGAGTTCCAGAGTCCGGAGGCCACTGTTGCAAAAGCTCTATCTCCTTTAGATCTCAGCCTTGTATGCTGCACAGTCAGCATGCCCTGATCACATGACCTCAGGGAATGTGTGGATGTAAAAGTTCACTGATGTACGCTGGTGCTCTTCCATGCGGAGCTCTGAAAGCTTAAAGTTAACCAGAAATTTAAAATTAACATCCAAAGTAACAGCAGAGTCAAAAGTCACCCCAAGGTTCCTGATAAAAGATTTGGTAACCGTGCCAAGGGGGAAAGAGTTCATACTACCTGAGGCACAAATCTGTTCAGAGCACAAACAAGGATTTATGTTTCCCCATTGTTAAGCCTTCCAACTTTATATAAAATCTTAAGCACCTATGAAAGATCTGTACATAAACAATAAAGGCCCCAAAACAGAACCTTGTGGCACACCCTAGGCAAGAGAACTGCAAGAGGATCTGTATATAGAAGCAGCCACAGAAAAATCACTCCAAAGTGAGCTCTATGAAAGCCAGACTAAAAGGAGGATCTAAAGGAGACAGAATGCTTTGTTTTTCCAAAATAGCTCCAAACCATAGGTAGTGGGAGGCAAAAAACCCAAAACGCTACTCTTTTATATTTAGTTTTCAGCAGCAGCCTTTTCACTTTTTCTGCCTTAACTTTTTGAAACCAGATGTCACAAGCTCACGCGATAGTGACCATTGACAGTAGAACATGTATGCAGGTCAGAAGTGCCTTAAACCTGGATTTTCTTCGAGGGCCACCAGATGGTGATAGTTGTGGTTGCAAAAAGACTTTGAGGCTTCAAAACAGGACTGTAGAAACCAGTGGGTGATGTCATGGTTGCTACGTCTACCTTTTACACTGTATGTAGTTGCGACTTCTCACAGTAGACCCTGCTGTATTGTCTTTTGTGAAGCTAATGGGATTGTAGTTTTACAAAATAAACATCATGCTGTATTCAAAAATACTTTAAAGCAATGATTAAGACCCTAACCTCATCAGGAAGTTCTACTGGGGACATGGATCAAAGGAGTTAAGGGGCAGTTTTCCGTAGATGTCCATACAGCTGGACTTTGTTGCAAACAGAAAAGTCACCTCCTGCTCACTTTTAAAAAATAATGCACATTGAAGACAATTCCACACAAATATTTTCAAAAAATGATAACCAGGTCTTACAGAGCCTATTTGGCAAAAAGCATTGAAGACAAACTTCTTTCGTGTGCTGTTACATTACCCATTACTGAAATACCTCATTAAGTTATCCGCCACCGCGGATGTGGTGACACATGGTATCATGACTAAAACAGTAAGAAACAATTTAATGTTTTGGAATAACACATTTTTGAGGCTGAGGAAATGAAAAATTATAATTAGCACATTACACTTTTTAAAAATGTCATTGCTAACCAAATGCCCCCTGTCATCTCTCGATCATATCTGTTCATGATAACAGCTCATAATCACTATCTCTTATGGGTTGAGGCTCGTTGTGATCAGTTTCAGCCCACCATATTAAATGCTGCCAGGAATCCCGTTGCCTCTAGTGGAATAATTATCTAAAACATCTGCCCTAGTTGCGTTGAGACTGTTTAACTTACAGTATGTGCTTGGAGACGCTAAATATTGAGGCAAGAGGAAAGCTAATCAAATGATTGAACAAAGTCTCTTTTTCTGAACTATGTGCGGAGCAAGTAATCCAGCTGAGGTGAAACGGCCTGTGTCTGTCAGGAAGAGTTTTGAGTGTAAAATGCCTGAAGACAGAATTAAAGTGTGGTAAGGATAACTGATGAAAAAGGGTCTTTATGAACAGTAATTTGAGATAGTTTTGAGGCAAAAGACTTTTAACCAGATTTGCGTACTAAAGGATTATGTGCTTTCGAGGAGAAATGGGCAGACCTCATGAAAAGTGTGGTTTCGTGGTGAAAAAAAAAGCTTTTCTGGTAATGTGTCACCGTCATATGCACCCAATAACCATTCACATATGTTTTTGCTCCCTAGCTTTAAGAAGTGTTGCCATTGATGTCTTGTTTCTGCAGGCTCCTTACACTTGGGATGGAGACCTCAGACTATCATTAAAACAATAGGAAGGCAGGGGAAGGAGTCTCATCTTGATTACTTGCAGATTTAGTCAACGTAAGCACTTAGTGGTCAACCCTTAAGATATTGTGGCTTCAAAACTGTTTTCAGGCCAAAAATGAAGGCTTGGAGAAGTCAGGAAGTTGAATGGGTTGAATTAGATTTCCCCAATAGTGGTTGTCTAGCTCCACGTTTAAGGGAACAAACGGCAATAGATCAGCTGAAGACAGAGAATGAAACATCAAGGCCAATCTCCTTGAAATGGCATGAGCTCAAAGCTTTTACAGGAGTGGTAAATAAAACCACTTGCAGAGATTTTTCTTCATAACAAAGGGGCACTGAGACATTTTCTGTTGATCAGAACCATCTTATGAGAGGTTTTATTGATTTAAAGTTGTCATTGTAGAGTTGTATGGTCTGCCATCTTTGATGTCTAACTTTAGAACATGATTAAGATTAAGTTTCCTTTTAAATCTTCAGTTTCAAGGTTACACTACACAAATGCACACAACAATGTAAACAGCTCCATTTGTGTGATACTAGTTTATCTTAAATGGGTTGCAATTCATGCCTCCTCATTAAGTGGTGTTATATGAACTGTGTTCCAGGGTCCTCCACGTTGAAAGCGCTAGTCACACAGGCCTAAAGACCATTTAGCAATTGCCCGGCAACCAGAAAAAAACTGTATTTTTCAGCTAGATGCGAGTGGATGTGGGAAGTTGCTGGCAGTTGCTGTGAAAGCAATTGTTAGAGCCCTGGCCAAGAGACTGGTCAGGCACCCTGAATAACGACTGGTCACTAGGGAAAAATGTGTGTTTCCCAACCAGTTGGGGAGTGGTTGTGGGAGGTTGCTTGCTGTTGCTAGCTCCTTGCAAGTGCTTGTAGTTTGTATGGTAAACTTCTTTGCAAACATTCACCAGCTACTTGCTAGCAAAACTGCTAAGAGCTATCTGGTTTCTGGGATTGTGTGACTACAGCCTAAAGCTCTCATTCTTTTCCTGCGGTGATGTGCCACTTGTTTGTGATGAGGCCTCAATCCTAAGTGGACTAAGTGGACCTTTTAAGCTTTTCTGACATAGTGTTGGATATTCATACCAAACAAAGCTAGGTTTTACAAAGGCAAGGCTTTCTAATTGTGGGATGTGCGACACCAGCCCCAGGGCACAGATTACATTCAGTTTCACAGACTGCAGCGGTGCACACATTTACAGATGTGGTACAGTACAGTAACTTTAATAACACACAGATGGCTTGGGATCCGACAGTAAACAATGTTTTGTGTTCTGCACATCGTACATGTCATCTGTTACACACAGATTTCAAGTTTGTATGGTGGAACTCCCTTGATAAATGTTGCTTTCCACTCAAGACTGCACATAGTCGCCAGCATTTTCTAACTGAAAAGTTTACCCTAGTATCATAAAAGTATTCAGTCTGCTTCAGCCTTCTCTCATTTATTCATTCTGAACTGACATGCTCTTTTGAGAAAAACACTCGCACTTACACTGTTATTTTGTTAATACGTTACTCCACAAGTTTGCTTTTGTTTAAAATGATTAATCAATTCACATACAGCATTTAGATCATAGTTGTTGTTTTTTTTAAAGGCAAAAATGTCAAATCCTCAACTAATCTGATTTTTCAATAGTAAGAAACTAATGTATTCTTTCCCCAGTGTAATGATAAACTAAACGTCTTTAGGTTTACTAGTGTTGCTGAGTTTTTGCAAACTGATATTGGCATTTCTTGCATTTCATAGGTCAAAAAAATAAGCAGATAAAAAAACTGGCAGGTAAATCAGTGATAAACATATCTGCTATTTGCAAAGATGTTAAAAAAAACCATCAGTACATTTCTCAGTACCTTTTTAAAAGCTAGTAAGGAACACCTAATATTTGTACCATGCTCGCACCCAATACACAGACACACAAAAGAGATGGATTTGTTATTTTTAGATTGTCCCTCCTTGTCCCATCAGATCCCAGTGATGCATGAGGCTGGTTGAGGCTGCTGCAGTAACCCTTGGCTGGCCTTTGCGCTCCACAGGCCGCAGTCGCCCCGCCTTTCTGCCAAGGCGGGACCGCTAAACCTCAGTCCCACGACCCTCCCTGTGTACACACCATATGCGTATCCCAAAACAGTGGTAGCCACTGACAACTCTGCTTACAAGATTGCCAGCCCTCTGCACAATACACATACCAAAGGCACAGATTTGTCATGTGGCACTCATGCTAGATTTGGCAGGATGGAGTTCTCAGGTTTGTAGATAAAGTGGTGAAAACATAGTCTTAAATTTATAATCTGTCCAAATGCGTGTATCCTCTTAAACTGAGACCCTTCATAACTGTGTTCAGCAGCATGGGGTTGAATTTCTACCACAGGGCACTAAACTTTTCTTTGTAAGCAAGGCACTTTTTCTATGGCATTGGATTACTTAGGAGTGAGCATCCACATTCCCTCTTTACACTGTGAGGTGGACTTCAAAACAAGTCATGGCAGTTGGGGGGTAATACAAAACCAAACCGAAGCCGGGGATCACACGGTCCCTCTTTCTACCATTTGTAATCAATAGCCATTGTGTATCATTTTTCAGTGACTGTTGATTTTTTTCTAGCCCAGAACAGCTGTCAGGACAGTAACTCAAACATGCCTTTTTCTCTCTCTCTTTTTTTTTTCCCGCACTTGACAAAGCTGTCGTGTTTCACTACACATTGAAAAGTGAGTCTGAACCGAATCCTGACATTGATCACAATCTAAAAAGGATGTGTTCATGGATGTGGAAGGATTTGTGTTTTCATGTATGGGGACCACTGACAGCCCTTGCCTTGTGATGAGGAAGCCGTCAGTAGATTGTTGTGTAAATGATTGGGCTGATGGATTATGCTTGTGGTTGGTATGAGCTGGGAGCTTTTTGTGGAGGCTTTTTTTTTTTTCTCTATTTATGGTAGAAGGTTGCAATAGGTGGTTGCAGAGGGGATTTGGGGTAGTATAGGAAACATGTGACATGAGTTTCACTGCTGTTTTTCCTAAGGTTGGATCTCTCTCAACCGAATTCCAACCCCAACAAATTGTATATTGAATTAATTTAGAGGTATTTCTATGCAGAGTGTCTACTCTTTCTTAGTAAACACAAGCAGACAAAATACTCAAGAATTCAATCCTGCTGACCATATTGTGTTTTACAACTAAACAGCTACAGCTTATTGGATATTTGGAGTGCTTTTTATTTTAAGCTGAGTTGGTAGAACTTTCGCCAGAATATTATTATGAATAAATGTTCTTTTTATTTTTTTAAATTGCCAAACTATTTTTCTGTTTGGTACATACCTAGAATATGATGAAGTAAAATGATTATGCCATGCAAGCTGCGATGAAACTCCCATTCATCTCAGCATGGGACACTCAATTGCACTGTGCCTTAATTATTATTCCAAGTGCCAAGCGCTTCACAAAACCAGTAGAGATTCATTAGCTTGGCAGCCTTGGCACTAACTTAGCTTCACACATGGTCAGCTAATAAAAATATAGTAATATGAATAAGGCTTTCTGGGTCAGAACAGGGCTGGCTGCAGAGTACCCAGTATGTGTGTGGGGGAAAGTCAGTTTGTGATTCTCACCTCATAAAAACCTGAGACGTGGAGAATGTGAAAGCTAGTGTGAGGGGTAGAGGGATTTGGGGTTCAGGAGAGATCATATGACAGCCCTGCTACCTTTACTCAAAGGTATATTATGTGGTCCAGAGATGTAGCAGGAGTGAAGAGATTACGCTGAAATTTGGCATTTGTTACTTTTATCTAATTGTCAGAAGCAAAGCCTCTAAGAGGTCATCAAGAAATGTACAAAATGTCTGTTCAACCGTATTGAATTTATAAATGTTTATAAGGCATATAGCTTGTTTGTTTCTCACCCAATGCCCTTGATTTACTCTGCATAGTGAGATAGCCTCTTTTTGTTTCCTGTTTCCTCTTGATATTCTGAAAAGTTGAGAATCACACGAGATAATACAGATAGAGGAAGTGTGGAAGTCTCAATGCTACTGTGTTGTTTAGCCCCTGACTCATCGTGGTATAACAGAGGGCTATTTGGAGGAGTGATGACACAAGCTGCATAATGAAGGGAAATTATATTATTATTGTAGCTTGTTGGAAATGAACGCATTTTCCATTGTTCTTAAAGTGTTGCTTTATTCAGAAATGTGGAATAAGCATGGTTTGATCCGGAGCTGTTCTGAGTTTCTAACTAATTTCCTGTTTTGCCGTATGGCTGCATTTTTCGGGTTTGTGGTACACCGTTTCAGTCAGAAAACACCAAGTCACTCAGGTTTGGCTCAGTTGCAAGGTCATTATTCTGTGTTTAGAAGCATAAAGCATATCATCCCTCAAGTTAACTATCCTCTCTAATTACCAAGCCAAGGATAGGAAACATTTAAGCTAATTTTCCTATTTTGCACTGCCCTTTAAGCACTGTTCAATAGTCTGCTCACCCATTTTTACAGAAAGAAATTGAACTTATTTTTTTTCTTTGGAGTTAACCTTGTGATGGAATCACTGGCTGGCTTTGCAGGTATTGGGAGTTTTGGAAGATAAGGCGAATTGCTCTTTAAATAAACATGGCAGTTTGGACTGCAGCAAATCTGCATGATAATGGCTGCTTTGGAGATAAACCAGCCAGTCTCTCTTTTTCTTCAGAGGTGCAGTTTTAATATTCATGGATCAGTGGCTTTAGGAAAGGCTGTGCAGTTATTGTGCTTTTATGACAAGCTATGATAACTCTGTAATTTCTTTTTAATAGATTTTTGAATATCCTATACAGTTTAGCCTTTCAGTTAGATCATTTTTTTAATCTTATGGGCTGTATTGAAGGCCATGCTTTTTATTTGGATAAGAACAAGACCAATTTATATGAGCTCTGTGATGCGTCTTCGCTTTCACTTTGATAAGAAGCAGACACCAGAGAACTTGGAATGTGTCGATACTATAATTGGTTTGCCCTTGATTAAAAGAAATTCACTATTAAAGGCAATCAATCATGCCCTTTCATGTGAGTGTGAGCAAAGAAACATCCAAAGGTGCTGGCCTGTGGTAGATTTGTATCTGTGCTTTGTACACACAGCAAGCAGTCCGATTAGCAGTCACTGTGGAGCGTGATGGGCTAGCTCACCCGTCACACTGCGCATATTTCATCAAAAGATACACACAGACATACCCTCCCACCCTCAAGGCTCCCTGTAACTGTGATACCACTTCAAGTTAGACCATTACTGAGCTGACTGACAGCACCAATTTAATCTATACTCTGTGGTCTTTCTGTTTTTTTCCTACTATGACCAGCAGCATCTACTGATAAATAGTGTTGTTAGTGGAAGAAACATACTTGTTGGACAAACCAAAGACATTTGTCTACATAGCATCTACATATATCCCTTCAGATTAGAGTGCATGCTATCATTTGTTTTTGAATCAGATGGTTTCCTATTGAGACTTGAAGAGTTGATACCGCTCTTGTGTTGCTACAAGGAATATGAAGACTCAACTTGTTGGCGAGCTGAAGTGATTTCTTTAATCACAAAATTAGTCATTTCTGGGAACAAGAACTTTTCTGGTACTTAACCTTTTATCATATATTTTTTTCTTTTCATCTTATGAATCAGTTTTTCAGGCATGTTTCCCTGGATATGTATCTACCACAGGTTTTGTGTTATTTTCAACCTTGCTGTCACCTTCACTGTTCCGATAATAGCTGTGTAGTTGAGATAACATGAAGGTGGAAGATTTGTATAGTTGTTTGGCCTTGATTGGACTCTACTGTGCACACAAATATGAACACGGAGAGTTGGAGACCCAATGGCCAAGCGGTCTTTTATTCTTCTTTCATGTCTACTTGATGTCTGCTATTTGAGGTATGTGAATTCTTCATGAACAAGTTTATGCGGTCACCACAAAAAGACAGGCACATGGACATCTGCATGCACCTTTGTGCTCACCGTCTGACAAAATGAATGTCACTCGGACCAAGTTGAGTTGGTCCGAGTGACATTCATTTAGACTTGCAGTATATATGCAAGTGTAATCCTAACTTTACTATATACTCCAAGATTACAATAACTGCAAGACCATCTCGACAGGTCTTGCAGTTAATGTAATCTCAGAGGAAGGTGGTCTCTAGTTTACACTTTGCCTTTTTTGTACAAATAAAAAGGAATTGGTTAGCAGTTGTCAAGCTTATTCAGATTTTTTGTGCTAATCTTTGTGCTTTTTAATATATGAATCTCACATATATGACAGAAAATTTTAAAAAGGATATAATAGTTTCTGTGAATAGAAACGATACACTATATTAATTATCATTAGTATGGCTTATAGGCAGAATTTGTTATATTCAGGAAGAGCCAAGCTAGCTGGACCTGTTTCTAGTTGTTTTGCTAAGCTAAGCTAAGCTAAGCTAAGCAAATTAAAGTGTTTCCTTCATATATCTGGAAACATTAGAGAAAAGTTCAGTTTCTTTTCGCCTCCTTGTGTAATATGTATGTATTGAATAACAAAGGGAACAACTTGGCCACAGTCACTTGTAACCCAGTCCTCCATACACTTGTCATGATGTTATAACATGACATCATGTCTGCTTTTCCCTCCAGTCTATCTCAGAGGGGAATATAGTCTTTTTATAGTGTTACACAATGCGTTTTATGGTCTGTATAATAGAGTTTCCTGCAGCATTCAAACGTAGCTATATATTTTAGAACACCTGCTGATAGTTTGACAAACTTGGATTGTAATAAACCTCCTGCATAGAAGGGAATTTGGCATGTTTTTGTGTAATTCACCAAATCTTATCAGTTTCATAATCCATGCACTTGCCAGTAGTCCACAGAAATGCTTCAAAAGAAGTCTTTAATGAAACTATCTTTGAATGACTTTTGACAACTTTTGCTTTGTCCAAACTTAAGGGTCAAATGGATGCTGTTTCCACTCTTGGGATGACTCCATTGGTTCCAGTGTTAAAGTTGAGTTTAGGAAAATAGTTTCATTGTACCAGCCGTGTTTAACAGATCACAGATCAGAATTTGAAAAGATCTTAGATAATTAGCACCGATCCTTGAAAAGAAGACAGATTTAGTTTGGGTTGGCCCCTGTGGTACCCCTCTTTAGCTGCCGTTTCTCTCTGGCTAATGCTGGAATGTGACAACTGGTCACGGCAGAAGAAAGAAGGGCCTATTCTGAATTGGATACAGTGCTGTATGGTCTGTTAGTGCAGCTTACTTGGCCATTACAAATTCTGCATGTGAATCTGACCACTGAAAGCTGTCAAAACAGAGAGAAACTTGACTGGTCCAGAATGTGACACTGAACACTGTTTTCTGTAAGACTCGTAGCCATTCTTTACGTATAATGCAAATCCTCCACATTCTCAAAATAGCTGCATTTTTAAATTTGTGATCGGATTACAAAACGATTCTGGGGGAGCATTAAAGTGAATTTTTTTTTTTTCCTAATCAGAGACAGAAAGCGTTTGAGCAGAAACAGAATGCTGCTTTGTTTCTCCAGCTGCTCCCTTGGCAGCGCTGCAGCACTGCGATCCTCTACTGGCTCTGTGATTTGTCATCAGCAATTAAACTTGTCTTCATTATAATCTCGATTGCAGATCAAAACCGATCCAGTTTCTCAAAGAAACTCCAAAGTCTGAACAGAAGTCGTGTCTCAGTGGCAAAGATCTGTAGTATGGTTGTAGAATCCTCATAATTTTTTGATTAACCTTCAGGAATTAAAAAAATTTAAAATACCATTTTTTTATGTCTGTGTGCTATTTTTAAGGAGAACAAGAGAAGGAACCTTATCCTTGGTGAAGGACAATAGACTCTGTTGGACATTGCAAGTGAACAAAGTAGGCCAGCAAGACCGGAGAGGGAATCGGTGATGCTTTGTGTCCACACCTGGTGCTCTGCGTGTAAATTTGAACATGTGCATTTAAGTTACACAGCTGGACTTGGGTGAAAAGTGAGACGAGAACACTGGCAACCATTTCGGAGACACGATTCTTCGTGACCTGTCAACACCCATCTATTCCCCATAGAGAACAATCAATGCCAGGCACTGGCCTGGTCTTGGACCCCCTATTTCAATTCAAATATGGAAGAAGGAGTGTTTCATAGTGATTAGTTTAGGTGGCGGGGGGTGCACCTTTTTATAGGTCACTGTGCCAACACCTGCAGCTATTTGGAAGTAGGCCAGTGGAATTGATTGTAGAAGCAAAAGGTGAAGTGAATTAAAGAGGAAAAGGAAAGAGAATTTTACCTGCTGTTTAAAAAAATGTATGTATTGTGACTATAATATTAGAGTATTTGGATACAAAAATACAATGTAATAATTTTTTTCTTTAATGGAGACTTCAGCTGCACAATGTAGTGGTAGACAGGCTGTCATGCTGCAACACTGTTTCTAAGTTGGACCCAGCTGCAGACAAATGGAGATAAGAGAAAGACAAAATTAAGAAGATTAAAACACTTCAATTAGTGATGCTTGATAAAACAGAAGAGTCCCAAATATGGACAAAACACAAAAGCAAAAAAAAAAACCTACCCCAAAATGCAGGGAATGATGAGGAAGACTCATGAACATGTGGGGGATGATGAAGGGAGGGAGTAAAGATTAAACAGAAAAAACTGGTGCAGTAAAGCCCAGGTAACCTCAAACAGGAAAATGCCAGAAGAAAGAATAGATACACTACTTGTGGTTATCAAAAGAACAAATAAACAAAAAAATACTTGGATACTAATATCCATTTTTCAACAGTATTAAAAGCGGCAGTGCATCTTCACCTCCTCCAGCTGATGCACAGCTTCACACAGGACTGCTGTAGACACACAGCCCCTCCCTTCACTAGCAGCTGAACACTTGAACAGCAGCACAACAAACCCATCTTAAAGACTGCCACCCTGATCTTTAGGCAAAGTTTTGTGAGGGTAAAGCTCCCGATTCAACAACAATGTAGTGTTAAGCAGTCTTTATAAAGATTAACTTGGCCGGTGCACACGTTAATGTTTTCCCTTTAACCATTACCAATTATTAGCTGTCTGTTAAGTTATCATTAAAGTGGCAGATAGGAACTATGGCTAATAATAAAATGATGCCAGGTCTTCAGACACACAGGAAATAAACAAGGCTGTAGGTAAATACAATTGCTCGGACCAGTCTTGTTCTTCATTAAAACAATGCTTCTTTTTTTTAGCAATGTGTTATTGAAAATGGTACCACATATAGTGTCTTTTATTTGTATTGTGACAACTGTAATATGAATATAAAAAAATGCAGGTACCTCAGTTTTTAGAGCCTCACTGAGAAGTCAAAAGCTAATGTTATTTTAAAGCATTTCATATTCCAAAGCCAACAAAATATATATTCATATGTTATATATTAATATGCTTCTCCATCTATGATGCAGTCCAAAGGCTTCCTACAGGATTTGCCAGGCTGTTTGGTGGCCTGATTTTGCAATAATAGAGAGAACATTAGCCTAAATTAATGCAACAATTTTAGGGACATCCCCTCCTGGATTGTGCCATAGACGTCCGGTTGATTAAATTGCAGTTTTAATTGAAATATAATTATAGACTTATAATTAATTAGGGTTTTTCTTTTCCAAGAATGGGCCTCTGGGGCATGACAACTCACAAAAGCTCAATCAGTTGGGATAAAGTGTAAAGGAATACTCTGTGACTCAGTGATGACCGTTTTATGAATAAGCATCTCTGTTATGCTTAATTAATCGAATTAGCCATAACATTAAGCAATTAAGCAAAGCATAACAATTAATTTGTAAAAGTGGTTCTTTTTTCCCCCCAGTGCTCTTGAATTTGAAGTTAAATAAAAATTTGTCTTTTTTTTTTTTTTACATTTAAATAGTAGTTTGGGGTTTAAGTATAAACGCTTGTTTTCACATAGTATGATGGGACGCAGCAAATTAAGACCTGAGTAAAACAGGCTTTCTTTGCTTTTCATGTTGAAGCAATAATTAATCCCAGCAAGCGAAGATACAACAACAACAACTGTCTTGCATTTTACACCATATCCCCAGCCTGTACACAACACTGATTTATGCATTGTTTGACTAAGTCAGGGTACAGAGCTCTGTCCGTTTTTAATCAAGCATCACATTTATCACGGGATGCAGGCGACTCGCGGAGGCCTCTCTAATTACACATCCACAGTCAGACACTGTAATTAACTGTCGAGCCTAAGCTAGATGGAAAACTGAGAGGTGATTGGCTGCTCATTTGCTTTTTGGTAACATTGCTGGAGGTTGTTCTGGCTGGATCTTACTGGTGGGATGGAGGGTGTTAGAGTTGGCCACTGTTTCACTGATAAGAGCTGGCTGTGTGGGGAAACCCTATAAAACTCAGCATCCATTGCTCCTGGACATTGGACTCTTTTAAAAGTGTTTCACGCTGCGTCTGCTGTTGGGCACAGTACCAAACTGTATGGCATATTTATTGGGTGAGGCTTAGCAGAATTCTATAAATTTTGCAGTAGGGCTCCCATTTTAATGTATACAGGATAAACACAACTGTATATAAGCATTCCTGGTGGTCTGTGGGGTGTTCATGGAGATGTAAAACTGTAATTTGCTGTTGAATTGAAAAGCTACACTTGAAATACTAGCCAAGCCTTAGTCTCTATTGTTTTTCAGCATAAATGCATCTAGTCGTTTGTACGACAACTCTATATAGCTGGTCTGCAACATACTTAAACTGCTATTCTTCAAGGATGAACAGTTGCACAACTTCTGCAGTTCAGTCCGGTAAGTTAACCCTAACCCCTTTCAACATAAAGCTTTTTTTGTGCTGTGAGGGCTGGCCTCTTTAAATCTCAACCAAGTCTTTCTGTTCACTGCACCTGCTCTGCTCCCCCCTGTAGAGATGTAAAGCATTAGATTTATTAGCAATTGATTTCTCATAGCCTTCCCGCTGGTGAGTCTGAGGATTCATCACAACCTTTTATTGACATCAGCTCTCAGGAAATACTGCAGGGGCCCCGGCCACCATTTTTAGCTGAGGTGGCAGTGGAGGCATTGTAGTCAGATCATTTCGATTTTGCGGGACAAGCGTAATGGGAAGTGATCAATCAATCACATAGATGGAGATAAAGACTGGGTAATCAATCTGCTGAAAAACAGACGAGGGAGTAACACTCTCAATGATTAGGTTCATGATCTTTTAACCACTAATTCCATATATTGACAGTGGGTTTTATTCAAGACTTTGCAAAAGTTTTAAACAAAACTTTGTTTCAGTGTATAAAACAGTGAACAGCTCATCATTGTATCACAAAAGTGCTGAGAATGGGATCACATCAATTGGTTTATACTAGCTTTTACTGTCCGTTGAGCATGAACAGAAGATACTTATTTAACGAGCAGAATGGAAGTATTTCTAGGGGGGGGTCAGTTCTTGTAAAAGGACAAAGCCAGCAAAGTTAATTACTTCCTGGCTCTAAACTAAAGCTAAACAGACAGAAATAATTTTCAGTAAGTCTGAGTCTTATATTTCCCCAAATCTGTCACTTTGGGTTAAGATAAATGGTCTGCACTCATAAACGGTCTTTTAACCTTACCAAAGCTCTGTAAAACTCTTTACTGCGTTTCTCATTAACATATCATTGGTTGCCATACAAGGTAATTGCCTTCCACTGGGAGCAACATCGGGTTCAGTTAGCCACAGCTACCAAGATTGCATGGATAAACAGACAAATCATTAGACCCAGTTGTTGTTGTTAGTCTTTTCATTTGATTTGTTAAGTATAATAAAAACAGAAAATAATGAAACATGTCATTTAAGACAAAACCGCATCTATAATTTCTACATAAACTGAATCATCAGCATCGCTCAGTCAGTCACGATATTTGCAAGAGGCATGAATTTTCACATAGCTTCACTCATGCTTTAGACTACAGTCAGTTTTCTCATTGTTATATCAAATTCCCAGCCTTTCGTCAGTACTTTTCACACTAATCAAAACCGATATTACAATGTTTGAACGCTTGTGAAACAATTCTGATATACGTTAAGAAACTTAAAAATTGGACAATTCGTGTTCAAGGTTTATTTAGGGCATTGACTTAGGGCAGTGCACTGTTGGGTTTTAGTTGTGCTGCTTATCAGGAAACCGGCTTTATAGGAAACATGAAAGCAAGTCCGTTCCCTGACAAAAGAGAGACAGCCAACTTCCTGATGTTGAACTCACACTGTTTCTCCCTCTTTGAAGCTCAAAGCCCCCGGAAGAAATCTCTTGCCCTGACTCGCCAGCTTAGGCAGACTGAGGATGTAGAGGCGCCTTTATCTTAATCAACAGTGAGTTGACCTGAAGCTAAAACAGCTGGACTTCAGTGATGAGTCATAAGTGAGAGCTTACAATTGATTGCAACAGTTAAATCTGCAGATAGTTATAATATTTAATTGGGCTGAGGCCAAATGTTGCAGCGATGGTATCCAGTTGTCCATTAGGCGTCATCACAGTTTATACATGACATAGCAAATTAGTTTATCTGTTCTTAGAGTGTAAGCAAATTTGAGTTATTACTCACTCCCATTTCTTGTTGTTGCATATTGAAGCTCTACTTGGAACCTTGTTAAGATCCAACCATGCAAAATATGATTTTTTTTGCCATTTTTTTAAGTGGTCTTAAACTTTTGATCGGGACTGTATATGAACTCTGGGTAACTATTTAGGGACATGGTTCAAATTTAGCTATTCATTCAGAATAGCTAAATTCACATGTATGAGGCATATACTGTAAGTGGCTACAGAAAATAATTAACATAAACAAGCAGTTCAGCCAATTTAAGACTCAAAAAATTCCCTGAATTGGATAGGCGGTTGAAGGATGGATGGATTGATTGCAGCTTTGCATTTGGTCCATGGTATGTGGAAACAGGAGTGTATGAATGCAAAAACAGTATGTGGATGCAACTGTATGTTCTTTACAGCCTAATTATGTATGCCAGTGTAAAGCTGGGTTGCATTGAAGTCACAGTGTTTTCAATAACAGAGCTTGAGAAAGACCAGCCTTTCCTTTACAGTGTTTGTGCAAGTTTTGTTTATATACAACTGTTGGGATAGTGGGCTACCTTTACACAATAAACAATTTCCTCATAAACACTTGGTCAAGAAGCATTTCCTCAGAGTAAACATACATCCACTGGAGGGATTTGTGACCACGGAAATGGCTGCAAATATGCACATTGGCTGAATTAATTGCAGCTATTTCACATTTACGTGAAGAGTTAAAATCAGTCATCTAAATGGTCTGTTCATTCAGCTGAATGTGGGGTTTTTTTTCCACCCAAGGGAAAACTGCTGGGAGCAGCATGATGGGCTATTAAATCAATGGAAAATATAGATCCAACAAACTGAGCGAGCAAGAAAAAAAAAGTCTAGTACCTTGAATATAAAATAAGCTTCATCTTGTGTCTCAGGTTTTCTTTCAAATAACATAAAAAACAAATGAAAATCTTGCCAGTTTTCAGAGCCCAGTTTATATGGAACACCATCCAGCAGCTGTTTATCACATTTAGTACATTTCAGTTGATTGAAAGAAACAATTCATTATATCTGAACTCTGCATAAAATCAGCCAAATTAATATCAGATGTTGCCTCACGCACAAGGAAAAGGAAGAGCCTCTGAAAACCTTTGTACAAGTCTTTCACCAGGCCACTGGTTGCATGGGTTTTATGAATGCTATCTTAGACATTTATGCATTTTTTCCCCCCTCCTCCCATATTCGTGCCACACTGGCGTGGGACAAAGTGTGGGAAATTAGCGGTGCCACTTCTGGTATTGTTCTGCGAGTCGCGTTGATGACGTGTGATGTTTAAACACACCCTTAATGCTCACTTCCTGACCTTTCAGATACACAAACTAAACAGATACAAAAGTTGATAAAAAATGATGAATGTCCTTATTTTCTCATTGAGTCTCCAGCATAACAATTTTATGAGGAGAAAAATTACGGTTCAAATAAGAAAAAAGTAGGTTTACCAGGGGTAATTACTTTAGGTAATATTGAGAACAGGTAATTATGAACTGTGGGTTCTGATCCCCCTCAGCATCTCACTCATCTTCATCATCATCTCCTCATAGTCTGTCATCATGTTGTGGCAACGTACTCACAGGATTATAGCAGATCATAATCAGCCAGTGAATGACTTGGGGCAAGCAAGCAAACATAATGACTTTATACTAGATTTTTGCAGTTGTTGGGCAGAAATTATGATAAAATTGATTATCTGTTCTACTAGCTGCAGTTAGCAGTGTAAAATGGAGTTGCAGCAGATAAGGATAAAAACATCTATAAAAACATATTTGGAGATTATCCGCATCACCAACCTAATAGACATAAATTGCTGAAACTACAGTTCTGGTCAGATATTTACATACACTCATCAAGGGCATGAATATTCTGTCTAGAAGTTTAATGTTAGCTTGCTTTGTATTTAGAATTGGAAAACCCAATTGTGTCCAAGTTTTAACTGTCTGGATATTGATTTGAGGTAAAGAAGAGCTGCCTTCTTTATTATTCCATCCACTTTGTGCAGCGTACCAGTAATATCTGCAGCAAAACAGCCCCAAAGCATGATACTACCATAACCATGCTTAACAACTGGTACAGTGTTCTGAGGTTTTAAGGCCTAAACTCTACTCCTCTTGTCATTTTGGCCAAACAGCTCAATCTTTTCTCCACACGGCATTGAACTTGTGTATGTCGGCTTCTGCAGCTCAAAAAAATAAATTCACACTTGTTCACCCAATTCTTTTTTTTTTTTAAGTTATTAAAGTTGTATGTTGTCTGTTCATTCCACCCTGGAAAAAGAACAGTTCAAAGAAATCATTAAAAGCCCCAAATTACCACGACATTCATGCCAATGATGAGTGTAGGCAGTTAGAGCATGTCATGGGAAAAATAATCCATGACGAACCAAAACTCTGAACATAACCTGCTCCAGACGAGGGTATGCGTTCAGCAAAAGTTACTATGTGATCTAGCCGGCTTAAAATAGAGGCTCACCATACTTTGCAAGCCCATAAATCTAGCTCTGTGACACTCATCTGCCGAGATTTGACGTGTTAGGTGCCTCATGGAATATTTATCTTCAGCCTTATCTGTGGCGTTTACAGGCAACAACGCCTTCCCCAGCTGGATCAGGACACTGTATTGTAGAATCAAAAGTGAGGAGACTTGAGCACACATACATATAATACACAGACCTAAATCAGATTAGTTATTGACCTCAACCTCTGTGCGTGTCTCAGAAACTCAGAGCACTATATGATCACCTTCCAATCCTGTTAGCATTGGATTAACACAGAAGCTCTCTGGACTCTTTACATCCACTCATCCACCCATATACAAGCCCTCTCTTTAACACACTGGCCTTTATCCCACTGTATGTGAGACTGAATTGAAATCAAGATGAAATCAATAACTGGACTCGGTTGCAGCACAGTTAAAATACTAATAATTTTAAGAACTCAAAGGTTCCCAAATCTATTTATTGACAAGTGTTTTTATCAGCAATCTTTTCAGAAGCATATATATGTCAGTTTAATAATTCAAATACTTCAAAGCAAAGACGATGCAGAGAAAATATACAGATTAAGCTTAAAGTGATGTTAAAAGAGGTTTATTTTTAAATTCATTTTAATAGACTATTAGAATCAAAAATATATCTGAGTTAAAACAAGTGAGTCAGTGAACAGTTCATATGGTATTAAATGTAGAATTGACATGAAAAATAAACACAGGCATGAATGAATTCACAAAGAAAAGTGTTGAATGCAAAGGGAAACAAATATTAACAAAAGAAATGAATGGGAAAATACTACAAATATAAATTCATGAATTCATATTTTTGAAATGAATTAATGCCATATTTGGCATATTTGTTTATTGAGTTACTTATTCATTTATTTCAGATTTTGGCATTTGTGTCCCTCCATAACAGTAATTAACTTCAGAATGAGATGGGTGCACAAACACATGATAAGTCTTGCAGCTCTTATTTGTTTACAGAGACGGCAGCTCATCTAATTAAACCCTCCACCTGTACACATTTTCTGCTGTGCCAGTGTGATATGAATTTGCTTTGTCCCCTCCATTGCGGAGAGTTTTTCTCCTCGTAAAGTTTTAATTATCTGCATTCCTGATACTTCTGCACAAAGCCAGCAGCATCAGTGCCGTGTTTACTTCAGCAGTGCGCCAGACCAAGATTAGCAGTGTGTGAATAGGCCGGTCTGCTGCCGCTCTCTGTCTGTGAGTTTAATTAGCACTCAGATTGCTCAAGTAAAGGAGATGGGAATTTAATAGATCTTGGCCAGACAAGTCATGTTGTAAAAGGTTTGGTAGCGAAGCAGGATCTGGAGCAGATAAGGCTTTAGAGGCTGATGGCGAAGATAAAGAGAAAGGTGGAGGACAAAAGAAATGAAATGGAGGAAATGGACAAAGTGGTGTTGACTTTATATAAAGCAGGAGTGAATAAAAAAAAAATGGGGAAATGGATCTGCATTAATAGAAGCAAATGGAAGAGAAGTGAAAGGAAACCGAACCAAGAGGTGATGATATCCATGAAATAATGTCCAGGCCAGTGTCCATTAACAGTGCTGTTTTATGATGATTGGCTAATCCATCTCGTTACTGCTGTCGGGGAGCAGCAGGATGCACTCTGCTCAAAACGCCTGTAATTCAGCCAGTTCTGATTATGTTAAGTGATGGCAGTTTATACTAGACATGTTTATTACAGCGGAACAGGCTTGCCAGTGTACATGCTGCAGACGTACGAAGCTGGACGAGGGCCCAAATATTTAAAATAGGCTCAAGTGCAGTGTTTTGCAATGTTGTTAATACTGTTGTCCTTTGAGTAAAGGTCGCAAAAAACATGTAAACTAATGATTTATTCACCCAGCACGCAGTGGGAGAGAAATCTGTAAGCTGAACTTTAAGAGGTTGCAGTTAAGGAAACAAGTTTTGGATGGGATGCAGTCTGTTTATCTTGGGATTCAAGATTTTAGCTGATGTCCATACAATATGACAACACACGGAGCCCTTGAAGCCTCGACCCCTACTAGGAGGAGATCCGGTGGCTTTATTGTGCTGGGCTCTGTTTTGGTCTTACTGACATAAATTTCTTCATCACATGGAGAGCATGTGTTTGCAGACATCTGCCTGGTCTGCAAACACACTTTTTGTGATGCCAGAGAAACTACACTACAACACACCAACATTAGTTTTCAGGTCAACCTTAAGCAAACATGAAATAAAAAGAGTAACAGAAATGACTACTCATCCATGGTGTCTGCAGCATATCTGCAACTGAGTGCAATTTCTAAGGCTCGCTGACTACGATTACAAAATTGTTCTTAGTGCTCACCTACATCCTGAAACTTACTTTGAAATCACAACAATTTACAAGTGTACCTAGAACTCCTGGAATGCTCCCTTTTAGTACTGAGGAGTGCGTTCTATCAATTTAAAAAAAAAAGCAACATACTAAATATAACTAAAATATCCTAAAGCCACCGTAGCAATAGTATTTTTTGTAAAGTGTAATACTGCAAAGTAGACCAGAAGCGGGGTGTTTTATTTTGAAAATTGTCAGGATGCTCTTTACCATTACTGGGTCTGAATTCCTGTTTTCCTCATTTGTTGTGATGGAGCATGAGAGCCTCTTCTGGGATGTGATCTGATCTTTGAGCAATTGAGTAAATGTTTAGAGTTCTTTCTTTAATCAGTGAAATAGCTCTGAAGACCAAGTTTGTGCAACTCGTGACAAAGATTGGTTGTTGGTGACAGTAAATATAAATCCTTAAGCCGTTAAGGAAGTTATGCATTTTTATGCACTGTAGCAAAGGGACAAAATAGTAAAAAATGGTAGTAATATCTGCTGGTATGCTATATTTGTTTTTTTAAATACATTTACTTTAAAATTCAATCTTCTTAAACTGTAGGAATTTGCTTGTCTTTTATCTGGGTTTTGGTAAAATTGTCATTTATGAAGTTTATACAGGGCATAACTCATAATATATTGGAGACACTTTAGAATAAATATTTGTGAAATATTTGTCCATATTTTTCACATCCAGTGTAGGAAAAAGTCTGGTGTGTGTCTGTGGGCAACAACAACACATGAAAAACCAAATGACTGGTGGTGAGATCACCGCTTGGAGAGGTTCATTTGCATAATGAGCAAAAAAACATACCCAAACACTGAAAGACAGCCAATTTTCTTTCCACTAAAAGCAGCGGACAGGTGAAAGTAGACCTCACCCCATCACAAATTGATCTAAAGAGGGGGAAAAAAATCCCTGCTCACCAATGTGTCTTTTCAGACAATGTGGAAATCCCTCATTACCTCCCCCCACCAAAAAAAAAGGAGAGAAGAAAATTGAAAAGCCCAAACCCCGTCCTGTACTTTACGGATTGTGAATAGAGTGCCCTGCAGCCTGCCTGCCTGCCCCACATACGGCGTTTGAATACAAAAGACCCCCTTCTGTAAGAGCAATCACTCTGGGAGGCCACTCTATCTGCACCGCTGCAGAGACGGGCCTCAATGAAGCCATCAGCACAGGCTCTCTTGTCACACAATCTCACATGCGCATGCACTCGCAAACACAAAGAACGGGCACGTCGCATGTAACCATTTATTCCTTTGCGTGCGCATGCACAGACCCGTTGCCAAACTCTCATGGGTAATGCATTCTTTTCATCCTCCAGTGCCGGGCAGGAGCAGGGAGGGAGATGAGTGGTTGGTGCTGATTTGAATATTTAAATTATTTATCACCGCAGAGTTTTGAGACCCAAGACATGGAGAGGGACACAAGGGAGCTGGGTGAGACTGAATCAAGCCATGTATGGATTTCATGGTGTGCTAACTAAGCGCCCGAAGGGACAGGATGGGAAGAAGCGTGAGCAGAGTTGCAGATTTTCACGGACAAAATATTTATTCTGCTTCAGTAAATAGCCAACATCTTTTAGGAGTGTTTTGGGATAAGCATAGAATGAGTTGTAATCTGAGATTACTTTAAAGACCGTGCACACAGGTGCTTATAAAACTTGAATTTCTTATAAACACGGGATACATTTATTTTCCTTGTATCCTCAGTCCTCGCTGTCCTCATACTCCACGCTATGCTGGGACTGTAAATCATTTCATAAATAACAGCTCAATGTGGAACTACAGTAAAAAAGGAAGAGGCTTTGTAAACTGCATGATGTAATGCATCGCCTCCTTAGAAATATTATATGCTGTAAGTGAGAGCCTGAGAAATACACAATGCTTTTCCCTGACAGAACAATCTTGGGAAATGCAGGAATTTACTACAGCTCACGCGATGACAGGACTGAAGGCTTGAAGGAAAAAACATTTAAATTAATTCCTTCAGCAGTTATTGTTTTGACACTGGATCTGTAGGCTAATGGGTTGACTTTTTTCCCTCTCTCTTTGCTGTCTTAGTTATTCTTTTACTTTTATCTTGTCTTCTATTACAGGCTGGCAGCTCGGTCTCTTTCTCCCTGTCTTTTTCTCCCCTGTCCTCTTTTTTTTTTATAAGCTCAGCTCTGAGTTACAGTCTGTAGACAAAGGAAGTCCCCAACTGGCCTCCTTTTGCTGTTCCTTTCCTTCCCGAGTGTGCCATGCACAAACACAGAAACATTGCAAAGGATGATCAAACCCAGAGAGAGAGAGAGAGGAGGGGATACTACTGGGTCAGTGTTAAAATCCTGGAAACGCAAAGCTTTTGCAATCAACCTCACATAACCCAAGCTTCTCTTAGCGATATTAAAATAATATATTCAGCCTGGTTAAAAAAAAAAAAAAAAAAAAAAAAATCAGCATTGTCCTCAGAGGATAAGAAAAGCTGGAATGAATCTGCTTGTTGTCATCACCCAGCTGCTTTTAATTGGCAAGTCAGCTCTGAGATCAGTAGATCTGACTATCTTTTGGTTTTCTCTATGTTATAAATTAAACACAGTTTACTCTTATTTCCTGTTCCAACAATTAGTGGCGTATTTCTTGTATTGTGGGCTTCTCTGTTTTTCTACATCCACTATAATTTGATCTACAGTAATATTTTCTTTGTCTGCTCCAGTCACCTCGTAGGTACTCATTAGGCTGCATTCTCGACAGCATGCAACCCTTCTTTGAAAACCACACTGCCTCAGTGATACTTGACATTGCATCAAATTACTATCCATCAAACACTCAGCAGATTTTTCAGTGCAGACACTGGTGTTCTGGTGTTTTCAGTCCCCTTTTCATTTATTCAGTGCATCAGTCCTGCTTTTCAAATGCTGCACTTATTTTTATGGCTTAGCTGGCTAAAGGGTAATTTTGTTTCATCAATGTTGTAAATGCAATATCTCTTCCATGTGATGATGGAATGCCTTTAGATTTGGCACTTGAACCCAAGGATGAAGTGATGAAAGGTCAAAGTCATCATGAGTGGGTGTGGGGTGTGGGCCCCGGCACACGCTGGTCACAGGCCTGGGTTGCGTCAGGAGGGACATTGAGCATAAAATCAATGCCAAATCATATATGCGGGCCATCAATTACATATCCATACCAGATCAGTTAACAACAACTGCCTTTGGTACAGTTGATCAGTAAGATGCCAGTGGAGCTAAACTGTGCTCCGAAGACAGGAGGAGGAGGATCATGGGTAGGTGTTGCCAGAGGTAATAAGTAAAAATAAAGGCCTTTAAATGTAGGGAGTGAGCTGTGAATATGCAAGGACTAGAAGTATTGAAGGTGGATGAGTTTAAATACCTGGCTTCAACCATTCAAGCCAACGGACTGTGCACAGGAAAGGTGAAGAAGAGAGTGCAGGCAGGGTGGAGTGGATGGAGACAAGTGTGATTTGTGACAGAAGAATGGTAGCAAGAGTAAAGGGGAAGGTTTACAAGCTGGAGGTGGCAGAGTTAAAGATTTATGATTTTCATTGGGAGTGACCAGGAGGGACAGGATTAGAAATGTATGAGAGGAACGGCTCAGGTTGAGCAGTTTGGAGGCAAAATTGGAGAGGCAAGTTTTTGATGGTTTGGAAAGGTGCAGAGGAAGGATAGTGGCTATATTAGACAAAGGGTAGGTAAAAATGGAGCTCCCAAGGAGGAGGAAAAGAGGAAAGCCACACAGGTGTTAGGATGTAGTGAAAGAACAAGGACACACAGTTTTTTGTTTTGTTTTTTGTCTTCAGTGGTGACATTTTATATTGCACAATTTGAAGAACAAGTCTTGACAGAAATTGATATAAATTATATGTTGACTGGTTGCTGTATGCATGCAGCTGTGAAGCAAAAATAATTTTTATCTGAC
The DNA here is from genome assembly GCF_013358895.1 of Oreochromis aureus. NCBI lineage: Eukaryota > Metazoa > Chordata > Actinopteri > Cichliformes > Cichlidae > Oreochromis > Oreochromis aureus. Next base: position 12,457,390 of record NC_052958.1, on the reverse strand, counting down.
ATAGCTGTTCATGGTGGGAAAGCAAATGCTGCAAAAAAAACTGGATATGCACCGCTGCTTTCCACGAAAACAGGGCTTCTCTCGCTTTACCCAGAAATTTCAGATACTGCCTGTTTCAGTCAATGGGAAAATAACTCAGTTTTGCACTGATCTAGTGAAAATACAGTTTTATAAACCTCAATTATATAAAAAAAAAAAAATTAACTACCTGGTTTAATTAGGCAAATCACATTTTTAGGACTGACTGTTGCGCTGTCATTTAAAAGATTGATTGAATTTCTATATCTGCATTGGTTGCTGTGGTAACTGATGGAGGAATCTGTGTGTGTATGTGTGGCTAAGTTGGTGACTTTGTAGCCATGATAACAATATTACTGACTTATTGCAGAGAGCAGACCAGAGTGACAAATGATTTCTTGGGAATTTAAAGATTACAGAAAAAAGTAAATAGAAATTTAAGAAGACATTCAGTGACTTTTATCATTTGACTGATTAAAGTTTGTTAAAGGTCAGTTTGTTCAAGAAAGTGCCCTGAGGTGCTTTGTGACAACACAGACTTTTATTAAAGTGTATGGAAAATGTAAGTTTCACTGCAGTTTCCCCTCTGTTACTGATTCCTTTGTCTTTATTTTGTGGTCTCACTTTTCTCCTGGTAAACACTTATAATGTGTGGAATATCTACACAAGCTTCTTCTTTCCCTCACCTTGCTTCGAGTTGTTGTTTTTGTAGCAGCGATCCCATTCATCAGTCTCAGTCTCTGCGGTGATCTTCATTTGTTGCAGTCTGTGACTGTACACGAATGCAGATCATGTCCCTCAGTAATGAGACGCTAATTACGAGAATCCGCAGCAGCTTCGGGGGTGTTATACCACCTGTCTGTGTGTGTGTGTGTTTGCAGGTATATGTGACATATGCGCATGCTGTGTGTGTGAGAGCTCAGCAGCGTGCACATGTCTCTGTGTTTAATCAAATACTCTGTGGTGTTCTCATTGCATTTGTCTATTAAGTTTCACTTATGAGTGCATGATAAGCAAGATAGAAAACTTAGTATTCCAAATGACTCCTATCTCTGTGTACACAATTCAGATGGATGCTACGTAAGGGCTTCTGCAAAGAAATTCTTTATTAATACACGCAGTTGAAAACACATTTTAAAGAATGTTGACCTTAAAGTTGCTTTAATCTAATATTTTAAACTGACTACATGCATACTTGTATGTTGAAAATGGTGGCTCATAGCACAAAATATCAATATTAAATCAAAAAACGCCTCTGACCTGTTCCTTTCGTTCTTTCAGCCGAGCCATCAAGACCAACCAGGATCTTCTCCCTGAGACTCCCTGGACCAACATCCTGTACGACGACTTCTGGGGCACTTTGCTCACTCACAGTGGCAGCCACAAGTCTTTCCGTCCACTCTGCACCCTCTCCTTCCGCCTCAACTACTCCCTGCACGGCCTCAACCCTTGGGGCTACCACTTACTGAATGTGGTGCTGCACGGCCTGGTCACAGCCCTTGTCACAGCCTTCAGCCGGCCTCTGCTGGGTGGGGGACTGTGGAGCCTTTTGGCAGGCCTGCTTTTTGCCTCCCACCCGATTCACACTGAAGCAGTCGCTGGTGTGGTGGGAAGGGCGGACGTTGGTGCCGCTTTGTTTTTCTTGCTGTCTCTTCTCTGCTATGTGAGACACTGTGGACTCCGATCGGTGCCACATGGGGCCTTCCAGAACAGGCAATGTGGTGGAGGCTCTGTCATCAGGTGCTGGGGCTGGATGCTGGGTAGCCTGTGGTTTGCAGCAGCCAGCATGCTTTGGAAGGAGCAGGGGGTGACGGTGCTGGCTGTGTCAGCTGTGTATGACCTCTTCGTGTTCCAGAGGCTCCGGTTTCGCCAGGCACTTCTTCACCTATTAGGAAAGGTAAATGAATTGTTGCCGCTGGGGGTAAATGTCTGTGTGTTTTCACTGGCTCTTGTTTTGGCATCTCTGCGCACCCCAATTTCCTCTTCCTTCCCTTAGAGGTGAGCCTCAGCCTGCCAGCTGTTAATGGTTCCTGGATTAAGTTTTGTGTGTGTATTTAACAAGGTTTTGTTTGTGAATTGTGTGTTTGCCTTTCATTAGGGGTGTAATTAGGAAAGCTGTTTGCTTATGCAGACTCCGTAGTTGCTGCATGAAAAATTAGCTTTCCTCATTCGCCTGCTAAACAGGAAGATTGGAAGTTTTTCACTTCCTTACAATGCTGCCACCACCTTCAATTTGCTGCGGTAAATGGATACACATTCATGCAAGGAAATCTAAATTAGGATCTCGGACTCATATGCGTGGATACATGTGCATTTGAGGAAACGGGGCTTGGACAGGAAAAGCTATTTCAGGGGTGAGTTGATTTCTCATTTGAAGGTGACAAAAGGTATGTGCAGAGAAGCAACAGCACATCCTTCTCAGGTGTGTGATTTGGTTATACACACAGTTAATACACAGATGTATGCACACAAAGATAACATGTGCTTCCTCTGCAGGGAAGCCCGGCATGGCTCAATTTTTTTCCCCTCTTCCAAAGTTAAGTTATTTAAGGAAGACAACCTTGACGTGGTGACTCATCTGATTATGGGAAAGAGTGTGTGACTCCACACTCCTCATTTGATTAGAGAAGCTGCTCTTCAGCCAACATGATGGCCCTTGTAAAATGCATAACTAGTGTAATAAAAAGTCCCCTTGGGTTTACTGTGCAAGGACAGTCTCACTCTAAATGTGCACGTGTCTGCACGAGGATCTGTTTATAGTAATCTCTTCTTGTGGAAACATCTATAAATACCTATGTTTGTTTGAAGGTTTCTGATGCAACCTTGTACAGTTCATCTCAAATGTCCTGTGGCACTTTCTGTTATGCTTAGAGTGTCAGCACATTCGTGTCTTCTTTATGCTGCCAGCATTCCAACGAAAACACATTCTTTACCATCTTCTTCTGGAGTTGTTTTTGGCAGAATAAGTAACCATGACTGTTATTAAGAAGTTTGCAGTCAGTGGCCCAGAGAGATGAGAGACCAGAGAAGTCACAGCCTGTTTCTTTACTATGTTCTTGGCATGAGAACCTGGAATTATATGTGCTTTCACAGCCAGTAGACCATAGTAGATACAAAACAACACCTGCCTTTCAAATTGTATTCAGTCATCTAGTATAACAAGAAGTGAAAGACCATCATATGCAAATCATTATACAAATAATTCAGTATTTGCATATGCTGATGGAGAAAAAATAGCCGTAATACAAGCCAAGATACATGAGTGAAAAAGAAAAAACCTGGTTTTAAATGTTAACCCTTGAAAATCAGGTTTGTGCAATACTGCCTTTAGAGAGTGTGAAAAATGATCTTTTACATTCTACAGAAAATATATTTTGTATCACTTTTTTGTTCCAGACTACAATATTTCACTTTGTATACAATGAAAACAAGGTAAGATGTGTAAATGGACTGTAGTGTAATTTGAAAATTTGGAGGACTGAGGCGAGAGTTGCTGGAAAAATCCAGTTGTTAAGAACAAAAGACAAAAACACATATACAAAGGTTAGCTTGATAGGTGCTATATTGACTGCTTAGCAATTTGTTCACATTAATAGGTAAGCTAGGTAAATTAGGTAACATAAGCTAATTTCATCTACTGAAGCTAATCTATCCAAGAAGTGAAAATGTCCCAGAGAAGCTACAAAGCAGGACATATGTGGGTCAGCATGGAGTCAACTGAAAACCAGCCTAAGCTGGACTTGGTTTGGCTAAACCAAACATAGGGTATATAAAAGAAGCCCTGCAGCTAAAAGTGTTACACGTTATGTGGATGAGGACCCAAAGACTGGTGAAATTTCTGGTAGAAAGGGTGAAACGTTTATTCTGGCTAGCTTTAGGTCCTCTGAAAAGATGAAACGCAAACTGTAAAAATTGAAACATAAAGCTAGGAAAAACACTGGGGCAAGATCACAGTCACTCTGAAAAAGGACTAAAGGGAGGACAGGAATATCCACACACACAAAAGGGCAAAAGTCGAGACGGCTGAGCAGAACGAGACACAACTGAACTGAATCACAGAAGATAAAACAAAGTAAGCAAAACTAAAAGCAAATTACATGGAGCCACTAACTATCAACAAAAGCAGGAAAACAAAACAGGAAAAGTACAGACACATGAATGAACCAAAGACAGGAGACTTACTGACACAAAACAGTCAAACACCAAGGGAGGAATTAAACTCTAAACCAACTCAGAAAAGAACTAAATATACTAAGAATTCCACAAAGCAACCATGACATTAAACAAACCACTGTGTGTATTTCAAAGCTGTCCGCTAATGCTATCAACCTTGGTGAAAGCAGTATTCACAAATTGTACTTGCTAATTAATGCTTGATAACAGACTTAAAAAACAATGTCCTAAAATTGAAACCCATACTTCTCGGTAGGGCTGGGCCATATCATACCGTTCACGGTAATACTGGTATAATGTTGGGCAACGATAAGAAAATGAAACATCGCGATAGAATATGGGTAAAACGCGCATGCGCAGTGCCTTTGTTTTCATACGCACATGGCGGAAAAAGCATGGAGGCGATGGAGAATAAGAAGGGCGAAAGCGGATCATTGAATGAAACGGATGAACCAGAATTGGTTTGTAAAAATGCTGCAACTTCAGTGGTGTGGAACTGGTTTAGCTTTCGTCCGTCAGATACACAACAAAGCACTATTTTTGGTAGAGCATGCTGGCGGGCCGTCGTTATTACTGTGTTTTTTTTGGAAAATACGACACACTTAAAATCAAACCTTTGATTTTTCTGAAAATCGACAGTGCCCCTTATAATCCCGTGTGCCTTATCTATGAATTCTGGTTGTGTTTACTGACCTCGAAACGATTTTATGTGGTACACGGCGCTCGAAAATCTGTCAAATGTTTTAGTACGACTTTGCTAATCTACGAACCTGCCCCGCTTGATGGATTGTCGGAGCATTACGGCTATCGTAGACAGGAGCCTCACGGAGTGATACGTACTGTGCTTCAACATAATATTACCGTATTGTGTGTGTATAACCTCTTTTTGAGTTTTGTGGATATTATACATGGTTATGCTCAAGATATGTCGGCCAATTTCCACTGGAAATGCCTTTTGGTTAAACTGTCAGCAAAGAATTTGCATTTGCACTGTTACGTTTTTATATAACTTTAATGCACATAAAAAACAGCTGCTTGTTTAAGTGAAAATACTTTTTTTTTTTTGCACTAATAAAGTTATGGAGTTGTAAAGTATTTTGTCTAGTGTCAATTATATCGCCAGTTATATCATTATGGCAAATTTTCAAATGTATATCGTGATAAATATTTTTGGTCGTATCGCCCTGCTCTACTTCTCGGTCACTCTGTACCACAGAGAGGGCCATATTACTTGTCAGTTAGCACCACATTCTTTGCGCCACGCTATGAACCTTGACTTGTGTTTGGAGTCAGCCTCAAGTGGAGAATGGTACTGCAGGAATTGGCGTTTGTGTGTTGGCTTTTTTTTAAAGCCCTAGAGGTTGCATGTACCCATTTCTAACTTTGAATTTGCGAATTGTGAGCCATCTAATGGTGTATACAGTCTTGATTGGACACTTTCGGCTTATTCAAAGAAAGCTTCCAGGGCTGACTTGAGAGTTAAATGTTATTTCAGCCTGTCGCAGCCTGTCTCATAGCTTCACAGACAGAATTATAGAAAATCAGATTTTATTGTGTGTTTATCAAGCTATGTAGCAGATATATTAACAGCAACCTGCACCTCTTTGCCCACACACAATAACCCTGGCCAGCATCCTTGTGCCAGCCCATCAGGTCCGTGCCAACCCCCCAGCAACTCCTGTTGCTGCCGGCACATCTGGCTCATTTATCAATCTGGCAATGCCCTTGTCTACTGGCCTAGTCACAGTTATCTTGGCAAAGAGCTCGTTACGTGCTGGGGCCAGCCGTGGGGGCAATCATTTCCTCCATTATGAGCCAGACGTCTCGGGACGCATGGGAAAACAAGGGAGATGGATAAAGTGAGAGAAAGAGCAAGTGAGGGAGAAGGAAACTATGCTCTCACTTCCTTTCCTTTATCTATTCTTGGTTTTTCTTGCCCACGGTTCCCTTAAAGCACTTTGGGAATGGGGGGCTCTCCTGTTGCCACTGAGGCTTAATCAGTTGCTATTGAATTGGATAGTATCTTCGGTGGAGAGACTGCAAAGACGTGCCTCAGAGAACAATGGTGCATATTGTGATTTTGTCTGAATACACGTTTTCCTGCTTTCTTCCAAATGAAGTTGAATAATACAAAATCATCAACATCAAATCACCTGAATGAGCTGCCTCACAGCAGCTACGAACAAAAAAGGAAACACTCCAAAAGCAGCTCCAGTGCAGCAGAGGGGACAGGTGTGTTTCGACCAGCACTCCATTTCTCATCTTGTTAACTCTGTAATAAGATTGAGATGAGATTTCAAATGAAACAAGGTAGGATGGAGGGAGAGTTAGGTGGTGATAGATGGAAACAGATGAAGGTGAGGTGTTAGAGCCGCAGTGCATTGAGAAAACGGAGTGAGGCTTATATCCCAGACATTATGTCTTTGTTTCGCAATTCTGGGTTTGTCAGTGGCAAAAACAAGCATGTTGACAACGGGCCCAAGAAACTAGTTTGTTTTTGTTTGCATTAGGAAAAGCCAAGGAAAGCCAAACATTTCGTAAACCCAGGTTGATGAAATGTTTGGCAGAATCTCTTGCATGAAAGGGAGGTTGCACCTAAAACATACAATTACATAAAATATATATATATATAAATACCTTTGAGTCTAAATACATAACTTAGAAGTATTATAGCACTGTTATTTGCAGCTGGTGCATGGTGTTTTGGCTAATCTGTACAAGATTATACGCAACCCATGTAACTAACAACAAGAGCCGGGAGGCGTCTTCCCAAGCACAGCTATCTGTTTCATAGCAACAGCATGGAAGGCCTGAGTTTCAAGCATTTACTTGCATGAAAAACATGAATATCAGTGATTGTACCTTTCAGATAAAGTATTGCATGAAAATCTTTAAATCCAAGGTATGAAATTAAAAGTAGTTCCTTCAAGAAAAATAGATTAGATGTTAGGAATTTATTTACTTTAATTCTCCATACTTGACACGTTGAACTTGCACTGCAGTGTGATCAAAGATGACGGCAAATGGTTTAGTGGAGGTAGATGGACAATGGGAGGGATTTGATGGCAAGCTTACAAAGTCGAAGTTGAATTGGTATGGACTTCTCCTCATTTGTCTCAATGAATGCCCCAGACACACAGATTAAGGTTAGTTTAACCAGCTGACGGCTTGATGAATGTTGTGCCAATTATCCTGTAGCAGAAGCATTCGGCTATGAAATGATGGCCCCCTGTTGCAAGATCTGCTGCATGCTCTCTATTTAGCTTGCATTCCTGTGGATGCTGGCAAGGCAAGCATATTTTTATATACTTAGCCCCCGAATCTTGCTTACTTTGTAAAGTGTTCCAACTAAAAAACACCCAAACATTAATTTTAAGAAACATGTGGTGAAGCTAAAGGTTAAACAAATGTTTTGCTCAGTGGGGAAAATCAGACATAGGGCAAATAACATGCTTGGACTGTTTTTTAAATTTTGTTTATAGGTAAGAAAATGAATGCATCAAGCTCTTGTGACTCTTCTTATGTCATAGGTATATTGAATGAGTATCCAGTGTAGTGTCTTATTGCAGTTCACCCATAAAATTTAATTAAAAAGGGTATTGCCTTAAAGAGATGCATTTTCTTTTTTCATAACAAAAATATGAAAGCAACAGTATTTCCTAATTTCTAGGGGTTTTGCCATCCATCTGATCTGGCATCTGAAAATGAGAGGCACAACACTATTTCAGTGTCTGCTGGGTTCCCTTTTATGCACCTTCAAGTAGCTAACGGCTACTGCTAGTTGTTAAATATTGCTACTACAGTGCACAAGATGTTCTTCTGGACATTTTCTCAGTGACTAAACAGCTTCAGCTACCTGTGCCAGAGTAGAGCCAATACCTATTTGCATGTTTCATGAAAAAATCAAGTCCGATGGATTTGCTTTTTTTCAGCTTACTGCAGATGCATGTTTACTGTATGTGGCTAAGTGTAAATGAAAGACTGCATCTGGCTTTCATTCAGATAAAAGATATTTGAGTAATTAGAGGCTTACATCATTTTCACGGGGCCAATTAAATCTGATCGTTTTCGCATAAGCGATTCTTTCAAGTGGCTCATTAAAATTTTCATATTTGGAACGTGCATTTTAGCTCCTTATACACAGCTTCAATTATAATCAGCTTTAATGATTAAAGTCTAAATCAGATACATGACAGCTCTTCAGCAGCATCACCCAGCCTTGACTTTTACTGTGTCTCTTTATGATACCGATGACCTGACATTACACACACAGGAAGCTCTTTAAAAGTCAGCTCAACATGGACAGCGCCTCTTCTTTGATCAGCTATTGTTCTGGACGGCGTGCAAAGCTTCACCCTGTGACCTATCTCATTACAGGTCTCTGTGCCAGCAGCAGCAAAGCTTTCATGAGGAGAACATTGAGATAATTGGGTCACTCTATCAAAGTCAGCCGTTCTCAGTGCCAGCCACGCTGCCGTCTGATGACTTGGATGAGCTGCGCCAAGTCAGCACAATACAGAACACGTTAGAGTGCTGGAAAAAGCACCGAATACGTGCCTCATTGTACCTTTCATCACAGTGTATTATGTCACTGTTAATGCCTCAAATAAGACAGGCATTAACTGCTGGATGTTTGTTATACAAATGCAGAGTGTCCAACACTTTGTAGGCCTTTCCATGCACATGTCATTGAGAACGAATCACCCCAAAGGCACAACTTCAACTCAAGGTTTGAAAACACAAAGGATAACAATATAAGATTTAGATTAAAAAAATGCTCTGCATGAGCTGCCCACCACGTTCCAAAGCATTATGAGGAGTTTGTTTGTTTAAATGCCTTAAACAAGAAAAGTCAGGAAGATTGTTCCCTTGCTGTCTTACGTCAGTCCAAGGCGGCTTTAAACAGCACAAATATGAAGTCAACTGTAGGGTGCCTTGTCTTGAAACATGTTTTAAACACTCTGCACGCTACAGTGTCAACAGGCACACCACACACTTCTGGGATTTATAAAAGCAGAGTTAATAATGAGTGGCAGTTTAAAGATGAAGGCTTAGGAGCTATGTTTTATGTGCAGAAAGAGGCCGATGGAGAGAATATTAATTCAAGGGAGAACGTGGATAATAAAGCAAAAGAGAACAAAAAGTATTTGAGCGAAAGCTTCAGAAATTGATGCTGAATTTCCAAATGAGGATCCAAAGTGGAGGAGATATGTGGGAGAGTATTAGGTTCGGATGTTTGACGCGAGCGTGATGCTACGTTTGACAGCTGGCTGGGGATTATGCCAGCCATTCTCCGTGGATACACGCGGATCTTGTGAAAGCTAGTAAGAGTAAGAACCAGTTCCCAGGAATTTCGCTCCGACTGATAACGGTAAAATTTTAAAATCACAAAGCCCCTTCAAAACTTTAAAAACAGACCAGTGGTAAGTCCGGGATCCGTTGAGTCTTGAATCCACAGATAACAATGAAAAGCAGAGATATAGAGGACTTGCAATGCAGTCTTATTTCAAGACAAAAGAACTTGTGGTTTTAAAAAAAACTAAATATTTACACTTATAAGCTAGCCCAGACATTCAGGATTATGAATTTGAAGGCAAATTCTCAGTATGCTCACATCAGTCACTCTGCTGCTACGTTTCGACTCCCTGCTTCATAAGGAAGCATTGTGCATTACTCATAATCCAGTGGACTACTTTCTGTGTTTACTTTCACATGCATCAAGAGTACCTGTATTGCCTTAAACAATGCTGACACTCCTTCAAGAAAGCCGTTTAAAGGCCAAGATAATACACAGGGTGACCATTTTTCTACCATCTGTCTCTGATGCTGTGTGATGCAGAATGACTCTCTGTACTATAAACAGTATACCAGCCATACATACTGTCCACGGCTGTATTTGAGTGTCCAGTGTGTAAATTTGTCTGCTATGCTGTACTTTACACAACAGAAAGGTAAAAGTAGCTTAAATGCAATGCAGGCTCCACTATGCTATGCTCACAATCCCACAATTCGATTTTAGAGTATATAATAATGTAGAGATTAGCTTCCTGGCTTAATCCAAAATATTTGGCAAGGCTTTACATCAGATGAGAGAATGCAGTTTAAGCTGTGGTTTCTGTGTCTGTGGATGCCTGGAAACCTGAACTCAAAATGTACTACACAGTAGGCACATAAGCACACGTTCCACGTATGTGAACTGGAAAGCAAGATGACAACCTCTTGACAGTGCACCCGCTTTAAAAGAGTAGAAACGAGGGAGTGGAAAACTAACAATGAAATGCAGTCGGAACACAAAACAAGCATTCAATTTACTCGTACTTCAGTGCAGTTGATGTTGACAGTGCATGGCACTGCAAGTGGAAAATGCCTTTTGTGTGATCCACAGAATTCTGTGAAATAACCACACTGATGAAGCGAGTAATAGTTTGTGTCACGTGTCTGAAAAGGTGCTATACCTCGGCTTCTCATGCCTGGAGCACCTTGCCCATAGTTAAAAAGCACCTTGAGAATGGTAACAAAATTGGATAAATGGCAAATATCAAAGATGACCACAAAATAGCAATTTACTCTATAATATTTGGATGAGTTCTTTGCTAAGTGGACAAGATAAAGGGACTTTTATAGCAGTTAGAAGTTGGATCTGTTAAAGGACTGATTGTTTTGTGTGAAGAGGGTAAAGTTGGGTTAGTGGAGATCTGTTTTCAGCTACCACATAATTTTCTGCTGAGGTTTAACTGACTTTCCTGAAGGAAAAAACAGTTTCCTCTAAAATGCACTAACGAAAGGTGGTGTTAAGAGTTATTTGCTCTCTGAATTTGTGAAGGCGCAGTGGTGCATCACTGGAAAGTAGAACTAGAGGTGCACCCCACCGTTCTGCAGTTTGAGAAGTGTGTTTGTGTGTGTCTGTGTGCAACTGATTGCGAAATCAATTAAGGAACAGTTTAGAAATAGACAAGCCATCGAGTAGCAGAATAAAACCCATTCAGCTATACCACAAATGACTCTCTTACAGGAATTGGCTAATCTTCCAATACTGAGCAGAAGTAGGTTTCTCTGTCAGTTGCCTCTCTTTACATTCAGTGTGGTCTCATCCATCAATAAGCACATCCCACCTTTTCTTGTGTAAAAGGCACTCTATTTTATCCTTTGCGCACCACCTTTTGGCATCTGAATCAATATCCAATTTTTCCTCATTCATTTGCCCCCTGCCTCTCAGAATGCTCTAAGTGCTGAAGTCCTTAAACTGGTCCTTTTTCATCCTACAGTTGACAACTGATCTAGTGTAACTAGACTTCCTGCCTCATCTAACTTCTCCAAAGAGACCATGCTTTTCCTTTTCAGATCTGGAGAAATCAACAGTTTAAGTGGAGCCAGCAGGTCAGGGTAGATGCTAAGCCTCTTATTCTAATCCTAGCATGGGCGTGTTATGGATAACATGAGCACGCGTGAGCTTACTCGAGCATGCTCATTTCATCAGAGTTCATTAATGACACGACTGATTTGCTCTTTGTGCATTGTGAATCTGTAAGAAATGGCAGTTCATATGGAGTGGATTATACAGCGGAGTATAAACGATTACTATATTGAATAAACTTACTTGGAGATAAAAGCCAAAGCTGTGCTATACTTGATCAACAATATGAGTTATATGAGCTCTTGTAGTAATTTTCAGATGTATTAAAGCTTTACGGGTGGTAATATTACTACTAGACCAAAAGTATGTGTGCTCCTCCTGTCCTGGGCAGTGATAGTACACATTAAAAAAACACTGTGAGCATGCACTTGTATACACACAGAAAGCTCAATTCCCTCAGGATACTGTAGGTTCAAATAGAGTTCATATTACACCGGTGCTTGGATAATAAATGGCCCCAGGCAGCATCTCTCTCAGGTGATCATCACTCATAGTGTTATGCCATGTTCAGTACACAGTAGTATAACTAACAAACACTTTTTAGTTGGTTTGGCGCCACACTGTCTGTGTCAGTAAGTCTTTGACTATACGACTTTGAAGAGTAATCAGTGTATAAGAAATGAAGTCAGATTTGCTTAATCTTGTCAAAAACACACCACTAAATCAGATTCGAGCAGTAATTGATTTCAGAACACATCATGTCAAATTGTGGTATTGAGGAAGTCTGGCGTCACATCTGACAGATAGAAAACCAAATTAAAATGGTCTCAAAAGCATCATTGGTCTTACAGCTCCCTCGGATTTCACCTAACAAATGTAATTTAACCAATCTGTGACCAAATGTTAACCAATCAAGGGAATCATAGACTGTAAATTATAGATGGACATTGCCTCTGTAACGTCAGCCATTTGTGTATCCTGCATGCTGAAGCCTCATTGTTGGCATTTTTGATCAATGCCTTGTTTACTTCTTGACCATTTTTAAGAAGGTGCAAGTTGGTTTGCATTGGACGGATACAGATAACTGCTAAGGAGCTCTGAGAGACTAAGAAAAATACTAGAATATGAATCATTAAAACAAGGGCTCAAACTTCTTAAATGGGCTGAACCTCAAAACAGGAAATATTGTGGAAGAACTGCAGTTTGGATTGTTTAGTTTATCTTTCTGTGGTATGGGGGGTTGCTGGGTGTGATCTGGCAACCTTGTCATATCTTAAAAACTGTAAACCAAATTGCAGTGAAAGGATTTTTATTTTATTTTATTTAAAAAAAAAATCCTTGTTCTACTTCCTTTCAAGGATGTGCTTTATCAATAAGCAACAGCGCTCTGTGTAAAATTAGAAAGGTCACACAAACTCAATTTAGGGGTTCTTAAACAGTTGTGTGGCAGTTTGGTCGAAGTTGGTGCATGACAGAAAAAAAATAATAGTGATTATGTTATAGAAGTAATGCTCTTATGAGATGTAAACAGCATAGATCAGAACAATGAGTCCTAAGCTGATTACCAGTCACACTTTCTGCAACAGGCAATGCAGAAAGAGTTGGGAAGAAAACCTCCACTGCTTCAAATTTGCTTCGGAGTTGCCTACAGTGAGGTCAGAACTGAGGGGGGTGTGTGGAATACTAATAAACTGACATTTTTTGAAGTTTGTTGATTTTTTTTCTATTCTTTGATTTTTGACTTTTTAGATTTTCTCTTGTTATCTTTAATATAACTTTCTGAACATCAAAAATTTATTGGCAAACCAGTCGTGAATTTCAAACAAAAAATATTTCACCACTTTGAGTAAGACACATTCAATCTGAAGCAAATATTTCATCATATAAACAATCCTGTTGCTTCACACTGAAACTGACATCAACGAGAGCGCCCTGCTTTCCAGATCCTAATGTGTCTTTCACCAGTTTGCATAGTGTTGTTTCTGGCTTTTTGTGCATTTTAACTTTAAGAAGTCTGCCAGTGTTGCAGTATAATTGTTCACGAGTGTGGTTTAAACCCCAGGCAAAAACATTCCAGGGACTGTTTTACATACTTTCTTTTCCTCTGTATTGTAGGAATGAAAAGATAACAGAGTAAATAATATTTAAGCAAGTGCATATCTATAAATTATAATGAAACGTTATTACTTATTATAACACAGAAAAGGATCTTGTTCATATAGACTAAAAAAAACACAAATAGGACTATTTTGTTTTGCTTGAGGGCTGATTTTAAAAGATCTGATATACATTTAGATAGCTGTCTAGCAGGAAGTGCATCAGGTGTTCTTGAACACAGACAAAAACCTTTGGCTTTGACCTAAATGTTGATTTAGGTGTTTCCCTTTAACATTTTTTTCCCCTACTTTTCAGAAAAAGAACATCAACGTTTTGCTGAGCCTTGGCGTGCTAGCTTCCTGGGGAGTACTCTTGCTGTCAGCTCGCCTCTACTGGATGGGCAATAAACCTCCAAACTTCTCCAATTCCGACAACCCTGCAGCCGACTCGCCTCATTTCCTCACTCGAACGCTAACGTTTCTCCACCTGCCTGCTGCCAACGCCTGGCTCCTGCTCTGCCCTGACAAGCTCAGTTTCGATTGGTCCATGGATGCCGTGCCCTTGGTCAGGTCCTTGGCCGACTGTAGGAACCTTCACACTGTTGCCTTTTATGTTGGAATGAGCATTCTGGTTTTGTTTGGCCTTCGTGGTCCCACCTCCAAAGTCAAGGAGACCAATGGGAAGGCCCATGTCACTAATGGGAAATCCATCACTAATGGTAATGGTTACCACGCTCCTGATGCAAACCATAACACAGAGCATGGCTCTCCAAAAACCGCCCTAAATGGCTCAGCTGGACTGCACCACTGCCCTCCACGGACACCCCTGCCCCCTACAGAAAGCCTAGTACTATTTTCACTGGGCATCCTTTCATTGCCTTTCATCCCAGCCACTAACCTATTCTTTTATGTGGGTTTTGTAATTGCAGAGAGAGTACTATACATTCCCAGTATAGGCTTTTGTCTGCTTGTTGCTGCTTGTGCAAGAGCCTCGTTTGTTAGACTGAGGACTAGAGGCTGCAAGGCTGTGCTGTTGTGTCTCTGTATGGGTCTAGTACTGCTGAATGGCCTCAGAACTGTTCAAAGAAACAAAGACTGGAGCAATGAGGAAAACCTCTACAAGTCTGGGATTAATGTGAATCCCGCTAAAGGTAAGAAGGCTACTGGCTATCTTTAGATGTAAGTAGGAATCCTCCTACCTTCAGCCTAAAGCAAGGAGCGAATTTGAATGACTGAATTTTAGAGCTCAGTTGATACAGGAATTTTTAGGACTGATAGCGATGTTTTCTTTCCAGCACGCAGAACTTAAACAGAATCTTCATGTGTAGGTATTTATTATTATTAAGATATGCCACTGCAGATATGTCAGCAAAATTGGATAGTAATATCTGCCTGCCGATAAATCATTCAAGCTCTAGTTAATTTTACAAACTCAAAGCTAGCTATCCATTCATGTTATTCTACAGGTTACATTCAAAGATAACGAAGCAGTTTCACGGCATCAATGAATACTGCTAGCGACTCAAGATGAAAGTGAACAAAGAATGTAAAAACTCTGCTTGGCAAATGCATTTTTGCTGCTTGGATTTTGTGCTGTGTTAACATTTGTTTCTGTACGTTTTTAGTACATTTGAGACATTTCATTTGTTTTGTTAAAGAGGAAAAAAAAAGGCATGTACAGCAAATTTTTAAAAACTCAAACAATTCCCAGTTCTACTTAATATGCATGTTTTTAACTGGGCTGAGATCTGAAACCCACTGTGGGTACCTGATCTTGAAAGAGGCAAGTGGAAATATGTGCAAGAAAATAACAGAAAACTGCTTAGAGGATTGTTACACACTTGCCTAAGCATACTTAAATAAAAAAAGAGAGCACTCTAAATAACCAAGTAAGCATGAGAAGTACAATTAATTGTTTTTATCAACTGATACTAGTTTACTTTGACAAATTAGTGTGAATACCTGCTTTTACATGAACACCAACTGCATCTTTTTTTTCTGCTGCATAACTCTTGACTGGCACATCTCCTCTAGCCTGGGGAAATTTGGGGAACGTACTGAAGAACCAGGGCAAGATGGCGGAGGCAGAGAAGGCATACAGAAATGCTCTGCACTACCGAGGGAACATGGCTGACATGCTGTATAACCTGTGAGTGATAAAGATGCCCGTTCCGCCTCCTCGTGTTTGCATAGTCTTGACACAAACAAGTTCTGATTCCTACCATCCATCACTTTAGATCACTGTGGAAAAGGAAGAGAAAGGGGAGAGAAGAGAGCGCATATAGACACAGAGTGACTAGCAGGAAAACTTACAGAGGGCACACAAGAATAGATCTAACATAGGAGAAGAAGCAAATGAAATACAGAGTATGGCTTGACGCAAGAGAGTTGTGTGTCCCTTGTGGCTCTTTGTACCTTCTGCTGCTGATTTGATTAGTCATGGTTTGCAGGGTTTGGGGGAACACAAAGACACTTAGAATCCTGCAACACAAGGTGTCACAGATGCCAAAACCTCATAGCAGACCCGTGTCTGTAACTCTCATGCAGACACTGTTTTCCTTCCCACTTCTCCGTTCCCTCTCAAGTTACAGGTGCCAAGAAACTGGCAAAGAAACAAAGAGAGAAGGGAAAACTCAAAGGTGTTTTGCATTCTTTAAAACAGAGGTGCTACTTGAGCTTGATGGATGGTTGGCTATATTGGGATTATGTATTAGTATATGGGATACGGGAAGCAAAACCTGCCACTTTCACCACTCATTAGTTTGATGAGAGGTTAAAGCTTACTTTGCATGCAGAGTTAACAGAAACTGTACTGCAGCTTGTCACATCTTTGCGTTTTTCTTGGACCAGGGGTTTGCTTCTGCAGGAGAATGAACGCTTTTCTGAAGCGCTGCATTATTACAAGCTTGCCATTGGGAGTCGGCCTACGCTGGCATGTAAGTAAATCTCGGAGAGTCTCATTTTTGTAAATGATCTATGAGGCGGTCAGCCTGAGGGGAAGAGCTGTCATCAATTAGACTTTTGGGTTAATTACACTTTAATTTTATTGCTGAGGTGGTTATTCTTTTTTGCATGGACATGTAAAGGGCCAGTGAAGTAATGCAATTCAGTCCCGCGCTTGAGTGTTCACATTAGATGAGGGTCCAGCTTTTACTCTACCAAGTAGAGTAGCTTTATTGTTAGCTTTGTCTCTTTTTTGGCATGTATTTATTTATGTGTCCTACTTTTCTCTGCTCTGACCTCAAGTTCTGCCTCCTTTAGGCTGTATTATCATGTTTTTCTGTGTAGATCGTCAGGTTTTTTTCTTTGTTTAAAGCTTTTTTTTTAATGTTTATTGCTATTTTATTTACAGTTGATAATTATTTATTTGAACTGTTCTTTTTCCAGGGTGGAATAATTGTACAGCATATATATTTGACCTCAAAAAACAGGAATTTTGGCTGCACAAGTGTGAATTTATTTTGGATTTTCGTTAAGATCATAACTATACATACATGCTCAAATATATGCACATTCTCATTTCCATCTTTTAATAAGAGGTGTTAAAGGTTCTATAATGCCTTTTAGCCTGATGAGTTCAAGCCCTATTAACTCCTAGCTTGTGATCATGATTGACTACAACTTGTTGCTTCTGTTTGCAAACATAAATAAAAGAATCTGTTTAACAGCGCTCATTGGATTGACCAAAACTCAGAACAATGGGAAGGTCCAAGGAACTCAGTGAAGATCTAACAAGGAACTAGAGATCTACACAAATTGAAAAATGTCTATATTGCTATACCACTGCTAATTCCAAGATCCCCTGCTTCAAATTCAACACCTTTAAGTTTGGCTGAAGTTTGTAGCTCCTCACATGGACAAGTCAAATGCCTTGTGGCCACATGAGATACAGATTGACCTATATGTCCACAATGATAACAGAGATGTTTGGGTGAGTAAAGGTGAGGCTTTCAAACCTAAGAACACTGTACCAGCTGTTAAGCATGGTGGTGGTAGCGTCATGCTCCGGGGCTGCTTACTGCCAGTGGTAACGCGAGTACCGGTACACTGCACAAAGTGGATGGAATAATAAAGAAGGAAGACTACCTCTTCAAATTCACCTCAAATCAACAAATAGATGGTTGAAATGTGGGCACAACTGGGTGCTCCAACATGACAATAAACCCAAACACACAGCAAAACTGGTTTTGGAGTGACTAACTTCTGTAATAGCTTTCCCAAAACCTGACCTCAACTCTATTGAAAATTTGTGGACTTTGTTTAAAAGCCTGGTCTGTGCCAGGAAACAAACCAAGTTAAATGACCTCTTGCAATTTTGCTGAGAAGTGTGGTGAAGATTCTAAAATTGCCAGAAGCTTGTCGATTTATTCCAAAAGCGTCTGGTTGAGGTCAAACTTTCTAAGCCACATTTAACCATATATTAGTGAGGCTGTATGCATACATTTGAGCCTGTATGTATAGTAGAGAAAATCCAAAATAAATTCAGACTTGTTCACCCAGTTCTTGTCTTTTAAAGTCATTAAAAATGAAAAAGAAACAATTAAAAACAATGATTAAAATCCTAAAATTACCATGCCATTCTGTTTCATGATGAGTGTATGTAAACTTCTGAACAGAAATGTATTTATGTCAAAAGACATTTTAGATCATTTCACATGCCTTTAATTGAACTTGCTTTCTCTTCACTCTGAACTCACAGCAGCCTACTTGAATATAGGAATAATTTTGATGAACCAGGGTCACCTGGAAGAGGCCAAACGCACCTTCCTTACTTGTGCTGACATTCCCGATGAGAATTTGAAGGATCCCCACGCTCACAAGAGCTCCGTCACCAGTTGCCTGTACAACCTGGGAAAACTGCTCCATGAACAGGGCCAGCAGGAGGTCAGTGTGTCTGGTTTGTGGGAAAAGGGCCCAGAGAATATTTGAAGGAGCTGAGAAGTGTTTGTTTTGTATCTCAGCTTTCATAACATGAATAAACAGAGAAGGACCAAAATAATTTTTGTAATGCTTTCCGTTAGGACTTTGTCTGTGCCGCTTGTGATTTAACTACTTAGTTACAAAGGCCACAATTGTGGTGACTCGAACTGAAAACTGAATTAGCTGAATTAACTATTCTCTTTTTACAGGAGGCCTTGTCTATGTTCAAGGAGGCAGTGCAGAAAATGCCAAGGCAGTTTGCACCACACAGCCTTTTCAACATGATGGGTGAGCGACTACCTTTTTTTCACCTATAATATCTGTTTTAAACAGTAATTAAAAAATATATATATTTTTAAAAATCGCTACAAAGGTGATTCCTGCTTGAAATGTTAATAAGCATCTTGATGAGATAATGCTACCATTTGATCTATAAAATTACACGTTCATGAGCTGTGAAGAACAGAGTAATGACGTGAGTAAAAGCCATGCAATCTGACATTATTGTTTCCGTCTCAAGTGTTGGTCTTCTGGCTTGTGAGAGCTTTAAATGTGAGTTGAACAAATTGCCATTTAATCATTGCTAAGGAACCCCACCTGTTGGATTCCAGCACTGTAACTCATAAACGATGTGTGCACACACTTTGTATCCTCTTGAGGAGAAGTGAAGCTCATCTGTGAAACGAGTCACATCCCCCTCTTTGTTATTGTAACACTAATTACATTATTGTAAACTCATCCCGATGACATAGTTGAGATTGCAGGGAGATGTCTGCATAAATTCCTTTGACAGGCAGGCTGAAGGAAAATAAGATATGTGTTTAGTCAGGTGGAGAGAGGGATTAAGGAAGAGTGTTTGCATTAGTGTAATGGGAGGGGATACCTAGTATGTCATCAGCCTATCTTCTTACACTAGGGGCCAAGAGCATGCCCTCACATCCAACAACATCTCTGAGTTTTTATAACCAGCTTTTGTTCTTTCAGCGAAATTTCAGATTTATCTACATTGTGGTCACTTCAGTCAGCATGGGGTTAAGAAGAATTTGAAGTTGCTGAAATGACCTATTACAGCAAGCCATTATAATGAGAACCAGCATTACATCATTATCTGATTCAGACAGCGCAGAGTTAACAAACATGAATTAATCAATCAGTTACACTTCCAGCATGTTCTTCTGTTAGATGAAGTTCAAAGAGCTTCACAGATGACTGACGAGCTAATAACAAGTCAGAATAAATGTAATAAAAACAATGCAATTAATTATAGATTAAAAGCACCTTGAAGAAGACGAAAAAGACGAAAAAGATCAGAAAGAGAAGAATCAAATAGGATAAAATAAGTACCCTTAAAGTAGTTTAATATTGTAGGAGCTACAAAAAATGGCTGGAAAAAACAAATGCTGAAATAAAACAGAAAAAAATCTTTTAAAAAAACTGATTAAAACTGACAACAATCAGTACCCAAAAAGAGCGAGAACAATTATAACTGTAACATATAGTACAGAGTGCAACAGTGCTCACCCACTTTTGTAAAGGCTCCAAATCTAATAACTGATTGCCCATTCAGTTTCTCCACTGTTTCAGAACGTCCTTGCTTAAAAAAATGTTTTAAGCCTTGAACCAAGCCAACACTGACCTCCACAAGTCAGGGGTGTCACTGTTCCAATTTAGTATTGTGAATTTTTGTCATCATACAAACTTTTGGTTTCTACAAAAGCACATGCCATCACATCACAATAGCCCAGTAAGTCTTCTCTGGATAATTACAATACAATACAACTTTATTTATATAGCACATTGCTTCTCAATAGTAAAATATGAAATAAAATTAATTACATATGGGTACGATTGTAGAGTACAAATACATTTCCAGATTAAACAAAGCACTAATTAACCCGGGAGTGCTATGTTAAAACAAATATTTCACTCCTAGTGTAAAAGTTAGGTAAATTCAACACACAAATATCAACTGGAAAATTCCGGTAACACAATAGGTTAAAATTACATACAAATGCGATAAAATGATTCTAACACTATGGCTCATAATCAAGAATATGAGAATATGAATGAGATTTTTTTACCTCTCGAACCTCACTTTACTCAATTTTAAAATATTATATTTACATTGTTTTTTTTTTTTAGTTTAGACTTTTTTCTTGTACTTTAGTCAAGAACAGGTTCTTATTTTCATTGAAAAAGGCAAAGCCCCTTGATGAAATAAAGGTGTAAATACAAGCAAGTGTACATCGGTCAAAACACCAGGCTGAGTGGGAAGCTAAGAGTGTTGGTGAATATGGCTTAAGCCTCATAGTTTAGCACATGTTTTTGTGTTTGGGGAGACAAGGAGGCCAAGTGTGGCACCACCTGCTGCAGCTTGAAACCTCAATGATCATTGAATTTAAAAAAGAAAAAAGTGTAAAAAAAAAAAAATGACACAAAAATAAAGACTCATTGAATGCTAATGCATTCAACAGCTCTAATATTATATATTTTTCTTTCTTTTTATTATTGATATTTTCCATTCTCTTCTCTCCTTTCAGGAGAAGCCTACATGAGGCTGAACAGGCTGGAGGAAGCAGGCCACTGGTACAGAGAGTCCCTCAGGGTCAAGCCTGACCACATCCCTGCCCACCTCACTTATGGAAAACTGCTATCCATCATTGTATGTTCCCTTACAGACACACACACTCACACAGAAAGAAGCAGAAGACAAAGCATTACCTTAGTAATGACTGCAGTGGTTAACTATGTGGCAGAGTGTAATTAAATGGGACCTGGAGTGGCACAGTGGAATGATGAATAATGCATATAGAGCAACTTATGGGGCACTGGAGCAAGGCGAACCCATCCTATTGATTTCCCTGCAGAGACTGAAGAGCTGTGATAACTGTTATTACATATGGGCTTTCTGAGTAGGGTGGATTCAAACGCATTAATTCATTGTGTGTGACCCTTGCAGCTACTAGTTGGACAGAACTTCCACACTTTTCACACACTTTCCACACAGTGTGAAAGAAAAGAAAACTGAAAAACTGAAGACAGAAATATTAAATAGATTTTGAGTGACCTTAGGACGATCCTGATCCAGGACTGATGCCAACAAACTGCTGTGTTGGAGCAGCGTAAATACATGGCTGACATCTGAAGGTCAGAGAAGCAGGGAGTTTTTCTGGTGTGGATGAGAGCGATCCCTCTGTGATTGGATGACCCTGATAAACCATGTTTCTTTTTTTTCTGTCTTTCATTACATGTGTCTGTATATTCATGGGAGTGTTAGAAGACATCCAAGGACACACAAACTTGCCCAACTTCTAAATGTCAAACTTCCTGTCACTTCCTGTACTTCCTCCACCTCTCCCATTCCATGAAACAAAAACAAATACACATGCATGTGACAGATGTGTTCGCAGCTGAGTCAAGTTTAGATTTGGGAGACGAACTGTGTTTCCTGCGTAACCCTTTTTAACGACGCTGACCTCTCTCCTTCCACGGCTTCGAGTGCTGAATAAAAACACAAACGAGCTGAAGTTACAAAACCGTTATGTGCACAAAGAGATACACACTGGCAGCTGCAAACCCTAAGGGCTTTAAACCTTACCTCTGACCAGTTCCCCTCTTTGCTGAAAGATTTAAAGATATGCAGCATACGCACACACACACCTTAAGTAGGTTCACATTAGAGTCACCGAGGGTGGCCGGACATCTGCTCTGCTCCCTTATGCTCAAGGGGATCTATGCACTCACCACGAGGCCACCTCCACTACTAGAGGGCTTAAGAAACATGAGATTGGATGGGCTCGGGACAATAGGCCAGTGGACGGGCTTATTATTCAATTACTCTCCTTCCTTATTGAATCACTCCATCGGCTACATTTTTGGCCATCCTGCTAGAGTCAATCGACAATACAGACAGGGGAAGGAAAGGTCAAACTCGAGCCTTGTACTGCGGTTCACCCCAGCCTGCACTGTTTTTCTTTGAAACGTGGAATATTTTAGCTCGAAAGCGACCACATTTCAGCTTTCAAAGTTGCCCACAAAAAAGCTACTTATGTAAATCCACAAAATAATAGGCAGAACCTGATAGTCTCGCACACGTCCACATCCCTGAGCAAATAACAAGTGCAACTCCAAAGCCGCTAGTGTACCTTTACTCTTTCCACTATATTACAGGCCTCCTTGTCTGTCAGATGTATCTTGCTGGAGTCAGAGTGGTGTGGTGTGCATTAAGGAAATCTGTGGTCATTCAACACCATGCAGACTTATGACTTTAATCTCAGCCGTATATTTAGATAATTCGGCGCTAATTCTAACTATGGTCTTGCACTGTGGAAGACCACACGATAAAGTACGTAGAAGCACCTAAACTAACCTTTTACTCAGCTACAAATCACGGAATATCCTTTTGATAGTTGTTTGAAAATCATCCTTTTTCCACTGACCTGAACTCTTCCATAAATCTGCTAAATGATGATTTGCTCCTACCTAAATGGACTGAACCACTGTACTTTCTGATGGATGTTTAGGGAAAAGGTTTAATTGAATGTAAAGAGTATGGAGCCAAAGAAAATGTGAAATAAGCCATCTATTCCTGATATTCGGTCATTCACTTAGAGCGATTGCCGGCACTGGGGGAAGCTAATGAACCAAGCCTAATGAGCCCTGCCCTCTCATTTCTTGTTGCATGACAAGTCCGCTGGCAATATAGAAGCAATCGGCGCTGACATGTGAAACAAAAGAGATGGAGAAATTCAGCCTCGTGCACAGAGGCAATCGAGTCTGCACACAAATGCGCCCACACCAACACCTTGGAGGTTTTTCCTTTAACGGTTTGGCATGAGAGATTGGGCGGCTGTGTTCTTTAATAGCGCCTCTTTTCTGCAGATGCAAAGAAGCTGGGTTGCTCTGACTCAAATGAGGCCTGCTGATGCACTACAGTTTTTCAGATGCAATGAAATACATGCTCAGGCCCAGCTATGCATATTGCGTGTTATATAATATGTACTGTGGGTGGTCAGCATAATCTATACCATTTTAAAACATGTCAAAACAATAGTGTTGTGGTTTACACATTCACTATTTGCCTAGCTTCCCTGTTCCATCCTGGGAGGAGACGCAAATCTCTTTGGGTTTACGTCAGGAAAGGCATCTGGTATAAAAAGTGTGCCAAATAAAACATGTTGCGCTACCTACTGTGGTGAACCCTTGTGAATACGGGAGCAGCTGAAAGTAGGTTTAGCTTTTTTAAGGTTTATGTTTTTAACCCTTTAATATGTATATTAGATTTCAGAGCTGCCTTTACAGTTAAAAAGAATTCATTTTATGGGAAAAGAGGAGCTTATGGATGAACAAGCGTTTGGCAGTATTGATTTACCCCGTGTGGAAGTGCATTTATTTCAGTATGCTTTCTTTCAGGACTGCAGTGTTCAGGTTATGTCGTATAAGTGGAATAATCAAGGATGTAACAAAAACCTCACAAATTAAAAAAAACCATGTTCAACCATCATTTGTAATGACTTGAGTTGCTTTTTGCTTTTTGTTTTTTAAGGGGCAGAAAACAGAAGCGGAGAGATATTACCTGAGAGCTATTCAGCTAGACCCGACGAAAGGAAACTGCTACATGCACTACGGTAAGAAATATATTAAAAGATTTATTTAGAGACACGTTAAACAAAGCCTGTTTAAAAATAGATATTCTAATTATGAAACCATGAATGCCTTTATCTTCAGAAGTGTCTGCCTGTAGTTGACGCACAGTTTTGAAGTTATTTTAGCGACAATCTAGTTCGAAGTGTTTCTCTACCAGCTAAATCATGCATGGCTGCCAGTACTGTAAGGCGTTGCATTAATACAGTTATGATCGGCCTCTGCTGCCTTCAGCTGTGCTCACACTCGTAATTCTTTACCCTCCACAAAACAAGACAAAAACTTAATGGCGTCACCCTCAGAGTGCAATTAAATTTACCATGTCATTTGACAAATAATGTTATAAACCACACTGGTTCCACTCTGATTGCTTATGTAACTTGATAAGAATTATGGGGAAAAAAATCAAAACTGGGAGTTAATAATCCAGAAATGTCGAATCTCTCAGTGCTTTTATTAGCGTTCCGTAAAATAATGGCGGTAACATGCTGTCATTTAATTTTTTTGTTCGTATTAGTGCTGGCACTGTTGGAGCTGTTTGAAGCGTTGCAGATGGTGCAAACACACCCAGAAACAGCCACGTATGCTGCGTTTATCTGCGTGAGAAGACAGAATCTGAATACACATTTTACGATTGTTAAACACGGTACTGTGTTCCTCCCACGCTGCTGTTATTGAGGCTTTTCATATCAGCTTGGAGGAACAGACTCCCTTCTGCTCCAAGGAGCTATCTCCGGGATATTCATAGGAAATGAATTCTGTGTTATCCTGCTCAAAGCACCATTGTGCATTGTCCCTTTCTCCTCTTATCTCCTTCTATTCCTCCTGGTGCTTTCTCTGCACTGATATCTTTGGTTTTGAGTTTAGATTGGTCAGTTTATGAAGGGTCTGTCTGCTGCTGACTTTGGACAAAGCAGTTTCCCCTTCTGAAGTCCTTACGCTCTTTCTCTCCATTTTCTTTTTTTCCAATGTTATCTTGTAGCTTTTTGCTATAGGTGATGTTTATTTGGGTTGCCTCCTCCCTTTATCGCACATCTGGCTGCCTTTGCTATCCTGGGGTCACTGGATGATCTCCAGGTGTGAGTGTGTTAGGAGTGATGCTATCTGTTCACATTATAGAACAACAAATACACGCACAAAGATGTGCCCAGAAGGAAGGACACAGAGGGTGAAAGCTAAAACAAAGACCCCTTTCCTGCCATTGTTCTCATTTTAATGCAGAACCATTTCTAGGTAGTCTCCTTTGGAGTGCACTTGGTTTTTGGGAAGCTCAGGCAAACGCAGTTAGCATTCAGTGCAAGAATGCAAACAGACATACACCTGAGTTTATCCCTACATTCCAATTTTTTCCAGCATTCAGTAACATCTGTGGTTAGGCTTGGCTGTTCATTTATAGCCGCTGATGCAGGGAGTTGAAGGTGCTGAACCAGGTGGCAAGACTCCCACAGGAAAACCCATGAAAACCTGCGTCTCATCTGTGTTCTCAAACGCTGCTGAGCAAAACAACAATCCTTCAATCTATCACTGTCTGACTTGTCTCCTGCTTTCCCTGCCTCTTTTTCTGTCTCACTCATTTCTTACTCAGCTTCCATTCATCTCCTTTTCTTTACACACCAGTCACCATCTTTACCTGTCATTACTCTTCTGCAAGATGTCCCCATCTCATTCCAATCCCATTGGTTTGCTGCAGTGTGATAACAAGGAATACAGTTGTGCATTTGCTTGGTAAAATTGAAAAGGAAACAAAAAGCCCCTGGAGCTCTGGTATCTTTATTTTGTATATAAAGATCTGCTTAGGCACAGTTATTTTTAAAGCTAAATGCTAATGTCAGCATGCCAAAATGTTCAGTGTTGATGCAAAAAGTCTTATTAGTAGTAGGAATAAATTGAAATTTTGAACTAATAATGGCCCTATATGAAATGTACTAAAATATTTCTACATCTAGTTGATGAATTGAATCATGAAAGTATGAAAAAGTCTGTAAAGTTAAAAAAAAAACAGCAAATTTTAAATTTTTTGTTTGCCTCAGAAGCATAATGAGACATGTCTGGGCACTATTAATATGTTTCAATAAAGAGAGATCATTTGGAAAAATCTGACATGATTTATTGAAATACAGAATTCAGCTAATCTGTTTTAAAATTAGATAGATAGATAGATAGATAGATAGATAGATAGATAGATAGATAGATAGATAGATAGATAGATAGATAGATAGATAGATAGATAGATAGAAATTAGAACGGGACCCATAGGAGTCTAGAAGCTGCAGGTGGGGAAGATGGAGGCTTGGATGACCATGGTGAGGCAGCTATATGGGGAGGACGTGTCTCGCATAAATAGCAGTCTGAAAGACAGAATGACAGAAGACCACTGACATTTAAAGTACACAGAACAAAGCTTATTAGCTTGCAAAAGGTGCAAAATGATGTCAGTATTGAGTCTGACGGCATGGGAAAATGGAAGAGATGTAAAGAAAAGACTAGCGGCTGAACACCCAAGAAGCAGACGGATGAGTGATTACAGATCTTCCATACTGGACTTATGAATAAGCTCCATTTCTGTGACACAGGGTTCTTAACAGAACTTCTGCTACCCTCATCTTTCTTTCTTTTCAGGACAATTTCTGTTGGAGCAGTCCCGTCTTGGCGAGGCTGCGGAGATGGCGGAAAGAGCTGCAGAACTGGACAACTTTGAGTTTGATGTGGTCTTCAGTGCTGCTCACATGCTCAGGTTGGCTAAAATCCCCACTTGGAAAAAGCAGTGTTTCTGCATGGGGATTCCCTTACTAGTACAGAATATTGAATGAACAGATATTTCAAGGAATTACGGTGTTTTGGAAATTCATTATTTGCTGAGTTTGCCCTCATGCTGCCTCAACATTTGTGGGTTTTGTTCTTTACCACTGCGATTTAAAAGCCATCTTTTGAAATATAAATTATACCAGCGTTACAGAATAGTAAAATGTCCTCTCAATGGAAAAGCTGCTGGTAAAGTTTTTATGTATTACATATATAAATGGAAGTGGTGAGGTTTCTGTGCACGGCTTGTAAAGAAGCCATAGGAGAATTTTTCCCTCAAAGTTTGGCAACCGTGTACACGGACAGCTTATAAATCTTAAAATGTGTCAAAAGGGACTGCAAATGTCCTCTACTCCCAGCAACTGAGGGAAAATATTGGAATGATGAACCTTAACTCATTTTTGCTCTACATATCTGGAAAAGTCATTTCTTCTCTGAAGCATCTCAGTGCGCTGCCACAGAGGGTTTGTAAAAAGTTAAAAGTCTAAGGGCTTGACTGAGGTTTGCGTTTGAGAACCTAAGGATAAATCTAAATGACAAGTCATTCCTTCGAGTTCTGATCCGACTGGTTATTTTAAGCTGAGACCCTCGGGACATAAATCCAAACAGATTAGGATTAGTGTTTATTGATATGACGCCCACCTGTCAAAGCTAAAGCTGTCCTGCCTAATAATAAAGATAAGCTACAAACCGGGGCTTGCTTTGTGCAGTGACTGTCTGAGCATAAACAGGGATGATAAGAATGACCTGACAATCCAGTGCAATGTAGGATTTGCCTGTAATTGTTCTGCACAAACTAGCTCTAAATACACATCATGCAAGTGTAACATTGCTGTTGAGTGACGTGTTTTACCGACACAAATCTATGCTTTATTTTACAGGCTGAGGATTAGGAAGTCTGCAATTTTCTTATCAGAAAAAGAAGGAAATGACTTTACTTTTGACCTCCCTGATACCTAAAGATTTTGACTTTAAATGGGGCTTCCTGTAACTTTATCTGTTATTTAATGACTCTCTAGCACTTCCCCAAACAAAACAAAGACCAAGGAAGGACACTAGGAGATGACTATGATATCCATAATGTGCCCTTTATTTAAAGCCTTATAAATACGAATTAGCATGTCAGGAAGGAAGGACTTTATTAACTTTGGCACAGCAAAGTCCAGATCATGTACTCCATGAATAATGTTAGTGTGGAGCCGATTAACTACTGCTACTGTACATACCTAGCTGTAACATGTCAGGGAGGACTTTTGGTGCTTTAAGCAGTCTTGGCATCAACATCATCTGCTTCTCTTTATCTATTTATAAATGAGAACCTCAAAGTAAGGCCTAATGTGGTGAATCAGTGTCCAAACACATGATCCCATTTATGGCAAGCCTATTTGCCGCTTGTCCCAGAATATTGTTTACCGGTGGCTATATTAGAAGCTCCAGTATATCGCTGCAGTAGATAAAGAGTTTGTACTATCATTTGACAATTACGTGAGACAGAATGTAATTAAGTCTTTCAAACCAATAAGTCATTATTTAAGCCTTGGCAGGTACAAATAGTAGTATAATTTTCCCCATGACTTGCTATTCAGTCAAATACTTTAACGCAGTGTGTAAAAATGTAGTGTGAAATCCTGCAGCTTGTAATAGTATTATACAAATTGAGT
Source organism: Oreochromis aureus (assembly GCF_013358895.1). Lineage (NCBI taxonomy): Eukaryota > Metazoa > Chordata > Actinopteri > Cichliformes > Cichlidae > Oreochromis > Oreochromis aureus. The sequence continues at coordinate 12,428,723 of NC_052958.1, read as the reverse complement.
CAATCTGTATTTCCTTAAAATAAGAGTTAAAAGCAGCAGTTACCAACTTGAGGTTTAAGACCCTCTTTAGAAATGTAATCTTACTAATGACTCTAAAAATTGTTAATTATAATTGTCAGAAACAGCCCGAAAATGTAAGTCTGGACCTTGTGTGTGTGTGTGTGTGTGTGTGTGTGTGTGTGTGTGAAATTTTCTTAGCTTAAGTATCATTGTGCCTATTAGGACTACACTAGCAGAATTTAAATGACACCAATGACTACATGAATTAATGTGACTTTTTCACTGAAATGTATAAGTCAAATCATACACATTTCTTTCTTACGTTAAATGAACAATATTCACGATAATTTATATACTAAGAAGCTTAACAATGAGTGAATACCATCATTAGCTGCAAAATACATTAGTTTTTATCACTGATAAAAAATATCTTATAATGTACACATTTTTTACTCTCCGCTCTTCTTTCTCTTCAGACAGGCCAATCTAAACGAGGCGGCGGAAAGGCAGTACAAGCGTGCAGCCAGCCTCAGACCAGATGTAAGTACCTGGACTGGTAGGCCTGTTAGCACTTATCATGGAAATGCACACACACGCCTGCACTGTAAATTCAATTTACAACATACTATGTATTACCATCATTCTGACATTACGTTATAGTACTGTTGTTCCTGGCAAGCAGTGATAGTGCTGAATATGAAATGGAAACTGTGAACTGGTACCTTTATACAACCAACCAAATTCCAAGTGAGGAAAGAGTTTAGTGATTCTGTTGTCTGACACTGAAGTTACACTCTTAGCTTCAGAGTAAATGCTTGATCATAACATTATAGTTAAACAGACCAAGCTTTGCAGAGATCATGTCTCTTGATGTCTGCACAAGTGGTTGAGGAAGTTGGGAGCTGTTATAGCCTGTCTGTCTGGTATACCTCAGTCACTTCAAAGGGAAAGGGTGCATGGACCAGTCTGTGGAAGGTGATTTAGAGTTATAGGAACCCCTGTGTTGTTAGATGAGGTCTGAAGGAGCTTCCTGGAGTCATTTATTATATTAGTGTGCTTACTGATGCCTTGCTCCGTGACTTATGTTCAGTTGTATGAGAGGGTTAGACCTCATCCTGCCTCCACTGCATTAACTGGTGTGAGTCTATAAGGCTACACCTTTTATAGCAGTGTTTCCCAACGTGTTTGTCAAACACATTGTGCAAACGTCTTGGGCCAACTATTATTAACTTATAATTAATTCCAAGTTAAACCACTTAACACTGATCTTTGCCTCATCCAAGCAACGAAAGGATGAGCCAGTGTTGTGTCTAGACATAGCAGACATCTTAGCAAAGAACAAATTTTAAATTGTATATTTAGGTTCTTTGCTACTCAATCAACTGAATCAAGAAATACCTACTTTGGTAACAAAATTTGTTAATATCTGTAATATCTAACCCTTAAATGGCTATCGAGAATGTATAAGCTATTATTTCAAATTGATCAATCAAGTGGCAGTGAGATTTTTCCATCAATCCAGATAAAAACTTCTGAAAGCAAATATGCATAAACACCTTCAAAATGACTAAAAGCCTCAACTTAGAACTTATTCAATACAAAATTTTGAATGGGCACTACTGTTTAACAGCGGGGTGCATGTGAGCTTTTAAAGTCTTTCAAGAAACCTGGAGAACTATTTCTAAAGACTTTTTAAATAAATTAGAAGAAAGTTTGCCTGTTAGAGAGTTCAGGCAGTGTTGAACAATGTTAAATAATAAACGTGGTCACAGTACTGTTGCTCCACAGTTTCGCAAGTTAAACACAAGTAACTTTGAACTGGTAAGATTATCATATATGACCTCGGAAAACAAAAATGTTTTATTATGTTTAGTTCTAACTAACCATGAACTATAAATGTTTTTATTAGGAATTTGATATATTTTATGGTAGTTAGACATTTATGCAGCTTGCTGGCTAGCTACATGCTAGCTACTTCTACTTTCTATTTATGACCTTTACTTAGTTCGACCTTGGAGACTGACTCGCATATCAGTTCTGGAGACTTATTTTAGCTAAACAGTTTAGGTCTTATCCACTCCATTCAGTTAACAGTTGGTCATAATATAGCCAAGTCATGTAGCTAACCCTCTTGTATAGTTTCCATTTAGTCGTATATCAGCTAACGTATCCTTTGCCCTAGCTAGTTCTCTAACTTTGCTGAAAATGGAGACTAGTAATATAATACCTGTGACCTTTGCTCTAACAGCCTTTGTGCTTGTTATTCCTACAAGGAATTTCATTTACGTTGTCTCGTGTTCCCATATTGGTGTTGTTCCTGTTACTATGGCCCTTAATTCTTTACTTTTAGAGAGCTTTTTAAAATAAGCTAATCTGACCTACTGCCGTAGGGAATATCTATAGGCTTGGTATTACTATTTTATACAATCTGACACTTTTAAAGAGAAGGACTGCCTTTCTCTTTATATCCTGTTTAAGCCTTAAAAGCTCAGTCAGATCTTTGACTAGAAGAATACTGGTTGTCCATTTTAATTTGAAAAGCTGTGTGTTTACATTGTGTTCTGTAAGAAATATGTTTCTTCAATCCCAGTCATTATAATTCACAGTCTTAAAGCCTTCACATGCACTTTCAAACACACTGAGGGGCTCTTCTTTTCATTTTTCAGGACTATAGTGCCTCTTCTCTTTGACATTTTCCCTGCACATGTCTGCTTAGTGAATGACAGTCTCTCAAATATCGGCTTAATCCAATAGCTTTCAGGTCATGAAAGATTCAGCGCTGGCTTTACGTGCTAAGAAAAGCAATGAATATGTGCCCCCAGAGAAAGGTGCGAGGGTGTTTTTCATTTTACACACTAAAACGCTGTATTTACCCACTCAGAGATTCATCTCAAATATAATGTCGAGTCTGAGCAGAACAGGCAATGCTTCCAGCGTGTGAAAATTGTATAATCATGACACAGTACATGCCTTGCTCCCGGCAAATCAAAAATTATGATACGATGAGGTTATGTTGTAATTTGTATGCGCTTAAGATCATAACCCCTCAAGATTTCAGTGCTGGTGGATGTGGCTGCACCTGTCATTACTGTGGTAACACTGAGTTTGATTTAATACTATAACAAATGTCCTTTGAGCAAGAGAATAGAACAGAATATGCTGGATAATGTGATCATATTCCACTGTGGCTAAAAGGCCTCTTCTCAAAAGCTGTGGATCAGAGGTCGATACTTTATGTTTCGTCACAGAGGGTAAAAATACAGAAACTTTTACCCTCAAAACAGGCAAACTGCCTGTTTTCTTTCTTCTGTCCAATTCTATTGTCCCATGATTGGCTTTGGTGTGATTTAATCCTGGCAGTATGTTGCATATTGCCCTGAATAACAAAGGAACCCTCATTAAGAGTAAGAGTAAGTATGCCTCTCCTGCCTACAAAATTCCTGTATGGGCAAAAACTGAGGAGCTCTGAAATATAACATTTAATTATAATTATTGTCCTTTTTTGTGTAGGTGAGAAAAACAAAAAGTTAGCTGTATAGCTGTTTTCCTGTAAAAAAAGCATTAAATAATCAACAGCTTCCCAACATTCCCAATGCTTTAAATAATCAAACTCTGTATGTGTGCATTTGTTGAGTGCGCTCACAATCACTGAGAAGTGGAACGTAAACAAGTGAAAAATCCATGCTGAGGAGAGGCAAACAGTTGTGTTCATGCTGGGAAAATCTTTTGATTTACTTTCCAAGTTAGTAACAACATGTCATGCAGTGGGGATGCAGTCCTGGGAACAAGGCCAGGCCTGGGCGATTAGGTGCAGATGATTTTTAGGATGAGATATGGGTGTATTTGTTAGTTACGGATGGCTATGACTTAGATTTGGTAGATCCCCACAACTGGACTGCTTTTCAGGGTCATATGGTTTCACTTTGCAACTTAAAAGTATGGCATTTTAATCAAGAGGACTCCAGAAACACTCTTCTCAATGGGTTTGATCGTGCATATCACAATAAATACTGAGCCCTTGCCCACACACAATCTGTAGCTACCTTTTTGTTTACTGCGGCATTGTTAGAGGACATACTCCTATCTATTTGATCTGCACAGAGAGATTGCGTTCTATCTAATTTAATGGGTATTTGATTTTCTTAAAGGAGGGCCTAAAATAAATTTCACCAGAGCCCTTTCTTTAATCTACCATCCAGACCTGGCAAGCTTCCTAAATTGTGTATCTCACATCATTTTCAGATGCAGAAATAACAAGGGCAGGTTTAAAATGGTTTGCCCAAATAAATACAAGGTCAGCACTGTTGCAAAAGTACAACAATCCTGTATCTTATCACCCTCATGCCTAACATCAACTGCTCCCTTCTTTTTTTTTTTTTATCTGTTTCTTCTTCCAGTACCCAGCTGCTCTGATGAACCTTGGTGCCATCCTCCACCTGAATGGGAAGCTTTCCGAAGCAGAAGCCAACTACCTGCGGGCTCTCCAGCTCAAACCTGATGATGTCATTACCCAGTCGAACCTGCGCAAGCTGTGGAACATCATGGAGAGGCAGGGACTCAGGACTAAACGCGCGCTCGGGATGCAGAAAGGCGATGTTTGAACTCCTCCCTCACTGATGATGTCATCTCCTTCAGAGATATGAAAGAGCTGGTGGCTCAAATTTCACTAAAGACTATTTCTTTAGCGATTCAGCTCGCAGTGCTTGTGAAAGACACTTTGAAGGTTTGAGGGCTAGGATTCAGTGGGCATGTGCTGCCTCACAGTATGCCATATTGCCATATGGTAGCTCAAACTACTAAAACAAACTTCTTTTGCATACATTTTTTATAAAATGCTATGATGTTAAATATACATTGAAGTCAAAAGCAAATAATTTGAAATTCTTTAAGGTCTCAAATATCAGCTAATTGTTAGTTGATATAATTTAAACATCTGGCATGATTTAGAGCACTTGATTTAATAAGAGCATACATTCAGGTGTTAATTCTTACAGAATAGATTTTAAAGCGTCAGCACTGATGGGTAAATTACTCAAGTTGTTTCATTATATCAGCTAGTTTAACTGAAAGATGGACTTCACTTCCACAGTTGTACATGTCAGATTCTATTTGCAGGTCGTAGGGAGAACTACTGTGTATGTGAAAACTTGTATAAAGTCTTTTGTTGCTCCCAAAGGAGCAAGTGATGTCACTTCAGTCAGTGCTGATTGAGTCTGAAGACTACAGGTGTGAAAGTTGAAGGAATTCTGGGTGGCAGGAGTTACAAGGAAGCAAGCTTAACAGACCAGAAGCATCTCTGTTTAAGTTTCACTGCTTGTGGCGCGAAATTGAGTTTCGACCAAATTGTTGTCTGTTAAGCTGCATTATGGGCAATGTAAGCACCATTTTTTGGTTGTTTTGGACAAGGAAGAAGGTCTTCTTTTGCTTAACTGCCCAGTTATAATGTTGTAAGGGTGCAATCCTAAATAGGTGGAGTAATTTTATTTAATTGTTTTGTAAAGAAAGGAAAACGAAATCCCTGATGGATTGCTCAGGATAGTCCAGCTTTGAATTTGCCTCCTAACACACTCAATTAAACATTAAAAGCATGCAAGTGCATAAACATCTTCTAGAACCGCCTTCAGATAAAGTGCTGTACATTGCTCCAAGCACATAAAGGAATAGGTTTGGGCATAATGTACAGCCAAACAGGTCACTGACGATTGTTTGCACGTGGTGCATTTTAAATTCTCGTGACTGTAATGATGAAAAATTCCTCAGTGGTGCCAAAGCTTGTACTGAGTCTTTACACCTCTCGTGCCAAGCAAGAACTTTTCTTCACTCCTGTGTTCCTCGTGTCAAATAAAGATGTTACATTTCATGTGATCAAATTTAATTTATTAATATGTTATTTTCTTGTGAATATGCCAACACTGTGCCGTTTCATTGTCGTATCTGCCCACCCTTTCTCGTTCCTCCCCATAGATAGGCTACAGTAGGCAAAATGACAACTATATTGAAATGGTTTCACATGTGTATTTTTGTTCTCTCTGCTCAGGGACATCAGGTTGTGATTCCTGTCACAAAAATAGTTTGTGACACAGAGAGAGCTTTTAAACGATTTTAGAGTTTTATGCTTTTTTTCCTGATGATTGTGATGTTTAGTTAAATTAAAGGAAATGTGTAGCTTAAACAGTGTTGTGTTTTGTAAAAGTGAACCTTTTTCATAATAAAGAGATGATTTTTTTTTTTCTTTTAGTGCTCCATAATGTTGTCCAGGATGCAAGTCAAAAGCATAAATTTCAGACAGAAGTCTGTGGTCACAAGGATACATAAACTCACCCTAGAACCAGGGTGGAATGATTATACAGCATACATTTTTCATAATAAAAAAGGGTGAACAAGATTACATTTATTTTGGAATTTTGTTAATCCGCACAGGGTCAAATGTATACATACAAGCTCAAATACATGCATATTTTTTAATAAAATCTTTTGATAAGTGGTACGGAAGGTTCTAAAATATCTTTTAAAATTATAAGGCCTATTAACTAAATGTTAAAGATCATGATTGACTACAACTGGTAGTTTCTCATTGCCAGAATAAAAAGCATTTGCTTGATAGCACTCATTCGAATGACCAATACTCAGAACATTGAGAAAGTCTAAGGAACTCAGTGAAAAGCTAAGGAAATTTGCAGATTTTTACAGGGTGGGAAGGGCTCTAGGAGCCATTTCTAATCAGCTGCAGATTCCAAGATTATCAGTTTAAACAATTGTGTGTGAACATTTGTATGTGTCACCATTTTATTAAGGTCTGGAAGAAGACAGAGACTGTCATCCATCAGAGGAGAGGTTCCTGAACATCTTAACCAAAGCCTGCCATGAACTGGAAACTGCTGTAACACCAGTGTCCCTGTCCACATTGAAGTGAGTTTTACATTGCTGTGGACTGAGAGTGTGCTGACCAAGACACAAGGTCTTGCTCCAAAATCAATACCTTCAAGCTCGACTGAAATTTGCTGCTGCCCACATGGACAAGCCAAAGGCCTTCTAAAGAAATGTTTTATGGTAAGGCCACACAAAGACTCACCTGTTTGACCACAGTTGCAAAAGGTAAGCTTTCAAACCTGAGAATATGGTACCAACTATCAAGCACGGTGGTGGTAGAATAGAATGGATAAAGCAGGCTGACATTAAGCTTCTTGAAAATCCCAAACTCAACCCTACTGAAAATGTGCGGACTATGTCAGCAAACCAACCAATTCAAATGACCAAGAAGAGTGGTCACATATCCAGTTACTATTTCCAGAACCTTGTTGATGGCTGCCAAATTGGTTGGTTGAGGTGCAGTTTGCATTTAACTAAATATAAGTGGGGATGCCTGTATATTATTGGACTTGCATGTATAATTTTGACTGGATTACAGAAAATCCAAAATAAATCTAAACATTTGCACCTAATTCTTCTTTTTTTGAAGTCATCAAAGATCTATACTGTACACCCTGGAAAAAGAACAGCTCAAAGAATTCAATGAAAACCCCAAATTACTGTGACATTCATGTAAATGATAAATGTATGTAAACTTCTGACCAAAACATGTTGTTTAGAGAGCCAACATTTGTTTGCACCCCAAAGCACAAACCATGAATGCAGTCTCTGTGCATCTATGGATCTTTGTATCTCTTGTCACAAGCTGAATGCTGTCTCTTGAGTCACAATATGAGTGTTAGCTCAAGCACATGAGCTGACAAGACTAATTAAAGACAGAGCTGGTATAACAAGACTAGTGCAAAGTGTAATAAGTCTTCCACAAGTATTCTGAGAAGTGACAGGTTAGTACTATATGTCAGGATGCTGGTATACAAAATGCCATATGAACAGCAGCTGAATACAAGAATTACCATAAAGCATTAGGAATGAAGATATATATCAATAGCGTTCAGCCATCAGGGTCTTCTCTTGTGTAACCAACTGCTAGTTTGAGAGGCAGGCACCCTCTTGGAGTTGTTCCTCCATTATCTTAGTTATGCTGCTTCAGGCCCCTGCTGCTGTGGGATCTCCCACTGCACCACTCCAGTCTTCATATTTATTGACTCTGTGTCCACTCTGTGCTTTTTCTGTACATAATGCTTGTCGTGAAGTTGCACATTTCTGACTTGCTGTTACTGGCATGACCAACCTTCTGTGTCCCACACAACACTAAACACAATACTTTTAACATAGCTGTATTGTATGTTTGTTGCTGCCATGCCAGATATGAAATTTTAATCATGAGTTTGATTAAAAATGCTAGTTTTAACCTTTGTATTGAATTAATTAGTTTGTGTCTCCTCTCCAGGCTGTACTTAGCTTCCATCTGGTTTGGACCCAGGAGCTGCTAAATCAGTCCAGGCCCTTTTGAGCTCTTCCTTTGCAGTGGTGGGGGGTGGGGGATTGTATTTTAGGGATTTTCAGATTATAATTTCTGCTTTTACTCAAATATATTTTGGTTTTATTGTCTGCACTTTTATTTTAAAGCTTTAGTTGACTGTTTTGGTGATAAACTGTGTTGTTATAGGTCATACTATCCAGTGTTATATGGTATGTGCAATAAAACCATTAGGAGCTGCAGCATTAGAGATACACATGAATAAATTTATAATTATGATCAGTTAATGTGTATTTTGAATATAAATAATATGTATATTAGTCTGACAAGTGTCACTCCACATAATGAGCACTTTTACTTTCGGTACTGGACAACAACCTTCGATAAACAGACTTCACGTATAGTTAAAGTACACACTTTGCCTCATGCTATGCTCAGGACATACTGGTACGGGACAGTAGGAGCAAACAGTTCCTATTGCAACACTTTTTTTTTTGGGAGTAGATCATCCAGGAGAACGCTGGACAGTCAGTCAGCAGGTGGAGTTTTCCTCACTCCCAGCTGGATCATTGCTGCTTAGACCGGGGCTTGCAATATGGCAGCATCAGCTTTCCTTTTTATTAATGGCATGACCATGACCACGACATGCCCCAGCTCAGGTAGCTCCGGGACCATCTCTGACATTCTGAAAAGGTCAATGTGATAAATAAAATAAAATAAAGCTAAATTAAGTTTTTTTCATTTTTTAAAGAGCATCGAAGACCAAAATAGAATTATCATTTACCACATTCCAGAATTTACTCCATCTCATGAAGACTCTCAACAATGTCGAGTATTTGAGAACTGAAATGTAATTTTCTCTCCAACCCTGTTACCTACTCTTGGTTTCATTAGAAGTGAATAGTGCCACAATCTCAGTCTCTCCCCTCTCTCACTGACACACACGCACACACAAATACTGATCCACTAATTAGAGTTGGTCTTTTCATAAACTCAACATGTTGATATCATCTGATCAAGCAGACATCAAAGACTTTGTAATCACACGCCAGACTCTCTGAGCACACCAAGCTGTAAATATTTAAGAGGATATCAAACTTGACTCACTTATTGAGTTGAATGAACTCAAAGTCCTAGTTTCTAACATTTTAAAGTGTGCATTCCAAGTTAGCGTAAGTCTGTGAGGACATATTTTGTTATGTAATAAGAAGAATAACAGCACAGAATAAAGTATGTGCTTATTATGTGTCGAAAGACATTAGTGTTGAAACACCATCTGCTGGATTGAATGAGTCCATCATACCCAGAGGACCAATTAATTCATGTCAAATAGTTTCATGAGCGCTGATGACCTGGCTCTGTCTGGGAACAGGTCCATCCAATTAGGGCACAGCCACACAAACTTACCAAACAATATAAAATTAATTTTTCCCCGTATGTTATTCAACAAAAAATGAAAAATTCTTTTACTTCTTATGTCACACTAGAATTAAAAATCTGACTCTACAGCTGACAAATCGGCCCCTGTCTAATTTAGTCAAGGCCATCTGTGCTTCTTACTGTACTTTACGCTCAACCGCCAATTAACTGTAAGAAACTGTTTGTGTTTCAGGAGATGAAAGGGATTCACACATGAGGGCTGCATGTGTGTGCGGGAGGTTCGATTATTGCCAGATATTTTGGGAGCAACAGCTGGAAACACTGTTAAACTACTAAAAACCACACTATGGGTATGAAAATGAGGCAGGGTCAGATAAACGGTTTGACCTTCTCCACTTCACCTGGCAGCAAACATATGGGAGTAGGGGAAAGGCACATGGGCAGTTCCTTATTTTGTGTATCAGCAAACTGAATTTCATCAGTATTTTTAAAAACGTGCAATAATGTCAAAAAGTTGTGCTTTCCCACCATAAATCATTAAACCACTGACACATTTTTTGTTCAGTATTGTGAGCAAATAACTGTAATTTGACATCTTAATCAAAAAATGAAATAATAATAAAAATATTGTTTACTGTTCTTAAATTGGTAATTTAATTTTTTTTTTTTAAAGATTTAGCATTAAAAATAAAATTTTGATTAAAGATCTTGCACATACCCATAGATTACCATTACAGAAACCTTTTTTAAGAAAAGATTTAAGAAATTTTTTTATTGATGACTTAAAAGAATATATAACACTTGTTCTGCATAAAATGTCATCCCTGTGATTGATGTACAGTATAGTATCTCTTCCTAGTAACCTCTTTTGTGTGGCTATTAGAAACTCGCAGATATGTCGGACCTTTAAGGGGGCACAAGTCAGAAATGTTGGAAACCAAAGGTCTAAATTACATCGAAAAATCCTCCAAACTAACTAGTAGCCCAATTTTGCAAATAAATGTAGTGGAACGGAAGGATAAAGTTGCATGAAATGAAAAGTTAAATACCTTAAAATTGTAAATCTAAATCTGGTAATTCAGTTAATGTTCTTTCCACTTATAATAGTAAAAATAAACTGCCAAGAAAAACTGATACATCTAATGCGGACCAACTGATGCTGACCTGTGCCAAGAATGAATGAAAACTGTATCAACAGCAACCTCTCCTGGCAGTTTTGGTAAACTACAGCTAATCATTTTAAGCACGTGTTTAACAAAGCATTAGAGGGTGTGTGTAGAGTGGGGGCATGACCATTTATGTTTTATTTCATTGAGACTTCTTGTTGGCATGGGGGAGTATTTGCTTTGGGTGTGAATGGAAAATGCTTGTTGTGACATGTATGGTTATAAAAATATACAGCATATAGCAGTGAAACAGGTTTTCAAGTGACGTTTCTCTTTCGTGGTGAAACAGAAACTTCTGTAATGAACGCGCGTTTCGTAGCCTTAACTGTACCAATTTAGAAATATTATAACACATGTAATGGTGAGTTCTTTCACATAAGGAAGATTTTGTGCTTAATGCTGTTTTACTGCTTGGGCAGATGGGCACAGATGTTCTCTTTGATATATATTGATTGTGCAGGTTTGGTTCTCAACATGCACAGCTGGCAAAATCTCACAAAATGAATATCTGTGTATAGGTTACTGTGCTTATAGCATGAAAATATTTAAAATCTCAATAGACTATTAACTTTTCCGATGTCGTAAAATAAAAATGCTCCTAGAATGAGACATTTTTTGTATAATTACATGACAGTACATTTAGAAAAAGACTGAACAGTATGGTTTGTTTGGAGTTTTTTTCTGAACAAGCCACAAGACCTCTGTAACAAAGTCCTTTGGACAGATGAGACCGAAATGGAGATGTTTAGCAATATTGCACAGCAATATTTGTTGAAAACACCCATCCATCCATCCATCCATCCATCCATCCATCCATCCACTTCAGCTTATCCAATTCAGGGCCACAGGGGGGCTGGAGTCTATCCCAACAACAAGAGGGTGAAATTGGTGAAAACATATCAATACAAACACCTCATACTAACTGTTAAGCATTGTGGGGGAGGGGTGATGATTCTGGCTTATTTTGTAGCTACAGTATATGGGACCCTTGCAGTCATTGACTCTGTATACCAAAGTGTACTAGAGTGAAATGTGAGGCCATCTGTCCTCCAACTAAAGCCTGGTCAAAGTTGGGTAAGTGCAACACTACAATCCCAAGACAAGCCAAATCTACAACAGAATGGCTAAAAAAGAGAAAAGAATAAAGGTTTCCAGTGGTCTAGTCAAAGACCAGAACTCAAGGTGAATGAAATACTGTGTCGTGACCTTAAGAGAGCTGAGCATAAATAACTGCCCACAAACCTCAAAAGTGAAGGAACTCTGTAAAGAAGAGTAGGTCAAAATCTCTTCACAATTTCAATTTCTTATGTGAAAGACTGACGGAATCAAACAGAAAATTATTACTTCAAGTTATTGCTGCTAAAGATGCTTCTAAAGTAACTGAATCATATGTTGTTTTTCCACATCCTGCACAGAGCCCTATGAAAGTTTTTTTGTCCACATATATGTAAAACAGATGAACAACAATAAGCTACATGAGCTTAGAATTTAATTTCCTTAACCTCGCACATGTTATTTTAAAATGCGTGTGAATGTTATGTCCAGCACAAATACAAACATCAACATCAGAACAGGAATAAACACACATGCAGACTTTGATTTGGTTCTGCTGGCGTATTTATTTATTTATGAAGCTATATTATTACTAAATTAAATAGAAATAAATTAGATGGGAATCTACATTACATGATCACAAGTATTATATTCAACTATTCTAATACTAAGCAGTAGCACCTGGTAAGTAAACTCATTTTTATTAGTACTTCTGATCCAAAGTAATGAAATGTAAAGATAACTTTGCTGACTGATTGTCTTGCTGAAAATGACCTGGTTTACTTTAAATTTGTCTAAAAATGTTAAAAATGTAGTTGAAATGCTGTAAAAACTTCATCGAAGCCATCAGGAGTTGTGCTTCAAGTGTACCGTTTGAGGTAGCCATGTTGATCTTGCACATGTTGCGCTCAGCTGTACTGAATCACATACTCCGGATATATTTGATTTGAATCAAAAATGACAAAAATTTTAGGACGAGAGACATCATTAACACAGCTGTCATGCAAGTTTTCGGGACTCCCATGATCGGGCTTTTGGAAATGAGATTGTCCAGCAACTGGTTTTCCAGTCATCACACGAGCCAAAAATATAATTTTAGTTTTTCCAGAGTGTACAAGTTGTGCTTTCCCACCATATACCGGCAGTGGTTCCGAGCTGCTCATACTGTATCTGTCGGCATATGTTGCATGTTTGGCAAAATAAATTCCTACGTAAAAAACAGAAACTTAGATCAGCTAAGAAGAAAAAAGACAGAAGAAATGGTGAAGAGTTAGAAATTCATTTTTGCACAATTATCAAAACAATGAACTTACCTTTGCCAAATATGTTGCCATGTTGTCCAGCTAACCTTACATCAAAGTTATACTTGCAAATGTAATCCACATTTTTGATATCAGTCCCATGAAAGAGTCGTCTTTCTTGAATTTCTTTGATGCCTTGAATCCTCATCAGCTGTTTCTTTTTCCTTTGATGCAAATATAAAAAATTAGTAACAAAGAATGGAATTTATTAACAAAAAAACATAGTGTAAAACTTAATTTACCTGCAATATAATTCCCAAAGATCCAAATTCTGTATCCTGTAGATTGACAGAATGGTTCTGTCCAACAGCCCATCAGTCTTTACATAATGTTCCACTGTCTGATACTCGGGGGAGTGTGCACTCAGAGGAATTAACTTTAAAAAGTATCAGAAATCAGTTATTGCTGAAATATCTGGAATTTTAATCTATGCTTCAAACTGTATTGTACATTTGTGCTCTAGCTGTATGGATTTTGGACATTAAGCTACATTTTTCTCACCTGATATGGACAATCGGGATCAAACGATTCCCAGAAAACAGGAGCAAGGCTGAAACAGGAACACCTGCAGGAGGAGAGTTAAGTTTCCATTGTGCTGAAACTTTCACTTTCATTTTGATAGAAACTATACTGACACTAACTTGTAAACCTCACTGCTGTTCACTGCTGTTGAGAATATACATTTTTTACCTTTTTTCAGTGTTGTAGCTCCTCTTGATTCTTTTTTGCCTCCGTGCGGTGAGGTCTGTCAGTAGCATTTCTACACAGAAACACATGTATTAATCTGAGCCAAGTTCTTAATGTGTGAATGAAGACTGTGAGCATGAAAATTCGCAAAATTACCAGAGAAATCAATCCTGTAACTGAAAGAAGATGTGTTTAAAATATCCTTGGAGTTTTTCAGGTAAAACGTGTCAACATCCTCACTGCTAAAGGTGAGATTGTGGTCATCCTACAGAAAAGGGACAAGAAAGTAGAAAAGTAAGCTTTACTTTACAGTACATAACCAGGTAGTGTGGTCTAAAGAAATACACAAGTTACCTCAAACCGGTGCCAATGTCCACAGTCGGCCAGGTAATACCACCAGCAAGGGGTGTCAGCTGTATCCATATCCACTTCTGTATTTTCCCCCATTTTTTGTTGTTTCTTGTTGTCAGAAATGTAACTGATTATATCACAGAAAAGGCTGAAAAATTAACCACATAATGTGATCTAAAGAAATAAACAAGTTACCTCAAACTGGCTGCACTGTCCATAGTCAGCCAGGTAATACCAGCACCCAGGGGTGTCAGATGTATCCATATCCTCTTCTGTATTTTCCAACATTTTTTTTTGTTGTTGTTTCTTGTTATCAGAAATTCAACGGATTATATCAAGAAAAAGCTGAAAAAGTAACCTGCTTCCTCTCTATGACTAAACTACTGGTGTTTCTGACTCCTCATGACTCAAAGCTCATTCATAGACACACCTTCTACCTAGCCCTAGAAAGCAAAGTAGATCACATGACACTGTATGCACAATATAATTTGTTATCAGTCTTCTAACCTGAAAGATGGTCTACAATAATTATTCTATGTATTTAAATTGAAAACTTTATTAATTGTGACATGAAAATTACAGACATGTATAGCTTAACACACTCATAGCTGTGAGATGTTTTTTCCCCCATACATTTAATATAAATAAACTCAAAGTACCACAAGTGCACCACCTTGTGGCATCACCTTGTGCAGGTCGAAACACATACAAACATGGTCATACAACTAATTGAACAAATGCACACTGAAAAGTAATTTTACATTACAGTACAACAAGTGTGCTGAGCACATTTTTTTTTTAAATTACACAAAGTGCAAAAATAAACCTGCATTATTCAGGTTTTAACATCAAACCCAGATGACTTGGAAATTAAATTCAATGTTGAATTGTTACAATTTTAAAAATTAACTTCATTGGAGGCAACACGGTGATGCAGTGGTATCACCTCACAGCAATAGGGTTTATCCTGCCTGGGGGGTCCCTGTGCCTTTGTGGCAAGGAAGCGGCATGAAGCGTGGCTCATAGTCTCTGCTCTAATTCATTCCAAAGGTGTTCTATCAGGCTGAGGTCAGGACTCAGTGCAGGCCAGTCACATTCTTCTACACCACACTCTCTCATCTATGTTTTTATTTTTCTTTCTTTGTGCACTGGTGCACAGTCATGTTGGAACAAGAAGGGACCATTCCCTGACTGTTCACACAAAGTTGGGAGCATGTCATTGTTCAAAATGTCTTGGTATGCTGAAGCATTAAGAGGCTGTGATGTTCTCCTTTATAGTGGACAGAAATTATTTTTTTGGTGTGGTACAAATAATTTGTGCGGCATCTTATTGAATGCAGAACAGCTGATTGTTCTGTAAATAGTTTGAAATGATTATTTAAAAAAGGGTAAAAGGTAAATGGCTGCAAATAACTTTGTCTGCAAAACTTGCGCATATCATTTTGGCAATTTATATTTGCATTTACAATTATGAAATATGATTAAATAAACATGTTTGTGGTTGTTACAGTAAAAAACCTTTTCTACTTGGAATTTTTGTTTTTGTCTGATTTTAGATCAATTGTGTTAATACAGTATGTCAAAATGAAAGCATAACTGTAAATTCAAACACGTGAGGTTGCGCTGAAAACAATGATACCAAACAAGGCAAAGTAAATAGATTTTAACGGTGAAATGTAGAGGAAACATCAAAAGTAGTGAAAAATGGACAATTATACCCTGGACCCCAGAGGGTTAAATTTTTTTTTAAAGTAACGCAGTAGTTACTTTTCAAGTAATTAATTACTTTTAGAATATTGTAACTCAGTTACTAACTCAGTTACGTTTTTGAAGAAGTAACTAGTAACTATAATTAATTACTTTTTCAAAGTAACTTGCCCGACACTGATAATTACATGACAGTACATTTAGAAAAAGACTGAACAGTATGGTTTGTTTGGAGGTTTTTTCTGAACAAGCCACAAGACCTCTGTAACAAAGTCCTTTGAACAAATTAGACCGAAATGGAGATGTTTAGCAATATTGCACAGCAATATTTGTTGAAAACACCCATCCATCCATCCATCCATCCATTTCAGCTTATCCAATTCAGGGCCACAGGGGGGCTGGAGTCTATCCCAACAACACGAGAGTGAGATTGGTGAAAACATATCAATACAAACACCTCATACTAACTGTTAAGCATTGTGGGGGAGGGGTGATGATTTGGTCTTATTTTGTAGCTACAGTATATGGGACCCTTGCAGTCATTGACTCCTCTGTATACCAAAGTGTACTAGAGTAAAATGTGAGGCCATCTGTCCGCCAACTAAAGCCTGGCCAAAACTGGGTAAGTGCAACACTACAAACCCAAGCCAAGCCAAATCTACAACAGAATGGCTAAAAAAAAAAGAATAAAGGTTTCCAGTGGTCTAGTCAAAGACCAGAACTCAAGGTGAATGAAATACTGTGTCGTGACCTTAAGAGAGCTGAACATAAATAACTGCCCACAAACCTCAAAAGTGAAGGAACTCTGTAAAGAAGAGTAGGTCAAAATCTCTTCACAATTTCAATTTCTTATGTGAAAGACTGACGGAATCAAACAGAAAATTATTAATTCAGGTTATTGCTGATAAAGATGCTTCTAAAGTAACTGAATCATATGTTGTTTTTCCACATCCTGCACAGAGCCCTATGAAAGCTTTTTTCCCTAACATATATGTAAAACAGATGAACAACAATAAGCTACATGAGCTTAGAATTTAATTTCCTTAACCTCACACATGTTATTCTAAAATGCTTGCGAATGTTATGTCCAGCACAAATACAAACATAAACATTAGAACAGGAATAAACACACATGTAGACTTTGATTTGGTTCTGCTGGCGTATTTATTTATTTATGAAGCTATATTATTACTAAATTAAATAGAAATAAATTAGATGGGAATCTACATTACATGATCACAAGTATTATATTCAACTATTCTAATACTAAGCAGTAGTAGCACCTGGTAAATAAACTCATTTTTATTAGTACTTCTGATCCAAAGTATTGAAATGTAAAGATAACTTTGCTGACTGATTGTCTTCCTGAGAACGACCTAGTTTATTGCAAATTTGTCAAAAAATGTTAAAAATGTTGTCAAAATGCTGTAAAAACTTCATCGAAGCCATCAGGAGTTATGCTTGAAATGTACCGTTTGAGGTAGCCATGTTGATCTTGCACATGTTGCGCTCAGCTGTACTGAATCACATACTCCGGATATATTTGATTTGGATCAAAAATGACAAAAATATTAGGATGAGAGACATCATCAACACAGCTGTCATGCAAGTTTTCGGGACTCCCATGATCGGGTTTTTGGAAATGAGATCGTCCAGCAACTGGTTTTCCAATTACCACCCGAGCCAAAAATATAATTTTAGTTTTTCCAGAGTGTACAAGTTGTGCTTTCCCGCCATAAACCGGCAGTGGTTCCGAGCTTCTCATACTGTATTTGTCGGCATATGTTGCATGTTTGGCAAAATAAATTCCTACGTAAAAAACAGAAACTTAGATCAGCTAAGAAGAAAAAAGACAGAAGAAATGGTGAAGAGTTAGAAATTCATTTTTGCACAATTATCAAAACAATGAACTTACCTTTGCCAAATATGTTGCCATGTTGTCCAGCTAACCTTACATCAAAGTTATACTTGCAAATGTAATCCACATTTTTGATATCAGTCCCATGAAAGAGTCGTCTTTCTTGAATTTCTTTGATGCCTTGAATCCTCATCAGCTGTTTCTTTTTCCTTTGATGCAAATATAAAAAATTAGTAACAAAGAATGGAAATTATTAACAAAAAAACATAGTGTAAAACTTAATTTACCTGCAATATAATTCCCAAAGATCCAAATTCTGTATCCTGTAGATTGACAGAATGGTTCTGTCCAACAGCCCATCAGTCTTTACATAATGTTCCACTGTCTGATACTCGGGGGAGTGTTCACTCAGAGGGATTAACTTTAAAAAGTATCAGAAATCAGTTATTGCTGAAATATCTGGAATTTTAATCTATGCTTCAAACTGTATTGTACATTTGTGCTCTAGCTGTATGGATTTTGGACATTAAGCTACATTTTTCTCACCTGATATGGACAATCGGGATCAAACGATTCCCAGAAAACAGGAGCAAGGCTGAAACAGGAACACCTGCAGGAGGAGAGTTAAGTTTCCATTGTGCTGAAACTTTCACTTTCATTTTGATAGAAACTATACTGACACTAACTTGTAAACCTCACTGCTGTTGAGAATATACATTTTTTACCTTTTTTCAGTGTTGTAACTCCTCTTGATTCTTTTTTGCCTCCGTGCGGTGAGGTCTGTCAGTAGCATCGCTGCACAGAAACACATGTATTAATCTGAGCCAAGTTCTTAATGTGTGAATGAAGACTGTGAGCATGAAAATGTGCAAAAATTACCAGAGAAATCAATCTTGCCCTTGTCACTGAAAGAAGATGTGTTTAAAACAGACTTGCTGTTTTTCAGGTAAAACTTTTCAACAGCCTCACTGCTAAAGGGGAGATCGGGGTCATCCTGCAGAAAAGGGACAAGAAACTAGAAACATAAGCTTTACTTTACTTGACAGTACGTAACCAGATAGTGTGATCTAAAGAAATACACCAGTCACCTCAAACTGGTGCCACCGTCCACAGTCAGCCAGGTAAAACCAGCACCAAGGGGTGTCAGCTGTATCCATATCCACTTCTGTATTTTCCCCCATTTTTTGTTGCTGCCGTTTCTTTTTGTCAGAAATATAACTGATTATATCACAGAAAAAGCTGAAAAATTGACCAGATAGTGTGATCTAAAGAAATGCACAAGTTACCTCAAACTGGTGCCACCGTTCACAGTCAGCCAGGTAATACCAGCACCCAGGGGTGTCAGATGTATCCATATATTCCACTTCTCTATTTCCCCCCATTTTTTGTTTTTCTTGTTTCTTAACGGATTATATCACAGAAAAAGCTGAAAAATTAACCTGCTTCCTCTCTATGACTTAACTACTTCTACACTACTCGTGTTTCTAACTACTACTAAACTACTGGTGTTTCTGACTCCTCATGACTATAAGCTCATTCGTAGACACACCTCCTACATTGCCTGTAGCTGACGCTGAAATGTTTGTGTGGGTTGGCATGACGACACCAGAAGCCGGTCTGAGATTGTCATATCGTTTTCTAATTGTTTTCCTTTAGTATTTAGTATTCATGTTTGTGTACACTTACAGTGGAAAAAGATAATCTATGTGTCCAGTGATACATTTTTCTTACAAAGAATGTTTCTGTTAAAATGATCGTGGAGTAGTCACCTCTTCCGTGAGTCACGGTAACCGGAAGTTGTGAGCGGGAGAGACAAGACAGAACGATAACAGTAGACTTTTAGGGATCTACAACTTTTCTACTGCTGGTTTACAAGGCGTACACGGTAAACATTATGCTAGTTAATTTCTTAAGCACTTGTGCACTTTGTTGAAAGAAATAAGTGCATGAGATGGATGTCATATGTACTATTGATATTGCTTTACTTGCTTCTAGTTTTCACAGTGCTCCACGATTGTGAGAGGAAATAAAAAGGATTGTGGACATCAGTACGAAGCGTGGATTTTTTTGACCAAAGTAGATACATTGCCCTAGAAAGCAAAGTAGATCACATGACATTACATGCACAATATAATTTGTTATCAGTCTTCTAACCTGAAAGATGGTCTAAAATAATTATTTTATGTTTAAATTGAAAAGTTTATTAATTGTGACATGCAAATTACAGACAAGTATAGCTTAACACACTCATAGCTGTGAGATGTTTTTTCCCCCATACATTTAATATAAATAAACTCAAAGTACCACAAGTGCACCACCTTGTGGCATCACCTTGTGCAGGTCGAAACACATACAGACATGGTCATACAACTAATTGAACAAATGCACACTGAAAAGTAATTTTACATTACAGTACAACAAGTGTGCTGAGCACATTTTTTTTTTAAATTACACAAAGTGCAAAAATAAACCTGCATTATTCAGGTTTTAACATCAAACCCAGATGACTTGGAAATTAAATTCAATGTTGAATTGTTACAATTTTAAAAATTAACTTCATTGGAGGCAACACGGTGATGCAGTGGTATCACCTCACAGCAATAGGGTTTATCCTGCCTGGGGGGTCCCTGTGCCTTTGTGGCAAGGAAGTGGCGGGAAGGCCTGGCTCACAGTCTCTGCTCTAATTCATTCCAAAGGTGTTCTATCAGGCTGAGGTCAGGACTCAGTGCAGGCCAGTCACATTCTTCTACACCACACTCTCTCATCTATGTCTTTATGGACCTTGCTTTGTGCACAGTCATTATGGAACAGGAAGGGGCCATCCCCTAACTGTTCACACAAAGTTGGGAGCATGTCATTGTTCAAAATGTCTTGGTATGCTGAAGCATTAAGAGTTCCCTTCACTGGAACTAAGGGGCCGAACCAACTCCTGAAAAACAACCCCACAGCCTCATCCCTCCTCAAAAAAACTTTACACTTTACAAACTTTGTCAAAACAGAGAACTCATCTCCACTGCTCTGGAGTCCAGTGGTGGTGTGCTTTACACCACATCATCTAACACTTTGCATTGCACTTGGTAAAGTAAGGTTTGGCTGCAGCAGCTCGGCCATGGAAATCCATTCCACGAAGCTCTCTATGCTCAGTTTCTGAGCCAATCTGAAGGCCATGAAGTTTGGAGGTCTGTGGTGATCAACTCTGCAGAAAGTTGACAACCTCTAAGCACTATGCGCCTCAGCATCGGCTAAATCTGCTGTGGGATTTTATGTGGCCTAAGACTTTGTGGCTAAGTTGCTGTCGTTACCAATTGCTGCCATTTTGTTACCAATAACAGTTGACTATGGAATATTTGGGAATGAGTAAGTTTCATGACTGGACATGTTGCAAACGTGGCATCCTATCACAGTACCACACTGGAATTCACTGATCTCCTGAGATTGACCCATTCTTTCACAAATGTTTATAGAAGCAGCCTGCACGCCTAGTTGCTGGATTTTCACACCTGTGGCCATGAAAGTGATTGGAACGCCTTAATTCAATATCTGCACTGCTAGGTGAATACTTTTGGCAATGTATTATATCTTAGGCTAATTTGTGATCCTAGTTTGGCCATACATGTGGATGTGAGTGTGAATGATTGATTGCTTCTCTGTTATGAACGTGACAGACCCAAAATAATTTAGAAAACGGATGGACAGACAAACTTGGTTGAAAACCCCAATGAAACTCAGCGGTCAGAAAAGATGCACAGAAACGAATTGCTCAGGGACGACATCACACATTTTACATGTTTATGTCAATATGACACAATTACAAACCCTTTCATGGAAAGGGCGGAAAAGTGCAAGATAAAAAAAATGCAGAGGTAGGAGCGTTTTTATGACAAAAACATGAACAAAAATCCATGCTTATATAATACATGGTACTACTAGACACAGATTTTCAGAACATGGTGCAAAATGAGTGAGCAGAGCATGTTCTTGGATTTATAAAGAAGCATATGTATGGCACTGTGGAAGTAGAGGGAGTGATGGAGCCGGTGGTCGGATATTGCCTATGATCTACAGGCTGCAAGCACCACTCTTATTTTATCTAAGCAAATGTGCACACATATTCAGTAAGCAAGCATAGACTCAGGATTAAAGATAAAAACAGCACAAAGACCGTCTTCGGTTAGCATTTTTTAAGTTATGGAAACGTTCTAACTTCTGGGTCTAATTATGTATGCTGTACAGTATACAATTTGACACAGTCCTTACTGTCTTTCCAAACTTCTTCAAAGGCACTTAGATGACCTATGCTCCATTCAGCCATGGAAATGAATTATCCTGTCATCTAATTTCATATCCTAGCTTTTCCAGCCTTTATTAAAAAAAGTTGGTATCATTTTCTTAGGCATCAGTAGAACTCAATCAGATACTCTGGATAAATCTGATTACTGTCAAAAATGACATAGATCTTTGGAGTGGCCATATCATCCACACAACTGTCATAGAAGTTGGTGAAACTGGCATCCTTAGAGGGTGGTCTGCAGTACATTGGATGACCAACTGTGTATTCTCCAACAAGCACTCTGGCCAGGAACATGGTCTTATAGGGCGGCTCACTCGCAAATATCGGTGGTGCGAGTCCATGTCTCTGTAAGGTGGTGTTGTGTTTCCCTGTGGTGTGACAGAATTTACTGGAGTATTTGGCATCGCGGGCAAAGTAGCTCCCTGCAGGAAAGACAAGAGCGCAATGTTAAAACTGGACAAAAGGAGAGTAGCAAAGTCTTTCATGATACAACATAAAAGATCTACCTTTGCCATAGACATCGCCATGGCTTCCTGTGAGCCGCCAGTCAAAGTTAAATGTACATATAGCTTGTATATTGCTGTGTCCCGTGCCATGAAACAGCATTCGCTCCTCAATATCCAGTGTTCGCTTGACTTTTCGCAACTGTGTTTTCTTCCTTAGAGGAGTACCAAGGAATGACAACATAAAACAAATAATGACTTTGATACTGCATGACTGTACAAAGTTTGATCAGTGAAAAGTTCAGCAACTTTTCCCATGAAGAGCAAAAATCATACCCAATTTAAATTTTGCCCCATCCATGCAATTCAGGATTTTCACCTTGTGCACCTCTAGATCACTTCCACTACTGCTGCTATTTTTAAATAATTTCCTGAAAGGCCTGCTTGGACCACTTGCACACAGTGCAGAAAGCAAACTTCAACTAAATTCACACGCATTAAACAGTTTGGAAATGGCTGTGGGCTGTCAGCTGTGAAGATGAATACCTTGTACCAATGCCCCTAGTCTCTAGCACTTGTGGCTCAGGTGGTAGAGCGCATTGTCTACTGACTTGGAAGGCCAGTTGGTTGATTCTTGACTCCTACAGTTTGCATGGTGAATTATCTTCGGGCAAGATACCGAACCCCGAGTTGACCCTGATACATCTGTCGCAATGTGAATGTGAGAAAGGGCTTAGGTATAGATAAAAGCAGCGTATGAATGTATGTGTGAACGACACTTGTAATAGAAAGTGCTTTAAGTACTATTTTAAGCAGAAAGGCGCAATATAAGTACCATTAAAACAATAACAATAATAAGAACAATAATAGAAACTGACCTATGTGGTTAGGAAAAGATTTTTTGACATTTGGAAGATGTTTCTGGAGCTATTAAAGACTGGGGACGTTGAGGAACTGGAGAGAGAGTGAAGTAATGAAAATATGCAACTACATTTGGGAATGTATACAGTATAGACTATCCTGTACTTTTTTTTGTATTTTATTTTATATTTTTTTAAATTTCCTTTAGTATTATTAATATTATTTTTATTATTATTCTTATTATTTTTTAATTTGTTTTTTTGAATGTCTTGTGTTCTTAGTGCTTTCTCACTGCCATGTGTTCAAGGTGTTAAAAGTGTTGGATGTTTATGAATACAAAATTCAATAAATATGTTTACAATAAGAACAATAATAATAACAACAGTACAGTAATTTATTGTGTGTTGACATGTTAGGATGTGCTAGCAAGTGAAAAAAAACCTGAAAACAGCTTTTGTTTCTGACCCAGTCACCTTGCACTATATTCACCTTGTGGGGAATACAGGTAAGCTTAATCTAACAATGTATAGAAAATATGTACAAACGTGGGCTTCGAAGTGGATAAGGTTCCAGTTCCACTGAATGGTTATTATCAAACAAAGAAAAAAAGAGTCCTCTGCCTTTTCAGAAGGCCGGAATGAGCAGCCAGCTCAGAAACTTCCCAATCACAAAGCGTTTTCGGAGGTATATGTATAAACTGACGCCTTTTAGTGAATTAATTTGTTCAACCACGTAAACTTACAAGTGCATTGTGAATTCATCCCACGGGGTCAAACTGGCATTACATTTCTGGGACATTTTTGAGAAAAAATTTGGCACAAACACCCTGAACTGTAGCAGTTGCCAACATGCCACTGCACGCCCACACAGCCAGCACTGTAAAGGCAGGAGTTTTACTTCCTTTGCCCTATTCAACAGACTTTGTTTTCCTTTATAAAATGAAAATTAAATTACATTCAAGTTGAAGAGATGCCTTTTTGACACAGTGCAGGTGATCCAGTGTGAATTACAGATGCATACTGGAAATTTCCACGAAGCGATCTAGAAGTAGCACAAGTGCACATTGTGCACAGGAGACGAGCTTGAAGAAGACATCGGCTAAAAGGGGTGGATTCATGGAATTCAGTTCAATTCTTTAATTTATGCTAAGAAAAAAGCCAGCATCTTTAATGGAAATTTGGGAAAACTAGAATTTACATTTTTCCCAGTGTCACTAATGGAATGCAATGAAGTATAATTAAGGCAGTATGTACAACGAAACATTTTTCCTCACAAAAATGTAGAAAATAATATTCTACCTGCAGAAGAACTCCCATAAATCCAGGTTCTGGATCCTCTGGATGGATTTAATTGGATGATCCATTGTTCTTTCATACAGTCTGGCTACTTCTTTAAATTCATATGTGTCTCTGCCAAGCTGGATGAGCTGCAAAGGCAACAAACACTCACATAACTCTACCTTTTTCTGCAGTGTGTTTCAAATATAGATATATATCTATATATATATTTTCCTCTTTTTCTCTCTCATTTGCAAATGTTTGACCTCAGGCTGAACAAAGTTGGGAACTTCTGGACTGACAAAACACTGCATACAATCACATGCACACCCTTCTAAATGTTTTGACCAGTCTGCACTGTTTTTGTAAGAACCCCAAGTCCATGTCTTTGATTTTTGAAAATAAAGCATAACGAAGTGTAAGAGTCTCAGTGCTTCTGTAGCAACTGCATAACCTTTTATTCCATGTTTGCCACTATTTTTACATCAGAAATCAGAAGAACATAAAGGTATCATCTCAATACTAAAAATGTGTGAACCAAACTAAGAGGAACAATAATATGTGTTTCCGTACTTCTGTACTCACCTGATAGGGCTCATCTGTGTTTATTCTCTCCCAGTGACAGGGAACAGGCAAAGCGAGATTATCACAAATAAACCTGAGAGGATCAGCAAAGGAGAAGAGTCAGTAAACAAATCACTGCATCAGAATGAGAATGGATGTGTTTGCTTTATGCTCAGACACAAAAATAATTCAACGCTTGCAAAAAAAAAGAAAAAAGAAAAAAAGGGGGGCAAAAGGCAATTGTTCTCTTTTCTTTTGTTAATTTCATTTCCAGGATTTTAAGGACAAGAGATGCTTGACCCCTAAACTTCCATTTAATACATGGTCTTCTTAAACCCCTTTAACATAACTTTTCTGTGATAGCAAGTAAATAAAACCAAAATATAAAAAGGCTCTCTTGATGTACACTCAAACCATCAAATCTTACCTAAATCCAGTTGCAGAGTGGAGGGAGCGTTTGATCGGCCGTTGCTTTCCTGTTGTTACATTTATCTGTCGCATAACTGTTTGGGGATTTAATGACAATTAAGTGTTCATGTGCAATTTCTTTAACAAAATAAACAACAGAAAAACTAACTCATCCTCAATAGAACTGATGTGACGTGATTTCCTTTAAAGAAGCTTTAACACTCTCAGCCTGGATAAAGTACCTTTAGAATTACTTTAATTAACTCTTGAGTTTTCACCTGAGAAGTCCAGTCTGTATGTGTACTTGGCTGTGTAAAACTCCATCACACCACGCTGGTTCCTGTTGTAGCACTGCTCAATCTGAGCGCTGGTCACAGAGCAGGCTGCACTGGGATCAATCTGACAGGGAAATAAAAGGAAAATAAGAGTTAACCAGCCAATCAGTTAATTAACAGTTAGTTAAGAGACCTGATTCTTTATTTAGGTCAAAGGCTTAAAATTTATCTGAAAAAACATCAATTTTTTGGTTTGACTTAAAGCTCGTCTTATAAATCGACACTTATATATTTGGTGGTTTGAGCTACTGGTGGGATGAATAAGACATCTGAGTGTAACTCGCTGTCAGAAACTGATAAGCCAGGAAAACACATTTTAAATGTGTTCATGGATTTTTGATGCATCATTGTTAAATTCCTTTTAATTGCAGTTTAACACATAACCTAAGTAGTGTTTGGAAATGAGAATGGCAGTTTGCTGGCACATGATGGCCATTTTTGTGCCTCCCTATAATCAACCCAAGGCAATGTTTTGTTTTTTTTCCTTTCTTTTTCCTATAAATGTATTGATGATGAGCTAAAAGGGGGAATAAAAACCTGCAGAGTCTGGCAAAATACGACCAAAGGAGGGGCGATATGCTGGGCATACAGAGTAAAGCCAGTTACAAAGTCTGCTATTGTGTATAAAGTTGTGGTATCATGTGAACTACCTCAAACATATGCCACACTCCACACTCAGCCAAGTAGAACCAGCACCAGTTGGGCTCTGAGGTGTCCATCTCCTCAATCTCAGTGGACTCCTCCTCTGACGATCTGATGGCTAACATAGCTAAATCTGAAATTAATAAGTGAAAACACGCCAACACACTTAGGCAAATAGCAACTAAAATACAAGAAAGTATGGGGGAGGACCTAAGGTGGTGTTTTGGTCGTCAGACAGTCCTGACGTTGACGGCTTGTTTTTAGCAACGGTCGTGAGAGCATTACATCCTGTAAACAATTTCATACAATACAGGAAACTGCCATGTTGAACTAAGCTATCATTAGCGGATGCCGCACCCGACTCATCTCAACTCTACTGGTGTCTTACCAGTTTTCAGCCTGCCTCTGTCCTTATCGGAAAACAAAGCCTTCATACATGATCAACAAAGCCTCAGAAAAATCACAGGTTCCGTCTAAGCTTGGGGGACTGACGAAAACCATTTTCGTTATCCTAGGCGTTGTTTACTTTTATTTCCCCGTTCGTCATACACTCCACGTCAAAGCGTAGACGTCATGTAACTCCTCCCTCCTTGATAACGGGATACTGTTTCCCGGAGTTTGTTCTGACAGGCGCACTACCGGTGCAATACTGTGCAATGTGATACGGCTCAGGTGTTTTAAAGTTACAGACGCGGTAAAAATAAATAAATAAATAAATAAAATAAATTAAGAGGAATGTATGGAAACTTACTTACTAAAGTCATTACCCCCTAAAAAAAAAATATAAAAATAAAAAATCGAAACGTCGCTGTAATAATCTAAAAATCGGGGGTAATAATTAGCTCAACCTGTCATTTTTGACTTATTTGTTTTTCAGTGCAGTCAATAAAACAAATAAATTGGGTATTAGGTAAGCTAAATAATGACGGCAATTATTATTTTTGCCATGTACACTCAAACCATCAAAGCATTATTTTTTTGGCACCTGATTGTCTCGTACGACACTACAGAACCAATTTATAATTAATACTTTTCAAACATTAGCACCGTTGTTATCATTTCGGACTGTGCTTGTTCGCTTAGCTCATGTAGCCTATTAAAACGCTGACATATTTTTTAGTGTATTACACATCAGTGTGTAGATGGCACAGATGACAAAAGAAACTGTTCATAAAAACCAGAGGAATGAATAATACATACATATATTTCGTATTTTTCTTCTACTCAAGCTGCATATTCAAAGTCCGGCATTATTAACTTTACTGTTTGACTAGCAGTTATGTACAGACGATAACACAGACAACAATGTACAACGTACAACCAGCTACTACACACATATATATGGTGGAAGAATTTGGATGTTATAAAATTAATTCCTAAAAGCTGTGTCGATGTTGATAATCATGGTACCCTAGGCAGTTTATATAGTGGGTAGCAGCATAATTAAGGCCGCTAGAAGTTAGGGTCCAAACATACATAGCTTACGCTACTATCATTATTCTACGATAATACACAATCGTGCATAATTTTATTCCATCTGACGACAATAAGTGCAATTTCTGCAATTACTTGTGCATAACATACTGCACTGAGATGGCTTTTGTGTGCATGTTGTTGAGACGTTTGAGTAAAATCCACGAGCATTTTCGTAGGGATGGCACATCCAGAGCGTGTGTGGCTACTTGTCCTTCAGGACACACCCCTCAATAGAATGAAACTTTTCTGCAAACTTCGCTCATACAGTCGAGGAATTTCACTGTGGCGCTCGCTGCAAGCTCACTGGTAAGTTGCATCAACTCAAATCTCCATGTGAAACTGGAGGAAACAATTAAATGCTATTTTTGTGCCTTTATCTCTTTAGTAAGCTTTATTAGGGCGAATGTGAGGCTCATCAGTTAACGCTCATGATCTATAATTGCATGCATGCAAGAACGAGCTGGGGGAGAATATAACAGGTATGCCATGATATTTATTTAAATGCTGTACAAAAGACAGAAAGACCATGACTGAGGAAACAACCGGGAATGTTCCTGCTGCAGACTCTGAGGCAGATAAACAGGCTCCTGAGGAAGGGGCTCTGTCGAGGGAAAAATGGGCCAACAACATGGAGTTCATACTCTCTATGGCTGGTGAAATAATTGGCCTCGGAAATGTTTGGCGGTTCCCCTACCTGTGCTTCAAGAACGGAGGAGGTGAGAGGTTGGGTTTGTGGGAGAGTTTTTCTGATGGAAACATTCAACTAATAGATAAGGATTATGAGGGCCTTCATTAAAAAACAAAAAACGAAACAAAAAACAAAAAAAGAAAAGAAACCCACTTGCTGATGAAATAGTTTGTGTCTATAATTTTAGGTGTCTTCCTCATCCCCTACTGCGTGTTCCTCTTCTTCTGTGGCATCCCCGTGTTTTTCTTGGAGACAGCGCTGGGACAGTACACCAGTGAGGGTGGGGTGACTGCCTGGAGGAAAATATGTCCCATGTTTCAGGGTAAAAATAAGGCTCACATTTAGGAACTGCATATTTCTGACAGCGCTTTCTTCGTGGAAATTGCAAAAACAATAGTGTAGCAGTTAGCAGTAAAGAAAGTCACATATACAAGGCTAAGTCTATATTTCCAAGCTTCAGATCCAGTAGCTGACTAAGGTGTTATCTAACTTAATTACATAAAACAGAGGATTTATTGACCGTGCATGGTGCTGGGAATTGCTTTTGTATAATGTTTCTGTCTTCTTGTCATAAAAGAAAAGAAGACAGCAGCCAAAAATGTCCTTTAACTGTCTGAAATGTCACTTGTCCTCTAGGGGTGGGGTTTGCGTCCCAAGTGATTGTGATCTATCTGAACATATACTACATTATTGTTTTGGCATGGGCTATCTTCTACCTAATAAACTCCTTCAAAAGTCCCCTGCCCTGGTCTACATGTGACAACTGGTGGAACTCTGGTAATAATGCTTGCTTAAACCCATCTGTATTTGATAAGCAGGGATTTCTTTTCAAGACTTAAGAGAAAACAGCTAACATTCTCACTTTTATCCCTCTTTCTTTAATCGCTGAGACTTGTGCCACAGTCGCATGAGCATCTTTGCAAACCCCCAACTGTTTCAGGCCGGGTCCAACTGGTCATTCTTACACAACGTCACCTCAATGGACTACTATGAGAATACAACTTAGTAAGTTGCAATTTGTTTTTCTGAGTTGTACAAATTAACTGTCCCCACTCTGTCTGCTCAACTGAAATTTTTTTATGTGGACTTGAAAAGAGTCTGACTATGAAAAGCTTAATAGTAATCATGGGATTAAACAGCACAATAGCATCTCTGAAACGCACCCATGCTTTACAGTAACATCTGGAAAGCATTCATGGCACTTGCTCCACGTTTTGTTATGTTACAGCCTTATTCCAAAAAGGAGTAAAGTCATGTTTTACATCAAAATGCTGCACACGACACCCCATAATAAAAAAATGAAAAAAGCTTGCTTGAAATTCTTACAAATTTATCAAAACAAGCTGCAGCCCTTTGCTGCATGACTTCCCTTCTCTCTCCCCACTGTCCTGTCTATCTTCACTGCTCCACAGTCCAAAAAAGGTAAAAATGCCTATTTTTTTTTATATGTCATGGCATTTAAAAAAAAAGTTTTTAACAAATTTGCAAGAATTACAAGCAAACTGCTTTCACTTTGCAATTATGAGGTATTGTGTTTAGCATTTTAAGGTGAAAAAAATAATTGAATTCATTTTGGAATAAGGCTGTAACATAATTAAATGAAGGACAAGCGAAGCACTGTGAATAGTTTCCAGATGTACTGTAAATGTTCTTCAGGGTAGGAAATGCTTACTTTCTCCTACCTTGGGATAATATAAGGATAACATGACGGTGAAAAGCAACCCAATAAATCTAAAGGACTTGTCAAGCTTTAGTTTAATGTCAAATGTTTGAAAGGTGCCACATTTAAGGTATATTTAATGCAATGTCTTCTCTACATTATTATAAGCACTGCTTTGGATATCCCTTTACTCCTCTTTGATTGGACATTTATGTGATATTTCTTACTAAAGTGGACCTATTTTTCCTTATTTTCTGACACATAGACCTCACTGATGCCTCATCACTTACACCTGTTTAAATGGTTATTAATGTAATTATATAACAGACCAGTCACATGACAGGAACTGTCACTGGACATGTACAGCAGTTATATGGGTGAAAATACCTTGTTGATGCTAGAGGCTATAAGAGAATGGCCAAGCTGCTTTGAGCTGACAGCAAGGCAATGGTAACACTGTTACTTGTTACATCCAAAGTGTGCAGAAGAACATCTTTGAACAGACAACACATTGAACTTAAAGCACATGTGCTACAGTTGCATAAGACCACACAGGGTGCCACTCCTGTCAGCTGAGAACAGGAAATGGAGGTTACAATTTGCACAGGCTTGCCAAATTTGGTGAGCCTGTGCAGGCTATTGTTGGTGGCATAATTTGATATTTTCTTGGCACACTTGGGAGCCCTTGGTACCATCTGAGCATCAGTTAAATGCCACAGCCTTACTGAGTATTGATTGCTGACAATGTTCATCCCTTTGTGACCATAGTGTACCCATCTTCAGATGGTCGCATCCATCAGAATAACACACCATGTCACAAAGCTCAGATTTTCCTAAACTGGGTTCTTGAAGATGCCAGTGAGTTCACTGTACTTGAATGGGCTCCACAGTCACCAGATCTCAATGCAATAGCGCACAAAAAGTCACTTCACCCTTTAAAGCCTGTTAAGATCCCAGTTACCTCTGTACAGAAGTCTGGACTGGGTCTCCATTGAAAGGGTCTGAGTGTCTGATCCTAGGGGTAGTACCACAATAGTTTAGATGATGCACCACACTACCAACCTTGAATAAGGTACAATCAGTTTTGCGAGCAAATTTGCTACAAAATTTACTTTGGTGACTTAGACAGGTGGGCCCAGGGATCTGTTAATTCTTAAAGGCTAGAATAACCTATAAGAACCTCACAAAAGTAGATGTTCAAACTCATACCCAAGTTTTACCTTTTCATTTAAAAAGAAAATCAAAAAGGGAATGTCCACATAATTAAGTTTAATTTCAGATGGGATACTTTATTAAGCAATTTAACAAGGGCAAAGCAATCAGCTCATCAATTATTAAGAATAAAATCATTTTAAATTTTAAACATTTCAAGAAAAGTAACACATTTTAAAATATAAAACAATGAAATCTAAACTGTTGCTAATAACTCATTACCAGTTTTGATGAGGCTTTAGTGGAGGACAGAGAGAACACCCTGGCTGTAGATGAATTGTTTCAGAAATTCTTTCTGAGGAGGTAGAACCCATTACAATGTTCCCAAAACTTCCTCTAAGTCCCAATCTATGGTTCCGGTAGTGAGCAGAGCAAATCTCAAAAATAGTGAATCTATAGTGGGTTGGAAAAAGAAGGATAAATCCACTGAGTTGTCTTCTAATCTGCTCACTTCAATGATGCCCAGAGGAAAAAACGCCTAATCGTTATCTGTAGAGGGTTTTTATACATCCTCTGAGACAACCAACATCCCACGTTAACAACCAACCACCTGGTGTGATGTGCAATCACCCGATTTGAGACATATCAGACAACAGACAATTATTTAGGCGGGGTCCTTGGATGCACACACAGAGGTCAAGGCCACATCTGCACAGAAAGAGTGCACACACACACAAACACACATGCAGAAACAGTGTGGGTTGAAAAGTTTAAACATTAGAATTATTACATTTTAATTATTATATTCTTATTTTTTGATTAGATTTCCGATTACAGCAAGAATAACTCAAACATTTTGTTTGTATGTTAGGATGAAGTAAAGGCCTTTAACAAGTCCCATTATGATAAATATGGATTATTTCAAACTGCGAATCATGCAAAGCTACTCTAGTAGAGTTGAACAATAAAAATCTGAAGCCAAAAATGAGTACATAAGATCCACTTAAAATTAAAAACACATTTACTATGAAAATAAACGTGTTTGTGGTCTTTATGAACTGTTAGATTGTTAAAGGACTATTTGAAATTAGTGTTTAATTTCACCCCTCCTTATACATTTGTTTTTTTTTCTTTCCAGCAATGAAACAATATTGATGAGCACGTCACCAGAAGAGGAGTTCTGGAGGTTAGAAACTCACTCATTGCTTTATTTTCCTTGAACATTAGAAGAGCTGGACAGTCACCCTCCCTATTTAGCTTGTCTTTGGGTGGAAAATTCCTCAGCAATAGCTTTCAATGCTTCCCAGATATCAAAAGATAATTGTAAGTTAGAAAACATGGTGTGAATAGTGAGCCAACAGAAGGTGAACCGAGGCCACCCAAATAAAGCAAGCAGCCAGTTACATTCCTAAAAAGACATAATAGCACTGAATAATAGCATTTTTATTGAACTTCCAACTCTCATTCAAAGTTGTTTGCTCCTCTCTCTTTTAGACATGTTGAAACATGGCTGTCTCTTTTCACATGATAACCTCCTGATTTTGTGTGAGAACAAATATTGGGAAATCGCTCAGCACTACAACTGCGCTCCATAATGAAAACAATATGTGCTCTTTGCTGTGCCCATTTATAATGTAAACCGTATCCATCCAAAATAAACAGGGAGCAGTTTCAACATCTGTATTCATGTTGAGATGCTTAGTGCTGTTCTTTTGACGTATATATGAGGATCTGTTTATTTGCAGTGGGAGAAGATTTTAAGAATGGGGGTTTTAGGGAGCATTCATCAGCATTTGGAGAGCATGCATGTGTTCATGTGTTCTTACATGTCTCTTTTTTTCATAGTAACCGTGTGTTAAGAATATCAGAAAACATGTCTTTGGGTAAGATACATTGGGATCTGGCTCTGTGTCTTATGTTTGCCTGGATCATATGTTACTTCTGCATCTGGAAGGGAATCAAAACAACTGGAAAGGTAAGCATTTCCTTAACATGGAGGATATCAGCTGTTAAAGCTGTCCCTGTTAAAGCTTTATAATGGTGTGCAAAGCGATGTGTTACATTTTTCTCGTTTGGTCGGTGGGTAAGAAGGGATTCTCAGTCTGCAAAAACATGTAGCTTATAAACCCTTCCCTATTAAAAAGGCGGCACAAGCTGTCAGTCAGCACTTTTAGCTTGCTTGTGTGATATCTGAGTATTTGTGACTGTTATGTTAATATTAACCAGGAAATATGTATTTGATGTGCTGTAGAGACAGATATTACCCCCACTCTTCTAACAGCATTTTACTCTATGTTTCAGCTCTGTTGTTTTTACAGACCCCAACTCTGCTTCTTCTGGCTCAGGCCTACTGTTCTCATTAACCCCACTTCTAGCCGCAGACTTTTATCCCTTTCTATTACATGAAGACAAAACAGCAATAAAAACCAAGTTAATGACTACACGGTATAAACAGTGGAACACATAGCAGTGTACGAGAAGTGTTTTTCCTGCAGGAGGTGGTGGTGGCAAAAATGCAGTTACAAAAGCAACTGCCAGACAGTTGCAGCTTATAGCTGCGTTTATTCTAAAACTAATCATGTGCAACTTTAAACCAACGAATGAGTGTATGAGAAGTATGCAAAACTACAACCTGCGTTTATATGTTTGTAGGTGGTGTACTTCACTGCTACATTTCCCTACTTGATGCTCTTTGTGCTCTTCATCCGTGGAGTGACGCTCCCAGGAGCTGGAGAGGGCCTGAAATACTACCTCAAGCCCGACTTCACCAGACTTAGTGATCCAGATGTAAGAGCTCACTCTGATTATCAAATGTTTATGTTGAAGTGTTTGGTTGTGGAATGCAAAAATCACAAACACGGCACACATTACGACCACTTTACCATCATCTGAAAGCCACAGTGTGAAGGATGGAGTGAGAACGAGTTCTCCATCTGCACTGAAAGTCACCAACAACCAGAACATCATCTGTCTATCTTCATTTCTCAACACAACACTGTCTGTTGGATTTCTCTCCGCTCTAACAGGATGAATACAGGGTCCTGTTATCCTCAGTTATGCACCCCTCCCCCTCCATTTTCTTTGCTCTGACTTCTATTTCCGGTCTCAAGACATAGCCTTAACAAGAAAAGCAACCCAAAGATGATCTTCAGTATGACATATACATCTTCCTCACAAAGGAGAGTAAATAAGGGCCTGAAGTAACCTGTTTAAATACTATTTTTACCTTACAAAAAAGTATTTTTTGTAAGCTGAGTCAGTGAATCTAATTTATATTTGCGTTTAAACAGCACACTTAATGTTCATTCTGTATTTTTTAGGATGTTCTGTCACTACGACACTTGGTTGTTCGGGTCCTGCAGGTCTTCAGCCCTTTCCACCGTAGTCTGAGTTGGAGCCCTTTGGTGTTTGCTTTTATCGGTTGTTTTCACAGCTCTCTCCTGTCCAGTCTTTGTCTGTTTGGCTCAGTTGCTGTGTTACTATCTCATAAAGAAGAATTGTGTAAATCAGGGGAACGATCTGGTCATGTCACATGTGAGTTAGAAGACAAAGTATTGCTACCCTTGTAGGAACCCAATAGCCCCAATGCAGTGTGGGAAAACGTGTGAAAATAATGTTTTGGAGAGGTGCAGGTGAAAGCACTTATAGTTACAGGGCAGATTTATGCAGTGCCAGATGGCCTTAGAAGCAGATCTAGTTGTTCTAGTTTCTAGACTTACTTTAGCGTGCGATTGTCTGTTTTCACGTGCACTGCAGAGGAGTGGTTCAGTTCTGGCCCACATCTGCGGTCTGTTTATTGTGTGAATGTGTCTCCTTTTGTCTCCGTGTCAGTGTGCGTGTTTGAATATGTACGCGGAGAAACTCAGAGGACTTCAAAATATCATTAATTCTAGGGACATAACAGTTTCCTCTTTGTCCAGAATAAGATGTAAAGATCATTTGCCACAGTCTCAGACTTCCATTTCTGACCCGAGGCAGGGAATAAACCAAGCCCACCACTGGGTCAGAGTAGAGGCCTGTATATTGCTTTGGAGCCTTGCCAGGTCTATCATGAGCAAGCCAGAGCTGTGGCGTCTTTAATGTTATCCAGATGCTGTCACGACTGTAGCCTGCAGATAGACAATAGTGAAAACAAGCCTGCCCACACCCACAAGCCTCGACGTGCAGGCTCTGTCATGTAATTTATGACAGGGTAACAACAAAGCAGGAATATGCAAATGCTGTATACCTGGGTAATTTATATATAAAACACAAAAAACAGCTCTTAATCTACTGGATCAGAAATGCCTCCAGTTATTTTAACAATTTCAGCTTCAAAACATGTCAGAAATCTTGTCCCTCTCCAGGTGTGGCGTGATGCAGGGACTCAGGTGTTCTTCTCCTATGCTGTTTGTCAGGGAGTGCTGACGGCTCTGGGGAGCTACAACAAATACAACAACAACTGCTACAGGTCAGCCTCGTCAAAGGCAGACATCATCACATTTATTGTTTGCGGGGTTTTTTTTATTAACATTTTGATAGTTTTGGGTTGTCTCTTTATCCTGTTCCAGGGATTGCTTGGCCCTGTGCTGTCTGAACAGTGCCACCAGTATCTTTGCAGGCTTTGCTGTATTCTCAGTGCTGGGATTCATGGCTCAGGACCTTAACATTTCACTGGAAGAAATTTCAGCTGGTGGTAAGATAATTGCATACTTGAAGGGATTAAAATAGAGTTTCCTAAATAATTACCTGATATATTATTCCTGTAAACATGCTGTGTTTAGTTTTTGTGTGTTAAAGTTTAAATTCATCCAATGCCCACAAGATGTCACTTTCTGTTCAGATAGAGTCAGAGGGTTGTGATGCTGTTTTTTTTCTTTTTTTTGTCTTTGGTAATGAAGTGCCTCAAAAGATGAGCAGATACAGTTTTTCCCACAAAATGACCACTAACTTATTTGTGTCTGTCTATAATTTGTTTAATTTTTTTGCATTAAATCCGGGATTATTTCATCTCTATGAGTCCAAACTCATGTACAGCTTAAAGCTATGACCTTAACAACGCCTTAGAATGTGTATGGCATGTTTTAATAGATGCATTCACGTTCTTCTTACAGGTCCTGGTTTAGCCTTCATTGCCTATCCTACAGCTCTGTCGTTGCTTCCTGGTTCGTCCTTTTGGGCTGTGCTCTTCTTCTTCATGCTCCTTTTGCTCGGCCTAGATAGTCAGGTATTGTATGCAATGCACAATACCCAGGATCAGATCAAAAAATCAAAATAAGCTAATCTTCAGTTCTGTGTTCACAGTTTGTGTGTGTGGAAAGCCTGGCCACAGCCCTCACAGACCTGTTTCCACGTTATCTGAGGAGGCCGCGTGCCAGAGAGATATTGGTTCTGGTCATCGCTATTGTTTGCTTCTGTTTGGGGCTGCCCTTCATTACTGAAGTAAGCTGGATGTGCACTATCAGCACTTGTTCAAATAAAGTAGGGAAGTGAACTATTCTGTTAAGGTGGCGTATTCTCTAGTAGTTAAAGCTTTTTCCATTTCATGATGCATGTATAGGTTTCTGATAATGGTGACATTAAAAACAGCACAGGAGAAAACAGCCCTTCTGACAGTTTTATCAGAAGGGTTTTTTCAATTTTTCTCTACTTGCTTCAGGGTGGGATCGTCCTCTTCCAGCTGGTTGACACATATGGTCCAAGTGGAACCAGCCTCCTCTTTATTGCTTGCGCAGAGACCATTGTTATTGGCTGGGTATATGGTAAGTTATTGGCTCTAAACTAGTGCTGCAGAATTTATCCATGCAGAAGTAATCATCTTCCTGTAAGTTCTTTGAATCGTTTCTGAAAGTATTTTCCTCTAAATGTAAAACTGTTTTTGCTTTAAAGCGTCCTAA
Organism: Oreochromis aureus; assembly: GCF_013358895.1. Classification (NCBI taxonomy): domain Eukaryota; kingdom Metazoa; phylum Chordata; class Actinopteri; order Cichliformes; family Cichlidae; genus Oreochromis; species Oreochromis aureus. Next base: position 12,391,197 of record NC_052958.1, on the reverse strand, counting down.
TTTAGCTCTTTATTAGTAAGATGACAGTCTTCTATAATAACCTAAATAATGGGAATATGTGATTTATCGATTTATCTTCAGAATATCAACATCATCAGTACTGCAGTACATCCACAGTAGCTAGAGAAAGGAACTTTATTATAACCAGTTAGCTTATGCAATTCATACAGAAGCCTTTGTTTTATCAGATCAGCATAATCGTTTTATCTCTATCTTTATAAGCATATCTTTTAGGGACCAACTTTGAAACAGTTGTTGGGGTCTGTCCAAAGTAAAATTAAAACAGCTATAGGACCAGCATTAAAAGTGACATTTTAATGATGATGCAGGGATAAGAGTATTGTGCGTTTATTTATGTTTAATATGATTTAATTTTACTTCTGCTACCGCACACGGTAAAAGCTAGATAACTTTTACCATGAATGAGGAATGGGGAATGGAGTATATATAACAATGTTCACTGACAGTGAGGCTCACTGACTACCATTATTCACTTTAAACACAAGTACTGTGTAAAAGTCTTGGGCCACTCCTCATCAATTTATGTTTTGCTTCCAAGATGCCAGACGTTCTTGTAATTTTGTAAAGTGGTTCCTGAGCGATAGTTCTCCAGGCTTTCTTTGGACACAAGCTCATTTTCACTCAGTTTTTATACCTGACCATTTTCAGAGGTATATTTTTTTTGTTTGTTAAGGCACTTAACACTGACCTATAAATCATTCTAGCCAAAAACAAAAACCAAAACGCATTTTACTCAAGGGATGAACATGTGTTATGTCTACACATAACAGACAACTTAACAAAGAACCAGTTTTAACAGGCTAGAGGCTTTTTTGTGGTTTGGGTGCATTTTAGCCAGTGGTGTTGAAGATTTTGTCAAAATTGAAAACAGATTTTGCAGAAGAAACACACAATGGAACACTACGTATCAGTCAAGATTGGTCCCCAGAGCTTGGATCTCAGCATTACAGTGCGGGATTGTTGTGAAAGAGATCATCCAACACGCAAAGAAAAATTTTGAATATCCTTCAAGAAGCCTGGAGAACTATTCCTAAAGACTACTTGAAGACATGATAAGAAAGCTTACCACAGTGCCACCAGCATCTTTGCCAGGTTCCTGACAAAATATAAAGAAATAAAGGTTGGCTCAAGTCTTTTGCACAGTTCTGTACACACTCACTTACGGCTTTATTCAGGCACGCCTTTGGGGCCCATCCCTGATTGGGCCCCAAAGGTCACAAAAAGTATAAAAGCCAGACTTACACTCTCTTTGTGATTTCATCTTTCTTGTTTGTGCTTCTTTCACTCTGGTGATAGATAATGCTCCCAGCACTGCTCTGATATGTCACCACATTTGTTTTTTGATAAAATGTCTTCTCTGTTGGAGTCTATCACTTTGAATCTTACCTTTTGCCAATGCTGTATTTTCTAGTATTTTTAAAAGACACATTTGACAAATGTTGTCGTTAACTGGTGCAAGCAGATCAGTAAATGTTACTGCATGCACTTTTGATTAATGTTGAAAGTCATATACAAAAGTGTCATGACATGATTGTATAGCTAGTTATTAAGAATTATCACAAAGTCATTAGTATACAATAGATCATATCTTTTGTCTTTTTTCTGGTTGATTCTCAATTCTCAGAGCCTCTGTATTATATGGATCCAGGCAGTTTTCTTTCATGCGACTGAAACTAATTATTACTGAAAAGAGTTTTTCAATTTCCTGAACTGCTTGTTCTTTGGTATTCTTATACTGTGCTGAAGCACATGGAGATATGGATGAGTTTCTTCCTCTTCCCCCTTTTTTGTTAGCTGTTTATCCATTCAGTTGGCCTCCCTTATTCTTCAAAGTGAGTTTACACAGTGTTGAGATACTCAACACAGCATAGTGCGAGGACACTCTCTTTCTGCCTCCGTAAAGCTGTTGTTAGTTTCAAGGTTGATTACTGTATCATTCATGGAGCTGTGTCTGCCTTCCTAAGTAGGTTTGGCAAATTCTTCAGCTATTATGCATTTGCAAAGAAAATCAATATGTGGATGTCTTTCCATTCTGCAGATTGTCTACTTTCCAATCTCATAGAACTTTCCTCCTGTTTTTAAATGTCTCTCCCTCTTTCGGTAGCAAATGAAGGTGAGCTGCTATCTAATCTTCATCTCCAATTGAACTCCTCCTCCTCAGCTCCTCATTAACCTATACACTGCTGTCCCATGCGTTGTCATTTTCTTCTCATTTGGAAAACTTCTTTTTTTAATACAGTTGTTTTGAGTTTTATTTCATGATGTTTGTTGATTTGTTTGTTTTTCTTTCCCCTGCCTTCCTCATGTACTGAATCATCATAGATAAGCATTTGTGTTAGTGACGTTGTATTGCAAAATCCAATGTGACTGGATTTTTTATAGTCTACTTTTATAAACTGTAGTAATTAGCATATCAAGATGTATTGATACTACTAAGGAATATTTATAGTAATGTGAAAAAGAAAGTTTCCATAAGTAAGTAAGTAGAGTCAGATGCTGCTAATCAAATGTCAGTTATTAATTGGAACAATGTCCTTTGACAGATAAGACCAAAGTGGAGACGTTTGTTCATAATGCACTGTGCCAATCTTGTGGGCGATCGTGGCTCAAGAGTTGGCAGTTCGTCTTGTAATGGGAAGGTTGCCGGTTCGAACCCCGGCTCCGACAGTCTCGGTCGTTGTGTCCTTGGGCAAGACACTTCATCTGTTGCCTACTGGTGGTGGTCAGAGGGCCCGGTGGCGCCAGTGTCCGGCAGCCTCGCCTCTGTCAGTGCGCCCCAGGGCAGCTGTGGCTACAATGTAGCTTGCCATCACCACTGTGTGAATGGATGGATGACTGAATGTAGTGTAAAGTGCTTTGGGGTCCATAGAGACTAAGTAAAAGTGCTATACAAACACAGGCCATTTACCAATCTTAGTGAAAACCAAACATAGCATATCATCACAAACATGTTATATCAACTGTCAGCACGGTGGTGGTGGTGTGGTGTGTTGAGCTTGTTTTTGTGGCCATAACATCTGGGCATGGCACATTAATTCCTTCCACTATGAACTCCTCTTTATCAAGTACTCCACAGTCAACGGTGAGTCCATCAGTTTGCCAAAATTAGGTCATGCAACAGGACAATGACCCCAAGCACAGAAGCAAATCTACAAAATGGTTCAAATAGAAAGGGAACAGTGTTTTGGAATGACCGTTTCAAAGTCCAGGCAAATGCTGTGGCGGTACCTTAAGAGACCTGTGCATAAATGACTGAAGTGAAACAATGTTGTAAAGAAGAGTGGACCTAAATTCTTGTGTGAGACTTAATGAATTCCTTTAATACCGTATAAACGACCCTGCTTACATCAAAGTAATGTGACAAGATTGATTTCCAAACTAACAATTTAAGTAACTATTACAGCTACAGTCATGTAGGTAGAAAAAAAGACATAAATTTAGTCCCGTGAAAATGGAAGTACATGATATTATTCATTAGCTTGTAGAACCACTTTTAGCAGTGATAACTAGAAGTAACTGTTCTGTATGACTTTAATAAACAGTGTGAGTAGGGTGTACCATATGTATGCATATGGTATATCCAGGACAGAACTAATTTGTGATCATACGTTGTGTTTTAAAGCTGAAACAAAAAAGTAACTAGTAACTATGGCTAAATGTTGAAGTGAAAGTAAGTTATTAAGATGAGGCTTCAACTTCTCATTGTATTCATGAAGTGCCCTATGTGTTAGAGCAGTTCCTGTAAAACTGAAACAGTTCTGTTTCCCTTGCATTGCTGTGCATGTTACAGGTGCAGACCGTTTCTATGACAACATTGAAGACATGATTGGGTATCCTCCGTTCCCTGTGCTGAAGTACTGCTGGCTGTTCATCACGCCGCTCATTTGCGTGGTGAGTCTTCACTCCTGTATCATATCTCTTTAATCTGATTCATTTGCTTTGTGCCTTTGTTCTGTCTTTCACACTGGATCTCTGCTTTAATGCCAATTTCCTCTCATCTTTTTATTCATATTCATTGTTTTATACCTGTTACTAATTCTGACAACCAGTTTTAGGTCGCTTTACTGCACTTAGATTACATTTGTCAGGTACAGATACAGTTGTTGGGGCAGTGAACTAACTGCCAGTGAACTCATGGACTATGTATAAGAGATGGACATATCCTTTATGACATCATCCATTGGTTTTTGAAGTCCCAAGGTTAACGCTTTCGCATCAGAAATTAACCTAACACTTCAGTCTTTATCAAGATAGTATAGGGTAAGGCTGGCTAGCTTGGTTAGAGAAATTCATACTCTTTCAACTGTGAAATACACAGACTAATAAAACACTAGTTTTTAATTTTACGCACCAAAAGCTGGAGTATAAAGTTCTTGAAAATTCTGTAATACACAGGAAGTCATATTATTTATTGTATTCTTCCACAAAAAAAAAATAATCCAGAAGGCATCACCTGCACAAACATGAGCAAGAGATCCAATTTAATCTTCCCATACTATCCCGCATAAATACACATGCGGGAAGGAGAAAGTGAGGCTCATGCTTTTACGTGAACATCATGTCATTGCAGGCATGTTCAGCACAATGTAATTTCAGAGCTGGAGTCAGTGATTTTATAATCACAAAGCATCAAATGAATCTTAGAAGACAATGAGACTGTGTGAAATCTCCAGAGAATTATATTTCAAGTCTGGACCTCCCTTCTTCATGGAGCTGCAGACCGATTTTCAGCTCACGCTATGGTTGGCCTGTGTTTTGATTCTCTGTCACAGCTTTCAAAGTGTTGATATCTGCTGCACCAGACAACTGTTTTCAGCTCATTGAGCAGTCACATGTAGTCACACATTTGGTGATGTGTGCTGCGCCTGAGCATGTTTAATCCTCAGTGCAGTCCTTTGCATTATTGGGATGGATGTGTTCTATGCCTTGACCTGCTTAAGGAGGTGTGTCCAGTCACTGTTGTAGTGGGATTGCTAACATAATGCTATACTGCAGATAAGATTACATTCATTATTTAATCAGCTACCACCACAGTGTATTTGCTGGCAGCTTGTAAGGTCCAACTAACAAAGGAGTCAGTAACTTTCTTGTGACACAAAGTGGGCAGATTAAGGCAGATTAAATGGAAATATCAAAGTGTTTATTTGATTTTTTCATTATCTTTTTTTTATTTTTACTTGAGAATAAAATTACACTTTCAAAAAAGCAGTTAGCTGGTTTTACTTGTGCGCATTTGGTTCATACAGTTAGGTCTATAATTTGTTGAACAAGGACAGTTTTTGTAGCTTTTGCTCTCTCGCCCACCACAGTGGATTTGAAATCAAACAATCAAGATGTGATTGAAGTGCAGACTTTCAGCTTCATTTCAAGGGATTTTCCAAAACTACTGTATGAACCGGTCATACAATATTTTCAGCAGCTAAAGGAAATTGGATAAACTAACATAATTGCAAATATAGGGATTATTTTTAATACTTGGATAAAAAATCCTTTGCAGTGAATAACTGTATGAAGTCTAGAAGATATGGGCATCAGCAAGTGCTGTTTCCTCCCTTGAGGTGAAGCCACTTTCAGTTGCTTTTAGTTTGGGGGTCTGTCCGGCTTCAGTTTTGACTTTAGTAAATGAAAAGCATGCTCTTTTTTTGGGCTGAGATCATGTGACTGACTTTGTCAGTGAAGAATAAATTCTTTGCCTTGAGAAACTCTTGGGTTGCTTTTGCAATATGGTCATTTGGGCACTGGGAGGTTTGCAGCATTTGGCTGAATCTGAGTCCTATAGACTTCAGAATTCTTCCTGCTACTTCTATCTTCACCTAACACTTGGTTATTCAGTTCCTCTGGCTGCCATACATATCCATGCCAAAACATTAACTCAATTGGTATGGTATATATGGTATATATGATATGGTATGCTTCAGATAATGTTTGTTCCATTTTCTGTATTTTTACCTTTCTGATACAAGCGCATTTCTTCTTTTTAACCTTGTAATGGCAAGTGTAATATAAATATTTGATATTTAGTTTTTTACAGCTCTACATCATTAACGGTATCCCCCCCAAAAAGAAAGCACATTTTTTAAAAACAATAAATAAGATTAAAAGGCCTGATGTAGCAAATATGATACAAATTAAAACTCACATATGCAAATTGATATTTTATTTTAGTTTTTTAATTCACAAAAAAGCTTGTCATTGTCACCCAAGTAATGTAAGCATCTATAAATGGGGAACTATGTATAAAAATGGCTTTATTTCCCGACCAGATAACAAATCCCCTTGAATTAAAGCACAAAGTCTGTACTTTGATTTCAAATCTACTATGGTGGTATACAGTGGCAAAACAACAAAAAAGGTGTTTTAATCCAACAAATAATGGACCTAACTGTAAATTAAAAAACTAATTCTTCCACTGACAGCCATGTACTCATATAGATGGATAGGCCAGTAGGATGTTAGGACCAAAAACAGAGCTAAAAGTGAGTGAAAAATTGACTTACATTTGTAGAATCACCTGAAACATGATTCCAAATGAATTTTAATCTTGTTTCATCTATGCTGCAGCGGTACCACATTTGTTCTGATGTCTGTCCTTCTAACTTGACTCTTTCCTATCCCCTAGCTTACATTGCTGTATAACCTGGTACAAAGTCAGCCTCTTGTTGTATATGGTTTTGAGCCTGGCACCTGGGGAGTCACACTGGGCTCTGTGCTTGTTCTTACACCCCTGATATGCATCCCAGTATTCATTCTGGTCTCACTATATAGGGTGAGTGAAATCAAATCTTCTTGTATTTATTTTTTCAACTCTTCTGTATAAGGTGACCTTGAATGTTTCAAAAGGCATCTAAAATGAGATGTGTTATCACTATAATTAATTTTTTTTTAAACAAATTATTAAATAGGATAAAGCTAAAGCATTATTTTTCAGCACTTGTAAGATTCTTCTCTGGTGTGACTATCTCATTACATTAATTGCATTTCTCTAATAACAATCAGGATCCCGAAAACATGAGTACACCATCCAGTGACCTGCGCCAGAGTCGGCCACACAACCCAGCGCTTACATTGTTTAATTATGTCATAGTCAAGGCACAGGGGCAGCCAGACATCAGGGTGGACTATAGAGAAGACAAGCTGGTAATGGAAGAACCTGGTAGTGCTTGATGTTTGCTGATGAAACTTTATATTTTCACCTGTTGAGAAAAAAAAAATATTCCTTTTATATAAATGATTATATCTTAAGGGTCTTCAGGGGTATTTGTTTGTTCTTTTGCTAACATGAGTTTTTACCTTACTACTCTTTTGCTTATGAATAATAAAAGTCCTGTGTATTGTACATGTACCTGTATACCTCTAATCCTGCATACTGTAACTGGATTAAAAGAGCACTCTGCTCATTTAACATTGTGCTTTTTGTAACACTCGTGGAGTCATGAGGAATAATAGTTTAGCTTATGTATAAATTATCCCCAGTGACCTGCACCTCTCAAACACCAGCACCTCAACTTTGACATGCAAAATCTGTGCCTTGTCACATTAAAATATAATGCATTAAAACACTCTTAATTTGAGTTCTGGTCAATTTTTACCAAAAAAATGCAAATTTCTTGTCTTCATTAAATGCAATATACACACAGAACTGTCACATCCAGTGAAATTAAGGCCAATTGCATTGAATATGAATTGTTTGATTATTTTACTGTACAAGTTTTTTCATGAATTTAAAGGTTGCTATTTTGTAAAACATTTTTTTAATTTTTGAAAACATTGTAATCTGTCAAATCAATCAATAAAAGTGGACAGATTTGGATGATTTTGTGTTTTACGTGATTGTAGCTTGTGCAAGCAATGACAATATAACATATCAACGCGCTAAATATCCCAGTCTATTCTATGCAAGTCAGTTTAATCAATTAAACTCATGTTTCCTGTTTTGTATCAAGAAAAAAAAAGCATTACATTTATCTTCCTACCGTGTTTTTTGTCACGCATGTCTGTGGTTACAAGAAGGCAATAATGCAGCGTTGATATGTGATGGCACTGGATGTGTGTGACTAGCGAATGTGCTAATGCTTTGTCATTATGCCATGCTCATTCATCTGTGTGATCCAAACTGGCATTCAATTAACTGACAATTCCGCCCAGTTGTCTTCCACCTCTCGTCACCCTCAGTCCCCCCCGCTCGGCCTACACTGACATAAAATGACCCTCACTCCTGAGTGTCACTCAGCACCAGATCCCCGCAGGTCTGCACTCTTAGCCACCCCACTGTACACCTTGTACACCTATGACTACACAAAACCCACCTAATCAACGTCATCATCAGGTAAGCCTATGACACCTCTGTGTTTGGGCTCATCATTGATGGAGATGAGACTGCGTAGAGAACTTGTCCCACTGGTGCTCAGAAATTAAACCGAAGCTGAATGTCTTTAAAACGTCTTTAAAACAAAAGAACCACTCCCCTCCCAATATGAATGGAGAATCTGTCTCCACCTTCAGGTTTCTGGGCACCCACATCTCCATCAATCTCATCTGGACCCACAACACCAACGCCCTTGTAAAGAAGACCCAGCAGCGGCTGCACTTCTTCCATCTGCTGAAGAAGAATAACCTGGACCAGAAGATGCTGCTGGGCCTCTACGGCTCCTCAGTGGAGAGCGTGCTCTCCTACTGCCTGGATGTGTGGTTTGAAGCGGCCACAACTGAGAACAGGAAGCACAGGGTAATTAACACTGCCCAAAAATTAATTGGCTGCCCTCTGCCATCCCTTGAGGCCATCGCCAGATCCTCCTGTCTCAGGAAAACCAGGACCATTATAGGTGACCCTCGCACCCCGCCCACCACCTGATTATTCCGCTCCCCTCTGGTCGGCGCCTCAGGTCAATCAGGTCTCACATCTCCAGACTCACAAACAGCTTCTTTCCCTGGGCCATTCAGACTGTCAATAAATACTATCCCCTCACACCCCACCCCTACCCACTCACCTCAGCAATTTCAGCCATGGTCTGAGTAACCCTCATCACCCAGACCACTCACACATGGACTCTATTCAGACCAAGGCTTTTCCTTGCATTACTTCCACGAACATTGCAACTTGTTCTCTAATATGTGCCTTGCTCTTATTTTTGCCTCTCAGTGGTTCTAATCTTGTAGATGATTGTTGCATATTTTTATCAATGCATTATTGATAGATCTGTGCTTGTTTTAGAAGCAGAGAATCCCTGAGGCTGAATATAGAACTATAGGTTTGCAAGTGGTGCAGGACTTCCTGTATTTATAATTAGATCGTCAACCCACAGGGCTTTACATAATAAGCCACTACCCCACTGTGACACTGAGCCAGAGCCACTGTAATGGAAAACCTAAACCCCATGCCATGGATGCCAAGAAATGACTAGATCATACCCCCTACACCCCACCCCTCGCCCCTCAAACACACACACACACACACACACACACACACACACACACACACACACACACACACACACACACACACACACACACACACACACACGCTCGCTCGCACACACATGTCAAAACAAATACAAACACATCAAGGTAAAAGGCTGGGAGGTCTTTAACAGATGACATGGAAACATGTCACACTTTAAAACAACCTTTAACCGAAGCGAATGTCTGCCTCATCAACATAGTTTTCTATTTTCATAACATTTGGAGACTGATGAGAAACAGATTTAACAATGGATTGCTAAAATCATAAACAGGACAGAACTAGAGGGCCTTTAATTCAGTGTATGAACATTTCCCATTTGACCTTTTTTTTCTTGCTGATTGATAAATGCTGACAACTTAAACTCCATGTTTCCAAATTTCATAAAATTTAGGGGAACCAAGTTTAAAAACAGGGTTTTCAAGTGGAATGCACCTGTAAGATTTCCTGAGAAAATTCCTGCACCTATTTCCCATTTTCCTAGCAAAATCTAAAGAAATAAAGGATGGCTTAAGACTTTGGCACAACACTATGTATAGGATTTTAAAAGCAGCTCTGTCTTGAGTGGTTCATCCTGTCAAGATAGCCTCCATGTAACTGTTAGTTTCAGACCCCTTTAAAAGAACCATTGGCCTCTGTCCGGTCCTGGGCCCCTTTCCAAAAAGCATCTTAAGACAGAGATTGTAAATCCATTTTATGAAATAATCACAGATTAACGAGTAGTTCGTGTCATATATGGCTAAGAGCATCTCCAAAAGGTCAATAACCCTCAGGATTCACTGTGAACTACAGAATTCATTTTGGGTTTTTATCTCTTTATAGCCAAGGAAAGTACTTCGGCAAGGAGACATCACTTGAAAGCAGAGTTCGAGTAATAAAAGTATTTTGGCCATCAGACTGCTACATAGCTGAAGAAAGGAAATAGGACAGGACCCTGGAGTATCTACACTCCAAGCTGACTGCTGATGGAGACTTTGGACGAGACTCTCTGAACATCCAGGATAAGGTGAAGATGGAAAGGAGGAGAAAGGTTTCACGAATGATGGTCTGAAAGTAAGAATGACTGAATAGTAATGAGTTTTAAAGAACAGGGATCAGAGAAAGTTTAGCTCTGGGAAGGCAGGCAAGATCATCTTTGGATCAGAGTAGTGAGGATGAAATTAGTAATGAGGGGAGTGTGACACTGTGAAAGAGCTGATGAGCGAAAGAAAAGCGCAGCAGGAATAAAGGTAGACGTGAATTAACAGATCTTCTTTACTGAACTTTGGTGTTATAACTACTAATAATTTGTGGTATGTATCACACCATTTTATACTGCAACATTACTAATAACATTACTAGCATGGGAAAGAATCGCTGTAATTATTAATATAACATCCATGCATTTTTAATTGCATATACAGTAATTAGTCTGATGAAACCAAATAGAATAGATTGATTTCATAACTGATTAAATTGAATAGCTTTGCTCTACTTTGGTTTTGGTGATAGCTTAAAAGTCTTTTTATAAGGCGTGTTGTTTGCTAAGCTGAAATTGACAATGTTTAAAACGCAAAACTGACTGCTAAAAAAAGTTTTGTTTCTAACTCTACAGCACTTAGCAACTGGTGATTGGCTGCGAGGGCCTCGACCACTCCTCCTCTGCATAGTGGGTCCCCGGAATAACCGGCTTATGTTGATCTTTCTGACTAGCATGGCCACCCCTCATGCAACTTCTAGGATTCATGAGTTTTATTGTTATTCCAGCACATTTATTCACATGAAGTGAAACAAAATTCCTGGTTAAGGCCAACAACCACAACACACATCAATAGTAATACATATAAAAACAACAATTTTTACAGTGTAGTATGAATAAGAAACCGACTAATGTACACACAAAAATCAAATAAGAAATGGAAGGCAGTTTCCAAGCATCAGAGTTGTATGCAGTGGAAAGTGCAAAAGTTATTTGTGGCTGGGGGCAGCAGAGGTTACAGAGGATCATTACAGTTTAACAGTCTTACAGTCTTGAGGAAGAAACTGTTCCTCAGTCTGGTGGGTATGCTCTTGATGCTTTGCAGCCTCCTGCCCAAGGGGAGGGTGGCAAACAGTGTGTGCTGGGTGAATAGATCCTTTCATATCCAGGAGGCTCTTTTCCTGCGTCTGCTGATGAAATGTCTTGAGCACTCCCCCTTCATCTTCAAAAAACCCTTCTTCATAAGGTTTTTCCGAATCACTCTTACCTACCTTCACCTACTCTCATCTATGGGCATGAGCTCTGAGTAGTGACTGAAAAGAATGAGATTGCGGATACAAGCAGTGGTAATAAGCTTCCTCTGAAAGCTAGCTGGGCTCAGTCTTAGAATAGGGTGAGGAGCTCCGCCATTAGGGAGGGGCTCAGAGTACAGCCACTACTCCTTAACATCGAAAGCTGGTTGAGGTGGTTCGGCCATCTGAATAGATCTCTCCTAGGCCCCTCCTGAATGAGGCATGTCCTACCAGGAATAAGCCCTGGGTGGAGGTAGCCACGAGAAAATCAGTAGATGGATGTAAAACGCTTTCTTCTAGATATATATGACATTTTCGAGATGAATGACGTTTTCAGTTGCACATGCATCATTATGTGTCACATTTATAGCTGTCACTCTCTGCCAATGTATCTTCACTGATGTTTAATGATGCTGTTGATTGCTAGCTTTGTTCAGAAAAAAAGACAGAACAAAAAAAAAAATAATGAAAATAATCTCTGGCTATCATTCTTAAGATAAAGGCCACACATCATGCATCATAGTGGCAGATTTCTAACAGAATGAGCTGAGGTTTTTAAGGCTCTTTACCTTCTTTAGGGCTTATATGGTACATGATGATCAGTAGTGCAAGGTCAAACGCATTTGAGACACTTGCAAAGATAAAAATGACTAAGCTGTAATGGAGGAATAAAATTAAAATGAGGCTGTGATATATCTCCATGGGGGACAACACATTTTTTAGTGAGGACTGTGAAACTGTACTGGATTCTGGTATCAAGAAAACTGTAAATGCAGACGTGTCATTGGCCTCCTTCACTTCTCTTATCTGAAGTTCTCTTTCACACAGTTTTTCTTTCTGACTCCAGGAATGGAACGCTCTTCCTCTGTGTCTTACAGTCATTTTCTCTTTTCTTTGTATCTTTTCATCTCACTCTCCTCTTATCTACCAGGCACGGCTGCAATATATCAGCTTTTCCATTTTTATCTCACTATCTTTTCACTCTGCCTCCCAACTCATATCTATACCTTTTCTCCTCTTCCTTCGCAGAGATTGCTCTGCCCCTAGCTCGCTCAACTTTCATCTTTTCACCCTTTCCCTCTCATTAACACAATCATGCTCTCTCTGATGTGCACCTCGCCCAGCGTTTGTCCTTAACCCGTGGAAATTTATGCGCCGTGCATCGTCTCGCTGCAATTCTGGATGAAAATGTTAGTAATATTAGCCTCCCATCTATGCATGCCAATCGCCTCTGGGTGTTCCTTGCTTTATAATAACCCCCGCATCGATTCACAGACCACGGCACGTGCTGAGAATTAAAGGCAGATTGCAAGGAGGCCTCAAAGACAGCATTTTTTCCCCTTAAACTGTTATTGAGAAGTGTTTTTCATATAACTGAGCTGAACTGAAACATGCAAATCTACTACTTTGATGATATAATGGTTCAGCACTTGAGTTGCAGTGGTTGAAATTGCCTCATGCTGCATATAAAAATATGAAAGGATAAACTGTATATAGACTGTCTTATTACTATTTTGAACACTTTTATTGGGGCTCATTTCACTTCACCAACTTTGCTGTTGGTTTTTGTTAACATGTCTCTTATTAGGATAGAATATGTGCTAATATGTGAATGTGAGTAATGTATAATGTATTGTTATTTGGCACCAAGCAATGATGTAATGTAATACAAATGGAATAGATATACCACTGCCATTTACTAACAGTAAATTGTAATATATAATACATATATAATAATAAGTAATATATTCAATTCTATTCAGTTTAATTTATATTGCTCCAATGCACAACAGCAGTCACCTCAAGGTGCTTTATATTATAAGGTAAAGACTCTGCAATATTACAAAGAAAACCCAACTATCAAATAGCACCCTATGAGCAAGAACTTGGTGACAGTGGGAAGAAAAAACTTTCTGCTTTTTAAAATAAATAAATAAAAAACTCCTTTAACAAGAAGAAACCTCAGGCAGAATCAGGCTCAGGGAGGGGCAACTATCTGCTGTGACTGGTTGGGGGTGAGAGAAAAGGGAAGAGAACAATCTCAGAGTGATGCTGAAAAGCATAATTTTAATGATATTGTACAAACCAATGAGTAACACTATGCACAACATTTTTTGAGTGTCCCTCCTTAAACTGGACAGTAAGCACATAAGTAATGTAGCATGTGCTAATTAGCACACAGCTCAAGGTACAGCTGAAGCAAATGGGAATGTGCTTAGCTTCACTGTATGCCAGATAGCACAAACCCCTAAAAATATAAATACACTTAGGTTTACTGGAGTGTATTCATGAATGTACATTTTACACAAAAATGATTTTAACCCGTAGCCTTTGAGGGTGACTGCATCACGGTGTTGGTGATGAAGGCGATGTTCCATTTCAAAGACTGCCGCCTTCTTTTCCTGCACTTCAAAGGATACATGATGGTACCACTTGGATTCATAATCAACTATGTGTCTTTAAAAATGTTGCACCAATCCATGCGTCCATTAGTGTTTCATTTCAAAGTGAACTAATGCTGATATTTCACTATCAACCAAAGCTGGGAACATTTTTTACAAAGGCCTGATTTCTCAGGTTTGTTATGTGTGAGTCATTACTTTGCTTTACTTTCCTGCAATGAAATAATGCTGAGTCATCACAGAGACAACCACTTAAACAGAATAAATCAGTACATCCTTTATCTATTGACCCCACAGGATTTACTGCAACAGAACGCTGTCTAACGAAAGTTTCCAGTTTACAGAGTTTAACTTTTTTGAAACAGCACACATGATTTATTTTTGAATTGTATATGAGCCATTTATCAGCTTTTTGAGAAACAGTTTGTCGCTACGGGCACTCATTAAGTGGTGACAGGAACAGTGCTCATACATACAAATGACTTTACCATTGAAGTTTATCTAAACATGCAGAGTCAGCAAATGTCTAAAGTACCATACTCGATAAGGCTGCTGTTAAAAGATTATAGATTTCCCATACTGTAAATAACACGCATAAATATTTGAAGATGCTCAACAGTAGCTATAAGAATATTGCACTGAACTGCATTTGTATTTGTGTTAAAGCCCGAAGTACTTCTGTTTCAGAAAGCCAACAAGGACCACTGCGGCACTTTTATGGTGATAAACTGTACTTTTGGGCAGCATGATAATCTCTGCAAAACGTTAACTTCTCCCTTTATGATTATGAAGTGTTTCCTCTGTGTTTTGCAACCTTCTCTGCCCTTTTCCTCATTATGTCATTTAAAAAGAATCCTGACATTTATTTTATTATGAAAAAGTGTGACTAAAATTAATCAAACTGTAAAGTAATCCTAACAACTCTGGTAAAGACAGCCCTTTTAAAAATGTATTTACTTATTTTTTATATTCAGGCTCTGTTGTCTACATAATCGCTCTCAATTATCTTTGGCAATAAATGCCCTGGAATTATAATTAGGCTGCACTGATCATGGGGACCCTATAAACAGATTGATGAAAACCAGCTTTGACAACTCCAATCCACCCAGTTATCATCATGTGGGTCCACATGGGCAATAAACCACATCAGAGATTACGCTGAATCTGTTCTTGATGGGAACAACTCACTATGGGTGTAATTAAGCCTTAATATGATGTAATCTCTCACTTTTGAAACCCTGAGTCTATCAGCGATCCTGATCCACCAGCAAACCATCGGGCATTGTGGGAATGTTCATTAGTCACTGTAATTGGCTGGTGATAGAATATCTGGATATTAAAGCCAGGAGGTTACCTGCCAGGAGAAACAAGAAATTCACATCTCTTATCTAATTCCATTATTAATAACGGCAACAATGTTTTACTGTCACTTGAGTAATTAAAAAGACAGTGTAGATAACATCACTCTATCATTATTATAGCCTTTTTGTGCACTTTTGAGGACTTCCCTTTCCAATAAGAACAAGGCAGTATAGATACTAGATCCTAAAAAGCACAAAAACAGTCTCATATATATGTATTTAAAGAAGACACTCTTGCTGGAATGAGCAGCTGACCTTAATATATATCATTACCAATTTTATGACTCTCTACTTGTGCTTGTAAGCGGTTTATTTAAGATTCATTGTGGGGATGAGCTTTAATAGCAGAATGTGAATTTGTGAACGTGCCTTGGGTTGCTGCTTTACTTAAAGATGCACTCAAAAACTGTTTTACTGCCATGTTTTACTGAAGCAGCAAGCACGTGATGTTGTGTATTTTCTATATAAACAATGGTCATTTTTCAAACTTGATGCAGAAACTGATTTTATACACCCCCTGTGTCCTACAGCCCCTTCAAGCGAGGACATTGCAGATGGATATTAGGTCACTTTCTGCATCAGTTTGGTCAGAGTCTGATACTGGCATGACCACATTTGTGATCATACTTTTCCAGGGTCTCTGCCAGCAGCCATTGCTGGATTCATTTTCCAAAACTCCATGAGCTCTTTCACTGATCAGGCCCTTCTCTGTTGGGAAATACCATGGTAACGGCGCTGGCAAGAGCTGACCTTGGCCATCATAACAAACACATATGCATAATGCACAAACACACACACTGCTGCTGCTGCTGCTAGAGTTCCCCACCAGAGCTAGGCAATTGACATACTGTATCCCCCATGGCCACGGGGCCTCACTAGTCAGAAGTGAACAGTAATCAAAGTAGACACACAGGTCGAACTTTATTATCAACCACTCGATACCAGCTGCAAGTCCTCCAACAGACAGCACACAGGAAAGAACAATTTGCAATATCAGACACAGGGCATGGAGGATTGGTTTGAAGCTTTTCAACTTGATCCTTTTGGATGTTGAAGTGAAGTTTCAGAACTTTAAGACTGCAAGTGTGGCACACTGAAGCTGATGACCTGACAAAGGACGTGAAAATCTCGTAGGTAGGATGGGATTCATTCCCTCTCTTTCACGCTTTGTTTTTCACCGTTTGTCAGATAAACAAGCTAAACTGAACTTTTTTAATGGCTGATTTTGTAGTTGCTGGGGAATGCTAAACCTTTGTGCTAATGCACACCAAAAAAGCTGGCATCCAAAAGGTCTGTGCTGTCAAAAAAAGAACAAAAAATCTTTGAGATTAAATGGATAACATCCTCAAAGGGAATGTCTGATATTTTTATATTATTCCTTTGCCTTTGAAAAAACACTTGTTCTCACCTAGACAACTATTTGAAAGTGAATATCTGATCATTTCATGGTGTTATGCCCACTGAAATCTGATTAAATTACATAGTGTGGAACATGGTACATTTCACAGCATGAATATTTTTTGTATCCATATTGATTACATAACATTTTGCTTGTTTTAATTTTTAAAAGACCCAACTGCTCGTTTTTTAATCTGAGCATGTCACTATGTGTACTCTTTATGATATTTAGTATACTTTTCCAAAAGTTTTCATCAACATCATCAAAGGCTAGAATATAAATGAGGCACCTATGAACTATGGCTTTCCATTATGTAAGTTAAAGTACTATGAAAAAGACAGAAAACATTAACTCCAATAACCAGTGTCACATCACTGAGGAACTACATTAAAATGAAAAAACAAATCAGAGTTGAGCAGAGAATGTCTTGTTTTTCCAGGAAATATACCAGTAAACAGTGCTGTAATGTTAATAACCTCCAGCAATTGGCATAAAACAATTTGGACATTTTCTGGGCCAATCAATATTTGCAAGCATGAAACAAGTGCTTACACCCAGTGCTTAAATGAACCTTACCATAAAATGCTATCCAGGCATGAAGAGATCATTCCACAGCCAGTAAATGAAAAATTATTACCACTTTCTAACAAAAAAAGCAGGTAATATTCGTTGGGCAGACAATAATGTGTGAGCAGGACCGGCAGGTGTAGATAACAGTAGGAATTTCTTGAAATTGTCATCATTTTGGTATTTCGGTGACCCAACGTGAACTTGGCTGTGGTGGACTAGAAAGAAAGGTGCAGCAGGTGTGTTGGTAGTGATAAGAACATGTAGTTCAGTCATCTGTGTGCTCTAATAATAGCCAGTGGTGCATGTCCTGTGCTTTTTTGTGGCTTGAGTCGGTATACCCAAATATAGCACCTAGAACAAACTCTTTAAAATTATGCTTGTGTAAGTTATTTTAATATAGATTTTAATATTTACTCTATTATATATTATTGGGTGCTTCATTTATTTATTTATTGCAAATGTATTAGACCATCACCCAGGGTAAGATTTATCCTATATCTGCCATAAATGAACATTATTGGTAAACTATATATTTATTTGAGTTTCTGTAATGACTAACCCACCCGTATGTGCAAAATTTAAAAGTGTTAGTTTTAATGCTAAAATATAATTATTGTTGTTATCTGTGAATTTTCAAATGTGCTATTTTATAAAAAGGCAGAAGAAAGTAAAGCACTTCTTTTGGTTTAGAATGTGAAATTAAAGTTATTTATTTGCATTCCTGAAGAGAAAAATTAGTTTTAGCAATTGAATGTTAGGTAGTACTACTCCTAATGATCTATGGGCTAAAGTTAAAGCAAAGCAAGTCTGTTGCCTGTCTACAAAAGGCCTCTGTGAGCCTTGATCCTTCTAAGGATTCCTGGTTTGGTTTTCGTCCTTTTTTCTAATTCATATTTTCTGGAACTACAGATGTTTCTCAGTAATTTATGTGATAGCCATTAGCTTTAGTTTTCAGAGGCAGTTGCCCAAGTTCATAAAAGGGCTCTAAAAGACTATAAAACTGTTTCAGTGGCAATAAATTGTGAATTGAGTGGTATTTCCCTCCACTAAAATATATGCACCACAAAGCCACAAATATTTCCATTAAATAATAACAACAGCAACAAACTTCTTCTTCTCTACTTTCATTTTCAAACTTGACGTGCGTCCAGTGTCAGTGCATCATCCTGAATCCATCCAACTGAGATCCAAACCCAGCGTGAGGCACTCAACCCCAGAGACACTACAGAAAGGTGGCTTTCTGACCCCATTGGTCCACAGTGGTCCCATAATGGGGAAGACTGGGCAAAGTACAGTGGACTTGAACTCCCCTTCAGAGGTCAAACAAGCGGTTCCCTTTGAGGAGCTGGATCGTGTGGCGCCCCCTGCAGAAAAGAAGAATGTGGAAGAGCCTCCTGACAGGGGAAGCTGGAAGGGCAAGTTTGATTTCCTGCTCTCATGTGTGGGATACGCCATCGGTTTAGGAAATGTGTGGAGGTTTCCCTATTTGTGTGGCAAGAATGGTGGAGGTAAGAGCGATGTAATTTATTAGAACTTCAGAGTTTCTCTAATTCCTGTATACAAGATCTTACCAAATATATTTTGTTTGTCTGTTTGATGTGTTTGTATCAGGGGCCTTCCTGATCCCATACTTTATGACACTGGTGTTTGCTGGGATACCGCTTTTCTTCCTGGAAACAGCTCTGGGACAGTTCACTTCAGTTGGAGGACTTGGGGTGTGGAGACTAATCCCTATGATGAAGGGTAATGTATAAAGGAAAATACGGATTTACATTTCGTTGTTTACATTTAAAATTCACACATATAAAGTCTGAGTAATCACATCCCTTTGTAAGGATGATGAGCATCGTAATAGCTATATACATCAAAAATCGGCGTTATTTTAGTGACTGAACTTGTTCCCATTCTGTGTGACCTTAATTACCTGTACAGGAACTTCCAGTGTCTTCTTATTCCTCAATCTTTCCTGCTCCTTTCCATATTATTATTATTATTATTATTATTCACAATTATTTTTGACATCTTTCTAAATGTGAAATTGCTTGCTCTCCTGTTTGGGGATAACAATAACACCATTGCCCCCACACTAAAATAACTCGAGTGAAGCACTTCATTGCAGATCTTCAGGCAGCAGAGACAGCAACAATGCCAGTGAGCGTGGTGCAAAGCCAAAAGCAACTGAGCATTAGAAACAGCACAATGACAACTCTGCCAATAATAAAGACGATGATGAGTTACACCTTGTTTTTTTTCTGTGTCACGCAACATCTCTGCTTTTTAAAATTTGTTAGTAACTTGTGTATCTTTCCCCTCTTCCTTCCTTTTCATTACATGCAACCTTGCATGTTAGCTGACCTGTAAAACATTGTATTGTGCAACACTGACACTTGTTCTCCCTTCAGGAGTTGGTCTGGCTGCAGTTGTTTTGTCCTTCTGGCTCAACATCTACTACATTATCATCATTGCTTGGGCGCTCTACTACTTATTCAACTCTTTTGGTTCGGTATGTCACATAATCAGTAGCAAACCTGCAACACAGAAAAGAAGTTGTAAACACTGTGATACATGCTAAGTTGAGGCAACCTGTGCTTGTCTTTGAATCCAGCATTTCTGTAGCAACTTCATTAGTTTCTGGCCACAAGTACTAATCTCTGTTATCTCATATTCTGGTCTCCAGCAACTTAGTTTAGGCTTCAGGAACTATCTTTGTCATTGACTTTGTCTATTTGGTATCAAGTGAGCACAGTCTACAAATCTTGGAACATTAGAACAATGTTCCTCAATATAAAACTGTCAAGACTTTGAATATCTCATCATCTATAATCCATAATATCATCAAAAGATTCACAGAATCTGGAGAAGTCTCTGTGTGCAAGAGATAAGGTCAAAAATCAGCATGAGTACCTGTTAGCTTTGTGCCTTCAGGAAGCATAGCATTAAAAACAGGCATCATTCTGTCATAGACGCAACATCCTCCGCACTAGCGAGTAGAGGGACCATCTGGCTTGTTATTAGCACTAAGCCTGCATCTTGCCAGGCTTTTGTACTGAGCTAATACTGCCAATGCCAATTAGGAATTGGGAGCTTGCTACAAAGGCACTGTCAGTGCTAAAGGATATATGCAGGTTACAGTACAACATAAACTCCCATATCGATGAGCAAAATAAAAACAAAATATGATTTACGAGACTTTATTTCTGTTTTAGTTACATTTTACACAGTGCCCCAACTTTTTTGGAATTAGGGTTGTTCATCAGCAGAAAAAGCTGTAAAACTTATTAAACTAAGAAAAGATAAAAAATAAAATAAAAATGTAAAAGTTTAAGTTTATGCCCTGTTTCACATTTTCCAAAGCCATCCAGTGGGCCAGACTGGAGTCTCTGCCAGGCCAATTCTTGCCCCCGGGCCTTATATTTGACACCTCTTCCTCCATTTATTTTAAAAGTTGATGTAGGTCCAATATGAAACCTGCTAAGTTTATATTAATCTTATAGATGTTGGACTCAGTTTTCTTTTATCCCATTTTCCAGACATACTTTTGCCACCTCGTCCATAAGTAAGGTTATTTAGGATTTGTTTACCATCTTTCTCAGTGTGCAATGGTTTTCTTTCTCTGCATTATCATTCTGCTTTGGTATTTCTCTGCATGACTGGCTGCCTTTAAGAAGCCCGATGGCAGAAATTTAAAGACTTTGCAGGCATGAGTTTCTTGTACTGGGAAAAATACCGAGCAGGAAAAAATGGGTTGTCATTGTTGTTCAGTGTTTTTAGCTGAAGGTCAAAAACAGACTGAGTTCATTAAATGTCATTTTCACTGTTGGGTGGTTTGCCTTTCTGTCTCTGTCACTGTTTCTTTTGTTTGGGAAAGTCTTTGTGGTGCTGTCTGTGTCTCAAGGAGACATGTTTTTTTTTTTAATTTACAAAGTTTTGTGTTAACTCTGATGGTTTTTTGTATTGGGATACAGGTAATATATTTTGCAACAGTGAGTTTGCAGTTTTGATGATTTGTCCTCCTAGAACCTGTTTTTGTTCATGCATACTGTATGCTGTGTATGCAGGAGCTGCCTTGGCAAAGCTGTGATAACCCCTGGAACACGGAAAAATGTTTTTCCAACTACAGTCTGACAGACACCACCAACTTGACCAGCGCTGTCACCGAGTTTTGGGAGTAAGTTAATACGAGATATTCTGCACAAGAATGTATAAAGAGGTATATCTGGAAGCTCTTGGTGCTTATCTCAGTCTGGATTCAAACAATGCCTGTGTGTGTTTCTGAAGGCGTAACATGCACCAGCTGTCTAATGGCCTGGAGGAACCAGGAGAGCTACGCTGGCCCTTAGTGGGCACTCTTGGGCTGGCGTGGGTTCTTGTCTACTTCTCAATCTGGAAAGGAGTTGAATGGACGGGAAAGGTGAGTCTCTCTGCCCCAGTTTCTGTTAATTCTCTTCTTCTGTGTTGTTTAGGCTTTGTGTTTTCATCAGTCTCAGACCACTCGATTTACACTGCCCAGTATTTTTATTAGCTCCTCTTTCTGCCTCCCACCCCCTGAATATTAAAGCTTTAATCATGAAAACATGACCAGACTTTGAGCTTTTCACGATATAAACCTCATGTTGTTGTTGTTGCCTGAGTTAGTGGGCGAAACCTAATAAAAGGAAACATGAATTCAGAGATATTAAAAGTTGAACATTTGTATTTCTTTAGGACTACTAGCTGCAGCAGGCTATAGAGTTGGTACGTTCAGCATATTTGAGTGTGAGATGCAAACAGTGACATGAAAATAAAAAAGAAAATCTTCATTTTTTTCTTATCTGACTGAAGCACTGATCAGCTGAAAATTATGTTTAATTTTCAGTTTTTGTTTAAATGTATTTAAATCTTTTATAATTTCCTGACTCTTCTCTTAAATCATCTCTCTGTTTGAATGCACCCTCTTTCATTACTAAGATTTTGTGTATCTGAATATAAAAGCTAACCTGGTCCATGGCAGATCATAAGATTATGTTAATAAAACTTAAAAGGAACAACAATGCTGCATATATTACAAAGTGTCATTATTTATGCCATTTTTATTTTATATTATATAATGACGCAGAAGCTGTGTGTGAAAAAGTGCACCCACACTCACTCTCTCCATAGGAATTAAGAGGGTAAGTAGAAGCCAGGTGCTGCTAATCACATTCAATTGATTAATTATCAGCAAGTATGTGCAAGCTTGTTCATGAGTGCAAAACATTCAAGACAGTTGCCAGTCTTCCCAGGAGTGGACCTAGCAAATTCAATCCAAGGTCAGATGGTGCAATTGCAGACAAACTGCATAAAAACCCAAGAGCTACATCTCAGCCTTAGTTAACATTTTAAATGTTAAAATTCATAACAGCAAAATTAGAATAAATGACTGAAAGAGTTATGGCAGTACAGCTTAGTTACATCTAAGCAAACTACAAGATTTCTGGAACAGATGAGACCAATATGGAGATGTTTGGCCACAATACCCAGTGCCATGCTTGGCAAAAACCAGACAAGCATATCAGCACAAACACCTCATACCAGCTGTCGAGGACAGTAGTGGAAGGTTGCAGCCACAGGACCCCGGGCATTTTGAGTTGACCCTGAACTCATTTGTATAGCAAAATATTCTAGCATCAAACGCAAAGCAATATGATAGCTAAAGCTTAGTCGAAAACGGGGTAGTTGATCCCGAGCACAGCAGCATATTTACAACAGAATGTTTGATGTAAAAAAATCAAGGTAATTCAGTCGCCAAGTCAAAGTCCAGACCTCAACCTGATTGAAGAGACTTTAAGAGAGCTGAGACAAAATTCCTTCACAATGATCTGAGAGACTGAAAAGACATACAGAAAACCATCACTTCAAGTTATTTCTGCTAAAGACGGCTCTATAAGCTACCGAATCACTGGGTGCACTGTTTTTCACACACTGCTTCTGCATTTTGGTTTAGTTTTTGTTAAATAAATAATGACACAGTTTAATATGTCATTTGAGGCTATTCATCTAACACCGCATTTAAATATAGAACCTGCTAAGAACCAGATCATTGTTTAGGATGTCCTGATATCTTAAACCTAAGAACTGAGAGCAGGTATGCTTTCTTTATCACCATCACAGTGAAGACAACTAAAAATCAAAATGTTATAGAGACAGTATTTTTGTCTGCTGTCATTTTTCTGTGCACATCCAATCTCTCTTTTACCATTTTATTCAAATTGAAATAGAAATAGCTTCAAAATGTAAGATTTGACTACTGCTGGATAATTTAGAGGTGATAGAAAAATCTTCACTTTGCCTACTGCCTGGGATTTCAAATTATAGCAAGTAAAGTATATGAGCAGAAACACATTTACACATTCACCGCCAGGGATAATTGGATTTTAATGTGCGGCATCTGAGAGCAGTGAGAAAAATGAATTCCCCAAAGGCCCTGGCCTTGATGGACATTACCAATTAAGCATAATCATTATGCACAAGAACTGCGGGACACATCCTACAGATCTTTTGGCAAAGAGAAACCATGGAAATATTTCAGTAGCTGCCTCTTCTGTACACTGTTTTGCATCTCTTTTGACGTAATTATTTAGAGCAAATACCGTGTTTGCAACTGTGATAATTTGAAAAGCAAAGCCATCTCAATATCTTAACAGAAATGTATTCAAAAATATGCAAACAGCATACTCAGTCTTATAAAATGTTTTTGACTTTTTTTTACATTTTTAATTCTCTTTCATTTAAATACTTAAAATAAATCATTCTGTCTTTCAGGTAGTGTATTTCTCAGCCACCTATCCCTACTTCATGCTGTTCATCCTGTTCTTCAGGGGGGTCACACTCCCTGGAGCCATAGATGGGATTCTCTTCTACATTACTCCAGACTTCAATAAGCTCGTCCGATCTGAGGTTCACAGTTTGCACAAATCCACATCTAATCACCCACGCATCTTAACAAACAAACACCAGTAATTACACTATGCTGTCTCACAGGTGTGGCTGGATGCAGCAACTCAAATCTTCTTTTCATACGGACTGGGCCTGGGATCGCTCATCGCATTGGGAAGCTACAACTCTTACAACAACGATGTCTACAAGTAGGAGCAGGAAATCCAAAGCGTTGTAGAATCCTCTTTTGTAGATGATGCACAGACAGTGACGTTCTTTTCTTCTCTGACTGATGTTTTCTCTTTAGAGATGCAGTCATAGTGTGCTGCATCAACTCTTGCACCAGCATGTTTGCCGGATTTGTCATCTTCTCCATCGTAGGCTTCATGTCGAACATCACGAAGAAACCCGTGCACGAACTGGCAGCATCAGGTAAAAGTCATATTTTATAACTTATAAGAAATTGTTCATTATTCAGATTTGATTACTTCTGGATTAAATATTTTTAATGTACATATTAGAAGTTATAAATAGATATGAAGTTTGAAACTAAAAAAACATTTAAAAATAATAATATAATATTGCTTTCAGACACAGGCCATCGGTGGTCAAAGAGAGAAAAATATTTGATATGGTTTTACTAAACTAAGCACGAATTGCTACTATGTGCAGGTTTAAAATAATTATTCTCAATAATTGGATGGTAGGGTCAGAATTTAGCATATACAACATGAAAGCACAGATTCATCGTGCTTTGCATCAACAGTTCCAGCTAAATGCTAACACCTTAGTACCAGCTGATCATGTTTAAACGGCACAGCCTTCCTGAGTACTTTTTCTGACCATTTATGACCATTTCTATATATGACCTCAGCCATCTTCTGATTACTGCTTGCAACACGATTATGTTCCATGTTATGAAGTTTGAATCACCATCTCAAATGGCCTGCGTAGTTACTAGATCTCAATCCAATTGATTGGTCCAAGTTGGTGCAATCAACAAATCTGCACCAACTGTCTGATGCAATCAAGTCAGTATGGACCAAAATCTGTGAGGATGTTTCCAGCACCTTGTTGAATCTATGCCAAGAAGGATTAAGGTAGTTCTAAAGGCAAAAAGAGGTCCAACTAGGCATTAACAATGTGTACCTAATATAGTAATTCATATAATGTTATAAGATAAAGCATTTGTAATTTTAATAATTTGTCTCGTTTGCAATATTTAGGTCCAGGGCTGGCATTTTTAGCGTATCCTCAGGCAGTCACACAGCTTCCCATGTCCTCTCTATGGGCCATCCTGTTTTTCTCCATGCTCATGATGTTGGGCCTGGACAGTCAGGTACCATCAATCCAGATGTTGTAATAGAGATATTACAGCTGATTAATTGGTGATTGCTATAAGTTTTTAGATGAACTAAACTAAGATACTGGTGCTCTCTTTTAATAACAAACCACATTTTTCATGTCATCGTGTTTTAGTTCTGCACAGTAGAGGGCTTCATCACAGCTCTGATGGATGAATATCCCATGGTTTTGCGAAAGAGGAAGAAGATCTTCATCCTCATTGTCTGCCTCATCTCCTTCATCATTGGCTTCTCTAACATCACGCAGGTGCTGCACGAATTCTGCATTAGGTCACTATAAAATTAGCAAAGTAAAGAGGGTTTTAACCATTCACAGAATGCGTATAAACCTGTTTAATATTATAAGAGGACGGTCTTGAAACCCAGCTCGTGTGAACTCTTGCACATTTTTCTGACACAAGGGAAAAGAGCTCTTGCATTATGCATAATGACAAAACGATCTCACAACAACCTGCGGTGTACTCTCATCATGCATATTTTATTCAATGAAGAGAAGGATGGTAATATTTGGTCTCTAAAGTAGTTATGCGTGTTCCTGTATGTGTGTTGAAATCTCCTAGGGTGGTCTCTATGTGTTCAAGCTGTTTGATTACTACTCCGCCAGTGGGATGTGTCTGCTCTTCCTCGTCTTCTTTGAAACCATTTCCATATCCTGGTTTTATGGTAGGAAATCCATTTTCTTTTAAGGATTAAAGCAAATATTGCAACGTGAAATTAAATGTAACCACATTGGTAATAATTTGAGTCATTCTGGACGAAATGTAACAATGACTCCAGCATTTAAATTTCCTACTTGGCTGTTCAACAGGAAATTACATCTATCTGCTACCCTTTCCGTGATAAATCTCTGCCATCTTGGCTTCCCCTTTTTTCCTCATCATTATGGCTTTGTTCTGGCAGTCGCTATCTCCTCATTAACACCCACACTCCCTTTGCCCTCCTCTCTTTATGCCACAGGAGCTGAAAGATTTTATAAGAACATCGAGGACATGATCGGCTATCGGCCATGTGGCTGGTGGAAGCTTTGCTGGATGATCTTCACACCTCTAATTTGCTTGGTAGGGGAAAACTGATTATGGATTTGACCTCTATGACCTTCACCTAGAGGTGCTTAATTCTTTAAATTTGTAATTTTCAGTCAGGCTTTGTTCTTCTGTAAGGAAATCTAGGGATCCATCAAGCTAAAGCAGTAGCCTTGGGTAGAGAATTGATCTAATTTGTATTCTAATTTGTATTTGACCTCATGGACGGTCAGGTCCTTTGGGAAATCTTGCAAAGTCAATCCTGTATTGAAAAAGAACACTGAGGGAAATTTGGAAGAAATTGCAAACCAGACAATGCTTTGATAATCTGATTGTCTAAGACTAAGCAGAATGTTATTTTAACCAGGAAAACTGTTGGATAGTTTGTCTGTTGTCTCATGTGGTCTAAAAGAAAAGCTGATGACAATTAACCTTGGCTGGACTGTTAGCATGCTAACTCACGCAAGTCAAAAAAGTACACATTGTACCTGGTGAACGTAGGTATTTCAGCAGGTATTTTTTTGAGCGGGTTAGCATGCTATTAGTAGTATTTTGCTCAAAGCCTGGCTAAGTCTAATGCTGCAAAAGCCCATCAATCTACAGTATGTGCAAAAATCTCAAGTCAGTGCTTGTCTCTATATATTTCACATCTAAGGAGCTAGACCTTAGTGGCATTTTTGAAAGTATTTCAAGTTTAATTTCAAAATTTAAACTTGTATATGAAAAATTTTTTGTTTGTTTGTTTTGTGTTTTAAATATATTTGCTTCCATTGCGCAGCCATGTTTTCTGAACGTCTGTTTTGGACTTTGGCTTTAATTTTCACTCATTTTCAGTTCAATCCTTGTACCTGATCATTTTCAGAGGAATTCGGGTTTTGTTGTTGCTTGTTAAGACATTTAACACTGACTCATTAAAGAATAAAATTACACCTGACAGGGAATGAAACAAAAGGCATCCAACATCCAAAGATGAGCTTTGAATGTCCTTGAGAAGTATTCCTGAAGACTACTTAAAGAAATGAGAAGAAAGTCACCAAATACTTAACCTTAACATCGCTAGACTATTTTTTTTTTTACCTTATTTGCTGTATATCTATGTATGTTTGCACATGTTGAATAAATTCCTGCAACCATCTCCCATTTTCCTAGCAAAGTCTTGGCTCAAGACTTTCGGACAAAACTGCTAAGCACAAGTTTCCTGGCTTATCTAGACCCTCAAGTTATGAATAATTACTGCACTGGAGTATATTGATATATGAATATTATAATTTTATTTTGTAGGGAGTGTTTACCTTTAGTGCCATTGAGATGACTCCTCTCACCTTGGGGAAGTATGTGTACCCCCTGTGGGGCCAAGCGATTGGCTGGCTCATGGCAATGTCCTCCATGGTACTCATCCCAGGCTATGTTGTCTACATGTTCTGCAGCACCAAAGGCAGCATCAAACAGGTACAAACATCTTACATAACTCTCTCAGATTCTGATTTAAATCATCTCAGGCTAAAAGAAAATTATGCAATAAAGTGTTGAAAAGAGAATATACAGGTAACACATGAGATTAAAAATGGAAAAAGTCCTGGAAGGCTGAAGTTCATATCTTATAAAGACTGTAGTTATTCAGGAAGAACAGAATGGATGTTTTTTGCTCAAGGCCGACATTATTATTCTGGTTTTAGGCAGGAAAGTATATTTTTGAAGATGTGCACTGCTTGTGACAGTAAATATTTACAAAGCAACTTTACATCTCCGCTGCTGATTCCTGTGAGATATTTGTCACTTCGGGCTAAAGAGCATATTTTGTTAACTTTTTACATTATTCATGTGTGAATGTAAGTACAATTTCACCCAATACTCTCACCTGGGTTCAAATCATAATCATTTAATCATATTCTGATGTAATTGATTTTTTCTTTCACATGTCCAGCGTTGGCGGAGGATGACAACTGCCCAGGAGGATGAAAGGCGATCAGGGCAGGATGAATTCACACACACAGACAGCGTGGGTGAAGCACCTGTCTAAACCTTATTGTTCAAACTAAAAAAAAAATCTGTCTGCCAGGTCTTAATGTAGTTAATATTGGAAGTTAACAATTTGATGGATGGATGGATGGGTGGATGGATGGATGCAGTATTGCTGGACTCCAGTGTCTAACCGTCCTTCAACTTGAATTGAAGTAAATAAAGAAGATGAATAAGTATTTTTGATATAGATATAGTTTCCTTTTCAGTAAAACTTATGGCAAGCAAGTGAATGATACAGGTCACAATAAACCTGTATACAAAGCCCATATGTACAATAAACCACCATGAATGTAAATCCACATGCTCTTCATAAATTGCAGAACAATGAAGGCCTTTGTTTATAACGTTACTGCAGATTTAATGAATATTGTTGTACTGTGAAATGGAACTGTCTGGTAAAACTTGATTTTGATGAAGTATAAAACTCTATTAATGGGGAACCCCAATATTTCATTTAAAGAACCAACCAACCAGTTACTGTGATGTAATTATTCTCAGCAACACTGTATCGCTTCAGTTGTCTGTAGGTCACATTTATCTGAGCAAGACCGAAAATGAAAAGTAATATTTCTCATGATAATCTTTACAATAAATAAGGAAATCTACAAGTTATTTACCATATGCTGTTTTTCAGTTAACACAGTTTTGAAATACCTGTTTTTAGTTTTTAATTATGTATATTGAAGTTAAGTATGTATATTGAAGAGTTTGATTAAAATATTAAAGAACTGTAAATATAATTGTTTTGTTATATTCATGCACTGTCTATAAAACGTGGATGTAGGTCCAGGAACTGAGAAGTGAAGCCAATGTGGAAGTGCCTTAAACTTAAATTCATTCACCTGACCAGCAGGGGGCGACTACTCTGGTTACCAGAAGAAGTTTGATTGTTTAATCTTTATTATAACATTACCCTGTTATTCAAGTAAACACTTTACTAATGGGTTTATGGTTTTAACCACTAGTTTTATGTCTTGCTTAATACAAGATAGTGTTTATTTTGTATATAATGGTCAAATTTAGAGTAAAACAGATGGTAAAATAGGGTGATGTCAAAAATGCAGAGGCAGAAGTCAACAAACTAGTGGGTTGGATACATCCATATTTTATAAACAGTCTATGTTTGTATTAAGTGTATTTTTAAACTATGAAACTTTTCATGATAAGTGTTTTCAAACTCTGTTTTATAAGGTGAATGTGAAAACCATGCATCTAAAAAAGAAAAGTAAAAGAAAAGACACTCTTTTCATCTCCAAAATTGTGTTTGGTTTTTAAAAGCTTCATTTTATCAATACATAAAAAAACACCTAATGCTTAAGTATTATTGTAAAACTTAAAATTACTGAATATAGTGAAGCAAGGTTTTCTTTGGACTGCAACTTTATGATCTGTATTGAAGATATACCCTGACATTGCTTCAGTGTTCATGTTAATAAAATGTATACCACTGGCACTTGGGATGTCAATTCTTCATTTCTCATCAGCTAGTTAGAAGTCAGTAACTTCAGTATGGCCAGAACTTTACATATACGCCTCACAGTCATCCATGTTATTGTAATTTAACTGTTTTTTATTTCCAGGGTGGATAGATTTTGTCTTCTTCTTATCTCTTATTTTTGCCTAAATAAAAATTATTTCCTTGATAACAATCATAGGACTGACCAATACTCAGGACAAGATTCTGAATTGGCTTTCCCAATTCCCCAACATCAACCCTATTGAAAATGTGTGTACTATGCTTAAAAGCTCGGTTCATACCAGGAAATTAATGCATTAAAATGAACTACCAATTCTACCAAGATGACTGGTCAAATAGCTTGTTGATGGCTACCAAAGCATGCAATGTGAAAGGGTAGCAGATTTAGAGAAAATCCAAAATAAAGGTAAATTTGTGCACACAGCTTTTGTTTTCAAAAACATTAAATATGGTGTATGAGCCCCATATTACCATGACATCCATACCTGTGAGGAGTATATGTAAACTTCTGATCACTTTATTAAGGTAACTACAACTATATTTGCTTTTTCTCCTAAAATGACTTTTTTCTAAAAATGTTAACCTTGTTAACCTTTTAACATGGCATTAATTCAAAACAAAAGACCAGCTCATCTTTTCTGTATTTAACTTTTGTCTCCTGCACAGATTTGTGTTCTGAAATAGGAATGAGAAAATGCAAATCGACATTCCTTGCTACACATCGGCACGTTCAATGTGCTGCAGTATAGCTCAGCTAAGCAATTCCTGAGAGTTCTTTACACTGTGACACTAAGGAAGGTGCTACAATGCAATACCTCCAGCATTGGCACCAGTCATGATTTCTGGTGTTACTTACAGTACAGCATTGCTTTATTTGCTTTATTTCCATGCATGGACATGCTGGTCCATGTAGTTTTTGCAACAGATATACGAAGATCAAAATTTTTGTGACAAAAACAAGATAATTTATAATGATAAAAATGTCTTCTTTTGCTGTCTCTTGGTGTATAAAAACAATGAGGTATTCATACCCACTCCCACTCATGCTGACCGTAGTTGCAAGTCTGACAAACCAGGTGACTCCTGTTGGCCCTCTTTTGCTCTCCCCAATAATCATGGTACATATCTTGCTATTTTGCTGCCGTTCTCAAGCTGTGACACCAACCACTGTTCTATTCACTATCTCTTCCTTGGCAGGTAGTTTGCTTTTTCAGAGAAAACACCTGCTTGCTACTGAAAACAATAAGACTCAATAATAAAGATAAGTTCCACATGGTGTCATAAAACTGAAGTCAAACTTACAGTATGTGGATTTACTACTAGAAGCAAACACCTCACATAAAAGTAGTGTTATGATTCATTGTTCCATGTATTCTTTAGCTATTGTATTACTTGTCATAAAACTCAAAGTAGGAGGAAAACTATGTGTGCAGGTTTATAAGTGTGTGAAAGTAAAGTGCTGTGTTGTGTGATGTGTAACATTTCAAAATAAGCATTTTCCCGGCAAGTCAGAGTATACTGATCTTGCCACTGAATCCAATAACAAAGCAAACCATTGTGATGAATAGACTTAAATCATCTTTAATTGCATGTTGATATACTGCAAAGACAGGGAGGGTTTTAAAGCCAACTGAGGGAGATGGTTCATGTTGCACTCAGTTTCCACCTGTCTATCCATAAATATTTCCTCTATTTGTATTTCCTTTACTAGTATGAGCAAACACAGTGGTGAAAAGCCAGACAAGATTCACATGTCATTCATGAAGCAGTGTACTGGTATGGCAGAGCCCTTTTGTGAGTTTCTTCATGAAAGGTACCCACTACTGCACTTCCATATCATCTGCTACACTCCCCAAATGCTACATTAGTTTCCCTGCAAATGTAAATCTGTCATTTTCAGTGCGCCTCATATTCATGTTTCTTGCACACGCAGCATATCTTTCACCTAAAATGTGCAACCATAAAGAAAGGGTCATAACATACATAGAAATAAGACAAAACAAGCAAAAATGGCCATGAAAGAGGCATTTGATTTGCCTCGAGGCACAAAAACATATTTGCCCAAAGAAGCCATTCGTATTTGAAGGGGTGTTTGTCATCGTAAAAAAAAAGAATAGAAATCCATGTCTGTTTTTTTTTTTTTAAATTCCAGCACAAGCTTTCATTTTCATCATGACAAAAAGAAAAATTTTCACCTCCCACAGCAAACTCAATCATGCACAAATTCCAGATTTTTGGGAATAAGGGTTCAATAGGCTTTGGACTGACATGCATGAGAAGAAAAATCATGTAAAAATCAATCAATCAATAATTTCTGAAAGCTGATTCAAACAAATAAATCAGCAACCGTACAATCATCATCAATCAAGGTAAAATTCATAATAGTAGAATAGTTTCTAAATTTTATTACATAACCTTCAAAAGTTCATTTCTACAATGTAGCCAGTAAATGTGTTAAATGAATCATCACAGCTCTTGATTCATTTTGAAAGCTGTAATTCCTCTCATTGTGTTATGAAATAATTACAAAAGCAATTACGGGGATAAACAAGAGCGAGGACGGATTTGTTTACAGGAAAGCTAGGATGCTACTGTGAGTAGGTCACACACACTCATCTCTGCCAATCACAACAGACAGCTTTTTTTTTGTTTATTTGGGGTTTTTTTTGTGCAGCCGCTGTCTTTTCACAGGGTGACATCCTAAGTGGAACAGGACAGACAGATGAGATAGAGACCTCCCCGCATTGGCTCTGTCATTATAAATCAACAAATCACACAGATGGAGGTCAGATGAGAACAGAGTTAACTGAACATCCATTTCACAGTACCTGGTGGGGGTTATGTATAAAAGATGAACGCATTCAGGCTAGGGCGGTCGCTGACCTATTTCAGAATGACGGATGCGTGACAGGGCGATAGCAATTTGAAGAGGCTAAAGGTAGCTTGCTTGTCCTTTCTGACTCTTTGAATGTGGTATTTACAATCTAAGCTGAGGTGAAATAGAAAGAGATCAGATAATGCATTCTTTTTTCTCTCTCCCCTCCCTTCCATTCTTATTTAAAGCAGGATAGCCAACAGCACAAACAATACCACTAATGCCAGCTTTTGCAGTATAAGCTCCATGTAGTTTTTGCCTTTTTGAAAATGTCAAAATGAAAGGTTAGCACGGCAGAGAAAACAGTCACGAGGATCTGGAACAAAAGCTGGCAGTCGTACCGACGTAAAGAGACAGCGTCTGGATGTTTTGTGGGTGGACTCTGCCCGACATTTATCCACCGACGGGAAACACACAATGATGGCACAATGGCAAATTAAAATAAACACACATCTCGACATTTAAAAAGTGTAGCGTCCTAACAGAAATTCTCGGGTGAGTTCCTGGAACAAAAAAACATATAGCGACGACACATTTGATAACCGATGACAGCACATCGTGTTGTTTTTTTCTGTTTTTTTTTTAACATCTGAACCCGCTGTAGCTTTAGAGCCATTTCAGACGATGAGACATTTTCAAAATGTTGAAAAACAAGACAAAACCTTCCCTCCATCAGCTGACAAAAGGGGCAAGAATTCCTGGAAAGCCTTAATGATGTTAGACATGAAGAGTAAGAGACAAGCATCAATCAACAGAAGCATCCTAGGCTAACTTTTTTTGGCTCGGCAGCAATCTATATGATTGGTTGCCTTTGGTTCTTGTCATCCTTCAGTGTAGAATGATCTATGGAGAGCAACAATTGGGTGAGAGTGTTTTCTGAAGATAGAGAGCCACAACACAATGGAGGAGCGGATGACAAAGACAGCTTATCGGGAGAATGTCATTTTTGCTTTTTTTTTTAAATCCGAGGGAGTGGAGAAGAAGAGAGAAGGCCCTCCATCACATAAATAAATAAGCAACAGCGCAAATGGGTAGATAACGTTTTATGAAATATCAGTTTTACTATTCTTCTTTTTTTGTATTTTTTGCTCCTTGAACAAGAAGCCTGAAACGACTATTTTCTCAAAGCAAAGGAGTAGTGTTTTTTTTTCTTCTAGCCCTAGCATTTAGTCAAGTGCAAAGAAGTCAGTGTTTAGTGGAGGCATATGTATTTTGGCACAGAGTTTCAGTTAAGTGTCAGCTATGCGCATGTGTGCACATACAGCACAGTAGGCATGAGGCTTGGGATGATAAAAGCGAACAGAAGCAGAAGATCCTTGATGTCTTTCCATCCATTACAAGAAAAACTTCAAAAGATTTGAGGGATTGGTGTGTTTCTGTTGTTGTTGATAAATACTGGAACTGGAAGGAATCCATCCATGAAGTGAATAGCAGTGAGTTTTCTCTAGAGTTAAAACTGACAAAAAGTTATAGAAATTTGTTAAAACTACATAATATTTCAAAATACATGTGGAATCAAGTAAAACTTTATATACGCACTATATTTCTTCTTATCTCTTTTAAAACCTTAATTTTTTTTTATCTTTTTTTTCTTAAATTTATGCATATAAGTGGGATTTTTATTTTTTTCATTATAGCTTCATC
Organism: Oreochromis aureus; assembly: GCF_013358895.1. Taxonomy (NCBI): domain Eukaryota; kingdom Metazoa; phylum Chordata; class Actinopteri; order Cichliformes; family Cichlidae; genus Oreochromis; species Oreochromis aureus. The sequence continues at coordinate 12,356,439 of NC_052958.1, read as the reverse complement.
TGTATGTATATATGTACAATATGTACTGTTAGATAGGAAGAGAAGTGATAGGGTTTATGTGGAAGTATGTGTCTGTTTTTCAGGGAGAAAAATTTGAATTCATTTATTTACACCATGCTCCGAGAGCCACTTGGGGTCCGGTGTAGACTGAGGCGGGGGTCTGGGGGTATGTACTGGTGCGGGTGGTTGTAAGGTGGAGGCGGGGGAGGCAGTGGGGGCTGGTGGCCATCGCTGCCGTGTGAGCCGTCTGGCGAGCGGACGGGGGTGGACATGGCGGAGTGACTAAGCTGATGGTGGCTGTGGTGATGGTGATGCTGGTAGTGGTGGTGTGTGGGCGTTTGGCTGAGGAAGGCCTCCATGCGTCCATGGCTGCTGTTGTCGAGCATGATGACCTTGACAATTTGCTGACACTGGATGAGCGCCTCAGGCCGCAGGTCAGCCATGCTGACACAGGGCTGGTGGTGCTGCTGGAGGGGGAGATGATGGGCGGGAGTGCTTGCCGCTGACTGCAGCTGCAGGGGCTGTGGTGGAGGCGCAGGCCCTTGGGTTACCCCCTGGGGCCCCTGCTGGAAAAGCACCTCTCCCCGGTGATTAAGAAGGGCCGCGCTCTCGGGGCTCCGAGCCATGCTGCTGCTGAGCTGGTACGTCTGAAGCCTGTTGTGAATTGACACCTAGTTTAGAAAACAGCCAAGAGAACAGCATCAAATGTTATAAAACTGGTTCCTCCTCTACAATCCGTCAAGCCCTCTTTTTCTTTTTTTGTGGGGGGAGTGAACGCACAGCACACACACACACACACACACGGGGCATGCGTGGGGGCTTAGGTGTTAAGGATCGGTGGAGGTGTAAAATCCTGTGACTACAATATGCTCCCCTCCCTCCACCCCCACAGGTACTGGGAACAGTGCTGGATGCTGGGAACACCAGTGTGTGTGACTGGCGTCATTGGTAATAGTGGTGGGGAATGGGGATAAGAACGATGCTAGAGGATGGTCCCGGTGGTTCCAAAGGGGACACTGAGGGCCCCCGTGTCTCCCTTCCAAACCACTGTGTGGCACTACGGTGACAGCGAACACGAGGAGACTTGTGGGTCGAGGTAAGCAGAACATAGACCAAGGTCATACGAAGAAGAGGGAGAGGTGGAAGAAGAGGAGGAGAGGAAGTGAGCAGAGTGACAACCACAGACGTCCACAGGCAACAATCAATTAGAATGCAAACCTCCAGATGTCCCATTTGTTTCAGCACTCTGATTTCTATAGGCAGTTTCCCCTCAGCTTTTTTCCCCTTTATCTCTCTGCCTTTACTTTCTTTTTTTGCAGCCTACTTACAGAATTGTATAATGTCTCAGAGTTAGGTTCAGCTGTGTATCTCTGAAAACATATGGCAAGAAATTCAAGGAACTGAGCACAATCTGAAATGCATACTGTGTACGGTGGACATAATTAATGCAAAAAGTACCCCGATGGTGTACTCATAAAAGTCTAACATTTGAGCGTGGAAGTAGGGTGGACTGCTAGACGAATCTTCAGTGATAGTTCTCCAGGGGTCTTAAAGGACATTGAAAGCTCTTATTTGGATGTTGGCTCCCTTTTGTTTTGTTCTCTGTCAAGATGATCCCACACTGCTTCAACAATGTTAAGGTTCAGGCAGTGGGGAGACCAATCCATGACTAAGAGTTCCATCGTATGATTTTTCAATCAGATATGCTTTAAATGCATTGGCTGTGTTTGGGATGATTGTCATACTGAAGCTATATATGAAAATGAAGCTATATGCCAATGAGACACATTTCAGAAGGTATTGCATGCTGAATCAAAATCTGGAGATCCCCAACACCACTAGCTGAAATGCAGCAGAACCTCCAGCATGTTTCACATGCAGAAAGTCACTGTTATGTCAGTCTCCTAACCTTGGTACATAGTAACTGGACTGGCGCTGCTTTATACAACTTGCCTCATTCACACCAGCACTTTTTTTCTACACATGTGCTTTCTGTCTAACAGTTACAAAATTATGTGAGGTCTTTGGCTGACCTTTTTCTCAAATATTTTTTCTGGACACGCTACGGGATATGCCAGGTTTTTGGCAAAAAGTACTTTGGGAATCACTGCAAAACTTTATTTTATTGCTCTCCAGGGGATCAAAGGCATGCGATATCATTGGAATTTTTCATGGATTCAGCTAAAGAACAAAGAACAAATTATGCTTTGACAGGCTACAAAGTGCCTAAAGATACCATTTAAAATTGGTTCTTTGCAGAATTGTCTGTTATATGCAGACACATGTTATGTGGTGAAATTAGGTTTCTTCTTGGAAGCAAAATATAAAGAAATAAGGTATAACTCAAGACTTTTATCACAGTACATAGTCTACTACATGGAAGTGTATAATAGTGTATATTAACAATTTGGGACTTTTTACATGTATTTTGAGCTTCTTAACCACAGCACAACTATCTACATATCCTTCCAGTTTTAATTTTATATACACTTAATGTATCAATCAGAAAATATTTTACCACCAAACCTCTTCAGAATGCTGGCTGTGTGACTATAATAGTCTTTGAAGTTGAAGTATCTTAAGGTTAGAAAAGTCTTACAGTGGTGTTCGTCCCTTCTTTTACAGCAGCTGGTGTGACTCTTGCGCAAACGAACTTCATTAACATTTTCTCCTTTTGAATGTGCCAAGAGTCACTTCTTCTTGATGACCATACAGTATCAGTAAGCTCTAAATCACTTCAGATAAAGAGTGAAGGATTTAACTGACTTTCTTGTGCCTTTCAAAAGTTTTTTTTTCTCAGTAAAAAAATAGATTTGTTCAACAGATGGTCCAGATTAGTCAAAAATCACAAAAAGCTCATTAGTTTAAGCCCAACATGATGCCTTTGCATGTGTCTGTACTAAGCACAAGTTTGTCTTTGGGCTCTAAAGCTACTATTTTGCAGCAAGTGTAATTAGAGATTTGGATTTTTACATCTGGTACTTCTACACTCAACAAGTCCAGCAGCTTGTCGCAAAAGTGAAAAGAGGTGGCAAAAAGTCTTATAGAGTAACAAATTCAAATTTAAAATTTTTGGCTCAGATCATCATCAGTAGCCCTGCGTCAGACTGGTAATCTGTTCAGGGTATACCCTGCTTCTCGCTCTATGGACCATAGAAAGACCTGCATATAAAAGCACACAATGGAACACTATCAGACATAGGTCCTCTCAGACCTCAACATTACTGAAGCAGTGGGGGATCATCTTGACAGAAAATAGAACAAAAGCAAACCAAAATCCAAAAACGAGTTCTGAATATCCTTCAAGAAGCCTGGAGAACTATTCCTAAGACTACTTAAAGAAATTACAACAAAGCTTACCTAAGAGAGTTCAGGCTGTGTTAAAGGTGTTCATTCAAGATATTGACACGTTAGACGTGGACAAACATTTTGACTTATATATTAAATTTCCATTTATTTTTGCACATGTTTAAATAAATCTTCACACCTATTTGCCATGTTCCTTGCAAAATATGAAGAAGTAAAGGGTGGCTCAAGACCTGTGCACAGCACTGAATAAACTTCCTTTTCTCTCGAAATCTTAAAGGCTCTGACAAAAACAGGATTTTAAAAACAACTAAACAGCGCTTTTATAACAACACAGTCGGCTTATTGTCACTGCTCTGAGGCAGATAGTAACGTTAGAATCTCATCACCTTATCAAATCTAAGATTAAAAGCTTGCCGCAGGATTTGGTATCCTTAGATTTCTGCCTCTAGCATAAAGAGGCTTTTTTGGAGTGGACCCTCCTGGTTTTTGAGATAAATGTGTTTGGACAGCTAGTGGCTCCCCACCAGCCCCTGACATTTAGGCTACTGTAGGCTGCATGGCAGAGAGCAAGATGGCTGGTGAAGGTAGTTCAGACAACCATGAAGATTGACCTGAGGTAGAACTGACCTGAGGCACACAAATGAAAAAAAAAAAAAAATGGAACGAGAATGACCTGAAGCCAACCCTGTACAAAGAAATGATGAAAAAAATATATTGTTGGGATTGGAGTATGTCCAAATTTACTACAGCTAAAATCTTAGTCTTATAATTTGATTTGCACTCTAATTTTTTCTTGCTAGTTTGTTGAATGGCTTTTGTATCACAAAGCACACTCTGGAATCTATAACGCCAATGATGTGACTGCACGTGTTTTCAAATTAAAGTGGTAATAGTTCATTATTATGACTATAAAGCATCTGATAGAACTTATCAATTATGTTTGCTTGAGCCAGCACCTGAGCAAAAGACATACAGTGTAACACATTACCAGTGGCTGTGTGGAATTAAACAGCCACTGAATATCAAATTGACCCCGTGTATTTGACTTTCAATCCAGGCCTAAACTCCAGAGCCACAAAAAAAAAAAGAGGCTAATAAAGGTCATCTGATGCTTCAAGGATGGTAATTGCAACGCCGCAACATACTGTGTAGTTCTATTTCCTGTGTTTCTTGCACAAAATGTTCACATGAGAGGTCCCCCTCCCCCCAGAGGTCTGGCAAAAGGGCGGGGCGGTGACCACTCCAGGTCAAATGAGCGTTAAAATTATCCGCCTGCATGCTGCTGTGTTAATTAAGGTCTCAATGCTGCATGCGGGTACACACACAGTAAATGCATTTCACACATGTCCTCAGCTTTCCCCAGCCTTTTTTTTCATTTTCTTGAAAGGCCCCAAAGGAGTCACAATTTCTGCCTGAGCTTGCGAAACTAATTACAACCTATTTCTTTTTTTGGCTTCCAGATAATATTTAAGCCTGATGTGTTTTCATCGTGAGGACAACCTGCTCTGACCGCTGTGAGTGTATTAATTCTCCCGAGCCATCATATTTAATTTTTACACGACAAAGGAGTCCTTTTATCTAATATTTTGTTTGATTGGGTTACCTCACATGCCCGCTGCACGTTACCCAGCAGCACTCGTTCTCTCACGCACTCTTCACCCACACTTGCTTGACGCTTCTAATCCTAAAGATACTCCTGAGTTTATCTTGTCCTACCTCGATACTGCCACTGCAAAGACTCTCACTGCACTCACTTACCTGTTGTTTGGGACATAAGCCTATTATTAGGCACTTACCTCTACTGCATTGTGTCCACTTCTGTCATCTATCTCCTGGTGTCCTGCAGGGGGGAAAACAGAAGGGAAAAAGGGACAAAGGTGGTGGCAAAATCACTCTTTTTTTCCAAGATAAAGATAAGGAATTTTAGACTTGCTTGAAGCAAGCATGCAATCAATCAGTATGTGGAAGAACTTCTAGAAGCAAGTGAAAATTCAGTAAACCCCTCTCTAAAAAGCAAAGGTACAATCAGAGCTTAGCATCAGTGACTTTTCATGGCAGGCTTTTGAAATTTTAAGGAATCGCATAAACAGCATATTTTACGGATGTTTGCTACTGTAGAGCTAGTCTATAAATATCATTAACTTTACATCAATTGTAGTTATAGTCCGTGATGCTGCCACATCAGAATTTATTCATGTAACTGACCTCTTTTTATTGGAGTTGGGGAAGTTACCCTCCACAAAAAGCCAAAACTATCACTTATCCTCTCTTGCAAAAAAGGAAAAATGTTAACAAAGTATAAATTTAACTTGTTACAGGTAATGCTAACCCTCCAAGTCATTACTGTGTTAAAATGAAACAGTCTGATCTCCTGTCTCTTTATCATAATGCCATGCAGGCAATTAGTTAGCCTCACACATTAAGAAAATGCTACTGATGTCAAGCTCTCTTTTGAGGACAAATGACATAAACACAAGATACAAGTAATGAAAATCATTCACCTAGAAATACCATCACACTCACAACTGCATTCATGCAACTTTAAAGCTTTACTAATGGAACAAATGCATCCATCTTCAAGCTGTGATGCAGCATAGTACAAGAATGCTAAGGAAGGAAGGAAACAAGTGTTCCAGTTCAGATTGAGTGTAAGGAACTTCCAGAGATAATGTCTCCTGTGTTTTGGTGTTGCAGTTATTGAATTTGAACTCAAAGATGTGAAATATCCTATGGCTTGCAGTTATTGGGATGGCTATAGGACACAGGCTGTCCCTCTCTCCCTTCTGTGTACCTATGATTCAAACACACTCAAAGAGCCTCACATACTGAACTGCTGTCCGGAAGCCACCTTGTAACCTCATTCAGAAGAGTGCCCAATAAAACAGTGTTTATTATTATATGTCTTTAACGTCAGCATTTTGTAAGAAGCATGAATAGACGATAAGAAGATTTTGGTTATACAACCCTATGTGTTCATGACAAATAAAAGTTTATTTTTAAAATTACTTAAAAATTAATGCAAAACTTTTACATGGTTTTTGGCTACTTTTTAGGATCTACTGCTGGATCCAGTAACAGCATAGTCGTATCTCGGTCAGTTACCCGGTGTTTTTGTGTTATTAATAGGCTTTGATTTCATTAGTTTCATTCTAGTCTCTTGGTTTCTGTTTCTGTGCTCTGTGTTTCTTGTTCCCTGTGTCTCAGTCAGTGTCAAGTTTGTGTCTTTGTGGATATCTCTTGTTTCCCGTTTTACTTTGATAGTCTTGTGTCCTGTGTTCAGTGTTATGAGTTTTGCTTTCCCTCTGTCTTATTATGTCTGATTAGTCCCAGCTGTATTTCCACCTGTTCCCCATCTTCTTGTTATCCTGCCTCTGTATTTTAGTCCTCAGTCTTCCCCTGCTTGTTGTTGTGTTGCACAACTCCATGTGCTGTGTGAGTTTCTTTGTGTTTCTGGTTTCCATTGCTCTAAGTTCCTTGTTCCTAATTTTCCAGTGTTTCAGTACTTAGTTAGTTAGCTGCTTCTTTAAGTTCACCCTTCTGTTTCCGTGAGTCCTGCGTTTGGGTCCTCATCCTGCCCGCCACAGCACTAAACCGTGACAAGTGGCAACAACCTTAACCGATACACTCACTAGCCACTTTATTAGATACATCTTGCTAGTTCCAAGTTTGATTGTTGTTTGATTGTTTTGTCTGCAGAGCTGCCTTAATACTCCATGCCACAGATTTAGCAGGGGCTGGGAACTTTGGTCTATATTGACATGATAGCATCACACAGTTGTTGCAGATTTGTTGGCTGCACATGCATGATGAGATTCTCATCGCAAAAGCGATTTATTTTTTGATCTCTGGTGAATGTAGAGCCCATAGAGTGCAAATGTTAAAGAAACCACTTTGAGGTGATTTGACCTCTGTGACATGGTTGTTATATGCTGGACGGGTGGTCATAAAGAAATGATAAAGCAACGATACTAATGTATATGTGGTGGTTAAACCATTTTCAATTTGTAATAAGGAGCCAACTGAAAAGAACCACACCACTACACCTCCACCAGCCTGAACCATTAATGCAAGGCAGGAACGAGCTATGCTGCCATTGAATGTCGGGGCAGAAATTGAAACTCACCAGACCAAGCAACGTTTTTTTTTCCTGTTGTCTAATTTTAGAGCCTGTATGAACTGTGGCCACAGTTTCCTATTCATAGCTGACAGTAGCGGCACCTTGTGTGGCCTTTGGCTTCTGTAGCCCATTTACTTCAAGGTTTGACATGTTGTACAATCAGAGATATTCTTCTTTATTCTGGACTTTCTCTGCTGAACTCTGGCATCAACAAGGTATTTTTATCCAGAGAACTGGTTGTTTGGGAAAATCCCAGCAGATCAACAGTTTGTAAAAGACTCAGACCAGGCTGTTTAGTACCAATCACCATAACACCTTCAAAGTCCCCTAAATCACATTCCTTCACCATTTTAACGTTTGGTTTGAACTTCACCAGGTCATCTTGACCACTGAGTTGAATTGCTGCCATGTGATTGGCTGATTAGATAATTGTGCTAGCAAGGAGTTGATCAGATATATCTAATGAAGAGGCCAGTGAGTGTAATTCATATTATGGTGTAGAAAGTATTGTGAGTACTATGAATATTTCATTCTTTCATGATCAAGGGGGAAAAAAAGTCCTGTTACAAAAAAATCTAATTTGAATTCTCATTTATTGAGCTTGTATTCATTAAGTGTAGATCTAAGACCCTTTCACCTGGTTCTCTTTTTAAAATGAGACAGTTTCATAACATTTGGTGACAACTAGTAAGCTGTGAAAGAGAGAACTAGAGCTGAGAAGCCCAGTTTAGTTTACTTTGAGAAAGACATTGTTTGAGAGACTATACCCCATTTCATGAGACTTTGGAGGACTAGTAACTACACCTGAAACTAGGCGAGGCTTAGCAAAAGGTGATTTTTGCGCATTTACAGTCTTTGCAAGTATTGTGTGCATCTTAAATTACACAGTGTTCTTGATGTTAAATGCTACAGGTAATGCCTAGTTTTTAAAGATATGATCAAGTTCATAAAAACAGCAGCAGGTAAACAAATTAACAGCGCAGTTGGTGTCTCTCCAGTGGGATTCAATAAGCAACAGTATGCACACACACACACACACACCTGATGGGGAGCCCTGTTTACTGCGAAGCTCTAGCTGTGTGCCGTTGTTCTTTACCGAGTGTGTCTTGGCTCCCTGCTGCTTTTCCAGCTCCCCTGCAGAGAGCAGAAAACAAAAATGATCATCCTCATAATCACCGTGACAGAGAGAGAAAGGAAGTTGATAGACTGGTGGATGATGATGGGTAAGAGCAACAAAATTAACCAGGAACATTTCATCCTTCAAAAGCGAGCACATACACATACACACTCATGCACATTTCTCCTGTTGCCTCTCCCACCCACTCTCTTCTCCATTCTCAACACACACCTCTTCATCTCGCTAATTAAACTTCACACTTGATGGTAATTGCATGTCATTTCCAATCATCATGACTAAATGTTGTTTTGTTTCCAACACAACACTGCATTCTAATTTTGATGCTGAGCCACAAAACTGCCAGGTGAGACTTTGAGGGTGCGGTACAACATGTCTGCATTCTGAGAATAAGAGATCAACGGAAAGGGAAAAAAATAATAAGCTCAAGTTCCACCAATAGAAAACAAAAAATATATACAGTCTTTATTTTCATTGTATTGAATCAGTAATTTACTTGGATGTTTCTTGTAAAGTCACATGTGCAATACAACATCTGCTATGACTGATGAAAAATCCAACAATAAAACGATTCCTTGGGTTTGAAATGTAGTTGTACTTTCAATACAATTATTATAGTGGCTATAATTATGTTTTTTTTTTCATTATTAAAACACTATGGCTCATTACCAAAGCATTATGATTTTAATATGCACTTTTCCGTAGTTAAAGAGGGAAACTGTCCATAACGTAAAGTTGGATTTACACGCAGGACTATTCACTGTTTTTAATGTCAGTGATTTGTGTAACTTTAGTTAAACCCTGGAAAGACCAGTCTAAGTATCGACTTTACAGCAGTTGGACCAACCAAACTTAAGCCCAGCTATTTTAGGTGAATGCATGCCTGGCATAACAGCATCTTAACAATGCCTAGCAGCATGCACTGAGAAGATACTATAGATTGCTAACAATCTCTCACTGTCTTGATAATTTGCCATTAGCCAAACAGCTGTTAATATTTTTGCTGCTTTTGCCAATCTGCTTTAAGGTTTGGGGTGTTACGCATTCAGAAATGCTCTTTTGCATACCTCGGTTGTAACAAGTTACTGTTGCCTCTCCTCTAACCCTTACATCTTCACCACATCTGCATGCATTGAGTTGCCACTTGCTTGGCTAAATATATATGTGTACCTAATATGTACCGAAGGTGGCTGGTGAGTATAAGTAAGAAAAAGCTAAAACTAAAAAAGTGTGCTAATGTACCTGCTGCCATTTGAGTTGTCAGCAGCTAATAGGATGAAACAGGATGATGATTTATGATGAACCATCAGATAACAAGAATTTTTTTCTGGAGGTTGCAAAGTTTAAGCTTAATGTAAGTATCTCAAAAAAAAGCTAGATAAAGAGACAGCGAAAAGATATCAGGGACATTTTATTTTTAAGGGCCACAGTAGTAGGCATAAATTGAGCTACTCAGGGAGCCTCAGGATAATGAATTATATATAAAAACTGTCATGTTTTATAAGCCTTGAAAGTCAGCTTTAATATTTTTTAAGGTTTTATTTTGACAGTAAAGTATAATTTGGCTACAATTATTGGAAAGGTGAAAAAACATGCAGAGTATGAATTGGACTATTGGAAAAGTGTTCAAATGTCATTTTTATTATTAATTTTATTGAAAGTTCAGAACATGTAAATACATTCTGTTTATATAATAGTGGTCATAACAGGAACCACTAAGGCAGCCGCTACCTTTTATTATCCCAGTTAAGTGTTTTTAGTATGTGTAAGCTTCTATTTTGAAGAATGCATTCTGATTAGTCTTCTTTTAAAGATGAAACAAAGTGTAGACCATGTGTATCCATCACCAAGTCTGTTTGAAAGCGACAACTAAAAACATCTGATGAAACGCCAGTTTAATATTTGAGCTTTTGTTTTGAAAGTCCTGAAAATCCAGTGGTATTTACAAGCCCTGATAAGCAGTTTTTCATTTGAAAGTCTAGCAAAATTCTATTTTATTCAAAGTCAACAAGACTTTGAATAAAATTGATCTTACGATGAACAACAGTTGTGCTGAATTGCATCAAAGCGTCAACAAAAACAGGACACACCGATCCCCACTGGATCAGCCATGATGAGTTTTAAATTGAGAGAAAGGGTGACACCAGTCCCCAGTTGCTATGGTGACTAAAGTCCGTAAAAAGAACAGGAGGTGTGAGTCTACCGTCCAAACAACTGAGAGAGACACTGGAAGTGGGTCTCGAAGAAAAGTTACAAGTGATATCGGAAGAATCGATTCATCACGAGTGCCAGAGACTTCCCAAGTATAAAATACAAAAGTTTCACATTTGTATTGTGAAATTCCAGAACCTGTTTTATATTTATTGGCTATAAGCAAGGTGGTGGGAAAAAGGTGGGCTTTAATGGCATTTGTGAAAGTAAGTATTTTCTAGGTGATATTGCTACACTGTTCTGTTTTAAATCTAATTCTTTATGAAACTTTAATTGCTCCTGTGAAAAGAAATCCAAAGCCTTGTAACCCAAATAAACTTTGAATTATGAATATGGAAATCTATATGACAAATTGTTACCAAAAGCCATTGCGTACTATTCTCACTGGAGCTGTGGATCTTGGTATAACTTCTGTGGGGGGTTCTCAAAGCTGAAGGATGTCAAAATTTTAGGTGGAATAATAATAGCAATAATAATAATAATAATAATGATGATAAGATAAAATCTGACAGCTAATAAATTGTGAGCTTTAATGCTACTGACACACTCAGTAAGAATAATAATGCGAAGAAGAAGAAGCAGCAAAAATCTGATGAATAATAAGCTTGCATGCTTAATGCTGTTGCACTGGCACACTCAGTCAGTGTAATTTTTAGGTTGGGCTTAAAATTCTGTGTACAGCAATTTGGTATAAAACTGGGGCGAAACTAAGAAATTCTGTGGTGGCAAAGAATTATGACAATATTTAATTTACCTTTATTAAAAACAGCAGCAAAAGGGGAAAAAATTTCAAAGAGGGAAACTCGAAACAGAAGTGAGCTTGCCGCAGGGCTGTTTACTAATCTGCTGACAAAATGAAGCCCCTTGGAGGAAAACGATGGGAAGTTTGTGTGTTCAGGTGACAGCTCTTTCTTGTTTTCAAAATGTTTATCTATCACCACCTGAGAAAAAGTTTGTCTTTGCAAATATAATAAATGTGTCCCAACATGCACTCTCTTATGTTTTAGCACAAGTTATTCCAGCCTTTACACAGCTCCAAGAGAAAAATAATTTCCTTCTGTCAACACCTGCCTATCTGCGTATGTTGTTGCCTGCTCCCCCCTGGCTGCAGGGCCTCCCGCTCTATCGAGGGTAAGGCAACTGCATCAGAACCCAGCAGGGATCCTCTCTTTGAAGCCCACTGGCAGGAGCTTGGCTGCGTACACTCAGGTTGTCCATGTGTAAGTTGCAGTGACTCATTGTCTAGAGAATTTCAAGCGCGCACAAGTCCGAGCAAGTCAGATGCCTGGCTGCTTTGAGGAGCCCTGACCTATTTTCACCTCCGTATCATTGCCCCCCTGCAGTGTGTTTGAGCTGCAGTGCATCAGAAGGTTTTTTTTCTTTCAAAACTCAGTCTGAAACTACACAAATGGGACACAGACAAGTAGTTTGCACATAATACAAAAAACCCAAAAAAGATATATTGATTCTCACATCTAAGAAGATCTCTAACACCCCAAGATATGAAATTATTGATTTGGTGCAAAATGTAATAGCATTTGACCCTTCTTCAGTTGTAGGGAGTATTGCCACAAAAGGAATAGACACAAAGTTGACGATTATACTCAAATGCTCAACACACTGAATGGCTTTACATCATTCCAAGTAATAACAACAATTAAATCGCTGTACTATGAGCACTGATTGAGTGATATGGACAATTTAGAAAGATTCTTACACTCGATGCGTATCTGCTCCATCTCCGTCACTTCTGCGATTGATTCCTTTAGGTCTTCCACAAACTTGAGCAGCTCCTCGGCACTTTGAGCACAGAAGTTTAATACCTGCTTCTTGTCTGATCCGAATGGTGAGAGGATGGTGATTCCATGGGGGTAGTCTGCGGAGTACATTAAACTGTTGAGTGAAAAGCATATCTAAACTACTTTCCTGGGTGTCTTAGTTACAAGTGTGATCATAAAAAGACTTCTAAAGGTCACTCTGAGCTGCAAACTTGGGCTTGCTTGCAAAAATGTCGTGCAGCATGTACTGAATGGGACTGGGAGAGTGACATTTCCAGAAATTGAAATGCAAGATTGGTATAAAACTGATACTAGTCTGATGCTGTCAGAAAAAAATAAAAAGACTATTGTGCTTAAAATAAGCCCTTTAAAATAAAGCAACAAATTATACAGTCCTTCGCTTCGAATTTCAACAGATATTTTTTCTGTGTGCAAGCTTGGAAATGGTACGTTTTAGCAATGACATATGGAGATATCAAGCGGGGATTTGTTTTTTCATACCAGCATTGTGACTTACATTCGTTTTCAAAAAGGTGAAACTGCATGCCAAGTAGTCCCATGGCTTTGCAGAAAGTGTAGGCCGCGGAGCTCTTCTTCTTTGGACAAAGCTTCAAGATCTGTAGAAATAACAACACCATGAGCCTTGTAGTAAACTGTTTGAATGACAGAACTGCCTATTTAATTCCTTGTTCCATGTTCTGAACACGTCCAAAAATCTCGCTGTCACAGAGATTTCCATATCGCATAACAAAATCAAAGGCAGTTGCGAAAGAACAAACTATTTGAACTTTTAAAAACATCGAGAGCGGATAGTCAATATTAATGTACGCTACAACCTTCCAAGTGTTTCAGATTGTGCACCAGTGCTCTAATTTGTATTAAAAACAACAGCTTAGCAAGCTTATATCAGGATATATCGTGGATGTTATGGAGCTCTTTTTTTTCCACTGAATGACCTTCCAGATAGAGAAAGATGAGGCAAATCTGTTTTCCAGCGCTACTGTGAGGCATAATTTACCAGGAAAGGCGTATTAAACCAATACATCACATTGGCACTTTAAACACTTCTTGACATTTTCAAGCTGCTGTAATAGGGGCCAAATTCAAAGAGAAGTCCCCTTCACTTTCATCCCATAGTGAAAATTTTTCAAAGACAACTTCTGTCCCGCTTTCAAAGCTGTCACGAGAAAACATCCTTGCGAAATATATCGCTCCGCTAACTTTTAGTGCCAAATGAACAGAATTGCACTGTGATGTTGGACGATAGCTTCTTTCGTCTTTTACTTCAAATTGGACTTTTAACAACCTCTCCTGCAGGTCCCAATTACTTTTATGCCTCCATAGAAAGTGAAGTAATATGGCTATGCTGCTTTTTGCCTTTCCTGTATGTTGCGGCATTTGACATAATTATGAGGGCAGTTAAATACATTGGATAGATAACTCCTATGCGCCTCTTAATGAGAACATTATGTCCAACATTTAAACCTTTGATAATTCCCACATCTGTATAACTTTGGATCAAATGAGCAGCTAATCTGTGCTGTCCTCAAGTGAAATGAAACTATATTACCAGCCTTTGAAGCAGATCTGTAGAGGAAAGATCTTTGATTATTATTATTTGCTTACTATAATTAAAAGAAATGGCTGGAGACGCCAGAGTTATGAAATAACATAAAAAAGACAAGCACTGCGAAAAGCTGGAACCAAAGTAAGGATTGTTGGACTGCAGCTGTCATAACTAAATAAGCAACTTCAAAGTCTGATTGTGTGCAGAAGAAGGAAAAGAAACTCTCAGGATGAGTATTTTTATACTGAATATCTCATAATGATTGTCAATTTAATAAAGTGTAAGGCTTTTTGTGTACTTACCACAAGGAGATCATTGAAGAGGAAGACTTCTCTCTGGTGTGCTGCTTGTTTTTGGGCCTTGTTGACGTCTGTCACCTCAAAAAGTCGACTACAGCACACTAGTCTTCTATGAGGGACAGAGAGAACCTGAATATGAACACAAAGGGAGACCCAGCCATCAAAGATCATATTAAAGACATTGATGGGATGTTTTAAAATAATTCAAAAAAAATCAGAAAAAGACAAGCTGGAAGACCTAAATCAAAATTTCCTCCCAAAGCTAAGAGATGCAAGGCTGCTGTAGTAGAAAAAACTCCATTAAGCACAAAATGAGACAACTTAGTGACATGGACACTTATTTCTTAGTCTTAAGAGTACTTTGAAATGGTAATTTACAGCAACAGCTAAGAGAGAGAATGGTTATAAAGCTTAAGAACAGAATCTGTGCCCTCTTGAGGAGAATATTTCCACAAATCCAGGTTTACATTTTAGGATTCTTTACTTAGGTTTTGTCTGTCTGAAGTTCGGCGTTCCCTCTTGGCAAAGACGAATCCCAGTTTAATATAACAATAAAATAAAACACCAAAAGCAAATATATTTTGTATGTTTTCTTATCTAGCACATATCTTTGCAATGCATTGTTTATGAGAGTGAGCTGTTGGCGTCTTTGCACCAGTCCAAACAAAACTCCTTTTTATTGCTAGTGGGATTATAACAGGTTTCTTAAAAATAAAAGATGAAGAAGACAAGAGGAAGATTCACTTTCTGTGTTCCAAATGTCATATTTTGCGTTTGTGTTCCTACAGTGATGCTTGTTCTGCCTGATTCTAGTAGCTGTGGTAGTCCTCAAAGAGGGATGTTTTGCCACAGGCTGCTTGTACAAAAAGAAAAAAGAAAAATATGAGTTGTTGCCAAATCCTGTTAGTTTTATTTCTGCAATATACTTCTTGTTGTTTAGTTACTGGATCCTACATAAGACAAAACTCTATTAGCATAGATGGCAGCCCTGTGCTTACAGGTGTGGGTCGGTTTTTTTTATTCACAAAATGCTCCGTTTGTCTGAAAACATTTGGCATCTCCTCTTCAACTAAGGTGCTTTTTCAAATTTAAGCAGATTACACTGCAACCCCCCCCCCAAAAACCCCCAAAACAGACTGCCTTCGGAGGAGTGATCTAATCATGTTGTCACCCTTTCACACACTTGTCTCTGCCTTGTCTGGTCCAGCTTTCTGTGTTCTGCAAAAATCCAAAAAGCAGCAGAGTAGATGTGGAGTTGATCCCTCTTCAGGGTAAAATACAAATATACACAGCCCCTGTGCAATTTTCCCTGTGTGCATTTCAAAGTTTCCTTCCCTCTGCTCTGAGAGAATAATTTGCAATGCATTGAGTACACACATAGCCTCTGTCTCCTTTTCTCCTGCTCGCTCATCACTGCAGGGTATACCGACTCGAGCCCAGCCTTCCACAGCCAGCCTGCTTTCTCATTATACTAATGTCAGAAACATGTAAAGACATCATTACCCTGAAATGCCTCTTGCTCATTCCCCCCAAAAAAGTATTATTAAGAAACAGCTTGACAACAGATGCCAATATATTTATAGGCAACTGATTGACTTCAAATAAAAAAATAAAATAAAAACAAATATAAAAAAAACGTTCACATGTTTAGATATAAAGCTACCTCATCTCATTCATCAAAGGCTGTAATACGGCTTTCATCAAATCATCAATTATTTACTAGTTATACAGGAAAATTCATCATATTTGTGTGCCACATCCTTCTGGAGTAATAGTAGATAAGGTGTTTATAATTCAGAGTACAGAGACTGTTGGCTGGGTTATTATTTCAATAGAAGAAACTTTATTTAAGACTCGTTCTTTTTATAGCAGACGGCCGCCATTGGCAGCAACAGTCACTTCCTATCACAACAATCCATCATTGTTTTGGCTTTGACAGCACTCCCTCTGTCATCCTATGGCTACTCATCGATCACTAAGAGACACTTAAAGGCGTAAGCCGGAAAAAAAAGATGGAGGGAATACTTTCAAAGTCAATGTCATTTGGAAAGCAACCGTGACAATTGGTATTGAATTTAAAATTAATTAAAACATGAAGACTCACTCATTTCTTTTTGTGACATGGATGCACCAAGAAAGTTGGACCTTTTTTTCAGCCAAAAGAAAAGGTAGCAGTGTGTGAGAAACTAGGTACACCCTTACATCTTCCAGAGGAATTAAGAATAGCAGCCAGATGCTGCTAATTAAATGCACTTGATTAAATGATCATCAGATGTGTAAGCACATCTATAAAACCAGAGCATTGGCAGTTTGCTGGTCTGGAGCATTCAGGTGTGTTTTAACACGCCAAGGAAGAAAGTTATCAGGAAAGATCTTAAAGAAACAAGTGTTGCTGTCCATCAATCTGGGAAGGATTATAAAGCCATTTTCATGCAAATTGAAGTCCATCATTCTACAGTGAAAAGGTTTTTCACAAGTGGAAAATATTCAAGACAGCGTTTAATGTTCCCAGAGTTGGACATCCTAACAAATTCATCCATGACCAAAGGTCAGACCATGCAATGCTCAGAGAAACTGCAAAAAGCCAAAACCTTTAACATCCTGCATCACTGAAAAATCTGTAATAGACAGTACATTGTGTCTATTTCATGCTTTGTCTCTTCAAAATGTGAAACGGACACACATGCAGAAGTTGCATAACTGCATGCAGAAGTTGCATTACCATCAGGGGGAGATAATAAAGGCAAAAGACATATGCAGTGCCTTCCAGGGTCCTCAGTAGTCAGAAACAATTTAACTAAGTGGCTAATATATATATATATATATGTACACACACATGTAAATTTGTTAATAATGTCTGTTTTTTAATTCTTTCCTCTGATTATTTTCATGTTGGCTTGAAATTAAATATTTCCCTCTGCTTTTACTACAGCTTACTGCAACTTCTGCATTTGTGCCCGTTTAACGATTCAATAAAAAGTGTATAATGGACACGGTGGATGGTAACGTTGAGCAGGTCAAATCTTTACAACTTTACTCCTCACATTAGCATGCTAACATTTGCTAATACAAGTGATTACAAAGCAGAGCTTGGGAACTACATCTGCGGGTTTTTAGTTTCGCTGCCACCCTTTTTCACTGGACAGCAGCTCCAGAAATATGTTTGATGAATTTCATAAGGCATGCTACAATATTTCAGTTGGGACTAAACCACTAAACCCAAACTGCTAGCACACCCAATGCTATGTCGAGACTTCACTTTGAATAAAACTGAATCTGAATTTAATTTTGAAGGAATATCTCAAGTTAACTCTAGTATTTGGGTGCAATGTTTGAAGTGTTGAAAAACCAAGCACACATGAGGAAAAATCTGTCTGTCTTTTCTATATTTCATTAAAAAATAAGACTGGGAGGCCTTCAGCTTTGATCGGATTCAAACAGAAGTCTCTTTATTGTTGCAGCTTTTAAAAAAACCCCTTTCAGTGTTTCGAGCCGGCACAGACAGTACATTCCTATATGAATCAGTGTAATTAGTCAGTTATAAAGCTAAAGACTGCCTTTCTGTCTGCCAAGTCTACTGCCTTCAGACTTGTTCAGTCTGAAACAGACAAAACTGTACCAAGTGTCTCTGAAGTTGACTTTTAACTAAAGAACCTCCAGAGTTATGTTCAAATACATATTTCAGTTCATGTGCAATGAGGTTGCATTAAAGTCTTTTAACCTTAAACTGTTAAAAAATGAGTCTAATGATAGCGGTGGTTAATGATGTATCTAGCTCGCGTAATGACCTGAGGTAATGATTGAGCTGCTGATGAGACATTTAATGACTAATAAATGTGCTCTGTTAAAGCCACTAAGGCTAGGTGATAGTGATAAGAGCTTGACTAATGAGCGAGTGACTTGGCATGGAGTTAACAAGTGTGTCTGTCTGTGTGTGCGTGCGCAATCATATTCACATTTGGCAATCAGCTCAGTGACTACATTATGTGTCATTTTTGTGTAAAGTCACTCATCTTTGAGTGAATTAATCCAACTAAAAAAACAGAATCTATAGCAAGCGTTCGCAGATATATTAGTGTGTCCTTACTGTTTTCATGCCTACGATGGACTGCTCAACCTTGGAAACGTAGGTGACATGGTCTTCGTTGGAGCGCAGCTCTCTCTGTTGTATTCTTTCATAGATTCCCACCACCATGTCTCTGGGGATATCTGCTCCATCATCCACACCTAAGACAGGAAGAGGCTGATTACTCATAAATAAACACACACTTTACAACACGGTTGCTTTACAGGATATGGAGTCATTGCTCCATAGATGAACAGTAGCAGATGAACAAAAAGGGTGTCTATGCTGGCATAAATATAAATAGCAAAAAATGCAAATACTTTGTGTGCATGCTACATTTCTTTGTTCTGCTTCTTCATTTGATTTGTGCAAAAATGAGAAAAATGAATAGCGCTTCCTCGCTCTGTCCCCTCATGTGTCCTTCTGTCGCTTTCTTTTTTCCTTTCACTGTCTCCATTAAGTAATGACAGAAAGCCCTGTGAAAGGAGGTTAATTGGCAAGCGAAAGGTTAAGACCCAGCTTCATCTCTTGGAAGATTTTCTGTCTGGAACACTGCAGTTCAAGGCCGTGACATTTTGGAGCAGGTAAAGCTGCATGTCATTAGGCTGAAAGGTTGCCCTCGAGATGCTCCCCATTATATCGATACAGCTGCGCCGTGCTGTGTGGTACATTGAACCTTCAATGGGGCAGGATGTGTTTGGAGAAAATGAAGCTGCCACAAGTGACGGCGGTGTCAGTGAGGCACCCAGGGACACCGCTGAGACATCACTGCACATTATGGAGTCAGGGGGAGAGAAAGAGATGACCAGAGGGAAAAGTGCGTAAACTGTCACATTAATAAGCAGCATTTTTTTGCTGTTTATTGTCTCGTGTTCTCTTTTTTTCTTTGCCACTTTTTAGGACTTTTAGAAGTGTTTTTAGCCTTGCTAGCAGCAACCACTTTGAGCCAATCCAAAGTAGCTCAACAACAATTAAATTGATTGACATGACATTATGTGTACTTTTTTTAATAGTAGGTTTTTCAAAAATGCACTTTAAAAAATAAAGCCAAGGTGGAAGTGGCTTAGAACTGCTTTCTATGCAAAGGCTACTAGATGGTGATAGTTATGACAGTGGAATTACTTTTGGTCATAAGATAAGATAAGATAAGATAAGATAAGATAAGATAAGATAAGATAAGATAAGATAAGATAAGATAAGATAAGATAAGATAACCTTTA
This sequence comes from Oreochromis aureus, assembly GCF_013358895.1. Taxonomy (NCBI): domain Eukaryota; kingdom Metazoa; phylum Chordata; class Actinopteri; order Cichliformes; family Cichlidae; genus Oreochromis; species Oreochromis aureus. The sequence continues at coordinate 12,336,737 of NC_052958.1, read as the reverse complement.
TTAGTCCCACACTTGGGAAATTTGTTTTGTCACAGCAGGAAGTGGACAGTGCAAAAGTTATGAAGCAAAAATTAGAATACAATAAGAATAAATACAGTACACAACTGTACAGAATAGAATAAAATAAAAAAAACTATATACAGTAGAATAAAATAGAATAAAATATACAATAAGATAAAAATAGAATACAAATGCTATATACAACTGAGTAAAAATACAACGATGCCAGAAAAGATTATTGCACATTAGTGTTATTGCACATTTGTGGATGTGTGTGTTTGGTCAGTTAAAGTCTTTGTTGTGGAGTCTGACAGCAGTGGGACAGCAGTGGGATATAGATGTCTATGGGAAAAACAGCTGACTTGACCACTATATGAGCTATATGATCATCATGACACATAAACTCAGCATTAAAGTGTTTAAATGCCGAGTTTATGTGTCATGATGATCAAAAAATGTAATTCTATTTTGTAAATCTTGGTCACACTATGTTTTAAAATGGAAGGTTTTCTGTGGTATAAAACCACTTGTTCATTGGCTACGACTTGTCAGACTTCTTACGGTTTATCATCATCATGAAGATGTCAGCATTCTGTTAACACAGCCTCAGAGAGGTGCAAGTATGTAGTCGCATACCAGACCCAGACTCTAGGAGTGCAGGACAGGAAGTTATTAGTGTTTTTCTGCAAGAGAAAGCAATGCACCACTTTGTAAATAGAGACCGTAGGACAACAACAAACGCTAAATGATTCGGAATGACAAAATACTTTGGGGAGATGTGGTTAACAGGGTTTGAACATTCTTCAACGAGAACTGAAGGTGAGATTTTCAGTGTTAATCATCTCTGTCAATAGAAATGTGCTAGCTAACCTCAAGGGTTAGAGTGTTTACAGTTGCTTAGCAACTGTAAACACCATAAGCTGATCCAGACAAACCAGTACACATTAGAGGCATTTGTTGTTTTGTGGCCACTATTTCAAAAAGCCTCTCATTTCTTTCTTTCTCTCCTTTCTTTGTGAAGAGTGCTCATATAATCATAATTTTAATCACCAAAAATTAAATATCAGATATGTCACAGATGAGTCAGTGAACAGTTTAGGAGGCTTAAAAGTGATTCTTATATCAGATATCCTGGGACAAACATCAGTACTGACCACAGTCCTGAACTAAATTTCTCTCCTGAAATTCCTGTAGTCCGAGTCTGACATTACTTATGTTTCCCTTGCAACTCTTTATCCTGTTCTTGTGCTCATCATCCTCAAGTTTAAATCTGGCTTTTCACAAGGTGTACTGATTAATGCCAGCCCTCTACAAGAACTTAGGAAGTGAAATGCATGGGCTGTGAAAATACGAGACCATCCACCAAAAAAAAAAAGAGAAAAAAAGAAAACAGAAAAGAATCCAATAACTAAGATGTTACAGTTTTTCAGTGAGTTGAGTCACCAGATTAATTAGGCTGGTGTATATTGTGTTGCCCTATTGTGGAACAGCTTTAACACTGACAGTCTGTTTTAATTGAGATAATGAATGTTCTATGGTTCTTCATTACTATTGGTTTCTGGTCCATAATTGCTTTTCACCTTAGCCAATTAGCTGAGTGAACTGCATGTTTTCTTCCATCAATATGTTTGACAGACACAGTGGATGAGAAAAGAGGAGGAACATAATATAAACAAGTAAAGACAGATGAATAAACAGACAGCGTAATACTGTGACTGAAACCAAAACAAAACAGAAGAATGGATAGGGAGACAAAGAAAAAAATGAGCAGAAGACAAATAGAGCGGCCAAGAGAGAGTGGCGTATCTTAATTTGCATGAGATGTTGAAATTGATTTTCCAACTTAATTTAATTGTGAGGAACAGTCTGGATGAATCTATTAAAGTTGTTCTGCATCGACCTCAGCAATCTCTGATTGATTGCACAGAGTGAGAGCAAAACTATGACGCTCCTGTCTCTTTCTCAGCGCTTGCCGAATGAGCATCTGTCTGCATACTGGAGACGAGATTTACAGGTGCTTTCTGTCGGTGCCGCTCTGAGTGATTGTGTAAAGCGAATCAGGCAGGAAGAGAAACGTAACCTAATCTTTATCCCCTGAATTTATGCAGGGAGGTTTGATTGAAACTGTTGGACACTCAGTTCTTCTGAGTCATGTGGGATTGGCTCCACAACAGGAATCTGTACCAGAAGTTACTGGTGAGGCAGAGGATTTAGCAGCATTCTCATCTAGAGAAATACAAACTTTGTGTAAAAAAAAAAGAAAAAAAGAAAAAAAGAATCTCCTTCTGACTGTTTCATTTTTAGACCATATGTAACTCAACTTATGGGATGTCGCTTGTCTCTTTCAATGCCCTTGCTCTATAGGCTATATTATATAACGCATAGTGCAACACATAACACAGGATAGATTATCGTTCTAGATCTGCACACCCTGCTTGTACTGCATTAGACACCCTTTTATCTTTGGAACTGCCTTAATTCTTCATAGCATTGATTCACCAAGGTGATGGAAACATTTCTCAAGCAACTGCTGCATGTATGGAGCATTAAATCTTCCAAATCCAAAGCAGAAATAAAAAACATGATATAAAAGTATAATACAATAGTCAAAGTATAAGATGGAAAATTAAAGAAGATTAAAACAAAAGCAATATACACAGTATATTCATAAACTGTACTAAGGACATAAAGCTAAAAAGAAAACCGCTGCTTTCTAGTCAACTTTCTTTTTGTGGCCATTATCCTGAGTCTGAAGGAAATTCTTCCTTGTTCCTCCTTGGAAAGACATCAGGTTGGACAAAGAAAGCTGAGTATTAGATTTACAATGAGTCCACACTGTCAACTATGCAGCTCAAGAACCACCATTCCTCTTCTCAAGCGACCTAAAACATTCACCTACCGGCTTGAGCTGATTATGTCAGGTAATTAATGTCATTATAACTCCCTTAATGCTCATCGTCAGATGCAAGCTGTCCCGTAATGCGACCTCAACGTGACCTTGATGTCCCTTACCTCGTAAATTCCTTATGAAGTCCTCCAACAGCATCTTGCGGTCGGGCTTAATATTCGGGCTGTACATGTCGGTGTTGAGCAGAATGATGGCAAAGGCCAGGATGAAGATGGTGTCTGGATTGTGAAATTGCTGCACCACATCTGGGTTACACATGCAGTACCGCTGACTGTGGGTGTAAAAGAAAAGGTAAAAACAGGGACAGAAAACAGTAAAAATCTAAGGGTTGACAAAACATTACATGTTTTATGTAAGATAATATAGAGTGGGAGTAAAATGAATAAATTTGGGGGTAAGGATGGTTTATCCATGTAGGAATGACAGAGGGTGGGACAGGAAATAGGACATATATAAATATACACAGGAGACACTTTTTAAAACACTGCATGCTATTAAAATTACAACATTAGCATAAGAGTGTCACACTGAAATGAGAGTTATGGCTTTAATTTTGCCGGTGGCTTCACACGAAGCTGTAAGCTGCCCCTCAGCACCAGTGCGTTGGGGAGGTTGTGTGAGCTCTGCTAAAACTCATTTCTCCCTCTGGAATGAATACTTATATGGGTCATGCATCACACTAGAAACTGAGGGTGATGTTGCTGACAAAAACAAAGGATTTGACCTTCTTTTTAAGTGTTTCATCCTCTCTGTTACTTGCACTAAGCACCCCAAAATGCTGAAAAAGTCAAGTCCTATTCTGCAGTTAATCACTGTCCGACATTTGTCGGCTTAGTGGGATGAATTTTTTGCAGGTTGTCGTTGTGCAGAAGAGAAAATACTTGAATACTGAAATGTGAAATCCCTTACCTAGGCACCTTTTCTGCAAACAAAGGCTCAGTTTGATTTACTTTCCTGAGTATAAGAAGTGTCGTGCTGGAGTGTAGATTTGTAGATGCCTACTAGATGCCTGCTAGGTGTTTACATACATTATATGTGTCTTCCTAGAAGCCTAGAAGGTGGTGTGATGCAAGAATAACTTCATGGTTAGGTAATGAATAATACAAGAGAACATCCAACATGTATATGGAAGGCATATATAGATTAAAAAAGAAGGTGTGTATGGCTCTTGTGGGCTTTCTGTTGAAATATATATATATATATGTACAGTAATCATGAATTAATCAGCCCTGCTAGAGAGCATTTTTAAGTAAAGATCAGGGGTTAAAGAGCACAGAAAAGATCAGGAGCAGCATTCTGGTACTTCTGATTAATAAGTAAATGCATAACAAATCCAAGTGCGTACATTTTCCTTGTGCTGCTTCCTGAGGTTTCTTTCAGGTGATGTCATTGAGACGCATCAGTAAATGTCACCGTGCGGCTTTGCCCCTGCACTCAGACATGTTTCTGCACTCTCCTCCAATCCCTATTGTGAATACAAGCATACAGTAAACTGCACTGTACTGTTACTGGGACACGATACTTTTCGTCTGCATATGTAAACAGAGCTGCTTTTTGTGAAGTGCTACATCTTTTTAAATGCAACAATGCAATCAGACTCAACACATGTCACCAAAAAGTTAGGAAGTTGTTCAAATTATAAATGTAAACAGAACAGAATGATTTGTAAATCTCACAAGCACAGAAAATATATCAAATGTACCAGCGTACCATTTTACGAGAAACGTAAAGTCATTTTGACCTCATAAAAGTTCTTTAATACTGTATAGCATGCCCTCTTTTTTACAAGAAGGAATTTTCTTTCTTTAATTTGTACAGTTTCTTAACATCTGCAGACTGATGAGATTAGTCCCATTCTTGTATTTTTGCAATATTTTTCATTCCATGATGCTGTTATGTAATAGACGCAGTATGAGGTTTAGTCTTGCTGCAATATGCATTTTCTTCCCTGAAAAAGACAACATCTGGATGGGTACATATGTTACTTCAAAACCTGTATATGTCTTTTAAGCTTGATGGTGCCTTTCCAGATGTGCAAGTTCCCAATTCCATCGACATTAATGCACCGCCATAACATCAAAGATGGGTTATCTTGGGGGGTTTTTTCAGCTGAGTGCTGATAACAAGCTGATGGTCTCACTCGTCTTTAGCCCAGAGGATGTGGTGTGCTGTTTTCCCAAAAAGGATTTTCAAACTTTGATTCGCCTGACCACAGAACAGTTTTTCACTTTACGTCGGCCTATTTCAAATAAGCTTTATTAGACGGCAGTTTGTTGTGAACTGTGCTCACAGACAATGATTTCTCTAAGTGTCCCAGCGGTCATTGAGTGATTTCGGTGACAGAAAGATGCAGTGCTGCCCGAGGGCCCAAAGATCACGGGCATCCAAAATCAAGATGAAGTCTTGCCTCTTGCACGTAGAGATTTCTCCAGATTTTCTGAATCTACTGATGATCATGATCATGATGATCATGATTACTGCAGATGATGAGATATTCAAAGTCATTCCAATTTTATGCTGAGGAACATTATTCTGAAATTGATTTACAATTTGTAGACAAAGTTTTTTTTGTCTACAGATTGGTGAATTTCTATCCAGCTTTACTTCTGAGAAATTCTGCCTCTCTAATATGCTCTTTTTATATCCAATCATGGTATTGATGACTGTGGCTAATTACTTAATTAGTTGCTAAATGTTCCTCCAGCTGTTTCTTTTTAGTATCACTTACTTTTGCAGCCATTTGTTGCCCTGCCTGAACTTTTTTGAAACCCGTTGCTGCCATCATATTCAAAATTGTCTTTTTTTTCTAAAAATGATAAATTTTTTCAAACATTTCATGTTATATTCTATTATATGGGTTCATGAGACTTGCATATCACTGCATTCTGTTTTTAGTTACACTTTACACAACATCTCAAGTTTTTTTGAATTGGAGTTTTACTACAATAATGGTTTACAAAACACCCATGTAACATCTAAAAATAAATTGTCGAACTGCAATCAACATTATTCTACAACATAGTTGATAACTGTCTGTGTACAAAGAGTCGGCTAGAACAGTTTGCATTTTGGGAGTCATTTTTAAGGTAGTTAATCCTCCCTTACTTTACCCACATTCTATATAGGTGTGTATGTATCTGGCTTCATGCTTTCTGTGCTTTCTAGGGCTCAGTCTCAATGATTACATATGTGCATGTCTAGATATATGTTTGAGTGCCTTAAATGAAATGTTTTGCGTATTTGTGGCGTCCCGCATACTGTATTTGCTTTAGTGTGATAATCACAGGGCACACAGATGCTCATTCACATCTCACTGTCTGAAAACCGTGACTTGTCAGCAACCAATAATTACACCCTTGTCTGTGAATCCTAATGTTGCACCATGCAGCGAGAAAAACCTCCATTTATGTCGCCTTCTGAGTATGCTGTTACTCTTCACAGATAGGCATGGAAAAATGACTAAGCAAAAAACAAAAATGAGAGGGTAAAATGACATATGATGCTTCTCGCTGAATTGATTTGTCAGTTTTTGGCAATTTAGCTTTTCTTTCAAATTGCCCTGAATGGTGTAATACATCATCATGCGCTCCTTGGGTGGATTTTAGTGCGAAATTATACAAGATGCATGGTCTTCATCGATGAAGACTGTAATATACAGGGCAGATACATAACACAGTGATTACATAGTGAGTAAATATATACAGATATCACACTGTAATGCAGGAAGGAAAACATAAACTGAACATATCTGCAGCATTTGGAGATGATTCATATTTGCTCATTCATTAGTACACCGGCGCAGCAGATACCGAGGCTACTGGGTGTTTTTCACTTTTTCCCCTCGCTGTTTTTCACTGCTGCTTCAAATCCCCTTCACTTACTTTTGAGACTTCTCTCTTTCTGTGTAATGCGTGTGTGTGTGTGTGTGCGTGTGTGTGTGTTTGGAGGCATTTCAAAGCCCGGGAGCAAGTGAAGGCAGGCACAGAGAGGCAGTGGCGGTTATGCAACGCTGGATATTTATAAACCATCCTCCCTCCTTCCTTTTTCTCCCCTTCTTCCCTTCCTTTTCTAGTCTCTGTCTCCTTAGCCCCTCCTCCCTCCTACTCTCTCCTGCTCCTGATAGCACGCAGAGCCAGCCTGATGTCCAAACATTAGCAGTGCCAACCTCTCTGCCCACTGCTTATGACAATGCAGCCATGTTTCTCCCTATTGGGAACCTTGACAATTGTGGCAGGTGGTTGTTACTCAAGAGGGGCGATGGCAAACAGTTAGCATTAACACACAGAGCCACAGCTGCACCGCAAATTGTCACCCTGTCGCAAATTGTGGCCAGAAATTATACACTGCCTCGCTATTCAGATGGAGTGGATTGTCAACATTTTTTAGTTCAGCCACACAGAAGGGAAAGAGTAAAATGTGTGTTATAATCTTCATGTTCAATTAATGTTCACATATGCCAATCCAAGAATACTCCACTTTGGGTGTGCTTGTCTCTTTGCATGCACAAATATCAAAGTTCTCTGACTGAACTGTTATATACTTGTTTTTCTGTCCCCTCTTAACCTTGCTTCTCACCCAAAAAAGACAACAAATTCACATCTTTGCTTTTCTGTATGGTACTTTCTTTAAGAATATTTCACGATCAAAACACTTGTAAACTGCATGAACTGCATCTTAAAGCATTACAAAACAAGTCTGGCCCTGAAGTAATTTCTTGAGTGATGGTATTTTTTTTAAACCTCGTTCTAGTCACACCTAAAGTTCCATTTCAGTGGGGAAAAAATGTTGCCAAATGAGGAAAACATAACTTTCAAGATGATAAATATTCATATCCTGCTCTTTTATTGCCTTTATTCTCTCTCTCTCTCTCTCTCTCTCTCTCTCTCACACACACACACACACACACACACACACACACACACACACACACACACACACACACACACACACACACACACACACACACACACACACAACAATGTTTCTGAACATAAATAAATATATTAGCCATACATGGCTAAACCTCTCTGCTTCTTGCTTGCTTCTTCAGTAAGAATTGACTGTGCATTCATTCTTTTCCTTCCTACGCCTGTTTAGCCATCAGTTTTTATCTGTATGACCATGAACTTAAACTTGTCCTTGAATTCAACAGGTTCATTTCTAAGTTATTATCCTGATTTTGTCAACCAGTATTGATAGAAAGTAGCTAATGGACTTAAGCCCAGTTAGTTGGATAATAAACACTGTTTCTAGTTGACTTTTTAATATGAAGGGTGACTTACATTTAAACATGATCAAAAGTTTTGACTGCTACATACATAATTGTGCACCAAAATACTGTGACTGAAGCCCAATGTAAGAGGCAAAATCATCCAAGAATATCAGCAAATGGGTGAAAATCCAGCCAATATCTAAAGAAAGACCTTTGCTTAAAAAATTATTAGAGGCAAAATATAAAGAAATACAGGGTGATGACTCAAGATTTTTCCACAGAACTCTATTCAGCCTGCATGACTTTTTAGAGCTTAAAAGTCAGTTTTTTTCTTTTCTTTCCTTTTTGTTCTTTCTTTTTTTTAGAAAAAATAAATAAATAAATAAAAAACCTTAAGAATCATTCCAAAAATCCTTCTTTATCATAGAAGAAAAACATGGTTGCATAGTGTAGTAGTCACATTAGCTGGACATTTTAAGTTTTGCAGCTTACATTAGAGTTGATACATACATCTTTAACTATACTTTTAGTCTTTTACTTTTGCTTTTGGAGATGTTACAAAATACCAACTTAAATATATGACTATGGCTAGATACCTGAATGAGGAGAGGTTTAGCGTGCAGTGAATGGAGTTTTAAAGCAAGACAATACAACTTCAGCTATTTCAGTTAATCATCTCATTGTGACATCACTCACACTTCAATTCTTTCAATATCTTTCATTGTCTTTTAAATAACTGGTATGTGTATATATATATATATATATATATATATATATATATATATATATATATACATACATGTTATCAGATTCTTTGATAACATGTCAAGCCTATTTTCCCCCAAATCCCAGACTCTCCTATTACTTAGCCTAAAACTGTGTACTTTGTGGAAGCTGAAGTGACAGTTTCTACTGCTACTTTTAAATTCTGATTCAATTATAAGGAGCTATTGCGCAACTACAAATCCATTTTTTTTGTTCTATTATTCATGCCCTCCTCTATTCCCCTGACAACCAAGACTTATGGATATTGTAGTGTTTACCTTAGTCTGCAATGCCAAGATGATAGATGAGGTATGAAACAAACTTGATAATAATTACATGTAAAACCAGTAGCTGTAACTCTGTGGAAACAGAAGCTGGTGTTCTCCCTATTTAATGGGCATACCGACTGATAAACATTTTCTTTAAAAAAAAAAGCTTCCGTGAAAGGCTAGCTGTACTGTAAGTACCTGAAGGCCTCAATGAGACGTTCCACCTTCTGGGCTTCCCCCTGGACACGAATGTGGGCCTGAAACTTCCTCAGCGCTTCGTCCAGCTCCATGCCTGAGAAATCCATCTCATCCACCACACAACTGTGAAGTACAGAGAGGCAGCGGTGAGATAAGCAAAGAGCATAGGAGATAGGAAAATATATTACAATTTATAGCCAAATTCACTAGAGGTTGAGTAGAGGTTGCCCCTTCACTGGTGGGCTAGATGAATGTGTGGATGAACACCCAAGATAAAGGATGCAAAAGTCTCACTCATCTGCTTCCCAGTCACAGCACTACTCTGCTTACTGCAGGTATTAGCCACGCACGGACACCAGGGATAAGACTGGGCCCGGCTATCTTCTTGTGCCACAGCTGCTAAGACACACATATACACACACATGCACACACAATGCCTCAGAGCAGAAAATCCTCCTATTACCTGACAACCCAAGCTTAATTACTTTAATTAAAAAAAAGCAAAATATCCTGTCCAATGAGTTCAAGGGAGATAAATACAAGAAGGGCAATTTGGAGGTGAAATGAGGTTTGAAGTGGAAGGTGACTTTGGAAACACCATGGGGGCAGGGTTAAAGTTTTCCTGGCTGTGATGTGAGGTTGCCTATTGAGGTACAATTCTAATTATTTATCCTGCCCATACCAATTCAAGATTAACTAACTAATTAACACACACTTAGTGGTTGTAGTGTAGTAGCAGTAGGGGTTAAATGCTTTAAGGAGAAAAGATAGCGTTGATAGTAAAATCGTCAATAAATAAATAAGTAGCGGGGTCAAGACATTATCCTTTGCCTCTGATCTTTTCTGCTTGCAGTACTGCGGGAAATGGGGAGATGCACAGACACACTCTACATTAAGATGGATTACTGTGAACAAAGGGAGTTAATGAGGTGAGTACTTGACTGTGACACATGCTGCTCCAGCAGAAAAGCATCAGATAGCTGAGTCTTCAGTCCTGCCATACACATACAGTATAACACACAGCACTGCAGAGCACAGCAAATTCTGTTCACACCGACAACATCACTGTCCAGGCTTTGGAGAGGCCGATCCACGACTGATAGTGTTCCCCTGTGTGTGGGTGTGTGTAGTTTTTTCTAACCATGTATGGTTTTATTGCATTGGCAGTGTGTTTGCAATCATTGTCATGCTGGAAAATGAAGCTGTTGCCAATCAGATGTTTTCCAGATGGTATTGCATGGTAGCTCAAAATCTGTCTGTACTTTTTATGTTCATATTAACATTTGTTTTGATTAGACCCATAACACCAATGGATTCATAGGTCAGTGTTAAGTGGTTTAACCAACAAAACAGCATTCCTACGGAAATGGTCGGGTAAAAGAAATGGACTGAAAATGAGTTAAAAAGCAGCCAGTCTACAAAGTAAGACAGTTTTCAGTAAACCTGGAGAACTATTTCTAAAGACTACCTTAAAAATGATAAGTCTGGCTCCTTGTAAGCAACATACAAAGAAACAATTGCACAGTACCGTGCAAAAGTATTGCTAACTGATTTACTGTACATCTCTATTACTACTTACAGCAACACTGCTACCAACTTTATTAATATTAATTCCAATTATTAAATGCACTATATCTTGAAATAATTCTGCCAGTCAACTCATTAGAGCTACTAATAGTGTGTAATGGTGTGGAAATTCAAGGAGAACGAGGGAAAGAAAAGTTTCTTCTTCTTGTCGACTAACAAGAGAAGCTAGTTGTTTTACCCCTGTGTTGCTTCATGCTCCTGTAAAGCACAGAAATAAAGCCCTGGTGTCCTCCCAGGGTGCAACATAACCAACCAAGTGTAAACGAACATAAACAGTGAGTGACAGCAAAACTTAAGTGATCTCAGGCGAGAGTCTCCAGGTCAAAAGTGTGTTTGTGTCCCCTTTGGGCCTTTGAACAGAGACTCGGCTGGCTGGTCAAAAGGCTCGAGGATGGTAGTGCACTGGTAATATATTGGTATTTTTTATTAATTTTTTGCAGACCTATATTTACATGTTGTGGCTTCCTGCTACTTACATTAAGTGAAATATGTGAGTAAATCATAGAGTGTATAGATGCCTAATGGTTGCTTTGTGACTTCAGTAATTACTTTACTGATGACTTTAGGGACTCAGTCGCTAGTTTTAGATCAAATCAACATTTAAACTAAAGCAGGGTATGTTTTACTCTTCAGTTGACAGTTTGGTTTCACTCAGGTAACCGCTTGCTTGTCACATCTAGTTTCAAAAAACCAAGATGACAAATTTGTTCAGCCTGAAGTTTCACAATGACTCTTGGGTGAAACTTAGCTAAGCCTATCGTTTATATACAGTTAATTAGCTGAATATTAAGAAAAAAATTTTTGCTGTTCCTTTTTCAGCAAATAGAAAAGAAGCTGTTACAGCCACAAAGTTGCTATTCTTTCATATATGATGCACTTTTAAGTTATTTCAGACTGTACACAACTGCATTTCCGCACAATGTTGGTTACATCTTTCAGTCTTTCCTTCTGCTTAAATGTACAGCTAAGCAAATAGACACCAATAGGACACCACAGGTTGGCCTTAAATGGTAACAAATTACCATACATTTGTTTCAAGTATCTTTGGTTGGGTCATTTATGAGCACAAAATAGCAGACGCGATCATTATCTAACCTTTTATTATCTATCCCTGCTCATCTTATGCAAAGTCATGGGCGTTTTTAGATATACCAATGAAACCTAACCTGCATGGTTTTAGAGAGTGGATAGCACAGATTTTTTCTGACCTTCATTGCTCAATGCTGCATTAATAGAGATAGTGCAATTAATAATTACACTTAAGTAACAGACAGGTCAAATTGTGCATATTGTCAACAAATTATAGCACTTAGAGAAAAATTAAAGGCTCATAAAAGTTAAGCTCATACTATGTGCAGTGAGCCTGGATTGATCGTCTTCTTTATCAACTCGTCAACTGTCAGACCACCCTGATCGCCCTCTTCATGACTCACTTCCTTGCTCCACCACCTCTCTCTCCCTTCTTCCCTGGCTGTCACTCCTTGTTTATGTAATGTCAGACGAGATGCTCTTTAGCCTAAGTACATCAGCCCTTTCCTCCCCCCTTACATCTCTCCCCATACACTCTGGCATAATTACACATCTGCATGGGAAAACACACGCACACATAAAACACAAACACAAACACACGCTATCATTGACTCGCTTGCAGTGCCTTGGAGAGAAATAGACACATCTGTCTGCAGAACGCCACTTAAACTGTACTTTATGTTTACAAAGCTGCGATGGCAGGTATGCATACAGATACATATGAAAATAAAAAGACATAAAAGGCCAGATGGAGCCATATTTTAAGCAGCCAATGAGTAGATGACAGGCTGAAAACAAGATCTCATTTTTCATGCTAAACAAGTACACCGTGTTATCAGTAAATGAGTCCTTGGGGTGTACATTTTCTGGCACCCAAATCTATAACCACAAATTGGCTTAATTGTCTTGAGACATTTTAACTATTGTTGTTTATGCACCAAGAAATGTGAAGGGAATGAGACTTAGTTTGCTTTATGAGGAGAGGAGGGAGATACCATAACCACACACATATTGACGCAAGGCTAGGTCACATGCACACACAGTCTCCCTGTACATGAAAAGTCACATGCTTGCAGACACGTGCACACACACACACACGCACACACATACACACACACAGACTCACATATCCACACCGACTCATTCAGGCTCAGTAAATCACCATGAGTGATTTTCACATTAGACTGCTATCCCTCACCTGCTCTCCTGTGACTGCACACTTTATCGAAAGTGCTCTCACACACTTTTCACTCTATCACAGTCCTCTTCAACATCACTTTCACCCCGAGTGCTGCTGTTTGAGTGCTGCAGGGAAAATATATATATATATATATACCAATATCACCTGCGCTGGGAATATATCTGTGGTGTGAATTTGAGCTTGAAGCCTTAAGAGCATATTCCTGTTAATAAAATGTCTTTGAAACCATGACGGTGTCCGTTTGAGAAAATATGGATATTAGATGAGCATGAGCTGGAATGAACAACTTGGTAGAGTGCTATGGAGTGTTTGTCTGACCTTGCAAAGACTAAGCCCGTTCTTGGTTTTGTAACTTGTACAAAAAGGCGGGAGATAAAAAGAAAGATCTTCACAACCTCATTGAGCTGATATGCAAATTTAGACATAATTGGTGGAGCGCAGAATTTAACAGAGTAGAGGCAATTAGTGAGATAAAGCAAGGAAGGTGTTGAAAGATGGAAATAACTGAAGACGAGGACGGGAGAGGGATCTTTGTACTTTAAAAGCAAATAAAAGGCAATAAAGTTAATGACCTGGAATTAATTTGCAGGGGGAAGTGAGTTGTGTGTGTGTGTGTGTGTGTGTGTGTGTGTGTATGCATATGAAGGAGACATTAGTTCTTGTTCTCTAAACCCCAAAGTTCATGTGTTTGTTTGTTTTTTTCTTCATTTATCTCATGTATCTATATTTTGTTGCACATAACACTTGTTTTTGAAAAGCATTCATAACCAAAATGCAAATCCATTCAGCTTCCAAATGAATTTTAGTGGACTGTGAGGTTCTTGAGACAAATATACCTGTACACAAAGACCAAGAAACGTCTACATCAAATATTAAAGTCAGATGAAAACAGTCATTTTTCAGATCTTAAAAACAGTCGCATGATGGCTTCTGTAACTCTCGAGGAGCTCTGTCAGTACTGGAAAAGCGTCTTCCTGTTATCACAATTATCTGGGCTGAGACTTAAAAAGTGTTATTGATGCCATACAGCTGGAGTTTTAGGATCCTGCATTTTGAAGTGAACCACACAGTGGGAACTCAGATATCTAAAGATATCTAAAAGCCTGATTTTGCTCTCAAGATGATCAGACTAAAGATGCTGCTGTGGTGCACCATGGGAAGTGACCACATGAACCTTTCAGATGAGTGATAAACCACCAGGATATCCTGGTATTAGTTTTTGGTTTAATTTCAGCTATCCTATCGAAATCAAATTGATAGTTTTGTATTATTTAAATAGAATCTAATTATTGGGAAAATGTTAAAAGAGCTACTTTTGGTCTCAGCAGCGAGCCATGTTGTATCTCACTGACAGCCATTGGAAGGCTGCCAAGTCGGCACCACAGAGATGGAAGGACTCATTAAACAAACCTGTGCTATGGCCTACATGCAGTGCAAAGACTTTCTGCTGTTAGCAGTTATTATAAAAAGTGGAGACTACACAGAATTAAACTACAGTGATGCTACCTTTACATGCACTTTAATGTGTTGCAGCTGACCAGCTAATGAATGCAGCTGTCTTTGCTAGCAACGAAAGCAGTCACAAGGTTTTTTTTCTTATTTCACCTAGTGGCCAGTGATCAAATTACACAGTCTCTATGGGCCTAACATTCAAACTCCACACAAGGACCCTACCTGAGTTTGAGCCCACGTCTCTGGCGCTTTTACAAACTACTGTATTATCAGTCCATAGATTTCATAAGGAGTCAGCCAAAATGTTTTCACATAGCATACAAGTAGCTATGGAGAGCAGTGAGCAAGAAACCAAATACTCGAGTCAGACGCAGCCTCTCAATATGCCCAACACGTATCAGTACCAAACACACACACAGATAAAGCAGTGCCTTATCTCCCACACTTCAGTACATCTACCCTATGTTCTAAATGGAAATGGAAGTTTATGAAATCTCAAAAGTAAAATTTATGTTATCAGATCACAGATAAACTGTTCCTTGTTTTTCACTTCTGCTCTATATTAACAACAGTTTTAACATGAATGTGATAAAGATGAGTAAAATGTTATTAGGCCAGGAAAATGTTACTTTTACTTCATGTCAACCTCCTTTAATTTCTGTAGTAGTTCTTGCCCTGCAAGTCAACCTACATTTGCGAGCTTAAGAATCAGACAAGAGCTCATTTTTGAATTTTGGATCTTAGCACTTCAATTTGAGCTTATTTCAGATGTGTTTATGACAATGGAAACTATAATGAAATGACCGCAAAAAATCACACATAAGTGGATAGTGAAGTTATAATTTAGGCTTCACAATTGAGTTTCAGAGAATAATAAGACCCCAAGCTAGAGCTGTGCACAGCTTGTGTCTAATAAGGCTTCATGAAAAAGGATAGATTACTGAGAAAAGATCCTCCAAAATGATTTGGGGAATCAATGTCTGCAGTCCTGTGGGCTACTCACTCTAGGACATCTCTGTTGAAGGGCTTCTTGCTGTTGCCGAGGAACTCTCCAATCATTTGTCGACTCAGGCCCTTTCGCTGTAGCAGAAAGTGGGCAACACCAATGGGCGTGTCTGGGATGAAGCCTCTTGAGATCAGGAACTGAAGGCCCTTGTCAGGGTTTCTGAGACAAAAAGGAAAGGGGAAACGTCAGTGAACTAAAGTGAGCTAGTGGTGTGACTTGCATGATGTAGAGTGTAGATATAAACCTTCCAGTGGCCACACTCTACATCTATATTTACAATCACACTGCATACCTCTCTTGTGCTATCTGTAAGTGAACTCCTTTCAGAACAGAAAAACAACAACAGCAACCAGTGCGCTGCCAACCTACAGCACATGCTAACAACTGCAAGTCTGGATGAAGATTTGGATCATGCAATAAGGGCAACTTGGTTCTTCTTGCAACAGAAAAGCCTTTTTTCCACCCTGTAGCAGAAAGATAATGGGTGCAGTCACACCATTCTCCAGCTCTGACACACTGCTGTGGAGATAAATCTGGCTATGTGAGCAGTGGTTTGACGCTGTGCAGCTGCAATATTATGTCCTGAAAAATTGGTGAAATTCATTCAGCCGTGACAGATGATTTTTTTCTGTATCATATTGAACCAAAATTAGCAGAATTAAAAAGTCATTTTGTTCAGAACAGCGGTTAGCGACATTGCATATGCCAGTGTGACAGAAATAGGAACAAAAATAACAAAGGTAATCGTTTGTCGCAAAAGTTGTAGGAAGTGTTAAACAAGGATGCTATTTTTTGGTTATCTTTTAATTATTCAAATCATAACTGGGCTAGAATTTATATCCACAGTATATACTGTAAGTATTTCTTTGCAAAGATGAGGATTTTGGTCTGAAAATCTTACAGTGAACACCTACAGAGTGTTAGTGTAGATAAACATACATAAGGCTGTGTATAGTTACTCCCCTGCTGAATTACAACTTTAATTAACAACTACAACACAACACTCTGCTAAATTTAGAAGATATAACAAGAATCACAACTGCCGCCTTAGGAAGCAACTTTAAATCCACTTGTATACACAGATATAAAATATTCCTCTACCACAGAATTTCTTTCACCATGAGAGAAAAAACCCCTCAAACTTTGACTTTTGCTTACATTTTTCATTCAAATGTGATAAAATTTTGATGAATTCATCATTAAAACGAGACTGGCTATGCTCAAAATGATGCCCTTGTTCACTCATTTGTCACTAGCTTTATAGTATAGTATAGCTATTATACATTTTGTGAATGGCTATTAGTTAATGCTAAGAAACTAAGAAATTGATTCTAAATTGGTTAGATCACATCACTGAGGCAGTTAGTATCTAACTCGTTGATGTAATTTATGTGCTCACTAAATGGTCTTATTTCGCTGTTTTTGTGTGTTATTAGGTTGAAATATGAAAACAACATAGAGCACTCGAAAGAACATACTTTGGAACATTAAAACAGTATGTTATTGAGCCATTTCTGGTGGACAATAAATAATGCTTTTTGTAACAGTGTCACTGGTAATAAAAAAAGGTATCTATCCTAGGTCACTTACTGTGTACAGCAACTAAAACCTAATTACAAAGCTGTTTCTGCAAACATTAGCAACTTAGTGATTCATAATTTTGGTCAATTTTACAAGTGTCTCCTCCTCAAGGTGGCATTTCTGTGAATTTTGCCTATTCTGTTTTTTGGGTTATTCTGACATCACATAGATATATGAACCTCCTTACTAACATGTGCTTAGGTCTGTCTCAATCATTTTGAAAGTTTTTGAAGGAATATAAATGCTTTAGAAAGCATTTTAGTTTTTAGGAATAATTTTAGATTCACATCTTAAATTTGGCAAGCATTTAAAGAAGATTTCTAAGACGGTAAAGGCTAATCTGAATTGTTTTAAGCTAATTCGGCACTATATACCCACTTCAGCAGCTCAGTTATTTATGCATTCCATGATATTCTCTCATTTTTCATATTGTATGACAGTTTGGACCCAAGCACTACCATCTACAATTCAGCCTGTGGTATCCTTATATAACCAATCTTTAAAAATAATGGATAAAAAATCTGTTTGGTGGCATCACTGTCACATGTTAAAGAAATATAATCTACTTAGTTTTAAGAGTTTTAATCATTTGTGCTTTCTTAAATTAGTCTTTAAATGTATAAATAGGAGAGTGTCTTAATAGGTACATCCAGAGACAAGATAGTAATCGTATTACTAGGAGCATGGTGAACGGCAACTGCAAGATATCATATCACAGATCTACATTTGGTCAGTCAGCTTTTTCCATAAAGGCTTGCCATCTGTGGAACACACTTCCAACCGAAATCAAATTGATTACAGACATCAGATCCTTTACATTGAAGGTTAAAGTTTGGTTAAAGGGAAATCAGAGATGTAGTCATTTTAACTAATGATTTTTAATTTTATTTTAATTCATTGTCTATTAATTGTAATTGTATCTATGATGTAATTTGGTTTTATGAAAATGTATGTTTTATTGTATGAGAATTAAGAAATTATTTTACTGCTACAATATATTCTTCATCATTAACATTGCATTAAATTGTTTATTAAAGCTACTAGCATCATATTAACCTTTTTATTACAGGTGCAGCCATAATCATTGTATACACACATTGCATGTTGTGCTCATTAAGAGTTGACGCTCAGTCTATTGAAGGTTTCAAGCTTTGTGAAGCGCGATGTCTTCACAATCTATTGTGTGGGTGACTTGGAGCAATAGAAGGTTAAAACAGCATTCACGCTTACAAACATATGATTTAAACATAGGCCAGGCCAAAGGCCTGGAATTCATTTAGCTTCAAACTGCATTTGAGCTTGCCTAGTAACAAGTGACAGAAGAAGAGTCAAGAAAGTGTAAAGTCCCCAGGGACTATTCGGAGAATGAATTTAATTACCATGTTTGGAAGAATGTCTTAGAAAGAGGAACGTCTCTGTCTATTTTAGCTATTTTTACTGTAATTGATGCATATTATGTTCATTTGTGACACTGAAGGGGCTGAACCTTGACATGAATAAAACCATTCTGAATTGGGTTGTTCGAAGAAGATCTATGCTGATGTTTTGCAGTGTACATCTTCCCACGCGTGCTCAATAAATCATCATTTGACTGAACTCTTCTGGGCCAGTGTTGGTTTTGTTCCTTCCCTCAGTATTTTAGAATCGGAACAATTGTAAAATGTATCTATTTTGATTGTAAGCCCAACAAGGGACAATTGTTGAAAATTAGCAATAGCTATAAACTTATGTGCGTTACATCAGTTTCATGTTTTGTACTTGGACTATGTTAAACTGCGCTGTCCCTTTTAAATAAATAAATTCAAATTCATCTTGAATCTGAATAGTGGAATTTGAAAATCGCACATGCTCAAAGATTTTGAGCCTGTAGCCTTATTTAAACTAGTGTGACTAGTATGCTAGTTTATGGTGGCTAATCTAAAAAAATGTTAACAAGGTTTACATTAGAGTAAACCTTAAGTTAAATTAGTACTGGTTTTAAACAGACATAACTGCAATACTTTGTTAACTTTATGCTCTACATTTCCTCTGATACAGTATAGTTTAGCTATAGATTGTATATAAAGGAACTTCTATACTGATAATTCTGTGGTTTTAGCATTGACTTTATGTCCAAGATCATGGGATCAAGTTTATTTATTTTCACTTTATTTTTACACCAGCAGCTGGTTTAATCTTAATACTCTGTTGCTCACATATAGCAGCTGCTACTGGCATCACCATCTGTTACCAAAAAAATACTGAAGTATTTTTTTAACAGCACTTGTTGGATCACATATATACTTTGTATTAGTTGTTGGCTAACATGATTGAATTTTTCTTTAATGTACAGTCATTACATTACAGGATATTATTCGAATATAGTCCAAGTTCTAAAATGAATACAACCTCAGAACAACAACACATGACCTATGATAACACATGATGTGTAATTATCTATTTAATAAAAAGTACTGTAAGCCAAAATGTAGAAGCAGTGTGTGAAAAACAAAGTTTAACTTATGATCCATCAGCTTTTAGAGCCACCTTTAGGAGCAGCACCTTTAAAGAAATGTTTTCTGTATGACTTCATCAGGTTCTCAGATCATTGTGGAGGACTTTTGGCCCACTCATTTTACTTCATTGAGATTTGTGGTGATTCATTCATTCTCTCAAAATTAGCTCTCATTTCAATCAGGTTGACTTCTGGGCTTTGACTTGACCATTGCAACACTATGATACTTTTCTTTTTCAGTCATTCTGTTATAGATTTTCTTCTGGGATTTGGATCATTTTATTGGTGCATGATTACATTATGGACAAACATCTTCACTTGGGTCTCCAGAAGTCTTGAGGTTGGTTCAGATGCAACTTTGGAAACCCAACCTGTCCTACCATTTTCTTTACCTAACAAGACTGAGCAATACTTGTTCAGTCTTTTTTATTTGTACAGTAATGAACGTTAACATTTAACATGCTAACGCCTGTAGAATCTAAGATGAAGCTCTTGGATTTTCTTTCCAGTTTCTTTGAACATTGCAAGGTCTGACCCTGGGGTGATTTGCTCGTACATGTGCTCCTGGAGGACTGGCAGATGTCTTGAATGTTTTCCACTTATGAATAATCTTTCTCATTGTAGACTGATGGACTTCAGATTGTTTGGAAATGCTCTTGTAGCCCTTCGCAGACAGATGGACAGCAGCTGCTTCTTTAAGATTGCTGATGTTGTTCCCCCTTAGCATTATGTTAAAACACACCTGATTGCTCCAGGCCAGCAAACTTCCAAAACTTCTGCTTTTATAAAGGTGCTCACACTTGCTAATTATCAATTATTAGCATTTGATTAGCAGCACCTATCTTCTTAGTGGCTTAGTTTTTGTTGTATTTGTATTTAACCTTGTAAGGACTATTTTTACATTTTTTTTTTATTATATCTTGATAGGTAAAATGCTCTTATAATGTGTTTACTACTTTTCTTAGTTCGCAGTGCTTCGTTCTGTTACCTAATGTGTTTAACTGGTGACTGGTGCTAATTCTTTTAACTCTTTGATGTAGGTATAAAGTCACTGTTACAGGACGAACGCATGGTTACCTCACTATATTGCTCTTTACATATTCCAGAAGAGGCATATAATTCATCAAGCTAACATATGTAAATGAATGTCGGTATCCCTTGGATACAGAGACAAAAACTCATTTGGGACTGTATGTATTTAATGCATGAGTAGTGCATGGAAACATTTATTTTACTGAGTGATGAGGTGCACTCACATGCTCATGCTTCAGAAAATTGTCGAAATATCTCAGCGGGCCTATGAATCATTGTTTTCAAAAGAGAGTACATCTCCCTGTCCAGCATCCGTTCAGGAGATTCAAGAGCTTTCAGTTGACTACATGGCCAAAGTTATAGATGAATAGAGGGCTAATATCTTAACTATTTATAACCCTATAGCTGCTCCGGGGAGGCTGCTGCATTATTGTCACAGCTGTCCCACTCCAGTCTTCATACAGTGTTTAAACTACAGCCTTTACATAAGAGAGTGTGTACCAGAGCTAATGGGTTTAGTGAGGCAAGGGCAGGACAGAGGGGAGGATAAAGGGCAGAATAGAAAGAGAAGACTGGAAGAGGACCAGACTGAGCAGATGTGCGGGAATGGGAGGGTGAGGACAAAGAGTGAGGGCGATGAGCGCAGACTGGACTGCCTGAAAGCATCTGCTGCAACAGCCTCGGCACACTCTCTGCGTCTCAACCTCTCAGCTGAAGGTGCTGTCTCGCCAAATGGATTTGGCAGATATCACTCATTTGATGTTTGCCCAACAACAGATGGATCCCACATGGTGATTATTACTCGTAATCAGAAAAAGATAGTGGGGGGGTGAAGACTGCAAAATCATGCAGGAAGTGTAAGATTTGGATTAGCAGTGCAGAGCAAGGCTGCACACATCAACCTGTCCAAAGAGCGGTTTTATTTTAAAAGAAATATTAAAGAGTATTTGCAAGCACTATGCTTTTGGTCAAGGGTTTTGCTGCACAGGTAAACTCATTAAGTTTAGATCGTGAAAGCACTGTTGATTCACTCTTGCTTTTTCATCCTTTCATCATGCTGTGGAGTGTTTTGCAATTTATTTTCTTTTCCAGAACGTTCCCTTACCAAATCTGAGCCTTAAAAGCAAAGATGCTTTTTTTTCTTCTTTTTTTTAAGATTATATGGGTCAGTATTTTATTTGAGGATTTTTGCAAGATGGTGCCGGATGTTATTCACAGCTAAGAACAGAAACCGCGTTCTTACAAAGTTTAGGTGTGACAAAAAAAAAAAACTGCAAAAAAGAGCAAGTGCACAACATACACACAGCAAATTGACCCACACCCGTGTAAAGCATGGGGAACGGAAGAATAAGTGCCAGACAGGACCCAGATGTCATGCTAAAACAACAACTTCTAAATATAGTGCTACATTCCCAGGCGTCTTTCCCTCTTGCCTCCTCAGAGCAGGCATAGTTTTTATTTATTTTTTTATTTTTGTATTTTCATTTTGCAACATCTCGGTGTAGTACGACCTCGCCATAAATACACCTCTTCCTTACCACCTTGATACCTTCTTTTATTGGCCCTCTATTTTATTGCTAATGGACAGATGTGCTGTCAAAACTGTGTTTTATGGGCCCTACAAGAGCTTAAGTGTCAGCACTGCATGTTGCCTATTTCTCCAGATGCACACATTTCTGTTTCATTACTAACCAGTGACAGCTTGATGGCTGGTTAGCACCCCTGTGCATTTCTCTGAGTGGAAACACGATTGCGTGTTGTACCTGTAAACGCTTCAAAACCCCAAATCATTAACATGGACCCACTGTTGCACCAAACTGCTCGTGTCCATCAAGCATGCTTTTGCAGAGCTTTTGCAGTCACATGCCTGCTTTTACCATCCTTAGGTTGGTTGGTTGTTAAAGCACAAGTTTGCTACTTTTTACAACATATACACACAAAGATGACACGTTGTGTTTATTTATCTATTTAAAAGATAGCATTTGATAGCACTTGTTACAAAGCATTTTTTGTTCTAATGAAATGGGTTCACAGTTTTTAAAAAAAGCAGTATGGCCTGTCTTATTCTTTAAATATTGGGAGCAAATGAGGGTAAAAGGTGTTGGGTTCTGTGAGAAATTAAAATTGCTTCCTCTGTTTGACCATCTGGATTTCAGCGTTTGTAATTATGTGCTGGGTCATTTAGCACTGAGGGCAGAATGTTAATACAGGAAAGGTTTGTGTATGCCCAAGTAAACAAACAAGACCCCCCCTTTTGTGGAGTCCTCGCCTTCTGATTGGCAGAAACCCTCTTGTGGAGTTGCTGTGTTAATTAGCCTTGCTTGATATGTCTGTCTCACATGCTCACTCTTCACATCACTGATAAATCTCACATTTCTTCAATTTGAAAAGCAGTTACGGGTCTCCATTTTTATGGAAGCTGGGCCTCCTCTGAGGTCTAATCAATACTTTCACTACACCAGAATGTATGCGCGGGGAAAAGTGAATTAAGGACATGTCTAACTGAGCCGCATTAAGCTGAAAAGTCATGCATCCAAAAGAGAAATCTACTCAGGAATCTGTCATTAATGTCACACATCCTCCTGTCTCCTCTTTGCACATTTCCCTGTTGAAGACTTTCTACCAGCTCCCTTGTGTGATGGCAGTGTCCTTGGCACACACTCTCCTCACATAATGGAGTCATTGTCATTCCAGCCACACACAAGGTGGAAACTTTATCAAGTGGTCTTTCTCTCAACCTTTTCCCTGCGCTACCTTTTTGTGTCTCTTTCAGTTCCTCTCTGTTGCTTTTGCACTACATTTCCATCACTCACTTGTCTTGCCTTTTTGTTCTAGTATGCACACATACAAACGCACACATGCACCCACGCACGCACGCACCAAAGTTTTGACTTTCCTCTGTTTAATTTACTTTCTACCCCAACCCTTCTTGCTCCCCTTGCAAAGGTGATGCATAGACCCCCCGCTGCAAGACAAACACAGACCAGTGCACACTCACTGTTTACACTACCCAGTTGGATGCATATTTGTGAGCCTTTTTTTGTCTGCATGATCAAGCAATACCTAAAGTCTTAGCCCAAAGCAAACAGCCCTGTTTAAGATGCAAAGGATACAACAGCAAAGGTATTAGACGAAGGATACGAACTGGTGGAACTAATAAGCCACAAGCCCGATTTCCCTGCCTCTCCCTATCTTTCTTTTTGCTCTTAATTCATCATTCTATCTCCCTCTTTCCTCTCAGCCAATTTTTTAAAAGTCAGCTTATCTTTCGAGGTGTTTGATCAGAAGACGATGACTGAAAGGCTACACAAGCTGCGCTCAAAAGTCACAGAGGCTCATAATCAAACTGGGGGCTGCCATTAAACACTCAGTATCTCAACTGAGCAAACAGGTAAATCCTACATCCAATCTTTTTTCTGCCACTCCACCTGCATGTCAGACTAAAACTATCAAAGCAGACATGTTTGAAAAATGGATTAAATGTACGTAGCATATCCTACATTCATAGCCCACCTTTATTGTAACTGGATCTAGCAGGAACACTTTCTACACATAAATAACAGCTTGCTTTATTCACCTGGAATTATGTCTATATTGGATTAATCTGCATCATTTATTTGCCAGTGCAGGAAGTGTCTAAGAGGCAATGGGTGGCTGCCATGTTGCATTTTAATGCTAAGAAGACTAAAGGTTGGATTCTTTTGTAACCTGTTTTTAAAATAATTTCGGCCAAAGTCTTTCCAGAAGCTTTCTCGGGTGTTTTAGTTGCTTAATTCAAGGTACCACACATAGATATTAATAGAAAGGATTTTAAAAACATTGGCACTGGCGTTAGAAATGTGTTTACACAGAATGTATTCCGGGTTTCCACTGAATCAAGCAAAATTGTAGCTCATGAAAAATAGTTTTTCAGAGGCTTTTAATGTTAATAGTCAGGTGGATTTTCTCATCATAAAAAATGGTCATCGAATTTGGATATATATTGATGTATTAGTTTTAGCAGAAACATAATAGAAAGTTTTCACAATGATTAACACATGCATTGTTGTCTTGCTCTCTTTATATCGGAGCAATGTCATCCTAAAAGACACCAGTCAGTATGGAAAAATTTCAAATACATAATAAAGGTGATCACTCACCTCTAAGTAGACTAGCACTACCTCTTGACCCTTTTACTATGAGTGTCAGGGATTCAGGTTTTTCCTTTAATTTGTCACCAATCACAATATTAATGTGTTCACTGGTCTGAGTTTGTCAAATTGGCAAAATGTGAAATGATGTCTGCTGTTAATTAAAAAGTCAAAGATAAACAAAATAACATCGTTTGTAGCAAAGACTGCCATTAGTTGCTAGTGTTAACAGCTTTTTCACCTTTTATTTTTTGCTTTCTAAATATTGGATATTTCCCACATTGGTATTCCTTCTGTGCTCACTCTTCACTAAGAGCTCAGCTCGTTCCTTCTCTTGTTTTCATCGTCTCATTCCAGCATTGAGTCAAAGTTAATCGGCTTTATTGTGCACATTTATGGCGCTGCAGAGCTTGGCATTATAAGAAAAAAGATAATGTGTGTTTATGAGCTCCAATCTCGCAAATATGTGTGACATGGCCTAATTGGGTGAATATCCTCACAAAATCTCATACCCAAGGGAGAAGAGTGTATTTTCCTTCAGTGCGAGATATTTTGGAAATCGTAGAGAGCTTCTACAGAAATGGCTGAGGTGGCAGAGAGAAAAATCCAATCCTGCTCGGGCTGAAATGTTAACAAATTTTTCATCCCAGTTCCCAAGGTACTGGTTCACACAATGCTGAAGGAACTTTTAATTACATTCGCAACTCGCAGTAGAATGACTAATGAGAATTTTAGGCTTTGTGGATCACTGCCATTATTTTTTGGGGATTCATCCTTCATGCATTCTAACTAACTGTTACCCAGCAACTCGATCAGCGGTTGAGCTGAGCTTGCTATATGAGTCCAGTTCATTTATTAGAATATGTGGGGTGTTTAGGCCCTTTAGGGTATGCTCTGGGTGAAAGGCTAATAGAGCATATGGTAAATTTCTCTATTTATTAATGCCTTCCAAGTCTGCTGTTGGGTATTTAGCACACAGGGGTCACGTGGTTCCAGACATTTTTAAATGGGATTGGATAGTGGCGCACAAATTAAATATGGGATATTAATTTCCCTTGGTTTGCTGACATTAGCTTTAACTTAAATTCTTCATATGTAAACTCTGTTTATGATTAAATGTTTCAGTAATTAATTTACTGGTGGTTGGATGTCACCAAGCACACATCTCCAGGATTCATTGTTTTGTTTTCTTAATACATAAACACAAGTGCATTCCCCATGCACTGCACTGTTACCCTGGTAACATTTTTCTTTCTATCTATCACTGCCATATGACCACCTTGCACCTGTCTGCAGGGCATTTTGGGAAGTTTTTATCTGGTTTTGACTTTGTCACTCTTCACTAGACAGCGAGGGGAACTGGATTCAGAATGAGAGAAAAGCTGCAACACCCCAGACATAAATAAGCTTTCAGAGCACATGTTTTTCTTTTTTTTTCCTTCTTCTGCTGACTTTATGACGGCACGCAGGAAAATACAACAGAAGTTGCAAATAAGGTTGCAGTATGAATACCAGAGTGTTAATATTGGCAATAACTTTAGTGTAAAAATTTGTGCAGATTTGAAAAGAACTATATTACTATTACGTAACTTCAACACTCAGCACTTCACTAATTCAAAAGCTAGAAATTATACTGAGATTTCATCAACAAACCGGTAGCTGATTTAAATTTCTGTTACCATAGAACCATAAGCACTAATGAATGAATCTGCTACTCACACATTGAAGAGGTTGAGGCCGATGCGGTAGAGGCGTTTCCTCATGACGTCTGTGGACAGAGTGGGTGATTTACAGCTAGCGGGGTTCTCACAGTGGTAGCGTGGCAGGCTGAGGATCATGGCCTGCAATGCTTCCTTGGACGACGCCTCGGACGTCGAGCGCGCCTCCGTCGATGTGCTGCTGCTGCTCATCTGCTCTGAGCTATTGTCTGCCGTCTCAGAGCCACATCTCTTAACATCCAAAGGCTCCACCGCAGGAGAGCTACCCAGCACTATAGTCTCCTGTGGTGGAGGGGCAACAGTTGGTTCTCTTGGTGGTGGTGGTACCACCACAACAACCTCCTCTGGGCTTTGGGGGAATGCCATCTTATCCAGAGGGGTCAGAGGAGGTTGCTCCATCTCCCCAAGCTCTTCTTCAGAAGGAGGTGGCGCAGGGAATTCATCATCCTGGTCGCTGCCTTCTATTTCTGTCTCTGGTGGTGGTGGAGGCTCCTGGGGTGGTGGTGGGAGTTCTTTGGGCTCTGCTAGGATGTCTGCAAGTGGAGGAGGGGGTTCTTGGGAAGGACCGGGTGGGATAGGGGCTGGTGCGGAATTTGCTGTCGTGGAAGTGGTGGTGACAGTGCTGGAGGCTTCTTCTTGCTGAGTGCCACTGTTGAGGGTGACAGAAGTGGATGATTCCCTAACTGAAGATGAAACGCGGAAGTTCTGACTGTCAATCTGCACCGTCACATCTCGAAACGCCATCATCAGCTTGCTTGCACTCCTCGAGAGGTCGGTTGGGTCCACGGAGCCCTGATGAATTACCGAGTCTCGCACATCCCCACCCCCACCTTCTCCACCACCTCCAACCCCTGCTGCTGCCGCTGCTGCGCTAAAGGAATCGGCACTGAACTGATAGTTGCCGCCTTCTTGGAGTGAACACATGGTCTTCAGACTCCAGTTGCTGAGTGCATCATCTATAGACTTTGCTAATGACTGGACCTGCTCAGTGAAGGAGTCTTCCAGGTCGGTCAGGGTGCCACCAACCGTGGCAGGCAAAGATGGTGAGCGTACCAGTGGGATGCCTGCCAGGTTACAGCCTTCTGCCAGGGCCCGTTCAGCAGAGAAACCCTCCGTATTTTGCACACGGACCTTGCGCAGGGAGATGCGTCGAGGCAGTCGACTCTCCAGAAGTGAATTGCGGATCTTCTCAAAGTTTTTGCTGAGCTGGTACTGGCGGAAGGCGGTCTGGATCTTGCAGGCAGCACGGCGGGAGATGAGGTGTCCGCCATATTTGTGCTCTAACATTTCGATCTAAAGAAAATGGAAAGAGACATACAGAGCGAAAATGAATTGGTGAAAATTGTCTTTTGTGTCAGTGATAGTAAAAGTGAGGACAGCAATTATTAAGACCAAATATGAGAGTCATAGTTGTATAATCATTTTTAAAACTGCTGAACAAATACAAGATACATGCGAATAGGTAAAAGAGTATTACTATAATTCAATGTTTTTTTGTGTGTGTACAATGCATATAGGCGTGCATTGGTGGAATACTAATCAGGTGGAGATTTAAAGAAAAAATAAGTTTATTCAGTTGGAAAAAGAAAAAAACATTGCCTATTTTTAGATACTAAAGATCAGCAAATCTAAATAATATTGTCATGGTTCAGTAAATGTATTTTCCAAGCTGGTTTTGTTATGTATCCTGAATCTGTAGCCACACTAATAGCTGAGTCATGGCATTCAGATATTTCCTCAGCAAATAGAGCTCATAATCTACATGAATTCCATAGAGAAGTTTTCCACACAACTTTAAATTGTCTGAAACGGAACAGGCCGTTAATCTTGCCTGTGAAAAATTGCTCAAATGCTGTGGGAAATAGATAGAGATGTAATATAGTCTTCCTCATCTGACAGCAGCTCAAACACTAGATGAAACCTCTTTGAGTTTCCCAGAACAATCAGGGTGTGGGTATCTTTGGAAGTGCCCAGAAAGAGCGCTTATCTTCCAAAGTCCTTTTCACTCGCACTAAATCAATGAATATAATTCTGTTGCTCTTCTTACTTTATCAAGGGCATTAATGTGGAGGAGATTTCAGCTTTGAAAGAACAGCACCACAAACAGAACTAGCACGATTTTTGTGAAAGTCTCATTCATGGTGAACGTTTGCCTTGCAGGGACTGAAACACCTACAAAAAACATTGATAGAGTCACCCACTCACTCTCGTGAGTGAGTAGGTGACTCTTTCAAAAAACAAAACAAAAAAAACCCACTCAAGACAATTCCACACATGCACTGCAGCCCTGAACTTTTCTAGACACGAAGCTGCGTGTGAGAACACAAGTGTCTCTGTCATTTCACTAGAACAAAGTCCGTGTGACGTCTGATGGAGCCCACGTCGGCATTGTAGCAGCTAATCGCCTGGTGGATTCACAACAAATACATCCTGCCTCCTGCATGCTCCATCAAGCTTGTCTAAACAAAACTGAATACTTCCAGGACTGAGAACGTATCTGAAGTTCGGCTGCATGCCAGAAAGGACAGCTGAGGACGATGTCCTGAAGCGATTCTCCTGACTGGAGTTCATGAGTCAACGGCTGCAGACGGGCTACCTTTCAGTCATGTCTGTGAAGCTGGGACGTCAGTTACACCAGAACCAAGTGAGTATCCAGACTGGTGAATGAAAGGGTGAACAAGAAACTCAGGCTATACCTTTTTGCCTCGATTCAACTACAAACTAATCCTACCTTGGTCAAATGACTTAACAGCAATATAATTTTATGCAAAATAAGAAGTGGAAAACAGTTTTCCACAAAATAGAGTTATATTTCATCACTAAGAAACACAACAAATACATAAATGTTCAAAATATTTTGCATGAAAATGTACTTTATAAAAAGCAAAGCATTCATCTGAGAGAATTCACATCTTTGCTTTTTCCTCCTTTGATTCTCTTACGGATTTAGAGCTGAACTCTTATATCAGAGTGATGTGTACAAGAGGATAAATTTGGTCCGTACAAAGTAACCTTCCTGTCAATTCAAATGCAATTGAGTGAATGGTTACTGCAGCTAAGAAGGATCAAATTGTGACTTTCAGCTGCTAATCTGCTTTCCCTTTAGTCCTGGACAAAGTCACCAAACCATCAGACTTCTGCAAAAGAAAAAAAAAAACACTGATAGGCTGTAATGGCTGTAGGGTTTGCAATTTTTGATAAGTGGTTAATTCAGCAAGATGCAGCCTCTGTCATTGCCATTGGAGCAACCGAATCATATACAAAGCTCTTTAGAATAGTTGGAATGACACTGAAAATCCATCTTATCTACTCCATTTACATTTCACTGCAGAGCCTCTGTGAGCAAAGTGAAACGTACTGAGAATATTAAGGTGGCGTCTGAATAGGATGCTGGTTCACAGCTCTACTGTATCTGCTGATGGCGACTTCTCAGTGGCTGTCATCCCTTGCAGACCAGTCGAACTCAGTCTGAATATTCATCGTTTTTTAATCTGGATTGTTCTGTGCTGCATGCACTCTTAATACGACAAGACGTTATCACCATGACTGTGCGGAAACTAAAATAGAGATTGTGTGGCCTTTTTTTTTTTTTTATAAGACAGGCGCTGAGGTAATATGATTGACCTCATTACTTGCAGAGGTGTCCCTCATCAAAACAAATTCTGCAGAGTTCCACTGCAGGGGTGCCCTTGAATGCGCAAAAAAAGGGCTGTCAGCTTGGCTGCATTTGATTAAATGTAGCAGTCGAGCTTGTTTGTTTTGGCTTCCGCGTAAGCCGGGTCGGGGATGATGAATAAAGCATTTGGGTCACGTTGCTTTCGTTATTAGAGTGCGTATCTGATACACTGTGCCATTCAGATGGAATTACAGCCACCGGGACGAGCTGGAACATGATGGATGGAGGAAGAAAGTGAGGAAAGTAGACAGGATTTGATGGCAGCTCTAACGAGGATTGTGCTGGAACTGCAAATGCTGTGTACCACTTTCACTGGACAGTGCAGTTAAAGGTGCAAAGTGCATGTTTCCAGAACACAGTGCACAGTGGTTCTGTCTGTATTACCTGTTTTATTTAATCTCTAAGGACCCATCAGACCCAGTGGAAGATGGACCTTTGCAGATTTAGCAACTCTGTCCTTGACCTTCTATGTTAACACTAGTCCAGCTGCTGCTTGGTTTATGGGTACTGAAGCGTACTGGTGTGGCTCTGCACATATGTCAAACTGTTACATTCTTCCTCATAAGTTTATTTCTCAGTAGTAATGTGAAGGTAGAGCATAGATGTAGGTGGTGCTTGTGTCTTGTTTAACTGCACTGCATAACTATTAAGTTCTTAGAACTATGACTTGAATTCAAAAAGTCTAAAACCTTCAACCTTTTCTTTCTGCCAGTTGGACAAAACATCGTTAATTTGGAGTCAAGTTTCATGACACAGAGAAAATGTTTTTGATGTGTCTTCCAAAGACAGCTTTGTTTGTTGGCTCACTGGTGCAGAGAGTTGCATGCAGTGGGTTTTTAACTCACAGCGACCGCCTGCTGTGTCCATTAATGTTACTATAAGACCAGTTACAGTGATGCAAAATGGTTCACTTGGTGACGATTGCACTGGGGATTCTAATAAATTCCAGTTTACTGCTCAGTCAGCAATAGCAGCAAAATATTCATCATAATATTTCAGGAAACTCTGATTTCTTCATGTGTTAATAAATCCTTAGATGTCATTTAAAGGGCTGCATGCTAATCCACTCCAAATGTAATGCATGTGGTAAAAGAAAAGGAGACACGTGTATTAAAAAAAAGCATGGAAGAAAGGTATAGAAAGAGGTGTTGAGACAGATGACCGTGCCAAGAATGGCATTGCTGAAAATCTTCCCCATTAGCCCTCTGTCACTTCTACCTCTGATCACTTCACTAAGCGCTGATGGAGGGAGAGATTATTCTGGAGACACAGTGGTCTGAGAAAACGGCGATGGCACCGCTCTCTCACACCACGTCTCTAAATCGATTCTGACGGAGAGATCAGCACCGTGCTGACCTCATGTTCCCCTCTGAATGAGGCAGACAAAAATGGAGAAAAACTATGCAACGCAAAGCGGTGCCACAATGCAGAACACGCACACTGTAAAATGTAATTCTAGATGTTTGTTATTTCAACATATTATTCTATATCAGTTTGACGATAGATGACTGAAGTTGTTGTTATAACATAGAATTACAAGTTAAAAACGTCCCAATTACACCAAAAAAAGCTAACTTGAAAACTCATGTCCAGCTAAATCAGCAACTTATGTGAACTTGACAATGTGGGTAAGTTGAGCACAGCAGGATTCAAAACTGCCTCACGGGACTGCTACCGAGGTGCATCATGGGGAATTGGCGGTTAACGACATGCTCACTTTACTTGGACGTTTCCTAATCGTCTTCTTTGGAATATGCTTTCAAGGTGAGTAACATTGGTTATAACTATAAGGAAAGAGAGCTACAAAAGTTGGAACATGTTTTGAATTTATGGCATGATGTGTGTTTTTCTCTTTTACCGAAATGTTTGCTTTAGCTAATGTAACTTTAGCCGACAAGGTCCAGCTTGTATGTCATGACCAAACTTGACCTAATAAACTGACATATGGCCTTTTTTATGGGTTTAATGTGGCACTGACCAAATCACAAGTATTGTGCCGCTAGCTTTAAGGTTGTGCACTCAACCACTGTTGCGATATTAGCAAGCTAACTCAGCTAATTAATAAAGCTTATTTCATATTGTCTCTGTACTTGTAAATTTCTTTCAAGTTCACAGGCTGTTGTATTTTGGTGGAAGTTCATTTTGGCAATATTTCCAATAACTGACTGGGTTCAAAAAGAACTTTTTGGCAGGACTCGGATGCTTGTTGTCATCTGTTTACCCCTATGTAATCACTTAAGTTGTTATTAACTGCTGCATGCTAAGCTGCAAGAGTGCACTGAGGACTGAGACAAAATATGGTCTACAAACCAGCATTATATTAGTTTTTATCAGATAGTCCTCCAGTGTGTTTATTTTTTGCTTTAATTCTATTGTGCAGTTATGTGTTACCCTGAAATGCTTTATGCTTAACAACAGCTCACCATTTTGACTTATTTTTGAACTCTTGTGATCAGTATGACTAGATTGTGTGAGTTTCCATACTAAAAGAGCTGTAGTGATAAAATAATTGGCATCAGAGACACTGATTTTTGGCATGGTATACTGCAGAAGTTTTTTTTTTTTTTTTTGCATAATTTACCTTTTAATTAAACTGCATTCTCTGTATTGTAACAAAACTAACATTGTTTATATGTCAGAAAATTAGCAAACATGAATAAATGGCGAAAACAATATAATTATAACATATATTTTTATTTGACTTATTTTAGGTCTGTGAAGCCAAACTTGATGCTGGGGATTTATTTTTGTCAGTGGAGTCAAATGGTAAGTTATAATTTGTGCATTTTGTCATACTGGAAACACCACAGATTATATTGTAACTTAACAGCTCTGTAGAACAAATGATATAAAGATTGTAGTTTCAGGGTACTTCTTAAGAAGTAATATGGCACTATTGATGATCACATGCAGGTGGAATAAACTAAATATTCAGATGTGTTACCAACAAATGATTCATTAACAAAAGCAATGGAGCAGACTGTTTTAGGTTCTTGTGGTTGTAATAACATCCATAACTGCAAGTTTGTCATTAATTTATTTTCACAGGTCTAGATGATCACATCTGTCTTTGTCATTTAAATGAGGTGGACTTGCAAACTTTGCGCTCTTTTGGGTAAATTGCTGTCCACTACATATACACAGAATGTGCACAGTATTTCAGATCTAAAAGGGAGTATGTAATGGACTTGCTGGCTTTAATGTAAAAAGCCTGTTGTGTAACTTTAATGAGGCAGTTGGACTAAAACAGTATTGCTCATCAAGGTAAACATCTGAGGAATAAGGAAATTGTTACTTGTCCTTTTACTCAGTGTTCTTTTAATCGCACGTTTACTAAAGTTTTACATCACATAAGTCATTTTCACAATCATTCTACTTTAAAAGATTTCGAGACAGAGCTTATTGTTCTCTGAACTTCCTTGTTTGCTGAAGGGCAGGTAAAGTGCATCTTTTGTTTGTTTGCTTTTGTGTGTTTGTGTTTTCTCTAATGGGCCTCAGATGACTGTTTGCTTAAATTTGGGTCTCAAAGAATCTTTTTTTATTCTGCCGGTACTCTCCACCCCTCTTCTTCTATTGCTCAGGTTGAAGCAGAATTTGCCCGTCTTACATCTGTTGACCTGAAAGGGTTCCTTTTGCTGTGCTTGACCATTATGGAGAGGTTCGTGGAGCTGTACAAAATCAAGAGCGGCATAGGAGGGCTAACTAGGCTCATAAGATGCTTCGGAGATGATGTAAGTGTTCAACTGCGAAATCTAATCCTTTGTTTAAGTTTTAGGTTATCCAGTTCAACTGATGAACTCATTGAAAGAAAGCTGATAAGTAAAGTCTGTCATCATATTTCACAACTGGACATTTAGTGTGGTAACTTTTACAGAATCTATGTATATTGGTGGTAGGTTGGATATCATATTCTACTTGAATGTCCTGATAAGCCTGATTCAAAATCTCCAATGATAATCATATATTGATGGAATTATGTATCAAAAAGCTGTGAATTTGGAGCTGTCTACATGCTTCATAAACACTGTTTAAAAAGTGTTTTTGTTTTCTTTTTGACTTCTTTGACCAGAGCCCTACACAAAGGAAGAGGACAGAGGACCTCATTTTCTAAAGGAAGATCCCTCACACACTTTCAAGACTGTGAAGGTTAGCATTGTTTCTTTTAGTAAATTTAATAATGACAGCACCACAGTGGATTTTAATGAAACATGTGGCATCTATGAAACAATAGATGCCACATGATAACACGTGTACTTTTTCCTCACCAAATGTATTATTACAAGATCTTTGACACTGGATTTGGTCTGGGTTTCAGAGAAACTAACTGGCAAGCTAGCAGTGATATTATTAGTGTCTTGTGTTTATTCATGTCTTCACCAGGGTCTTTGACATTTCGCTGCTGTACTGTTCACTTCAGCTTTACGTTTGATTTCTCACATTGTATATTGTAATGGCAGAGATATTAGGATATTTAAGGGGCTGCAGTGGCTGCTACAGCTGTGGGGGCAATACTTTGGTGAAATGTCCTGGACCCTGGAAAAGAGACTGTGTAGACTGGGTAAGCAATTAAAGGTTACTGGCCGAGAGTCATTGGGCAGCTGGGTAAAGGTGGATGTTGATATTCAGTGCCAATTATGCAACCTGTTCAGCCATGTCTATATGCTCTTTTTCATGCTGTTAATATAGGGAAAAAATAAACTTTAATCAATAAACTGATTAAAGAAGCATTGTCTATGGAGCCACAATCTGATCCTGTAGTGTAGCTGCAGTTTGCACATTTCATGTATTCTCAGCTAGGTTTGGTTTAGAGCACAGCCAATATTTAGCATAAGTAGATTTAAATTCACACACTGGTGATGGCAAGCTACGTTGTAGCCACAGCCGCCCTGGGGCGCACTGACAGAAGCGCGCGGCTGCCGGACACTGGCACCACCGGGCCCTCTGACCACCACCAGTAGGCAACAGGTGAAGTGTCTTGCCCAAGGACACAACGACTGAAACTGTCGGAGCCGGGGCTCGAACCGCAACCTTCCAATTATAAGACTTAACTGTCAACTCTTCAGCCACGATTCAGTCATCCACCCATGTGTGTGAATGACTGAAATGTAAAGCACTTTGGAGTCCTTAGGGGACTAGTAAAGCGCTATACAAATACAGGCCATTTACCATTTAAATTGAAAATTTTGTTTGAATTCTGCAATTGAAGACATGCTCAGTTATTTATGAACATGGTCTTTGTTTAAAGCAAGAAATGGATTTGTAACATGGGGTGCATATCTCATTCTGAAAAACTTTAACAACTAATAAGTGTTACCCAAAGCCAATCACCATCATCCAAAGCATCAGTATGGCTCTTCTTTGGAAAGACATGAATTCTTAAGCACAAGGGATATTGTGTAATTGTAATTGTGTAATTTTTTTTTAATTTTTTTGTCTTTGAACCCTTTTATAGCCGACAGGTATTGAAGACACGTTTTCTAAGAAGATGAAAGTTGGCATTGCGATGGTGAAAGAAGAAGACATCATCGATGTGTTGGTTGTCCTTGAGGCGGCAGTAATCCTGTCTAATCTGAGGGATGTCTCAAGTGCCATTTCCATGCTGATGGGCCTTCTTTTGCCCTCAACATAGACTATCCAAAGGAACTTAAGGACATCTTTGAAGTCATTCAGAACATCCTAATGAACATTGGTGGAAGGCAGTGCATCTCACTAGTGCATGGTCTAAGAAACAGACTCTT
Organism: Oreochromis aureus; assembly: GCF_013358895.1. Lineage (NCBI taxonomy): Eukaryota > Metazoa > Chordata > Actinopteri > Cichliformes > Cichlidae > Oreochromis > Oreochromis aureus. The sequence goes on along the minus strand of NC_052958.1, from coordinate 12,300,741 downwards.
GCAGAAACCCATGCAGAACTGTAATTGTATGCTCCTTAGTGTTAAGGACAGTTTTTATTTTACTGTTTGTTTTTTTTATTCTTGCAAGTTCTCATTCTCACTTTTGTATGTCACTAAATGACTACACTTTACATTCCAGATTAGACAATTACTCATTTGTTCATGGTTTAAGAAACTTATGTGAACAACAATATAATGGTGGACTCTGCAGATGCTTATCTCATGCAAGTCAGTAGTTTTTCCTTTGTTTTGCAATTGAGCAGACTCAAACTGATGTTTCTGAAATATTCATATTATCAAATGTTTCAGAAGCATGCACTCATTTTCAGAGATATTGGTTCTGTGGAATTTGTTGCAATTGTAAACGAAGACAAATACAAGAGTTTGATGTCTTACTTGTTATAAACTGATCTTTACTGTCACTTATCAAAGGTTTTGTACTATTTTAATATTTCAAGTTTTATGCTAACAGGTCTGACTGAGCACAATGAAGTTTAAAAATTTTGCAAATGTAAAGAATAACTTTTCTAAAATAGCAAATGTCCCGTTGATACATTACATTAATGCAGACTTTATGTTGTTACTTCACAAGAATCACTACTGCTCCTAGAGTATTGGTCAGAATTTAATCTTCACCCAAACTGGGCTCAAGACCAGGTTCAAATTTATTGTTTCACTGGGAGCAGCCTTTGAGTTTTGATGGATTGTGAGCCTGATGAGCTACGTCACTGATTTTTCTGTTTCTCAGATGACTAAGATGGCACAATAAATGGTGAATGTTGGGTGCTCATGAGTAATTGTCTTGTCATGTTCTTAAAACAAACTTTCTGTATGAAATGATCAGATACACTTTAATGGAATCTGTGGGGTTTTTTTTTTTTTCTGTAAACAACAGAAAATTAATTTAAAGGAATGTAGGTATTTAAACCTGAGATCTAAGATAAACCTAACAGGTAGTTTTGCTGAAATGGATGTTAGAAAGCTAAAAAAACAAAACAAAACTTAAGATGTTTAATACACATTTTTCTTTACATCCAGTCAATCAACTCTGATAATTAAAATGAAACTGATTTACAAGTTCACTCAGCTACCTTAAGGAGCTCAGGTAATTAATAAACTTAAATCAACTTAGCTAACAGGTTATGTTAGTTAAGCTAAAATAGATTCCTAAGTTAAAAGAACTACTAAAGTATTTGAATTAACTAAAAAACCCAAGTCAACTGAACTAGGACAAGAGTTTAAACAATAGATTATTTTAATTTAGCTGAAAGGGTTTTCCCAAGTAAAAATGACAATTAAAGGAGTTGAACTGACTAACAAATCTCAGTCAACTAAACTAAGATGAAAGTTTAGACAACATGTGATTTTTCATTAAGATAACAATTGGTTGTGTTATAAGAACAAACTCTATTTCTTGACTTAACTTAAAATTTTAAGGCAGCCCTTTACCTCATATTTTTAAGTTGAAACAACAAGTTATATTTTACAGTGCAGAATAAAATTAGAGTGTGCAACGACAGAGTTTACTTGAACTTTGAGGTGAACAAAAAGGATAGAAGGGGTATGTAAATATTTGAAGTCAAGGACACCGGTCTCTAATCCTCTTGAAGTCAAATAGATGACCCATAACAAACAGGGGGTTTAATAGAGGTTTAGCACATTAAGATAATGATCTTACTTAAACACAAGTGCGAATTCAAAATGCAAATTTCAAATATTTTTGGGCTGCGGAGGCAGAGACAGATTCTCGGCTTCAGATGCTATGGGGATGATAGATATCTTGGTTTGAAATACTTTCTCTGTCTATACATGAAATATTAATACCCAGGGGCTTTGGAAAAGGAATATGTTTTAGTCTGAAAGTTTCTGCTTCAAATAGAAATGTGTCTCAAAACCGAAAGGTCAACTAAAGGTGCATCACACAGCTTTTTTTCTGGGTTTTTTTTGTTTTTACTGGTTGCAAATAAATGCCAGTTGTTGCCATTTAGAGTCAAGTGCCATGATTACTATCTCCACCTCCTTCTACGGTATCATTATCACAAATGGCCTCTTAGAAAAGCCTCATCTATATTCAACTTGTGACATTTACACCTAATTGTAAAACTGTATATGTGAAGGCTTCTTAAAGAATATTGATTACCTTAATAATCAAAAATTAGTTAACCTCACTTATTCATTCCTGCAGAACGTTGAAGACAGCTTTGACTAAAATGCTTTCTAAACACCTTTTTTCAGTGGTAACATTTATCTCCTTTTTATCCACTCAGTTTTTGGGAATCACTCTTATTTGCTTCCTTTCATCTATGAGGCAGTATTACTGTAGTTTAGCTTAGCTCGACTTTTTCTGAACACAAAATGTGCTGAACTGTACCTGCAAAGCTAAGTAATGTCATAGACTTGTAAAATACTACCCACACTGAGTTTAAATACTGCATTTTTTACAGTCCCTATAAATCAAACAGCCCTAAAATACTGATTCGTCGAATTTCGTCCTTAAACGTGCAGGCACAGACTGAGCTGTGTGAATAAAACTGCAGACGATCTCTCACATGCTGCAGAAATAAGGGGTGGAAATTCAAACCATGATTATTAGCTTTCATGCTCATGCACAGTCTTACAGCGCAGAAACATCTGCATGATTAATGAGATGATTATATAACAGCAAAACTGGGACACAACTACTGCTGACTGTATTAGTAAATGAGGATGACAATAGAAAAGTCTTGATGTCATCAGAGGATGGAAATCTTTTTAGCTCATGCGTCCTTGACCAAAGTCATTTACAGAAAAAGCTCAGCGGTGACTAAATTTTAATGCAGACACTATCTTAGTTTAATGGAAAAATAGAATCACACTGATGGGCCTTGGCCAAACAAAAACTACAAGGAAAAAGTCCCCGCGTGTCCAAAATCAGATATAATTCACTGCTGCGGACATCTGCAGAACAATATCCCCCTAAAATTCTAAATTTTGCATGAGCTGTTTAAAGAGAAGAAAAGTGATCATCTTATTGTGGAATTAAAAAGATCTATAAACCCTAACCTGGGCCTTGTGAGATACATAACATGCATTTGCACTTTTTAGTGTATTTATGAGTGAAGGCAGCCCATCAAATCCATTTTCAGTGCTCCTTTTGATTCTTGGGAAATATGAACTGCTGAAGCAGATATCAGCAGCAGCTACTGAGCAGAAGTAAAGGTCACATCACCTCATTATAAAACAAAGTGCTGTGCATTCTGCATGAGTTGTTTACTTCTTCAAGACCTCTCCATTTTATGAGCAACTTAAAGTAGGCACAGTTGTGTGTGACTAGGATTGTAGCTAGAAGAGTTTAAATTGACAAAAATTAACTGAAAGGGCAGAAAGCAAATGTTTGGGGACTCTATATTCCCTTCCATGTGCACACATGGAAAACCAGCAGAGCTGTAGCAAGAACCCCCCAGGTAAAACAGCAGAACAAGCAGGTGTAAGTGTGGAGCAAGCATCAGTGACAACAGATATGACACTGATTAAGTCAGACGTATCATGAAAATGCCAAGCCTGAGTGGAGCAGGGTTGCAAAGGGGCTTGCAGGTATGCAGCAACTTTAGGCAGGCAACGTAAACGGCTCATCTTATATGAGTGAGCTACGAGCAAAACAAATATAATGTACATTGTCGTGTAAGTGTATGTATTATTACATGGGATGAGTAGTATTTAAATTTAAACCATTATATATTTAAATTTAACCCTATTTAGAGAGAAAAAGTAATAGGGGTATCTGGAGGTTGAACGCTAAACTAAAGTGAGTTAATGCTCAAATACTTCATCATGAGGTTCTTCCCCAGTTATCAAGGTATCGCCCCACAGATTCAATTACTCTGACATTGATCTGGAGATCCATCAAGCCCCCTGCACCCCAGGTTGTACAGACAGAAGATCAATCTAGCTGATCACGTATCTCAAGCCTCGTTGACAGGGAGATAGCAGGAAAGGGGGACCTTCAGATGTAAGATTAAAAGAGAGAAAATGGAAGTGAGAAGGAGAAGTTAAGGTTAAAAGAACCTTGAGCCTCGATTAGAGAAGTGACGAGTGAGGAAATGCAATCAAAACTGAATGAAATGGAGCTGACAGAGAGTGAATATGGAAAAACTATCCAGCTCAGACATATTAGTTTCAGTGGCTTGGAATGAATGCTTTGCTGGCTTATCTGGCAGTTTTCTGTGTGTTCTTCTCACTCTGCGAATTTAAATATGTATTGGCAGAGAAGGACACAATCCAAATGACATCTCCCCTGTCACCTGTGAGCAAATTTCCTTTCACAGTGTGTCACTGGTGCTCTGACTCTGAGAAACACTTAACACCAGACCGACTATGTTTACTGATTGTTCTGGGTTATTGATTAAGCGCAGCCAAGTGTGCCACACAGCACTTACATGGACAGTAATAGAAGTCAAGACTTGAGGGACCGAGATGTACCTTGTAAAGAAACAAATTGAACCAAGGGACTCGGCATACCTGGAAAAAATACCTGCATGATGTACATTACAGTGGCTCAAGTCTGACAAGTTTCTGCTTGAAATACAGAGGATCCCAGCGAAATTAGCATTGAAGGAATTAAAAAGGAAACTTGGAAAAACAAATGGATTTGGGGGGCCTGGATAGTTTACACTTGATATTACAACTTCCACAAGGCAGTTTAAAGGAGTCTTGGATGGCTTTCTTTCAAAATCATAACTTCAAATCTGGATTCACATTCGAAAACACAGATTCTACTACTGCAGCTCTTTTTTGCTCATTTGTTTGTTTCCTTTTAGCAGAAAGGGAGTGTCGAGTTCTTAGCTAGTTAGCAGTAGGAAGCTGGGTGAGCAAGATGCATCTACAGTGTTACTTGCTTTATAAATTACACCTTGACACACCAAAACTGGAGCACATGTACAGTGTGTTAATACAGTTATTGTTCAGATAGCCCTGTTAAAATGGCACAAAAAAAGACCCGATCCACAAACACGGATTGAGAAGTGCACTTCAGCTTAGCAGATGGTGAAGCCGAGCCAACAGCCAGCCCACTGACCACGCCCCTAATGATGCATCAGTAACTTCAAGCCCTAATAATTTAACAAGTTAGCTATGAAAACGTCCATCCCCAGTACAACTGTCATGAAATGGAAAATTAACTAGAGAGACAACAGAATATACGGCTGTAAACAGGTTTATTTTAGCTTTAAAGTTGGCCATGCTTTTATCAGCGTCTATAGTTACTGACTCTCTTTGAAAGGCAGTAAATAAACAGCAGTTTATGGAAATGCATTTTTCAGCCCTCAAGGGTGCTTTTCTTACAGGCTGAATCTAAAATTGGATCTAAAATTCAGTGGAGGGCCCTTTTACATAATTAATCCAGCACAAAAACGGTGAGGAGCCCCACAGGTAGGGGCCTTACCTGCCATCTTACCTTGTCGAAGCTCGATGGACTGAAGAATGTTGTTTAGATGGATGATAATGAAAATTAATGTTTGATGGCTCTTGATGATTATGTAATGTAGATGATATCTGAGCTCCTGATGAACAGCGTGATAAGAACACAGACACGAGAACATGAAAATGCACGTACAAAATCAGTCACTTTTCACAGTTCAGGACAAAGTCGGTTTAACTCGCTGCAATGAAATGTGCTTTTATTCTCCACAAATGTTAAGGCTTTTCACCGTCCACTGATTAATATCAAGCATTAGAAAATATAGAAATTTTAAAGGAGTCATGCAAATACAAACTTGCTTTTTGTGACATTGTTTTTACATCGACTTTGATGGGTAAATGCGCATCCTTGGTAGAATAGTAAAGCAGCCTGCACCTGAAAACTGTTTAGTGTATTCGCAGAAATTAACACTTTGAAAAAAACAGTCCAGTTTTGGTGATGAAGACAACTGAGGATGTCAATGAAGTGATGACATGGCATTGATGATGATGGTTTATGATAATGGAGAAAAGGAAATATTTTTGACAGCCCATAAGCGCTAATAGGGATCAATACATCGAACGAACAAAAACATAAATGAACAAATTTAAAAAATTTAAATAAAATTAAAAAGTCAGACACCAGCTTTGACCACAAACCACCTGACCTTCTCTTCAGACAAAAAAAAAAACAAAACACCACAAAAATGTCAGACCACAGGACGTACAATACACACAAGCCAAGCTACTGCACCTCCTGCCCTCCCCCTCCCTCTCCCAAACACAACACACCAACACTCAACCCGCCCCCTCCCAACCCCAACACAACCCTACCTGCTTATTTTTGAGGTCAAGCGAGAGCTCATAGTCAGAGGCGGCGGAGTGCGAGCCGGCCCCGTTGCGCTGCACCCTCAAGGGCGAGGCTGTGTGGTGCAGACTGGCCCTCCTCCCCGCGCCACCTCCTTTTGCTCCTCCCCCTTCCTCGTCCTCTTCCTCCTGTGCTGCTTCACCCTCGCGTGGCTTGGCCTGCGCCTCCTCTACCTCTTGCTTTGTCTTTGCCTCCACAACTTCTTCTGACTCTTGATTCTCTTTCTCTGCAACCATCTGCTCCTCTCGGCAAGGCGAAGGGGCTTTAGGGGCTTCCTGTGGGGCCGCCTCGCTCGGAGCCTTGACTTGCGGCTGAGGCTCGGGCTCTGGTGCAGGCTGGGCTTTCGGCTCAGGTTCTGGCTGAGGTTTGACTTCGGGTTGGGGTTGGGGTTGAGGCTGAGGTTGAATCTGCGGTTGGGGCTCAGTCTGTGGTTGGGGCTGTGCTGGCTGAGTCTGTGGCTGAGTCTCTTGCTGCTGCTGTTGGGGCTGCGGTTGCAGTTCGGGTTGTGGCTGTGGCTGTGGCTGTGACTGGGCCTCACTCTGCAGCTCTCCTTCTCCTCCCTTCCCTTCCTGAACCATAGACGAGTCTGGAGAAAGGTCATCGCTGCAGAAAGGAGGAGAAAATGCAGAGTGAGGTGTCTGCTGCATCCGTGGTGAGCTCTGACCTCTTCTCCAGGCTGCCTGGGTTAGTGGTAAGATGTTGACCCTTTCTCTCTTTTTTCTTTTTTGTGCCTCATCACTCAACAGTTCATCTGTCTGCCTGCTCTGCTATGAATGCCTTTCTTGTCTGTCTAGACACTGACAGACAATGAAAACCAGGAAAACATAAAGCACAGAGCAGCTTATAAAACCACAGTGTACAAAATTTTAAAAAAAGAAAGAAAAAGATCAAGGCATTACTTCTTACAGCAAGATCTTTAGAAGAGAAAATGTGAAAAAAAAAACAAGATAGTTAACAGCCAATAGTGACACACTCTCCCACACACACAGACGTAGGGGGGACAGTCATGCAGCCGAAACAAATGTCTCACTGCCTCTTACACTAAATGTGTGTCTGCTTGTGTGAATACTTGTATGTTTGAGTGTACTGGAGGTGTCGTTTTACACTTTAAAACAACAAGAGGTGTAATAGGCATGTAATATACAGGAACAAATAAAATATATATGTTTCTCTAATCATCTAATGTGTTTGAAGACATTTTGATCTAAGTGACATGACCTTGTGAGCAGTTTTCAATGCTCCCCTGTCAGCTGATAGAAGAACATGACTAAGCAGTCATGTTAGTGGCTCAGTAAGACCGCACTTAACCTGCCAGTATCTTTTATCAGGAGTGCTTGTCAGACGGTCAAAAAGCTTCTGAACCACCTTTCCGTCACACCCTGATAACCGGGGCATTGGGATGTCCAAATGGAAATGCACACACACTGGCATCTGTGTTGAAGATAAAAGTAAGCATGGTTTAAACCGCTCTCCCTGCCAATTTTTCTTCCTTTCAGTTGGACGATTTCTGCCACTTTTAGGCGTACAAAAAAGTGCCTTCCAGAAAAAAAAAAAGTGATATTGACCACAAACCCAGCTGTGTAGAGTGTAGCTGTTATATTTGCACGCATGTGCCTTTAAACACATGAAACTGACTAATCTTTGATTAAATATTGATGAAGTTTGAAAGACATAATGACGTTTCTGTTCCTGTTTATTATAAGAACAACATGTATCAGCAGATTTTTCTGAAAGACTTTGAATTTGTGCCAGTTTTGCACACCAGCTAAAAGTAACTGTGACAACAACTGGGCAACTGGGTTGTTTCCAAGATTAAGATAAGACTTTTTCCCACTGTTATTGGATTTGGTGATAAGAATTGAATCACTGAGCATAAAATCACCACTTTTCATGCAGAACTTCAGAAGAAAGTCAACACGATTTTTCTTCAGAGGAAGACAAAGGGCTCTGCAACAACAAACTTTTAGTTTGTGTCTTAACTTGTCTGTCTAAAAAAAGGCTTCATTAATAAAAGCATACTTATATACTGCATTTCTGCTAATGTAGAGGGTTAATACTTAAAAAAAAAGATTTGATGTCTGCCGCCTTCTTCTGCACAAGAGGCCTGGGTCTTTTATCCATCACATATGGCAGCACATAGGCTGAAGGAAAAAGTATTCTGGGAGCGGGTATAGCTAGGTCTGCTACTTCTAAAATAGAGCTTATATGAGCAATGAATAATGAAGAGGGAAAGTGTGCTGCTTCGACATTCAGCTGCAGGTGAGCTTTTTCTCATGCAGAAAATAGACCTGCCTGGAAAAAACTGAAGACTTCTTTTGGGGGAAGAGAGCCTGCCATGATCCCTGCTTACAATGTTTCCTTTCATTGTTATGAATCTAAATGTAGTCGTTCCGATTTGCATTTTGCTAGAGCCCCCGTTATGGTGAGAGATATTAAGACAACCAACAGGCGGCATGCAGCTGGATTAAAGTCAGATTCCGATAAAAGGAACAAAAAAAAGAAGGAAAAAGTGATCAAAGGGAATTATTTTTGAAGAGACACACAAATAACCATGAAAAATGAACGCAGTCACTGACAACATATTCTATATCGACGTGTGTGTATTTATAAAGCGAATATAAGCTCAAGAGTTAGTTCAGTCTCATTTGGGCTTTTCACATTCCTTCGAATGGACTGACATTCCCTCTGCATATCAACTTTTTCTATCCTTTTTATCTATCTTGTCATCCTCTCTTTCCAACCATGCCTCTAGCACACACGCATCCAAACAGATGCACATATGGTATGTACACACACACACACATATACATATATATATATATATATATATATATATATATACATACATATATATATATATATATATATATATATATATATATATATATATATATATATATATATATATATATATATATATATATATATATATATATACATATGCGGTTTTCCTGCTGCTCCATCTTTCCCAGGTAAGGGATTGAGCTGTTCTATGTATCAAGACGAGGTCTGGATGCTTCCTCTCGATTCCCAGTTTTTCCATATGTCAGTTCTGAAGATGAATGAGCGCAGTGACCTCCATGCTTTTCATCCAGAATATAATTATAGTGTCCACTGACATCTCCTGCTCTCACTGCCGTGATTGCGAACAGGCCGGTACAGTGGTGTGACGCGAGTTTGGGGCCGTCTGCTAAGGCGGCATGCTGGGCTACAACCGATAATATCAGGTTCATAGAAAGGGAATCTCTACTTGTGTAAAATAAAAAGACAATCCATGCACCTTAAACAATCTGAATGAAATTTAGTACAGTTTTATAAAATTTAGAAGGTAAAAGAAGGCAAAATACTATACAATTTACAGGCGTTAAATTGAATCGGGATGCATGAGAGAGTAGTTTTCCTTTGCAATACTGCAAAGTAAGTCAAAGTCTGGAAACATCTCTATGAATATATGCATGTCTTTATATTTAAGGACAGGCCCTTTGTTTCTGTACTGCATGAAGTAATAGTACAGAAGTCAGCAAAATGTACTTACTGCATCAAAGGAAAATAAGATATTCTACAGAGAGCTTGGTGACTGATATATTATCATACTCTACACTCTCTTACAGAATATAAAGTACCATATTGTTCCTTCAGAGGTACAATGGCTTGTCACTAGGGCTGTATCCCCCTAAGGTACTCCTTTTCTACCCTTGACAGGCTGTTTGTATCTCACAGAAACTGATCTCAAAGCTCCGGTGGCAATTTTGCACCTTAATGCTACAGCACAAAAATGAACCTGGATACAGGAGTGTGCATTCTATTTTTATACATTTTTTTGTATATATCATTTTTTAATCAATATTCATTCAGATTCTTGGAAACAAACTCACAGCTGTATAGCACTTTCCTTGTCTTATACAGCACTCAAAGCTTTATCACAGCCAACTTAAACTATTTAGCATAACATGGACGTCTTTGGACAGAGCACTTGGATAAACCCCATTCGGCACAGAGAAAACAATAAGTTTCTATTTTCTATCTAACTTATCTAACTTAAATGATTAAGAAAACTGGAAAGCCATAAAATCGTCAAGTACAAAATGTTTTGTAATTTCTGCCTGGGAAAAGTACAGTAGTTACCTTGAACTCTGGTCAGTATAGAAACTGGACAGAAACGGACTTTTGCTGTACCCTTATCAGCTTATCAGGTTACTTAATTGTTAATATTCTTGCATCAGTGTGTCAAAAGTAATAGTAGTATTTTAGCCCAGTGACACCCTCCAAAGAGTTAAAAGATAAATCTGAGAAGTCTATGGCAAATAAATGAGTAATGAGCAATTTAAAAAAATCGATTTACAATCTATTCATTTTTTTTTTGACTTTTTTCTTCTTTTTGCTTTTTGGGGAATAGTTCATAAGCTGCTTTTTAAAACTTTCATCACAAGCTAAAAAGGTCAAACACCACAGGTATCATACAGTTTTTGAGATTCATTAGAAATCTTAGCCAGATGACTCCACAGGCTCATCACAGTGTGGCAATATCCACATTATGGAAGAGTGTCTCTATCCCAGTTACAGCTTCGGTATGAGAAACAGGGCAATGCTTCTGTTCATGATAAGAGGCCAAATGAAAGAAAATAATGTCTGAAATGTAAGAATATCAATCAGGTAGGTGCGTGTTCTCTCTGCTCCAAATAGACTATATAAGTGTCAGAGTCAGCGAGGACCATTTCAGTTTACAATAGCTCACATACAGCCCATATTCTGAAACAATGATTCTCTAGATATCAATTATTGTTTCCATTTAAATGTTAATTACCTGGGCACTCTGCAAGATTTATTCATATTTTCCAATAAAAATTGACCTTCAAGTACTCAAGGTATAGTTTAAACTGGACCTTTTCATTTCATCTCAATATTCATTTATCTTTTTCTAATCTTCCATTTCCATCACTGGAAAGTTATTAGATTGGTTAATCAGTCTGATTCCTTGCTTTAACTAGACTAATTTAATTACTGCATTTTGGGGTGATTTCCCACCTATAGTTTATCACTCTGGTCCAAATAGTTGATGAGTTTGTAAACTTGTGGCTTTTTCCCATGGTTTGGTTTGTTTTTACACAGTGAAAAATCCAAGTGTACCCCACGCAAATAAAAATGTGTCACTACAAATCACGTGAGACTATTCAGTTCATTTATTGCAGAAGCGTCTGGGGGAGCAATAAAAGTAAATACTGGAAGAAGGTGTTGTATCTGGAATATAGGAGAACATGGAGAATTTACGTTCATTTCACAGCTAGTTGCTAGACCATGCAGACCTTTGCGCATCTATAGTACTTGCCGCATTACATTAAAGCATATGTGGCTATGGGAAGTTTTGGGAACTGCACTGAGACCACCTCCTCAAAAGGGTCTCGGTGCACTTGCCCAAATGCGATTACTGTGTTAAATGGACTTAACACAGCAGGTGTGAAAACACCCTTAATAAAAGAGTGCGGTAGAAAGATACAAAACCAGGTCCATCACCATGCTTTCACCTTCTCGTGTTAATGTTGTGAATTCAATTACGGTGATGCTGCCCAACAAAAAGGTAAAGTAATAAGATAGGAAAAATGACATCAGTAAGTCCCATCAGCGTGTGCCCCTAAAGCATAAAAGTTCTTTTGGCCTCATGGCCATCTTAGTTTCCCTCTAAAAAGCCTCCTGAGTGGCTCAGAAGCAGCTGTGCTCCATTTTTGAGCCTTAGCAAGGGAACATCAAGGAGATGCATTTTGGAGATGCTGCTCCACTGATATCCATTGTTTCTGCTGTTAGGTAAAAGGGAGCAAAAGGTCAGCGGCAAAGAAATCTGTGTTCTTCCGACATGAAGCAACACTGACTGCAGAAAACATGGAAGTATATCAGGTTTTAAAGTCCAGGGTATCGGTAATTCATTCAAGTTGGCTGCCACATCTAAGATGTAAGCAAAAAAGAGCACACGCATTAGGAAGCTGTAAAATTATTTAAATTAAATGGAGGACAATAATCTGGGGGTACTTTTTCTATATAACATGGTATTTTTAGTTTCAGGCTGAGATGAAGAAAGATTAAAGGAACTGTCACCTTTTGGAAATATCCATTTGCTAAGCAGTTTTAAAGTTTTTACACATAAAATTTTGCAGGGATAAAACAAATGAGATATGTGGTGGTTCTGTGAGCACTGGAAGTTTTCCTATGTCTGTACTCAACTCCTCTAACCAGCTTTTGTGCTGTTTCACATCAGCTGAAGTGTGAAACTAAAGCAAAATACTGAAAATGTTATTTTAAAGTCTAGCTACCAGAGTCTGAAAACTATTACACTGCTGTGTATACAATCTACGCTTTGCAATTCCATACTACCAGTTGTTTTTTGTTTCATTTTACAAATTTGTATTTGTAATACAATTGTATTTGCAATTCATTACATAAAATGAATAAATACATTAATTTGTAAAAGTTTCGAGGCACCCCTTATTTCTTTATATTTTGCTTCCAAGGGGCCAGACTTTTTTTTTAATTGTAAAGCAATCTCAAGCAATAATTTTCCAGGGCTTGTGAAGCTCTTTTTAAAGTTTTTCTTTGGATGTATCTTGGAATAGGACTAGGAATGACTCTGGTAAATACCAGACTACTAAATACTGTAACATACTGTAAGCAATGTACAGTATGTTAATGCTAATAGTTTTCCCAAAACATCCTGATTTACAGTATTCAACTGCATTCGTGAAGAAAGCTTTAAAGTAAATTGTTACAGTTGACTCTTGGCAAGAAAGCAAATATGAAGAAATGTAAACCTATTGCAAGTTTAGGAACAATGAAAGTAAACTCGAATTAAGAAATAAGCTATACCAGTCAGTTCTGTGGAGATTATCCATTACAGGGACTGTTTCATTTGGATTAAAGTTTCCACTGTAATGGTGGGTGGTTCGAAGGCGTGGCGGCCTTAATAGATTCATGTTAATGCTTGGGTTACTTTATTTTTCAAGATTTATTCAACTAGAAAAGTGCACCCTAAGCAGATTTTCACTGTAAAAACTGGGGTTCAGGCGGGTCAAAGAAAGATAATGTTATCTGGACAGACGATGACATCAGTGACAACATTCTTTAAACAAGCGATGCAGTGATTGTTTCCGCTGTGAACTCAGTTGCCTCATGCTAGTTTTACTTGATCATTAACCTTGATCGCAGAGCTTTTGCTGCATCATCCCCACAGAGGTATGCAGAAGGAGAGATGAGTTATTGGACTGTGTGAACATTGGGGTTCAAAGGGTCTATCCTCTGGTGGACTGCAGCAAAGGAGTTGCTGAAGAGGGCATTATGTGAGCAAAACCACATCAGCAGAAGTCACAGCAAATAACATCCCTGAAGAAGAAGCTAAGCTATGGTTGCTTGAATTTACAAGAGCGGCTTGCACTGAACATGTGTATTGTCAGTTAGCAAGCATTTTATTTTTGGCTTAATTTTCTTTGTACTTAAATCATTCCTTAAATTAAACAGAAATGAATTCCCTTGTCACCTCTGCTGAATTCCTCTTCACTCAGTGCCTACCCTACTGCTCCCAGAGAATTAATCAGTTCATCAGGCAGAACACAAGGGCAGGCTGAAGAGCAGAAGCCTCTGCATAAATAAGCATATTTCTCCCTTCGAATGCATGGTGAGGATGATGTATGGAGCAAATTTGCTCAAGTGTATTTGAAATTCATCACAGTCGCTGCAAACAGGGAATGCATGACTTAGTGTCATATGTACAAAAGAGACTTGAAGCTGAACAGGAGGGCACTGAGGAAAAGCTGAGGAAAAGCTGATTTTCTTACGTTTTCCAGGTTATTCTGCTGCACACTTAAGCCAAAGAAATATACTGCATTGCAGCCAACTGACCTCAGTCTCACACTGACGGAAAGAAAAAGTTTCTGAAGTGTTTCTGAAAGTGTTTAGAGGCACTAAGCCCAGATAAAGAAACAACAGCTATTAAAATGCACAATGTCAGCTTTCAGCCAATTAGCAGCAAAGGCCCAGGTCCTCTCTAATCACCGGGTCAAGATTAATCATTTTTCTTCACCCTTAGTAAAAAAAAACAAACAAAAACACCCGGCATGGCACATTTCCGCCTTTTCATCATTAATCTATGACCTAACCCCTTGCCAACCATGAACATTCACAATGCTTCAACAGGGGACGTTCCACTGAGTTTTACTCGGAGTGTGCCACTTTTAAAATGCCATATGCTGATGTGACTGCTCAGGGCTATAAGTGGGAGACCTTGAGTGTGAGTACAGGGAATGATCTGTCTGCTGGCATTATGGCGCAGTTATGAGATGTATATTGCATTGGGAATGAGAAAAATGGAGCAGATTTTGAGGGTGCATAGCTCACTTACACTTTATGACTGTAATGGTCCCACATCAAATGCTTTATATATAAAAGTTAAAGACAAGTTTCACTAACTTTAATATGAAAGTCAGTTTACTGGGAATGTAAGCTAAACCCATAAAGGCTTATCATTTCAGGACATTTGAAGATTTTGAGTTAAATGCTATCTCTAAAGTAAGTGATTTCCATTAGTTTTAAGAAATTTCTAAATATATCGATGTACATTTGGAATTTGACCAACTTATGCTGGCTTAGTGAGACTTTAACGGCTGAAAGCTAAATGGTAATACGAAGTTGCTACAATGCTAACAATGATGTTAACGTGCAGGTTTAACAGATATTTAAGTTTTGCAGACACATGATCACTAACACTTTAAGATGCTTACCTATCAGTGATTTTCCATGTGTGACAAGTGAAGCCCCATTTAAATGGCCTGTATTTATATAGCGCTTTAATAGTCCCTAAGAACCCCAAAGCGCTTTACATATCCAGTCATCCACCCATTCACACACACATTCACACACTGGTGATGGCAAGCTACATTGTAGCCACAGCCACCCTGGGGCGCACTGACAGAGGCGAGGCTGCCGGACACTGGCGCCACCGGGCCCTCTGACCACCACCAGTAGGCAACAGGTGAAGTGTCTTGCCCAAGGACACAACGACCGAAACTGTCCAAGCCGGGGCTCGAACCGGCAACCTTCCGATTACAACATTACATTTATTCACAGACCTAGAGACTGATCTGTGACCATCTGGCAACTGGCTGTTATTTCATTGTATCATTAATGACCCAACTGCTAGCATATTGCTGTAGTCGTAGCTTAAATGTATGGTCTTCAAACACTCAAGCTAATATTTTTTGCCTTCAAACTAAAAGTTACACCTTTTAAACACGTTGGCTAGAGAACTTTACTTTGACAGCAAACCTTTTCTAGACAAGTACTTAGTGAGTATTTGAAGACAATGATGGATGGAAGGATGACTCTTAAGTAATTTATGTATTGAATAACACGAGAAACCTCAATAATTTTTACCATGTTTGTCATCTTAGTGTGTTAACACTGACAAATTTAAACTGGAATGATCAAAGCTGTTAAATTTCATGGTTGTATAAAATTTAATGGCGTGTCCCAGATACTTAGCAGATGTTTCAAGTTCCTATCAGGAATACTTGGATGCAGTAGAAAGTCATATCTGATTCCTTCCATGACAGATAGCACTCCATTTTAAAGATAACTCCAGGAACTGTATCAGTTAGTTAGTTAGTGTGTACATTTTTATTGTTTGTACGGTAAAATTGATGATGCAAGTGTATTGGGCTATGAAACTTTAATGTGGTTGTTGATGAGTGAGGTTGACAGAAGTCAAGAAATCATTCTTTGGGTTCATTGCTGAGGAATCTCAGATGATCTGGAAGTGTCTGAAGTGGACTAAAATGGGCCATAGACAGGCAGCATTGCCATCCCTTCAGTCAGGCTGGTAGATTACTAAAAACAAAACCATTGATTTTTTAAATTTGGTTTTTGCAGTATTTATACCAAACCATTTTTTTAGTATAAATGCTGTTTTGTTTTGTCGTTTAATGCCTGACTACTTTCCTGTTATTCATACTGTGTGCAATATACAAGTATAGAGAGTTACAAAGACTTAAAACATAAATACTGCATTTTCTCTCTGGAGTTAAAGACATCCATCTGGCCTCTCTTCAGAGCCATATATCTTGTCTTTCAATCTCTGTTTTCAATGATCAAGGTCAACTGGAGACATTTATCAGCTGCCCACACACACACGTCTGCAGCGCCATCAGTGCGAGCCACCCTCTTGTTTCAAAGGAGAAAAAAAGTCCGGAAAGGGACAGAGAAACCATTTTTTATGCTTTCTGCATATTGTGTAATTTACAGAAAGCTGGCAGCACTTTCTTGTCCATTCTTGTGAGAGAGGCTTCAGTGTAGGATGGATTACAAATATAGACATGACATGGTTAAATCATGAGATAGCCACAGATGACTCACATGGTTAAAGAGTATCTGTGTATTGTTTTTTATTCCCTTTCTTTTCTTTAACAGAAAAGCTCATTTTGAATTCATTTTCTACTAGAAGATGTTATTAAAATTGTTATAAGATGCAGCAAAACCTCCTCTTCACTAAAAAAGGCTGTTTTTAAATGGCTGATGAAACCTACCCTATGCAATTCACCTTCACTGGACATGCAGTGATGAATGGTGTGGGGCATCACCCTTCTTTGTGCTGTGATCAATCTTGAATTGATTGATTATGTAGATGCCAGTCAATACTGTGCTCACTTGGGTGGAAGGACAGAGCTCATAAATACAACTGTTTAGCATGAAAGAGGCAAAGAGAGGAAAACATTTGATCCCTACATTCTGAGCAAGCAGAATAAGCAGACGACTAAGATCAATGCCAACCAGTTTGTGTCTCCGAAAGCAAAGAATGGCCCTTTGGCTCTTGTTAAAATCCCACACAGGCTCTTGGGTCTTTTGCTAAGGGCCAACGATTTGTATCACAGGTTTTGCAGGTTGAGGTGAGAATGCAAAAAGAGTTGCAACACAAACAGCGTGTTGCCTCCTGCTATAAAGAGAAAAAAGCCAGAGTTTTCTTTATCGTGTTGAATTTCAAGAGTAAACAAGAGGATATTCACCCCAGAAGGTTGAAGGAACAAACTAGTAGCGCATACAGTATGCAAGTACATACAGAGACCAGTAACCACAGGCATTCCCATGCAATGTCAATGAAACAGCTTCCCAGCAACAATAGAGTACAGGGTATAAAAACAGGATGGGCTCGTGAAATATGCAAGCCAGTATTTCAAATTGAATCTCTTCAAAAGCTGTTGCCCCAGGTTGTGGGTAAAAGCGAGAAAGACAGCAAGCAATGCGGAGACAGAAAGAGAGAGAGAGAGCGAGAGAGAGCGGCAGTGGAAATTGCATCGTAGATATACGGTAGACACACTGCAGTAATATATAGTTATATACACAGCTCAGGAATCATGGGCAGGACTTCAAGGATGGAAAATGACATACACCATCATTCAGTGTCATAAAATGTCCCTTATATAAAACTGGTGTCAACCCTTCAATCTAGAAAAAAAAATATGTTCCTACATTAACAATTTGCCTTGTGAATATGGAGAATTTGCTCAATGCATTAGTTTCAGTGTATGATGGACTTATACCAATTACTGCAAACCACACTATATTCATGAAAATGTTTCAATCGTCCTGCAGCTTTCAACTTTAACAGGAGAGCTGAAGGAAAATTCTAGAAATCATCAAATAATAATGAATGTTTGTACAAAATGTAATTGTATTCCATTTAGACGTTGTACATATTTCAATCAGTGCCACAGAGAAAGTGATTGACATTCCTAGAGTGATGGTTGTAAACATCCATTCTTTGAATCTTGCTACTGTGGTGCAATTACAATCACAATTTTGATTGTAATTACATCAATCAAATCAAAGTAAGCCAGTCGCCGTTACTTTGATGTGATGATTTCTTGTGTATTTGCTGCTTTATGCAGAGATATGCAGTTTTCCATACAAGTGTTAGAAAATGTTTAGATGCAGATTTATTGTCTGGGAAAAGAAGGGAAGATTGGCAGCACAAGTTGGTTTAAAAATGCTAAAGTCTATGTGAGGCCATGACTCACTGCTGTCAAGCTTGTTTGGAAGCCTAAAATCAAAAGACTTATGATTAAGTCTCTTGGACGTCCAGGTTATGTTACCCTGAAGATATTGAGTCATGCATCGCAAACGTCATTCAGTACTTGTTACTAACACACTGACCTCAGCCAAGTGCTTGAAACTACCTTCACACACAATTGTAACACCACATTTCTCGTAAATGGATTTACTAGCTTCCAGTGAACATGTGCATCATGTCTACCCTGCAGTCCATGTCACAAAAATCCTGAAAATCCAGATAAACACTTACAGTGCGTCCACTGTAAAGAGTTATTTAGAATGTCATTTTCTTTCCCTGTGTTTGTTTCCCTGCTTGTTATTCACATCCTGTTACACACAAGAATCACAATGTTATTTTTATACCTCATGGCAAAAGCAGCTTTTTATGGATGCCTGACAGGAAGGCAGAGAGAAAAGGGGGTGCGTTCAAGAACTACAATGCCTGGAGAAAGATTCAGCGGCTGCTTCGCCTCGTTGCAAGAGGAACAAACAATTGAGCCCGTGCCCCCCCCACCCAGACGATTTCACAAACTAATTGCCTATTATGTGGCCTGTCAGGGGGAAATAAGAGTGTTTTTCCTGTTTTTGGCTCTTTTCCTTTTTCACATATTAGAAAACATCCTAAGGCAGATTCCCCATGCAGGAATTTGTATTTGAACTTGGCTCTCTTTAGCAACACAGAACACTTGAAGCTGAACACTTCAAGGATCACACGATAGCATATTCACGATATTTACAGTAACAACAGAAACTTGGAAAATGCTTGTTTGGTGTTAATATGGAAAAAAGTCTGAGAACTGTTGAAAATATATATTAAAGTAACCTTCACAGACATGCAAGTTCTTGTGCTTAATATAATGGGACTAAATGACACATCTCACACTGCCTGTTATCCAAGTGAATCTGAAATGTTTCACCTTTCAAATTATTAGACAAAGGTGCTTATGAACTAATATGATAACTGTAATAGTTTGTAATATGCTGGCCTCTTTCTACTACCTTGCTACACTACTGACAATAAAGAAATATGATTATTCAGCAAGCACAGTACTTGTTTCATTGTAATTCATCACATGGTTATGATCAAAGTGCTGGGTGTCAACCTGAGTTTGACAAACTCAGTTATATGTTGTCTGTATGCTGATGTGAAACTGGAACAAAAGAGCTGAAAAAGCCACTGATGTGAAATGTCAAGGTAAGTTAACTGTAAATTTTAGCTGTGAGTCAGTGCTGTACTGTAGTTTGAAGACAGATGTACATTTTCTGCAATTATCCACAGCTGTGTGAGCATATTTGTGGAAAATGCATCAGAGTGAAAAGGGATGGAATGAAGGAACGTAAAATGATGTATAGATCATGATTCAATTACCCCCCCAACCCCGTCTAAATGAATACCACAAAAACACCACGTAAAAAGTCCGTCCTCTTTTTGCATGGTGCACAGTCATTGGTGAGTAACAATATTTGTCACCACTGAGATCATATCCCCTCTACAGCAAGCAAATATTCAACTTTTGAAAAAAGAATGAACCCTGAACTGTTATGAGCCACACGGTTTTTTACTGAGTATTTTATTACTCATGTACTTATTAAATCAAAGAAGGAGAGCCACCCACATCACTCACCATGATCCTGAATCTCCTGGGAGCTACTTTATGTCATGTGGGCGAGTGAACAGAGAGATATTATACTGGAAAATATAATGAAATTTAAGACTACCCTGATTAAGGTGTTCATGTATGCTTTGACTTTCCGATTGAGTTCGAAGTGTTATTTGGAGAATTAAAGGTTAGGCTTTCAAGGGTCCAAATCAGAATTTCTTTAGCAAACAGATGTTTGTGCTGATAATCCATAGTCAATCAATCAATAGTCAAGAGGAGAAAAGTCAGGTGCATTTGGTTCTTCACTAAAAGAAAGTCTAGGTTACCTGAAACTGCTCAGAACAGACTTGAGTCTAAATGGTTTTATACAAAATATTGACGTGAGTGACTTACTGATTACATGTGTAGTCCAGCTACTGGAAACAGCAGCTCAGCAGACAGACACCCACAGTTACCAATAGGACCAACTATATCACTCCAGCAATACTTCTAGTATTTACTAGTACAGCTTAAATCTACAGTCGTGTTAAAAAGAAACTGCACCCTCTTTCAGTTCTAATGTATTATGTATTAAACTATCATTATTTATTTTAAATTACGCAGCAATGCAGAAGAATTTTGGAAAATTAAGTACAATCTACTTTTTACAGCAACAACTTGAAGTAAGTTGAAATAATAACTTTATCGGTCTCAGACTTCAAGTGGAGGAATTTTTTCCACTCTTCTTTACAACGTTGCTTCAGTTCATCAAGATTTGTGGATAATCTTTATGCACAGCTCTCTTATGGTCCAATTTGTGGCTGTTGCCAATTAAAACTTACTTTTTAATGTTTTTTGTATAATTATGTGTGTGCAATTTCTTTAGCGCAGCATACTGATCCCATGGATGATTAATATATTTGTGGCTGATGCCACAAATCGATTTTCTTTTTGTTTTTTTGCGATTCTATTGTAGATTAGCTGCTGTGCTTGGGATCATTTTCCTGTTGCATGACCTAATTTGGGACAAGACAAGACAAGACAATACAAGACGCTTCACCCGTTGCCTACTGGTGGTGGTCAGAGGGCCCGGTGGCACCAGTGTCCGGCAGCCTCGCCTCTGTCAGTGCGCCCCAGGGTGGCTGTGGCTACAATGTAGCTTGCCATCACCAGTGTGTGAATGTGTGTGTGGATGACTGGATATGTAAAGCGCTTTGGGGTCCTTAGGGACTATTAAAGCGCTATATAAATACAGGCCATTTACCATTTTACCATTTACAAGCTTTAGCTGTCAAACAGACAACCCTAGTTTTGAGTCTAAAATTATTTGGTATAGAGGAGTTGATGGCTGATTCAGTGACTGCATGTTTTCCATGTCCTGTGGCTGCAAAAGAAGCCCAAATCATCCCTCCACCACCATGCCCAAAGTGTATACATTCCTTGTAACATCCCCAACTGGTAGCGGTCCGTGTGTCGTTTGGTACCGGGCCGCGAGAGTTGAGGCTCGGGTGTGAAATTGATGGTTTTCAGGGTTTTTATCGTTCACTCTGTCTTTTCCCATGTTGTATTTGTGTGTCTTATTTTGAAAGAAATATTTACGTTACCATAGGGACCAGAGAGCATTAAGGGGCAGAGATGAGGATGTTACTTTCAATGTTGTTGGCGCATTTTCAGGAGGGCGCTGCTAATGAAGTTACACAGTGATTTCACGTTTATTATTATATTTACAAAATACCACAGTTTTTGTCTTGGTCGTATCATTTTATTTTGTTGTTTTCTATCCGCTACACCTTAACAGGCTGTCCAGACTAGACAGACTAGCTGGTCCGTGAAAATATTGTCCGACATTAAACCGGTCCGTGGCCCAAAAAAGATGGGCCGCTGCTTGCTAGTTTAGCATTAGCATAATGCTACAGACGCCTTATTGTCTGTTTTGTTTTTTTATCTTGAGAAAAATATAGCCTCACTCAAATAATCAGGAAGTAAAAGATGGTACCTATCAAATCAAGTCTCATATGCATTTCAGCAAAACAGTTCATTGGTTCAAGTTATGAGTATGAATTACTAACATTACTTCTAACCTTGGTGGATGTTTAAAGGTTAACTAAATCTAAGTTACATTTAGTCCATTTGTTTCCATTACATTGTGTAGGACAAGGATGGCTTTCCTCCTTGCTCCTTAGAGAAATTCATGATATTAATTTAACCTGTTCTAAATATTAGAAATGGTGGGCAGCTGCAGAACCATCTCCTGATATCAGCCAGTGCCTTGGTGAAGGACACAATGATGAGGGAAAAATTGGCCAGGATTTAGAGCAGGTTATGGAGTTGAATGTGAATGTGCAATCTTCTTCAAGCAGTGGGAACGTGTGTGCAACCTGAGGCAATACTTTATATAGTGTGTTCTGCAAAGCTGTATGATTCTTGAACATTACTACACTCTGGAGGTAGTTTTAGGGCCATCCAATATATCAGGACTCGCTAAAGTGTATTTGGGTGCTATCTTTTTTTTGATAATCTGGAAGTGTTTTTAATTTTTTGACAGCAGTTGTTAACTGTGTTATAGCAGAATAGGAGAGTGAGAGGATGAAGCCTTATCAGGCATTATTTAGACTGAGTCACCAATGTCACCGAGAGGCTCACACACGTCATGACGAATGAAAATGAAACTGCTCAATTTAAATATTAATACAGAGCAAAATACTGAGTGAGTGAGAAATTTCCCCAGTGGTGAAAAATAACTTTGTTGTATGAAGAATAAAGATCAGTTCTGAGAGGATTATCAATACAGTGCTGAAACTGATTGTCTAAGAGATTACAGCCTAACAGAGAACAGAAGAGTGTGGGGGATGAAAATACACAAATTTCCAGAATAATTTAGACAAAAAGGATGAAAGGCAGACTGAGGTACTGAAATGGAAGCTCAGCTGCACTGATATACTGTAGAATATGGACCAATGGAGACAGACATGAAGGTATACTGGGTAAAAATGCTGTAGATGAAAGGCCCGAGCCAGGAACTGATATGAAATTTGCAACTCCCATATATTTTTCCCCTTAAAAAATATCAGAATGATTTATCAGAAAAATATGCTACATGACAGATATCACAGTAAAAAGAGAAGATGCATGTATGCATCCAGCATGTTTACTCTTTTCAAACCTACATTGATTTTAAATCATTCTGAAATGAACATTTACTATAGAAGTAACATTGTGTAATTTTGGCCACTATAGTCCAACAATCACTAAAAGCATCTGTTGCTCAGAGAGCTAATTAGACTCACACCAATGCCAATGGAGCAACTTGAGGCTCAGTGGCTTGACCGAGGACCAAGAGGGAGGAGTTGGAGATCTTTTTAGATTAGGTGGTCTGGAAATATTTTTAATTTGTGTACATGTTTTTTTCTGTGTATAACCAATGAGATACAAATTTGTCATCGAGTTTGCCAGTTTATTCTGAGCAGTAACTGTTGACACAACACGGTCTTATAAAGCTGACTGATGATGCATTAAGAATGAACTGTGTTTATACATCTAAGCAGACATTAAACAATATTAGTATTTACTAGGGGCTTACTATCACCCATCCAAGTCTAATATTCAATCACTTTTTAGCTTTGTGTTGCTCTCCAACATCAGTTTCAGCTCTTTAACTGAAAGTGCAACTATTCTCTAGCTAGCCACTAAGTTTGACAGAAGTTCAGTTGATGCTGGACAGGTAGCATCTAGTGAGACCATAAGACCTGCAAAATGACAGATGAGAGCAGTGAGAAGAAGCTAAAAAAGTAAAGTTGGAAGATACAAAAATAAACCCTTTTTTGTTCTCCGTGTATTTAGACCTGTTTTTGTTGTTCTTGTTTTTGTTTTTTTACATTGATTAGCACAGCTTTAAGTAATCTGCTTTTTTGTTAGTAGATTTATCATTATGCTAATGATGCTCCTCGAAGTCAGCCAACGGGGGATTACATCTGTTGGATTTAAGGCATTTGTCTTGGTAGCAGCTGGCTGTGATATTTTTCAGTAATAATAAAAGTCATACAGTTACAGATTAAACAGTTTTCCTTCATTGCTAAATATACAGTCATGGTTTAAAGAAAGTACACCTCTAAATTCTAAGGTTTAACATCGCGTTTTACGGGTTGCTGGTCTGGAGCATTCAGGTGTGTGTTAACACAATGCCAAGGAGGAAAGACAAGAGCAATTCTCTTAAAGAAGCAGCTGTTGCTGCCCATCAGTCTGGGGATGACTAAAGGGCTATTTCCAAACAATTTGAAGTTTCCATCATTCTACAATGTGAAAGATTTTTCACAACTGGAAAACATTCAAGATCGTTAAAATTTTCCCAGGAGCGTACGTCCCAAACCCTGTTGTTCATCTGAGGCTTGGATAATTTTAGAACCTGGTCTTTTTGTTCTGTACTTATATAGTATGTAAAACCTTGGACTTGAAAGTGCACATAATTCTTTTTACCATAAAGAATTGTGGATGTAATAATAATTATCAATACCTATACACAGGCTCAAGCCAGTACAACCAAATAGTTGATAAAGCCAAATATATACTCATGGATATACACATGACACAAACACGCACCTTGTTCATTGTATCACACATATCACACCCCATAATGTCAAAGCACTTTCTGAACTGTACACTTGCTCTTACCGCAACTGATTAAATGTTCAGAGTCACACTGCTGCCTTCAACTGAGGTCATTTTAAACTGTTTCAGTGAACAACTAACATTAGTTTTTCTAGAGAAGACATTCTCCAGATTATATTCACAGACTTTCAGTGTCAAGTTATTTAACTTCCTTCTTACAGGGTTTATTTGTCACCAGCACTTGGTGTTACGAAAAGGAAAAAAAAATTGAGTGAAGAGGTCATTGATTGCAACAATGGAGCCGAGGCAGGAGAGGCATGGTCTGGCATCAGGCACACCATTCGCTCCATGCCACGTTCTCCATTATCTGTCACTGTTCTCACACGCTCATACTTCAGTATCTCCTCATCGGTGAAATTGCTTTTAAAGGAATGGTGAAAAAAATGTTTCACTCTGGTTATTCCAGGGTGGAAAAAAAAAATTAAACTCCAGCTGTGGCCAATCTTGTGTTTCCATTGACTCCACAGAAAGTGGCAAGATGCTATCCCCTCACCAGGATGATAAGAACTGGGCAAAATTCAATTACATCTCAGTGAAATGTGAAGATTTTTTTTAAAACCAGAATGGGAGTCACTCTATGTCAGTGTGGGCTTTCACATTTATTCTTTTCTCCAGCTATGGTCTTCTTTGGAGATGATGTGGGCTGTTACAGAGTGGCCAGACTGATTGGTAATGTCAAAGCTGGTCTATGTCGAAATGGGCTTAGCAGGCTCCTAGAGAAACAAACTAATGATGCGTTTTATGACCAGGTGGGCTGAAAGAGTTCAATGAAAAGGAAAGGTCTGATCTGCTGCAGAGTCTCCACATACTAACAATGCCTGGAACATTAAAGACTCAAAGATAAGTTCAGCACAGGGAAGCCACATTAGCGCCACCTATGAGTCAGTAGCACTTTTTTCAGCTTTGTATTTGTCCTTTTATTTGAGGTCTATTAAACCATATCTTGATAAAAAGGGGAAAATCTGTGTGGACTGGCACCACTGGTCTGAAGTAACGCATGATGACCACCCATCACCTCTTCCAAGCAAAGCTAGAGCTGACAGGGTATGACAGTCTGACATGCACACTGCAAAGATGGCTCAACCCCCACCCTTCCCCCTTCCCACCAAAAATAAATCAAATAAATAAATAAAGAGCATCACTGAAGTCATGGTAACAGCTGCATTGTGCACAAAAGCATGACTAAATGTTGCCTTCTTTCATTTCCTTTCATCAGCAATGAATGGTCTGAAGGTGGCTCACATATTATAAATTAATGGGGAAAGACAAAAGCCAATTTTAAGCTCATACATCTTTCACATAAAGTCTTACCCAGCTGCTCAATATTTTCTATACTGATCACAGACAAGTGAAACGGAAAAGCAAACCCATTCAAATAAGATATTATCTCTCTGGAAACAAGTACCTACATCATTAAATCTCACTATTCCTTCCAGCTCATTCTCAAAACTAAACCACGGCCCTTCACTCCCACTCACGTTCCTCGTCATCCCCGTCTCTCATTACACGGAGCGAGGTGACAGCAGAGCGAGGTAGCCTTGTCAGCAGTTTTCCGTGTCCTCTCCTCTTCCTCTACCACCTCCTCTTCTCCTCTCTTTTTCTTGTTGATCTACCGTCATGAGGCTGTCGGCTAGCTGTCAAGGACAAGGACTCTACCCGGTGATGTATGCTGAGCGTGACAATGTCACCCACACGTGGGGTACCTAATGTCACTTCACAGAGAATCGTGGTGAACAACCTCCACTCTGTTAGATCACTACATTGTTTAGTGTTTGTGTGAACAGGAGCAAAAGCAGAATAAATATAACACATTTCACCATTTTTCTCTTTTAGCACCTCACTCTTCTGATCATGTAGTTATTTGGAAGAAGCCAACAAACCCAAATGTGCAATGTGC
Source organism: Oreochromis aureus (assembly GCF_013358895.1). Taxonomy (NCBI): domain Eukaryota; kingdom Metazoa; phylum Chordata; class Actinopteri; order Cichliformes; family Cichlidae; genus Oreochromis; species Oreochromis aureus. The sequence goes on along the minus strand of NC_052958.1, from coordinate 12,274,217 downwards.
CACATAAGCCGAGACACAATCAAGGATGGGTAAGTGCAGGGCTTTGAGATTTAGGTGTCAGAGGCTTGAAAACTGTCATGAGGTGCCTGTGTTTTAAAGTATAGATTTTTTTTAATAGAGGACTCACTGGCTGAAATGAAAAAAGAAAACCAATTCTATAAAATCTAATGTCAGGCTTACAAAGCCATAAGAAAAACAAACACAATAGTAGCATGGCATAGCATTACATAAGTCAGATGAGTATTTAATGGAATAGTTAACAATAGGTTAGCTCAGCACAGCTAGCCAAAACAGAGAGAAAGCACTAGCTATTAACACTTTAGACAGTCCTCTGAAAAAGTATTTGCCCCCTTCCTAATGTATTGATTTTTTTGCATGTTTGTAACACAGAGACATATTAGATCACCAAGCAGATTTTAAAATTAAACAAATGTTAAAATACACATTTAATTTATTAAGGAAAAAAAGCTGCGTGACCCTGTCTCTCTCCCACCCCTCACTAGCTACAGACAGTCGGACGTTTTGAATCAAGAAATCACTTAAATAGAACCTATCAGATAAAGTGAAGCAGGCTAGAAGATCTGAAAAAACCATGCCAGTTTTTTTTTTTTTTCAATCTACACAAACTGTTAAGTGGCAAAATCAACAGGGTGCAATAATTTACAAGCAGGTGACTCTTAGCTGTATTCTTAACCCATGCATTTATTTACGTTGTGGCTGCTTTTGAATATCTGTGTCATCTCTTAATATCAAATTTAGCCATTCTTTAGCAACATAAGCCCGCTGTTTTTACATTTAAATAACCAACATTTTTGTTTGATTACATTTTTAATAATAGTAGTCATAGTACTGTTTATTTTATTAAAATTTGTACAACAAGTTTTGTCATGAAAAGTCACAGCCAAATTTAAAACCAGTGTAGTGGCCTGTTGATGTGTGTTTCAAATCTAGGTTAGATTTTACTTGAAAATAAAGTAACTGTCTATAATGGAAGTTGGCTTTTAACAAGCTTGCAATACTTACATGTAATTTAGATCATCTTTTTTAAAAACACGTGTCTCTAAACCAAAGGTGGCAATACCACACATTCAGACATAGCAGTAGATGATGTTTTTAAAAGGCTATTTTTATCAATAAGTACTATATGCACTTGTCTAACTTGGTTGTATGAGGTGTACATTTACTTTCTGTTTCCATGCACAGCCATTAAAAATCAAATTGGCTTCTAAATAATTTTTTTTTTAACTTTCTTTGACCCTCTAGACCAGCTCTCCCCACATTACATCAATATCTTGCAAGTCTAGAAAAGCAACTGTTGGACAGAAAAACGTCAAATGAGTGGTAAATATTTTGGCTTTCCAATATATTCCTAATCTTCAGTGTCTTCAGGCATCATACTTTAGACCAACTCGTTTTACCTCTCATTTGATTTGTGCTTTAGCTTGGGGAATTTTCTTTTTTTTTTACTGATCTTTTCTATCTTCTGCTATTAGACTTGCACTATGCTGTTGTCCTCAAAGGAATTCCAGTAGTACTTGGTGTTGACTCCAGTAAATTCTACAAGACCTGCTGTTTGAATAAATACAAACAACAACAGTTTGGTCTGGATTTCTTTTTTTTTTTTTGTCTGTCCCATTTGGTTCTTTAGCCGTCAGAATTGTTGTCTGAAGACCAACAAGGATACCAAATGGATTTATTCTGCCAAATGGATCATCATGGCATTGCCGTATTGGTCCATTTGATCAAACTTTGTTGTTATTGGTCTGGATTTCTTGAAAGATCATATCCCACAAACTTAATTTAGAGGTACCACACTGTCTGAAATTTGTTTTGTGTCTAAATCATTCTGCAGATCATTTCAAATGTATGTAGACACCTTGTAATTAAAATGAAAGAATGAATTCATTTTACATGTATAAAGAAGGCATTCAGAATGAAACGTTAGTGGCCATGTTTGCATGGTCCTTTTTTAAAAATGCTTTCATGACATTATTGTGCGTTCTGCGGCAGTCAGGGCTTTCGAGGCTGATGTGCGGGACAACTGAATGTCAACTCCGGGGACACTGGGGAGGGAGCCTGAGTTAGTGCATGAGGTTAAGAGATACTGACCTCAACACACACCTTGGATATCCACAGCTGTATGTTCTGGAAAGGCGCTGAGCTATCAACTGATCACCATGAGTTGGATCAGGTGGCGAGGTGACCTGGCACACCCAAATGTATAGTGAGGGTGAACTGGGGACGCGTGGCAGAGGCCCTGGTTCAGGAGGTCTTCGACAGCATTCTGATGGAGGCATTGAGTCAGAATGGATGTCCTGCACCTCTATAGCTGAGGCTGCTGCAAGGAGCTGTGGCCGCAAGGTGGTTGGTGCCCGTCATGGTAGTAATTCCAGAAGGGAGGCATCAAGCTGAAGGAGGAGTCCTATTGGGCTTGGTTAGCCATCAGGTGATGGACAGTATTATATTTTAGACTGTATGTAAAAGTTTGATATACAGTACTCATTTTAAAAAAACTAAATTGAATATGAATTAGCGCTTTGACTGCGAAAATATTGTTTTCTTCTGTGTAATAAGTGAACATATGTGCAAGACAGGGTAGTGTCCAAAGTTCCCAATTGCTACCAAGTCTGATAGCAAGCTGCATCAGTAACTGTGTTTAGTTTAGATGTTCTGTCTGTGTTTTTGTGGATTCTCTCCAGGCACTTTGACAGGGACGTGGATGTTGGGTTAACTGGAAATTCTAACTGGTGTGTATGAATGATTCTGTGTGTGTGTGTGTGTGTGTGTTAGCCTCATGATAGATGTGTTGATCTAAGCAGGGTCCCAGGGTGAACTCTGCCTCTTGCCCTTTGCCCTAGTGGTACAATGCAAAGACACACATACATGCAGACTAGCAATAAATAACAGACTAACAAAATGGTAGAACCTCACTTAATGAAACTAAAGCATTAACTTCCAAGACAGGCTATACATCACAGCAGGACATATTATTTGTCAGGTTATTTAATTTAAATCTTCTGAAAGTCACCAGCATGGCAAGGAGGTCTAGTTCAGTGAATTTAATTAGAGTAGTTGAGTCTTACAGGAAATCCAAAAGGGGAAAAAAATCATGATGAATACTTAACGATGTAAAGTTGGGAATTTTAACATGGAGTCTTTGGGGATTGACCCGCTTTTTGGGGATTGACCTGCTTTGGACCCAGCCTCGAGTGGGCATTGGGGGAACTGCCATTTTTGGAACTTTAAATTTCACAGTAATTAATTAGGAAGGAGTTCGGAGAGTTCCTCCATTAATGCCTATGCACTATTTTGTCATTTTAAATAAAGTGATCTATATTGCATTATGGGTTTTTCCTATGCTTATGTTTCACCTTCCCAATAGGTTTCATGAAAATTAGCTGGGTAGTCTTGTTGACAGACAAAAGGACACTACCAGGCAGCAGTTTAAAAAATACCTCGGCCATGGCTTACCCTTTGACTGAGGAAAATAAGTAAGCATAATAATGTCATACCAAGTATGAAGTCAGTTAAGAGTCGGAGATTTAACAGCAGGCCACCTCACTGATCATGGAATTTTGGAGCTCTGTGCTTACAAATCACTTTGCTCATAACACAACCTTTGGTAGTGGCTAACAGACATCCTGGCTGTGGTTGCCTAGGTAACCATCTAATATATTTAACACCAGATCATATGTCAATCAAGTTTCCTATTTTCCTACTTACAGTAGTTTTAATTACTCACTAATTAAAGAAAAAATTTCCTAAAATATTACTGAGTTAGAATCAGTTTTACTCATAACTTATTACCAATTAACTAACTATGTCACTAGATTGTTTTTTATTCTGAATTTCGTTCTTTAATCTCATCCTTCCATTTCCGACCAGGCGGTTCTCAGTCAAAAATATTCCCCAACCTGACACACGATTCAAATCAATCCCATATCAAACTCACACATTAAAATCAGAAATATTCAAAACCAACATTGAAAAGTATGGTGACATTAGAATAATACTAATGCTATTTCCAACAGCTTCTTGTTTTTACTTAAGCTAATTTAGATTAACAATTTAATATACCCAATTAGTGATCAAATTCATTTCCATATGAAGAACCTGATTTAAGATACTACTACTACTACTACTACTAAACTACTACTAGTACTAATAATAATAATAATAACAATTTAGAAGGACCAAGTTAGAACAAAGCTCACATTCTTAGAACATCTTAGTACCTTAATACGTGACGTGTCCTGCAGGAAGAAGCAGATTGTTAATCTGAGCTGACAGAGATAAACAGCCCACACTCTGTCCTCTCAGTTACCTCTGGAGCAGATGGGCAGGGCAAATGAAAGTGCCAGATGTCTGCTTTTTGGAAATTTGGCTTTTTTTTTTCTTCTTTTTTTTTAGCACAGTAAGGCAAGAAGATTACATTAACTATAAATTAAAAAGTGATGGCCACTGGACTCAAATTTAAACTTTACAGTTTAACAGACGGAGCAAGGATTGCTATACGTGGGGAGGTGGTGGTTAAAAAATATAGGCAGATGGCCAAAAACTAAAAGGTCAGGACAAAATGTGCAGCCAGCATGTGGACAGGCAGATGTCTCTGACTGGCAGACCGTCTGCTCCTCATCAGCACCCCCTGCTGTCCAGAGGGGAAATGCTTTGTCCATTTGGGGAGCTGCAGACAATTTACAGGGACAGCTACATGCAGAGATCAGATAATTATCCTTGGATATTGTTCTCCCTTTTGTTTCCAGTCAGCACACACTGTCTCTTGCATGCACAAACAATCACCTACTCGCAATGTGCATTTTATCACAGCACCATCAGACTGTTGACCTGTCTGTAAAATAGAACTATGGACATTCTGGGACCGCTCAAATGATCAACACTAATACGAGAAAGGAACAAAAGGAAAGCATTAGTGCTGCCACAGCATATCGTGTGGATCTGTGTGCTTGCAGGTGTGTGTAAGGGGATTTGTGAGATAGTAGCCCTCTTTTTTCCCACTAAGTTTCAGAAACCTATATATCATAAAGCTCTGACATTGTACTCAAAATCTTTATTATCAAAAGTCATAGGATGGAGTTCGAGAATACAGCATCCATCTGAGGTGCATGTGAATCAATAATCTGTATTCAGTTTGAGAACCAAAGGCACCATAATCGAAATAGAAATTCAGCTCATAATGACTGCCTCGTTTTTTCTCAGAAAAATGGAAAACATTAAGGAAAATGTATATTTATTGTATTATTTCCCTGCGGTGACTCTGCCAGCACAGAATGGTTATTCCTGCATAACAAGTCATCCTGCGGCATATTTTAGTAGATATTATGGCAGTTGCTGTGCCTCCAGGGAAGTGTGAGCCAGTTTCTAGAAATGACCAGAACCATTGCAAACATGTGTCAAAGAGTGGTAAAATATGATAAAATCTGGAAGGGTTGGAAAGCCCTGTATTAGGCATTTTTTTGTTTACTTTTTCACAGTCCACCTGTATAGAAAATCAAAAATGACTGTTGCATTTGTGACTGAGTACAGAAGAATTTCCAGCAAAATGAAGGACTGGCTCTGAAGCAGAAATATGATCCATTTATCATACAGCATTATGATTTCCTGCTTAGGATGTGTTTTATTTGTAGCAGCTTGAGGTCGCTCTCAGATGCTGAGATTAGGAGAAAAAAGGGCCTAATTTACTCACAGTGTGTACACAATTATTTTTAACATAATAACAATGATAATATTCATTACTAATGTCATTATTATTATTTCCTTTATGTACCGTTTTCCAAAACACCATGAATCACAAAATGCTAAGAATTATATTAAAAGACTAATAAGTAAATTCTATCTTATCTCATCTTAAATTCTGTATATCATTTTGATTTTTACAAAAAATGGCATATCATGGCTGGATTTCATCACTTACACTCTTTTCTTGTTCTTTGTGGTGAGTTTCTCATCTAAGGCTGACAGATCATGTGCTCCTGGTTCTTTTCCTTGTAATCTGTTAGTCTTTTTCATATCAGCTTTGATAGTTTTCATGTCTTTTTTTTACTTGAGTCACACTGACTGTCTTAGGGGAAACAATATTCAAAAACTCTGTTATTTTAGTCTTCCTCTTTGGACACAGTTGTTTCAGTTTCTTAAAGAAACATGTTTCCTTGTATAGAGAACTTAGGATGGGGCAGACAATATACAGACTATACAAGCCTGTTGGTTTAGACTGATTCTGATTTTTCTAACATAGAATGATGGTAAGAACAAAATAGCCAGTGTGCAGATTTAATAAATCCAATGCTAAATTTGCTAAATTTTTTGTGCGGGGTAAGAACATTTCCATGCACATATTAGTAAATGAGGTCCAGTGTCTTTTTGGAACAAGACAAAATAAAAAATAGGCCATTTAGAAACTGGTTTACTATAAGAACCCAAAACTACAAAAAGAGTAGGACAATGGACTGCAGTCAAAAAGATGATCATATATTCATGTGACATCTTTATCCTAGAAGTAACTCTTACCAAATATATACAGTATACAGTAAAATAAACACAAACACAAACACATTTTTACCTAAACCCTTTCCTCTAGGCAAATCTTCAGTTAGCTGACATCATTATGACATCATTCGAGTGGTAAATTGACTCAACTTGACTCAACAGTTTTAAAAGACGGAGCTGCACTCCAAATGACCTGTAAACTAACTTTCATTATCTACTGTCTTTTATTTCAGAGTGCCTCTTTAAAAGTGTCAATCTGCTGCATTACTGTCAGCATTCTGGCTTTCACAGCAGTTTGCATGCGTCAGGGAAGATCTAAGGACCCGGCCTTGACATTTACACAACGGCTGAAACTTAAAAGATTGCTGATACACACTGAGATGCAAACATTTCAAAGCTCAGGCACACACACACACACACACACACACACACACACAAACACACGCAGGCGCTGGGTGCATGAAAGATCCTGCAGCAACTTCATCAAAATGTTGTGGTTTTATTAAATCTCCTTTGCAATAAAACCTTCCACTTGCCTTGCAATGCTGAGATAAGCAGCAAAACCAAGAGAAAAGAGGAGGAGAAACTCTCAGATCAGAAGAATCCATAAGTACCTACAGGCTGACACGACACTGTGCACGAATGCACCACGCAAAGTCTAAGAGTCTTCTTTCTGTGTGCTTGTGTATATTAAATGAGACAAAACAAGTGCACAACATCTCTGATCATGCAGCTGAGCAAGAAGAGATCTGGTGTCTTAGCTCTTTTGCATTAAGCAGGCCTTAGGGTGAAAATAAATTAGTCGGAGCATCACTTTAATTAGAAATTACTCCAAGCACTCGCAGTCTTTAAAGCTCCTTTCATTCATTTACAATGCTGTATTTCAATTTTCAAGCGAATTTAGGCTGCGCAAGTCCCAGAGGATGTGTTTAAAGAGGAATAAACTGGAACAAAAACCAACAGCTGAATGGATGGACCCCAGAGGATAATGACACTGACAGAGTGTTTCTGATTGGCCAAGAGGCAAAGCCCTGTACGCCAATGGGAAGATGGCAACAGAAAGACAGGAAAATAAAAAGCTAAGGCTTACAACGAGGAAGATTTTTTTTAAAGGAGGATCAATCCATGTGAATGCTTAGACACTCAGGAGGTATCTGAATGCTAGGCTGTATGTTTCTGCTGCGCCCTCTGTTCCCATGACGACTGCCGACAAGGTCACTTTCGCTAGCCGAGGCAACGCAGTAGCCCAGCCATGGCAGGCAACACAGAAAGAGACAGAGGCAGAAGAAGGGGAGGACAAATATTAAATTATGGTGTGAAGAGGGTGAAGGAAATTTGATGATTAAGGACACCACGTGTGAAATTTCATTCGCAGCTGCACAGGTGAGACTAACGCCGCGTGTGAAGACAAAAGCATCTGCGATCTTACACTTTAACGAGTTCAGCCTTGAATAGGTGTGCTGATGAGAGCATGTGCCCCACTTCCCCCACGCATCTCAAGGCCAAGTCCTGAATGACAAAAAAAAAGGCTCTAGGCATACTTTTTAACATGCCCCTGAACGTCCTCCAACAAAACAGATCAATCACTGAATGAGTTCCCTTGTCTACCTCAATGCATCATGGTCCCTGTATTCCTGTCAGATTCTCTCAACAGATAGAAACTCTATTTGGGTTTCTCCCCAAAGTGGCAAAGCATAACCTGTTGTGTCCTTATTCATGCCGCCTCACCTTTCCATTTGGCAGACAGCAGGACTCCGGTAATTAGTGTAGTTTATTATTAATTCCAGTGATTAATTACAGAAAAAAAAGATGTCTTGTTGAGATGACACAGCTGTCTTACTCATGCCATGATCTGAGGTGAATTAATTTCCCGCTGAAACACCATAATTCTCCCCAGTGCCAGCTCTCGGGGTGTCAGCTTCATCTTAACCACTCGTGGCATTTGTTTTATTAGTGCTGGCGATCAAGGGCATTGGATGGGCAATGACCCAAAAGTGTTGTCCTTCTTTTTTATATTTCTCTAAAGTCATATGCTTGCAAGGTGTGACCCTTCCTCTTCTCTACTTAATCATTCTTTATAACCCATCATAAAAGATTAGGCTATGGGATTTAAAAAAGGACTGGGTCTAATTTTATCTATAAATCATACATTTAAATTTTGGATGGCGGAATAGAGATACTGCCCAGCAACAACCAAAAAACCCAAACAGCTTCCTTAAATAAACTCTTTTTAATTGTCATGTGTTCATTAAGATGAAACTTCACGAAGAAGCTAACTAATTTGCTCTCTGAAAATTAAATGGCAGATTGTGTAAGCTAATTAGCATTGGATACCTCATTAAGATGTTGGCGTGTGTGTGTGTATGTTTGTGCATGTCACTTGTAAGATGCACTGCAGGAGAGCTAATTTAAAGGGGCTTTAGATACTGAGCAATGTGTCAGTCTTCCTGTAAGCACTGTGAAGTGGTGGGGAAAAGCAGTCTGTTCGGCAGCCGAATTGCCAACACGATCACATATCGTGCCAAAAAATGTGTGCCGTCACCTGCCAAAGGCTGACTGGTCAGTTTATTTTTAACTCTGGGACCAAAAGAGTGTTTACAAACCTATCAGCATCATCATTACGGTTCCAGCATGACACAACAATGACAGGAAAATCGTGTCTCTTGAGCTGTGCTATTTCTTTTACAAAGACAAAAAGTGACAGCACTCAGATTTAATAAATCGTGCCATATTTTTTGCCCTAAATGGTTTAACTACAGTAAAATGGCTTTATATTGCAAGAATGAAAATTGCATTTTTATGCTAATTGTGGTGAACTGCAATGCATATATGAAATTTGTTTGATTAAAAACAAAATATTTGCTGTTACCTTTGAATGCTTATGGGCATTTACTTGAACTGTTATTTTGAAGTGTTTTACAAGGTTTGAAAAACGCTTTCTTCCTTGGAAGTTATAAAGTTGTGGTAATCTCCCCTTGACTTCAGTTCAGGATTCTTTGAGGAGTATGTCATTCTCTTATAATGTCGCTGGAAGAAGCTCACCACTTGCAACGCCTACATCTGCAGGTCTTAACTGGTATTGACATTATTCTCCTTCCCTACAAGGCCAGACAGCGGTATATCAAAATCATTTTCCATGCCTTTTTAAAGTATTTGGCTTTCTAAGCTTGTTAAGAAAGCAAGAGTCCCCTTGTTTGGATTCACCAGCTTTCTAAGATAAACACTGTCAAAACAGCAGGCGTTGTCAGATTTACCAAAGTGCTCGGTATGATAAATTTGACCATCTGCAAGCTCTGCTAATGTATTATGGCTGGCTGCATAATTAAAATATGCTTTGAAAAACAAATCATTAAATAAATTGTGTAAATGAAAAGAAATAATCTCTGATAAAAAAGAAATATATAGCTATCTTCCAAGTATAAATTCAGTTTGTTGCTATTATAGTGTGGCTTTTTAATGATTATTGAAGGATTGTTACGGGAGCAATAGCACAGAACTAATATAGTGCCAAACAGTGCTATACCATATTTCCTCAAATGATGGTTTAGTTTACCACAACAGAATAAGACAATCAGACACATGTTTGAAACGGGCTTTAAACAGAGGTGAGATTTCGTTCCTCTGCTTGACTGCAGAAAATGGTCAAGAACATGCAATAAAGGCCTGCTCCGATATTATTTCGTTTGCCCTATTAAAGTAACTGCCTACGCTTATTATAACATAACAAGTGACAGCTCACTCATTAAACAGATAAATTAGCTCCCTTGAGATTCTCCACACAATGACTTTATTTTTAACAACAAGCTGGGAATCAATTAACTCACAGTCATCTGCACTAGCATGAAAGGGGAAGGTCATCAAACTGGTGACTCACTGCACTCATGGTGTCACTTCTTTGTTAATCCAACATAATGGAACAACTTATTATGGCAGAACATGTTTAACTTTTCTTTATGGGTGCTTTGTATTTGTGACTAAGTGAGCAAAAAAATAAAAAATAAAAAAAGGTGAACAAAGTAATATGGAGTATACCTATCAAAGCAAAAGCAGTTCATATTTCAAACTCAGCATGAGTGACACTGACTGACACTGACATGTGACATTTTGTGGGAAACATGGTTTGATCTATGAGTTGCATTTATCTTTTCCAACTGATCTGGTCTTTTATGAGGGATGAAAGAAAACAAACAAGGACTAAATGTTGAATGTACTTCAATAGTGTCTCTAATATTTTATATATTTAGTCTTTTCTATGCGCGGTCTCTATGGTGGCTCTGTGTTTGGGACATCCCTGCTGCATGCGGCTGTCAGTCTGCCAGAAATTGCACAAATGCCTTTATAAGTTCTAGGTGACGATTAACACTGTCTAGCAATTTATTAAGCAGAGCAGAGCCCAGCAAGCCGGTGTACTGTTACTGATCTACTGGTAGTAGCAACACCACCCATGTACCTGCTGACAACAGAACAGAACAGCACTACTGTTAGCACCTTCTGCAAAAAATAAATGAACAAATAAATGAACAAATAGTTCAGAAGCAAGAGTGCAGATTCCCTGTAACATTTGTAACAAATGATTTTGGATATAATCCCAAACACTTGAGTAAACTTCACACTGTGGCATCAAAGTGTGAATATAAATATATGCTCGATGAGGGGTTTTTAAGAGGAAGTGCATACTGTTTTTTGTTGTGCTTTCATTCAGATCAAACCAATTGACTATAGGCTGCTGACTAGCTGAGATTTCATGATTGGTACGCATTTGTAGTTACAGGCTTAGAGACTCAAATAAAACTCAATCATTGTACACACAGCAAATTCTGCCTGCAGCTTGTCCATTGGGGATCTTTCCGAGTGCCATCTTCTGCTGTGCCTTTCTCTGTGCTACAATATTCTAATAATCATGTTTTCCTTCCATTTATTAGGTTCCCGAGGCCCCGTGTGTTGACTACAGCACTTCTCAGTTCTGCTGTAAAGCAGAAAGTTAAGCTTAAGGTACCCTATGGGACTGTAAAAGTATCAACAGTACTCCCGAGTGCAAGTTTAGCACACTCCAGCAAAAGATGGCTCACACTACTAATTGAAAGGCTGTGGCCATCCCTTCCAATCACCCCCTCCAATGACTGATTATATATCTGACTTTGTGACCCCGAATACAGATCACCTATCGTCTCTAAACCCTCTGGGGCCTCCTTAATGCATGGCAAGAGTGACCACACTGTCACGATGAATTTCCAGCCTCCTCAGAGTCCTCATTATATGTGACAGTAAAATCTTCACTTTCCTTTTCGGTTCTCAACTTTCCACTTTCTGCTCATTTAAATGATGCTATATACACAGCATTGTGAATGCCCGTGTATTCCCTGCTTCCTGGCTAATCAGAAAAAACTCCTTAGGTAAAGACGTGCACAAACCAAGAGCAAACAAAGCTTCAAATCAGTACAATTAGTTCTTATAGAGGCTCATGGTGCTGCCCTTTTCTAAGCTGACCCCTCTGACACAGAGGCTTGAATTACTCAGAGTAGAAAGAGCGGTGCTAATGAAACATCAATGATTGCACTTTGTCTGTCAGGTTTAGTGAGTGAACGAAGGCTTCATCCCGAAGCGGAGGCAATGCACAACGAGGCAATGAGTTGTCTTTTTTATATGTTAATGAGGTCTTTTCTGCTGTGAAACCCTTTTATCACTGAAGACAACTCGCTCTTGTTTCAGTATAGTCTGCACCATTTGCAGTTTGCATCAGATTTCATACTCCTCGTCAGAGTCATAACTCTGTCAAATCACCACAGACAGACATGACACAAATATTTTTAGATTAAATGTGATTTGTTATTTTCGATTATCTCTCATGTCATGCATACCATGAATAGTCCTCCACAGAATGTCATCTTGTACACCCACTGCTTCATTGCCAGTAAGTTCCAGCTGACCTTATTTGAGATAATTGTACTGTTATTAATTTATCAAAAAACAAAAAAACTCGAAGCTCAAGTAGCCCACAGTTAAACAAACGTAATTGACACCATGAAGAATTAAGGTAGTTCTGAAGGCAAAATAAGGTCCAAACCAGTTGAAATAGGTGTAACTAATGAAGTGTTGGTGAGTGCATATACGGCATGCTTCACCCTTAAGGATTATAAGTATGGGGGAAAAAAAACAAGTAAGAAATCCAAGTGTTCAGTACAAGTGACATGGCAGCCTATTTTTAAGGATTTCTTTGCTGGTCGCCAATGTTGTATGTTTCCCTGCATTTTGTCTAATCTGTGCCATGTGTATCATAGCGAAATACTACTACAAACATGTATGTCAGCACACACAAGAATAAGTGATGCTCCTGGCATTAAATTCAAAATGAGCATCATCATCATCAAGACAGAGGTAAGTCAAACATATAAGGAATATCTCCTAAAAGTTTAATGATTTCTGAATTACAGCCTTCCCTGATAGAGTTACAAACATATACTCATTAGCCAATCATGCAGCAGCAACTCAGAGTACTTAGGCAGGTAGGCTTGGACAAGACAACCTGCTCAAGAACAGGGAAGAAAGGTCATTTAAGTCACTTTGAACATTGCATGGTTTTTGGTAGCAGACGGGTTTCTCTGAGTATCTCAGAGACTGCTGATCGCCTGGGATTTCCCCACCCAATCATCTTTAAAGTCTGGAACTGTCTGAAAAAGAGAAAATATCCAGTAAAGTGGAAGCTATCTATGCAAAAATGCCATAGTGATGTCAGAGCTCCTCCTCCTTTGAGTTGACAGGAAGGCAACAGAAACCCAAATAAACTCTCATTACAACCAAGGTATGCAGAAGAGCATCTCTAAATGTATAACACACCCAATCTTGAAGCAGATGGGCTACGGCAACAGAAGAGCACCTTTGGGATGCGGTGGAATGAGAGATACAGGTCATGGATGTGCAGCCAGCAATTCTGGAGCTAAATTGTAATATTATCCTGTTAATATGAAGCAAACTGTCTGAGGAACATTTTCAGAAACTTGTTGAACCTATTAAAAGAAGAATGTAGTCAGTTCTCAAGGAAAAAAAAATATGTAACACTGAATAGCAAGGTGTAAAGAAAAGCGAGTAAGAAATCAAAGTGTTCGTACAAGTGATAGGGCAGTCTGTTATTATGGATGTCTTTGTTGATTGTGTTGTATATTTTTCTGCATTACATGCATATTAATTAATCTGTGATGTGTGTACCAAAGTGAAACGCTGCCACTCACACATGTACATCAGCACACACCCACGCACACAGACAGGGAGCTATGTTCTGATCACTGCCAAGCCGAAGCATGCAACATGATAAGAACTTCCTTTTTTCACATGAACACAGATGCAATACATGTGTCGACAAGGAGGCGCACCAGATTCCAACATGGGAAAGACCCTACTGTACACAGAGTATGTGTTATGGCAGTTTTACAAACACACTCAAGACTTCAGTTACATGGTAATATTCATACATGGCTCTTTTGAACTTAGTGTGACCACAGTGAAGAAACAAGCCCGAATGACGTGAGCATGAATGACGCTGGATGAAATGAGGTGTGGGTGCCATGTGGAGTTATGTGATGTGATGATGCCATGTGAGTAAATGATCGACCAATCACTGACAACAATGCGGACATATAGAAATCAACAACAACAGAATACAGCTTTCAAAAACAGATAAGACACAACAAGAAGAAACGAGAAAGGGCAAAACAAAACCACAAGCTGCTTTCCGTGTGGACCCCAGAGAGTCCTGCTTTGAAGTGGTTTGCTTCAGATACTGGCACCGAGGGGAGGGGGTGTTTTGCAGGGACGGAGGGGTTGACAAGTTAGCAAGGACCTTCTGCTGTGCACTTTGCTTGTACCTTTTGCTAATGGCCCCAAAGCACAAAACAATCACAAAACACAACAGCCCCAAACACCCTCTATCAAGTAAAGTTCAAGCCGGTGAACTTGATCAATTCTGCTCTTTGAATTGCCCCACCCCTCACTAGTTTTAAACCCATGAGAGTCACTCCTGTGAACCTTTAATCCCTTCCAATAGAGTCACAGCATGTATTAAATAATAAAGGCTCTGAAGTGACTTTTGTAACAACAGATCCAGTACAAGATGTTGGGTTTCGGTAAGTCGGCAGGCTTTCTGAAGCCCATTTTTCTGCTTTGTCAAAACAGCAAATAAACCTTGTATAATATTCACAACTCTTCCTTCCCCTGCATCTCAACTACACAGGCCTGAGAGGTATTTAGAGAGTGATTGTGTTGGTCTGCAGCCTTTTGCCACTTACTGTGTCCAGCACTGCAGGGGCTATGATTTGCTATCAATGGGCGTTTGCTTATCTGCTATTTTCTGCCAAGCTCAGACAATGCGGCAAAGCAATTCTGTGACACGTGCAGTCAACAACAAACAAACCATTTTGGGGCGGATGGCTTAATTGCTATTGATGCGCCTTGACTAGATGAATATCATAATTTTCTTTCAAATTCTGGTGGTAGAGTGCACTTGGGGAAAATATAACCAGGAGGCACTGTCAATTTTGCTTGAAAGGGGCCAGATAATACCTTGTCAAAGCCATTCATTAATTTTTTTGTTCCTACTTGTCTAATTATATATCTTAGAGGCTGCCTGTACAACATTAAGTATTGATTATTATGCGTCCTCAAAACTGCCTAGCCAAAATAGTCCTACAAAAGTACAGTCATTACAGCAGCTAATTATTAGTTGCTGTGTTTTTTCATATTTCTCAGGACAGTGGGTGTAAATTACCCCATCAAACTGACTTCAGAGCTTTCAAATTACATGGAAAACTTGATTTAAATTAAATAGCCTATTTGTAATTTACCACCAGTACTAAGTAATTGCATGGGCTAATCTGTCATAAAAAGATATCATCAGCATTATCATCCTGCTTTGCCTGCTAAATCCAATGTAATATTTTCCCAGTTGTTCGGTTTCCGTAAGTACTTGACCATTGTCCAGAAAATGGGATGTTACTGATATAGATCGTATTACTGTGTTTCATTGTGTTTATCGCAGTAGCCTGACAAACATGGCACTAACACTCGCTGGAAATAACAAATCGTATCCAGTGTATCTTAAATTCACTCAGGAAACAAGTTCAATCTCAACCACAACAAGACCCAAAACCCAAGCTGTTGTGACAAAGGACATTTAAAACCATGGGGAGTGACTCGCTCTCTGTGGCTGGGTGGCTATTTAAGATAGATGAGATCATGAAGGCAATGGAATGCACCTTGTCCTGGAAGAACCTGAAGCAGTTACAACCACTTCAACTTAGATACCACTGCTGGGGTACTTGTGTTGACTAGTGTAGCTACGGCAGCACTGCTATAAACAGGATGCATGATACGTGGCAGCAATTAAAGTTGAACGAAATTAAACTTAAAATTGTTCAGAATAAAAAAAAAATTAAAAGGAAAAAATAAACATTTGTGCAGATGTAACAAGGATGCAGTCATCTTACCTGGGAACACAGGCAGTGGAGGTCTCCCCCTCAGGAGCCTCTGGGGCCGGGCAGCAGAACTGGTGTAGTACTGTTGGGTTTCTGTGTGAAAAAAGAGTGGAAACGAAACAGAGACGATCATATATTTTGTTTAAACTTTAGTTATTGTTTAAATGTAGAACAAAACACTATATATGACAGCAACTTTTTAATCGTGGCTTAGCAAGCGTGGCTAGTGGCTAAATGACTAATATATGTATAACACCATGAAAGTGTAGCAGAGTAATAAGGTTAGAGGATCTCCACTGCCACTTTTCATTTTTATTTATTTTGATTTTATTCATGTGTTTAGTTGTTTGTTTCCATTTTAGGTAGCCCCATGGGTCGAAGAGGAGAAGATAGGCATGGAATGAGGTTGGTGTACCTAGTTGCTAGTTGGGGTGTGAGCCCCACGTCCATCCTCTGTACTGTTCATGGTCTTAATGGGGTGAACTGTGTTATTTCCTTTACAAACATAGCTTAATTAAAATGCATTAAAATGCATTATTTTTTATTGATTATAGTATCCATCTATCCATTTTCTTCCACTTATCCGGGGCCGGGTCGTGGGGGCAGCAGCCCAAGCAGAGAAGCCCAGACCTCCCTCTCCCCAGCCACCTCCTCCAGCTTATCCGGGGGAACACCAAGGCGTTCCCAGGCCAGCCGAGAGATGTAATCTCTCCAGCGTGTCCTGGGTCTGCCCTGGGGCCTCCTCCCGGTGGGAAATGCCCGGGAAACCTCGCCCAGGAGGCATCCTTGTCAGATGCCCGAACCACCTCAACTGGCTCCTTTCGATGTGGAGGAGCAGCGGCTCTACTCTGAGCACCTTCTGAATGGCCGAACTTCTCACCCTATCTCTAAGGGAGAGGCCAGCCACCCTTCAGAGGAAGCCCATTTCTGCCGCTTGTATTCGCGATCTCGTTCTTTCGGTCACTACCCACAGCTCATGACCATAGGTGAGGGTAGGGACGTAGGTCGACCGGTAAATTGAGAGCTTCGTTTTTACACTCAACTCTCTCTTCACCACAACAGACCAGCGAGTGATGGGAGAAGGGAGCGGGAGATCAACAGACAGATTGGTGCAGCGTCCACATCACTACAACCGCTGCACCAATCCGTCTGTCGATCTCCCGCTCCCTTCTCCCATCACTCATGAACAAGATCCCAAGATACTTAAACTCCTCCACTTGGGGCAGGGTCTCGTCCCTGACCCGGAGTGGGCACTCCACCCTTTTCTGGCTGAGGGTGCTCCCTGGGGACTCTGTTGTCCTACTGGGAGACTTCAATGCTCACGTGGGCAACAACAGTGAGACCTGGAAGGGCGTAATTGATTATAGTAATTTATAAATTTTTTTATGTTTTTTGTTTGTTGATTTGTTTGTTAAAACAGTTTAATGACTCTTTCTTGTAGTTGTGTTTTAAGTGCTGCAAAGTTAGTTTGACATTACTTAGTATTTTTTTGGTAAATCTTTGTCTGCCCTCCTTTCTGACCAGCCAGTCATGAACTCATTTGACTGGTGGTTATACTATATACAATAAGGCAGATAACCTTTGACCATGGTTGGATGGTATCACGTGAGAAACCTCTATAGTCAGGTGAATTTATCAGTCTCTAAAAGCGCACAAAATGTTGACAACAGCTTGCAAAACCTACATTAAAAACTTTGATGTTTAAAAATGTTTTTTAAAAATCTGGATGCTGTTTTAGAGAAGATAGACAGTCAATGCATTTTAATTTTTGACCGACATACTGGTTAAAAGATCCCGTCAGTGTCTTATGATTTGCATCAAAATCTGTTTCCTGACATCCTGAAGCCTGCATTTCCTCACTGCCCACTGGTTTTCCACTGTGGATTTCCCATTTTAGCTCATCACCTGATTAGTTTCCCACATACACATCTCCTTCCCATCAGTCACCAGCCCTGTGTCTCATAGCTGTAGTCCACCAGCACCTGCATATTTCCAGCTTCCTAGCTAATCAAATAAAACCAATGCCAGCGGGGAAAACAAGATACCAGCATGCACCCTGTTTCGCCTTATTCAACTCCTTGCACTCCTTACAACCAGAAATGTCTGCTTTGTCTGTGTTTCAGTTTCTGAGTCACTCTCTAAGATACTGCTTTACTCAATCCAAGCTCAGTGTTGCCACAGAGTTTATTTATGGGGTGACTTTCAGGATTACCCTAGCATGAAATCACTGTGCTAGCATTGGTTATGATGGCAATCTGAAGACAGCAGTGGCCTGAATTTGAGGCACTGACAGCTGACAGTGTGATTTTCAGCAGTCCACTAGCACTGAACTGCAATGCAGACTGATGTCTTTGGCCAAAATTGAGCCAATATAGTTTGAATGTTGGCATAAGCTCTCATTCACTTTCTCAGGCTTTTACAGTATTCACAATTGCTAAATATTAATTTGTTTATGGGACATTTTTCTTCCTTTTTATTCAAAAAAATACAAATAAATTATAAATGCAGTTCACAGGTGGCTTTGTGTGGCTATTTTGGTTATGCCAACAATCTCAGATATATTAACTCTGTCGTGAACAGCTTGTTTAGCCTGAAACAAGCATTTCATAACAGGCTTACAGAGTTGAAAGTTAGCATACTGTCACATCATGTGATGTCTGTTGGTGGAAGGGAACCTTCTTTACATTGTGATTATATGCATTCAGTACAATGTTACAGAAAACTGGGCACATTATAAGAGTGCCACTGTATGTTTAAGTCATTGTTCTATGTTGTGAACAAAAGCCTAACTTTTTAATGCAGCATGCATTTTTCTTTTGAATTGAATTATAGCCCTGCAAATACTTACTCAGTCATTTTACACTCCATTTATTAAAATAGGCACTTTTTCTAAAAAAAATTTGATGGTGGCGGGCCATGCTGAAAAATATATTACTTGCACTTCCTGACCTTGCTCCTTGTCGTTTGTGCAAAATGGCCGCAAACCTGTTAATGTCAACTATGCAGCAATTTGTTTTCGGAGAAGTCTAATTTGTTTAAGCGTAGTTAGTCGCACAGTGGCATTTTAAATTATGTTTGGCAAGCAAAGCAAAAAAGTAGTGCTAAAAAGAGGAAAGCTAGAAGAGAGCAGGATGAGTATACCGCAAGGCTGTAAATGACTTTGATGAGCAAAAGGCCCCAAAACTGGACTTCTTATAAGTGAGTAGTTTGTTTTTCTGTCTTTGTAAAGGACTGAAACACTGTTATCATTTATATGTGGAAATTATGCACTCATACTGAAATATGTGTGTGTGATATATCTGGAAGCTGGTCCATGGGAAAAAAATTACTCAATGATATATTCTGTAAATGAGTTTGGATGTTATAAGGTGATCTTTCCAGTCACTTTTCTCCTTTGTTTCAAGCTTATTGACATTACAGTTGTCTTTATGTTACTTTAGTGAGAGAATGTGAGATGCTGTGTTTGCTCTTGTAGAACAATATCTGCCCCGGAGCCTAACACAGGATTGTTACACTGTATCTATAATGTGAATAAAGATGGTATTTGTTCAGTGCTCTGGGCCCTATTCCAGGAAGCAGGTTCAGCAAACTCATGAAGTTAGAGTTAATTAACATTCAGACTGACAACTTTGAGTTTTCAGTTCAAGAACAGCTGATCAGATTAAGTTCAATCAGCTCTGAGCATGTTCACCCTGAGTTAAGTGCATGAATGAGTAGAGACACCAAGCCATTAGTGAGTGTCACCAAGATTACCAGATTACATACAATTTTTGTACGAGCTTCAAACTAGCTGCTGAGCAAGACTTTTTTTGTCGAAGGACTTTGCTAACATCCACGACGAAATGAAGCATTACTACATAGAGCAACGCAGTTATGTCCATTATGGCAGTTCTGCCACATATTTTCCTGCAGGGCATCACAGTTAGCTCCTTTTATAGCAAAGAAAGGCAAGTGCAGGAATCTGAGAGTGGACGAGTGATAAAAGAGATCCCTGCAAGCTCCTCAGAATTCCTAGATAAAGATGAGGAAATCATATTAAGGTAGCACGGCGAGTCAGTGAGCGCGGAACGAGGAAAGGGGAGGAGGGAGTGGAGGAAATGGTTTAAAAGATGTGTATGCTGACAGAAATGATCAAATCAATTTAAAATAGCATGTATGAAATAAACGACCAGGGAAAAGAATATATCATTCCTCATCCAAAATATACTGCAGTGTTTGGATTTTTCTTTTAATCTTAGTAACATATTTATTTTAGGAAATTCAACTCAAGATTAAAAACACTACGTAGGTGAAAAACTATCTAATGATGTTTCATTTTAATAATTTTCCCCCCATATCCTTTTCCATTCTTGCCTGTTTAGAGGTAATACAGGAGAGATGTCCACAGGAGCACAGAGTTGATATTTTGAATAAATCAGCACCATGGACAGAGGCAGACCAGGCAACTGCGTCTCCGGGAAAAAAACATCTATTCTCAACTCAGCTGAAGCTTCTGAAAAGTAATCCCAGATGAAAAAAGTGCAGAATAAATTGTTCAGTTGTTTATAAAGCAATAAAATGGGTGCAACAAACGGTTGTTCGCCCCCAGGAGAGCAAAGGCTATTCTTAAACTTTGATGCTTTATGATGTTTATACTACAACATGCTGATGTTAGCATTGTTCATTTCACTGAATATCTGATGTTTAATGATAATAAAAGGATTCTGATTCTTATTCAAATCTAGTTTAGTATATTGTGTGTGATCATACTGAGAAAATAAAAAGTGTGTACAACACTCTTGATATGTTTTCTTTTTCAAGGCGAATGCTGACCTTTGCTTCCAACAGTGACAACAAAGATCAAATGCTTAAAGAATCTAGGTAGCTGTTACCAGGGTCTACAGTCACACAGCATTTGAAAATCCTATCTTAAAAGCTGTGGACACTGGACTGCTAACAAACAAATAATCAGAACCGATTACATATTCCCTGTCTTTGTCTTCACAATGATATTAAATTGCAAAAGAAATAATAATAAATTCCTGCTGATGCTTTCAGTTTTGTTTTGTTTTCTGGTTCAGAACCAGGATGGCCATGGTGCGTTCCTTTTTTAACGGCTGAGAACAATTAATTGATTATCAAAATAGCAGAAATTTTTGTCTTCTACTATAAGAGTCAGGCCATCCACTTCCAACTAATGCATTGGCAGGATGGGCTGTGAAATGGTAAAATACTCTTTTCAGAACAAATAGTTCTCATAAAGTTTTAGTAGAAAGACTGATTAGATTCATTTGTCTTTAAAGCCGCTGACCAAGAACTCACTGTGTAAAAGTGCTTTTATTATACTAATACAGTGAACTTTTCCATTATTAGCAGTTCATCAAAACCTCTAAGAGAAAGAAACACAATTGACAAGACAGTGAAAGTGTGGCTCCAGCAAGTCTACTGATAATGCATCAAAGCAAGACATTCCCATCCTTTGCTGGAACAGTCAATGGCCCTACAGTCATAGATGAAGGCAATACTGGCTTGTAGTGAGGACAGAGCAAGGATGTAAAATTTTAATGTCAAAAAGCTATGAGGGCATTTGCTTTTCTTTCTTCCTCAGTTCGCAGTTCTCTTTCAAAGTTGAAGCTACTTCACATTTTCCACATTCCTGACTTCCAGTCTCCATCATCCATCTCTTACTCCAATACCCCCCACACCCACATCTATCCCCATTCCACTCCTTTCCTTCTGTCCTTTTAACACTTGGTTTCCATCACTCTCGATGACTCTCCATCCCCCTGTTCTGGGCGTGTTGAGCTAAAGAAGAATTTGCACAATTACTCTTGCTGTCAGAGGGTGTCACTGGTAAAAAGAGTGTATAGGAATTTATTTTACTTATGTATTAATCACATTATTTTATTGTATAATGCCTTGGTGCCACTGGATTTTAACAAGTCTCACACTCATACAGTAGGACAAATGGTGGGGGTCTAGTTAGGAAGTTGGGGGAAGCAGACAGCTCCACAGGAAGAATCTTTTGTCTCTTCGAGGACTCTGGGAGGTAGCAAGGGAGTGTGAATCTTAAGGTGTGAAACAGCTGTGTACTGCCTTTTGTTCCTGGAGAAGGTATTTAACTGAGAGCCATGTTAGGCTCAGAGAGACTCTGCTGACCGTCTGCCCCGCGGTCATGCAGGCTCTCCACAAGCTTGGTTGTTTCTTTGTGTGCTTTGATTAAAGAATGTCAGCTACCGCTCACCGCTCGTCTGCAGGCTTTATTTAAATGGAAAACTTCCACAACAAGAGCAACCGGCCTTCCGTATGCCTTGTCGCATCCCTTGTCGCATCCCTTGACCCAGGACACAGGGAAGGACAGAGAGATGAGAATCAAGACATAAAGGTGGGAAAGCAAGGCCAACATTTACAACAGCAACAATCCCTCAATCCCTTATTACAGCATACTAGTCTTTTGATCACTGACTGGAATCACAAGGAGACCTGTACGCCCTCTTCTAAACGTCCTTCAAGAGCATGACTACAGGCTCAACTTAGGAGTACTTCAGTCTGTTCCCTGTGAAGTGCCTTTGTGAAGTGCAATAGTTGCACACATTAAACAGCATCCTTGGGAAAAAAATTAATAATAATTTTTAGACTTTCCCAAAACGGCTCAGCCATGAAAGCACAGATTGTTGTGCTGCTTGCGCTCCATAAAGTCAAGAAAAAAGAAGTGGAGACAGGGCCTCAAAAAAGCAAGGCTGGGGTGGAGTGGCAGTGGGGTTGGGGGGACGCAACAATAGCAGGCAGTACAGGGAGGGTATGACAGCAAATTAATTCCCATTGTTAATGGCTCCTCTAATTGTGTTCGCCTTAACGAGCATGACACCGCTGTGGCCGATTTTAATAGGTCCAGAACACAGGCGGTCTCAGAGGGGACACAGATTAGTAAGAGTGCTGGAACAGCAGAGCCACTTGTTCACATAGATAAAGGTTTTATTTTCTGAAGGTCCATAAAAAAATTATATGCACTTTGATAGTCACAATTCAGACGGGTTACATTAATGTTTAATTAACCTAGTAAAATCTGTTTGTCACTTTTGTACTATGACATTTTCAAAAAGAGCAAATCTTTTTTATTAAGAGTCGCACAAACAATGCCTGGCATGTCTTCACTTCTTGCATTCATGGCCAAATTGCATTAATTTTCTAACTAATGCTTATGCGCATTGTTGGCAAGAGTAAGATGAAAACAGTGTTTGTATATGCTTGAAATGAAGTTGGAGCCAGCAGCTTGGCTTAACACAATGTTGTGAATGGGTGGAGGGGGGAAGTTATCTGCCTCTGTCCAAAACAAGCAGCAACCTCTGGGGCTGAAAATTTAAGTCAGAGCCAAAATGTGCATTTTTACTAATGACCACTAGAGGCTGACCTGACTTTCCAGCAGAAATGACCATTTTTACAACATTGCAAAGAGCAACATGGTGGTGTGGGGGCTTCAGTTTCCTCCCACAGTCGAAAAAAAACGTGTTTTTTGGGTTAACTGTTTATTTTAAATTGGCCATGGGTGTGGATGTGAGACTGAATGGTGATCTATCTCTTTGAGCTAGCCTTGCGGCAAAATGTAATCTTGCCTCTTGCCTGATGACAGCTGGGACAGGCTCCTCTGTGACCCTGAACTGGATAAGTAGAGGTAAATATATGGATAAAAAAACCAACTTATTTTGGTGTCTTTAAAAGGCTAGTTTGATTAACAGTTACCCCATGAAGCACTGAGTGACACCATAAAACATTTTACCTTAAAACTTTCATAACAACTGTCTTAAATAAATGAATTGGTAGTTGAATACAATGAAATTTATTGTTACAATGTTTCTAAATCATTAACAAATATGGGTATTTGTCATTCGTGCACAAATATCATTATCTTATGAATTATTTCATTGTGGATCAGTGAGCCCCTTCTTGGTCAGTTCCCATAGTTTCAACTGCCATGATTCAGTCAAGCTGCTAGCTTGGTTTCTTTTACCATTAGCCTTTCACACATACAGCATAGTGAGGACAAGATCACTCCAGATTTATCATAATTCAATGCAGAAAAAGATGTTTTGGTGCCTGAACCTACTTGAACACCTAAAGAAAGCCAAAGATTTTTTTTAAGTGAATGAGTGAAACAGGAACGCAGGAAGTCTTATTATTTAAGCCATCACCATCTCAAATGCCTATGTGATCGTTCTATCATAAACATCATTTACTACTTTATTGTAGTCATTGCTGTAATGTTTATGCTTATCCGCACAATGTTCTCCAAACCCATGTTTAACCATCAGGCTTATCTTGTATAGTGTGATGAGTTTAAGACCAGAATTGCAGACACATAAAAAAACCCAACTCACCACTATTTTTGCATCATTCGTTGACTTATAGGATTTATTTTGTTTAAGTCCAAAAGCTGTTAGTTCTTGACTTTGTGTCCTGATTGGTTCATGTACAGATGCAGGTAATAAACTCTAGAAAAACAACAGCCACAGCATGTGTGAGGCAGATCCATTATCTCTTATGTGTGCACAGACACAGTCACATCCATATCCACGCAGAGGCAGACTGTTTCGATACTCTTAGGACACTTGATTTCACCTAATTTGGGGGGGAAACACTGCACATGAAGGTAATGTGGGATGGAAAGAGGACGAACTCTTTTTATCTTTTAAAGCACATTTCCTTTCATTCATTTATCTATCTCTGCCTGCTTTGATCTCTGGCTCCTCAGTTTTCTCTCCATTACTTTTACCATCTCTCTGCTCAGTTTTACTATCACCTCCATCTTTCCAAAACAGCTTGCAAGCTTTTTATAACCGTTCTGGTTTACGAGGGGACTTCTAAAAGGACGACTGCGCAAGAGAGATAGCACATATCTGACCCCGCGTACAAGTTAACTATGGCACCATATATCCTGAATCTATTCATGGTGGAAACAAGTTGCACTGATATGACAACACTAGCAGCTATAATTTCCTAATTAATCTCTATCTGTCTACGGGTGATGGCAATCTACTCACTCCCATGTTTAGGCTTAAGTGAACATTTCCTCTACAAGACATCAACAGGACTTCTTCTCCACACGTTTGAATTAGAACATTTGCAAGACTGCAAATCCTTGCCTCTAGTTTTGTACACACACACTCACACGCACCACCGGCAAGTAGCGGACTGTTTGATCAATGCGGGCACTGAAGATTAAACTGAACTCGCATGACCTGCTTTCTGATCTTCCACACCAATGACTCAGTTCCCCCCCCTCATGGCCTGAGCTCACTAATACCACCTATAAAAAATCTATAAGCTTTTATAAGCTCTTCCACACACTGGCTCTGTGTGAGGGAGAGCGTAATTTGTGCACAGCAGTTTCATTGTATTTTGTTTTAACTTGTGGTGTCTAATGTGTTTGTCGATGCGCTCCTCCCAGTGTTGAATCCAGCTTTACTGTGTCAATAGCTCTCTGGCTGAAGGCTCAAGGTGGAAAAAAAACCTGCATGCGCTGGTGGGGGGGGGCAGATCAAAGCATGTGATAACTGATAGATTAGGTTTTGCACAGCATATCCTGGCAGTCTGGAAATAAAATATTAGGCAGAGTCTGCCTCTGAAGGCCAAACAAGGTAAATACAAAAAGAATTAACCTTGGGGGGGAGATATTAAGACTAGCCGAGGACTTTTACTTAGCTTTAAAGGGGATTAATTTCTGTTTTTTGACATTATTTCACACTGTGACATAAATGGATTTAAAATTCAAGGTGAAATCTATATGAAGCAACAAAAAAATCTATATAAAGCACATTCATGATGCGTTCCATTGAAAAAAGGCTTTAAAGCCAAGCAGCTCTGTCAGTGCTTCACACAGAAGGGAAAAAAAGAGAGAACACTGGTACTCTGCATCACCATAGCGATCCTCTCAGCCCTTGAGATTAATTTAGGTCGGCTAATATATTATATGCATTTCGCAAGTCAGCTCATCCTGTGGCAGTATTATTGGAAGCACTTTGATCATGTTAAATAAAAAATAGAGACCCAAAATGTTTTTGCAATACTTCACCTCCATTTGGCAAATTGGCAGCCGCTCTAAGTGCTAGTTTATCACCGTGTTTTACAGGCTACAAGTGTGTAAGGCTTTCTGTGACGAATAAATTCAACACACATACCCAGTGCTTGCATCTGGGGGTGTGTTGGGGCTTTAAAATTAAACATGATAGTGCAGTGAATTATTAGCAGGAAACTATCCTTAAACTAAATCAGGCATCTATTATGAGTAATGCAGTGATCTCACTCTTCCTCTCTCTCTCTCACACACACACACACACACACACACCTTAAAGCCTGCTATATTAATTCCTCTAGACATACAGACAGTGAATTAAAAAAAAAAAATCCCTGAAAGGTTTACGTCAGCATGGACTTATGGGCTCTCCCAAGCGGCTTAGCTCGCCTTCTTTAAACGGAAAGAGCTGGAGATGGACGAGAAAGCAAGTCCAATTTTCCAAGATGAAGCTAACAAAGGAGGTGGAAAAACATTCCAACCGCATATTCAGGCCCTCAAAAAAAAAAAAAAAAAAAACCTCCAGGATTTTAGCTTTATATATACACTCTCTCTGTGTGATCATAGCCTATGTGATTTCCAGCATTTGACAGTAAACCAGTTCACTCTAAAGCTTTGCGTTTATGCCAAAACAAACCTCCAGTTGGTGGAAACCAAGCTTCCGAATGTGATGAGTAATAATCTTTGTCTGAACATTGAGCCCATTTGAAAGCTTCATTTGAATATAAACCAGGTTTTTCATAGTGTGTTGTCAGTTTGGGCATATTTTAGCAGCGACATGAGTTATGTACAAGGAAAAAAGACATGTACAAAATATCAACAGCAAATATCAAGTTTTGATATCACACCCCCTGAAATCAAAGCACTTTCCAGGCTCTCGACATTTTATGCTCTATTTTAACTTCACTCCCAGCTGTTGGTCCCTCTTCAATAAAACCTAAAAACCTTCTGATGAATAGAGGCACACCCAGTAGAGCATGAGAGAGCTCTAGCCCTTTCGACGAACAGGAGTGAACCACTTTCCAGACTGCACGCTTGTCAAAGAGAGCTCCATCTCAGCGAAGATTGACACTGAGCTGGATTTATGTCATCGGCAGATGTTTGTGTGAGAAATGTTGTTCTTTAGCCAAATTTCATGCCACACTAAGACAGTCCTATGTGGGTTTTAATGCCAGAGAACACACAGGCTTGTAACCGCAAACCAGAAACTAGTTAATCTTAGAGCAAAATGGACCTGAATCAGCTGCTTGTTAGGCTTGAAAGCAAATGTTGAAGTTCTAAAAGTAGCATATGCGAAAAGGAAGACAAATTAACGGGGTGAACAAATATGCACCTGCAAGTGTGAATAATGTAGTCTCACAATTGTAAAGTCTGTGAGCGCCACGTGTATCTTGATTATGTCACTGTGAACTTATCGCTGCCTCAAATGGCCATATGTGTGAGTAAAAGAAAAATTCCCATTCTTAGAATCACCTACGTGCCTCAAATTGGACATCTCTTACATCTCATCATGACAAAGCTTAATCTTCCTACAGAATGTAGTAAGAGTTATATCTCATTAACTACTATGCAAAGTCTTGAGCTACCCATCATTTCTTTATATTTTGCTTCTAAGGAGCCCTTTTTTTTAAGTGGTCTTGAGCAATAGTTCTCCAGGCTTCTTGAAGGACATTTCAAAGCTCTTCTTGGGTTTTTGGCAGCTTTTGATCCATCCTCCGTCAAGATGATCCCACGCTGCTTCAATAATATTGAGGTCCAGGCTCTGGGGAGGCTAACCCATGACTCATACTGTAGTATTCTATTGTGTGCTTTTCGATCCACGTATGCTATAACAGTACTGAACTTGTGTTTGAGATCACAATTAAACTGAAAAATTAAGCCATTGCCATTCACACAGATGGCTGTGGATACTCACTGTTGTGCTTCTCGCCTGATTTTCTCTGTACAAATTGATGACAATTTGAACCAAAAATGTCAAATTTGGATTCATCACTCCATAAGAACCTGGCACTGGTTTTCAATCCTGTTCTTGTGTAATTTAACATTCTTTTCTACATTTATAAGCATTTCCTTAATAATGAGGGTCCACATGCATCTATCAGGTCCTGTGTCAGCTCTTTGCTGGATTTTTTTTTCTATTTCTTCATAGTTAGATACTCTTTTTAGCCCTACCCCTCCTGGTTTTGTCTTTGACTTGGCCAGTTCCCTTGTATTTCAGATGAATTACTTCACACCATGCTGAGTTTGGATCTAATAGCTCTTTGGGAATCACTTTTTGGGGGTAGCAATGCTATTTTATGCCCATCAAACACATTTACATGTGATATTTTCGTAGATTGAAGTAAACTAAGAAAATTAGAACAGATTATGTGTTTTTGTGACTGGCTGTGACTAACACAATGGCCAAAAATTTAGGTCACTGGAAGGGAGAAATCCAGAAACGAGCGATGGATCGCAGATCCTTAATGTGTCTTAAAGAAATTACAAGAAAGCTTGCCTAAGAGAGTTCAGGCTGTGTAAAAAGGTGGTCAAATACCACCAAATACTGACAGAAAAGGCTGTTAGAATTATACTAACATGGTTCCTGCTTCCTTATATACTACATTTCCATAGGCTTGCACAAGTTTCAGCAAACTGCTCCACTTATTTCTCATTTTTGCATTTCATTTGGTTGACTCCTTTTATAGCAAATCATAAATCGGATTTTCAAAATCAATTTTAATATTATGGACACAACTGATTTTGCTAGCCTGAACTCTTTTGTCAGCCTGAATAAATGAAAAAATTGACTGATTCACAGGCGCAATGCTAAATGTGACAGAAAGACATTTTTTTTATTCGTTCAGAAATTACATTCACTCTCTGTCTCTCATGAAAGCAGCATTTTTTACTTATTTTTTTATTTATTTCCATTGCCGTCCATCTGACCTCCAGCTGGTGCCTCCACTATCGAACCATTTTAGCAGCTCATATCGAGCATCAAGCTGCACCGTATTGCTGCGGGGCCATCTGCTGAAGACTTGGCAGCGGGTCAGATTTTACAGATATTTTCCACACTTCACGCTGATGCTAACAAACTGACATGGCTGTCATATCTGCAGATTTAATGCTGATGAGGAAAATGCCATGTAACAGATCAGCAGCAGTTTCCTTATATTTTCTGAGGACATAGCTTAACTTATTTTCATGGATACATTCAGACAGCATTTGTGTTTTGGGATTTTCGCATAATTTGTACATTGTGTTTGTACGGTGGGGAAAATGAAGGCGTGCAAGCTCGGGTCTCACATGTATGACTCATATAGCATCCGTGTCCTGATTACCTCATTAGCCCGTTTTTAGGATTTGCTCCAAGTCGAAGCATCCAAAGACAACATTGTCTCCTCCCTATGGGACTGTGTACCTGATGATGTAATACTGGCGTCAAAGGGTTGACAGACAGGCGTTGATGATGTAACCACAGTGCAGGGGAAGGACAGAGTGCTTTTATGGTCGTCCAAATGTGCGCGCAGGCTATGATGGTTACAAAATATCACAGATCACAGCCGATACAAGCCACAAACTTTTTAGCAGCTATAAATTCTAAAAGCTTCATAAGTGAAAAGTCAAATTAATCAGGTAAAAAAAATTGCACCCACAGCTGCAATAAATAATGCAAATGAGTGAATATGTGATGAAATTATTACATGAATGACAGTATTTCCTGTATATTTTTTCTACTACACAGCACAATAAATCATGGTTGAGGCTTGGTGGAGACTTTATGTGATCCGTTGAGAAGACCAGGAAAGGCGATTGGACATGCAGTGCCTGTTCCGATCAACTCCAGGGTGCCTCGCAGGCTTAGGTGGATGGCTTTGAACATTACTCTGGCTCGTAAAGTTAACCATACCTGACATTTCCTTAGGCTAGCGTGCGCTTGTCCACAAGTGTGTGTGTGCGTGTAGCTGTGCGAGTATCTAATGCTGTACGGAGATTATGTTGGATAGAGAGCAACGGCCGATAAACGAACTGCAGTAATGTTCAGATTACACTAAGTTGAAAAGGCAGGAAATGCATATGTTGCATACTTCATATTATGAATAAAATAAAACATATATAGTCCCTGTATACATTTCCCTTTACTGCATCTTCCCTATTATCTGTGTGCATCATCCTTTATCATTCTATATATCTATCTATATTTCTCATATGGCTTCTTTTTTTTGTTTTTACTTTTTCTCCCTTTTCCCTTTTTTGCTGAACTCCTCGTCTCATTTGTCTATTGCGTGCCTCCGTGTCTCCTGTAACCTCCATCCTCCCGCTGTGACACGGACATCAATCCCACACGCCATCTTGAAGGATGTCTCAATTCTGGAAATGCATCTAGAGGAGAGAGGACTGAGGGCAGAGGAGGCTTGCTGGGTGAGCTATGATTGAAGATGCACAGGTTTATCCTTTGCAAAATCATTTTTACCCTCAACATATAAAAGAAGCGTAACACACAGCTGGACAATAAACACTCTGTAGTAGCACAAGATGCTAGAGGATCATATATATCTTTAGTTCTTTAACTAAATCTCACTACTGGACTCAAAAATGACACAAAATTAAATATTTTGTTCAAACTGTTCACCTCCAACACAACCCCATAATTTAACTGCTCGCCTAGGCTCGTGCGGACACACACGCTGATGCAGACGAGTGCACATGGTGCTAAACAATCACAATTGTCTGTCGAGGGATTTTCTCTGCTAAGCTTTCGGGAGGTGAAATCTCTGTGACAGATGGGAGGACATTTTTCCACAACTGCTTTTACTTTCAAAGAACATTTTCAGGAGCTCACTGACCACTCGCAGACATGCCACAGCGCTGTCTGCCCTTGAGGAATTCTAGCATCTTAGCATGAAGGGCAAACTTTAGAGCAGCACAGATTTAAATGAAGCATAACATTGAAGACATTTAGAAGCGTTAGGCTACGGTCAACAGATTTTTAAAACACTGCATATGTTAGCAGCTGTTAACTGACGCCTAAAAGCATATTTTAAGTTGAACGATAACACAGATTGCAATGGATTTTAAGGAGATTTTTTTTAAAGCAAGCCACGAGGCATGTACTAGTGCTACTCTAATGACATCTGCACATCACTTATTTTCTTAGCTCAGCAATAAAAAAAATACAGTTTTAAATCATACCATTGGTAAGCAGCTGCTAAAGAGGCCAGCTCTTTGAAATATTATATGATTGTAGATTTTGTTAATGTACCATTAACGTAATAAAAGTTATCGCAGTGCTGAGAAAGCACAGATTTCAGAAGCAACTGATATTGATGCAAGCTTTGGTTACTTCGTGACGTTATGTGTTTACGATATGCGATGGGACTGAGTGACACCAGATGATAACACTGATGGCATTTCCATTTGCAAACACAACTCTGAAATATGTAGATTGCATACTAATGGCGCGCGTGCACTCCGCTGATTGCTCATTAGGCCTGCTGTTCATTTGCATGGAGAAGAAATGAAATGCATCCATCAGATGTGTGAATAATTTACCTCCAACCATGAAGGCGGCAACTTGCTGCGCAGCTAGTGTAACATGACAAACTACAAAAACATGTCAAAATCCTGGGCAGAGCCACATTGTGGGTGTGCAATATTTACTAATGGAATGAAATGTCATATGAGGCATCTGGATGCGTCAAGGACGAGAACGGCACGTCTGTCTTTCAGCGAGTCGGCGTGTTGCCTGGGAAACAGTTGGAAGCCATGTTCAGGAAAAAAATAACAAGAAAAAGAACGGTTGAGCCAAAGTTTTTCATTTTGATTGATTAGGGAGCATGCAGATAGAGGACAATGAAAGGAAACTGTTTTGCACTTCAGCCTTGAGGAAAGTGGGACAACATTTGGGCTCCTCAGCCCTATGGGGCTTCTCAGTATGTGTTATGCAATTGTTTTGCCCCTGTTTTATTTTTTAATCTGTCCAATTATTTAGCCTGTCTGTCATTCTGGGGGGGTTTTTGTACACTGTTGTACTACGTGCCACATTATCACCCCTCTCACTGTAGCTTGAAACAAAACACCTGGCATCACCTGGAACGCAGTCAAAAACACCTTTAATCAAACCTGACATATACAGTTACTGAACGGATCAAGTTTTTAGCTTGTACTGAAAAAAGGGTTTCAGATTTTTTCATGTGTAAAATAAATAAATGAATACATTCCTGCAAAAAATCCAGGAAAACTTGTATAGTATCATATTGTTTTTGTGGTATAATACAGTTTTTTTCTTTTTCGGAAAAGTCACACTTGAGTATCTGTTTTGCTTGAGTCCACATCAAACTCATCTGTGCAAGATCATTTTTCATCCGTTCCCAGAGTCAATGTAATGATACGAACTGGGCACCACCAGGATGACAGTTATGTACTGGAAAGTGCAAAGACTCTTCCCACTAAATGTTTAACTTCACACTTCAGTACGGTTTTACAATATTTATATAGAGCAAGTACATAACAAAGGTCATCTCAACTCTACTTTAAAAGTAGTGCATAAGTAATATTGGTGACTGTTATTTTTGCTACAATCTTGTGAAAAGGAACATTTTCACAGGACTCTATGCAGGTCGGTTAACATGCATAACAGTTAACATGCTAACTGAGGTCTGTAGAGTCAGAGATGTAGCTCTTGGGTTTTTTTTCTCTCATTTATACAGTCCTGTGAAAAACTAAGTACACCCCATTAAATTCAATAAGTTGCAAAACCAACTTTAGTTGCAGTACCTTCAAGTAATCATTTTTCTGCATGAATTTTTTAGTCTCTCATATCAAGATGTTGTGGAGGAATTTTTGCCCCTCTTTTCTGCGACATGACTTCAGTTCATCGAGATTTGTGGGCTTTCATTTTAGTATTTCAGATTTAGATCTGGACTTTTACTGGGTCATTGCAGCACCTTGATTCGTTTCTTTTTTAGACATTCTGTTGTAAATTTGCTAGTGTGTTTGTTGTGTTCATTGTTCTGTTGCAGGACAACAGCTTGTCCCAAACTGGGTTTCGACTTAGTGAAAGGTGCAACTTGCTTACAGTTGGTTTGAGGTGTTTATGCTGAATTACTGTAGCACAGTGCATTATTGTGAAATATTTTCATGTTGGTCTTAGCTGTAAAAGGACATTGCTCCAGAAGTCTCTTGGGTTTTTTGTAATTTCTTTGACCATTGCACGGTCTCACCATGGGACATCCACTTCTTGGTGTGCTGCTAATGTGCATCTAAATCCTCCAAACCAGCAAACTGCCAAAACTTCTGCTCTCATAGAGGTGCTCACATTTGCTCAACTACAATCAGCTACATTCGACTAAAAAGAACTGCATAGAGTCCTGCACTAACTGTGTTGATACATTATTGTCAGTGGGTAGTGTGTCACCATAACAAAGACCCCTTTACCAATTAAGAAAAGATGAGAAACCTAATGCATTAATAAGAACATACCGGTTAAGACCCTGTTCACCAGGAAAGGTATAGAGGAAAGTATTTTTCATATATTATATTTATATTCATGGCACTTTAATGTAATGTTGATGGAAATCACAGACAGAGTAGGGACACTAAATCAATAGTATGATGGCAACCAAATATCATGTTCTATACAACACAGTAATGTAATAGTTTTACAGTAATAAACCATTTGACACTGACAAATGTAGCTGCCAGTAGTTTGTTTTCATTTAAGCACTGAATTTGTTACAGAGAAAAATTGAACTGAATCTCTTTTTTTAAGGTGGATGTTTTCAGTCAATTATGCGAGCACAACAGAACTGATCAATTTCCCTGTGCTTCTCATCACACTTGTGAAGAGAACTGCCCATTCCATTAACTGTAATTTTATTTTATACCATTTGCAGAGTATTTGCACTCAGTACAATATAATTCAATTTAAATTCAGCCACAGTTACAACTAAATTGGATCAAACCAGCACTGTAGACCAACAGTCCAGTGTCCAGTGAGGCAAATCCTAAAGAAGTTACACTCTGGATTACCACACATATACACACACTGAAATAAATGTAAAAGCTTTGATATGTATCCCGTATATCTCCGAAAACAGCAATTTTTATGTAATTTTCTTACACCCTAACACAAAAACAGTCACAATCCTAAGTACATATGCACACATGAGCGCACACGGTTGGATTACAGACAGCTGGGACAGTCTTTCGACCTGCTCAACTTGTGCATGAAAACAGCTAATATTCTACCAGTGAGTCAGGAATCACCCCGCAGCTACATCCTCAGAGAAATGAAGCAATTTAAAAGCACTACGCACCAAATGTGATATTCATGATTTGGATTCCAGCAGCAGCAGTCACCCTGTCATAACCGAACAGACATGATTCCCATACAGAGAGGTGAGGGGGAAGTAGAGTAAAGAGCTCCAGTAATGGTACAAAGGGAAATGGCAAGAGAAAGGGGGCTGAGAGAGAGAGAGAGAAAGAGCGAGAGAGAGAGCAAGAAATAGAAAGGACCATTTACCTCCTAAAATCCATCATCCACCCATCTACTTCTCTTGGAATCATTCCCACAGTTGTTTTCCAATACACAAACATGCTTAGAAGCAGTATTACTTTTCTGTCAGGCTCTAGAGACAGGAAATGGTTGTTCTTGAATCATAAATATATATTTTGCCATTTACCACCACTGCCTTTGAACTAGTCACATCACTTTTTGTGCCAAGGTTTTTGGCCTAGAAACTTGGGCAATCACAGAAGTGCAGAAGTGGAGCTACAATGAATTTAGGTTGTATCACTCACAGAAGTTGAAGTTACGTGACTTCACTGAAACATTTTAAGCAATCTTAAAATCTTTTATTTATTTATTTATTGCACTACAAAATTTATTTTCTTGTCATTTTAATCTTCAGGGGATTTTTTTAATCACCTACTGGGTAAAGAACCCATAACTAAATTTGTATAACCTGCTGAAGTGAAAACTGGATGCATGCAATAAGAGCAAGCAAACACTCAAACATCCTGAACACATTTTGCCCCAGCTCTATCCTGATAGGAAAAAATAAACCAGCACTGACAAGTGGTAAGTTGAGATGCAAAGGTATCCGACATTTATTATGCCTAAAAGAAGATTTGTTGCTAATGTAGTGTTTTTCTAGTCTTCTTGACCACTCAAAACACTCTTTCACTGCAAGCTACATTCACAGACACACTTCCCAAGGACCCTTTGGCAAGCAGGCTGGTTGAACCCTCAACTTTCCAAATAAGGGATGACCTGCTCAACCTCCTGTGACACAATCACCCCAGAAGCATTCAGCATTCATCAATTTAAACACTCATTGTCACATATCTTTAGCAGTCTCTTTGGCTCTTAACCTTGTGTTGGTTGCACAGTGCTCCTGTAAAGTCATCATGAAGAATATTATTTGGAGAAAAGGCAGACAATAAATTTTGATAAAAGCAATAGTCTAGCCTTAGAACAGAGATTTAATAGGATCAAGGCTAGCGGGTCTTTAAAGTGATGGCTTAGCTGTTAGAGCATGAACTGTCAAGCTCCAGGCTCATTGATCTGAGAGCTTCAGAACAAGGAGACGATGCAGCATCCAGCAGAAACACGGCGGGGTTACTCTAATGTATGCTACAATGTATTTGTGAGTGTATGTGTGTTCACTGAAATCCCAATCTAGAAGACTTATGTGAAACCGCCCCCCCCCCACGATTTTCCTGAAGGAGACGGTCGCAGGCAGGAAATGGCATGTAAAATATCGAACATTCTGCTCTCCAGTTGGTGCAGGGCCCGGTAGGAGGGAAAACGAGGGCACGGTGGGTGCAGAGGGAGTTGCAGCCAATGTGGAAAAACATGCAGGCTGCCATGTGGCATGTCAGGGTTTTATCTGCATTAGTGAGCGTTTTGTGTGTAAAGGCAAGAGGCCTATTATATCTGTAAGAGTGTGTGGGAGGTACAAAAAATGGTAGAGAAGCACCTGGAGCTACGTGAGAACTCAGGGATTTCCACCTCAGTCGCCCCTATGAACACAAACGCACCACCTCGCCTACTCTTAATGTCACTCTCCTCGATTCCCTCCTGAACATACGTTTTCACACACACACACACACACACACACACACACACACACACACACACACACACACACACACACACACACACACACACACACACACACACACACACACGGCAGCTCCTATACAGAGCAGGCAGGGTGAACTGAAGGCTCCAGTCCAGTCAGGAGATGGTTTAAGTGGTGGAGAGCCTGATAGTTTTGAGGACTGGTGTGAATACTGATTCAGACTGCAGAGGTGGCTCCTGAAGCATAAGCTGCTGATTAAGGGGGAAAAGCGAAGTGGGGAGGGGAATGGTGATATGAAGGCATGTGGAGAAGAGGAAATTTAAGAGAGGGAGTTTGAATGAAGGGTGGGAAAAGACAAGCAGATGGACAGCTGAGAAGGGAAAAGAAGTAATGAGGAAGGAGTCAAAGATTGGGAGAATATGAACAATGGAAGCCAAGAAAGTTGGAGGCGCAGTTGACGGAGAAAGGGTGACGAGGAAAGAGGTGTAGCCAGGATTGCTGCGTTTAGATCACACAGGCCCTTTATGAATCTGCCTCAGACTGAGTAACACAATTGCAACACTTCAGACTGTCACTCTGAGAAGTTACTAGAAACAACTTTTCAGCCAAGTTTGACGCTCAAAGCTGAAAACAGCCTCGATTCGCAGTGCTAAAATAATGAAGGGGGCGAGAAATGCATGATGGGAGCAAGCGAGCATTTAATTTTTAATTTAGAGCTTTGCAAATGGATTTTCTGCTGTCTTTTAATCAAACAAAAACACCTAGTTGAGCTGGGAAAATGGCGGCTAAGCTGGAAATCCATTACATCTCAATAGTCAGGAATTATTTGTTTAATTCTGCAGTTAATGCAAGAACCTCTTGATGCTATTTGGGTTATTTTTCCTGAGATTTCTATGCATCTGTTTTGTGCAACTGTGCAAAATACATGCATGTAAATATAGTACAAAAATCTATTTCAAAAGACATAGTGAGATACCGTGAAAATCCCTCCACATCAGCACTTTTGACTGCTTATTTCAGCTTGTTTCTTTGGGAAGCATACCTAAATGTATGCTTTTATAAATAAAACATGTTCATTGTTTTCACTGATCAATAGGCATGTGAACTTTGGGGAAATATATTTATTTGCTTTCTTTCCAAGAGTTAGATAAGATCAATACCACGCTCATAATGTAAAGCTACTGCAAGCAGTGGGGCAAATCTGAGTTAGCAGCATCACTGAAAACAGCAGAAAACAGACACCCTGGCGATGTCAGGAAGAAAGCCTGTACCCTGTTCTTTTGCTTTAGGGTGTGGTGGGCTTCCCTCATCATTTAATTTCCACAAACTTCTCTGGAGAAGCCACTTGTTGCACAGCACTTACTGTGTGATAGGAATAACCAGAAGTCACTGGCCAGCAAATAGAATAGATAAATATACAGGCACATTTACATGCACGGCTTATTAGGATGCTCGCAATGTGTCCTTGTCACCCTCCCATTACTCGAAATGTATCTATTCTCCTGCAGCAGTGACAGCTCAACGACTCACAATCTTGCCTGACCGGGATCAATGCTCTAAGTGGAAATTACGATGCTGCTTCACGTCTCGCGCATTTTATGTATCACCGCTTTTACATTAACGATAGGATATTGGACCATACGCTCTTTTAAATTCTGTCCCTCTCTTCATCTCTCTGTCTTGTTGTTCATCACCCTAGTGGAACTGTCAGGGGGCACGGTCACTGAATCAACAAATGAACCTACTTACTGAATCACATGCATTTTGTACAGTTCATACTGTGTGGGTTTGTGTGTTGCTGATTTTTTTGTGTGTGTGTGTGTGTGTGTGTGTGTGTGTGTGTGTGTGTGTGTGTGTGTGTGTGTGTGTGTGTGTGTGTGTGTGTGCGGTACCATTCCTGCCCTGCACTCTTTAGAAATTACGACTTAATGGCATGATGAATCAATCTGGATTAACAGAAACAATGCAAATGCAGCCAAGTGGAGCAGATGGGGCTCAGTGCAGTGTGCTGTTTCTGTAACTGTGCGGATCTGGAAGAGTCAATTCATGTGACCTTGATTGCAGGAGGCAAACAACATCAGCAGCACGGACACCTCCGAAGCAACTCCAGCGCTTTTAAATGCGAAAGGTTTGCAGGTTTTATTGTTTTACAACATTGAATCAAAGGGGATTTTTGTAATGCCAATCAGAATATGCCAGTTGATCAGAATATGCCATGTGAGCCCTGCAGAACCCGTGAGCTCGAATGTATGTTGTAAATGACAAAAAGGTACTGGGAAAAAATGATGCAGTTGCACTACACCTGCAATTTTGTGGAGGATTTGTTATCCAGCAAGAAGGTGACACAGAGGAGAAACTTTAAGATGCACAGAAATGGCATAAAAACAGTTGAAATGGTCAAACTAGTAATCTATTCAAGACTGAATGGCTTTACTCGCAATAGAAAACTGTAAGATATAGATGCATACTAACACTCATCAGTCTTCTCTGTACATTTTAACTAAAGCTACATAAAAGAGGTCACGGACAAAATGTATTTATTATACCTTCATCCATCATTTGTATTGATTAATTTCTGATATAAGATATATAAATATTTGATCCTTATTGACCTTTTACCGGCGTCCAAAATTTCACCTAATGCAGGCAGTGTTTATTTTCATTTATTAATTTTTGCTCCGTTAATGTATTTGTTGGTGAAAAGTGCCTGCAGAGCCAACGCTTGTGTCTTTGTGTAGGTTATAAGCAATTTACTGTCAAGTAAGACAAAGATAAGTAGTAAATAATCAGTGTGTATAGAAATAGCTGCTGATGATTTACATTTTGGTTTATATGTTTTATTCGCGGTAAAGATGCCCATAATTGCAAAACTTCTATAAAAAGTAGAAAATTCAGCTTCAATCTGACGTGGCTGTAAGGCGATTTATAAACAGCCCCAAAATGTCTTTCTATCTTTGCTTTTATTCCTGCCGGATTGCTCCTCTTGTGTGTTTCCGTTTCTGTCTTAATGAGGAATATGCTGTTTTTACCCACAGCCTGCACTATCAAAGTTCCATGTAGGTGTGTTCCAAGCAAAATTGCTGACATTTCGTCTCAGAGTCAGTGATGTGCCTTTAGGAGTTGCTTGATGTTTTAAGATGGGTGTTTACGATGTCACCAGGCACTCCTGGCACCTGTGAAACTGCTACCTCAGCCGTGCCTAAAAACAGATGCATTTTAACAGATGCATTCCACAGTCAGAATGTGGAAACACGAGGGGGCACAGGGAAACAGAGCGCTGTAACCTCATCTCAAAGAGAACAGCTTTTGTAAAATGTAAACTGCATAAATGAACCACATTTCAGTTCTACTCTCCCAAAAAAAGAAAAAAAAACATCCTTTCCACTGTTTGGTCGTGCAAAGGTGGTCACGTTCTACCTTGGTGCAAAATTAACCCAAGTTAAAATGCCAGTCTCGGTCCTCAAAATCAATATCCATTAAGTATTCATTTGATCTAATAGGACCGTGACTGAGAGTGAACAATGTGAAAACACAGGAGGAACTTGAATGAGAAAATTAGGCCTCAGCTTGAAAGCGGGATGTTAAGTAAATCAAAGTGAAATCACGTGGAGTCCAGCACTGAGCTCATACAGACACTGTGGTCTGTTATAGTGTGTGCGTGCACTGACTTGACATGATGGCTACTTCCAGTCTATATTTAGACTGGAAAAACTGCAATAAAATAGGTAACGTCACAGTAATGTAATATGTAGAACAAATTACTCAGGTCACTGAATCTGATATTCATGAGAGGTAAGAAAGTCTGCAGATCTGGGGAAGTAATGTCACCTGTTTGACACACAGAGCAGTTTCTGTCATTTTAATTAAAGGTCATTTGGGAAAAGGCACATGGCTACACTTGCATCAGGTAAAGGCGCTAAAAACAGAAGATGATTGGCTCTGATCTCAATATTTTTATTATTATCATCATCATTATTATTAATGTTCCTTTTTCGTTGAAAGGGAACTTTTTTATGCAGTGCACGCAGCACGAAAGCTACTTACTCCGCTTTCCTGGCCAGACCCACTGAACGGCAGAGAGTGGTTGGAGTCTGCGGAACAAGCGACTTGCAGCAGGGGCTCCTCTTGTCCTCCTCGGCGGAGTCGGGGCTGGCTTGGCTCGCTTTGGGCGACTGCGGCGAGGTGGGAACGAGCTGCAGCTGCTGTGGGTGGTGGGAAGACGGTGCAGGAGGAGTCGGGTGCTGCTGCTGCTGAGGCTGAGGCTGGGCCGACAGACCGGTAATCTGCTGATGCTGCTGCTGCTGGGGTGGTGGTGGCTGCTGATGATGCGCCTGCTGGCCGAGATGAGCCGCAGCTTTGTTGCTCCCCGGGTGTTGGTGGAGGTGGGCCGGCGCCTGGGGACTGGCGCTGCGGTGAGTCGGGTGGTGGTGGTGGTGGTGATGGTGGTGCTGAGAGGGCTGCTGGACGTAGTGATGGGGGTCCCGCAACTGTCGGTTCTCTCCGATCAGGTCCTCCACCTTCCGCTCGAGTTCGTCGATGCGCTGGCGCTGCGTTTGGATCAGGCTTTGCTGGTTCTGGACGATAGTGGTGAGCTCCTTCAGATAAAGAACGGCTTTCATTGGATTATCCAGCAGGCTCTCCATTACTGACTGTAGCTGTGGCAACGCGCCCGGCTATGTTGACTTCTCCTTTAGCTGGTTCTGGAGCGGTGATCGGTCGATGGGGCCTCTGAACAGTGCGTAACCGGGATGCTGTGGCGGCAGTCTGACGCCTCTACGCTCTGGTGAGGTTGAGTCTCTCTCTCGCTCTCTCCCCACCCCCCTCTCTCTTTCTCTCTCTCGGTACTTTGCAAGGAAACCAGAAATGGTGCTGATGCAAGGGGGGATCAGCATCACCCGAGCGCGGAGGCGGGGCCGTAGTGGACCAGTGATGTCAACACGCAGGGCAAATAATCTAGCAGCTTTCACGTTTAACGTGAAAGCTGCTGCCCAACCCACAGACAACAGTCCAGTCAGTTTTTTTTTGTTTTGTTTTTTTTGTTGGGGGGGGGGGGTTGTGGGAGGAAGGAAGCGTGTTCAGCTATAATGCCCCTCTAACGTGGAGCCACCTCTTGTTGCATATCATTAACTTATAGTCTTTTATCTCCTTGTCTGTGCTTTGTCCCATTTGTGGTTCGTTTCTTTCTTGTTTCTTTCTCCCTTATTCTGTGTTTTCTACTCTCTCCACATGTTTTCCTCCCTTTCTTTTTTCTTTTCTTTCCTTTTCTCTTCCCTTCTTTTCTCTTTCTCCACAATGCCAACCAGTTGTTACAAATGGCTACACCTCCCTGAAAAGGGAGTTTTTCCTCCGATTGCTCTAAGGGACATATTGCTTGGTTATTGGGGTTTTCTCCAGAAATAGGGTCTTACCTTGCTGTATAAAGTGCCTTTATATTATATATAAGCAAAACCGAACTGAATTGAAATAATACTGAGCGTTAAGACAACTATTCACACTCACGCCCACACCTGACATCTGTTTCATAATGACATACATGTCTTTGGGTTGTAGGAGGACAGCAGAGCACCCAGAGAAGAAAAAAAAACCCAAGCAGGCATGGAGGGAAAATGCAAACTCCACACAGAAAGGCCCCAACCAACCAGAAGGTTTGAACCCAGAACCTTCTCGCTAGAAAATAACAATGGTAACCACTGCACAACTATGCTACCCAGAAATTAAACATAGATCTCAATTTAAACCAGTTAGTGTCTTCCATTTCAGCTCTATTTTGAAAATTGAGCCTTTTCTTTCCATGAGAGATTGCAAAATTGTCACTTATGCCCTCATTTCCTCTCGCTTGGACTACTGCAATTCACTTTACGCTGGTCTCAGTCAGTCCGCTCTGTCCCCTCTCCAGCTTGTCTGAAATGCTGCTGCTGGGCTCCTCACAGGCACCTGAAAAAGAGATTATATTACACCTGTTTTACCTTCTCCCCACTGGTTGCTAGTGAGCTTTAGAATCAGTTTCAAGATCCTCCTGTTTGTCTACAAAGCCCTTCATGGTATCATTTCTTCCTCCATCTCTGATCTTTGAAATCAGGTGAAATTTCATTATAATAAAAGCTGGAAGGTGCTGGATGTTTCGATGTCAGCATTTGAATTAGATGCAATTCCCTGCTCACCATATGAATGTGTGATCCGATTAGTATCGCTCATGGTGATCTTTTTGTCACACAGCAGTCTTTGTGTTTTAGATGGCGGGCGGCTTAGTATTTTTTTGGGGGGGGGTCCTCTGCTAAAAGAAAGGCACAGTGGAGGATGTAATAGCTTCCTCCACATGCTCCTCACTTAGCAGCACAGTAATGATTTGATGAAATATTCATGTTCACCACTTTTTTGTTTTTATGCACACAAATCCGAAGGTTTGTGGAGAAAACATCTTTTCTTCCCCTGCTGTGTAGATGGCAATGACCCCCCCCCTCAATTGGATCAGGAGAAGTAGGCTGATTTTCAGTCTCTGTCTTACTCAGTCTTTGAATAGAAAAAAAAAAAAAAAAAAAAAAACAGTCAACAAAGCAGTTAGCATACAGGCAGAGCAAGGAAGGGAAATGCAGTTTTTAAACTTGTGGAGGTGATTCCTGGCACACATTAAAATGCATCTCACTGAGAGTGTCCTTGGGCGGTATTCAGGAGTTGCATTTAATCATTGCAGTTTCATTCACTGAAAATGTGTAGACAAACTTACTGTAAAGTTTTTTATGGCCTAATTAGTTTTTTTCTAGGACAAAACATTTCTCAAAATCTCAATTGTTTGCTAATCGAATACAGGCGGTTCTTTACTAATCAGCTGAAGGTTTTATAATTCACCTCACTATTGACACCTATTCCTCTGCTGGAAGTCTTGCAGTGCCCCCTTCCACACTCACTGGCTCTGTGATGTGATGTACTTTCTTGAACTTGATAAGATCAGCTATT
The DNA here is from genome assembly GCF_013358895.1 of Oreochromis aureus. Taxonomy (NCBI): domain Eukaryota; kingdom Metazoa; phylum Chordata; class Actinopteri; order Cichliformes; family Cichlidae; genus Oreochromis; species Oreochromis aureus. The sequence continues at coordinate 12,231,177 of NC_052958.1, read as the reverse complement.
CTCTCCAAGGCAAATCCCAAAAGTTCTTGGTTAAGTGGCAGCTCTTCCTGACCTGATTTAGTTCATTATAACCCCCATCTCATGACAGTGACCCTGATCTAACTCTAACCCTAATCTTTTGTCCATCCTGTATTTAATGACCCTTTTTTAAACTTTATTTATTCATCAATTTTTTTTTCTTTTTAATTTGTCTCTGTGCAGTTGGTTTTTTTTGCTTTCTTTATTAGCCTTATACTAAATTAAAGAGAAGATTTAATATGCTCTATTAAAGGTTCTTTTATTTCTTTGTGAGAAAGATTCAAACCATGTTTCGTCTTTTGTTCCATCAATAAATATGTTGAAGAAAACAAACAAACAAAAAACCTCAATTGTTTATTCATTAATCACTTTTATACACTATATTGCCCAAAGTGTTCACTCGTCTGCCTTAAAAATGCATATGAAAGTGACGTCCTATTTTCTGACTATTCTTCCCGAAGTACATTTGTGGGATCAGACACTGGCTTGCAGTTTCTGCTCTAATTCATCCCAGAGGTCAGGACTCCATGCAGGCCAGCCAAGCTCTTTCCACCAAACCCTTTCATCCAGTCTTTATGGACCTTGCTTTGTGCACTGGTGGGCAGTCATGTTGGAATAGGAAAAGACCATCCAAAAAACTGTTCCCACAAAGGTGGGAGCATCAAATTGTCCAAAATGTCTTGGTATGCTGAAGCATTAAGAGTTCAAGTTAACTCCTGTAAAACAACCCCATGCTACAATCCGCCCTCCACCAAATGTTATACTTGGCACAATACAGTCATGTTTCCCTGGCAACTGCCAAACCCAGACTCATCCATCAGGTTACCAGAAAGAAAAGCTTGATTCGTCACTCCAGAGCATCTCATGTCTCCACTGCACTAGATCCTATAGGCAGCATGCTTTAAACCACTGCATTATGTGCTATTTGCACTTGGTGATGTTAGGCTGGATGCAGCTTCTCGGTCACAGAAACCCATTCGACGAGCTCTCTACCCGCTGTTCTTGAGCAAATCTGAAGGCCACATAATGTTCAAAGGTCTGTAGCTATTGAGTTGCCGTCGTCACCAATCACTTCCACTTGGTTATAATACCATTAACAGCTGACTGTGAAATATTTAGTAGCAAGGAAATTTCACAAATGGACTTGTTGCACGGGCGGCATCCCATCACAGTACCACGCTGGAATTCACTGAGCTCCTGAACACGACCCACTCTTTCACAAATGTTTGCAGAAGCATGTCACAAAGTGTGTGACACTCACCTGTACAGGAGCGGCAATAATGATATGGTGTGATTAATGCTTTTTATGAGATCGAGGAAAAAGTGAACTAGACTTTTTTTTTTGTCTCACAAAGCCATTTTAAACATTTGATTAAACGTTAGTAAAACTGTTTAGAGAGAAATATAAATATCGTATGACCTTGAGACAGTGAAATATTATTACTGTAGTGGTGAGCCAGTGTGGGTGCAGCCAGGCCCTTCCTTCCATATGGCTGCTTTACAAGCTGGATGAAGTGAAAAATGGCTTTCGCGCCTGACCACCGACACATGGCTGAATAGAGCCAAAAATGAGTTTTGTGGCTGGATTGTAAAAAGGGAAATAGTGCCAGTAGTGACTTTGGAGCTGAGCTGACATCTGCATGGTGCAGCCCCTATACTTATTACGGACTCTCTGCTGGAAGAGGTGCAACCCACCTTTAACACCAATTATCTCACAGAGCAGTCTGAGGCCTGAGAGGGTTGCACATCCTTGATCTGAAGCGACAAGGACGGGACACAAAGTGTGACATGAATAATCAAGTTACTCTCCATCGACAGATGAGGAAATGCCTTTACAAAATAGTGACAAAAGATGGATAAAAAACATCTTTGAACATCCCATTTTTAAACCCCATACAGGCATCAGGAGATCACTGATTGCAATTCCCAGTTCAAATTTCACATTAATAAAAGAGAAAAGTTTAAAAGTTGGTTGGCATTGTTAAAGTTTTGCCCCCTCATCGGATCCTCCTCCAGAACATCTAATTTCAAAGCTGCGTTATATCAATATAGGCTTACTCCCCAGAGTCCTGATGTGTCTCGGGTTTGTTGCTAAGTTGAAAGTAGACCAGCTGTATTCTCTCTCATTATTCAGCAGCATTTGATGCAGAGTCTGGCAGACGGAGACAAACTGTTGTGAACCCAAAGCAAGATTCAGAGAAACTTTAAGTTATCTGTGTAAAAAAAACGTGTCATGCAAGGACTCTTCGCTGTTTTGAATAGCCATGTCACTCAGCACCTACATACATATTTAACAAGTTTCTCCTTCAAGTAATGCCCCGTCCCTTCCCCCCCAAATCACTGCAGCATTTACAATGATTTCTTACTCTTCCCTGATCTCCAGACTCCACAATGAGGGAAAGCTGCTCTATTCTTCAGCTCTTTTTGGGGCAGGGCTTCTCATTAACACTGATAAATGGCTTGTTGCGTGCACTTGACTTGAGTCTGAATATGTGTGATTTTGCACCTCAAGATGACTTGGCATGAAATGTTTCAGGGAAAAAAAACACATTAAAGAAGGAATGAATTATCAAAATGGAGCTTTCATTGGCTTGGTGTGGTCGTAAATTATACCACAGAGGCAATTTCACATTGTAAATACCCGATAAAAAGAGGAAAGTTAAATCCTAATGGAGTGAAGAAAAGAATGAAACATTTTTCAAGGACTTTAGAGCATTAACGACATTAAAAGATGCGATAAGAGCAACCGACACGATAAAGCAATTAACGTCAGGTAGAGATTAATTACTGGCAATGATGCACTTCATTAGTGACGCTTTGCGGTGGTGCCAGTACAGATGAGCAAGTCAGCAAGTCACTGACACTATGAGCACCTGGTAAGAACACCACATTTAAAGGGATTGTTTAGTATTCACACACAGTGCACCTGCCTACAACAGTTAAAGGGTCTAAATTTCAACGTGAATATTATTACAGGAAAACTTTGGGCTCTAAAGGTCATCCTTAGCATAAACAAAACCAAGAGTCAAAAGCAATGCAAGCTGCTGTGAAGCACTACTTAGGCGCAGCAGGGCATGGAGTAGACTTCTAATGTCAGTATGTTAATATTCTAAAAAAACAATGTTATGCTAATGATTAGCGGATATAGTGTTTACCCTGTATACAACCTGAGGCAAGTCAGTGTGGTAACATTTGCTAATTAGCACTAAACATAGTGCAGCTGAAGCTGATGGGAATGTTATTCATCTGATTAAAACCAAAGTAGCAACAACATCAAATATGGATGACAGGAGACACAATAAGATAATAGAAAAATTAGAAAGAGGTATTGCGGAAATAGTTTATATTAAGTGGTAGAGGTGAGCACACATGCAGCAGCATAGTTCTGCAGATCTTATCTTCCCAAATTAGGAACAAAGTGAAATTCTGCACTAAAATCGTGCAGCTTGACTGGTGATTTGGAAGGGCATAACCAATAGCGGCAAAGAGAAGACAGTTAGGTCCCTGTGCCCCCAAAGTGCCCTTCCAAAATATAATAATATACCACTATAATACACAAAGTTTGCCCGTGTGTCTGTCTATCAACTCCTACATGATCAAGAGTTGAGCACACAGGTACATCATAGGTCCCTGAAGGTTCTTATCCAAATCAGATCATAAAATCATGTTGCTTAGCAACCATCTACCTAGCAGAGGGCAACAATTACATGTTTTCTAGTATTTAGACTATATCTACAAAACCTTGTTAAAGAATTGTGTCATTGCAACGTCATTGTTTTTTCATTGCAAAACCATCCCATTTAATCCACAAAACTTCAGTTATGCATTTTTCTGTATTATGAGGTTGCCTTGCAACCACCTTGCAATGGGTTGAAATTGCCTGTTTTTTGCCTTTGTGCAACTACAGCAGCAGGATCATATCATTTTAATTATTTATTCACAAAATCTCAGGCTATGTAAAATGCAAATAAACAGAAGGAACGGTTTGCATTTTTCATAAGCCCAAATTTTGGGGCTCTTCTGTCTTCAGTGTATAAAATAGGAAACATCAAATGCTTAAACTGACATATTTTAATGTTGGGTCATTTTGAATTTGCAATAACATCTGAAAAAAAGAATAAATAAGAAAGGGCAAAAAAAAAAACAAAGCTGGAAAAACAGGTGGTACTAAAAATAAACAGCTGGCACATTTTGCAATTAATTAGGTTAACTGGCAAAAAAGAGCATCTCAGGAAGGGAGTCTCTGCAAAACTCTGCATCTAAAAGTTGTGAAACAATTTCAGAAAAACATTCCTCAAAGTAAAACACTTTTCATTAGATGTCAGGCATCAAAATATTCAGAGAATCTGGAAAAATCAATATTGACTGACTGCCAACAGGCACGATTCTTACATGAAAATCACTGCATGGGATCAGGAACACAGTTCACTGAGCCATGCATAAATGCATGTTAAAGCCCTATCATGGAAAAAAAAAAAAAGAACCCATACATTAGCACAATCTAAAAAGGCCCCGTGGCAACTTTTTTGAAATTTGTTGCTGCCATAAAACTCAAAATAACTGATTTTTATTTTGTGATTTTCATAAATTGGTGATTTTTTGTTTAATAATTTGATATGTTTTCTATTGTTAATCAAATGTGGGTTCATGAGATTTCTGTTTTTACTGACATTTTATGCAGGATTCAAACTTTCTGCAATTCAATTTGTGCATGATGTGTTAGACTGTCATCATATGCCCTAGGAACCACGTAGTAATAAGCTATAATTACCATTTTTTTTATTTATGCACCTCATAAAAGCATTGTATCATTTTCACTTCATGGCCAACAGAATGAACAGGACAAATAGAATTGTACTATGAGCACATTATTCTAGTATATAAAATATAATAATTGCATGCAATGGTATAAAATTGTAGAGATCACCAAAAGGCATTTCAGTTCAGGCTGAGGGGAATGTGAAAGATTTAAACATAGAGTTAATTAATTTAAGTAATTTAACTTCAGGACAAGTGTCTAAAGAAACAGCTAAATAAATATGTAACACATAGCACAATGTGTGTGTAAATGGATAGCATTGTTAATGTTATCCATCCTCACAAAACTGAAACTAACAAACCTATTAGAAAAGCAGAGGCGTATGGTCTGTTGAGAAAAATAATGCAATATAACAGTCAAAACAGAAATTGCAGTTATCACTCTCATTCCATAGATGTGAACCTCTGCAAAACATAGGATTTTATCATTTATAAGATGTTTACAAAAGTAAACTAGAATAAGGTCACAAAGTCACATAATATACAATATTACCAAATATTCTACTAAATATTTCCACAGTCAACTGTTAGTGGTGTTATTATAAAGTGGAAGCTATTGGGAATGACTGCAATTCAGCTACAAAGTGATAGGCCAAATAAAATCACAGATGGGCGTGTGCTTAGACACGTAGTGCACACAGGTCACCAACTTTCTGCAGTGTCAGTCGTGACAGACCTCTAAACTGAATGTGGCCTTCAGATCAGCTCAAGAACAGTGCGTAGTAAGCTTTATGGAATGGGTGCAGCCAAGCCTTACATCATCAAGCGCATGCCAAGCCTTGGATGCAGTGGTGTAAAGCAAACTGCCACTGGACTCTAGAGCAGTGGAGATGTATTCTCTGGAGTGACGAATCATGTTTCTCTATTTCACAATCCAAAGAATTAGCCTGGGTTTGATGGTTGCCATGAGAACAGTACTTGTCTGATTGCACTGTTCCAAGTATAAAGTTTGGTGTATGGTGTGGGGTTGTTTTTAAGAGTTGGCGCAGCCCCTTAGTTCCAGTGAAAGGAATTCAGCATGCTTCAGCATACCAAGACATTTTGGATAATTTCATGCTGTCAGAATCGTGGGAACAGTTTTTTTTGATGATTCTTTCCTGTTCCTACATAACTCTCCAAAAGTGCACAAAGCAAGGTCCTTGAAGACATGGATGAGCGAGTTTGATGTGGAAAAACTTGACTGGCCTGCACAGAGTCCTGACCTCAACCCGACAGAGCACATTTTGAAGTGAGTGGAGACAGTGAGACAGGCCTTATCGCCCAAGATCAGAGTCTGACCTCAGAAATGTAAGTCTGGAAGAATGGTCAAAAATTCCAGTAAACACACTCCTAAACCTTGTGGAAAAGCCTTACCAGAGGGGTTGAAGATGGGATAGTTGCAACATGTGGCCTGACATCATATGAAACCCTTTGGACTAAGAATGAGATCCCACTCATATAGCGTACATGTGAAGGCAGAAGAGTCAACACTTTTGTCAATACAGAAAAATTAGATTAAAGATCTGTGATTTTTAACAACAACCAGTAGTTTATGTAAGCAAATTATGCAGTTATTTATTTAAGGCTCAAATGAAAGGATTGTAGGCAGGATAGGATGATAGGAAATGAAGAGTTAAAGTGAGAAATGAAAGGCCTCAAATTGAAAAACAGCCCCTACAACTTTTCCATAGCATGACAGTCGATGAAGTTGATGAGACCATGCTGATAATGTTAGATGAACAGTTTGGATCATCTTTCATCTGTATTAAAATTTCAGGTACAGAGGTATTTCAGTGGAGAAGTGAAGACTGACAGTCGTGGGTAAAAGCCAGGGGGGTTGTTAAAGTTATTACAATTCATCGTGAAGAACAAAATAATGTTTACAGCACATTTACTGGCATAATTGTCAGAATGCGTCACTCAGAAAAGTTCATTACGTTTGGTGCATTGTTTTAATTTTGTTGCCACTTGCTTTTTGCATTCATTTTTGCTTGCCACCCGGGTTTAGCAGTGAGCAGAGAGATTACAATTTTAGATTTTTCAGTCATTTTTAGTCTGCTGTTAATTGTTATTTTCACTTCAGTCTAGTTTCACTCTGTTTCCAGAGTTTGTTTGCTATTTCCACACTTTTTTGGGGGGGGGGGGTTATAGGATATATTAACCTTGCCTTGATCAAGCCAGAATCAGCACTACATGCAGCCAGAGGATGCAATACATATAAATGATAGCAAGGTGCCCTAAAGATCAATACCTGGCAGGCAGAACAAACTCCTAACATCTAACCATAGCATTGCTACCCACAGTTCCCAACTTCATGAAACCCAACAGTCCTACAAGGTCTCCAAAACTAACAGCAATCAGGATGAAGAATAAACAGTCATGCTTTGTGAAGTACAGCAAGCAGTGAACAGGCTGAATAGTGGTTGGTCACCTGGTTCCAATGGAATTCAAGTAGAACCCCTCAAGCATAGAGGATTGGGTCAGTCTTATTTAACATTTGCTCAAAAGTGTGGGACTCTGAACAATGGCCAAATCTGTAGAGTGAATTGACTATAACCAGTGAAAAAGTAAACAAATGTATGTGAGAACTACAAAGCAATATGGTTAATAAGCCAATCAAGTAAAATTCTACTAGAGGTCACAAGTCAGTGACTGCAACTGCAACACCTTGGCAGAGAAACATATGAAAGGGAAGGCAGAAGGACTTCACTGATTACAAGTAGGCACATGATCACACACAGCTCCAAGTGCTTTTCAAGGTCTTGGACCACTGGAGCTTCCCAAAAACCTTGGCAATCTCATAAATGTCCTCCATAACAAAGCTGTTAGTGTCATGAAAATAGTAGAGCTGTTTAGCAACACTGTATCCTATCAGACTTACTTAACATGTGCTTGAGTAAGAGTGCTCTTCAGAGGGCACCTGTTCAGCAACTTCCACTTTGCTGATGACATTGCCTTTATTCCAGGGACATCAACTAAAGCGCAGCACCTGCTGAAATCAGTTTGCTTAGTTGGTACTTGACATGACATGGAAATAAGCAAGTCAGCAGCAAAGCTAATGTTCACCAGCAAAGAATGTGAGCTCTTAAATATCAAGTTGAATGGAAATGTCCTCGAACAAATGACTTACTTCATATATTTGACATCATGCTTAATAGAGAACAACTCCAATGATAGTGGCATAAAAAGAAGAATTACTACAGCATGTAAAGAGTGTGTAAAATGAGAACCCAAATGCAGGACGCAAAGGCTGAGATCAAAAAATAAAACGTGAGCCGTTTATGGCTGATAAAGATCTATGCTAAAATCCAAGACAGAAGGAAACCAAAGTCCAAGAAACAAAGTAACTCTATCCAGGCAGCACAGAGAAACACACACGGGAAGCAGGGAGGCACAACACAACAAGGTTTAACTGAAAGGCTGGGGTGTATATACAGTATGCAGGGGAGTGGAAACAGCAGGGAAACAAGAAACATGTAAAAATAATCAACATTCAGTAAGACAAGAAATAAAACTAGAAATAAGACCCCAAAGTCAAGAGACAGCCAAAAAACCCCAATCATTATGGAAAGAGACAAGACCCGAACACACACACAGTCTTGACACAGAAAGATACAAGAGGTAAGGCTAGAAAAATGAGAAACAACTACACAAAATGATCCAAACCACAATACTAATAAATATTACAACTAGATAGCAACTGAAACAAAGAACTAAAGGTTAGGGACAGAAAGGAATATGACAATCAAATCTAATTGACTTACAAACCAAGAACCAAATAGCATTTTAAATAAAAGTCCACAAAAATTCTGGGGCTAGGACCCAGGATTATGACAGACACATATGGCAGTTGGTGTGTGGATCTTTCTGTCTAGCTCTACTGCTACTACAAGAGTAGCAAAAGATAATCTGTATTTTAAATTGCTATCTAAGAATATTTTTAAAAACTAATGGGAAACTGATTTAAGGAAAACCAATTCCAGACCCAAATTAGCCAAATATTTTAAGGATTTCCACCTCTTCAGAGTGTGTTAGACATTCTGTGGTGCAGTTTGTAGTTGTACATCATCATTGGTCTAAGGACAAATCAAAAATCCAGACACACCTTGATCCTCCATGTGACCAATGCAGAGGGCTCCAGCTACACTTTTACATACGTTTTGATTATGTCCAAAGCTATATATCATTTGCAAAGGCATTTTTGAGACTTTCTCTAAAATATATGGACAAATGGTACATTCCTTTCTGCTGATTTCACTTTTCGGGAGTGGTCCCGTTACATATTTCTCTTAGTGAGCATGATGCTTGTGATTTCCTTGTCTTCGTTTCTCTATTGCCCAGAAGGCTTATACTTTCTAAATAGAAGGATTTTCTGCCGTGTTTTGCCACTGGAAGAAAGGTAATGCCTCATTTTCATCTAGAAAAAAATTATACGTCATTAGAGGATCTTTTGGGAAATTGTATGTTACCTGGCAACCATTCACATCCTTTGTCGAAAGCGTGGCAGCTGTCGTTATTAACACATAACTGTAATGTTATTAGAGTACTGAATGCATGTGGGGAAAAAATGACCATTTATTTTTATATATGATTGAGTAAATATGTTAATGATGTCTGACTATGTTCGTGTCCTTGATCTGCAATTCTAGGGGTAGAGTGGGAGACGTTTGATAAATGGGTTCAAACTGGTTTATCAAGGTCGGTATTATATTTTTCTGGCACGAAATACAATAAAAAAATGACCTTGATAAAATAATGTCAATGCCTATATCTGCGTTTTTATATTAAGATTGCCTTGATTGAGCCACATATGCGTCTTTTTATTGTCTGCTGTTTTTGGTATTTCTATGGATATCACCCTTTATCTTTTACAGTTTCCTTTTAAAGAATGCAGCAACTCAGCCAAAAACATTAGGAATGATCATAGTAACAATGACTACTTATAGAAATTTATGGCAGTTTCTGGAGTAGTTCGATATTTTATTCCAGATGAAGCAGGCTGATAAAGCAACACCGCCACCCGAAGAGCAGCCATGCTGGGGAGCAGAGTGAGGGCAGAAATACTGCAGACTCTTTCTATAAAGTGCACTGCTGAGGTGAGTCTAGGTAAAATCCATTATTCTTTATTGATTCTCCAAGTATCTCTACACGGAGGAGGAGATGGAGATAAAAGAGGAGCAGATGAGTAACAGAGGGAGTTTTAAGCTTTGTTACAAGTGAGATGTGGGTTATAAAAAAGGGAGGGGGGGGCTGGGATTTAATGTTCTTAATATTTTGTAGATTCAGTTTAGTCAGCAGTTTTATTTAGTCCCAGAGCTGTCAGAGGTTTCTAAAATATGGAGCAACTTATTTTAATACCCACAGAGACCTTGAGGTTTTGGACAACAATAGCTTACACAATGTTTGGTACTGTTGCAAGAAAAAAAAGACAGTTTGAGCTGCCCTTTTCCAGCATTTTTCATCCAAAAATATCTATTAATAATTTGAGACAGGCTGTTCACACGGTTGCTCCAAGGAGACCTGAGGCAATGCAGAGTCAGCCTGTGAAGTTTCTCCCTGTGTGTCACAGGGATTTGAATCCAGCAGCAAATGTCAGGTTTCCCAGAGATTTCCATTCATTTTAAAATGTCTCAAATAAAGTTGACACTTTATTACATAAAATTAAATAAAACTCAATTAAACCAATATATGTTGTCAGAATTGTCTCCTTAAGTTAAATAGTAGATACTCCAATTTTAGTTGTAGGCCTTTCGAAAGCTTCCACCTGATTAAAAGAAGAGGAATCTATATTGGCTGCACGTTGTTGACTCCTTGCCAGCTTTGGTGTCCAAAACCAATACCCATCAGCCCCTTCTCCCTCCCTATTGGCTCACAGGAGATCGATAGTGAGAAGGCAGCAAGGCCGCAGGCACGGATTGTAGATTAACCTAAACCATTACAAGTGACAGGAGGAAAAGTGAGCATGTGCTGGATGTACAATGGCTGCTTATATTTAGTGGAGATAATATGTTCTGAAGGTCTTTCGTAATAAGTCCCTGAAAACATATCGCGTTGTGTGGCACCGTAAATCTGTGCTGGGAACAGATAAGGATTTTTTTTTCTTTAAAAATGTATAAAGAAAGCAATTCCAAGAGTCCATTAAAAGGTGTATTAATTCTGCATGTCGCAGAAGAGAAAAAGTGTGCAGCTGCTTCAGATATTGACTCACTTTCCTCTGTGATTTTTTTTTTTTCTCGTTGTGCGGTGAATATATAACAGGAACGTAGACAGACCAAAGCACACCAAGGGTGTGGTGGTCGAGGCATGGCCTGCTGTGAACAACAGCTGAAGGTGATGAAACAGCCCTGAAACAGCTTTATGGAAGATGAAATAAATACATAACACACTCAGATGTGACAAAAGGCTTCTCACTCGTCTCTCTAATGTCTCCCATTTGACACCTCATGAAATATCTAAGCATTCATAAAAACATTTAAAGAAAATAATGTGGACTAACTTTAACTTTTCTTCTATATATTAAAAGGAAAGCATGTTAAACTGCCCAACTTTACAGCAGACATATACATGTTTACAGCCTGGTTCATAACTAGTTTTTTGGTCTATAGACAATTTTACTTATTCGTGAAGGGTGAATTTATGAAACACACCTGTAAACTTTACTAAGCTTTGAATTTACTGGCAGTTGCCTTCCCAAGCATAGCTCAATGATAGGCATTACCTCGGCTAACAGTGCTCTTAGTGCCTTTGGTAGCATTTTTAATCCAACTGGCTGAAATATAACATGGCTTTTCATATGGTTATTTCTAAAAACAAAACTAAATATGGTCACTTCCGAGTCAAAAAACAATGGAAATGACCATAAAGCTCAAACTGAGGCCTGCAAATCCTTAAACTAATAGACTAAAAGCTATATCTATCTTTTATACACAGTCTGTAAATTGTTCTCATCAGTGCAGTGCTTTAACCTCTTTTGTTTGTTCACAGTTAAGTACCCATACATGTTTTATTTATTTATGTGACTCTAGAATACTTAAATATATAAAGACTTTGACTCAGTGACCACAAGATGGCCAGGTCCTACATCCTTAATACTTTTTTTGACTGAGGGAAACACGGTGCATTTTGCGCATGTATGTGTGTATATTTTTATGTCCATTTACACCCTTGAATCCACAGGTTTAATTCTATATTAAAGCTACTTTTCTGTGTCATTACCTCCAAATATAGACTATCGTTTAGAAAAGAAACAGGATTTGCCTCAAGCTGCTTATTTGACACACCACCCCAGGAAGCTATGAATATATACAGCTTCTAGTTAGTGCAGCAGAAGACCAGAAGCTAAAGAAATGGGCTTTGCATAAAAGGAAAGTTGCTAGTTTGCACCCTGAAAGTAATAGGACAAAGTTGAAATGGTAATTTACCTGAATAAAAATTTATTTAAAACACTTTTTTGCTCTGCTATGAGTAAATGTTGCAACCCTACATTCAGTGACTGACTGATAACTTGGTATGCATTATGTTTACACTTTGGGGCCACTTAAGGCACAAAACACAAGGCAACCTTATGAGAAAGGCAAAATGATAACCTTGAGATAAATACAGTAAAAACAAATATAACCAAAAAAGGCGGGTGTTCCCTGATTTAAGGCTGTATTAGACAAACAATTACCTGGCGATACGTCACACTGTGAGAGAGGTTTTAAGACCTGCCTTTTAAAAGTTTCACTAACAAAATTGGCCTGGAACAAAAGGAAAGGACAGAGTTGACCTACATCTATCAATCCATCAATCCCTATCCTGTCTTAAAGACCTCATAGTATTATCACAGCCCACTTCTCTCTCAGGCTGCTGGTTTGTGATTCCTATGGTATTTAAAATTCATATATGCAGTGCAGCCTATGATTTGCTATCATTGTGCAGTCTACTTACGTAAAGCTTGATGCTGTGCCCAAGTTTATTAAATCCAAGTTGCACAGTTTGGTTTGGAAGAAGTGAAATCTCACAGCCTGTAGGCATTTCTACTCCTCCGAAGGTTTTGTGTTCCTCATAAAACTTTCCAGATCATTGTCTTTCCTCATTAGTTTAACTGTTACCCAGCTAACCATCCGGCTTCACACCAGGTGGATAGTGCACTTTATTGAGTTATTAAGTGCAACTTTATAACTCACTTCCATGCTTCCCATTTCCAAAGCATCTGCACATTTTTACAGTCTTTCAACCACAGTTCAGTGTAAGCTACCGCTGTTTTATTAAAACCTGCCTGTCTGTGACCATCCTCCCCGTTGTCTGGATTGTTTGTCTGATTCTTTCTGTCCCAGAGTTCCAGACTGTCGCCTTGCTTATTGATCACAGTGCCTTCAATTCTGCCTGCTCTCACTGACTTTTTGCATTTTGTTCTTCTTTCCTGTTATTGAGTAGTTGCAACAAGGTACTGGCTGATAATATCATTTCATGATGTTTTATCTTTAGTACAAAGTGCTTTTCCGTGGCCTGTGGGCTGAATGTGCCATACCGCTGAAAGAAACTTAGACAAGACTTCATACAAAGAACTGAGCCTGAGAGTCTCTGTCATAGGGCAGTGTGTCTAATCATCAGACCACCCTCTGTTACTGTCAACCCACCCCCGGTCCCTGCAGCAATAAATGCACCGCTTGTGCTTTATGTTGAAGATTAATGGCATCAATCATACTTCCTCATCAGGCCACACACATACACATTGCAGACACTGTAATCAGCACTGGCATTTTTTATGTTTTATTTTTTTGCAGATCAACGCTCATTTTTTCTTTTCCTTTGGGTTATTCTGTGAGTGAAATGAACTGGCAATGCTTAGAGCCACAAGAGTAATTATTTATTGTCAGGCTCTGCTACTTCCATCTTAGAACTTACGAACTGTCTTTTACTCTGTAGAAGAACATGTGAAATAGTGGGAAGTTTCTTTAAGTTAGGGTAGTTTCTTTGACGTAATCCAGAATCACAGAGATCTGAGCCATGGCCAGGACCCCAAAGACATGGAATGAGACTAGACTAGTCATGATTAGTCTAAGCTTATACCTGGTGTTTTGGAGGAAGGAAGGATCAGGGTTTACGTAGTCATCATCATGGGCTCATCCGATTAGAATGAGATTAAGCAGTCATCAGTCATTTGCAGGTTTTGTCCTTTTATTGGATAATGGGTAAAGGAAAGACACACATGGACTGCTATCTCTAAAAAGGACATACAGTATGATTTAAGTAACTCAAAATAATACATGAACTCAGGAGACTCAATCAGAAACTGCCGCCCCATGTGGGAGTGAAGAAAGAGTGAGGGGTAGGTGAGTGCAGTCCTTATATAACGAGTGACAGGTGAGTGCAATTAAGAGCAAGCACCACACCCAATCAAAGGTGAGGAAAAGAAACATGGTGCATCTGGTGAAGTGAATGTGCTGAAAGGTGAGCCTTTACAACACCTGGCACGACCCATCAGTAACACTTTGGGAAGCGGTCCCCAACCCCCGGGCCGCGGAGCGTTACCAGTCAGTGAGTCATTTGGTACGCGAGAGTTAAGGCTCGGTTTTCAGGGTTTCAGGGTTTTTATCGGTTCTTATCGTTATTTTTTTAAATTATAATTATTGTTTTTAACTTGTCATTAACTCGGTTTCCCTGGGGCTTTTCCCGTCTGTTATGAATGAATCTTCTTTTTTTGGTACCGGTACTGGTTTTATTTTGTTGTATTTATCCGCGACACCTTAAAGGCCGGTTCGTGAAAATATTGTCGGACATAAACCGGTCCGTGGCGCAAAAAAGGTTGGGGACCGCTGCTTTAGAATAAAATTAATATCATCTATAGGTGACATCAATTGTATACTGATTATATTAGTGATAATAGTACTTTTTAAACTTTCTGCATTGTATTCATTAACTGTATTAAGCCTTTAATGTGCATAATATTCACCAATGGTTTGTAAGCCTTATTAACAATAATCTGGATTTTTGAATGAGAATATGTTAAAGTAGTTTCAAGTAAATTTTCAAATCAGTTAATACTTTTCCCAGCAGTGGATTTATTAATGCAGTTGTGAGCTGCCACCAAGTGGCGCTGATAGTGAAGTGCAAGCGGCGCAAACGTGCTGACATGAGCCATGACTAATGCTTGGATGATTTCAAAAGTGCTCAGAAAGCTTTCTGACCTTTACACTTAACAGTCATCATTTTGTGGTGCTGACAGGTTGGCTGTTAGATCATATCTGGAACATTTGTGGTATATGAAAATAGGCACTATCTGTTCCTTTACATATACAGAGAATTTAAGCATGTTTGTTTTGTTTTTAAAAAAAAAAAAAATATTATAAGATTGGTTTAAAGGTAGAAACCATTATAAAAGAGCTCTTTAACAACATAAAGTGTGATTTATTTATTTTTTTATCAGCTGTCCTTTACATGCAACACTGATACGCTGCATGCAGTCCTGTCAGCTTTATTTAAAACACACACAGATGTTCCTAGTCCATAAAAGTATAAAACACACTCACCACTTCCAGAAGTCATGCCTGGAAGTGGTGAGTGTGCCTTGCTGTCATGCCTCAGATAACAATGTCTGGCTTTCAGCAACCAGACAACCCAGTCAAACAAAGAAGCAGTGCATGAATGCATGAAATGTCTAGGATGACAGTGTTAGTGGTCTGTGCTATCCAGCTAGATTTCTGCTTTCTGAAGCTTTGATTTATAGAAGATGACATCATGGCTGAATATACTCTGTCAAAGTCTAAGGTGGAACATGTGCTGGAAAGCCCTGTTAAACTTAAATTTTATTTTATTTTATTTTCAAATGATCAAATGCTACTATATGTTGCAACTTTATCTCTTTTGCAAGCACAATTATTTCCAATTTGGAAAAACTATTTTAAAAAAGGAGCCTTTTTTAAATTTTTTATTTCATTTGCTTTGAGTTTACTTTAAATACAATCTTTTGCTTTCACACAAGCTCTATTTAAAACACTGAAACAGATACACAGAATGCAAGTACCACCTGTTGTTCCCCCTCCCTTCACTTTTCATCTTTCTTTTTTAATCTATCAACAGCCAAGCTGCTTGCCGTCCTTTGACGTGCCACACATAATCCTTCTGGTGCCAATAAAATGAAACATGATAAAGTCAAGTACAGATATGGAACATCACAGATGGAAACAATATGTGTTCATTTAAATCCTCTTTAATTGTCTTAAGGTGACATAACAAAACAAAATATTCTTTGGTAACAAAAGAAAACATGGGGTTCTACACTTTTATTTTACACTTTAAGTGCCTTGAGTCGTTACACTGAATGGCTATCAAGTAAAATGCAGCACAGATGGGATTTATACTTGCTTTTACCTCAAACTAAACTCCAGCAGCTTTCAGGTCAATTTGTCTCCCGTTAGGTTTTCCACTTTATGTCTAGACAGCTTAACTTTTCCTGCTTTTAGAGGTGATCTCACTGTGCTCCGCCGCCTGTGTCGAACATCTTCTTACGGCCCTCCATACCTGACATGGCCTCCACATTCTTACGCCAGTCGCCTACTTCATTGGTAAGCACCTGAGAATGAAAAGAACCAGGAAAAAATAAATAAAAATCAGAAAAAATGTTTTGATACTGAGAAACACAAGAGATTAGGAGCTAAGATGTGAGAGTGGTGATTCTGGTACCTTGTCCTGTTTCACATCCTCTTTCTTCACAGACTTGAGGTTGGCTCTGAGGTCCATTGAACCTTTGTGTTTGGAGCCCAGGAGGGCTCTCATCATCTCGTCTGCTGACACCCTCACTTTTCGCAGAGCAGGCTTTTTGAACTTGCCCCCAAGGTCCTGTACCTTCAGCTTCAGCTCATGGATCTAAAGCATTATGACGCAAAATGTATGAAAAAAACAGAAACAGGAAAAAAAGCTCACTTTGTCTCCTTATTCTTTAGTTTGTACATAGCGTAAAAGTGCTGCAATGATATTTCAGGAATATCTTTCTGTTATATTGGCCGGCCTGTTCTGGTTTGACCTAAATATACAGTTAATAGAGAATTTAGCTCCCGATTTCAATGCAGACATTTGTTCAAATTATCGTTATTTTTCTGATACAAAGGATATGCAGAGGTCTGGAGGATAAAAGAGACTTACATCTTTGTTATGCTTGTTCACTTTGGATTCACAGTCATATCTCTCCTCATCCACAATATCAATTTTTGTATGAAGCTGCTTGCACAGTTCCTAAAAGATCAGATGTTGATAACATATTATTATTATTATATTTTCTGCTTTACAAAAGCTGGTCTTTTGTGGCTTTAGAGAGCTTACTTGTAGTTCTTTCAGGGACATTCCAGACAGTTGCAATGGAGGCAACTTTTCTCCTAAATAGCGTACTTTCTCCTCCTCCCTCTCTTGCCTCTCCTTCTCCAAATCCTCACAGGCTCTCGTGAGGAGCAGCATCTGATTGGACACAAATGGGTATCAATCGCAGGACGAGGAAATTTTAGTCTGACCGTGACAAAAATGATAATTTATGATGGTGTTCATAAACAGTATCTATTATGTTATATGGCAGTGAGTCAGGTGTGCACCAGGATCGTCATATTGTTCCTATATAAAATAGTATGAAATTAATATCAAGTTTTGTTGTCATGGGGATATATAGCAAACAAAAAAAGGTATGTAAAGGCAACTCACTTTGAGGGAGAGCTTGCGAGAAGCCGAAATCTTCGACTTCGGCTGTGGAGAAAGCCAAAGCACAATCAGCTCAGTGATTCTAAATCAAATATTGATTATTTAGGTCTGTAAGGTGATATTTACAGTGTCCAGTACAGTAAGTAAAAGGCTGACAAAGTAAACTGTATCTTTCAACTGAAATCAAACATTGCACATTGCATGGAAAGACCTGCGAGTGTCAAACTTGACTCCACTTATTGCAGTCACACGTAAAAAGATAACGCTTTATTATTAGGATGAAGTCAAGGGGAAAGCTCTCAGGGATGCAGATAACAATTCTGACAGATAACCACTGCCACATCTTTGCCATGTGTGCAAGGACAATGTGTCCCCTGTCCAAGCATGGAGGATTAACACTGTGGAATATAGCTGGCTCACCTTTTCCCCTCTGGGATTCATCGCTCTGGATCTGTCGTGCTCCTGAAACAGCAAGCAGGAACACGAGGACGATGATCTTAAAGGCTATGGCAGGTTTACATGAGTGCATTATCTATTCTTATCCTTTTAGGAGACGAGCACAACTTTCCCTTAAAAAACAGTTTCACAAATATGAACCATACAGCAGGCATAAAAGGAATTTTCTTACCTCACTTCAACTTCTTGAGCAGAAACAGACACATGAAAGAAAAGAAAGTTTGTATAAGTGACGTTTTGGTGTAATATGTCATGCCATTAAACGACACTGAAAATTGACCATGTATAACAACCAGAGAAAATTACTCCATCATGTTCATCGTCATCCCAAATATTTATTTTTTCATTCTGTATGTTTTACAGTTTAACTAATGACAGCTCAGCAGATTTGTTAAGCGAATACATCAGCTACAACATTTGTTCTGACAAAAAAAGCGAAGCCAGACAGCAGCAGTTGCACACAGATTTTTAAGATCAGCTCTTTGTTAGGTTGACAGCATTTATGTACAAGTATGTACAAATTATCGTATTGTACAGCTTTAACCAAAACAACACTGGCTAAGCACTGTCTTATTGTCTACAACATCTATTTTTTTTTATATTTTCTTTTTTAATCTTGTAAGAAATTTAAAATTACATTAGTACCTTCTTATTAGTCGCTCTGGCAATAATCTGAGAAACCTTAACTAGGTAAAACACACAAAATAGCATCTGTTCTTTTACCTGTAAATGTGCGTCTGTGGAGGTGAAGAGAGTCAAACAGCAGCTGCTGAAGACAATGGGCAGCTTTTTATGTGGGGTCGATGGCGAGTGGACAGCAGATATAACGTCTGGTCCCAAGAATGTGCTGGCAAGAGACCAAGCATTAAATATCACCTCCCCTGACACTGACAACACAAGGAAAGTGTAATAATAAATCCGTAGCATTGCCTTAATGGTATTGTCTACAGATCAGCATTTGAAATGTTATCATTTTTCCCAGTTGGAATGATTGGAAAAATACACAAGCTGATATATTAGTAACAAATATTGACATTATTGTATGTTCTCATAAAAAAGACATTGGAAAGCTTGCCAATATCTTCTATGTCGGTAAAGCCAGTAGCTATATAACCTAAGCAATTACATCAATTCATTATAGCTAAAGAGATTCTCTCAGTAATAAATATGCTGTTTATGAGAAACCTAAAGCCTTTACTGGGGCTAGCCAATGCAGACAATCATACTCTAAGAATAGATCAGGCCTCTTCGCCATTGTACTCTGCTTTTAACCGAGTTAGCAGTGTCAACACATGCGGTAAGGTTTACTGCAAGTACAGTGAAAAAACAGAGTTTAATTCATTTTTTTTCCTTTTTACAGACGGTTGCAAAGAATCTGGGGTTTTCTCATCCAGGGTCTTTACATGACTAAACGGTTTACAGAGTCCAGAGAAACCTCTGTGCGTATGACTGTATGAACTCAGGAACACTTCTAAAAGCTTTGTAGAAAGCAAAAATCACTGCAACCACAAATGGTCACTTGAGTCATCTGGATTCAATCTGGGTCCTTCGCACATCTGTCAAGACCTTGTTAATGCTGGGATATATATACAGCTTTCAAAGCAACATGCTGTTCTTTAAAATTTCCAGGAAATGGAAACAGGAAGTCGAGAAAGACAGGAAATATCTGCTGTGTGACAAGGCATGTAACAGCCATTCATTTCCTGGGGTGAAATGGGCATCTCAGTGTAGAAAAGTATGAGTTTCAAAATATTTGTGGTTTCATTTTAGGGTCATTTTTCAGTGACATTTAAAAAAATGACAAATTCTCTCTGTGAGAATCTACCAAAACAGTCAAAGAAATACCAACAGAGCACACTCTTTAAATAAACTACATTAAAAAGCTGGGCAGTTGCTCAAAGCTGAAGAAGGCGGATATACAAAGATTTCAAAACACCAACATCTACTGTCAACAATTCTTTGGCACGACTTTACAAAGACTCCAGAGTATGAGTGCTAATCTTGACCTGAGCGCTGACTCTTCTTGCAAATCACTTTACCCCTGAGCATCAAGTTTCTAATCTTTCCAGTGGCTTATACTGGAATAAAACTGATGCAAGCGCTAAGGTGTTTTTGGTAAACTGAGCATTAGCTACAAAGGGCATCTTCATATAGAGCCACATGTAACATGGAACAGTCAGTGCTCCTTTGCTCTCTTGAGGGTTTCTCATAGATTAGAAATCATTGTAAAAATTAGTGAGAATATCTGTCAGCTAAAAGATGAGTCTGTCAGACATGGTTCCTTCTGACCCCACTTGACTTCACTGTAACGCCATTATAGACAGACCACATAATGCCATTCAAGTTTAGCATCACGGATGAGTTTTGCATCCTGTGGCTTTAAGAGCAGTTCATTCAGCAGCTCTTAAGTTCAAGATAGAGTATTAAATATTCATTGCTAGAAATGTGGAAATTGCTTGCCAGTATTATTGTTCAGTTTGTTACATCTCAAACTTATTTGTCTTGGCAGTTTTTAAATTAAATGAATGTATATCTTGTGTCAGCTTTTATTTGAATCATTTTACTCCAATAATTTCCATTCAATTCATAGACAACATAACTCTAAGAGCTTGGGGGGTTTTTTTGTGCCAATAAATATTCTTATGGCATACACTACCAACTTACCTGTCATATTAGCAGTACACTGCTTTCAGCGGTGAGCAAGCTAAAGAGACAATACCTCAGTGCGTAACGAGTGTCAGTAAAAGGAGGAAGATGAGGGGGACAACAAATGTTCTGTCATATTTTTTTTTTTCCAGTGATCCTCAGCAGGTGGGAGTGCTATTTCTGATGCAACCCAACTCCCTCCTGTCTTTGCACAGACACATGGGCACCCAAAAAGAAAAACTAGGCAGGCCTTGGTATCGGGGAACTGCTTGTAATGCACTTTCTACTGGTGCTGCTTTCACAAATAGGTCAGTTACTTTTGGGCTTAAAGAAAAGAGAAAAAAAAGAAAATTAGTTTTTTGAATTTAAAGAAGATATTTAAAGTTATATTTTGTATTTGTTGTATTTGTCATATGTTCCATAGTCCACCTGAACCCATGGTTATGACATAACAAGTTAAGTTATTGTGTGTATTGTGTATCAAATGTACTACAGTTTAGGAAAAACAAAATGAAAGTCTTGAAACTCAACTTTGAGTTATTTTAATAATCATGTATTAAACCTGAGCATCAGAATGAAGGAATACCATTTAAGTGACTTTGACCGTGGCATGGTTATTGGCACCAGATGGTCTGGTCTGACTATTTCAGAAACTGCTGATTTCCCCCACATGACCGTCTCTAGGGTTTCCAGAGAGTGCTTCAAACACAGGAACATAAAAAAACAGGAAATGACCAGCAGTCCACTAGAGAAAACTGCTTTCTTAATATCAGATGTCAGAAGACAATGCTCAGACTTTTCAAGCCAAAATGACAGTAACTCAAATAACCGCTTGTTACAACTAAGGCATGCAGAAGAGCTTATCTGAAGGCACAGACACTCCAAACCTTGAAGCAGATGGGCTACAGCAATAGAAAAACCACACTGCGTCAGTTAGGAACACAAAACTGAGGGCACAGTTTACACAGTTTACATTGACCCCACCAAAACTGGTTAATAGAAGATTGGAAAAAATGTTTCCTTTTCTCTGTAACATTTAAGTCTGTGGGGTCAGAATTTGACACAAACTGCATGCCAGTATGAATCCACCCTGCCCTTGATCAATTGTTCAGACTGGAGGTGGCATGTAATCATCCAGGGACTCTGGGTGTGTTCGTATCAAATGAGCATTATTTGAATGCCCCAGCCCTCCTGAGTATTTTTGCTGACCATGCCTCCACAGTCACCAGATCTCGATCCAAAAGAACGCCTTTGGGATGTAGTGGATCAGCAGACTCACATCACGGACGTGTACAGCTCACAAATCTGCAGCAGTTGTGTGATGCTATCACATCAATGTGGAGCAAAATCTCTGGTGAATGTTTCCAGCACCTTGTTAAATCCATTCCATGAAGAAATAAGGCAGCTTTGAAGATAAAAGGGGGTTCCAACTCAGTACTAGCAAGGTGTATCTAATAAACAGTGAGTATAGCTTTGGTCTAAAGACTTTCATCTCTTTTATCAAAATATATTGTCTGCCTTTGCTCTGCATAATATACTCCAGGGATACTTAGAAGGAACAGTGTGCAACCAAAACAAAGTTAACGTTTGGAACTGAAGAGTGTCAAACTCAATGATGCATCCTAATGCTTTTGGCTGTGGCTCAGGAAATAGTGCAGGTTTTCTAGTTATCGGAAGGGCTTCAAAATGCAAATCAAAGGCTCCCTGGGCATGGTAGCTGGAAACCATGCCCAGATACTCATTGTAAACACAATTACTAGCTGTTTTAATCAGATACTTTATGTTATATTGTACTTCTACTCCACTACGTTAATAGTCAACACTTACTTTTCAGATGGGGATTATAAAATCAAAACTATTGTTAATTCACATAATGAAAATCATTTTTACTTAAAAAAAAAAACAAAAAAACTCTCATCTGAAGCTACAGCAGTACAACTTGACTTTTTCACAATGAACTAATAAGACTTTTAATTAATTGATATTTCAAAGCAGAGCTTCTACCATAGCAATATCAACATAGCAATAGAAATAGTTACATTTTTTTTATTTTGTTTTTACATTTTTCCATCCTTCCACAGTGAATGCCCTTGCACACTTTTTGGGTCTTGCACAGACGTCCATAGTCCCACCTCTTGTTTTCCTTTCTTTTCAATGTACAGAGAACCGCTCACACGTGACTTCAGCCAAGTGACCAGACATGGCATCCTTTTCCCCCCTTCCCTTATATAGCTACACTCTGATAAGAAACATTTGAGAGGCTCTTTTTTCTTTCTCGTGTATTTTTAGTATCTTTTTTAAATATATAAGTGCCTTGTCTTGAGTTCCCTTATAAGTATGTCATAACTGTCAGGGTCAAAGAGGCATCCTGAGAGAAAGCAAAGCTGGAAGCAAAGTTAAAAAGTTTAAGTTACTGAAAATCTGGTATGCCTACGCCCATAAAGCAGTTACATAGCGAAGGTTTATACAGGAGGTTATACTGCAGCTGCAAGTACAGTCCAACTCAATAGAAAAATCCTGGGCACATGGCAAAAAATGGACTTTTTTGTTGAAAAGCAATTGTCTGAAGATGGTTAAGTCTGGATTAAAATGAGATCGCAAAGTGACTTTAGTGTGATGTTGGGGTGTGCTAATCTCAAAGCTGCAGCAGCGTCTCATGTGAAATCCTATTTCGCCTGTGCATGAGATGTCCGGCAGGGGGCGACAGCGATTCACATCAGCGAAGATGCTGGCTTTTACGCCTCAGTCAATGACAAGTCAGCGGTAATACAGACGTGACTCTGAAGCAGGATCTTTAAAATAAAGACTCTCACTCAGCAAAATTGGAGAAATATATTGAAATATGCTGTAAAAGAAAAGTCAAAAGATTAAAAAAAATATACAGGAAATATTAGAAACAGTCACTTGTCACAGTGAGAAATGTAAATTACTTAGCAGAAGCCTTTCAGTGCATATTACAGTAGCATGTGGATGCTGTGCCTTTTACTTTATGAAATCAATCACCAAGATAGTGCCTAATAATCAAAAAATGTTTCAAGGCAAGTCCAAAGAAGAAAGAGAAGCGCTGATGGCTAAACTTGGTACAGCTAACTTTGGAGTCGCACGCTCCGCTGAGGTTCCAGATCCTTGCGTTAAGAAGTCTTTTTTGGATTTAGATGTGTTTATCTGCTCTTTAAGCCAGAATGTTTAACATTCAGGTTGACAGTTAACATTTTAGTGTTAAAAGGACAGTACCTTCAGCTTCACCTTCTTATATGGGATTAGAATAGCATATTTTGCATGTAAAATAGATTAAGGCCAACAGTAAAATGTGCCGTTTTACTGGTATCATAACAGATATAAGATTACACAATATGCACTAAGGCATGTGTTTTATGGTATTGCTTTATCAACACATTTGCAATGGTTTGAATTTTTTCCCTCTTTTTTATTGACATTATGTGACTGTGTTATATGGTCTGGCAGAATGCACTGCACGCCTAGAAGCATTATAATCTTATAATAGTCCATGTGCTCCTCGGTTGCATGTTTGCACATAAAAACATCAAAAGCCTTTGCTCAGCATGCTCTACAGTGCTGCATGCGTAAATTTACAGTAAATATTTAGTCAGGACTAAACCAAAGTTGACTTTTGCTTTCAGTAGCGGTTTTAGATACGGGCGACACGGGCGGTTGCCCGGGGCGGCATCGTGGTGGGGGGCGGCATCACGGGCATCGGCAAAAAAAAAAATAAAAAAATGCTCGTACTCATGCTGCCCCGACATCATGCCAGCGCATATTAGGGATGGCATAGGCACCGATCGGTTTTCTATCGCCCATTTGCTGGGAGTAAGGGCGCCCTCCGTTTGCGAGGTGCGCCTGCTGCTTGCGGCACAGGGAGGAGAGGGCGGGGCGGCGGGGGATTCTCTGGCTGGCTGGAGCAGCATCTAATAACCAACTCGCAAAATAAAACAAAATAAAAACAAACCAACAAACACGAAAACACCAGACATTATGATAAAGACTTATAATTTGCACCGATGTTTTTCTATATTTCCCTCGGGATGAATAAAGCATAATCAATCAATCAATCAATCAATACACGAAAACTGAGCGCGAGAGCCCTCGGTGCGCCTGCTCGCTGCTGAAGTCAAAGTAAACTTTATTGTCATCTCCGCTACATACAGTCCGGTATATAGAGAGACGAGACGACGAGGCTCCAGTTACAGCAGTGCAAGTAAACGAACAATAAATATTTAAGAGTAAGAAAATAAATATACACTTTAGGACTCGGGGTAAAGGGATCAATAACAATTTAAAATGTATATTTTATATTTTGTTGATTTAAAGTCTCACACAAACTTTTTAAAGTTTAAAAAAGAGAAAAGAAGAGGAGTGTAGCGACTTCCATAGTCGCTAGAGGCCGGGGATTGAGCCTGCCTATTTGCCTGACGCGCTGTCAACTTTAGGCAATAATGCGAGAGGTGGAATTGCTTGCTTGTTTATTAAAGTGCTTGAAAAGTTTACAGAGCAATGTGATCGGCTCATGATTCAAACTCTTAAAACATCACAGCTCTAATGCAACAAGGGGAAACTCGTTGGCTGCGGTCAACAAAAACTACAGCTACCCAGCCCTGCTCTCTGTCAAAATCAAACCAGTGAATGACAGACTGACAACGCCCTCTTAATGTCACCGCTAGCACCCACGTGACTCCTGTTACACATCACCATAGCAACCAAACAAACGAAAACCCAGTGATCATTAAAATTCAATATTTAATTATGGCTCCTACAAGGAGAAACGAGCAAAAGATACAGGTAAGGAGATGTGTC
The DNA here is from genome assembly GCF_013358895.1 of Oreochromis aureus. Classification (NCBI taxonomy): domain Eukaryota; kingdom Metazoa; phylum Chordata; class Actinopteri; order Cichliformes; family Cichlidae; genus Oreochromis; species Oreochromis aureus. The sequence continues at coordinate 12,205,779 of NC_052958.1, read as the reverse complement.
ATTGGATAAAGGCAGGTCATGTATCCTAAAACTTTCAGAATACTTTCTTAATTATGTGGGTTACAGCTCCTCCAAGAAGAAATGGTAAAAATAGTTACAGTAACAGACTAAACTCCAAACAATATATACAATAATATAATATTAATATAATAGTAATTAGTCAGTGTCAATTGTTGATTTGTCCTGTTCTCATTGTATGACGAATTATGATGTCTGTTTAGTAGCCGTTTGCATACTATATTTCTCTGTCTTCATATGTGTGTGTGTGTGTGTGTGTGTGTGGGGGGGCGCCAGAGGAGTGTTCGCCCAGGGCGCCAAATAGGCTAGGACCGCCACTGTTTGCTTTGTATATTTGTAGATTGTAGAGAGGGAAACGTGGCACTCCAACAGATTTGAGCAAAAAGGAACTTCCAGCAAGGGGGGCAGGGGTGGGGGGACTGTTACAAAGGTTGCATTACAACGACAGAGGCCGTAAAAACATAAAAAAAATATTTTATGACTAACTTATATAACATCTGCGTTTTGGATTATCCCTAAATAAACATGACGAGCTGAAAGAGCTATTTATCCATGATTTTAGCTATATGTTGTGTTAGAGCAGACAGTTTAATAAAATAAATTAAATAAAATTCAAACCTAAATTGTGTTCAGGTCCTTCTCAGCTTGCTGGTGCAGGGGAGAAGTGGACAAGTGTGAGCCGTAAGGATCGGGTGTGCTTTTATTTTGAAAGCCGTTTTCCGTTGTCGCACGCGGTACTTTATTGGCCTTGATGCGCCTCCGAGTGCACAAGAAGCACTTTGTCTGAGGGAAAAGGGGTGAGGGAGGGGGAGGTGTCGACAGAAGAAAGACGGGGAGGTGGAGGGAAGCTGAGTCGGACTGGTTAACTTGCACCGCAGACCCCCACAGCAGGACAGCCCAGGATCTGGGAGATAACGCGCGGTGGTCGTGGTCGTGGTGGTCGTGGGGGTGGGGGTCGAGAAAGAGATCCAGGTGGAAAGGAGTGGGACATACAGAATCGGGATGCAGCAGGACGCGGGGTTTGGAGGGAACACGCGTGCCTCCTCACGAAGAACGCGCTGTAATGGAGATGGTGATGCACCAAGAGCAGAACAGCAGATTCCTGCAGAGCCACACACGATGCCCCACAGCCCCGCGACCCAGCGCCAGCCGTTGCAGGGATAGACGCTGTCGCTTCTCGCTGTTAAAACCTCGCCAAGAAAAAAACGGTTTTCCAAACCGATGCTCGAGCCAAACAACCGGATAACAGACTACCTTGCTCCTCCATACCCCCACCGCGTCTGCGGGATGAGACGGGGATTCGGCGCGGACGGAGAGACCTGCTTTGAAAAGACTGCGTTTCACACCACAGGCTTCGCTCTGCTGGTGGTTTTGAGAAAGAAATAAGAAAAAAAGGGGGGAGATATTGAGGGAAAATAAAATAAAAGGGAAAGATGTTTCTCCGATGCTACCGGGCCAAATTGTCGGCGTGGGCCGCTCTGTGCGTGCTGGTGCTTTGCTGGTTTTACGTTTTCCCCGTCTACAGACTGCCGAGCGATAAAGAAATAGTGGAGGAGGTGCTGAGGCAGGGGGAAGAATGGCAGAAGAACCAGACCGGCATCGATTTGTACAGGTTCGACTCAGAGCTGTGAATTTCCTTTAATAAGCTTCAAGCTGTGATTGGCAGTGTCGATCCCCCCAAAACCCCCACGTTGGATTTAAGTGTGTTTCAAGAGAAGATGAAATGATTAATAATAATTTTAAGGCTTATTGCTAAATGTAACTGGTTCCCAGGAAAAATGAGGCCTCTAATTTCAGTTTCAATCTCGTAATTAATACATGCTTTTAATATTTTGCTGCTTTAAGACCAACAATTATGACAAACAAAACCATAATTCTAAAGGGAGTAATTCTAGTGTATTACAGTAGTGTCTCAGACATAAAGATGACCACAGACAAAGCAAAAATAGAGCTCACAGCGTGTTAGTTACACAGTGGCAGTTTTATTTATATCTTATTCAACATTCTCAGAGGTAAAGCCGATTACAGGGTAATCAGTGAAAGTGACCCCTGAAGAGCAGGCCTGCTGTAGAATGTGATGCTCACTTGGAGCTGGGTTGTTTCTGTGGTTCTCTTTTAATGGAGCTCTTGAGACCTTTTTTATGTTAATGACTTGGGTTTGCTTGCTTCTTGGGAATTAACAGATGAGAGAAAAGGCAGTTTAAAATGAGCCTGATGTAATAATGTAATATAGTTAAAGTATCTAATTTAGTTTAGTTGTATGCACTAATCGTCATGACACAATGGTGCCTTCCTTTGGGAAGATAGCTACAGATGTATTATTACCTGTCATTGTCTAGTTATTACCAGAAAGTATTTCAAAAACAGTCACCAAAATTGATGCTTCCTCCTCTCTCCACAGGAAGCTGCTGTCAGAATGCTGCGATCCGAAGCGGATGTTTGCAGTGACCAAGGAGAACTCCCCTGTGGGCAAAGTCCTGTGGTACGATGGCGAGTTTTACTACTCGCACACCGTCAACAACAACACGTACTCTCTCTTTGTACAGGTATACTGATAAGTAACACTTTTATGTTTCTCAGAAAATACTGCTGTCTGAGTTGCTGTGACGGTCTGTTCACATAGGAGTCCTTCCTCTTGGTTTTATTGTGGGGTTTTCATTTTCCCACATCTAGAGACCCATGTTTTTAAGACCGGCAGCTGTGTCTTGATGAGAATTGATTTCTGTCCTACCCGGTGCATTACAGATGTGTTGTGGTGACTGGTTTAGTGTGAAATCTAGCTGATCCTTAATGGAGGAGGGGAGTGGGCAGGGGGGAAGATGGACATCCTCTTAAAGGCGAGAGGATTACAGGTCTACAGCTCTTAGTGTGGACAGGAGTCAATATGAAGATCAAATCAAATCACTTTTATTGTCACGTCACATGTGCAGGTACACTGGTACAGTACATGCGAGTGAAATTCTTGTGTGTGAGCTTCACAAGCAACAGAGTTGTGCAAAAATACAATAACGTAAAACAAGCAAAAAGGAGACTGCGTTGGCCGGGAATCGAACCCGGGTCAACTGCTTGGAAGGCCGCTATGCTAGCCACTATACCACCAACGCCTATGTGATAAGATTAGTGGTTTGGGGCAACTTGAAAGCTGAAAAAGATAACACAAAATATTTCTGTTTTTTAGTTATTCTTCGCTGCAATTTCCTTTTTACATTTTTTTTTCAACATTAAAAAGACTCCTACTCTGTGCGTTTATACCACTCAACTAGATAAGTCCTGTTGTGGTTTTCATTCTCCACTTAAGTCTAAGACAGTGTTGTTGCAACACTACTTAAAACTGGAAAGGGGCGTGGCTCCAAGGAACTATAGGTGTAGGTGCTGTTGCTGTGTTTACCGTATTGAGTTCTTCCTCTGAGGCTTTAGATCTGGAGTCACATATCCTGCTTGGTACATGTGGTGAATATTTTACCCTAATTTGCAGGCATGAGCTGTGCATGTTCTTTCATGAAGGACAGGGGGAGGTGAGTGTGAATAAATAAAAGAAATGAGATTATAATGTAGGGACCAACCTAAATTTGCATTTAATATATTGGTTTAAACATAGACTTACTGTCACCGAACACTTTATTAGGTACAGTTTGTTAGTACTAGCTTGAACTGCCTTAATTACTTGTGGCATATATTCAACACGGTACAGGTAACATTCATCAGAGATTTTCATCCTTATTGACATGACAGCATCACACAGTTACTGCATATTTATGTGCTGCACATCTATGACGAGATTCATCCAGTCCTCCACATGCAGAGTGCTCTGATGCATTGAGATCTGGTGACTGTGGAGGCTATTTCAGGACAGTGAACTTATTGTTATGTTCAAGAAACCAGTTTGACATTTATTGAGCTTTGTGAGAAGGTTCATCCTGCTGAAAGCGGCAATTAGAAGATGGATACACTATGGTCATAAAGGAATGGACATGGCCAGCAACAATACTTGGGTAGGGTGTGGCCTTAAATGATCCTCAGTTGATACAAAGGGGACCTAGAGTGTGCCCATAAAACGTCCCTCACACCATTACATCACCACCACCAGCCTAGAGCTGGGCGATATAAGATTTTTTCATATCACGATATGTTTTTTTCATTTCAGGCGATAACGATATATATCACGATATAAGCCAAATAACTATATTTGTAAGATTTAAATGTGCCGTTGCTCACAAGTAAAATGTGAAATAATTAGCAGCTTGTTTTAATTAAAATATTTATTTCCCATAATAAGTTCAACAGGGCAGATGTACTTAAGGAACATGAGTCCCATCTCACTGCAGGGCAACCTGCTAGCGACAAATAAAGCTGATTCTGATTCTGATTCTGACTTCAGTTTCAGATAAATAAAGGCAAATATTGCAAACTACACAAAAGGCAGCCGCTAAAGCGTTTAAGTTTCAAAATAGAACAAACAAAACACACTACTAAATTGTCAATTCCACTTAGAAACAAAATATTAATTCTAAAAATAAATCTTAGGTCGTTTTACAGAAGAACAGACAAAATTGACTAACTTTTGTCAATATCAAATAAACTGAGAACTAAAAGGAAATTCTCAATCTCTCCTTGTTGTATAGCTTAGCTTTTCAAACAGTTTTAACAGTTACTTTAGTCTGACAAAAGCCGAATGACGAATCAGCGCTTTCAGTCAGAGATTGAGCATGCACCGCTTTATTGTATTTCAGACTTGCTTTCGGCACAATTTACAGTCGCGCTACTCTGTTTTTTGTCAGACTTGAAATAGCCGAAATACCTTCACACTCACGGAACTTCTGTGGCCCTTCTGTTCGACAAGCTCTCCAGCATTGGAACCATCATCTGTTTTTTCTTCGGTAACCTTCGCTCACGCCTCGGTTGATTTTTCTCTAGTCGGCAAACTCATTTCCTTCATTACCCGTGCTGCACGGCTGCAAAAACAAATACACATGTGCGCCTTGGCGCTTGTGCTGTACGTAACAAGTCACGTGACGTGACACTGCGGCTGTGATTGGTTCGGCTCTGCGCTACTTAATTTGGATTGGCTGTTCTTTTTTTTTTTTAAGAGGACAAGAGAGATGAGGCCTATCGCAATAGTTTAATTTTTCTATCGAGAAAAAGTTATTTCACAATACATATCGTTATCGTTTTATCGCCCAGCTCTACACCAGCCTAAACTGATTTTGTTGCTACAAGCAGAATGAATTCATGCTTTCATGTTTATGCTTAATTCTGAGCCTGCCATAGTGTTGACATGTTTCACAGTCTGGTTTCAAATCTCAAAATAAAAATCACACTGATATTGAATCATGTCGGAAGTATTGTGATCGTATCATAGTGTTTCTGGGGATTCCTCTAGTACATCAGCAATTGTGAATTGCTCAAACCAGCCTTTCTGACACCAACAACCATGCCATGTTTAAAGTCACTTAAATCACCCTATTTCACCATTTAGTTTGACCAATGAGTTGCTGCCATGCGATTGTCTGATTAGATATTTGTGTTCAAAAGCAGTTGACTGTACTACATGCTGCAACAACGCGATTTCATTGCAGATAAATCACTTGCAAATGTAAAAGAAAATGTTGAGCTAAAGAGAGAGATATCATCTGCGCTTAGCAGTAAATCGCATACTTCACCTCTCCTATTTCCTGGTTAGCAGAATCTATGCGTTTTTGCTCCACATAATGCTCTAAAATCAGACTACATTGCTTTATCCAAATTAAATCTGGCACTGTGATTTCATTTGTGGAGATGAACCTGCAGCTGTTTTCACAACCAATTACAGGAAGGATTTCTTAAGCAACAGTGGCATAGAAAGACGGGATCCTGTTTCTCAAATATAGATATGCTGGTTTTCTTTTTTTTTAGATGATGGCAAAATAAATGTATGTGTTTTGGACAAATCAAGCAGTTTTCAAGACCTCACCTTTTGTTTTGGTGATCTGTCAACTATAATCCAAATCGTTGTTTTTGGGGTTTTTTTAAAAAAAATCTAATGGAACTATAGACCTTGGTTTTGAGATTTCTGAAACAGCTCTGTTTTCAATGAAGTATACTGGGAGCGTTGCTTTGTTTCTTACATTTAGAGCAGGGGTCTCAATCTCAGATGAGCTCGGGTCGTTTCATTGGAGGCCCACGGTAGTGCTCGAAGACTACAAAAAAGAAAAAACCACACAGTTCAGTCTCATAGGCCGTTGTGATGAGCTGTCCGGGATCCTGTAGATCTAGGTTCAGGATGTGTAGCTCCTGTGTCATGTCTACAAGGAATGCCAAATTCATTATCCATTTTGGATCATTGATCTTAGGAACATCCAGTCTTCCAGTTTCCATGAAACGCTTCACCATGAAACGCATCACTTCAGCTCTTAACTTAAAAAAATCTTTTTAACACGTTTCCCCTGCTGAGCCAACACACTTCATTAAAGTACAGTACATACAATCCCTTGATTTGTTCCCAAAATGCTCAGAATTGGCAGTGTTTTAAACCTCTGGATCTGGTGTAATTTACACATTTCAGGCGAACAGACATGGTATGTTTAAATGTCGAGCATTTGCTGCATGTCGATGTATAATGCAGTGCAGAACCACTGTTGGATCTCCATTTTCCTTCTCTAAGTTTCTCGGTACCAGTGCTAATGCCAGTGGTAATGCCCACCAATCTATTCCACTTCATACCAAGCCACTCAATAACAATACACAGCTGCTGAAATCTATCTTTAGCTTTGGTCTGGCCGTACAGGGGACACAAACTCAGCAACTTTTTTTCTCACCTCAAACTTGTTAACACTTTCGAGGAAAACTGCAGATCTGTTTGTTGCACATTGAGAGAGTCTGCTTACAGGCAGATTTGCATGGAGTAGTTGTTTATTAGATTTCCTGCAATGTATAATATGTATATTAAACCAGTTTTCCACTTAATGTACCTGTTAATCGACATGTGTGGCAGACAGTGCTCAGAACATTGTAAACAGTGGAGCTGAACATTATTTCCATAACAAAACAGTGTGATAAGGTAACACGGTGGTTTTTGTGATTTTAAGTGAACTGACTCTATAAAGTGACTGTTTTGCCCAACTCTAAGTGTGTTTTTATGACTAAATAATGTGATTAGGTCTTTATATTCTATGTGTCATCTTTTCATTTCCCTGCTCCTCTCTAGAGCTGTGTCCTTGTGTCTACTGCATATTGTTATGGGCACCGGTTCACTTCCTTAAACCTATATTGTGGCTAGTTATGGTTCCCAGTAAAAAGATAACTGATAGTTAGGTGGGATGTACTGTGCTCAAATTCAAACACACAAGCACTCCCTTCTTCTCAACTCCCATTGCTGTGATTGCAGGTCTGAACGCAGACAAGCAGCCACGCTGCACCAAGCTGGCAGCAGCTCCAGTATCTGGGCATGTGCCAGGGAATGTGCCAATTAGGGCTTTGACAGTTAATTGCTGGTTAGTTCAGTGACTGAAACAGAGCATATATACATACAGCCCAGTGAACTGAGCAGTAGAGTCCTATAATCTTTTTTTTTTTAACGTTTACTTAGTGATGTCTTTCCTTTTCTCTAGACCTTTGACAGTGTATGCAGCACAACTGACTGAGTGAAAAATCTTACATGCACTCTGACGATCAGCTTTATTATTATAACACCAAAAAATAGAACAGAAGTCCAACACTAACTCCTTAAACATGTTTTCTCTTTTATATAATGGTAAATTTGTGTTTTCAGTCAGTTGGATAAATCAGGTCAACTTAACAAGCTGAACTAAAAATCTGTCCACGTATTAGTAAAAGATTTGGTTTAATGTAAGTAGCAAGGTGCTGTTGCTAAATAAGTGTCTTCCTTTAAAGCTCTACAGCTGTAGCTTTTTTTTTCTGGTTTCCTTCCTGTTCTTGATTTGCTGCTAAAGGTCTAAAAGAGACTCTAAGGGCAAAGAGTATGTGTTTGCGTCTCTATGTGTGTGTGTGTGTGTGTGTGTGTGTGTGTGTGTGTGTGTGTGTGTGTGTGTGTGTGTCTCAAGCGGGTGCACTCTGAGGGGAATAATGAGAACAATTGTTTCCACTGTCTCACTTAATCCATTCCCTTGAGTTAAATGCAGTCAATGCACAAAGAGAGGACATTTCTTTTGGGTGGTGTTTTAGTGTCTTCTGCAGCAGCTTTAATGAAATCTTTAACAAGTTTTCAGCTGTGGTGATGCTAAGATAATGATTCACTGCAAGAAAATTGATTACTGGTAGTGACATTTTTGTTGTCACTTCCTTGTTGGTTGTTTATTTCAAATGGACTACAGTAAAGTGGAAAACGGAAGATTTGAAATTTGAAATTTTGGGGGGAAAGCATGGACACCATGTCCTCTAGATTAAAAAGGAGAGGGACTGTGAGGTTTATTGTCAGCGCTCACCTAAAAAGTCTGCATCTCTGTTGATATGGAGATGCTTTAGTGGAAATGGTTCCATGTAAAAGGCACCAGCAATGTTGAAAGGTATAGACAGGTTAGAGCAGTGCTCTCCATCAATTTGGAATATTGGTGATGTGATCCTTGTCTGCATGCCAAGATACTGAATCATAATTTGCTCTCTGATGCATTTATCAGAAAGTAGGAATATTTGTGTCTTCACAGTCTGTGTGTTAAAAAGCACTTAGACGTCGACAGAAGTGCTTATGTGAATGGCTGAATGAGTAATTGAGGCATGCTGTGTAAAGCAGCGGTCCCAAACCCCCAGGCCGTTTAAACCGGGCCGCAAGAGTTGAGGTTCGGGTGCGAAATTCATGGTTTATCGGTGTTTAGCGTCATTTTTTTTATTGTTTTTATCGTTAACTCAGTTTCCCTGGGTCTTTTTCCGTGTGTTATGAATAAATCTTCTTTTTTTTTGGTTTTATTTTGTTTTTGTTGTATCTATCTGCGACACCTTAAAGGCCGGTCCGTGAAAATATTGTCGGACATAAACCGGTCCGTGGGGCAAAAAAGGTTGGGGACCACCGGTGTAAGGCATTTTGAGTCCTCCAGCAGAGTAGAAAATCAGTATGTGAGAACCAGTCTATTCACCATTTACCATGCTGTACCCATCTGTTTCACGGTTCAATGTGCTGTACATATAGAGATCCTTTTCGGCATACTGTAGTTGTAACAAGTGATTATTGAGTTACTGTCGCTGTCCTATCAGCTCAAAATCTGGCAATTCTCCTTGGATCTCTGGCATCAACAAGGCATTTTCCCTAGAAAACTGCTGTGATGGCAGTGGTTGTGTGGAAAAATCTCCATAGATCAGCACTTTCTGAAATTCTCTGGCACCAACAACCATGCCAAGTTTAAAGTCCCTTAAATCATCTCCTTATCCGTATTATGTTATACATAACAAGGATATGTCATATGCCAGAAACTGTGTATGATCCATAATCTCTATTACCTCAGCCTGCCTCAACTCTTCTTATCACTTTGCTGGTTTTGTCGGTCAGCACCCGGGGGCTATAAAGGCACATTAGCATTAGGCTTGGGGTGTTACAAGGTGACTTGTGTTTTGGCCTCAGAAAAATTAACATTTGTATTTGTGCGTCATGTGTTTAGGAGATAGTGGCTGGTGTGTATGCTAACAAAGCTTAATGTTGTCTCCTGTGCAGGAAAACCCTTTGCAGCTTCCGCTGAAGAAGTGTGCGGTGGTGGGCAATGGCGGCATTCTCAGGCACAGCAAGTGTGGCAGGGATATCGACCAGGCCGACTTTGTTATGAGGTAAGAAACAAAAGCCGCTTCAGCGATGCTCCAAATTTGAATCAGTAGTGCCCCAGAGAGCAGCTAGATACCATCAGTGATTATAAGAGCTGGTGTCGATTTCAACCAAGAAGGAAGAACAGATATAGAAAAATGGGCCACAGTGAGGATGAGAAAGAAAAGAGGTTAAGCAGAAAAAAAAACCCATCTGATGGGGTATTTCAGATATTTAGCTTCTGTTATATTATACTAGGAGTAAAGACTTGAGACTGAGGAGGAGACCGGGGGAGGAAAGGTCACATTTTCATCAGTTATAAGGGCAGTAGAAGTTCAAGTTGAAGAACTAATGTACCATCAACAGTCAACAGACCTCGTGCATGCAGAAAAATGCATGACATATGTATTTCAACTAAAGGATGACCTTTGAGAGCGCCAGGAAATAGTGAATACTTCTGGATAAACACTTGATACAAGCTGGATTTGCACAAACATCTTTTAATTCATGGTCACTGACGTACTCTGGCTAGGTATGTGTCAGTCTTAACACAAAGCACAGCAGATTGTCCTACTTGGGAAAACACAACAGAGCATTTCTTTGCTTTTAGCGACAGTGAAGTGAAACTGTTTCTGTCTTGTTATGTTTAAATTAGGTTATCTGTATAATGTTGAGTGTGTATTTTTTGTCTGTGTGCTTAGTGGTTATCTTTTGAGTCACCTCCTAAATTTACTTTGACTGTTGGCCCTATTCCAGGAAGAAGGTTTAGGTAACAGCGGTATGTCTGTTAAACATGAAATAAGGGAAGCTTTGAGTTTTCTATTCCAGAAAGGGCGTTAACTTAAAGATACAGTAAGCATTTTTGTGGTTATTTAAAAGAAAAAAAAATACTCATAAATATTAATTGATCCGTGTGCAATTACATCTTCCAACAAATCATTTATGCATTTGCATAAACTTAGATTTCCGTCCATTAAAAATACATAGGAGCGTCCCCCGATTTGTGGAAGCCACCATGTTGCCCCACCATCTTGATTGCTGTGGTGATCACTGTTCCACCTAATTGCATTTTATTTCTGTCTAGAAACCGGCCACATACATAGTACATCTTATAAATTACTCTTAACTTAAAAATCACAAATAACTTTTTCAAACTATACATGACCGTTTAACATTTGCACATATCATCATCTCTTTGTCATTATGCCTCTTCCTGCTCCACCTCTGCACTTTCTTTCTTTATCATTTCCACCTCATCTTGTGCTTCCTATCCGCAAGTCCTGTCAGTTACCAGAGTAACAGACATTTTCTTCCATAAACTCCCTTTCTCTCTGACTAAATTTCTTTTCTCATTAAGTTGCTGTCACAGTGCATAATACTAGAGTGAATAAGTAGAGTCAATTAACTTAATTTACCATATTTTCCACAGTATAAGTCGTACTTAAAATCTTTAAATTTTCTCAAAAGTCAACAGTGCGCCTTATAATCTGGTGCGCCTTATGTATGAATTCTGGTTGTGCTTACTGGCCTCAAACAAATTTTATGTGGTACACGGCGCTCAAAAATCTGTCAAAAATGTTTTAGTACGACTTTGGTAAGCTACAAAGCCGCACTGCTTGATGGATTGTCGGAGCATTATGGCTACCGTAGTCAGGAGCCCCGCGGAGTAATCTGTGTCCAAAACTCCGTCTGCTTCAGGTCCCAAAGTCAAACGAACACTGCGGCATCACTGAGAGTTAAAAACTGTCTAAATTTTTTCATCTTTAATAAAATGATCAGCGTTGCTGCTTTACCAGGTGTAACAAGTTTAACATTCAGGCATCCATGAAAACAGAATTTATTAAATTTAACAGAGTTAGAAGTTAGCAGGAAGTTAGCTCGCTAGTTTCCACCTAAACATGCTATCACTTCCAACATAAATGAAGACAGAAAACTAAACAACAGTGATGTTTGTAGGGTTACTGAAGTTGGACTAGCTGGTATATGATTATGTGCTACGTGATTGTTAGCGACACAGCTATGTTAGCATAATGCTAACTTTTTTCCACTCAATAAAAATTAAAGGGAGAGTTCCCGGAAAAATGTTGATATACTTTAGCAATCATTGTTTAACTTATCTGTATAAAGCTTAGGGCAGATAACACTCTGATCAACAATCTGTCATTTGTCATCTTGGCTAATATTCACGTTGATTTAAAAAAGATAGGCTGTCACAGTTGGGATCTTGGAGGTGAATATGTGAAATAAATCGAGTTGAATTGAGTTCAAGAATCTAAAACAGAACTGAATGTGCAAGTGTTAAATTCAACCTCTAGACACCCTGTGTTCTGAACATTTCTTGGTGACAGTTGGTCACAGATTGAGATGCAGTCGTTAAATTATGTAAACGTATAGTGTCTGACATTCAAATTCTGAACGTCGGCATATTTTCTACTGAAAATAACCTAAATCAGTCTCAGATAACAAAGTGACTCTGAGAGGCTCCTTAACAGATCAGGATAGATCAGCCAACTGGATCGGATGGATCCAAAAACGTTAAGGATGACAGATTAAGACTGGTCATGATCCAGTTAATCTCCGTTCATTCCCTGCTCATTCCATCCGGATCCAATAATATTATAAATTGATAAACTGGATAACAATTTATTTGTATCCTGTAATAAACAAAAATAATAAAATCATCTCTAATAAATGAGGTTGTTAGAGCCCCAAATTTTTTGTCTGAATTTAATTAAAAAAAATTGAGTTTAGACCCACCACAAATCTGTGGTTATCTGGGTAACTGATATCACAGCTCCCTCAGTAAACTGTAAACTTTCTCTCAGCTTCAATTTTCAGCTTCCAGTCAATTAATTAGATTTAAATGTCTAATGTAAAAATTTAATTCCATCTTCATCTAGCCTAGTAAAAACTGAAGTTAGGTAATAGGTGACCACAGAAAGTATAGTATCTGTGATCATGAGCAGATCAAGCAATTTGAAATGACTTCTTTTTCCCTTCCTGTTTATTAAAAAAAATCTCATAGCCTACAGTGACCACATTGTTATTCCTCGGTCCACTGGATTAAAATGGATGCTCTGCTCTTTATTTACCTGTTGCTATGGTGAATCCCAGTATTGCAGCTCCATTAATGATAGCTTTCTTTCTCTACTCACGCATGCACTTAACTTGGGCTAAACATGTTCTGAGCTGATCAGCCTTTGTCCAACTGAAAACTCAGACTCGTGCTTGTTCTGTTCATTTAGGTGTAACCTTCCACCGATCTCAAAGGAATATGCGGAGGATGTGGGCGCGAAGACACATCTGGTTACAGCCAACCCAAGCATCATAGAGAAAAGGTAAACAAGTTGGAGACTGCACCCCTGTCACAAACACTAAGCAAATGCACATTTGTCACTTGACCAGAAATACTCAAAGTCAAAGTCAGTTGTATTGTCAAAGACCATATGTACAGTCATTGTACATATGATTGCAATTGAAATTGCAATGCTCCCATGGCCCTCAGTATACACTAAAAATATAAAAATAAATAAAGGAAAAAAATAAAATAAAATAAGTCTTATGTATAACACAATACAATACCATACAATTATTTAAACAGCAGAGGGAAGAGGTGAATGGAGGTCTGGAGATCATGTGTGTGAGAGCAGGGAGTGAATTCAGCATCATGACAGCCTGTTGGACGAAGCTGTCTTTCAGTCTGCTTGTTCTGGCCCGGAGGCTCTTCAATCTCCTTCCTGATGGCAGCAAACTGAAGAAGCTGTTGAACGGATGAGTGGAGTCACCTGTAATGCAGAGGGCTTTCCAGATGAAAGAAGGGAGGGAGGGAAGAGAACTACCCACGATCCTCTCTGCTGCTCTCACTACCCGTTGTAACTTTTTTCGGCAGGAGCCATACCACATAGTGATGCAGCTGGTGAGGATGCTCTCGATGGTGTCTCTGTAGAAGATGCTCATAATAGGGGTTGAGGCTCTTGCTCTCCTCAGTTTTCAGAGGAAGTAGAGTTGCTGTTGGGCTTTGCTGACCAGTGATGCAGTGTTTTTTGACCAGGAGAGATCTTCTGAGAGAGAGATGTCCACACCCAGGAACTTGGTGCTGCTTTACCTTCTCCACAGCAGCACCATTGATGGTTAGTGGGGTGTGCAGGGTGTGAGTTCTCCTGAAGTCTATGATGATCTCCTTAGCCTTCTCCACATTGTTGTTGTTGTTGCTGCACCACTCGGCCAGATGGTTAACTTCACTCCTGTAGTAGGTCTCATTGTTGTTGCTGATGATGATGCTACCACAGTTGTGTCGTCTGCAAACTTGATGAAAAGGTTGAAGCTGTGGGATGGTGTGCAGTCGTGAGTCAGCAGAGTGAAGAGCAGGGGGCTCAACACACATCCTTGGGGAGCCCCTGTATTCAGTGTTCTTGTGCTGAAGGTGTTGCTGCCGACCCGCATTGTCTGCTGTCTTCCTGTCAGGAAATCCAGCAGCCAGTTACACAGCGAGGTGCTGATTCCCAGCAGATCCAGTTTGTGTAGCTGGGGAATGATCGTGTTGAATGTTGAACTGAAGTCTATGAACAGCATTCTAACATATTAGTCTCTGGTGTCCAGATGTGTGAGGGCTGAGTGAAGGGCAGTTGAAATTGCATCATCGGTTGAGCAGTTTGACTGGTATGCAAACTGAAATGGAACCAGGTTGGGGGGAAGAGATGTCTTGATTTGATGCATGACTAACCTTTCAAAGCACTTCATAAAGATGGAGGTGAGTGCGACTGGACAGTAGTCATTAAAGCAGGAGGGAAAGGACTTCTTCGGTACACGAATGATGGTGGAGCCTTTGAGGCATGTGGGAACGACAGCCTGGCTTAGTGGATTGAAGACATCTGTGAGTTCCGCAGCACAGTCCCTCAGTGCTCTTCCCAGGATGTTGTCAGGGCCTGGGGCTTTGCCTGTGTTGATCCTGGCAAGGGATCTCCACACACTATCTGGGGATAGTGTGTGTTGATCCTGGCAAGGGATCTCCACACACTATCTGGGGATAGTGTCATCACCTGATTGTTAGGGGTGGGTGGAGTCTTGTGTGTGGGGGTGTAGTTCTGTGTCTCAAAGTGAGAGAAGAATTTGTTTAGCTCATCCGGTAATGTGGTGGAACCGACAGCAGTCTGCGGAGTGGGCTTGTAGTCTGTGATGGTCTGTATCCCTTGCCATAACCTCCGAGTGTCTCTGCTGTCGCTGAAGCTTTGTGAAATCCTCCTGGAGTACTGCTTTTTCGCCTCTCTGATGCCACGTGACAGGTTTGCCCTTGCTGTTCTTAGGCTCAGCTCATCCCCAGCTCTGTAGGCTGCATTTCTCACCCTCAGGAGCCTGTAGACCTCACCTGTGAGTCATGGTTTCTGATTGGCCCGGACAGTGATGGTCCTGGTCTCTATGACATAATCGATGGAATTTGAGATGTAGCCAGTGTGGGGTGGGGGAGGGCTTTGTAATTTCCTGGGTGGTGAAAACATTGTCCAAAATGTTGTTTCCTCGTGTGGGAAATTCATTGTGTTTGTGCAGTTTGGTAAGCACAGTCTTTGGGTCTGCATGATTGAAATCACCCGCTAGGACAAGAAAAGCATCTGGGTGGGCCGTCTGCTGCTCACTGACATGCTGATACAGCTCATTCAGTGCCTCAATCCTATTGTTGTTATTGGAGCAGGGAGGGATATAGACAGCAACAAACAGTATGGCTGAAAATTCCCTCGGTAGGTAGAACGGTCTGCACCTGATGATCATAAGCTCCAGCAGAGGCGAACAGTGTTAGCAAGCCACAACAGCATCACGGCACCAGGCATCGTTGATGTAAACAGAGAGTCCACTTCCACGGGTCTTACCTCCTTCGGCGAGAGCTCTGTCTGCTCGAAAGCATGTTAGCCGGTCGAGTTGAATGGCGCTGTCGGGAATGTTATAGCCAAGTTTCCACAAAGACGAAGACACAACACTCTCACTGACTTCAAGGTGGACCGAAGTAAGCATGCATGATCCAGCCTGTTGTCCAGGGAACGCGCGTTGGACAGTACGATAGTGGGAATAGCGGGTTTGTGTGGATTAGCCGCTAGCCTGCTCCGGATGCCTCTGCGCGTACCCCTCTTTTGTCTCCTCTCGCACCGCCTGAGACGTTTCCACTGTAGGCGAGATCTTGTGGCAGGGGTCGCTGATGGTAGATGCCTTCGAACCACACTGAGTTCCTCAGTGTGGTTCTGTGATTAAAAAGTTAGTGGATTTGCTTCTCTTGATTTTGAGAAGGAGCTCACGACTGTATGTGTGTTGTGAAAAACAAGAAAAAGAACAAAACAAAGACAGGAACACTGTTTTATCAGGACAGGGAGCAGCGGCTGCTTCCTGTGTCCGCTGCGTGTGTCCGCGCCGCCATCTCGGATCATCACACAGATTGTAGATGGACCCAGGCACACACAGATGGAAAAGACTAATGGATTGAGTTGTGCAATGAATGTGAAGGCATGAGATATGCAATGTTTAAACATGGGTTTTGCAAAAGACACAAATTGCAGCTGTAATATGCATAAGACAAGAACAACTCTGCCCAGAGCTATTAAATAATAAGTAGAATATTTGCTGAAGCAACACTAGGCATTGTATCAGGGTTTAAAGAAACATAAAATACATCAAAATAAATAATAACTTAAAAAAAATAGCAGTAGTAGTACAAAGCCTTTTTTTTCTTTGTCACATTGTCTGTTTACTCGTATTTAAAAGCTGAATTTCCCCTGAAATTGCTGACAAGTGGTCACAAGTGTTAGTCCAGTAGGCCATTGTATAGCAAGTTCATTTCCTTTAACAACGGGTAGAAAGAGAAAGCAACTGAAGAAAGCAATCTTTAGTTTGCAGAGAAGTCACCAGGTTAGCGATCACTCTAAAGTATACAGTTATACAGTTATCTTTTTATCACTCTTTCTCTCTTACTCAGATTTCAGAGCCTCCTGTGGTCAAGAAAAGATTTTGTGGATAGTATGAAGGTCTATGGCTCGAGCTACATCTACATGCCTGCGTTTTCCATGAGGCCTGGCACAGACCCATCACTGCGGGCATATTACACACTGGCAGATTCTTCCTCCAACCTCACCATGCTTTTTGCCAACCCTGAATTCCTACGCACAGTGGGTAAATTTTGGAAATCCCACGGTGTGCACGCCAGGCGCCTATCCACAGGGCTCTTCCTGGTGAGCTTAGCCCTAGGACTGTGTGAGGAAGTCACAACCTACGGCTTCTGGCCGTTTTCCGTCGACCTGGATCAGCGACCGGTCAGCCACCATTACTACGACAACATCCTGCCCTATAAATGGTTCCATGCTATGCCCGAGGAGTTTGTTCAGCTTTGGCATCTGCACAAAAGCGGAACGCTTCGTGTGAGGGTGGGACGTTGCGCCCCTCAGGAAGGAAGAAGTTAGAGCGCCTTGAAAAGTGAAGCGATCGCACACAGCTCGAATTTATTGGTCATGAAGAACCTTTAGTTTATGAAAGTGCCGGAAGTTTACATGAAGAAATAAATTAGTGCTCGTATTCCTGATGAAGAACCTTGGCACTCCATCTGTCTCCCTACGCATTCCTGCTGTAAACCCCCAATCCCCACCCCCACCCTGGCCCAGCTGATCCCTAATTACTATGAGAATGTCCTCCACCCATATGAACCACACTAGGGAAAAAGGAACACAGTGACACATGCAGGCACGCACTCACACAGCATAACATATTTACACATTCCTGAAACTAGCCATATCTACCTGTGTTTCTGAAATTGTGTGTGTGTGCATGGTTGAGTGTCCGTATGGAAAGCATCATCTGGGACTAATACATGTGAAAGTATGGGAGTGGATGGTTGGGGGATGGATTTTGTGCACTGACTGTGTGTAACTGACAGAAGGGGCAGCTGGAGCACATTCCCCTCTGGGACTTTGTTAATCAAGAATAAAAGAAGTGGAGGGCGGAAGGGGGGACAAAAAAAGACTGAAAGACTAGAGATAATGGTAGTACCTAGTAAGTTGAACAGAAGCTAAATTTAATAGAGGAAGGGAAAAAAGGAAACTTTGAAGTTGAGTCATTAAAAGCCGTCGGCCAAGATTTTAAATAGTCTAAAAATTTTACGTTTGAACCTGGACCTCTCTTCCACTGAAGATGACCAAATTCAGTTTCCGAGGGTTTCGAAGTCCATCATTAAAACGTCTTAGCTTCACTTGCTGTCATCTGCATTTTATCCTCGTCAAGCTACATCTT
Organism: Oreochromis aureus; assembly: GCF_013358895.1. Lineage (NCBI taxonomy): Eukaryota > Metazoa > Chordata > Actinopteri > Cichliformes > Cichlidae > Oreochromis > Oreochromis aureus. The sequence continues at coordinate 12,187,781 of NC_052958.1, read as the reverse complement.
TTATTGATGAATTTAAATGTAAATTTTTTCTAAGGATGTCCGCTTTATCTAATAACGAAAACTCAATTGAGTGCTGAGGTGAATAAGATGACTCTTGATACATATTCATAGTTCAGAGTACACTGGATTAAGACAGGTGCTCTGCTGTTTATGTCCCTGTTGCCAGGATAGATCATGGTATCATTAGCTTGATCAAGGACGGCTTGTTTTTTTCCACCACTCACGTACATGTCTGACTCAGGGTGAACATGCTCCGAGTTGACTAAACTAAGTGTTATCATCCTTTCTAGAGCCAAGAACTCAGTTTCCAATCTTTTATTTAATCAGTTAGACTCAGAGTTTGATGAACCTGTCTTCTAGAACAGGACCAAGGGGAACATGGGAAAAAAATAGAAGTCACACAAACACATACACATGAGGGGGTGAAAAAAGAAGAGTGAACGTTGTGTTTATTGAAAGATTTTTCTCTGCTTTCCTTCAAACAAGCACTTGATTGGCATTCTGGGGTGCCAAATAGAGCTTTAGTTCAAAGTAAAAGCCATTAGAAATGTTGTCTTAAGTACGATATTCCCTAGAATGTTTAGCCAAGATGCATTTTAACCTGGTGTTCAAATGGTTTTCTTTGCCAAATGGGATTATTCAGGACTATGACAATTCTTTTTTTTAAGGTTCATTGTCAAGGGGAAAACATCTATAAGCAAAAATGAACATTTGCTAAGTAGACAAAATGAACACACACACATAAGTACCTCACCTTTTATTTGACTCTAATCATCAATGACTGAATCTTTGGTACATTTCAACTGCTAGCAGAACTCGTAGACCAAAAGAAGAAAAAGAAAAATGCGCAGCCAGTGCATTTCTTCAGAGGGGCTGCTTGAAGTCGTCTCTTGGTAACTGCACTATACTTGTCAAGTGCCAGCAGTGGTCTCTTTGATACATGATGTTGAATTGAGTGAGGGAGTGACAGAAAGAGATAAATCCTGTCACTAAGTTACATTTCAATCAGTGTTGTTTTCTTTTTATCATTACCTGAACTTATAAGGTAAGTTTTGTGATTTATTCATGCCATTATTGTCATTTTGCATTGTAGCACAGGAATAACTGAGCCTGTTAGAACAGTTTTTTTTTTCTTTTTGTTTGCACAAGGGAAAAGAAACCTGCTGACACACAAGCCAGCACGGCATATGTTTGTGTGGACTTGCAGCCCTTGCGGATTGAAAGTGGTGGACTTGTTTTGAAAGAGCCGTTTCTTAAAAATGCTGTAAATGCTATTTGAGAGTGATAAATGTGATCATGACATGCTGTTATTTAGCAACAAAGGATGACTACCTGGAAAGTGCATGGAGTGTACCACAATACTATATTCCTCTGAGTCAAAGTTGAACTATGTTCATAGGTTTGTGCTTTATGTTCTTGTCCACTCTGATACACTGAACAAGGTCCAGTGCCTTTATGCTCTACTAAGGCGAAAATAATAATTTCACCAAGGGATATTTCTAATGCTAATCATGATTATCTTGATTTTCTTGGCTAAACTTGGATCAGTTGGACGATATGTGGTATGTAATAATGGCTGATGATATGTAAATGTAACTTAAAATGAGTTGTACACATAGCTGGACCAAGTTATAATTTGAAAAAAAAAATATGTTCAGTCAAAATACATCTGTGGCTCTATAAGACTTTGAATTTGGCTACAATTAGCACTGGTCTAGGTAGGCGATTTATTACTTTCTTGTACTTTCTATTGGGATGTTTCATATTTGCACCTTTATTTCATGTTGTTTCCTGTCCAGTGTAGTGAATGAATGATATGTGACATAATTTGAACTTTCGGAAAGCATGACGATCTTTGAACACGTATGTGCGTTTGGTACCCAGAATTTCTATGCTGTGATGCAAGTTTTCATTTGATACTATGAGTGATTTGAGCAAGTGAAAAGACTGTAAGCAAAGCTGCACTTGTCTGTGAAAGGGAAGTGAATGCTAATATGTGTCCATTAGCGAAATTGCAGGTCTCAGTTAGCTATCCCTGTACTGAAAAACCTATTTCACTAAACTGAGGGGACTCTATCACTAAGAAATCTATGAGAAATTTAATTTAAAACAATTTTCTTGTTTTCTGTGGAGTAAATACTTATCTACAGCAAAGTGTAACTAGTAGCTTAGTATACAGCTACATATCCCTGACAAAATCACAACTTGTCCCATTTAACTACCCAAGATAAAACTAAACTGTGCAATTTCTGAAGTAGCAACAATACTAGATTTGGTCTGTTGCTTGCTGCAGAAAGTTGGGGATAAAAACAATATAGGGAGAAAAAGCATGATACTTGCATCCTAAAAAGTTTTTTTTAATGAAATAGGTTTCCAATTTTAAAATGTGGCACGATGAATTTGACAAACTCCTAATTATCAGTGTTATTAATTTTATAAAAGAATTAAGGGCTTTTGTTTTGAAAATTACACATATTAAAACATATTAGTCTACTGTTAAGATACAGCAGGCTTTTATTTTGAAAATCCAACACCCACTTGGCCTCTCTGTTAATCATTGTCAGGGTCTGATGCTGATCAGTATGTGTAAGAGGAAGACAAGAGCAACTTTACATTGTGATTGGAAACTTAATTAGAGCTAGAAGTACTTTTGGGTTTCCCATACATAAATCAACCAGTCGGATCATGTTCATCAATCAACATGTTAGCTGTCAAGTTGCTTACACTTGTGTCAGTGACACAGCACTTAAAGGTACCATGGTGATTGTATTCTGTGTAACTGAAAAAATCTGTTAAATTTTGCTTAACACTACTCACAAGGCACGGCTAGTGGTCAGAATAACAGCTAATATTAATATTTATATGTAATGTTCTTTTACTTTAACCAACCCAAAAAGTGACTTTACAGATCTGTGTTTGGGTTTTGGTTTTTGGTTTTTTACCCCTAGTATTAAAAATTTTATCGCTTCTGGGTTTCTTCAAAAATTGCAACAAATTATGAAATAATTTACTCTTAAACTATTCCTAGAAAAACTAATTGCAAGTAATTGCCTCACCACAGAGGAAGTCACTTTGGTGTGAAAATGGTGTTTCTGCAACAAACAATGTAAGGGAGATAACCATTGAGGAAAAAGTTTAAAAAAGTAATCTAATAAAAAAAATAGTGCTTTGTAACAGTTAGACCAAAGAGCCAATTAAATCACTTCACAGATCCACGCAGGTAGACTTGAAAGAACCAATTTAACTTTTTTTAACTGTTTTTACTAACCCAAGCTAAGTAGCACTAGCTGTAAATGTATCTTAGATTAGCTTAACTTACTGTAGCTCAGAAATAACAACTAAAGTAAATAAACTAAATCCACTAATAGTCAACTCACACTCAAATTTAAACTTTGGTCATCTGTGTATTAAAAAAAAAATCAAAAACAAATTAAAGAGACCATTTTTATAGCCCTAGCCTATGGGCTTTGTAGCATTTGGACAAAGGCTGCTTGCCTGTTTTTGCTAAGCTAAGGTAACTTGCTGCTGATTGTACCTTTAGGACACAAATGATATATATATTTCCTAAAATGTCAAACAAAAGACCGCATTCTCTGAGGTTTTTGAAAAAAGTGCAATTAAAATGGAGCGTCACAGCATAAATACAAAAGCAGTATTGTTAGCATATTCTTTCCTGTCTCCGTCCAGCATTTCCCATCAAGCGCCAGTATGTGTGGCTGCAGTGCACACTGTTAACACCCTTGTCATAGAAAGGTTACATGCTTTATCTGCAGTGTTTTTAAATTAGACACCTCTGTGTGACGACAAAGTGAAACCTATGATTAACTCTTAGTTCTGTAATACAGTTCCACGCCGTCATGATAATGATATCTTCTGCTAGGAAAACAGTGTTTTGTTGTCATAGTGAAGGTTTAGTACTGCAAATCAGGACTCAGAGCAGTTCCAGTCTTCACATTCGTGTGTAAGAGGAATAGTAAGGTGGGTCAACTAGCACACTAAATAAACCAGTTGTGATCTGATCAATCTAATCAACAGTTTCGCTAAGAAACTGCACAAGTTAATGACACTGTATAGGAGTTTTTGTTTTGCTATCTGCATCCTTAGTTCAAATAGGAAGACATTTTTATGCAACCTCTGAGGGTATTCAAAGCAAATCTTTAAAATTCCAAGACACTAGTCAAAGATCATTGAAATGGAAATAATCATGTGTAAATACAGTTTGCCTTCCCACACCCCTGTGTTTGGATTGAGATGTGTCCATAAAGTACAGCTTTTCTACACATTTAAATATTCAATGTTATGCAAAGCTTTTTTTGTTTTGTTTTAATTACCGTGTACATGTGTCTTATCTGCCTTGACTGAGTGAATTTGATATAAAAAGATGAAGAAAGCCAAACTTCTTGAAGGCGTTGCATTTTGCTTCACTCTGGCTTGCTCCTTGTCCGCTCATTGAAGTTATGACATGTTCCTGCCTCAGCATGGTAAAACAAATCAGGACTGCTGTTGGACTAGAACCAGTTTTATCTGCCACCTGGAATAAACTGTGAAAGATAAATAAGAGGAAAAAAAAAACAATGAATCCAACGTATCAATAAACAAGGTGAATAAAGGAATCAGATAAAAGAAGGAATATGCATTTTTTGTGTGGTTTTCTTTAAGAATATGAGTGTTGAAATGGTGCTGATGGTGTTGTTCTATAGCTGAACACTAAGAAGGGCAAATCTTTTCCTTTTTGAGTACTCAGTATGCACCTAACGTGTTTCATGTAAACTTCCCAGGCTGCTCATACTCATATCTAAGGCTTTTCATCTTACAGTTGCACAGGAATTTAGTTGCTTATATAATTTCTTTAGTTGTTATAAATATATCAGTGGCATCAGTGACACCTTCTGCTTGCTGCAGCCTACACTCTGCATGGCTTATTTTTTCAGGCCATTAATTTTTTTAAAAATGTGTCAGGAAAAGCTGCACAGCTGTCTCTCAGGCCCCTGCCCCCTGCTGGACCATTCAGCCTCATATGTGCTGTATTAATGTTCAAGGCCCTTTGTCTGATAAAAATAGAGAGGTAATATGATAACACCTATTAAGAATGATGAAGATTTATTTAGGGAGGTTAGAGGGAATGTAATCTGAAGTAATGTGGCTTTATTTTTAACAAATACTATGACAACAAAGAAAGGCATAAAACAAACAAAGAAAGGCATAAAACAAACATAAGAAAAACCATAATCATAATTTAACGCTCAAAAAGGAGTAGAAGGAAGGCAACTGCCCCCTTTCTGCTACATATATATATATAAATGTATTGTAGCGGGCCAGGGCTGTTCGGGGTTTTGTTCTGACAGTTATGTTCTGTTGCCATGGTTACAGGTGACGCTCTGTCGGCAACTGTGTGTTTCCGGGTGAGAGAGCGCCATTTTTGGGTTGTTGTTGTTGCCGCGCCGAGCGTTGGTGTTAGCTGGTGTGTGTTCTGGGGTTGAATGCTAATAAACGGCTGTGCTCCCAAGAAACCTCTGTCTCCTCCTTGTCTGAGCTCGCCACTACATATATATAAAAAAAAAAAAAAAACACCCAGCACGCCCCTGCGGGCGGTTTATCCTTCAAGCTCGGGTCCTCTACCAGAGGCCTGGGAGCTTGAGGGTCCTGCGCAGTATCTTAGCTGTTCCCAGGACTGCGCTCTTCTGGACAGAGATCTCCGATGTTGTTCCCGGGATCTGCTGGAGCCACTCGCCTAGCTTGGGAGTCACCGCACCTAGTGCTCCGATTACCACGGGGACCACCGTCAACCTTCACCCTCCACATCCTCTCGAGCTCTTCTCTGAGCCCTTGGTATTTCTCCAGCTTCTCGTGTTCCTTCTTCCTGATATTGCTGTACACTATGCCGGCCACTTGGTTATGGTGCTCCATGTATGCCTTGCCTGCTAGCATCTTGCACCCTGCTGTTATGTGCTGGATTGTCTCTGGGGCATCTTTACACAGCCTGCACCTGGGGTCTTGCCTGGTGTGATAGACCCCAGCCTCTATGGATCTTGTACTCAGAGCTTGTTCTTGTGCTGCCATGATTAGTGCCTCTGTGCTGTCTTTCAGTCCAGCTTTGTCCAGCCACTGGTAGGATTTCTGGATATCAGCCACCTCCTCTATCTGCCGGTGGTACATACCATGCAGGGGCCTGTCCTTCCATGATGGTTCCTCGCCTTCCTCCTCTTTCTTGGGTTTCTGCTGCCTGAGGTATTCACTGAGCACGCTGTCAGTTGGGGCCATCTTCGTGATGTATTCGTGGATGTTTCTTGTCTCATCCTGGACTGTGGTGCTGACACTCACCAGTCCCCGGCCCCTTCCTTCCGCTTAGCATACAGCCTCAGGGTGCTGGACTTGGGGTGAAACCCTCCATGCATGGTAAGGAGCTTTCTTGTCTTTATGTCAGTGGCTTCTATCTCCTCCTTTGGCCAGCCTATTACCCCAGCAGGGTACCTGATCACGGGCAGGGCGTAGGTGTTGATGGCCCGGATCTTGTTCTTACCGTTCAGCTGACTCCTCAGGACTTGCCTGACCCTCTGCAGGTACTTGGTGGTTGCAGCTTTCCTAGCGCCCTCTTCATGGTTCCCATTCGCTTGCGGGATCCCCAGGTACTTGTAACTGTCCTCTATGTCTGCAATGTTGCCTTCTGGTAGTTCAATCCCCTCAGTTCTGACTACCTTCCCTCTTTTTGTTACCATCCGACTACACTTCTCCAGTCCGAACGACATTCCAATGTCATTGCTGTATAGCCTGGTAGTGTGTATCAGTGAATCGATGTCTCGTTCACTCTTGGCATACAGCTTGATGTCATCCATGTACAGGAGGTGGCTGACAACCGCTCCGTTTCGTAGTCGGTATCCGTAGCCATAATGATCTCACTGAGGGGGTTCAGGCCTATGCAGAACAGCAGTGGGGACAGAGCATCTCCTTGGTAGATCCCGCACTTGATGGTGACTTGTGCTATGGGCTTGGAGTTGGCCTCTAGTGTTGTACGCCACATCCCCATTGAGTTCCTGATGAAGGCTCTTAGGGTCCTGTTGATCTTGTACAATTCTAGGCATTCCAGTATCCAGCTGTGGGGCATTGAGTCATAGGCCTTCTTGTAATCAATCCAGGCAGTGCACAGGTTGGTCAGTCTGGTCTTGCAGTCTCGGCTGACCGTTCTGTACCAGTAGCTGGTGTTTTGCGCCTCTCTAGCAGCTGGTTCATTTGTGCTGCCAGACGCTCGTGGAGTGCAGTCAGCTTCTTCAGCCAGTAGGCGTGAACCATGTCGGGCCCTGGTGCTGTCCAACTCTTCATACTGGAGACCCTTTCTTGGTCCCACTGTGATGGTTACTGGACCCTGTTCAGGGAGGTCGCTATGGTCTGCCCTCAGATCCATTGCCGTTATGGGTTGCGTCCTTCTCCCATATGCTCTTCCAGTATTGCTCCGTCTCCAGCCTTGGTGGTGCTGTTCTGTTATTGTTCCCTTTGCTGGTTCTGTGAAGAACAGCTGGTTTATTCTCCTGCCTTCTCTCTCTCTGGTGTACCTCCTCAAGCGGGTGGCCAAGAGTCAGTTTCCAAGGCCTCAGGTATGGACAGCTTGCTGTATTTCTTATGCACCTTCTTTGTCGCACCTTTCTGCAACTCCGTTAGTTGGCTAACCTCCCTCCGTGCTACTTTGATCTTGCCCTCCTTCTCCACCTTCTGAGGGTACTTCACGTAATCTTGGTAACCGGCTACGGGGGATCCAGGTTTCAAGCTTGGCCATGATCCTATCCTTCAGGTCAGTTCCTCTGGCACTCAACGATCCTTCTCTTATCGCACTTGGGGCTATGTACCCAATCTCGGGTGGGGGTGATGATATCTCCCCCCTGACCTGGCGTCCTGACTCCTCCTTGCCGTAGCATTTATGTTGTACCTCGTCAATCTCTAGCTGTGAGAGCAGTCCCTTCTTTCGAATGTTGGAACACTGAGCTACTAGTTGTTTCGTCGTCATTGTGGATGTTGGGTATCGAAGAATCCATAGGTCCCTCATCCTATTCATGTAACCCCTTCCGCCAGGGTTACTTGCGTAGTAGCATTCCAACAACGCCCTGTTTTCGTCTCTTGCCCACCGATGCCGTCTTGTTCCAGTAGCCCACTTGTCATCAGGGTGCCCTGGTTCCTCAACACCTGACGCGGACCTTGTTGATCCGGGCGACGGGCGACGTCCGAGCCGGCATGCCTTCATATTTATCTGTCTCGCTCATGTCTGCGGTAGGCTCGCTTAGCATAGGGGGTCTAGCCTTAGGACCCTTACTGGATACAGACGCCCCAGACGCCCCAGGCAGGAATCGAACTTGCGATCTTCTGCTCCAAAGGCGTGTAGTTTAACCACTACGCTATGCATCAAGTAAAAATTTAGTTATATGCAATAGTCTTCGACTAGAACAAATTTGTTTAATATAAACCTACTTTCTGCATATTCCAGCATCCATCCATCCATCCATCCATCCATCCATCCATTCGCTTCCGCTTATCCTTTTCAGGGTCGCGGGGGGCGCTGGAGCCTATCCCAGCTGTCATAGGGCGAGAGGCGGGGTACGCCCTGGACAGGTCGCCAGTCTGTCACAGGGCTAACACACAGGGACGGACAACCATTCGCACTCACATTCACTCCCACATTTACACCTAGTGGCAATTTGGATTATCCAATTAACCTATCCCCACAAGCTGCATGTCTTTGGACGGTGGGAGAAAGCCGGAGTACCCGGAGAGAACCCACGCAAACACGGGGAGAACATGCAAACTCCACACAGAAAGACCCCGGCCTGATGGTGGAATTGAACTCAGGACCTTCTTGCTGTGCGGCAACAGTGCTAACCACCGTGCCACCGTGCTGCCCATATTCCAGCATATAAAATTATTTTGTTTTATATTCCAGCATATAAAACAAAATAATTTTTGTGTTTACGCTCACTCTTTCAAATAGATGCAATGAAAACACAGCAAAAGATATAGATTTGCCCGGTGCCACAGCGGTCATGTCAGTGGGGGGGATCCAGGGGCTTCTCTATGAATTTCACATTCCTGTGGCAGCGTACTAGGTGCTTGCTCCAAATTGAAGTTTAATTTTTCACTGTAGAAAGTTTTCCTCCCACGCAGAGTGCACAGCTGACATGTTTTTGTCACTTTTTACGGAATCAAACTCAAAATAATGTCAGTACTTCAAAGCTTTAAACGTCATGCTCTCTCCCGGACTCCATATTATCCATTGTTGTTCTACACCATTTTAAATCTGTCTGTTCCTGCCATGGATGTCGCACTCTCGTACGTCATTGTCATGAGCCATTCTCACAAACAAAATCACGGTTTAGTAACACAGTGAGGCAGCGTGCTTATGAGAAAGTAACAGTAATTACTTTTTTGCAATAGTAATCCTTCACTTTACTCGTTACTTGAAAAAAGTAATCAGATTATGAATTACTGCCCATCTCTGATTACAAGTATGCAAGATAACTGTTAAAACCTTCATGTTTGCAGTTAGGGCAAGGAGTCATATTACAAAGTACAACTGAAAGTTCAGTATTGCATTCCTTGCTAAGGATGTTGCATTTATGTATATTAAGGTCATTTGATAATAAGCATAGTGTCTTTATTGCTATTTATTTCTCTTCTCACTTTATTGATTAGGTCCAGTTAGTCTCCTGAGTTTGTAAATGCAAATGTCTTGAAATATGCATGACTGTATGGGGGTGACTGCAACTCAGGAGGTAGAGGAGTAGATGTAGTGACATCTACTTAGCCTTCAGTCTGCATGTCTATATCCTTGGGCAAGATACTACCCCAAGTTGCTCTCCAATGCATCCATCAGAGTATGAATGTGTGTGAATGTTAGATAAAAAGCACATTAGAATGTTAGAAAAAGCATAGAAAAAAGTGCTTGTGTGAAGATCCAGTCCATTTAACATTATACAGGGTGGGCCATTTATATGGATATATGGTTGGTGATATTAAAGTCCTGTTTGTGGCAGATTAGAATATGTGAGGGGGCAAACTCCTCAAGATGGGTGGTGTAGAGATTAGAAAGATATTTTGCTGCTATTTTTTGCTGCTATTTTTTATAATCATCATTACCATTGCACTAATAATTAATATTGATATTGCATTCAGATGTTCAAACATACTGGTATCATATTAGCCTTATTACAGGACCAGTGAGAACCACTTTAAACTGTTGAGTTGAATTTAGAATCTTAAATGTTTGTATGCAGATTACATTACTTATAAAAGAAAGGCCTAACTCTGAGTATAGTTTATGCTAAAGTCCTGACAGGAAATTACATGCTTTTGCAGACCGTGTTTTTTGCAAAAGTGAAACTAAAGCAGAATCTAAGTGTAAGTTACTTTGAGGAGCTGTTTGAATGATGCTATGTTAATAACCAGGTTATTCATTATTATCTTTTATTCATTTATATCTTTTGTTAGGTTTTAAGTAGTGGCATTTGATTGAAACATTTGTTTAATACATATACATAAGTCAAGATTATTACATGAGGATGCCTCGGTCTGGTTGCATAAGCGAAGACGTGAAATACGGGGCAACTGAGGTTAACCTGAACACACACATACACACACATACACACACACATACATACACATACAGTTAGTAGGTTCATTTGTAGGTGAAAGTTTAAGCATGTTTTGCTATGACTGTATTTCTGTGTACGTGACGGTACGTGACTCCTTAATTTTGAATCTTAACAGTGGTGACCATGGTGACCATTTAGAAGTCTGCCATCTTGGATACAACTTTTGTTTTTTCAATAGGAAGAAGGCCATGTGACACATCAAACTTATTGGTAATGTCACAAGAAAAACAATGGTGTGCTTGGTTTCAACGTAACTTTATTCTTTCATGAGTTATTTACAAGTTTCTGACCACTTATAAAATGTGTTCAATGTGCTGCCCATTGTGTTGGATTGTCAATGCAACCCTCTTCTCCCACTCTTCACACACTGATAGCAACAGCGCACGAGAAATGCCAGCACAGGCATTCAGTATCCGTAGTTTCAGGTGCTGCACATCTCGTATCTTCACACCATAGACAATTCCCTTCAGATGACCCCAAAGATAAAAGTTTAAGGGGGTCAGATCGGGAGACCTTGGGGGGCCATTCAACTGGCCCACGACGACCAATCCACTTTCCAGGAAACTGTTCATCTAGGAATGCTCGGACCTGGCACCCATAATGTGGTGGTGCACCATTTTTCTGGAAAAACTCGGGGAGCGTGCCAGCTTCAGTGCATAAAGAGGGAAATACATCATCATGTAGCAATTTCAAATATCCAGTGGTCTTGAGGTTTCCATTGATGAAGAATGGACCCACTATCGTTGTACCCATATACCACACCAAACCATCACTGTTGTTGTTCCAACAGTCTTGGAGGGATCCATCCAATGTGGGTTAGTGTCAGACCAATAGCGGTGGTTTTGTTTGTTAACTTCACCATTCACATAAAAGTTTGCCTCATCACTGAACAAAATCTTCTGCGTGAACTGAGGGTCCTGTTCCAATTTTTGTTTTGCCCATTCTGCAAATTCTGTGCACCGATCTGGGTCATCCTCGTTGAGATGCTGCAGTAGCTGGAGTTTGTAAGGGTGCCATTTGTGAGTAGCTAATATCCGCCAAAGGGATGTTCGACTAATGCCTCTCTCCAGTGACATGCGGCGAGTGCTACGCTGTGGGCTCTTGCTGAATGAAGCTAGGACAGCCACTGATGTTTCTTCATTAGTGACAGTTTTCTTGCGTCCACAGTTTGGCAAATCCAACACTGAACCAGTTTCACGAAACTTAGCAAGCAGTTTGCTAACTGTAGCATGGGAGATGGGTGGTCTCGTAGGGTGTCTTGCATTGAAATCTGCTGCAATGACCCGGTTACTGCGTTCACCAGATATCAACACAATTTCGATCCTCTCCTCACGTGTTAACCTCTTCGACATGTCAATGGCTGTGAACAAAGAGAAACTTGTAAATAACTCGTGAAAGAATAAAGTTACATTGAAACCAAGCACACCATTGTTTTTTTTGTGACATTACCAATAAGTTTGATGTGTCACATGGCCCTCTTCCTATTGAAAAAACAAAAGTTGTATCCAAGATGGCCGACTTCTAAATGGCCACCATGGTCACCACCCATCTTGAGGAGTTTGCCCCCTCATATATACTAATGTGCCACAAACAGGACTTTAATATCACCAACCATTCCCATTTTATTATGGTGTATCCATATAAATGGCCCACCCTGTAGAGTCATGCCACTTTAATTCCTTCCAGTGTGAAGAAAGCTTTTAAAGCTTTTAAATGCATGTGAAGAAAAAAATAATAGGAAAAGCTATGAAAGAAAATACATTTCTGCTCTGTGTATGTTTAATTTTTTATGTTAATACAGGGCAGTATGCACACTCATATGCACATATGCACACTCATGCACAGTGCCCTTGCCTGAGCTCCGTCCTTCTAAATGCACGAGGGAGAAGAAGAATGGGACAAGCCCAGTGAGGGGCCTTCTGGACATGCAAGTGCAAACACATTTCCACCACGGGTCCCTGATGTCAGGTCCGATTACATCCAGCATAAGGTCCTTCGGGCAATTAGGGCACATGGCTCCATTCCAGTAAGATTGTCACCCTTATTCTTTGTCAATATGTCTATATGTCCACACAATGGGTGGCTCTTGCTAACATTATGGACCAAAAATAAATAAGTTGACATTACAGGCCAAAAAAACCCCTAAAGAAATAAGGAACACATGTGGAAGTAGAGCAAAGTAAAGGAATATTTTAGATAGATTGAAAGTTGATGGTTTTAGATTTAATGACCTCTCTTCATTTCATTGACATTCATTTGAAAAGCAAAGAACGAAAATATCATCTGTGTAGTTAATGCACTACTCATATATATATTTCAGGGTTAGTTTAGTAGAACAGCGTTCAGAGCTTCATCATTCATTTAACTGAGGAACAAAATGCAAATACTGACATCCCTCCACACACAGAGACACACACAAAATACACAAATGGGATGTGGTTGAATTTTTCCCCTTTTCTGTGTTTATTTAATGAATGCCTTCGAATCTCCGAAACATTTTTTGTGAAATAAAATTGTTTTTCTTCTTACAAAAGCAACCAATACTAACGAGACAAAGAAAAGATCTCAACTGTGTCATCTATCCGTCTCTTCCTGGTGGCATGCCATTTACCCCTCCAACTAATCAATAATGGATCATATAGCCAAGTTTACGGGGGAAATAGAGGGGGTTTCAGAAAGCCTCTGGGATGCTTTCCAAGACACAGAGCATAATTTGGAGATGGCCCATGTGGTTTATGTGAATGGACTACAGGAAAATTTGTCACGGTTCTGGGTCAGTGTTGACCCAGCATTTTGAGTTTCTTATAGTTTGGATTATTTTCTGATGTTCTGGTGCTTTGTTGATCATTATTATTATTATTATTATTATTATTATCATTATAGATCTGTTTCAGTTATTCTTGGTGAGGGATTAGTTCTTGGGGTTTGGGTTCTCATGTTTATTGCAGTTTCTGTTCAGTGTCTAGTCTGTCTCTCAGTGTCGTGTCTGCATCTTTGTTTAGTGGTTTCTTGTTTCCTGTTTTAAGGGAAAGTCTTTGTCTTATGTTAGTGTGTGCAGCTTTGCTCCCCCTGTCTCGCTAGCCCTGATCTCTCCCAGCTGTGTCTCCCTCCTGTTGCCCATTCCCTGATTACCACTCTGTGTATTTAAGCCCTGTGTTTCTCTGTGTCAGTGTCGTGTCGTACCCTCAACTAGCTGTGTGTTCCGCTTCCGTGTTTCTAGTGTTTAGTCACCTGCTCCAGTTTAGTGTTTCTTTTCTAGTGTTTCAGTCCTGAGTTCCTCTGTTCCAACTTTTGTTTGTCTTTTGGTGAGTTTAGTTAGTACGAGGTTTTTCCCAGCAATAAAGCTGTGCTTTAAGTTTCACTCCCGTGTCTGAGTTCTGCATTTTGGGTCCACTACTCCTGCTTGCTTGCCTGCCTGCCACAGGCACGCACCATGACAAAATTAGATTTATGGGCTGCAGGACAACTTGAGCCACATTGGTAATAAGCTGATTAAGCAGACTGTAATTCTGGGGCCATAATTCAAACCCAGAAGGTCTAATAAGGGTGTAGTGCATTTAGCAAATGCACAAATAAAATAATTAAGGCTTCTCTAAATAATTTTTAGGGTAATATTAAAAAAAGAATGCAAATGTAAGTCTGGTTTCCGGCCGTTTTAAACATGTTTCTCTAGTTTCACAGCTGACCTCAGTAACTACTTTTAACAGTAACTTTTATTAACTGTTATGGTTTCTTAAAGAAAAAATAATTAGATTTGGGCAATGTTGACTTAAGCAGTATATAGTTTGGGATCTTAAGTAAATATTCAAAGAACTTATTCCTACATATCTCAAACAATGTAAAGTGACAGTGGATAAGCTCACTGCCTTGCATTTAAGGAGTATTATAATGGTTGACCAGGTTAGCAAAAACAGAAATTATACTGTACTACATCACATTTAATTTTTCCTCATAACCTAGCAACAAGCATCAACATGGTAAAGGCACTAATTACTATACTAGACTTAGACTTAGAGCTTTTTATTGTCATTGTGCAGTTTCTTGCACAGTGAAACTGGGTCGCTGGACCACAAAGGTGCAAAAGTAAGAAGAGAAAACGATATACAATGAGGGGAAAAAAATAAAAAGCAATATATATGTATACACATATGTGAGTGAAACTATATACATGGTGTATGTGTAAGAAACATTGAAACAGAAACAATGTGGGTCTGTATACAAGGGCAGTTATAAAATATAATAAATAAATAAATAAGGGTGGAGGGGCTATGGTCATTTAGGGTGGAGATGGTAATTCCACTGAGACCAAAATATTGCACATACCAAAGATACTGCACATGAGCCAAAAAAAATATTGCACAGAACATGGAAAGACTAAGTATTGCACATAGATGATCAATAGCAGTGTCAGAGTGGGTGTGTTGGAGAAGTCTGATCACACTCTTAGCTTGCATTAAGAGTTCTGACAGCCCACGGGAAGAAGCTGTTATTTAGTCAGCTGTTCTTATGCGTCCTTCGAACTACTACTATAACTATGTTGAAAGAAAACATCAGTAAAGTAAGTAGTGACAGAAGCAAGACGGGTCTATCCCATTCAGCTTCTTTCACTGTGTAGAAATGTGTGATAGTTGTAAGATCTAATCCGAAGGTTATCCAGTGGTATCTGCATCAATTCAAAGGACATTTATAAACAAAAGACAGCGTAAATGTTTATGGTGTCATTTTGTGTCTCCCTATTACTCTTTTTATTTTTAAATTAAAAAGTGTTATCTAACGTTACTTTAAATTCAGCCCGTTCTCACTCCCGAGGCGTAATAATGACGATTTGTCAAGTCCTCAGGAATGCGAAAGGTGACCTTCCGCTTTTATGCTACGCGCCGGGTTATAGATGGAATCCAATAGAATGATGTTCCTACGATAATACACGTTCCAGCCATGTATTCCAGCCCTAACCCTAACCATAACCTTATCCCTAACCTTAACCAGCACTTTAATGACGCTATATAGTGTTTTCCAAAGCATTTAAGTAAAACGAAAGTATCTCCAAAAGTTGAATCTGTTCATCTGGACGTAGCGTTTTGTGGGAGAAACGTTTCGTCACTCATCCAAGTGACTTCTTCAGTCTCAGCTGACTGCAGGTTTCCCCAAACCTTATAAACAGTACATTTGCATAATGACTGAAACCAGCCCACTGAAGGAACAAGGCTGTGAGGTCAGTTCCTTAATCATAATTATGCAAATTCCCATGACCATTGATCAACAATCACTGACCAAAACCCACTGATCAAAGAACACTGATCAATGGCCATGAGTACCATTCACAGAGAGTTGGGGAATGGCTGCAATCACAGCATTGTAAGATGGCGAAAGATGTACCCTTAGGCCCCTCCTCGATTCAGAGATGGTCTTTCCTTTTCACGTAAATGGCCTCCTTGACTCCGCCCTCAAACCAGCGTTCCTCCCTGTCCAGGATGTGTACATCCTCATCGTTGAAAGAGTGTCCACTGGCCTGTAGGTGTAAATAGACTGCAGAGTCCTGGCCTGATGAGGTTGCTCTTCTGTGTTGTGCCATCCGCTTCGCTAGAGGTTGTTTGGTTTCCCCGATGTATAAATCCTGGCAATCCTCCTGGCACTTAACAGCGTACAGTAGTTACTCTGTTTGTGTCGGTGGACCCGATCCTTGGGGTGGACCAGTTTTTGGCGCAGCGTATTTTGGGGTTTAAAAGCCACAGAGACCCGGTGTTTAGAAAAAATGCGTCTCAACTGTTCCGATACTCCTGACACATATGGGATCACTACAGGTTTTCGCTTGGGCAGCGGTTGTCCTTCTCTCCTGGATCGGCTGGAGCTTTGTTTAGGTGTCTTTCCAGCTTTGACAAAAGTCCAGCTGGGATAACCACATTTACTCAGGGCCTTCTTGATGTGCTGTTCTTCTGCCTCCCTGGCCGCTGTGTCAGTGGGGATGGTGTTCGCTCTGTGTTGTAGCGTCCTGATGACACCCAGTTTGTGCTCCAGTGGATGATGAGAGTCAAACCTTAGATACTGATCCGTATGCTTAGGTTTACGGTACACGTCAGCTTTTAGATGTCCCCCATTACTGATGGAAATCTCACACTCTAAGAAGGCTAACCTGCCACTTTTCATATCCTCCCTGGTGAATTTGATGTGTTGGTCCACCGAGTTAATGTGATCCGTGAAATGTAGTACGTCCTGAGATTTGATTTTCACCCAGGTGTCATCCACATATCTGAACCAATGGCTTGGTGGTGTTCCAGGGTAGGATAGCAACGCCCTCTTTTCCACTTCTTCCATGTACAAATTGGCCACGATGGGTGAAACTGGGCAGCCCATGGCACACCCATGTTTCTGCCTGTAGAACTGACCCTTGTATGTGAAGTAGGTGGAATGAAGACACAGTTCCAAAAGCAAACACACTTGGTCGATGCTGAGAGTGGTCCTGTTGCTGAGGTTGGTGTCATCCTGTAATCTCTTACGGACTACCTCCAATGCTTCTGTGACTGGGATGCAAGTGAAGAGAGATGTAACGTCGTACGAGACCATGGTTTCATCTGCCTCCATAATGACATCTCTCACCTTCTCAACAAAAAGTGTACGCTGTTAAGTGTCAGGAGGATTGCCAGGATTTATACATCGGGGAAACCAAACAACCTCTAGCGAAGCGGATGGCACAACACAGAAGAGCAACCTCATCAGGCCAGGACTCTGCAGTCTATTTACACCTACAGGCCAGTGGACACTCTTTCAACGATGAGGACGTACACATCCTGGACAGGGAAGAACGCTGGTTTGAGCGCGGAAAGGAGGTCATTTACGTGAAAAGGGAAAGACCATCTCTGAATCGAGGAGGGGGCCTAAGGGTACATCTTTCGCCATCTTACAATGCTGTGATTGCAGCCATTCCCCAACTCTCTGTGAATGGTACTCATGGCCATTGATCAGTGTTCTTTGATCAGTGGGTTTTGGTCAGTGATTGTTGATCAATGGTCATGGGAATTTGCATAATTATGATTAAGGAACTGACCTCACAGCCCATTGTTCCTTCAGTGGGCTGGTTTCAGTCATTATGCAAATGTACTGTTTATAAGGTTTGGGGAAACCTGCAGTCAGCTGAGACTGAAGAAGTCACTTGGATGAGTGACGAAACGTTTCTCCCACAAAACGCTACGTCCAGATGAACAGATTCAACTTTTGGAGATTTACTTTCCTGGATGATTGAGAATGCATCAAGACGTAAAACGAAAGTACATCGTAGATTCATTCTAAACGGTTCTCATGTTTCCTCATTTTTCCGATCGACAATTTGTCACCTAACATAACATTGTACGCTTTGGGAGTGAGAACATATTGTTAAATTAGGCAGCTCAAATTTTATTTTCTTTCATCTACAGTCCTGTGCCCTTTGATGTTTTACTGTCATCTTTACTTGTTAAATTCAGTATCCTAGATCGTAGCCTGAGAGCATGGCCAATAGCTGCAACAATGGAGATGGTCATCTTATTCCTTGCAGGACCCAGCTTCTCTCCACCTTCTCCAGATCATTAGCCATTTCAAGTGGTAATGTCAGGCTCTCTAAAAGTTTTGGTTTTTCGTCTTACCTCTGGTCTCATTTGGCCCTCCAGTATGTTGTCGCTCTTACTGCTACTATACCCGGTAATTAACCAAATAGGTTTGGACTTAATTGGACTGCAGTTCTGAAATTTGCTTACTTGCCTGCCATTCAGACATGAAATTTCCATGCAGTAAATAAACTTTCTGAATTGTTCCTTTGTTGGAGTCTGCATTGAAAAAGTGCTCTTAAAAGCATTTTAGCCATTAGAAGGAAGATGCCAAAATGCAATCCTTGATATATAACGCCATCCATATTTCTATTAGCAGTACTAATTAATAAGTAAGAGAATTAAGAGAATGGATGCTTTGGAAACTTGTGTCATAACTTTCAAAGCATCTTGCAGGAAAGCAGCCTTAATCAGTCAAGAGGGTCCAATCCAGTCAAACCGACGTTGTGTGTCAGAAATAAACAAAATTAAGCTTCTGATTCTCAGCTTTTTTTTTTTTTTTAAAGTGCTTTAAAGAAAAAGAGCGCTTTTCCAGTGAATGAGATTTGAAGTTGAGCGGTTTGCCTTCACGTAGTTAACACATGGTTAAAATCCGTAGTTTCTATTTGAAGAAATTGACTTCAAATAGATTGGTGACACTTTATCTAACTCAATTTGTACAAACCTACACTCCTAAAAGAGCACTGAGGTCAACAAACCAACTCTTGAATATTCTTAGATCCAGGCTCAAAAGCAGAGGTAATAGATCAGGGTTGTTGTTTTTTTTATTATAAAAACAGTCTAATTTGTTTTGTTTTTTCTTTGTGTGTGTGTGTGTGTGTGTGTGTGTGTGTGTGTGTGTGTGTGTGTGTGTGTGTGTGTGTGTGTGTGTGTGTGTGTGTGTGTGTGTGTGTATATATATTTATTGGTGATTTATTGGCTGTTGTGTATACCGTGTATTGTACAGTCTGTACAGTACGTTAAATGCACAATGGAAATAAACTGACCTAACCTGACAGAAAATCCCAAGCTAAGACAATGAGTGTTTGTGGATACATGTTAGAGCCTTTAAAAAACCCAGTTTCTTCTTGTTGACACACACACACCTCTCGTTCATACACAAACAGCAATTTTAGCCAGAAATAGGTCATTTTCAGGGAAAAAATGGAATGGTTTTGCTGCAATTGCTGCAAGCTAAAGTATATTATCAAAGTAAATTACACTGTTTAGACTACAAGCCTTTTCTCTGCACTTGGCATGTGTTTGCAGACCACTTGATGAAATTTTGCTTCAATCCACTGAAACCACATAACATTTTTTCAGCTTTAGTTTGGTATGAGCAGGAAATACTTTAGTTGAGTATCCCAGTGTCAGTGGAGTTAATAAATGGGTCACAGGGCTGCTCTGATGGCTCGGCTAGAAAAAGCATGGACTGCGTAACCATCTCAATACCCTTGTCTTAAATATGACGTCATCTCCTCCATCGCTCCGCTCTCCTGTGTTCATCTAATTAACAGAAAAGTGCTATCTAAAGAAAAGAGGATTTTAGATTCTTTAGATTATATCTGTGGATATGTGAGAACTCAACACAGACCTTGATGTTAAATCTCCACAAGTGTGGTATTACAATTTGCTACCAAATAAGGCTTTTCTTAATGCTAGACTGTAACTTGCAAGCTGAACAGGCAGTTTCTGTTAAGTCATAATAACAAGTGTGACATTTGCTGAATCATTATAATGCTGAACTTGCCATGACATCCTACTGGGTGATTTCCACACATAAATCACCCAGTGAACACACACTGTACCTTTCTTTATAGTACAAAGATGAAAGGATGAGGAAAAAGTCATCTTAAGACTGTGATGGCCTTCCAGATTTCCAACCTTTGAGAGATAAACAATACACATGATATCTACAGCCAGAAGCTAGTTAGTTATTAAAAGCTAGTAAAGACCTGCAGGGAGGAAACTGACATCAACTGAAAAAATGATCTCTTTTTCTGAGATAAGCAAGACCTTTCTAGAATATAATAAAGATAGTGTTCAGTCTGCAGTTTCCTTGCTACTCGTCTGTAACCGAAAAGCTAAATGGCTGAAACAAAATATGCACGCACATACGATAAATGATCAGCATGCATGCAGTTTTGATCCAGTAATTAATCACTTTGAACTCTACCAGTCTCCTACTCAAATTACTGTTGTTTAAAATTCAATCACAGTTGTATACAGAGAACCTCAGACTCCCACACAAGCAGCTGTGAGTCATAGCGTTGAAGCTGGAAGGCATGCAGGCAGAGTTTGGAGAATAATAGCAAGTGGGTGGAAAGAGTAGGTGGGAGAGGAGGCAGGGGGTCTTTGACTGCCGAAGAGCTTTTTTCATAATTCATTGGTTTCTCCCTTCTTCCCACTTCTTTTTCTCCTCTCTTGCCATCTTCTGTGGGAGGAGCTTGGGGAACACAAGCATGCTCATGCATGTGTTTATGTGTGTGCAAGGCTGAGATCCAACCAGGTCTGGGATATTTATAGCTCTCATTAGCCACATCCCACTAGAGCCAGGGTCACAGCGCAGTGAGGTGAAGACAAAAAAGGACTGCATTTGTATCACACCAGCAAAGCGCAGACACTCTGCAATGCACTGCATACACCAAGAGACCTGATATGACCCAGCTACAGACAGAGGAACAAAATGTACAACAACACATTTTCACTTTTGAATAGAGCTCCTTCCTGGCAGATAATAAGAAGCTTCTCCAAAACCTATATTTTAAGCCCATTTGGCATGTTGGAATGTACTTAGAAACACACTGTCTTGGCTGAATGTCCACTCAATCTGTCTGCTTGAGAGATCCCAGCATGCACTGGTGCAGCAGGTGGCCAGTGGGCGTAGGGACTGGATGGGGGAGCCTGCTATGCTTAACAGAAAAATGTAAAAAAAAAAAAAAAAAAAAAAAAAAAAGTAAAAAGATAACAAAGAACAGAACCAAAACAAATCTGAGGTGTGCATACGCACAATCAGGAGGTAAATCCTTTTTGAAACTGACACAAAGCGTGCTGATTATATCGCTGTGCTGTGGGACTGAATGATGGAGATATTCCCCTGCATGGTTCACTCTGTTGGCATGGCAACAAGTATCAAATCGGACAGAACAAACCTTGTCCACTCGGTATATTTTTGTTCTGGGACAATAAGGAAAAGAAGTGGAAGAAGAAGAAGCTACTTTCAGCTGCTCCCTCGTTTACAAGGCATCACCACAGCTGGAAGTTTTGATTGTCTTCCAATGGATTCCCTTCCTGACCCAAACACAGAGCGATATGTGTCCCCTCCATATAAAAACCAGAAATCTTTCAGTTGTTAGGTGAATTTGTAGACTGCTACACTGATTCTGGCACCATAAATGGTTAAAAAAAATACAAAATCTGGTCTGTGCAGAAAAAATCTCAACATAGAAGGATTCAGATGTTAATCATTTTCTTTCACTCAGGAATATCAGCACTCCATTTTCAGTCTGTAGTCCATAAATGTCTATAAAATAATTTGAATATGCTGATCAAATTTTTCAAAGAAAAAAAAAGATTACAAAGGATTTTTTTCAATCTCTAGGCAGCAAATCATTAACCCAGTCTCCTTACAGCCAGTCTGTTTTGATGCTGCTTGTTTGTGTGTTAAAGACAGAAAGACAGTCCTACAGTCTGTGTTTCTGTGTTAAGCCAAAGAAAATGGATGGATAATAAATTAAAAACATAAAATTATAAGTTTAGAGTGACGCTAACTGTTCTTGCTGTGCATATTCAGAATCTCTTCCTGCAGCATCACAAATGTCACGCTTGCATTGTGGGTTCAAAGTGATTCAAAATGAATTTTGAGCGAGCTGACATTCGCATGCATATTTCCTGTTGTTGTAGATGTTGTTGTAGATGCAACAAAATATGCGATTCTACCTGCCCTTTGTCCTAACAACGTACTTTTGGTATCTTCTTCAGTAGTGTCAGAAATGCCATGTTTGCAAGTCTATAGAAGTGTGATTTAAAACAAATCTATGATTGAGATCTATGAACACATAGCATATCAAAATATTTTATTTGTCTTAGCTTAGCCCTTTAAAATCCAAATGTATCATATCTGATGAATGAGTTTTTGTAAATTTTGGAGATTTCTGCATCATCGGTGTAATTTTTTTTCATCCTCCGAAAAAATGATAGAGGACATTACTGGTTTCATCTGTTTTCTTTCTTTTCTCTTTTTTTTCAAAGACCCTGATAGGTGTCATAACTTAATACCCCGGCTGTCAATAATTATGTAACCTAAATCATTCATAATGTTGCCACCAGCATCGTACACGCTCCTTCTCTTCATGTTTTGTATGTCTTGCTCGCCGACACTGCTGCGCAGTCGTTACATTTGTTGTTTAATCTTTCAGGGATGCAAAACAGCTTTTCCAGATATACCGGCTGGTATAGTCTATAATCAGATCATTTGAACAAGGGCATCTAAATGAGAATGGGAGATTTGTGTGCATGGAACGTGTGGGGGCTTATGGGAACAAGGAAGCAAATCAGCAAAGTGAGCTCTTAGTGAATTGGATTACAACCATGAGATCAAGTTTATTTTCTGGCATCGTTCCAGTGAAGGGAGTCGCTGTCTCAAGGACATCAAGCGTCAACGCCTTGCAAGCTGCTAGAAAATCTAAGATGCTTTAAGGCAGCAGATTCCTGGACACACATGAGTCACATTTAAAAGACACAAATATTTGCTTGATAAAGTTGCGAGTGGGAGATATGGGAGTGTGTTTTTAGAGCAAATTTAGCCAAGTGGCATGCCGCTTTCATTTCATCTGCCCATCCCTCACTCGCTTCCTCTGGAGAGCCACCGCACTGCAGAGGAAACCTGAACTGTGTGGCTGGCTCCTGTGAATACCACAGACAGCTTTGACCCATCCTCACATAAAAACCGCACTTATCATACAAACATTGTTTGCGTGTGTGTGTGTTATCAAAATACTTCCCTTAATGTGATTACTGAGAAAAAAGAAGAAATTATTGGTTACTCAGATTGTCTTATTTAAAGGACATATAGACATAATGACATTTTCTCCTTAAAAGTATTTTCTTAAAAGCATACTTTTTGTTGTTTTTTAAAATATTTTAATTTTTTCAAAAGCAATCGCTTCAAGTTTTGAATTGTTTCCTCATATGAAAAAATAAATACATACAAACTTTTTTAATTTTTTGTTTCAGGCATTTGGCTTTGACTTAAAAATAAAACCTAGAGTTCTTTTTGTTGTTGTGTCTTTTTTTCACAATGGTTCATACCTTTCGAAAACTCATTGGATGACCAAATTTTGCCCAAGGTATTATTTTATTGACCTTATCACAGTGTATGGTAAATGGACCGGTATTTATATGCCACCTTTCTACTCTAAATGACCACTTAAAGTGCTTTCAGCTATGATCCCCTTTTCAGCTATTCATACAAACACATTAATACGGCATTTTATTCTAAGTACCTTGTCTAATATTCACACACTCATTTGGCGTGCAATATATTACCCTGATAGTCAGCCCACTCTACCCCTTGAGCCACAGACCCAGCTTCACAGAATCTTATGCAACAGTTTAGATTATGATGGGATTTCAGACTGGACTGTCAAAGCCTGAAAGGACCCAGACAAGAACCACAAACAAAAACATAAAATCAGACAAGAAGTAAAAGATACACATCTAAAAATATTACCACAAAGGTTATCTGTACTGAGAGAGCCTTCGAGGTCCTTTTAATGTCATAAGAAGTGCTTAGACTGAAAGATAAAGTGTAATGTGCTGTGAAGAACACCATGCAGCTGGAGCTGATCAATTCTCAAATATGAAATGGGAACGTGGGAGCTTGCACGGAGGAAGCAGTGAGAGTTGTCTGGTGCACACTCGTAAAAAAAACACTGTGGAATTCCCATGAGATTTATTTTTCTTTGGTTGCATGCCCTCCGCTGCGACAATTAGGACTCCACAACAGCTTTATGTAGTCAGCCTGCAATAAGTTTAAGGTTAAATGCGGTCAAACTGGCAATTATGTGCAATCTGGTTGTGATAATACATTAATTAACTGTGATGAACAGAAGAAAATTGCAAATCTATTGATATCTGTTGCAAACATGTTGCTTTCTACATACATGCATATTCCTCTTAAAATGAAATTCACGTTATCTACTTACATTCAGACTCCAGCTAGAATCTCATAGTCTTGAAACTAGTTCGGAAATTCTGTTACATCTAGCAATGTACTTGTTGCAGGATGACAATTTACCTGCAAAATGACACACCCTTCACCAGCCTTGCTTTTTTATAACCAGAATACGACTAGCTGCCAACTAGTTTGCAACCAGATGAGGCAAGTCCCCTATTTCAAAGAGATTCATTGCAGCTATTGGTGCAAACAGACTCAGATTGATTGCAATGTGTTGGCAACCTGCCTGCATTATAAATTACCCAGCAACAGAGATTACAGACCCTCCAAATAGGATTGTGATTGGTTGGAGATAGATTGCCTCCCACCAAGCACACTGTGGAATTACCTTGCAACTAAAACTACTTTCAAATAGTTGCCAAAGCAGAAAGGTTCTGTGCAATCTACAACTGCTGATTTTTCCTGTTCATAAGGAGGTTGTTGGCCTATTTTAAGTGTGATTGAGCCATAAGGAAACTCTTTGTCCATCTAACATATGCTGGCAGTATTCATATGGTAAGCCTTCAATTATATTTCACTGCAGACAGAGACACAGACACCTGGAGACTAGAGATCAGACAGATGAGCAGTCATTATTGTTATACTTCTTTTAAGTCCACCACCTGGGTTGCATGTGTAGTTCTTTGATTGTAATGTAAATTACAGTGCTGTTTTGTTATTTCCACATCTGGTTGATCACCTGCTGTTGAGGCTATTGTTGACTGTATTTGGGGCTTTACCCTTTCATTCAACAGTATGCCATGTAATTCTTAATAAGCAAGATCTGCTTTTTATTTTAAAGGAGACTTGCTGAGAGCAGACCAACTTCCCAGCTAACTTGTTAAGTTTTGGTTTTGTCAAGAGATGATAAAACCTGCTACTAACGATGGTTATTTAAGCTTTCAAAGAAACAGGAAACAGCTTCTGTTTACCACTGTGAACTCACTGCTTCAGATTTTAAAATAAAATTTTATTGGTAATTATTTCAAAGTTAATTGGAAAATGAATATTTTGGCTTAGATATGCAACCTTTCTCATACTTTTCTGCGTGGGACAAAAATCTGCAATGTTGCGCGGAGATCAGGGGCGGTATGTCTGGATTGGCAGACTGTTTTGGTGGTTACCATCTTTAAGAAAGGGGAATGGAGAGTGTGTTCCAACTACAGGGGGATCACACTCCTCAGCCTCCCTAGGAAAGTCTATGCCAGGGTGCTGGAAAGGAGAGTCCGTCCATTAGTCGAACCTCAGATTCCTTGTCCTGGTTGTATCTGCATGATGTCATTCCAGTGTCAGATGCACAGATCAAGAGGAAATGAAAAGGAAATTCTAGTGGGTGGAACATTAATGAGGATGAACAGATGGGCACAAAACCAAAACATTAAGTAGTTTGAAAGGGCTTTAGAAGAGGAATCAATGTGTTCGTCTGATGGCCATCCACACACAAAGAAGCCCAGTTGTTCATAGACATCCTGAGTTCATGAGGCAATGACCAAACCAAACACCCAGAAGAGAGGAGCTGTTCTTGTAACAAAATAAAGGCTCTTATTGAATTTTCGCTGCCCCTGGAGTGACTGTTAAACAAAAACGTATTTCATGGAGAAGTCTGCCATCTAGTGGTAGTTACACTTCATCTACCATTCGACAGCCTGTCAACTATTAAAGAATCACATATTACAGTTTTTCTCAAATGCTAAAACACATTTCACAAACGTTCCCACCATGTTCCCCAATGTCTAAACACAACACCATTTTCTAAAGCTACATAAACACAACCACACCTTCCCACTGCAAAACTCAAACTTTCACACCGAAAGAGCAGCTCGGAGCTTTCAAAAATGTAAACACTATACACATCATTACACACTACAGCAAAACAATTGAAAACACAATGCTCAATTTGTGAGAAGGTTCTTTGTTTCATAAAAGCCAGTGCATATTTTTAGAAACTATACAGTAACGGATCGTCGTAGATCTCTGCAGAGGATTAGGCATTTAGATTTGTGAGTTTCATATGAAGTGTATAAATCTATAGAAAATCCTGCATGTACGTACACTACTGTAACACAACTCAGTGCAAAAACAGAATCTATTGCACACAACAGTACTCTTGAAAACATGATCAGGATGTGAAGTTTTTTTTATTTACGTTAATCACACCACACACACACCAAATCACTGTGCAGCATCGTGTCGCTGAGCTGCATCGGGCCACATCACCTCATCCACATCGCAGGCTATATTGTCTCTTGCCAGGCACCGCGGGAAAAACGCCCCGGAATGGCGAATCCATCCTTGGAAGGCCTCCGCTGGAATGTCAACACAGGCCAGCTCCATTGCCCTTAGGAGGTTCTCTCTTGTGTATGGTTGTCTGTCATAAACCTTCCATCTCCACGATGAGAAGAACTCCTCTATAGGGTTCAGGAAAGGGGAGTAGGGTGGCAGACAGACGTTTAAAAAGTGGTCACTGTTGGTGGTGAACCACTCTCTGATTTGGTTTGTTCTGTGGAAGCGGACATTGTCTCAAATGATCACATAAATGTGACGTGCGGGCCCAGGATGGTGTTGTTGGCGGTCCAGGAGGATGTCTTTTAGCTCCTCTAGGAAGGTGAGGAGACGTTGGGTGTTGTAAGACCCAAGGACAGCATGCCGGTGGACAAGCCCCTCCGAACCCATGGCCGCACAAAGGGTAATATTACCCCCCCGTTGGCCAGGGCACTCAGTGATGGCTCTTTGGCCAATGATGTTACGGCCTCTTTGCCTTCGTTTCTGCAGGTTGAAGCCTCATCCAGGAAGAGGTACTCATGAGGTCTGGCCATCGCGTCCAAGTGTAATATCCTCTGTGAAAATGTGAAAGTGCACAGGTGTTCAGAACAACAGTCAATCAGGTAGCACAGTATTGTCCAGAAGTAATGTAGGCCACTGAGCAACACAGTATGTCCACTAACTGTACTGTGAACATGGATGTATACTTACTTGCACATACTCGTAACGTAGGTCTTTGTGTCGAGCAGAGTTGCGATCAAAGGGAACCCTATAGACCTGTTTCATCCGCGTCTTTTGGCGCCGGAGAACTCGGTCTATTGTGGCCAAGCTGACATCATCAGTGCTCTCAAAGTTGACATTATCGGCAATTACTTTGTCTCTGATCTCCCGGAGTCTGATGAGGTTGTTCCCACGAACCATATCCACAATGAGGGTTTCTTGTGCGTCTGTAAATATGGCAACCATCCCACCTCTATGTGGCATTCTTTCAACTCTAAAGAAAGAAACGTGTTGTCAATTGACATGTGTTACAATACAGTCACAACTAATTTGAACTCCTCTTCCTCGTTGGCCTGCTTCTCTTCTTCCAGGGCCAGCTCTTCTCCCTCCTCTGCATCGAATTCCTCTTCCCCTGACTCTGCCTTCATCCATTGTGTTTGTTTGGAATCTGCACTCTGAACTTGCTTTTATACATGTGTTCACAGCATTAGCAACAAGTGTCTTTAATTTTGAGTCGTTGTGTGTAATGAATGACGCCAGGTATGTTCATTGTGTTCAAATATTGCTGACTGTGGCAAGCATTTTGCATCACATGAGCTTTCATTTGAGAATATGAGCAGAGTTCTTTTGCAACTTGTGTCTTAGCAAGGAAAGATGTGGTTAGATTTGTGACAACGGAGGATTGTGTTCTGTGAATTATGTCTTCATGTCACATGTGTTTATGATATTGGTAAATGATGGCTAGATTTAGTAAATGTGTTTAAACAACTGGTCATTTGATTTAGAGGATTGGCTTTTGTGTTTTAGCATTTGAGAAAAACTGTAATGTAATACTCAGCTTAAGTACGGACTGTCTGATGCAGTTTTTTGTGAT
This sequence comes from Oreochromis aureus, assembly GCF_013358895.1. Lineage (NCBI taxonomy): Eukaryota > Metazoa > Chordata > Actinopteri > Cichliformes > Cichlidae > Oreochromis > Oreochromis aureus. The sequence goes on along the minus strand of NC_052958.1, from coordinate 12,159,521 downwards.
TTGTATCCCATATGCCAGTTTTTTAAATGGATTGTGGCAATATGTTCTGCAATAATATATTAGAGATGGGAGGATTGTTTGTGTTCTGGACTAATTAGATTAAAAGAAAAAAAAAATCGGAATGAATACATGAATGATGCTGCTTTACAACTGACAGCTGAGATAGCATTATATAGATGATATAGATTTATGGGTTTGTCTTCAGTATTCTCAAAGCGAATCATAACACAAAAACACTTGCAGTGGCTTTCACTTAAAATGACAGCACTAGTCAGAGCTGTATCAGCTCTTCTCTATTTTGAGTGTTTTGTTTGATTATCATTGTCAGACAAAAATAAGGAATTCATCTGGAAAACAAAAATAAAATAAAATAATATAATATAATATAATAAACTGTGGTTGGTGTTAAATAAGGGAGAGTTGACTCAGCTGTGGTTAAAATAGCTGTTAAATATAAATCTTCTTCTTTTTTTAGCTGCTGGGTTTGTAAATTTCATGATATGCATTAATGATTGAGCAAATGTCTTGAGCGACACCTAATTTTGTATCGAGTAGCAAGTATGTGTTCACATTTCTGTAGGTAAATCTATTAAAATGAAATGATACACAAAAAGGTGATTCAGGAGCTATTAGCTAAAAATTCCCAGCATGACATACAGTGTGTCATAAAAAAAATGGGGAAACTGGACTATTGGTGGGCAAAAGAAGAAGTGGCAGGCCTAAAAAAAAAACATCTACAACAGATGAACAGTATGTCTGCATACTGGAATTATCTGTAAAGCACAGTGGATATTATGTGATTGTCTGGGGTTGTGTTTCAGCAGTGTTGGGGAGTAACGGAATACATGTACCGCCGTTACGTATTCAGAATACAAAATATGAGTAACTGTATTCCGTTACAGTTACCGTTTAAAAAGGTGGTATTCAGAATACAGTTACTTTGTTGAAATAAATGGAATACACAGCGGTACTTCCCTGTTTCATATTGTCGCGGGTCAGGACTGTTTGGGTTTGTTTGACAGCTACGTTCTGTTGTTCCAGGCGGCAGCGTTACGGTTGCCATGGTTACAGGGTGACGCTCTCTCTCTGCGTGTTTCCTGGGTGAGAGAGCGCTTTTTTGTTGTTGTTGTTGTGCTAAGCTAAAAGGCAGAATGCTACAGGCATGGCCCTAAAGCATGTAGCCTGATGGGCAGTGTAGTCCGTGCTGCAGGGAGAATGGACTACCATACCCGTTATGTGTCTGTGAGCGAGGGAGGGAGAGAAAGGAAAAGTCCGAGCTGTCACGGAGCAAAAACGGGAGCTGGAAGCTTGTAAATATAATAATAACCACAGCAGCCAAGAAGAGTGCCTGACGAGCCCAGCTGTAAGTAAGCTATTAAGACTCAACTGTACACTGTTTTCGTGTTTTCCTCCGGAAAAAATAAGTTCCGTTGGAGAAGCCTTTCAACGCCTCTCTCTGTCTCCCGCAAGCAAAGTTGACCCAGACAACAAAGTAAAGCTAGTTTTCGGCTACCAGCCCGACACGAACCCGACGTATTAGCCAGAGGTCCCTTTACTACGTTTCGGAGCCGCGGACCTTCAGTAACAGTAATAAATCACAGCAATAGGACATTCATGTAGTTGTAAACAGCATGATAATATATTAAGTATTCCAAAGTATTCAGAATACGTTACTCTCATTGAGTAACGTAACGGAATACGTTACAGAATACATTTTGGGGCATGTATTCAGTATTCTGTAGTGGAATACATTTTAAAAGTAACCTTCCCAACACTGTGTTTCAGTAAGTGGTGTTGGGAATCTTATCAAAATTTAGAGAATCATAAAAGTAGAAAGTCAGATTTCCATTGACAATTTAATACAATCTGAAAAGCATCCGACTAGCAATGGCTTCATTTATTAGCATGACAATGATATACTAAACACACTGAATTGTAGTAAAATCATAACAGGATAGAAAAACTTACAATGGATAACAATCCGTCATTGATTGACCTTCCCAGTGTCCTGCAGGATTGTTCCTGGAGACAACTACTTCTTGCTTTTTTACTCACAATATGGTGTTTATACACCACTATGCATTTAATCATTAATTACTATTAATTTCTGGCTCTTCCTCCCGTCACACCCAAATGGTCACAGCAGATGGCTTGTTAAACTCTGTCTTTACCTTATATACTGTATTTTCATATATGTTTGCATGTTTCAATAAAACTGCGCTTATTTCTTATTTTCCTATAAAGAAATACAAAGTATTTTATTGATTTGCCAATGTTTCTATATATTATACTGGGTTGTAGAAAGCTGTAATTATTCAAAAATAAAATAAAAATGAAATTAAATCCCGTGGTTATACTTTATTTCTCCTGTACTTACGGTAATCACTTCAGAGTTTTGTGTCTTCCTCACCATTAGGTGGCAGCACCTACATTCAACAACACCATTACCTATAGAAAGCGATGGATTGTGGGTATCCTCTGTGATTAAATACAACGTGAGCGTTGCGTTAGCAAAGTTTTGTGTGAAGCGAGCAGAGTGTGGTCGACGTTTTCTGTGCTCTCATTATAGTGATTGTCTTTTTGAGACTTTAATTTTAAATATATTCTGCTTTGCGCTTATAAGAAGGTGTTTTGGAGAAGAAAAGCGATCCTTCGATATCATTATTTTTACTTTTTAAAGAACTTTATGCGGAGCGAGAAGAAGGGAAAGCTGCCCAGTTTCTCAAGAAGAGATTTTTTTTCTCAAGTTATTTTTCGTCGGACATGTGTGTAAAAATGATGACAATTAAAGCGAAGAGAATGAAAACGAGTTATCTGCGGAAAAACATGAAGTTTGGCTCCAAGTTGACGTTGAGGCTTTTCCCAGTGTCCGCGGAGGAGGACGAGGCCCTCAAACAGAGTCGAGCCACCACGGTGAGGACCACCATTCGAAAATACCTCCCCCGGGAACGGAGACGGGCTCAGCAGGACGGCCTCTGCGGCCTGCAGGGCCACACGGGCAGAAAGAATGGGGATTTCATGTATGAGGAAAGTACCGCCACGGCCTGTGTGCACCGTCATCCAGCTGGTGTAATGGCGCCGGAAAACACCACGCAGTACCTGATGGGAAACCTGTATGAAGACATGAATATTGACATTAACAAGTCAGTTCAGGATTCACAGGAAGTAGCTGCTCAACAGTTTAGCGAATGTCCTTCACCGACGAGCTCATGTACTGCCCTGGACTCTGAGAGCTACCTTGCGTTTCAAGAGCGGAACTTTGATGAGGCCTGTGAAATGTTTTGGTAACCAGGACGAACTTCGTGAGCGTGGCCCGGCTCCCTCAGCAGCCCGACTTTAATTCAGCTCATTGTTAAAAGGTGTGAAGAGCTTAATTGTAAATATTTGAGTGTGATTCATGTATCATGTGGTGTTCCATTCTGTTTTGTAGCCCTGATCATGTATAGTGTGTGTGTGCGCGTGATTCATAGTTGGGCCTTTATTTGTCTCACAGCGGCGCGCCTTTGCACGCTGCCCGCCCGCCCACTGGGGAGCGCTACCGAGCCCTGCGTGCCGCCGCCTGGAGGGAATCGACCAAACGGCTGGGCCCGGCTCTGCTGCGCTATGCTCGGCTCTGGTCTCTTCACGGATTGTAAAATCCAGGTAAACCCGGGCAGGTATTGTTAGCAGTGCATTGTCATTGATGGCAATAGTCGATGGTGATTGGATGTTCCACAGTCACTGTTGTCTGAGCGTTTTCCAGGTCGCCCCTGCTAGGACACGTGGCTCAGCTGTGGGAGGAGCATGAAGCAAAGGAGGTCGGTCTTCACGTGACTGACACAAGGTGACACTTCAAACTGAAAGGGCCATAATGGCGAGATAATCATGTGTATGTCATTTTAATGATATAATTTAATATTGTATTGAAACTTTGATTGCAAAGTGATGGTGAATGTGGAGTTTAATCTTCAATAAAATTATCTGTTACACTGGAAATGTAACCTGTGTTCTTGTTTGTTTTTTGGCTACTTTACAAAACTATTCTGTTCAACTTCAAATGGTTTCAAGTCACAGCAATGGCCACCTCATCGTGCTTGGTAAAGATGCTACTATAATAGAAACCTGGACAGCCCCCTATGAGCAACAGCTTTGCTAAAGATCCTGGAATGCAACCAAAGGTTTTGTTTTTTTAACATGCATTCATGTCAAGGTTATAGCCAATTTAAACAATGTGTGAATGTGGTTTAAAAACAATATTGTGACTTTGGAAAAATATTTTAGTGTTTTAAATTATATCAGTCTTATGAGGCTTTTAGATATTCATTGAGACTTGCAGACAGTTGTCTGCACAGCAGTCAACAATTTTCATAAAATTGTATTACTGTCAGTATGGATTTTGATAAATCTTCCCTCTGATATACCCTCAATTCAATACAACCATGAAACTAAAATGAATTTAAAACATAAAACAAAAACTACAAGTTACAAAACTTGGGTTAGCTTAAGTATCCCATGCACCACATACTGGCAGCTGATGTGACTAAAAAATAATGCAAAACTAGTTGCAATATTGCTTTATAGCACTAGAAAGGTGTTTCTGGCATATGCTCTCCAGGTATGGTCCCTACAAAAGAGTGAGTTGAGAATTTTCAACTATCAAGATTGGTTCATCTGCTCCTCAGTCATTGGTTCCCTATACACGCGTGTATATGGTTTTATGTGAGGTGTGATTGTATTTTGTTGGAAGCCTGAAAATAAAGTCACATATTTGTGTGAAGAAGTCACTTGGATGAGTAGTTTCTTCCATTGAAACTGCTCCGTCCAGATGAACAGAATACACTTTTTGGGATGTATTTGTAAAAAAAATAAAAAATAAAAATGAACCACCTGTTCTGGGACACCAGTGTGTGGAACTTAAATGGAACTTTGATCCCTAGCTAGTTTTACAGTTTAGCTGCTACCATGTGAGCCAGTTACAGGAACTGAGTGTTTTACCTATAAAGTATTAAGTAAGTACAAAGTATTTCTTAGAACAAGACGGACTGAGCTAAGATATGAGATTCAAATGCTTTCTTTAAAAAGGAAAGTTAATATTTAAAGACTCGTGAAACATGCACTTATATCTGTTGGCTGGCCTGGGAACACCTTGGTGTTCCATAGACGAGTGGGGAGAGGGAGGTCGGGGCTTCTCTGCTTGGGCTACTACCCCTGCAACTTGGCCTCGGATAACCAGAAGACGATGGATGGATAGACATTGTGAAATGTCCAGTTTTTCCAGATCTCTTTAAAAAAAAATCCCAGATCACTTTCAAAAGTTACTTTCTTTGAACATGGGGCAATTCCTATCTCTGGTATAAATAAATAATGATCATTTTAAAAAGGAAAAGAATCATGTATATACATTTTTTTAACTGCTAATCACAATTTCCTTAGTGCTACTGTAAAGTTTGACAAATCATGTTTTATATTCAATATACCCGCTCACCCTACTGTAAATCCACTGAAAAGGAAGGTAATAAATATAACTGTTTAATATGAAAAGGAAGATATTTCTTGAAAGACTAAAATCAAGCTGAAAAAAGAGAAATTATATTAATTTGTCCAAGCCCTACTTTCCTGCAGTCATCCTTTTCTTCTTTTCAGTGAAGCACCTTCATGCTAAGTATTAAGAACAACTACAATGCCATCTTATTGTTGTTGCACTGTGACAAAAATATCTTGCTTTGATGAGGCTACCCATTGCAAAGCTCTGTGTTTACGGAATAACTGTACCCCCTAGCTGTTTCTTACAAATTGCTAGCTGTGGTTGAATTTCATCAGTAGCACCACAGCAGACTTGCACAATTTAACGGAAATGGAAAAGTAATTATGACTCCCCAGAGTGTTCCTGTAATTCCCGGCATGCACAACAAAAGCTGACAAAACTTTATTCCCATATATGGTGCCAACTCCCAGCACTCCACCCAGATTGATGCTTTGCACTGATATGTATTTGTGTTTTTGTTTTGTTTTTGTTTTGTTTAATCACCACATGGTGGCAGTAGTGGACAACACATTTGCAGACGGCAAAGACGGGAGGTGGGTGGGCTTGTGCAGGTCATTTGGTTTGTGCCAGAGGAAGAAGTGTTGATTGTTGTCGTCCGCATTTAGACCGCATTGCATGGCATTTACTTCAGCTGTGGGCTCACTGCGACACCTCCACACATCCTTTAGGTGGAGTCTTATGGCAGCAGGCTGGCAGGGACAAATGGCTCGGGTTACTGAGCAAGATTGAAATCTCTTACAATCCAAATACAGTCCTTTTTTATTTTGCCTTTTTTTAAAATGCTCTGATTTACAGTATGTTTCCAAGTTAATCTGATATGAGATGTTTTAATGGAGAAACCATTATAGTGTCTTTGAAGAGCTCTTAAAATGGCACACCAAAAGTTCCATGTCTTTTTAAGGGAGAAAAGCCATCTGGAAAAGGGCTGCGGTGCCTTTATCTCGATTCCTTCTGATGCAGAGGCTGATAGCTGTGAGAAACGGCCACAGTTGTTGCTGTGGGGTGACGCACTGGCCGAGGTCCTGGGTTCAGGAGCTGTCAGACTGAAAAGCTCGCTCTGTGGTCCAACTGTCAAGTGTGATGGTCAGCAATTACACCTTTGGGTCCACTGTTTGTGTGCGCGCGCGTGTGTGGGTAGAGACTCGGTCAGGATATCTGCAGGATGATTAATGGATACTCCTGTGGGATGTCACAACATCGATCCACTCGTGATCGCTGCTGTGCTACGTACAGTTCCAAGTATTAGCTCATCTCACTTCTGTCATCACCTTCTTTAAAATCTATGCTGCACATTATATATCAGTTACTGTATATTTTATCGCCTCATTGTGCTCAAGGCCTCATTAGTGATATTACTCATGAAAGTTTTTAGAAAGGGTCATTTCAGTTGATTTTGCACATCATTAAAGAAGTGTCATATAGTTGATGGATGAGGTCGGCTGAACATTAAATTTAAAAATACTACAAGATTTACTACACATGTCTTCAGATAGTTAACAGTTCAATCAAGCAAGGTTTCTCCACTCAGTCTTTTTTAAAGAAAGAAAAAAAAGAAGATTTCTCTGCATAACTGCAACACAGACATTTAACCAAGACATTAAAAATCAATGCTTACCCTGCAAATCCACAAACAGTTATACTCTAAGACTGTTCAGGCACACCCTGTGGTTAGTCACCATGTCCCTAGTGGAAGTTCACCAGTCATCTTTCTACAATAACATTTAAAGATAGAAATGTCCACAAAATAACAAACATAATTTATTTTTGATTGTCTCAGAGAGCACAAATATTGAGCTGGCAGGTCTCTAATCTGCGCCCAGAGTCAGTGTGATGTCCACTTGCATCCATGTGATAATAGAGCAGGTAATTATCTGGCTTTATCACAGCGAATGCCTTGGCGTCATGTATCCTGAACTCTCCAAGGAGCTTGATTGATCAGAACTTAACCACCAACAGTGATGTTGTTGACGGGGATGTGAATAAACTTGGCAAATAAACCAATGAAGGCCATGATGGTAAACCCAATCACTGTGGCCATGGCAGACTTCTAAAATTCTTTTCTGTCAGTTTTGTGCACCTTTTAATGGGCCTTATGGAGTTTTTGACAAACTGATCAATGACGTTAAGTCTATTTCCAACGTGATGTTGGGTAAGAAGTCAGAGAAGTGAGAGCTATGTAGATACAACACAAATAACCTCATAGTAGAGAAAAAGCTGATGTAGACTTTAGGAGCCAGATGTTAAGTGTTCGAGCTGTCATGGCTGCAGGCATACACCAAGCTGAACATGCCTTGAGTAAAGGAACTCTGCTGCTTTCTGTGGCAAGAATAAGTTAAAAGAAAAAATTCTGTAAAGATACAATTATGCATCTTATTATTATGTTTCCAGTAAGACTTATTTTCCATCATCTATCCCCACCACAACAGACTTCCTCACTCCAGAGATGAAGTTTGGCCACTTGGGTTCACATGAAGGAAAAGGGCAAGTGGCCAAGAGTTGGGATTTGGCTCTGACAGGACTTTGGGCACAGCCTCCCTTTTTAATTGGAGGTGTTAAAAGAATCTGGTGTGCGAGCGAGTGTGTTTGCGTGTCTGTGTGTTTGAGCCCTACTTAAAGTGTGAAAATGCATCAGGGATAAATGTCAGGCTACAGTATGTGTGGAGGGAATTAAGAGGTAATCTTCATCCGCGGGTCCTTCTCTGCACCCCACACGTAGCCAGTGATGACTATCTGTGCGTGCTGACGTAAGCTTTGGTGTGAAGTTCAGGATGCAACCCCGGAGAAATCAGATTAGAAAAGTTCGCATGGATCAAAACAAAGGAAGCAGCACTGATTTAAGCTCCCACGAGGAGTTCTGGCTCAGATCCTGTGTTGAGAGAAGTGACTAACTAAAGTGTAAATATCCCAGCACTGTGTTTTTTGTTCCCACTCAAGGGTGGACTTCAAAGTGATTTCTAGATGGAATTTGGGGGAAGGGTGGGGGTGGGTGTAGTAATGAGTGGATGAGTAATCAGAAGGCTGAATGATTTGCATTAAGAGCCTGTTCTTGTCATGTTACCACTTTGTTAAAATAGGCATCAATAAGCTTAGCACCCTGCCCTAAGCACCCTGATTATCTTTAGCTTTGTAAAACACTGCAGTCCAGACTATCCTGGGACATAAAATATGATTTCTGTACAGGATGATGACTGTCTAAATATTATTAAGACCATTAGCTCACTATATAAATCTATGGCTAAGCCCACTGGGGCACCATTTGAAATACTTTTAGAAGCTCCCTCAGGAAAGAGTGAAAATATTTAAAGTTGTGCAGAAGATGGCAGCAGAAAGAAAGACAGCAGAAGTAAGACTAATGTTTGTTTACCTTTTTTCCCATTAGTTTTTCATCTAGGTCTAATTAATTTAATACCACCAAACTTAAAATAGCCATGCTGTGTCTCTGCACCAAGGAATAAAGAGAATAAAGAGAATGAAACAGAAGCCTCTTTTATTCTGTATGAATCCAAAAGCAAGTCATGAGAAAAAAAATAGGTTGTTCAAAACAGTAATATTTTTGGCTCTGTATTTTAATCCTTTAAAGCCTGAACCATGAAATAATTGCCAGAAAGTTCCTTTTTTTTAACCATCCAACATTTTTATTTAAACATTAATTTGGTTATATGCAATTTGTTACTTGAAAATGTATTGTGCAATTTATTTTGATTTTTGGGTGGGTTGGGATGTGGAATCACACTGCTGATATAGTCTCAACACAAAAACTCATGCATCAAATATGGCACACAAGATATTAAGCAGTTAAAATATGGTTTGGTCTTACTGGGTTATTATTCAAGTTCTTTTTTTTCTTATTGTTCTGGGTGAAAATTAATTCATGCATTGCACAGCTCTAAACCCTGAAAGGAGCTGAGAATAAAAATGAGTGACGTCATGTTTTTTTGCCACTTCAAAAGACACACATAGGGGAGGGGGAGTGATGAGGAGGCCAGGTTCTTGTTTGCTTTGACCTTCACAGTTAAATGACAGGAAAAGTGCTGCAGGACATTCAGGTGGTCGTGTTAACCTGCTGACACTCGAAAGCCGCACAGTCACACACAAACACTCCTAAGAGATACCCTCAGGGTACAGAAGACTGTCACCTACAGCATGAGAAGCGGTGACACAGGTAACACATATTATCATTTTTCATAAGTGTTGCAACATTTTATCTTAAATGAGACTCAGGTGTAATTTTGCTGTCCTCCCTGCAAAGGTCATGTAGAATGACTATTGCTGTGTATTTGACCACAGTGGGTCTTGGATTAACTGTTGCTGAAATTTGTAGTGTGCATTAGGATTGGCCAATTGTATTTTGTGCATAAATTGTTTCGGGAAATTCTTCCAAAGGAAAAAAACTTCATCTCCCTTGATCTGTGAATTCAGCAAACATTTCATAATTAGTACACAGTCTTTATCGATAGTTTCAAGAATTATTTAATACAATATGATGGTCATTTTAAATTTTATGGTCCCCAGAACAATTAAATAGCAGGATAAAATAGTGCTTTAGGGCAACTGTGTCAAACATAAGGCCCAAGGGCCAAAATCAGTACAGCAAAGACTCCAGACTACTGGAAAACATTGGAAGGTTATATACCTATGTGGTATGTGACTTTTGTTGCCATGATGCCAGGTCTCTCTTGAAATGAGATTTTAAATCTCAAGAGGGCTGAATAAATAAAGGACTAATTAGTGTATTTTCACAAGTTTTACATCTTTTTGTTCTTATAAAGATGTACCCCATGGCTATTCATGGAATACCAAAGTCATTTTTCACTACTATAGAAATTTCCTTATATATCCAATGGGCTGGCAGTAATTTAAAAAAAAAAACAACCTTATAATTAGAAGACAGTCTGGCTAATTAGCCATCTCACATAATTTATTCCCATAAAGTCACAGCGACCTGTATCTATGCAGAAAAACTGATATCCACTGTTGATATTGCATTTTTTTTCTAATTAAGGGTGCAGTTAAACTTCTTTACACTGAGAGAAAGGAGCATGTCACTGGTCCAGCCACTCAACTGGGTCTGTCCAAATGTGGCCCATAATAAGATACAATGAGTCTTGTTTAGGTGGCTCTTCATGCCAGCTTTGAAGTGGCCATCTCAATGTGATTGTCGCTGATTGCCATTGGAGTGTTCCATCTGTCGGTTTCTCAGTCAGACCATTTATCATGTCTCATTTCAAAGCACCAAGATAGGCAACAGCAAAAACAGGTCCTCCCTAATGAGTGAGTGACATCACAATGGCTATACCATGTATATACAGTCTTCTCTGCTGGCACATCTGTGTCTCACCCCCTACACCTACAGCTGCACCTACTTTCTCGCCAGATCATTCTGTGAGTGCTCAGGTCAAGTTAAGCCAATTTTCCCCGGCATTTGTTTCAAGTTCTTTTTTTTCCTTCTTCTTCAGTCTACGCTCCTGCCAGAAACTAACTAACCTGTTTGTGTGCCAGCTCAATGCCACACCAGCTTCATGAACTATAGCCTCAAAGATCACCCAGCTCCTTCCTCTGCTTTGCCTTGTAGTTCAGATAAACACTTTTCAAATCTGATTCCTCATCAGTATCCTGCTTTTTCCTAAACGTCATGTTATGTAAGTTGTAATTTCTACATCCAAGATTTTCTACATCCAAAGTTCTGCAGTTTTGTGGAAAAAAGCAATCAAGTTCTGACTACAAAGGGAATTAGACTGTTTGTTTCTTTACTTCTGTTACTCAGCTGAACACCATCAAAGTTAGACCACTTGTGGTCATGTGCTTCTTTCACTGTGCTGCTATTTCCACTTGCTGGTTTCCCTCTACTTGTGATGTTGACGGTTATTAATATGAGTCAGTCAGCTGGTCTGAAACCCACTTCTTGATGTCAGTTAGAGGTTTGGATTGTGACCCAAAAAGAAAGAAACTAGCCCTGCCCAGCATGTGGGGGTTTCATGTCAACCACACACATTTAAAATAAACCCAGACAGGAACACTCTCGAACGGAAAGAAAAATAGGGCAAGGAGAAGGGGGCACTGACGCTACCCTGTGCACCCTTTTGGGAATTAACCCTCTGAAATATTTGCTCATTAGTCAAAATGGTCTGAGGCGTGAAACTGAGGCATGGTTGTGCCACATCTATTTCTGTCCTTAGTTTCCCAGTTTGCTTAACTTCTCTGCAGAGACCAGGCAGAGGACGTTAATGGTCGTTGACCTGGCAGTTTGAAGGAAAAAGGCAGGTAGAACGTGTATGTTGTGACACTGGCACTGTATCCAGGGGTAGAATTTGCCACATGCAGTGACACTCCTCTAACTGTGTCAAGGACATGGACAAACAAACCGGCTGAAGCCAGAAAGTGAGAGAAGACCTGATTCGTGCACGCACTCAAAGTGAAGCTCTGACATTACTCTGAAAAGTAAATAATCTTTTGCTGTTTCCTGCACAAGCAGAGCTCTGGCCTTATTTAATGTGCTCAGCTTTGATGCTTCTTCATGGGTATTTTGGTAAATACCAAGCTGCTTTATAGACAGAGAGCAGAGAAAAGGAGAAAAAAATATGAAGCATGAACCACATTCTCACTTACACCTTCTGATGGCACAGAGAAATACCTATAGTTACCATCTTTCTTTGATTTAATCAAGACAGTTTTTTGTATAGCACTGTTGCTCAACGGGAATAGCCAAATATAAGGGCACAATGTTACACACCAGCATGTGTTGTTAAATGTTAAATGTTATTAAATTCAGTTTATTGAAAAAAAAGTGTATAGTTGTTCACATCATACACACACAGTGGAAGTGGAAAGTGAAAAAAGCATGTCTTGATGCATACTCAATCATCCAGGTAAGTAAATCCCAAAAGGTTGATTCTGTTCATCTGGATGTAGCGTTTTCAGTGGGAAAAACATTTCATCACTCATCCAAGTGACCTCTTCAGTCTCAGCTGACTGCAGGTTTCGTGAACCTTATAAGCAGTACATTTGCAAAATAACTGAAACCAGCCCACTGAATGAACAATGGGCTGTGAGGTCAGTTGATCATTAATATGCATATTGTCATGACCTTTGATCAAAGACCACCGATCAATGGTTATGAGTGCCGTTCACAGAGAGTTGTGGAATGGCTGCAATCACAGCATTTTAAGATGGTGAAATATATACCCTTAAAAATAAATCCTGGAGGTGGAGCTAGATTCAGATTGCCTCCAAGAATCCATATCTTAGCAAAAAATAACAACAAAAAAACACCCCAAAACACAGAAATGAACAGAAAAACTAAGTCAATAAAAATAGCTCAATGGAAGAAAAGGCAATAATTAATGGAAAGTAATGGTTCTACATGAATTACATGAATTTTCATTGCAACTGAAACTGTATGCACAAAAGCAGAACTAATGTCCACTAATACAGCTGTGCAATCCCTACTCAAGTCAGAATTTCTGCTCCATAAAGCATTCATTGGGCACAAAGAACCTCTTGTTGATTTTGCCTGTTAACAATTACAATGCAGTTTATTCACTCTATGATAACACTTATCACCGGACAAGAGATTTGTGTAATAATGAATGAAAAGATAAATATAGTGAGATATCACACTAATCACCAAGCAAACATTTAGCTACATGTGAAAAAAATAAAAACTAGTCAGTAATATTCAACGTGAATTTCTTTGAGCTTTGTCTGCATCCATGTGGGACATTTGGCCTGTAGAACAGACAAACCCAAGGTATCTGAAGTGCAAGCAGCTAATTTGGTATAGTGAGCCTCCAAAAAACTGCATAGTCAGATTGGGATGTGATCATTTGTTGCAGAGAGAGCAGAGAAGTCACTCTTAGACAGACATATTCTGTTTTTCAGTGAACCTTTCACCAGTGTTATCTTTGTTTGACTAGTGCAGCTGAGAAGGGATCAATGGCAGCGCACAGTTTCTGTGTTTCTGTCACTGCAGGGGCAGGGACACTTGTGTCACTGTCAGATATTGTTGAGGGCAGTAGGACATAAAGAGCAGATGGCTGAAGCAGTGCCTAAACAGCATGATAACTTCTACCATTCAGTGTTCAGCTCAGCCCGTAGATAGTCTCTATATGGGCATATGAAGAATTATGAACTAAATTGGCTTGTCAGTTGGCTCATGATTATATGGGTTGATGTCTGGAATACAGTTTGTGTCCCATGTGGTGCCTTTGATCTCTGAGCTCTTCCAACTTTTGCTACATTCAATAACAGAAAAAATGTAGCTCAGTAGTTACAGAACAGTAACATCCCAGTGAGCTTGGGATGCTGTATGTAAAGTCATAACTTTAAAAGTAAGGCCAAGTTCAAAAAATCATTTGCTACAACTCATAAAACTGTCATAAATCTTCATTTTATTTAATTAGCTGTACTAGTACTTGCCCAAGTGACATTATTGTTTGGGCTGTATGTGCTGTTAGATGTGAAATTAAGGTAATTTGATAATCTTAGGGTAACACAATGTTGTGTGTGCGCAATTGCTAGCTTGGTGGTTGATAAGCAACATTATCGTCTTAATATATATAATGTATAATTCACATTTTGTGGCTGTGAATGAGATATTACTGTCATGAAACTTAATTGACAGGATATTTTCATGTAGGTGTATAAATCCGAAAAATAGGTCATGTTCACCCACTGTCAACTCATTCCTAGGCACAAAGATGACATCATAGAATAAGATAAGAACCTTTATGGGCCTAAGACCTACCTGTGTGCCAAGTTTTGTTGCTCATCTCCTGATTGTGTGGGAAAAGATGGCGGACAAAGAAACAAACACACAGACAGACGGAGCTTTCAGATATTATATCAAGACACTGAAAACCAGGGGAAACTACTGCCAAGATTAGAATTTAAAATACATAGTCTGTGCACAAAGGAAACATACTGGAATGTAGATAAAAGGCAGTGAACACAAAAAGGATATAAACAACAGGAAGGAGAGGGTTAATCGTAGACAGGGAATCAAGCCAAATTGAAGGTGGGGCAGAAAAGCAGGAGGGAAAAATATAGAGGCAGGAAGTAAAATTAACCTAAATATGCAGTGATGATGACAAGGAACAAATTTAGGGGCTCAAAATCCCAGATTGGGAGCAATTCTTTGAAAAAAAAAAAGCCTTTCCTAATATAACTAAATAACCAGCAACAGCAAATCCTCAGCAATTCAGCAACTTCAGCAATTCAGACTTCACAATAGTCTTTTACATGGAAAAGTAATATATCAGTTTTAGTATTTGTTGTTTATTGTCACACTTATGATCATTTATAACTTGTGTGTTTTTCCTAGTGAGTAAACCTTTGTGGGTTTGGCTTAAAGACTTGCGGTCCTTTAAAACACTTGCTTTGGATGCATTTGAGCAGATTTCCCCTGCCAGCAGGAGCTTTGGTCTGACTTTGTTGTGTGGCTTGGCAAAAAGGAGACGTAATAAGCTCGAGTCAATACAGAGCTGTGAGTTTTGGCAGCACCTTAATAACATGGGGTGGGGGAATCAATAAGATGAGAGAGCGAGGGACAATATGAGGCTCCCACCCCCGACCTATCACCTGCTGCAGGGCGCACTGCCTATCAGCTATTTTTTACCCGGCACACATACACACAGAGAGGTGTGTGTGTGAAACAGACATGCATATTCTGTTACTGGCAACCCCACACACAGCTGACCTTTGTTTTAAAGCACAATATCTAGGTGTGCACATGCATGAGGATGCATCAGGACCAACAATTGATTCAGTTCATTTGTGGATACAATTGATAAACGCTCATAGATTTCTAAGCACAATATAAGCATCCATACTATGCAAAACACAGCAAAACATGGCACACAATTCTGGAAAAAGATGTACTTCTTCAGGACAAAAGCCGTGCAATCAATCATGCTTACTCTGCCTCGCTAGCGCCGGGGGGAAAAAAAGACGAAAATTGATTTTTGTTAAATTCTCTCCACTGAAGAGTGACTCACACTGTCTTTCCACTACTAGATGATGTGGGAAGAAAAATGGGAGTTACAGAATAGCAGCATACATACAAACAATCCTCTTGCACTTTCTGGATGAAGGCAGACCTTTGTCAGCCAAAGATTTTATGCCATTAACTGAAAAAAGATCCATTTATTTGTGTTAAGTCTATCAGCAGACCCGCAGCTGTTTATGAGACCGCATACATCATATCCCTCAGTAGCATTCCTGTCAAAAACCGTCCCTTCTCTCTGTCTCTCACTGACTGCCTAGAACTAAAATTGTTCTGTTCTATCCTGAGACTTTTCGGGTTCTCTGAGCTCTCGCAGAAGAAATGTGTCAGCTTGTCGTACTGAATCTGTATCAAAGTCAGTCAGAAATGCCTCTGCAGCCCGGATAATCCTCTGCCACGTCTGCAACTTTACATTAGATACCTAAGAAATTCAAAGTCCGCTCATACAGAAGGAAAATATTATTAAGAATTATCAGCAACCGTGACAAAAACAGAATCTGACTAATGGCTCAGAGAAAAAAATGACAACCAATCTCCGAACTCCAGGGCTGAAAGAGCATGTAAACGTTAATTGCAGTTCCTGGAGTGGCCACTTGAGGCTGGCTCCAAAAGTGAGTCAGCCCCACGATTTAAAAGCAGTTTGGCCTTTTATGGATAGTTTCACCTTTCATAACAACTACATTGTGGGACATTTTTTTGTAACTCTTCCATTTGAACACTATAAAGCCTCAAAGCCTTTAGACACGTAAAATTCGTGCAAGTATTTCATGCACTAAAAAATTTTTCAGGACTCACCTGTCCTTAAAAACTGTTGTTCATGCCGACCACACAATTTCACTGGACAAATTTGCAGCAATCACTTTTTTGACCAAGCTTGATTTTTCCAATTTTTCAGATGCGAGTAAACAGATCTGACCAATCAGACAATGTACAAAAGTACAAATGTCATGATATAGCTTCTACTGCTGGATCAAACCATGACATTCTCACCACTGCTGCCTTCTCATGAGAATTGGATGAACCCAGAATCTCGGTATCTTCTTCTTCATCAAAATCTGCATAATTTTATTTTCAGATTGCTTTTTTGGAGGGCAAAATTTTTGTAAAATTGCAAGGTTTTCAATGTGTATAAACTTTACATGACAAGTTTGCATCTGAAAAATTCAGAATTTTGTGTTATTTATAAAACTTTTTTTTTTTGCAATGCCCTCGTGTATAAAGCCGCTTAAAGTTAGGGGCATTGTATTTACATTATGCTGACACATGCCGATCACCATCTGCCATCTGTTAGCTCTTTTAATAAGTTTGTAGCTGGACCTCAGTGTTACTTAGTGAAAGTCCATAAACTAGCATTAATCTGTGTTTGTGCATTACATCTATACAGTTTATGGATGCACATAGCATAGCTAAATTAGCTTGTACAAAGACTGGCTAAAAAAATAAATTAAAAAACATCCATGTTTTACATATATGATTCTAACCTATACAGGGCACCATTATAATATATATACCTTTCTATTTCGAGGCATTGTGGTGAAGTGAATGTGCACAAAGTAAAAAGATTTTGCTGATTTACAGCCTTACTGCAGTTGCCCACATTAACAAAGGAGTCTTCCGTGTCTCTTTCATCTCTCTTTGGCAATACTTCCCTCTTGGTCACATGTGTGATTGCTTTGATTTGGCCAGTAATTAATTTTCCCATAACAGGGTTGTTTGAGGATACCTTGCCTCAGTTTCAGTAACCGTTTAAGTCCTTTTAATTAGTTAGAGGTAATTAAAAATGCCATTCAAATCCAGCAAGTGGTAATTATTTTCTTTACAGTTTTTTGTAAGCACTTAACATGTTCTAAGGGGTAATTATCACATTTTAAATGACCTTGTGAAAATTTGCAGTATTTGTTATTTGTTGAATCATAATGTTCAGTGGCGGGCGTACTACTTTATGGCTTGGCGTCTTCCCTGTTTTAATCAGCAGCAGGTTTTCTGGCTTTAAGGCAGACTGAGTTATGTTGAGTGGATTTCAGCTGTTTATGTTCTGTTTTTTTTCCTCTTCTCTTTTTTAATCTGCCGTTTGGACAAATTAGGCTCGGCACTTTATGAGCGCTGAAATGTCATGCGAATGAAAGACCGCTGATTCATTTAACACTGCACTTTAATCAACTGCACGAAGGATGTTTATTGACGTCTAAACATATTAAGAAATGTGATGTTACTTAACAGATTTTCTACTTGGTGTTTGGATTTAATTTGTTATTTATTTAAATCACTTAGACTAGATCAAAGTGGGTTTTCTTATCCCTTCTAAGAGATATTATTCTTATTGCCCAGTATTACAGTAATTTCTCTCTCACACACACACACTCACTCGCATCCCACCAAGTCTGTTTCCCTTGACAACCTATCTGCTGTTCATAATTATGCAAATGATATGGATCTCTGAGCCAAAACGATGCTCATAAACAACCAACCCCTTCAACTATTCCTGTGTTTGTCTGCCTAAAGAGGCTATGATTACCGTTGGAGGTGGAGGCGTGAGTTTAATTGAATGTCACAACTCATTTCTTTTTCCATATTTGCAAAAGGTCAGTTTTTATAGTTATACACAAGGACGCATGGGTGTGTAATTCTTCTTGCAAATTTAAGCCTCCCACTTATTAAGAATTAGACAGAACTACAAATAGACTGACATCCCCTTCTCTCCACTATGTTTCATTCCTACACTCTGAAAGAATCCGCTCCTGTGAGGTCTAGTTCCGGAGCATCTACTGTAAGTGAAGTCTTTTCTGGTCCACTGGTGCAAATATTTTATAACAACCAGCCACCCAAACTATTTTTTTCCACTCCGACTTCCATTTTCAAACAGAACAAACAGTTCTTTCTTTCCTTCCATTTTTCCTCTCATTCGTCTATCAGTGTAATTGCCCTCTTTCCAGGAATAGAAAAGAGCTGCCACAGTCTGTCAAAGAGCCCGTGGTTAAAGTGTCCTTCAGGAGACCATTCAAACACTCTGGAGGTTAGCTTTTTTCCCCCCCCGAACAGTGTGTGAAGTTGTTCACACTTCAATTGTGTCACCCAGGTTATTCCTTTCTGTCCTTCAACTCTCAATAGTAGCAGATTTTGTCAGAGTATACAAAAATATTTCCCTACACGCCTGAATAATAATACTCTAATTATACAATCAGACATTCTAGCAGTGGCTGGGTAATCCATCTCTTTGATAGTAAAAATATATTAAAGCAAGCACATAAAAGACTGTGAATACCACTCAGCCCTGCGTGGTGCTGCAAACTTAAACATTTTGGTCAGGTGGGGAAATTTGCAGTTGTTTCATTCTCTCTGCCGTGCAGACAGCTGTGACTCACTCTAATTACATCCAGCAGTCGTTTCTTTCATCCGGCTTTGGTTCTGAAATTCACTCAATTTAATTTATCATCTAAAAGCATTTCTAAGCTGCAGCAAGGACGCCTCACTCGGTGCCAGCAGAAGCAGCCTTGAAAGTGTTTTCAGTGCTGTTCTCTCAGCTTGCTTTGTCCACCGTTATCCTCGTTTTCTTTTTCCTCAGCCATCTTTTTTTCCGTGCTGCTGCCCTGTCTCGTCAGTCGACCGTCTCATCTTTTCTTGTAGATTGAGAGAAAAGGTGTGTGTTCCCTGAAATATTCAGATTCATTTATGCGCAACATGAAGGCTGAAATGTTACGATATTGGCCGATTAATGAGACGCTCGCACATTTCTGCCAAAGGAGCGTCCTGCTTTTTTGTGTGTCTGTGTGTGCATCTATTTGTTTTCGTCCCTCGTTGTTTTTCATTTATTCAGTCTGTCACCAAGCTTTAATGCCAACCCACTGTGCTGGAGGCAATACAGCCTTTCTCACTTTGTTAACTCCTTTTAATACTAAGTGATGTGAAAATATTGGATGCATATTATAGTCCCATGTGGCTCCAGTCACAGTCAGTCTGTTTAATTGCTGTGATTTGACATTTACTTGCAATGTTTTTAACTTTCAGTGTACAGTATGTGTCTTTGGAGGGCAGGGGGTAGTAACACGGAGCTCCCACACATTGCATAAGCCGGTATTTGTGAAGGAAAGAAGCCTTCACCCTCACTCTCGCTGTAAATTATCTCATCTCTGTCATTAGCCAATCTTGTAAGTCTGCCTCCCTGCCAAGCTTGCTGCTAAAATGCTAATGAGGCCCATGCCTCACAATTACAAAACGCACGCACAAATGCAGAAACACACACCTCCTCTATGTCACCCACTAGGGGTCAAAACAACCCCCATGCCGAGTCTGAATTAAATGAATGGACAGGCTTCACTTTGGGTGCTGTTAATCTAAGGCATTATGTTAGATTTAATAAGACTTTAATTGGACTGAGCTTGTGCAACAGTAGCAGAATAGAAGGGAAAGAATGAGGGGTGAGGGAGCTGTGAGCTATTGGTTGGTCAGTTCACCGCTCTGGTCTGAATTGATTGGCTGAGGCAAAAAATAGCACTCACTCACTTGAAAAGAAGGTGGGGTCTTAAAATTAAAGTAACTACTAATTAAAGGACCCTAACCCTGCATTGTTTCTAAAGGCCAGCTTAAGGTGACTTGTTTGACTGGACTTATAAAGGCCTGTGAGAAAATGACCCTACATCTCAGTTCATTTATGACCTCAGTGTACTCTTTGCTTCGAGTCCTATTTATCAAAGCAATGCATTCATTTTGATGTTGACATTTCTCTTGTGTGTGTGTGCACGCGTGTGTGTTTCAGTCCATCTATCTTCACCAATCTCAATGACACTTCATCCAGTCTATTTTAAATCTCTATCTCTTATGTAATATTAAATTTGAGATTGGTTTAGAGGTGGTCTCATTTTTTGTTTTTGTTTTTTCCTCTGTTGCTATACAACAGTAGGTGACAAATGACTTCCTTGTTACTAGGCAAATATATATCATTGTGTGATAATGCCACTGTCATTTACATACATTGTAGTCCCAGGACAAAGATATGAATCTTTTTACAAAGTGGAACAAAAGGCCATGATATTAGCAGAAAACAGCAAAAAATTATCTGGTTTGCATGTCTTTGAACACACGCTTCAAACAAGAGATGATAAAGTGAAGTAAGCAACTGTCAGTCCACAACAAAAGGAGATGCCTCAGTTGGCCAGCCCCTGGAAAAGTCCACCAGACCTCCAGGAGGCGAATGACCTTCACATAAGCTTGCAGCTGGATGAGCCGACTGAGCGTGCAGTAACCTCTGCAGAGGCTTCCCCAGTGCTCCCGAACTAGCTGCCAAGATGCTCAAATTGCCTTCTGCTTTGTACAAAATGGCTGCAGAGACTCTTGATCTGCATACTGTAGCACCCAAATTTCAGACCGGTATCATGCCGAAATCACAGCAAACGATGGCGGCCAAGCCTCCGGATGCAATGCTCAAATCCCAGATCTTCAAAGACGCCTCCCTGGATATTGAAGAAGTAGAAGATGAAAAGCCCTCAGAGGTGCCTGGTGAAAAGCAGAATGTTCAGAGGTGCCAGATGAAACAGATACTCAGTTGTATAAGCATTTGAGGCTATTTTTAGTATATTTTATTCTATTTTATTCTACTGAGTATTTTATTTTATTCTATTCTGTACAGCTGTGTACTGTATTTAAATTAAAGTTGCACTGTCCACTTCCTGCTGTGCAAAACAAAGATGAAACAGTTATAAATGAGCTTATAAATGAAATACACCAGCAGGTAACAGGAAAAGTCCTGTCTCATTTCTCAGCACAAAGAGACGACAACAACAACAGCACTGAGGTGGTAGTAATGCAGGTTCAGAGTGGCCAAAATAAGCAAAAAAGCCAATGGCAGCAAGTAAAGTCTCACTTCATAAAATCTAAAACTTTGCTGAAGAAGAAGCTTGACGAGAGGGATCCACCCAGAAATTAGATGGTTAAATTACAACAGTTTTTTTGTTGTTGTTGTTGTTTTTAAGTCAGTGAAAAAGAGATTCTTCCAGCTTTTAAAAAGAAACTAATTCATTGCAAATTAATTTTATAGCACAGGTTCACAACAACAGTTGTCTCAAGGCACTTTAAATCCACTATCCCACAAGCACTCTTCTTTTTCCTTATTGCTTTTCTCCACCTCCCCTGCTCTCTAAACTACCTCTTGTTCTTCCTTTATCGCTCTCCACCCTCATTCTTATCCCTCTTCTTATATCCTTCCTTTCATCCTACCTCTTTTGCCTCTCTGTATAACTAAGGGTGAGGAATATATACTATGGCCATGGCTGTTTTCAGTCTGTTTAATCTGTTGTCACTTTTGCTTCCTGTCTTTGTTTTGGTCCCTTCCTCGTGGTTGTTTGCTCCTTTTTCATTAGTGCCACCCGTGTTTAGTCTGCTTTACCTGTTCCCTACCATCTGACAACTCAGATGCGTTTATAAATCTCCGGTTTCCCTTTTTTTGCTTTTTCAAGTCATGCATTTCTTAATGTTACTTGTGTTTATTCTTCATTCCTTGCATATGAATTCTGGGCAGTATAATGAACTTTACCTTCTTCTTTCTCCTCATCAGGTTGTGTGGAATGCTGTATAATCCTCAGGTGTAACCTCCGCCTGTCTTTTTGATTTAGTTTAATATGGATATTTTTTTCCAAGTGTCCTGGAAATCCTTAAAGTTGATACTATAATTCAGACCACCTTGTGATAACACTACTTTTTTTTTTCCATGTGAGCTTTTTTGTCTTTCTCCTACTTCACCTTAAATGCATTCACCTTTTACATTCTCGGGATACTTGGGTGTTCACAGTAAGGTAGACAATAGATAAGAGTAAACAATGGCATTCTTTTAAAGTATTGCATTAACACTGCACTGCAATGCCTCATTAATGCTCCAAAATGTTTTTCAAATTACTCTGTAAGTTTACAACTGAGACAGCGTGGATAAATTTATCCTGAATCACAAAACCTCTACCTTTTTCTATTGGAGAAAGAACCTATTTTTACAGCTTGTCCTATTTTACATTTGTGAGACTCTGTTCAAACCCTGTTTTTGTGTGTGGTTTTTTTTAATGGTAAGGTACAAAATCTCAGATTTTAAGGTACAGTTCTTGTTTTGTTTTGGTTTGTTTTTTGTAGCTCAGAGATGGAGAGAATGAGACAAATTACATGTGACAAAGGTCCTAGTCTGGAATCAAACGGAGGACGTCACAGCCACATGATAGGTGCCTTTAGCCAGCACTGCCACCCACACAGGGGATTACTGCTGAAAAAAAAAAAATAGATGTGGAGACACTAAAAAAATTTCAGTTCAACAAGGCTGGAGATGGTTGCTGACTTAATTTATGCTGATTAATCTGCAGGGCTCATAAACAAATCCCAGCGCTCAGTGACTCCTGCTTTGCTGAACAGCGGGATGATTCTCGTTAACAACACTTGTCATGTAGCCTTGTGTGTGTGTGTGGTGTTTGTTTCTTAATTTTTCATACTGTGCGTGATGGCATAAATAGACTCACAGCCATTGAGGCTGTTGTTTCAGGGATGCACGTTGTTTTGTGTGAGACAGAAGGAGGAAAAAAAAAAATCCTGTTTGCATGCTGTTGCCAGGTAGAGCTCCACAGAGATTTGAGTGTGTGACTGCGCATGCATGTGTGTATTTTGGAAAAATTACTATGGGAGGTTGTGTATTTACTCTGCATGGCAAAATCATTTTGTTGACTGCGTGGAAAATCAATGGCATGTCTCTTTCTCTGCCTGCCTCTGCAGTGCCCAGAGGCGGGCCCCATCTTCCACATGGTGGCGCTCTTACTCAACCCCCGGTGTCCCTGACACTTGCTCCTGTTCTCACCTGATTGTCTCCTCTCTTCCACTTGTCTTTTCTCCACTACTATCTATCATGTCCTCTTGTGCTTCTCACTGTTTTCTCTCCTCTGTTGACAGAGGCTCAATGTCACACCATCTGCCGTGGCATGTTGCTGTGTTCGACTCTATGAGATGAAGTGTTTTATCAGTGCTGCTCCTGGCATGGATTTTGGCCTCGCTTGACTTGGCTGCACTGATTCCAATGACAGGCCCACACTTGCATATTAAAAAAAAAAAAAAAAAAAAAAGTATGAGCACACAAGTTGGTACAGGGTGACTTTTCTAATTTGAACACTGAGAGAAATTAATTACATTTTAGTTTAGCCAAAAACTGACGGAGAGAAGTGAGAGGGGGTGGAGTGAAAAAGAAGTGAGCGAGAGTTGGTTAATTCTGTCTGAGCTGGAAGCCTCAGCCCCCAGTCAGAACATGGGGGCTTGTCTCTTCTAGTTCCAAAGAGCGCAGTGAAATGCCCTGTGGAGGAGATGCATGGGCAGCAACCACAGGAAAGTCAGTGTGATCAGCACTCACATGCCTTGGACAGGGGCGGGGGATTTTAATAAGGGTATTCAAATGTGTTTGTGTGTGTGATTTAGATGTCTGTGTGCGTGCAGTTAGAAGAGAAGCAGTCTAGATTGGCTCTGATTAAACACATATCACAAACACATATACACACATAGCCTACACACACTGTTATTTTTAGCCACTGTCGCACTCTTTTCTCTCTTCAACCCTTGTGCTCTCACTCTCACTCACTCTCTCTCCCTCTCCACAGCAAAGTGGAAGAACACTGGTTCATATGATTGTTCTTTGGACAAATTGCTCCACCGCCCATCCTCCTCCTTTCTGTCAGGACATCACAGCTTCTCAGCCTTTTTTCCCCCCACTTCTTGCTCCAGTTGCCTGCAAGAGGTGTTAGAATGAAAGATGCAAGTTCATATAGATCAGCAGACAGAGCGAAATGGAGAAAAGCAATCCATCACCCTCCATCCTTTACATGTATCTCATTTTCTCTGTCCTGTACCGACTCTGATACACACTCACCAAAGATATTGATATGTGTGTGCTTTCCAAAGCAGCCCTCATTGTTGTGAACATGGCTATTGAACATCGGCCATTAAGTATAATCAATCACAGTACTGTAACAGATCCGCTCGGCCGAAGCGCAGCTGCCAGATATATGACTTTTTTTCTTGTATCTTTAGGTTGGAGTTCAGTTGCTATGTTTATTCGCATGAGTATATGCATATTTTCCCCTTGTGCAGTGTGATCGACTGGTTTGTAAAGAAAACTGCAGAAAATCCACCGGTGGCTGATCCTGTCCGTAGAGTGAATGAGGAAATTTTGCTATTTTGGTACTACTCTACCTTTTCTCGTGTAACATGATGTAAATTATCGATAAGAAACTGTATCAGGACATGGCCCTCTGATCAATGTGCGCTTATATATTACTAAAATTAAGCGGTTCTTCAGCTTTTCAAGCACATGATCAAGCACAAGCAAACATACCTTTAGGTGAAGTATACACAGCACACAGAAAATGTTGTCCCTTTTAACTTATAGCAGTATAAATGACCATGAGTTATATGCAGCAAGACATTACCCATCAAAATTAACTACTTGAAAAGCAATTTGACAGGTTTAACTTTCAAAGCAACAATATTTTCATAAATGGTTAAGAATATAGTTGTTTTGAATTGTTTTTCCAGTTTCTTCCAACTCAAAGTGCAACTTTAAAATAATTTTTTGAATTTTACACTGCTTCAAGCGCTCACTAGCCACATGGCAACAATTTCAGTGAACCTTGATAATTGTTGGTACCAGAAGCACTGGTCTGAGGATTTCCTGATCTACTGGGATTTTCCTGCACAGCCATCTCTAGGGTTTACAGGGAAAAGGAGAAAATATCCATGGAGCAGTGGTTCTGTGGATGAAAACCAGAATTTAGCACTAATTTAAATTATAACAAAAAAAAATCAAATCTGAAAGAAACACAGGAGTATAAAAAGTATTCTTAAAAAAATAAAGTTATTGTATACATTGTGTCATGGTTTTATTTTTTGTTGATGTTCTGGTCAGCTATTTTGTTTATTATCCATACTCTTGGAACTGGAAAGTGGTTTCTCTGAAATGTAGTCTTCCTGTTACACCACTATCAGTTTTAAAAGTTTCCATAGATTAAAAATAAATAAATAAAAATGAAGTCACCCTGTAACCAAAGCCTGAACAAGCTACACTGGTATGTAGTCCTACAAATAGACTACAAAAAACAAAACAAGAAAGCCTCCTTTTGCTACCTTTCATAAGCTTTACATATACAGGTTGTAGGGAATACTATGACTTTAAAAAGGTCACTGTAAATTCACTGTAGCCTGACTTAATATGTCTTGGAATTTAAACTATTAAAATAATAATGTTACGGGTAATTAGCTAAACTCCAGCATTAGCTAGCATACCATGTTTACCTTAAACCGTAAATTTAAATGGAAGCAGCAGCAGAGGAGGTGATTAACTGATTAACGGTGCAGTTTTAGATTATTTAACTGTGTACTTTATATGCATACATGAGTAGATTTATTACGTGCATTCTATTTCCTTCCGACTTTTGGCTTTTACAGAAAGCTAAAATGGATTTTTTTCTTGCAGTTTTCATATTATTTGGTGCAAGATAAAGCGAGAGACAATGGAAATGAGGCAGATGAGAGAGAACAAGAACAGCTCAGGTGAGTGCAGCTGGGTTTCAATTACAGTGATTTTAAGTGTGCTATATTTAAGCTGATATGCTTTTAACATCTTCTTATGGAATAGCACATTGCTTTGAAAAGCAGCTTTTATCACATGAGTGCCACTTTACCTGGAGGGCTGCAGTAAGCTGTAAAATGTGTGTTACAGGGTGTAATGTTTTTAAAAATGGTAATTTACTCAGTTTTCAGTATTTCAAGGGGAAACATCTTTAAATAATTTTTTCTAACTGAAAGCTGTATTTTTCTGTAGGAAACAAAGTTAGCATTAGCTCGAGAAAAGCTGTTGCAAGACTTAATTTGGTTTAGTAGTGGTATATATCAGCAGTCACAGGATTAGATGGGTTGTATTAGTGTTGGCAATTTGTACTGTGTGACCTGTGTTATTGTCTGTTAAACTATGTGTCTGTTTTGCCTTGCTGTTGCTCTATTTGTTTTTCCATTATGGTGTGTGCATTGTGCAGTGTTGCTATATGCTTCAGGCAATTAGGCATCAGCTTATCAAACTGCTAACATTATGTTGTCAACAATGTGCTAAAGTCTGGCTCGTTGGATGCAAGGCTGTGTGTCTGTATGCAAATAAACTGTACAGTCGTGCATCTGTGAATTTGGAATTACCAGAAGTATAGCTATTTCTCTATTGTTTGCTTGTCACATATGGTCTATAGTTAGAGACATAGACAGTTATTGAACATTTTCAGCAATAACTCTGTACTGGCTCCAAATAATAAATAAGTATATGATGTAAATGAATTTCCTGACTTTTAGTGAGCAGCTGTTTTTGAGACTTTCACAACAATTAAGAGGGACAATTAGGACCAGGTAGGCCCAACATCTCAACTGGGTTAAGGCCACAACTGTAACTCTGTCTAAAACATGAGTTCTTCTCTTTCAACCATTTAGCTATTGATTTACTGGTGGTCATTGTCTTGTTTGAACCAACATTTCTTAAGATGTATGAAGTGCTTACCTGACATTATTCTCTACATCTGATTACTAGGCATTCAGACCCTCTAGAATCCCTCTACACCACTCTACTATCCTACAGTACTCTCCCAACCCCATGTCTTTAGCATGAACACCTGACTCCAATGAGCTTTCGGAGAAGTTGTTTCCTGTTTGGTTAGTGTGGCTCCATGGTGTAGTTAATACATTTGCCTTGCATGTGAAAGCTCAATTCAGGAGAGTATGAAAGCTAGCTTGCTCCTGATGACCTGTCTCTTGGGAAATAAGGGAGCAACCTACTAGAAGGTCAGACAACGCCCTTGTAGTCTGTGTAATCAAGCAGAAATTCTGGTATTTCCAAATAATTATCAACCTTTTTATTTCCTGCGACTGGATATCATATTTTCAAGCAACCTCTTCACCTCACATTAACCCTATAAACCATTCTTTGTATATTGTTATTATACTGTGTTCTTAAGCATCCACTCCTAAGCAGAGATGTGCATACAAAAATACACTCTAGCTGTCAGTCAGAATATTGTTACATATAAGAAAGTGCGATTTCTGTGTCAGGGCATATTCTGGTTAAAAATGATTTTTAATCTTTGTACTGAGATCTTGACTCTTTATTTATTCATCTTAAAAATTCATTCTTTGCTCTCAGACATTTTAAATTCTTTGTGTGAGTATAGTATGATATTAGGATTTCTAAGTCAAACTCAAGTTTAATCTGAGGATTGCTTTACAAATCACTTTTTTTTAAAACGTGCTTCTAATTTAAATGATTAGGGATATTAAAAAAAGACATTTACCATCCTGTTTTATGCAAAAATATATTTCAAAATTTATCACTGGGATGTCATGTGAATGGTACAGAGGTACAGTGGTTAGCCTCACAGCAACTAGGTCCAAGGTTGAAATCTCTTGTAATTGTCTGGATTTCCTCCAGTTTCTCTGGCTTCCTTCCAAAGATATGTATGTGAGGTTATTTGGTGATTTTAAATCGCCAGTAGGTTTGAATGCAAGGTAGATAAAGCATTTAATTGCATATAAAATACAACATAAATATATGATGTGTGAAAATGTAAATATAAGACTAGAATGGTACAATCTTAGTAGCACATGGCTAACACTTTTTGGTACAGTGGTCCCTCGTTTATTGCGAGAGTTACGTTCCAAAAATAATAGGTGAAATCTGCGAAGTAGCCAACTTTATTTTTTACAATTACTATGGCTGTTTTAAGGCTGTAAAACCCCTCACTACATGCTTTATACATTTTTCTCAGACAGATTGACTGACAATGGTCTACAGCCAATCAGGACGCAGAACACAATGCGCTCTAAAAAAACAAAACAAATCTGTTTCTGCCTAGAATGACCTGTAATTCTGGATGCAAAAACCCATCATCACATTTATGATTTTGCTCATTTAAATTGGTTTGTTTCCTTGCACAGACCTGGCCCTTTAGCATAGTCCAAAAATTTTCAGTAGGGTTGAGGTGAGGATTTTGGGAAGGCCATTCCAGAAGCTTAATGTTAGCCTTCTTTATCCATTCCAAAAGCAGTTTTGATGTGTGTTTGGGACCATTGGGCCACAGTTGTGTCCAAATTTGAACTGTCTTGCTGTTGATTTAAAGTAAAGTTGAAGAATTCAGAGATAGCACACTTTGTTTAACGTACCAGTATGACTGGCAATAGAATAGTCCCAGATTGTCATCCTACCACCACCATGCTTGACAGTTATTACCGTGTTCTTAGGTTTAAAAGCTTCACCAATCAATCAGAAGTCATTAGCCAAAGAGCATACCCCAGGTGTTCTCAAACACCATATTAGTAAAACGGAAAATAGACAATGTTTTATTCAGGATGACCTGAAATGATCAGCTAAGCTTATAAATCCAACAGCAAAGGTTTTACAGAGGTCCAGTCAGGAAGCCTTTTTCCCATAGACTTGTATAGGACCAGAATTCTTTTCACAACCAAAGGTATCACCCCCCGGTGGCTATTAAAAATACTGCATGTTTAAAATACTTCGATGCTGGTTTCACTCTTCTGACCTGAAAACATCCACCTCTTATACTAATGATGTTGCCAAGCAAGCTAGCCATAGATAGAATTAGCTCTATAGTTCTGGACTGTGAAATGTCAAACAGTACTTAAAAAAATTTATCAGGTAGCAACTTTTTTTGTCAGTTCATTATGTCAAACATTAGACCAACTCCTTTGATTTAATGGTTAATTCTTTTAAGTCAAATTTCAAGCACGAGGCTTTTGTAATATCAGCATGTTTCCTACAACTCCCCAACTGTTACATGCTGTTAGTTGAAAGCTAATTTTACGTAGTGTATATCGCCCTCTTACCAACACACACACACACACACGCATACCAACATCCTTAGGGAGTCAGTTCTAAGTTTGGGGGCTGCTAAGTCATGCCAAGAAACCCAATACCCCTCATTGTCCCTGGGACGCAAGCACTTCACATATGACATTTGAAGATGGTGCTCCAAGAGCGAGGGTTACGTCATTGTCGATATTGCCACCACTTATTCTTATCTACATAAATGTCTAGAGACAACAGTATCCTGTGTGTTATTTGAAAGTTTACTGTATTTACAGTGTTTGACGCCGAAGAGAATCAGAAGGATGGGAGTACCTTACAGTGAACTCAGACTTCCTGACTATCTGGGTTGAGGTTGACACGGCTGGCTGCAGGGAGGGTGACATTTGTCCAAAATAACCATTGGCTATTGTGCTATATCCTGTAGCTATGAGACTGTAGCCAGGTGATGCTGCTTCAGATCTGCCCTTGTCAACTAAAAGCTCAAAGGTCACATCAGCACTTGTTAAAACCTGCATGCTTGCAGTCGGCCAAAGGTCAGTTGAGTGCTTAAACAATGAATTTAAACACAGCATTTCAGCTAGACAAACAAAGTGCTTCAAAGGCACTACAAAAATGTAGATGATAATATATGCTAATTCGGACAAATTAGCTTTAACAGACCTAAAATGACCTGAACTTGGCTGCTTCCATGTATTATGATAGTATTTATTGTCTGCATACCATTATGGGAATTGGGAATTTATGTAAACACACCTCTGTTGATCTGTTAGCCACAATGCCAAAATTAATAAACATGAGAAGACATGGAGCACACTGGATCAGCTCTCTATCTGCAGCCCAGCAAACCCAGCTAAAATTTCCCCACTAGTGTTATTTCAGCTATCTTTCCCATCATTCGTTCTTATTCGGCTTCTCCCTTTTCCCCCTCGTCTCAGTAGTGAGGAGATAAACATCATTAGACTTTGTTGGCTCCACATAATCTTACCTCATAGGGTTTGTTTATTGCTAATGGACAAAAATAGATGCATAACAAATAGCAGGCATTTTGCATCTGCAATTAAGCCTTGAGGTGAAAAATACAATTAAAAATAATTTACTCTACAGGTTCATTATATATTTGTAATGAGTGAGTTGTATAAGAGGTGTGCTTACAGTGTGATACCTAACTAAAAAAAGAACCTCCATGCACAGTTGATTTGCTGGTATTATATATATCTGCACAATTGTAGATTTGGAAAATACTGCATAAGTAAATATGGTTCATCGAGGAAATTCCAAGTCCTTAGATTAAACTAGATAAAACTCTTCTATAAAGGTTCTATTTTTTTATAAGCCCACCATCCCATGACTCTTGGCTTTACGATTCTGAAAGCAAGCATCCTAGTTAGATGGCTGAACCACCTGAATTGACTCCTTTCAGTGTGGAGGCGTAGCAGCTCTACTCTGAGATTTTTCTAGATGACTGAGCTCTGCAACCCAACTCTGTGGGACAGCACAGCCTCCCCTCAGAGAAAGCTCGTGTCTTGCTTGTATGTGCGATTCTTCTTCAGTCACTCATAACCATAGGTGAGGACAGGAATGTTGATCAGTAATTCGACAGCTTTTCTTTTCATATTCAGCTCAGACCGATGAAGTGTTCCTATTTCTGCCAGAGCCGTGCCAATCCATCTTTCAATCTCCTGCTCATCTCTTCCCTCACAAGACCCAGAGATACTCAAACTGCCCCACTTGGGGCAGCAACTCATCTCTACACCCCTTTCTGGCTCAGAACCATGGTCTCAGACTTGGAGTTAGTAATTCTCAATTCCACAGCTTCACGCTTGCTCTTCACACTTTACACCTCACAACTGCCCCAATTTGAGCTTGAGGTCATTGGCTAATGAAGCCAAAAGAGCCATATTATACACTTCATGCAAAAGCAAAGAGGTGATCATGAGGCCACAGACAAGACTCTCCACCCTTTGGCAATGAATATAAATTCCTTCCATGAAAGCAATGAACAGATCAGCGACAAAAGGGCATCCCTGAGTCCAACTGTGCATGAGTCTCACTTACTGACGGCAATGCAAGGCACAGTTGTACAGGGAACGAAAGGGGCCAGACACCCTATACTCCCTAAAGGCCCTGCAAGCACATCCTAATAGTGTTTGAATGCACTTGTCACATATGTAAACTAGTTGGGCAAACTCCCACAAATGAAAACTATATTAAGATATATTTTAACTGACACTTTACAAGACTTTTTCTGGAGGTCAGGGAATCCCAGACAATTTATAATATGCAACGCAGAGTAATGGGGACATTGTATTGACTTATCTTTTTCCTTTTCTTTTTAATTGGTTATTTCTTGGTTTACTGCTGCATTCTTTCATGATACCAGTTTTTTTTCATGCACTTGTTTGATCCTACTTTTTCAATGAAAACATCATCTTATTTAATTAGCCCAGAGCTGATGTTAATTAAAAATATGCTCTTAGTTCTTTAATCTATTAGCCAGCACCAGCGGGATTCTTAAAAAGCTATTTTAATAATTATATTTAGAGCACATTTATAATATTATGCTTATCAATATGCAATGTTATTACCTAACATAGTCATATGTAATCAAAATAGAGTGCCTGAATAACATAATGAATTTATTAAAATGGGAAATAAATTAATAACTAAATAAATACGTACTTAATCAATTAAGTGAACAGTTTAATTAATTAAAATATGAGTGAATTTTATTTTTAAAAACATATGTAAATTATTTCACTATTTAATTAAATAATTCATTCTTCCTGTGCTGCAGTCCATTGTGAAATAATTTAAATTGTCACTGCAACTTATCAGCAGGTCCTAATGTGTGGTGTAATACCCTGCACACCAAGTCAAGACAAATCGATTCCAGATAATAGATTGATCATTATCACAGTCAGTTGGTGGTATTGTGGACTTGGGGAAGCCAGGTATTACAGAATATATTTTGAAAAAAATCATACTTAATACTGTTTTAAATACGGTTTCTGTGTCATCAAATGCACTATATTTACTTGAGAACATAGTGACATAATCTTAAGATATCTGGTCGACTTGTGAAGATAGAACCAGTTGGTTTGCCTCACCAGCTATTAGCTGACCAGGTGGTCGGAGTTCATGATACCCACTGAAAACAGCCAGCAAGCTGTTTTCAAAACCCCCACTGACCTTTACCTCTCGTTGGAAGGTAAATATGGAATATAATTCAGGTGATATCTAATGTGTGATGTTTGGGTATATTTCAATGTTTTATTTGTTTGTAAGCTAGATTTGGCTACTCTATCCTAAGCACCAGCTGTCTGTTATAAGTTTTGGAAGTCTACTAGAATAAAAACAATGGCGTTTTGTTTTTCTTTAATGAGCATTTTTGTATACATCACATTTTTAAGAGAGACCTGCTGAACATTTTTTTGATTAATCAGTAATATTTAACTCAGTATATTGGGATACAATTTTTCTTGCCGAGTATCTTGCCACTATGCAAATTTATCCATTTAAAAGAATACATGTTCATTAGGTCTGTTATGTGCTATTTTCATTCATTAAAAATCACTAAAGTACACATGGCCAGGAATTGGTGTCATCATGTACTAAAATAACGCTAAATGTATTACTTAGTTACGTATTTGAAAAGTAATTTATTTATTTTATTCTGTTTAAAATTAATTAATTAATTAATCGGGTTTTTTTGTTTGTTTGTTTTAGTTATTTCATTTGGGAAGTTTTAGGACTCCACACTGAACACTAACACTTTTTAATTTACTGTACTACAATTTGTTGTGAGTGACAAATGTTTATGTTTGCCATCATAGGCATTTATTAGCATATTTTCTTACAGCTGCATGACAGATTACTTTTACATTTTCAAGACTGAGCTGCTGAGGGTACCTTACCAAGGGTACTGTACAGAATATACAAAGGAGTATTAGGACCACACTAAGGAAACAAAATATATAAAGTTGGAATTTTGAGATTAAAGTACAAAATGCTTTGTTTAGAAGAGTTAGTGAAATTGATTGATCAGCCGTCTTATGATACAACATACATCCTCCTAACTGCACAAGGCTGTTACCATTGATAACCTTGCCTCTTTCCATTACAAATCATTTCCTTTTGTACAATCCGCTCTTCCAAGTTTGTTTTTCCGTATGATCAGACGCAGCCTTCTGTACCATCTTTACAACATCCTAAAAAATGCTCAGCTCAAGCCTCTGTTACAGTGGCTGCATCTTTTATTTACAGTCTGTGGGTTATAATAGTTCAGTTTGAAAGCACTATTTGCCTGCCAGGGGATGTGATGGTCCGTCTGACTGTTTGGGACAGAGTCTCCCGTAACGGAGGGCTCAGTGTCTAAATGAGTGTTTAGATGTGGAAGGATGGCGTTCTGTGCTGTTGATAGAATCAAAAACACTCAACTGCCTACTGAGACAAACAAATAGGCAAACAAGGCTCTTGTGAGTCATTGTTCACTTGATGACAGAAAACAATGGCAGCATGTAATCATGGATCAATTTGTGTTTACTAGAAAGTAGGACGGAGGACGAAAATACAGCTTCTTAAAATTTGTCACATACCCGGTGTGAGCACCTGTCAATCAGTGCCATGCAGCCGAGAGTGGTGCTGTTACCATGGCGACGGTACACTTATTTTGAATAGCCCATTCCATCATTTTCTTGTAAGGCAATACTTCTATTTTTATTTTGTTGCCTGGCATCTGCAATTTTCAGTGGCATCAGAATTTTGATGTCACCAAATTCACTTCCAGACAATTTTTCCATAGTAATTACAGACGAGACAACAACCCACGATTATAAAAAACACGACTTTAGAGTAGAGAGAAGAAAACTGACATGCTTGTGGTTAAGCCTTCTCTTGACCAACACAAAGTTTTTAGTAAGGTCTGTATCTAAATACATGTCCTATTTATGTCACTTGATATGCTGTTGTTTGTTCTCTTTCGAAGGGAAAAAACAGGCAGCAGTAGTTAAATCTAATATATGTTAGCCTATAGCATACTGTAAAAGACTGCTCCATACTGGTTTCTGAGTAACAATGGTTTATTTTGTCTTCATTTGCAAAGATACGCACACCAGTGTATCAATGTACAGCACCAATAAAGCAGGATCACAAAACTCTGCTGGGTTTTTTTTCCATCTTTTTTTTTTTTTTAATCTGTCATGCGCATCATGTCCTTCAGCATATCCACTTATGAATTTCCATGCAGATGACAGACACTTTGTGAAAAACCTCCCCAAGGGAGACTTGTTTGCTGAAACTCGACGTTGTGAGCTGACTAAATGCCCTTGAAACAGAAAGAAGTCAACACTGGTTTGTATTCACACATGGGATATTCACCTGGATTAACCCAGGTGGATTATTAAAAAAAAAAAAAAACATGAACACACAATTGCTGCATTCCCTTTAAAGGAGCCTGAATGTGTTGCATTAAGGCTAAAGCTTTACAAAGACCTCTGTTGAAAAGGCAGCGCATAATCGAGTGACGGCAGCAGAGCCTAAAAAAGAAGCTCGCTTTATTATTTGCCAAGGTAGCATCTTTTCATCGTGGAAGAGAAGCAGTATGCCCTCCAGAGGGTCAGGACTAATATGCTGCTCAATCTTTATTAGGAAAATAGCTTTCACTCATTCTGTGAATGCCAGGGTCATGATAAAGCGTGGTTTGAATAAATGCAAGAAGCCTGATTTACTGTCCTAAATTCAGGCATATGGTACTTTCAAAAGGCATACAATGCCTTATGCTGCAGGAAGTCTTTGGCCTCCCTAAGGAATGTAATTATAAACCCTTCCAACTCTCCTGAATGCGCCTCACAAAAACATCATCACTTTCAAAGTGTCCCTTTCTTTCTTTGTGATATGTTGTAACTTTTAAATCAAAAGGCAAAATCAATGGACATTTTCCTTGATTGGCGTAAAAGCCAGTGCTGATATAACAAAACCAGCTTTCTGCTCATCATTCAGCTCCCAAATCAATTTAATGCTGTCTTACATGTGATTCAATGCTGGCTTCACTGAATATTGTGTGCTATCCGTGGGAAACAAAGTGCCCCTCTGAGGAAGCATCCCCCTTTGTCTCTAAAGGCATTATCTCAAGTGCAGTTACAGATACATTTGGGTATGTATACTAGACACACACACTTGCACAACTGCAATTAATCTTTCAAGATTGCAAGTGTAGTCTGGAGGCTTGCCTCCCAAGAGAGCTCCACACTTATTAAAGAACAGAAAAGAGAATAGTTTCATCTCAGAGGGAGATGACAAAATCTCACTACAGACATGAACATTCACACAGCAACAAGCACTTACCCCCAATTTCACTTTTTAATCATCTTCCTCATTACCATATGCAAATAAGCAGCATGTATTAACATCTGCGGTGGCTAATGACTGGGCTGTTTAGAAAGATTGGTTTGGATTGAACTCACAGCGCTTCGCTTGCTTGGGGTTCTGTGGGACAGTCAGCGAAGTCCATGGGGAGTATTGTTGGAAAAGATGGATTACAGTTTTTTGATAAGCATGATTATTTGCTCATTCTGCTTAGAGAGAGATCGCAGTGAATTACCGTGAAGTGAAGGATCATATCATGCACTTGTCCTCAATGAAAGCCAGTAAAGAGTGGATCATCTTAAACAGATTTGGATAAATAAATCAATAAATCCTTGGTTTTAAGCAGCATTTCCTTCTTTTTTTCCCCTTCCCCTAAAAATTTGATGAGTGTTGTCATGTAGAGTTGTCCTTTAGTTTCTAGGTAGTGACAGTTTTTTGGGGTTCTGATGGGTTTAGATCAGGTGACAGAACCATTGAAAAATGTCCCAGTTAGTTTTTTTTTATTTTTGCTTTGAGAAACTCCTGGGTTTCTTTTGCAGTATGCTTTAGCTCCACTTGCACTGTGAAGCACCCTCGATTGAGTTTCGCAGATCTGACAGACAATCAGTATACTGCTTATGACTAAGATGCCAAATTACAGTTATTTACTTGCATTCCTGAACAGATAAAGTTAGTTTTAGTGGTTGAATGGTGGTTGATGCTTCAAGTCCAGTGTGGCCCAACTTTGTGGATAAAAAGGTGAATTCAGTTTAGTGAGTTTAGAAAATTTTTGATTTACACAAGATATATTTGTGTTTGGGCAGGGTTAAACACTGCCCATACAGATAATGCATGTGTATTTAACACATCCTGGCTTAATGCAACATAAAGTAACCTGCAGGTACTCTACTCTTTCACTGCTCAGTGCTGGTCTGTTGGTGCTGTTGATCCAGACTGAAATGCATTAACTATAGCCATTTTTCCAGGCATTTATGCGCTCCACCTTAGTGATGCGACAATTCCCAAAATGTTCACATTTATTTTATTATCATATAACAGAAAAATGTATGTCAGCCACTATTCAGTGCATATCTGTTTCCTCTGCAGTATCACTTTGATGTTAATTTATCAACAAGTGCCCAACTCAATACTAAGAAACAATGTAGAGTGATTAAAGAAAAATGCTTAACATAAGTTAGCTGTTTCAACCTCAGTCTAGCAGATGCCTTTTAGTCATCAGAACTTCAGTAAAAGTTCCACAATTTTATTTAAATATGAGAGATTCATACAATAATTATTTTTTTTACACACAAAAACTATTCTTCAGATTTTCCACATGATGCATTTTAGATATGAAGTAGGAGCAAAGTGCCATTAAGCTGTAAACCATTGACTGCGCAACAATTTACTGATCAATAAATTGACTAAACATTTTAGCATCAGTGCATTGTTGTTCATTTTGCTGCTGAGAGCATTTGATATACTTAATTTTAAATTTCTCTCCATTCATTTCAGGGCTGGGATGTTAGGATGGGGTATCTGAGTCTTGTGTAGCATTAAAATCCTTAAATAAAAATTCAGCACTTGAGCACCCTTCAAAACATCTATTGTTGATCTACTTTGCATTTCTGCCAGATATATGAAAGCCGCTTAAGGGCTTTAAAGGTGTAGCTGCTCTTTTTTTGTGAATCCACACACTAAAATTTGCATGTCTGAGTGCAGGCAGTATAGATGAGTCTATTCAAACCAATGAAGCTTGTGTTAAGTGTCTCCCCATGCTGAT
Source organism: Oreochromis aureus (assembly GCF_013358895.1). Taxonomy (NCBI): domain Eukaryota; kingdom Metazoa; phylum Chordata; class Actinopteri; order Cichliformes; family Cichlidae; genus Oreochromis; species Oreochromis aureus. The sequence continues at coordinate 12,122,011 of NC_052958.1, read as the reverse complement.
CTAATCTCCAAAGTCTTCTGTGACTTATGCATTAAGACAGATTAACCTGTAACCAGAAGTTTCTGTCCCCTCTGCTGTAGCCTGGTAGTTCAGGGTAAACCCTTTCTATTGGTAGCAAAACCTAATATTAAAAAAAATTCTCAGACTTAAGTGTCAGTGAGAGAGGAGTGTCTAAAGACTGGTGAGCAGTGGAGATCATCACCCTGTCATAGTTGCAATCTGTTGAATGTCAGTTTCTGCATTCGTTTGCTCCATTTTCCACTATCCATCAAGGGAGTTGCTCTATATTTTATTCTTAGTATTTATTCTCTGCAGGCCCCACCAATGATGTTCTTGATGTGAGAATACCAAAGGTTCATGGTTCATCCACCACACACACACATCGATTGCAGACCACCCACCATCTATACCCCACCTGTCCTTTAATGTCTTTAGACTCAAAATTCCCCATTACATAGAAATCTGTAGTAGTTTCCCATGTACATCATAGACATGCATGCCTAGATCCTGTGCTGCATACGGCTAAACTCCACCTACATCTTTCTTACATAAAGAAATGCACTGATACTTGATTCACCCCCCGATGTGTGCTGCAGGCCTGTGAAGTGAGTCCATGCCAAGAAATCTCCTGCATCCATTGATTTCAGCGATCTATTTCTCTTTCTACCTCATCCCCACCACGGAGTGCACCACTATTTCCCTCACAGTGTCGTGGTGACATGTAAAGACACATGTGGTGTGGCTGACGTTGTTCTAGACAGATTACCAGTCCTGAAATAGATCAACCTTTTTGTCTTTCTCTCCTCTGTTACCCCTCCATTCCAATTTGTCAACCGTATCCATCTCTCTATCTGACTGCCACACTGTGTTTTCCCTATCAAATAAGATGGATTACATCAATGCTGGATGAGATTGTGTGGAATTATGGATTTGTATCAAAGGTCAGCTGTCTTATGTCTTCAAGGATTAAATGGAGTATCAAAGGTCTGCGGGGCAACACTGCGTCCGTTAAAAGCAAGCGCACTGTAAATTTGACCCAGACTGTCCTGTTACATTTGATCCACAGAGACCCCACGCTTGTAGAAGCCTCTTTAGCTATTTTCACACATCAACTCGGGAAAATGTCGAGAGAATCCAGCTGGGACATTATCTAAATTTGTTCTTTCTTACATGTAGCGCACAGCAAGAGATCGCTAACCGTTGGCTGTTTTTTTTACTTCCTTCATCATTTGGTTTGGAAAGCATGCAGGAGGCAGGAAACAGGATAACTAATTACTATCTGTAAATTCAAAGTAGTGCTACCTGGTCTGTTCTTATATCTGCACATCACTGACTTTGTACTAGGGTACAGATCATTTAACACCCAATCAAACTGAGTAGTGCCTAAAAAATGTAAAAATGGCTATATATATCTTTAATACAAGGTCTTATTTGAGATCGATTTCTTTTTCTTTCTGTACTGTACTCATTATCACTGTAGCAATTTAGTGTTGCTCATTTAGACAAAATTCCCAAAAATTGTGCAACAGCTTTGTCATATGGTAGATCAGAGGAGTATACTAGAGTATAAAATGCTGGTTATATGTTAAACAAGGTTTTCTGATTCAGGCTGTCTGCGCCATCATATAAAAAGAGATATTTCAGACATCGTTCATGTTAATTTTCTGCAGCACAAAATGATCCCTGTGAGTGCCGCCTACTCAAATCACAAACATTATCAGATGTGTCAAATAAGAAGTGAAATTAATCCTGCAGAAAACTGCTAATCTTGGAATTTAGCATACAGAGCTTTAAAACAAATATTATAATTTGAGTTAATTATTTTAATGCTGAGCGTGCTCTCTATGCTGCTGTTTTATTCTAATATTAAATTAAAGGTTACTGTCCCATAGCTAATAAAGGAAACCTGGAAATCGCTTTCGTTTATCAGCGGATCAAAGTGAAATTAATTTCAATGATTGAACAGAAATTCTTGGTGTGTTTTTGTATTCTAGCGGCTGCACTTCTAACAGTGAAAACAAAACTTATTGTGGATTAGAGAAAAGTATTTAAAAAGCATTCAGACATTTTCTGCACCAACCCTGAAATGCAGGCAAATTCCAGTGAGAATGCAATAGGTAATTTGTGCTGCTAATTTTACAGCTAAGCAACTTAAAGAAGTCCAGACGCTTTTCTTTGCAAACTCCTTTGACTACGATGACCTGGATGACTGAGAACCTTCACAGACACAGCTAAGCATCATTTGTGATTTTAGCCAGCTGCACATATAAAGAGTATTCCCTCAACAGAGAGTCTGTCTTGCTTTTAAAACAAACTCTAAATAAAGGAATTTGCAAAAACATGGTACTTCCAACCAATTTTAAACCAAAACTCTGAATATAACCTGCTCCTGACTAGGTTATATGTTCAGTATAAGTTACCATAGCAATTTATGAAGGTAAAAAAGGGAGCCACCTTTGTGGCACAAAAAATTCAAACTTCTAGTACATCGTTATGCATCAGCAGGAGAGATAAGGTTTCATGGAGGAAGCGAACAGCAAACAGTCAGCATTTTGGAGGCATTTTATGCCTGGTATGACAGCATTTCATTGTTTGACAAAGTTTTTTGGTAAAGTGTAAAGTGTCATCAAGTGAGATGACGCGACTGAAAAGCTCTGACGATGCTTTCCTTGTCAGCTTCTCCTCTCGCTCGCACACTCTTCCTCTCATTATTTTCAGTAACACTCGTTGAGAAGTTTTTATTGCCCTTATGGGAACTTAAGCAACTTAATATATCACTTCACCTGTCAACTCCACGCTACAAGTGCTGTGTATGTGTGTGTGTGTGTGTGTGTGTGTGCGTACTCACAATGAAAGCAGGAAAAGGAGAAAGTATTGCAGCTTTAAATGAAAGCTTTACTCAGTAGTCTCTGAGCTATAATGAGACTAATGTAGATAAATTAGCTGAAAGATTTTTTCTCTCTTATTCAGAGTGAGGAATGTGGCTCATTAACTTAGTAATGGTTTAGGACTACTACTCTATATGGCATATATTGGTGTTTACCCAAAGCCAAGATATTGGTTTCTTACGGGAACAGTAACAACTTGGATGGGTGCCTTAGTAACTGTAACTTCATTGTAAACTGAGTCTCTTGCTTGGGCTTGTTAATCAAGCTGCACAGCAGTGCAAACTGTAATTAAAAGCAAAATTAATTATTTAATTTTGTGAATCATTGTTTCATGTAATCAGCAAAAACATAAAACAGTTGCACTTTCATTTTTCTTTACATTTTCCATAAATTTGAAGCTGCTATACAAACATAATAATGGGGCAAAGAGGATTTCAGGAAACAGCTACGTTGATAACAACCACTCTGTCCTTTTGAGTTTATCAAAATGTAGATATGATAGATGTACAAATATGTGTGATTGGACAAACATCTATAAAACCTTTTGGTAGCACTTTATAATATGGTCATAACTAAGGGTGTAATTACCCTAGAATTAAAGATCATTTCAACTACTTTGTAACTATATTTATCTACAAGTGCTTCCTGGTAGATACACTCGAATAAGGGGATAATAATTCAAGCTTTCACAAGAATGGCACTACTTAAATAATTACAGTATAATTATTTCTTTATAACTATTACTTCTTTCTTTCCTATAAAATGTTGAATTATTACTCCATTATTTAGTGCATCTACCATAGCATTCTACCAATTCAAAGTGATTTTGCATTGTGGGCCACATACGTGCACTTTAATTTTACGTCAACTGAACTGGTGAAACTCTGTTGTCCTATTGTAACAAGTAAATGTGTAAAATTACAGATATCTATAATTTAATTACTTTCTTGTGTTCTTAATGGCCATTGGGGAGCTCTTTATTAGCAGGAAAAGCTTTAAATTGGCTGGATTGGAGTCTTCGCCATGACTGATTCTGGTCCCTGTATCTTATATTTGTTTTAATTCAACCCATCTCGGATGTGAAATGGGTATCCCGTTATAGCCAGCTCAAGAAGAGTAGAGAGAACAGGAAAGAATATGACAGCGGATGAAAGAAGAAAGTGTTTCAATAGAGAGGCATAAAATCCTAAAAGATGGAGACCGAGCTGAAGCTGAAGTGCTCAGCGCTCTGGCAGTGGGTATTGCCAGCTCTTAAACACCGCTTCCATACACCCCCACTTCGTCCAGGAAAACTAATTACCAACACGTCAGATCTCCAGCTAGCTGCAGCTCCTGCCTTAGCTAATGTAACACCCTGTCTGTATTGCAGAACAATGTAAGAAGACGTGTCACTTCCTCACATCATACATGTGTGAAAGGAAAGCATTGCCTGTCACGCTCATTCCACTGCAGTTTGGAGAGAAATTCGTTTATTGCGTGACATTTAATTGAGTCAAAACATGTGCTCTCACCCTTTTGTTCACTGCAATTCCTGACTGACATCCTGAAAGTAGAGAGTGGAGAGATTGTCTTATGTAATGCTGAAATGGATGCGTGCAAAGCAAGTATCAGTCGCTCTGTCTCTTTCTCTCTTTTTCTCTGGCAGATGAAATGCCAAGGTAAAAGGGGTCGCTGACTCACGTTGCCGCTTTGAGGTTAAATTTACTATGTCACCAACCACGATTATGAAATGCAATTTCATCAAATAAAACTGGGGATACTCATAATGCTGCTTTGATTAACTAAATTATTTAATCTACTGCGAAGGCCACTGCGTAAATTCTCTTCACAGGCAAAATGATATATCTGGAGTAAAAAAAAAATAAAAAAAAAAGCTAAACTAAAAAAAGACATGACTCTGTTTGGCTTTACATAAGTTATTCATACTTTAATATTCTACCTTTAGCTGATGCATTAGGACAAAGCAAATTTACAGCTTGGATCATTGGGAATTTCGTCATTAAACTGACAAAAGACAAGCCTTCCCAACAAATTTTATGGTCCACAACCCACAATTTTAAAAAAAGAAAGTTACAATGTAAAAAGTTTCCAAGCAGAATTAAAACAAAATGTCATGAAAACATCATCAAACTCTTTTTTTTTTTATATATCCATTTAACCTAGAAAAATCATATTCAGCATAGTTAACTCCATTTTTTCCCCCTTTATCACTCACATCACACCTGCAGTGGTTTTATGCCCTACAGTTTCAATTAGGCTTATAAGAAAAGCATCTAATGGAACTAATACGAAGTGACGTTTTGCTTTTTAACCATCTCAACATCCATCCGGCTGTCTCCATTAGGCCATGTTTTTTTTTCTTGTTTTACAATCTGTTACTCTTTTCCTCTTGTTTGGTTCTTCAGTTACTCTCACTGATGAAAGCATCCACCGTTTCAGCTACTGGGCGTTATCTTTTAGCTATAAAGGAAAAGAAAAGCACCTCATGAGTTGTGGTTGTGGCTCTAATTTCCTGGGTGATTTCTTACCAGGAGGCAATCTTGGGACAGCTACTCTAAACAATGATGGCTAGAACCATCAACATTTACATTAAAATGAGAGGGTAAAGGAAAAGGTTAAAAAAAATCCTATTTATAGCTGTCCAATAGTTGTTTATACACTCATTGGACACTTTAGAAGGCACACCTGCTGTGGCAGATGGGCTGAGTATTTCAGAAGCTGCTGATCAACTGGGATTCTCTGGAGTTTACAGAGAATGGTTCAACAAAGAGAAAATATCCAGTGAGCGCCAGTTCTCTGGAAGGCTACAGTTCACATGGCTTACCCAATTTGGGCAATAGAAGATTAAACCATTGCCTAGCCTGATGATTTATTCTACAGCATTCAGATAGTAGGCTCGGAGTTTGGGGTAAACAGCATGGAATCATGGATCCACCCTCCGTTGTATCAAATGTTCAGGCTAGTGTTGATGTAATAGTGCATACTTTGGGCCATTTATTACCAACTGAGCATTGCTTAAACACCACAGCCTACCTGAGTATTGTTGCTGATCCTGTCCATCTCTTTATGACCACAGTGTACCCATCTTCTGATGGGTGCTTCTGGAAGGATGACACAAGCTCAAATTGTCTCAAACTGGTTTCTTGAACATGACAGTGAGTTCACTGCACTTAAAAGGTTTCCGCAGTTTCCAGATCTCAATCCAGCAGAGCACCTTTGGGATGTGGTAGAATGGTAGATGGGATCATAGATGTACAGCTGACAGATCTGCAACAAATGTGTAATCCTGTCATGTTAGTATGGACAAAATCACTGTAATATTACAGTAATATTTCCAGCACATTGTTGAATTAGTGCCATGAAGAATAAAGTGTATAATGAACATATATGCTTTAGTCAAATGGGCCATCAAATAGGTAGTAGCTTTGCTAGCGCCCATTAATATTTGATGATATATAATCATTTTTCATTTAAAAATACAGTTTGAAAATAATATTATTTTCCATAATTTATTCATATGCCAAGAAGTTTAACTAGTTTGCAACTAGTTTTGAGAACAACATGGAAATCCAATAGTACTTTCACCAACTTTTACCTCCTATTTTGTATTTTGAATTTACACAGACCAAGCTGCAGCTTAGAAACTTTTTTTTTTCCCTTTCCAAATGTCATTAAAATTTCATATACAAATCTCAAAACTTCCTGCATAACATAATGTAAACATAATTGCACAGTTGATAAATTGTGAATGACATGGAAAAGGTAATTTTCCACTACAGATGCTTTATGTGTGAAAAGGTGACCATGACAAACTGTTTTGTTCCTAACCTACTGTGTACCATCTAAGTTCACAAAGGTCTGGGCCTTGTGATGAAACCTGCTGTCACTGGGAGAGTGTGGGTGGTGTCAGCTTTAAGCATATCATCTGTCAACATGCTGCAAACACACATGCATATACACACATACAAATAAGCACACACACACACACATGTGTACCGCTTCTCTGTACTCATTTTGGCATTCAAGGCCAGGGGATAATAGTGTCACTGTGTGTAAGGTTTGCATGCATGGGTTCGTGCACACTCTTACCCTGCCTCTAGGCTGTATGAGTGTGTGCTTTTGTGCTCCTCTTTGTGTGAGTTGTATGCTGTTGGCAGGGGAGACAGCCAGACGCATGGCACATGGCAAGTGTGTAAGCAAGTCCCAGAAACACCTGAGCCCCAGTGTTTGTGTGTATGTGTTTGTGTGTATGTGTGCATGTAGGTGGGTTCCCATGTTGAGAGGTGATCGCCTCACCACAGCACCTGTCACTGAGTGTTGATGGCAAATGCTGCTATTCTTACTAGCATCACTCTAATTGGTCATTAGTGCCCAGTCAGTATTGGAAATCCTTTTGGAAGTAGGAACTCTTTAGAAATCTGCCTGTTTGCAGGTTTTGCTGGCACATTGTCCATTTATTTCTTTAAGCTTCAGATCTGCATTTGTCACAATTCTTTGCAGCATCCACTAACTTTCTGAGTTATTGCTTATCCTGTTGAAAATAGTTTCCAACACACTGTAGCTGCATTGTTTGAGGCGAGCTGTGAACTAATCCATTCGTGGCGAAAAAGTCAGTGCTTAACAAAGATGGAGATTATGGATAGCATTCTCTCACACAGTCAGGTTTTGCCTGCAGTGACAGGCTGTTGTCATTCTTCATAGCATTCCTCATATGCCAGTGAATCATGAATGTCTATAGAATGCCAACAAATAGCATCTAGAAACCAGAGAAATCTTGAAAAATATTGTGTGTCAGGAAGGTATGTCATCTGGAAAGACTATAGGACAGCGATATAGAGTGGTATGACTCACTCCATTCCCTTTCTTGGAAGGCAGATACTCAATACTCGGGCATTAGATTACACTTGGCCTTTATCTTGATCTCAACAACAAACTTGTAATTTTTGTGGTTCTTAAAAGACTACGGTTTGTTTCAATTCTTATGCTGTATATTTAACATTAAGCAAATCGAAACAAGGGACAAAAAACATTTTCTCACCTGGCTAATTATTCTGTTCTGAAGCGCTAGAACTTTTTCCCCAAAATTTTATAACAGAATTTATCCAAAAGCTATTCACACCCTTAACCTATAGTCACCTGTGATCACCCATGCTAATTCTGTGACTGTATGTGCACAGTAATAGTTCATCGTACGTTTGTGGTGCTGAAGACAACAGCTCTATTTCTCGTGGGCTTGACTTCTTGTTTTAAAGGAGTTCTTTGTTGTAGTGACATCACAATACCAGAAATTTAGTAGCTGGTACCAATATCAGTAGAATTCTCAATGCCCAAGTAAATATCAAAAGAAGATGAGTTCCCTGTGTACTTAAATATAAAAAACTCTTTTAAAAAAACCCCTGACACAGTAGCTGATCTTTTATTTACAATCTTTTGGCAACTTTGGCAAGGTTGCCAAATTGCATATAAATGTTACATTAGTACGTTGGCATAAGTATTTAATGTTAGCAGTTGCAAACATTTTAACTTATTGAACTATGTTGATCTCACAATGGTGATGCCAGCTATCTCAAACAAAATATATACAAAATGTATTTTTCACATGTAGTTTTTGGTGTGACATTTGTAGTTTTTCTTCCCCTGCAGTACCTACAATACCTACAAAATAAAGAAAAAAAAAAAGTAAAATCAAGTTTACAGAATTTTGCTATCAGGAGGTATTTTGGTTCTAGTGGCATCCTTACTTCCTTTTCAAGTACTTGTACACAAGAGATGGTCTGATTATTAGGAAGTGCTCTTTAATACAAAGTTAAAGACCTTACAATATATCGTGCAGTGTCTTGAGAAAGCTGTAGTTGAACTGGTTGTATATACTGTACATTAAATTAAACTAAACATACACATGTAATTACTTTTTTGCTAATAAATATTTATACTGACTCTATTTCTGTGATAGAAAATATGAAATCTGATGTTTTTCTGAGGTGCCATATTTAATGCCAAACCTCATACATATTCACATCACATTTGATGTTATCATAGTAATTCTAGCTCCGCAACCCCTGGTTACAAAGACAAGGCACTGTATGTACTGACAGGTGTGTGTGTGTGTGTGTGTCATGTTGAGAGACATTTATGAATAATTATAGCACTGATGTTAAAATGATTGTCTTTAGGATGTATCTGCAATAAAACCTCCCCAACACAAAGTGGTTAGAGGTGCTCAGGATCAAAGGAATGGCTTTGATAATACTGCTTGAACTAAGACTGTACAAATTTAAGAAACACATGCAACATTCAACAACTATTGAAAAGCATATTTTAACAGCTCCTTCCTACGCGTGACTGACATGATCATTTTACACATTTATGAATAATTATAGCACTGATGTTAAAATGATTGTCTTTAAAGACTATTAAAGCTTAACAGTTATTTCTGGGCATTAAAATGAAGAAAAGTCAAATCAGTTATATATAACATTGAAACATGCTGAAGTGTCATCTTTGCTGTGATATAACGGGCAGCTTGCTGCATGCGGCCGTGCATAAACCAATTCTGAAATCTAAGAATAGCCCTTAAAACCCTCCTCTGCTAAACCGGAAGCTTCTATATTTAACTCATCTAAGTCTGGTTACCATGACAAATGAGGGACATGCATTTCATATTGCATTACAAGGGCACTGTTATAGATTCCTATCTGGCCTGAAATTGGTTGAAGATCAGATCAATAGATTGCAGACAGGGAAAGGTCATCAATATCTTCAAACAATGATGATGCTATAAAAGATGGGTCATTAGACATTTTCAGATATTTGCTGCAGATCCAGTATCCGATGGGATTTAACTGCATCACGACTGCTGATGTAATTTTTGATCTTCTTGTTGTCCACTGTAACTCTGTTTCTGTTCTTTATATATAAATATATATATGAGAGAGAGGGAGAAAGCGAGAGAGAAAGAGAAAGGGAGAAAGTGAGAATGCTTTAAAACAATATTTAAAACATGATTTGATGTCATATTTAGGTCAGCTTATTCACAGCTAAAGATCTGCCTCAGGCAACAAGACACATATTGCAGTCACGATTTGTGTGCGTTTCTGTGTTAATGTGAGTGTGTCATATTATTTCTAGTGTTTTGAAGGCTATAAATAATCTCCTAATATCCCCCCATCCCCCCCTACCTTCAGGCTAGAGAATGAATGCACATCCAGCCAAATTTATTTTTTTTATTTTTTTTTTTTATTGTTATTTTGGCAGCTGCGTTCTTAATGTCTGTTTTGAATCTTAGGGGACATGTGCAAGACAATCTCTCTCTGTATCTATTCATCAGCACAGTGTGTTTTAAGTGTACAACAGAGGTGGAGAATGCATTTACATTTAAGTATGACGTGAGATGCAGAAATTTGGTGAACCCATGCTCGCTGTACCTTTTGCTTCTGCCTTTCTGACACATAGTGGTACCTGATGTTGCCTTCTGCTGCTGTACCTCTTTAGCTTCAAAGTTCATTATAAGTGCATTTAGAGATGCTTTTCTGCATACGTTGGATGATACAGCTACAAAGGAAGGGGTGCTATGTTTTCACTGCTCTCTGTTTGGCTCTTTCTCTACAAGATCAAGCCAAAGCTGAAAGAAAATAGTGGCTTAACTTAACTTAAAATAGTGGAATTTAATTTAATTCATTTTTGTTGCAGATTTGGATCACTCTCTTTGAACAATACAGATAACGCTCCCTAAATTCTGGAAGTTGTATGAGTTGTGCATTTAAATTCCAGTAGATTTTTGTAATCCTTAAACCAGCTCATCTAATACTAACAACTATAACATGTTCAAGGCCACTTATATCACATTTTTTCACTCTCCTGTTAGGAAATTCATCAATTTCCTACATGACTGGCTCATTAGACATTTTCTTTAATGAGCAATTAAACAGGTATTCATAATGAAGTGGCTGATGAATGTTTTATGATGATGAACTAACTATAGTATTAATAATGTAATATTAATAAATATTATCTTGTTTTTATTTTGTTTTCATTTTAGGAGAGTAAAGTTCAATAGATGTAATCAAATAAGATACTGCAAAATTATATTTATGTATGTTATTTGAGTGACTACATTTTCCTAAGGGTACTTAGGCTTTTAGTCTTTTTTTGTTACAACTGATTAGATGTGGATAAAAGAAATGATTATTTATTATTTTCCAAGAGATTTTTAAAGGTAAGACATGTGACATGTGACAATGTATTAGACCAAAAAGCAATATAAAGTTTCCACAGATTCTCTAAATTAACAGTATTTGTATTTTTTTACGTTTACATGATGGCTAATCCACCAGTATGTGCAAGCGTTTTAATCAAAATTATATTTTGATAGAAGATTCCAAATGACAGATATTTATTTGCCTTCCTGAACCTAAACATATGCGGTTTGAAATAAATAACAACAGATTTATTTATTTTTAATTTCAAACAAATATTTGCTTTCTTGTTTTTATGATAGGTGATCTAATAAATGTTGTAAAGCACTGTAGTCTTAGATAAGAATTTAAGGAGATCGTTAGGTCATTAGGTTTAAGGTAGGCAGAAAAGAAATTAAAATTAGCAGCCATACTGCAAAACCTAAACAATACTAGCACTAAGGCCTGACAACAACTCACACTGGGTTGACAGTGACAAATAGCCAAGAGGCCCTTCAGTACAGATCTTTATTTCAGATATATGTCACTGGATATCACTTATTGGCAGCACAAACCCTAGCTGTCAGCCAGTTACCAAGAGAAGAGTGAGCACTTGGAATCAATCGATTCAAAGAATAAACTCTAGGAAACAGCACAGCACTATTACAAGAACTTAAAATTATAACTACTATTAAGTGGATTTAGAAATATCAATGATCCGTTTTAATTTTTCACTTTTATTTTTGTATTTATTTTTGGTGGAGAGGCTTATGCATACAGCATGCAGAAACAACCACAAAGTCAGAGGAATATCTGAACAGTTTTCCAAAGCAGTTTGGATCTGGATCAGGATTTAATAGGTTCCTCATTTGCCCATGCTCCACAGTCTTCTCCAAGTTTCATAAAAAAAACTGGCTTGGTAACCGGTTAGCCAGCCAAGGCGCCACCTCCTGTGCAGCACACATTCGTTAAGGCTTTAAAAATAGAAAACTATTAGCCGTCTGTCAGCCTCTGTCAGCATCTCTTTGTCAATCTGAAACTGTCAGTGTGGCTTGACCGTTATGTGTGTGTCACTATCACAGCTGCATCTGCACCGCATCCTGAATTTTAAACTTAAGTTCCATAAGAGCCTCTAATTCAATTTTTAAGCTATTATGTAAACAGAAAGTTCACGATTTGTCAAATATTCCTACTTAATAGTCAGGAGTGGTTTTTGTGGTGGTTGCATAGCTGTCGTAATTCATTTTCCTGTGTGACAGTATCAGTGAAAACATGGGCTGTGTTCCCCTCAGGCTTATGATAATATAAAACTGGCTTGATGTTTTACCACACTAACATCTGCATGCATCTGCTGACGTGGAGTGACTTTAGAACAAACTTGTAGCCGTGTTGGATACAAAAATTTGTATTTTAATAGTGTATTGCATCTGATGTCATTTATACCATGATTTTCTCAGATAACACCATATGACATTTACTCGCTTGAATCTCTCTCTGGAAAAATCTTTAACGTCCTTGAGTTTTGTGCAAGTCTCCAAAACGATCCCGATAAGATTAGAAGTGCTCCGTCTTCCTCTGATTCAACTCCAACCTAGGGAGATAAAGAGCAGCGCTTCAGATCATCAGGCTGTCAGATAGAAGCTATAGTGGAGAACGAATTCAAGACAACTCCTGGTGTGCAGGAGGGATGATAAAAACATCACTGCAGGGGAGAAACAGTGGGTGGTAGTGGTGTAAGAGTGTGGATGTGTGTGTGTGCAGGTGAGGTGAATCACACGAAATATGCACTAGGATGACAGTAATGTGAGTATATTAAATTGGTCACTTTGATATGTTAGTGTAAAAATGCAAAAATAATATTGGATCAAAGAGACACATTTGACTGAGAGATTACGTCTTATCTTTTTGCTTTGTTGTGCACAGTTTGCAGTAATTTTGAATACCAGTGTTATGTAAATGAGTGTATAAGACGAGTACATTGTTCATTTAGTATTATATTTCATGTATTTTGGAGACAAAGTAATTGAGAGAAATCAAATTATGTTAGATCAACACAAAGGATTATATTGCTGGGTCAAATCTCAAGCGGGTGCCCAGTAATCCGTAACAGATTACATTTTAAAAGGAGCCTGCACCACGCGTGGATGGACGTGTGGTGGAGATTGGAAACAGTTTTGGAAATGAGAGGGCTGTCAGTAGAGCTGCAGGAGAAGCTGATAAAAATTGGTTCTGACCGTGCTCAGTTCTCACATCCACCTCCCACCCAGCGTCTGCATCTACTTGACCATTATGAGTGTACAGGTAGGACGCAGCGGGAACAGCACAGAGTGAGCAATGGGGGAGCAACCGGAGTGTTAGAAAGAAAAATCATGAGTCAGAAGAAGATAGGAAAGGATATATGCAATGCACAGACCTGTTTGCAGACATTTAGTGATGGTTTTCATATTAATTTAATCTTCATTTACATTTGTTGAATCATATTTTGTAGTGTGTTAAAAAGCAATCCTCTCCCTTATGAGGCTGAGCAGCTGTCAAACGGTTAATTTGATTTGTGATGAAAATCGGTTATTAACATTACCAGTTATTTTTTCAATTAGCCGCAATTAATGTGGCTAAATATTGTCTAAATGTGGCTAAAACATCACAATTATCCAAATTACTTGTTCTTTTAGGTTTTATATTATGTATTGTAAATATCAGTTAACTGGCTGCCAAAATTTGAGCTTAGAGAGGACCCATTATGCTCATTTCCCACTCAATATTTGTATTCCTGATCTCTGCAAGAGTGGCTTTGCATGATTCATAGTTCTCTGAATCACACAATGCTTATTTATTGTATTCTCAGCCTTTGTGTAGTCCCTCAGTTAATCCACAATATGTTTAACTCCTGTATTTGTTTAACTCCTGATTTATTTACATATTTCTCTCTCCTGCAGCTGTTTGCGTGTCGAGGATCCTGTGATCCCAAAGTCTCAAATTTCCCAGGATTGGTCGACCAAAGACCAGCTTCCAAAGTCATTATTTTGTTTTAGGAGGTTTTTTTTTCATTTTGTTAGACATGGCACAGTTAAGTAAAAGAGACCACTCTAATTTGTCATGTGTTACCATTTTGATATATTTGATTACTTTCAGTGGACATCATCGGGTAAAATCAGCATTAGTGATTGTGTTACTATTTATAGCGATAGTGTTCTAGGGTTAAGAATGCCCATCCTTGATCCCAAATGTCTTCTGATTGGTTGCCCCTCCCAAACAAAACGTTCGAACATAGCTAGAGCTATGTGATTACCATATTAGGACATGAACTTTCAGTGACATCATACAAAGCCAAGCGTAGAAAAAGCTGTGCCTTGAGCCACCCCTCATTTCTCTATATCTTGATAGCAAAGTGGGATATTGGTGCAGTGATCTATGGAAATCACTTCAATTAACCTATTGTTTCCAAATAGACACCTTTAGTGTTTACATTGTTCTTGTGATTTCTTTAGGTCATCTTCAGGAATAGTTCTCCAGGCTTCCTGAAGGACCTTTAGAGCTCTTCTTTGAATACTGGCTGCCTTTTGTTTCTTCTTCTCTGTCGATATGATCCCACACTGCTTCAGTAATGTTAAAGTCCAGGATCTGGGAAGGCCAGCCCATAACTGATAGTGTTCCATTGTGTATTTTTCTATCCACGTATGCTTTTATCTCTTTAAAAAGTATGGTACTGCATGGTGGAGCAAAATACGCCTAAGCCTTTTCTCACTGTTTCCTCTTCTGAAGAATGGCTTCTCGACAGCCATCCTTCCACTGAATATTTCTGATGAGGCTTCAGTGAACAGTAGATGGATCAACTGAAGGGATCAGCTGCATCTCTCTTGTCCTGTGTCAGGTCTTTGCTCATTTCTTTCCTATTTCTTAAGGACTTGACTTTCACACACTATTTATCTGCTGTAGATAGTTTGTTTTTTTTAAGCCTATCACTTCTTCTGTTGTTCCCTAGTTGTCCAGTTTTTTCAATTTCTTTTTAAATGGCAGTTGTCATCTTTTATATTTTTCACACATTCAACAAAAAAGTGGGATCAATATTTGTTTGTTTTTTTGTTACTAGCAAAAGTCTGCTTGTAACAAAGTGCCTAAAGATACAATTTAAAATTGGTTCTTTGCTAAGTTGTCTGTTATGTATAGACACAACACTCCCTTGAGCTAGGGCCCTTTTTTATGCTTGAATGGTTAATAGGTCAGTGTTAAATACTTTAACAAACAAAAAAACATTAAAATGACAAGAAGGTCTGGCTCCTTGGATCAAAATATAATTAATTAATTAATGAGACTTTTGCACAGTACTGCAGTAAAAGCCTCATACATCTATTTACAAGTTAATGCAAAGAAATATGGGCAAATAAATATTTTTCTACCACCCTTGCAGTAAGCAGAAACAGGCATAATATGTATAAACCCCTTTGTCAGATATCACAGCTTGTAAACACTTCTTTGTTGCCAGCTCAGCGTCTCTCTGTTCTTGATTTAGGAATTTTCACACTTTTTTTCCTCACAGATAATTCCAAGTTGTGAGATATTTTTAGGCAGTAGCGTGCATTCAGAACACTGACTTTCAGACACATTTGTCTGAAACTCTCCAATTCTTTCTGCCGATTTTAGTAACTTCCCAAATCCAGCATTGCACGAAGCGAAGGAGAACAAAGGCAGACCCTACTGACTTGCTTATTATTAACCACTGTGATTATTTCTCATGCTTACAGTTGAGTAGAATATAATCAGTGCTTTCGGGGAAGTTGCAGTGTTTTGTCCATCAGCTTTCTTTGAACGAAGTATAAGGACTTTTGCCTCAACCATGTTTGCTTCAAGGGCACCATGGCATTAAACATAATGGAACTAACACAAACAGTGTTGTATCAACTTATTACAGTCTGTAACAATAAAAAGACTCTGTGGAGATCATGAAAATGAGGCCACACTACCTCCCAGCTTGACACTACACACAGCAATAGAAGCAAATTAAGCGTATACATGTGTTTATGCATATCCTCAAGCTATAAGCAGTGCGTCAGACAGCACACAGAAGAAACTGTAATGTTGTTTTTCAGACTTTTGTTACTGCGAGACATCTTGTTAGCAGCATTTCACCATTAATTTCAGCAAGCGCGCACAGTTCAGAAATGCTGCTATGTGTAAACTAAAGCAGGCAAAGTGCAGCTTGTCTGAATGCATCTGTGGGTTTGTTCATGCATGTATGCCCTTGTGTTGTGTTTGTGTGGTTCACTCTTATGATGTTAATGCAAGTTTGCAAAGATAGTGGGCGGTGTGTGACTTAATATGGTTTTCACATTTGATTACAGTCACATCACACTGCGTCTTCGGGGATAATACTTTGCCCTCTCTGTGACACGCACACACACACACTCACACATGTGCAAACAGGCATACGCAGATGTAGTGTAAGTTCATTAAGCTATATAGTTCATTATAGTGTACTCATGCAGTAAGACAAAGTATAATAAAACATGGGAACTCTTATTAGTAAAAAGCAGGTACATAAGAAAATAAAGTTAGAAACAAAATGGGAAACAAATGAGCAAAAAGGGTGTGAATCTCTCTTGATTGCAAACATCTGGTAACTGTCTGAAGTCTTTTTTTGACCTTTTATCTTCAGCTTCTCGGTTGATAGTGGAGGGATTCTGGGCATGTACGCAGTGTGGTTTCTGACAGATAGAAGCATCTAATCTTTCTGTGTTTTAGACAACAGAGAGAGTTGTAACTGACAGCTGCTGCAAGAGTTTCAAAGGCTCCTGATGCTGCTGTTTGTCTGTGCATCTTTGCTATGATGATTTATGCATCAATGAAATATTTTACAGTTTGAATTCTTGTGACACGCTCGTCTTTGTTGATTTTAGATTGTTTCAAAAACATGTGAAACAAGTGATTGATGGTGTCTCGTTTTATTTTGGCAGCACTATTTTGTGGTGGAGGATTCTTCATTCTTACTTAACAGAATGTTTTTTATGAGATATAATATTAAAGATTCCCATTATTATAATTAACATTTAATATAACAGATATAGTATATTAATTAATATTGACATAAAATATGTGTATGTGTGTGATACCGATAAATACAAATGGTATAAACGGTGTGAATATAACAAATAAGTAGATACTGTGACCAGCTTCTACATTAAAGACGGCCTACTAAGGTTCAAACTCAGCATCAGTTTGAGGAACAAAGGTGTTTTAAGTGATTTAAAATGTACCGTGGTTGTTGAACTGCTGATCTGCTGGGATTCTTGCACACAGCCATCTCTGAGGTTTATAGAGAATGGTCCAGAAAAGAGAAAACATCCAGTAATCAGCAGTTCTCTGGTTAAAAATGCCTTGCTGTTGCCAGAGGTCAGGGGAGAATAACCAGACTACTGATAGGAAGGTGACAGCAACTCAAATAACCAGTTGTTACCACCAAGGTATGCAGAAGAGCACCTCTGAATGCAAAACAAGTCATATCTTGAAGCAGATGAGCTACAAAAGCCAAAGACCGCACTGGGTGCCCCTTCTGTTGGCTAAGAACAGGAAACTGAGGCACCAAAATTCAAAAATAGAAAAATATTGCCCGTTCTGATTAGTTTAGATTTTTGAGGCATTCAGATCATAGGATCAGAATTTGACAGGAAAGCATGGAACCATTCTGTCTTGTCTGCTGACATAAGACAGAATGGTTTAATGGTATAATGGGTGAAGGATACTTTACCTTTAACCACTGTATACCTTCCCTCCTGAGCATTATTGCTGACCATGTCAATTCCTTTATGACCAGCAGGATATCACACCATGTGACACAGCTCAGATCATCTAAAATTGGTTTCTTGAACATGACAATGAGTTCAGTGTACTGAAATAGCCTCTGTAGTCACCAGATCCCAGTCTAATAGAGCACCCCTGGGATGTGATGGAATGGGAAATTTGCATTATAAATGTGCTGCTGAGAGATCTGCAGCAACTGTGCGATGCCATCATGTCAATATGGATGAAAATCTCTGAGAAATGTTTCCAGCAGCTTGACGAATTTATGCCAGGAAGAATTAAGGCAAAAGGGGGTTTCAACCCAGTGGTATTGTAGCAAGGTTTAACTACCAACGATGCCTTTATATATAACATACAAACACCTGCCTATGTTCATACTGTACAGTCAGCTTAATACAACAATCATTCCTCATTTGAATGCAAACTGCAAATGCAAACAGTTTTACCTCTGTTACTCCTACTCACATTTAGAAAACAATTTCTGTGTATACTAAGTGCTTTTTCTTAAGAGCACGGCCTTTGGAAACAACAATAAAAGTTACATCAGCTCCATCAGGTGTCGAATTAATACTGACTGGTGAATAATGCTGTATCTTTTTTAAGATACTTATGGCTGTTGAAGTTGCCATCTATGGCGTGCATTTTTTGCATGAATTCATTTTTAACTCTTGGCTCATTCTGTCTTACTTTGCAGTTGGTTATATGGAGTATTAGCTGAAGAGGATGAGCAAAAGCTAGACAAAAGATGTTACTCTAAAATTTCTCTAAGATGTGTTTGAGTGTGACACTGTGTGTGGTCGACGGCTGTATTGGCCTGATTGAGCTCACACTTGACAGAACATCAATCCGATAAACCTCGTTCGAGGGTTGATGAGAAAAAGAAATGTAGGTTTTCGAGTTTGTGTGCTCATGGAGGTTATGCAAACAGAGATGTACGAGCATATTCACATGCCCCGGTGGTGGTGTATAATAATAATAATAATAATCTAATGTGCAAACATAATTTTGTTTGTGCACATGCAGATTATTTTGCATAGTGCACATCTCTCTGGCTCCATGCATATCAGATGTGCCTCATCCTTCGTGTTGCATCACGTGCAGGGTCAGTTGAGCAAGAAGAATCCCATTTTGCGTCATCCTTAGAGCCATCAAGGACACCTGTCACAGTGTTTTAGAGCATCTTTATGCTGCCCTCAAAAAACTGGAAATGCTGCACAGCTGTAATTTAATTTTCATGATAATGTATTGTCACCCCTCATAGATCACTAAGAACCTGAACATTAGTGACAGTGAGTTAAGTGAATCTCATTACAATGCTGTTCAGTTGTTTAAGTTGCACAGCAAGAGTTGAGATAGCACTTGAAGTCAAGAGGTCATTTGTTTCCCTGATTTGCATGTTGGGTTCTAATTTTAAACACAGTGATTTCCAAAACCTGATATTGAATCAACTCTAGATGATTAATAGTGAGAGTTTAAGAGAATAATAAAGGAGTAGAGATAGTAGAGCGTCAATAAATAATAAACAGGCTGCAGTTCATTACAAAAGTGCTCATTAGGATTTAGAGGGCACTTAAGCATACTCATAATCAGTTCCCAAATTGTCCAATCAGTTGGAATCATCACCCTCCAATTGTGAATGAATTCCTTTTAATGTTGGCATTGTGAAACGCTGATGTCAGACTCACGTCAGCGCGGCTTCTGAATACCAAACACAAGCCTTTTTCTACTCTCTTTGTACACTGTGTTCAGACACGGGGATTATAAAACACTTTCACTGACAGAATCTGTGCAGCCCTACTTTTCAGCCACATAAAAAATAGTTAATCACAATTTTGTAAGTGAACTCATAGAGGACTAAGCTTTATAAGCAGAGTTGGTAATGACATTTGTATTAATGTAATCTTGTAAATATCCATCCCTAATCGTTATACAAGACGACTTTTAATGCAACTAAGTATGTATGAATGATCGTTTAACATTTTCTTTTGACTTCTAATGCAGATAATCAAATATTCAAAGTAACCTCGGGTCACTGATACACAATTGTCATGGAATAATATATTGGAAATGTCTCAGCTAATCTTTAAATGGCAGCCAGTTAATGAGTCCAAAAGTAAAAGTAACATAAATTCAGACTTTTAGGGAAAAATGTTATAAATCGTGATTATTTTTTTTATTGCTGATTGATTGCAAAGCCTTAGGAGAATTTTGATTGCATACAGTTAGAGTTGGGTCAGTGTGATAATACATTTTTATTTATTTATAGGCGCCTTTCAGACCCTCAAGGTCACCTTACAGTAGCACGTAAACAATACCATAAAAAAACATTTTAAAAAAATGTATATATAGCAAACATGGTAGATAAAATTTAGACATAAACAGTCATAAAAGTATAAGTATAAGCAAATATAAAAACTGAGCAAGGTAAAAATGGCCTAAGACAGATCAGGTGTATGCAATTCTAAATAGATGAGTTTTGAGACGTGATTTAAAAGAGGTGAGACAGTGTGTGGTCCGTAGAGCAAGTGGAAGTGCATTCCAAAGTCTCGGGGCAGAACAACTAAAGGCTCTGAGTCCCACGGTAGTCAGGCGAGCAGGTGGAACTGACAGAAGGGAAGCTGAAGAAGAGCGGAGTGTACGAAGGGGTGAGTATGTATGGAGAAGATCGGATAGATATGGAGGAGCGAGGTTATGAAGCGCTTTGAAAGTGAGAAGCAGGATCTTGAAATTGACACGGAGGTGAATTGGGAGCCAATGGAGCTGTTTAAGAACAGGTGTTATATGTTCAGTGGATCTAGTTCTGGAAATAATACAAGCAGCTGTATTTTGAACCAACTGCAGTTTATGGAGGGATTTATGAGGTAGACCATAGAGAAGAGAGTTACAGTAATCCAGACGAGATGTGACAAGAACATTGACAAGTATGGCGGTACTGTGTGGTGTGAGTGAGGGACGAAGACGGTTAATATTACGGAGATGAAAGTAGGAAGACCGAGTGATATTATTTATATGTGCTGTGAAGGACAGAGTGCTATCGAGGATGACACCAAGACTCTTAACCTGAGGGGAGGGTGTGACAACAGAGTTATCAATGGATAACGAAAGACTGGTTGGAACTGTAGTCAGTTTTGATCTGGTGCCTATTAAAATGAATTCTGTTTTATTGCCATTAAGTTTAAGAAAGTTGTGAGTAAACCAGACCTTGATTTCACTTAAACAGTCAGAAATGGATGTGGGTGGGAGAGTAGCTGTGGGTTTGGAGGATAGGTAGAGCTGGGTGTCATCTGCGTAGCAGTGAAACTGGATGTTATGCTTCCTAAATATATTACCTAGGGGTAGGAGATAGATGATAAAAAGTAAAGGACCCAGGACAGAGCCTTGGGGTACACCGGAATTAACTGGAGTAGATACTGATCTGTGAGGGAGCAATTGAACAAACTGTGAGCGGCCAGAGAGATAAGAAGTAAACCAGGTGAGTACTATACCATTGATGCCAATAGATGCTAATCTGTGAAGGAGGATGCAGTGGGAGATAGTATCGAAAGCTGCTGTAAGGTCAAGGAGAATGAGGATGGATATAAGTCCAGAATCAGCTGCAAGCAGAAGATCATTGGTGATTTTTACTAGGGCTGTTTTTGATGGTGTGTGGTTGTCTGTCATGTGATGTCCATGGCAGATATCACAACTCATCGTATTCAGCTAACCATCTCAGGTCTACATCATAATTACTGACAGCCTCACCTCTAACCCAAGTTCTACCAGGTCTTGGCATTCAGGGAACAAACAAAAGGCAGTTTTGTATATATTCATTTTGTTTTGTTGTTCTATTTAAATGTACTTTAAGAAGTCTGCATCATGGTAAAAATGTACATAATTTGAGTGTATTATTTTTTATTATTTTTATGTATGTGGCTTTAGTACACGTGAAACAGTCTTTTCATAATTCTGTAAATTTGTTTCAATGTTTTGGAATAAATATCAAGTGAAAGAAGTTTTTGATCACAAGTTTAATTTTTTCCAAAAGAAAATGCTTCATGACCTTCATATTTTCAAATTTGTATGTATTCAAACAATTATAACTTGTTATTGTAATTTAAATAAAACAGTCATAATAAAATTAATCATCTATATTTAAAAAGTATACCATGCCAACATGTTTTTGTCAGTCTGAAAGTGGCACTATTTGGTATTATTATCACTTTGACCTTCAGATCAATCTGTTGACCTTAAAGGAGAGATCAGAGGTCAAATATGTCTACACACAATACCACCACACTTCAACCAATTTCAGCCAAATTTTAATGGATTCTCAGCATGACCCCGCTCTACACCTCTGCAAGGTTTTAGCAGAATTAATTCAAAACTTAATAATAATCTTTCTGACACACAACAAAAATTTCCATTATAGTTTTTTCCAGCTAAGTTACTTTGAAACATTTTCAAATTATAGGTTTAGAGTAGGATTATCATCGATGTTGACTTGAACTTTGGAGGGTTATGAAAATGGATGGACTATAGCCATGACTGCTATTAAAAAGCTGCTTCACATCTGGTGGATAAAAAAAGTCATAGATAATAATAGAAATATGTTTAAATTGCAGTCTTGCTCATAGCTATTTGAAAGCGCTTGGTAGCCGGAGAAAGTTCAAACACATTGAGAGTGTACTATTTGGAACGTCTATAAATTAGGTCTAATTTTTTTCTCTGCCTTATTGTTCGTGCTCTCCTACAAGTCCATGTGAGATGACACCAGTGTTAACACTAGGATCTAACTCACTCACCCTGGCTTCTCTTCCTCTGTAACATAAAGTAATTACATCTCTTTCCACTACACTGCCGGTCCCTTGAACACACCACGCCCTCATCTCCAGGCTCCAAATGTCAGCCTCATCAGCTCAATTATCCACCGTCTTAAACAACATCCTTACATAACCTATTCTGTTCTCTGATGTCTGAGAGCCTCGAGATGGCAAACTACCACTGCTGTTGCCGCACCCAAATTGTTGTTTGTATGTTTTCTCACCTGCAAGCTGAGCCATTTTAATTGACTGTATTATATTAATTACATACATTTTACTCATATATGATACTTCTAGTGCATCTTGAAGAATCTTTAGAGGATGTGGTGTAGCCTGTTTGCTTTATGTTTGCTTATGTTGCTGTCTCCCTGTCAGTCCAAAGGTCGTAACTGAGTTGAGTAACTGAGTCATTGCTGTGAATACATAATTGGCTTATTTGTGAACTTCCTTATATAGATCCATCATGGTCCTGTCACTCATCCATTTTCATTCACATTTCCACCCCACTCATTTTATTTCTCCAGTGAGCATAGGATTTTATTTATGGATCAGCATTTATGGAGAAAAGATTCACTTTGATGAGGCAACGCTTCACCGCAGAAGACTTATGATCTATTTTTGTGCAATAGCACATGGGACTCACGTGCATGGTAATATAACGCCCTTGATGTGTGCCCTTTGTCTCACAGAGGGAGAAAAAGCCGCACATGCATACATAATGGTGGAGGGGACTATTTTGAGATTTTTTTTTTTTTCTGTTTGACTGTGCGATTCATTTGCCTGCTGGTGGAAAATAGATGTGAATCATTCACTATGGCGGCTCTCCAGCATCCATTCACTCCCTTTGTGTGCCATTCTTCTGTCATGATTTACTGTCACTCTGACGTTATGCCTCCTTTGCTTTCTGTTCTCATGTCCTAATTTTACCCTTTCATTTCTGTCAAATGTTGCCCTTTTTCTCCGTACTCCGGCATCAAAAACACAAACATATCTGTGCTGTAGACTGGTCCAATAATTCCCAGGGAAATTTTCTGTTGTAGTGGAGATTAAAAACAAAACTTATTCGTAGCACTTTAAATTGTTCTCAGTTGAAATAGCTGACACAGTATGTTTATAAAAAAACTAAACATAATGGATTACAGTTTGAAAGTGGTCAAATAAACATTAAAATATTTATATATTAATATTAAAGTAGGGCTGCACAGATTCTGTCAGTGAAATATTAAAATAGTTATCCAATAGTTAAGAATACAGGTTTGAGACCATGACTGTTGAATGTTAAGCAATAAGACTAAGTAATAAGCTAGTAATCAAAATGTAGTTTCAAATGAGTTTAAATGAACATACTTGTTCATGACCATTGATGAGGGGGGCTTTGAGCCTCTGATATGCCTTTGTGGTTTTGTCCCATTTAGTCTATAAGATGTTCTTGGGGTATTTAGCTTTGTGCATAGTTTGCTAAGCTAACCTCTTGACCACGCTGAGTTTCTCCTTGTTGTGATGGTATTGTCAGTCATATCACTGAGACTTAGCAAGAGATTAGAGACAGGAATTTAGGGTAGTCATGTCACAGGAAAGGGTCTGGGTAATGGTTTGTCACTGCAATGTTTTTAGAACTTCTTGTCATCCCCTTTCTGTAATCTTTCAAAATTATTTATATTTATTTTGACTTTACTGCTGGACTCCCATAAAAGACCTCAGACCAGTTGGGGAACCACTGGCAACCTCCAGTCGCTGTTGAAAAATATGTATTCCCCAACCGATTGGAGAGTGGTTGCTGGCTGTTGCCACTCGATAACTTGAACTTTTCATAGTTTCACTACTGCGTGGCCAATAGCAAGTGTCTGAAGACCTCTGGAACATGCTAGTGAATTACAAGGACATTTTCAGTGTAGCACTGTATACTGCTTTGTGACAGATTTCACCTAGTGACTCCCAGCAGTCTATATAAAACAATAGCCAGTACATTTGCACATTTTTTTTTTCACCAGCTGTCTTTATGCCTGTTTTCATGTCTGTGTTGCTGAAGTTTTGTAAGGCAACTGGTGGGTAAGTGGCTTCTAGAGGTTGTTGGCAGTCACTGGGCAAGAGTGAGAGTGCTGCTCCAAAAACCTCCTTGTGATTGCTTTGTTCGGTACTAGATTGTTGCACCTAAAGATTGTACGGAGGACACCAACATCTTTAAAAGTTTGCTAACAAACCACCAGGCACTGTATACATATCTGCAACCAATTTCACCTTGCAACTGACAGCAACCTCCAATAACCACTCCCCAACCAGTCAGAGAACACATGCAGATGGTCGCCAACTGGTCTCCAGGCCTGTGTTAGTTAGGATCAATACCAGACTTTTGGTTGCATTCTAAATAGAAAGCCACAGCTAGAAACTATTTTAGTTAGTACAAAGACACATATGTACTTAATGACTGGACCAAAACATACTGGGTATAATGCACAGAGGACAAAGGTTGAGCAATAAATAGCTCACAGAATGTTTTCACAAATCTGTACCTTTGACATATTATTAAAGCTGATAATTAAAAGGTCTCACGTCATACGGCAGTAAGAAACCATGTGGGAGTTTCAGCATAAAAAGACAGAAAATATAAATTGAGACTGTCTTGCTTGTGTCTGCTATCCTGTTTTTCTCCTACTCGTGGCTTCCAGTTATTCCTAAACTGTTGCATCTTGTCTGCCGGCTACTGTAGCATGACTTTTAGCCTGAGCATCTTCGGTTATGACACTTCACATCCTCTGTAGTATATTGTTAATGAAATCGGTTACGTTAAGGAGCTTTAGCTAATCACTGCATTTTTCTAGGTTTTATTCCCCTCTCTGACTTCCTGAATCCCTCTCTCCTTCACTTTCGCTCCGATTCTCTTTACTCAGTTTATTGCCCATTTCGGCTAAATCCATACAGCGCTCTGTGCTATTGTAGATAACACAGCCTTGGCTTGGAGTCTCGGGGATCTGTCATTGCGGCATTACCGACTACAGAACGTGCAACCATGACATGAGCCTTGACACCTACTGTAGGCCTATTTAATGTGTAGTGTGAGGTACAGTCATTTCTTGTGGGGCAAATATATTATACGGGTTGTTAGCTGAATTTGGCTAAAGGCACATAATAGCTTGGGTTCATTACCGTACTCAGGCTTTGAGTAGACTCATATCAACACTGTCCACTCTCATCACCGCTATTTACTCTGCAGAAATGGTGTGTGTTTAAGCCTTTTGAACATAGTAAATAAATGAAGCAGCAGACATCATCAAGTTTTTCTGCATTTCCATGACTTAACACCCATGGGGAGTTTGTTTTCAGCATAGTTTTGTTTTATTTATGAGCAGCTGGCATACGCTTTTGAAGTTTTAATTTCTCTTACAATTCTCAAATGGTGCATCACACTGCATCAATCCTCTGAATTTGTAGAACTTCCATATTAAGAACTATTTGTTTTCTTTTTATTTCTTAGCTTCTGCTTCTGCTGTGATGAGGTGAGGGATTAAAATCTGGGGAGGCTGAGTTTCTGAGCAAGGTGCTGCCAGCTAGACTCTTTAACCTTTATCAGACTCCAGATAGCATCTGAGATAACCTTAAAAGACAGGAGGGAAGGAGAGGGAGTGAGTGGGAGGGATGAAGTGAGGAGTTTGAGAGGAGAATAAGGAAAGAAAGGAAGTAGTATACAGTTAGTTGTTTCCTCCAAAGGTGATGAAAAGTTTATTTATAAAGCCACTTCCTAGATAAGAGGTCATGAAGTGCTTTACAATAAAGGGTTAAATGTGTAGTTGGTACAAAGTCAGTGAATAGCCTATAGTGTGTGGTGAAAGCCTCTTTATACAGCCTGTCCATGACGTTGAAATGTTGTGTTTCCTGTTTTAAACCCTCACACCACTATCTTTATTTTCGTCCGCTCTTGGCCTTTCAGCCTGGCTGTCTGTCTGTCTGTCTGTGTCTCGTCTGTCTCTCCCTTACTGCCTCATCTGTCTCTGTGCTGGACTGATAAGAAGGTGCCCGCCCTGTCTCGGAGGAGAAACCATGGAAACGTACCAGCCGCATGTTGACATCACAGCATGTTAAATATAACCGCCTCCCGTGCCACACACAACTAGTTGTTCTGCCGTTGATCCTCGCCTGGCTATAAATACATGGTTTCCTTCCCATAATTGCAGCTCCAACAGGCTTGTTTGGATGGAGGGAGGAATAGGAAATGCCATAGAGAGAAAGAAAGAGTGTGCCGTCTTCTCTCTATCTGTGGTTGTGTGTCTGTCCAATTTGTGTGTGTCTGAGTGTATGTTTATATCCTCATTTGACTCTTTCTCATTACAACACAATCAAGGAGATCGGTAGAGATTGCTGAAGTCTGACAGAATCCCATTTACGACAAACAGACTCCAAAATTACCTTCGATAAAACAGTGAAGAATATGCACACTGACTAATATACATTTTTTGTGTGTTATAAGCTAAGTTTAAAAAATTTATTCAGTGAAAACGGGTTGATGCATTGGTTCTGTCCTATAATTACTTTAAACAACTTGTATACATGTAGATTTCCTGCTTTGGAAAATGTGCTTAGCTTTCCTGCTACCACTCTGGATGGTTTTTTTTTCTGTGTGTGTGTTTTTCTGGTGAGGTCCATAGATTCCCCTTCAGCTCTCAAAAAAACTAAAATTACCCGAGAAAGATTAGTGGGAATACTGTCTGAGAGGGAATAATGTCCAAAAACCAAAGATGACTTCAGGAAATCACTTCTCCAAGCTGTTTTTAAAAAAAATATATGTTGCTTTCACATGTTTAATGGCCACCAGGTGATGACTCCTTTGATTTTAAGGGGGGGACCCAACGGTAAGTAGAGTCAAAAATGCCTATTTTTAAAAATGTAAGACGCCTGATTCTGTAGAAATCAGACAGAAAAAACTTACAGCTCTCTTGATTTATTTTATAAAACTGAAGTTTTATTTAACAATGCAATAATAAAACGATATTAGTTTTTTTCACGCATATTAAAAACTGCCTATGGTAACTGTGTGATATTTTTAACTTTGCTAATTCTAAATCTAAAACTAATTACTAATCATACACAAGACCATGAATGTCCGTTTAGTTTAAATTTGATTTGTTTTTCCACTAAAATACTTGAAAATTATGCGAAACTTAAAATTACATACAATGAAATTATTTCTTCTTTCCTGTAAAAACCTAAATTATTGCTGTATTTTATTATGAGTGTGCGTTTAGCTCCATGTTGTGGATGGGTGGTACCAGTGGATGTTAACGCCATAACAAATTTTTATGGAGTTTTAAGACTTCTACAAGCAATAAACAGACAATTGTAGCAAATATTATACAAAAAAAATCTCATAGATGCAAATTAATATTTAATAAATTTCTTTATATTTGTCCAAAGGTTCAATAAATCCTTCCTTTTGAAAGAATTAAAATTTTCTGGTAATTATTTCATGGTTTAGCTTCGTTAAATGGATGGCATAGGTATGTTGTAACTGCAAACCCTTCTGAAAACTTATGATGTGCCTTCCGCTGTAACCTAGAGTACATCTCCAGAAATGTAAGTACTCATCATGTTGTTGCAGCTCACAAAAAAAAGTTGGACCTTTCAGTACCGTTTCTTCTGCAACCATTTATTTTAATCAAGATACACAGTCAACTAGTGTTTTGCCTGCAAAATTCCAGAGCAACAGAAGTAAACCCTGCAGAGGTATAAATGCTGGTAATAGTGTCGGGCACTTGCATACGTCACATTGAAGGCTCTACACAGATTGAGCAGAAAAGTATAAATTAACTTTGACCTGTAAGTCAGACGGTTGTAGGCTTTGGTGTCAAATGAGACCATGTTGTCAACTATTTACCTACTGTTGATCATAAATGTGTTCTTTGTCACACAGTCCAGTCACACTGTGTAAGTGCATATTTTAAAAAGACTGTAATAATTGACATGAAGCACATTTTCCTAAAGCATGAAACAGTAAACCAAAAAGCAACTTAAAGCAACTTTTAAGTGTAGCTCTGAGTGCAGTGTTTGTCTTGAGTCTGTCTTCCTGTCTTTATGTAACTGTCACTGGTGTGCATGGGAGATGTTTTCGAGCACACAGCATTGCATGTTGTGACTCAGTCTCTTAGCAGCCACCTCATCTTCACAACCCCGCAGGTCCCCAGAGGCTGGTGCAGGACCGACCAATCAGCGAGAGATGCCACAATGACCAAAAGGCCGGTGCTGTGCTGTCGCCAGCAGAGAAATGGTTTCAGTCTAGGAAATGGACATGTTTGTGTGTGTGTGTGTGTTTGTGCACTGTATGTGAATTTAATAGTCTCTGAGTGTGAAGTGAGAGAGGAGCTACCTCACTAGGCTCTGTGTGTGTGACAGTAAATGTGCCTGTGCATGTGTCCTTTTCTATCCCATTGTCTCCTAATGCAGTTTAATCTCCCTTAAACCTGGATGATTTATTCTCCCTACCTTGACACTCACGTGCATAAAGCACTGGCAAACATTAATAACAGTAAGTTTTGTAAAATTTGAGATCACGATTATTTAATATGATTACAAATTGAGTTTGGAGATGTCATGCATTTTGTAAACTTTAAAAAAAAAAAAGACTTCTTTTTGCACCAGTGGAATTCCTTGAACTTGAAATAGCAGCAGCTTGCCCATATGTTTCTCTGCTTCTTTGCCAGCTGGAGTTAATTTCCACCAACTTTAAACTTATTTTATAGTGTCAGTCACCCACATGGTTACATGACTTGAAGTTCACATTACCATGAAACCATATATTTAAAACCACTAAACCTAAAATGGAGCTAAGGGCCTAAAGCACAGACGTTACATTGCAAATACAGTGTAAAACCAGTGAAACCAAAGAAAATGCTCTTTTCAGGGAAGTCCAAAGTTCACCAAAAGACAGAGGGTGTTTCCAGGGTTTTAAAAATACCAGCACAAATAATACAGTTTAGTTAATTTCATTGGAGTTGCAAAAATGGCACAGTGTAACCCCAGAATAAGCGCAATGCAGCAAGGGATAAGCAACTCCCACTGTTTTTTTGCTGTGCCAAGAACTAGCTGAAGAACAAAGTTTGACACTGAGATACTGTGAGACAGGCTCTGCTTCTGCTGAGTCTGACTTTTTGCCTCTTGTCACCACCATTTTTAAAAGAAGTAGGAAAATATAAATTTGGAGGGAACCAGAGTCCAGAGTAAGGTATAAAATGAATGTGGGCTAAACATTCTTGTAAAGAAAAAAAAAAGAACATAAACGCAGATTCTCGTTAAATATTGCGGAAATTAAAAGCAGCAGTAAAGCAAATGTGCACTGAAGGAAGCAGGCCACACGCTGGCAAAACTAAATACGTGGCTTATGGCTACAATGGAACCAAGAGAGCAAAATGTTGTATGGCAGCCACATTAAATTAAGGGGTAGGCAATGTTCCACACCTGCTCCACCTCATGAGCTGTCCCTTCCTTTGAGCGCAAGCACTTGGCGACAGTGGGAAGCAAAAACTCAATTTTAACAGGAAGAAACCTTCGCCAGAACCCCAACTAAGTATGTATGAGCGTGAAGGGCTCTATTTGGACAACATGATACTATGAGATTTTTAAGATATGGTTATTTAAGTTCTTGTGATTAGAAGGCCTTTAAATTTCTGGATTTGACAGGCAGTCACTGAAGAGAGGCTACTGTGGAAGAAACACGATCCATCTTTCTAGTCCCTGTCAGTTCTCTGCAGCATTGTAGCAATCTACATGAACTAAATGAGACAGGTGATAGGTGTTCTTCAGGTGCAAGAAGCATCTTGCACAATCATAAAATCATACCCAACATCAGACCAGGGGACTGTGCTTCATCTTTGCTCAAAGACAGCGTTAACTTTTGCTTTCATTTCCTGTTTTCTTTCACTTTTATTTTCTGTTTGATTTGGTTAACACACAAAACTGCTTGGTTAGGTTAGGTTTAGGAAATGATCATGATTTGGTTTAAAACTAGGTTTTTCCAACCTACTTTTTCCATAGTGAGATACCGGTGTCGAATTCACCTTGGTCACACTAGATTAAAAGTTAGGACAGAAACCTCTTTGTGAAGAAATAAGTGGTTGGCTGGTGATTTTATTGATTGTATTGATGATGATGATGATTGTATTTATTTTTGTGCATTCAGCAACCATTGCTGCTGCCAGCAGTTGTGGCAACCAACTAATTGCCCTTTGCCGGATGATTAGGCTGGATGTTAAGACCTTTTACCGTCTCTCAGATCTAATAAGAGATGAACCGGGGGTGGGGGGGCTTCAGTCTCTTTCCATCCTACCTCTCTCGACAACTCTTTCTTTTTATTTAGACAGCAACAGATTTGCAATTTTTTTCTGATTTATAACAGTTAATCGCCGTATTATCACAAACACATTGCGTGTAACTGTCAACTTGACCCCATTCAATTGCAAACCGATGCAAACTTTCTTTCTTGACGTACCAAATTCAATTTGAATAGCAACTGACTGTCTTTAAAGCAGCAATTTCAGAGGCAACAAG
This sequence comes from Oreochromis aureus, assembly GCF_013358895.1. Classification (NCBI taxonomy): domain Eukaryota; kingdom Metazoa; phylum Chordata; class Actinopteri; order Cichliformes; family Cichlidae; genus Oreochromis; species Oreochromis aureus. Next base: position 12,090,823 of record NC_052958.1, on the reverse strand, counting down.
ATTGGAGGTTCATTGCACACAGTCACAGCTATTTTGTTTATTTCATGGTTACCAACCACTGTTTTCCCACAGACTCTAGCATTAAGGTGAGGACCACAAATTTTACTTTTCACTATAAAATACACCCATGGGTCTCAATAATAGCTTGCACCATTTTAGTCACCAGCCTTCAATCAATCAGTATATTCATTGTAAGTCATTCAGTCATTGAAATACTATGGCAAAGTTGCTAGTGATTCGGCAGACATCCTTTAGCAATAGTAAGAAGAGTTCTAAAAATTGCTACACTCCCATGTCATTATCATTTATCAGCTACCAAACATTGTAATACCTCCTTTTGATATACTGACATGAACCTTTTCATATAAAGCTTGTGGACATGGCATCCAGCCATCCTAAAAGGTCACCGTGCCAATTCCAAGAAACAGTGATTTACCAAGTCCTTGTGAGCAGACAGTGATGACGCTTGGTCTTTTGTCCCCGTGTGCTTCTTTGTCTTTCTTTTATCGACAACGTCATTTTAAAAAAATAGCAATTATGCATCTGGCATCCAGGTATTGGATTGTACTTTACAGAAAAATCCTGCCCCACAACAGAATCTTGGAGGCTGGCACCTAGACTTAGATTGCACTTTGTACTTCATGAAATCATTAACAGGTCTGTCATGGTTTTGATTGATTTCTGCTGACTATGTTTTTCACTTTCTAAACACTGAAATGTGACGGTCTACACATCCTCAAGGCTAACTATTGCGACACTGAGAGATAAGGAACTTCAGATCCTTAATGTAGGTCAGAAAGGGAGTGTAAGGGGCAATGGTTTATCTCCTGTTAAACCTTTACCTCCTGGAATCCCTGTTTATTAAATATATACCCCCATCACTTAAGTCTGTTTGGTTTTAGGTGGCTTGGGCGGTGCTTTTTTTAGCAATCTTGATCTGCTTGCGTGAGGTATTAAGCATAAGGAGACGGATGTTAGCGTCTCTGCTGTAGGAATGCACACAATTACTTTTTCTGAACATGACACATCATTAGATTTCAGGTCTCATTAAGGAAACACAACACATCCTTGTGGTCGTTAGTAATTTTTTAATTTGATTCAGAATTTATTGTTAAGTCTCTAAATGATTCTCAATTCAATTAAAGGTCGAAAAAGGATCTATGTTTAGCTCCTATGTCATTGACCTGGACTAAGCAGTTCAAAAAGGTTGTTTTTAAAGTATTTCCTAAAAAAAAAGTTACCTGCAGTAAACATGACAATTATGATCTGTGGAGAAAACCTTTTTGTCCGACAGCACTGCAACCAGGAGTAGACATCTTTAGACTCACAGTACTGAGTGATTTTCTTTATCACACCTGAGTTTGTTCAAGTTTTGTAATGCCTCAGTCACATATACTGGTGGGAGACTAGTTGGCAACAAGGAGTGGGCAATACAGCCTCCAAATTATGTTAGGAAATTTCCAGTATTGATATTGATGATACAAAAACTATAATGTAATAACATTTCAGTGATTGCAGCTTGCAGGCAGCAACGTTTAGTAATGCAAACAAAATGAAGTGCATTTTTCATCCTTTTTTCCCAATGAGCAGCTGTCATTGATAACTTTCTACAGAATTCGAACTGTGAATCTGCTGTTTACAAGGTGCCAGCAGCATTATTGTGCAATAATAGCATCACAGCAACCCTAATGTAAGCAAATTTAAATAACTCTTTAACATTATGATAAATAAAATGACTTGTAAGTCTTCAGTACCCTGTTGTCACCTGATAAAGCTGAAACTGAAAAATATTTTAACTAGTTGCTTCAGTTCTTCCACCATGCCCTTTACCACCACTTAACCCATTCAGTAATTTCCACCCTCTTTGTGCTTCCTGTCATATAGAGTGAAACTAACAAGTGCTCCAGCAATACTCAGTTGTTTACTTTTGGGTCGCACATCATGAACTCCTCGTATCTCCTCCTCGTCTGCCTTCATAACTTGGCTGAACTTGACAGTGTGTTTTTGCTTCACTTGGTTGTTGTTTCCACATTTAGCAAAAACAGCTTTCTTGTTTATTTTGCAAGTATTGTGCCTGCTTGTGTTGAATTAGCTTCATTATTCGGTACTAAATCACAATAGATGGCTGACATGTTGCTCTCTGACATGTCTCATTGTTGTGCACACAAGGGAACATCATTTTTTCATAATTATGATATGACAGGTGAAAATTCATAAATTCAGGTATTATCATGGACGAAATCTGGAATATCAAAAGTTGTGCCTTAACCTGAAGCCAATACATTTTAAAAGAAGGTCTCCCTTTTTAAAGTTTCCCTACCACTTAGCAAGTACTTGGCAAGCCTTTGCAGACAAGTTGGAATATTAGAAAGAAACTACAAGCAAGTGGTGCCAGTCTGATAATGACCAAATCACAAGGAGGTTTTAAGTGCAGCAACATATACCTTATTTGTCATCAACCTCACCTAGCAACTCTCCAGCAATGGCTTGTCAACCCTTGTGGGAATATACATTTTTCTTAGCAACCACTGTTTGCTAAGTAGTCACCAATAATCTCTAGACCTATGTGACTGGTCCTAAAGTGTACAATGTGCAATATTCATTCTCATTTTATTGTGCTCATCTCTATAAATTATTCAAAAAAGTTCCTCACATTTGTCTTTCAGAGTCAATAAATCAGCAGTTTGGTCAAACAAATTACCTCTTTGAACTAAAAACTTTTTCTTTTTTTTTTTAATTATTCCGAAACTATCTTCAGGTGGCTCTAAATTTCATCAAGCAGGCTCTAGATACAGGAGTCTGTGTGCATTACATTCTGCAGGCCTATGCAATCTTATCCTATAGCCTGGGAGATAATTGCCTGTGGCACTAACAACAGCAAGAAATTACCTACCCAGCTTTCACTTGAGCTGTTATGGGCTGTGAATTGGATAGGGGAAATTGCCTTCTGGGGGACTCTCCTATACTATCTAAATCATTCTTTTTAGATTATATGTCGGTTCCCAATGATCGCATGAATAAATATAAGGCACGTTTACCTTTGCGTGCATTGTGTATATTAATTCTCTGTGCTGTTTCTGTGATCCTGTGTGTAGATATTTATAGTGACTCGAATTTGCATATTTATGCATTTTGGCAAGCTTCCATTTAGCAAGCGCCACACAGAAATGTATTTGCACAATAGTGGAAAAGCTAAAGCGTGTCTGCATCTGTGGGCGCTGAGCTGTGTTAAAGGACCCGTGACCTCCACAGCCATTCACGCCTCTGGCCACTTGCACCCCAAAGATTCCTTCTTTCTATTTATTGCCATCTTCTTTGAAGTATTAACATGAGTCCTGCTGAAGTACTGCAACCTGGCTGTTATTTTTTACTGAGGAGTAACATTGCTCACAGCGTGACCCAGTTTGAGCTTCTGTCCTCCTCTTGCATGACTTCAAAAATGCAGGCCGGTGGTTATTAAGAGTTTAGGAGTACTGATGAGGACAGGGGGGTGGGAGGGTTGAGCTTGTGCTGGATTTGTGAGATGAAGCGGATGAAGAGGCATTTATTTTAACCCATATAGCATATCTTAGAAGAATGTGTTTCATTTTAACCACTAGTGGCAGTATCATACTGTTTCTTACTATATTTCCCAAGGGTCCATCATTTTTTTTAATATGTTATTTTAGTTTTCATAATTTTCACATAACACAAGCTGTGCTCTGGTAAGGTGGCAGTTTTATAAGAAAAAAACACAAGGCTGTTAAATTCAAGGAACGTAGATATAACCTTCAGGGTAGACCAATAGTTAATGAGTGAAAAAAATTCTCATATTTATGTACATATGTGTGCATGTGCATAAAAGATGGATGATACGTGACAGCTGTATAGTTTCAATGTGGCCAACAAAGTCATTGGAATGGGGTGTTAATATTAGCTTATTATATGCTTTCTCTTTTTCCCTCTGTCTTTGCCCTTTTCCCTTTTCTAACTCTTAGAATACACATTGTAAAAAATCCCACCATAAATACCTACATGTATTTCCTTCTTTTTAGTAGCCAGAAAGTAAAATAGGGAGAAATATGGATGTAGTACACTGCAAAGCCAACTAAGTGCTACAATTGATAGTTTAACAGCTATCACATCCATTTATTAACATACTCGTAGCAACAAATGGAATGAGTCTGTATGCATACGTGGCTAAAACTGTGGAAGTAACAAGTTGGAGATTTTGGCTGCACCCACAAGGTTGAAAGTGTTACACAACTTGGCCATGTGATGCCTTTTTCTTTTTACAGCAGTGTTGGGGTCACCCACACAAGTTCAAAATATCCACCGGCTGGTGAATGACGGCATGAGAGGAGTGAGATATGAGAGGCTGGTGGAGTTACAACTAAAAGACATTTATTGCTAGGGCTTCCCCTCGGGTCACGCTTGCAGCCAGCCTTACATGGACAGTAATTTCTCCTTCTTACCTTCTTACCTTCTTCTCTTCTCCTTTTAGTTTTTTTTTTCCATTACACGGTCATTAGATGGTCTTCACCTCTTCTTCTGCATGGGGGTTTTCCCCAGCTTGTAATGACGAAAAGTAAGACGGGGAATTTCCCTTGATGTGCCCCACAAGTAGGGAGACTCAGAGTGACACTGACATTTATGAAGTCCAGTAACATAAACCAGCTCATTATGTGTTTGTTCTTATTTTCCTAAATCTCATGTGATGTTCTAGTTATTGTTTAAAGGAGGTTTATACCCTCTTAAAAGAAAACCAGCCCACTTAAGTGGACCAGACCAGTGAAAGTCCCCTTTCTGTTAGTGTAAGGAAGTTTATTTGCACATTTAATGCTTGAGATATCTTAAGATAATAAAAGGAAGTGCAGTTATATCAGCATGTTGTTTTTGTACATGATAGAAACCTGTCAGCTTAATTGTGAGAAATAAATGTGTAAAATTACAGAAAAAGTTCTGGTAGCTTGTTGCCCAGACTGGCCTGTAATTATAAAAGTGAAAGCTTTTTATTTATTTATTTTATTTATTGCCTATTTTAAAACATCACCCAGTAATTTCTATAATAGATAAAAAACAGAAACCTTTTTGTTAAGCATCAGCAGCACAGACCTGCTAGCAAGTGCTTTGATCATTATGCTTAGTGGAGAATAGTCCTAAAATTAAAAGTTAAAATTGAGCAATGATAGCGTCCAACAGCAAGGAAGTGGAATCTCTAGCACTCTGTTGCTGTATTGATTTTGCATAGTTACTTTCTGGTTAATTTTCCACGAGAAAAATCTCTTGCATTTTTCTCCTGGGAAAAAGCGTAAATGGCCTTCGTTTTGGATTGTAGATAATTGAAAATGTGCTGCTGAAAACCATTGTTGGCTAAATTACATAATGACTTTTGCTCAGTTGCAAAGGGCATGTTTATATTTTCCGCTGAGCAACAGTGGAGGGCAGAAATGCCATGCGCTCTTCCTCTCACTGAAGGGATTTTCTTTGTGGTTGCTGCAGCTGCTACTTTTCTGACTGACTGACCACTCTCATCTTTACACCCCTCCACGTCCCCAAGGTCACATGATTCTCTTAAGATCCGACCTTTAACCTCCAGTAACCTGTCATCTCGGGTTGCTATGGAGACACATGTCCTCAGGACCAACGTGGCATCTTGGCGGTTTATTTTTAACCACGCGGCTGCAGCCAGCTTACTGGGCTGAAATGGGGGCTAAAGTCAAGCTGTTGGGGGAGGTTCTGGGGACATTTAGGGGCTTCCAGAGTGGGGCTTCCCAGCTGTAGTGATATTACGCCAAGGGTGTCCTAGCAGGAATGTGAGTCATCCATCCACAATAGCTGTTAATACAACATTATGTCAGCCAACATTAAATACTACTGGAACCTGGAAAGTCCTTCAGCAAGTAGGCCGAACAACTGGAGATGGGGGATTTCAGATAGCTAAAAATGCTGCCCGTGTCCAGTTGGTTTAGCTTGTGGATGTGGTTCCATTTCTTTTTATAAAGCAGGTGTTGTTATTATTAAGGCTACAGTGTCACCGGATCCGTCTGCCGCAGGACTGCAGGGGCAAAGCCTGAATTTGGGTTGTGGAGAGTGTGTATATGTTTGTGAGTGCCTGTTTGCAGTAGTTTATGTGTTGTTTTCATTGAATTCTCTTAGTTCAGAGTAAGTAAATAGTTTCTGTGCGTCATGGGTTTCCAGAATACACGCTTTTTGGAAACCCATGTGACATCATTAGCTCAGATAATATTCTCCAGCGTGTTAGTCTGATATTTATTATATGCTTAGTGTGAGAAAATGCCTGCCCCAGTGGAAACTTAGAGCTTTTTTGTTTATCGGTTCCTATCTCTTGTGGCCAAGACTGAAAAAGGAAGTGAAACATTGCTATCTTGTCTTGTTTGCGTCCTTGGCAGCTGTTGTGTACATGATTCATCAACACCTGCGTTCGTGACATTTATTTCAAGTAATATTTGTACTGTTTTACCACTAGATGGTCAAGTAGGATTTGGAAATACTTTGGTCAACCATAGGTTGTGTCTTGATAAGATGTCAGATGAGTTTGGCTTTCCATGCAGCGGCTAGAAAACATAAAGCATCTGAGGGTAAAAAACAGTATATTATTATGACTCAGTACTAAACTGTTTTGTAAGGATGATAACTGCACATAATTGAAAATTATATAAACATTTTTATTTTAATATTAATTCAAATGCCAAATGCAAAACAGAGGGAGAAAAATGGTAAATTCATAAACCACAATAATTTCATATCCAAGTAAATCATTTTCCATTGCCTTTTATATGCTTTTCATTTCCTCCTCAGTTTAACCGTTGCCTTTGAGGTTTCACTTCAGCTGTTAAAGTTGAACTTCTTTCCATTTTTCACTTCTGGATTTTACATTTTCCTGTTGCCCTTTCAGTGCGCTAAGTTGGCAGTTCAGAACTTACGGTCATGTAATCCAAAACAGTGGCAAGGTGGGATAAAGAGTTCCCCAAATCTGCGTGTGATAAAGAAAAATAACACTTGATTTTAGTTGAACTTTCCCCTTCGAGGCCTTCTGCTTAAAATCTCTGCCTCTGCTATGAATAGCTCACTCCACAGTAGTAACTTTGTGACCACTTGCACTGGAGGATTTGTGCTCTTCCCCAAATAGTATAATCTTGTAAAGATAGCAAACTTCTCGTTTGTCAAACTGACCACTCTTCAGCATCATTGCAGATGCCATGCCATGAATCCTGGTTGCCCACAAACACAGCCAAGCAATGACACATTCAAGAACATCTGGACTTTCTTATATTTTCAGTGTTTGTCATCTGAACTTTTCTGTCTGCAAATATCTCTGAAAACTGTGCCAGAAAAATGTAGCTTTTTAACAGTTTCTAAAAGAAACAACACAAACCTCTTAATTATGAGGGGGGGGAGAAATATATGTACAATCTTTTCAGCCAGCTAGCGAAATTTGCCCCCTTAGTGAGCCTGGCAACTTTACTGTGATTAGACTGTAGCCATAACACTGTGTGTGACTGATCAGCCATTTCTGCAGACCTAGGGGAGTTTTTATCAGAATTGTAGTCATTTACAAACGCGCTACAAGTGAATATTTATCTGTTTGCAAATGAAAGAACAGACGCAGTTTGACATCTTCAAGTTTAAAATTCATTAAAAAAAAGTGAAGATAAATGTATGAAATGTATCTGTGTATGTGACTCTAAAGCTTTGAAGCTTTTAGAAAACATTAAAAAGTGAAAACGTAAAATTTTAAAGCTTAAAACAGGACTTAAATGTAGAAAGACTTGTGTTAGAATTTCACAAAGAGTTGATTTTGAAATTAAAATCAAGTAAGATTTTTATGGGGTGAAGTGCTGTTGATTTTGATACATCAAATAAGGATTTGCTGATTTGAAGACTATTTTTTAGGTTTTCTTTAAGCTATAGAGAAATTACGGCATTATCTTTCTTCTTTAAAGTGCTTGGATGCTGATTTCACATTTTTATCAAACTGATCACAGTAAACAAGCAGACGAATAATGTGGTGAGAGACAGAGGGAGGTGGCATGTAACGGATATTCATACAATTGTGTGCCCAAACACAGATAACCTGCAGTACCTACTATTCTGCTCACATGTTGTTTTCAGAACTCGCACATTAGGCAGATTTAATAAAGAATTCCCCAAATTTAATTTAAAACAAATGCAGATCACAGAATACCTCCGTTTATTGTGCAGTTTGTTCTTAAAATAACATGTCATTAGCCTGGTGGATCCACTAATGGAGTCAAGAGATGCCTGTGTTACATCACATCTGTGAACTTGAAACAGACGTCCAGGAGGTCACTGTGACACCTTAGTCATGCTAGCAGCCTTACAGAGGATTGGCTTGTAGAGCTCATGGAAACTTCTAGTGTCTGACTTTTCCCCACAGTGTCATGGAGCTCGGACTAGGACTGCCTAAGACCTGCCGGACTGACACGTCACTGCACTTTCCTAGAGGCAAACAGTTTAACTTGCAGACATTGACTCTTTTGTTCTTGACTCCTTTTATTCAGCACAGATCCATAAGTCATGACCTCTCACTAGTAATAGTTTAAAACAACAATATGAAGAGTGAACCAGAGAGAGTGGTAGTTTTATTCTGCTGATGCAGAGATATTTGGAGCATTCCTTCTGTGCCAAAGGGATGCTATAGTATACTTTTTTTTTTGGTAGAGCATCAGATGTATGTTGTAATCAAAGATGCTCTGACACAAAAAAACCCACAAAAACAAAAAAGAAAGCCAAGAATTTCTCATTGTTACATCCCGAGGTGGATTTTCAGACTCTCTCTTTAGTGCCAAAGCTAAAGTGTTCTGATTCGCGAGTAATCTCCCCCCGCTTTCTCACCTAATGGTCTGTTCCATGCCTACTGATGATGACTACCGTGATGTCAGAGCAAAGAGCTCAAAGCGGCTTTGGTGGGGTGCAGAGGGGGCGGCGGGGGGTGGGCGTGGGGAAGCTAGAGGTTAAAGAGGTGACACAGAAAACAATCCGCTACATGAAGAAAAATGAAGACGGTCATATGTAGACGGCCACATTAACATACGTGAGCACAGGCAGTGAAGCATGTGCACATATCCATCACACTCTGTAGTCACTTCTTCAAAATAGCCTACTGCACAGAGGGATTAAGACACACTCACGCTAGATGCCAGCAGGAAATCGTCAGACATTTGTCCTTGTGCGCTGGGGCTACTGCCCTCGCATTGGCTGAATAAATATTCACGGAGGGATTGCAGAGATTTGGGTAAACAACTGAGGTGCTTGACTATTGGATGGAGTGGTGTTTTACTCCCATCATATTAACTATTTTCCTATTGGTCGAAAAATTCATGTTTGGAGGGATTTAAAGAAGCTTTAGCTACTGGATGAAATGATTTGAGTGCTCCACTCCCCCATGCAGTATTAGCACAAGTCTTCTTCAGGAACATGTTGACCATTGACATTAAATGAGGTCTTTACTTTCATGGAAAGAGCTGAAACAATTTCCTGGTACAGATGCCCAAATAAGTGGTTCATCTGAACTTTGCGTGTCTTTGCGGCCTGATCTGCAGCACCAAGAAGTTTTCTGAAAGGCAGAAAAATCTGTCAACACAAACTCAACAATGGGGATCACTGAATTCAAAAGAGGCGTCAGTGTCTGATTATTGCTGGCATGTGAGCATCCAGAGAAATTGTTCAGCATACAACAATGTGAGGCACCAACATTGTTCTCGTGTATATTCATATCCCAGATGATTTCTTGCTTTGGAGTGGCGTCAATAGGCAAATGCCCGCTTTACAATTGGCTGGAGTGGAGTTAGAGTTGTGTTTATTAGCGTAAACAAGCTGTGCTCCAGAGATAACACTGAAGCCATTCACCCCACCCTGGCATTGAGCTGATAATAATACCAGCCTGCACTCACACACCGACACACACAGGCATCGTTCAACTCCTCTGTTCCCTGTTTCCTCGATGCATCGCTGCACAAACCAGCGAGGTAACACGACTCAAAACAGAAACAATACAAATGCCCTGCAGCCTCCCCACAACAGGATTGTCACAGCTCTAGGGTCGCCCTTGGCTGTCATTCTCATTCACACACGGTGGGTTTTCACAATGGTGTCCAACATTATGCCCAGACTGTGCTTGTGACCCGCCCCAAGTAATGACCTCATCTGACAGCACAGCTGCCAGTAGGCAGCAGACTGCTTATGAAACAAGGCCATTCTATCCCTAAAATTCAGGGGTTGTGCAACTGGAGTGGGAGCACAGTGTGCCCGTGCGTGAGTGTAAGTTTGTATGTGGTAGAAATTTTGTGATTATGCAACAAGGTTGATATTATAGCTGCAAAAAAATTCTGGCGAATTTTGAGCCACATTGTGCTTCAGAAGGACGGTGTGTTGTGCCCACACATGCACGCACATGCATCTGCGCACACAGACACACAGTCTAATACCACAGTTATGAATAATAGATGCAGAAGTGATGTGTCAAAGTCCTTGGAGTGGCCTGGAAACAGAGAGCAGATTAAATGTGCACCAACCCTGACCTCAGCCAGACCGTGTTACACACCCACACACGATCAGGCACACACAATCCCACGCACGCAGTCTGCTATCATGACAGCACTCTGCCTCTGACCAATGAGATATGCAGCAGTTACCACAGCTCAGACGAGCAGCGTCATGACAGAATATGAATTTGAGTCACTTTTACGCTTCACTCAAGTTACGTTCATTCACGCAGGAGCTGAGCTGGTGCAGGTGGTTCATTAGTGAAGGGTCGTCTGTTTGCTAGCTACTGTACGAACTAGTATAACCTTTATTTATTTATCACAAATCTGTAGCTGCTCTTTTATTTATGATTGCACTGCCTTCATTCCATTTTTTCACCTTTACTAAATTAAATTAGAAGCAAATCCTAAAACATCTATGCTGTAGTGTGCTGGATGATTAATAGAGACCAAAATAAATCTGCAACACTTGATGTACTTGTGAAGCCAGCTGGTTCAGGTTTCTTGTACAGACAAGTGCTATTATAGAGGGAAAGATAAAGAGGGCCTTTATGCAGGTTTCTTATGTTTGATTTGTAGAGTAAAAAAAAAAAAAGTTGTCCCTTGTCACAGCAGTTAGCTTCACATGTTGGCTTTGGTGTTTCCTTTGGCTGAGTTTTATGTTGGATCCCTTCCTGACCCAACTCAAAGGGGGGTTTGTGTCCCCTGTGTCCCCCTTGAACCACCAACCTTCTAGCTTACCAACCCAATGGATAACCCACTAAACTAATTGTAAATATTGCTTCTTTTTTTTTCAGATCATTCTTGTAATTGTTTCGAGAGGTAGACAGGTAAATGTAGTCAGTAGAGGAATGCTGTGCATATGTATTATTGACATTGAGGCGCTGCAGGTTTGCTCTTTATTTTTGTGGCTTCCCATATTGGCTTAGAATAAAATGATGCAAATCCTTTTTAGGTACACCTGAAGATCAGGCTTCTCTTATGAGCCTGTTGCACCAGGAGGAGCTCGTGTTCTTCAGGTTTCTTTCGCTTCTCACCTTGTCAGCCTAGAACAAACATGACCTCCTTGTTGATAATAGCACTCTTGAACACGTTCTGTTTTCCAGTGCCTCCAAACTTCTCCTCCTCCTTCAAAGAGACCATGAAAAATTAAGCAAGCTTTGCGTCATCATTTGTACAGGTAACAATGTTGGCATGTCAAGCCAAGGTATCTGATCCTTTCTTCCAATGACACGATGGAATATGTTGGGCAGTGTTAGCTTTCACCAGGTAAAGCTGCAATATTGATGAACAGGGTGAGGCGTTCTTTCCACTGCCTCAACTCCAAGTGGCTCCTCCTCTCGTTGCCACGTCCCGATCATTTGATACATTGAAGTGCCGGCGCCGTTGGGTGGATGGATGGTCGGGCGAACTGGGCGAAGCGGAGTGGAGAAGGGAAGGGAGGAGAAGAGCGCAGCATGCTGCACATTTTCCATCTGTCATGAAAGTGGAGCAGCTCATTACCACAGAGTGCTCTCTACTGAGCTGACCTGAAAAGACAAGAAGTGTGTGCGTAGGCGCGGGTTCGAGAAAATGCACATATAGTATTAATGTGGTACCTTTTCGAACCCAGTGTGCTCATACTCCTGCGCAACTCCATGTGGAAGTGTGTAGAACAAACGCTAATGTGTGTGTGTGGCACTATAAATTTAATCATATGTCCTCATTTGCAAGAATAAGAGCAATCATTCTACTGAAGCAGCGCAATCCCAGTACGTTCCTGCAAGCATCATCCACTAACAAATGAAGGCATCAAAGTGATACAATTTTTCATAATTGAGGAGACATTTTCTTCTATTCCATCTGTCCATTACTCCGCTTAGATAAATCATCACCCTTAAAAGGATGTACATGGATCGTCCACAGCATTAAAACACACCTTGCAAATAATGCATTGGTACCTTTCTTGCTGCCAAAACAGCTCTGACCTGGCAGGACATGGGCATGGGAGCGCTGGAGGTGTCCTGTGATTACTGGCACAAGGACGCTGGCAACACAGCGCTTTGGGTCCTGTGGGTGGTGTGTCGTGGTATAGGCCTAGCTGGCCTGTTCCAACATGTTTCACCGATGCTCCGTTTGATTGTGATCTGAGGAGTTTGAGCTGTTTTTGCAGTGTGATGAACTGCCATCAGGAAGTGTTACCATGGGATGGTGGTGTGTGCTTGGCCTGCAGCACTGTTTATGTGTCAAACCAATATTAACATTAATGCAAGAATTCCTAGCAGGACATTGCATCAGTTCAGCCTGTGGTTTTAATGTTGTGTGATTGGTTTTAACTTATAAAAAGATTATTTGCAGTTTTTTTTCTCACTCAAAGCCTAGCTGCAGATTAGAGATGAGGGACTTTGGTCCTTTCACAAGGAAATCCAGCTAGTACACCTTGTGATGAACATAAACAATCTCCCTTGAGCTTTCTCTGTATGCTTGATCCCCAGGGTTTAATGTCCCAGCTGAGAATTCAGCATGTCAATTTGTGACTGTGCTTGAGGGCACTGCAGAAGCAGTGGGTCTGATATAGGATGGCAGGCAGAAAGAGAGAATGGGAAAAGAGGGAGAATGAAGGCACAGCAGGGAGAGAACAGAAAGATAAATCTGGAGGGACCTTGCAGATTGGTAATAAAGCCTCTGCGACCAGATGTCTATCTGAATAAAAAAGCTATTTGCAGTTGTTGTTTGTTTTTAATTTTTTTTCTTTTCACTTAATTCAACCAACAACCACACTGAAAGGCAAATAGAGCTTTGTCAGACAGGAATGCTGCTGAGCTTTTGAGACTGACTCTAAAAAAAATGTCCTTACAGTAGTAGAATCCAAGGTTCTGACAAACCTCGGTGAACAATTTGCAGCTCACTGTGAATCCTTCAGCAGGCTTTACCACTTGTGCCTCAACTAGAATTAACTTCCCTTCCTCGCTCGACCATGATGATTGATTTCAAGGTCTGGCTGCAAACCTGTCCAAACTGTAGCTGGCGAAAGATTCTGCTCTCAATAGCCATTTCATAATTTGTGTTCCCTTCAGTCTGACAGAAAGGATACCATAGAGGGCATAATTGATTACCTGCTCTGTCCTTGTCATGTCTACAGCCTTGGAGCTTCACGGTGCTGGATGTTGTGTTGCGCTTCCAGCTGTAGTGTATGGCTGCCAGGGTTAATCACAAAACAGGGCATAACCTGTTTGACGCTCCAAGCTTGATCCTAAAATGGAAACAGTTTAGTGCAGCAGTTTAAACATTAATGTGAAGATCATTAGCAAAGATGCTGATGTGATGAATATTAACTCAGGATTGGACATTGCTTTGTACTGTTTGTTGGCAAATGTCCTAAAAAAGCAAGCACATCTGTCATTTTACCTTGCACCTGGGGGCAAATGTAGTTGATGTGACATTGTTATACAAGAGCAATGCAAATGGATAATAAATAAATGAATTTACAGTTAGCAGTTTAATATGAATTTGTTTAATAAATTTAATCATTACCACAACAGCTTTACTAAACAGTATTTTGAAGTGTGGGGTGGAGGAAGGAGAAATGATGTATGGGAATACAGTGTAAAACCATCCAACAAGAAGCAATGAACCTGAAGCCCAAACATGTGAACATATTAAATATATTATATTAATCGCTAAAAGAGTGCTGCTCCAAATGTTTCCTTGCAGTTGCTTTGAACTGCCGGCTGTTTGCTCGGCAGTTGTTAGTTTGTCTGCAAATACTTGCCAACTACTCAACAAGCTGCAGTAAAACTTGAAAAAATGAAATGCAAAACAGAAACTGAAAAAGTGAAATTTGTGCCGCAGGACTCCAGACAGCAGAAGGCGTTTCAGAAGGAAAAGCTTTTAATTTGAAGGCAAGTATTCCCTGTTTTTCTGGTTTTGTCACACTTTTCACAGTTTCACTCATGCTCAGCGAGTGTTTGTTGAAAAATTGGCATTTAACATTCAAACTATGGTCAAATACAGCAAGATGCTAGTAGCCAAAGCAATTGTAAAGGGGTTTTTTCCAACCAGTCAGGAAATATATATCTTTCCCCTCATGACCACTGGTTGCCAGATGGTTGTAGGCCAGTTTGTAGGCTGTGTGACTGGGACCTTACTCAGTTGACCCTACAATGTCACTGCGATTGTCAAACATCCCAACAGCTTTACATGATGAGGTTGGAAATCACATGTCACATGTCTGTAACGTTCAAAGAATCATTGGTGGAAAACCAATTTTGACGTTTTTTTAGGCCATAGCATGATTTTTCCATAACGCCAATGAAAAACTTTGTGCTGTCGATAGTGGTGTGAGGTCGAAAAACACTAGAACAATATATATATTGTTCTGAAATCCATTAATTTGAAATTATTAATTTGAACAGCCTTCCGTGTTGATTTAGTTTTCAGTAGGTGACAACTTCTGTGTTACACTTCAGGCAAATCTTTTAGCAGAAAGAGAACTCGGAAAGAGACGCGTCCGTATTTTAGTTCCTCATGCCCAAAAGACAGGAGCCCTCAATGAGCAGACTCACTATAGCATTTCCTGGTTTCTCAGTTGGTTTCCTAAACAATACAGCTTCTTTTTATTGCTCAACAATGCCAAAGTAAAGAATTCCTGGGCCTCAGCCAAAAGAGAAATAGGGCTCCACTATCTCTAATCCTCTTTACTCATTTTCCACTTATTCAATTAGTTCCTGTCTTTGTAATAAACAGGTCATTATGTTTCCAAATTGCACCATCAGGTTTTAATCAAAGGACTGCTAAATTGCCAGCTAAGCATGACGCTGTTCCAACTTGTCAGTGCATATACAGCATGAAAGATCAAAGGTTGCAGTGCAGTGACTGTGGCTTTGGTCAAAGTTTCTTTAGCTTCAGGTAGAGTAAGGCTTGCCTTTGCTAACATGTTTTTCTTGTTGTGCTGTAGAAGTTTTTATACATGTGCATATATATATATATATATATATATATATATATATATATATATATATATATATATATATATATATATTTTTTTTTTTTTTTTAACTTTTAATTAAATATTATATATTAAATGTAGCATCTGTAAACCTCAGAATCTCATTTCAAATAGTAGTCTGTGTGAGCATGTCTGCTTCTGAAAGTTGACTGCACCTCTCAAATCTTTAGTTATGGGTGAAAAATCTATCTGGAGGTGGTTTACTGAAGATAGTCGGTATGAGTCTTTTGAACTTTGAGCATACTGGGGGGGATGGGATGCAAGTCCAGCTCTAAGCCTAAGAGAGCTAAATAACCTTGTTGTGCTAATACAGTATGCCGATAAGCCTTTAAAAGCTCAAACGTTAATCTTCATAACTTACGAAGCATTAAAAATCTACAATAAGCAAAAGATTTGTCTGCTGCAGCAAGTAAGTGTTAGTTAAGTTTTAATCTGTGAGTGGGTGTGCTGGAGTCTGCAAAAGGTTAAACCCAATCAGTATGGAAATAATTCTATGTTGAATTGACTAGACAGCCACAGTATGTCCTAGGCTGACCTAGTTAACCATGTGCATAATATCCCTCTGCTCCAATTGCTGTTGACTCATAGCAGGATGACGGTGTCTCCTGTATGTGAGGCCAGCGAGAAGCTGTGACTGAACACCATGAACCCATTTAACATCCCAAACCTCATTTAACTTTGGAGGAGAGACAAGTTTCATCAAAGTGAAAACCTATTTTTTGGGATGCTTTACTTTGAAACTTACCTAAGAACTTTGATGTAAACATGGGAATGTAACATTTTTGCTTTGAATTAAAAATGCAGTGCTGGCTGTTGAGGTTTCTCATGTGACATCATGTGCACATGGCTCACGAGTTGTCCACCACATTGGAGACCAGTCCACAACCATCTGGAAACCACCAGTTGCTAGGGAAACGTGTGTATTACCTGACTGATTCTTTGACATTGCTGGCTGTCAGTGGGTGAAATCGGTTGCAAAGAAGGTGCTGCACCAAAGGCCTCCCAGTGATTGCTTTGGTTGCTAGCAGATTTCCATAGTTGCCATTAGTTTTTCATGTTAGCCTACAAATATTTGCTAACTACTAGCCAAGTGGTACTGCAACTTGAAAAAGTGTAATGCAAACCAGAAATGAAGACTCTTCAACTTCATCTTAATCAATCACAAGGAGGCATTTCCCAACTGGTTGGGGAATATATATTTTTCCTTGGCAACATTTTTCCTTAGCGACATGTGGTTGCAAGTGGGTTTCTGACTGGTCTGTAGGTCTGTGATGACTGGGACTTCATCATGTTCCCAGCCACTGCCATCAACTTCCAGCAACCACTCACAACCAGTTGGGGAATACAAATTTTTCTTCCTGATGACGGTGGTTGCCAGATGGTCATGGACTGGTTTCTAGGCCTGTATGACTGGGGCCTTGCCTTGCACCACCAAACACAAAGCGGCCAATGGTAGTTAGTTTACATTTACCAAAGCACTGATAAAATTCTACCTAAGCATGGCTTTAAATTGAAAGTTAAAAATCACCTAAATTAATACATATAGGTTCATGTCCTCGGAGTAACAGGAAAAAGATGTTTCAGGGCATTCTGTTGGAATGTTTTCAAGCCACAGATGTCTTGAGGCACTGAAGGAAAAGCCAGTGAGAATTCATCTGTGTAGTAGTCTGTGTTGCAGGTGTTAAGCTATTTCACTGGATAACTGTTTGACACTAAAATGATCCAAAATATCATATGCATGAGAGCAATAATTTTTGGTAAAATCTATCGTAATGACTAAGTGACTAAGAATGCACAGAATTTTGTACCAGTTCTTTCCTCAGTTCAGACATTTCCGTCTGGATGAAAATTTTAAAGTCACTGACCATCAGACAACTTAAACAGATAAAGAGATTTAAAAAGCTGCTTTCTGTTTGGGTGATTCAGATCTGGTATGTCCAGCTTTGTCCCTGAGGATAGGGTTAGGCACGCATGTGTGTTGGTTGGTGCAGTAGCTGAGTGTGTGTAGATGTAGTGGTGATATTGTAAGAGGAAGGCAGATTAAACTTTGCTGTCTTACCCTTCTCGTTCTCTTGACTGCACATGAACTCCTTTGCTCACTGGTTACTTCTCTGGCTGAAAACGAGCTCATGAACTCCAACTGAGTCTCTCAACTCTATTTCTGTCTCACACACACATGAAAACACACACTTGTTCCCCAGTAGAATCTCCTCTTCCCTTCCTAATTGCCCCGAGGGGCTTACTGGACCTTGGCATTCCTCTCACTCCACACTTTAAGTTTAGCTGCTCGCCTGTGTCAGGGCATGACAGGCTCACCACGCCGTATGTCCAGACAGCGACACCGCTTCATGGCAACACATTAACACTTTTGCTGCTCCTACAAGCACAGCACAATGAGCCATGGCACTGAGACAGGTAATGATGCAAGCCTTCTTGCGGTCGTTCCAGCCACAGCTTGTTTTGATATAATTTTCCATCTTAGTATTTTTGGTTAGGTGTTCAACTCAAAATAAAATTTGGTTTTAATTTTAAGGAAAAGTGTATGAGGCAGCATTGCTCTAGCAACAGTTCACTGAGTTTAATATATTTACAGTTTCTCTAGCTCTACCCAAATATCACAGCTCTAAAGGCTCATTATAAAAAGTAATGTGCTGTTTTCTTGTGCAGCATACATCATTAAAATTATTAAAATGTTTTACTCCAATTTGAAAAAGCTAATCCTGACAGGTCACAACTGCCACTTGAAAGGCTCCTCTCAAGCACTTCTTAGGTACAAAAACCACCTTCTTCATTGTTAGATGATAAATAACTGGCTTCTCAATTACAGCGATGGTCAGTTTCTTCGTCACAGTGGTTGAAAGTAGTTGTCATACGTCCTGCCTCTCTTTGATTTGGATTAGTTGGTACGAAATGGCATTAATGAGCATAGCAATGTTAAAAACTAGTTCGAACAGTTTTCAACTAGAAGTAAGTGCAGGATTTGTGGAGGAAATAAAAGCCGCTAGTGGAAAAACGGCTGTGGACATGCAGCCCTGCTTAGGCTGCTTCAGGTTCATGGCAGTACTTAGGCGTGGATAACGGACTTTAGACAAATGATCGACTGAGACTACACCCACTGGTTTGTGGACTACTGTTTTGAAACCAGGTGTTTGACATTTTGCCCATCTTGATTTTTTTCTTTAAATAGGACAGGAACATATTTACACACTAGTGTAGTGTGTCAAGGTTCATCCATGCTGCACTATGAGATTAAATGGCATGCAAATTTCTTTACTTTCAGGAGAAATTGAAACCTAGTACTCTTGGTACAACTGAAATCTGAGCTTACGTGTTCTTAGTTATGCAAAACTTTTATGTTCCCAGAAGAGTACAGGGGATGTAGGAAACTAAAAGTCTCGGGGTTGAAAAAAGAGGCGATAAAGTAAAGGTTTTTATCTGCTGTCTCCATCTAAAAGAAACAACAATTCCTAGATGTTGGTCACTAAACATAAAGAGTACATTAGAAATGCTAAATCATCAAAACACCTTCCTCTCCACAGTGCAGAGGTAAGCGCTTACACAGAGGTCACAAGCTGCAAAGCAAAAGCTTTCAATCCCTGGAGCTCTTCTGCACTTAAGTACCCCTGGCCTACTCAAGGCAGGACGGAGAGAGACACGCCCACTGGGGCAAAAATCACAGCATGGCTTGCAAAGGCCATAACAACGTTAAGTCCCTTATACAATTTGAGAAGCATAGTTTTACAAAATCATCCATAAAAAGTGAAATTAGCTATAGAGACCATGTACTAGACTGTAAACATATTTATTTTTACTCGAAAATTAAACATTTTAACACTGGGGATCTATTATGGGGATTGACTTAATTATGGAGACAGCCTCAAGTGGCCGTTGGAGGAACAATATGTTATGTGCCTGTGAACGTGACAAACAGCAGTGGATGAAAACTGAGGTTGCAGATCTCTGCCTGTCAGTATCTTACATGGACTTTTGCATATAAACTGTTAAGTGGTCTCTATGCCAAATGCAAGACCACCCTTCCAATAAAAATTCCAGTGTACAGGATATAGCATAAAAGTGGGGTTATTAAAACAGGAGCTCACTGTTAACAGCACTGAATCACATGAAGGTGCCCTGTGTTAGACTGCAAAACATATTTTTGATCATGAGTAATGTAATTCCCAATCTCACTGCTGTTTATCAGGCACAAAATCAGGTACTAGTGAAGTTGGTAATGGCTTCAGAGACAGAGATCAACTCTCAAAATGTGTCTTTTGTCTGTGTGTATTGTTTTTTTCCTCTTCTGGGAAGGCACAAACAAGTATTTGGAATATTGCGCCAGTATACCTGTAAGCAGTTGAATTCATTTTTTGAACAAAAATCAAGGAATGTGTCTAGCCTTAGTTTGGCTCAAAAGGTAGACTGGTTGTCCATCATTTAGGAGGTGACACACGGTCAGACAGTTTAACAATGGTCAAAGTGTCGTTTGGCAAGACGCTGAACTCCAAATTGACCACAATGGCACCATGAGTGTGTGTGAAAGATAGAAAGTGTTTAAAAGCATAGACTAAAGCATAGCATGTGAATGGATGAATAAGGATTTGAGTGCTAGAGTAGAAAAGTTATATAAGTACCAGTCCAAAGATAGAAAACTTCAACAACGAACATCTTTCATGATATCATTTCACCATTTTCTAATGGATCATGTGGAAAATCCCCCAGAATGCCCTTGGGCAGCAGAGTAATGGGCATATGTCTAATATCATTTGCTTTCTGCTCCTTTATTTACTTTTTTCCACAATATAATTTTGGTGTAATAAGGTTCGTTTTTTGGAGGGTGAATGATGTGGTGCCAATTGAGCGGTGATATCCTTGATAGATTGAGATTTAGTTGAAAGAAAAGGTTTGAAATTAGTTAATTAAAAAAAAATTGTCTGGCTTTGGTGTTAAAATATGGAGGTGCTATAAGATTAGAAATGTTGATTGGCTTGCCTTTGATCACAAATGTGAAGAATTATTTAGTTTTGATTACTGCCTCACTTGTTTAAATCAAGTCCAGATTAAACGCGGTATGTTATTAATAGTCTTAGTTTGACAGTGTGTGAATCTCTGTGCTTTATGTACTGTGGTATTAAAAAAAGATGACATCATGCTCTCATGCTCACGAATCTCATGATGCATTGAAAACTGTTAGAAGCTTGTAGAGCTGTTTTGGCACTGTAATCATTGCACTGTATCTGTGTGTGTTTGTGAAAGAGAGGGAGAGAGAGGGGAGGGTCTAATCCTTCTGTGTCTGATGGTGTAGGATCTTTTTGTCTATGTGTGTGTGGGGGGGTTGCACACACTTGTGTGTTTCTCTGCCAGTCTGCAGCATTCCATACCATAACTGAGTGCAATACTCACAAATGCATGTCCTCATCTGTGTGCGACTCCCACAAAGGCTATAGCACACAAGCACACACGCGAGGATCAAACCAGCCAAATGCCTCTATCAAACCCTCTGCAGTCCACTATCATCCCATTCCCTGGCTTGCTGCACAGCTTAGCCAACAAGTCCGCTTGTGTTTGTGTTTGTGGATATGTTCCTGTCAGTTTCTTTCTGTCTGTTTTTTTTTTTAATATGAGTGCTTCTCACATGTTGTTCACCCCACCTTTTCTTTCATCACCTTCCTTTTTGTTTTGTTCCACTTTTCTCGCCTCCCTGCGTCTTCTCCCCCTTTTCCTCCTCTTCCTCTCCTACAGTGTCTGCTTTCTTTAATAGCAAGGCACATGAGGTAGAAAGTGACCTTGCAGCCAGAGTGACGGTTTGTCAAGCTAAGAGAAGAGAGACGGCATGATAGCAGAGTTAAATTGATTCACTCCTCTATGAAAATTGGTCTAATCTCGCAGGATTTAGTGTGAGAGAAAGAAAGGGAAAGAAAGTGTGAAAGAAATAACATCATTGTGATTGAATGCTGTTATTTATGTTGCAGTGCAAAAGAAAAGCAGTTTGGGCCATTTGAAGGCCAGTAAATGTGTTTTTTGTGGCCCTGTTTTTATATTTGGCAACATGATTGTTGCTCTTAGGTAATGATTCATGTGAAAATGAAAAGCAAACTCAAAAAACATGAACCATCTGAGAAGCAGAACCCTTCAGCCACATCATCATTTCTAAAAGCTCCTTGGTTGAGTGGATGATTGTGTGCACGTCAGCAGGGTGATAGGGCTAGTTACTGTAACACTCGCAAGTACACATTTGTTAAATAAATGTGTCAAAAATTTTCCCTTGAGGCTGCGGTTGTAAATGTATCACAGTGCATTTGGGTTGGTGTAGCTAGCATAGGGCCAAATAGTGTGTGATCAAGCCGTGTAGATGGTAAAGTGAAATCAGTAAACCTTCAATCTTCATCACAAAGATGGGTTTTTGTTTCTAAATCAGTCAAACTTTAAATCATGATTCCAACTCTAACGTGGAGCAAACGGGAGAAAGAAAAACAACATGAAGCAATTGAACTTGTTTTTCTGCATTTTGAGCCTCAAGTCATTCATTTAAGTCCTTTTCTTGGTGGTACCAGAGTAACAGGTTGGGTTCATAATGGGAGGAGGTTCAGGTTTTATTTTTTATTTTTGTAGTTTTGTTTTTTTGGTGTTTTTTTAGAAAGCTATTAAAAAATCCAGGTTTAATAGCTAATTAGGCCTTGTAGCACAACTCTGGAAGGTGGATGCATGCAATAGGAGAGGATCTAGGTGAAAATGAACTTAGCCCAAAGTGTCAATGAAAGTAAATTTGGTTGGTGTCATGGGGGCAATAAAACAACTGCTAGGCATGTGGAATTTCCAGCTTCGGGCCCGTTCTTACATGAAACTGAAAAGTATGAGGTTTCTAAAAGAAAGAAGGGCATTCTTCAAGTTCTTAGTGACAGGAAGTGATGCCGGGGCAGGGCTCAACAGTTCAGGCATTTCACTCATTTAACTGAGTGAAGAGTTAAAATCAGTTAGCAGCTTGTGCAAATAAAATCTGTTGTAAGTTTCAATCCAGTCGTTCTTGTTTTTTCTGGACAAAGATGGTGATAACACACATGACAGTAAACTTAGATGCAGTGAAAGATAATTTTTTCCTAGACATGACCAATGCTCTGTGCTTAAGGCCTCAGTTACACAGGCCTGGAGACCAGAAAGCAACTCTCTTAGGAAGTTAGGTTGTTAAAAAAGACGGTGTTTCCTAACTGGTTGGTAAGTGGTTGCTGGCAGTTGCTAGGCAAAATCAGTTGCTGAGAGGGTCCTCCATTCGCTGACAAATTGCCACAAAGTTTACGTTCAAGATGCTGACTTGTCTGCAAATGTTTGCTAATTAACCACTAAGCAGGATTGGTTGAAACTCGAGATAGAGAACGCTTGCCATCAAGGTAAATGCTGTGCTAACACATTTTGAAAGTGGTGCAGCTATTCACAACTGGTGAACAGTCTCTCTTTTTGGTTTATGTCACACTTTTCTCAGTTTCACTATGGTTTAGAAAGTAGTTTATGAGTGTGTATGTGGACAACCATAACTAGCATGGCTAGATTGTTTGCTAGCAACCAAACAATTGCAAGGATGTTTAGAGTGCAGCACCCTATACCTTTTTGTAGCCAGTTTCACCCAGCAACAGCAGGCAACCTCCAGCAGCCACTCACCAGCCGGCCAGGGAATACACATTTTTCACTAGCAACTGGTGGTCTTACTGCTGTCTATCCCTGTATAACTGAGGCCTCCTCAAACCACCTGTTCAAAAAGCTTACACAAGAAGAAAACTGATCTGTTCACCTGCACCCCATTCTAGTTTGTTTCACACAGCAACAGCGCACTATAATTAAGAACAAACCAAAGCTTTCTGTGTGCACATTTACTGCTGACATAGTTTGCCAAGGCTTTTCAAATTTGGCAACTTGTTGTAAACTTTGCTGCAGGCTGATCGCAGCTACACCTGCAGAATGCAGGGTGCACATAATACACATTGTATTTCAATGCTTTTGTTACTAATTGTTGCAAATGCAAGTTAATCCTATGAAAAATATATGTCTGCAAATATTATGCTTTATAGATTAAAAAAGAGTATATAATGTATTTCAAATTTTACTTTTTTGCCAATAAAAACTGAAAATGGGCTAATAAAACCAGCACAGTTAACCACCATACATGTTAGACACAGAGCTCTCAACTTGCCGATTTCCCATTGACCGAAGTTGATATTGACATTGATGTTGAGATAACTACGCGCTTTCTGAAGAAATCATAGCAATTACTGCGCTGGCAAAAACTGAAAACAATAAATACTGAGCCACTACAGAGCAATATCTTTATGAGTGTAGGTCATGCACATGATGCGCAATTATCACTAAAATGCTTCAAGACCTTGCAATTCTTATGATCTCTAGTCTCATGCATTTAGAGAATGATAAGGGTTATTTTGGGCTTCACGCTCATCAATATGCCTCATACTGAATATAAATACAGTCTTCGATGTTGATGGAAAAATCAAGGTTGCTCACTGATTTATTTTGGAAAATTCCTGAGAGGAAAATGTGTGGGGTTTTTTTATTTCTTTCTTTTTCCTAAAATAAAGAATTTAGTTGGATTTTAAGTATTTTTCCTTCCCAAAATGTGCTTTGTTGTAAATAACTTACACATCTGGTCAGTGGTTTTGCTGCGTCCTGGCAAGCCTTGATGCAGTCTGTGTGGGTGAGTGAAAAAGAAACAGAGGGCCTGTTTAAAAAAAAAAATTTTTAAAAATCTGAGATGAAATAAAAAGGGAAAGATTGGGGGGAGATTGGGTAAATATGCAGAGCCTAACTAACAAGACTAAGGGTAAACAAATTTGTATGCATGATAGGGAGGCCGAGATGGGGAGGCAGATGGAGGAAGAGAGAGAGTGAGAGGCAAAAAGAGAAGCGAATTCACTGACATCATTGGAGTTGGTTTGTGTCAGCATGCATGTGTTGAAAGTAGATGTGAGTGTACTGGAGCGTGCGCTGGGCAGGAGGGGAGGGCTCAGAGCAAAGTAGTGACGTATTGTAATCTGGAATACCGAGAAGCCCAGCTGTGCAGAATCTGGGCATAGCGAGGGCTTATGTTACGTCATACAAACCCACGCACACACATGCAGAAAAGCACACAAATGCACACGTAGCCTGTCGTGAGTCCTGAAGGAACACAACTGTTACTTGGGAGAAAGGTCAGGAGGGTTAATGCACGTGTGTGTGTACATGCTGTGTGAGCAGTTTCTTGTCCCTGCTTTAATGTTTTTACTACCTGATATTAGTAAATATTGAGGTTTTGCTTCTGAACCATCCCCTACCTTCTGTGAACCCTTCTTCTTCTTCTCCTTCTTCTTCTTCTTCTTCTCTGCTGATGTGCACCCAGGGAAAGGACTCTGTGATGCCAGGTGAAGATGCACAGCCTCATGTTTTGAGCCACAATTTGGACCCCTCTCTCTGGCAGCAGTTTGCCCAGGGTTGAAATGACTCTCTCTTCGACTGGAATACAGTATGTTTCTAATGCACCTCAACCCAAATGACTGATGGCACAGTCTCTCCAAAGAGCTGGAAGATGCCTATTTCTAGCTCCATGACCATATTTGGCACTGACCTCAGGAAAAGGAAATAATGCTACCCATGTCACCCTCCCTTCTTTGCTGGTTATTTTTGACCATCCCCCTTACAGCTCCCTTAACCCCCAAGCTCTTTTGTACTCCTTTTGATAAACATCAAATGGCCTTTTTAAAAGAAAAGAAAAAACTCCTTACAGAATGACTTTTATGGTCCGAAGAGTCTAAGCAGGAGAGACTTCTGAGATGAGTGCAGTCATGTACATTAATGTATCCCCAGTGGTTAACCCTTTAGGCTGGCTCGTGCCTCGATAGTTTATTTTTACTCACATGTTACATCAGGGGCATGTTTCGCCTTGGGGTTCTAACAAAATAAAGTCTTGCATAATTATTTGCATGCACCACATATTGAGCACAAGTCTATTTATAGAACACATTTATATTTCCTGACGCGCATTATGTGTCACCCTGACTTATTTGTACTGTCTCAATACTCCTGGTGTCATTTATAAGGACTGACAATAGGAGAATAGTTTGATCATTTAAAATAGAGGCCTTGCGATAGATGTTTTTGAAAATATTCAGGGTCATTTTTCTTTCTTGCATTAAATGATGGGCACATGGCTGTCATTTCTCACATAACATTAACACATTTCAGATAAAAGCAATCCTGATTCTGGTCATGGTATCAGCGACTCTGGTGATGGCCCCAGCTTTGGGATACTTTGCAATTTAAATTATTACAACAGTGGACCTGTTGAGGAGTACTTACTGCAAATTGATTTTCAGTTTGAAACTACGGCAATGGTTGCCAAAGTTGGGTCCGCAGTGGAAGCTATACCGCTAGCTGCCTGTTTAGCAGAGGACACAGGGCACACTCAGACTCGGTAGTGAGCTGCATGTCATACAATAGTCCCCAGAGACCACAAAATATTACTCTAGTTATGTGCAAGAGGCATAAAAAGATGTTTTGCATTGTATTCAGAGACAGATGAATTGATTATGCCAAGTTACACAAGAACTGGACTGAAAGACGGTGGCAAACAAAATTTTTAATTTTCGGTGCAAATTGTTGTCAATATGTACAGAGGAGGTCAACGACAGAAAAATTAAAAACACACGCAGAGTGGAACACAATCAGTCATGGATTGGCCTCCCCAGAGCGTGGAACTGAACATTACTGAAGCCAGTGGGGGATTATCTTGACAGAGAATAGAGCAAAAGGCAACCAACATCCAGAACTGAGCTTTGAATGTCTAAGGCGCCTGGAGAACTAATCATGAAGTCTTCTTAAAGAAACCACAAGAAAGCTTGCCTAAGAGAGTTCAGGCTATGTTGAAGAACAAAGTTGGTCATGCTTTCAAGCATGTTAGAAATGCAAGAACTCTTTCCCCTTGCATACTCTATTTTCATGTTTGCATATCTTTTAACAAATAACTACACCTATTTCCTATTTTCCTTGAAAAATATAAGGAAACAAGGGGTGGCTCAAGACTTTTGTATAGTACTGTATTAAAACAGATACTTGCTGGCACAGAAATTCTTATAAAGGCTGTTTTTAGTGAAATGTTAACCATAATTACCAGCTTATAATCATAAACTGTTATATCATACATTTATCAGGATTCTTCCACTCGCCACTACAAATGTTTGTACAAGTAATAGTAGTGGGTCAGCAGACAGGCAATAAAGTCACAGTATCAGTGTGTTAACTGAGCAGTTAAGTCATCTAGTGGCTGAGTCTCCACTTTAATGGAATCATTTCTACATTCTCAGTGAATCCATTCGTGTTTCACGGCCAAATGCAAAGCTATAACCTAATGAGACCATTAAACAACACAGCACACTGTGTGCCTGATTCCGCCTCGAGATCCTGAAATTGTACCAGTTTTGGAACTTTGCGAGTTTGTAAGTGAACAGAAACAGGCAGGATGAATAGTGGAGAGTAGGTGAACTCATTACTCTGTTGAAGAACACTGCATTAGTGGTTGCACATTATAATAGAGGGTCTTCAAACATTCAACCTCTCCCCAAGAAGAACAACTTTGCCCCCAGGAGCTAACTGTACTAAAAGGTTGTGCATGTGTGTTTGCATGTGCTGCCCTTTGATTTGATCTCTTACCAGCCTTTTCCGCCTATCGCCATGGTTGTTGGTCCCAGCGTGTTTTAGTCCTGTGTCTTTCCTCAAGTTTTCAGTGGAAAATAGCATCCGAAGTTGGGAGTCTTTTCTCAAATGACGCCCTTAATACCACAGTGACTGGTTCGTTCCTGTGCAGTATCAACACTTCCTGTCATTAGCGGGAAGTCTGTATGTGACTGAAACAGATGGACACTGGAGAACTATTGACATAGACAGAGACAGTAGGATCATTAATGCTTTGCCCAGAGGAACGAGACCTCTCTCCGGGTCTCTTAAGCGCCTGTTCTATTTTACCCTCATCAAAATCGTCTTGTCACTGCTAGCTGTCTGAGAGACAGGCTCCATCAAAATAAGAGTTGTATTGAGATATGTCAAAGTCACAGCAGGAGATGTCTGTCAGAGCTACAGAGTTCTCATAGGCCAACGTCACAGGTAATCACACTCACTGTCCTTGTCAAGCATAGGGGGATCTGAGTGGTTTATCTTTAGAAAACACAATCGACCAGGATTCACTCGTATGGGATCATAAGGAAGACAAAAAAGTTTCCATGCAACTCCTCCTCCATCTCAGTGCGAGAGGAGCAGCGGCTGCCGACGGAGGTTTATAACTTGCCATACGGACACCATGTTTGAACCCACAGTGCTCACGCTTGACTGTGTTTGTGCTCGCAGGCTAGCTGTGTGCTCACATACCATAATTAGCGTAATGAGTTATTTATAGCCAGCTGTGGAATTAGCTGTGGAATTGCCAGGCAGCCGCAGGGCTGATTAAGCCACTTGCCAATCAATTATTTATGGCTTCCTGGAGAAGAGTAGCTTGTCCTCTTTTGTGTGCAGAACCATGGCAACACAACAGGAAGCAGAAATCCTGTGGAGAGGAAGTAGACCCTATGACAGAATCAGCTGTGGCACCCCTGTCTGCACCATGTTTCTCTCTCTTTTTCTCTTATATTCACACTCACTCCTCTAATATAAACCATACTTTTATGAGGAGCCGTCTATGAACTCCCTCGACTCAATAAAAGGCGTTTATGCTCTCCATTTGAGGGAAAATAAATAAACTGGATGGATGAAAATAGATTATTCCCAACTGGTGAAATGAAGGACCAGACTGAATGTGGCATAGGAACTGTGCCTTTCATCCAGTCACTGCATGAGCAGGTACACAGTACATGAGGTTCTCAGGGTCATTTTTCTTTTTTACACTTCCTAATTGTACGGGGAAAAGCTCCAGAAGCTTTGTTTTGTAAGTCATAAAAGGTTTTCTGCTTTGCTCCAAAGTACAGCAATATGACCACCATAACTGAGGGTACTTTTTGCAAAAATACAATAGCATCTGTCACTATTTCCTACAACAAAACTGTTGCAAAATCCTTTCTGTGAGTAAGCATGAATCACTATCTTGACAATCAGCAGCTAAAGATGGACTGTTTTAAATTTCAAAATGTGAAGTCAAGCCCAGCTGCAAAATTTACCAGCAAATTTTTTTGTTGTTGTTAGGATTGGTAAATATGCACTTTAATATCCTTTTTTCCTGTGTTCCTGCATGTTTCTCACCTTCCTACCACACAAACTTGCACTGCATCCCACATATAAAGGCAGATGCAGTAAGTTAAAAAAAACAAAGAAAAACAGTACATAACGGTCCAATTAAAGTCTGCGCAGCCTGTTCTCTTTCACCTAATAAAGTAACCGGACGAATCTACCCTCAGCATGTCAGACAGAGGGCAGAGTGACGCTTTGAGGCGAATTTCAATCAGTCTGTCTCACTCCTACACAGCAAGTTGGCTTCTGGCTGTGTGGGAGGCCCACAGGACATAGCCATGGGCTGCATCTACACAGATCTGCCACCCAAATTGAATCTAAAATCCTCTGCAGTTTTTCCTTATCCACTTTTTTTCCCCTCTGTTTTTGTAAATCGGGTCCCTGCAGAGACTGCTACTCTTGAACTTTTCAAACTAAATCAGTAAAAGTTCCAGGGAGCAAACAACAAAAACTGCATAACTGAAATCGAACTTGTGAGGCCTTTGTTAGAGTCAACACAAAAGAAAATTGACTTACCAAATGAAATGGTGAAAGTACATTAGGTGACAATTAAAGCAGTAAATGCATTACTGCTCTTAAAGTAGAACAGAAAATTAGTCGACAGTTTTTTTTCATTTAAAAGTTAATCTCTCTTGGGTTTTCAGTTGAAAATTGAGCAAACAAGCATCTGAACGTTTTACAATTTCTTGCAGCTTTCTCACATTTGTATATTTCAAAAGTACACTTAGGCACCACTTACATGTTTGCATTTCAGACTTAAAAGCTATTACCTCTCACAAAATGTGGGTGTTATTTGCAGTGAAAGGTGGAGTAAAGTTAGCTGTTCCAAGCACCAATCAAATCCCATTATGCAGATATGCAGGAAGATGAAGATGTAGCCTAATGCTGAAATGAAAAGTGGTCATTGCAGTGGGTAATCAACCAAGTTTTCCTTGAAAAACTACACACTACCTGCTAGTAACCAAAGCAATCATAAATAGATTTTTGGTGCAGAACATTCTGTGTGATCAATTTCACCTAGCAACAGCCAACAACCTCCAGTAATCACTCACAATCCAGTCAGGGAATACACAATTTTCCCTAGCAACTGGAAGTTGTGATGGGACCACTGACTGGTCTCTAGGTATGTGTGGCTAAGGCTTTAGTCATGGCTAGCTAATTTCATGCTAACTGCTTATTGAGGCTCCTTTAGCTTGCCTTGTGGGTTTGAAAAAATATGGTTGGCTGTTGTCAATATGACAATATCTTCAGCAAAAATGCCCCTCAATCATCAAGCAACCATTTTTGGATTCTGTTAGAGCTGCAGTTTAAAATAATACGGAGCCCTGGTGCAGGCTCTTAGTTCATACACTGTCTGAAAGCCATTTTAGCTCCCGTGCTCACACTCAGAGCTGGGCACCAAAGATGACCATATTAAGTGCATCCCTTCCCAGTGATATCATACAGATCAAACAAGTGTCTGAAATGCTGCAGTGAGTGCAGTCTGAAGCCTGAGATTTTCCCTGACAGGGATTACTTCCATATACACTGACCTCATTATTTAAACTTTGACCATATTTAAAATGAGTATCTACCACTGTAGAAGAGTAAGTATGACAGAAAATATGAGGCACATAATCAAAACATTGTCTTTTTTCATCTTTATATATGCGTACAAATGACAGCTGGTCATTTTACTGAGGGTTATATGTTGGTCTATGTGTAAAGCTTAATAACAAAACACATAACAAAGATGACCCGAATGCCTCCTCCCTCATATCATTCCACAGAAATATATTTTCAGTGTTAAACACATTGCTATCGCAAACTCCCGTGTGTATTTTTTATCACTTCCTCCCTCCTTTTCTCACTTTCTTTCACACATTTCCCTTCTCTAAGCACTATATTCCTCGCCTCAGTTCTTCTGGAAGGACATCTGTTTGCCCACGGAGTCATCAATCCCAGCATGCCTGGCTGTTGCCCAACCTTGGCTATGTGTGGTTTTTTTTGTTTTGTTTTTTTTTCTACCTGCTGTCTACTCTTTTGCTGAACAGTCATCACTTTCTCATTTTACAGCATTTATCGAGAGGATGTACGAGTAGATGGAGTTGATGCAAAGACAAACATGCATTTCGAGCGCGATGACACACAACCGCATTCAAATACAGATATAGCATATCGTTCTAGCATATCGTTCACATCGGCTCACTAAGCTTTCAGTCTTTTCCTGAGGACTCCACATCACAAATCAAGGATTTCATGAATAGGAAATGCATATTCAACAATACTGTGAAAGCTTTGAAAGAACTCTGTGTTTGTATGCAGACATATACCTAAACAGAGGAGTGTTATCTACAAGGACAAATGAATGAGTAATGTTTGCTGTTGCAGGAAGCTGAGGTGATAGTGTGTTTTTGCCTCACGTGGTATGAACATGCAGGCAGTGTACTGGCACAGACATTGAGTGCAGAACAAACGAAATGCCTTTTTTTGTCTTATTTTTATGGAATATAGTTTACAGTTAGATTTTTTTCATTGCTGTTAACCACTTTTCAGTGTCAACTTTCTGGGAAAAATCTCAGAGAATGCAGGATATTATTATTATTGTAGTTTTGGTATGTGCTCTCTCAAGAAACAGCTGCACCCAAGAGGCTATTCCAATTAGCTTACAAACCCACATACAGCAGGCCTGCACCTGTTAGTCTGGTCAATCACTTTGCAGGCACTCTGCCTAGTTCTTTTTAAACACAGCGGCTTTTATTTTCACATTTTTGTGTTGAGGACATTGAAAGTTTATCATCCCACCATGAAGCATGGAGCCACGAAGTCAAAGAGTTGCTCAGGTCTGCGCCATGACCTAAATGATTACTGTTTTCCCTTTGGATGTCCAGCTCATATTTTGTTTCATTTTTTCTCCCTCTCTTTTTATTGTTTTTTAGTTGCATTATGTCCTGTCACCCTTCCTGTGTGCACATTTTTGGAAAATTTCCCTCTGCAGTACACACACACACACACAGACACACTCATGCACTGCTTGGCCTTCACCCCTTACATCATGTTTCCATTGCTCAATGAAAGATGACCTGTGCCATATGCAGCCATTGGGTTTATTTGTCACTCAAAGACAAACCTTCTATCCAATCCTTTATTTCCATCTGTTCCCTCCTGCTTCTCTTTTTATTGTGATAGGTCATTTTTAACAGTGAGATTTGGAGAGGGGGAA
Organism: Oreochromis aureus; assembly: GCF_013358895.1. Taxonomy (NCBI): domain Eukaryota; kingdom Metazoa; phylum Chordata; class Actinopteri; order Cichliformes; family Cichlidae; genus Oreochromis; species Oreochromis aureus. The sequence goes on along the minus strand of NC_052958.1, from coordinate 12,058,881 downwards.
AGAAAGCATAAATTGGCATTTATTAAACTGCTTGTCGTCCAAGTCGACATCTTAAAAGGTCTGAACCCCTAAGATGTTTGGTTTACTGTTACATACGTCAAAGAAACGCGTCAGCCTCACACAACTGAGAAACAGTAACCAGTAAATGTTTAGCATTCCTCTTCATAGTTCCACATCTCATTTCTGTGAATCAGCAATTTCAAAACCATATAAATTTTATGAACCTTTTTATGCAATGTTTATTATATTAACAAGGACTTTATTTAAATCGTATTTGCTTCTTTTCCCCTCCCATCTGAGCATAAATGTGCCTTGCGGGGCTCCACAGGCCGTTTCTGTCAATTTACTCTGAGTTAATTAGTAATCAATAGCCACCCAAACAGCTGTAAAAAGAAGTGCGCACTCACATACACACACACACACTCACATAAACACATGTTCCCCCTGCTCATTCTGTCCAATTAAATCCATCATAAAGATTCCAAGGCAAGTGTATAATAGGAGCACAATATTTCAGCAGTCATTACCCAAACCGAGTTGGCCTGGTTCTCATTACCTGGAGTCCTCGCAGGAGCTGCCAGCTCTGCACGCGTGCATACACACACACATAAGCGCACAAACGTGAATAAATATGCTCCTGACTGGCTTCTCGCTAATTTGAGACCTGGTTGAAATGTTTTTGAGTGGAAAATGCTCGGTGTCAGCACGGCAGCTTATAAAATGTCCTCTGGATTCCTGTATCAGCAGCTTGCAGACGTGCACAGAGGGCAGTCGCAGAAATGTATTACATGCTATCTGTTCTGTTTATTCCAGCAATCGTACTGTGATTGCATTTGTTTGTGTGTTTACGTATGTTTGTGGGTTTTTTCTTTTACCCTGAGGCTCTGTGAACCTGTTGGCTTCTGCTGATATAGATTTGTTTTCAGTCACACTGATGCACACAAATATGTATTTACCTATGCTACATTACAGAGAAGATAAGAAGTATTGACTTATTCACCGCTGGAGCTCATGGACAGCACAAACTGATGTGGACACTGTTCATATATACACACACTACCACTCACATGTACTATATATATAGGTATATGCAGCAGCAGCAAACCCTCACACATCTTGTAATGCATTTGAGGTGGAATGTGAATGGGCCTGTTCATTGCCTTGGAAACGGCAGGCTAGCCGGTGGGGGTGGCAGCTCCACAGAGTAATGATGTTATCTCCCAAATGGGTTCAGTTCAGGACAGACCCCCACAGACCTACTGTACATACACACTGAAACGCACATGTCAGCCTGTCTCCTGCATTTTACTTTAACAGATGGCTGAATTCTTCCTGCACTACAAGCAGCATGTTGTAAGTGACAGGGTGTAGATGCAGTGAATAAGGTTAAGGAATCTCACTAATCTGATCCAAAGGCATACTTTTTCATAATTCAGGTGACAACACCAGCTCTTCTGCAAAGTCTTTTGTTTTGTACAGAACAAAAATCAATGTGTTTTCATTTCTTTAAACAAGGTGTGAAATAAATGCCTCCAAAACACACAATATATGTGGGTTTTGTGTATTGACATTTGGTCATGGGCTGCAAATTTACTTTAAGTTTGGGTCACTCTGAAAATTAACTAACACTCAGAAAATCTATGTTACTTCGTGGAGATACAATACATGCCATTTAGGTCAGAAGGTTTGTGTGTAAATTGCATTTAGTGAAAATGGATAATTTATTAAGTATACTTTGCAACTACCAGATTGGACCTCCTTTTGTCTTCAGTACTGTTTTGGCACAGATTCAACTCATTCCCCAGAGATTTTGGTCCATATCGACATGACAGACACTCACACAGTAGAAGATTTATTAGCCACACATACGTGGTGAAAACTCCCATTCCACCATATCCCAAAGGAGCTCCACTGGACTGAGATCTGTTAACTGTGGAGACTGTGGGGAACAGTGAACTCATTGTCATGTTAAAGAAACCATTTTGAGATGATTTGAGCTCTGTGACGTGGTGCATTATCCCACTGGAAGCAGCCATCAGAACATTGTGGTCATAAAGGGATCAGGGATCGACATGGCCAACAACGAAATTCACATCCAAGGTGTACCAAGAAAATATCAGAGAACATTACACTACTAACAGCTCGAACCACTCATACAAGGCAGGTTGGATTCATGCGTTCATCTTGTTTACACCGCATTCTCACCCAAACATCCAATCTCCCAGCAGAAATTGAGATCAACTTTGCTGCTGATTTGGTTAGCCTGCTTAAATTGTAGCCTTAGTTTCTTGTTCTTAGCTGACAGGAGTGGCGCCCAGTTCGGTCTCCTGCTGCTGTAATCAACTGTTTCAAGGTTCGATGTGTTGTGCATTCAGAAATGCTCTTCTGCATACCTTGGTTATAACAAGTTGTCATTTGCTCAGAGGCAATCTGAGCATTCTCTGACCTCTAGCATCAAAAAGGCATTTTATCTCAGAGAGCTGCCGCTCACTGGGGATTTTCTCTTTTTTGGACCATGTAATCCCCAGAGATGGTTGTGTGAGTAAACCCCAGTAGATCAGCAGTTTCTGAAATACTCAGACCAGCCCATCTGGTACTAACCACCATGCCACATTCAAAGTCACTTAAATCACCTTTCTAATGCTTGGTTTGAACTTTTGTAGGTTGTCTTGACCATGTCTACATACCTAAATCTTATTAATGCAGGGTTGTGACTGTACATGTTTAAAATACATAGAGTTTTAAAAAATAAAACAAAAATCTATGGATTGATACATGTAAACACTAAAGATGGCTGTTATCCTGCCCCTGCTACCAAACACCAGAAACAGGGACTGAAATCAACAGCAGAAGCAGGAACAGTGTTTGATTGGCTGATTTCTTGCCCATATAACTTAATCATCTGATTGGTAATTCTACACATTGGAGCCTTTGCAAAGATTACATCTAGAAAGATTTTGATATGCTTGATGTAGAGATCTATTGATCAATTAGGCAGCTGAAAGACTCTTTTACAAAGTATTGAATCAAGAGAACTGCAGGGTAAATCATTTAATTTGCAACTCTTCTTTTCGATTATTTGCTTATTTGTACTTCAGTTTACAATCACTGAAGTCACTGGATGCCTCTATACATATATCTGCATACATCTGCAATACACTGAATTTGCACTGTCAGGCAATATCTTAAAAATGTGTTGGAAAATCTCTCAACTCGGGTCAAAAAATGTTTTTTGTTTCTCTGGACATCTTTTTTCGTCCAGACAGCCTGTGTAAGTGGAACCTTGTTTACGCTCTACAACCCATGTTATTACCCATGGTGCTCCTCTACCTCCACTGTCTGCCAGTGGGCTCTCCATTCTTCACTACCCCCCCATCCTGCAGCTGCCTCTCTGTTCCATTCTCCACTACACTCCCCCCACCCATTCTGCAGCTGCACCCCACTTCTCATATCTCATTTCAAGACAGCAGAGACTCACATTTGTGCTTGTTGTGCTTATATGCACATCATATTTGATCCACTTAATTTGGAATGTAAACTGGTGTTTATTTGCTTCTCTTAGGGGTATTCGTTTTGGATTACACTGCAGCAAAATGATCCCCACACCAGCCCTTATTTCTTTTATTTCACATTCCTACATTCCCTTTTTCTCTAAGTGGCCATTCTTCCAGTCACAGTGGTCGAGTTACACTAAATGGTCCCTGCTTCAGCAAGATTGCTCTAAGACCATTTTGTATTCATGTTCCTTCTCTTCCTTTCTTTGTCCTTCCCTTTCCCATAGTAGTATTAAACTATTTGTTCTTGAAGACAGCAAGTTAGTGTATGTTAAGTTTCAGAGAACTGCCTCAACAGTATGTAGATTGTTATAATATTATACTGAGAATTTCACCGTGTTCATAGTATGAATCCTATTGACTTTCCCATAAAAGCTTGAAATTGATGGTATGAGGAAGAAGTTAAGATGAACAGTCACTCTGAAATTTGTTACATACCTTTGTGTGGACCTGAGGAGGAACTGTAAAAACTTTGGTGTCACTGTGATGTTTCATAAGCATCACTACTTTAGTGTATGCAAAGTTTGCATTGTTGTTGTTACTTTTAATTTAAAACTATAAACTGTATATAAAAATGGAGGCAGCTTCCAGGTCTGAAAAATGAAGCCAATGCAGAAATGCTTTTATCCAGCATTCTTCCAAATGGCCAGCAGGGGCAATCTCTATGACTGCAAAAAGAAGCCTGATTGTATAGCTCCATGACATCAATTAACACTTCCTGATGTGTTTACGGTTTCAGTGTCTTGTCTCAAATTTTGTTGAATTCAGCACAGTATGCATTTTATAAATTATGGTCTCTTGAAGCAGGGTGTGTTTTAAAGTTGGCCTACAACTTTAAAACATAACCCGTGTTGTGTAATTTGCCTGTGACCATGTAGTTCCTCATGTCTGTTGTCTGATTTAAAAACACTAAGATGGCAACGGCAATGAAACTCAGCTACGTCCATCTTTTATATACATCTTTTATATTACTTAAAATAAATACTCACTGGACAGCAGTTAGAATATTTTTTTCTAATTCCTTTGGTTGTTTTATTGCAGTGTGAGCAAAAAAGATATTTCTCAAAAACATTTGTTAAGTGAAACTGAGTTTAATGCAAGTGCCAAAGTTGCACATAACATATTTTAGGATGCTTTTTTAAGATTCACATACTACTGGAAATGTGTCTTTTTATGGTAGTAAAAGTGAATGTGTTCAGACGGAAATGTGTGCATTTTTACTTTTAGCATTTATTTAGGCCATTTGTCTAAATTAGCATTAAAATGACATATAAAGCAAAACTTTTTATTGATGCTTGCAGGCAGCAGCATTTATAAGTACAAATAAATTAAGAGAAGTGAGCTGCTGTCATTGATGGCACATTTCCTAATTTCAAGTGTGAATCTATTGCCACAAGGTGCCAGCAGCAGCAGCAGCATTATAGAGAAATGGTAATGATACATTCAAATATCCAATGACACAATGGTGATGGCAACCTTATTTATTTAGCACATTACATGTAAACTCAACATGCTTAGCACAAAAGATTAAAACATAAAAGCCTATGCCTAAACAAACTTAGAAAATAAATATAAAGTATAAAAGAACTCCTTCAGACTTTATTTTAACAATAACTAAATTAAATCAATCTTTTAACTCTACAGGAGCTGCACAGTTTTTTTTATTGGGTTGAGCTTTTTAACCAGCTACTTATGGCCGGCTTATCTGCTGTCTAACCGCATCAACAATTTGGTGTTCTTGTCATATGGAGTGCAACTAATGAATACAACCAGCAAGTGCTCCTTCAGTGCTTGTTTTTTGTTTTTGTTTGTTTGTTTACTTCTGGTTCACGCAACACGCAGGTCACACACCTCCTTCATAGCTTGGTTGGGCTCAGCGGTATGTTTACCTGATGTGGTGAAACAAGTTTGTTGCTTTCACCTTTAGGGGGGCTGGGGCTATCTTGCAAACTACTGTTCATTGTTGGAGATTGTTGAAATGATGATGAATTATTATTGTCATTAGTATTATTATTATTATTATTGTTTTTAGGTACTGAATCGTTATCTGAGGCTGTGACACGTGGCTCTTGCTCTCAGATATACCTGGGCTTGAACATAAACACTTGGCATTGCTATAGCAATGATATTACACTTTCATATTATGTAAAAATTTGTACTGATATTACCACAGACAACGTGACTGGGCGATGGCCCAGCCTGTATATGTGTTTGTGTTTATCTCATTCTTTGATCTCAGGACTCAGGACTCCTTTTTTCTTCTTTACACTCTTTGTTTTTAATCCTAATGACAGCAACAAATATAAAGTGCTCTTTAATTGGCACCTCACTTAGTGTATAAGTAGAGGGAAAGCTGTGATTTTCAAGTCACCTAAAACAAACTATGTCCATTTCAAGTCTTGATCCGACTAACTTACCACAGCTTCCCTACATTTACTTCATATTATCAATTCCATTTAATGCTTAAAAGTGTGCACTGTAAGTCTTCATGTGTATGGATGGACATTTACCCCCACGCACAGCTCAAATGTATGTGGAGTATTCCAAGTCCACCAGCTTTTGCTTGTGGTAACTGCTTCTGCTAATTATACATGTTGACAGTTATTAATATCTTCAATGTCCTCTGTGTGTGTTTGTGTGTGCGTGTGTCAGTGTGTGTGTGTGTGTGTGTGCGTATTTGTGTGTTGGAATGATAATGTTAATGAGCCTCGAGCATGTGTCTCTTAGTTATTTATAAAGTGTTTTGTGCTCAAGGGTACGCACAGCTCCCTCGCTCTCCTGTTACATTCATGCCGCAGTGAGGACGCAGCATACACTCCTGTTGCTTTCCAGGGCTGTCCTGCAGCTGTCAGAAGACCTGTTTTTTAATGTACAGTATAAACATTGCATCCGTTTGTTTCTCAAAAAGAGCTTTTTTTTATTATTTTAAATTTCTTTTAAGTGTCTGTGTAAGAGTCAGAGTTGCTGAGTTGCGGTGCTGTGAGTGAGTGAGTGAGTGATGCTACCTTTGATTTTATCACAAGGGTCACATCCTCTCTACAGGCATGCTTCTTCCTGTTGTGTTGCCATAGCGACACTGCATACAATAAAAGGACAAGCTACTTTCCTCCTTGAAGCCACACGCTCTGTTTGTCTTCTTCCTTCTCACCACAAGAAAACAAACATACAGTTACAAACATGCACACCCAGCTCCACATAAACACGCGCGCACACACACACACACACTTGGAAGGACTAAACGGCATAAACACACACATTCGCTTCTTCTCAGTTATAAATGCTCATGTACACCAAAACAACAATGCAAATGGCATTATTACAACACAAGAGAGCATCCAGTTACCGTTTTATATGATCAGTTAAGCCAGGCTGGCATGCCAGTTAACTTACTAGAAAATAGGTCACTATATTGAGATATTCACCAATCACATCACTGTGGATTACCAGATGCAGCCAGAGCCCATCAGGACATTAGATATTGAAAATTAACCGGAGGATTTGGTAACAATAAAAACATTTCTCCTGATGCGTCTCCTGTGTCCAGGCCTGACACTGCTGCAATGCTTCATGCAGGATGGTACGACTGCATGAACGCTGCTGTAGTTTTTTTGTTTTGGGTTTTTTTTGGGGTTTTTTTGGTCGGTTTGAAGACAGAAAACGTGTGACTTTTGAGAGCTAGAATTCACAGGCAATCTGTTTCGCTCGTTTGTCGAAACTTTCAGTCTTGTGGTGAACGTGAGAGATGGCACAAACGAGATCAAGCGTTTCACACAGAAAAAATTAATTCATTGCTGTGCTTCAAATTGTCACTCATCCCGCCACGTTAACACGGAGAGACAACCACTTAAAATCCCAGATTTTCTCTAAATGTGAGGGGGCCTTAATACCTCCAAATATTTGCCCAAGCAGAGGCTTTAAAAGTGTCCAGGGGAGCAAAGATGAGCTATACCCCCACATACCTCTTTTATTTGAAATATTTATGCTGTACTCTACTGCTACTCTGTCAAATCCATGTACATGGGGGAGGGTGAGTCTTTAAACTGGCTGCACTGAGGTGGCTGTGCAGGGAGCAGTTAAGCTCAGGGATGTTAAGCTGTCCCTTACTACTGAAATGAAATGATCTGTAAAGGAAAGCAGCAGCATGTCCATGGATTTGAGTGCATGTGTTCAGCAGAGTGGGGCTGCATGCTCATTCACAGCAATGAATGCTGTAGTATTTTTTTAGAGAGATTTAGATTTAAACAAAATGGGTCCATTAGTTCCCAAACATAATGTCTCATCCATGTCTGCTCACGAGGGAGCTGGTATTAATCCAAGGGTGCCACCACCAGCGTGTGTCTTGGCCTATGGTGACACATCAGTCACTGTCAGCAGTTAAACTTCTAATCAGAGGGACCTTGCCCGTGTCACGTTCAGCCGGATTGATGGGAGGATTTTTCAACCAGCAGCGTAATCAGAATGAAGATATCAAAAATCTCTCCTAGTAAAGCATTTCATTTTTCAGGGTCAAACTCCACCAGAATAGTTTGCCTTGGAAAAGAAAAAAAGAAAACAACATTTTAAATATGTAATGATATTTTCAACCAAGCCGATTAGGATGCTTATACTGTATAACAACTAGAATTAGCAGTATTAACGATACTAATAGAGGGGGTAAACAAAATTGTTTTCACACAGTAACAAAAGGAATTAAGATTTTAGCTTTTCAAATGAGACTTAGCTGATTGTTCTTTGTTTTGTTTTGCTTTTTTGTTTTTTCATATATAATGAGAAACTCAATTATATGAATACTAGAAAATGAAAGACATCATCAGTAGTAATGCCAAAACTTTTATGTAGATGTTATTTTCTCAGTGCTTACCCTGATATGGGGCATAATTTGTGATATAAGGAGATATTTTTGGATGTTTGCATGTGTGTTTTGTTATGATGTTATGTTGTCTATGTTTTGCAGTGTACTGTCAAAGTGTAAAGATTTGTGACGGCAGGAAGAATAGGTGATGCAGCTGCTGCAGCTAATGGGAATCCTAATAAACTAAACTAAACTAAACCCATGGGCTCATAAGCAAAGCAGTCAGAAATAAAAAGATTAGTTATATTTGCTGTAGCTCTCAAGTGCAGTCATAGTGACGATGCAAGACATAAAAGAGTGCAGCACCTGATCCTCGTGCTGCTTTCGCTTTTACTTGTTTGTGCCACTCTTTTCGGAGAGCATTTAGCATGACATGCAATAACCGCACATCTCAGTAGCTGAATGCAACCACAACATTGTCACACGAACTATAAACAAAAGATCCCTTAGTCAAGTCAGGGTTTGAGTCAGAAGGTGTCTCAGTAGGAGAAACTTACATAAGTTGCAAACTGTATGATGCATTCAGGTACCTGCACACTTTGAAGTAATAAACGTTTTGTTATGATTCAGCTGAAAACACTAATGAAATGCTCCACAAGGGATATCTATTGGAGTGTAGACAATCAATGTCATTCCAACATGGAAAATGGATTCACAGAAATCATTTTACCAATATGATATTTCATGTTTTTGAAAATTGTTGCTTACAGTTCTTTTTTTCATACTTACAGTTTATGGTTTGTTGACCTTCCTTTAACTTTCTGTGCATCCCATGTGTACAAGAACCACATACAACAAATAAGCAGTCGTGCACGTTTAAATGCAGAAAGCCAGCACAACTTTATAATAGTCATACCATAGCGCACGTGTTTATGGGGTACCAGCTGAATTCTATGAAATGGTTACTTTATATGATTTCTGTTTTGATTGCAATTATATGAAAAAGTAAAGCAGTGGGAGACAGAAATCAGGGTCAATCATGTGTCTTGGTTTGTTGCATATTAATGCCAACTCTACCAACTGCCCTTTATTTTGCACTTAATGATACATGCAGATAATTGAGGTGCCTGCTGTGTATATTTGTCAACGAAGTAATCAGCCCTCTATTGTTACATTTGTGCATATATCTTGATTTGAGAAGCATGGCAACGCCTAGGCTACACACAAATCATGTGCACTTAGAAAAGCACATCTACCCACATTTGCAAAACATGTGGACTGTTGTACATTCGCTTGTATGCTTTGTTTATGTTGCCGAGCAAATGAAGCGGCAGTGAAGCTTTTAGTTTGGATAAGTGTCAGTTACATGCTGAGATGTCGCAGTCCTCCTCCAGCTTCCTCAGCTGAACATCACAGGCTTCTGTGAATGACTGTCCCATTGTTGTGGATTGCTTTTTTATCTACCGAGCCATGAATGTATCTGCTTGTTCACATCTCACTCTCATTTTTACTGATACTCGCGCTCACGCTGGAACAACACCTACCCCCCCACTACCCCCCGTCCTGACTCATGATTCATATGCTCTCACAGTACTATGCTGCTAGTGACTGATCGATTTTCTGGCAGATTTGTGCCCACACACCCACAGCCTAAAGCTTTGCTATGTAATCACACAAAGTATGTTGGAAATCCTTTTTACTTTCACACCTAAAGTTTCATCAGCTCTTAGCCCAGTCACCAATGACATTACCTCCGCTTTTGTGCTCCTGGAGAAATCAATCGTCCGCCACTTAGAAGTGAGGGGGCTTTAATTAAATAAATGGAGCACATCATTGCTGGAGTTTGGGGAGGGGGGGCTGACAAGAGGAGAATGGTGACAGGGAGTAGAGCATGGAGGTCCAAACAATCTGTCGTTTTAACAGCCCACCCTCAGTGAAGCCACAAGTTAGTCACCCTCTGAAACACCCTGACTCCTGCCTGCACACATACGCACACTCTCTTTCTCACAGTCCATCAGATGTGTGACTAAGCATGCCATTGTCAGTGTGACTGAGGATGAGCCTCACTAGTTCACCAGTCTTTCCACCGCCCACCCTCTTACATACACACACACACACACACACACACACACACACACACACACACACACACACACACACACACACACACACACACACAACCACAGACAGAGCCATCCCTGTTTCCCATCTGTCACCCTCCACTCAGCAGACAGCAGTGTCGCCTGTCAAAAGTGCTGGTCATTGATTGCTACTGTAAGGTGGGATGGGCTTTGTAGTATTGAATTTCGAATGACTCCGGTAAACTATGATGCTGGTGTGGGCAGTGGCAGCTGTTTGGGTACAGTGCTCCTTTTGAAGGGCCCAGCTACCTGAAAGATCCCATCATGGATAGTAAATAGTTAGCCGTGCTGGAACAAAGGCTCATTTATCCCACCTAATTCAATGTTTGCACCAGCTGAAATGTAAACGATAGCACATTGATTTTAGCACTTTAATATCTGGGGGTTTTAAGAGATGTGTTAATATAATAAAACAATAGCAGTTAATATATTCATACTTGTTGTGCAGAAATAATGTATATCACAAGTTTTAAAATGCTAAAGTGCCTACTTGTTTCAAAGCCCACACCTCCTACAATATATTCTTTCTGTTAAAAATTTTAAATTCATTAGGGCTAAACTAAAAGTTGAACCTGAAACTGAGGAAGCTTGTCTTATATCATAGAATAATAATCAAGTAAATTATTTTATTGAGCAAGTAATAAAAAGTAATAAAAACTAGAGTCTTATATCATGGATCTCTGAACCACTTATATAGATTTATTTAAGTGTCTCATGTTTGTTTTCAATGGGTCCGTGTCTGGGTGAGCATCGTGTTCCATGTTTTCTGAGAAAGGCTTGCTGGCTGACAACGGGAGATGGAGGAGGCGGAGGAGGAAAAGGAGGCTAAGGCCGAATCAAGTCTCCATGTCCCACTGCTTCCTCAGGTTACTCACCAGCCTCATCCATTATTTCTGGCCCTGATCCATAATGGATGAGCAGGTACAATGCCACATGGCTCCGGAACCGATGCTCCCATTGCCCTCCCCTTCCACCACTAACACCACCGCCGCTGCCGTCCTGCCAGAAACCTCCACCACCAGGGAGCTTTTCTGTCATCTCTCTGGGCTATGACCTACATAAACGGGGAGCAGGGACAACGTCTCAGGGAGGCAGAGAAACAACAGAAAGGAGGTGTGGAGGATTAAAGTGAATCAGTGCAGTGATTCAATGGGAAGTAGATAAGAAAAGAAGGGGGAAAGTACGGGGGAATGAAAATTATGATGATGATGATGATAATTTAAAACCCTCAAAACAAGACCTTGCATTTATTTTATCTTACTTGGTGTTCCTGTCACTTGACTCCATTTATCATCAGCTCACAACAGTTTATAGCTTAAGCACACAGTCTATCTATAATGATAGCAATTAGCATCTGCTAAAACTGGCACTGTGCCTGCTTGCAGCACATCCAAGCACAGAGTTCCAGATAATAGCGCTAATGATGACTTGCAGCCTCTAACCCAAGTCGCCACCACGACTCCTCGCTGTCCTTCTTTCCCTTTTATAGCAAAGACTTCCTCGATTCTGCTGCTCTGGGGAATGTATTTAGTCACAGTTCCCCTGCATTTGACAGTCAAGAGGCACTTGTTTGACACTGGGAGGTAAACTGGAAAGAACCCATGTTTTGTTACAGCCTGGAGCACATCACTGTCTTGGCTAATGTTTGCCAACTGGACCTTGAAAACAGCTAGATGTGTTTATTAAAGGAGAGTGTACAGGTCTATAATACATTTCACAGAATCTATTTCACCAACGGTGGCAAAAATTTGCTAAAAGTTAAGAGGTTCATTGTTATTCAATTAAGTTTGTAAACTTGCAAATGAGTCTGACAAACACACAGGGCTTTGAGAAACTGTTTTATGATTATATTTTAGCTTGAGGTTAACCAAGCTGTTTTAGTTTATGGAAAAAGTATCCGGAGCCAGCCTCAATACTGTTATGCAACGACAACCAGTAACTTCTTCTTCGCAGTTTTTATCCCTGCAAGTGCATGTAGTGCTCATTAACAACCATGTGTCCTGCCAAAGTGTCCTTGAGCAAGATCATGTAAGTCACTGAGGACAACCTTGTCAGAGAGATGCCTGAAATATGAATGTAATATATCCCATCCCAGTTCTGGCTCCCGCTGACAACTCTGCCCAATCTTCCCTCTTTATTTTAGGGCGAGGATAGCTCCAGTATATGCTCAGAGTTGCCATTACTTATTTGGACCCTGTTCTCATGGAGAATCTGACTCTTCTGGGTGTTTTTGTAAGTGGGCTACTGGAGCTAAAAGTAGGGTAGCCCTTAACTAGGTTATATAGTACTCCAACTAGGCTTCGTGTTGTCTGGCCACTCTAATGAGGCTATAAAGTACATTTCTGTAAAGTTATTTAAACTACCAACTTGTCACACTTGGGTTTTAAAGACGCAAAAGTTTAATATTATGGGAAATATTTCATTTCTACCAGAAAAGGTTTAAGAACTGTTTTCTTAACCCTTTGTGTCTCGTGAAGCTGTTTTTGTAAACCTCTGCACTTTTATTGAGGATGATTTTATAAAAACATAATATTAAATGAAAAATATATGTGAAATGAGTTAGTGAAATAATACTCTGGAGTGCTTAAGTGCAGTTTAGTTGTGGCATGTAAGGTTATCACAACAGAAGAGGATTAGGGCAACTGAAAAAAAGAGTTGCAAAAAGAGTTGCTAAGTCAAACTCTTTTCCTCCTGTAGATACACCGAAGTGTAGGACATTCATGGAAAGTGTACCAACCTCTTATCTAATATCCAGCAAGAAAGCAAATAAGCAGATTTTCAGAGACGTTAAACTAGCTCGCTAAGCTTAAGAACTGTTTGCACATTTTTGTGAAAGAAGATAATGGCGTGCACCAACACTAAGTGGTTAGCACATATCATACTTTCATGATTCTAGCATGATTTTGACTGATATGAGTCTGTGCCTGAAAAGAGAGTTTATCCAAAAAAAAAAGAAGAGTTGATGGAAAATCATCTTCAGCCTTTCCAAATATCACACCTTTTATTAATTGTAATTTTTCACCCATTTTTTTTCCTTCAACACTGAATGTGTGTGAGTGGGCCAGTCATCTGCCACAGCAGTATTACTCAGTTCAGCTCACAGGACACTTTCCCGAGTACAAGAAACAAAGGCCAGTCTGTTTCTATGGTTTCTCACATACTGGAGATCTGAGTGGAATTTTACATAGTCAAGGCTATAATAGATAGACTGCACCCACTGACATTGAACAAATACCAATAAGCAGTATGATGATAGAGAGTTCAACTTCAATGCTCCGAGACTAAATGTCAGCCATTCCGCAGATAACAATTTTAGTTATGGCTTGTGTCATTGTGCTGCTCATTAGTGAAATGAAGTGTAGCCGTTTTATCACCGGTAGCATGGAAAAAAGAGCCTTCCGAGAACATGCTTTGATGCTGGAATACCTCCTCCCCAAACAATGTGTACATGCACACGTACACTCTCTCGCCCTCCTGTAGGTCAAAACAGGAAGCCTGCCAAAAGAGCTTTGACAAACATATGCTCCTTTCTCCAAGCTTCTGATACATCACACTAGGGATGGGTGTTTTTCTATAGAGAGAGCACTGGAAAACTCCAACAATGCCCTTCACATGACACACTAACACAAAGGAAAGTTTCCATTAACCATTGGACAGCTGTTTAAAGTTAAGAGAGGAGAGTGGGCTTAAGACTGAGTGAGGCTAAATTTCATTGTAAAGTTAGTGAATATGTGTTAACGTTAATTATGGAATTGAAAAGTATGCATTAAGAACCCTTTACACCAAACAGATCACCATTTAAAGATGACAGTCATCTGAGCCTAAATAAAGCCTAAAAAAAGAATTGCTAAGTCTTCAGCCTTGCTGAACTTGTCACTGTGTTCAGTAACTTCATTTTAGGGCACATTGCATTCTTTTAAAACCTAAATAGACTCCTCAAATTGAAGTGATGCATGTCACACCATCACCATGCACCATTTCTGTGGGACTTTTTGATGAGTAATCCTTTCCTAAACCACAAAGCTGAAGCCTTAAAATCTTATACGTACTGTTTTATTAGTCATGCCACTGATGATGCTCCAGGAGATGGGCAGAGCTGCTTGTAACTCTAAACATTATTTAAAAAACAGTGTAAAGCAATTTCTCCGCCCGATCACATTGCCTTGCCATTGCAGTTGGTAATTTGTCATTTTAACCATAAAAGTAAACACAGTTCTTATTTGTTTATTTCTGCCTCAGACTTCCTGAAGTTCCAACTCCCTGGTCTCAGTCCGAAATGGAGAATTTAAGTTATAACTGGCTCTGCCCTGTCTTTCAGTCACAGCAAAGTGACTGAGTTTTCCCCAGCCAGATCCAGGGCAATTGGAACAGTGGATGGAGGGGGTAGGCACACACACACACTCACACACACACACACAGGTCATTACATTTACCACTAAGCATCTCCATAAGCCCAAGCAGGCATATCTGACATATCCATCTGCTGTGGTAGGATCATGCTGGATCTGCCTCTCTCTCTCTGTCTCTCTAAATCAGGGGTAAGGGGTTTTCCAGTTGTAACGATGATGGGAATATGACATGTAATCATGGGGTTGGTCACAGTTTGGTAACTAAGCAGGGTTGTGATTTTACCCCCATTTGCATCTCTTCTGGAGCAACATGTCATATTTGCTCCGGTTTTGTGCAACAAAATGAAAAAAGTGGACACTCCTAAAACTCCTGTAACGATGACTGGTTCTTTATGGATTGTGTATGTTGTTGTCTTTGTATTCCTGATGTTGCCTATTCTTTCTGGCCATCTCTATTTGTTTAAATCACTTTTTTTTAAAGCAATGATTCCCTTTTGTGTTGCTTTGCATGTTCTCAATTGGGGAAAATGTAGCTTTAACTCAAGATAAAGCAAATGCCAGATTTGTGTTCCTAACAGTTGTTGATACTCAATCTCACAGACACATTTCAAATGATATAAAAAAAACATTTCACCACAGTGAAACCACAAAGTCTGGGGTTTGTTCCACAAGCAGGAAAATGTCATTTAAATTCCACTCACATTCACAAATGCAGCTTTGAGAATATTCTGTTGTTTGACTCACTTCATGTGCTTATTTATTATTTAAGGTTCATAGTTGTATTTTGTGTGTCCATTAGAATGGGTTTTCTTCCTGTCTTGTTTAAATAAGTTAAATATGATGCTGTAGGATCTCTTTTCACTTTTCATACTCCATTTTAGCTTTGGTCTCTTGAAGTGCCTTGATCAGTGTAATCATGAAAAGAACGTTGGTTATGTACTATAAATCCAGATTCTCTGAGCAAAGGCATAGCCATGTGTAATCTGGTAACAAAATCCCAGATTTTAATTATAAGTTTGAATCAGAAACAGAGCAACAAGAAGTACCTGCATAAGCCTCTATGCTATCCCTTTAAAACCTGAACCATGAAATAACTGCCAGAAATCTTTAATTTGTTTGATAATGGAGTGTTTGTTGAACCTTTAGACAAAATATATGTAAAAATATATCAAATTTTAGTCTGCATATATGAGTTTTAATTTGTATCACATTTGCTACATTAGCCATATTTTTGCAATTTAGTCATTAAAAATCCATCCATCCATCCATCCATCCATTCGCTTCCGCTTATCCTTTTCAGGGGCGCGGGGGGCGCTGGAGCCTATCCCAGCTGTCATAGGGCGAGAGGCGGGGTACACCCTGGACAGGTCGCCAGTCTGTCGCAGGGCGTCATTAAAAATGTGTCATGCAATTTATATCATTTTTTGAGGGTAAAAACAAGCCACGCTGATGATGTAGAAGTCTCAAAAACTCACAAAAACACATAAAATACGATACGCTTGGCTTTAAAGGGCTATGCAGTGCACAAGAGCTTCATGCAGTGGTGCTACCACTTCTGAAATTACTTTAATTCATTGCTCTACAGCTTAATGTATTTGTAGTGTAAACTGCTTCTTTTTTACATAGGGATCTATTCATTATTTGTTTTAGGGTGTGCCAAACTGGCTGCTTTACATAAACACCATATCTCATAAGCTATAGATGTTTGCAGACTTATGCGTCACAGCTTGATAAAAAGCCAGGGTCCATGTGCAGGTCCCTGAGGAATCATAGATAGGGCAGTCTTGTACATAAAAACGGCAGGATAGTTTTTAGACAGAATCTATGCAAGCAAAAGAATAGTTTCATTAGAATAGCTGTTAAAAAAATATATACATCACGCATGCATGTCGCAAAGGTTGCTAGTTTGAGAAAAGTAACCCAGGAGCAGGCTTTGATTTTTCTAATAGACCAGTCTAAGAGCTGCTAAATATGATACTGCGCCTTTCCAGAAATTAGTGCTATGTATTGATTTTTGTTTTGATTGCTCCTGCCTTTAATGAGTTTGCTAAGCCAATGAGCTGCTAACCATAGCTCCTTCTTTACAAAAGTGAGTTGTATCTAAGTTGTCCAACTCAAGCTGTTGCTTAAAAATTATGGAATATTCACTCTAGTCCCTGGAAAGTCTCAGACACACATACTGTATGTGTACTGCTTCTCTGTCCTTTGAAAGTCAAAGCAATAGCCTAACCTAGGACAAGGTGTGCACTTGTGTGTCCATCTGTAGTGTGTGTGCACAAATGCTAGGATTCCTTTGCACCAAGAAATTTAGGACCTAGTCTATAACCCTCCCTGTCCTGGTCCTTGTGCCTTTCCCAGAGGAAAAGCCCCCTCATGTGAAAGGGAAGAAATAGGGTGTAAAGGGCACCAAGTTCCCATTGGATCTCCTCCTCTGTGCCCCATCTGTGCCCAGTCAGTGCCACTCTGATTTGGACATTGCAAAAAGCTGTGTGTCATCTTAAGGAAACAAGCTCTTTCAATGCGCCCCTCTCTTGCTCTCTGCGCATTCAGTGGGTTAAGCAAAAAAATCTGATGTGGCCCTGTAATTAAGTTGCCATTAATTGTTTTGCCGGGTCCCTGGTGGCACTGCTCAGACTTTAGGGGAAGAGAAAAGCAGATTTGCTGATGAGCTCCACGCCTAGCTGAACAACTGAGCGCAGTAAAAACGATTCTTAATTAC
Organism: Oreochromis aureus; assembly: GCF_013358895.1. NCBI lineage: Eukaryota > Metazoa > Chordata > Actinopteri > Cichliformes > Cichlidae > Oreochromis > Oreochromis aureus. The sequence goes on along the minus strand of NC_052958.1, from coordinate 12,041,326 downwards.
CGCCTGTTGCCACTAATTTACCCAAAGTCACCTCTGCCAGCATGTTAACTAGCCCTTGCTGTCTAGCTGTGCTTAAACACTCGGGTTTGTTCCCTTTTTTGTTTAATTTGTTTCTTATTTTGAGACTGAAACACACACAGTCAGTGTTTAATTCTGCAATATTTTTGTCCTGTATGTTTTGTTTTCCACTTGCGTTCCAGTGTTTTCCATGAGCACTGGAAAAGTCTAAATGTGGGCTCTCAGGTAGTTTGTGTGCCTTGGCGGTAATTGAATAAACACTATTTATATGCCCTACATTTTATGACATGTAAAATGTTCACTGGCCTGAATGAAACACGCTTTCTAGCTTGACCACTAGCTGGGCCAAATGTAAATACAGAAGATATCAACAGAAATCAGAGCATGGAAAGCATGCTCCCCCTCCCGCCCCCTCCCGCAACCACACCAACACACCCTTCTATGGCTCGCCATCACACGTTCAAGTTTATATGGTGATGGCATACTATAACCATACACAGACTCTTCCACTCACACAACCTAATTTTGCACTGGGTGGGTCGCTGTCCTTACAAAGTCTGGCCTCAATGGGCACTTGAGGTGAATTATTGTTTGCGAGTGGAAACTTGGCCAGATAATCTCAGTGCTGCTGGCTCAGGGCTGAGCAAGACCACTGTCTCCTTCCCTACGCACACACGGGGCACACACAGCTTTTGTTTTACCATCTCTATTTCCAGTTCACACTTATTTGCTGACTCTTCGCCTTTTACAATAACTCCTTGTCTATGTACTTTTGCTCCATCTTTCTCTTCCTTTTCTATGACCTCTGCTTCTCCTCCTGCTCTCTCTCTCCACTACCCTTTTTCCCAGAAAACTCTGGCCTTTATCCCACAGGCCATTCACCTCTCTGTGGCCGTCCTTGCCAGTGCCGTGCAGTAAATTCCTGGGGTAGCTGGAAACACAAACATGCACAAACCTAAGGCAAGCAGCTCAATCAAGACAGACCCCTCCATAGCACCACTTCACCTACCACCACCTTTCCTTTCTCAGTTTTCCTTCGCACAAGGGGTCTTTGTCAGTAAGACTGCTCCACAAGGTCTCTCTTTAGATCTTCTCTTCAGCATTTGTCTGCACCATAGGTATAATTCATGTGTCTGTGTCTCGGCTGTTTTGCCAGTCAGCAGAGTTTGAATGTTAATCTTATAATTGGGGTCTTCTTTAGCAGACATTAACCAATGTTTGGACTCAGGATTTCAGGAAAAATGTGATTACAGTGATTATGGCAGACTAATGATGTGTTAGATAAGAAAGGTTTGTTATTACCCGGTGCAACAGCCATCCCTAATATCAACTTTGTCTGATTAATATAGCTCTTGTCCGTTTTGAATAATGGGTCTAAGCAGTCTGTTACAGTGCAACCTTATAACACTAAAACCAACTTTATTTGACATATTAACATCATATAAAGTGAGATTTATGTATAAATGCTTAGAAAGTGGACTTCTGATTAATTTGCAATTGGAAAATTCTTACACGTCAGCATCTGTGATCGACAGTCTTTCTCTCAAGTATGGAACACTGTTTTTCCTCTTCCTCTTCAAAAGGAGGAAGTCACTCCCCACACCTCTATGTCTAACGCTTTGCCAATGTGCTGAGCCAGTGGAAAATGAGATGTCCGCTCAAGAAACAAAGTGGTGTAGATAGATTGGCTGACCAAAGGAAGCAATATTCATACAGCATGTCCTGACTGATAGGGACCCGGCTATGTACGTCTGCTAATGAGACATCTTCATGTTCACATTTTCCACTTGCCTCGCCTCAAGAGGCACATGATCTGCTGGTGCAACACAGGCATTTCCACCGCAGTCATGTGTTTATTTAGAAAAGTGTTTAGGAATTAACTGATAATCTTTCTGTGGCTTCTGTTTTCCATTCCCTTTGGCTTTTTTCTTTGTGCAAATGTCTTAATCAGTTCAGAGTCGCGTGTTGTCTGAAAATGTGATAAGCTGCAGAGTCGGCAACAACGTTCCTCGCACAACAGCAGACACATTCATACAGTGCCGGTTGCTAGACGCTTTTCAAACCGAACCTGCAATTATTTGTCAAGCTATCTTGTCTCATGGTGTGTAGAACAGTATCCCAGTAATTAAAGCTCTATGTTGGGATGAACGAATAATCACGCTTACCAAAGCTGTGTTGCTTAACTTTTTTGCCTCCCCTGACTATCCGCCTCAATGTGACCATGTGTTTACCTTTCTGTTTAGAGCATTTTTGCAACACATGCAAAAGTTACCCTGAAGGCAACATCCCCTTTTTGAGTGCATTTTGGCATGTTTCATCATTAATGCTTACTCAGACAGCATGAACAAGACATTAGCATGCACAAAGGCTAATGACACTTGACATTTACTGTAGTTCACAAGATGCTCCAGAGCATATGGCAAATTTCCACCAAGAAACTGAGTCAATAGAGAGATTCAGACAACAGCTGTGGGGAAAATGATTGGTCTCCTCAATTTGAAAACTCAACATGGCTCTCAGAGAGTCCCGCTATTTGCATAGATGCAATTTCCTCGAGTATTAAAAACCAGGAGGAGTTCTGCAGTGGTTTGGTTTCTGGCGTTCGTAGACACACACGTGGTCATTTCCACTCAATTTTCAGGGCTAAACAATTCACTTTTGCCATTAACAACCTGCATCTAGATTGTTTCCCATACAACTAAAAGGCCCTTGGTGCGAGTCTTCATCATATTGCTCACTTCTGTGGTCCATAAGTGTTTAAATGGATTGAAAGATTAAGTGGTTTCAAGTGAACAAGCACGGAGTGATGGTACGAGGCAGAATTCCAATTTATTTTCTGTCAGCTTTAGAAAAGACATTACAAACATCATTAACAGCTTAGAAAGAAATTGTTATCATGGAAAAAGCTTTGTTTTTTACTGACGTTTTGTAATGAATTCTAATGGTTTACAGTTAAAATATGCATGCATGCTTTATGTTCCATTATTCACAAAGGGTTGCCACAGCATGTAAGCTCTGTGTGTTTTATTTGGCTGATTTTTATGCCAGATGCCCTTCCAAAAGGATTTGTGTTTCCTCCCAGGATGAAACCGAAGATCTTTCTTGTGAAGTGAATATGTAAACCACTACACTCTATGTGCTGTGCTTATACACATTAAGGTTAACAGTGAAATGAAAGGTTCACAGTTGATTAGCACAAAAACAGGAAGCAGGAAGTAAAGAGCTGTCCCCTCTAAAGATTCTTTCATGCATTTTTGTACAAACTGAACAATATCTAAAACTTAATTTGTGATCTTTCAGATTCATTTGCTACCCCTGAAATGAGCCAGACTGAACAACATGAATAAAGATACCCCACTAAATCTTCAACTTTCCTCCAGAGCAGGCCAGCTGATCTACAGTCCTCATGTATTTTTGATGTTGATTGTAAAGATCCATTATGAATCTATATTTGCATTCCTACCATTACCTTAAGTGTGTCCTCTGGTTCAGATAAAGAAGAAGGGCTGATGCACAGACTGATGGACTGAAAAAGAGAGAAAGAGATGCCCTTGGGGGTCAGTGAATAACCTAACATCTGCTCTGGGTTGGCCAACACAAAGCACTGCAGGCTGCCACTTAGGAAGCCACCAAAACCACTGACAGTGAACTGCAAAAATGGCAGACGTAAAAATAGATCTTGTCGCTGCTTTGGCACTATAGGGTTTAAAGGCCTGTGGAGCAAAGTCTGTGTGCCAAAGCTTGTTCAGATGAGGCCCGTGTTACTGCTGGGCGTACAGGGGAAAAAACATCAGCATCTAAGCACTGCTGCAGCTGCAGCTGCAGTTCTAAAGTTTTAGAGCAGAAACCTGACAGCTCACAATGTGCGAAGGGAGTGTGGGAGCTTCTGCAGCTTCTGCGAAGAACGTTTTTTTGGGGTTTTCTTTTTTTTGCCTATCTATGCATTTTGACTGATTGTTCCTCATTCTGCTTTAGACTGAGCCATTAAAGTCAAATCACAAAGACATAAGGCCAAATGATTGCACAAATCATCTTACATAAATCAAGTTGGGGTTTTTTTCCCCCTACTTCTTCTCTTCCTCTTTCTTTCCAAATCTCTTTTCTCCGCTTGACGTCTGTCTGACTCGGAAATTCTGAAATGATATTTTCCAACTTTTAATTTGCATACAAGCCTAAACACGTTGGACCTTTCTGAAGAGGCAGCTGCTGCCGTGCACTCAAGGCACTCGTGTTAATGATAAATCCCATTATGTCCAGACAGCAAGTGTATTACACTGAGTTTTGACCCTGGCCATGGTTATTTTCTGTTTATGATCTACCACAACTAATCTTTCTTTTTTTTTCTATTTTTTTTTAATTGTCAAATAGCAGTTTCTCTACCTGACTTGGTTTGTGCAAAGTTCAGATGGATTTTGCAAGAACCACCTTGTCTAAATTCTGGATCACAGACTTTCTAATTCCAATTAACACCTTGCATTCTATGTTACATAAAAAACATAAATTACAACATATTAGGCAATTACAGGGGACTTGTGCTGCAATATATTGCAGTACCAAAACGCTGTTGAATTTCTGTCACATCGGTGTAATGGCTCACATTGGAATGCAGTGCTGTTTGCATTTCATTGACAGCTGCCCCCAGTAATAAGGAGGCTGATTGTGCAGAGTGTGTGACTCCCCGAGAGTACTAAAGGAATCGCAAAGAATACAGGCATTGAATCTGGTGAAGAGAGAGAGAAAAAACGCACTACGTCATGGAAAGAATAACGTCAGGTTTGATTAGGCGTCGAGGGGAAGAGCTGTCGTGCAGCCTAGGTGGGGCTGAGTCGCCCGGACAGCAAAACCGATGCATTTTCGTTGCCTACTGTCTGCAGGCTGCATCATATGATGGGGGGGCTGTTGAATAATCCTGTTATTATAAAGCTACACGGGAGCAAAGAAGGAGTACTAGGGGATCATGACGTAACCGTTTCCATAGGCGACTGATATGCTGGCTAAGCCAATGGGAATCCACACCAGCGGTCCATACCCATCCTCCTTTTGACGTGCATCACATGTCCCCGGCGGTGTTGTGACAGAAATGAAAAAGGCGAGGCGAAATGGTTCAGCCCCGTGCACTTCCGCTATCGTCGAGTTCCACTTTTACAACGTTATCTTTTGGCCGGTTGTCTCTCACGATATGCCCGATATCGCTTCAGCTTAATTTTAGCATTTTAAAATCATAGAGAAGCAACAATACTGCTGTGAGACACGCACCTTTTATCGTGTTGCATTAAAAATCAAATAGGTGGTCTTGGTCTGCATCTCTTCTGTGATTAAACATAAAGAGATTGTGTATATTCATCAGTCAGCCACGTGAGTTTCGGCAACATCATACCGCTTTTCCACCGCACGCATGTGTCATATGATTTCCGGTCAAACTGACATGGGTTTCCATGAGCTCGAGGGAGATAGGAACTATCTTGGCAGTGTGAGGTTTGCATGCTTTGGTTGTGGTTGTGACAGCGCAGTGGGCGGGATTATACCTCAGATCAGGGGAGAGAGTCTAGTCTTTGGTGAGACTGAGGGGGAGTTAAAGAGAGAAAGGGAGCTGGGGTGCTCTTCAGAGGACGGAGTAAGTATTATTTTACTTATATTTTTCTCTATTAGCGCGGCAAAATGCCACACAATAATTGATCTTTCCAAGTGATTTTGGATGTTGCATGCAACCCCATAACCGGTTAAGGTCTTCTCTTTTTGTGTGCACTGATCAACGAGGGCCAACCACTGTGGGTCGCTTGCCTTGGGTAGTTAGCTGTATACCAAGCTAATGTTAGCTATCTTGGAGGGATACTGACATGGGGCGGTTCGTTTTCCAACACAGGTAGCTAATCAGCCCGGGATGCTGCCAGATTTCATACGCTTGTGCTTAGTTTGCTTGGGACTTCTGCGTGGCTCATGGTTAAGTTTTTAGACTTGTCAGTCTGTTGGAAGTATCTTTTGTGAATTTCCCCTCTTTGCAGTCAGCATAAGCTAACGCATTAGTGCTAGTTGGCTAACCGTGTACGCTAGTCAGGACCGCTCTTATTTTTTAATAACATATCTGCTGGGCTGCACATTGACGTTTCGACTTGGTCGCTCCTCGCGGAGTCCCGCTGTTAAATAACACTTCAACTATGGACCTTCATATCTTTAAAAGAAAGTTGTCTGCATTGCATGTTACATGGTGATATGTCATTCAGCTTGTCTAACGCCTCGCAGTTCCCGTTTTATATGCAGATACATAACGTTAGTGGACTAATACTACAAAACGGCCTGGAACTATATTCCGCGAGCGCTGGGAGTCCACGCGCTGCGGTTGCTCAACACACTCAACACGGGCAACTCGGGGAACCCATAAAACCGCATTAGTCATTTCGGCTCTCTGACACCACAGTAAAGATGTTTTGAATCGTCGTTTATTGACTAACATCATTTTTAGGGGCTGTCATTTGCTGGTGTCGAATTCTGTTGTCCAACACTTAATTTGTACCGTATTCTGAAGACAATAATTTGACCGCAACTAGTAGGGTTTTAATCTCAAGCCCCAATCTCCTAACCTCCTCGAAACAATTACGAGAAACCCATTTGAGCAAGTATGGCTGTTTACCACTCTTAAATGTCCCGGTATGGCAAAACTGTCAGGTTATTTCCGAACTAAGGCGGAAAAAAACTGCCACTTTTAGTCCGTAACGCTACTGAAAGAACAACGCTTATTTCATACTTGCACTGCAACAGAAGCTCACAGACTGACTGCAGCTCGTCTCTTTAAATTACCTTCCACTTGCCCGTAATGTATCTCGTATTTCTTAGGGCTTCCAGGTACTGCAAGATGATTACGTACGTTAACGTTACACTCTTAATCTTGATTGACGACGTAATATAGATTGGTGCACTCAGACATTACCTGCAGTATCCAGGTCGATGTGGAGTGCAGCCACAGAGCACCTTTTGGTGTCTAGTTGAAGGGATCACTCCTTATCCAATTAAATAGCACCCAGCTTGCTGCAGCGCCAGCAGTGTCTTCCAGTGTTTGTATAATGACTTGTGATTCTACAGTGGATTGCAGGTATTATTGTAGTTGTATGAAAAGACGCTGAACTCGGTGACACAGAGCGTGCTAGTCACCTGGAGTAGTCATCTGTACTCTGGTCTTGTTAAATAATATAATGACAGATAAGCAATTACACGGATTTTATAATCACAATATCTTGCCGCACAATATTGTATTAGCTGCAATGACACTTGCTGTGATTCAGTTTGGAGATATGTTTGAATTTTCTAGCTAATACTGCATTAGAAGTCTATTTTCCAGGTTTAGCAGTGAGTAATGCTTCATCGTAACTACCTAGCGCAGCATATAGAAATTGAGTTTGTTTAATGATTCACTTAAATCATCAGTAACACAATCTGTTGCTGTGTCTGAGCCCTTTGAACTCAGACTGTTGCTGTCACTCAAGAATGACAAAAATATCTTTTCTTATTCCTTGCTGTGCCACCCTTTTTTCTAATGGCTGATTATAGACATTACTCCTCTCCTTGAGTGACTAATATGAGTCAGTAGTTGTTTGAATATTTTTTTTTATTCTTTTGAAAAATTGTTATATTGCAGAGGGAAGATCACTTGACCTTTGTGGCTCATTAGTTCGTTTGTAGAAAATCAACCTTTCAAGACTACACCTCTACGTCCTTTTCAGCAGTGCATGTTTTTTTTTTTTTTTCTCATTTGCTGTGCTGAAGAATGTTGTTCTCACCAATCTTACATGGTCCTTGCTGCTGAGATAAGTGCTTATTTTCGAGTACTTACAAAGGTATAGCCACTGTGAAGTAATTCGTCATATTTGGTATACTTTCTTCCAGGCAGTTGTCGCCTGCCAAATCTGTTCCTAACTCATCATGGATGAGTTCCTCTTACAGCTGCTGGTTCACATGTTCACGTATTTCATTGTCATGCTCTGCACTGCAGACAACTACAAGCCCAACATTAAGAAAAATTACTAACAATTGTCCTTAGTGTACTCTGTAATTCTTCAAGTTTAATGTTTATAATTGCTAGTTTAAAGCATTATTTCACTGAGGTGACCACTGCAGGTCATTAATCTAAGGTGGCGTTAAGCCTCATGTAAACCAGCATGGAAAGCTAAATATAGTGTGGTTTTGAACCACGAAGTGTCATGTATTCATCGTAACATTTACCAATGATGGCATTTTACTTATCTTTCTTACTGTGTGTGGATTGTAAGGTCAAGATTATTTCAAGCAGGGGGTTTAGGTTACAGGGTCTTTTAGTCATTCATTACTACTCGTTCATTTAAATCTTGTCTAACTTGGCACGAGAAACAAATTACACAGGTGTGACTACCAGTTATATGCTTCAGTTTTTAGTTGCAGGAGATCAAATGTACTATAATTGAAGATTGGCAAAAGTTATTATATACTGGGATTGTGCCTAATTAAAATAATTGCAAGGCACGTGCTACAAAATAGCCCTGAAGACTGTCAGAAGGTCTAAATATGCTACCAGTCAGTCTGACGGACATTTGTTTGTTTTGGCATCTCTACAACATGGTGGGCTCTGTGGCTTGACATGGCAATGATTAAAGGGACATTTTTAAAGTGGGCTAGATGATTTAACTGTAATATTATTATTATTATTTGTTCATTTGAACTTCAGCGTCATTGAGCTTATATAATAGAAGCATACTTCCAGACCCCAGCTTCTCTCATCGTAAAGCATTGCTGGTTGTCTTGGATGTTATCACTTGTGGCATACAGTATACAGTCCTGCTCTGGTGTAATCTTCTCTACACATTCAAACTGCCATTGTAGCATGCTCTGAAAAATCTTGCAACATTAGTACAGTGGAGGAGGGCCAGTAATATCATATGGTGGAAGCAATGGGAGAGCAATTCCTGCCTAATCAAGTCAGAGCAGTGTATTCGTGGGAAACAATAGCTCCCTGAAATACCACTTTGAGTTGATTTGTAATATTTTTGATTTGAATCAAATGAAATCATGTGGATCATGAAATCATTTGTCTGTTCCTCGAAGCTTCAAAACTTTCTTTCTAGTATACATTTTCACTTGGGCTATTTATTAACAGTTACAGCAAGTGGTTTCGTCATAATGAATGCAGAACACATGCATGACGTATTAAACCATAGCAATGCATTCTGTACTACAGGTTTGGGGTTTTTTCGGGGGGGGGTTGTGAAATATATAATCCACAAGTCAACAACTGTACATCCTAAAACTGAAATGATGGCAACAGCAATTTCAGACTGCAGCAGATAATGATGGGACAGCAGGACCCCAGGCCACCGATCTGGTCTGTGGAATCGCACATAACCAAGAACACAGAAAGCCTCTGATCTTCAAAGTGCCTCAATGAAAGATGCCTCATTTTGGAACATTTTGCATAGATGTGCATAGGATTGAAAAGCTCAATAAAATCATACCTCCTGGTTTGCATTTACATCTTTGACAGGAGGAAATTAGTAGAACAGAATAAAATTTTTATATTCATGTATAGTACCCAAAAAAAAAAAAATTTTTTATTTCATTTTATTTTATTTTATTTTATTATTATTTTTTTTAACAGTGGGGGGTAAGAATACAACTTTAACAACAGGATAGTCTTCCAGCACTCAAAAATACTCATGTGCTCAGTTTTACTTGTTTAAATGCCCAGCTCCCCCCTCATTTATGCATGTAAAAACAATTATTTTTGACATGCTCTATATAAGTTAATATAAACAGTTTTGAGGAACCGGTTAGTCTTCATGTGCCTAGATGGCCACTATGTACTAAATTTTATAACTTGTCTGTTCTGTTGTTATGTAAGAGGTTAAAACCCTGTCTATAGCAATGTGCTTCACCTGCATTGCTTTTGTAAGACAGCGTCAAACTATTTGTTGGTAAATTTAAGATATTACTGCGTGTGCATTTCAAATTCGTACTACTTGTTGTATAGCAAATTCTTTTTGTTGGCACAAAGGTTCAAAAAGAAAAGTACAACCTGTTCCTTAAAAGGTTTGAAAAGTAAATGCTAAGCGTGAAAGTAAAACTTTAATTGCTTAAAAAGTGGTGAAAAGTCTTAACACTAATCAGATCTTTTGCCAACAGGTTTGTAAAATGATTGGATATAAAAACCCAGAGAGGCTTTTAGAAGTAAACACAGACAGGCGTTAAAATCATTGTAAAAGATTGCATTGGCAAATAGTTCATTAGTTTAAAATGAATATTTTTCAACATTCAGTTGCAAAAAAAAAAAAAGATTTCATCATTTATGAAGCATAATACCATAAAAAGACTGAGAAATCTCTGTATGCAACACACAGTCTTAAAACCAACACTGAACGGTGGTAAAATTTGTGACCTCGGGCAGTAGTGCCTTATAATTGTACACAGGTAAGGGACATTCACACCTCGGAATGAATCCACAAATGTTTAATTGAAACTCTACCAGGTGGGGGGTTAAAAAATGTGTATAGCCAAGGTGTAATGGGCTAAGGCAAAACAGAAATCTGTGCTGTGGTATGATAAATGAAAATGTTAAATTATTTTTGGAAATATTGACATTTTTACCTTTCAGAATAAAGAAGAGGGCACAGACTGGCTTGTTATCAGTACAAAGTTTTACATACTGCACCAGAATTTTGGGGTTTTGTTTTTTTTTGGGGAAACCATGTTGTCCCTAAAAAACAATTTACATCTGCTTACCTACAAGACAGAACACATGAAGAAAAATAATGTACAAAGACTATATTTATTAATATTAGAGCACAAATAAACATTTTTAAAATAACGCGGTAGTTTTAAAGTGCCCATAAATTGATCTATAAATATAATATGATAGACAGTGACTACATATATAAAGATTTTATTCCTATTTATCCAGCATCCTTAGTTCTTGGAGGAAAAGATGATGGTTTACTTTGATTTCAAATGCTGTTGCGTGTCCTTCCATACATGCAGTAAAAGGAGCTGGAGAGGAAAAGCGTGTTGACGGTGATATCTCTGACTGTGCGTTCTCATGAACTGGCAGCCTGACAGCGTTTGAGAGCTATGTAGAGGTTCCAGTCGGTGGGATGAAGTAGCACTCTCAGCTGCAAGCCACGCAGCACAAGGATGGCTGGGTGTCTCTGCTTTGTACCCTCCACATTTACATGGCCTGACCCAGTTCGGCAATGGCTAGCAGTGGGGGGAGGGGACAGTGTAGGGGAAGCTAAAAATATCACCTCTCGCATTAGGCAGCTCCATTGCAGAGGGATCCCTAGAATTGCTATCTTTGACTTGCATCAAGTTGTTGGCACATAAAGGTATTCAAATTGCCAGAGGGTTTCCTTAACATGGAAACAAAGACATAAGTATATTTATGACACATCCATCACCATTGTCCTGTCTACTTGTTCTCACTTGCTGCAGCCTTCTTTGTAGGGGATTCATTGTGACTGTAGTTTTGAATAGCCTTGTGATGTGCAGGTCTGTAATTCTTGGGTTAAACCAGCACACATCCACCCTGAGTTATCAGTCTGCTACTGTAGCTTGGAAAGGGTTAACTCTGGCCTCTGTCATTCAGCCATACCATGCCAGCTGTTGGCTTGGAGATCCAATCACAATCATTTTCCACTGTTGTAACATGTGAGCTGCACTGCAACCCTAAACTGACCCAGGGCAGCAAATGTTGGCACTTCCTTCATCTTGGCATTGTTGCTGCATGTTGGGTTAGGGGGTGTGAATGTTATAGTAAGACATGGGGTGGGGGGGTGCAGTGAATTACACTGAAAATTATAGGCTTGTCTTGAGTAGTCCATATGGTGCTCGAAGCAAGTTAAAGTCCTGCCACTTGATGCAAGTACTTTAGAGGCCATTAACAAATTTAGAAAGTCGCATGCTTTCTTTAGGGTACAAGATGGTCTACCCTGAAATTCACCTGTGTCAGGTTGGTGAGATTTGTGAACTTGCTCTAGTACGAAGAATTCCAAAACTATCCTGACTACAGCTGCATTTACTACATAGGAAATAATTTCATCCCTCCAGAAAAACAAAAAACAACCCAAATGACTTGCTTCTTGCTCTGGGCTAGTATTTTTCAGAGGTGAAGGAAACTAACGGGTGGAAATGCTGCTTTTCTAACATTTCTACTGATCTCCATTACTACCACATACAGGAAGGGAGTGAATCAGTTTGTTGTGTAGTTGCATTTTATTAATGGCCTGTAAAAAGAGCCATCAGTGTTTAGACGACAGTGGAAACACAGACAGCCAGCAGCCATAAGGAACCCAGTTTCTTGACAGAAATTCCTGGGATTAAAACATGTGCGTCATTTGCTTGGAATGGTGATTGCTGAAATACAATGTCACCTTTTTTAATATATAAATTTATATATTGTTTGACAACACTATAAAGTCTTGCGGTTTGAGTTTAGTGTGTGTGTGTATTTTGCCAGAGTACGTTGTGATTATAAAATCAGGATACTCAAGAATGAAAATGAAATGAAAACGAAAATGCCACATCAGGTTAACGACCACCTACCTCATCCTTATCTAAATGGGCATGCTAATATGGAATGAAGAGCCTAAATCTCTGGACAGCACAAATCATGCAAAGGTGCGTTTCCTTCTCACAGTAGGGATTTCCACAATGTCTCCCACCTCAGTAGCACACCCGGCCTGGCAATTATACCGTGTAATAAATAATAAATTCTGTCCCGTTTTCCATGGCAGATGGCTTCAAATAGTCTCGACATGTGACAGAATAATTTCCAAGAATCTCAATGGAATAAGCTGCAAGTATCCATTTGTGCACTGAGCAATAATAAAGGCTCCATTTACCCAGTTTAGAGTTCAAACGCTTTCTTGAGTTTGACATTCATTTGGAGTTCCTGTTTGCTGTAAAGACAGATGAAAAGTTTCCTTTCAAATGTGATTTGTGTTACTGTTTGAAATTTAGAAAGTGAGAAAAAGCAAGTAAAGTATCCCCAGTGTTATTTCCAGACATGGCTTAATGTTCCCGTGTACCCCCACTGGTGCCTTTCCTAATGGATCAGATGGCTGGGTCCAGATTCCTTGTGCAATGCAAGATTAGTTTGACATGGCTTTTAGTACAGTAGTGATTTCATATAGAAACTGGGCCCATCTTGTTAAATCTCAGCCATAAATCCAGTTTTGTTCCTTCTGGAATGAAGAAATCAATGAAATCAAACCTTTCCTAAAGCAGATGTACACTTGCTATGCTTCAGCCTCTGTAGTTTTATTAGGATGTTGCTTTCTCATCCGAGCTTCTCCAAGACATATTCGTATCAACCTGGTCGACGTGAATGAATCTGCCACATTGTGTTAGTCTGATTAACACTGAATGGACAGCAGCCTCTCATTAGAATGGACTCTCCCATGTAGAGCACCATGGAGGTCCCTCATGCGACGGATAGTCTTAATTAGATTAAACAAAAGGCTTTTCCTAGGGTAATCAGTCAGTTGGTCCTTGTTCACTACAGCACCCCAGGAGTCACACAGCAGGGAAGCCAGGGGCTTTATGACTGTGATTTGTTTTAGTTTTGTTTTTTTTGTTTTTTAAATTAAATTGTGAGAGACTTTATGTTGAAATGGCAAGGGGACTGATGTAGTCTAGAATAAATGGGGGTGTTTAGTCGAAAAGATTTGACTGTAATGTTGTATTAGAAGCTCTTCAACAGGCAGACTGAACTTGAAGTCTACAGTTATTTAAATTATACTTCTTTTAGTGTAGTAGTCATATTCAAGGGTAGCAGGTTCAGGTTCAGGTTACTTTATTTATACCCGTAGGTTGATTTGGCCTGCAGTAGTGAGTCATCCATCCTTGCACGCACATATTCAATATAAACAGAGACAACAGATAAGCATAATACAAAATACTAAAGAAATTAATAAAAACATAATAATAATGAATTCACCTGGCATAGGATTGTAAAGCTATGGATTTGTTCATCTAAGTGACAGCTGCTGCAGTGAAGCAGTTTTTAAACTGTGTTGTTCAACAGTTTGGGGCCAGAAACCTTTCTCTCAAACAGTGGCTCATAAGTTAGTTTGTTAGGTGGTCTGGTAATTTGTTTGAATGAGTTTCTGTTCTTTACAGATAAATGTTTTAGACCTGACACCAAGGACAAGGAGAAAATGGATTCAGTGAGAATGTGATTAAATGAAATCATCATGGTTGTATCAATGTGGAGTTTAGGTTTTTTTGCACACAGCTTCACAGTTTGCTTCAAAGTTTAGCTTTGAATCAATAATTGTTCTGAGATATTTCTAAGATTAAGCACATTCCATCACCCATAATGAACGTGATCTCTTGTGTATGAGTGCACTTTCTAAAATCAGTGATCATATATTTTGTCTTAGTTACATTTAACTGAAGACTCATCATACCTTTTAACAAAATCATCAAGTACTGGGCCATAGCTGATCCCTAAAAGCCTTCTGATTAAAATATGAGGATTGGGCTGAAAGCTGAAAACTAGGACAAGGAAGTGTTTAACATTCAGGTTGAACAAGGTTATTGTGGCATATACTGCTCCTATCTGTGGCCTGTAAGCAAACTGCATGGGGTCAAGGACATGCCCAGTTTACCTTAAAATATCTATTTTCATGTGGGTTTGTTTGTTTAAAGATTTTCATCATTCATTAAATATCTGGGAAAAGTAGATTTAGAAAACAGGGACTAAAACATCATCATCCATACATTAGGTCCATGCTGTGCCTGTAAAAACCTATTTTTAAAAAAATGGAATGAAATTAAGGATTTAGTTGTTGGGTGCAAGATTTATCAGGTCCATGAGACTTTTTACTCATATGGATCAGAAGGCCTGTTCCACATACCTCTCATCAATGTTAAAGTGCTGTTTATGTTCAGGCTTACAACACAGTAGCAGGATTTCTGGTATTGCAAGCAAGATGTTATTATGTATTGACTTTGTCCACATGTATGATCCCATGAGCCCAGGAATTCTTCCTTAAATGTTCACTTGGACTGTGTTAGCCGTGTTGATTTTGATAAAATATTGAAGTAATCTCATTTTGTGTACAACAGGTCTCTATGAAATCTTAATTTTACAAATTTGGCTGGAATGACTTTAAAGACAAGGGGCTTTATGCTCCTATCCCAAAAAGTGAAAAGTGTTACCTGATTTTTGTGCGCTTATTTATTACAGCAGGGTGTAAGAGTTTGTACTGTTTTGCTATCTTTTAGGGTCAGGTTATTTTCTCTCATCTGTCCCTGGTTTCAGAGTATGTGTGTATGTGTTCACTGTGTCCTCTGTTCTCTGTGAAGTTAAGATAACATTACTGAAGTTAGACATAACCCGATAATTTACTGTAAGTGCAGTAAAAGCTTGCCAACAAGCGTTTCTGTCTAAAATGACAGGGGAGAACAAGCTGGCAAGGCAGAGCATATTGTCAAGTGCAAAGCAATAAACTTAAGGTAAACACCTGGTTTAATTGTGCTAATCTTTTTTGCTCCACCTTGAAGCTATGGTCATTAAGGAGAGATCTTCTGACATGCTGACTTCAAGATGTGATATGCACTTTGTAGTGTCTTTTCAACAACATTCATATTTAACACAGTGACTTTATGTTGTATCAGGGTCTGCTGTTTATTTATTAATACAGATAGGGTAGAAGACGAACAACAAAGCCTTTTATTATATATCATAATTCAGAAAATTGCCTTTAACAATCTGTACAGCAGGCAACATCCTTATTTATTGTACATTTATCAGATGAGGAACAGTTTGTATTAATAGGAAAAACAGAAACATGATTTTGAATTGTAACTAAAAAGCAGATAGAAAATGGTCTTGTGATTTATTGTGCTTGTCCATGAGGTCTGTTAGTTGGTTGAACTGTCATGCTCTGGCTTTAACGTTGTTTAACATGGTTTTTATTTTGTTATTGTTTGAATATGTTCTGTTTTTTAATCACTTCATGCCTCATTCAAGTCCAACTTATGCAAGAGGCAAGAAAAATGTGTAAAAGTGTGAAAAAGCTACAAGCATTGTTGAAGCTCTGTTAACCGTAGATTACCAGTACATAATGCTCAAGAAGCTTTAACCAAGAAAGAGTGCTCATTACTAGTCAAGAGTTTTATCTTGATGGCAAAGTTATTTTATTGCAACTTAAGTAAAACTAATCAGAATCTCTTGCCAATTGATTGGAGGCAGTTCTGCTAATAATGTAGTTACTTGTCTCAGCAGCCCAGTGGTTTTATCTAATGAGTTTCAGTTCTTTTTATGCAAATATTAATTTTTCGTGTTCTGATGAGCATACATTTTGATATGTTACGTCAAAAAAAAAAATTTACATGTGAATGAAATTACAGAAGAGCGTGCCTCCAACTTGGTAGTTTATATACTGAAAACGAAATGATTTCCTGGCCAGCTATTAGTTAGCATAAGCGTTGTGTCAGTAAATGAATTTTAACCCCCCTCTTCATGTAATGGCCCATTTTGTTTTGAATATTGACAAATTTCTTTTTGTGTGTGTGCTCTTCTCTTCCAGATCTGGATGCATGGTGATCTCTGGCTCTGTGGGTGATCCTCAGTCACCATGAAAGAATAGGAACTCATCTCTCCCAGGGAAATGGCTTGTTTCATAATATCCCTTCTACCTGGCATATGACTCCAGCTGCCTGTGAAGGGCCTGTTGGCTGTTTATGGGAACTGTCACTGTGTTCACACTCTTGAGGATTTAAGAATTTCCAGGACAGCCCTTTTTTTTTTTTTTTTTGGTCTTTTTAAACCCCTGCTGTCAAGTCAAAGCAGCAACACTTTGCAATAGACTGGGGAGGCAGTAAGAAGATGGCGAACAACTCGTACAGTGGGGTGAAGAACTCCATAGTGGAGGCCAACCATGATGGAGAGTTTGGCTGCACACTAAAAGAACTGCGTGGGTTAATGGAACTGAGGAGTGCTGAGGCAGTAACCAAAATTGCGGAATATTATGGGGATATTCAAGGACTCTGCAACCGGTTAAAAACATCACCAATAGATGGTATAGTAACATTTTTACTCAACATGATTTGAGTTTGATCATTTACAGCATGACAGTTTTAGTTTTGGGAATGACAATGTGGTGCACACATAGTTTAGGAGGTGTGTCATCCACATTATGGATGCCTTGACATGACTTCCTTGGGAGCTTTCACAAACCAGACAGGTGGCCAGGCAGACTGGCTCTGACCTGGGCCAGTCCTGCTCTATTTCAAGGCCTGTGGATATGTCCCACACACCCTCCTTTTCTCCCTTTTCACCTCTCTGACTATGTGTGTGTATGTGCTTTTCTTTGTGTGTAGGTTTCAGACAGACCAGCTGTTTGCTTGGGCACAGTACCAGTCTGCAGGCAGGTCAATGTCCCACATGTGGTGGACAAAACAGGACTCTGTAAGGCTCGGTAGTAAAGTAGTGAATTCCTCTTTTGTGACTGTCTTCTTCAATATTAAATTCGTAACCTAATAATTAGAAGAATTGGGGAAAAAATTCCATTTAGGGTATAGTGAAACCCAAGTAGGTTGCTTTTGATGGCGCCTATCTTTTCTTTCTTTTTTCCCCTGCTACTTCTGTCTGTTTCCCTTTATAGACAGTCTGCCTAATCACCAGTATGACCTTGACTGAACTCTTTATTTGTGGGGATTTTCAGTTTGATCCCAGATTAAAATGGCACCACATATTCACTGTAACAGTCCTTTGTATGAGGTCTCTTGGTGCAAGGTAAAAGTCTCCTGAGCTTCAGTAAACCAAAAGGAGAGTGGTAAATACAAGCGTTTATAACACTGCAAAGCAACTGTTATTTGAGCAAGTACCATTAACTTACTTTAATCCTTAACCTTTCTTTTTTTTTCCTTTTTGATAATACTGCGCATACCATTTGTGCACGGTGCAGTTTGTCTAACTCCCTTTAGATTTACTAAAAGCAATGGGCCATTGTCTAAACTAATGAAAAATTGCTGAATAGGAATTTAGCTGCTGAGGGAGCACAAGTTGTCTAAACATGCATGTGACTGTGTAATGTTGGTGAATATGGAGTCCTGTCATATTTTCAGCATGAGTGACATTGGTTGTTGTGTAAATTGTCCTCCCCCTCTGCTCAGCTGAGTGTATGCTGTAAAAAAGAGAGAATGTGGTTAGTTGAGGCCCCTTAGCTTCGCATTTTTCCTTATAAATCACAAAGAAGTCCTATCACTGTATTGATTTCTATTTTAATAAATGAATAGATAAGTTAGCTGAATATTAGGAAAAAGTTTACATTATTAAGCCTTCATTTCAGATCTTTTTTTTTTTCTTTTGTTTTGCCTTCATTGGTGTCTAGCATATCAACGGTCTTGTTTTTAAAATGCTTTTAAGATTTTCAGCTTGTCCAAAACTATGAGACTGAAAGCAAGTTATGTGTAGGTTTCAAAGGGAACAGTCACTTTAGCCCAATTTATTGAAATAAAACTTTCTGTTTAGGCATTTTTTTTTATTATTATTGTTTTTTTTTTTAAACAAGACTGTACTGATGAGCTATACATTCCACTTGGTATACACCCACTGTTTCAATCGCCACATTTGTCCCTGGCTTGGGAAATTGAGCCATCATTTAAGATTACAGGACCCTGACAATTGAAAAGGGATTTCTAATTAGTTGGGTGGGCATTATTTGAACCTCTGAAGCCAATCCTCTGCTAATCCTCCACTTCCCAAGGTCTTTTCATCCAAAGAAGTTTGAGTAAATGTAGCTGTTAGGAATGTGCACTAATGTCTTGCTCTGCTTTAACTAGTTTGCATAATCTAAGACTTTAAAGCCAGCTCCATTTGCATGAAGCTAAATGTAATTTATCGTGTCAGTACGACTGCTATTTTTCATGTCTGTACATAAGTTTTAATAGACCACCAGAGAGCTCCCTATTCAGTTGGATTTCAATTCACTGATTCAGATTGATTTTGGTAATTAACATGCCAGTACTGTGAGTTTAAAAAGATGTAATTATGCTTTCTCAATTGTGACAGTGAGAACTGCCAAACGCTTATTCAGACAATGCATGAAAAATTGTTTTTGACAAATTTTAACCCTTAACCCATTTGTCACTGTACTGTAGTGTACTAAAAAAAGAGGTGGAGGCATTTAAGCTAGAAAGGGTTGATGTCTTTTTAGATGGCAAGTGTTTTAGTGTGTGTGCTAAAATATTTTCTTGCCGAGAGAGTTGAAGGGAGGGATCTCGCTAATACACGTAGTTGTCTAATGACCTGGTTTCACTTGTACATCATGCTTTACTTCCTCCCGTTTCATTTTTGCTTCCGTTTCTTTTTTCCCCCACACTAATAGCATAATTAGATATCATAGTTAGCGATATCGTTTCAAAGGAAACTGTCTTGTATATGCTTTAAAATATACTAAATGCTCACAGCAGCCCCTCAGCTTGCAAAAATGGTGCTATTGTTCTCTTTGGTATTTGTGGGGACTTAGTCAAGCCTAAAAAAAACATATAGTGATGTCATATTAGCTTAGAGATGGAAGTTATTATAGTCGGGGCAAGAAGGTGTCGAGCTGCAGTAATGGGTGTAGGTGATATCATGCCACAGTATATAACAGTTGCTAAAACCACAGCATGTTTTTCTTCTCCAAACCAAGTAGCTTATTTTCTTTGCAGATTGAGACTCATCAAATTGTCATGGCCACTTTAAATCAGTATTATTGGCAGTAATCCTCACAGTTATCCCTTGTTCATTGCTATTTTCGCATTGTCTAATACTTGGGTCCCAGGGTATGCATCCAGTTGATCTAATTTATAAAATCTGACAGCTTATTTGTATCTGTCATTTTGAACAGGAAACCCCCTTATTCAGTGTCAAGGTTCGGACTGTTAAGTCGTAGTCTTTCTCTTTCTAATTCAGGAAGCCTGCATATCTTGTCTTCGTGTCTAAATTCAAAGTGATATGCTGAAGCATTTTGCCTGGGAGTGGTTATAACAGCTCTCAGGCTTGGTTTGGTTCAGTTCACAGAGAAATTAGGAAGTGTGCTGATACACATGTAGTCATTTCTGGCTTGAAAACTGATACATGAGCACAATTATTTTCCTGTTTTGCTTTAGTTACTAAAGGTGTGCAGAGGAGTTCTGTTTCATTTCAACCCAATTCTGTAAAACTATGGAGATATTGACTCTCTAGTTAGACACTGTGCCTTTTGTTATTTGTAGTCTCAAAATTTCCTGAGTGATGTGATGATGGTACTTTCATCAACATGTAATACCACAGATTTCTATTTTTTTAGTGCAGAAATTGGATGATGATATCTCTTGAGAGTCTCAATGCTCAGTTTATTAATCAACGCCATCTTGGAGCAGATATAATATATTCTTACAGGCAGCAACACCTAAAATCCTCTCTTGTGATTTTCTCTGAAAAGGCTTTTTGAAGAAATTGTTAAAATGATGGTTATGAGAGCTGTTATAAACAACCTTATTTTAGTGGTTTTTTATAAGAGAAAGAGGTGTGTAAAATTACAGGAAGTGGAAATAGGTTTTTGCCTGTTGAAGAGTGTGAAGTGGACTTTAGATTCACACAAAAGATTATCTCTGCAAATTTACGCTGTACCTGGAATTGGTGTTACTTGCTGTCAAAGAGAACTGCGATCCTGGAGACACCTGCTGTTGCAAGAGCTGCCATAAAGATGGTGGTTTAACAGATGTTTAGCTCTGTCTGTTGCTAGATTGTGTCAGTGTAATGGCAGAGGGCATGCAGTCATGAAACTGAGATTAAAGTTTGAAGATTGATGAGGTTTAGTCTGTCAGCATATATTATAGCTGAAATGCACTCCTTTTCTTTATTGCCCCCTTAAGCCCCATGGCTAAAAGTAGGCCTTCAGTCAACAAGCTCTATCTACAGGAAGTAAAACTCACAAGGTTTCCTTAGATTAATCTAATCTGGAGAAAAAGGCAGGACCTTTATGTCCAGATCACTCTGGTTCTCTCACCCGCTCATCTTTCCACGGCGTGCGACAGCTGGCTGTCAGCTCTGGCTGGTTGTTGCTCTCCCTATGGCTCCTGAGGCACACAAGCTTCCTGCCGCCTGGGGCTCTCTTGCACCCGTAGACATCTCAAAGTGGAAGCAGGCCGGCAGGGATGAATAGCTTCTCTTGTGAGAAACGCTTGACATTTAAAAAAAAAAAAAAAAAAAATCCCCTATTTAGGGTCTGACTCTTTATTTATCATTTATAAATATTTGTGTTTTTATTTGTATTTTTGCGTTTTTATTTAAACTTGAAGGAATCATTGGTAAAAATGATTTTTTTATTTTTATTTTTATTTTTTTAAATGTAATCAATGTATGGTGTTTAACATGACCATTCATAAAGTTTAATTGTTTTGGTCAGCATTGTCATCTCAACTATCTTGATTACTCCTCTTGTTTCATTTGCAACCCACCTGTCACTGTCAACTAAACTCTAATGTGATCTTCTCATAGTAGGTAGTATTATATTAACTATTATACATACAATATTATTATATTGTAATATATTAACAGATAAAATACAGTTTAAGGTCTCGATTACTTTTCTCATCCTTGAGAATGCATAAAACAACTAACTGATTTGACAAGGTGGTTACCTGCTCAACTAGAGTCGGGAATGTCAACCACCAACTAATCATCATGATGAAGCACGTTAAATGTGGACGGGGCTTAACTTAAGCAGAGGTGATGGAAATCCCATAATCCAGTTATCCTAATTGGACTCAGATGTGCTTCATATTATATTAACGTAAATAGGTTGATGGTTAACCTTTCAACAACATAAACAATCTTTTTATACATTTTACTCACAGTAAAACAGCTCACCAGGTTTGATTCACCTGCTTAGAAAATTAATATACAAAAGGTCGTGCAGGAAACGATCACAAGTCCTCTTTTCTTGAGTGTGTGCATAAAAACGTAAATTTGGAATTATTTCTTAGGCTTAGTTTGTCGAGTTAATGATGCTTAGTTTGGCTCCCATCTCATTTAATTGTGACAGACTCAGGGTAAAGGTTTACCTTGACCTCTTACTGATGACTGAAAATGACAGTACTCAGATGGGTCAGCTTGCACAAGCATCCAAATTAAATGGTTAATGATTAGCTGCTTGACACGAGACCCGCACTGAGGCTAAAATGATGCAAGAGGCCAAGGCCAACCTATTTTCTGTTTGTGAATCAAATGGAGAGATGACACCTTGATCGGCTTCTGTCACTTGTATTTATTGCTATAATACAAAGGGAAAATGTGGTGTAAAATTGAGTGGGGTATTAGCTGTCAGCGTGTTTTAATTAGAGGCACAGAGAATTAAAGGAGATGGTGAGAGACAGCCACAGAGCAGCAACAGGCAGCTTTGCTGGATAAACCCAGTCACTTTTTTTTAATGTGTTGTGCTGGTGGTGAGTCATTCTTCTCACCTCTTTTAGAAAAGTATGTGTTAGGTTGTAATGTCAATTAACCATGTAACTAGTAATACAGGATTATTTTCTTTACACAAGTTTTTATTGACCTGCTTGGTGAGTAGGAATGAGAAAGAAGAAACGGCAAGACCCTCTTTTAATTAACTCGCATCTGAAATCAATGGAAACAACTGGGAGTTTTATGAAGCAGTTCACTGAAGTCATCATTTTTTATTGTAGTTATTTATTTAAGTAATTTATTCAGGAGTAAAGTTTAGCCCAACCATTGTCCTACTATATTCATTGATTATAATGAATTGGCAAGGATAAAACGCAAATCAACTGTAAATGTATTTAATTGAAACTTTTTTCTTTTTTTTTATGTTTTTAGAACCCAATTCTATCATCAGTTAGTTGTTTTGTGTGTGTCAGTTTGCTATCAAGGTTTATATTTTAACAGAAAAAGCATTTGCTTTGGAATATGGTGTTAATGTTAACTCTGTTTTCTGATATTTTGCACTATTGGCATTATATATTATATTATATTTTACTCTATTGGCATTAAAACTATTCTAGATTATTGGTGAAATCTAGAATTGGTGGGACTACCATAACTTAATGGAAAATGAAATTAACAGCGTGCCGCTTTCACTTTTATGTCGTGATACATTCCTGTTATTTAAAACGTCTTCATTTAAATAAGGTGTTTATTCCCTGATCAGAGTACATTTCCTAGAAGCAAAATCTAAGGTCTTTCAGTCCATTCATTGTACCTGCATGATGGGTGTGAGTAAAACGCGTAGTACTCGAGAGCTGTAAGGTGACTCTCTATTTTCTCCTGTGATGTTTTACATCAAGCACAAGTTTTGCCACTTTTTTGAAAGGTGTTTCTTGGTTAACATCACTTGCAATAAATCCCAAGTATTTCCAAACTCTTCCAGAGAAGAGTCTACAGAGATTAAATTCTTAATCTAACAGACATTTGGTTATGAAATGACCACAAATGACACGTCCATTGACTGTTCTTTCACCCAGGGGGGGTGAAAGAAGGGCCTGGAGTTTGCAATGCTCTCCAGGTATTCAGGTTCCTTTCATGGTCCAAACACATGCATGGGGTTGGATTAATCGGTAGGTGTGAATGTAAGTGTAAGATGTTGCCTTTCTGTCTGTGTTGTCCCTGCAACAGACTGCCACTTGCCCAGGGTGTACCCTGCCCCTCACCTTATGACAGCTGGGTTAGGCTCCAGCTGCCTTACACACCCGAATTGGATAAGCAAAACAAAATGGGGAGGGGGTAAAATCTAAATAGAGAATTCCAAGAACACATGAGTGTATAGAACATTATTGTTGAAACAGTAGTTAGTCTCAGTGTTCACACACAAAAATGTGTTGGCCTGACAATGACGTTCTAAACACAATAAGTGTTGCTGGAGTTTTGACCTCTCCAATATTAATAAAAAAGAGAGCCCCATCAGAATCAGCAGTTTGAACTATCTGTGCTTGCAGTATGAGATGGAGGATTGTCCTTCTGCTAGCTAGACAATGTATCTTATTGTCTGTGCTTTTGTCACTGTGCTTAGTTTCCAAGGCGGTGTCGTGGTTTTTATTATACCTCTGGTCTGCTTGTCTGTTTTTCCTGTCGTTTCCTCTTTCTCTCCATGCACTGGCCCTGCTGATCCTTTTCCCTGTTAAGACGCTGATACTGCCAGCACAGCTTCCGTGTAGCTATCAGCATCTCCACTCTTTAATAGTCTCGGTCCTTTACACCCTCACCCCCGACCACCCCCGCCCACCCCCATCTGCCTGTCAGTAGCAGTTTCACACAGTCACTCCTCCCCAGCCCTCAATCCTGCTCCATCTCCATCCATTCCCGTAAACACACACACACTCTCTCCATCCAGTCTGCACCCTCACCCACACACAGCTAGCATGAATAGAACTGAAAAACTGTCATGCATCATCAAATGTGCAAAGGCCCTTTTGAATATTTGACTCTGCCTTGAATGTGGAGGCATTTGAATGGGTTGCTGCAGAAAGCTCCTTCTCTGTACACATGGATGAATGGGTCTCAGGCCAGCCAGACATGTAATGTATCAGAGAGATGACTCCATAACGGGACAGTAGTGTGTGAGTATAGGCACCTGTGAGTCCATAGCTGATTCAACCCCTAGTCAGTTGGTCATTGTGTTGAAAACAGCAGTTTTGGGGGATTAGATTTGACCATAGTTTTCACATTCCCTGGCGTGTCTGAAAGAGGTGAAAATGTGTGTCATTGTTTGCAGGCATTGTGTCCTCCACAGTGTCCTGTCAGAAATGCTGAATCCTTTTCAAAATTATGCTTTTGGAGGCCTGCTGATGAGAGCACAGCTCGCTGACTCTTACTTCAGTGAGACACGCTCCCCCCCCGTGAACTGCAGCAACTCACCCATCTGTGCTCCAATTTTGTGACACATAATTAAGGCCTTCTCTTTCTTTTCCTTTTTTTTCTGATGTGACTAAATATTTGTTGTTTTGTATGAAATTCCCTGATGGGTTTAAAACTAACATTTTATGAATTAACTGCAGTTTTTTCTTTTGTGTATCTGTCTTTGTCTACCTAGGTCTAAGCGGACAGCCTGCAGATATTGAGAAGCGGAAAACAGTGTTTGGGGAAAATTTTATACCTCCCAAAAAGCCCAAAACGTTCTTACAGTTAGTGTGGGAGGCACTACAGGATGTCACGCTGATTATCCTTGAAGTGGCAGCCATAGTTTCACTAGGCCTTTCTTTTTATAAACCTCCAGATGCAGAAAGAGAAAGTGAGCAACCATTCATTACATTTATGTTTTATCTTCTTTTTCTAGATCATATTACTTATGTTTGAAGTCTTAATTATGTCTTTTGTTAAATATATTTAGTGATACTTGCAATGATGTGTAATGATGTGATGACATTTTTCTCAGTTTGTGTATTTCACTGTTGCTGAGCCATAAGATGATGTGTTAAATTTATGCTTTGTATGTTAATTTTTTTTCCCCATCCTCCTTCAGACTGTGGAAAAGCTGCTGGTGGTGGTGGGGATGAAAATGAGGCAGAGGCCGGGTGGATTGAGGGTGCCGCCATTCTTCTGTCAGTTATCTGTGTGGTGCTGGTAACAGCATTCAATGACTGGAGTAAAGAGAAGCAATTTAGAGGCCTCCAGAGCCGCATTGAGCAGGAACAGAAATTTACTGTTGTCCGTGGAGGACAAGTTATTCAAATTCCTGTGGCGGAGATTGTGGTTGGGGACATTGCACAAGTAAAATATGGTAAGAGCTCAGTTAAACATAAGCCTTTAGTTGATGGTTTAAAAAAAAGTCAATCTGTTAAGAATGTTGAGATATGTTGTAACCTATGTTTAATTAAGATGTTTAATTATATAAGCCATTAAGAAGACAGTACTGCACATTTAGGTTATCCTTGGTTCAAGGTGTTAGTTGTAGCTCATCACAGATTAAGACGAGGATTTCTCTTCAAGTTGAACTTTCCTGATCGTGGGAGGAACACAACAGCCAGCTCACTAATGATTTAAATCCATAAACCAGTAAAAAGAACATTACCGACATGACCACTAACCTCTGAAGAGACGAGCACTAAAGTGTTTCACATGACTCACTTAGTCATAGAATCTTTGAGAGCCTGTGATTAAGGCATAAATTTAAACTGTTACTAAGATGTTGTTTCTCCAAATTAAAGGCTTGTTTGGCTTTATAATGTTTCAGGTGACCTCTTGCCTGCTGACGGAGTCTTCATCCAAGGCAATGATCTGAAGATCGATGAAAGCTCACTCACAGGGGAGTCTGACCACGTCAAGAAAACACTAGAAAAAGATCCAATGCTGTTATCAGGTAACATGAACCCTAAAACCTTCTCCTTTTACTGGTTTGTACTGGGAAAGATCAAATTTTCAGAGTTTTTATAGATTATGTTGTCCAATATATTGACCTGCTTTTAAAAGAAATTTTCTGGAATACTCGTTGCACTGAATAAATGATCCAAAATTTTATGTAAATCAGTAAGAAAAGGTGATCAACTGGATATTCATAAATAAGGTGTTATAATCCACAAATTGAAAAGAATTGACCATCAGATATTCGTTAGCATTCAGCTCAGCATGAGACTTGTGTTCTGTTGAAAACATGTTTGAAACTGAATTGGCTCCTGATCTTGCCTCTCAGTGCATGAAGTTATCAGCCATACAATATTTCCAACATTTTTTTTTTCTGTGTCCATCCTATGTCCCCAACGCCCTTTTAAATACAGTTTAAAAGGGGCAGTCAGAGTTGCCTTCATGGCTGTAGCCATTTGTCACGAAAAACGTGTGTAGGGAGAAACACTTTTGTTTAGTTCATCTGGCTCTCTCTTGGCACACCTCCAAGGCACAGGAGTCATGTGTGTTTGTGTTTTTATGCGCTGCCTCGCTACTGCTCCTTTGATTTCCCTTAGCACGGGCCGTATCCCTTCTCACGAATGAAAGAAAAGCATCTTCTAATTAACACAGGAACCTTTAAATGCTTTCCACTCCTCAGCTGTCAGAGCCTCGTGGGTCTCGCTCCTTTACTCCGGCTTTAGCTTGTGTTCTTTTTTTTGATATTTGATGTTTGTGTTTAAAAAAAAAAAAAAAAAAAAAAAATCAAAGCTCTTGCCGTGTCTTGAGAGGAATGGAGAGCCAGAGATGCAACACTGTTACAGCCTCTCAGAATTCCATTATTTCACACAGACTAACAGTTGGCTTTTGATTAAAGGCTGTTGATTAAAGGTTTGGAGTGTATCTGCAGTAGTGACTGTGATTCTTTCTGTACTTTCAAGTGCACTATTCATTTGTATTTATTGCCTGCAATTGAAAACCTGCATTTAGTTTCTCGTGTGTAGATCACCATACCGCTTGAAAGCCTGGCTAAACCACCTTCTCAACAAAGGAATCTAGCGCAACATTTTCACTGAACCAAAGTGAAACATTCAAAGCAAAAAAAATAAGGCTCAGCAGGGACAAAGCTGCCACCAGTGTCTAAACAGAAACCTGGAAGAAGTAATATGGAAACAGTGAAACAAAGAGCAGGGCATTTATCCTAGGTACGGTTTCCTGATGTCCTTTACTGACACTTTGTTTTCCTTCTTCTGTTCAAAGGCACCCATGTAATGGAAGGCTCAGGGAAAATGGTGGTCACTGCTGTGGGTGTCAACTCTCAAACTGGAATTATCTTCACTTTACTCGGAGGCGGGGAAGAGGATGATGACGACGAGGAGGAAAAGAAAAAAGAGAAGGAAGAGAAGAAGAAACAGAAAAAAAGTTAGTATGCTCCTCTGCTTGTTGCCCTAATAAACTCAGCACAAACACATACACACAGACACACAAAGAGCATTTCTGCAAAGATATTTTTGTCTTTACCAACAGTTTTACAATCTACAGAAAAATGTAGTTATAGCAGGGTTTGTATGAATGCAAAAAGCACTGATTTGACCTTTGTTTATATCAAACAACTTTTAGAAGCTGTCAGAGGGTCACAGTAGACGACTTATTTTCTGCCAACCAAATCGGCTATTTGTAGCTCATCTTATGTATGATGGTAGAGTTCTCCTCATTTAAAACTGTAGTTCTAAGAATGATTGGTCTAACTACTGTAATTAATTAGTTTATTTAATCCTTAAAAAAAAAAAAAAACTCTGGATTTTCGCTGTGTCTATTATGTCCCTAACTCTGTGTTGCATTCTTCCACAGATAAGAAGCAGGATGGGTCTGTAGAAAATCGAAAGAAAGGTAAGTAACTTGCCCACACACAGACTGGCATGCTTAACCATACGTAATTGCCTTACAGCTTAGTGCCTACATTTAGGTATTAGCCTTTAGCTTTATCAGTGGGTCCCTCCCCATTTAACAGTGCTGAGGGTAGGTTACAACCCCAGTCTGTTAATAATTGGCCACCATAATTTCATGCAAGTAATGAGGAATTACATATTTTTGCATGACCCTATGTCAGCATATACTTAGTACGGGCTGTTCTTGGCTCTCCATTGTACTGTCTGGCCCTCCTGTCTGTCTCTCTCTCTTCTTTTCTCGTCCTTCCCTGGCACATTGCGCTTCGAGCAGCAGGTGCTACTGAATCCAGTTATAGCGATTAGTGATGAGGAGATTAAAGCCATGCAACAATTCTGGGGCCAGAACATCTGCTTTCCCACCCATCTCTCTCTGACTCTCCCTCAGGCCCCCCTCAATTTGATTTCTATTGATGTCCCAGACTGAACTATTCAGAGTCAAACTCTAAGACTTGCACTGGTGCAATTTCAGACCGATAACAATGATAATGAGACTCTTTAGTGGTAACTCAGCCAGCGAGCCAGCCTTGTTCCCCTGCTGGG
The DNA here is from genome assembly GCF_013358895.1 of Oreochromis aureus. Lineage (NCBI taxonomy): Eukaryota > Metazoa > Chordata > Actinopteri > Cichliformes > Cichlidae > Oreochromis > Oreochromis aureus. Next base: position 12,012,496 of record NC_052958.1, on the reverse strand, counting down.
ACACTATGATCAGTAGTGCTTGGGTCTGTGACCACAACCCTGGCGCTGGTCCCTTGTGCACAGATTCCCTCTGCCTGCCAGGAATCAGCAGTAATCCTTTAGACTGAGATTACACCGACCATGTAAGTGCAGAGCAAGCCACAGTCCACAGCAGCTGCAGTAGCCCAGTGTTCCTGCTTCCTGCAGCATACATTCGCACACAATACCGTGCTATTGTCCATACCATTGTACCATAAATAAAGCCTTTAGTATCCCCAAATTGGAACGGGTTCTCATGCTTTAAAAGAATTGTGTACTTTGTTTAAGACTTCAAAATGTTAAGAGAATGTTTCAGTTGTCCTGTAGGAACTGCCATAGCGTCAGTGCCCAGGAAAGCTAATGATTTTATCATGGTGCGTGACATGACAGAGACCAGCCCCTGCTGGCCTGCCAGCTGCCTCTTCTCCTCCTTTTGGCATTAGAGGCTTTGTGTGTCCAAGGTTACCTAGTTAGATGTGGGTTTGGGATTCCCATTAGTTCTGCAGGATACAGAGAGTGGTCCTGAGGGAGATTGAGAAGAGAGATTTATGGGAATTTACCTGCAGGAGGAGGAAGAGTAGGAGATGCCTCAAACAGATCTGTCACTAGCTAGGTAACCTGTTCTTTAACCCTCAAAATCTTAACTACTGTGCAGTCAGCTCACAAACATAATTACAGTGACATTTCCACAGTTCCTGGGATAACAGGGAAGCAAAAAAGCATGCTATAATTTTGAGTGATTTTATTTAATCAGTTAACTTGTAGTACAGTGCTCTGCAGGGATTAATATTTGAAATATTCTCATCATACAGCAATTTTTGTGATCCAGTTTCAATCAACTTGCTCTGACTTGTTACCTGTAAAGTCAGGTAATCAGATATTTTATGAGGGGCGGGGGAAATCTAGTCCAGACCTGTTGTTGAGCTAGATTATATGCTATAGACACAAAATATAAAAACTATTCTCAAGTTTTCTAATATTACCAGAGAAGTGAATACGTTTATTTGACCTGTATCAACCTTATTCATCCACAGCTGTAGCATACAGTTTTTATTTCTGGTCTTGCAAATTGGAAGCAAATATTCAAATGTAGGCTTGATGTGGCACCTGATTATGAATGAATACTCTGTGTTCATAACTGTCAAATCATAACTGACAAATCAGCATACTTTCATTTCAGTCACTGCTTTTTCCATAAATCCTAGAGTCTTTCTTAAATGAATTGAACACAGTATTCCTTTATATAAATGTATTTAAAACACTCAGCACCAGTAATGGCCAGTGCAGATTTGGAATTGCCAGGCAAATTTTAACAACCTTGTCTTGTTTTCTCTGCTGCAGCTAAAGCCCAGGATGGTGCTGCAATGGAAATGCAGCCTCTGAACAGTGACGAGGGAGCAGATGCAGAGGAGAAGAAGAAAGCCAACCTGCCAAAGAAAGAGAAGTCTGTTCTCCAGGGAAAACTGACCAAACTAGCAGTACAGATTGGAAAAGCAGGTGAGTCAGCCAAAATCACTTGTTTCTGGCACAGCTGAGTGCTGTAGGTTGTAAAACATTTTATGTGCTTGTACTCTCATGCCCCTGTGTTCACTGCAACTTTTTTTTTGTTGTTGTTGTACGTCTCCAACTGTTTATATTGTGTAATCACAATTACACCCACTATAAGCAATATACAGCTAAATGTGTCCTGATAGTAATATGACTTAACATCTTTCTTTTCTCTCTAGGTCTGGTTATGTCAGCCATCACTGTTATCATCCTGGTGGTGCTGTTTGTAGTGGATACCTTCTGGATCCAGAATCTGTCCTGGGTTAAGCAGTGCACACCTGTTTACATTCAGTTCTTTGTGAAGTTCTTCATCATTGGTGTCACTGTTCTTGTGGTGGCTGTTCCCGAAGGCCTGCCACTCGCTGTAACAATCTCCTTAGCGTATTCTGTTAAGGTGAGATCTCCTAGCCAAGTGACCTGTGCACAAAGTAACCACCTTACACTTTAGCCTATTAAAACTAGAAGATCAGGCTGCTAAGATCTGGTTAACAACTTGAGGATAGGGGATCATTACTTGGCTTTAGGGTATTATTTAGCCAATAGAGGGCTTTAGTTAATCAAGGAGTTATTCATTCAGTTGTAAAATCTCACCACATTTATTTCATGAAACAAAAATAAAATGTTTTCATTATATAAAATATAGCTTTCAGCATTGTCAGACTCTATTTTTTTTTTATCTTCCTACAGAAAATGATGAAGGATAACAATCTGGTGCGTCACTTGGACGCCTGTGAGACTATGGGAAATGCTACTGCCATCTGTTCTGACAAGACTGGTACACTCACCATGAACCGCATGACTGTGGTGCAGGCCTACATAGCTGAAAAGCACTACAAGAAGGTCCCTGAACCAGAGAACATCCCCTCCTCCACTTTAGACATCCTGATTCTGGGCATTGCAGTCAACTGCGCCTACACTACTAAGATCATGGTATGCTTGTAAAAAGCAGTGTACCTCTAAAATTGACTGTGTAGCACATTAACTTTGTCTTCACCTTTTTTTTTTTTTTTTTTTTTTTTTTTTCTTTTAGCCTCCAGAGAAAGAAGGGGGTCTGCCACGACAGGTGGGTAACAAGACCGAATGTGCCTTGCTCGGCTTTTCTACTGAGTTAAAACGCGACTACCAGGCTATCCGCAACGAGATTCCTGAAGAGAAACTCTACAAGGTCTACACCTTCAACTCAGTTCGCAAGTCTATGAGCACTGTGTTAAAGATGGCTGACGGCAGCTACCGTATGTTCAGCAAAGGAGCCTCAGAAATTCTCCTAAAAAAGTAAGAGACATTTTCATTTTTCATGTTCATTCACATGTTCTCTTTTTGTATGATTTGTTTTGTTTTTTGTTTTGTTTTTTTGGCTGGGGGATTGTATGGTTTAATATTATCCTCTTAGATAATAATTCCTCTATGATTTCTTTACTGAAGAAGCATGAAGTCACGGATGTCTGATCAGCTAAATGAAAGGTTGTTCCATAGCTCTTTTTCATACTTATTCGGCTGGCCAGACTTTGCTGTAAATGATATGTGTAATGGCTTAAGCAGCTAAGAAGTTCAAGTGCATCCCACCCAAGCCCCTTACGTTGTGACTTAAAAACAGGCACTGAGAAAATGAGCCGGTAACAGCTCTGTAAGCCTCTTAACCAAGCAGGCTTCTTTTTAACCCACAGAGGGCTTAGTGTGACTTCTTACTGCTGCAGCTCACCATTCAAATGCTTTGTCTTCTCCTCTTCTCTTACCCTTTTATCAAATCTAAATGACATTTTTTACATTTATGCATCTGTACCTATCTCCGTCTTTATCCATGTTTCTTAACTCCAAGCCACTAATGGCTTTCGTCTTTGGATGTTTCACCCACCTACACGTTCTTTTTCTTTCTTTTCCTTTACATTTATGGTTTAATGTATCGTCTTTACACACTGCAGGTGCTATAAAATCTTGACAGCTAATGGTGAGCCAAAGGTGTTCCGCCCACGGGACAGAGATGACATGGTTAAGAAAGTGATCGAGCCCATGGCCTCAGAGGGCTTGAGAACAATCTGCCTTGGATACAGAGATTTTCCTGCTTCTGATGGGGAGCCTGACTGGGACAATGAAAATGATATCCTCAGTGGACTAACCTGCATCTGTGTGGTTGGCATTGAAGATCCTGTTAGACCAGAGGTTAGTGGCTACACTAATGTTAGTGAGTTCATGCACAAACAGTTTCACTTGTATGATTGCTAGTAAGAAAACTCTTCAAAGGTAGAGTATTTATCTGCACTTCATTTGAAGGTCCATCTTTTGGCTTTGAGTCAGAACCCATTGCTTGACAAGCTGTTTACATGTGGCACATTGAACAACTTCACTAGTTCCAAGGTTGGACCCAAAATGAAGTATTTAGAATGCTTGTTGTTCAAACATGTATGAAGGAGAAACGGCTACACTGCAAGGTGGAGTGAAAAAATTTATTTGCTTCTTTGTTTTTTCTTTTTCAAATTGATAAGAGATGATCCATTCAATCCAGCATGATCTGAATATATTCGCTGGTACTGGCAGATTGCTGGACTTGGTGACACTATGGCTAGATGTGTCTATCATTAAGAAACCATAATTAGATCAAACATTAGAATACGTCAATTCTAGTTAGCTGACAGTTTTATGGAAACTGCTGTTTGCAGAGCTTGCACTCAATTTGTGGAACAACCATTTTAACTAAACTCAGCCACATCAATGACTCCATTTCAGGCGGTTTGGAAGCAACACAAAATAAATGATGGGTGAATGTAAACAGTAAAAACATTAGACCTAATGTAGCAGTCTATACTAGTTGAGGTGAATCTAGTTTCCAAAAATAAAGTATAAAGTATTTTTTTTTAAGCTTTATTTGTCAGTTGTCAGCTTTATTCATCCACTGGACTGTTGGGCGCATACACTTTTTTAAGTAAAGCAAAATAATATTTCTTTAAAGGGAGCACTTACTCCAGGAGGACCCATTTGTTATATTAATTTTATAATTTCCACATCTGTATGTACACAAGGGTTTTCTAGGATCTGAGTGACATAAATGTTTGTTATCAGGGTGTACCTGAGACTCTGTGCAGATGTCAGAGTACTCTCTAGTTTGCATGCAAACGTATCCATGCAACTTCTACACCTCAAAGGCACCATCTGTGCATTGCATCCTACAAGTAGACAAGAAAGCACAACTATGCTTCTGTGGTGTTTGCAGCTGTTTGTGGGTGTTGGTGAGGGAGTATAATCCTGGCCTGAAAAAGTTAGGTCATTTTCTTGCTAGATGCTTCACTGTCGCTCATTTCTGCCATTTTATGTACTGGACAGGTGTGCTGGGCTTGCTTGTAGGAAAGGATGAGGTTTGGAAATAATGTGATAAAGTCAGTTAGATGGGGATAGTTGGACATTTGTAATGGGGCCCTTCGTAAAATAATGAACCAATTTTTTTTAGTGCTTAAAATCCCAGATATATATAAATTTTAGTTGAACACTTAGATTGATAATCCCCAGTGATATTCAGTGATAATTTGCATTTCTTTTTCCTGTGCTTCCCTTCAGGTTCCAGATGCTATCAGGAAATGCCAGCGTGCTGGCATCACCGTGCGGATGGTGACTGGGGACAACATCAACACAGCTCGAGCCATCGCCACCAAGTGTGGCATCCTACAGCCTGGAGATGACTTCCTCTGCCTGGAGGGAAAAGAGTTCAATCGCAGGATACGGAATGAAAAGGGAGAGGTGGGCCACAGCAAAATAGTGTACCTCAGAGACTGTTGCAGATGTGCTATTTGGATTCTATTAGGGTTTTGTCTCATGTTTCTAGATTGAACAAGAACGCATTGACAAGATCTGGCCCAAACTTCGAGTATTGGCTCGCTCTTCCCCCACAGACAAACACACCTTAGTCAAAGGTAGTTATGTTTCTCTGGTATGGGTAAAAATGAAAAAAGTGAACTAACGTGTTTGTTTGTTTTCTTCTTTTGCTGCTAGCCTTTTTTTTCTTTTTTTTTTCTTTTTTTTTTTTTTTTTTTTAATGCTGTAATGGTTTTATTTTAAATTTTTACATTTTACTATTCTAGGTATTATTGACAGCACAGTGGCAGAACAGAGACAAGTAGTAGCAGTGACAGGAGATGGTACGAATGATGGTCCTGCCTTGAAAAAAGCAGATGTTGGCTTCGCCATGGTAAGTTACTCGTGTATAATTTCTTAAATAAGGTTTAATCAGAAATATAAATCGGGTCATTCTTAACATCAACATCTTGCTCAGTATCCCATGGTAACTCTGGCAGTCAACTAGAAGGAAGTCAGAATTTAGGCCACTTAATCATCTTGTTAAATATCTGGTGGATAGATGGAACAGATTCTTAATGATCATCTTGTTGTCTCCAGGGTATTGCTGGGACAGATGTTGCCAAGGAGGCATCTGACATCATTCTGACTGATGACAACTTTTCCAGCATCGTTAAAGCTGTCATGTGGGGTCGAAACGTCTATGACAGCATCTCCAAGTTCCTTCAGTTTCAGCTAACGGTCAATGTGGTGGCTGTCATTGTAGCATTTACAGGAGCGTGCATCACACAGGTTAGCACCCAGATATTGTAGGGGTTTTTTTTGTTTTTGTTTTACTTTTCTTCTTTATTGTGTGTGTGTGTAGAGTTATTTCACTGTTATGCTCTGAATAGAAACTGACTTGGTTCACTGTTGAAAGAGCTTAAGCAGAAGGAATGAAGATCCAGCAATAAACTGAGGAGAAATAAAGGCTTTATGTATAACTTTTGGAAATCTGGAAATGTGTCCTTGTGGAAATGTAACAGTATCCAAGAGCAGCTTACCTGGCTCTCATGTCTTTGTTCATTATAAAAAAGATTTGTTTGTTTCCTACCTGCCATCAATCTTACACCTCATAACAAAATATGTACTCCTCAGTGCAGTCACTGCTCCAGCTCATAAATGCGTAATTTGGTTCGTGGCGATCGAAATGTGTTTAATAGATGATCTGAATTTCCATAACCTAATTTGGCGACTCACTCTCTTGCACTAGGACTCTCCACTGAAAGCTGTACAGATGTTGTGGGTCAACTTGATCATGGACACTTTTGCTTCACTAGCTCTGGCCACAGAGCCCCCTACAGAAGCCCTGCTGCTAAGGAAGCCATACGGCCGCAACAAACCTCTAATCTCCCGCACCATGATGAAGAACATCCTGGGTCATGGAGTTTATCAGCTAGTCATCATTTTTACATTGCTCTTTGCTGGTAAGGGTTTCGTATCTGAAGATGTTCTCTGTACCCTGCACTGTTATCCAAGATTTTCTTTTTCTTGACCAGGATATTTTTTTTCCCCCCTCTGTAGGAGAGAAATTGTTGGACATTGACAGTGGCAGGAATGCACCCCTCCATGCCCCACCCTCAGAACACTACACCATTGTCTTCAATACCTTTGTCATGATGCAGCTTTTCAATGAGATCAATGCCCGTAAGATCCACGGTGAAAGGAATGTCTTTGAAGGCATCTTCAACAACCCAATCTTCTGTAGTATTGTCTTGGGTACCTTTATTATTCAGGTACAGTAGACTACAGACTTATCTGAAGCATCAGTCTGCACAGGTGAAATCTAAGATTTTACGCTTTGATTAAGTCTCCCTCTCTTGCTCCTTTTTTTTTTTTTTTTTTTTCCCCATAGATTGTTATTGTGCAGTTTGGAGGGAAGCCATTCAGCTGCGTGGCTCTGACGATTGACCAGTGGCTGTGGTGTACTTTCTTAGGCTTCAGCTCTCTTCTGTGGGGACAGGTATGAAAGTACAGCTGAGCTTTACCTTTGGTTGGCAAGATACAGAAATGCGGTATTACACTGCCCCCATGTGTCAGCTCTAATCTAGTAGGTACAGGGTGTTGTCAGAGACGTGTAAGAGTACATTATGTCCCACTGCTGTGAAGAGACTAGTAATAGATTTATTTATTTTTTTTTTTTTGGTAGCCACCACAAACACATGTGGTCATCAAAGTTATTCAATTTTATTATTTTTAATTTGACCTTTAAGGGGATTATTAAAGATATATTTCTTTTGTAGTTGTTTCAATTTTGAAAAGTTATTTAAATGTAGTAAAATATTAGTAGTTCAATGGTATATGTTTTAAAATATAAATATTATACTTTTTGAGTTCGTTGCCTTTTATACTTGAGTTGAAAAATTTAGTTTTTTTTTTTTTTTTTTTTTTTTTTTTTCTAGGGATTGAAGGGTGAGATCCCTCACTGCAGTTTATAGTAATGACTGGAGGTTCATAATGAATGTTTAATGTTTTTCTGTTTCACATCTATCCAGGGCAGCACATATATTACTATCACTCTTGCCAGCTTTACATAAATGGGACTACACCAAGTCCTATAAAAGCACATAGCTGAGAGCTGAGGAACTGAATTGAATAAGTACCAAGATGACTGGTTCCAAAGCAGCGATTGCTCTGTTCTTTTCCTTAAAGGCCGGCCGGTCCCCTAAATAGACACTGACAACATGTGTTCACACACCTGTTGGTGCATAGAGTTCAGCAGTCTTCAATTCTAGGCTGCATGACACAGCCGACAGGGATCTTTTGGCACATCGGTAGATGTAATGCACCCTCAGTATCTTAAAAGCTGAAGACCCAGAGAATTACATATTTTTGAAAATACATATTTATGAGAAACCCTTAGTGTTACTAGGCTGTACAGTTACAGTTAATATGGGTAACATTACCATAAGCTTGTTTTGGCTGCTGTCTTTTTAATAAGGGGTTGCCGTACTGGATGGATCCACATATTCTATTTGCCACAGATTTTTACACCAGATGGATTTGTCTCCTTCCAGTGTTTTGTATATTAGCCAAACAGTGTGGAACCCTCATACTGGATTGTATTCCCACAGGCCAGAGCAATGATTGATGTCCAGAGCAATGTGGGGGGTTTTGTTTTTTGTTATTTTTTGTTTTGTCTGATAACTTCTAATTATGACATTGTGTGATTTAAAATCACCAGACTTGTGTCTGACTCATCTGCATTCCACTCTGTGATCTTTGTGCCTAGTAATTGAGGAGTGAAGTTTCTGCCTTCTTGTTAAATTGACTGAACAGCATCTGCATGTGATCATGTGCAAGGATCCTCCTGTTCATCAGCAGTGGGAGGGGCTTGCAGCCCAAGAGCAAACCGCATGTTATTGAACTGGCCATCAAATTTTCATGGTCACTGTCCGCTTAATGTCGGTGATGAACTTAATCATGGCTTGTTCTGCCGTGATAAACTGCACAGGGGACTAAAAGTTTATCAGGAGTCACAGTTGCTCACTTATATCCTCATTGTCTTCCAGGTTATCTCTTCAATACCCACCAGCCGCTTAAAATTCTTGAAAACAGCAGGCCACGGCACCCAAAAAGAGGAGATCCCAGATGAGGAGTTGGAGGAGCTGGAGGACATGGATGAGATCGACCATGCTGAACGGGAGCTTCGTCGAGGCCAGATCCTGTGGTTCCGAGGCCTCAATCGCATCCAAACTCAGGTGACAAGTCTACGCAGTTTCACATGCAGCACTCACCACCACACCCCAACACCAAGGGAATCAAAAGCCATAAACCCTTTAACTCTCTACTGCTCTTCCAGCTTAAAATCTATTTTGTCCTTTCTCTTGGCGTTCGTAAAGAATGGCTTGTGCCCTAAAAAAAAAGCCTTTCTCTAATTTCTCTGTTCTGCTTCTGAGCTAAAGCAGGGTCCTATGCCTATGTTTTTGTTTTTTATTTGACTCAGTCTGACTCTATCTGCTAAAACTAGTTTGAAGGTACTGATGATAAGCAAGTGAACTGGATTGGATGGACAGCACGATAGAACAGCTGAATGTTCAAAGAGTATTGGCATGGCTATAGCTGGAAGTATGGAAGGAATCTGCAGAGAAAAGAGTGAAAGTGAGGTCAGATTTTTGGAGTAAGAGCTCCCTCCGATCAGTGCCTTTAAACCCAACCGTTCCCCTTTTTCCTCTCTTTTAATTATAATGTCTAAATCCAATTTCAAAGTGCCATTTTTTTCTTATGGTTACTGGTGCCTTTTCTTTATTTTTCTCTCTTTTCTCTCTCTCCTCTGGCTGTGTTGTGTTTTTATTTCCTCTGGGCTTTTTCTCCTGTCACGCTGTCTGATTCTTTGCAGATGGATGTAGTGAGTGCGTTCCAGAGTGGAACTTCCTTTCAGGGGGCTCTAAGGCGGCAGGCCTCCAACTCCAGCCAACAACAGCACGATGTAACCAATGTTTCTAGCCCTACACATGTAGCCTTTTCTACTACTACCACTTCTGCCACTGCCGCCAACACCGCTTCTGCCACTGTGGGGTGTGAGTGCGTGTTCTCCTCTAGTGCATGAGACTTTTATTTCTTCTTCTAACATCTTCCTTCTCCACTCTTTTTCTCACCTAACGTTGACACTTTTACTCTCTCATGCTTCTCCTAATGTTCTCCCCTGTATTCTTAAAAAAAAAAAAAAAAAGACCTCAAAACCACATCTTCCATATTGCTTCGATAACACTGCTCTATATATATGTACCTTGTAACCAGGTCGCTTCTACTGTCAAGGTGTTATCTCTGTGTCATCATGTTTTCTGTTCTGCTTCTGCTTTGGTCTCAGAAATGAACAAGGTTTACTGTTATTTCGGGGGGGTGATGTGTATTTACTATGATTTTAAAAAACCAAAAAAACCAAGTTATATTCTGGGTTGACAGTCTCCAGGTTTGTCTGCAGCTGCCTCAGTCTGCCTTGTGCCTCTGTAGCACTCATGGTTCTTTGTCGCAGCTCTCTAGTCCCTAGCCAGGTAAATGTTTTGAGTATATGCCCATGATCACGGTCTAAAAGAGTAGACACGAACTGAATGTCAGTGGTAAAAATAAGACCTTAGCTTTTCCAGAAGAAGAAATGGTTTGCCACAATAGCATCAAGTGGTAATAAGTTGTAATTTAATGGTGTCTTTGGATGCACTGCCTTTTAACATCACGCTATTCATCCGCTCACATAGGAAGGTCACTGTGCCGAGACTGGATTTGGTCATTTGATGGTGGTGTTTCCAAACTCCTTCCTTTTGACCCTGTGCCTGCTGACAGTGACACTTTGGGTTTTTTTCTCTTTCAGAGCTTAAAGACAGACCACCTGACGAGCAGTGAATTTTAAATGTTTTACAGATGTCACAATAAGAGTAAAATGGAATAAATGACTGTGCTCTTGAATGTAAACTTGTGGGCTTTTTCTCAGGCACATCAACAGCAGAGCCGATGTTGTTTTCGCCACTGCAATATTGACAAATCATGCAGCGCTGCAGTAACATTTAGTTCTATTTTAGGTGCGACTTCTTCAGATCTCTGGACCTGACACTTCTGGGTGCTTGTGGGCATGGATTCTTCATTATTAACCTAATATTTTCCTTTCAGGTTTCCTTAAAATATTTGGACATTTTTTCTGTATGTGAAAGCTTGTTTGTTGGCAATATGTGTCCAAAGGGCAGGTTGCTGCCAAAATGACCTAAAAACAATGAATACCACTGACTCCCCACGTATTCTTCTTTAGATTCTGTGAAATGTGTCATGGGCTATACTCAAAGGTTTACTACCATTGAACACAAGGTAGCGCCGCGCTCTGCATGGGTTCAAAGTCTCTGGTCTCGTTTGTGAGTTTTCTCTCTTTGTGCTGTTTTTGACATGTATACCAGCTTGTAGACATGCTTGGCTGCTGCAGCTTTCTTTCTTTTTTTTTCTTTTTCTTTTTTTTTTTTAACTCCACAAGCATAAGCTATAACTGACCACCCCTCTTTTTGTCTTTCTGTCTCTCCCCTCTTTCTGCCTCTCATTCTCAGCCTTTACTTTGTCTCACTCTCTCTTTCTGTCTCTCTTCCACTCCTTTCTTTTCTCACTCTCTTTGTCTCCATCTGTCCTTTTCTCCAGCTGTCTTTACTTTTTGATCAGCATGCCCAACAACAGTAATTTCTTGTGTCCAGCTTCTATCCCTTATTTTCTCTTTGGGTGTGTTCTTGTAGAAAGAACACCATTTCCCTCATTTCATTTATTTATTTTTTTGGTTCCCTTTTGCATTTTAATTAATCAGACACAGGCCTCTACCAAGTGTTTTGTGAAATACTAATACAAAAAACACATTGCATCAAGTTTGACACTGGTTTGTACTCTCCCTGAGATATTGACCAATTTCCTGAAGTTGCTTTTTAATTACTCTTAAGACTAGTTTCAGGTTTTGTCTCCAACACATTTAGGTTTTCTGTCTCTCAGAAATTCTTTAATATTCAACCAGCATTCGATTTGCACACACTTCGCACATCTGATCACTCCAGCCCATCAGATTGCAATCAAAGCCTTTTATGGAACAGTGATGGCTTGAAGCGTTATGTTTTCATTCTCTCCTCTCCTTCTGTACCAAATAGGGGATAAAGATTAAATCACTGTGCAATTGCGAAATAAAATGCAGTACTTCATATGGCAGCTTGGAGGCTGGCTCAAAAAACAAGTGAATGCACATAGAGTTTATGAACAATGCCCAACTTTAGAGAAGAAACAAACATGTTAAGAAGCTGGTACTAAGACCAGATTTGAACTGTTCTCCCTGTCACAGTAACTGTACGAGGGAGTTTACCATTGTTAGGCTGGTTTGAGTGTGCTTTATGCATAACCTGGCCAATATTAAAGTTATTGGCTGACACCAAAATCTGCGTTTGTGCAGTTATCTCAAAAAAGTCTTTCTGTTAGTGGAATTTTATTAGCACCAGTTAACAGGCATCTGATCTGTGCAATGCATCCACACGGTCTATAGATGGTGCTGATGTAGCTGGGTTGTTTAGCTTATACCGTGCCACTTCACCCTCTCCTTTCCTTACTTCTGACTTCACAAAACAAGATTTGATCCCAAACAAGGCTCCAAAATCCAGCTCCCCATCAAGTGCATACAACTGTCCTAATTCATTAGCTTAATTACATTGTACCTGTTACTGACCATAGTAGCTGTACCATAGTAAGTGTGTGTATAAAGTGCATGCAGAAGTACACACAGTATTTACACAATACATGTTGCTGGAAGTGGGAAATATATTCCCTGGGTTCCCTTATCTTTCCTCCTGTGTGCAGAGCTGCACATATGGGACTCAAGGGTTCTGAGTCACCAGGCAATTAGCATTGTAGCAGGAGGATAGTGGAGTGCAACATTAAACACAGGCACCCACACAGGCCACAGCAGCCACCGGATATAACAACTTTCCTGATGGAAACTCTGAAACAGTACTCCTTATGTACAGTCTGCGGTCTGTGCATACATCTGTGTTTGTAATTTAAAGCAGTATCTCTGGAACGCTTCAAATTGAAATGCCTGCAATACCAATAATAACAGGTGTAAGTTCTGGAGCGGTGAGTTGTATAGCTTACAGCATTGCTGTTTACATGTCACTGTCCCTCCTGGGCTTCTAGAGGGTGAACTGCCAAAAATCCAAATTCCACTTGGATACAGGACACCACCTGGAAGATTTTCCTAAACTGTCATTAATCTGCACTTTTGCAGCAATTCACAGTGCTGCTTACATTAAAAACCCCACTTTTCTTGCAGCGTATAAAGTTGAGACCATTATTTACATTTTCTCGTGTACTGAATTGGCGATATTAATCTTTAGTCTTCACCTAGTAAGCGTGTTCCAAGTCTCCAGACAGTGCTTGATTCATGATTTGTGTGTTTATGTATGTTAGCCATGATTAGGCCTAAAATTCAGCCATGCCACGTTACATTTATTTTATATAAATTTTGATTTTTAGTTTTGGGGTATTTTTACATTCACTGAGAGACAGAAATGAAATAATATTGGCTGCTCCTGTTTATACATTGAAATACAACTAGAACCGTAGATGATGGTTGGAGACAACTATTCATTACCAGATTAGTATAAAAATTTACTACTAGAAATAACAGCACACCTGCACGTTTCTCTGGGAGCCCCCCCCCCCCTCACAGATTTCTGGTTTTGAAGCACCTAAAAACTCACCTATTCTGGCCCAGTAAAACCTAAATCCGTGGTTTTTATCTGTGGTGTTTTCCAGGTTTTAAAATAAAACGGCGCACTCTTATCATTACTGAATGTGACTAAATACGTGCCTTTCCTGCTCCCTGTCCCTTCTCCTTCCCTCCAGATCCGAGTGGTGAAGGCATTCCGCAGCTCCATCTCCCTCTATGAGGGGCTGGAGAAGCCAGAGTCGCGATCATCCATCCACAACTTTATGACCCACCCCGAATTTCGGATAGAGGACTCTGAGCCCCATATCCCCCTCATAGATGACACAGACGCGGAGGACGATGCTCCCACCAAGCGCAATTCGGCCAGCCCGCGCAACGCTACCCCCACACCGCCCTCACCCACACCTTCGCCTGCCACCACCGTTGCCCCCACCACGCCAGTCTCTCCCTCCCCGAACCAGAACAATAACGCTGTGGAGAGCAGTAACCACCTCCTCCCCGAGGGCCCCAAGTCAGGAACCCCCTCAGCCCCAGGGAGCCCACTACACAGCCTGGAAACCTCGCTTTGATCTGACCCAGCTCCACACGTCACCACCTCTTTTCTACCCGCCACCAAGGAGCTCAACTCAGACAAATCGAACGGACACTAGGAGCGTCGAGACGAAGGGTTAGACGGAGAGCGGCGTCTTGTGTGAGCTTGGCTTGGGTTGGACTTAAAGAACAGCAAACATTCAGAGGAATGTACGGCTTGGTGTGGATTCTTTGGTCTTCTTTTATTTTTGGTTCTTATTAATATCCCACTGCAACACAAGGACTCTGTCTTCACCCCTCCCTCCTTGGTAACACTTGTTTTTCTCGGTAACAAGGGGTGATTATAAACTCAGATTGAAAGTGACCTGTTTTTATTATTATATTATATTTTAATTGAGAAGGGGAGGTGCTCCTCCTGGCTTGAAGATCGTCTGTAAGAATTATGAACGAACCTTTAGCTTCTCTTTTATCTGAATGGTGTTGTATATTTATCTCTTTGGCCCTTGCTCATTTTGAAACTTATTTCTGCTCCATCGGCTGTTAATATTTTGAGTTATTTATGTTTTTGGAGGGAAAAAAAAGCAGGTCTGTTTACAAAGTTTGTAGATACTTTTTTTCTGTTTGTAGGCAAAAGAGCTTCCTGATGTATGATGCAGAAAACTGGGACAGATTAAGAAACGAATGAGAGGATTATTTCAGATACTGCTGTATTTTCAGGAAAAAAGGGGTGTTTCTATTGAAACTTAACTATTTTTGCCTGCAAGTTTTATTTGTTATATATTTGTAGATAAATATAGAACCTTCTAGCCAAACCGATAAACACTAAGGCTTGTATAGAGAAAAAAAAAAAGAGGTCCATCTGACGAGGTGTTTTCACAGGAGACGGGACGGGAAAGATAATTAAGGCCTCTTGTCCACTAACATCGCTATAAATATTTAACTTCTTCCATTTCTTCGCTAGTTTTCATGTGCACAAAACCTTCTGGAGTTCTGGATTCTCTTTTTCAGTCATTATGTTGTGTTCAGGAATTTCCACATGTTGAAAGGTTCAGTTATTTAAAGGGAGTTTAGAAAATAATCCCAGGCCCTTATTTATCATGCCGAAAGCTGGGAGGAGGAAACAAAGTCTTACCTCAGAGTCAGATAAGAGGTCCTTTATGAAGCCGCTTAACCGTAAAGTAGGAGTTCTTCTTTTCGCTTTGGAACCATAAAATTAAAATCTCTTCTTTTAGCTGGTATGTTGCACTCAGAAGCGTAGATTAATTTGACGAAGGCCTTGTGGGTGCGTTAACGCTAAAACATGTTCTTGCCAAAAGCACTAAAATGACTTTGATCAACTTTTTCTTTTTTTTCCCTATTTTTTTTATGACCGCTGCAGTTCAAACTAGCGCTGTATTATCTACTGAACGAGTGCGTCTATTTCTCAGTAAGACCTTCACATAGGCTAAACATCAGTGTGCCTTGGCTTCAGTAATAATTTAGACAATCTTGGTCCCATCATTTATCGCCTTCAGGAGACTCCTTTTGGGCGGGAGAAAAAAAGACCACCACAGCTAAAAGCAGGACCAAATCATCCTCCGTCTAACACGTGGGGACAGCAGAGACTGATTTCCTCCCTCCGGATGCTTGATAAATACGGACACTGGTCTTTTTCTTTCTTTTTTTTTTTTTTTCTTTTTTTTTTCCCCTAAATGGTGCATTTTCTTTATATATTTGAATTTTCTCAGCCCCCCTCCCACTCCCCGCCAATGTAGAATACTGACATTTGTTTACTCAGGCATAGAAAAAGTATTTAATTTAAATGAGAGGGGAAAAAACCCTTTTGCTTCTGAGCTTGTGTATTTAGATAGCAAAAACATCATCTTTGGTCAAAAACAAAGTGAACCATTTCTCATATTTCATTCTCTTTACGCTTTAGGAAAATATTAATTTTATTCCTCTGATTATTTCTGGTTTGTTGGCATTTTAAAAAATTGAAATCCACCAACAACCACCACCCTATTCAGAAGACTCCTTTAAACCATTATTAATAACAAACGTTGCTGCATTTGGTTTGTTTGTAAAACTATTTTTGACACCTGATGTACTGGAAACGCTAAAGAATTCGACATTTGTGCATTTTTCAAGAATAAAAGCCGAGGCATACACTGGTATCTATCTGCACAGGGTACTTATTTCATAACGTTCCTTTGGGGAAAAAGAATTTTGATACAAATCGTAATAAAATTGTACCTTTGTATTTTTATGACAATGCTGATGATACCTTTCATCGTACCTAACAAATTTTGGATGATTTGACACCAATCGTGTTCTATGGGGAACGGGGGTTTTGGCCACTAAAATGTTTTGGGATTTTTTTGTTGTTGTTTTTTTTTTTTTTTTTTTTTTTTTTTTGTTCTGGAAGATTCATCTCAGGGTGCAAATGATGTGAAAGAGAACAGGCCTCTCTTTAGTTTGCATATTAGAACATGCTTAAATGTTTGGGATGGTGCTTGCCAACCCCACACACACGGGATAAACTCGGGCAGCGGGCTGCAGATTTTTCCTGCAGCCGTCTGGCCGGCTTCACCTGAAGGGCCGCGGACAGGGAAGTGGAAGGTAGAAATGTAAAGTCATAAATGGTTTGTTTTCCTTGTTTTACAGACGACAAAATAGCAGCTAGGATTGAGAGTGAGAAATTGGAAAAAAGCGAGAGGAATCCATGTGAGGAGTTTGTTCTGTAGCTTCTTCCTGTAAAGGGAATGAATGTTTTTTCCATCTGTTTTATGGATTATTATTTTTTTATCTTTTAACATTTGGAAATAAAAGTACTTCATGTCTGTTTTATCTTGAGCATTTTAAATGGATATCGTGATTGGATTTACATTTGAAACTTGTCGAGTAATGTGTATGGTTTTTAAAAATAAAAAATGTATTTAGCCTAACTGCAGGGCCATGTTTGTCATTTATCATGCAGTGTTTCACCATTTTGCAGTTCTCAAATGTGGACTTCGCTGTTTTGAAAATCATCATCCCTCAGGATGGCAGGAAAACACTTTGTAGAATGTCTGTTTTTCATCTAGTTGATTTTTCTCATAATAAGACAGATCTTATTTTTTATTCCTGCACCATTGCCAAATGTCAGAGTGGCCAATGCTGCCAATACTGGCATTAAACACACTCGGCGCCTCACCAGTTACGTCTTCCTAGTACTGACTGGGACCACCTTTTTTCCTATAGAGCTGCCTAAATACTTCATGGCAGGAAACTTTCCTCAGAGATTTCCTCCATATTGACATGACAGCATCTCAAAGTTGCTGCACATCAATGACTCCAACCTCCTCTTCCAGCACATCCCAAAGGTGCTCTGCTGCACTGAGATGTGGTGATTTTTGAGGCCATGTCAGTACATTGTACTCATTTTCATGTTCAAGAAACCAGTTTGAGATTATTTTAAGCTTTGTGACACGGTGTGTTATCCTGTTGCAAGCAGCCATCAGAAGATGGCAACATTGTGGTCATAAAGGGATGGACATGCCCGGCAACACTACTCAGGTAAGGTGTTTAAGGTGCCCTTAAATGATGCTCAGTTGATACTAAAGAGGCAAGGAGTTTGCCAATAAAACGTCCACCGCAGCATTACGTCACAACCACCACAAGCCTGAACTGGCAAGGCAGGATGGATCCATGCTTTCATGTTTATGCCAAGATCATTCAAAGCTTTTCCGGTGTGGTCATCTGCTGCTGTAGACCATCTACTTCATGGTTCAACATGTTGGGCATTCAGAGATGCTCTTCTGCATACTTTAGTTTACCAGGTAATTATTTGACTTGCCGTTGCCTTCCTATCAGCTAGTGAATTCCACTCACTGGATATTTTCTCTTTTTCACATCAATCTGTAAATCCTACAGAGTTGTGTTAATGAGCAGCTGAACATCTGTACCTAACAAAGTGACCATTGAATGTTTTGCCTTAGCCACCATTGTCTTAATAAACAAATTCCGTTGCTTTGTTTTGTTTTTGGACAGATTTTCAGACTACAAGTGTTCACAATTGAAAAGTCACTCTTGCTTAACTTGGTAAGAGCTGTGTCTCTTATTTTGAGTGTTTTCTACAAATAACTGCTGTGTTTGTGGACAATGACAATAACGGGCTGTAATGAGTGGCATTTTTGCAACAGTTGGAGACTATATTAATTAAATTAATTGCAGTAATCGAGTCCTGTTTGACAGTTGGTTTGTTTATCTGGCAAATACAGAGATGAAGAGTATTGTGAGTACTGTGAGCAATGTACAATGGCAGCTTTGTGAAGAAATGTTCGGAGACAGCTCTTTCTGCTCCAACAACGCCAGGCATGACCTTTCTTTGCTGAAGTAAAGAACTGAAGAGTATGGTTAACCTCATGCAATAATAGGAAAACATTTTAATAAATCTTTGCATTTAAAAAAAAAAATATATATATATATATATAAATCCCAGGGACTGCAAATAGAAATGAGCTAATAGTTAAATCTGGTACAGTGCATCTTTGCTCTTAGGAGAGAAAACACAGTCCTCTGAAATGAAAATATAAAAACCATGGGTGCCTGAAGAGGTTTTTGTCTTCCTCTCTCCTTTAAAAAATGTACAAGTAAATGCGTTTCTCTTAAAAAGGTTTAACAGATGTACCAAAGGGACCCCTTCATGCATATATCCACATCCAGTACACAGAACATGACATGCACTTAAAAAATATTTGACATACATACATTTTATATGTAAAATATATTAAAATACAACATGCCAAAGCAAATATTTCAATATGATAAAAACACATAAAGGAGAAGAAGTGAAAAATAAAATTATTAAGAGATTAAAATACCTAAAAATGTCAAAATAAAACGTTTTTTATTTAAAAATTAAATAAAAACAACAATGATAATAATAACAACAAGATTATTATTTTATTATTATTATTATTATTATTATGTAATCCTCAATATAATAATAAAATTATTTCACTTTACTTCATTTTATATAATATAATTTTATATGATAATAAAATGATATAAAATCAATGTAAAAGACAAAAAGAAAACAGTCTTGCTGGATCAAATTTCACATTTTTGAGATCTTGTTCAGTCAATAAATGTCGTCAGAAACGATAAAATGCTGTTGCACATCCAGACCAGCAGGTGGCACTGTGCTTTTCTCCTGCAGTCTATTGTCAGCCCATCAAAGATCGTGTATAATAACGACTCAGATGATGACGGCTTACTTAAGTGGCTTACTTAAGTGTTGACTGACAACAACCACAACCAACTAAGCTACTCGCTTCAGTCTCTTTCCTCGTGTAAGTAGCGGCAGAGTGAGACCTCTGTGTATTTATTCTATCTTCAAAAAGCGTCGCCTTATTCCGCTCGGCAGGAATTTCCTCCGCAGTAATGGATCCCAAACACGGGGCGAAGGTCTGCTGAAGACGGGTTACAGTGTTTGTGTGAGTACAGCAACCTGCAGCAGCGTCGGTCTCGTAGAAGTAAAACCGAGCACACGATCCGTCTGGTGGAAGGTTGGAGTTGTAATGACTTATCGATCATTTATAGATAACTGACAGCGGGTTTGTCTCCTTTAATGAGTTGCACAGTGATAAATTACTGTTGCAGTGCAGGCAGGGGGAAGACATGGCCTTTCCTCCCTCCTTGCATCTGCGACATGACCTGTGTGAACGTGTGCATCGATGCGAATCTTGCAGGTTTCTTGTCCAACGTGTTGTTGCTCATGCGTCTATCTCTCACAGGCAGGAATGCGACTCCCCCCCCGGCTAAGTTCAAGATGAGAGAGTGGTGGATTCATGTGGGTTTGATCTGCATCCCTCTGGTGGCCGTGTACCTGCACATCCCGCCCCCTCAGCTGTCCACTGCGCTGCAGAAGTGGCACGGTGCTGGGAAGGTCTTCCACTTCAGAGGCTTTAAAATCTTCTATAGAGGTAACATGTCAGTCTTAGTGCTACCAGAACATGCCAGTCAAGCAAAAATATGTCTTTGATCTGTGGTCTCTTCTCAGACTCTCTCGGTGCTTTGGGAAGCTCAGATGTCATCATTCTACTCCATGGCTTCCCCACCTCCAGCTATGACTGGAGCAAGGTGCCCATCTCTCTGCACATGCCCAGTGGATAAACAAATGGAGAAGTGTAAGGGTGTGTTTGGGACCCCCACCTATCCTTTCTTTTTCCCCCTCTTCTCATACAGATCTGGGATCCGCTCACACAACGATTCCATCGTGTGATTGCGCTGGACTTCCTCGGTTTTGGCTTCAGTGATAAACCGGTGGGTGAAAGCTAGACACAGAAAATCCATCATTATACATCGACTGATTAAAACGTGTCTAACATGTGTTTTTACTGTGCTGTAATGTACCAGCGGCCCCATAAGTACTCCATCTTTGAGCAGGCCAGTGTGGTGGAAGCCCTGGTGGCCCACTTGGGTCTGAGCAACCAGCGAGTGAACCTGGTGTCCCACGACTATGGAGACACCGTGGCCCTGGAGCTGCTTTATAGGTTGGTGGTGTTTTCATGCAGGCTGCCAAAACGGTGTAAACATAAACTGCTAACCTGCTCTGGTTTTTCCTCTGTCCTTCTTCCAAACTAGGAGTGACCAAAATCGCACAGGTCGTCTGACTTTAAACAGCCTGTGTCTTTCCAATGGAGGTACAGTGCACTCTGTTATCCTTGGCATTAGTATAAACAGAAGCTGCAGCTCAGATTTTCTGTTTGTTTTACATAACATTTAAAGTGAATATGTTAAGCTTTTTACAAAATCTATCCATTCAATGCTCTTTGTTTATCTGAAGTCGGGTTGCGGTGGCAGCAGACTCCTGAACCGTACTTTCCAGTTACTTCTGGAGGATTTCGAGGTGTTCCCAGACCAGATGACACACATAATCTCTCTAATCTTCTAGGTTTACCCGGGGTGTCCTCCCAGTTGTCTGTGCCTGGAAAACCTCCAAAGGGAGGTTGCCAGGAGGCATCCATACCAGATGCCCAAACCACCTCAGCGGGCTCATTTTGCCACGCAAGAGCAGCGGCTCTACTCCAAGATCCCTCTGGGTATCTGAGCTCCTCAAACTGTCTGCAGAGGAAACTAAGCTATTTGTATTCGTGACCTTACTCTTTTGGTCATTACTCAGATTTTATGACCATAGGATTGGGACATAGATGGACAGGTAGATCGGAAACCTTGGACAATTGGAGGTAGACGGTCCAACACCCACTGAAAACATGCTTGGTTTTGTGCCAAGGACGTGGACACAGCTCTCACTTTGGTTATACAAGGACCTGATGGCCCGTAGCAGTGGGCTCAGAACCCCTTATTGCTGCAGTACACCACACAGATGCCCACAGAGAACCTGGTCATTACATAATTGACACTGGTGTCTTGTCTTGGTCCCTTTTTCATTGGTGACAGGAGATTGGTTGTTGCAGTGGCCACAAATACTCTGCAGGGAGCTTCTAGGTAGACCAGCCGAGTTGCTCTGCCTTGGTTTCCATATCTGTGCTTTTCAGCCTTCAGTCTGCATCTTCCAGTCCTGGGCAGCATTTATGAGGGGAGCTTCCACCCTTACAGATTGTTTTGCTAGACACTGTCTTGGGTGGTTATAAGGGCAGACGAGAGCGAGAGCATTGCTGCCAGAATGATCGCCAGTTGATGTAGCTCCTGATATTTGAGCGTTAATAATGCACGTCATTCCAGATGTTGTTCCGACGTGAAAGTCACAAGCGCTGCTGACACTTTTCTTCCTGACAGGATTGTTCCCAGAAACGCACCACCCACGGCTGCTGCAGATGGTGAGTCACGATTGTTTGCTTCATCCTGCTTTTTCCAGCCCATGTTACTAAATAAGCTGAGGAGGATGGAGTGAAATTTAAGGGGAGCTGTTTGAGTGGTAAACTTATCCTAGAGACATTTCTGTCCTCGTTTCTGTCCTCCAAAAGCTTCTGAAGGACTCGAGTTTTCTGGCTCCGATTCTGACGCGCCTCACCAACTTTGTGATCTTTCAAAAAGGGTAAGAGAGCCTGAGCCCTTTAGCACCAGAGTTAGAGATGGAGCCCTGCATTAGGACATTACATATTTGGATAATGGACTTTCATTTGTTTCCTCACCGGCAGGATAGGAGAGGTGTTCGGCCCATACACGCAGCCCACAGATGCTGAGTTTTGGGACATGTGGACGGGGTTACGCTACAATGATGGCAACTTAGTTTTGGACAGGTGCGTGTGCCTGTTTGGTCATTTGGCCTTTATAACCTGCTCGCTCACTTCTAACTTTGCCACTCTGTCTCCGCAGTATTCTGCAATACATCAACCAGAGACTGAAACACAGAGAGCGCTGGGTGGGAGCGCTCACTTCCACATATGTCCCACGTACGTTCACTGTTGCGTCACACATCCCTGTGTGTGTGTGTGTGTGTGTGTGTGTGTGTGTTAATAAATCAGAGGGCGGCTTTTGTGTGGGCCAAACAATTTCTTAAGGTGTCAGCAGCCTCAGGCAGAGAGCTGCTGATGCTAAGCTGCTTAGTCCATCTGTGATTGGAAGCTCAGTGCGTGTGTGTGGCATAGAGCTCATGAGAAATGCAACATCTTGGGAGAAATAACTCCAGTATATGCCTTTTAATTTAACCTCACTCCTGTACCACTCCTCCATTTCTCAGTGTTCCTCTGTCCATTTTTTTCCCTCGCTCACCGTCTTCCTTGTGTGTTTCAGTGCACATGATCTACGGACCCCTGGACCCCGTCAACCCCCACCCCCAGTTCATCCGTCTTTACCAGTGAGTGCCCCTTCATCTGTTTCTTTAACCCCCACATCCTCCAATCCAGATTATCCATAATGCCCCTGATCCATCCGGGAATCTCATTTACCTCAGTGCACCTTGCAGTTGGGACTGCGAAAGCTTGCAGGACATTATGTTAAAGATGGAAGAAAACCATGTGCTGGTGACATTTAGGCAGCGCAGCGGATCAGGGAGTAGCTTCGGTTGCTTTGAAGGCTGTATTAATGTTTTAGTTTCTCCCCCCAAAAGTTAGAAAAATGTGCTAGACTTATCCTCTCATCAGAGCTGAGGATCAGTCACAAATGACTAGCTTTAAAGCTCTGTCTTTGTGTCCTCTATGTGGCATATTTCATTGAAACAGTCCGTGTTTTTTTTCGTTTCCTCAGGAAGCTGGTCCAGAGGTCAACAGTCACAATTTTGGACGAGCACATCAGTCACTACCCTCAGCTGGAAGATCCCACTGGCTTCTTAAATGCATATTTCAATTTTATTCACTCTTTCTGAAAGGAAACCAAATGCAACTGATTGTAAAACTATTGGATTAAATTGACAGACGCGTACGTGGTGCAAAGAGCTATCCTGATGATTGTACCCAGATGAAATGCTGCATCGGTCTTGAGATTTAAGCAAAGCTAATTTACCAGCACCAATCCCTGAAATGTTCATTACTACCATGGAAAATGGGGAATGCAGGCTAAAAATGATTGTATTTAAATAGGTGGAGGTGAGCAAGGGAGCAGGGTAATGTCAAGTAATTTGAAGTGGTGTTAGGGTGTGTCATTTGTGTCATATTTGTGGGACACTCTTGATTCCTTCCATTTTGTGTTGTCTGTCCTGCTATCAGCTGTGATGAATTTTTATATAATTTTCTATATTTCTGTCGATGTCAGCAAGTAAATGTCAATTTTTCTTCAAATAAAACTAGTTTTCTAAAAAAAACAAAGTATCTTGATTACTGACTGGAATAAATTAAGCAGCCAGAACTCTGACAGTCATGATTTATTGTAGATTTGACAGATAACAAAACATGAGGACCAGCAGAAAATATAAAGAAACAGCGAGAGAACACTTTTTAGTTTATACACTAGAAGTAATAAAACATACATGAAATATAATTTCAGATCCGCGAAGAACTAAGTGACGTTTCAGGTGGTTGAACAGGGATGAAAGGTCTTCTTGTCGCGTTGGCACAAAGCTGTATGACGACCATTTTAACCCACTGAAGCCAAGATGACATCGACGACGTTCTCGTCTCCGCTACGAACCGTCACCTGCATGGTGACGCCGTCAGCCAGCGCGAGCCGAGCCCGAACCAGCACGTCGTGACCTCCGCGAAACACACCTTAGGGTGAGAGAGGGAAAGTTTTTACTCACAAAATATTCACATATTTACAGTATTAATATTTGTTTTGCAAAAACATCTTTATAGATCAATTTGGAGTTAAACTTGCATACAGTGATCAATATCCTGATATCAGACACTCACCAGCAAGGAAGAGGACGTGTGAGTTCTTATTTTCAGGAACTTTGTCGGAGCGCTCACATGGCTGCATTCCCAGGAAGCTGATAATGTTACCCACCGCCTCTGCACACAAAAACACAAAGGTTTCACGACGGTGGTTTAGGTCAGTTTATCCTATACATGTTAATTAAAAAAGGTTATATTACAAAATGAACTTCTAATTGTCCGTACCATCTAGAGTTCGTACAGATGCAAGGGCAAAAGTTTCTTCCTTCTCAAATTCGTCTCCTACTTCGTCCCACGCTGCTCCGAAATTTGGTTTCAGAACCTTCTGGATGTGGTCTGCAACCGTTACCTCTAGATCCTCCAACTAAAGAAAGGCCCCCAAAACAAAGGAAGAGGTTTAGTTTGATGCTAAAACATGTTAACCGCCAACATTACCCCTCCGCCACCTCATACACACACACAATTTCAAAACCATCATTCACGATTTTCAGAAAACTTGACCCTTAAGATCGAGGTCACTGAGATTCAAACTTGTCCAAGATTTTTAGCAGATACACCTGTGGTATCGATTTGAAGCCTCATTTTCGCGTTATTGCATTCACAAACTTCGATGTCCACATCAGGCAGCGGGATAATAAAAATACTCCATCTGCCTTTTTACAGCTGAGGGGTAAAAATAAATAAAGTCACACAGTTGCTATTACATACCACATATTCATCGTCGTAACCGTCATCGTCAGGCTCTCCTGTGTTGGGGTCGCAGTCCCTCACCAGGTACTTCATAGTACAGCTGAACGTACAAGACACTGCAAACAAGCAGGAGGCATAAATCACCCAGACTTGGCATTTAAGCAGCAGTAGACACTTCGGGTGATGTCTGAATGTTCCTACCAGCTGTGGGGTCGTCATCGGGAAGCCGGATCAAAGTGTAACAAGAACCAGGCTGACTGTATGGGAGGCTTGGGGCGGGGACATACTGTACGACCTCATAGGCCTCCGAGGGCTCCATCTGCACTAACACCTAGAAGAAAGAATCCAACATTATATTCACATGTTTAATATGCTGATTTGCTTAAAAATATTATTAAACTTCAGATAATTGTGAAACAAAAGTGCGGTACCTTCTGCAGCAGCTGGTCGTTTAGAGTGTTCGTGCAGTCAAACTGGAACACCATGTGTCCGGCGAACGTGTGTTTGATGCAGCGCACCACATATTCGGTCTCAGCCTCCGTCAGCTGCACCGGCTCCGAAGACTTGAACAGCGGGCCGAGACCCTGGAATTCTGGGATGGCCGCAAGTTGTTCTGGCAATGGTGTAAACAAAAACAGATGTAAGACGAAGCAGGGATTTTATCAGCTACATCGAAATGACCTCAAAGGTGATCATCTCCGATCTCCGTCTCCGATCATCGCAAAACAACAGATGCTGTTCATTTACCCTGATAGATGTCCTGGCGTGATGGGGCCAACTTTTCTGGAAGCTTGCTTGTAGCGACTGGGGCGATTTCTGAGCGGACAAATAAAATTGTTCTTAAAGATCTGGTTCCTGAACATCAGAGTTTCTCGGTTACTAAGAAATAAACAAATCCCTGTGGTCGTACCCGTTTTCTGCTCTGTGATAGGAGCAGTGGCCAAAGGAACTGTCTTCATATCAAAAGGTTTCTCTGAGGGCTCCAAGGTGTACTGATGGAGGGACTTCTCCAAACCAGGAATGGAAACAGAAAGTCCTGAAACACACATACAAGGAGACTCAGCACATCACCTGCTGAGCGCTTGACAAACAAACTGCCTTGACGGCTCTTTTATTTTGAAAACCAACTGCAATTTACCATTAAAGATGTAGGCAGCATTCAGAGCCTTCTGCTTCTGCTGGAGCACGTTCATGTAGAAAGTAGCTCTGTCACGCACCTCATCATCACTGTCCATCATACACCTGTGCAAACAGAGCTGTGTTAAAAATTATACCGCACTGACACACAAAGAGTTTATCCACTGTGTACTTTCAAAAGTGCACACACGCGCACACACATACACTCAACAAACAAAACCAATGAATACCTCTGCAAAAGAACCAGGACACTTGGCAGCAGATCATCATTCTGAGCTCCAAATTTAGCCAAAGCGCTGACAGCAGCTAAAAGTGGGGCATGACACAAACAAATGTTTTATCTCGTTAGTAAATAGCCTAAAAAAAATTGGAAGAAAATTAACTAAAGCTGCCAAAATAAGAAGTATCAGCCTCTAGCTATGGATGTTACAGATGTGAAGTCAAACTTCTGGGGTGCATGCTCTCCTACTCGTCTCACCTGCACGGACTGCCTCGCTCTCCAGCACCACTCGGTTGAAAATAAAGCGAATGTACTTGGAGGGCTGCGGGGTGCGTGGGCCCTCTTTGCCCAGCAGGTGCAGGATCTTTGTGGCGAGCACAGTGTGCTCGCAGTCCTCGATAAACTCGCACAGATGGGCCAAGCCCGTCTCTTTGCTCTCAGGGTTCTCCTCGATGATGCTAATGATGCAGTCCACGATGGCCCGCTTGTACTCAAATCCACCCTGCAGGGAGAGAAGAGGTTTAAAAAACGTTTACAAAAAAATATTATTACAGTGATTCATTGTGGTGTGCAGATTCTATATCTGTTATTAAAAAAACAAAACAAAACAAAAAAACACACACACATTTTCTATACAGCATGTCACAAGAAAACTCAAAAAGTCAAATACCAAATGTAGACAATACTCGGTTACATAACTTACATCATCTCTGAGCATGTTGGACAAGAAGTTCATCATGACGCTGTGCTTCCTGGGATACTTCTGACAGAGAGCACTGATGGCCTGCACCACAACCACCTGAAATAAAAACACAGATTTAGGACATCAGAAAATAGAACAGAGGTCACGGGATTTGTTTTTAAGTGGGAGCAAAGCATTAAAACTCATTTTAAAAATTAATCTTTTTCCCCCCCCAAAAGAAGCTAAAATCCGGTTGTAATACCACAATGACACTTTTCATTTACAACCTGCATGTTTTCATGGCTGGTTTCCATAATATTGCGATTTTTTGTGTGGCAATATTATATCGATACAGGGACACCAAATATCGATGTGTTATTTTAGAAAACACAAATGCAAACTGAACTTCAATACTATGATAAAATCAACTGCTTATTTACTCCACCAGATGGTGCTGTTCAGTTTTTTTCTAGTGACCTTCAGTGTGGAGGAGGAAGTTGATAAAGATGGCGATATTGGAAAAAGAAAACAACAAAGCACAGCGAAAATTTAACCCAAAAGTATGAGCTTATTTTGGATTTTCTAACCAGGACAGGACAAAGGGCACTGATGGCATTTGAAAGCACCAGACAGCAGTAAAATTTTCTGGAACTACTACAAACATGAGGGGTCGTCTCACCTGCCACCATCCTGCGACAACGTTAGCAAGGAATGGCAAAGCCAGCAGAAACAATATATCTCAATATAACTTATATATACTCAGCATATTGCAGTTGTTTAAAACTGCAATAATATTGTATAGTGATTAAGGCATTGTGAAAATACTGTAGAACTTCGTGCCTGAGAATATTTATGTTCTCAGGCACACAGTTGTATGAGCACAGCGGCTCCTTCCACCAGCTAACTGTAAGAAAGTTGTCTTTAAGGATGTGGAGCTAAAGAAGAAAAAAAACAACAACAACTATGGAGTCAGAAATGTGCAAAACAACTAGCTTTAAGGAGAATCTCCCCACTGTCCACCATGCTACATGTATGGACTAGTACTTATATAGTACCTTCCTACTCAGTTCTTACTACTGCAAGTCTCATTTACTCCAACACACACTGATACAGCACTTTCATCTATCCCTAAGGGGGTTCAGTGTCTTTCCCAAGGACACTTCTATATGCAGACTGGAGAGGTCAGGAATTGCTCCGCAGACATTCTGATTGGTAGACAACCTGCTCTACCTCATGCACCACAGCTGCTCTGACCCACGTGCATTAAGACTTGCTGCTTAATCAAATTTAGAGTATTTAAAACAAAAGCGCCTGACCTTGAACTCATCTGAGATCTCTGAGACAAAAGAGGAGATCTGCTTCATGAGTCGATCCACGCTGCTTTCACTGCCAGTCTTGAGAAGAGTGGTGATGGCCAGCGTGGCAATGCTACGGTTAGAATCGGTGATCAGGTTCTCAAGGTCCAGGTTGCACGCAGTCACGGCTGATGGATGCTTCATGGCCACCTAGTGGACACAAAGGAAATATTAATGTAGTTATACTACATCCAGAGTTATGTTTTTATTTGTAATAGGTTATTTTTATGTTGCTATGATTAAACGACTCATGGTTGTTTCTGTATCAGTGTTTGGTACTTAAACCTTAAAAAACAAGCCATATTTTGGAGGAAGGGAGTGTGCAGCTGTACCTTATTGAGGGTCCTGACAGCAGCGTATCTCAGTGCAGCTTTAGGAGAGCTGCAGAAGAGCTGCAACACTGCAGGAAGACATACATTTAAAATGAGACTGATGCAGCAAGACAAAAATTGCTCATTTACAATATAAACTTGTCAGCACATTTATGAATAATATGTGAGTAAACTAGTAACCTGACACAGCAGGGGCCAGCTCCCTGGCAGTGCAGTTGGGCATATGGACAATAGCAGAAGCAGCCTCATACACCACCATCTCATTCTTGTTCCTCAAGCAGCTCTCGATGAAGTCAAACAAGGGGCTGTCATGACTGTAAACACAAGGATAAAACCCATGGCAACATGACATCAAGACTGCAATTTAGTGAGCCCACATATCTTTTGTGTATCAAGCTACTGCAGGTCTACTCACCCTCCCTCTGTCTCATCCAGCAGTTTGCTGGCAATCCGGATGAGCATGCAGTAGGCAAAGGGAGACTTGAGCCCAGACTTGGTGAACTTGTTGAGCATCTTGGTCACAGCGAGGCGGTCATTCTTCCTGAGGTGATACAACAGGCCCAGGGCGTGGTACTAGAGAACAGGACATAAATAAGCAGCCACTTTAAACTAATTTCTATTCAGGAATAATATTCAGTATTCTCAATATTAACTAAATGAAGCAAACCGCACTTGAAAGTATTAATTCTGTAGTTTTTCTTCTGTTCCTACCCACCTGGACCATGATGTTGTCACTGGAAGCAGCCTCCTGGGCTTCATTCACCCAGCGCTTCACCACATCGTAGCTCATCTTCACCATGTGCTGAACAATTGAAGTGGAAAGAACATTATTGTCCACCATGAAGGAAATGAATAACAAACTTTTATGTGCAGAAATGTCAGAAAAATCTCAAAAGAGACTTTTTCTGAGAATAACACTGAAAGAAATGAAAATGAGCCCAATTCATACCAGCGAGGAGACCAAAGCTGAACTGGACACACTGGGAACCTTGTCAACAATAGCCTGCTTCATGTATCTCTCAATAGCCTGCAGCATGGTCGTCTGTGGGAAAGACCGAAAAATTCAAAGATGCTTCAGTTTCTTACCTTAAAAACATGACATTAATTTCCTCTTCTGAACAGAAATTATGCAACACTCACATCTGTAATCCTGCAGAGAGCTCTGATGGCAGGTCCTCTGTATACATCCTCCTTCCCAGTCATGTCTTTGGTCAAGCTATGAAATACCAGACAAGAAATAAATAAAGACACTGGAATGCCAAAAGAAAAAGTACACTCTTGTAAAAATCATAATTTTCTTTGCAGTTCAAACAACTTTAAAATATTGCTCTCATCAGACTTTATACCATCAAACATTCCATTTTGCTAGTAATAATGGTTAAGAGGTGCACTGCTAGTACAACTATAAAACTGGTGTGCAAATACTTTTTGCTTATTTTTACTCTTCTGTTTTATTTGATAAATAAGAAATCAGTATGTACATAAATGTATACATAAAAGCCATTTAATGAACAAACCTGCTAGTGACAATGATGACATCCTCAGAGATGTTGGCCATCTCTTTGATAGTTAGGTAGCACATCCTCCTCAAAGTTTGCTAGAAGAGAAATAGCATAAACCTGAATTAATTAAAAAGAAATGCTTAGCCAGTTAATTAGAGATCAAATGAATAGGGGGACATCTTACATCATTGGACTGAAAGAGCCTGGTCATTGCAAAGAAAGCCTCAGTGGCCTCTGTGGTCCCAAAATGCTCTCCCTGTGTGAACAAAGATATGAGAATGAGAGAAGATGATGACATGAACTTAAAGCCACACAGACAGCATAGTTTGTCTACCTTTTTTTTTTTTTTTTACCTGGTTGAGGAGATAGATAATCTTGGTGAGAATGTGGAGGCATCTTCTTGGATTAATAGGAGTCTCGTTGAAGATGCGAGCCTGTAAATAAAAACACACTTTTTATTTTAGTACACTGAATACTCTTTTCTTTGGTCCGTTTTGTTTTTCTTTGTTTATTGTAAGCGAAGAACACGTTTTCAACAGCACTGATCTTAGGCTTTACCTCCTGCAAGACCGCACTCTTCTCCAGGTGCTGGAAAGGGTTTGAGCCACTTCCTAATGAGTTGAAATAGTTGTGTTAGAAAAATAATCCATTAAAATTTTACTGAACCTTATTCAAAGCAAACACATATATGAAGGGGGTAGAGAAGAAATGGGCAATGAGAAACCAATAAGATAGAATCAATCCTGCTTTATATTAATTTGATCTTCTTATTAGCGTATGTTAGCTTCTGGATATCTGCAAATATCCAAACAGTCTTCCTTAACGTCAACAGAAACTGGTACAACTTTCATTCATATAAGCTGGACTTGGGAGAGAAATGACAACATCCAGCTGACGATGCTAATATGGTCGGCTAACCCTGAACTAGAGAAAACCGATGTTTTAGTAGCTGTGGATTTAAATGCAACGTCAACTCAGTTTTTGACTCTCTCTTCAAACCACTATCTTAATCATACGCTTGTTTGCAAACCACATTTATCGCTCATTCGCCCTGACAGGTAGCGTAAACCTAGCTAGTGAGCTAACAGGCTAGCACCGCTTTAGCTTCCACAACATAAAGTCCAATCAAGACTATTTAAAATTAACAACCGTTTAAAATTACAATTCTGCAATCTTACCAGACTCCTCGTCTTTCTTATCAAATTTTTTAATCATTTTGAAAGCGTAAAGCCGACAGATGAAGCCAAAAGCAGCTCTCAATCTCGCAACAGATGAGAAGCTACTTCCACGTAGCCAAAGTGAAAACTGACGTCCGGTGGCAACGTCCACGTCGACGGAAGACACGTCAGAATATTTCCGCGTAAGGAGCGGCAGGGGGCGCTTCCTGACCATTGATCCTGACGATTACTCGAATTAAAAAGTCCCACAAAAACAATAGTCCATGCATAATAATCCTTGTCCCAACCACATTGCATGTAATGTATAATAATAAAAATAAGGTATAAACAAGTAAATCCAATTTTTGTTTTGATTTTGTTGACACATTTGTCTTTTAAGTGATTATAAACCAATCTATTAAAGATCACCATTAAAAAAAACCCCAGTAATTATGCACTGCAGGCTTTGTGCCATGACATTTGAGCAAAACCTATTTAGCTGACACAACTGGTAGACCAAACGTCAGTCCTTTTTCACGTTTGGTATTTTCACAGTCTTTTCTAAGTAGTTTGAGTGAGTTACTTTAACCAATGCAACCCTATTGCCTATAGAAGAGAAATGAATTTCAAAGTTGCCTTCCTCCATTTACACAGCTACATCTACCCTTGACTTTCACAAGGGTTTAATCTGTTGCCTTATAAATAGTGTATTTGAGCAAAGATTTGAAAAATAAATACAGTACTAATATTACAAAAACAACAACAACAACAACAATAAATAAATGTGACTATTGAAAAGTCAGGTAAGGTAGTTGAATTGATATATATTAAATATGAAGGTGACTAATTTATTCACCAGTATTTTTAGCCACTAGAGTATTGGTAACAGGGCTGAACCAGCTACAGCACAGAACAACTAAAATATGTCATGAAAAGTTTACCTTTGTTGCCTGAGCTGAATAAACACAGCAAACACAAGCTCCATGAAGAGCAATCTCAAGCTAAGCAGTTACAAACAGTTATATATCATAATCAGAATGTCAAGATCAGGTGCTACTTCTGCAGGTGTCTCAAGTGTCACAGCATAAATAAATAAAAAAAAGCCGTTCATACAATAAAACAGTAAAGTTATTCACGTGATAAACCAAGTTCTAATTTTAGTATGAAGTAGTCTACAGTTTAGAAGAAGGTGCCGAGGTGCATCACAGTCATATTTGATTTAGGAGAGTAATTGCACTTGGATCAAAAAGTTTTTTAATGTGTTTGTCCTTGTTTTAATGGACATGTGTCTACCGGAGGGCAACAGGCCAAAGAGCAAGTGTCCAGCGTGAGAACTGTCTTTTACTGATTGTTCAGGTTCTTGAGTGCTATCTTACGTTTCCTATGCACGGCCAATGATATTTTGTGCTGTTTATTAGCCTCTGGATAGCCTTTATAACTGCTGCAGAGCTCATGCATACCACGCTGTTACACACCAGGATGCACACAGCTCTTCTTCAGCGAGCTCGGGAAGTGAAGGCACTTCAACTGTAGTATTAACAGACCATTAGGGGTCGCCACAGCAGATCATGTACCTTTCCTTCTCCATGTTCACCTTTATTACATCTTCTTCTCTGCTGTCTCCGTGGCATCACTACCTGTACGCTTTGCATCTTCACTGTCACACCTGTCTCCTTCTCATTCACACACGTGTCCTGTTTTGTTGTTGTTGTTGTTGTTGTTGTTTTTTTGAGGCTACCGACTATCACAAACTAGAATGTAGTTTTCATAAATGACCGCAAGAGGGCGACATTATTCTCCTTAAACAATGCTTGTCTGAAGGTGAATTCAAAATCCAGATTATGCCCATTTCTTGTTTGTTTTCTGATACACGTATTGCCCAGCCACATTATTATTATCCGTCACTGCTTATTGCCATCTCCCAACTTCAAAATCCTATCTATTTATAAATAGAAGACATAAAAGAATAGAAAGGTAGGGTGCCCTCTGGTGGTAAAGCCAAACAATAGCAACACTTATTAAAGTTTATATCTTGAAAGTCTGTCCCATATGTTTTCACTGTAATGTATTACTTGTTGACAATATGAAGTGACACATGTATATATCTATGATGAGACAAATTTGAGTGATAAAGTGTTTTCATGAAAGTGTGTGAGTCGGGCTTTAACTTTGTGAACAATGAAGTAGTGAAAAGATCTTTTCTAAGAATATATAATGAATCTCAGTGATATAGATATTGCATATAAAGAGGCAAATGTATGTCGTTACACCTGCTTTATTTGAGGAAAAATAATCCTTTATTTTGAGTATAAAAATAAGAGACATCTGATGAACACATACATTCCCATGCAATTGCATTTTACTGTATTCCATGACCTTGCAGATGATTTGTACAGTATTTTTTTTTCTCAGTGTTGTTTTTCGGCCACATTCAAAGTTCAAAACTTGAATCTGAATTTATATTTTTTTTTAACACAAAGCTTCTTAAATAAATAAATAAATAAATGAAAGATGAAAAAGGAAAAAAACCCCACATATCCTGGAATAAAAAAAACATTTATCAGGACATCAAATTATTATCAGATTATGCAACAGTGCTGCATTTTTTAATATTTATTAATTTATTGCTGTAAGCAAAACCAGCTGCTTTGCTCATCGCATCCAGTTATTTGAATTTATTGAGTCTGGGGCAAAACAATCACATTAAACATTAAATTTAACCGAAAAACTGAGGACGTGTTTTACTCACTTTGTTTGTCTGCTATAGCAAAGTACTTGAGAAAGTTTGTAATTTAATATAGATGGATTATTCGCACGTACAATAAATGCATAAATAAACATATTTAATGAACTAAAAATCAATCAATTACTTTTAAAAGAAGGCAGCAACAGCTAATTTTCTCACTTTAACCTAATTTATCCGCTCATATCAAAACATTTTTCAGTAGTTATCTACTTTTTCATAAGTTCCCTTTCCTACGAATATATATATATAGTAAACGTGCCTTTGCTGTTGGCAGTGGTCTCAGTGATTTGATCTGGAGAAAAGAAGGTGTGAGATTATTTCCTTTTACAGGCGAACAGCTGAATTTAAAGCCTGTGTATTATTAAACACGGCATCGTTCCCCCGGAGAAACAAATGGATGTTTACTTGGATGATAAGAGACGCTAATTTATTAGACTTTGAGAGGCCAACACTGGTCATGGCTGTCTGTTAAATGAAAGTTGTCCATGTTTCATTTCCTCCGTCCAATTTGCGCCAGCAGACGCGCGTTCTCCGCCGCCTTGGCTCGCAGGTTTTTGGCCTTAGCCACATCAAAGAGCACGTTCATGATGTTGGTCGGGACGTCCAGGGACAGAGTCAGTCTGCTCCTCCGGTCCCCTTTGTTGCTGTTGCGGAGCATCTGGCCCCTGAGCTTGGTCCGGCTCAAGAAGCGGTAGTTTGCGGGACTTGAAGTCCTTTTTTCCCGACTGGATTCAGCAGAGGAGAAAGAGGACGACGACGTGGAGGAAGAGGAGGAGAGATACTCCGCGGACTGCATGAGGGACCCCCAGCCGTCCACAGTGGAGTAACCAGGCTCAGTTTGGTCATTCCGGACCCCGAGTGCCAGCTGGTCGTCGCAGAGGAGGTCGGGGCGCGTCTGGTAGAGACGGAGGCAGAGGCTGGAGGTCGGTGTGCACAGGACCGAGAACAGCAGCAGGGTCTTTAGGGACGACAGCATGCTGTGTCCTCTGGGACCAAAACAGGTGAAGAAAGCCAGAGAATATGAAGTTTTTGTCGCATCTAATCTTCAACAACGCATCTCAGTGAACTTCATTTTCACTGAGATGCAAAAATAAAACCTTACTAATATGCCCATTCTGGGTATTAATAGTAAATATTAACAAGTAACCTCACAAATCTTGTTAAAAAATCGACTCAAGGAGTACAGGATTTAGTTTAAAGTTCGATGGATCACAAAAAGCCGGGGTGGTTGTAATGTGAAGTTTTGCGGATTAAACTAAAAACAATATTTTATAAAGGTCACAAACGTGTGAGCAATAATTTTCGTGCAACTTACCACTCGTGTCCTTTAGTTATAATAATACTTGTATTAAATACAGTTGGAGAGGTTAAGCAGCACCTATCCCCTCAAAGAAAGCGCAAAGAAGCCGAAATCCTCAAGTGAGGCTACTATAAGAAATCCCGATGAACCAACACTGTGTGCGGAGGTCAACAGTGCGCACAGTCTGACCAGCAGCGTCTCCTGCTCGTCCATTTCCACTGTATTCTTTTAGTAGAGCCATCAAAACGCAGCCCTACGCCAGCAACAACGTCATCCCGTTGACATTTTGGTTCGCAGTGAGCCATCCCATTGGCTGTGAAGCAATGAGGTAGATGAATGAAGAAAAAAAAAAGAAGAAAGTTGTGGCCTCCTGTTGGTGGACTGAAGGCGTCACGACTATTGAAACTTTTTTTTCTGCCTCGCATCAGACTTTAAAAAAAGTGTTTCATGTGCAGCTGCTCCATGATAGCCTGTAAGAGTCCCAACATCTTTAAGCCATTCAATGGCATTTGCGTGAAACTGACAGGTTTGCGGTTGATCAGCACCACGGACAGCTCCCATTGACACGTTTGTTCTCAGCTGAGCGGATTTGACGCTTATCTCAGGCACACGTGGCAGGATATGTTTGGGTTTTGGATCAATAGTTAAATAAAATTGTCTCACATTATAATATTAGGCGTGTCTTCAGAGGTTTCCCACTTACCACTGTTAAAGCTCCACAAAGAGCAGATCCACTTATGATTTAAAGTAATTAAAAAGTAATGGTTGCAGTGATGAAAGGATGTTAAGGTAAAACAGAGAGGATAAAAAAAATCAGACCAAATGGGTAGAGGATGGCGATAGAAAGAACGAGGAGCCAGCACAGGTACAGAAAATCAGACATCTAAACCTGTAGGCGTAAAAACCATAGGTGGGGCTGTCACACCGTCAGCTGAAAGAGGACTGGAAAAGTTAGATTTTCTTTGAGATGCTCTGCAGCAGAGAGAAAGTGACATAGAAGGTAATTGATCTGGTTATATTCAACTACTAATGCAATTAGTTAAAGCTTATTAAGCCTTATTATATAAAGGTAGAAAGTGCGCACATTACATGCACTGTTTTTGACAATATCATTCTATAATGAATATATTATTGTATATTCATTATAGCGAAATGTAAACCTGTAGATTATAGAACAGGTCATAAATATAAATCTTCACTTTATCAAAGCAAATTTAAAGTCCTTCAAATACAATATTGTCTCTTTAGCTCATTTATATATTAATTTCAACAAGACTAAGAACTGAATGAAGAATGAAGGTGCAGAGTTTAAAAGTTTCCCTGCTCTTTCAGATGTCTCCATCGACATCAGTTTCACATCTATTAATAAAGAGATGAGCATTTGTTCCATTTGAAGTTTTAATAAGTTGAGTGACACCACATATAAAAACTTCTGTGCGTGATTCACAAATGTTTCTTCAAAAGAGAGGAGAGATATCTGAGATTTTCTAGAGAGCGCTGTGTTTTAATTACCACTGAGTGTACACATGACACACAGGAGAGTTGATGTACATTACAATGTCAGAATGAGGAAAGAGCATACAGGGGGAGACAGCATCAAAGGGCGCCGGGTCAGGGTCTAATGAGCAACTTCATTCACCTTCATTAATATGAATGTAAGTCTTCACAGCTGGAGTAATTGCGTTCCGTGACACACGATGCAATGAGAAGTCCTCCCACTCCAGCTTCCTCCGCAAGTGATCTCTGAAATGGAATTACATGCCCCCTTCAACATCAAGTGGGGGAAAAAAATCCTACATTTATTACATTGACGCTGGTTTGTGTTGCTCTGCTTAGGAGTGACAGCCTATTGACCACAAAACACTTTCTTGCTACTGTTTATACTTATAGGTTAAAGGTTGAAAAGATTAAAAAACAGCTAAGTTGTCACTGAGCTCGCAAGGCCTAAGAAAACCTTAAGTAGTGAGGCTGTCCTGCATCTGCACATGTCTTTGCAAAGCAAGTTGTTTATTTTTCTCATCTTTATTTGTCCCTTTATAACTGGGTTGGTTGAAAAAGCGTAAATGTCTACATAAGAGTTTAGCAAAATCTACAAGAAAAACAACAAATGGCAACTTGAAACTATTAAATATGAAATTAAGCTTATGCTTTAAGTTTTAATATTTCTTTTGCCTTGTGCTTAAATTAAATATTTTTAATTTTATAATGAGATTTCTTTATGTCTAAAAATATCAAGTAGACATATCAAGCATCTTTGCGTGTGGGTGTACATCAGAGTATAGAATCGTGACTAATATGAAGGAAGCCTCTTGGGGCTTGTCTCCTCTGTCAACTCGAAAAACACTATTTTTACAAACCAACCTGAAAAACAGATTAGAGATATGAAAGAACCGAGGAGCAACAACCTGGCAACTTGAGAGTCTAAAATGTGTCGTGCATTTTTATCTGTCACACTGCCAGAAGAGAAAAAACCAACCACCAAAAAACTTCAATGCGTGCTGCCCCCTCATCAACACCCACACAGGAATCCCCAGCTACTGCTGAGTCGGTCTGATGGAGAGTCCTCTAAAACAGCCCCTGCGTGAGCTCCCACACTGGGCCCCTGTTGGCCCCTCATCTGGCTCTCAGCCTGACCCATAACACCCCCTGCCAAAGAAACATATGTAGTGGTGGAGGAGTCAGCAGGCAGTCAGCTATCAGCTTCTCATTTCTGCACCACACAGGATGTAGGGCAATTGACAAAACATAAGAAAGGTGACAGTTATATAAAGGGATACGCTACAGCGAGCTGGAAAATGAAAGAGGCTGGCGTTAAAAAGACAAATCGTGAATGTAAAGATGGATTTAAGAGTTTTTTTTTTTCAGTAGTGTTTATTTTTGGCACGTTTACATTCAAAATCTCTGTCAATGTCAGTCTATTTTAGTAACACAGCTGCAAGACAATGTACTTACATGTGCAGATGTTATGTGAAATTAAGAAGAAAATCATTCACATTTAGACTAAATCGCATCACATTATCCATATATAACAAATTGCAAAACAGCTGTTAAAATATATAAATAAAAGCAATGCAAAATGCAAACACAATAACATTTTACACAGTTATGTACAAAATTAAGCATCTTGTTTGGGGGTTGCTGGCTCCATTTCCAAGGTTTTGTGGCTGTGGAGGTGTGCATTTTTTTATAGCATCTATAGTATCCGCACATTCATATTGTATAACCAAAAATCTCTTCAAAGCAGGATTTTTTTTCAGTCACTGGATTAACTGTTTGAAGGATTATTCCCTGCGCGATCTTATTGGTCCCCCCACAACTCGACTCTCCGTCTCACACCATCTCTCGCACTCATGTCTGGAGGAGAATCTGTTTTGGTTGCCACCACAGCCCCCGTAAACAAACGGTCTGCATTCCCCCGATCGGGCGTGGAAGTACCAGACCAGAGAATAGTCTGAACAGGCCCCTTCTGACATCGGCTCCAGGCAGCGGTCTGTTACTGAAAGAACAGGTAGATGAGGAAAAGTGTAAAGCTGTTCTTCAAACTGACATGCTGTGGAGTCACTCTACTTCAGGGGTGGGGGAACTCCAGGCCTCAAGGGCCGGTGTCCTGCAGGTTTTAGATATCACCCAGGGTCAGCAGATCTGAATCAAATGTCTAGTTCATTACCAGGCCTCTGGAGAACTTCAAGACATGTTGAGGAGATACTTTAGCCATCTAAATCAGCTGTGTTGGATCAAAGACACATCTAAAACCTGCAGGACACCGGCACTCGAGGCCTGGAGTTTCCCCGTCCCTGCTCTACTTTCACAAGTGTTAGATTCTCAACAAAGTGCAGAGAATATGTTTTGTTGAGTGTATACTCACTTTCACTACAGTTATGGTCAGAAGTTTACATGCACATTTGAATTTAGTTTGGATTTTTCTGTCATCCAGGAAGGGATCAAAGTATACATGCCAGATCAAATATATACATATACTGGGTTAAATCTTCAAATAAGTGATGTGGAAAGTTCTACAGTGTCTTAACTTGACAAAGCCAAGGCCAGTTAAATTCTCCGTTGTCATCACGATTGACTACAACTGGTAGTTTTGCCTGCTTAAAAAAGGATTTGTGTGACACTACTGATTGGACTGATCAACACCAACAATGGGAAAGTCCAAGGAACTCAATGAAGATCTAATAAGGAGAATGTCTTTGAGCCATTTGTAAACAACTGCAGATTCCAAGATTGTCTCAAACATCCATCTTCTATATACAGTTTATTTAGCTACTAGTGCTGACGATAAAGGACAGTGTAACTGATAACGATTACTATTTCTTTTTAAATTTATTGTTATAACTGATTATTAGTGCAAATTGTAGCTATATTAATCATACAGTGTCTGTTGCGACAACACTAGCTGTAACTTAAACTTTATTTTCCTTCTGTAACTGGAAGAAAAAAACGATCGAACCCCTGGGAAATAAAACAGATAAAAAGGTATTTTGAAATGACTGAAAACTTGTTGTGGAAGCTAATATTTCTCCCAGGTTTTCCCAGGTCTTTGTGATAAGCTAGACTACCCGTCTATCATATTAAAAACACCGAGCCTTAACTGACTCTAACTCTCAGGAGGTGAAAACATCCAAAAAGCTCGAGTGTCTTTACTATGAACAGGGTGTTGAGTGATATCAAATTTATAATTTTGTTTTGATACACAAAGCAAATAAAGGGAACAAGAGTGGAGGGAAATAGACACAAACAACATCAGTTTTCTTGGTAACTCACTTGCTGTGTTTCTTCCATATACCCTTCTCTTCTTCCTCTGTCCCCACTCCACAATTCCTCCATCATGAGAATCTGAAGCCAGAAACAAAAGCAATTACTGATACACAATAAAGAACCACCTTCACTGGACATTACGAGTGCCAGTGACATTTTAGCTCATCCAACTGAGCAAATTAGTGAGAAACAGTTCTGGACCATCCAATCATCAACTTTCTGTTTTTCATGCCAGCTATAAAGTACAAACTTTTGAGGGAATTCATATCCTGCTATCATTAAAGCTAAGCGATAAAAGGGGAAATCCAAAAGTATCATTAAAAAATTATTGATAGAGCTGAAACGAACTTTGAAGCACTTCAGCTGTTTGTTCTACAAGGCCTGCTGTATTGCTTTCCCTTCATCTGGATTTATCAAACAACATCACTAATGTCGGGTTTTACTATATTCAGAAAGTGAACAATAAACACTCAGTTCTGAGAGAGACGCGTACATAAAGGAATTCTTCATCACAACAAATGATTTTTGCACATGGATTTCATAAAAAGGAGGCTTTTAAAGAAATCAAGCACAAGCTAACCCCCTGATTATAAATACACATGAAATTTAAATCACAAGTAAACTGAGTAATACCAAAAGCTTAACATGTTAGGAGGAGGAGGTTACAGAGGAAGCTGCAGGAGGCAGCGAACAGTTTGAGCACAAGTATTATGTCAACTATGAAGTCTACTCACCCATTTCACCTGCTGCCTCTGACCTTGAGGTCAAGGTCACTGAGATTCGAGCTCATACAAGCATTTTAGCAGATACACCTATGGTGTCAATTTGAAGCTCCTGCGTTGCCCCATTTTCCAATTATCGCATTCACAAACTTAGGTGTCCAAGCTGCCCGCTCACCTGGCAGGGTGACGACAATATCCCATCAGTCTTTAGCAACTGAGAGGTAAAAACAGTCGACCACTAGACTAATATGGGACGTCACAGTGACTAAGTCAAATAAATCTTCTACATACAGTTAATACTTATATTTGCTGGTGGCTAAAACACTGACTTTGTACAAATTAGCCACATTTTCTTTTTGTCGCCACAGTGGAGCATCTGCCTCCATTTCACCCTATCCCAAGCAACTTTTTGTGTGACTCCAATCTTCTGCATGTCCTCCTTCACTACACTCCATGAACCTCCTCTATGGACTTCCTCTGTTCCTATTTCTTCAGTATCCTTTGTCTGGTATGTGCTCTATCCCTCCTCTGCGCATGTCCAAAACCATCTCAGCCTTGACTCTCTAACTTTGTCTTCGAACTGCTCAGCCTGAGCTGTCCCTCTGATGTACCCATCTCTAATCTTGTCCATCATGGTCCCTCCCTAAAAAATCTTAACATCTTCAACTCTGTCACCTCCAGCTTACAGCAGGTCTCACTACCGTCTTGTAAACCTTCCATTGCACTCTCGCTGCCACAAATCACCCCTGGCACTCGTCTCCACCCACTCCACTTTGTCTGCCCTTTCTTCTTCACCTCTCTTGTGGACTTCTACTGAGTTTGGATGGCTGACCCCAGTTATTTAAACTCACCAATCTTCACTATCCCTTCACTGTTATACCTGTCTTCCTCTCATTCACACACATGTATTCTGTCTCGCTTCAAGTGACGTTCATTACTCTTCTCTTAAGAGCATACCTCCACCTCTCCAGGCTCTCTTCCACCTGCTCCCCACTCTCATTACAGATCACAATGTCGTCATTGAACATCATAGTCCACGGAGACTCCTGCCTGACCTCATCTGTTAAGCTTTCCATCACCGCTGCAAACAAGAAGTGGCTCAGAGCCGATCCCTGATGTAATCCCATCCCCACCTTGAACCCATCTGTCACTCCAACTGCACACCTCGCCACTGTCTTGCTGTCCTTACACGTTTTCACTCCTTGGGCATCCTCTCATAAAAAACAATCTGGTTTTAACACAAAAAAATCCACTGCCCACTCTCCTCGACATCTGCATACATCCAAAGGTATGCAGTCTAAAGTTTTAAATGTTTGTACTACAAAAGTAGTAAAATTTTTAACCCACATGTGAAGAAAATCCTTCATTCTTGGGTATTTTTTTTTACAAAAAGATGCTTCATTCCTTGTGAAGCATTTTATCAATTGACTGCTCACAATCTAGCATTTCAGGACAGATAAGAAGAGCTATTCATGTGAGGTTTATAAGTTTATGTAAGTATCCACTAGAGGAATATTGTCCATCTTAATTATCTGTTGTAAAACATCAGATTTCGTGCAACAAAACAAGTGAACATAAACACCATGTTTATTTAGGTGTGAATGCTGAGCTGTACTTGTACAATCATTATTTGGGGCACAGATGAGTACTATATTTAATGATTTAAATGAATAAATAAACCAGTTGACATTGACACAAGGCAATGACAGCTTTGTGCTTTGATCAGCTGTCTGGTTTATGTACCTGAAGCAAGAATTACAATAATTTGGGATGCAGAAAGCAATTTCTGCCCGTGGCTGTATTAGCTAATAAGCGTCATGGCATGTGAGATTGCTGGTACAAGCTGACCTTTGGTTTAACTTTGTGGCTTCCCTGTAATAGCACTCTATTTAATAATTACTACATTTTGGTTTCCTTTGCTGTTCATTGCTTTGCCTTTTTTGGTAGAGCACTCACAGTGGAGAGACTGACAAGAAAAAATGGAAAAAGTAAGCTGGTATGGTGTCACAGCACAGATCTCTAGATGTGTCTGAACTGAGTATGTTGCAGTTCTGAGATATTTGCATCACTTGTAGATGTCCTTAAAAGTTAAAAAAGGGGCACAGACCTGGCACTTAAAAAAAATATTACCTAATCACATCACCTTAAATCAGACATGTTCAGCATGTTCAGTGGTGCTTTTACCTTAATGTTTAACTAAATGAATGGATACAGTATCAGAGACATGTAGGCAGGCTTGTGTTCTTTGTCCTTGTCAGGACACAG
Organism: Oreochromis aureus; assembly: GCF_013358895.1. Classification (NCBI taxonomy): domain Eukaryota; kingdom Metazoa; phylum Chordata; class Actinopteri; order Cichliformes; family Cichlidae; genus Oreochromis; species Oreochromis aureus. Next base: position 11,969,282 of record NC_052958.1, on the reverse strand, counting down.
CACATTTTAATTGCCTGCATCACAGCTGCTACACATAAGGTTGATATATGCAGCTATTTAGCCAGACACTTGGTCACACGCTATCTAAGGCATCTGTGTGTTTGGCCAGAGGCGCTGACCCTGCAAACAGCTACTTGTGTTTCTTACCAGTCTGGTTTTGTGGGTGCCCTTCTCCCATGTTGTCTGCCATGTTTTCTTCCATACTTTGTTCATGGAGGTCATGGGTGATAGATTTCACAACGTCTTTTTGGTCATTTTCATTCTTAGTCACTGCAGCTGTTGCATCTGGGTCAACAGATTTTACCATGAACTTGTATTCCAATCCTGCAGTGATAAAAACAGCATTAATTTTTTTTTTGCTAGGAATATGGGAAATAGATGTAGAAATACATTGAGTCATGTGCAAACATACATGGAAATAAGCAAAGGCAGAAACAGAGTTTTTGCACTTTCAATGAGCCTGAAAGTCAATATTTGGCATGATCACCTTTACTCTTCGACACAGCCTGAACTCTCTTAAGGAAGCTTTCTTGTAATTTCCTTAAGTAGCCTCCAGGAACTGGTCTCCAGGCTTCTTGGAGGACATTAAAATCTCTTATTTAGATGTTAGCTAGATTTTCTTGAATTCTCTGTCATGATGATCCCACACTGCTTCAATAATATTAAGGTCTGGGCTCTGGCAAGGCCAATTCTATTGTACGTTTGTCGATCCAATGCTTTTATTGCATTGGCATTGTGTTTGAGGTCTTTACATTGTTGCCAATCAGATGCTTTCCACATGAATCTGACAGTATTTTTGACAAGATCCCCAACAGCACTGACAGAAATGCAATTCCAAACCCTGACGATGATTTGAACTAAAAAAAGATACATTCAGATTAATCACTTCATAAGACTTGTTGCCATTGATTTTCAGTCCAGTCCTTGTATAATTTGGCATACCTCAGCCTTCTTTAAGAATGGCTTCTTGACGGTCACACTTCCACTGAGACCATTCCTGATGAGACTTCAGCGAACAGTAGATGGATTAACTGAAGGGCCAAATGCATCTCTCAGATCTTGTGCCAGATCTTGTCTGGATTTTTTTCCTGTTTCGCAAAGATATGACTTCCAGGCACTGTTCATCTGTGGTAGAAAGGTTTTTCGGGCCTGACACTTCTTCTTTTGTCCTGTACTTGTCCACGTTTCTCAGATATCATCAAGATAAGGTTTCAGCTAATACCTCTTTGGGAATCATCTTGTTGGTGCAGAAATACTTTTATCATTTTTATGTTTGGATAATTCACAGTTCACTGTGAAGTAGCTGACTTACAAAAAAAATTCTTTCAAAATGGTCAGGTACAAGGACTGGACTGAAAATGAATGATGAAGCAGCAAATGGACAGCCTGGAAAACTATCCCTCAGAAGGACTTTAAAACAATTACAAGCAAGTCTGGCTCCTTGGAAGCAAAGTATAAAGAAATGTGGACTGGCACGAGGTTTTTGCACATATATTTGTCATGCATCAAATTTAAGTAATTAAATTAGCCATAATACAATAGTTTAACCAGAATTCAAAGTATTTAAAATATTTTCTTTCATTCTTTTATTCCCTTCAGCCCACTTTATTTATTAGTTTATACTTTATTTCCCTGTAAAGTGTTCCTATGAATACGTGGGAGTGCTGTTGTTTAATTAAGACAAACAGCAGGAAACAAGAAAACAAACACATAAAGAAAAAACACACCATCTATTCACAGATTACACTCGGAACACTTCATAAATCAATAGACTGTTCCTTTTCTGGTATCGCATACAAAAATTAAATAATATTTAAGCAAATGAGACTATATTTTCACATCAACCACTTAGCATGTCTGAGAGGCAAACCTGTGTTACCGTTACTAGTAGGCAGCAGGAAAATCCAATCCTTGTCAAGGATGCAAAATGTAGTCTATATATTATACAATAAATTCAGTTAAATTGAGTTTAATTTAAGATCGTCTCAAATTGTGGTTTGAGTCACAGAGCTTTCATTTTATCTCTCTATATATACACGTGTTTTCCAACTGTTGCATGCCAAAATGTCTTCAGTGAAAAAGGTGTGTTGCAGACAATCAGCCTCCAAATATCGTGAATGTGCCGTGGAATCTGGGTGAGGCGTTCTACTTAATGGCTGTCTTGTGTTTGTGAATGGCTCTGCTGTTGCTGGCACCATGATGCGTGTTCCTCTGAGAGAACATAACAGATGGCTGAACACACACGGGTGCCATGCTGCTGCCACAGGAGCTCTACAACAAACAACCACGCGCTCGCAATATGTAGGCCTATCTAGAGGCACACGTTTATTCACTCATGGATGAAGCACAAGTGCACGTACTGTAGGAGGTTGAAAATGTACAAATGAATAACACGTGCGCACAAGCAGACTCTTACCGCACTTTTCTACCACCTCCTGGTTGACTAGCTCCTTTACTTCTTCAGCCTTGAAACAAAGAAATGCAAGAATGTGAATAATTTAAATGACAAGTCAGTTTTTAGCCTTTTGTCACGTGTGAGTGTGCAACCGTGCTATGACGTACTGAGAGTCCAGGCTCTCCTTTATCCCCTTTTGCTCCTTCAATACCAACTTTACCCTAAAAGGAAAAGATATTTACATATTACATTTATATTGGATGACAGATTCAGACAGTTTACTGACATTTGCACTGAAAAGTGATGAGACACAACAAAATATTTGGACCCACACTTCTCTCAAGTTAACATCTATACAATATTCAATTAAGGAGAAGGCAGCCATGCAGGTAATTTCACTTATTTTGGCTTATTACACCTTTTAGATCTAACAAGGACTAAAAGTCTTTTGAAAAACAAAGTTTTCACAGCAAGTGTGACCACCTCTATTAAAAGGTTTTTAGTGGTTTGCCAGACTTAAAGCATTCAGGTGTGTTAACACAATGTCCACTTACAGAAGTGAACATCACAGCACTCATATGTTTTATTCTGGTGAACACATGAAATACAAAAATACAGATCTGGAGACTACAAGGCCGAGAACTGAAAACATCCGTGACAGAGGATACAGTGCCCTTAAATATGAGATCACAAGCCAATTTTTAAAATCAAATCAAAATACTTAAATCTCTTGATTGTTCTATTGCTGTTTGTTTTGCATGAGCTAAAAAAACAAACAAACAGATTGCCCGGGCTCTAGTTCTTTAAATGGAAACAAAAAGTGGCATTTACTGTCACTGCAAAACCATTTATTTGAGCTTGTGCACAGAATACATGAGAGTTCAAACACTGGAACAAGAGTCTTCAGAGTTTAACTGTGACCATTTAAAAAAAAAAAGGTGAGGTATGATTAGGCAAAAAGGTCTGTTACTACTGGTGATTTTTGAAGTCTGAAATCTGCATGTTGCAGTTTGCTAACGCAGCTAATGTTATTCAGCTGATTTGGTGTGTTATTAATTACTCTATGTAATGGTATCAAGGCATTTGCAAAGAACTACATAGACACAATGACCTCAAAACAAGGTGAGTCAGATAGCCCAGATATTAGTGCTTTCGGGACAGAGCTATTAAAAGAACACTGTTGGGTGGGATGTGTTTATTTAGCTACTGAGTATAACTATCAAAAGTCTCTCGCAGACAGGCCTGCAATACGTTTAATGCTTTGCAAAATAAAGGCGCAACAGAGCTAAACTAAAACTAAATAATTATCCACACTTTTACATTATCAATGTATCAAAAAAGAATGTGCAACATCAAAGGGATTACTCATTAGTGGCAAACAGACAACTCTTCAATCCACCACATCTAAACAGAGCCTTGAGCATCTTTTAATCTCTAATGTGGGCTGGATCTGTTTTGGAGACCAAACAAGAAAATATCTTAAAGAAGAGATAATATTTTCTTGGTGACCAGAAAAATATCTTCAGGCAGCCAATAATGTGTGTAATGCATTTAAAATAATTTCATTTAAATTAAACATTTCTAATGACTCAGTCAAACTAGAGTAAAAATAAGAAGACAAACTGTAACCGACTACAAGTAGTTGCAGCGACCAACTGCTTGTCCATGTTCGATCACAAGGTGATTGCACACGCTGAGGGAGGCAACCTGTCTCCAAACAATCCCAGTCTGACTTGCATTATCTCAATCATTCTCAAACAGATTGTTGAAGGGTTGCAAACACAGTCCCGATCAAAAGTTTAAAACCACTTAAAAAATGGCAAAAAAATCACATTTTGCATGGTTGGATCTTAACAAGGTTCCAAGTAGAGCTTCAACATGCAACAAGAAGAAATGGGAGTGAGACAAAACATTTTTTTGAGCAAGCAATTTATCGAAAACAATGCTTAAACTGTAACAGCTGTTTTACAGCTGGTCAAAAGTTTAGGACCACACCTCAAAAAAAACCTGTAAACCCCCCAAAACAGAAATCAAAGTTCAAAACATGAACTCAGTAATGAGTAGCTCCACCGTTATTGTTGAACACTTCAAAAATTTGTTGTGGCATGCTTGATGCAAGTGTTTCCATGAGGTGAGTGGAAACTGCAAGCAGTGAAGACGGCCGCACAAGGGGCATCTACTCTCTGGAACTGGTGTCCATTCATCTTGCCATCCATCCCCAAAGATTCTTAATTGGATTTAGATCAGGGGAACACACAGGATGGTCCAAAAGAGTGATGTTATTCCCCTGAAAGAAGTCCCTTGTCCTGCAGGCATTTTGTACTGTAGCGTTGTCCTGTTGAAAAACCCAGTCGTTACCACGCAGACGAGGGCCCTCAGTCATGAGGGATGCTCTCTGCAACCTCTGGTCATAGCCAGTGGCCGTTTGACGCCCCTGCACCTCCTGATGCTCCATTGTTCCACTGAAGGAAAAAGCACCTCAGACCATTATGGCGTCCCCTCCACTGTGGCGCGTTGAAAACATCTCAGGTGGGATCTGCTTGTCATCCTAGTACCATCAATATTAAATTCTTTCTCATTAGAGAATAAAACTTTCTTCCACCTTTTAGTGTCCCATGTTTGGTGCTCTCTTGCAAAGTCCAAATGATCAGTTCTGTTGCGTTCAAGGAGACGAGGCCTTTCAAGACATTTTTTGTTTTTTAAGCCCTTCAATCTCAGCTGCCGTCTGATGGTTATGGGGCTGCAGTCAGCACCAGTAACGGCCTTAATTTGGTTCGAGGATTGTCCAGTGTCTTGACGGACAGCCAGTCAGATTCTCCAGTTCATTGCTGGAGAAATTATTTTCAGGTTTTCCACTTTACTTTTTTGTTCCATATCCCCCAGGATCATTTAAGAAATTCCAAATGGCTGTCTTACTGCGTCCCACCTCAGCAGTGATGGTGCGCTGCGAGAGACCCTGCTTATGCAGTTCAACAACCCGACCACATTCAAAAGGGAAATGCCATCAGAACGTCATGACTGTGTGACTACCTGACAAAAAATGACAATGAATCCACATTTTTGCACAGATTTGGCCTTTTAAAGGCATGTGGTCCTAAACTTTTGATCAGCTGTAAAACAGCCTGTTTCAGTTTAAGCGTTGCTTGCAATAAATTGCATGCCCCCAAAAATGTTTTGTCTAACTCCCATTTCTTCTTGTTGCATGTTGAAGCTCTATTTGAAACCTTGTTAAGATCCAACCATGCAAAATATGTTTTTTTTTGCCATTTTTCAAGTGGTCTTAAACTTCTGATCGGGACTGTATCTATCATGTCATTTAAAAACATAAGCAGATTGACAGTAATCAGAGTCAGTCTGCATCGGTGAATGTAACTTGGCAGTGATTTTGCTGAGTGCCTATGTCATTTTGCAGTTAAATTACCGTACTGCAACAGCTACGTCACTATTTGTGGAGGAATTTCTGTTTCAGATCTGAGGTTCTTATTCGACTCTGAATGGAAGAAGTGAATGTGAATTTCTGTTTAATGTGAATTTCTGTGGATGTAGACAGCAACAGATTTGCAACAGATGGCAACAGATTTGCCATTTTCCCCAATTTATCGCACTTAATCGGCGTATTATCAGAAACAGATGCTTGACGCATTCAACTGCAAACTGATAGCAGACTGACTCTGTCTTATTGCTGTTTAATCGCCATCTTTATGCACCGAAATCTCTTTGAGGACAACAACCGTCGCAGACCTCGTCCCCGTCTTCTAAGCAACCTGTTTTCCTTACTAGTACTTCAGCATTGTGTTTTATTTTTGCCTCCCAAGTTTAGCCAAAAGTACCAACCACAGATTCTGGCAGGAGAAACACACGGACCCTGTACCACCAGTCCTTGCCAGCAGCAATGTGGATGGTGTACTTTTAAATGAATATTTATGTTGTTTATTATGAATATAAAGCAAATTATATACTTTAGCTCTGTGAAAGTTACAGGAAATAATATAGATGAAGGGATGTTTCTGAATTACAAGTGTGCTCGAAGAAAGCTGTGTAGAGATGTGAGTGCTGTGTGTCGAGATGTGAGTGCTGTGTGTCTCACATTTTGTCCTCTGTGTCCTGGTGTCCCTGGTGCTCCACTCTGACACTTCTTTGATCTGCCTCTTCTACCCCTCTCCCCCTGTTTGACCAAAACATGCAAGTGCACGCAGGGAAAATATATATATTTTAAATACAACACCTCTAAATCATCAACAACAAGAAAAAATGTCCATAGCAGCACACCTCATCACTCACTTCTAAACAATATGAAAGACAGACCAATTAGGCGCATCCTTGGAATATCCTCATTAGAGGTTTCCAGCCACTCTCTGTCAACACTGAGAGTCCAGTAATTGTAGCTGAAAGGAGCTAATTGAGTAAGATATTACTTGAAAGCTGCAGACAGAAATAGACCTCTCAGTGTGTGTGTGTGTGTGTGTTTTAATTGAGGACATGTCTCTGCTGTATCCACTGCTGGTGCCACTCTCTTACAAAGACACGGTGATGACTGTAATCAAGCTCAGCTCCTGCTCATTGTGTTCTGTCACATATTTAGTCTTCTCTTGTTGGGCTTTAAAGTCCAAAAATGTATTTGTGAGTAAGTGATATAAGCTATGTACGCACAGGTGCCCGTTCTTTCTCATAAATGGACTACCAATTTAGCGAACCTGCTAAATTAAAAAAACATATACATTTTAAGACTCTGATAGGGCATATACTTTTACAGAAATATGTTTCCCTCAACTGCATACTTCACTGAATATTTGTGCCTCTATGTCTGGAGCCCCTAATTTAGCCCCAATTTAGCTGCCAAGACAAGTTTTTGTTACGTGACGATATTGTGACTGTATCATTTAGTTAAAGACTGTAGCATTCATATTCAGTGTTGAGTAAAAAAAATACCCCATTAAACTAGTGATCAACTATTCCACTAACGTGTGCCAGTCTTTAAATAAAAAGTTAATATCTGTTGATAAGTTCTAACTTTTGGCCCCGATATTGTGTGATGACAGCTTGTAGAGGGCATCTCACGAACATCACATTTGTTAAAGATAAAAGTGACGATTCTCTATGACGGTACTGATGACACACGTAACTTGTGAGTAGGTGCTTGGAAAAGTAAAGACAGCTAGACTACTTTTAATTTGTTATCATGAGATAATGAAGTCGTGATCAGGGGAACAGCAGGTAGCTTGGAGATAATTAGACTGTAGTATTGATAATGAGCCTGTGTTTCATCCGCAAGTACAAGTACCTAAAGAGTTGGGTATACTGTACCTTAGGCCCTTTGTCTCCCTGAGGCCCTGGCGGTCCCGGTGGTCCCGTATCACCGTCCCTTCCTGGACTTCCTGCTGACCCCTTGAAACCTGGGAAACCTGGAAAACCTGCTGCACCCTGAATTCATTAAAAGAAAAATCTGATCACAGTGGCTAAACCGCTGTAAAGCTACATCATTATATAAATATAAACAGATTTCACCAGCTTTTAATAGGATATAAAAATAAACTCTAGGATAAAAAATCACAGGTCTTATGGCTTTGAATTTACAAACCTTTTCCCCTTTTACTCCAGGATCACCATCAACACCATTGATCCCCCCTTCTCCCTTGTCTCCCTAAAATTTCACAAAATGAGAAACACTAACTGATTTGTTTGTGTGTGTGTGTGCTTGGGAAATTAGTAGGGGAAATACACGCACACTTAAATGCTTACCTTGCGGCCCGTGACCCCATTCAGTCCAGGTATGCCCGGGGTGCCAGGTAACCCCATATCTCCCTGTTTTGCAGGGACATATATGGAGTATGCATGTTTTTCACATAGCACTGCTACATAACCTAACACAGCTCGCTAATCAAATAAGAATCAAATTAAGGGATAACCTTTTCTCCATTCAGGCCAGGGCTCCCAGTGCGCCCAGGAAAACCTCGGAAACCCTGTAAAAGCATGAAACACATCACTTAATTCATTAAAACACAGACACACAAGCAGGTGACAAATTAGGAAAAAGTAATCAATGTGAAAATGGAAATTCTTCACCTTCTCCCCTTTCTCCCCTTTTTCTCCTGGTAAGCCAGGTTCTCCTGGATCACCCTATGGAAAAAATAAAAGAATGAAAAGAATGACAAACTAAATTAACTGTATTTGAATGTTTAGAAATCAAAGGTGCAGTAAATAGTTATAAACTGCTCATTAGAGTACCTGATTACCCTGTTGTCCTTGGAGTCCATTGTCTCCTTTATCCCCTTTGGCTCCATCCAGCCCATCAGCCCCATTGCGACCCTTGAATCAAATTAAATTGTTATTATCTCACTTGATCACATCTTAAATTAATACTGAGTATTGGCTTTAAATGTCTTAGACGTCAGTACCATCACTCCATTGACTCCAGGATCTCCTGGATCTCCCTGCAGACAATCATGACAATTTCACACACAGAGCTTCAAGAAATGAGTGTTTGAACTAATGTTGATGCCTAACTTACTTACTTTTTGTCCTACCGGGCCCCGTGCTCCAAACCTTCCCATTGCACCTTTTGTACCCGCATTACCTTTTACACCCTTTTAAAAACAGTTAATTAGGTAGATTTTAGATGTTTTTAAGCAAGACATGATTGGCACTACACTCTGTAACCTGCAAACTTTTCCAAACTCTAAACAACTTTGTATCTGAATTCATTACCTTGACCCCAGGAGGACCGTCCTCGCCTTTTTCTCCTTTATCCCCGTCAAAACCAGGTGAACCTCGCTCACCCTGAAACAAAATGCCCGCACACTTCTTCATTTCTAATTTTTCACACATATTTTTTTTAAGCTTACAGCTTTTATTTTCAGCTCTTTTTATTGTGTATGTGTTAGATGACTTGAGTTGTTTCAATATGTTTTGTACTGAAACTAATTTTAGTGGAATGAGTAATAGAAAAAAAGTCAGTGGGATCTCACTGGCTGTCCTTTGGAGCCCTTATAGCCACGAGGTCCTTGGATTTGAAGCACACTGCCCTGTAGAAAGGAACTCAGTTGTAAAATCAGTATGAAACTAATGTAAATACAGCTCATTCAAAATAAAGAACGCCCTCTTTCAGTTTCAGCCTTCAGCACAAAAACTTCTTATTCATGTCAAGCACGGTGGTGGTGGGGTAAGGATTTGGGATTGTTTTGCAGTTACAGGAGCTGGGTACCTTGCAGTCATTGAGTCAACCATGAACTCTGTTGTATACCAAATAGAGATAGACTAGAAATAGGCTAGATTCAAATGTGAGGCCATCTGTCCAACAGCTAAAGGTTGGCCAAAACTGGGTCATACACCAGGTCAATGATCCCAAGCACAGCAGCAAATCTACAACAGAAGTGGTGAAAAAGAACAGAATCAAGGTGTTGCAATGGCTCAGTAAAAGTCCAGACCTCAACATAACTCAAATGTTGTGCCAGCACATTAAGAGAGCTGTTATTCAACAAATATAGTTGGTTTTTCACATACTACTTTTGCAGTTAGTATGTGTTAAATAAAGGTACAGTGTAACATTTCAAGTGTTACTGTTCATCTGAAATTGTATTTACCTACTATTAAGACCTGCCGAGGAACTAATTATTTTTATAATGTCCTTTGTATATGTAAAACTCTAAGTTTCTTTGGCTGCTCTTTTATTCACAGGGAATGCTGCAGGAGATGGCTCTGTGTATTATGATTTGGCACATTTTTACACCCAATGGGCTTCCTGATGCAACCCCCGTGGGATTTGTGTTTCCTCCTGGTCCTGTACTGGGGATCTTTTGCATTGTTTAACAAATGTGTAAACCACTACAGTATGGAGCCACACACATAAAGCCTACCTATGTATACATAAAACCTTTGAACTGAAAGAGGGTGTACTTTAGTTTTAATGACAGTATATCCACAGATACAGTAAATACAAAGCTGTAAGGTCAGAAGTCATTACTCTCACAACTTCACCTACTTCCAAGGTGCAAAAAGAAGAACATAAAGTCTGAAGAGGATTAAGTTCCAACAACAGCTGTATTTTAAAGAACAACTTTATTCTTTGATTATTTGTTTGCAGAATTTATGATTTCAAGCCACAAGAAAAAAAGATCTACTACAAGTGTTGCTGGAACTTTAACCTATGTATAAAGTTGTAAACCTTACATACGTCTTGTTTGACACACATGTGTTTAACCACAGAGCAAGACAAACTCATTATACCCTTTCTCCTTTGACTCCAGGTGATCCACGATCTCCCTAAAAGAAAACAAAACATGATTTTTAAATCCAGTTTCAAACAGCATGATTTCAATTTTAACTGAAGTAAAGAAAACTACATGCACATTGTAGTAGTTCTAGTATGAATATGTTGAAAGCTAGTTCTGCACAACATGATGAGATTTTATTGGTATTTGACATGACTGTCATAAATAATAAAATCATCCAGCAAAACCTTAGTTACGACACTGTCTGACAAACAAATATGAATGCAGGCTGACCAACAAGTGGCACCACTTTTAACACAGCCAGTACCCACTGATATTTAAAAACAAACAGGAAATCACAATTGCAACATAAATGTGCCTGTAATAGAGCAGAATATTCACATCTTAATGTCAGTGAGTCATCTGCAAGTAAAAATAAATCACAAGCAGCTGTTTATTGATATTCGGGCACCTGAGAATTACAGCAGCTTCATGCTTCATGCACTCGTTTAACAGAAATCCTCAGGGTAAAGAGAAAAACATCCAGTCACTCATTTCACTGCTTTGGTCGCACAGATGAAAGCAGCAAGTACTTATGCAAATATATATGCTTGCTATCTTGTTCCATTACAATATGTTTATGTTGCGGTAAACTGAGTCCATCTATCCTCCCTGCAGTCAACAGTGATGGATGCATGAATGGAAACATTGTCCTAATATGCACACTGTGTATCTCTTGCTGTAGAAAGAGACACACAAGAAACAAAGACTTAAAATAGTACATAGTTTTGAGGCGCTCAACATGACAGCAATTTCACATGTATTTTTGGCACTTTAAGCAACATGACAGCAATTTCAGTTCACTGTATTTCAGAGCCTGGTAGGCTGACCAAAATAGCAAAGCCTGGCCTGATATCTACGACATTATACTGCTACTGTTCTAGCGCAACAGAGAGTTCTCATTTTTCTTTGCACTGGTGCTATATTCCTGCCCAAATTAAATATAAAAAATGTAGAGTTCAGGTGTAAGGTTAAATTTGTAATATTAAAGTCTCATTAGCTGTAATCTAAGATGTCTAATAAAAAAAAAAAATTAGGAAAATTGATTATAAAAAAAACGAAGACAAGAAACATCATTGATTCATCAGTCATGGCAACAGCTCACCTTTTCACCTTTGCTCCCACTCAGTCCTCTAGGACCCTGTTTTTATAAGAAGGGTGAAAGATAGTGTAGTTTTTCTCCTATGTCACTAAGGGTTTTATATAAAACTTCATGTTCAATTGTATGGTTTTGAAAAGTTGCTTACTATGGGCCCAGGAGCTCCTTTGACACCCGGAGAGCCCTTGTCACCCTGAAAAGAAACATTTTCCTGCATAAGCAAACATAGCAAAGCTGATTTTTTTTGTGATATTTTAAAATGATAAAAACTACAGTTCCTGTCTGGTCTAAACATCACTAACGACATAGTCACCAAATGTCAAATATGTAAAAAGGAACTTACCCTTTTACCTGGGAGGCCAACTACGCCTCTCTCACCAGGTTCACCTGGTGTACTGTCACCCTGGTAAAATGAGGAAGGGAAAATGATCATTTTTGAAGTGGCAAAAACTGCATAATTGTAGTATGAGGCAAAATAGATTTATGTTAAAATAACAATAACACCATGCTTTAAGTTTGACTTACACAACTGTGCATAATATTAGTACTTACCTTTTCTCCTTTTTCTCCAGGTATGCCAGGAATACCCTATGAGGTGGTGCCAAAAGAAATTGGACTCATTTTCAGCCAGCAATAAAACAGAGAGAAACAAAAGTATAAAATGGAAAAAAAATGTAACAAGCAGTGATTTTTAGTGTAGAAGGTTGGCAAAGAAATAAATAACCTAAAAGACAGAAATGTTAAGTTTTCTATACATGAGGTCCTGGCAGTCCTCGAGGTCCAGGAGATCCTGGGGAGCCATTCTTCCCTCTTTTACCTCGGCTGCCCTAATATCAACACAAACATCATACTTCATCATTATTATTTAAGCAGTGAGGTAATACTTAGAACCTTCTCTGTCTATGCCTCTTCTTATTAATTCATTCTCACATTTCATACAGATTATTTCATTTATTAGATCATTTCATTTATTATATTGTATTGGCATTCAAAAGAGTTTAAGGGTGATTGTAAGATAATGTTGATGACATACCTCTCTACCTCCCTCTCCTGGGTCCCCTGGAAGACCCCTAAGACCTGTGGGGCCCTGGATGCCTGGATTGCCAGAGATTCCCTGAATGCCCTGAGCACCTGGAGGACCTGGCTCGCCGGGCTCACCCTGAGGCAACACCATGGCAGAAAATAAGAATACAGGAAAAAAAGAAAAGAAAAATCAGTGTTTGAAGATGAGCACATCATCAGAGGTCACTTGTCTCTTGTAATGTTGTTATTCAGCTTTTCTATTACTTTTGAATAATTGCTTTGAAATAAGGTCCTTCTTGCCTTTATCAAATTAAAAGCTGAAACAGAATTTTGAATGAGTCACTGAGTCAATTAAATACTCCAAATTAAAAGTGTGATGTGAATCGAAGTCATTCAAAGTAAATGCTATGGAAGTCTGTGGGGGCTAATTAATTTACTAGGACATGTATATGTATATATATATATATACAGAGAGAGAGAGAGAGAGAGAGAGAGAGAGCTTAAATGTATTTTACAGCCCACCAATGTAAAGTCTGTGCTAACCTAAATTAAAACTATTGGCAATTACTAAATCCACTTGTTATGTTTTTGCAATGCTTAATCCACCATTATGCACAAACTCTTCAATCAAAATGATATTTTGAATGCTAAAATATAATTATTGTTGTTGTCCAATTTTCAAATGTACTGTTTTACAAAAAAGCATAAAAAATAGTAAAGAACATCATTATTTTTCTGATTATATATATTTTTTGTCAATGAAAAGAGAGACAATAACTAAAAACAATATATTTAGGCCATACAAAATATATTTACAGTTTGTTTTTTTTTAACAATATAAATATTTATAAAATATTACTTTAAAAAAAATGTTTTTTATGACAGGTGGTCAAACAGACCAGTAACCATCAGTAACCATCCCCCCTGTATCATGATGACAGCTATCAGCTAATGCAGTTTATCATATTAAAAGGTTAAAAGGCTAGTTGATTAAACACTTATGTTATTTATTATGTTAGCACACTTGAAACAGTTCTGACAGTCAGTCTAATAAAATTAAAATCAGTCTTTAAAGTCCCCATAAGGGATGAGCGGAGAAATAGAAATTTCACCTTCTGTCCAGGAGGACCAGCCTGACCCTCTGGCCCTCTGTGACCGATGCCCGGCTCCCCCTAAAAATAACCAAACAGATGAACACATCTGCGCAGTCACCATCATTAAAGTTTAAAAAGCACAGTTAAATCTTTATATATTTACCTTTTGTCCCTTTTCACCAATTTCACCCTGAAGAGTGCATAGAAATGAGTTAGAATAATGGAGTGCACCGTGACACATCCTTTTCATGTGCCAAAATAAACTAACTCGGAGGAATTTGAAATAAAAAAAAAAAACAGGACTTGTCAGCATGTTTAACAAGGGGAATTATTAATGTCTGCTTTAATCTACTGTCTCAAAGTCATACAGAAATAGAGCAGGAGGGACATCAAAGCCCTGGACTCAACCAGATTCAGTGACAGGCGAGACGGGAGAGAAGCTCTCCCTGAGCTCTGATGTCATTTACAGATGCAGTGTTGGGTGGAGGGGGAGCATCCATGATATTTTTATGAACTGGTGGAACATTTCATGTGGGGACATGTGTCATTCTTGCTTTGTGATCTTAAGATGATAATAAAAATAATGCTTGAAATCAGTGGGACAGTATCAGCGACTCGGTCATTTCAGCACAGATATGTTTTATTTCAAAGGGTTGGTTCAAGTTGATGTCGCTTTTTTGGGCAATATTTATCACTAGGATAGAAGAATATCAGCCACACACAGCTAACAAATTTTAGAGGCATAAACTAGACAGCAATTGTGGCAACAGTGATGGATCAATGGCTCTTAATAGCTAAATAATGCTCATTATGTCTTGCGAGGCTTGAGCCACCTGTTGCAAATGTTGATGGCTTTTTTGTCCCTTTTTAATCTTTTCAATAAAGTTTTATCATAACATTCAAAATCTTGTCACCTTTTGTCCTGGTTTTCCATTTTCACCTGGCTGTCCCTGTTGTACAAAAAAGACAGTCAGTTATCATCATCATCTCTATAAACAGCTAATTTTTTAAAACAGTCATTGAGCATTTCAAGAAAAGTGTAGCATGCATACATTTTACTCTTTTGCCCTTACCTTCAGTAAATAATACCCTGGGGGATATGGGTACGGCAGTCCAGTTTCTTCATCATAATTTCCCTCTCTCCTCCTCTCCATCTCCTCCCTCATCCTCTCCCATTCCTCCCTCTGCCGCTCCAGCTCTCTTTCGCTTTCCATTTTTTCCCTCTCCTGCTCAGCCTCCCTCTCTTTCTCCAGTTCCTGTCTTTCTCTCTCCATCTCCAGCCTATCCCTCTCTCTCTCCATCTCCAAGTCCTCCTCCTCTTCTTCCTTCTCTTGATCTACACCTTCCTCTGCCTCCCAGTCATAGTCTCCACTTCTCTCCTCCTCCTCATAGACTGGATCAGGGACTGGTTTTAAATCAGGCATTAACTCTTTCTCTTTTTCCATTCCCCAATCTTCCACTTCTGCTTTTGTCTGTTCTTCTCCTCCACCTATTATTTCTGTGGGAACTTCTGTCTCTGTATCGATGTATCTCTGTCTCTCTCGTGCTTCTTGTCTCTCACTCCGGCTGTGTGTCTGAAGGCCTGGATTTTCTTTTTCGTCCTTCTAAAAACACAAATCAGTGTATTTGTAAGTCATCTATCCATCTTGATTTGGATAAACACCTGATGTCTACTGTTGAAAACAGACTTACGCTCCAGATTTTGTAACCCTGAGCTCCAGAGGAGATGTGCTGTAATTTAAATGAGTACAAAGCAAAACTTTTTTTAGATGCAATTTGATTTTAATTTTTTAAAACATGGAACTATCAGATGAAAATTAATACTTGCTGTGCCTTCTTAAACCGATTTCGTCCTCCTGGGGCACCTGGCATGAACACCTAAAACATACAGATTTTACGTCACAATTTTTAAAAAATTATTATTCATTAGTCTTCTACAAAAACAGGTGATGCTTACCATGGTGTCAGGCCAAAATACACCTCTTTTCACCCTGATTTCAGGTTGAGGCACTTCCATCTCCCACAGAGCCTTCATAAGCAAATTTAGCAAATCAATTATGATGATTGATATTGATATACTTTGTAAGTGCTGAGCCACCTCTAATTTCTTTATATTGTTTGAGGAAAATGGGAAACAAACATGTGCAGGCATACACAAAAACACAGCATCTAACGTTGTGTTTTTAGTTTGTACAATTCTTAAAAAGGTGAAAGTCATTATTTGCTATTACCATCTTTATTTTTTAACACAGCCAGAACTTCTCCAGGCTTCTGGAAGAGCATTCAAGGCTCTTCTTTGAATGTTTACTGTCTTCAACAGGTCTGGGCTTTGGGAAGGACAATTGTGACTGTTTGCCAATCATAAACTTTCCTTCTGATGTTATTGCATAGTGGATCAAAATCGGACAAGGTCACCAATGGCTGAAGTGCAACCCTAAACCATGACAGAGCCTCCACCATGATCTCCTCCACAGAAAATGATGATTACTTACCAAAAATTCTAAAGTTTGATTCATCTCTTAATCAGACCTGTTGTCACTGGTTTTCAGTCCAGTTCTTTGCCATCCTCCCTTAAGAATGGCTTCGTTCTGATGAGGTTTCAGGTATAGGTGGGGGTATAGCTCAGTGGTAGAGCATTTGACTGCAGATTAAGAGGTCCCCAGTTCAAATCTGGGTGCCCCCTTCATGCATACTCACTACTTTCTTTGTTATTCTGAACTGCTTCTTTACTTCCATGGAACCAATTCTTTAATCATACTAGTATTCTGTTGCTGCTTTTCTGTATTTATTATGTTGCTGTCGCTTTTCTTTTTCCCTTGTGCAATATTTTGGCAGATGTGCAATTTCCATAGCCCTTTCACCCTTACTTATTATTTATTATATTCTAGTGTACACAGTAGGGCAGCACGGTGGCATCACAGTAAGAAGGTCCTGAATTCAATTTCTCCATCAGTCTGGGGTCTTTCTATGTAGAGTTTGCATGTTCTCCCCCGGTCCTCTGGCTTCCTCCCACAGTCCAAAGACATGCACTTAGTGGGATTAGGTTAATTGAAAACTCTAAATTCCCATAGGTATGAATGCGGGAGTGGTAAATGGTTGTCTGTTTCTATGTGTAGCCCTGCGACAGACTGGCGACCTATCTAGGGTGCCCTAAGACAGCTGGGATAGGCTCCTGTGACCCTGAAAAAAAGGATAAGTGGAAGCAAGTGGATGGATGGACAGTGTTCCTGAATATTGTCTTTTACTTTCACACCAACCAAGTTCTAAATTCAACAGATGGATCAACTGAATGACCAGGTGTATTTGCTGGATTTTTCCTGATTCTTAAGGACACGACTTTCAGATACACACATCCACTGCATAGTTTTTGTGTCTCTGTGTGTGTGTGTGTGTGTGTGTGTGTGTGTGTGTGTGTGTTTTTCTTGTCCGGTTTCTCAGGTTTTTTCAGAACACCCTGCACTGCAAAGATATGCAGGTTTTCAACTAATACCTCTTTGGGAATTATCATTTTATGTGTATTCAAATTTTGTCAAATTTGAGATACAACGCTGGCTCACCTCTTGAGTTAGGTGCTATTTTATGCTTGGATAATTAACAGCTCAGTGTGAAGTAGTTTAACAAACAAATTTAAAAAAAAAATGCATATTAAGGTACAAGACTACACTAAAAATGAGTGAAAAAGCAGTCAATGTCCAAAGAAAACCTTTACAAGACCTTCAGAAAGCCATGAGAACTATTGCTGAAGAGGACTTTTAAAAATGACAAGAAAGTCTGGCTCCTTGGAAGTAAAATATAAAGAAATCAGGGGTGGCTCAAGACTTTTGTGGAGTACTGTACGATGAGAAAAAAGGAGGAAGACACAGAGTTGTTTAGAAAGTCACTTTTACTTAAGCACACATGCACAGAGAGGTTAAACACAGACAATATAATTATAAAGATAAATTTCACCAGCGTAACAAGTGTTTGATGTGGCTACATATGTGTTTATAGTAAAACTAGATTCTAAATATTATCTATGGTATTCACAGGATATGGGAAAGTAAGAAACCCTTAGTATTTCCATGTTTTAATAAATAAAATGTTTGTATTTCCTGAAGTATGTATGCAAATTGTTGTCATGTTTAAGAAAGCTTACTTCTATTTTATTTACTGAAAAATACTTGTCATAAATAAATTAGGAGTTTCTGGCAGGGTAAGTAAAGCTACACTGGTTTTTACAATGACCAAGCTTAAAAAAACACAACCTATATACGAGGACACAATTTTCAGGTGCCTAATTTTCTATAAGCCACAATAAGAGAAAAACAGTATGTCTGGTATGGTATATGGTATTTTTTGGTGAGTGACATTGTCTCTGTGTGGAAAGAAGTCCCCCCTCATGAAACGACGTTGCTCAGGGTTCATCACCAGAGAAAACAGTTCACAGTTTATTCGCACTCTCCGTGTAGTGCTTTCTTATGAATGATTAAGACTCTATAGTCTCAGTCTCTCGGGAATTAAGAGATTTCCTGTTTAAAAAAACGAGAGAGAGAAAGTATTAAAAGTAACTCTCTGGATTTTGTTTCTCAGTAAATCATTCATGAACAGCTGGACTAGACTACATTTTCTGCTCATTTGCATTCAGACAAGCTTTAGAGAAATCATGCTAAAAGCATGCCACTCATGCTTTGGTCATGTTTGGTCATGTATTCACATCAGCCTTAAACAAACACTTGCATTATTTTGCACTGGTGAAATTTTCATCAAAAGCAGAAGAAAGAAAGGGGTCTTGAAAATGATGAAAGTGCTGCTTATGGTTTATTTATTGACAACTCCAGTTAAGCCCATTCGCTGTTTTATTCAAGCACTTGCAGATCAATTTCAGGACCCTTGTGCATAAGTGCAAATAAAGTTTTGCATTCCAAGGCATGCAAAGATCTTTAAGACGGAAGCCTGTATGACTTAAAATGAAAACTCCACCTGATCTGGTTCTTCTGTTGCCGCAGGAGGTGTAGACTGAAAAGACACATCAGAATTTTAAAGTGAAAATGTCACTTGGAAAGTCAAGCACAATACAAAGAAAGAAAAAGTAAACAATGCAGTCAGCTGCCCGGGAATACCTTCTCTATATCGTCAGAGGGTCGAGAGGGTGACTCTGTGGTTGGCAAGATAACCTAGGGGGGACAAATAAGTACACAAGTCTGAATGTAGACAAAACAGCATATTGGTAAATTTTACAACGTTTTTTAAAAAAGTGACTTTTTTGTCATTACTCTGAATGTTTGCACTTATCTGCCATTAAAATACGAAGCTAGCAGGTTTCAATGTTTTGTATTATTATAGGTAAAAGTATTGAAAGTTGCTCCGTGATGTAGTTTTCTGTTTATTGAAAGAAGATTGGATAGCTACAGTTAAACTTTCTGTTAAAAATCTGGACTTTTTGCACACTATCACACATCCAGAGTACACTCAGACTATAACAACACTTCAATATGCAGACTGCAGAGGAGCTGAACACAAGCCCTTTTACCAGAAGAGTCTCAGTCATCCCTAAAATGTCCATGCAACATGCAGCTCAAGCTCTTTTGCCTATACTCAGGCTATTGTTTGCATTCTATACTGAGACCAGTTGAACTATCCTGGATAATGGCAGTGTGGTGGGAGGGTGTGGTTTGTTGGATCAGTTGTAGGAGGGAGAGGTGGGGCAGGAAGGTTGAGGGTAGCGACACCAACTAGGTGGAGAAGAACACCTGGTCTGCTGATCCTTCTTTCTCCCATATAGTAGGTGCAAAGCTGGAGAAATGGTGAAGAATGTGCAGGGTGAAGCACAGCAGGTAGCTGTGCACTGACTGCATGTTGGCAGTCAGTGGGTGATTTCTTCTCTTTGTGCTTTATTGTAAAGTGTGTCCGTACAATTAAAAAGCTTCCCTCTGTAATTTCATTCTTAGTGGAACCTGGCAGAGGTCCCTGGCTTGTTTTTCTTAGTTTTGTGCTTGAATGAATAAAACTGATGAAAAGATAAATACCAAAGATAGCACAACATTTGTTTCACCTGTGCATCCGTTTCTCTGTCTGAGAAGACTGTTATAGGTTGACTTAAGGTCTCAACCTGGGCAGGACTGGGTGTGGGCAATTGTTCCTTACAAATCAAAAGCAACACAAATGTATTATTGTTCAGGTAAAACAGAAATGTTTATTACTTTTAGTTAGCTATCGGGCTATAAATGATCACCTTATCATCCACTGGATGGGGAAATTCATCTGTTTGGACTTCAAGCTGCGCATATTAAACAAATTGAACACATGTCACATTAAAAATGAATCATAACATTTGTACCCAGTCCAGCTAAAACAGATGAGAGAAAATTTACCTGTCTGTTTTCCCCGAAGTCCCGAGGGATTAAGGGGTCAATTGTGGTAAGTTCTTCCTATTTGAAAAAAAAATAATAAAAAATCTTGTCATAACTTTTAAACACTCAAGCCCACGGTAGATGATGTGGAGAGCGGATGAAGTGGGCTGTAATGACAAACTAATTTATTCTTAATAATTAAGATTAGGTAGTGGGTGTGTCATTAATCAGATCTCTGCAGCATTTGTGTGGGCGCAGGTATAATTCAGTCTCCAGAGATACTGCTACCAAGAAAAAAACAACAACAAAAAAAACCCCGCAGGTGACTGGATGATGAGTTTGGCAGGGCTGTTAACAAGAAGGCGCTCACAATTCTCTAAATGAGGAACAACCCCACGTCATCAACATCACATTAAAATTAAGCTTCCAACGGTGCATCAATTACTGATTTATTATTGCAGCTGCCTACCTCGTATTCATAACTGTAATCTTCGCCGTTATAAAACTCGTCTTCTTCGTCTTGCCTGGCCTCTTCACTTGTCTTAGGATAAAAAGGAAATAGCAGTTATTACAGGAAGGAATTGTTGCACAGCATTACTTGTCACGTGTGAATAACTGGAAGACATCAACGCCAAGCAAATGTAATCTGTTAACATTACAGTGAGAAGCAGATGGACATTAGGATCAATGCATGCTTTTAGTTAAATGAGGCATATTGTGGGTGCAAAACGTGGTTCATTCAGTGTGTTTATATTCACAGTGTTTTAATTTAGGATTATGTTTCATTAAATCTTTTTTTTTATAAAGTTATGTTTGTATTTTGCAAGGTCAGACAGCCATGTTAGTTGGTGCATTTTAATTTAGTTGGGGCTGAAGTGAAGTAACGTTTCCGGGTTTGTTCTGATCCGTTGTTCAAGGACATTTACCAAGCGTTGTCTCTGCCTCCTATGTCGTCCTTTATTTCCTTTGCCCTGGTTAAGAAGTTCACAATCAGAGAGAGAAAAGATGAAGGTTTCCCATACTTCAGGAGTTGTTGATGATCAAGTGCTAAACTGCAGCTGATAAGTTTAGGGAAATGAGTAATTAATGTTTATCAAAAATGAATAAAAATCCCATTAAATTAGGATGATTAAAAACCATTAAGTCTAGTTTTACCAAACAGTTTAGAGCTATTTATTGTATTTATAGGACCATACCTGATGTTTTACATGTTTCAGCCCATCCGATTTATGTGTAACCCTTTAAAGCCTGAACCATGAGATAATTACTAGAAAATTGAAATTTTTTTCAAAGTGTTTTTTGAACCTTCTGATAATTTTTTAAAAATTTAATGAAATAGTAATTTGCAAATATGAGTTTTAATTTGAATCATATTTGCTAGATCTGGCATTTTAAAAATGATACACTACACATGTGATTTAAATATATATAGACACATATACACTGCCTGGCCAAATCCCCTCCCCCAAAAAACCTGGATTAAACTAAGGCCCATATGATGAATGGCAAGAGTTTATTTAACCCTAACTGATGCAGTGAGTAGCTTGTATTATCAGAAGACATGATAATTTCCCATAGTCGTGGAAAAGACCTGCGTCCAGAAAGAAAACAACTAAGGAGACAGGTGAAACTTTTAAAAATGACTTAACTAACACATTATTAAAGGATAGCGGTGAGCCATCATCTTCGAGGAAGTAATGAGATCAGTGAGAGAATTGGAGACTGATTGGTGAAATCAAATCATAGTCAAAGTAAGAACATTTCCTTTTGACCTTGGGTTGCTTCACTTGGTCAGATCATGGTTGGCCACCATTATGTGCTAAAAGAATGAAGTTATCCCAGGGATATTCTAAAACTGAGGTCCAGATCACCAGGCCGAGGACTATTTTGCACTGGGCTCCAAAGAAAGAATAAATTTGTTTAAAAAATGTATTTCTGTGTGGAGTTTGCATGTTCTCCCTGTGTTTGCGTGGGTTCTCTCCGGTACTCTGGCTTCCTCCCCCCCTTCGTGACCCTGAAAGGTATAAGCGGCAGAGAATGAATAGATGGATGGCTAGTGTTTGGGGTATTTTATTTTTCCAAAAAATGACACTTTCACCCAAACCTTACTCTTGCACTTAACTCTTTTTCCATACATCACAAAGTCTGAAAACCCAATGACCCAAAAACAAATGTCGTTGGAGAACTTCTTTGAACAGGAAGAAAGAGCCAAAGATGAGTCAGCAGAGGGGTCTCAGAATGCCAACAAAAAGAAAGAAAGAGACTACTAAGAATCATACTTAAATTAAGAGGTTCATTGCGAAATTTACACCCTCCACATTCGCTTGGTATAATATACAGTGACTGGCTAGCTAATGAAGTCTCACAGTCCACAGAAAAATTGTCCAGCGTTAAACTGGTCGATGGTACAAAAAAGACTGGGAACCGCTGTTCTAAGATATCAGTGTCAGGAATCATCGGGCTCAGACTGTTAAAGAGCAGCTCAGGGCACATGAGACATTATTTTACACATAAACTGACCACCACAGAGTCAAGAACTTAACCCCATTGATAATTTTTGGGATGTGCTGGGGAAGACTGAATCCAAGATCTTACAGAAAAATAAATGCAACGCTGACTGACAACACATAACGCTGCATAAGCTTATCGAAACAATATCTTGGCAATGCTGTCATCAAAGATAAACGTGGTCCAACAAAATATTAGACTTTGCAACTTTATTTTGGCTGGGCAGTGTATACTAACCACTAGTGACAAATATATTTTAAGGGATTCTTCAAACTATAATCAATGCATATTTAAAGAACACATTATCAGTTGATAACAGAGACACAAATATCAGCTTTCAGGTATTTTTGTGGCACCCTAGACGTAACTCATCACATTACCTTCTTTCATGCCTTTAACTTTGTTACCATAACTTAGTGCAGTCCTTAATATTATAGAATAAAACACACATCATTCTCACTAAAATGTAAACATTAAAGTATTTTCCATATTTAGGTTTCCTTTTATACTGGTGCTACAACTGCACTTTCCCAAATCTACGTTACTGTGCAGTAATATCACAACTGAGAGTCCAAATCACTTAAAATTAGCATAAACATCAAAACAGAAGCTGACGTGTTTGCTAAGTAGAAGAGATGAGCTAAAACATCAAACACCTGTATGGTCCTTTGGTAATATGCATTCATTGTTAACTGATGGAGAAGTATCCTATTTTCCATCCTCTATCTAAAACCCAACCCTCAATAAGACAGTTATGGTAGCTTTACTTTCCCACGTTCCCTGTTCTTCTTCTTTTGTCCTGAATTCTTCTTCAGTGAGTCCTCCTGAGTGAGGAGAACAGTCTCCATTACAGATTGAGGTAACCCTGAAAACATCTGACAGACAAATTTTAACTTTAAATGCAATCTGAATATAAATAACACAAATATTTCCTAATGTAGGATTGTTTAGATTTTTGAAGTATGACATATTATGTGAATGTTAGTTATATATTAATTACTTTTTATGACTTTTTTAGGAATTATTATGAAGTTTATTTTCATTTTATTTCTTTAAATTAAGGGAATAATAGAAAATATAAAAAAGAAAAATGGCACCAAGAGTTTACACTCTGTCTTTTTTCAATCTAAAAGTGCCTAAATATGAAATGTGACAGCCTTACCTCATTGGTCATTGTATAATTGGAAGTAGAATTGACTACAGTCAGATTAACTTTGAAGGAAGTTTCAGTACTGTCTACTGTCTCCTTTAAATTGGTCTCAATTGTGTCATGCTCCGGTTCTGAATTCAGCGTGTTGACGGTCCATAAAGTTGGATCCTCTGCAGTTTCATTTAAAGGGTCCTTCAGTGAGAGAAGTAAAAAAAAACATATTAGTGACAACTGGTGATAAACTATATTCAACACAGTTTCATTTCTCCAGGATCATGGTGAAAACATTTAAAGGCACACAAGCTCAAATAAAATGCAAATGCACAAAGGTATGAGATGGCTGAAAAACTCAAGATTACACAGAACCTTAAACAATAAATATCAAGGACTGTTAATAGAACAAGAAATATTCAGAACATGAGTTGTAAATTGTTTGATGAAGCATGGACTCACCAAGCTGCTGCAAACAGTTCTCAGAGATTTTGGACCATACCGACACGATAACAACACATAATTGCTGCAAATCTGTAGGCTACAGTGAGATGATTTGAGCTTTGTTGCATGATGTGTTATCCTTCTTGAATCATCCATCAGAAGATGGGTACATTTTGGTCATAAAGGGTCAGTAGCAATGTTGAGGTAGGCTGTGCATTTAAACAATGCTGAGTTGGTACTAAGGGCCTTAAAGTGTGCCTACAAGATATTCCCCATACCATTACACCTCCACCAACCTGAAGACACAGGATGGATCCATGCTTTCACGCAGTTTACACCAAATTTTGACCCTATCATCCGAATGTCAAAGTAGAAACATCACAGGAAAGACTCAGGCAGTGTTTTTCAAACCGCCACTTCTCCAATTGTGGTGAGTCCATGAGAATTGTAGCCTACAGTTTCCTATACTTAGCTGACCTGTTTCGATGTGCATTCAGAGATGCTTGTCTGCATACTTTGGTTGTAACAAGTGGTTATTTGAGTTACTGTTGCCTTCCTATCAACTCAAAGTGTGACCATTCTCCTTGGATCTCTGGCATCGACAAGCCATTTTTCATTCACAGAAGTGCTGCTCACTAGATATTTTCTCTTTATCTGACCCTTCTCTGTAAGTCGATGGTTGCGTAGGAAATTCCCAGTAGATTATTAGTTTCTGAAATACTTGTCTGGCATATGTTCAAAATCACGCTCATGTTGATTAGATCATCTTGCAATGTTTCGTTGCCATGTGTTTAACAGTCGAACAGGTGTACCCACTAAAATATGTGGTAGATTCATAGGTTCATTATTGTTCCTTCTCTTAAGACTAGGCTGAGGTTACGTACAACCAAGAAAGATTCAGGAGGCTGGCCGTCTACATCAGTGTCCTCAAAAGTGTCCTCTTTTGACAGAGGCCTGCTGGTGATGTCAAATTTCTCCGAACTCTATCGAGAAAATATAAAATGCATAGCAGTAGCAGTCGTTTTGAAAAGTTTGAGGTATTGGAAACAAGAAATGTAAACATACAGTATACAGTCTAAAAATAATATCAGACACTTCTTTGAGTCTACGTACTGTGTAGTCAGTGATGACGTTGGAGTTGTGCCTTTCTGTGTTTTCTTTTGTTTTCTTGGAGTTGCTGAGCACATGAAGCAGCTCCTCTATGCCATCCTGCAGCAACCTGTCAATCAAAGCCTTCAGCAAAGGAAGCTGAAAAAAGCTTTTATTTAGACAGCTGAACTCTACTTTTATTACACTATTGCATATTTATACAAAGTGGTGCAAAGAGCTCACCTTTATACCATAGGCTTCAAACATTGTCTCAATGTCCTAAAGTCGAGTGAAAATACGTTGTTCAGATACTTAATAATGTAAAATGAGAACATGTATGCCATAGAAGAAATCATTATATCCTTTATTCAACCTTCATCTCAAGAGATTTTCCTGGAGCTCCAGCGTCACCCTGCAGAAACATGAAAATAAATGCAGTCGGCATAATGTAATTTCCATTCCCATGTTTCTGAGGTATAACTCAAATCAGCATTACCTTTTCTCCTTTCAGGCCTCTTTCTCCTTTATCACCCTGCAAAACAAGACAAATCAGCAACCAAGGCTATATTTCAGGTTTTTTTAAGAACTCAGCCTCAATATAAGCACCATTACCACCTTACCTTCAATCCTGGAGAACCCTAAACACACAGAAACAGAGGAGCAGGACATTTGAACATGCATCTACAATGCATGACATCAAGCTCACCATATCTGTACTCATTGTAGCCCACAATAAAAATAAGCACTGTAGTCATCACTGCATGATGACGTAGATTTCATGCAGGCGACAAGTGAATTATGCCATGCAACAGCAGAGATGATGTGCCATTTTTTAAAAAGCTATACATATGCAGAAACATGTGCACAAGCATCAAACTCACAGTAGGTCCTGGAGGACCCATTGGCATTGGGAATGCTTGTCGGATTTCATCAATGGTAGCACCCTGAGAAGAGATATATGGATATTAAGTCAAACTGTGTGATGTTTTTCTGAATCAACACCCAGCAGAAAGGAATTAGTCAAACCAATGGTGATTATAGGTGTAGTCATAAACAAGTCACCAAAAATGAAGTCATTTTTCATCATGTTTACCTCAGGAGTGACAAGCACCTGCCTCCCAGGCAAACCTGGAAGCCCTGGTTCGCCCTTACTACCATCTTTACCCTGCGAAGAAACAAACAGCATCATCCAGTTACAGCCTCCACTTCATCACAAAGTTGTGTTTTCCTTCTTAAATGTGAATACACTTACATCAGCACCTGCATCTCCCTTGTCCCCCTGAAATGAAGAGTGAAGTTAACACAAGTAAATGGAGAATAAAAGCTTCATAAACGTTTTGATTGCTGCAGCAAATCTAAGAACCTTCTTGCCGTCATCTCCTTTGAGTCCTCTTTCTCCCTGTGAAAAAAAAAGTAATTTCATCTAAAAAGAGCTAGAAAATGGCAAACAAATGTGCAAATTGGATAAAACAGTAATCCAGGTGATATCTAATAGCAAAGTGGTATAATTGTCAAATGTTTCTCACATCTTTTCCTGGCAGGCCCCTCTTCCCATCAATGCCAGGTCTCCCCTGTAGAGAAGAGGAAATGAAAAAGGAGATTGATCATTATCGTGGATAAACATGTGGCTCCTGCTAATTACACACCTGACGCAAGGATATATTTTGTTATATTGGCTTGAATGACTAAAGACTGTCACCATTAAAAGTGTATAAAAAATGGATGATAATGGTTTTGCCGGAGGCATCGCGTTTCAGAGTGAAACTCACAGGAGTCCCCGGTAAGCCAGGCATCCCAGCAATCCCAACCCGGCCTTGATCTCCTTTTTCTCCTTTCTGTTTACAAGCATAGAAAAACAAAGTCTCCTTTTGCAAATATCAGCAAATTAAAATGACAAATGTTATTATAAACTGGACAAATTATAACTGAGGCAGTAAAACACACCACAGCAATGCGAAATAGCTGCTGACATGCTAAAAGCTTAGGCGTCTATAAGCACACATAAAGTTGATATACAGAAAATAAAGACTGAAGATCATGACTGCACCTTAACTTTTCTTTTCATTAATCTTTTTTTGTTAAATGAGATGATACACTGTAACTCAGTGATAACTTGTTTTATGGTAATATGTAATAGGGCAGTAAACCATATACTTTAATGACAAGAATTTAAGTTCCATAAAAATTCATCCACTCACCGGACCAGGCTCTCCTTTCTGTCCCTGGTCACCCTACGGTTACCATAAGACACCTTGTGAGCAAACTCATACATGCATACCCTATATGTACAAATATACTGGGCCACTTACACATTACACCTACAAGTGCTGCTCCGCCATGGAAACTCATGCCATGAAGCTCCTGGCGCACAGTTTTTGTGCAATTTGCAATGATACTATTTAAAGAAATTTCCCAAAACTGCCTTACAGCAATAATGAGACCCTGCTACAGGAAAACAGTGAGTTTTGTAAAGGCATATGGCATGGCTTGGTGGCAGTGGGAATGAAAACATCTAATTTCAGCAATGAAGATCTGTGGCCCAATACTTTTTGTCAATATAGTGCACGTGATGCCTTTTACATGGAAATTTCCAAAATATGTTAATGTGCAATTTCAATAAACCAATTTAATAGTGTGCATTTTTATAACCTTCATTCCTGGTTTTCCTGGTAAGCCATCTAATCCATCTCTTCCAGAACCACCCTGCAAAGCAAATAGTTGCATTAAACATACCTTTGTAAATAAACAACACAAACAGAACCACAGTAAGTGCAATTTATAATTATGCACATGCATACCAGAGACTGTCCTGGCAATCCAGGTTTCCCCTCTGGACCCTGGACAGACACATTACGATGTTTCAAGACATTCAAGAAAAATATATTAGTTTTGATTAAAAAAAAAGAAATAGATAAGAATAGCGTAAATGAATTTAGGGTCACTTCCTGTGTGGATGCCCCTTTGAACAGATTAACCAAGTTAGATTAATGATCAGTTTTGTGTCCTGAAGGGTAAAAGTTAATGCACTTAATTTTTGGCTGTCCATAAATTAATGGCTGCTTATACTTCAAAAAAATAATAATAAGTACAAAAAAGAGAATTAAACCCTAGCACCTTAGTAACATATTATAAGCAATGTTGCTTGGGGATGTACAGCTATCACAATGGTCACAGTCATTAGCTTGAATGATGTAGTGCTCTATACTGCCCTCTTCCTGGTTTCTTATTTTTTGCATATCTGCCACACTTTCATGTTTCAGATCATCAAACTAATTTTAATATTAGACAAAAATAACCTGAGTAAATACAAAATGCGGTTATTAAATGATGATTAAAAGCAGATCCAAAAAGTTATCCAAACTAACCTGTCCCTATGTCAAAAAGTTGTTTCCTCTAAAACCAATGGAGAAATGTTTGTTATGCCAACATTAGAAGCAAGAACTGTGATCAAGAGTTTGACGTAACTGGCAGTAAGTGTTTCATATCGCTGTGAAGGAAACTTTTGTCCACTCTTCTTTCCACAGTTGTTTTAATTCAGTTAGATTTTAGGATTTTCAAGCATTAAAGGCACGATGCATTTCAAGGATAATGCCAAAGTGTTCTGATTATTCCCAGATTTTGACTTGGCCACTGCAAAACCTCGTGTTTGAGCTTCAGGGTGTGAACTGAGGGTTGGACATTCTCCTTTAGGGTTTTCTGGTCTCAGTTACAGCAAGGCGTCCAGGTCCTTAAGTAGCAAAACAGCTGTTAACCATCACACTACCACCATCATTTTTGTTGTTGGTGTGTTTGTCGGTTGGTTGTTTTTAATGAACGGCTGTGTTGCTTTAATGTGAGATTTTACAACAGATGTAAAAGTACTCAAACCTTCCAAAAGGTTCTGCTTTAGTCTCATCAGGTAATATTTACATTTATATTTACATTTTACAAAAATGTAATAGCAGAAAGATGAGACTTTGTCCACTTTTTGGTACTGAATCGTGAACTTTAACTGAGACAAGCAAAGGCTGCAGCTCTTTAGATGTTGTTCTGGGTTCAGTTGTGATCTCCTGGATGAGTTGTTGATGGGCTCTTGGCTTCATTTTGAGTTTCCAGCCACTCGTGTGAAGTATCACCACTGTAACAAGTTTTCTCCATTTGTGGATAATGGTTCTCGTTGTGGCTCACTTGGGTACCAAATACTTAGAAATGGCTTTCCCGACCGATAGATGTCAGTGATCCTGTTTCTCTTCGTTTGTTGTCATGGCATGATTTTTGAGCTCCTGGGTGTGGCTAGTGAAACTGAACTCAGTGTTCAAAACATGTGGGGGCAGTTAACTTTTTCATATAGGTTTGGACAGCTTTTTTTCCCCTTGATAAAAAAAATCGTCTTTTAAAAACAGAATTGTTTTTACTCAGGTTATCTTATATTAAAATTGGTTTGATGATTTGTAACATGTTAATGTGATGAATATGCAAACATTAAGAAAACAGGAAGGGGAAAAGACTTTCTCACTGCACTGCGTATCACATCCTGTTGGTTACTTCATATGGTGAAAATACTCACTTGTGGCCCAGGCGGGCCCATTTCTCCTCGCAAACCTGGCTGACCTGGCTCTCCAGGATCACCCTGATAAGAAGGAAAGGGAAAAACTTTTAATTCTTCCTTAACTGAATGAATTTAAAGTTGTAATGTGCTATTCTTCAAATTACCTTAATTACTCTGGTCAGTATGTTGTCTGAACCAATCTGATTGAATAGAACGACAGTTAAATTGTTAACAAACACAGTTTCAGTTGATTGGAAACAGACATAAGGTCTCATGGAGGAATGAGGCTTTTTACAAGCTGTGCTGTAACAAGCGCCTCTGTCAAACATGGTTGAACTGATCAAGTAATTATAGAGATTTGTTTACTTGTGTTCCCGGAGGTCCAGGCTTTCCCTTTATGACGATGACAGCACAATGAAAAGAAGAAAGACAAAACAGTTAAAATCTCCAACGTCATACTTCTAAACAAATCCAATATTTGCAAGACAAAGGAAAAATAGTTTGGTGCAATGAAGGATGGCAAACACACAAAAAACAAAGTTAATTACTCAACTTATCAAAACGGAATGACACAGGAGGATAGCAGATTGAGAAGATATGAAACAGTGACTGACACAGAAGAATAATCAGAAGGCAGGCAGCCAGGAGAAAAAAACCAAACATGTTGACTGATGAGAGAGAGGGAGGGAGAGATGGTGGATACAAACTTACCGCCTCTCCTTTGTCACCTTTTTTGCCATCGGCACCCTTCAAAAGAGAAAAGAAATCTCAGGTGATGTTAAAGTTTTGCAATTTCAGTTGAATTATTACAGTTAGTTATAGTACAGTATAAAGCTACTGATCTGTACACACATACTAAGCAGAAAGATGAGGATCTTATAAGTGGATCTTCTTAAAAGTGTAAATTTAATAAAGCATAGTAATAACTCAGGAAGGCCACAAAGTCAAGCCCACATCAGCTGGTTCAGTTCACCACCTTCTACACAGTGAAGTGTTTCAGCTGCTTCAGCAGGAGCACAGCTGCTGCATACCCACAAGCCCCTTTGCAACCCACCTTTACCTCAGCTCTTCCTTTTAATGCTGTTTCTCACTTAATGAGTAATGTAAGACAGCTTCAAACAACAATCTTCTTTTGACCACTGTGTGCTGACTGAAGTTTAATGATCGTGGCAAAGAACTTACAGGTGGGCCAGGCTTGCCAGGGTCACCTTTTTCTCCAGTGTCACCTGGTTTTCCTGGTAATCCCAATGGACCCTGATCAACAAGTAGAAAGAAATGGAAGCATTCAGCCCTGCACTCATGTTTCACAAACAAAAGAGTCAGATTAAAAGCCTGATCAGAACTGTAACTACATATTCGGTATACTACATACTGGTTTGTCGCATTTTCAGATTTTGTCAAAATACATTTTGAAGTTACTTTTAAAATTTTGTGGGAAGTGTTGTTTTTCCTTTTTTCTTATTTGAAATATACAACTGTTGAAGAAGTACCCTGATTCCTCTTTCACCAGGCTCTCCAGCTGCTCCTTGTTCACCCTGCAAAAACAAATTAAATGACTCTGTGGAGGTAATATGTGACGCTGGAGATGATTATAGGGATGTTAAATCATTATAAAAATAACAATCTTCAAGAGCAACATGTTTAAAAGTCCAAGCGCTGGTCAACAAAACAGTCACGTAACAAACAAATAGACTTTACCTTCATTCCCGGTTCTCCTTTAGCTCCAGGTGCACCCTACACACAAAGTCAACAATAAATCTAAGCAGTAGGAAATATTTAGCCAAATGTGCTAACATTCACAATATACGTGTGAACAAAAGGGAAGAGAGAAAATAATTACATTTTTCCTGGTCCATTTGTTACATTTTTCACACTGTGAGCATTTTTCTGACACCATTGTTTCTGAATAGACCTGTTTATCAAACTAAATCTGAACTCTGCTGTACCTACTATACAAACAAAACTCATAGTTGCTGTAACGGCCACTCAGGATTTACTTACATCTTTACCTCTTAATCCCGGTTCTCCAGGATTGCCAGGTAATCCAATGCTCCCTTTTTCACCTTTAGAGCCATCTTTCCCCTGAGCAAAGACATGACCTCTGATTTACAACGTCAGCAAAAAAATTTATGCTTAAAAAATAAATAATTGGGGTTTTTAATTGTTTTAATACAAACCTGCTGTAGAATTTTACAACATATTTACAGCCAGCTCAAATTGGGTTTTGGTGTAAAAAAAAAAAAAAGGTATTGTCTGTATTTACAAAGAGTGCAGTGGCAAGATTGCATCTAAGAGGTGGGCTGACTTTTGGAAGTGATCCTGCTCCATTTCTGGGAGTTCCTTTCTCAAGTCGTAAAATATAAGTAGGAGCATATTTAAATCAGTACACAAATTGATTTGCAACACACAATTTGCTGAGAATTGCACCGATATTGAGACCATATTTAGCCCATTTTTTGTACTTGATAATGAAATTAACTGACTGTGTTTAGAAAAGGAGCACAACGTTTGTAAATCACCTGTAAAATCACCCTATCAGTACTATTTGGGGATTGTGCTCACACGCTGTTTTGCCCTGTTTAGTAATATGGCGTAATTCAAACATTATTCAAGTGGTTCAATTAAGTGTTTTAAACTTTAACTGAAGTTAACATTTAGTAAACTTCTAAAACCAAAAAGAATTTTTGGCCATAAAAAAATATTTTATCTTGTCTATGCCTTGTCTATGTCTATATCTACCCTTAGCTCCTATGAAGTTTTGCCTAGGCATGGATTTATCTGGCAAGCTTCACCAAACACTTGTGTTAAGCATGTGGAAAAGTGCAGGTGTTGCGAAGTGCTCACAAAAAAAAGGATCATGGATAAACCCAACAAATCATACAGTAAAGAATAATTTCAGGTAGACCCCTTGGGCTTAAGAGGGTAAGGAAATACATGACACTGAATAGCCCACCAACAAAACCTCTGTTTTCACTTGTAGCAACGCACTGTGCAAATTTCCCAAATGCAGCAGACTGCAGAGAATGAGTGCGTAGATTTTTTTTTTTCGCATCTGCCTGCTATGACTGGAAATTAGCTAAAAAGTATAAAAGAAAAACCAAAATTAAGCAAAGGTAGCAATCCAAAAATACAAAATTCATTTATGTGTTTGTATTCTATGTGTTGTTGAATACAAGTGTTTGCTTTCACCTTGCATGTATTATTTTGACCCGTTGTTTACAGAAAAAATATTCACAAGAAGAACTTAATGTAACTAGTGATGACTCACCTTTTGTCCTGGTTTTCCTGATAAACCAACATTTCCCTGTAAACAATGAAACTAATAAAACATCTAACAACAACAACACACAGCAATTTCCTGCTTTATGATAGGATAGCAACAGAGTTAAAGATTTAAATGACTCACCCTTTCTCCATTTTCTCCCTTCTGCCCCTGCTGTCCTGGAATCCCAAAACCAGGACTACCCTGCACATATCAAAACAAACCATAACCGTACCATAAAGTGATATTCAGTTATTCTATTTGCTCTAATCCTGAAATAATAAAATGGAAATGACCATGATGGACAATATTTCTCCATAACAACCTTTTCTCCCTTGTCTCCTTGTTCTCCCTTTATTCCCTGAGGGCCTGTGGAACCAACTGGACCGATGTCTCCCTGAGAGAACACATGCACATACGTGAGCACATGTACATCAATTGATAAGAGAAAGCTAAACCTCTCTCCACTCTAAATGGACCCTGTGGACTGTCATTAATTATGTGCCATCCAACAGAGCATTCAGTCTCCCTGAAAAAGCTAATGAGAGAAAATTTTTAATTGTGTTTGATAAGCGTGCCCAGGAGATTGAGTCTGCAAAAATACACCAATTAATTAACAATGTTTTCAATTACTCACCTCTGGCTGATTTATTTTAACCCACTTAAGATAAATACGTGCACACAGCTTAGTCTGGTTGAGAAGAAATTAAAAAAGGTGTTGCAGCACCAATAGTTTCAGTAGTTTAAATCCTTTTACTCAATGATAAAACCTTTACCTGGAACTAATAGCAATTTCCTTATTTTAATCTTAAATGCCTTAACTGCAGACGAGCAGCTTGTACCAACAGAAAAAGTTGTTATAATTGCACTTTACGCAGAGTTTGCAAAGTCTCTTTGTATGCAGCTGAAAAAGAACAAAATTAAATCATCCAGGTTTCACAGCTGACTGCAACTACCACAGCATGACGTCTATATTAGGTTCTTATCTGTTATTATCTCACAGGTTTGAAACTAGTATGATTACTTTATTGTTTCCCATAAAAGAAAAACAACCCTGAAATAGGTGACAGGTACAAAAACCACAACCATTAGTAACTAGTAAGCTTAGATCTAATTCAAAGAAAGCTAATCTATATCACAGCCTCCCTATTGCTGATCTGTATCTGTTAAACTGACAGAGGGACAAATGAAAGTTTATAGAGGTTATGCTTACAAAAAGGGATCCTGTACCACTGTCCAGAATTTATTAGCTCAAACTCAGAATTCTAAATCTATAAAGGATTGTTAAAATCCTGCTAGCCAGTTAAGCCCTGGACTGTCCAGAAATGCTTCAGGAGGGACGAGTATTTTAAATCAAACAGACAAAAACAGTCTGATTTTACTAAAAGTAAGATGCTGAGTAATGAATGAACCCCCAAAATGTTGGCATCTGCTCCTTGATGACTGTAGTTCCACCAACATGTAACTTTTTCTTTAAGTGCAATGAGACACATGGTTCATTCAATTACCAGCCAGGTGCGTGCCTAAATGTGAAACATATGTAAGAAGATGGCAAAAATGCAGGCTGAGATGGAAATTATACTGGTACCCAGCTGCACCGACTACTGGTGACATGCTTTTCCTCTTTTGTGTGCTCTATATCCTACAGCTTTTGATCAGGTAGGCTGAAATTAGCATATGGTATGTTTCCCTTTTCAGATCTCAGCCAGTCAAACTGTAAAAGGAATCACCTGGAAAGGCTGATTAGTAACACTATGGGGGGATCTCACATGATAAAGGTGTAGATTGTGGATGCTGTGACTTTTAAAGCACCTTTCTTAACGTTTCCTTATTTAATTAAGAATATATAGTGCCCGATGATTGACTTGAGAACTATCCAGACCAGACACTTGATGTCCTATGACAGCTGGAATATCCACCACCTCCTTCCCCAGAGCCCAACAGGTTAAGCATTTCTTCAAGGACATTTAAGGCTATTTGACATACTTGAAGGCTGTAATTAAGCTGAAAAAAAAAATGTTTTGGAAGAATGTTGATGTAGTATACACTGACTGGAAAAATCAGTAGTGAAAATAGAAACAGATCAGCAAAAGTTCTGGAAAAAGCTCACACACTGGTAACTTACCCTGGCCCCCTTTTTCCCAGCTGGACCAATTATCTGTTGTGACAGGGAAAAGACAGTTTAATAGCAAAACCTCTATATACTAGGTTGAAATATATAAAATGGTTTTCTTACACCCTTTGCCGGGTCTCCAGCAGGTCCTCTTGGACCTTCATCTCCCTTTAATCCCATCGGTCCTGTCGGCCCCTAGAAATGTGAAGGTGAACTCTCAGTGCCACTTCTGTTGTGACCGCCTCTCTGATAAAAGCTGTTTATTTTTGTTCCCAACAAATCAAAACCAATTTCTTCTTTTTATCATAAAAACTAATCTTGTTGAATTACTACAAAGCGTATTACAAAACACAGGAAGATGGTCCTCATGATGACAGTTTTTCCGGTAGCAATCTCTTCCAAAAGATTATGCTGCTTCAAATTAAAAATCACTGAAGCAGAAAAAAACGACCCATTTGCAAAACATACCCACTGAGGTTTGACAATTTGGCTCATGGATGTATGCAATCATAACCATCTCTGATACAGTGTAATCTTCAAAACCCAGAACAAAATGACTTCCTCATTTGTTCATTCATCAATCTAAATGTCTGCTTGGAGACATCAGCAAAAGTTATTAATAGGTTTAAAGCTAATCTTTCAGTTTTCAGAGCTGGTGCAAAATAAAAACACTGCATTTGCCCCTGCCTTGTTTTTTATATTTCTTTATAGCTTTTGATAATTTCTTTTAACATCTGTTTCAATTTATTTCGATCTTCTCTAATCCCCACAGGGTCAAAGGTATACATACAGGTTCAAATATATGCATATTCTAATATACTGATATTTGGTTAAATGTGTCTCAGCAAGTTGCAGTTTGACGGGATGCTTTAGGTAGCCATCGACAACTGATCACAAATCCCGCCGGGATAATTCTGGCTGGGGTCTTCTTGGCAGAATTTGTAGGATTCATTTAAATTGGTTGGTTTTCTGGCATTTCCTGACTAAGCATAGTCTACACCAGGGTGCCCAATCCTAGTCCTGAGAGCTACTTTCCTGCAGCTTTTAGATTCATCCTTGTTCCAACACACCTGAATCAAATGATTTCTTGTTATCAGGCCTTTGCCAAACTTGATGGCATGCTGAAGAGGTCATCAAACCATTTGATTCAGCTGTGTTGGAGTAGGGATGCATCTAAAAAGCAGTAGCTCTAGTCTACACACTTTCAAAAGGGTTGAGGTCGGGACTTTGGAAAGGCCATTACAGTGTTTGTGTTTGGAGATAGTCCTTTATTATTCCATTACTTGTGCAATATACCAGCACCACTGGCAGCAAAACAACCCCACAGCATGATGCTGCTACCGCCATGGTTGAAAGTTGGTGCAGTGTTCTTAGGTTTGAAAGTCTCATCCTTACTCCTCCAAAAGTAGTAGCAGGATAATTCAGTCTTTGTCTGACAATAAATATCTTCTCTTTTCTTTTCTTTCTTTTCTTCTTTTAAAACTTTTAAACTTTTAGGTCTCTGACATAAACTATATATGTGTCTGCCCAACTTATCACTTCGTAGATCATCTCATCGAGGTCTCTTAATTGTTCCATGCTCTTACTTTAAAACCAGAGGCAATCACGCTATTGAGATTTCAGAAAAGCCTTTCTTAGCTTATCAGGATGATTGGTTTGTTTTTAAAAAAATGACAAAAACTCATTTCTATAAGTTAGCTTTCCGCAATTATTATGGGCCACAGTTTATATTTATTTGTGTGTATGAAAGTGTGTCTGTTGAAATGAATGTGTCACTATGTGCCTGTATGTTGGACTGTATTTATTTATCTTTAAACTGTCAAACACCTTGTAACACTGTGTTTTGAAAAACGCTGTATAATTAAACTTATATTATTATTATCATTATTATTAATAAATCTTATGCCACATTGTACAAGATGCAATCCACACTCACTGGGGGTCCTTGTGGTCCTATTGGTCCCACCTCTCCTTGGTCTCCCTAAAGAAGAAAGAAAATGTTAACGCACACTTTTTTTGTATAAGCAGCCTTATTCTTGTTAATCTAAAATGAATCTTCACATTCATATGCATGATAATTGTAAAACAGAAAGAATTTATATGTGAATGAACTCACCTTGTCTCCTTGCTCCCCTTTCATTCCCTTTTTTCCCTGCAGGTATAAATAAATCACTTGCTTTAAATTAAATCATCAATGATTGTTATGCAGTCTTCGCTTTTATCTGTGATAAATTTGCTTCATTTCATTAGAAGGAAGTGCAATTCATTTATATGCAGTTAAGTATAAAACATGCAGGGTAGTCATATGTGACTATTCAGTTGGTGATAAAGTGCACACCCGAGGTCCAATGATTCCCTGGATGCCCTGCTCTCCACGCTCACCCTTAAAAGACAAAGAGAAGAAACATGTGAATCCACAATAAAGTTTTAACAATAAAGGGTTTTAGATTACTTTAGGATATTAGTAAAAATCCGAGTTTAAAAATGTATATTTTGGTACCTTTGGGCCAACTGGTCCTGCTAATCCAATATCTCCCTGCATGACAAAAGTAAAACAAACACACAAATAATCCAGTCTTTAATGCAGTGTCGACTATTCTCCAAGCTGATGACTAAACTCTGTGTCCTTCATGTCTGCTGTAAGGTACCTTCTCTCCTTTCTCTCCATGAGGACCTTGAACACCTTGTATGCCAACTCCCTCCTCACCCTGCAAGAAAAATTAAATATTATAAACAATAAAGTATTTTTAGCAATTATGCACTTAGGGTCTATACAAGCACAAAAGCTGTAATTCAAAATCACCTTTTCTCCTTTCTGGCCTGGCAGTCCTGGTCCCCCATCGACACCAATGGGACCAGGCAAACCTGCAATGCCCTGCAGCAGTTTGCACATGTGTGAGTTTGGGATGTGAGAGACAAAGCGGGCACAGAAATGTCAATCGCAAATTCTGTTTTATTTTTTTCTTAACTAAGCTGCCCGAACACTATAATTTTATCAGCTATGTGCTTACATCTTTTCCCGGCTCTCCTTTGTCTCCTTTCACGCCCTGCTTCCCACGTAAGCCCTTTCAAAAATAAATGAAATATTATAAGATATGCAAACACAACAAGACATATTATATAACAAAATAACCGAGCGGTTTGAAAATAGGCTAATATACAACATTTATGAAAGTAAATTAGAAGTTGTGATTCATTTTTTAAGCAAATGTATAAAACGACAAGAAGACAGCCTTCATACTTACTTTTGTACCCGGCTCTCCGGGATCTCCCTGCAAAGTGCAAACAGTAGAAGCAGCTCTGTTGGACTATGCTGTCAAAACATCTTTGTGACACTTCATACTAAATACTCCAAGCTGTCTTGACATTATATGATGTGCAGTGACAGGCATTATAAAACATCATGAATTAAGAAAGGTGGGGTGTAATTACAATGCCCTTTTTTTTTCTTTTTTTTGCTTCCCTTGAATTTATGTTACCTTGACAGCTGTTCCTGGTGGCCCCGGTGATCCTGGCTGACCAGGCAGACCTGGAGCTCCATTGACCCCTGGAAGACCGGGAGGTCCTGGGGGACCCTGTAACATGCAGTTAAAATGATCTTAAAATGCCTTAAAGATTACCTTTCAAAAACTACTAGTTTATTTGTTTGTTTTTTGGGGTAATTTTTTTTTTTTTTGCCTTCTCGAAAACTCACCGAGGAGCCTGGCTCTCCTTTTCGTCCGGGCACAAAATTTGCATCTGTACCAGCTATAACGTATCCCGGCTCTCCCTGAGAGGAAGGCAAAAAAAGACTCAGTTTATTGTTGTTGCAGCATTCAAATCTTAAAAGTACATAAACAGCTGTCTCATAAATAGAAAGCAAAATTAAATGCATGGATTAGACTTACTCTTTCTCCTCTCTGTCCCTTTGGACCAGGAAGCCCAGGTGGACCCTACCATGAAAAGCCTGTTTTAAAAATCCAGTCTCCAAAAAATATAGATGACACAATTCAGCAATTTATATATATTTTTTACAGATACTTTGTTCTCACCATGTCACCTGGAACACCTGTAGGGCCCTGGAAATTAAAAAAGTTATCATATTTTCAGGTTCGGATCAGATCAGTGTGACATTCTGTTCTTTATGGATATACAAGCGTCAGAAAAAGAAAGTTGTTGTAGCACTATATGCAGACCTATGATGCACTGCACCACAAATTAAACGCAGCATATCAACACAAACACCTCATGCCAACTGTCAAGCACGGTGATGGAGGGGGGATAACTTAGGCTTGTTTTGCAGCCACAGAACCTGTGCTCCTTGCAATCAGTAGGTCAAATGTGAGGCCATCTGTCCAACAGACAAAGCTTGGCCCAAACTGTGTCATGCAACACGATCCCAAGGACACAAGTAAATCTATAGCCGCATGGCTGAACAAGGAAAGAATCAAGGTGTTGTAATGGACCATTCGAAGTTCAGACCACAACCTGACTGAAATGCTTGGACCTCAAGAGAGCTGTGCATACACTCTATGCACAGGACTGCTTACACTGCTGTAAAATCATTTTCATATGTCTTTAGGTACCCGTTGGCCAGCAGAACCCGGTGGTCCAGTTCTTCCTGGGCGACCTGGCAAACCAGGAACACCGTCAGTTCCAGGAAGTCCCTGTCAAATTAAGACATTAAAGTCAGTCCTGAAAGTTAAATAACAAATTGCAGAGGCACACAAATACTACTGCACTGTTAGTGGTTTCGATACAGCATTTAAACATAACACTAATTGTATATACAGAATTCAAAGAGGACAGTACACGGGAACTAATTTAATGCAAATGGTTTAAAAGATGAGGTCTTGAACTCTTACTTTCATATACTTTTGAAGCTGAAATGCTCTACAAACATCTTAATTCATGTTTTTGTTTACATGCAACTCTTGTTGTTATGTACATATATTCATGCACATACAGTTAACATACACTGTATGTGCTGATGCTTACCCTTTCTCCTTTCTCTCCTTTTGACGATGTGAAAGGATCAAACTCTCCAGGGCTTTGTCTGAATCTCTACAACAACATTAATAATTGTTATTTTTAAAAGGTTTGGTTGATGATAAGTAAAAAAGTGTATCTGAATATACAAGGCAGAAGCGGGGCAGTGAAAAACTGAATAGAAGGGAGAACAAAGTATAAGCGTATTATTTAAAAGGCGCCATAAAGTAAGGATAAACATACCAGACCAAGACCCAAACTATCTCCCTGAAAGAATAAAAGATTATCAAAAAATAAAGAAATAAGTTTATGAAATGTTACAGGAAAAAATGCATCAGTTTCGTCTGAGTCAAATAACTCACCTTTTCCCCTTTTTGGCCCTGAGAAAACAGATTATTGACATGATTAATCACTGCAGAATAACAAGGTTTAACAACTCACGATTATGACTTTGCGGGAGAAAGAATCAAACGAACCTTCATGCACTGAGTTAGGCATGGACCCTCGGGCTTAAGCATCTCCTCTGGGTCATCAGTGGGGGTGTCTAGCTGAGCACCCTGAAAATGAAAAAAAAAATGAATGCATTACAAACTATTCAACTGACTTTTAAGTAGACTTCACAAGCAGAGAAGGCTCACTACAAAGCTTCTTTGAATTTGCTCTTCAAGATTAATTTGAATTCTTATTATGCAACACAAGGTTGTATAACAAATTTGGAGATGTAGTCTGTTTGTGCTACCAAAAATTCTGAATGAATTATTCACTATTTGAGTCATAAAAGTAAAGCTACTGTTTGCAGTGAAGTGCGGGGGGGGGGTGAATCTCAGAGCTTCACACGTGTAGTCTTGCAGCCTGAAGAAATAAACTTCAAAGTTTATTGGTTAGGCGGAAGAGGCACCACATGTAGTACCAGTTGGTGAATTTTCCAGTTAGGATACTTTTTTATGCTCGTCGCTATAAGTGACTTAGTGACTTGGAAAGTTTTATCGGTGATATTGATTCAGAGAAATCTGAAACTATTTATCTCCTGCACCTCAGCTCTACTGACAAAATGAAAAACAGGCGTGTCTGTCTTTGCCTCCTTTCTTCTAAAATCAAAAATCACCTGCATATTTTTTTCCTTACAATGTGCAGGTGATTGTTCTCTGGCCACCACACCAAAAGATTGCTCATGTCCTCCGGATATGAACAAAAAAAATACACGTACATCCACACCAAAAGAGGGGGAGGTGCTGGGCTGACAACAAGCAAACAACAAAAGGAAAAAATCAACTGCTTGAACACTGCAGAGCTCCGTTTTTGCCTACTGATTGCACCAGGCAATCTATGACGTTTCTACCACACCTGCTCATTTTTAGACAAAAAGTTTCAGTTTCATTATTGAATGCGGAGCTCAAATCAGCAGCATTCACAGAGGCTTTATTTATTATCAAGGTGTGTGAAGACGGGGGACAGTGGAGCCAACTGCTGAGGAGCTACGTGGGACAGGCCTATTGTCTTTTATGAAGAACCAGCCTCTCAAAACACATCATCAGAAATGGGCTGAGTCTGCAGTCACGTCCTCCGGTCTGACGTCAAGTAAAGAATGGTGACGTTTTCTCGCCTGCAGAGCTTTTGTGTGCAAATTTAAAATTAACTGGATGCACCTCTGTGTAATACATGGTCATTAGACACAAATAATCAGCTCCACAGGTGTTTTAGAAGATCCATCTACACATGCTCAAAGTGTGTTCACTTTACAGGCACAGTATAAAAGCTGTCCCAATACAACAAAATCCCCTACAACACATACATGTATGTATCTCTTATGGACAAAGATTTCCTTCGTTTACAGTCATTTATTTATTTTAGTTCCTTACAGACAAACAAGCAATACCTTTGCCTTATTTTTTTACCTCACCTCATCTTGTAGTTTGAACTCTGTGACGAGTTCGTCACTACAGAGGCTTCTGATAAATTCTCTCTCCACGGAGGGAAAATCATCAAAAGTTGGTGAATAGAAGATGTTTTTGTAGCTGGTAGGAGCTGCAATTTTATTCAGTTCTTCATGATCTGCATTCGAAACTCCAACTGCCAGGACGCTGACCCCTATAGAGACACAATCGTGATAACTGAATATTTTAGTTTAAACTTTTAATTAGTGAAAACCCCTTTCACGTGTTTTGAACAGTTTATATTATAACTCACCCAAGGCGCGTGCAATTCTGGAGGGCGGCACCACATTGTCCTGGGCCTTGCCATCCGTAAACAAAACCAGAACATGGGGTACATCCTGCCTCATCCCATGAGCCTCCTGAAACAGTTCTTGCAGAACATAGCTGATTCCCTTTCCTGAGGAACAAACGAACAAAAACAACAAGAAATAAGTTTTAAGAGGAAGTAATATGACTTTTGGTTAAATTCTGGTAGATTATTTTTGCTAGTTTTCCAGCACTGTAATGAGATTGTTCAGCCATGTTATTATTAGGGGTCTTGGACCATATGAATTATTGTATCATCTTACTGATTCAACAAAGAAAACATACTTTCTTGTTGTTTTTTAACACAAAATTCAATTTGCCCATGCACAACAAAAGATCATCTCATATGACACTAACTAGGTCAGCAGTCAGTGTGCAGGCTTTTGGTAACAGAACAGCGTGACACCTGTTAAAAAGACTACGGTGTTCAATACAGGAAATAGTAAAAGAGGCTCCTGGCCCACTGAAGACAGCTGGCAAACTGAGACAAAGCATGGTGCACATCTGTGTATCACCAACCGGTTTTGGTGTTGCCCCCTCCATAACGCAGCGCTCTGAGAGCCCTGAGCACAGAGTTTCTGTCTTTGAAGTCATTAAGGCGGAATTCAATGCGAGGCTCATCGCTGTAATGAACCACAGCTATCTGAAAGAAGATTGAGAGAGTGAGAAAATGCCCATCATCATAACATCAATATAAAGGATTTTTAGATCACAGCTGAGTGTGATGAAACTTCACTCTTCAAAACGAAGATCATAAGAACTATATATTTGCTTGTGCTTGCCTCCTTGGCTGACAAAAAAAATGGCATTGTGCCATGCCTCTCCTTTCTGCCAGTGTTTGAGTCAGATTCAGCCCATTTGGTGGAGAAGAGCACATTATGTTACTGCTAATGGTCTAAGCCTGCACATGAGACTCACCTTCCGGGCAGCTATTATGACTCAAAAACTGCAATCGAGTCCAATTTGTAATTGTCTAAACAGACTCACAGCCAAAGTGATAAAATTAAACACCTGAAAGTTATATCTTCAGCAAAGTACAAAGAAAAGTTTTTACTGAGCAACTAACCTGCGTGCCTTGTGAACCAATTACGGGGAAGTATGTAGCCACTCGAAATATGAAGTCTTTCATCTTCCTAAAGTTGTCGGTGCCAATGCTCGACGACTCATCCACCAAGAATACTATATCTGCTTTGGTCTTACCGCACACTGGACAGAAACAGGACAGAAAACAGTTTTGACTAAAAATACGCTACATATTATTTAACATGAGGGAAAAAATATAAGAGAATCTCTAAAATACCTGGTTGTGGTGGTGTTTTTTTCTCTGTCACTCTACTCAGTGTGGTTAATCGAAAGGCTGTGACTGCTCCTGCCTTGCCCTCAGTGACACTTGGCTGAACGTGGGGCTTCTTGGTTGTTAAGGCCTCAGTTGGAAGCACAACATCAGGGTGCCAGGTGGTCCTCATGGGTGATTGAGCAGTGGTTGTGTTGATGATAGAGGGAGTCTGGGAGTCCCCAGTGATAGGAGGGGAATGGGGGGGCACTGTAGGTGGCACAGGCTGGACTGTTAACGCTGGGCGAGCTGGTCCCACTGTGATACACAGAACCATAACAAATAAATCAAACGCTTGAGGTCTCTGGAGTCAAACAGAGTCTTTGCTAGAACAACAAATGGGATTACAAAGGAAGCAATAAAACACTGCTGCAGCATTCTTCACTTTGGGTTTTCAGCTTGTACCAGTCTTAGGAAAAAGTTACTGTAGGTGTTCACTGAATATCAACAAACATAACAGCTGACAATAGAAAGCTAAGAAAGATGTATTTATGCATGGGTACTCAGACAAATAGGTTCAACATTTTAAAGCATTCATGCAGTTTAGAGTAAGAGCACGGCCATATGAGAGATGTAGTGCTAAATAGCTTAACACTTAGCTAAGATAGCATTTCTTTTCTTCAGCAAGCTAATTTTAGCTTTGTCAATTTTATATTTACAAAAATAAAAATACACACACAGTATTGTGTGGCTGCAGGTATTTTAGCCTGATCAGTGGATGTATTAAAGTAAATATGTGGGACAGAGAGATCTGAAGTGTATGTCTATCGTTCAGTCAAACAACTTGGAGAGAGTCTTACATATTCTCTGATACATGGTGCTTATAGGCCCCTC
This sequence comes from Oreochromis aureus, assembly GCF_013358895.1. Taxonomy (NCBI): domain Eukaryota; kingdom Metazoa; phylum Chordata; class Actinopteri; order Cichliformes; family Cichlidae; genus Oreochromis; species Oreochromis aureus. Next base: position 11,924,615 of record NC_052958.1, on the reverse strand, counting down.
CACTTCTCCATACAAAGGTCTGATGGTGAAAAGATATGTTCTGCCATACAAGAGATCACTGATCTTATAGTAGGTGAAACCAGGGCCAAGGATTTCTGTTTTTGTGTCAAACACTGAAAAAAACATACAAAGAAAACATGGTGTTGCAAAGTGATCAGTCGTGACAGTTTCAAGAAATAATAAATAAGAAAATAAATCTTTATACTAAAAGGGATTTGAGTGTATAAAAAAGAAAGGAAACAATATTTTTTAATAACCTGGAAAATAATGTGTCAAATCTACAAGCAATAATGATATATCTGAACATCTGGTGAGAAATTACATGTATGGAGATTCTGTCAATTATGACAATATTACTTTAGGAATTTTGTTAATGAGATTTTTCACCTTATTAACATACCCTTTTTAACAAAAGGGTGCTTATGTTGCCACTTTATTCACAAAAGACATCTCATGGTTAAAACACTCTGAAATCTCTAAACAATTATTCCTGGCATGCTGGGATACTTGTGTTTTATTCAGGCAAATATTGCCTTTTCAGACCAAGACCTGTTAAATAAAAGAATGTTTATGGCAGGTCTCATTATGCAGTGTAATATAATTTACATAATATGTAATTCATCTCTGGAGCCTAAACGAAAGTTGCATGAATTATAAGAAGGTGTTTTATCAAGTTGTGGTTCCTTACTGACCTGAGATGTGCCTCCAGGAGAGGCGATATCCTGAGGCACCAGCTACGCGTGTCCAGTTCAGAACAGTACTGTTGTCTGTTGTATTCAAAGCAGCAAATCCTTCTACTTTTGGAAGATCCACTGAAACACACAAAATAGCTCTCATGAATAATGAAATAAAGAAACAAGTGACATTAGGTGGGTTTTTTTGCATCCACCACATTAGATTTTAAATTAGGCCATCAATATGTGTTAGAAGTGCAAACTTTCAGCTTTAATTCAAGAGGTTTGACAACAGTTTTGAATGAATTGTTCCTGAAATACAACCATTTTTAAACATAGTGATTTTAAGAGGCTCAAAGTAATTGGACAAGCAGTTTCATAGCCTCTGATAAAAGATTTGGAGTTGACTCAAAATGTTGAACTTGCATTTTGGTAGCTGCTCACTGGAACTTTCAATACGAGGTCCATAGAAGTGTTGATGCAAGTGAAGGACGATGTGTCTACTTGAGAGATAGCAAAAAGTTTAGTGGCCAAATCAGTGATCTGCACTGACCGACTCAGTAACACCAAAAGGCCTTGGAAGATTGCAGAACACAACTAATATGGATATTGATTCTAACCCAAGACAGCAATCTTTCAGTTATGAAATACAAAACTGTATGTGGGAAGGCCCATAAATAATGAGCAACTGAAGGTGTCTGTAGTAGAGGCAAGAGGAAGCAAAGCATTTGGTGATATCTATGAAATGTAGGCTTCAGGCATTGACTGCAAAGAATTTTTAGAAGTATTGAAAAACAAACCTTATATTTAAGTTGATGTTGTCCAATTACTTTTAAATCTACTAAATTCTAAGCCACCGTAGTGGCATTTACACATAATCTGTTTAAGGAAACTGGTGAAACATATATTACTGTACATTTCCCCGAAACTCAGACTGTTCCCTACGACCGGGGCCAGGCAGGACTCACAGGTACGTGCTGTGACCAGGACAGCGCTTCCTTCCCTGCTGCCCACCATGGAGGACACTTGGATCTTGTAAGCCGAGCTCTCTCGCAGGTTGCGGATGGTGTAGGAAGCAGAATCAGCCGATACCACATGGGACTTCTCATCCCCCCCTAGTGCAGGGAATAATTAAATCCAGCATGAGAGTGTCAAACAACCGTGTTTGCAGTCGTTTACGGATGAAACTTTTATACAATGAGCCACAAGAGTCTAAACTGAGGAGTGATAACTCATTATGCTGCTAGATGCTGTAATTGGAAAATAATGCAAATATCCAAGACATGCTTAATATTTTCATCGACCTGAGTGAAATCTTTTTTCTCAGCTTCTCTGATCCAGAGATGTAAACTCTAGATATTACAATAAAAAATGCAGTTTTAATTCTACTGTATATTATGTCTACTTGTTCATAGCCTGAGGCGTTAGAATACACATTTGGGAGGTTTTATTTATGTGCTTTCTTACCAAGAAATGGGATCCAAGAGATTTTGTATCCAGAAGCCCCTGGTGCTTTTTTCCAAGATAGTGTGAAGGAATTTACTCCAATGTCCTCAACCTTCACCTCCCTCACTGCCTGGATTGGATCTGACTCTGACACTGCAGCTAAGCATAACACAACATCACCACAAGAGATTTCAATCCAAGTTTTATACCATAAAGCTGTGACAATTATTATTTTTTTCACATCACAATGCATTAAGGACCCAGAAATCATAAAATATGCGATTAAAATCTCTGAACAATTTGCTGATGTGATTTTACTTACCCCTCCCTATCATTTTACAGTGTAATAAACTTAGCACTTGGAGCTTGGAGTAACACTCTGACAGTGACAGTGATAGAATGATAGCAGCCCTGCTGACTTGGACTCAGTGACACATACTACAAGTGACAGCAGCAGGAACTGTGGTTAAAACGGGAAGACCAAAGTACATGACATGTCAGTCAAACACCGACACTTACGAGGGTTTATGTGGCACAGATTGAGGAACTTTGCCGTACCCTTCCCATTTAATTACGATGGGGGCACAGCTGCACAGAGCCATTTTAGATCTAAAGATGGCTCATGATAAATTCAAAGTCACTGAGACTTCACATGTGTTTTGTACCTGTGAGCTGAGATAAGGAGATTTCTGGTCCCTCTGAGTTGCCATACACTGCACAGATGGTGACTGTGTAGGTAGACTGTGGATTCAGGTCTTTGAGACGATGGAAGAGGATGCTACGATCCAGGTACTGGACTTGGGGTTTGCTATTATCTGCAAGCATCAGACAAAAAAAAAACAACACAAATTATCTATCTATCTATCTGTTATAAAGATAATGTATGGTAAATAGAGGGTCTTTAATGGGGCTGGCATGCTGGCATGCTTTAAAATGGTGAAAACAAGCAGGAATGGGAAGGAACAGGTATAAATATATTACCTGTTTTCCATGAGAGTTTGTACTCGGTGGCTCCAACGATGGGACTCCACGCCACATCTATAATGGTGCTTGTGTAGGATGTCACCTTGAAGTTAGAGACATAACCCAAAGGAGCTGTAAAAATGAAAGAAAAAACATCAAGGGCTGATCTTATAAATACCCTGTTTCATGTAAAAAAAGATGAATCACAAATCTTTGGCATTTTTGATTTCCTCATCGTGACTTTTTCTCTTAAAGCCCATTTTGGAAGTTGCTGAAAGTCTGCTGATCACTAAATGCACTGCTCACTCCAGTGTCAGTGTGGTTACACATGTAACAGAGGTCGGTGACGATGTGTGTGGTCATGGTTAATACAAACAAAAAAGTCTGTTTAGCATGTAGTGTTACCCCCAAAATTCGTTGTGCATTGCACACTGAATTCAATTCTCTCCTCATCAACCATTTACATATCAAAATGTATTATCAAGGTTTCAAGGTTTGCTTGCATTCATGTTTATAATTTTTAATGTTTAGTTTTTAATATTTTTAGTCCCAGGCATTGTTGGCTTGATAGTGAAAGCTTGATATAAGTGCTCCTGGATATCAGTGGAATGATGTGACATCATTATTCTGAGTGTTACGTCACCTGTGTGCATGCACCCACAACAGACAAAACAGAGAACCAATAATGGGAACAGCTCCACAGCTCTACTGCTTATAGACTGTGCAAGCTGGGATATCTGAGTATTTTCAGTAATACAGAGAAGTTTGAAAAACTATTTCGCTTTCTAATTTCAGTCATGAAAAAAACCCTTTTAGACTTAAAAGAAGTGACAGAAGTAGGAACTGTGGTTGAAATGGAGTCATTCCTATGCCCCAAGGGCCCTATGTTCCTGAGCTCTAAAAAGCACATAATGGGAAGCTGGAAAAATGCATATTTTCCAGCTAACTAAGCACCTAATGTGACTTATGACTTATGGGTTATTGTGGGTACACATCAAAAAGTTATATAGAGTGTTACCCAGTGTTTTTGTATGTGTGTGTCTGCAATAGAATGGTAAAGCAATATTGAACTGAGGGAACATAGCACCATAAGAACATAGATATACTCCTGTTACAATGGCCACATGCCAATCAAACAAAACCAGATCTCTTTCTCTCGCCATTATACGTAGTGAATGACTGAGATGACGCTGTACAGAGGAACAAGACAACTAGAGGTCAGATTTCATCGAAAACAGCCAGTACGTATCCTGGGAAGCTGCTCCAGTAAGTGTGGAACACAATTTAAAAAAAATAATATTTATTATATCTTTACTTTCTTCTAATAAACACTAAAGCTACACCCAAAAGTTTTCTGGAAAAAAAGTCTACTGAAAAAGATGAAAAAAATGGCTCCTACATTTGAATATGATGTCTGGTGAACAAGGTTACTTACAAGTTCTGAAGGTGACAGTGATGCCAGGTCCAACCGCAGAGCCAAACAGCACATAAAGAGTCAGGACATACTCCGTATCATGGGCTACATTTTTCAGCTGGTACTGTGTAGTGCTGCTGTTCAGAGCCAATTGCCTGGGACGATCCCGACCAACAAACTCTAGAAATAATATTAACATTACAGTTAGTCTGTTATTCCTCAGTGACTTCAAAGTTTCACCAACCCTGGCTTCGTATCAGAGGCAAATATCCTCCTTCTTTCCCTGTATTTCATAGAAAGCTACTGGCATGTTGCTATGGTTAAAGTGTCCATTGAAAAAATAACTGAGTTGAGAATATCTCATAAAACAAGGGTAAACAGCGACAGACAATAGTGACTGAATAAATCACCTGGGGTGGGTCTCCATGCCAATCTGTATCCTGTAGCCCCCGGGACACTGTTCCATGAGACGACTGCAGTACTTGTGCTCACAGCAGATACTTTCAGAGTCTGTACTGAACTACTTTCCACTGACAGAAAGAGAGATATAGAGAAATACAAAGAGGACTGTTATGCATCTTATCTACTGCTTAGGTGCAATTTTTATGGCAAATTTTTAATTACGTGTCTTGACTTTCGCAGTGGTGATAGGCCCCTCAATGTCTCCAAAGATGGGGTTGATGGTGATGGTATACTCAGAGCCTGTGTGAAGGCCCTGTATCATGTAGAAGTTAAAATTGTCCCCGAGGTTTATGTTTTCTATGTGGCCTTCTACAAGATATAGAGTGACATTTAAGCAAAGAGATGTATTAAATTAAATGTTTAGCATTTTAGCTGTTTCGCTAGAAAGGTACTTAACCACGATACCTGTAGATGCCCATGTCAAACGGTATCCTGTAGCACCTCTAACTGATGCCCACCTTGCTTGAACGGTGTCTGTGGTGGCATTTTGGACCAGAAACTGATGAACTGGCACCAGCTTCACTATTGAACACATCCCACACACACATGCAAAGGTAAATTTTGGTAAATTATACACAATGACATGACAGAGTAGAGAATAGAGTCTGCTTGCTAATATTTTTTGCTAAAACAACACCACCCTGCTGTGGAAATATTGTGGTACTGCACTTTAATATTTGCTCTTAGGTATTGTTTGAAGAGACATCTAAAGCAGTTAATAAACTGCTTCCAGGGTGCTGCAGCGTGCTCTCTGGCTTTCCTGTTTATGTAAATGAACATAATGATGGGGTTTTGAGCCAAGCTAATAAACTTACATGTCTTCCCCACTACTGAAACCGGTTTATTTGGTCCTTCGGGGTACACAGCATAAATACTGACAGTGTATTTCTTATCCTCCTCCAGACTGTCAATCACATGAGAGGAGATGTCTCTGGGAAGCAGCTGCTCATAAATGAATCCTGGTCTGTTGGCTGGAGAACAATCATATATGCACAAGAAATAATACTTTTAAAAAAACCCCTCTTTGTTAGAACCCATTACAGCTTTCTTTCAACAAACCCCTCGGGAAACAAAGTTAACATCTAGCATGCTTAAATTAATTGACTACATGTTTTTCCACTGGTGTGCAGTAAAATAAATAACAATAAATGCACTTATGTCAGCATACATCTCGGGATGAAGATCTTGAATCCATTTAGCTTCCCCTGAGGGGGTGTCCAGCCCAGGCGCAGGGAGAACAGGCCCTCCTCAATAACACGGAAGTTTGAAACTTCGGGCAAAGGCGCTGAAAGACAGACACCTGTTGCTCAGGGAAAGATGACAGCATAAAATTAAAAATAGAGACACTAGGTGCATGAGCAGATACTCACTTGTCTTTACTTTGATTGTCGCAGAGTCTCCTATGAGGCCTGGGTACATGGCATAGATGGTGAGGGAATAGTCGGTTTTGGGACTCAGCTCTGTCACCATGGCTGTGCTCACATCTGCCTTCAGATCCATCTGTTACATACACAGACAGCAGAGCAAAAGGATCTGAGTGTGTGTATGTTTGAGTGCGTATGTTGTGTTTCCCTGAGACATAAAGTGGAAGACAGAATGATGTTTAGAAGAAGATGATTGATTAAGAGGAAGAATGATCAGGTCAGAGCAGAAGATAAAAATACCTGGAGGCTCTGCAATGGAACAGAGAGACATTTTTGGGAAGTACGCTTACATAAATATCCTGCTGTTTTGCCTTTATCGCTTCAATTTCATTTATATATCTAACTCTAAAAACCACTGACATCTTTACGGTTTGTTTAGACTTTTGTCCACAATAATTAAATTAGGTTTTATGCTGCGCTTTATAACATAATGCAGAATCTAGGCAGAAACAAAGAAGCACTGATATCATTGAGATGACTGCTCATGTTGATTGCATTTGTGAGTTTGGAGTGTTACACAATGACTGCAGGAGAGATAAATCTCACTGAAATAAGTCCACTACTTAGACTGATCACAGGGGTGAGTTGCTGTTGTCAGCTGTTTTAACTTTTAGTATGAAAAGTTCATGTAATCTATTTGAAGAGGAATTCCATGGAGAGTGAGGTGATTAATCAGCAGTAAAAAGACTGAATTCAATGCTTTACTGTCCGTGAAAGTCAGTATGATGACATATTGCATGCTCTAGCTCAACAATAATACAACAGTGACCTTATGTATGGACAATTGCTCACCTGCCTCTGCTGCACAGAAAGGAGTTGTCCCTTTGAGCTGAGTGGAATGACCAGGAGGCGATATCCGGTGACATCACCCGTGGCCTGGCTCCACGTCAGTCTAAGAGAACTGTGGGCCAGTTCGCTAACCTGAAGGTCTCTGGGACCCACCACACGTTCCTCGCCTACGATTAAAAGTAAGTGTAGAAAGAGTGATGAGACAGACGGGATGAGGAGCGGAACATGGAGCAGAAAATATGCAAGTTGATGTAAAATATGTCTACAAGATAGATTATGTTAGCAAAGAAGCTGCAGAGTACAGTGAAATAAAAGAACGTTATTATTCATTTTTATTATACCTTTCAAGTGCGAGAGTGTAATACAATTCGTCAATATGAAAATGCAAACAGCTGTCTGTGAGAAGGCAGCTTTTTCAGCATATTACGAAGAACTTACTAGGCTGGGAAATTTTCACAGGGCGTGGGGGTTCAGAGGCAGTGAGGCACACTCTGCGGGACAGTTTGGGGAGGATGGTGTCCATGGTAGAGAAATCAGTGACCGGCAATAGATGCTCGGCATATGGCTCCGACACAACCCTCCTAAGCTCTGCCTCATCAGTCCCCGTGAGGCCTGGTTTTCAGTATAAACAAGAAGATAATGAAATAAAGCGTTTTATGCCAAGGCGCATAAAAATGTTTCATAACCAATTCAAGAAGATAGACAAAAAAAATGTGCACATATGACAAGATTTTTTAAAGGTATTTATTTACAAATTTTTGATTATGTGGAAGTTTACTCGATTAATATTAAATGGTTTTGTTTGTATTTTTTCTGATCTCCACCAGGGGGAGGTGTTGCATTTTGACTTATTCAATATGAAAAGCTCCAATATGTGCTCATATACACATATATTTTACATATAAATAACCACAATCATTCAATTTCTGGAACGAATCTCAGTTTGTGCAAGTGGGCCCTAAATGCCAAGGCGTGAAATATTTAAGCTTTCCTAATGCACAAAAGAAAACCACTGGGAGATTTTTGCATTTTGCAACTCTGAATAAGTTGTCTAGAGTATGAAATTTGCACATAAACAACACGAATGTGCATGTTGATTTCTTACGAGGTCTAAGGCTGCACAGAGCAGGGAGGCGCTGACATCATTAAATTTATGCTTTCCAGGCTGCTCTAGCTCTACAGGTAATATTGGCTTTGCATTAGCGGTCAAGATTCATGTCGAGCTGCCACGCGGTGGTGATGAACGAGAGGAGCAGGTTTCGGTGTCAGTGGTGCAGCCGGGGGTGGGTGGGTTGGGAAGGCACAGAATTGCCTCATGAAAAATGACTGCGATTAGCACACCATTGGCTAATGAGCAGTAATTATTGCACCGCTGCAGGCTGTGAGGAGTAAGTTGTGGGCTTGTGTGCTTATGCCTGTGAGTAGGGGGAAAAGGGCAAAGTACTGTATGTGCAAGTAAACTTGGTGGTAAGCGGTAGTGTGCATTCATAAGGAAGGAGAAAGATGATGCAACACTATCAGAAAGTGTGCCTTTACATACAAAGCACAGAAGCTGGATCGATCAGTTATCCTTACACACACACACACCTGTGTATACATACAGAAGCATGAGTGCGCCCAGGTACTCAGAAACAAGACTCCTACACACAAATACCCACACTGAATCCAATGAATTCAAATGTACAGGACATGAATTTCTAACTGCAAACACTGCAGATAAGCGGGCAGAGCTTGGATAAAATCTGAAGGGCTGCTGCAGTGGGGATGTTGAAAGAATTCACAATAGCAACTTCCACACTCACCTACTGCAAAGACAGTAATTCCATTGTCTGCTACTGCTCTGCCTGAAACATTGACCTGGTCGTCCGACTGTCCATTTGTGATCAAAACAACAATCTGCACAAGACAGAAAATGGCATATGTAAAGAAATGAAAATAATGTGAAGATCTGCTAATTCTTGATAAATGAATGCATAATATAAAGCTAGTAAAATGTATTATATTTAAACACATACGGGTCATTTTCAGCTGCTCTCTTTCAACCTTTGTTTTTACAACTATTGTTGGCGTCACTGGAGGCTTAAATCAAGCCTCCAAACAACATTTGTTTGTGTTAAAAGAGCATCCATGCAAACAGTACCATTCTCATGAAAGCCTCCAAAGCCTTTTGATGCGGTTTAGCACATAATTGAAAACATAATTAAATAAATCAGACCCAAACTCAAAGTGGAATTCAAGGATGCTGGCTTGCAGCTGAGTCTAATAATTTCCCCATTAAGGAAAATTTTCTCAGTTCACTCAAAGTTCACCCCTCAGTCAGTGAGGAAGGGAGGTGGAAAGCATCCACAGGAGAATGTAGTTGCTGCTTTGCATGCTGTACAATTCAATATATCAGCCTAATCCTCAATTCTCCACCTTCCCATATCCAGTGTGCTGTAGCAAGATGATTCACACATGCACACAGAGATAGAGAAATGATTAGAATGCTAACCAGCTGTGTTATACTGAGACTACACTACAGTATTAGACTGTCAGGGAAATGTGTCTGATAGAAAAGGAGAGTTGTGGGAAAGAAAGTGTATCTGGATATTTGACAAGGAACTTGTGAGACAAGTTGGTGAACGTGGCATTTTTGTTAGGATCCAAGAAATGCACCAAGCCCAATTTAACACTTGTTTTTTTAAGGTCATTGGCATAAACCAAGTTGAGTCACTGTGGATGACCATCTGTTGGATGTTTAGCAGTCACGCCTTATCTCCATCTGATAATCGATGAAAATCTGTGGTGGAAAATGTATTTCCTTTATCTTTTATTTTTCCTCCAAAGCACCAGAGAAAGCAAAACAAATCCTGTTCCCCGTAGCACCTTTCAAATATTATCAATTTGTATTCTCAGCATATAACACGATGGTTTAATCAGATTCACAGCAGTGTGAGAATAGTAAACCTGTTTATTTGTTTTTTCCACATGTCCTGTGGAGTGGAAATATAGATTCCTGACTAGTCATTTCCTTTCACACAGGGCAGAAACAGACAGTACATGCATGTCTTTGCAGCATGGGTAGTAATCTCAAATCAATAATTTCCCCAAAGCTTGTGAAACAGCATGTTGTCAGAAATTACCAAGATTTAAATTTCTCTGTTTCAGTGTGTAACAATCCACCTCGCTGAGTAAAGCAGTGTACCTTCGGGGCAGAATCCCGCCTGATGACGGGGCTGAAAACAGAGTCGACCAGAAACTGGAGTGCCATGCCAGTCCTCCTGGATCCACCCTCATAGGGAAGGTCTTTGATGGCTCTGAGTACCTCCTCAAGGGAACTGTAGTCTGTCAAAGCAATCCGCATCCTGCATGGACATAGAAGCACAAAACTGGATCAGATAGAAACATTTTTCCACATTAGACCACAGAACTTTGACATAAATGCAAAGGACTAAGACTAATTTAGTTGACTGTTTAAAAATCCAACTTCCAACTGACATTTTTTAAAAACAAAAGCCCAAGAAATTAAAACAAATGCAAAATAAAACTTTGTTCTTACCTTCGATATATTCAAATCTATTTTTTTTTTCAGCGTTTAAGGAGTACGGCTGGTATTGTTAGAAATTAATAATAATAATAATAATAATAATAATAATGTATACTTTATTGATCCCCATGGGGAAATTCCTCTCTGCATTTAACCCATTCACTCAGTGAAGCAGTGGGCAGCCACACTTATATACACACTTAATTAGAAAAATACATTTTTATATTCCATTGTTTGTTTTTAGATTACTAACTATGAATTGAAAATTTTGGCATAAACTGATCAGGCATTGGTGTTGGTGTTAGTCCCCCTTTCTGCTGTTGCTTGGACTCCACTTGAGCCCTGATGGTTTGCTGTGGTATCTGGCTCCAAAGTCTTTACAACAGATCCATGAAGTCCTTTAAGTTGTGAAGTGAGGTCTCCATGGATCGGACTTGTTTCCCACAGATGCTCAATAGAATTGAGATCTGGGGAATTTGGAGGCCAAGTCAATACCTCAAACTCATTGTTGTGCTCCCCAAACCATTCCTGAACCATTTTTTTCTGCTGAAGGAGGCCACAGTCACTAGGGAAAATCGTTTCCATAAAAGGCTGTTCACAATCTGCAACAAACCATGTGATGTAAAAGAAAACGTGATTTGTTAGACCAGGACACCTATGGCTTAGTTTCTAATTCTCATGAGCCCATCGATGGTGCTTTCACCAGTGGAGAGGTTTCAAGCATGGACATGCAGCCTCCACGAAGGATTGTGTATTCGGTCACCTTTCCATCAGAACCAGCAATAACTCCTTCAACTATAGTAGCTCATCTGTTGGATCAGACAACACAGGCTAGCCTTCACTCCCCTAGTGCATCAGTGATCCTGTTACTGGTTCACCAGTGTTCCTTCCCCAGACCACCTTTGATAGATACCAACCACTACAGACTAGAAATAGCCCACAAGAGATGCAGACAACCCATTTGTCTAGCCATCAATATCTGTTTCTTGACAAACTTGCTCAAATCCTTACCCTTGCCCATTTCTCCTTCTTCTAACAAATCAAACACATCAACTTTCGAGGGCAAAAGGTTCATGTGCTCCCTAGTATATCCAACTAGATACTGGAGCCATAATGTAGAGATGATCACTGTTATTTACGTATCCTGTCAGTGGTCATAGAAAGTGATCATGTAGAAAAGACAGCTGAATTTGATTTATGCCAAGCTGCCACAAAGGTTTGTGCGATGTGCCAAGCTCAGGACTGACTTCTACCTTGGAACATCCCCAAAGACAGTGACTCCAAAACGGACCCCATCAGCTCCGACCACACTGTCCTGAAAGGAGGAGATGATGGCTGAGATGAAGTCTTTGACTCTGGAAAAGTCTCTATGACCCACACTCCAGGACTCATCCACCAGAAACACTATGTCGGCCTGAACCACTGTCCTGCATGCTGAGGAAAGAAGAAAAGAATAATTAATATGTGTAAAATGGTAGCATATACATGAAGCATGGAATGACACAAAAAGAAAAGGCATCTTTCTTATTGGGGTTATTACATACTAATACGTAGCTATTATTCCATTACCTCATCAGTAACTTCAAAAAAGGTGAAACTTTTGAGGCAGTTTCCCATTATATCCATTTTTGTATCTTTATGGCTCGTGGATTGTGATGGTGAATTGCTAGAGTTCTCCAATTCTAATTCTACATAAAAAACCAGCAGTTTATTGAAAGCGATGCTGCCTACAGATTGGTAGAAACTGTCATCAACCACTTAAATGTCAATTTACAGTACAGTTTACTGACAGATATCATTTGGTTACCAAGGTAACATCGGTTCTCTGAAAACCGACTGAGAAAACCAAGTGAGGTTTTAAAGAGAACTCACATTTTTTTGCTATTTACTTAACTAATATTGCCCTCATTTTAGCTCATTAACTAAATGTTTTAATCTATTATCTATCGCTATCAGTGCTATTTTAATAACTTTTAGTATCATAAATTGCCCAAGCCATATTTGAATATTTTATCCTTTACTTAAAAATGCAATCTATCATTTTCAGCTAATGATTTTGTAGTGTTTGCTGCATTTTTTAATTAGTTTTTTTTTTTTGCTGGTTTCAAGACTTGAATAAGATATTTTATCAAATTGTAATTTCTAATGGTTTTTTCCTACATTAGATTCATCTTGTGTGTTTCCCTCTGAAACCTCAAAAACACTAATTTAGCCTCCTGCTACTTTAGACATCTTTAATTCCTACACTGACCACCAGATAGCAGTCTTGTTCCACCTTGCTGAGGGGATTCCTTTCATTTGCTTCTGTCATGCAGCCAGAGCCTCACACAAATCCTTATGAATTTTTAATGAGACACAAGTGAGCCAAAGAGACTATCAATATTCTGAGCACTCCAGCAATAAAACTTTAGTACAGCGATGAGAAACGCTTAGAATAATAAGGTAAACACACCCAAAATCAGGGTCAGTACCCTTGCCCAAGCAAACAAACGCATTTAACATAAGAATCTGCTGGGTTTGATGGGATTTAGATGCTTTTTTGAGTGAACTGGTGCACTGAATACGCAAGTGCACCGACACATATTCACATGCACAATCTGCTGTGTCTGCAAACACCTTGTAAGTCAATATTCTGGTATTGCATATGCAATAAACCAAAGTGACAACAGCATTGATTAGGCTAGTGAATAAGAGATAGGCGCAACTGATTGTTCTGTAAGTGATAAGCGATTCTCTGCTGTCTTCTATTTCATTATCAAGCTTTCTCTCCTCTATTATCTCGCCCTTCTTCCTTTGGCTGCAATCCCAGGATTCACTGGGGGTGACATATGTCTTCAGCCCATAGCGGCCTAACATTATGTTCCTCCTCACACACCTATACATTTCTGGCCATACACCAAGGAAACAAAATATAACCGGGAATAGCATTTTGGAGGCCTCTCAAGCGCTATTATCTTTGGAAGCTGTAGTATCATATATTCAGCAATAGCAGATCTATTAGCGATGACTTATAATCATTGATGCACTTTCAAGAGATAAAACAATGCTCATACTTTCCAGTCCAAGTTGTGCCTCATAAAAGCAACTACCTACCCTATAATAAACATGTGGCTTTTCCATTTACTGGATGCATTTCATACTTGAAGGGTTTTTGTAAACGCACATAAAATGTTGTGAAGACTGAGCGAAGAAGCAGCTGGAGGCTGGTGTCTGTCAGACAGACACAGACTGGGATGGAAAACAAGATCAATTATCCAGAAGTTCGTCTGTCTAGGCTGGCAGGTGAGATCGACATGCCCAGGATAAGGACACAAAACATGCTGAGGGATTAGGAATGGTTTTCTTGAAGGTTATCTATGTTGATATCTCAAAGGTTGCATGCACCTTGGTGTCGGACCACCACTGATTTCCACATTACATGTAGCCCAGTGGCTTGAGCATATGCTGCAGAAAATTCTGCCAAGAAAGAAAAAGCCTCAGAAATATTGATGCATTACTCCAATCACCTCTGACAAGATTAAGACATGAGATCATAAGATGTAACCCATCAGAGAGCACACATCAATGAAAATGCAATTAACAATAACATGTATTGTGCTACAAAATAATCGTTAAGAACATAGGTGAGAACAGGAAGTAGTTGCTCAATAAAGCCTATTATAAGCCTAAGGGCCCTTTGCTTTCTCGGGCTATCAGTCATTGTGGCAGCACCGCAGTGTTTTGTCTTGGTCTCCACCAACTACTGAGATTAAAATAGGATTTTTTATATTACATTTTCCCAATGAGCCAGTTGCTAATTTTTTAGTGCATGCTGTTTGGTGTTGGGCAGGTAGGCACAGTGAGTTTGTCATAGCTTATTTAATGAGAACAGCTGCTTACTGCTGCAGAAAAGACAGCTGGCAAAAGTGGCTCAAACTGCTTCTCTCAGTAAGTTTGTGGGATGTAAATCACCGAGTTAAAAGAGGCTACAAAGCTCTAATGATGTTGAAAAGTTGGGTTAAAGTTATCTGATTGTTTCTCACAATGAGCAGCTTCCATACATTATCGCTTATTTGCTGCTTGTATAAGATGAGATTATTTAATGACAGTTGTACAACCCCTTTTTCTGTATTTATATTATGAAATACAAGACCTTTAAGAGCTTTGTTGGGTTAACAATTAAAACTATAATTAATAAACAGTAGCAGCACCTGCATAGGAAGCACAGCTTTAAATGTATTCTTGGGCTATTTATAACCTTCCATAATTCTGCCCAACAACTTTACCAATCACCTTCTGCCAATCACAATCCAAGTGGAGGAAATCTAACTTTTGATTGGCTCGTTGACCTTTTGGTGACATCCAATAGCACCTGAGGCTGGAGTACTGTATCTAGGGGGATGGGTTTGACAGCGTAGCTGACAGAGTGCTGTACTGTACATGAGGGCAGCAGATGTTTAAATTCCCTGACTAGACACAGTCTGGAGAGAAACTGTAGCTGGGCTAGTGTCTGCCCCATGTACCAATCCAGGTGTGGAGATTTAATGATGGAGCACTCGCACAGACTCTATTCATTGAGCACCTGCCCTTTCCTTGGCCTGATCATCCAACCTGTCTAATTTATAGATTTGTGCACCAAGCTAACAATTGGACACGTGGCTGCGACTCAGAATGATATGTACCTAACTCTTTTTTTAAAGACAGAAAATGAAATGGAGAAAAATGACTGCAAACATGAGTCACTGAGTTAAATAAATCAATCATCAAGTAACTGAGGGGGTGGAAAAAGTAAGGAGGAAAGTTGATGTGCTATAGGAGAAGGGAAATTTCACGCAAATTAATAAATTCTGTAAGCATGCGGTATACAGGTTTATAAATGTCACGACTTACCTTCAGCTTGCGCTGCAACACTTTGATGAGTCAGATAAAGGGACAGTAGAAAGATGCACACACAAGAGTGACCCATACTCTTCCTCGTCTTCCTCCTTCAGTCACCTTCTCCTCCTCCCCAGTTCCTCTCTTCACAAATGCAGTTGCTAAATTGCACTTCACAGTCATCAATTCCACCTTTTCTTTTCTCCTATCTGAAAAATATGCAAAAGAACAAGGAGAAGAAAAAAGTAATTACAGGCCCTCAAAGATAAAAACATAATCAGCCTTTTTTTTTTTCATTTGTGAAGGAGTTGGAACTCTTCTGCAGAAGTCAAGCTTTTGGTGTTTGCTAAGAGTTTTTTTTTTTTTTTTTTAATTACAGTAATACACAAAGAAGAGTTTAACAGCGTAGTTCTGCTGTACTCAAGAGACTTGTAGACATATAACAATGACTGACTGGCATACTAATCAAATAAATAGGTCCAGGTTAGAAACTTTCATGTCATATTATACATGAACTCAGATGTCTTCTTATACACTTCCATGTCCTTAATAAGTGCATAATGTGTTTGATAATTATTATATGTCCAGGTGCAGACAGGAACCTCTCTGTGAACAATTTTATAACAAATTCCACTGACGCCAAGGAAATTAAAGGATCAAAGGGGCTTTTATACTGTCCAATAAGGACCCGTTGATTTAAAGCACTTAGCATTTAATGTTATTATGTTGATAATCTACTGTAGCTGTCTTACAAAGCAGATCCTCCTGTGAACTCAACATACTGGTTGGCGAGAATGTGTAAAACTGTTTATGACATGCTGTTTAGTGATGAAAAAAAGTCCTCTATTCAAAGGTATAAAAGTTACAAGAACCTTGAGGATACAACTCAGCGATAAATCATTTGATTACAGTCAAAACAGAGACAGGATAAGCCAGTCATAAATGAAGAGCACTGTACATTTCTAATCATAACTACCTCTTTAAGATGTTTGCTGGCTTTATGACTTAAGCTAGCATGCCATTACAGTGGCTTTGACATAGTGCGCTGGATAAGTCATTTTTGCAGTTAAAATGCAAACAGAGTTCTGTTTTTATGGCATATATTCTTAATAATTTCATCAGCAAGTGTGGCCATCTCTACGAAATAAGATGTTTTGGCAGTTTGCTGCTCTGGAGGACTCAGATGTGTATTATTACAATGCCACAACCTTCCCAGGAGTGGAAGTCGTAGCACATTTACCCCAAGGCCAATGGAAAATAACATTCTCAGAAAAATAGCAAAAAACAAAGAGGCTTTTTTAGCATGTTAAATGTTAAAGTTCACAATCCACAGGACCATGTTGACCACAAACACCTCATATTAACTGTGAAGCACGGTGGTGGAGGAGTGATGATTTGGGCTTGTCACGGAGTTGACCATGACCATGACCTCCTCTCTATACCAAAGTGTTCTAGAGTCAAATGCAACAGCTAAAGTTTGACGACTGTGATCCCAATCACAGCAGAAATCTATAACAGAATGGCTGAAAAAAGAAAATAATCAAGGTGTTGCAATACCCCTGAAAAAGTCCAAACCTCAACATGGCTGAAATACTGTGGCAGGAGAGCTGTGCATAAACGAATGCCCACAAACCTCGATTAACTGAAGCAACGTTGTAAATAAGAGTGGACCAAAATTCCTCCACAACAATATGATAGACTTACAACGTTGTATAGACAACAATTGCATATTTGTACAAAACCTGGTTCTGCAAGCTACTAAATCATAGTTTTTCACAGGAGCCTATGCAGTCCCGTGAAAACGTTTTTTTTTTTCACGTGACAGCAGATAATGAGAAAAAGGATAAATAAATTTGGACTGTAGCTACAATGTTAAGATAAAAAATGACCAAAGTTTGGTTTGGGGTGTGTGAAAGGCAAAGTGGGTGGAGATGGCCAGTATTTCTAACAGGCACATTTAGATGGATGAGTCTCACCAGTGAAAACACAAGCATTCTTCACAAGAATCTAGATAGAGGGAGAATAATAGTTTTCCATGAGAGTAAACAGAGGCCCAGTAATGATCTGGAATAGAGGAAATCCTTCTCTTATCTTTTTGACTGCAAAAACCACAAGTCTGATTTCCATTTGTATGCCAGCTGATTTATAGGAATATTATCTCTCACAGTGGTGTACACCTGGTTAAATTTTAGAAATGCTCCTTTCTGTCTCAGTTAGCTGGAGGGATGTGCCTGTGTCTGTATTATAGGCTGTTTAAAGCAAGTAGGAGAGTACTGTGAAAATATTACTGGAGCTTCTTTACTCTGGCCTTGGTTTCCACTACTTGATGCTTCACACATCCAGTGTCTTCTGTTCAAACAATGGAAAATGAGACATATGTTGGTTTCTCCACTCTACAGAGTGCTCATTTCTCTCCATGTTTACCACAGATAGACCTGAATATACAGTGATCGCTGTTTATCAGTACTTAATTCCGTAAATTCATTCCTGCTCATATCAAAGCATTTCAAAATCTAATCACGCACCTTTTGTACTGTCGTTTCTATTCCCCTGTATAGCACAGCAGCTCCATTTAGGTTTGAACTCACTCATTGCTCTGACAGTAAGAGTGCTGAGTTTATAGAGGATTGAATCACAATATTTAAAACCAATACTAGTTCATCTGTCTTGGGTCTTTTGCTCAAGGACGTGAAAAATTATCAAGGGAAAAAGGGAAAAATTATATCACTGCAAAAATGAGATGACATTCTGGAAATAAACAAATGGACATCTCAAACACTAAAGTATGTAAAATATCAGAACTCCAAACAAATCTTGCTTCTCACTACTCACTACTTAAGAAAGTAAGTGATTAATCTCATTCATATAGAAAGTGATTATGCTTTGGGTCAGAATAAATGACTAATGCATTTAAAAACTCCCAGGTACTCCCAGTTTATGAGAATAAGGCAACAATTTAAGCCTTTTGTAAATATCCCCCCAGATTTAATATAAAATTAGCAATATATGGATGAATGTATTCATTAACAACTAACTACTGTACTTGGTTCACCTCTCTAATTTCAACATGATGCATGTATAATTCTGCCAGAAGTAGAACAACTATGTTTCATATAGGCCAATTTCATTATTGGACACAGGATGCTATTATTCTGTTTATTTGGCACATAAATAGGAACATATCCTGCCCCAAATAATAGCTTTATTAAGAATAGCTTCTCCTTTATTAATGTCTGACATCTTTGCATCATGCATCACACTCATGTATTCTACTTTTTCCTAGCATTTTGCCTAAAGCTGTCGAACTACTTATAATGCATCTTTTGTTACACTAATGCTTGCTGAGTAAATAGACTCTAAAAGATAAATACACTTGGAAAATCTACTCATTTCTTTCAGTGTACATCCCTCAAATATTTTTATCATTATTTCCTCATAGATATGGTAAGAACGGAAAGCCTCGAATGACAAAGACTTTGGAGAAAGAAGAGAAATGGGGAGTTATAGGGCTTGTTAATGTTTCCCACAGTTAATGGGCTGCCAACATTATTTTGTCTTGCCTTTTGCTACCACTTCTAGCTCCAGCACGGCAGTCCACAATGGACATCTCTGAGGTTGTATCAAGCCAGGATATCTCACTTCTAACATAACTTGTTTCACCCCTTGGTCATTCTCAGACTTAATCAATAGACAGCTTGCTTGGGTGCCCCACTCTGAGAGCATGGGTTAAGTTCAGGAAGACCTTTGACTGCAAAGCTTTCCTTCTCCTGAGTCCTGATGCTTCCATGCACCTCTTTATCTCTCCCCAACAAGCTCAGCTTTTCAAGACGGACAAGGAAAACAGATGAGATGTTCAAATAATAATTGCTTTATGTTTTTCAGCCAGCTAACAAAGAAAAAAAAAAACATATTTCTTTTAGCAACATAGCCAGACACTATGTGCAGACATGCCCAAATTAAAACAGTCTAAAAACATAACTCGGGGCATGCATTATCTCCCATCCATCCCCAACCCTCACGCCTACTGCAGTTTCAAATAATTGAAACAGTTTACATGAACAAAGTCAAATTGGTCAGCATCTACACAGATACCACCTCAAGTTGTGAAGAAAGAATATGGACAACCTACTTTATTAGAGGATTAAATGTAAGACCAGCATCAGAATGTAAGGAGACTAAATCTAGCATTTAATTCCATGCCGGCTAAAAGCTTTAAAATGTGTTATGTGTTACATTAGGTTTGTATCCATACACTCTTTATAGTGGATTGTGCACGTATGTCCGTGTCCGTGAGTATGTGCAAGTTCATAAGCAAAACATCAAAAGAGGGACCTGCCTTCACTCAACTTCTACACATGAGATGGAAACAGAACACATTTCTTTTACCTTTAAACATTTACAATCCATCCATCAAGCTAATTCATAAACTTTAATGCTTACCCCATGAGAGCATATTTCACCAATAAACGTATATAATGATAACATAAAAAATAAACCAGATCAATATGAAACAATCTGAATTCCAGAAAATTCCTCAGTGTGATTTGACCATCTGGTCTGACTAAGCCAGAATGGCTGAAGGCTGAATAGTTTACAACCTCTGCAGATGGAAGTGAGAGCTGGCAGGCTTGAACTGTAATATAACACAGCCAAAAAACTACACTCTCCCGCTGGCTGCCCCCTCACATACCAATGCAGATCTGAGATCTGTCTCTGCACGTATCTTCTTATTACTGAAGTGAAGGGAGGACAAACTCACACTGTGTTGTGATGAATGGCAGCCGGTGCAGTGCACCATTATTGAGTATTCATCGTTCATCATCATCATCAACCTTTGGATTTCTAAATAGGTTTGCATCTCTATTTGGAAAAGTTGTGAAAAAGCAGAATGTGAAAGTCTTGTGACAGCTTCGCTATGGTGAAATTCTTTTGTAAGGCTTTTCTTTTCAGTGTATACAGAAGTTTCCTGAGGAAAATATGGAAATATATTCAGAAATGTGCCAACATCTACTTAAACATTCAATCAAATTTTATGAGAATGAAATTAAAGTATTATGTGCTCCTCCAAATATTGTAAGGGCCACCCTAGCAGCTCTGAAATGATCTGAGATAAACATCCTCACTCTGATCATGTTAACTTGTGTTGATCAGGTGTGCAGTTTTAAACATTTAGTAAGAATTAGTTTTCGAGACATTAGGTTTTAAGTCAAATTAAATTAGTTGTTGGGATATTTCAGCCTAAACCAGTGTTGGACCAAAAAACTGATTTTGAGTATGGTTTGTCATGCCAAATATCACAGCTTTCAACAACAGTACTACAGGATACAGAGCAAAAGTCTTAGGCCATGTCTCATTTCTTTATATTTTGCTATGAAAATGGGAAATGGGTTCAGGGATTGAAACATTTGTAAATATACATACACAGCCTGAAATCTCTTTAGGAATATTTCTCCAGTCTTGAAGGACATTCAAAGCTCCTCTTTGGATGCTGGCTGACTTTGACTCCATTCTCTGTTAAGATGATCCCAAACTGCTAACATGACTCAGTCATGGATCGGCCTCCCCAATGCATGTTTATCTGTGCAGTTATGCTTTTACTGCATTGGCAGTGTGTTTGAGATCGTTGTCATGCTGAAAATGAATAGCTGAATAGAGATGGTACTGCATGGTGGATCAAAATCTGATGGCACTTTTCTGCATTCGTAATTCCACACATTTTGACAAGATCCTAGCACCACTGGCTAAAATGCAACCCAAACCATGACAGAGCCTCCACCGTGTTTTACAGATGGCTCTAGACAATCACTGTCGTACCTCTCTTCCTCCCTACATAGTGACACCAAACTGAACCATGAATTTCAAATTTGGAGGGTTGTTGGTTCGATCCCTGTCTGCTCCAGTCTGCATACTGGAGCATACTAACCCCACGTTGCTCTCTGATGCATTCATTGGAGTGTGAATGTGTATGAATGTTAGTTAGGTAGCACTGAAAGCCTAGAAAAGTGCTTGTGTGATTGGGTGAATGAACAAGTTGTATAAAGCGCTTTGAGTGCTCAGAGTAGAAAAGCGCTATATAAGAACCAGTCCATTTACCATCACTCTATAAGATCTGTTGCCACAGATTTTCACTCAAGTTATTGTGTAATTTGGCATACTTCAGCCTTTTCTCCCTGTTTCCCTTTTTGTTGGATTTTTTCGTATTTCTTAAAGACATTAATTTCAGATACTCTTCATCTGCTGTGGATTTTTAGACCTTCCACTTCTTCTTTTGTGCCCCACTAACCTGTTTTCTCAAACTTTTTAAGGAGAGACTGCACACCTTGCAACGACATATCAAGTTTTCAACTAATAGCAATTTGGGAATCACCTTGTTGGTGCAAAAATACTCATTTGTGCTTGTCAAACTGTGTTATGACTGGCATTTTTCATAGATCCAAATGAAAGTATTTGTCGTATTTCTCCAATCAAAAGCTCAGCTTAGCTATAAAACAGTTGCAGAGGATGCATGGGTATGCACGCTGGGATTACAAACACCTTGCTACCTTCAAGAAGAAAAAAAATGTGCTTTTTCTGTCTGAGGCCTTTAGTTTATCACTGCAGTGAGAGGATTAAATAATGTTTCCAAATGAAGTTTACTGTCCCTGGCCCTTCTACCCTTCTACCCCCTCTATGTTCCCTATCTCTATTTCTCACCCACATCCACTCACACATCACATGCCTGCAAGTCTAACTGCATGTCAGCTATTTCTACATAATGGCATTTTCCACCTCACCACTTCACAGGATGGATTATCCTTGTAGGTGGGAAACTGGTGACAGTGAAATGACACACACACACACACATACGCGTAAGGAAGCACACACAGACACACACAGACACAGCTCAGAACTACATTGTATGATAACAGATGTCTTTGGTGCAACACATCATTTCTATAGCTAATACACACACTCACAAAACCACATACTCTCATGCACAGCTCAAAAGCTGCAGTATGGCTACTGTCTTAATATCTCTTTGCATTTGCACTCAGCCAACACAGACATGTCTACGCATGGAGGGAAATCATCAAGCATTCATTTGACATAGTTTCATCTCCTGACAATGTTCTTGCAAACAACCTGGTATGCTCTTATTATTCATGACACACAAGAGTTTACATGACTGTAAAATGCATTACATCTTCTTTTTGTGCTCCTTTTGAGCCCGAATGTGTAAAATCTGCAGAAAAACACAGCGGTCATCCAAACACAGACAACAAAGCATGCAGGACTTTGGCACTGCATGGGGATGTCTGTACATATAAGTGAGTGCTCTTTAACAGAGCAGGATGTCCATTCGCAGCAAATATGAGCACTGACATCAGACAAGTTAAGCTATTAAAGAAAAAATTTTACTGTAAAGAGCAGCAATAACGGCTCAGTATAAAAAGTCCAGACACTTACGGTGCAACAAGGGTATCTGGGCAGTTAAGAATTCAAAACTACCCTGTAAAGCACCATATTAAAAGGCAGTTAAGCTAATGGCTTTTCAATGGGCCCATGCATTTTCACTTACCAATACACACAAGTTATTATCTTCCAAATCCAGGTGATTTTCTTTTGAGGGTAAAAAGAGGAAAAACACCCCCTAAAAATACATGTAAAAAGCTGCATCCGAGTCAGGCAAAAACAATTCTGGATTTTATGTTTTATCCTTGTAGAGGCAGTTATTAGAGACTAAATCGGCATGTGTGTGTATCTATATGTGTGTATCTGAGTGACAGAGGGGGTAGGCGTGTAAGAGTGAATGAATGAAGCAGGTTTTCTTTCCTGGGCTTTGCTCAGGCACAGAAAAGTTTGGGAAGAGGGGTGGGGGTGACGCTGCAGCAACCTGTTGGCTCAGAGGGAGAGAGAGACACGGAGGTAAAGACATAGATGCATACTGAGAGAGAGGCGGTGGTTTCTGTGGAGCTTTGACCCTGTTGCATTGTTACTTTTCTAACAGTGCTTGTGTGCAGCATGGAGGCCTCAAGGTGACAGAAGAACTGGCAAAGAAAAACGGTGTTAAGTACTTCGAGGTTAACTCTGCAATAACCCACAATCATACTGCAAGTTGAATCTTCCCTGAGTCAGGACTGTGAAAAGCAATCTGTCTGAAAAAATCTGAAAAACTGTCTTTATGCCAACAGAACAACTTCTGCATGTCAGTAAAAATAATATTCAGGATTTGACACCAAGTGCTGCGTCTCACATCTATTACTGTGTGTTTCATTTGGCAGCATTTCAGTTTCCCAGAATAAAATATTGATTTGCAAACCATCCAAAGTGTCAACAAAAATCTACCCTGACTTTGCACAATGTTCTATTCATCCTATTAGTACATTATGAAACATCAAATAAACAAAACACAACGTGATAAAAGTACAGAAAACAGCTAGGGTTAGGTTGTCGAACCATGAGTTCTTGCTCCAAGCTATGTATACTCACGCACAGACCCATCATCAGAGGCTATCGAGGTTATTGCTTGTAGAGCATGCAACTCCTCAAAACAGAAGGGGGGTGAAAAGAGAATAAATCTATCATGTTTTACAAGCTCCTCCCATTTGGTGTGCGAGTCGATGTGTGTGTGTTTCTGTGTATGCTAAGGGGCAACGGGTCATCTTTATGGACCCCAGGAATGTGGTTACCAATTTCACAGGTTTTAGCCAGCTGTCAGTCTTGACATGCTGTAACTCAACACAAATACTGTACTCTTAAGGCGGAGCTCATTCAGATAACAGTCATGAGAGGTGGTACAATGCATCCATGTAATTTAACTATTAGAAACCGTTCATTACCGCCTGACACAAAGATGCAAAATTATAGTGGCAGCTGAAGTAATTTCTATCTTTTTACATCTATAAAGAGTATATTCATCACCACCCCAAGATTTCCAAATAAATACTTTCGGAAATTGTGTAGAAATACTGCAAACATGCAAACAATGACTCATCCCATGCAGCTGCAAGATCAAGTGGAAAGGTCTGGGGCTGAAACATTAAGAAAACACAGAAGAACCAAATAACTGCAGTTCCTTATTTAGCCACTTGAGGCTCCATACTGCGAGTGAGTCTATCTCCATAAACTCCAGTGTTAAAATGGCCAATGTTAGGGCAACAATATACATGTTTACAGAAGACCACTTCCATTCCACCCTCAGTAAAAACTGTGAGTTAAAAATCACTCTTTAAAACATATTAAGGCTTAAATGCTTATTTGGATTCTTTGTTTTGGATGACAATTGGATGCTGTTGTCTTGGTTGGTGTTCAGCTGTAATAAGCAACTCTAAAGAGTCAACTGCTCGTGTTTCTATAGAAAGTGTATTTTCTTTTTCAGTTTGTTTTTTGCTAGCCGATATCACAGTTACTATATAGATGCCCCGTGCTAACTTTACAGCTAAGCTCACGGCTAGCAGAAGTATTAGCTATGTTCTCATGGTTTTCCTCTTTGTATGATCTGTAAACATCTGGGAACCGAGAAGACAAGTTGAGGAGACCAGGAGTTCTATATCAGACAAGACTGTCCCATTCTTACCGATGCTCAACACTCCTCTGGGTTCTTTGTTATGATTTTCATTTCATGATGCACAGAATATTTTCAGTTGGTTAAAGGTCATCACCGCAGAGAGGCTCGTTCAGAACCTACACTCTTCTATTACAAAGCGACGCAGTACAGCTTAGTACTAACTTGCTGAAATACGCAAACCTTCCCTAAAATCAAGGGGAGCGTTTATTCCTCTAAAGCCCGTACAGTATATAACTTTCAGCAATGATGGTATTTTTCCAGCTCCACCGGTACTAATGCACCCCCATACCATCAGAGACGCAGGCTTTTGAACTGAGCGCTGATAACAAGCCAGATGGTGTATGTTCTCTTTAGTTTGGAGGACACAGCGATGTTTTCCAAATGAAATAAAAAAAAATTTGATTCATCTGACCACAGTTTTGCTCAGTCCATTTTAAATTAGCTTTGGCAGAAAGCAGATTGTGGTATTTCTGGATGATGTTCACATATGGCTTCTTCTTTGTATGACAAAGCTTTAACCTGCACTGGTGGATGGTGTGGTGAACTGTGTTCACAGACAATGATGTCTGGAAGTGTTCTTAAACCCATGCAGTGATTTCCATGACAGAGCTACGCCTGTTTTAATGCAGTGCCGCCTGAGGACCCAAAGATCAGAGCATGGGCTTCCAATATTAATTTTGACCATGTCCATTGAGATTTTTTCCTGATTCTCAGAAACTTTTGATGAAATAATGTACTGTAAATGGCGAGATATTCAAAGTCTTTGCAATTTTAGGTTGAGGAAATTGTTCCACGATTTGTAGACGCAGCTTTTTGCACATTAGTAAACCTCTGCCCATCTGTAACTCTAACAAACTCTGCTTCTTTAATATACTTCTTTTTATACCCAATAATGTTACCGACATATTGCTAATTAACCAAATTAGTTGCAAAATGTTCCACCAGCTGTTTCTCTTTAATACAACTTACCCATGCAGCTTTTTCTTGGCTCATCGCAATTTCTGCGGCGTGTTGCTGCCATTAAATTCAAAATTAACTAATATTTTTCATGGAAGAGCAATAGTTCCTCAGTTGAAACATTTTATATGTTTTCCATAATCTATCATGGATAAAATATGGGCTTATGAGATTTTCAATCATTGTATTCTGTTTTTATTTACATTTAACACATCATCTCATTTCTTTTTTTTTTAGAATGGGGGTTGTACATTTAACAATTTAAACCAGTAGCTGCAAAGTTATCCATGAGCAGAATTTCATTCTCTTCTGTAAGAAATATCTACAGAAACAAATTATAAAACCAAGAGTGCCAGCTAAGTGAAATTTTCCTCTCCATATATACTGGTTTCTAAATATCCGTGCATCTTTCTGACAACTCATCATACAAATCCTTCTTTCTTGCATCTGCTTGGCATTAAACACTACTTTTCTGTATTCTTGAAGAATGCGGCACCAATATGCACCTACCATGCACAAAACAGGATTTAAACAGGGAATCCATCTTCATGAGAAATGATATTCTAGCATAGAGTAAAGGGAGTTATATTCTAGTTTTGCCTGAGGGGTGTCTGAGCTACGCATGCCCTAATGTTGACCCTGAGCACATGGCAAGGAAGTTAGTGCATCAATCCGGATAACTCTTGGTATGTCTCACTGGATATATCCTTGTACATCATGGATTCAGACACTGTAAAATGGGCACCAGCATAAAGACAGGCTTCTTCTACTAATGTTAATACTAATTTAACTTTAGTGTTTCAGGAGAACAAATCCTAAAAGCTTACTACATCAACAACTTACACTGTAAGCTTGTGCAAACATTAAAGACTTTACAGTCTTGATACCTTCCTTAGCACTATTGCATCATGGTTGAATGAGCCCCACTGTC
The DNA here is from genome assembly GCF_013358895.1 of Oreochromis aureus. Taxonomy (NCBI): domain Eukaryota; kingdom Metazoa; phylum Chordata; class Actinopteri; order Cichliformes; family Cichlidae; genus Oreochromis; species Oreochromis aureus. Next base: position 11,897,628 of record NC_052958.1, on the reverse strand, counting down.
TTTCATCAGCAGGTGTGATTAGAAATAAAAAGCTGTTTTCGACCTGTTGGGGGTATTCAAATAGGGAGCATTAACCAACCTTGTCTCAGCTAATCGCACTCCGTCTGCAAGTGGGCCTAAAAATCCCTCCAAGTCACAAGAGGTGCTGGCATGAAAGTAAGCTTTGATTAAATTTACGCTGTAGGCTAACCGGAAAACAATCATGTACACTGGGAGCAAAAGCATAAAAGAGAGTCAGAGGAAAGCAAAGTAAAGGAACAAAGCCATCAGGAGTTCAGAAGAAGGGAGTGTAGAGTTGGGTGAGTTACGATAAGGTGTGTAGGGGAACTGCGAGGACATATGGAAATAAAAAGTGCGCACACGGGCAGTTAATTAACTTAATGTTAATATGTATCCACATGCCTCTGTAGCTCATTCCTTTGGAGCCACACTACTGACAGCCCACTACAAATATCAATCATGGGTAATCAAATCCCGGGATTTACGGCAGCCTCTTTAAAAACGGGATTAAACTCATGCTTCAATCCTTTCTTCTTTTCTCCAAATGGGAAAAAGGTGAAATTAAAAACCACGCAGATATCTTTTGTAACAGTTGTCTTTTCTACAGGCCTATCAGCTCTGTAACTACTGCGTTAGTAACGAGGCCACTCCCAATATGTGAAATAGAAGTGAACATAATTACCTTTTAATATTCTTTTTGAAAGCGCCTTGGTCATTCACCATTCATGCCTCGTGGCAACTTTTCAAGGAGCTTCTACTTCTCATTTGATAAAATACACATTTAATGCATTTCTGAAATCTTCATTTCTCCACCTCCTTTTCTCGCTCCACCGGCTCCATCACAGAAGTTATGAGAATCAAACATCGTTTTAGCCGCTGGTTGTAAGGCACCCCTTTAATTGTGCAATTTCTCACATAGCGCTTTAATTATGTTCCGCTGAGGGTTTGAGTTGAAATTCAGAACTATTGCTTTATGCAGTGTTCGGCTTAATTGGTGGGTATTTTAGAGCAGCGCCATTAGCTTGAGCTGAAAATGAAGGCAAGGTGGGGTTTTTTTTAAAAAATATATTAGAAACTGTGACCAAAACTTTGACCACCTACATTCTACTATATTTTACAATTAAACTTTCAAAACTGGGACATATCACCTGCTGCTGCAGTGTGAAATGGGCCTCTGAGGCTTGTTTTCCCCATGCTGCTATTTCATTTGGTTCCCTGCCTCCTTTTGTGTGGCATTAATGTAATTATTGATAGGCTGACAGCGTGAGACGTGTCAGACAGATTTGATGCTCGTATCAGTTTCTGTTTAATGCTGTCAGCGTTGGCACGTTTGTTGGAGGTTCACACCAGGAAGATGGGCAGCCTTTCTTTGGCTGGAGGCTAATGCAATTTTGACTCACATCCATAAGCCATACAAGCTGGGCAGAGTGCCCACTGCTGCCAACTACAAAAGGTCTGCTCTGTGCCAAGCCTTTTAGCAGTACAAACATACGTACAAACACATGAATGCATGTCCACACAAGCCTGAGATGCTTATACACAGAAAAGCCACAGTGTGACAAAACACAGATAAAACCACAAGCCGACACACACACACACACACACACACACACACACATCCATACTCTTTGTGTCTCCACATGCAGCGTTCGGCTCTTACAGATAGTTTTTGTCATGATAAACTCATTTCATAAACCGTGCGACTTCCTGCCACTGACTGAGATATGGGCTGTCATGGCAACAGAAGGAAACAGCGGTCGGAGCACGATAGCTGGTTTGTTGGGACAAGCCACAGCAGAGCAGAGAATTGAGATGCAGCAGAAGTCTGGGCTCATAGAATTAGTGGTGAGTGTGTCTCTGAAACTGGCAAAGTCTGTCAAAATAATGAACAGAACAAGTTGCCGCACTCAGGAAGGCACGCTGTCAGAGAAACGTCAATAAAGAAAGCTATAGGGAAATGTGAGTCATACCAGAAAGATATAGTACAAGTTGAGGATTTTGGACTAAAACTGCAGCCTTCCCACACTGGCCAGTGCCAAAATACTGATAAGAGAATCAACAATGGTTATGTTATCATCATTTGGGTGGCGTTAACTCAATTTATCATAACTGATGTTTCTTTGTTTGCTCTGCAGTCATAGCTGACTGGGCAGAGTATGCAGTATGCAAAAGGCATTTGCATGTAAAAGGGAGCACACCAGCCACTTTATGATATGACATGCATATTTGATTGTTTTAGCAAAGCAGGTGCATTACAGATGCTTTTACTGGAGGTCTAATGCAGATGGGATTTATCAAAATAAAAATGCCTTGATCTCAAATCAGGTAACACTGACTTGTAGTTATTAAATGGACTGGTGCTTTTCTACTCTACTTGAGCACTCAAAGCACTTTATACAACATGTTTCAGTCACCCATTCACACAAATTCATATAAGCACGTTTTTCTATTTCTAAATGCTTTTCATGTGACATTCCCACACATCAAGAACATCTCAGGCTGGAGTTCAATATCTTGCCCAAAGGTAGTTTGGCATGCACACTGGAGCAACCAGGGAGGAAACTACCAACCTTCCAACAAGTAGATGACTCCTGAACCACAGCCCCCTGAATAACCTTATAACACTTTGTATTCCTAGGCTGTTTCCCATCCAAGTACTAACCTGCCCCAATACTGCTTACTTTTTGAGATCAAGTGTGCTCAAGGTGGTATGACCGTAAGCCTCGAGACAAACTTTGATTGACAAATATTGGTTTGAAGCACTTTAATGAATGTTACTTAGCAGCAGACATGCACCAATCAACCAACCCTGGCTGCAGCCACATGCTAATATGTCATTAGCATGGAGGCACTTCACTATTAGTGAAGACACAAAGTTTAGCAAAGGATCAAAGCATTAACAAGGACAATTAGGGAGATGATAAGTGTCAATGTTCTGTTATCTGGTGAAGTATTAACATATTGAGAAATGATGTAAATAACTAATATTTGTTTTGTTCCATAAATCTTGTGTAGATGGTTTTGTTTGGTAAAAATTGTGTGTACTCCATCTCTATTTCAGTGAATTATCTGTACCTCTTTCTGGTAGCAGAGCAGTTTATTTTTGTTAACGTGGGAGAAGATTCTGCAACTTACTGCAGTTTTTGTGAAATTGTAAAATTCATTAATTTCCTTTCATTTTGAAAATACTTTGAGGAAAACCTGATTTTTTTGCTTTATATATGCTGTCAGTTACCGTTCTTAGAAAGAAAACTGGAATATTGGCAGGTCATGCTTACTTCTGTTTTATCAGTTACTTCTAGTTTTACTTTAATAGGTTACTGGCTCCTGTGTTTTGTCTCTAGTTTTGCTTTGTGTCTGTGGCCTTCCTTGGTTATGTTCAGCTGTTCCTTGCTGACCTCTGTTTCCAATTTCTCTCATTACCTCCATGAGTATTTAAAGTCATGCCTTTCCTTTGTTCAGTTATCAGAGTGTCTGTTTAGTTTCACCTATGTTCCTTCCCTTGTGGTTTTCTCCCTTCATTCCCTGCATTCAGTCTGCATTTTGATTCTTTATATGGACTTTCCACTTACCTAATAAAAGGTGCATTTTCTTAGCAGGCAAATATATAATTGCGCAGATGTTATGTTATGACAAATGTTATTCAGCTACAGTACGCAATGCCATGACTTTAGGAATGAGACAAATCCAGAAGGTCAAAGGGCAGCAGCTCTCCACACTTAACTTTTGAACCTTTTACAGACTTTTAAGTAGTGATTGAAAGCAGAGAATGAGTGTCATTTTATACCAAAAGAGAAGGCAAGACACTGAGCAACTTTTCTGAATTCATCAGGTACAGACAGAGGATATTTCTGTCTGCATGACTGAGCCTGTCACTCAGAAAAAAGGATTTCTGCTGATTGAAATGTTGTAATCATCTCCAGTATCACAGCTCGAGAGAATTATTACAGAATCAAGCTGCCTGATGTCATGCTTTCAAACATCTCTCTTTGTTCACTTTATACTTGAGCACGCATACAGCATTGGACTGAACTTGTCTGAATAACATTTTAACTGTGAATATATAATAATGATGCTTTGCTTGAGGGGAAAAAATCAGTCCAAAATATGAAAGATGAGAAACGATAATCACTGTGTTGTCTGTATGCACCTTTATTCATATTCGTGCTGAGTTATTTTTGCTTGATTTATCTGCCAGGGTGCCTGCATGTTGCACACCTTCCTCCAGACTCATACATCCTGCTCTCACTTGGCAGGCCAAATATTTGGCTGCAAAGCACAAAAACAGAGGTTAAGCTCCAGGTGTTTGAGTGAAATGATGATGCTTGTGGGGGGAAAAAATGGGGGAATTTTAGTTCAATTCTCCTAATTAAACTTGATCAGCCCGATGACTAGTGAGACAGTACTATCAGGGTCTAAGGTAGGGCAACTTTTGAAGAACACATATGACAGAAAATTACAGGGCTCTTTTTTTCATTGAATACTCCACACGTGAAATGATTGAACTGTTAAAAATGGTAGCTGTTAATATAGAAACCTTGTAAAAACATACAATATTACAAGAAATTGATAAAACTAAACATGTATGAGTCCATGCAACATCACTGTTTTAAATACATAATATACAAAATGTCTTTTTAAACACCTAACAACCATTTACTTTCAGCTTGTTTATCTTGTGGACTTCTTTCAACAGTGAGCAAATACACATTTGGTACCCAACCACGATATGCAACGCAGTGTATGCTCATAATTAGAGCCCATACTACATTTTAACTGAACATTTTTACTTGGTATAGAATAAAAAAAGATACCATTTGCATTATCTGCAGTCATAAACTGTATGTAAAAGATGGATGTACTTTCTAGCTCTAAAAAGTGAACTCAGTATGGAAGTACTTTAAATCCGCATTCTTTTAATGGTCAGAAGGGGATGACAGTTGTGTAGAGGTCTGTGGGAAAATGGTCCCCAGCTCCCTTTCTCTATGACGACAGTTAATGCATTACTGATTACTTTATGGGCTCAACCATCAGTTTCCTACATCATCACCCAGGTCTAGGATCACCATTACAACTCACTAATCATGTTGTCTGAGCATTCACTTAGCATTAGACAAACAGTTATCTATCGAGCTATAAGTTATGCTATTAAAAACTATCACTAGCAAGCCAAAAGACTTGAAATGTTTACCATTTGTTCCAGAAAAGAGGTTTATATAAACAAAGGCATTTTTTCTCTTTTCTCCAAATTCCAAAGCAACGACATCATAACATGATTGGTCAGATTCAATGCTGATCCTGCACCAGCCCGTCATGATGGCATTGTTGGAATGTCATCATGACGGGGATATCGGACAGACCTACCAAAAATAACAGTGTTTCTTTTGTAAATTATGTCTCCTGTTTAGAGTCAAAAAGGAGGATAAAGCAGGTTATTTTTGTTTTTATGTCTACCTTGTTCTTGTCAAGTCTCTGAATGCTGAATGCATGCACAGTGTACCACTGTTCAAGATAGTGAAGCTGAAAATGCTCAGTTTCAAACTTCACAACAGGACTTTGCCAACTATTAAGATATGGTGGGCGTGTCCATCTTTTATATACAGTCTTTGATTAAAGTGTGTTACTAGATCGAGAAATTTGGTACTTTTTAAAAAGCTAATAAGACCCCTTCATTTTTAGCTTTTCAACATAGCTAACATAATTTGCGTTTAGAGAATATTTACTGATATATTGATATCAGATATATTGATATTTACTGATATATTGGTATCTCCAGTACCAATATCAGTAAATAGCTATTAGGGCAAATCATTTGCTTGTTTTGTTTATTCCAGAGGATCGTTAGGTAAATTAGAACAACACACCACATCACCAAACATATCTCTATTTTTGCAGGGTACCTAAACTGTTCATCTTGATTTGAGCTATCAGTTTTGGTTATGTTAATACTATGAAGGCTGAATGTTTACCATGTATTTGCCCAGGTTATTAGCTCACATCTGAGGATCCTGTGTGTAGTGGATGAATGTAAATGCCCTACCTTGATCAGTCAGGTTGTGAACTCAGTGGAATGTGTCTTGTCTTGTGTTGTACAATACTGAATGTTAGCCACGGTTACAAGATGAGACATACACACACACACACACATGCAGAGACAAGTCTGCTGTATGTCTGCAGTGAGCAGGTCACTGGAGCTCTGCAGCAGTATTCAATGGAATGGAAAATGGCTGGGGGGCGGACTGCCACTATGAAAGCTACTGCTTTATGTGCATTACACAAAGTAAGTATGCACATAAAAATTCAGCAAAGTATCTTTTGCATGGAAACATGCCAGCCAACAGATATATGGTAATACGATGTGCGTGTTTGGATGCTTGCAAAAACAAAATGAGGTAAAACTCATAAACTGACCGCATTTCTCTGCATTGAGCTTGATCACTAACTTATATAAATACCGACTAGCCAGAAGTAAATACATCACACATTCATTAAAACTTGAGCATATGGTAAGGTGAAGGCCTTCAAAGCAGGGACACCTGGGGCATTTCACAACAGTCACATTACCTTTGTCCTCTTAATCCACCTCTGTCTGTCCTCCCTCTGCTGTAATCGTCTTATTTGACTCCTCTCCCCCAGTGCGCCTGCCCTTTGAAATGCACCTCTTTGGTCTAATTTAATATGCATGGCACAGTTGGGGGCACGAGGACAGCAATTTGTTGGAGAGTCTATTCCTCCTCAGGATGCTATGGAGAGGAAACATTCAGCAGATCACTCGATTTCATGGGCCATGGAAGTACAAGACAACAATGTCTGGGAAAGGAGAGGGTGGGGAAAACGGGGTATTAAAAGAAGGAGATACTGTGAACGGTAATGCAAATACCAAAGCACGTCTAGAGAAACACTGACATGGAAAAGTAACTACTGATGAAACACAGAGATCCTAAACAGTGAGAAAAGGGCTATAACAGAGGTATAAAAAGAGAATGACCAATGGAGTAAGGTAATTTCTAACATATGGCGTGTCAGGTAATACTCCCGCTATGGCAGAATGCTTCCCACATTTTCCTCTCAATGGGAGACAGAAATGAAGTGATGGAGAAAACATGAACCTGTACAGTAAGAGGAGAAACAGACTGGGAATAGCATCTGGAGAAAGAGAGAAAGAGATGAGACGGAGAGAAAGGACAAAAAAACAAAACAAAAACTAAGATACAGGGATGAGTCACTATGTGGGAGAGGAGATAAAGGGTTTATAAAAAGAAAACTGCTGTCATCACCCTTTGGTGAGTTGACATCAAAGCAAAGGTCAAAGCATGATCAAAAGTCAAAACCCTTAAAAACCAGGGAAAGATCTGATAAGGCACACATTCACACGTTCTCCCTTCTTTTCTCTCCCCCTCACACACACAATCAGAGAAAAAGACAAAATCAGATTATCTAATTTTCCCTTTCCTGGTCAGCACAGCTGGAGCTCTGCTACCCCCAAGGCACTCATTTCCCAGTTCCCAGGTGAGGTCAGCCTACCCTGGAGGGGGCAGTATTGTTTCAGAGAGGGTGTTTGCCTGGGCATGTCCACCTCTACCTGTTGAGAGCTCCCTTCATCTAAATCAACGCCCGAGGGTGGGTGCAGCCAGATAAGCATCAGAAGGAGAAAGACAAATATCTGCGTGTGCCCATGCAAGTTTTTTTTAATCCCTCTGTTAGTCTTTTTTTCATACTTTTTGCAGTGATGGCCTGTCATACCAAATATTTGTAGAGATATCTAACAGTTGAAAGAGTTAAGCAAAAAAAAAAAAAATCTACTGTTATGTAATTTTGCTTACTTCCTGCCTTTCACAACACTCAGAAAGTTTCCACTATGAGCGGCTGGATTTGATGGAGGAAAAATTAACTGCTGGTGTAAATTATCAACAAAACTTTGTAGGGTCAACTATGATGATGGTGACCTAATAAATGTCTACAATTTCAGAATTTATACACTACACAAATAGTGCATGTCTAACAATGAACGCTGTCCCATGCATATAAATAAAAATAGCTCTTTACATTCAGCTTTTCATTGAACCCAGGAGTAATGATTTAAATAGGATGGGGCAACACGTTCCCATCCCAAAGTGTAACATACTGACAAATGTGACAAATCGTCCATATGTTACCTGTTCGGAGGCATAAGAGCCGGTTGGAATCAATCTATAAATGTGTTTTATGTTCTGATCCTGAATCACTTTGGAAAACACTATGTGATAGGGTAAAGGTTATGATTAAGGTTAGGGTTATGGCTGGAATGGACGGCTGGTCCAAGCATTTCTTACCGCTGCGAGCTGCATTCTATTGGATTCAATTGACAACCCAGAGCGTTTCAAAAGGACATGGAAGGGTACCTTTTGCATTACTACAAGATGCCTAGGGGTGTGACAAATCTTTGGTATGTTACCCGTTGGGAATGATAATGCTCTGGATGGGAATAAAAAGAAGTACCACAGATATATAATACCACAGATATATAATATATATCTATGTAATAAATATATATTTTGTCCAATCCTGATATTAGCAACATGATAAAAATGAGGTAAAACAGTTTGATGTTTCACATTTTTGGCCCCTATTAACCTACTACTTTCAAAATCATATGATACAGCTTGTGTTTGAAATGTTTCTATGCTATGCTATGACTGGTAGTTTATTGTTTATATCTGTAAAATGGTTTATATGTAGTTTAATGGTAACAGCAGAACTAAAGCTCCAAATGTGTAGCGCAAAATACCAAATTATTAATTCAGCAAGTTAGGTTTTTGTTTTAGTCTATTTGTTCCCCCTCAGTTTGCATTTTTAATTAGCAAGGCTAAACTAAGCTAAGCTAGGCTATGTTTAGCTAACTGGCTTCTGGCTGTAGGCTTATATTTACAGCGTTGGCATTGTCAGTTTTTTCATCTTATTGGCTAGAGTATGGCATAAATAAATATATTTGGCTAAGTATCTCAAAGATTAGCAAAAGAACCATTCTGAATTACACTCAGTGGCTGCTTTGTTTGGTGCACCTTGTTGGGACCGGGCTGGACTGCTTTATTTCTGCATGGCAGAGATTCAACACATTGCTGGAAACATTCCTCTGAGATTTTGGTCCATACTGGCATGACAGCATCACACTTTGTGACATGGTGCATTATCCTGCTGAAAGCAGCCATCAGAAGATGGGTACACTGTACTCATTAAGGGATGGACATGGTCAGGAACAATACTCAGGTAGACTGTGGCATTTAATGATGCTCAGATGGCACTAAGGGGCCCAAAGTGTGCCAAGAAAATATTCCCCACACCATTACACCACCACAAGCAGCCTGAATTGTTGATACAAGACAGGATGGATCCATGCTTTCATGTTGTTTTACTGGCCCTACCATCCAAATGTTGCAGCAGAAATCACAGGAAATCACCAAGCCAGGATGTCTTTTCAGATCATTCTCTGTAAAATTGTAGATAATCAATTTCTGAAACACTCAAAGTCACTTAAATGACCTTTCTTCTCCATTAGATATATGCTTTAACAAGGTGTTGAACTAGTGTACCTAAGAAAGTGTCCAATGAATGTATTGCCTTGTAAATGCTTTTCTGTGTTTTTTCTAATCAAATGCATTATAAGCAATCAGTTAATGACTGAGTTTCAAGTGGGCGTTCGCTGCGAGACACATCCTCCCACCTCTCTGTATATCTCTATACTGAAGAATAGTGAGTTCCTTAGTTTGCACTCTGTATTGATTATTGCAATTACACACTATTACGGTTCTATTATCTGCCCTGACTGTCTTTAATTACACTAGAGACCAACAGGAAGAGTGAAGGCGGGGAGAGAGAGCGAGACGGTGAATGTGAGGGAGACACTTTCCAGATAGACGGATGAAGCGAGACACTGCACCGAACTAATTAAAACAGAAACTTTTTGTTTCAGCAAGTTGACAGGGAATGAATCTGGCAGGGAATTAATCTGTCTGCAGGGAACACAGTGACGAGTTACACACACACGCGAACTGATGCACATAAGGAGGAGGAGTGCAGAGTGCCGTTGCCATAGTTACAGAGTATAGCGCCACATCATGCGGCAGAGTTAATGCAGAGGTGTGTGCTTCATTTAAGCTTTCATTATATCACCACCCTGACCTATTCAAACATCCTCTACACAAGTACACACAGAGAAAGGTTGCACAGATAAATCCAAAGCCTTCCCGCTGAAACACTACGTCTCTGCCAAATTCTTACAGTTGCCAATCTGCAGCTCTTACCCTTGAGGTGAAGCATCATTCATGCTTATGAAGTGGAAGATTACATACTAAAAGAAAATATTTGGCAAGCAAAGATAAGCACTTCAAGTCAAAGCCCACGAAAAGAAAAAGGGCTTCTTTGATTGGTTATGAATGGAGATACCTTAAATAATTTATAGGTAAGACAAGGTGGTTTCAATCATATGTTCGAGAATCACTAAGTCCATTTATAAGGTACTTCCAGGAAATATAGTCAAAACAGCAAGTTCAACACTAATCCAGAACAACAGGGACCTGTCTGTCCTCACAGACCTTCCCGGAAGCAATCACTCTTTTCCTTTTCAAGGAACTGTCAGCAAGGATCTACACAGAAATAATCACTAATGTAAGCATACAAATAGCAGCACCTCTATATCAGGTGTAACACAATTAGTACTTATGTTGGGAGAAAGTCCTGTAGAAAAAAAAAGAAACAAAGAAAACCAACAGCTGGTTTTGTGCTGAAAACCATGAAAGATGGAGAATAATATTTTATTGTTGTATACACTGAATATACACCCACTCATTTAACAGAGATGAATTCAGTGAAATGAGTAGGTGTGTTCCTGCTCCTTCATCTTACTGAATACTGCGAAGGTGCGTTAGTAAAAGCTGCACTTGTTGTGTTTTCAGACTATTTTTCAAGTCCATTCTAAGCCTCATAATCCGCCCTATATTTGTTTCACAAGACATTTCGCAAAGAAAACCCTCAGTAAGCTGTAGCTACTGCCCTGTATCTTGTAGCAAATCTCTGTCACTATAAAGCTGGGGTATTAGCTTTGGAAATACTGTAGCAGCTCATAAGCCTCAGTGTTTGTTGTGTCCACTTGATCAGAAGGCCTGGTGTCTGTATATGACTGCAGGGCCCAGACAAGAAGTCAAAAGTGGTGGACTATGGAAAAGTTAAGCTCTAAATCTGTGTTTGACTTAGAACAACAGCAATATATTTGAACAGAATACCACCGACTGGGCCCACCGATGCAATTTTGATTGCCTTTTTAAAAATTTAAAAAAAAAAAACTCCCTTCAATTCCGAGGCGAGGATGACAGGAAAGTTCAGCCGGAGCTTTATCCTGTGTTGGCACAGTGAAATGGAGTGTGGAAATAGCTCCGGCAATGTGAGTGGATCATTATATTTAACTGAAGCTGACTGCTGAACAGGACTGAATACACGAGCTGTCGACAGACCATCACTTTACAGCACAAACAATTCTGAGATTTTTTTTTTTCCAATCTTCCCAAGAGTAAAAAATTAGTAGTAAAACCATAACTTTGGATTTGGATACTTAGATTTTTCTTATTTATATGTAAATCAACTTTTACATTATTAGTAGAAATATTAAAAGTCTTTATGCAATTAAGGAATCCGCTTACTGTACCCACAATAAAGTAAACATGCCATTAATGTTTTTTCTTTGCTTTACTGGGTACAGAATTTCCACCCTGAATACAAACTCACGCATAAAATGAATCTAAAGATACTGCAGATTATCATCATTTATAGTACATTTATACACTGTATATAGAATTTATATTTGTAACAGCACTCATATAGTATATCACAGCCCAGCATGGCAGCTGTGCAAAGGTCTTGAGCCAGCCCTGATGTTTTAGGGTTTCTTGAACAACAGTTCTCCAGGCTTTCTGAAGGTCTTTCAAAGTTTTTCCTTGGGCATTGCCTGCTTTTTCACTCATTTCCAGTCCCATCCACACACCTGACCATTTTCAGAAGTTTTTTTTGTTTGTTAAGCCACTTAATACTGATCTAGAAATCAAGTCAACCATAAAAAGAGGCATCTAACTGAATGGATGAACCAGTGTTACTAGCAGTCTATTGCAAAAACATCTATATAGATAAATCTATGAGTAAAGCAAAAGATAACAGACTCTGACAGACACAAGACAGTATTTTTGGAACAAGTTGATACTCAAAGAAGAAGAAGAAGAAGAAGAAGACTTGGCATATCTCAGCATAGTGTGCTGTGTGTCCTTAAAAACAGCATATGTACAGAATCTGAAAGTTGATGGAAAATGAAAATTGATGGAATAATAAACAAAGAAAAGTATCATCAGAGTTTGATACATTATGTAATAACATCTGGAAAGTGTCTTGTTTGCAAAAGCTTCATTTTTCAGCATGACACTGATCTCAAGAACATTGATAATACAATAAAAGCATACCTGGACAGAAAAAACACTCAGTGGAACACTATCAGTGCTGAATTGACCTCCCCAGAGCCAGGACCACAACTTCATTGAAGCAGTGTGGGATCAGCTTTACAGGAAATGGAACAAAAGGCAGCCAACATCCGAAGAAGAGCTTTAAATGTCCTTCGAGAAGCCTGGAGAACAATTCCTGACGACTACTGAAAGAAAATACAAAAAAACTGAAGAGCGTGAGATAATGCAGGCTATGTTGAAGAATAAAGGTGCTCATATGAAATATGAAAAAACTTTGTTTTTCACTTATATCATTTATTTGCACGTATGTTTACACATTTCTATAAATCGTTGCACCAGTTTCCCATTTTCCTACCGAAATATAAAGAAATGACAGTGGTCGAGCCTTTTGCACAGAACTATATTTCTTTTTATTAAACCTCTATAAAGTGTTATTTCTATCAAACTTGTTCAGGCAAAACATAACTTTCCAAGACTATAATGCAGTTTTAGAACGTCAGTCACTCTGATGCCATGCTGCTTCCAATTTCCATTATTTCTCACAACATTCTTTCTGGAATTAAAATATAGATTAACTCTCTCTCCATTCATTGCTCGAGTCTTACAAATATCATAAAAAATTAATTCATAACATTGCCTATTTCAGCTTTGTGAAAATTGATAACGTGCTTCTGCATATCTATCGCCACAACCGCTCTCTCTTTCCTCCAGACATAAATCTCAGATGCAGGTCTTTGTGTCTACCACAAAACGCGGTCACTTTTTCCGTGTACCAAGAAGTGCTTGTGTCTTGAGGAGTTATAAAAGCACCAAAATGAAAGCATGTGACATGTTTATCTTCCAGCAGCTGGTGAAGTGAAAGAAGACAAGTGCTTGAGGCAAGCATTACCAGGCACATGCTACCCAATGAACCACCTCTAAAAGGAGACAGTGCATCCTTTTTAAGCTTTCTCTGGTAATACAGACAATGTTATTTAAGGATTGCTTTGTATAGAATCATCACAGATAAATAAACTGTATAGCACGTTAAAAGGCATGTTTAGAGTAGATTTACCTTGCTGTCAGAAAAAAAGGGGAAAAAAATATGTAAGGCATGCTGTCTAATGCTGTGAACAGGTAGGCACCAAACAAAGGCATACATCAAGACTGGAAGTAGCTTCCCACTCCCTCATTCTCACCTCATTTCAAACTTCACTTTAAAGAGCTGCACGCGGCTCTGCATACCTTACATATCATGCACAAAGTCAAATCTAATGTAATGTTAATGCACAGGAAGACAACATGTTAGGCCACGATTAGCTATAGTGAGGTGTCGACTGCAGAGTAAGTAGGTTAGACCTCCAGGGGCCCTAAAGACACAGTCTGGCTTCAAACTTCCAAAAGAATTATGACAGAGTTGCAACATCTGCTGCCTGAGAGGAAGACAGACAGTGATGGATAGCCAGGTGTTCTGTGTGTATGTGTGAGCGAACACACACTGCCCACACGCTGCACACGCATGTATAACCCAGGAGACCAAACCTGCATACAGTGTGTGCAAATCCACATTTACCTACAAGCGGACTGGCTGAGGGACCAGTTAAATAAGCAATGCACACATCTGTGACGAATGGCAATTTCTATTTAATACGACTCACTAATAGACACTGTGCCAAACCCACGAACATGTTGGCGCATGCAAGGCTGCGTGCAACACACAGACACTGTGAAAATATAGTAGCATGTTTATGATTGTGTACTGCTTAATATCTATCAACAACTTCCATATGAATTCATTTTCAGCCGGATAAATAATCCCATCAGAAGAGATAAAGATTAATGATATATTTATCATCCCATGACAAGAGCTCAACACTACACAGTATGGAGATGCCAAATTGTACTTGATGAGATTACAGAACAGTAGGAAATAAAATGCTACTATTACACTGTCAAGAATATTAATATCATATCAAGAAATGGCATTTATTGCATAGTTTGTATATATAAAGTTTCAAAGATGAGCAAATATCTCTGTTGTGGATATATATATGTTCATACGAGAAGACAAAAAGAACTGCTTCTTATCCAGACATCACATTTATCATGCATGAAAAACACGTTTTCCAATCAGTGAGCAAGGCTGAAGAATAATGTGTCATCAGCAGTAGTAATAATAATGTCACCATGTTTATAGTAATCTGTGTCATCACTCATGATAAACAACATATTGAGTATAAATCAATGAAGTATATCTAAGTATCTAAACAGGCAGCAGCATGAGTGACAGGCTAATCTAACCCAAAGTGTTTGGCTTCGACATATAACGTGGTTTTGTGGTTTTTACAGTGTCAGAATACAAGCTTGTATTTTAAGTTATGTACTTTCACATATTCTTCAACCTTTTCTTCTCATTTTTTGATCTAATGCTTACAAAATCTTACTCTTACAAAAATGGATTACTTCGTTTAGGTGCCAGAAATCAAAATCCCTTTAAAGCTATCCCTCCATGTTTGCATCTCCTTCCTCTTCCATTCCTGGTTTGGGGCTGGGTGAAGGAGATAGGCTGGGTGCTGCAGGGGTCCTGCGCCCAGTGGGGATTGGGGGCAGGATGGGCTTAACGTTGGACCCTGGGCGTCGATCAGAGGAGGGGGACACAGCTGCAGCTAGTTGATCTGCTCCTGGATGGGGGTCATTAGGTGTTTGGCTGGATGGAACGTGGTCTGAAATCAATAATCAATCAACAATCTTTATCAGTTCAGCAAGCCAACTTGACTATTTTATCATTAGATTTACTGTTTTTGCCACAGACAGTAAACAAACCTGCTATAACTTGTCATAACCTGTCACACTTTTTTCCAGCTCTATTTCCGTATCTTTAAGCTCGCTTTCTTTTGATTGGCTGCCCCTCACCTGGCTTCCAAAAAAAGACCCCAGTGCTTGTAAGCCCTGTCACCTCATTTCAGACACAGCTCTTTTGGGTTGGGCATTATTTGACAGTATATAAAGAAATATAAAGAAATTTGTGTTGAAGTCACACACAATCTCTATAATGAATGGTTTTACCTACAATTAAAAATACAGCAAAATATTAAAAGATAATACTTTATTTAAAATGTTCCTTCAGAAAAGGATCCATATTAAACCACGTCTCTCTTTGCTTCTATAAATGTAAACATTTTTCTTTCCATATAGAACATAAATAGATACAGATATATAAACACCATAGATAAAAAAAATTACTTAGTAACCTTTAAGTGTTTCCGAAGCATGTCCCATGACTGAGACATGTAGCGGTTCTGCTAAGCCAGAGAAGGCACCGGCTGAACTGGGCACAGACAAAGCTGAGCTGGCACGAGAATCATCCGAGCTGTTTGTCAAATGCAAAAGAGGGACAAGAAGGGAAGACAAAAACACAGAGACAGACAAGCAGTGGAAAGGAAGTTCATACAGTGGCAGGTGTAATGGCAGCAACAACACAAACATATGGTTGTTACACAGGTAATAAAGCAAAAAGTGAAATGAAACAAATGAAATGGGTAGAAGAGCTTAAAAATGAAACTCAGGCAGAATGTGATGCAAACCATTGCTGCAGAGACTGACAGTATTCATCAGTAATATCAATAATGCAATAACAAGTACTCAGGTACAGATTTTTCATTTACCTAGAAGCTATACAATGTGGATGTATACAAATGCATACACAAGACTACACAGTCACTACACAATAACAACATGGGAAATAAGTCTGTTCTCTTACCATTGCTGGTACACACAGGAAAAGACACATCCCTACCTGTGGTAACGCAAGTTTATAATTAATATATTCTGTAATAAGAGCAGTTTAACTGAAACAATGCAAAAATATTCATAGATTTAAATTTCTCTACAAACAGTTGGTCTGGTCACAGTACAATCAATGATGGTGTTAGTGTGCTCTGAAATAAGCCAAGGAAAAGACACATCCCTAATTAATTGCCTGTTAGCAGTGCCAACAAGGAGACAGATGTCTGGAATCCTGCATAGAATTACTGAGCGAGTGAGTAATGCCTACTGTACACACTGGAGGCATGTATTACTCACACCGCGATGACAGAACCTGCAGATTTTCAACAAGTTTGATGAAACCTGCCTTCTGAAGACGAGGGCCCGAAGGGAACAAATTAATTTTGACAGCACACGTTTCTGTGCATGTATCTTAAATGACATTTTTTTTTGGGGGGCGAACTAAATTGATGGGTCCCATTTGCGTGCACATCACACATATTATGGGGTACCTGATTAAATACTTATTTGCGGAGTACACAGGTTTATTGAGTGTAAGTGTACACACAGGGGAGTTAAATAGCAGCAGAGGCAATAAAATCTGAATTTATGAGTAGGTGTATTTGTGTGTGTGTGTCTATGCGTGTGTGGGATGTGTGTTCAGATTTTTACCAGCATGGCTTAAACCTGTAAACTGAGTTGGATAAAAAACAAGTAATGTCGTAAAAACAGGCTTCGGGAGTCAAGAGTACCGCCGCTAAGGCCGTTTCCTGCTCCTTAATCTTTAGCTCACGGTTGTTTTTAATAAAACCGTAAGACTTCCTCTGGCTTCTCTCACCTCAAAATAAATCAATAAGCCATTTTTATGAATCTGTTATTTTCATACAGTAACGTCTGGCCTCACTACTTACCCGCTGTCCTCTTGAAAAATGTTACCAGAATCATCATTATGCACAGATGACGGCGCTGGTTGAGCAGAACTGAGGAAAACAAAAAGTAAGTAATGATTCAGTGTTTTTCTTCGCCAGCACAAGTTCACACACATTACCGTGCTAAATAGTCCGCATGAATTAAATACGCAGCCAATCATTCATATCTGGCAACAGGTGTACTTTAGGACAAGTGAGTGAGGTGCACCTCTAACAAGAACCCATCATATTAACAAATGGTTAGATTCAAATTATTTGGGCACCTGCCACTTCACCCTCAATGTCAAACAATGACTCAAAACAAACCATCAAAGCACAGTTAGGACAAGTGGTCCAATTAAACCAATTTGCCCCAGCTCAAAGTGCCCACTTGATATTAAGTAATGGAGTGCAGTGGAGTGCATGCTGCTTGTTTGTACCTTTTGAAGAGCTGGCTGTAAACCCCTGGACTCTTCCCCACTATAGCCTCCCTCACCAGCTGCTCACGCCTCCTGATAGAAGCTAGTTCCTGGAGAACGGAGATGCAAAGAGGGCACAGAAAAGTTGGTGGGTGAAGCGATTAAAAAGCAGAGCAGGAGGGGAGAAAAAAACACAACTATAATATTCACAAATTAGAATCATTTACTCGCAGGCTTCATTATCAATACATTTATCATTACACATCCTGTAACTCACAGTGGAGCTCTTTTGAGGGTGGAGCTCTTCTTGGATCTTGGTAAAATACGATCTGTAGGAGATATCAGAGGGGTCCAGAGCTCTGGCTGAGTGTGACGTGAGTGTCGATCCTGACATTGACACAGGCGACAGTGGCTTCTCTTCTGGATTATGACCTACAAGAAACAGATACTGTCTATGACTAATGTATTAAACAGCATAAAACCAGAGTTTCTAGAAATTCTTTATTTTGAAATCATCAAATATAATTTATAATACTCTACTTTTCTTTCTGTCGCTTCCTTTATGAGTCTTTATGGCGGATCGTCTGTCTCCATTTCCTTTTTCCTCTCTAACACTAACCCCCTACATGTCCTCATTCACTACATTTATGAATCAACTTGGGAGTCTATTCCTCCTGCCTGGCAGCTCCATATTCAACATCCTTTGTCCAGCATATCCACTATCCGTCCTCTGCACATGTCCAAACCATCTCAGCCCTGCCTCTCTAAATTCGTCTCCAAACTACTGAGCCTGAGCTGTCTCTCTGATATACTCATTTCTAATCCTGTCCATGTTGTAATTTATAACCCCATTTGTATTTTAGGGGACACTCCATGATTTAGCAATTATACTTTATAAACCTGAGGGAAAGTCTGACAATAACAACTGCTGAAATTAATAGCGCTGTCTGAGACCCCTCACATCTTTTAAATTCCTTATTCCTCTGATTTCTAAGACAGGTTTTCTGGTTAATCGCTTCAGGATTATTATTTTCAGACTTTAAAAAACTTCTCCTCAACCAATGATATTATTATCCTGCAGTTTTTCAGTAACATTTCCTGTCCAATGAAAATGAACTTAATTAACACATGTCAAATTGGTTGAGTGCTCCTTTAAATAAATAAAAAAACAAGCAAACAAAACAAAACCAAGACACAAATTAATTAACTGAACTTTACAGTCTGTGTCTTGCTTTACAAAACTGGCGTTGTGACACTTTGGACCTGCTAATGATGATGTGAATAAACAAACACATAGACACCTGTAGAGGTGTTGTCAGGGGATGCTCTGTTGTTGTTCTCTCCCTCCTCCTGCTCCTCTAGCAACAGGTACTCCTTCACTGCCTGCCTCAGTGTCTTGTAGGCATCTTCCCAGTCATCTACTCACACACACACACAGGCACACAGATACACACACACACACAAAGAAATCTGGTACTCAACAGAGCCAGCGTATCTCCCCATCAAACAGTAATAGATCAAAAGATATGGGGATGACGACCTTAGTGTAATGAGGTGCAGGCTGGCAGTGAATAAAAGTGATGAGTGCCCGCACTCTCTGTATGTTCATCTCATTAAGAACACCCCTAACATGTCTGAATGCTTTCATGAGGGAATGATAAACACAGCTATTCTGCGGCTACGTGCCTTTAATATATGTGGTAATTGGATTGAAAGTGTAGTTTATGGATTTTAGTGGAGTGTGCTAATCCATCTAATGTTATATCAATGATAGCTGGACTGCACAAAGCCAGGGCATTTTCAATCTTTGTGAGACACTATAATGATGAACAGAGCAATCACACCGAAAGCTATTGGTGGTGCATTGTCACAGTGTAAAGTTTTTTGTGGTATCAGAGAAGAATGATTGGAGATCATAACAAACTAAACTCAACTTTAAATTTTCTGTATTGCCACGGGCTGAAAATGTAGAAACATCTAAATATCTCCTCTGGGAATCAGTTAAGTGGATTCATAGCTTCAAATTGATAACTATTGAAAATTAATTGTGAATATTTGGAACACTTTGTACTGCAATTTAGCATTAAACAGCTAATTATTATAATACATCTGATTAACCACCGGATGATATTAAAACCCCCATAAAGCAATTAAAAAAAACATAGTACCACAGGGAATAACATTATCGAAGAATCCTGGACGTTGCCTGCTGGTGTTGGCGTAGAGCTCTATACGTGACACTGCTGCATCCATTTGTGCCTGGGTGTAGAGTCCACGGGCTTTAAGGTGGCCTATGTATTTTTCAACCTGGGTGGGGATGAGCAGGATGTATCGAGGCTCAAAGTAGCTCTTCTTTAGACTGACAACACCCTGAAAGAAGAGACAAAACACCTGCAGATATCCTACTTTTAACACTCTTATACATGAGCTTTCCTTACACATACCTCCAGCTCCATATGCACACAACAGGCCAATCCTTCTCTCGCCACATTCTCTACAGCATCTCTGGTAAGTCCATAACTATGTCCCCCATACTGGATGGTCTGGATAAGCTTACCCTGAAAGAACATTTCCCATTGCAGGAGAAGAGAATGAGAGAACATTTTATTGCCTCGCTATTCATCACGCTATTGCAACAGTTATGAGCTCCTAAAATGGGACATAATATTTGACATACATGCACAATCCCAGCATGTTCTATCAGGGTTAACAACCTGCAGCCATTTGTCCACCTGTGAACTGAACCTGCCCTGACCTGGCAGGGAAAAATAAATAAATCTTTTTGTTACTTTTCACACATGACCCCTGACCTCTTACCAGTCAGACCAACATAATTTATCACTCTTAACAAATCCAAGACATTCAAAACATCACATAGGAGACAATTATTGATACTGTTTAGTGGTTGGAAAAGCTGATAAACAAATTGTTCCGGCTCTAATATAAATTATATATGAGGTTACTTATTGCTATGTTTTAACTCATTTTATGATGCTTATGTTGACTAATTAAATGCATGACATTTAAAGTCACATCCACTGACTTTTTAAAATCTGCAATAAAAGCAGCAAACTGTCAAATAAACAACCACATGTGCAGCCATTAGCAGTAAACAGAATGGACTCAAAATTTAATGTCCTCTTTACCTTTCAGCGCTGCATTGAGTATGAAATATATATATTATACCAACATTAAGCAACAACACTGAAGAGAAAACTCATTAACTGTTATTCACTACATTTCAAATGACTTTTACAAACAACTTATATAAGATGTACAGCATTTCTTCCAAATCAAGTCTCACTTGTCCCAAAGTCTTCCTAAATAAAGCATCTCAATACAGTAATATGATTACAGGGGTCAATTTTGTAAGAAGGCATGACAGTAAAGCTACAAGAAAGCACATTTGAGGACTGAGGAGAAAACTAACACAAGAAAAGTAAGAGTAGAAAGAAGTAAAAGAAGTAAAAGAAGACAAAAACAAGCAAGAAAAGGAGGGCCAGACTTCAATAAACCACATAGCTGGCAAAAGAAGACTGGTGGGAGGAGAAGAATGGACAAATCAAACAGAGCGAGGAACAGACTGAAAAGTTAACCTCTGTTCAAGAAGACAAAAGGCATCAATATCAGCATCAAAGCGCTTCCTGTGTAAATCACTACCTGACCCAGACCTCTATAAATAATCCCCCACCTCTCTTGCATAACAGGCAACTTGACAAGAGAGACAGATGGAAAAGAAATGTGCCCCAAAACCCAAGGACTCCACTTTTTTCTGACTAAGAGAACTGTAGCTTTTGTATTTAATGAGAGCCATTTGTGTATCACTCCTTAGGGTGTTTTGAAGTTTTAACCAGTGTCTTCTCATTGATGGCTTTCCTTTGATTAGCTTTCACTTTTTTGTGAGCCTAAATTGAGTTATAGGAGATGCTGTAATAGCACATTCTGAAATAAAATTTAATTAACATGTCTATTATACGTTTTCAAAAATGTTCCATTCAACCAACATTTCCACTAAATTATTTTACACAAAAATGTCAGCCAGTTAAACTAAAATCATTCAGCCAAGTCAAACTAATTAACACAACTTACTCAACTCATTAAAGCCAATGAAAGAAGTCAATTTGAATGTGACTTCAGCACTAAAGTAAGTCCAAGAAGATTTAATTATGCTGTGGGTATGATTTAAAACACTAACCACATAAAACTATTCTGAGTACACTCAAAATAGCTCAAAATAACTTCAAGCTAACTCACCGTGTGAATCATACTCTGAAACACCTCCTCACTCACAAAATGGTAATCAAGTCCATTCTCTTCTCCAAAGTACGGCCCCCTTGTGGTGTGACAGATTCTGCGGTGACAGATACAAATTAGAGAAACAGTTGCATAGTTAAGTCAGCTAGTAAGAGGAAAATGAGCTGCGACAAAACCTCTGGCTTTTCAGTCTGTCTCAGACTGTCAAAGTGACTAAAGGTGAGAGCCAGAAATATGTCTTCTGCATGTGTGCTGTATGGTGAAACTTCAGTCACTTCAATATATCAGTGTAAAAAAATGTTCTGAAGTTCAGCCAAAGCTACCCATAGCAGTCTGGGTTTCACAGTTGACTATCAACAATATAAGAATAAAATATTTTACTAGATCATATAAAGTTAAAGGACCCACTGTATCATCAGATGTTTAATCCATAGTATTTTTGCAATTTCAAATGTATTACAAAACAAGCACTACTAATGGGCACTAGCTCTGAGAGCTCAGCATATGAATTATTACTATGTGTGCAGAAGTTTTAAGACTGACCCGTAAGCAAAGTATTCGTTGAACTCTTGACACAGTCTGTGAGTCAGCTCTCTCTTCCCACAGCCTCGAGGACCTGTGAGCACCAGCATGGGGTAGGGAAAGTCTGTACTGGGAAGTGTACTGCTTGGAGATAGACATACACACATGAAGCATTCAGGATTTCTACTTTAATTTTACACGCCCGCTCTTAGCTTCAAAACCAGTTATCTCCCCCTTCCAAAAATGAGCACTGCTTAAGTATATAAAGCCACAAAGCAAGAGTCACTCCTACAGTCAATATAAACGCGAGCCTTGTGGGCAGTATGGATGTGCTCCTTCTGGTAAGCACAGAGGAGAATGGCAAATTGACTGCAGCTGCAGCTTTTATTTGCTGATGATCGATATTTTTTTAAAGTGCTGATACTTGAATTTTTTTCTTTTAGAGTGTAGATAAACAGGAGCACTGCGGATAAATTGCTGCTCAAGCAAACAACTTTCTTGATATTTTATTTTACAAGATATGTATTGATTGTGGCTAATCGTTATCTCTGGATTGTTCTGAAACCTTTGCTAGTAGTGCACTTCCTAAATGCTACAGGCTCTTGCTTGTATCCCAGTAATAATTGTTAATTAATAAACTTATTAATGTTACACGAACTGGTGACCATGTAGTGCCGAGGATATTAAATAAATGTCAATGTGAACCTTTCATAAAGGACCTGGGGCTGCATCAGCTGATACACTAGGTGGGTTATGTGATCCCTGGCTGCCACCACATCCATAGGAGGGTCATACATGTTTACTGACGACACCTGGGAATTAGAATTAACAATCACAGAAGCAGTTCACACAGACTTTAAAACATTAGGTGAATACATTAGGTTTGTATTATTCATTGTGACAAAAAAGCTTCTGATAGATTAAACATGTATTTACAGTTTAGTGAACCAAACAGTATTATCTGTTTTGTCTGTTCACACCTTTTCTTCAACAGTGACTGCCTCTTGGTCCAGCACAGTCAGATGCTGAAGGAGGAAGATGACTGCCAGCTTGTAATCAGGTTGCTCCTACCAATTACATTCACACAGACAGCCTACATTGCAAATGCCAATCTAAGCACATACAGTCAGCAAAGTTGCCTAGCCAAACAGCTTTAGAAAAACAGGAAAGACCTCTGTCATTAACAGTACATTTAAACACATTTAATAGATTATCTCATAGTCAAAATCCTGTTGTAAGTAAAGGGCATGGTTACCTGCACAGGGTTTTCCACCAAACTGAGGTCCCTCAACAGTAAAAGGTCGTGAATATGCTTGCACTCTTGAATTTCACTGACCTGTGAAAAGTTTACTCAGACAGTTCATACAGTGTATTAGTTTCATTTTGAAATGCCCTTTTAGCCATGAAGTTAAATTCTTGACCTTATCTATGATTAAGGTATTTTCCAATTTTCTTGCATCTTATTAAAATCTGTAATGATGGCTTAAAGTACTGAAATGTATTCTGGAAACAGCATTAAACAGCCTACCAATCACACATCTTATCAGACAATGAGTCTGTAATACTTCATCTTACAATTTAATCTAAAAAGTCTATTTGTTTTTTAATATGAAGCTCAAGAATTAGTAAGTGCCTATAAGAATGTGGTACTAATGCTGATATGTGCACATCACACGTTTAATTCTGAAGACTCTCTCAGATCAATACCAGGTTTTTCTCCAGGTTGAGGGAGCCTAGCAGATGGAGGTTCTCGAGGCCTGAAAGACTGGTGATGCGATTCTGAGACAAATCGAGAACCTGCAGGCTCTTCAGGTGCTCTAACCCTTCAATTTTCTCCAGATGGTTCCCCCTCTGCACATAGATAGGAAAAGAAAAAAAACATGATAGCATGAAGTTCATTCATATGCCTCTGTCCAAGTGTTCTTATTCAGATAAACTCAGTGACTGTGTCCAATAAATATTAAGGACAGGTCATGGTTGTTCTGAAGGGTGCCTGAACTTTCTTTCCCATCAGTGCAGAGCTGAGTGGCAGGCCTGCCTCTTCTGACAGGTGAGGACTGACAGCCAAACAGCTGGCCTGGCGATAGCCCAGCACATCAGCTAACTGAAGAACAAGACCTGGGCACACCTCCCTTGTCTGGGTCCCCAGCCTGATTCTCACTCCATTCCACTGACAAAAGTTGTTATCTAGCCGTCTGGCCACACCTCTGCCTACTCTTGCCAAGCATGTTGCCTGGCAGAGGGCTGCTGTCAGCAGGGGTGGGTGACTGTGCTGCTCCCTTGAAGCCTCAGGTCGCCGCTGTGATGGGCTGCGTAACAGGCTGGCTGACAATGCCATGCTGTTTTGGGAGGCAGCATGTGAGGAAGAGGGGTCAGTAAAGGGATGAGATGAATGCTGGATGGGCAGGGTCTGCTTGAGTGTGTGTGTCTGCTGAAACTGGTCCAGCCTCACTCTAAACACCAGCAGCTGGTCCCAAAGCAAATCTACAGAGAGGGGCAGGCACAGCCAGGCTGATGGGCTGCTGACAATGAGGAAACACTGATAAAGGACACGTGTGCACACATGCAAGCAGAAAAAGAGGCAGAGAGTGAGAGAGGGAGAAAGGGCCTGCTGTTGGACCATATGGTGATTCTCGAACAAGAGGCCAAGGTTTTACTGAATATAAAAGCGAGGCCAAAAACAGAGACATAAAGAGAACACAGAGGGAGAGAGAAAACAGGAAAAAAGAAACAGGTGAAACGGAGCATACATGTGTAAAATATACACAAGCAGCAACAATGTGTGCACGACAGCAGGCAATCTCATACATGTAAACAGAAGTACTGCCAAAAGAGCAAAGGAAAACACAAGAGTTCAGTTTAAAATGCATATTTATAAAATATCTATATATGAAGTTCCACCTTTTATATATAGAGAAGAACCTACAAGGCAGAGGTGTGTGAGAGGCAAACCACCCAGGCCACTGATCCTCGAGATCTTGTTGTGTGCCAGGCTGAGATGGGTGAGCCTGCAACATTGCTCAAGACCACTGATCTCACTAAAGCTGTTGTCTGAGTAGAGGCATGTTAAGAATAATACACAACAGGAAAAATATGCAGTTCGCAAATCTTTTTTTTATATACATCACAGAGCATGTGTCTGAGAGAGAATGTTTTGCAGTGAGGATACAGTCTAGATCCAGTTTAGTTAGCGATGCATAGGCTGACAAATCCCTCATTTTAGTCATACGGTTGTGGGAGAAGTTCACCTCCTGAAAATAGCAGCACACTTTTAATAAAAGTCAAAAAAGTTTCAGGACATCTTAGTGAAGAAATTCTTCCACTAAATCCACAGAGTATGGAAAATAATTTACTAAAGTTCACTGTCATTCAAGGGCAGTAAATGCCTTGTAAGCATATTCTAACCGACTACAGATGGGCTATGGAAATCCAGCCCTATCTTGAGGGAATAGTGCTTGAGAGTGAAGCCCAAGCCACCACTCAAATGTTGTCTTATCCTGTCAGCTCAAGGACCACCCGTGTTACCTTTAGGTTCTTGGGTGGCTGGAATTCAAAGAAGTTTGAGATTTCATTATAGGAAGCGTCCAGCATGACAAGGTAGGGCATGTGGCTCACGCAGGATAAATCTAGGAGTTGGGGAAAGTTATGAAAATTGATGAAAAACAACAAAGACAGCAAATATTTATATGCAAATAAATGAATGATGTCACTGTGTAACAGGAAGATAATCTTGGCATAAGAAAAAAAGTCACCTTGAATTTTGTTGTGTGGCAGTTCCAGCTTTTGAAGATGGACATAACTGCACAGCACAGATATGTCGCTGAGATTGTGACTCTAGAGCAAAGAATACAAAATTAATTTAACCTCATTTTGGCTTGAAATTAAACTACACTGCTCAATTTAAGGGAAAATTAAGGGAACGCTTGATCATCAAAGTATGCAAAGTATCACAAAGTCAGTTAAAGTTCAGTGTGTACAGTTAGGAAGCACAAACCATTGTAAATCTATTTCAGCTGCTTTGGTGCAAATGAAATTGACCACAGGTGCACTGGGGAGGCAACAACAAGGCAATCCCCAAAAAGAGAATGATTTTGCAGATGGTGGCCACAGACCATTGCTCCATCTTTATTCTTCCTGACTGATTTGTCTCTAGTTTTGCTATTTGCCAGTGTCCTTGTCATGAGTGTTAGGATAAGACATCTGCAGTGCATTCATATTTCAAAGCTCCTCCAGGATGGAGGAAAAAATTTGCTGTGTCTCCCAGCACTTAAAAGTGTAGAAAAGAAACCCAGAAACTGGTCACTACCCAAGGAGAGCTGGACAGAGCCAAAGGAGGGCATAAACCCAGCAAGAGGACCAGTTTTTGCTTCTTTGTGCAAGAAAGAAAAGAAGGTGCACTGCCAGATCCTTTCAAAATGACTTCCAGTGGGCTACTCATGTGCATGTTTCTGACCAAACTGTCAGAAACAGACTCAATGAGCATCACATGAGGTTCCAGCGTCCTTTAGTGGGACCCATGCTTCAGTCCACCGCCATGCAGCTCAACTGGACTTCGCCAGACAACACTGGCAAGTCCGCCACTGGCGCCTTGTTCTCCTCACAGATGAGAGCAGGTTCACACTGGGCATGTTACAGTCTAGTTGTGGCCTCTCCAGTGCACCTGTTGTCCTATTCATTTGCACCAAAAGATATGAAACAGATTCACAAAGGTTTATACTTCCTAACTGGACAGATTCATATCCTTTAAGTTTAATTAACCTGTGCTATACTGTCATGATCAAGTGTACTCTTATTTTATAACTGTCAGCAAAAGATCATGACCCAATGTCAAACCATTACTAAAGCCTTGGTCTTCATTAAACAGCCAATAACATGAATGAATGAATTACGATGTGTATCTCACAGGCAGAGACAGGATGTAGAATGAGTGCTGGAGCCCAGTGCCAAAGCGTCCGAGTTGAAATATACTATTTGAAATCATCTCAGCGGTTAAAACACCATCCTTCTGTAAACAAGATAAATAAGTAAG
The DNA here is from genome assembly GCF_013358895.1 of Oreochromis aureus. Lineage (NCBI taxonomy): Eukaryota > Metazoa > Chordata > Actinopteri > Cichliformes > Cichlidae > Oreochromis > Oreochromis aureus. The sequence goes on along the minus strand of NC_052958.1, from coordinate 11,870,273 downwards.
GTTTAATTAAAATAGTGAACCCAGCAGGTACAGAATTACAAAGTGCCATAAAAGTAAAGATAACATCATGCATATGACAAGAGGCCACTGAAAACAGGACCAAGTCCCGAGAGCCTAAAAGCAAAAGCGCACATATTCATGCAGCACACGCACACACACACACACACACATAGACTCTGCTTAGCGCCGTTGTCGATGCAGCTACCACAAATTCGAAGCATTCAACTATTTGACCTTGCTGTGCTGTTTTATCTTCCCAGACCTCTTGTACAAGGACATCTGCTTTACCTGTTGCACAGTGACAGAAACACGAGGATTTATTCAACCTGCGCCATGAACTCACCGTTTCTGCTTTGGGGCAATGACACGCTCAGCCACATTTTTGTTATGAAAACCATAAAATTTCAGTAAGTGAATATAATAAGTTTCAAACTATATGTTGCTTTAAAAAAAAAAGTTTTTACTAGTTGACATAGCCTCCTAGCCTTACCTCCATCCCTCCGTTTTCCTCCAGCTCAGTGCAGGCGGGGGTCTCTGCTGAAGCAGCGTCAGTGAGGGACCCTGGGAGGCAGGAGCTTAGCGACGCGGAAGGAAACTGTTCGCCGGTTTCATTCATTATTTCATTAAAAGAAAAGAACTCGACGACAGACTAACTTGTTAGCAGTCAAAGGGAAGACAGTTTTAAAAAAAAGTCCATCTAGCTAGCTTTGCACATGAAAGGTACACTGGCGTTGCTTGGCAACGCTGACAAGTTTGAAGTGAATGGCATTATGGGTCCTGTAGTTTCAACCGAGCGTTATTGTATGCTCGTTGATACTTATTTTGCGTACATAGATAAAAAACAAACAGCCTCATTTAAAAAATAAACAAAAAACGCCCCCCACCCACCCACAAAAAATATGAAGCTTAACAATAAAAAAAAACAAAACACACGTAGCAAAAATTGTGCGTCTTTGCCTGTACAGCAGGGATGTCAAATATAAGGCCAGAGGGCCCGCCAAAGACTCCAAAATGTGAAGGAAGACATAGGAAAATACAGTAAGAACTTCAGAATCTAAGTTTTACAGCTTTTTCTACTGATAAACCCCTCTTCCAGGGTAATTCTTAATGCACTAAAGTAACTAAGTAGCAGATTAACATTGAATTATGAGAAAATGACCTGTTTTTTTCCAATGGCTTTTTATTTTGTAAAGTTAAAATCTTTTTTTTACTATTTAAACCCAAAGAGTCATGCTGATAGATTTCTGTCATCTGCTACTTTATCACAAATATGACAAATAAAGACTCTTGAATCATATAGAAAAACTCAAGACATGCTGTTGAAATGTTACTTTTTTTTCCCTTTTTTCTTTTCTTAAACAGAAAGCTAAGTTTCATTGGTCCGCCCCACTTATAGTCACAGTGGGCTGTGTGGGGCCCACGATGTAAAATTCATTTGAAATCCCTGGTTTAACAGGTTTTTATAAGTGATAGCAGGTAACCTTTTGGTCTGTGCAATCAGTGAACACCTGCTTAAGTTTAATATAGGTTACAGGAGCAGTTTTTGTTTTTAATTTCCGTGGCACTTAGACTTCAGAATAGGCATTACAAAATAAATACAAGTTTTTCTATGAGAGCCTCCTCATGCCATTTTGTGGACAAATTTGATCAAATTTACCAAAATAAAGTGCTGAATTTTATTAGAAGTTTACATTATCATTTCATCTGTTTGCACCTTTAATTACTTAAATATATACAACCTTTAAATGTAGACTTGTATCATCTACCCTTTCCCTTGCATTTGGATTTTGCATCAGCCAGGACTCATTCAGAGCTATGCTAATAACACAGTTAGCCTTTTCAAATATCATCCTGTGCCAACAAGAGTCCACTAGATATGGATAAATGCCCACGACAACAAAGCCTTCAGATGGTATGTTGTCTGTACTTATTTTTCTGATTCCAATATAATACACTTAACCACTTTGTGCTTAAAGCCATGTCACACAACACATCACACCTGTCAGCTTAAGTAAATCCTCGCGTGTGTATATTGGATCCGTCTCACTTGTATGATACATGGATGAAACATCCCCACTGGTTCAAAACAGTGACAGGCTGTCATGTGCAGAAGGTCAGTGTGTGTACGAACTCCTAGCAGCTGAACATCTAGGAGTGGAAAATGTGACTTTTACAACCATGTAAGGAAAGAAACGTACACAGACAAAGACTGGAATTTGAAGAATTTATTTTTTAGTGTATGCACTGTCAGATTGTGAGTGCTTCATTTAGAATAGATACATTTCAGAGCATTTATGACACTTCAGAACCAGATAAACAAATAGGCCTGGTAACCACTAAAGCCAGAATTCAATGCATTTCTATGCCAAACATAAAATCAGTTCTATAAACAGATGTGCAAAATTTAGATCAATTGCAAAGAAAAGCAGGTGAGATATGAGTAACAGTAAAAGAACCTTTTTGCAAGTGTAATTCATGAATAAAAAGCATGGACAGGAGTGGTTATCACATACATATCAGAGCATTATTCCAGAATTTTATGGGCTATGTTTGTGCAGCATAATAGTAGTCTAACAGCATCTGTGAATGGCACAGCCCTGACAGAGTCATTTAGCATTGAAATAAAGTTTTCCATGTATAACATTATAAAAGTAACTCTGAAGTGAACAGATGAATGAGCAGATTTTAGATTTTACACCAAGTGTACGTTTCAGAGTGGTAGGCGAACCACTCAGCAGCTCCGCAGTTGTTTTCCCATCGATCCCAGCCTATGTGTCATTATGATGGATTGCTCTGTGGGCTTCAGGGAGACCAGCGCTGGGCCCAGTGTATTGACAAGGCTCCCATTTCCCTCTCCCCCTCTTGTTAAGTACTTCTCCCCCAAGTTAATGAACTAAAAACAAGGAGGATTGTGGGGAAGGGAATGATTTGTGATCGTCTCTCGAGTTTATATGTTTAGTTCACTTTATAGGATTAAGCACACGCAGTTTGGATGGCAAAATAAAGATTCAGCATTGCATAGTTTTGGTTTGTATAGCCACATATGTGCCTTAGCACAAAAAAAAGCAGAGTCATTCCACTGTGGTCTCTTTGTCCAATTTGCAAAATAATATGTTAATTGACTCACAACTTTCCACAATAGTCGCACAACTTTACTGCACGAACTATGAGGAAAAAAAAGATAACAGATTTTTAACAACCATAGCTATGATACAATCGTCAGCTAGGGAAATCATAGGGGACCAACCCAAATTGGCAGCAGGCGGAAGATGTGGCCTCATTCAGACAGTCTAATCTGGCATCTGTTATTGCAGACAGAATCAGTGGGCCCATGGGGCTGCCAGGAGAGGAGAGATAGAGGTGTAATTGAGAGCAGCAGTTTAGATCTAATAGGAAAATGAGATGAGATGGGGACTAAGTTTGGGTGAGTGTCCAAGACAATCGTCCTTTATCTGGAGATGTAGTCATGGTGAGCAAAGTACTGTTAAGAGTCTGGGCGTGCGCACTGCATTTATTATGTGATTTAAATAGCGGAAATTGACATATAGGTTGCTTTGTGACATAGATACATGGACAAATGGACCTGCAAGGCTTGCAGTTATGTAAGTTGTCACCTCCCTTCCCATAAGCTCATATAAGCTCATATAAAAAAAAAAAAAAAAAAAAAATCCATATCTATTTGTCAAAACTTGACTAGAGTGTGTTTCATCATCATTAGGAAGTATGAAATGTAGATGACACACTTTCTATCAACAGATTTTCCCAATCTTGCGTCTAAAGCAAACATCTTTTTGGGTTTTCTAACCAAAATCTCAAATCTAAAACACATTGTGCAACAGAATTTTGAAAGACACAAAAACAAAAACATGCCAGACAGAGTTCATCGCACTGAACAATGCATCTGCCTCTCAATGCCACGTCCTTGCTTTATCATTACACTGTGGTGATCTTCTTATCCTTGGTGGCCTGTTTAATGGCGGCCTGCTCACAGATGATTTCCTTCAGCCTCTGTAGCCGGATGTTTTGAGTGCTCAAGTCGCCTACACCTGTCTGACTGCGATGGAGTAAGGAAAGGGCGTTGATGTACTCCAGCTCTGTGTAGCGGACACCCTGGTCCACCACCAGGTTCAGCAGCTCATCTGCAGTGTTGTACAGCATCTCATAGTACTGCCTGAAAGAAGAAGAGAAGGTTGTAAATCTTCAAATTAACTGGAAAGACAGAATGAGCAAAGAAAAGGATACAAGAGAGGAAATCAGAGTGTGTAGATGTCTTCTAAGGTAACTGTTCACTCTTCTATCAGAGGTCAGTTTGCAAATAAAATGTCAATGTATTTCCAGATCTATTTAAATGATAAACGGATGGCTGTCAGTCTACAGATGCAGCAACACTGCATGGAATGAGTTTGGTCTTGATATATGAAAGAGTTATTGTTATGTTTATACTTTCAGTTTGGGAACTTTAACACTGAATTTAAATCCATTGTGGAAAAAAACAATGGTGAAGATTATAAAAATGTGTCAGTCCAAAAGCATCCAGTTAGTAAAAATTGGAAAAAGGTTTAAACATTAAATTGATAAACACACACAGACACCCAGTAATGGTACAGCTGCTCTATCTGAACTGTCGACACCAAAATTTAATGGGTATTTTCTTTACCCACGCTCCACTTCACCACCAACTTTCATAAATATCAACCTTGCAGTTTTTTCTAATCCTGCTAGCAGACAAACAAACGCTACTGAATACATAACGTCCTTGAGGACGTAATCAAGGGAAAGCAGGGGGGAGAGGGAAAAAGAAAAAGCTACATGGAACAGTAACACTTTATAATCCTCTGTTATTCATTTTTCCAGGGCTGAATCAAAAAGAACAACAAGAACAAAGGGAAAACACAGAAGCCACACTTACTGCTGTTGCTGTCAGCAGCAATTTTCTTAAAAAGGGCTTCAAGGACCTCAACCTCCTGCCACTGGGAGTTGAAGGTGGAGGGAAACCATTCAACAGCTACAAACTACTGAGACTATTCTAATGAAATGCTGTTGACAGAGCCAAAAGCGGAAAGAGGCGTGTGCAGAATTAATAGCTCTTTAACCAGAACTGAATACCTCAATGGGCCATTTGAGAAGGACCATGAAGTACACAATGATAATGCAGGAGCACAAAAGGAGAGCAAGTATTGTTGAATAAAACACACATTCACCTGCTGACAAGAACGATACGCATACAGATCAAAAAATGCCAAAGACAAGTGAAGAGAGACTGCGTGAACGTTTTGAGCACAGCATTTTTAAGATTTGTTTTAGGCGTTGACCTCTTGTGGGTGTGTGATCATAGACTGTATAACTCATTAGCATCAACTTACAGTACTTGGCCATTAATATGGATTTCAGTAGGAGTCTAGCTTGTCATGAACACAAAATACAGATACCTGTACAAAGAGGGCCTGGAGGTAAGCAAATGCACAGGAATCTGTGGAAACAGGAAACACTATTTTTCTTTGGTCAGGGGTAAAATGAGTCTAAGACCAAGATGCAGGAATCCTAAAGAGACAACAAATGTTACACTTTCATACGATGGTTGTCAGCCAGGGCAAGAGGGCACAGGTGAGCTACAGTCCTACTATTGCATGTTTATAGTAACTATAGTTACTGTAGTCTGTAGTAATGGGCAATAGTGTGCACATGGGCAACTAAGATCATGTTTGCAACTTTTATGGAGCTCTGTATGGACTGCAGAAAAAAAGCACAGAGATTTTAGTAGCAGAACATTTAGCCATGATTTAATACAGAAATAAATGAGATCAAACAAGCAAAAAATATGCTTTGTCTCTCTTTCAATTTATACTAGTTTCTTCACCAAGTTTTTCTTGGAGCTCCCAGTGTCACAACACAAGCAGCAACATCCTGGTTCTGTGTTGTACATTAATACACAGAATAAAAACTGACTGTTTACTACAAAACATAACTTGGTCAAGGACAGGTGATGGTCAGTCAAAAGCAGTGGCTTCTGCTGCTGTAAGTAAAGAGAGATAATTACAAGGCTGACATTGTTAGGCTGAAGAAAAGCATGTGAAAGGCATTGGGGGTGTTGCGACTAGGCAAACAATGTCAGAGCCACCGATGTTTGAACGTTCTTTGTGCGGCCGCGATGAAAATTAAATTAAATGTGGATGTGGTTAAAAAGGGTTAAGCTCTGTTGTGCCAGAAGAAGTTGGAAGTAAATGGATTCAGATACTTCTGATATGGCTCAGTAGAAAGACAAAAAAAGATCCTTTGACTCATTTGTTTAGCTTCACCACCCATCCCAGACCCACTCCTTTCTTGAGATGTTCATTTGCTATGCTAACGAGGCGTTAATGAGCACTTAGGGAGCTTCTGTTCCAAGGTGTTTTATGTGCTGTCATTTTGGATATTCAACAAAAGAAAAAGACCTGGAAAGAGTAATGGAAAGGTTAGAACGAACGAGGGAAAAGGAAGACGACTAAAGAAATGAATGCAGAGCAGGGGTGCATAATGTCTGTTTTTGGCCTTCCTCGGCAGGCGTTGGCCTTGATCGTCAAAGCATTTGCATTCTGTCTCACCCTCTATCCTTCATCCTTAAGTTCATTTAGTAAAGAAGCTAGTCAACACTGATGAGTAACACCAGTTCACTCCTTAAATGGAAGTAAGACAGATGAAAAAAAAGGGAAAGACGGGTCTCATTTTTTTATCTATACAATATCTGAAACAAAACATTAGCTCAAGAGCAATCCCATTTCATTCTCTAGAGCCAGTGTTTAACGACGCACTTGAAGCAAATCGCCTCATTATTTGATCTAATAAGATAAACAAATATAACCATAAATATGCACATTTTTATTTGTTGAAGGGAGGCGCTTTGAACAGAAGGCTTTTCTCTTTCAAACCGCCATCCTTAAGTCCAAATGGAAAGCAGATCTGATTAACCAGACTGTTCTGAACAGAGCAGAGAAAAACAAAAATAGCAGAAATTGCACCTGACTGCTTGAAATTGTCTCTGTGTAATTTCCTAAAGAGGCAGAGACATAACCACTGCAAATGTCTGTGTAGTAAACATTTATGTTGTTAGTTTTAGACACAGTTATTTGCTATGGTACATGATTCCAAAGACACAGAGGTAAAGCCGAGCGGAGGGTGTAATTTACTCGGTAATGTGAATGTGTGTGTCTATCAGAACAGTATGTGGTGATTCTGTATAGTTTAATTAAGAGAATGTTCCAGGTAGACTTCAGTAACAAGTTCCACATGCAGTGAGAGATGAACAGCACCCCTGCTGAAAACTAAGTCTTTGTTGGACATTTTTTTTTTCAGTCTAAAAGACCATCTGTTTGATACAACAACAAAAGTAGCTGTGCAGATATGGAGTCTCTCCATTTAAGTAGCAGCTGACAAGAGATAATTGAAAACGATCTGATCGACACTGTGAATAAAGACTTAATTACAGCATAATAGCAACTGCTATTCCTTTTGCAGTGATTACTCAAAAAGAGGTCCCATTGAAAATGTGTTGACTAGTAGATAAATGCAGAATAATTAAAACATTTAGTACTAAAGACAAGGCATGCCCCCAGGCAAGGCAGGCAACTGCTTGGGGAGGCGAAGGTCAGTGAGTGCCGGGGCCTCTTAGGGCTGACAAAATGTACGCTCACTCCCATTACATGCATGTATGTTTAAACAAACCTAATGATAACGACGCAATTCAATCAATAAAATGAAGAGGAGTTGTCCTTCTGGTTGGTAAAAAAAAAAAAAAACAAGAAAAAAAGAGGGGGGGTGGCAAGACAGTGGTGGGCAGGCCAGACAATATAATCGCAAATAACTAAGCACTGCTAGTGTAGCCTTATCTGTGGGAGTGATACACTTAATGTGCCTTCCACTAGCACATTATTTATTTTGATTGATGTTTAATGTTAGTTAACGTGACTGAGTCAAGCCTGCACAGCCAGGAGTGACCATCAGGACACCGGCGGTTGACTTATCAGTGTAACTAGCAGGCTGACAGAACATAGAAGCTAGGCATTACAGTAGTAACACTTCATAACAAGTCAGCATGGTCTTAGGCATTGGCAAGCAGTATCTATGATTTCCTACCAACAGACCACAGAACCATTTTCCAAGTTAACTTTAAAAGAGCTCAAGCCCAGACAATGTGGTCATTAATTTCTTGTCTGACATCCATGAAGATCACTGGCATTTCAAGCTGGTTTCAGCCTCATCCCCTCTGTAGAACATTTTTGGACTTTCTGAATCTGTTAACTTAATTAACTTATCCACTCCTCAAACACGCAGCCTTTCCAGGGTGCTCTTCTTTCACTAAATCATATTACTAACTTGTTGCAAATTAATCTAATTAGCTGTTACATGTTCCTCCAGACATTTTTGTTTGTTTGTTTTAGCATTTAAAAAAAAAAAGAAAAGAAAAGAAGCAAAATTCATTCCCCTGTCTTATCATTTGACATGTTGCCTTATACGATTTTCAGATAAACCTGCTTAAATACTGTGCAAGTCAATAACTTCCCAACTTCTTGGTGAACAGCGTTTTGATGTCTGTTTTGTACCATCTAATTATCAAAACAATCCCAGTACTAAACTGTCTGCTGGCTGTTCAGAGTGTGTGTAAAGCTTCTGGTCTCTATTCAGTGCAGATGGAAGCAGGCTGGGCTAAGCAAGAGAAAGCTTAAGGTGTGTGTGTGTGTGTGTAACTGCACGTGTGTCTATCTACCCATGTGTCTGAGTGATGTATGTTAGTGTGTGCTGAAAACACTTTCAAACAGTTCATTACCCAAGCAGTTGGAAGGCCATTTGCCAAACAGAGTAAGGGCTGTTAATAAGATTAAAATCTCTCAGTGCCCCACCATCAAGAAAGAACCCCTAGTGAAACACACACATCATAACACTCACGCGCGCACACACAAACACATTTTTTGCCTTCTCCTCTCGTCTGAAACCAGTTAATGAAACCAGCGTTCTTGTTTTTTCACACAAAACCAAAGTAAATTCTCATGTTGACTGCCATTATCGTTAAAGATTTTATGGGCTCCATCCTCGACACACACATTTACTTTCACCAATTTCCACCTGCTTCCTCCAGAACTTCCATCTATAAGGGCTATAATCAGCTTTTAGTAGCTTTTGTGTGTCTGTGTGTAAGCATCAACATCCCTCTATAGTGTGCTCTATTAAATTTTAATTAACTTCCCCTTCCCCCTCTTCTACAACGAATATTCAGTCAATTTATGATGTGGAGATGCAGTACAGGACAGAGAGATATGTATGTCAATGGCACAGGAGTTATGGTGGGGGTGGGGGTGTATAGAACAAAAAGACAAAAGAGAAGAAAGAAAGAAGAAAGTGAGAAAAAGAAAGGATTTGGCACAATTCATTTCCCCTAATTTCTAGCATGCACAATATTAAGGCCATTACAGGCTGCCTCTGTCAGCACATTTGGAACAACACATTAGTTAGAGGGGGAATGATGAGGAGGAGGAGGAGGAGGAGAAATAATGGGAGAGTCTGTGGATCAACCTTTGAATAAGCTGGAATCCAAAGCTTGTTGCTGCAGTAACAAATACCTCTGACACCAACAACGGGGCTTCTTGACTTGACTTATCCTCTTTATTGTCTTTAACAGTACTTCCACACTTAAATAGAAAATGCATGTTTTACTTTGTTTTGGCATTCAGGTGTGGATCAGCAACTTTCTGCTCCCTCTGATCCAACTGTTTAATATGCCATTAGCACCACACATGTGTTAAAGATCAGTTTTTTCCCCAACACATAAATATAATAGTGACTCAAGATCAAAGCAGCAGATCATTGACATCAGTCATTATTTTTGTGCTTCTTCACGAGATGTTGGTTCGGTTCTGAAGTTTCCCAGACAAAAAAGAAAAAGAAAATAGAAAATCTCGCCCTATTCTTCAGGTGGTATACACTGGTGGATCCCAAACTTTTTGAAACCTCAGGAACCTGTCACACTGATTTTGTTTTTCCTCGGTAAACTTTCAAGATGAGGCATTCAGGTGTAGGACAGCACCCTTCCCTTCTACAGGAAAAGCTGTAAGCCAAGTCGGTTTTACTTCTTTTATGTTGTTCTTTTGTAAATCTTCACCTCACTGCTCTGACAGCAGTAATTTCTGACTGCAGTGCTTCTGGCAGACTTGTGAGCCGGAAACCATGTCATGTTAGTATCACAGCTGGCAACCATGAGGTGTCTTGCCCAGTCTTAGCTACACTAGAACTATACAGTATCTAAGCTTGCCAAGCCAAAGGGTGAAAGAAAATGGATCCTAACAAAAACAACCTGTGAATGCTAGTACTGATGCGTGTCATTTTCGCATATAAATAGTGTTTTCAAAAGTGAGATGGCTTAGTGTGGATTTAATCTTAATACACTCTTCTGCCTCTTTCAGGCTCCCTCCCTTCCTGCGGTCTCCCTCCCTCCAGAGCAGTGCATTTGTCTTTCCTCTGGTAATGAGGAAAGGTCTGCAGAGACTTGAGACTGAAGCTTCATCAGCAAAGGCCGGTCTCATCATGCTGCACCATGCACAACAAACACACACAAATAAGAGCACGCACCACAGACGCGCTCTCACTGGCTTCATCAGCAAAGACGAGTGTCATCATGCTGTGAGGTGCACATATATAAACACACGCACGGGCTTCATCAGCAAAGACCAGTCTCATCAAACAGCGTCTTGCACATGCTCGTAGAAAATGGGAGAAGAAGGGTGGGGCTGGGGGAAGAGGGAAGGAAAGAGAAATTCAGTCCAGCAGAGGCAGTGCAGGTGATTGGACGGTAGTATATTTAAGGGAAAAAAATACTGGGAGAACAGGAAGAGAGCGCCAAAGAAAGAGACACAAGGTGACAAGGGAAGAAAAGAAGACAGAAGCCAGGCCTAAATACAAACAGTCTGATCTGTTGACACCCACTACCTCCTGACATGGCCGTCAACTGTACTTATTACCACATTCTCTGTAGATACACCAGCCTGTCACCCTGACACAAACACACCAGGGTTCAGAAACACACACAAAACCAACAACAGTTTATTCACCAGCACACCGGTTCTAAGAGGTGCACAGTAATCGTGGTGGTACACTGCAGGAGAGGACATAGCTTCTTGTACAATACACCCTCGCACTCTAGTAATTTCCAGTAGCAGACAGGTGGGTGCGATGGTCTGAACTCGGGGGCATCTCTGCACCGAGTCTGTCATACTGGTGTTTAGCCTAGCTATGGGCTCAGAGGCTTGCAAGTTTGCTAGGGATGTTATGACAGAGCTGCCTACATGGGTCAGTGGGCAGCACAGTGCTGCACTGTGTGTGTTTGTGATATAGCCTCAGTCTGTGTATGAAAAAAATCATAGCTGAAATAGTGTTGGTTCACACAAAGAACATATTTACATTAAAGTGAGTGTGGATTTATAAGAGATGTTTACTTTTGCTCTGTAATAGCAGTATATTGAGACAGAATGGTAATTTTGTCCTGAATCAATCTGTGTGTTAATTTGAATGAGGTCACATGAGTTTTCTAATGATCCTATAATAGAGAAGCTTCAAGTCCTAAACTACTGTATATGACACTGAATTCATGGTCTGTCTGATCTGAAAGAGCTGAAGCCAAAACAATTCATTTCTAGTTTTAATTTTAAAGCAAGATGGAAGAAAATCAAAGCAGGTTACAACATTAAACCTTTAATTATATTAAGCTTTAAAGGGTCTTCAAAAAAAAAAAAAGCAGTGCAGTAATGCCTATGTATGTTTCGCTGTCTGATTTTTAGCGCAACATGAACAGCAGAACAAACAAATACCACGTTTCTGTCAAAAATATTTTGAAAAAAAGGTTTAAATTCTTCTTCTTTGGTTCCAAGACATGCTTTGGATATTTTTCTTTTCAATCTTTAGCTGAAAGAAAAATAGAAATAGTTTTTCACTGACAGCAAGAGAAAAGCTAAAATACATTTTTTGGGTTTTTCTTTTTTTGATTGATTGGTTTTGTTTCCTCTCCTAAGAAATTCAGATATAAATACAATTTAAATTAGATCCTCAGTTCCTCGGTAGGTAGGTAACCAAATAAAACAAATAAAAAAAAACCTAACAACAATCAAACAAACAAACCACGTCATTCTTCCTGCTGTTAGTGGAGGACAGAGTGCTGCTGATCCCATCAGTGTGTAAAATTTAAATGTGATTTAAATGTGATTCACAAGAAGAAGATTTGATGTTTCTCGTTCCTGATAGTGAAATGATCATTTTCCTCGGCTGTCATTCTAGTGTTGAAATCAAAAGGTTAAACAACCTAGCAACCATTATATACTTTGATATTAAATCCCAGTGAAAGGCTAATTATATTAGATCTCTATTTAAGGTTTGTAAAAATGTTGCCAGGCAAAGAGCAAAAATGTCTTCATAGGCTGGAATGGATTGTTGCCAAGCAACACTTAAGTGTTTTTGAAAGTTTTCTAGTTGTACAACTATTGTAGCTTGTGGTCTTTTCAAAATAAAAGATGCAGCAACAGCTCCACATATTTATCTAATTTCTGTCCCTGTCAAGGGACCACAGTATAAAGACAGGTAGACACACAGGACAATGAGAGGTGATCAGTGGACTGGCACGGTTGACCATGCAGTGAATACACCCACACACAACTACACACACACACACACACACACACACACACACACACAGATGTGACATTGCAGTGACACACAGGTCTGCAGCATGTTCCCCAGAACTGTTTCCTGAGCAGATGGTCTGTGTGTGTCCACTTCTGTGCCGGTGTTTAGATATGTGTATGTGTGGGTGTTTGACCTTGACAGTCAAGTTGATATTGCTGCCAAACTCTGACTGAGAGACAAGAGGCCACAATAGGACCATACAAATACACATGATCACACAAACACATACACACACACACATACACACGCACACATTTGACTTTTTTCACCCTGTGCAACATGAGCGATCGACATACTGTAGGCTTTCTCACTTTTTTTATACTGTATATAAACATGGACTGAACCACAAGGTGGCACTGTTCCCCCATCCTTTTGCACAGTGAAAGGGAGAGAGCAAAAAGGCAAGTGTGCATTCTTGTGTGTTTGCATGCATGTGTGTGTGTGTGTGTGTGTGTGTGTGTGTGTGTCTTCACGCCTTCTGCAGTGCTGCTCTACCGGCCTCACCTTACTTTTTAACTGACATTGGTGCCTGTTATGGTGCATTAGTCCAGGCATACCTGGTTCCTATATATAAGTACACACATGTGGATAAAATAATCAAAGATCACACATGCCCTAACAAGCATTCACACACCTAAGAACCAAAAAAAAAAAAAAAAAAATTACATGGAAATAAGGGGAAGCATCTGCAGTTTCTCTGAAAAGCAGGCTTCCTGGTGAGATTACTTCCTTTTTAAGTTTTGCTCTTATTTCTCAGGAGGTGGTAATAAAATACTGATGAATATCCTTCTTTTACCCCTCTTTATCAAACAGCTTCTTCACTGCTGACTCAGGTCAGACCATGTTAGTATTCTCAAAATCTTTACAACAAAACTGTTAGACGTTACTAAATGCCATGTATACATAAATGAATTAAAGAAAAAGAAAAAAAAAGGATTTTTCAATATGGGCCCCAGCTACTAAACGATTCACTCTGTCGATCACTAAGGTGTTTGTATTCATAAAATGTTTGTACACTAAACGTTTAAATTGACGTGTTTTTACCTTATTATTTTGGAGGTGGGTGGAATTTCACTCTTCAGATATCATCAACTCAAGCAAATGCTGTTGATTTAAAAGAAACTGAAGGCATACAATCAGGAAAAAGTGCACCTACACATCTGTAACTATGCACAGTTTTGTTATAAGAATACATATTGCATATTTATTGCATATTTGTCTTTAAAAAAGGAAGATCTGGGTAGTTGAGAAGCATTAAAACATCAGTTGTGGCTTTCTGTATGCCATATATACATCACTGTAAGTTATTTCCTTCCACTCTAGATGGTCATGTAAATGAGGTTATTTCAAAAAGCTGATAGGCTTAGCAAGGTATCTGTGCATACCCGATACATAACAGATGTGTGTAAGTGACTCTGTATGTGTGTGAGTTTGTGTGTGTCTGTATGTGTTTGCAAGACTTGGTGTATCTTGGAGCCGGAGGCTGGCCAATTCAAAAAGCCATGAATGTGTAAACAATGCGCTCTGCAATTCCCAATCAACACCTCCACACCACCCACGCCTTGTAATCAGACAGAGTGGGAGAAAGAGAGAAAAGACAGAAAAGCCATCACTGGCATTTCTCCATAATCAAAGTTGACAGAGGGGAGAAATAACATACTAATCAATGGTCCTCCACATCCAGTACAGTTCAGGTAATTTCAGTTTACTTATTTGTTTGGTTATTTTTTTGTCTTCTTCAGGGGAAACTTGGCTTGCCACTCTGGCACATTACAAACAATAGAAAAGCCCAAACTCTGCCAGTGCATAAAGACCCAAGCACTCAAACACATAACACAAGAGAAGCTCATTAAACTTATAACATACTGTAAGATGCCCAGATGGCAGACACAGGAAAACACATTTTACTGTACAATGAGAATCAAATGCAGACAAACAGGGTTGCGAACGTCACCTTAAAAGGAATAGTTGGTGCTGCTAAATGTGCTGAAACTCAAGTGGTTTAAGCATAATCTGTTATTCATTTTATAATACACTCATTTTCTCCTTCTCCCTTTCTTCCCATCTCTCTTGTGTTCATCTCCACTGTAAGATATTGTCTAACCATGCTGCCCTCTTCAAGTCTGTTCCATGCTTTTCCTTTCAAAGATGCCTTTTCGACAACTTCCCTTTACTTAGTTTTTCAATTTTCTTCCCCTCAAGCCATCTTTCTTTCTCCATCTTTTCCATCACCCTTCCTCTCACATACTCTCTTCTGTCAAGGACACAGGCTTCTCAAAGAAGGGAGAAAAAAATCATATGAATACAATGAATCACTCTTCCTTCTTCCACCTTCTTCTCTCTTTCCAACCTCCTCCTCCCTCCATCTTGTTCGCAAGGATGTCTGAGGTGCTGATTTCCCTTATGCCTGTCAGGGCTGAGCAGCGCTGGGCAACAGCAGTTAGAGTCACAAAATTTAAATGTATGAATAAGAAAATAAACAGCAACAACAGCGTGGACACAGATACACAGTGTGGTTGACAATCTGTTTGACCATCTGTCAGCCTCACGCACTGACATAGTTGCTTTCTGAACTTGAAAACACTGTGCGAGTCTGTGTGCATCTGTGCAGGTGTGTAGTTAAAGATGGACTACTATACCGACTAATTTTAAACAGAACTGGTTATTATGATGAGGCCATTATCCATTTCTGATTTGATGGATTCATAATACAGTTCACGTAATCTTTACCATTTAGTTATCTTGCAAATAGTGGCTCTTCAAACTTGAGTAGCCATAGTATAAATTCCATGTGTGTTTACTGTCCTATTATCTTTAGTCGTGTGGCATGATATCTTTTTTACCACTAAAAAGCAAAACTTATGGGGCAAAAAGCAACTATTGGCAAGAAAACGGCATTACAGTTTACACAAACTCAATATCTGCACAAAATATCTGTTTCCTCTTTGTCCTGTTAAAGGCTATCAATCTTTAAAACAGAAATGGAAATTCATAAGCTTTTATTGATACTAGACCCATTATCGAGTCTTCTTATTGGTCTGATTCTTTACTGATTTTCTCCATTGACCTGTGATCAGATTTCTTCTTTAAAAAAAGCAGACTTACACAGTTTTTCACAACTGTCAATAACGCAATATTACCCCAGGCTACACAGAACAGCCCAAGCCTGAAAGCCTGAATAGAAAACTGCCTACAGGTCAGTGCCTTCACCCTGATAAGAGACAGAATTATGAATTCATTGCACTTTCCTCAAACTACAGTATACTATAGAGTAGAAATAAAATGTGCATTGAAAAGCTTTACAGCCTGCAGTAAGAATAACTGGACTGTAACAGGTCATTGTTACACTTGTATAAGAAATGCTCGAGAGCTCTGGTAGAACTGGAAAAGATGCTAAAAAGGTGCAAAAGAAGCAGGCAAACGTAACCCTTAATACTCTTTCACCTGTTGTTCAGCTGATTTTCACTTATGTGAAGAAGATTTTGTGCGAGTCATTGTTCTCCCACTGACACAGTCAACGTTGCTTTCTCTGCATGCTGGAAGTGGGAAATAAACATCACGGTGTGTCTAGATTAAGAGGTAGCATGAGCAGTACCCATGCAGCTCTGCTGTTCTGTTTATGCCACACACTATGTGTTATGGTGAGTGGATTTTGATATAATTTGGTGAACCAATTAAAACTGTTTTGTGATGCCCAGCTAGCAGAAATGCATGCTATCAATATAGTGCTGTATTGATAAGCTCGAAAGCATAGATTCAGATGGATTGGACAACATAAACCTGGGATCCCTACGACATAAACACACATTAGTGGAAATGTGTGAAAGGTTGCTAGTTATGTCCAAGGCACTGAGTGGAAGGCTTGTTCCAGCTACTGAACCACAGAAACTGCTCCAGGGAAGCTTTCTTAGCTTAGCTTTCCTCTCCATGCTCAAAATGTGGAAAAGGACTCTAACCTGGCAAAGTCGAGGTCCGCCTCCCTGGACATGGTGATGTTGGTGAGGTTTTGCTGGAGGACAAAAATGTTCCTGCACATTTTCTTGATGCCAGACTCGCTGATCCTCTTGAAGTATTGAGCCCCATTAATCAGAATACAGGAGATCAGATGACCAAGACCTGGTAAGAGATGAGAAAAAAAGAGGAATGAAGGATATGTGATTATATCAGGAAAGAGATATACAATTCTTTTTATTTTTAAGGAAATTTGGGAATAAGAAAGAACATTTTAACAATGTTTTCAGACTCTTAGGTTCTTTGAAAGTGGTTGAAGAGAGCTGTATTTTAGATGCAGTTACTTAAACGTCACCCTAGGGGGGCTGCTGACCTTCAAAAATATACTGGAACTTGTGTTGCTGCAAGGCGGCCCCCATGGCTTCCTCTATGGCTGAGATGTCCTTGTTCAGTTTGACCACCAGAGGGTCATAGTCCATGCTCTCAACATTAGCCACAATGGCATAATTTCCTTGTTTGGTCAGGGGGATCAGGTAATGGAAACAGTGCACCCTGAATTAAAACAGGGAAAGAAAAGAGAAAAGAGAAAATTAGATGCTGTAGATAATTCAGGGTTTTTTTCCTCCCATTTTTTCACCTTTTTTCTGTCTGGAAATTAAAGTTACATATTCTGCTTTGTCAAGAACATTCTGCCATCCAAATTCTTTGACAACTATGTATTGATATGCCGAAATAAACTATGAACTATGCTGAGTGTCCAACATGGGAACGACAAGGAAAAGTGGTGAGTCAGGAAATATGTATGAACTGTATTATTCTCTGCGCTTTGGAGGTTAACATAGTTAGAAGGCACTTTAGCGGGCACAGAGTGTTCTCATTCCTCAAGCCCCACTAAACCTACTCTAATACTTATAATTTCTACAGAAATCATTCTGTTTATAGAGTACTCATAATATATCCACTTGTACAACTACCACTACATCACTGTTGGATACCATTCACCTGAGCAAAGTGCTGTAGAGCAGATTGTTGAATATGCTGTGCACTTCTGAGGAGTATTGAACCTTAAATAGAGCTGCTTATATACTTAATGCCATGTCTAATAAATCTACTAAGGTAAATTGTCCTTTCAAACTATTTAATTTGTAGAAAGCACACTTATGTCTATAACATAGTTTTGTGTATATTTCCCCACATATTTTATCTTGAGTGTTTTAGAGGCAGTAGTTAAAGGAAGACTGTTGTACCAGAATGGCAATAAAGCCCCCAGCTATAGCAGAATAACTGGGTTGAGGACCTTGCCAAAGAGTTTTTGTATTCACCTTTTTTCTAGTCAGATTTTTGGGCCGTTTTTTTAATGGATTCATAGCTAAATGCCACAAATAAACTAAAATACCAAAAACACTCTCAAAGTTTTGATTATTGTTATGTAAAAATGTCATTTTAGAGGGATTATTAAGTGGAAATATCCATAATAAGTAAACCAACCCTTTAATCTCAACCTTATCCAAATATTTCCTGCCCATATAACAAACATCTAATAATACTTTTAGGATTTTAATAGTTAGAGCAGGTGGATTTTGACCTATCCTTTAACAATACATTCTGTTTTTCAGGTTCCCAAAAGACCTATAAATTAGTATGAGGTCTTTGAGGTCCTCAGAAAGCTAATTTCTGTCTAGACTTAAAAAGTCAATAGTTTTATAATTCCATAATCACACTGCCCAGAGCTGACGGGTATAAAATTATATGGGTGAATTTCTCTTCCTCCCTAAGGCAAAGCCAACAACTACACAGCATTTTCAAAGCCTCCATCCGACCTCCTTCTCTCTCCATTCAATCATTTCTCCCACTTAGCCCACTCTAGCTTTCTTCTTTAACCCCCACTCCCACTTTAACTTCACTCATCTCTCTTCCATCTCTTCATCCACCCCCCACCCCCTCTTCTTCTTTCTTGCTCATGGCTTCATTTAGCTGGTACCACTATCAAGGGAAATTTGCTAGATGGGGAGAGTCAATGGAGTGTAGCATATAGCTAGACATCAGCCTCAGGGAGGGTTTTCTACTGGAATCATCAACAATATTGCATAAGCTACACAATGGTCTGGAGGGAAATAGTAGTACATGGATGGATGGAAAAAACTGGGGAGGGATGATGGAGGACTATTAGAGGATGTGGGTGTGAGAAAGTATATGGTGTGGTAAATTAACTTAGATATTGACATTCAAAACACACGCTGAAGATACATTTCTGAACTCATGCATTCAGGGCATGCGTGTGATGCCACTGGTTCTTTTAACTCATCTGATTTAATGACACGTGCTCTGAGCAATGTTGTGTGTAGGAACCAAGTACACACTGCTTGAAAGTTTGGGGTAACAGAGAAAACATCATGTTTCTCATAACCCGCACTTGTATTTGTTGAATGACCTTGTACAGTAAAAGGAAATATAGCCAAGACATTGACAGACATTTTTAGTAAAATAAACATTTTGTCCTTTAAACTTCACCTTCCTCAAAGAATTGCCCATCTGCAGCAGTCATAGCCTTGGAGACCTTTGGCATTTTGCTGAGGCATTCCAGAGAAATTTGACCCTATGTTTCCCAAAGTGTTTCTCCCAAGTTGTATTAGTTTGACAGCTGCTTCTTACATACCATATAATCAAGTTGTCAACCTCAATCGGATTGTGTTCCAGTGACTGTGCAGGCCACACCATAACAGAGACAACAGCATTTAACTGTTTCCTCTTTAAGCAGTTTGGACCTGTGCTTTGGTCCAGTGTTCATTTCGCTGACCAGTAATTTTCATCAGCGAACTTTTATTTTTGCCAAAAACAAGAAGATAACTAAATAAAATGTAACTGACAATGACGTGTACTGACAAGTTTGTCAACAAATAAAAATTAGATGAAAATTATCCTTGAGAGACGAGAGCCAATCAGAACTGAGTAAGTTCTAAATAATTTAGAACAGTGAGCGAGTTTGGATGCATGCACATTATGCAATAAGGTTAGATGCGCCTGTTTGATCAACCCCTGAGAAATGATACAACTTAGAAACAAACGAAATCAAAACTTGCTGTCAAAGTGACTGCTTTGGTTACTGTCCTCCTGTTTGGAAGCTAGCACCCCCCACCCCAAGTCTATGTTTGTTCGACAATCGCAATCTTCATCTCCTACTGCCCAGTCTCACATGGATTTGTCTTTGCAAGTTTGTCTTACATTCGCATCCCAGAGCCGGCATCTTTACTGTTCATGGTAAAACACGTGTCTTCTGGATACCACTTTACAAAGCTGCTTGTTGAGTAAGACCAGTAACTCTTTGTTTTCTCAAACAAGCAACTCTGATGTACTTTTCTTACTTGCTCAGTTGGTTCTCGCTCTGTCTGTTTTTTAACTGCTCTGTTACAAGAGTAGTATACTTCTTCTAAAATCTGGCAATTTACTACTTTGATCTTATTTTAAATGGGGGAAAAAAGCTTTTGTTTCAAAAACAAGGACATTTAAGTGACCCCAGCCTTTTCAGCGGCAGTATAATTCTGCTTTTTTGTTCAGTGACGCAAATGAATATTATGAACGCAGTGATTACAGACTTCCTGGGAAGAAGGTGAAAGAGGAGTGCAACACGCACAGGCGGAGTGGCATTATTTGATGTGCTTCAAATAATATTCACATAAAAATATCAGGCAGATAATATGTGCAGGAGGACCTTGATGAGTTGAGGCTCATCATTGCCACGCAATGACATGAATCATTATGGTGGCGGTGCGCAGACTTGGAAAACAATGACTGCAGTTGTTTTGTTGCATGTCACACCATGTCAGTGAATGATGATAGCTGAAGCAATAGAATTTCCCAGTGATATTATTTGTTTTCAAAACATTTTGTCTTCCAAAACCTATTTATGCTAAAAACTCATTACCTTAAGGTGAATACATCACCATGTTCATATAATTCAATTTGACACAACCTGCTTTTAACTCTGCATTTAGAGTCTAATGCTTTCTGTGTATGCATTGTGTATACATTCATGACATGCCTAAAAAATGATCAACTATTATGGCCAATTTCTTTATATTAAATATGCATTGTAAAAATATTAGTATAAATAAAATAATTAAATATGCTTTAGTCATATCACTGCATAAAGGTGAGCCATAAGATCCATAAGATCTGGACAACATAAAACATCTGTGAAGAATCGGGCAGTTTCTCCTGCATACCTGACCTCCAGATGCAGCACTAGGAGGCAACGGTTTGCAATATCTTGAAAGCCCCTGGACAGGTCGTTTAGGGTCTGGAGAATCTGCTCCCTGCTGCGTTCACTCTCTCCAACCACCTGGCTGTCTGTTGGGATCATAGAGATGCAGGAGGATGAGAACACACGATAGACATAGAAAAACTCAACTATTGCAAACAGGAGCAGCTGAAGTGAGTAAAAGGACCATTGTAAATGGTTTCTGCAGCCTGTGTTACAGCCATTTGAAAGGCTGTGAGCATACACACATTAAACAGGTGCATTTGAAAACATAAAAAAAGCTCAACTGGGGATGAGTCAAGTATTCAGTTAATGTGATTTATTGTCAAAATTTAAAATATGTGCAAAAATATAAATTTATACATGAACAAAGGCACTGGTCTTGCCTTTGTTACTACATGCTGCTTATATTTTGTGGAGATTACTTAGTTCCTATTGAAAAATAATGAATTATATTTCTATAACTTTGACATCACACACTGAACCTCTGCATCCTGGTCGACACACTGCACAGACAAAGGTTAAAACAGGGTTAATCAGCCGAAGAAAAACAGTTTTTGAGGCTTTCAAAGTTGTAAAATATGTTTTATTTTGCTCTTAACTGAGTATTATTGATTCACTATTATTGATTCACCCACTAATAGGGAAAACAACAAGTATGATAACCTGTTTAAAGAAGGATGATGTTAAAATAAGAACAAGAGCAAATGACTTAATGTACATATTGTATTGGTACTGCAATATATTGTTTTTATTTCATTTTATTGTACTGTGTTGATGTTGTATTTGTATTGTTGTTGCAGTGAATAGTATTGTACTTTTACTGTGCTGTCCGTTCCCAGCACTCAAAACAAATCTAAATAAGCACTGTAAGTACTTACAGTGGGTAAATGGGTAACATATATTAGGAGAAATCATGCCACTTTAGCTTATATAGACTAGAAAATAACAACAAACTAATCTGCTCAAAAAATGAAGGGAACACTCAATCAACACATATCACAAGTCAGTTAAACTTCAGGGATATCGATCTGTCCAGTTAGGAAGCATGAACCATTGTGAATCCATTTCAGCTGCTTTGGTACAAATCAAAGTGACAACAGGTGCACTGGAGAAGCAACAAGAAGACAATCCCCAAAAAGGGAATGATTTTGCAGGTGGTGGCCACAGACCATTGCTTTCGTCTTATCCCTCCTGACCAGTTTTTCTCTAATTTTGGTTTTTGCCAGTGTCCTTGTCACTGCTGGCAGCATTAAAGAGTAATTACAGCCCATTCAGCTTGCTCATATAGTTTGTTTAATCCAGTCATGGCCCATCCATACCTAGGTCTACTGAGTCTCCCAGCACAGTCTCAAGGGTGTGGATGAGATACCGGGAGATGGGCTACATGGGTTACATAAGGACAGGTGGACAGGTCCATATTTGGCATCAACCCCACAGCAGGACTGGTATCTGCTCCTTTGTACAAGAAGCAACAGGAGGAGCACTGCTAGAGCCTTACAAAATGACCTCCAGCAGGCTACTTGTGCATTGTGCAGCTCGATTAGTATTCGACTAGTGTGTCACTCTTTTTCCAAAGTTTTAAGGTTTGGAATCTGCTGAAAAGTCCTTAGAAAACTAGGGAAAGACCTGCCAGCCAGTGGTGTTTTTCTTAAACTGCCCTTGAGCTCCCAAACTGTGTCATAAGATTGTTATTAACGTTATTAATGTGTTGTTTTGTTGTACTCTGCAGTAATAAGCATGTATGCCATTCCATATTGACATTATCAAGTTCTGTAAATAACGTTAGCTCATACGGTACACACATTCGCAAACTCATTAGTTCAGCTTCACACACTTCCTGAGTCCTTCAGCATGTTCTTGTACTTTCTTCCCATTACTTGTGCTGAGGCAGCAAGAGCATGTGTCACTGCACTGCATTGTAAGCCACACAAAAGACCCGTGTGTGTGTGTCTGTGTGTGTGAGAGAGAGAGAGCATGATGAGTGTATATAAATTCAGCTCAGCATAGATCAATGGCCATAAATTAACAAGGGGAGGAAAAGGAGAGAAATTGGCCCCGTCACTCATATGTAAGTCTATTTGGTCAATGAGGCGAGTGTGTGTGTGTGTGTGTGTGTGTGTGTGTGTGTGTGTGTGTGTGTGTGTGTGTGTGTGTGTGTGTGTGTGTGTGTGTCCGTCCGTGAAAGGGTGTTGGTGTGTGTACAAAGAGTGACTGTTGAGCAGGAGAATGCAGGGGTCCACGATCGATGTGCTGCAGTCAAAACCAGCTCCCTAGTTATTCTTCCTGCCCTTCCGAAGGTCACACATGCATGCAAGCTGGTACACATGCATGCATACACACAGCTAAAGAAGTAACAAGTTAAAACTATGCCTGGAATTATGTGATGATTATTCTTTTCTCGCCTTGACTCTTTTGAATTATACCACCAAAAAAGCCACGCCCACCATAACTGTGTTCTCACTAGCCTCACCTCTCATCTGAGAAGCTTCTTCAGTTCTAGGGTCAAACGGTGGAGAGTCCCAGATTTAGGAACTTAACACTGTAGTGTATGCTGTACAGTGTAGCGAGGAATGCTTAGACCCCTACATTGGAGAGACCAAACAGCCACCTAATAAACGGATGGCACAACATAGAAGAGCCACTTCCACGGGACAAGACTCGGCTGTCTATCTGCATCTATAGGACAAAGGTCATTCTTTCGAGGATGCCAATGTTCACTTTTTGAACAGAGAAGACAGATGGTTTGAAAGAGGAGTGAAGGAAGCCATCTATGTCCACTGTGAACGACCATCTTTGAACAGAGGCGGTGGCTTACGACTCCAACTGTCTGCCATCTATAATCCAGTTCTGAGATCCCTTCCCAGACACCTTAACGCCCACTCACATCCTGGGCCATCTGACCTCAGGAAATCACATGATAGGGTGGGGCTAGGTCTCACAATGAGTTCACCCGAAACCTTGGCTGATTGTGACCTACACCCGTTTTCACACCTTGGCTCGTGTGATTAGGTAGAGGATCATTAGGGGGTCCCATTGTCCCTCTTGGGGGAGCACTCCCACAGGGCTTAAGTCTGGGACTCTCCACCATTTGACCTTAGAACTGAAGAAGCTTCTCGGATGAGAGGTGAAACATCTTCAAGCAACTTAAGTCCAGATGCTTTTCTTTCCAAGCTCGTTAATCTGCAACTGCAATTTCTTCCTTTCAGAAGTCTGCTTAGAAATGTATGTTAAACTACTGAGTGACCATGAAGCATCACAAATGACTGCATGTCCTTGTATCACAGCAATGCTCAGATTTGGATATATCAGAGTTCACACCCAAAAATTTCCACTGATACTTCAACAATTAGCGTTACTTGTTCTATGAACAAAAATCTACATCCACCCTTCCACTGGGACCATTTCTTGTTCTATAAACAAATGACACTAAACACAACACTGCCTGAGCTCTCTTAGACAAGCTTATTGGAGTTTCTGTAAGTGTTCATCAGGAATAGTTCTCCAGGGTACTTGAAGTACATTCAAAGTTCTTGATTGGATTTTGTTCCAATTTTGTTCTGTTCTTTGTTTTTGCTCTGGGGAGGACAATCCATGACCGACAGTGTTCCATTGTGTTTTTTTGTATTTGGCATCAATGTCATGCTGAAAAATGAAGCCACTACCAGTCAGATACTATTGCATGGTGGATCAAAATATGACAGTACTGTTCTGAGTTCATAATTTTATCAACTTTGTCAAGATCTTCAACATCACTGGCTGAAATGCATCCCCAAAGTCCACTGTGTTTTACAGATGGCTGTAGACACTCACTGATGTATCTCTCTCCTGACTTCCTCCATACATACTGATGACAATTTGAAACAAAAATCTACAGTTTGGACCCATTACTCCATAACAACTGTTGGCACTGACTTTCAGTCCAGTTTTTTGGCATACCCTAGCTTTCTCTCCCTCCTTTCTTTGTTAAGAATGGTTTCTTGACAGACACCCTTCCACTGAGACCATTTCTGATGAGGCTTCAGTGAACAGTAGATAGATCAACTGAAAGGCCAGATGCATCTGTCAGGTCCTGTGTCAACTCTTTGCTGGAAATTTGCCTATTTCTTAAGAATCTTACATCACTTTAACATATTGTTAATCTGCTGTACTTTTCAGGCCTAAAACTGCTTTTGTTGTCATCCACTCATCCAGCTTCCTCAACTTTATTAAGGACACACTACACATCTTGCTGGAATATGTTATATAAGTTTTCGGCTAATAGCGCTTTGAAAAACCTCGGTGCAAAAAGACAATTTTATGTGTATTATGTGTTTTTGTAACAAGATCTTTAATAACAAAGTGCCTAAAAATGCAATTTAAAATTGTTTATTTGCCAAGTTGTCTGATATGTGTAGACAACAATGCTTCATCCCTTGAGCTAGATGATTTTTATGTTTGACTGAAAGAACACCATATTCATCTGAATATGGTAAGGTACAAGGATTGGACTGTAAATTAATGAAAAAGCAGCCAATTGATAAAAAAGGGTAGTAAGATCTCCAGAAAGTGCTCAAGAGCACTTAAAAGTACAAGAAACTTTGGCTCCTTTAAAACAAAATATAAAGAAATGAGGGATGATGCAAGACTTTTGCACAATCCTATATTCTTTGATTCTCTCTCTATACTTAAATCAAAAGAAATCTATGTTGCTTTGCATTGGTTGTGCTTTTGTGTCCTCCTAGTCCTCTGCGCACATTTTGTATGCATTGTAGTTACTTTAAATTTATCTCTGAGAAAATGAGAAACCATTGCTCCAAGCAAACAGCAGTCAGGTATACGCCATGACCGTCCAATCAGAAAAGCAAACACGGTCAGGGTTGTGATGTGACATTGGTGACAGTTGCTCTTATGGCCTGTGTACCTGACATACAGAGATAACAGCTTGGAATTATGTTTCTTATTAAAGGTCTGCAAGTGATGAACGTTCTGGATGTATGAACTAACAGTATGGTTAGTTCAGCTAATATAATTCTGGTGTACAGCCCCTACAGGCAGTTAATAGCAATAATCTATATGGGAAATAAGGCTAGAAATGAATTATGTAGCATGGTAGACTTCTACTAAAAATGTATTTTTGTTACTTTGTTTCTTTTACTTTGAACTGGCCTAAGAGACCAAAACCTGATTTCAGTAAGTGGACTACTTTACACATTAATTATGCTTAACTTTGTTTGTTTAAATGGCAATCAGAATCAGTGTTATTATATGTAATGAAAATAATGTAATATTTAATAATCTACAATATCGACTTGCCCCTCACCTCGCAGGGGGTGGTGGGGTCTTGTGGCTTAGATTTTCAGTTGAGCGATACCAATATAATCTAGCTAAGAGTCAACAGAATAACAAACAAGATTGCTTTTAATAAAAGAAAAACAATGATTTCCCAAGACAGTAGAGGATATTACATTAATTGATTTCACCTGATTGTGTGAAGCTGATGCTGTTCATACTCCCTGGTCAACTTTGAGATCATGAACAGATACAGAACCCACCATTAAAACACAATACTGTCTCCTAAAATAAAAAGCACAATTTTAAGACAAAAATGTTTTAAAGCTTCTGCCAAAAGACTTAAATATAGACTAATTTTCTCTCAGTGCGTCTATCTCTTTCTCTTAGCGTGTAGTTACAGGTGCGAGAGAGCCAAAGCCTTGCACATGCTCTGCCTGTGGGAGTGTTTCCCACTAACTGTCTGTATATCTGCAGGAATTGACTCGGAGGCTTGTTTCCTCTCATGTGCATTACGCTCACTCACTCGCTCACTTTTCTGACAGCAGAAAAAAAGGCCTTACTGTGGCACACACTGCTGGAGGTCTCTCTGGGGGGTGTCTGTGAAAAACACACGACCAGAGACACACAAGCGTACAGACCCGTACACAAAAACACACTCGGATTCTTGCCACCCCGAGCCTTGCGCTGCTTTGATGATGCGAGGGAGGCGTCGCAGCATGGGGGGCACCATTAGAGTCAGGAACAGACGGGCAAAAGGAGACGACTCATTTGTCCTGACTGACAACTTTCTTGCTCTCTTTTTTCCTTTTCTGGTTGCCTTTTCCTCCAACTAAATTCCTCCTATCTCCTATTTATGAGTTCTTGTGTGTGCATTATTAAATGTGAAGATATGTATGTGCATGTCATGTATCTATTTATGCGTTCATGTACAGGCATGTGTGCGTGTGCTTTGTGCTTATCCAATTATTTTCAAATCTCATCTAAGGGAAACGTCTGTTGCTTGCCATCTGCAAAAGATGAGGGTGGCAGACATTAAGGGAGAAGATCAGTGATGGAATTCACACACAGACACACAGAATGCATGCGCCTACATAAACGGACAGTTCATCTTAACACAACCACTTAGACTCACTGCACCCACTGCCAATAAGAGCATAATCAACACATTAAGAAGAGGAATAACAGGACATGATATTTCCTGTGGAACTTACACTCACTAAAGAGTTCATGATAATCATATTTTTTTTGGAAATCCACAGCATAGCATGGAAAAGAAAATGGAGTGAGATAAGCAAAGGACAGTATCCTGCAGGACTGGAGTGATGAATGATTCATAAATGACTTATTAGGAGGAGTTATTAATTATTTTGCTGCCTCTGGTATAGGATGAACATCTGCACACTGAGATCTAAACTTCGGTCCAGAGACAGAGATAGAGAAAAGGAGGGGCAGGAGAGAGATATAAAATAATGATGGTATTAAAAGATTTTGATGTCTGATGACATCTAATTGTTTCAAATGCTTTTAAAATGAGAAGGAATCAAAAGTTCATGCTTTAAAGTTTTGACAGTAATAGTGAGGAGTGCTGTAATATTGACCAGAATACAATATTAGACTACTTAGCAGTTGGTTGGACAGGGAGAACAGTGGGTTTCCACTAATCAGATGGTGATTCGATCCCTGGCTCCTTCAATCCATCAAACTGTCCTTGGTCAAGACACTGAACACCAAGCAGTGAAGGGTGTGAGTATGTGTGAAATAAAGGAAGCACTGTAAATGTAGAATGTGAGTGAACGGATGAATGTGGCTTATAGTTCAAAGCACTTTGAGTGGTCAATAAGAGTAGAAAGGAGTTATATAAAAATGCAGCCAATTACTGAAAAACATCACCACCATCTCCCACTTAAACTACCCCCCCAGGTCTCTGCAGTGAATAAGAATGTTTTCTCAGTCAAGTTCCCTTGTTAAATGAAGTCAAGAAAAAATACTGCTAAAGGGGAAAGACCTGCACTCACCATAGTTAAGGTGAGCCACTGAGATGAGAAGGAGCCTCCTCCTATAGGGAGACCACATGATTACTGCCTAGAAACCCTGCAGGCTAGATTAGAAAGGTCTGTATCTACGCCTACTTAATGATGTCCAGACTTCCAACATTAAGACACACTTTTGTGCACAACCATATACCACATTGCTAGAGAAGACTGACCAACAGAAGATCTAACAAGGCTGTCAAATACAGTGGCTCATTTAAGGTATTTTACTTGGGCCTAAGATACAGTGGTCAAACCAATCAGAAGACAGGGAACATCATTTAAAGAGGCTCGTCTTAAACGGAGGATGAACTGAGGGGACAAATAAGAACTATTTTTAAAAAGTCAGTCATGCTAAGCTACTCAAGTGGAGTCCAAGAGCAAAAACGTGGAGCTGGAAATTAGCATAACAGGTCTACTTAATAAACCAGGTCAAGAAGAAAAAGTGGTTGGCATTGCTGCTCAGCTGTGTGTGCATGTGTGTGTTGTCAGGTAAATATTGTTAGAATGGATTAGATGGCCAGTGCTGCAACCAGATGGGCGATAAGACCGTTTCTGTGGACACCTTTCACAGACAGTCTGCCAACACACATACACACATGGCCCTTATTACCGACACACACGCAAGCTTACTTCAGACATCTTTTGACACACAGAGATATTCAAAGATGCTTAAATCTGCAGGTATGCGCACTAAATCTAATCTACATCAGGATAAATATGTTACAGGAAAGCTTCACTGCTGTAGCTAACTGCAGGGACACTACTGATATGTTAGTCAAGCTTTGTAGTAAAATGTACAGTTTAACTCTGCATATTTTTTTTACCATTTTTTCATAGAGCATGCTGTCCATTTGTGTAAACAGCCTCTATTAATAAATATAGGTTGAACAGGGGCTGAGAAGTAGCTTCAACAGTTCACTATGTAATAATATGCAAATTAGCCATGTGCCTATGTTACTGATGCTAGTTGGTCATGGGGAGGTGACTGAAGTGAGCTAGTCTCATGAGATTTCTGGTGGTAATATTCAGGTGAAGAGTGAAATATATGAACATAAATGAGTTTATTTTCATTTTCAACGAAACAAGCTCTGGACTAATACAGTCGCCCAAAATTGAGGTAATATTGTATATGGGAAGAATTGTTCCGACCTTAACGGCTGTGTATGTAATCACACATCCAGTCGAATTAAGCCTCAAGAAAAGCGATGAAAGCAAACCACTGCAGAGATTACTGAGCCGTGGACAAAATCTACCAGATCCTTACCACTTGGACAAAAAAGAAAAGGAAGAACCTTCACTCTTGCTGGATAGGGAAGAAAGAAGGAAAGACAGAAAGAAAGAAAGAAAAGCCAAGAAGGAATGAAGCAGGAATGCAAGAAAGAGAAATGAAATAAAGAAAAAGCAAAAACAGGGAGAGGAAAATGAGTTGTTCATACCTGACTGCTTCTGTAATATAAAATCCAATTTGGAGAGGCATAGACGTGAGGCGGGGGGGTGGGGGATGAGATAAGGTGGGGTCTTTTTTCCCCTGCTGTACCCTTGTCCCATCTCATACAGTGCACGGCTATGTACACACGCGTGCGCGCGCACACTCACACACAATGCACCCATGCCATCACACACGTAGTCCGTCATCAGCTCACCAAACACTAAATAATGAACAATACGGAGGCTGTCCCAGCATGATAAGTGACTGCCCTATCCTTCCCATTAGTGCCACCCGCCAGAATTAATGATAATTATGTCACGTCCCTTCCCGTACTTTTATTGAATTCTTATCTATGAATAGACGAAGGAAGCTAGCGTCAGAGTGAGAGGGAAGAGAAGATACTGCACTGACAAAGTCGAGCCTAAATAAGAATATTTCTCATTTAATTATTTTATTTCTAAAAGAAAAAGTTGCGATATGGAAGGGCAAAATAAGTGCAAGTTCAATGAGCAATCAGAGGACTGAAGCCAGGGAGTTGTGACAATGGCTGATAAAGGTTGAAGCCCTCTCTATGCCTACAAGAAAGGTGAATAATTTACCTCAGCTCTGCCAGAAGCCCCAAGATACCACAGTGAACACAGCTTAGTTTCTCACAAGTACTGCAACACAATAACTGGAAATGTGAAGGCTGTAAAAGGTGACAAAAGATCTGGATACTTTTAATCTTAAAATGTGGTAATTATGTTGTTTAATCTCAGTCAGCATAACAGATACATAAATCCTTAGTAACAAAAAAATCAATAAGATGGATATCAAATATACAGTTTTCTTATTTTTTTTTGTAAATTAAACAGCTTTTATACAAAGTGAATTTTTCATCTTCTCAAGACTGATAATAATATTACACCAGTCAAAGTCAACAAGTGCAGCTTGATGACATCTTTAATAATGTTACTACTGCTTGAGGCTGACAATGTAAAGTCTGGAGTCTGTTTATGATTTAGGGAAAAGCTTTTATGCACATTTAATGCACATTTATTGCATAAACACTTCATAGGAAACACCAGATCAATGCTGTTCAGGGCCCCTGTTTGTTGTCAAACAGCCTGACATCTTTTTTGGTGTGGATTCCACTGGACGCTAAAAACATTCCTTTGAGATACTAATCCATGCTGACATTCTTGCACTGCAAGATTTTTTGCTGCACATCAATACATCAATATGGAAGGGAATTTTGCTGGATTCTGTGATGTAATGGGGAGGCCACTGAAATCCACTACACTCACTGTAATGTTCCTAAAACCAGTTAGACATGGCAGACATTATCAATTTGAAAGTAGTCATTAAAAGATGGTAAAC
Organism: Oreochromis aureus; assembly: GCF_013358895.1. Classification (NCBI taxonomy): domain Eukaryota; kingdom Metazoa; phylum Chordata; class Actinopteri; order Cichliformes; family Cichlidae; genus Oreochromis; species Oreochromis aureus. Next base: position 11,839,270 of record NC_052958.1, on the reverse strand, counting down.
TGCAGCCATCAAGGCCCTGAAGCGCCACGAGAAAAAAATCCACTTATTCTTATACTGCTGCACTCAGCATGGCCTGTTGACACATGGCAAGCTGGGTCCATGGATTCAAGCTGTTGATGCCAAACTGTGACCCTACTGGACTATTTGCATCCCTCAGCACAAATCAAGATACAGACCAAGCTATGCTTGCCCTGAGCAGACTTGTTCTTGACTGACAGAACTGGAAGCCATTGTAATCGCTTTAAAGTAAGATCTGCCCTTTCTGTCATGTCAGACCATCTGTATATTTGGCTCTGACCTCTCTCTTCAACAACACATTTCTATTTGCTGATTTCTGTCTGCTTTTTTGCACCAAGCAGCCCATTTGTCACTGTTAGTTCTTTTTAAATGTTTAAAGTGTTTAATAACTAAAACTCCTGACTGGAATATGCAGGATTTCTATGATTTAGACTTCTGTTCCACTACTGCCTAAGTGGGTAATTGCATGAACAAGCAGGTGTTCAGGTGTTTCTAAAGTGGGGGTACTAATGGGAGTACTAACTCGCTGACTGCCATTAAATGTTGCTAACAAAAAAAGATTTGGACTTGAAGAGGAATATTATAAGATGCTAGAATTCAATCTTGGCGATTAAACATTGACATGTGACAACAGGGATTAGAAAAAAACAGAACTAATGATAAGTGATTAATAAGATCTACATAAAGTCTTTGCTGGATGGAAACACACACACAGACTCTTCATTCTTTTATCAGTGATTAATGATACAAAAGTGATGACTGAGCAGGGAATGTAGGAAATGCTTTCATGAGTCCTGATTAGGGCAGGCGTTTATGCGCCCACACTTGCAGAAGCACAACCAAAGATAATGAGTGTGTGTGTGTAAAGTGCTCTTTGACAACTCCAGTAGGGAAGGTAATGAGTGTGTGATAATACACTCAAACAAGAATTTAATGAGGCACAGGTACGAAGTGTTGCTACAGAAGCACAGAACGCAAAGATGAGGAAAATTCGTCTATCTCTGATTGTGATCCTACTGTACATAAACCATCCAGACAATGCTTTCAATCTCTATGCATTCTGATCAATAAATACCCAATAACCCAAGGAACTGGTAGCAGCATCTTTAGGAATACAAACCAGTGTTTTAATTTAGCACCGTCCTGCAATATATCAAACAGCAGAGGGTGTACGGTGACAAAGATGCATGTTTAGAGTGCTTGTATAGTTATTTCTATACTAAACCTTTACATTTCTGTCAACTGCTGTATGCCACATGATATAATAGATAATCATATTTCAATTTTAGGAAAAAACAAAGATAAATACAGAGACACTCCATGCCCTTTCATATAATATGGCTTCTTTAATTTTTTTTCCAAGGTCAACATTGACCTTGAGTGCTAACAGTGAAGATCAAGGTCAAATGTTTAGTCAACCTTGGAACTCATATCTTCCAAGGCCCAGTATATTTGTTGTGAAGTAAATATTGTGCAGCACATCCACTTAATATATGTTTGCCCCACCCTAAAAGCCCAGATTGACTCCCTGTGGTATGTTTGGTTCAGTTCAAAATCACTTGTTTATTTTATTTTATATTAATTTTTTGACATATACAGTTTTAGTGACTTTTTGTAAAGTTCAACAAATCCACTCGTTACGTTAAATCTTTATCTATATCATTATCTCAGCACTGACCAAAAACAATTTGGATTCTGATATTTGCCATAAATTGAACAGCCTTGGGGTCTCTTATAATGTCCTGGCATCCAAGGGAGAAGGGTTCAGGGTTCGACCCAAACTGTGGTTGCCTGCCATTATGTGCCGGCACACAGTGCATCGAAAAGACAAAACGACAATCTCTGCCAGATCTGGCACCTTGTGATTTTAACAAAATGAAAATCAAGTTAGAGGGAGGCAGGTCCGACACATCAGAGAACATCCAGTAGACACTGGATTCACACAGACATGGGCCAAACAGCTGCAGGTAAGATTAGGCAAATTCAAATCTGGTCCAGTTTCCAGAACTTTTTTAATTACACCTAATATATTCAGGTTTTTCTAAAACAGTGCTATAGTTATAGTTTGGAGCAATGACAGCCTTTTTATCAGTTTCAAGTAAAAAAACAAAAAACAAACTGTAGAAAGGAAACTGGCAGAAAAGATCATCTTACTTTTGGTCAAATGCAACCATTCCACAAGCAAAACTCATGTATTAAAGAAAACACTGAGTTTTGCAGAAAGAGCAGCAAACAGCAACAGATGTCTGCGTTGGCGTCAGCGTACTAGATGTAGGTGGAAATTTCACTGCATATGTCTCTGTTTGTGTCAAAAATATCATTGTGCTAGCTTCGTTTTATTTCATCAACAAAATAACACCTTCAGAGATATCGACTGTAATTATGATGTGCAGGTTTTACTTTGTTTGGAAGAAATACAGTTATTCAAGGAAGTTCACGATTAAGTCTGTCGTTTACTTCACATTTACACAACTTACTGGATGCGTGAGGCAGTGTGACGAAGAACGTCTTGAGGCGACAGGCAAGCCATTCCATGCTCTCGTGAAGGTTGGCCAGTGCCTTGAGGTCGCTGACATCACGCAGGATCTCATTCTGTGGGATTAACTTGTCTCCGAGGTTCCCAGTCAGCACCTCTGACTCCTTAGCAAAAGCAGCCCTGAATGATGGACGGGGTGAGGGATGTAAGAGTGTGTATGTTTAGAATGACAGGCACATTATATTGTTGGCAAAAGAAAAACACAATTTAACCATCAATCAAGTGGCAAATACCCATTTAAAATAAAAAAAAAATAGCTGGTATTAAAAAAAAAAGTTGTGAAAGCATTGACGAAGCTCAGAGGTGACTTTGTGAAAGACACTTTAATCGGTCCGCAGTGTTACATTCTTTGGAGGAATTTATCAGTGATTGGGTTCCTGGTTGGACTCAAAATGTCTGGTTTGCAGACACTGAGTGGATTTTATAAAAGCAATAATAGAAGTCAATTTTTTAAAGTAATAAAATAATGGATTGTCGAACAGAATGGATGTGCACACGTCTCCTCTGTGTGTTAATGCGTTCAACTGAAAATAGCTCAAATTTTATAATAATCTTATGCTTATGTGCTCAGTATCTCGGGGTTCAATTATTGCTTTGACCTTTACAGTGACTCACACACAAGGGAAATAAGAAGGGCTGAAAGCTGGATGGATAAAGAGATAAACACAGGAGGAGTGGAGGGGGAAACTGTGAGCAATTTTATGAGTGCGGATACTTAAAAAAGAAGAAGTTTCCACTAGCTCAACAGTTGGTGGGAGAGAAAAACAGGTGACGGAAAACATTTAGAAAAAGATGCCAAACACAAGGCAGAGATTTACAAAGTGGCCAAAACAAACACACAGAGATGCATTTGGCGTTCAAGCACTTGTGGTTGCAGAAGCATAGGGTGAGACCTGGGAAGCTGGATAACTTAAAATCAAAACTGTAGTGCTGCAAACACACGACATGTCAGCTAGCCTCCAGAGTCACCAGGATACCCGCAAGATCAAGATTCTTTGAACAACAGATGGGTAAAATAAACAAAACCCACAAGCTCATACATTCTCACTCGGGCACAGGCATGTGTGGCTTATTAATGAGGCTTTATTAAAGCACTGGGCTGAGAGTCGTGCAGAAGCTAATCCCCCTTTCATAGTGATGAAAACATCTACAGCTCTCAAATCAAACAGCCTTATGGTTTCCCTCTTGCTATCTCAGTGCTCTCTGCGTGTGTGTGTGTGTGTGTGTGTGTGTGTGTGTGTGTGTGTGTGTGTGTGTGTGTGTGTGTGTGTGAGACTAAGAAAAGGGAGTGTGTGAGAGAGGAAGGGAGTGCACACAACAGATTGACTTTCTCTGGCCACATAACCAATTTATTTATTTACTTTACTCTTCCGCTCCGATGAGCTCCAGTGTTCCCTGAAGAGGGTGCACATTCAAAGGCAATTTCGATAAGACTGACCCCCCAATTCCCTGCCTCTGTCTGCTCTCCTTATATTTTCCTATTTTGTTCTTCCCTCGTTTTCTCACTTCCTCCAGATAAAGGGCGTTTAAAAGAGCAATCATGACTTCTTTTACAGGCGCATCTTAGTCAACAAGAGGGGGTTCAAAACATATGTGAACAAAGACGCAAAAATGGGAGGGAGGGATTAAGTGCGTGATTGCTCAAGTGTGGTTGTGTACATCCACGTCTGATTCTGTCTGTGTGTCTACTGTGAATGTGAGTATGTGCTATTCCACGTGTGCTTACATTATTTAATTCTGCACATACATAACGCATATGAATGAGCATGTGTACATTTGCATACTGTTACTGTGCATAATTTGTACCTGGTGAAGTCTTCTTCATCCTCTCTCTTCTGTCGGGTCTGTCTGGGCTGGGCCATATTTGCCCAGTTAGGGAGGGACTGGAGCAAGCGACTGATGTCTTCATCTTTAGCCCAGGAAGCACTGATGGTCAGCTTTTCCTCACACTGGACGATGCCCCTGAGGGAAAACAGACATAATAATGCAAACTTAGGCAAGAGATAATTTGTAAAAAGGTGTTTTTAAGTTCTTGCTCCTAAAATAGAAACACATTGTTAATAATATTGGAAGAATATCAAGAAACTAGTTTCATTTTTTTTTCAATCTTACCAACAGATAAAGAACTTAGTGTAAAAAATTGAATGAGATTTGCGGTTAAAAGGCATATGATGTCATACAGTATTATCATTAGTTTTCAATTATAACGACAGTGTAACAATACAGTGATTTGCATTTACTGCACTGAACTGTCACTGCGTGTTTATTAGCATTATTAAATAGCCGATAATGTGGCCATTCAATTTTTAACTTTCTGAGTTAACTGTTTTTCATTTTTGGGCATATCCCTCTGCGAGTGTCTTCTTCAGTAATAGTGTGTTAACTTTACCCTTATTCATCTTATAGGGGCCAACATGAAGAATCATAAAATGGTTTTTCAGACTATAAACCTCTAAATCAATATTTTGATCCTACCTCTAGTTTTAAAGAAACTCCAGTATATTTTTTGCTGTGCATGAGCCATACAGCAAGTACAGCTAAATAATATCTGTTTAGTACTAACAAACAGAACATGAGCTAATCAGAGAGTTGTGAATGTGATTTACGACCATCTTTACTGACATATAAAATAAAATTACAGCAGCCGTGAATTGGCTTGAGGACAATCTGTGGCAGAGTGCCAGTATCTATTTGCTTTGTTTGCCTGTGCCTATGTTGGAGAAACTGCTTGGTTCTGCAATTATTACTAATACCCCAAGCACTCCGGGGTATCACATTCACATCTGCAACCACACACATAAGTGGGGCTGCGGGAGACAGAGACCTGTTCAGCAACACAAACACACACACTTTATCACACGGAGGCCCCAGTGAGACTGAGGCTGACCTGTGACAGGGTCCAGATGGACTCCCAGCAGTCTGTCAGTCCTTTCTTGTGTCTCCTGCCCTGCTTATCACCCCCTCCATATCCTCTAGTCCTCTCTTTTCCTAGCCAGGTGTTACATGGTACCAGAGGCCACAGATGAACAGCTTTTCATAGCACTGTGTCTGTGTGTGTGATTGTAAGAAAACGCAATAACTGAATTTTTAAAACAATGTATAAATCAAACCATAACAATTAACATTATATTTTAGCTTCCCGCCAGCCTCTCTGTGTTTTTTTACCTGTAAGCTGTGTTGCAGATTTCTTTGTACTCTTTGAGCTTGTCGCAGACCATCTCAAGGAACTGGTTGGAGTAGGCACTCAGGTCCTGCATCAGGCTCATCAGATCCTGGATGGCCTTTTCCACCACTACTGTGCTCTAAATGGAAAGAAAAATAGTTTTAGCGTTTTTTAAAAAAAATCTAAACATAAAATCTCTGACTTCAGCTTTAAGAAAAAACAACGAAATTTAGTAATAAACAAAAAGGGTAAAAGTAGACTAATATTTATGTAGATGTCACTTCACATCAGGTCTGCTGGAGTAGCAATGTAATTGGAGCAATCCAAATTCCCTTGTTTTGCCCTCACCTGAGGGCCTGACGACTAAACCAGGGAAACTTGTCAGAAGTCTTAAGACTATTAGTGAAATGTTTGATTCTTTGTATGTAAGTGCATCAGCGTGAGTGCACATATTTTTGTGCGTGTGTGTTTTGAACTTCTGTGTTGTGTGTGCTCTCAGGCTTAAAGTGAGTGTGTGCGCATTTGTCACAGTGCACCCATCACCAGGAGCCACGGCAGGGCTGTGACAGCAGCCATTACAGATTAGCCACTCCTGCGTGACTAATAGCTGGCCCGGGAACAGCAGAGCAGCTTCATATCCCCAGACACACTCACACTTACACACATCAAGCAAACTTTTTCAAAACACACACCTTTGAGCAATTTGAGAGCTGTTAAATAAGATTACAACTCTGTATGTTCCAGTTTGCTGCTCCCAGCACTTAACCAATCCTAGCCTACATCTGTAATAATAGTGATAACTCACTATTAGTCTGGTGATAGCCTTGCTGCAGCTACTCTGAAACTACAAGAGTAGCACAGTGCAGTGCAGAATAATCCCCTATGACCATTTACAGAAAGCCAATCTTAAACAAATGATTTCTATTTCTCTTTGTATCCCTTCTCTGACTAAGTGAATTTCATATGTTTCATATGAATTACATAAGTTTCAAGTGAAGGTGCGAAATAGAAAACCTAAATTTTTTTGCAAAAAAGTTAATAAAATGAAAAATGACTTGTGTTACTCAAGGTACAAACAGCTGCAAGAGTAGTAGAGCACCTTGTTTTTAGTGCTGTCTACCAAAATGTCATATACAAGCAGACAGCATAGTCCAAAGTCAACATTTATTTACTATGACCTTAAATATAGCACTATGTAAAAGTCTCAAGCCATCCATCTGTTCTTCATATTTCACTAGGAAACTGGAAAATAGGTGGAAGGATGCATTAAAACATTCAAACACACATGGAAATACAGTAAATAAGGCAAAAATAAATAAATAAATCAATATTTGGTATGACCACCTTTATTCTTCAATACTGCTTGAAATCTTTTAGGCAAGCTTTCTTGTAGTTTCTTTAAGTAGTATTCAGGAAGAGTTCTCCTGGCTTCTTGAAGGATATTTTAAAGCTCTTCTTTGGATGTTTGCTGCCTTTTGTTGCATTCTCTGTCAAGATAATCCCACACTGCTTGAATTGATGCCCAGGATCTGGGGAGGCCAATCCATGACTGAGTCTTGCATTGTCTTTACTTTTATATTTGGCATCATTCTCATGCGAAAACAAGTAGCCACTGCCAGTCAGAAGCCTTCCAGATGGTACTGCATGGTTAGCTTTAAGTGGCTGTCTTAAAAACAACAAACAAGAAAAACATTCCTTTGAAAATGATCGGGTAAAAAGACTTGACTGATAATGAGTGAAAAAACAACCACTGCCCAAAGAAAACATTTACAAAACCTTCAGAAAGCCTGGAGAACTACTACTCAACTATTACTTGGAAGTAAGATATAAAGAAATGAGTGGTGGCTCAAGACTTTTACACAGTACTGTATGCAAATAAGCTATGGTATCAATGAGCGTCTTGGATCTCAAAGATGTAATTACCATGTACAAGTATTATATCTACTATTCTACCATTTGTAATACATTAAAAAAAAAAAGTTCCATTGCATTCGAGGTCACTAACTATCTGGTATGACTAAGTGGGTGCTAGACTAAAGGGGGCAGTAGTGACTATAATTGATCATCAAAAAAAAAAAAGAAGAAAGCGCCCCTGATGTGATAAAATGATATTAATATTAATAGCTCTTTCTCTGTTCAGTTTCCCCTTCGCTCATTCTGTCACATGCAGACGAGCATGCACATGCACACACACAAACAGCAGCTACTCCAATGAGGGAGGTAATGATCCATAGCACTGCCCATACCCATGGAGTGCTAACCAAGGCCTCATCTCTGCCAAGGGAGCACCCTTTACTGTCCATGCCTGATTCCCTGTCAGCCTGCCAGGGTAGAAGGAATTACACAGACCCTGCAGGAGAGGTGGCTGTTAGTGTAGTTCAGGCAGCCGCTACCTTCCTTCCATTGTGTAGGCTGCTAGTACTGTAAACTGGATTATATAAGAAGATGAAAAAAGTAATTTCATCATTGCTACTTTCTCGATAATGTTGTCATAATAAGAATTTTTTGCCTTCTACAGGGGTCTGGTTGTAAGGTCAGCTGTATGGTAAGGTCAGGTAAACTTAAACAAGTCAGTATTTATCACAATTATTAGTCATTCGGATTTAATTAGTTCATTCATTAAAACAAAGATTTTTTTCTGTAAAAATAGGCTGCTGCTGTAGCGAGACCTATTAATTGTTAAGAGACAAGTGCCAGTATGACTATGATAAAAATTAAACATGGCTTGCATGCTCATTATTAAGGTTCTAAATTGATAAGTGATGATCAATTGATATAAAAGTGCAGTATTCCAGCACATGCAACATAACAGAAAAAAACCCCACAGATTAATATTAATGTCTTTGAGCAAGTACAAAAACATAGCATTAATGTAAACTTGAGGAAAAAAGTTAAACAAAAGTGAGGAAAAGGTAAAATTTTGGTTTAGAAATCTGATATTCTCAACAAGTTCTTGTGCAGCCATAATCATAACGATATCCGGTTCCTGGTTTAAGGACAAAGAGCTGAAGAGCAGGCCAAGTCGGTGAATGGAGAAGAGTAAACAATGGATACCCGATCCATTACTCCTGCTCTAACAAATGCTCTTGCACTCAGCTCCCTTGTCTAATTTGCTCATTTAACACAACCATTTGTCTTAGGCAGCAGCAATCATTAAAAAGTAATCAAGGGACAGATTGAGAAAGGGAGGGCTTAGACGGAGAGAGTAAGAGTGGTAGGGGAAAGCCAGTTTTGCTACATATCCTCCATCTTACTTGACTGTTACACAGGAGTAGACATGCTTCTCAATCTATGTCTATCTTACGCTCTCCCTCTGTGTAATGATTCAAGCTTAAAGGTCAACATGATGTGGTATCGAGAAAAAAACCAACAAAAAACCAACCCACCCATATTTCTTGTGCAATTCTACTTCCTAGTATTTTATTACCCTAAAACTGCACATGGTTGCACTCTGTCGCTACTCGTTTTACATCATTACTAGATAAACACACAGTCATCACAGAAAATTAGACTTGGGTTGTGCAAATGGATCTTGAATTTGCTGGGGTAAACTGCTGTTTGGAAATGAAGGCCACAGCCATAGTGGTTTAATGAAGGCAGAGCTAGCACTCAGATTGGCGCCTCAGCGGTAAAATCTCTCAATGCATGGTCATCACAACAGAAACCACCCTCAAAGTAGTCGTTTCCTTTAGTGGAGTGAGTAAAAAGAGCACAGCACAGGGAATGTCATTACTACAGTAAGAAAACAGGGATGCAATCACTAAACTCCCTACGCTAGCTGTATTTGTTTTACTAAACGTGTCATCAGGTTTAAAAAAAATTTAAGGTAGAAGGAATAAGAAGATTTTATTTACTGAAGCTCACTAGGAAAATCCAATAACAGGCTGTGGCTAAATAACAGCTTCATGAGATTTCTCTAATGTGTTTTCGGAGATGACTGTGAGAAGAGAAAGCGAGAGATGAGGGCCTCAGGTTTGAATCGGAAACGGATCATGGATTTACCCCATTAAAATAGGGGGTACCCCTTGAGGTTGTGCAGAGGTCAGAGTGTTTAACCTTATGGTCTCTGCCATTTCACTCATGCTCTAACCCAAAACCACTCACTCGTGTAATGCCTCTCCCATCCCATTCATGTCTGACCATGGATTGATAAAATAACACACCCTCAGTACCGCGTGCATCCAACCACACACACACCCACACACCAAATGGGACACATACAAAGATAACCCCTGGCTGCCCCCCTCTCCCCCCAACAAAGGCTGTTCTCCTCTCCTGGGTAAAGAAGAACTGGGCATGAGTGGGACATTGTCTTGACAGATCATTCATCAACGTCACAGGAGAGCCAGTCTCTGAAGACTCCCCTGACACACACCGGATGGGTCTCATGGTTGTGCCTGCTTAACTGCAACACATGCTGCTTCTAATGTGTATGCATGTAAATGAGTGTGTAGTTTGTAATTGAGTTTGTTTAAGCTTAAAAAGTCAAGCTTAAACAGGGGCACAATGCCAGGTGTGTGAATAACGTCTTTTTTTAAATTAGTTTGTGCCACAAGCCAGTGTACCTCTAGTGCCAGTCCTAAGCCTGGATAAATGGCCAGGAAGGGCATTCGCCACAAATTCGTGGCCAAATCAAACATGCGAATAATATAAAATGAGATTTCCATAACGAAAAGGTCAGGGCCCAGATTAACAATGGCCCCTTCTGGTGTTGTTAGCCAACAGAGTGTCGGTGGAAACTGTGCTACTTTTGGCCAGAGACAAAGGAAGAGGAGAACGTATATGAGAGGACAGTGTGAGAAAAGGAGAAGATATGTACAGGGGTGCTAAAGGGTTGTGACAGAAGATTATGCTAGGGATAGGCTGAGATGGGGGCAGAGGATCTGCCGTGGCGACCACTAAAGGGAGCAGCTTACATCAGACCAAGAAGACCACCTTTATGATTTACTGTTGCTTGTTATTTTAAAAAATTACTTTATAATGCCAACACTCAAGGACTTCAAACATTTTGTATATACATCCCACTCATCATATACACATAAAAACATGTGAAAAAGAAAGCTGTCCCTGGACTCTTTGAAAAATTTGTATACTCTGGCTGCCTTCATAGGAGGGATAAGTAGCATCCAGGTGTTGCTAATCAATTGCACTAAAGAACAGCCAAGTATGAGCAACCTCTAGAAAAGCAGAAGTTTGGAGCATTCAGGTGTGTTGTAACAGTCTTCCAAGTGGATGTTCCAACAAAGTCAGGCTGTGCAATGCACAGAGAAGTTGCAAAGCAGCCAAGAGCTACATCACAAACTCTATAGGCCTCAGTTAACATGTTAAATGTTTATGTTAGAAAAAGACTGAACAGGTATGACTTGTTTACTGCAGGAGAAAACATCTTCTCTCTAAAACAGACAATGAAATGTCCTTTGGACAGATGACACCAAAGTGTTGATGTCTGGCAATGCACAGCACCACCTTTGGCGAAATCCAAACAAAGCATATGGGCTCAAATGCTTCATACAAACTGTCAAGGATGGTGGTGGGGTGTTGATGATTTGGGTTTATTTTGCAGCCGGAGGACCTGGGCACCTTGCAGCCACTGAGTCGACCGTGAACTCCTCTGTGTACCAAAATATTCTAGAGTCAAATATGAAGCCATCTGTTCAACAGCTAAACCTTGGCATAAATTGGGTCATGCAACAATGATCCCAAGCACAGCAGCAAATCTTCAACAGAATGGCTGAAAAAGAAAAGAATCAAGGTGTTGCAATGGCCCAGTCAAAGTCCAGACCGCAAACTGAAATGTTGTGAGATTCTAAGAGAGCTGTGCATAAATGAATGCCTGCAAACCTCAATAAAGGCAGTATTTCAAAGATGAGTGGACTAAAATTCTTCCAAGACAGTATGCAAGACTGATAAAGTTATACAGAAAACAATTACTTCAAGTTATTGCAACTAAAGGTAGTTCTGAAAGCTGCTGAATCATGGCGCCTTTTTATGTTTTTCACACGACTGCCAAAAACTGTGAAAACTGTCTTTTTCAGACGATTGTACAAACACACATGAACTCCCTCCCATCAAATATAATTAAGTACAAGCAATCACTCCTCTAATGGACTGTATATACACAAAAACAGAGAAACTAACTAAACTGGAAGATTTTGAGAGAACTGTGAAACATAAGATGTACTTGGGAGATAAAAAAAGGTGTGAAATGCATTGTGTTTTATTGATGTCACAGCTTTTCCAATAGCAAATATTCTGCAAATTCTTTATGAAGTTTTGAAAGCAGCTTTGAGATTGAGCAATCTATTTCCACAACTGATTTCACTTATTCAGCCTGAATCTTTTCATAACCTTTGAGTAAACATAATTGTGTTTACCTTTCATCTAAAACGATAACATAACGAACACTCAGTTACTCCAGATGAAATCTTTGAGAATGGCAAAACAGATGTAGTTTTGAGTGCCATCGAATGAAATGCCCACATTGTAGAACCGTTGGTAAAATCAGCTCATCATCAAAATGATGAAAATTAAATCACATATTTATGTGAGGCTGGATATTTTTAAAATGAGAAATGGAAAATAACGGATTTAACTATGATGGCCACAGTAAGGCGTAATAAGCTACTATAAAATAAATGCTTGTACACAACCTGCGGGTGGACAAATTGAGTTATTAAAAGAACGCATCTTTTCCTCCACCACCACCACAATCATGACTTTTAATACAAACACTGCATTAAGCTTCGCAAGTGTTTTAATTGAGAGATGAGGAGCAATATCACACTTGAATGATTACAGATGGGCTTCTACATTACACACACCCTATTTACGCCCACACACAAACACAAATGCGGGGTAAAATATGGAGCTTCTGCACATACTAATCCTGGGAATCACTCTGGAGTTCAAATGTGCCATTTGAATCTCCACTGTGACCCCAAACTCCATTCTAGTAATCACCCCATAATCCCCCAGTTTTTTGTGTGTGTGTTTTTGTTCCCCCACACCACCTTATCACATATTGACAAATACCATGAATTATTTATCACAAGAACTCGGTTTAGATGTCGGTGAATGAAAGCTATATTTTATAATGCAGTTGAATGCTTTATGTTGGGGGAATACATGTGTTTTCTGTGTAGTATTAAGTCTAGATTTAAACAAACATAAACAATACTCACAGAACACAAAGATTTTCATTTGCAGATTCAGAGGACCTAACTTGCTTTTAAAATTTCAAGCAAAACCTTCTATCAGGAGGCTTCAGCCTAAACCTGTTTTCTTTAAAACCAGAGGGCATGTCTGTGGTTGAGCTGACATTTTAACTTCTCCTTCTATAACTGACTCAGTCCAAAGGCAAAGATTATGTCTTGTTACACACAGAAACTCTGTGGAAGCAATGCGTGGTGTGAACATGCACTACCCAGGGCTGTTCAAGGTGTTTGCTCTCTCTAATACACCACACACATTTTTTAAATAATATATAACTATTATATTTGTGCAAAAATATATTTTAAAAAATACTACCAAAAAAAGTACAGCTGTGTCACATATCCATGGCAGTGGCAGGTTATTGGCCCAGGGCAGCTGGGTGTGAGCCTCAGGAGTACATGTGTTTGGTGTGAGATAACCAGACAAAGGTGGGTGGCGGGTATTGTTAGACCTTCAGCAGTGAGGAAGGAGGAAGAAGCGAAATAAGCCTTTGAAGTGAAGAAACTCAGAAGAAAGTCATAGTGTTCATTTTGTGGAAAAATAAAAAGAAACTTCTGCACTAATTAAATATTAAAGATAGACTGAAGGTGCTTCTACCAAGATGAGAACATAAGATCACACAATCTCTAGAGAGCAACATGTAGACTTAGTGATTACAACTTTGTGTCTCTTGGTCGAGGAGGGGAAAAAAAAAAAAGATTGAAGGGACTAATTTTAAGCAAAGCCAAAAGCGCTGCGGGTAAGAATGGTAAGGTGCTTTATTTCTCGATAATTCTTAATAGCTGTAAAATTGTCAACCGGATGCTTGGCCACAATCGCTTTCATGACAGATAATGCAGTAGAGGGTTCCAAGCAACATTCAGGAGAACATGTTGGGAAATGGGAAAGCTTTTATATTATTTATTTCTCTATAATAATGCCTATTTTGGTCAAATTAAAATGGTTGTTGAGCATTTTTCTCTGACAAACCTTTTACTAGCAAATGTGGGATTGTCTGATGGTTTTGCTTCTGGTGAAGATGGTAGTGTTTGTTCATCTCCCAGTGTGCTGAGGCAGTAAATGAGTGTGTGTGTGTGTGTCTACTGTTCATGTGTGTATACCAACTACCCTAACACCCTCCTTCCTGTTACCTCCCACCCCCACTTGTGCCCCAATCACAGGGCACGGCTGATGCAGCTAACAGGTGTATTGTGTTGTGATTGCTGTGTCTGTTGATGGGAACGGGGAGCTGAGAGTCTCCTTAATAAAGAGAATCCCACCACCACCAGCACCACCATCTCCACTGTGTATGTGTGTGCTCAAGGGTGCGATTGGGGTTGGGGGTGAGGTGGGCAGCAGGGAGCCAATCAACAAGAAGCGATCAACCCTCCACAAATAAACATTGCCTACACACATAATCGCAAATAAAAAGGTCAGTGTCATTACAGTTACTGGAGGTGGAAGCGTGTGTGCATGCACAATTAACACGTGTATGTGTCTGCATGCGTGCCTGCTTCCAACCTTCTCTCTCTCACAAAGCTACATGTGAATATGAAATCTAAAAGGTCAACATCATTAGCAGTCCATTGGCCGCTGAACACATCCGCAATACCGTGAGCGCTCTGGCAGCTGATGGCGAGTGAATGAAATCAGTCTTCATCTGGCTCAAGAACAAGTTATGTTTGCAGACAAACACCCAAAAAATGCAAATAGGCGCACATATGAATAACAAATGCACAGACAATTACTCCATTAACATGCAGATACAAAAGGACTAGTTAGCGGCTATTGTGCGCAGACACTGGGGACCAAGCTGAATGATACTTAGCTGGAAAGAGAGGGCTGATGTGTACTGTAATTATGGCTCTGATGTGGTCTTGACTAATGAAGTAAACAAGCTCAATACAAACAATTCATCTGCACTCACAGACCCTCTCAGAAACACAAGCGCACCAAGTGGCCAGCCAGGTGGCTCGACATCACGGTCTTCAGGGCCAGGAAATGTGGTCTGGTGGGTTGGTCTCATTGCAGTTGTGTGTCCCCGCATGTGCGCACTGTGTATTCTTGTATGTTAGGATGTCACAAAGTGAGTGTGTAAAGGGGACACTAGGGGGGTTCTACCAAGATTAATGGAGCCAATCTCCACAGCTATCCAGCAGAGTGACCATACCCTCCCTATCCTGTTTTGTTCTTCTCCTCCGTCTACACTCCTTTCCCTCGATCTAACTCTAATTAAATGAA
Source organism: Oreochromis aureus (assembly GCF_013358895.1). Lineage (NCBI taxonomy): Eukaryota > Metazoa > Chordata > Actinopteri > Cichliformes > Cichlidae > Oreochromis > Oreochromis aureus. Next base: position 11,824,121 of record NC_052958.1, on the reverse strand, counting down.
TCAATCAGTGGCAACACTCTGGACAGATAGCATCACACTGCTGCGGCTACCGGCGTGTATGTTTGTGTGTTGCTTTACAGTTGCTGTTTAGACCCTGCAAAAAGGAAAGAAAAACAAGAATGAAATGGGAATAACTATGGTGACAATAAATGAGTGGCTGAGGGCAACAAAGACAAGGCAATAAAGAAAGAAACCAGAAAAACTGAAAGAATTTTTAAACAGGCAGACATCAGAAGCTTGGCTACCTTGCTCTTGCTTTTTTTTTCTTTTTAAACATTAACACTCTTCTGGAGATTTATCAGCCCAGGCTATGCTATCACACAGACGCATGAATGGACATTAGCCTTTCCCACTGAGCTATATACAGCCCTAGAAAGCCCTTATCTCATACTCCTAGTGGACAATATACAGCCAGTGTCACCTCTTAATCATATCAATATGATGAATACATATACATGATATACAAAAACAGTATTTGACACCGCTGGTACCTAGTGATAGGAAAACCATTGCCCCTATCATTATAACTTATTAACCTATGCCTAGACTGAATGTCTATTGCTTATTAAAGGCTGCTTAAGCAAACATAAGCTGTGATATTCACCTTGACTCTTGTGCAGCTTTTCCACAAAGTCACTCTGTCTGTTTCTCCTGCAGAGATATCACTAACAAAAGGTCAAATAATTCATAAAACATAAATATATTTAATAACTATGATCCACTCCAAAAGTTAATGTCATGGAAATGCATTCATAAATATTCTACCCATGATATGTGAGGGAGCAATGAAAAAACAAGACCATGGGTAACCCCACCACATATTGTATCACAGAGGGTCAGAAGGATAGGATAGCATACATATTGTCTTGCTGTATATGTGTATATATATATGAAACACAAAGATAGACCAATTATGCCTTATTGTGTATACACAGGTTTTTAAAAGTGACCAATGGCCTATGTATGCGTGCTGCTAGGCTCTTACCTCCGCGATGCAATTCTGCACCATGCAAAACCCCAAACCCCAAATGCTAATATCTTCTTCCAATTCAAACTATTGCACACATAAATTTTTGCTTCAGTGGTTGCAGAGAGCAGATGCATCTATAAAATGTGCTCCCCTATGGTTTGCTGTATGCGGCTGCAGCCAAGGTGTATAAGAGAGGGTGTTTAATGTTGTGTAGCAATGCTGGGCTATTCCCCCTCCTCTAACTATGCTGGTTCTGATCCCAGTGTGTGTCTTTCTTTCTTTCTGATAGCATCTGGCACAGAAAATACCAGGGGACTTAAAAGGGGCACATAAAGTACATATGTGTCCACCAACACCGTGGATATGTAGACACAAAGACACGTCTGATTAATCGTTAATTAACTAGTGCAAGCACAGAGACTCACAATATGATTAGATAGAAGTTCCTGACAAAGTACTTTATGCAGAAGTAGTTCAAAAACTTATTTTAGTATATATTCTCTGGATGAAAGGTGTCAAACCCCATTATCAAAAGCTCTCATGACAACTAAGTGAATAGAAAAACTCCACACTGTGAAAGAGAGAGCGCAGTCTGTCATAACAGTGGCCATGTGGATGAAGGCCATCAAAGAAAACAGTAGGATGGCTCTCAAATTGGAGGCCAAAAACAAAATCACACACAGGTAGCAAAACATACACGCTTGCTACCAATACAGACATGAAAAACGTACCATAAACACACAAATGCCATCCTGACCCTAGAATGTGAATCACAAGAGAAGAAGCAGGGAAGGGTCTTTTATTCAGCCCAATTAAAAAAGGCAAAAAGCCCAAACAAAAGGAGTGTTTTATTGCACTCCCCACTATCAGCAGAAAGGCTCATTAGCCACAGCAGCATAATTAGCAAGATGCTGAACTCCTCGTTAAGGAGGGGCCCGAGCCGTAAACAAACCCCGCTGAACTCCAAACGCCCACGGTCTCTCTCTCTGTAATGAACTGCCACCGCTGTTCCCTCCCTGTGAGAAAACCAAGTGCGCAGACAGTAAGGCTCTGACAGAAACAAACACACACAGCAAAACACGCACTCATACGCGTACACACGAGCTGACAACTCATATCCAAGGTCTGCCGCACAAACACCCACAGCAAAAACAAACTACCTCTCTGGGACACTGTCTTCCTTGACAACTGTGTGGACAAACACACACTTACATACAAACATACATATTATAGACTGATATGCAAAAAATAAAGCGTGAATGCAAAACATACATTTTTACAATACTGGAGACACAGACAGCCATACCCACTAAACATTGAGAATATCTGACAGCTGAGACAAATCTTGCCAACTGTCTGAATCTTGACTTTGGCACTGTTATAATCCTCAACCTGCCACGAGCCTGTTTTGAATTAAAAAGACTGCCAAAATCAGCCACGTGAGCCAGTGTTTTAGCAAGTCAAAATGAGTTGATTCGATAGTTTGTAAATCTAAGGTAGACTGGTTTCATTTGGATGGTTTCTAGGCACTTAATGTTTAATTGAAGTTTGAGCACTGAAACCTAATTAATCTTCCTTGTATTCAGGTGTCAAAATAAAGCGGAGGTAGATATCACAAGATCAGGACAATAACAAAACAACTATGTGCACGGGCACTGACTGGTGAACAGGAAACAATTACTAGGGCACATAAAGAGAAAACTGTACTTGCACACATAGACACACCAAAAAGAAACATCTAAAAAGTGAAGCCATTTTTCTTTTCTGCTACAGCGGCCATGAAGTGTCACAGTCCTGTGGTGTGGTGCCACAAAACCCTTAGAAGGTCAGCCATTATTATCAAAAACTTGTTTTTTGCAGAAAAAGGCCCATGAAAGACACATATAAGTGCTATGATATATATGTGCATGTGTGTCTCACACTTTAACCACCACTTAGAAACAGCTCCAAAAAGATCAAGCATGATTTCAGCAGTAAATATGATCCTGTGAGATAGGTGGCAGGCTGAACATAATGATCTGAGAGAAAAATTGAGGGAGCAGGGATTCTGAATCTGTCTGTCCAAAAACCTAAACCAAGAAACAGTTCACAGAAAACAGCGAGGTGAATGTACTCAAACAGCTGCATGCATCCAGATATGTGCTATTCGCATATTGTGGGTGCACACAGGTTTGTGAAGTTTTTAACACCAAAAAAGTCCAAGGCACTTCAAATGCAAAGCTCATAGTATCCAGATAAAGCAAAAATGCTGACAAACCTGATCAAAGCTGGTAGATAATTGCAGTAAAATGTTTGGAAACCCTATGGAATTACCAGGCTTTTCCTCATTGAAGTGATAATTATAAACAATCTGTTTGAACTAATAACACACAAATACTTTTCTTCTTTTAGGTATTTATGAAACATATCAAATGATTTATTTGCAACTGTAGGTAGTCACCCTACCTACAGTCACCCTTTGCACAATCATTGTCCAGTCCATGAGTGTTCAGGTGTCCACTTTACACTGAGAAGATTGTTGATTTAACCTGATGATAATTTTTAAGCACACAATTTGTGATGCTGAGATGTGAGAGTTGTGTTGGCAATACTCTCCATGTTCGTTTCCGTTACATACATATCAGTACATTTACAAGTGTTAAATGCTATTACCAAGCATTTAATTGTTGATTAGAATATGGCGAGTGTCTCTTACCTGCAGCAGGGGTCTCTGGACACCGAGAACCTTCATGGTATCAGCATTGGCAAGAATCTTCAGAGGATCAGCTGTCTTGCTAACTGCCTCGATTTCCTTATTAATCTCTGTCCGTACCTAATGGTTGATTGACAAAAGTTTGCGTCAAATAGTAAATTTACAGGGGAAATGAATGAAGATCTGTTTTCCATGCCATTCCATGGAGTGAGGTAATCAGTAATCAAGTAAATGATTAACTTCCCCCAAAACCTTGCTTCCAGGATATTCTTCATATTCTTCTTCACAATCCATTTTTAAGTAATTTCTTAAAACCTACCTCTTTTCATTAGCCACAGTATGAGAGTTGATTTTTACTTGTTTTGAATTGTTTTTGTATTAATGGTTTTGTATTTTTATTCTGTTCTTAATGTTAAGCACTTTGGTCAGCACTTGCTGTTTTAAAGTGCTTTATAAACAAAGTTGGCTTAGCTTGACTTGGCAAAAGATGCTATAAATGAAAATAGATGGCAGCTTGAAAACAGGATATGGCGTGGGTAACTTAAAAGTGAAAAGAAAATCTAACAAACCAAGAGCCAAATGTTTCCATGAGGCAGAATTACAATTCTATTTGTGCTAAAGCAGTTTTAAACCAAACAAATAAAACACAGAATGATGTAGAAGAGATTTAATTTGTGCAGGAAACTCTTCTGTTTAAAATACATGCACCTGCAAACAGGAAGAGATCTATGTTCTATCTATGGCCACATATACTTGGAAAATAACGTGTAGTTGCATTAGCACACCTTATTCTACTGAGCTAAGACCTTGAAATTCAAATGCAATAGTGGTCACTAGTACTATGCCATTTCGTTTTGAACATGACTAGACCCTGAAAGTCCATGCTTCAAAACATCAGGTTTGGCTCCGATTCTTCCCGTTGAGCTTCCTTTCATCCACACGAACACTGCTTGTGGTTTCCTGATGTAAGAAGCTAAAATCGCAGGTGAAGTGAGCTTTTATTCTTAACAAATAAGGTCATGTGGGTAACCTGCGTGTGATGCAGGCCTAGTGTTGTGAAAAGACTGCAACTTTAGCATATGAGGAAACCACTGTGAAACGGGGATGAAAAAAAAGTTACTGTAGTCAAAGTATCGAAATATGCCTACATTTCAATATCTAAATGGGAGAGAAATAAAGGCCCGGTGCAAGCAATGTTGTGAGTATCTCGCTCCCTCCCCCTCTTCACTGCAGAGTTTTAAAGGTTATCAGCTAATGAGGCAGGCTAGAGTGAAGACACAGCAGCATTTTGAACTTTTGAATAGCCTTAAAAAAGTTAAACACACACTCTGTAACCAAGAATTAGTCATTTAACAACAATGAATAATCCAAACTACTAGCAATGTGCAAGTCAAGTCAAAAATATGAGCAGCTTCAGTTATATTATATTAAAATTGCAGGGAATTTATGTTTATGTATTTAAAAACTGTTAAAGTGAAACTAAAAATTAGGGCAGGAAATCAACACGTGATGAAGAGTCCTCTTCAAGGTCTCTTATGAACCCTGGCAGTGATGTGTGTTTTCTTATTCCAACAAATCCTATTGGTTTATTGGTATTTTTTATGTCAATCCACATAAAACAAAAAAGGTAGTATACTTTTTTCTTTTAAAACAGGCAATACTGCTTAATCCACCCAAGTTTAGGAATTATAGGGCAGTAAAAAATTAATTAATTAAACTACACTAAGTCACATTTATTTGTGTTTATTTGCATTCACAAGTTTACACTAAGTGAATGCAGTATAAAAAAATTTAGTGTTCAGTGAGAGGAGATATATAAATACCAGACAATATACCAAACACAGTAGCATCTACAATACATTTTTTTAAAAATCCAGCATTTACAAGAGTTTGAGATTGCGTCTATAAAAAGCAAAAAAATTGTTAAAGATGTAAATTTGGCTGCTAATTCTCTCAAAAGTCTCCTTGTGCCACAACAAACTGTTCTAATTGTTTCTGTTAGGTTTGGATCGTCACTGGCATTGAGTGCTGACTGTATAGCAGTTTTCAGTGGAACAGAAAGCAGCTTCCAAGCACTGTAAATTCATCCACTGTGATCACATCGTCACCACAGAGCTCTGACATCCTCAGGCATATGAAGCTGAGACTTCAATGCAACCAATCTAAACTACCATGTCATTGTGCTTCCTCTCACAGAGAAAACTGAGAATATGTGTTTTGTTTTGCTTTGGTCTTTTTGTCCAGAATGGTGTTGTCACCAAAGGACTTTGACATGGAAATGCTAACACAGCAGAAGTGCATCACTGTACAAGTAGACAATATTGAAAGGATAACAGCTAAATTTAAATGAGGTCAAGTTTTTTTTATTTTATTTTTTTGTAGACACTACCTGGATTTTTTTAGTTCATTAGTAACCACAGCAGATGTTGACTGC